>NC_138894.1:6127935-8527935 GCF_965194825.1 Balaenoptera physalus | reverse complement strand
ATTGTGTTTCAGGTGTACAGCAAAGTGATTTGGTTATACATATATACGTGTGTATATACTTTTTTTGGGTTCTTTTCCATTATGGTTTATTACAAGATATTGAATATGGTAGTAGAAAGATGAGTGATGCTGGGAATATGAGAGGACACGACAGACTGTGTTTCCCGAAGCCTCAGTTCAGGTCACTCAACTTCCCTTGACTCTAGGCTTCCTCAACTGTAGCCCAGGAGTGAAATCACCACATTCATATCATAGCATGGTTATAAGAATATGTGTGGGAGCTTTGTAAACTGGAAAGTTCTCTCCATGTGGGAAGTGATCTACTTCCTAGTATGCCTTCTGTGGGGCTGATACATTTCTGAGACTGCCAGAAACTACAGATGGTCCCCCTGAGTCTGCAATGGAAGCACAAACATGGAGGCTTTCCCTGAACCAACATTCATTGAAGTGTCCCTATGCTGACTTGTGGCCTGGGTGGCTAAAGCTAGTTTTACCATCATGTAAGGGGGGCAAATACAACATATTGTTCATTCATTCAATGCATTTTTTGTGTATCTATCATTGCCACACACGGTGCTTGACCCTGGCCCTCATGTACTTGATCATCTAGTCGGGAAGAGAGACATTATACTCATAATTACCTGTAAGTAGGGTGGCCCTGTATCTCAGTCTGCTCGGGACAGTCCTGGTTTACACCTGGGACTTGGTATAATTATAAAGGGATCTTCCTTTTAGTCTTGAGTATCTAGGTTTGAACAGGAAAGTATATGGTCCTCCTACGTATACATCATCAGCGTGTCATCTGGTTGACAAACTCTAAGAGTCTAACATGTCTCTAAAACACATCATTCATTCATTCATTCATTCAGCATACATTTTGAGTGTCTACTGTGTGCCAGGCATTTGGCACAAGGAGAATCTGGGAAGGCCACCTGAGGAGGTGAGAGCTGAGCTGAGGCTTGGGTGGGAAGGAGGAGGAGGAGACAGGCCACGCAAAGAGCTGGGGGAGGGACCTCCTGGGGAGGGGGGCGAGTGGTGAGTACAAAGGCCCTGAGATTAAAGTACAGAGAGGTCAGTGTGGCCAGAGCACAGTGACTGACGGGACAGTGGCCAGAAACGAGGTCAGAGAGTGACCAGGGGTCAGATAAACCCTGAAGGCCATCTCAAAAGGTTTGGCTTTATTTCCTTTTTTTTATAGTTGATTTACAGGGTCATGTTAATTTCTGCTGTACAGCAAAGTGATTCAGTTATACATATATATATATTCTTTTCTAAAATATTCTTTTTAAAAACTTTATTTAATTAATTTATTTATTTTTGGCTGCATTGGGTCTTCGTTGCTGCGTGCGGGCTTTCTCTAGTTGCAGCGAGCGGGGGCTACTCTTTGTTGCGGTGCGTGGGCTTCTCATTGCGGTGGCTTCTCTTGCTGCAGAGCACGAGCTCTAGGCACACGGGCTTCTGTAGTTGTGGCTCGCGGGCTCTAGAGCGCAGGCTCAGTAGTTGTGGAGCATGGGCTTAGTTGCTCCGCGACATGTGGGATCTTCCCGGACCAGGGCTCGAACCCGTGTCCCCTGTATTGGCAGGCGATTCTTAACCACTGCGCCACCAGGGAAGTCCTAAATATTCTTTCCCATTATGATTTATCACAGGATATTGAATCTAGTTCCCTGTGCTATTATAAGAGTTTCCAGCTGCTAACCCCAACCTTCCACTCCATCCCTCTCCCACCCTCCTCCCCCTTGGCAACCATAAGTCTGTCCTCTATATCCATGATTCTATTTCTGTTTCGTAGATAGGTTCATTTGTGTCGTATTTTAGATTCCACATATAAGTGATATCACGTGGTACCTGTCTTTCTCTTTCTGACTTACTTCATTTAGTATGATCATCTCTAGTTGCAGGTTTGGCTTTAATCATGCTTGCAGTGGAGAGCTATTGGAGTGCTGTGCACAGGCTCTCTGACTGCCGAGTGGAGAGTTGACCACAGGGATGAGAGTGGCCACAGAGAGGCTGATGTGGTTTTCCAGGTGCCCGATGACACATGGACCAGGACAGTAGCGCTGTTGCTTCTCTTGTGTTCAAATGGTAGATATTTTATGAGCTCAAATACTTGCTTTTCATCTTTCCAGCCCTACCTCCAAAGTAAAGGCCACAGAAGTTAGATTTCTGGTTACCATTCTGAGTCTCTATGTAACTCAGAAGTGTCAAGGGGCAGGGCGGGGTGGGGGTGGGTCAAGGAAAATCCAACAGAAGGTTCTTTTCCGTGGAGTCAAAAGCAGAGTGTCTGAGGCTCAAAGAGCCGTGGAACGTCCTGGGTGTCATCAATCTTGGCTTCGGACATCTGACACTGTTTCCCATGGGTCCTTTTGCAATAAAAGGGTGAAATGTAGTCTGAATAACAGTACAGTGAGGTGGATTCATTACTGGTTGGACTTCTCTACTGGAGGGTATTGATTTACGGTTCTGGGAAGTCTTGGGGGCGGGCACTGCTGGCAGTTCATCCTGGTCAACATTCTCCTTAAGGACTTGAGAGGCGTGGATGTTTGTTTATCCTTTTTGCAGATGCCTTAGGCCAGGAAAGATGAGTCATGGTTGGAAGACAGACTCACCATTCAGAGTCCCAGAAGTTCTCGTCCTCCTTTGTACCAACCTGTTCCCTCCATCTCTTAGTAGGTATCCAACATAATGTGCATGAGAATCAACCAGAATGCGGTTTTAAACGCGGGCGTCTAGATTCCACTCCTAGTATGTCTGGGGAGGACAGGAACATGTGATTTTCACAAGTGCCAACAGGATGCTGAGGAAGGTGGTCTGGAGCCCACAGTCTCCTCACTACCTTTGAGCTCCTTGAAGGCAGAGATGGTCTTTTCCTTTAGCATGTGGTGCACACAGTAGGTGAGCACGCTGCTTGACAATGAGTATCCTAACACCCCCTTCATCCTGAGAAGATTGAGGCCCTCTGCCAGGGCTCTCCCAGCTTCCTTTCCTTCTAACCCCAAAGGGATCATAACGTCACAGAAGACACCCATGTCATTCCCTCTTATTTCAGAAGAAGAGTGTGGACTTTGGAAGCATACAGGTCTGGGATCAAATCCGAATTCTATTATTGATTATCCAGGACAACGTTTCTCAAACCGTGGCCCACACCATTCGGCGGGGGAGCTTGTTCAAACAGATTCCGACGCAGTAGGACCGGGCTCTGTGTGTCTACGAGCTCCCAGGTGATGCTGAAGCTGTCCAAGGCCACACTCTGAGGAGCACATCTCAGAGTCTCAGGCTGTGAATGACCTTGCTCAAGTACCTTCCACTCTCTGAGCCCATTCCTTCCACTGGGGAAAAAGAGAAGGTCATGTTGGTCAAGGTTGCGTTGACTCCATGTAATAGGAAACAAACAGTGGAAACAATTCATGGGTCCGTTTTTCTCACTTAAAAAGCAGTCGAGGGATAGAGAGGCCAGGGCCGGCGTCGCTGCCCGCGGAACCAGGCTCCTTCAAGCTCCCTGCTTCGGCAGCACACAAAGTTGGAGCCTCCAGGCCATGAGATGGCAGGCAAAGGGCAAAAGCCATGTGCCAGCTGACCCTACTTTTAAAAAACCAGAATATTTAATAACTTACCCAGAACCCCACCTGGACAACACACCGGTGAGATCTGGGTCAAAGGACACTCCTGGCAGCTCAGGAGTGTGACAAGGTGAGTATTCTAGCTGGGCACGTGACGGCTCTGAGCAAAGTTGGGGGTTATCAGTAAGAAAGCGGGGAGGAGTGGACATTGGGTGGCCTCTAGCAGAGTCCGATGCAAGTATCTGTTTTGTGCCATTGTAATGGGGTTTGGTGGGGCTTAATGGGGCCCGGCCTAGCACCTGCCCCAGAGTAAAACTCAGCAAACCTGGGTTTCCTTCCTTTCTCTCCTACGGTCCTGAGTGCATCTCCTCCAGGCATTGCTGCAGCCAGGATTGCTTCTCTCTGGTGTCCTGAAAAATCTAATGTGTTGGCTTTTTCCCTTCAGCCTTCTTGACTTACCCATCTCTCCTAGACTGAAAAACCCTCTCTTCCTGGCTTTCTCTTCCCACTCCCCACCACCTTGCACACCTTCCCATCTGTCACCCTGACAACCACCTGCATTTAATGGGCTTAATTGCCCATCTCTCCCCTAAAACTGCGTTCTCAAAAATCAGAATATCATCCTACCAATGAATTCCAACAGTCTCTGTTCACTGTTTGTCCCAGTGAACTTCCTGGCAGTATTCTAACATCACTGCACACACCTCCTGCTTGAAGCACCAGCCTCTTGTCTCTGAGGCACTCTGCTCTCTGGTTCCCCTCCTTCCTCTGGAAATGCTTCTCTTTCCTTCTCCAGCTCTTTCTCTGCCTTTTCCTCGGACATAGACATTTCCCAAGGTCTCTTTTGCATACCAGTCACCCTACATGCTCATTTCATTCATTGCCCATAGTCTAGAGCAGAGGTCAGCAAACTGCAGCCCACTGGACAAATTTCACCCTCCGCTCCCCTCCCCCCAACTCCCACTCCAACTTCAGTTGTTTAAATAAAGTTTTATTGGGGCATAACCACACCCAACTCATTTGCATATTGTCTGTGACTGCCTTTGCACAACAATGACAGAGCTGCCACAGTGACCCTATGGTCCATAAGCCCAAAATATTTACGATCGCCCTTTACAGAAGAACCTTGCCAACGTGTGCTCCTGACTCTTAACAATGACCAAACACACTTCGCTCCCTAGTGTTCACTCATGCGCTCCAGACTCTGGACAATCCAGCAGGATCTCCTCCAGCACAGCTAATCCAAGTCCCAAACTGTCTTCCTCCTCAAACCTGTTTCTGCTCTTCTTGGCCATCAATTTTTATCAGTTACCCCATCCATGACATACCTGTGGTGAAACTAAACCTTTGCAGCCAATTTGTGGCATCAGGACCATGGAGGGATGAAGGGCCCCCAAGTTTAGTCTTTCAATAGTATCCATCATGGGCACTGAACTGGTTTTGTGTGTAAAAATCAGTATGACATTAGCAAAAAAACAAAACCAAAAAAAAAAAAATGACACTTGAATTCAGCTCCTTTTTCCTTGAAATCTGTCTCTAAGTCACAGTGCTGGCATACTCACTTTAATGAGGTCCCTTCATGACAGTAGGGGAGGCAAAATTCCATAAACACGATAGTCCTTTCTCTCCATTGACCTAAAGAGCAATCATTCAACATTTAAGTGCTTCCTTCCTAACTTCTGATTGTTTGATTTGCTGCAAGACTGAATTATATATCACTGAAGAAAATGTAAGGACCAACACGTAAACAATACCACAGTCAAGTTTGCTGAATAATTTACTTTTTCTACTTCCCCCGAAGAATGCCCTTCTCAATGTATTCCTTCTCAAGTTATTGGAACGAAGTAGAAATTATTTGGCCTATTAAATTCTGCAAAAGTATCGAGTGAACATACCAAGATCGCGGGCAATGGTGGGAGTCCCCTGTATAAGCTCTATGAACTTTGCTGGCTTTTTAGCAAAACGGATTCAGAAGGCTTTAAAAGCATTAGCAAAGACAAAGAGCAACAGTTGCTGGCCCTTTGATTTGTCCTTCATCTGTCAGATTCCCGTGCCTCCACTATTTGTTAGACACGCGTGATGGCTGCTGGAGATGCCAAATGAATGACACGGCAGAGCCTCCCGAGAAGACTTACAAGGGCTCAGTGAGCCCTGCTCACTTTGTAAAATCAAATCCACGGGGCCACAGAGCAAGTGATTCATGATATTTATAAAATAAATGAATGTAGGAATGACACTCCCTGGTTATGACTTGCCATCAATTACAGAAGGAAGGACGTGACCATGTTAGTGCCTGTTACATGACAAGTGCTGTATTATTTCCTCAGTCTGCAGTATAGGCTGGATAAAATCCTGAGCCCTGTCAGAGACTGACGGCAAGTCAAGAAATGGGTTGTAATAATCAGATTTCTGCACACAGGGACTATATCATCCTTTGTTATATGGTGGAAACAGTCTTCGGCGCCAATGAGCTCTTGTTTATATTTGAATGATTGTTTGCAGTTTCAAAGCACTCTACAATATGCCGTATCTGTATTCCACCCCATAAAGCTGTGGCCTATGTATTTTCATCCCCATTTGGTAGCTAAAGAAACTAAGCATGGGAAAGTTGCAATGGGTTGCCCGCGCACAGCTAGTGAGTAGTGGGTCAGGCGCTGAAGCTAAGCCCCCTGCCTCTGTGTCTGTAAACCTTGTCACCTGAATTCTCCAAAGAGCCACAGAGCTCGTGAGCGAGCAGGGGAATCACCACCCTCATCTCGGGCCCAAGCTACTGGCCACATTGGAGTTGGCACTTTCTCTCTTACTTTTATTTATTTATTTTTGGCTGCACTGGGTCTTTGTTGCTGCGCGCGGGCTTCCTCTAGTTGTGGTGAGCAGGGGCTACTCTTCGTTGCATTGTGCAGGCTTCTCATTGCAATGGCTTCTCTTGTTGTGGATCACAGGCTCTAGGCGTATGGGCTTCAGTAGTTGCAGCACGCGGGCTCAGTAGTTGTGGCACAGGCTCTAGGGAGCACAGGCTTCAGTAGTCGTGGCGTGTGGGCTCAGTAGTTGTGGCTTGTGGGCTCTAGAGTACAGGCTCAGTAGTTGTGGCACATAGGCTTAGTTGCTCCGCGGCATGTGGGATCATCCAGGACCAGGGATCGAACCCGTGTCCCCTGCATTGGCAGGTGGATTCTTCACCACTGCTCCACTAGGGAAGCCCCCTCTCTTACTTTTAAAGTTTAAAAGTAAAGTTTGAAAATGAGATCTGTGATCCCATAGCAAATCCCTTCTTCACGGCTAGTGAGTAATAATGAAAAGGAAATAATGAAACAGTTAAGTAACAACCAAAGCTCCAACACAGGGTCCCTTTAGGAGAGAGCTTCCCAAGGGGCTGTCGTTTGGGCCCCAGCACATCCCAGCCACAGAGCAAAGAGCAGGGGTCTTTCAGCTTGTACCTCAGGTACCACAGGCCCTAGGGACAATGCAGGCAGCTCCCCCAGCAAAGCAGCCACAGGCCAGGCAGGAGGCCAACGATCTCACACCTGGCTTCCTTTCCCTCTCTCCTTGGAAGCAGTCCATTCTTGGCCAGATTTAATATGCTGTCCCAGAATCCAATCTCTGACTTCCTTGCACGAATAACCAGAGCTCCCTTCCCCGCAAAGCGCAGCGAGGACCCTGGGGCCCTGCCCACCTGACGCAGCCATAACCCCCCAAGGTCGGAGATGCTCATGTCAGCTGCCCGGCCGGCCTTCCTGGCTAAAGGTGACTGATCCTCACATAAACTGAGACGCTTTCCTGAAAATGGAAAACAACTTCATCAAAGATGAATAACAAGGAACCTGGTCTTCGTGTCACATCCCCCACTGGAGGGAAGCGAGCAAGCAGTGATGCCCGTCTCCCGTGGGCAGGCTCTTGGATTTTCCACGCGTACAAGTAAGAAGTCTGCTCAATGAACTGGTCACTTAAATAGGCTTTTTCATCTGCTGAGTTTCCATTTAAAACACCGACAAAGCCATCCTTGCAAAATAGTCTCTGGTATTTATCTCTTCCAATTCACTTAAATTAATTAATGTGCAATTGTTCTCAAAGCTGTGTGATGGGGAGAGTTTCTAAGAATTGAGTTTCTTCTAAGAACATGAGCTCTCTGGCTTATTTGATTTGCCAAACGCAGCAAGGGAGCCTTTTCTCGACACTTTCCCAAGATTTATTATGGGGCCACTAATTTATTCTCTGTTGAATTGGGTATCTCTAACCTGAGAAAGTTGTTAGAAAATGAATAGGAGAGAGGGACATGTGATCATCCTCTGTGAACAGAGCTCACTTGAATTGATGGAAACTTTTCACAAAGTTTCCCCAGAATTTTAGGAATAACAATGAACGAGCAATGGAGATGGAGCTTGAGATGATACTGCTCCCAAAAGAGTGGTTTTCTCATCTTTACAGACATGCAATCGGCAAGCTCATTCCACCTTATTGCACCCCACCAGGCAGACAGAGAGTCAAGTTCACCAACTCACATGTAAGGAGAAAAGAGAAGGCAAGGTTCTGGCTGCATCAACTCCAGCCACACTGTCAGTGGTTTATAAGAAGGGCAGAACTGTTGGCTCAAGCCCCCTCCATGGTGGGAAGTGGTTAAGAACAGGAGCTTGGGAGCCAGACTGACAGGGTTCAAATCCCAGCTCCAGTTTCTCCAAAAACTAAAAATAGACCTACCATATGGCCCAGCAATCCCACTCCTGAGTGTATATCCATAAAAACCAAAAACACTAATTTGGAAAGATACGTGCACCCCAATGTTCATAGCAGCATTATTTACAATTGCCAAGGTATGGAAGCAACCTAGGTGTCCATCAACAGATGAATGGATAGAGAAGATGTGATCCATATATATCCAATGTGTATGCACACACACACACACATATTACACTGAAATACTACTCAGCCATTAAAAAAGAAACGAAAATTTGCCATTTGCAGCAACATGGATGGACTTGGAGGACATTATGCTAAGTGAGATAAGTCAAACAGAGAAAGACAAATACTGTATGATATCACTTCTATGTGGAATCTAAAAAATACAACAAACTCGTGAAGAAAACCCAAAGAAGCAGACACAAATATAGAGAACAAACTAGTGGTTTCAAGTGAGGGCAGGGAGGGGCAATATAGGGGTGGGCGAGTGGGAGGTACAAACTACTGGGTGTAAGACAGGCTCCAGGATGTATAGTACAACACGGGGAATAGAGCCAATATTTTGTAATAACCGTAAATGGAAAGTAACCTTTAAAATTTTTTTTAAATCAACACCTGAAATACAAAGACTTCATCACTTAAAAAAATAATCCAAGCTGCTACTTACTGGGTGGCCCTGGACAAGGTACTCACCTCTTTATGCTTCAGCTTCCTGCATGGAAAAATGAGAATAATAACAGTTCCTGGCAGGATAATTGTGAGGACTCCTTGATTAATATGTGTGAAGCTGTTAGAACAGTGGCATAAACCACCTTGAGTTTGCTAGTATTCTATGCACGTAGTAGCAGAACAAAGATATACAAGTATTGCTAAGAAGGGGTGCTCTGAGACCCCCTTTGATGAATACATCAGAGAGAGGTCATTTTTCACATGCAGACATGACACTGCTATGATGGAGTTCTGGTGTTTTTTTCTTTAAACATTTAGAAACTCTTTGGGTTTTTTTGGAATGTATAAAAGAAATGTATTTATCACATATTTCTTTTTTTCTTAGCTTTGATGTTTTTCTTTCTGTTTTAATTTTTATTTTATATTGGAGAATAGTTGATTTACAATGTTGTGTTAGTTTCAGGTGTACAGCAAAGTGATTCAGTTATACATATACAATATATCTATTCTTTTTCAGATTCTTTTCCCATATAGGTTATTACAGAGTATTGAATACGGTTCCCTGTGCTATACAGTAGGTCCTTGTTGTTTATCTATTTTATATATAGTAGTGTGTATATGTTAATCCCAACCTCCTAATTTATCCCTCCCCCCTACCTTTCCCCTTTAGTAACCATAAGTTTGTTTTCTAAGTCTGTGAGTCTGTTTCTGTTTTGTAAGTAAGTTCATTTGTATCATTTTTTAGATTCCACATATTAATGATATCATATATTTGTCTTTCTCTGTCTGACTTACTTCACTTGCCTAGTATGATCATCTCTAGGTCCATCCATGTTGCTGCAAATGGCATTATTTCATTCTCTTTTATGGCTGATAGTCCATCGTATATATACACACATCTTCTTTATCCATTCATCTGTTGATGGATATTTAGGTTGCTTCCATGTCTTGGCTATTGTAAATAGAGCTGCCATAAACACTGGGGTGCATGTATCTTTTCGAATTATGGTTTTCTCCAGATATATGCCCAGGAGTGGGATTGCTGGATCTATTTTTAGTTTTTTAAGGAAACTTCATACTGTTTTCTATAGTGGCTGCACCAATTTACATTCCCACCAACAGTGCAAGAGGATTCCCTTTTCTCCATACCCTCTCCAGCATTTATTGTTTGTAGACTTTTTGATGGTGGCCATTCTGACCGGTATGAGGTGAAACCTCACTGTAGAAACTATTTGGTATTTAAAGTAGACTAGTATGGAACTGGTTTGGGTGTAAATTTACTTTGTTAACCCTGTCTCTTCATAGAAAGTGTGAAGAATTCATCACAAGGTTCAAATCACCCAGTTCTGAATAATGGAAATTTTTTTAGGTTCCTATTTTACCCGGTTTACATGTAAGAAAAGATTTTGAAGCAGGGAAGGGACAGCCTCACCGCAGTAATTACCATCTATCCCAGGATATTTTAAAGACACATTAATTTTATTTTCATTAGAACAATAAATATGCCCACTATAGAAAATGTGGGGAACTCAGAAAAGTAGACAGAAAAGAAGAAAAAATTTCTAGTACCAGCTTCCAGAACAATTACCACAAATATTGTGATGTACTTCCTTCCAGTCTTTTTTCCGTACATGGAATGTACAACTTTTGTTGTTTTTACACTGGAACTATGTTAAATAGAAGACTTGTCCTCTTCCCTTTTACCATAAGCATTTTTCCATGTTAGGACCATGCTTCAGGTCCTGTCTCATAGCTCAGGATCCCATCTCTGTTTCTACACTAAGACCTCATTGTTCCATTAGAAATAAACAGGCAGCCCAGCTCCATCCTTCTGATGTGTGTGGGGGGAAATATATAGGCTTAGGTATAATAAAACTAGATCAATAAGACGTTATCTTTAAGGTTCCTAGCACTATAAATACATTTATTAGTATTTCAACATAAGAGTTAAGCTACCCACAGTAATGCTCTTTTTTAACCAACTGTGGCAATCCTAGTGTCCCGAGTGGTCAATTCCAGGGGAGACTGTGTTGATTAGCTTGGGCTCCTATAACAAATTACCACAGGTTGGGGAGCTTAAACAATAGAAATGTACTTCCTCACAGTTCTGGAGGCTAGAAATCCAAGACCAAGGTGTGGGCAGGGTTGGTTTCTGGTGAGGCCTCTCTCGTTGCCTTGTCGATGGCATCTTCTCCCTGTCTCTGCATGGCCTTCCCTCTGCACGTGTCTGTGCCCTAATCTCCTTGTCTTCTAAGAGCTCCAGGTGTGTTGGATTTGGGTCCACCCTAATGACTTCATTTTAACTTAATTACCTCTTTAAAGACCCTGTCTCCAAATACAGTCACATTCTGAGGTACTGGGGGTTAGAACTGTACCATATGAATTTGGGGGAGTGGGGGGCAATGCACAGTTCAGCTTATAACAAGATCTGTTAGGCCATGCTACTACCCCTATGAGTTTGCACGTTTGATTGTTTCTTTTAACACAGGGATAAAATTCCTTTTTAGTGATGTCAACTTCATATCTAGACATCTGAGAGCTGAGACTGGGTCTGAGGTCACTCTTGGCTACTCAGATCTCACCATAGTGCTTGGCACTTAACAGGCAATGAAAGAGAGAAGTAAAGGGGGCAGGGAATTAAGTGCATGGACCCAACGCACGTCATCAGTCTGCTCAGGCCTTCAAAACTAAAAGAGGAGGGAGGCTAAAATACCACTGATTTGTTTTCTAATTCAGCTCCTCGCTTTATCCTCAGTCGTGAAGATACGCAATGACTCATTTGTCCAAAGTTAGGGTGAACTAAAACATACTAGTTCTTATTTAGTCTGCGGGAATATTTTCCTCACTTCATGTGTGCCTTCAAAGACTTTTTCTTATATGTGTTTAGTTTTTACATTAAAAAAAAAAAGAGTAAAAAAAAAGAGAAGAAAGGAAGGATGGGAAGGAAGGAGGGAGGAAGGAAGGAAGGGAGAGAGAGGGAAAGGAAGGGAGGGAAGGAAAATTTTTGAAAAACAGAAGAGTCATTGTCTTGTATAAGTTTTTTTTTCCCCACTCTTGCAGCTGTTAAGAACATAAGTATGGAGTTCATACACATTATTTCACCTTATCATCCAAAGTACCCAGTTGGATAGATGTTTTCATCAACATTTTGCACTAGAGGACCTGAGGCTCAAAAAAGTGAAGGTAATTGAACAAATCACACAATTATTAGTGGCAGAATCAGACCTTAACTTTTGTCTTCCAAACCTAAGCCCAGTGCTTTTTCACCTCTGTCCTTGGCTCTCCCTCCAAAAATAGAGATTCACATGCTAGGCTCCCATGCCTTTTCTACCTTGAAGAACAGTAGGAAATTAGGGAAGAACCATAAACTAAAGGACATGAAAGTCAGACTCTGCATTAAACTGTGTTACTCTGAGCACATTACTTCCTGTTACCCTGGGTTCTCGTCTGAGAGAGGATGCATTGCACACGATCATCTTTTTTTTTTTTTTTAATGAAAGCTTCTTTATTTATTTATTTATGGCTGTGTTGGGTCTTCGTTTCTGTGCGAGGGCTTTCTCTAGTTGCGGCGAGTGGAGTCCACTCTTCGTCATGGTGCGCGGGCTTCTCACTGTCGCGGCCTCTCCTGTTGTGGAGCACAAGCTCCAGATGTGCAGGCTCAGTAGTTGTGGCTCACGGGCTTAGTTGCTCCGCGGCATGTGGGATCTTCCCAGACCAGGGCTCAAACCCGTGTCCCCTGCATTAGCAGGCAGATTCTCAACCACTGCGCCACCAGGGAAGCCCGCACATGATCATCTTTAAGGTCCCATTAGTTGTGTAAAGATTTATGGTGAACAGAAAGGAAGTCCACATACTGTTGGGAGGGCAGCATTCAATAATTCTTGCAGTTAATTTCTAACAGGTGTGTGGGCCTTTTGCTATGACCACATCTATCTTATCCCTACTACAGCCCCAGTGAGAGACACATCAAAGATAAGCTTTACCTGTTTCACACTTTTGTCTCCATTCTCCTGGATCTTTGTGAAGAAACTCTGTGTAGGATATAGATGAACCTGTACTTCCTTGGAATTTTCTCCACTATTAATTTAATAAACATTTATTGGGCACCTGCTACATGCCCATGCTTGTCCAGGTAGAGAAGATAAAACCATGAGTTAGAAATGATTCTCACCTTCAAAATTATCACCGTTTAGTGGGGAAACATCCATGTAATGGAGAAGTTAGATGTCTTGAATGGCTAATTGAGGAATTGTAAATTTGCCCATCCAACAAAGCAATGAAAGCACTATCAAAAATGGTCAAAATCAACTATTTTAGAACTACGGATATTAACCAAAGACTTACAACAATCTGAGAAACATTTGTTGAGGAAAAAACTGAACCTCTATAAGAACTGCTCAGTGTGTTGTTGACCTACTCCCATTCTTCCCTTGATCTCCTCCCATCCTTCCTTCCCTAACTCCATGAAACCTTTGAAAACCAGCAGCCTCACAACCACAGTGGCTGTGAAAACCAGCAGCCTTGAAGCTACCAGATGGAGCAGATCCTGTTTGGGTGCAAGAAGTTTCATTCAGAGCATTGTCTCTATTTGATCTGTTTCAACATTTCCTGGAAGAGGCCCATTCACAGCGTTTTCTCATTGTTTGGCCCGACTTGCACCTTGTTCTGTGGTAAAGAGCCCTACCCTTAAAGCATTTTTTGAAAATAATCAGCAGCAGCTACCTAACATTGCAGCTGCCTGAGGCTTCTAAGCCACTTGGGGCAAACAAGATCCTGGCTAAAAACTTAAAAGGAAGATCAGGAGCAGGATGTCTATAGGGGGTATTGAAAAGTTCTGAGGGATGTGAGACATTCTTTTCTGGTGATCTAGAAGGTTGTCCCTATACTTGGGTCTGTGTACATGCCTAGGAAAGACCTGTGAGGGCTCCAGTCTCTCACCATGGGGTGACCCAGAGACATTGCACAAGCAGGAAGTAAAGGGCAAGGCAGAGAACAATCTAAGTATTGAAGGTATGCCTCAACACACAAAGAGCCCCTTGGCAAGGGGTGGAAGACATAATGGTTCAAAGCACTTAAGGAAATATCTGATGAGTCATTAGCTGAGCATGAAGCTAAGCAAGCAGAGACTTCAGTGACCAGACACTAGAGGGAATACAGACTTTAAATAATTAGTCCAGGAAAGTCACTAAAAATACAAATAGGGACAACAAAACCCGGGGAGAGAGGAGATATGATTCCCAGAGTTGCCACATTATATTATAAAAAATGTCCAGTTTCTGGGGAATTCTCTGGTGGGTCCAGTAGTTAGGACTATGTGCTTCCACTGCAGGGGGCACGAGTTCAATCCCTGATTGGGGGACTAAGAGCCTGCATGCCACGTGGTGTGGCCAAAAAAAAAAAAAAAAGAAAAAGTCCAGTTTCCAATGAAAGATTATGAAACACAAAATGAAATAGGAGAATATGGACCATGCAGAGGAAAAAAAAACAAACAAAAATGCAATCAGTAGAAACTGACCCTGAGGGAGCTCAGATGCTGTACTTCGTAGTCAAAGACTTTAAATCAGCTATTAGAAATATGTCCGAAGAACAAAATGAAACCATGTCTAAAAGAATGAAAGGAAAGTAAGACAATGATGTCCCACCAAATAAAAAATATCAATAAATAGATAGAAATTATCTAATTCTGAAGTTGAAAAGTACAGTAACTGGAAATCATAAATTCACTAGTCATGCTCAATAGCATATTTGAGCTGACACAAAGAAGAATCAGTGAATAGAATAAAGATCAATTGAAATTATCCAATCTGAAAAATAGAAAAAATGAATGAATAAAAGTGAGCAGAGCCTCAGAAAGTTATGGGACTTTATCAAGTATCCCAACATATGCATAATGGGAGACGAGAGAGAGAGAAAAGGGGGCAGAAGGAATATTTGAAGAAATAATGGCCTAAAACTTCCCAAATATTAATGAAAGACATAAATCCACACATCCAAGACATTCAATGAACTCCAAATAGAACAAACTTAAGGAAGTCTACACCTAGACACATAGTCACACTGTTGAAAGATGAAGGCAAAGAGAGATAATGTTGAAAACAGCATGAGAAAAATGACTAACTGTGGGAACGAGCGATCCTCAATGAGATGAATAGCTGACTTCTCACTAGAAACCATGCAAGCCTGAAGCAGCGAGATGATGTATTCAGAATGTTGGGGGAGAGAGGAAGGAAGAGAAACTGTGACTCAGAAATTCCATATCCAGAAAAATTATCCTTCAAAAATGAAAAAAAAATTAAGACATTCTCAGATGAACAAAAACAAAGAAATGTGTTGCTAGCAGACCTATGCTACAAGAAATAGTAAAGGGAGTCCTTCAGGCTGAAATAAAGGATAGTAACCAGTCATTTGAATCCACACAAAGAAATCAAGAGCACTGGTAAGGGTAACTACAATGTAAACATTAAAGAGAGTATAAAGTTTTTTGTACCTCTTTTCTCCTCTTACCTGATATAAAAGACAACTCCATAAAGCAATAATTACAGAAATGTGTTGATGAGCTTATAATGTATAATGATGTAATATATATGACAATAGGGCTTCCCTGGTGGCCCAGTGGTTAAGAATCCGCCTGCCAATGCAGGGGACACGGGTTCAAGCCCTGGTCCGGGACGATTCCACATGCCGTGGAGCAACAAAGCCCACGCGCCACAACTACTGAAGCCTGCGCGCCTGTGGCCTGTGCTCCGCAACGAGAGAAGCCACTGCAATGCGAAGCCCGCGCACCACAATGAAGAGCAGCCCCCGCTCGCTGCAACTAGAGAAAGCCCGCACACAGCAACAAAGACCCAACGCAGCCAAAAATAAATAAATAAATATATATATTTAAAAAAATATATATATATATATATATGACAATAATACCACAACAGTGGAGGAATAAAATGGAGCTATATCAGAGCAAAGCTTCTGTATACTATTGAGATTAAGTTAGTATTAATATGAATGAGATTTTTTTAAGATGCTAATTATAATCTCGGCAACCACTAAGAAAATAATAATAGTAATAGTAATAATAATAAATGAAAAATAAGTGAATTAAAATGGCACACTAGAAAATATCTAAAAATCTATTTAACACAAAAGAAGGCTATGTTGTTATGTGTATATATGTTTATAAATGCTTATAATCTTTCTGATGAATTGGCCTTTTTATCATTATATAATGTCGCTCTTTGTCTTGAGTAACATTTTCTGTGTTAAGGTCTTTTTTATCTGGTATGAGTATCGCCTCTCCAGCTCTCTTAGTTCTCTTTGGTTGCTATTTGCATGTTTTCCATTCTTTTACTTCAATCTAACTTTGTCTTTGAATCTAAAGTGAGTTTCTTGTAGATAGTGTATAGTTGGATCCTGTTGTTTATCCATTCTGCCAATCTGCCTTTTTTAAAAAGTACTTAAATTTAGTGTAATCACCAATAAGCAGAATTTACATCTGCCATTTGCTACTTGTTTTCTTTATTTTTTATGTCTTTGTTTCTCTTTTCTTCTTTTTATCTTATATTTCTTATATGTCTACATTTATCCTATTAGTCCTGTTTCTCTGGAGAACCCTAATACGCTCTACAACGGAATTAAATTATAAATAAATAAGAGAAGGAAATTTGAGAAGCTCACAAATAATGTGGGAAATAAGCAACACACTCCTGCATATATACCAAAGAGAAAAGTTAAAAATAAAAGTGCCCACACAAAAATTATACATGAATGTTCATAGTCATATTATTTATAATAGCCCAAGGGTGGAAACAACCCAAATGTTCATCGACTGATAAAACTGATGAATAGATAAATAAAATGTGATATATCCGTACAATGGAATGTTATTCAGCAATAAAAAGGAATGAAGTACTGACACACACTACGACACGTATGACCCCTGAAAACATGATGCTAAGCGAAAGAAGGCAGACACAAAAGGCCACATATTGAATGATTCCGTTCGTGTGAAGTGTCTAGAATAAGCAAACCTATAGAGACACAATGTAGGTTCGCGGCTGTCTAAGCCTGGGGTTGGGGAATGACTGCTGACAGGTATGAGGTTTGGTTTGGTTTGGTTTTGATATAATGAAAATGTTCTAAAATTAAATTGTGGTAACGGTTGCACAACTTTGTGGATATACAAAATCCCTGAAGTTGTACCCTTTAAATGGGTGAATTTATGATAACGTAGATTATATAAAAAGAAAGAACAGCAAACTCTGTGATAGGAAAGGAAAGGTGAGAAGAAGGAAGAGATGATATTTGGCTTTCTTCACAATTTTGCTGGGACAACTGTATCTCTGTCCCGTGTCTACAGCCCCAGCCTGATGAGTGCTGCGGAGAGAGGAGTGAGTGACACACCCCAGAGGAAAGGGGAAGAAGGAGCTGGTGTTGGAGTTGGGATGTGAGGGATGCCTTGACCTAGGAGGTGGAGAACAGCAGGAAGGGTGTTCCAGGTCAAGAAAAGAGCTGCACTGAGGAACGGATGAGGCTGGGAGAGAAAGAGTCTCGAGTGGGGCAGGAGGGACGTGTGGCCAGGAGCAGGGAGAGGAGAGCTGAAGGTGTGCTGAGGAGGCCAGATTTTATCCTGGTTTGGAAGAAGCCAGCGACAGTTCTTAACAAACATCAGAGCTGCTCCTTTTTTTTTTTTTTTAACATGTTTATTGGAGTATAATTGCTTTACAATGGTGTGTTAGTTTCTGCTTTAGAAGATATACAGATTGCCAACAAACACATGAAAGAATGCCCAACATCACTAATCATTAGAGAAATGCAAATCAAAACTACAATGAGGTATCACCTCACACCAGTCAGAATGGCCATCCTCAAAAAATCTACAAACAATAAATGCTGCAGAGGGTGTGGAGAAAAGGGAACCCTCTGGCACTGTTGGTGGGAATGTAAATTGATCCAGAGCTGCTTCTTGAAAGCTCATCTTGGCTTCCGAGTAGATGATGCATTGGAACGGGGGAGGGGTGGAGAGACGGAAATGAGTGAAACTTGCTAGATGCCCAACGTGAAACTTGCTAGAAGCCCAACGTAACAGCCCGGGAGAGAGAGTGTGGCTGTTGTCCTGATCAGAATGCAGCATTAGAAAAATCCATTCTTCTTATTCAGGCATCCATCTGTCATCTGGAAGATTCTAGTTTGGGCTGTCAGAGGGTGGTATTCAATGCTATTACTCAAAGAGAACATCACTCCTCTGATAAAAAGATTTGAGGGCGGAAGCTGTGATGAGAACATAACAAGCTGAAAGAGAATGCACTTCTACACATCCCCTGCGTCTTATTTCACTGGATACACTGAAAAATTATATCATTGAAATAAGTTTCAATTCTATGATGGAAAGAAATGTCATTTTCATCACCGCTTGAATGGGCTCATCTTAGAGGCAGGGAGGTACTTAGAAAAATGGATGAAGGAGTCTTGTTGTCTCTAATTTGGGGAGGTGGGTATGAATTTTTGCAGGCCCAGTGACTCTGGAAGACTATGGTCTGTGCTGTTCCTATTGAACTGCTTCATTTCTAAGGCCTCTGTTTTTTAAATGCTAAATAGATCGTGGCCTCTAATCACAAATATTAAGTAGCATTGTGAGAATTAATAAACTTCCATTGGTCCAAAAGAGAGCGTTGGGGCCAATAAATAAAAGACCTTAGCAGACATGACCATCCTTTAGGAAAACTGGCTCCCAGAGAAACTGTCAGTTCACTGAAGGGCCCCTATGGAAATTAATGGAAGCATTCTAACTGCTGTTCAACACAGAAATAGAATTCCAAATGCATTGGAAGAGAGGAAATCAACTGTCAGAAAAATACTGCTAAGTAACTAGACTCATTTTGTCCAGGAGAAGTAGTAGACATTGGGAGCCGAAACATTAGGAATTACGATTTTCCCATAAGAATCCGTCCAAGGGGAGAGGATCGTCCATCATACCCCATGTTTTGATTTGTTACAGCCAGAAACCATCTGAATGACCTCAAGAAATAGAGGAGTTAATAAAAAATATAATACTATCTAACATTTTAAAGCCCTTACCATGTTCCAGAAACTGTGCTAAGCCCCTCCTGTATCATTGAGGCCTCACAATAACCCTATAAAGTTGACAATAGTTTTCTCTCTACAATACAGCTGGAGAGATTGAAGTTCAGAGAGGTTAAGGGGCTTGCCTGAGGTCACACAGCTCCCATGAGGCAGAGTCTCCATTCAAGTCAAAGTCTTGGAGACTCTGAGCCCCAGACTCTCAATGACTTGGTAATTGCCTCAGATTTTAAGATGCGAATGCCCTGGAGCTGGAGCAAGAAAGCCACCCAGGCCCCAGGCAGGGCTAAGGGATGTCTCTTTCTTGGCCTTCACACTTCTGTCCACACCTCCTCACCCTGTACACCTGCACTGCTGCTCCCTCACAACGTTGACTCACAAGGGGCCTGGCTTGTCCTGGCCCAGAATCAGCCCCGCAGCACCCTGGCCGTTGGAGCCCTGCTGCCAACCAGCGCTGTCTCTCAGGACCCAATGCCAAATTCCTGTGAAAAGAACCTTCCAGGTCCAGCTCATCCTCTCATCCAGTCCCACAGGTCAGAAGCCCCTGGCCGATCTACCCAGTGCTACTCTACCCTCATGTCACCTGGTCCAGTCCGTAGGGCAAGGCAGGGTCCTGCCCAAGCAGCAGGAGGTGGGCAGGGCAGATGCTCCCCCCGCCCCCGGGGGGAGAGGGTGAAGGGTGGGCAGGGCAGGCAGAGCTCAGAGCTCGAGAGCACACCCGGAGGACGGAGCATGCCTCACCGGGACCTACTCGCCGCATCCACGCTCCTCCTCAAGCAGACGTGAGCCTGAGAAACTACAGGGTCTGTTTTTTTTTAAATTTAGATCAGAGTAGAGTTGATTTATGATGTTGTGTTAGTTTCAGGTGTACAGCAAAGTGAAACAGTTATACATATACATATATCTGCTCTTTTTTAGATTCTTTTCCCATATAGGTCATTGCAGAGTATGGAGTAGAGTTCCCTGTGCCATACAGTAGGTCCTTATTAGTTATCTATTTTATTCATAGGAGTGTGTCTATTGATGACGGATGACCGAGCATTAGGAAGAAGGACCACTGAGGACTGGTCAGATTCGTCCACACCCGACCTCACCCCAAACTCAACAACTCCATCCTGTGGACACCTTTTCCTCTCATCACTCAGACCTATACCTACAACTCTCTCTTTCCCCTCCTTCCTGGGCCTCCAAGACTAGTCAAGATTATTTGTCAATTCTTTCTAGTAAATATTTCTAGAATCCACACTTGGTTTCGGAACCCAGACCCCTGTCTCAGGTTGCATCCATTGAACATATAAGAGTAACATAGCATCACAATTCTATAAGGAAGGACTGTTATTATTACCCATTATTACAGATAAGAAAACTGAGGCCCTGGGACTTCCCTGGCGGTCTGGTGGTTAGCACTCGGTGCTTTCACTGCTGAGGGCCCGGGTTCAATCCCTGGTCGGGGAACTAAGATCCTGCAAGCCACATGGTGCAGCCAAAGAAACAAACAAACAAAACTAAGGCCCAGAGAGGCGAAGGAGACTGTCCAAAAGCACGCAGCTTGGACCCCAGCAGACACCCTTCCGTCTGCCAAGAGCCTGCATGTGCCGACGCTGGGCACAGCGGGGAGCATGGCAGATGGGGTCCTGCCTTCCTGCCGTGTACAGCCTAGTGCGCAAAGCACCAGGGGTGCAGACTTGGTCTGTGCAACCTACTGGTCTTGCGGTGATGTTCTCAGGCTTTGGCAAACGTGCAGTCAAGGTGGCCAGCTGTCCTTCTCAAAAGTATTGTCCTTTATTTTGACCTTTCATTCTTCCTAATTTTTTTTTTTCCCAAAGGGTGTTAAAATGTCTTTTCAAAGAATGAAATTAGAACACTCCCTAACACCATACACAAAAATAAACTCCAAATGGATTAAAGACTTAAATGTAAGGCCAGACACTATAAAACTCTTAGAGGAAAACATAGGCAGAACACTCTATGACATAAATCACAGAAGATCCTCTTTAACCCACCTCCTAGAGAAATGGAAATAAAAACAAAAGTAAACAAATGGGACCTAATGAAACTTAAAAGCTTTTGCACAGCAACGGAAATGATAAACAAGACGAAAAGACAACCCTCAGAATGGTAAAAAAATATTTGCAAATGAAGCAACTGACAAAGGATTAACCTGCAAAATTTACAAGCAGCTCATGCAACTCAATATCAAAAAAACAAACAACCCAATCCAAAAATGGGCAGAAGACCTAAATAGACATTTCTCCAAAGAAGATGTACAGATTGCAAACAAACACATGAAAGGATGCTCAACATCACTAATCATTAGAGAAATGCAAATCAAAACTACAATAGGGGGGGCTTCCCTGGTGGCGCAGTGGTTGAGAATCTGCCTGCCAATGCAGGGGACACGGGTTCGAGCCCTGGTCTGGGAAGATCCCACATGCCGTGGAGCACCTTGGCCCGTGAGCCACAACTACTGAGCCTGCGCGTCTGGAGCCTGTGCTCCGCAACAAGAGAGGCCGCGACAGTGAGAGGCCCGCGCACCGCGATGAAGCGTGGCCCCCGCTCGCCACAACTAGAGAAAGCCCTCGCACAGAAACGAAGACCCAACACAGCCAAAAATAAAAATTAATTAATTAATTAATTAATTTAAAAAAAAACTACAATAGGTATCACCTCACACCAGTCAGAATGGCCATCATCAAAAAATCTGCAAACAATAAATGCTGGAGAGAGTGTGGAGAAAAGGGAACCCTCCTGCACTGTTGGTGGGAATGTAAATTGATACAGCCCCTATGGAGAACAGTATGGAGGTTCCTTAAAAAACTAAAAATAGAGCTACCATACGACCCAGCAATCCCACTACTGGGCCTATACCTTGAGAAAACCATAATTCAAAAAGAGTCATGTACCACAATGTTCATTGCAGCTCTATTTACAATAGCCAGGACATGGAAACAACCTAAGTGTCTATTGACAGATGAATGGATAAAGAAGATGTGGCACAGATATACAATGGAATATTACTGAGCCATAAAAAGAAACGAAATTGAGTTATTTGTAGTGAGGTGGATGGACCTAGAGTATGTCATACAGAGTGAAGTAAGTCAGAAAGAGAAAAACAAATACCATATGCTAACACCTATATATGGAATCTAAAAAACAAACAAAAAAACAGTTCTGAAGAACCTAGGGGCAGGACAGGAATAAAGACGCAGACATAGAGAATGGACTTGAGGGCACAGGGAGAGGGAAGGGTTAGCTGGGACGAAGTGAGAGAGTAGCATTGACATATATACACTACCAAATGTAAAATAGATAGCTAGTGGGAAGCAGCCGCATAGCACAGGGAGATCAGCTTGGTGCTTTGTGACCACCTAGAGGGGTGGGATAGGGAGGGTGGGAGGGAGACACAAGAGGGAGGGGATATGGGGATATATGTATATGTATAGCTGATTCACTTTGTTATACAGCAGAAACTAACACACCATTGTAAAGCAATTATACTCCAATAAAGATGTTAAAAAAATAAAATCCCTAAAATCAATCAATCAATCAATTAATTAATTAATTCATGGGATGTTAAAAAAAAAAGTCTTTTCATTAACAAAAGCACTGGAATAGGTGATGGGATTCGTCATGCGTGCATGTGCCTGCACATGGCAGAATAAAGTTGGTAGCCCACTTTCATTCCTTCCCACCCCAGCCCTACTTAAAAAAATAAAATCAATTGTCTGTGGAATCTAGAGGTCTGGTGACCACTTAGTTGGGGCCAACTCCTTAGCCTGTGTGGGGCTGTCGACCACCTTGCCTGCACCTCCCGTTACCTTCCCGCATCCTCGCCTCCTGCTCCCCTACCCTTGACACCTTTTCTTTCTTTCCCTTGCTTTTTAACCATTTTATTGTTAAGTAAAAAGTATGCAGAAACCCGCCTGAATCAAAGGTGCAGCTGCATGGATTAACAGAAGATGGGCTCCTGCAACCACGCCTCACCCTGCTCCCTTCCAGCGGCCCCCCTCAGGCAACAGCAGCTCTCCAGAAGCATCTCCCTTTGTCCTGCTCTCCCCTGCAGACCCCGCGGCCACACTCGGTGCTGACGATTCCAGCCCCGCCTCCCGCACCGAGACCGTCCTCTGTCTGAGCCTGAATTCGGCCCCCAGGGCCCCCCTCCCGCACTTCCCCGAGCCATCCATCGGAGGCCAGTGGGCTGGGGGCAGGGAGCCTTGGGCACAGTCAGGGGACAGCGCCTGTGGTCCAGTGGTCGTGGCTTCCCGCCTCCCCGCCCTCGGCCCGCCTTCTCAGCTCCTCTCCCATCAGCGTACCCAGTCTCGGCGTTCAATCCCCTCTGCTGTAGCCGGACGCAGTCCACCCCTGCCCCACCTCCAGAGCCAACCCCTCCCCCCTGCCATGGCCTCCAGAGCTTCTTCACTCTCACCTCCCCACATAGGTGATGTGTGTCTGGATTGCCTGGGACAGCAATTCTTTGCACGTTGTCCCTGCGTACGTAATCACAGATGCCTCTTCAAACTCAAAATTATCCTGGTCGGGATGCTGAGTTATGTCCACTTCATTCACACGGCAACCGGAGGGATCCTTTAAAAACACAGAGCAGGGGGACTTCCCTGGTGGTCCCGTGGCTAAGACTCCGCGCTCCCAATGCAGGGAGCCCGGGTTCGATCCCTGGTGGGGGAACTAGATCCTGCACACCTCAACTAAGAGTTCACATGCCGCAACTAAGAGTTCACATGCCACAACTAAGAAGCCCGCATGCCACAGCTAAAGATCCTGCGTGCCGCAACTAAGACCCAGCGCAGCCAAGTAAATAAATACATATTAAAAAAAAAAACCCACACAAAGCAGGCCCCTCCTCAGACACACCCATTGGGTTGGCTATTATAAGAAACAAAAACAAAACACAGAAAGTAACAAGTGTTGGCAAGGACGTAGAGAAGTTGGAACACTTGTGCGCGGTTGGTAGGAATGTAAAATGGTGCAGCAGCCGTTGTGGAGAGCAGTATGGAGGTTCCTCAAAAAGTTAAACACAGAATTACCTTATGATCCAGCAATCCCGCTTCTGGGTATAGACCCAAAAGAATTAAAAGCAGGATCTTGAAGACATATTTGCACACCCATGTTCACGGCAGCCTTATTCACAATAGCCAAGAGGTAGAAGCAACTCAAGCGTCCTTCAACAGATGGGTAGATAAGCAAAGTGTGATCTGTACGTATACTAGAATATGATTCAGCCTTCAAAAGGAAGGAAATTCTGACACAGGTTACTGCATGGATGAACCTTGAGGACATTATGCTGAGTGAAATAACAGACGCAAAAAGGCAAATACTATATGATTCCACTTACATGAGATCCCTACAGAAGTAAAATTCAGAGACGGAAAGTACAGCAGCGGTTGCCAGGGGTTGTGGGAGGGGACATGGAGAACAAGCGTTTCACGGGGACAGAGTTTCAGTTTTACAAGATGAAGAAAGTTCTTCTGCTCAAGGTTATGTGGCAGCCTGGATGGAAGGGGAGTTTGGGGGAGAATGGATACGTATGTATGTATAGCTGAGTTGCTTTGCCGTGCTCCTGAAACTATCACAACATTGTTAGTCGGCTATACTCCAATATAAAATAAAAAGTTAAAAAGAAAAAAAAGAAGGCTAATACTTGGGAAAAAAAAAAAAAGATGAAAAACTTTCCGGAGGTGGATGGTGGTAACGGTTGCACAATAATGTGAGCGTACTTACTGCCAGTGAATTCTCTTCTTAAAAGTGATTATAGGGACTTCCCTGGTGGCGTAGTGGTTAGGAATCTGCCTGCCAATGCTGACGCAGGTATGAGCCCTGGTCCGGGAAGATCCCACATGCCACGGAGCAACTAAGCCCGTGTGCCACAACTACTGAAGCCCTCGCGCCTAGAGCCCGTGCCCTGCAACAAGAGAAGCCACCGCAATGAGAAGCCCGCGCATCGCAATGAAGAATAGCCGCCGCTCGCCGCAACTAGGGAAAGCCCGCGCACAGCAACAGAGACCCAACGCAGCCAAAAATAAATAAAATAAATAAATTTATTTTTTAAAATAAGTGATTATAAAGATACATTGTATGCTGTTTCTATTTTACCGCCATTTAAAAAAAACTTTACAAAGGCTTTTCATCGAAACTGGAGTAAAATCCACGAATGCAGGCCTGAAGGGCCTGCACTAGCGGCCAGCCTGTCTCTCCGGGAGCATACCCACCCCACCTCCCACACCGCAGGCCCCTCGGCCTTTGCTGTGACACGTAGGCCGTCCCCGGTCACCCCCTCCCTTATTTCTAGCTTCATTTTTTTCTAACTGAATTGTGTGAAAATTGCCTGTGTTACAGGAGTTTCGGGGTACATGGTCCAAGGCCCTCTTGGGGGTGGGGAGATGGGATTGATCCCACGCCGGGGGGAGGGGGTGATGGAGAGGAGAATGAACTGGGAGGCGGGGATGGGGGATGGGAGTGGGGAAACTGGGAGGTCCGTGGGGCGTGTGGTCACTAACCTGCCTTGGTTATGACTATAAAAATTACTCAGAACACAGCAGACGCCCTTGCTTGGTTTTGTTCACCTGACTTCAAGATCTCGGTTTTCTGTGTAGCCTATCCAAAATAACTAAATAAACAGTTTTCAGTCCTAGAGCCAAAAATAACCTTCTAGGTGAGCATGGGTCTCCTTGTAGGCTCCCTTCTTGGAAGGAGGGAGGGAGGGAGGGAGGGTGACACCTGGTGAGAAAGGGTCTGGGATGCAGGTCCAGGAAAGGATGGAAGGGTCTGGGTCCTCCAGGGCTGACATTCACCCACTGTCACTGTCTCCCTTGTTGGCAAGCTGCTCTGACTTTACCCTCGTTCTGAAGGTCAGCCTGGCCCATAGCCTCTGAGCTGCTCACCCCTAGGAATGGTTTGTGACTTTTTTCCCCTTTGTTTATTTTTTTATTGAAGTACAGTTGATTTACAATGTTGTGTGTGTTTCAGGTATACAGCAAAGAGTTATATATATATATATAAATCTACTCTTTTTTCAGATTCTTTTCTTTATAGGTTATTACTGATATTCACTATAGTTCCCTGTGTCCAGGAATAGGTTTTTTGGGGTTTTTAAAATATCTTTATTGGAGTATAATTGCTTTACAGTGTTGTGTTAGTTTCTGCTGTATAACAAAGTGAGTCAGCTATATGCATACATATATCCCCATATCCCCTCCCTCTAGCGTCTCCCTCCCACCCTCCCTATCCCACCCCTCTAGGTGGTCGCAAAGCACCGAGCTGAACTGCCTGTGCTATGCAGCTGGTTTTGATCAACTCCCAGCTGCCCTCTCTTCCTGTGGTTCTTTGGGGTCAGCGTCTTGTCAGATCTAATGACTAATCTGGAACATAAAGAAAATGAGGGGGAAACCTTGCCCAACTTGGTATCGAGCACGGCAACGTTTGCTTCGCAGTCAGAGCTGGAAACCATTTGACCTCCAGAAACCAAAAAGCAGGTTGAGAAAGAACAGTAATAACAGGCGTTGTCAAGCCTCCAGCAGGAACCAGTCACGTGACCTCCGTTTTCTCTAAATTGCATGAAAATCTTGCTACTTGAGGGTTATTGATGCTGCTTATAGATCAGGGGACTGAGGCATGGAGGGTTCACAGACTTGCCCGAGTTCTTACTCCAGTGTTTCCTTCTGGCTGTGGCCCAGATCCTGGCCTCACGATGGAGGCCGTCTATTAAAATCACACACTCAGCCCCTTCTGGTCCTTGAGATAGAGATAACCAAAATAATGAACTATGGGGGTTGATTTCTAACTTTTTGAGTGTGACTCAGCTGAGAGGCCTAGGCCAGGCCTTAGGAGCAGGTGCAACAGCGGGGAAGGTGTTCGCTGGGCATCTGCTCTGGGTGGGGCCCTTGCCCTGCACACCCAACGGCTACCCTGTCCTCTGGCTGGGGATGCCCGGGACTGTCAATCACGCTGTCCCAGGTACCAGGCCAGGCTGGCTCTGCCCTTGGCCGAGATGTGCCATGAACTTCATCTGAACCTCAGCTGCTTTCCCCACAGACTAGGCTGATGATCTTTGCCCCGCCTGTCTCATGGGGCCACCGAGAGATAAAATGAGGCACCAGAGGTGACAGCACTGCAAAGTAGAAAGCATGTGACAGTCCTGAAATGCTATTGTAATTCATGACTGCAAGACTCTGCCCTCCGCTTAATCGCCAGTCTTGCTTGGTTCTGGTTTGAGCCGAGTGCTGTGGTTATTACAGACCAGACTCCCGCGTGTTGAACCCCTCGTTTGTGCCAGCCACCTCGACGATCTGATTTAATCGGCACAACAGCTCTATGGCCTGGGGACTCCTGTGATGAATGAGGAGACTCAGATGCAGAGAGTTTATGTCACTTGCTTCTGGTCCCAGAGCTGCGACGGGGCAGTGGGTCAGTCGCTCCAGAGCCCACATTGAGCCACCAGGATCCAAGGTCTTGGAAGAAGCAGCTGCCTTAGGACTGGGAGCTGAGGGGCGTTTTTAACCCACTGGACGTGTCAGCCCTCAGGCAGGCCTGAGCCCCCTTGCCCTGGGTGCTTGCTTGAGAGGAAACCTCCCTGGCAGGAGTGGTTCTCCAAACACAACACGACAGATGAGCAAGGACACCTGGATTTAGAAAAGCAGAACTCACCTTGTTTATATCTCCTCCCAAACCCCAGGGTTGGGTGTGAACAGTGACCCCCGCTTAGCAACAGAGACACCAAGCCTGCTTGGCTGGCGAGATCGTGTCAGGTTACTCAAAAACTATTCTGTGTGTGACACCTTAGATGTTTGGTTTTGCTTTCAAGCTGAGTACAGTTTGGGGGACAGATTATTTTATAGCCCTCACAGGTAAATGCCATTTTCCCGTCAATGAAAGGTAATCTGCTGTCATAGCCGTCCTGCAAAGCTCCTCCCTGTGTGCTGGGTCCCTTCTTCCTGCCTGAATCTGCTCAGCTATAGAAAGATTCCCCCTTGGCTTCGAAAAAAATCAAGTTGATATTTTGACGAATTTGAATAGCAACCAGAAAAGAAGGTCAAGTTTTAAAAGAAGCAACAGGGGAGGGGATTGTAATTAAATCCGCTCTGGGCTGGGTACGGATGATTCATCTCACATAACATTCTGGAAACCACGTGACCGAAGGTATTTTTCTAAATAACCTCAAGTGCTAGTCAAGTTATTCTTTAAATTGCATGCCAGCAACATCTCCGAACTGGTATTTTGCTTGGCAGGCGCTGAGCCTCTGCCACAGCCCGGATTTTCCTGCAGGCAGAGGCCGGCCTTGTTTTGACAGTTGTTTCTGCTGGAAGGGTGACACAGCCGCACAGGCCCGGGGAGGGAGGTGCATGCTGGGCTCCAGAAAGACAAAGGCACCTCTGCTTGGGTCGGAGGAGCTGGTCAGGGCCCTCAGTGTGGGCAGGATGAAGCCTTAGGTCTTTTCCAAATGATGGCACTGCTGAAATTCCTCTTCCAGGAAGCTTCGATTGAAACAGTGAGGAGACCCCAGGCCACTGTCTGCTCAGAACCTACTCTACCAGCAAGCGACCCTGCCCACCACACCACTCCTGCCATCCAAAGGGTTCCAGAGGTTTCTCTGGTTAGTATATGGTGATGCAGCTCTAGGTGGGTCCTGGGCCAGCAGCCTGAGCCAAGCTGAGCCCATCAGAATCCTTTCTTTCTTTTTTTTTTTAATTGAAGTATAGTTAATTTACAATGTTGTGTTAGTTTCTGGTGTACAGCAAAATGATTCAGTTATACATCTATATATCTATTCTTTTTCATATTCCTTTCCATTATGATTTATTACAGGATTGAATATAGTTCCCTGGGCTATACAGTAGGGCCTTGTTGTTTATCTATTTTATATATATAGTAGTTTGTATCTGCTAATTCCAACTTCCTAATTTATCCCCCCCCCTTCTTTCCCCTTTGGTAACCATCAGTTCTCAATGTCTGGGAGTATTTTTCTATCTTGTAAGTAAGTTCATTTGTGCCATATTTTAGATTCCACATGTAAACGATATCATATGGTATTTGTCTTTCTTTGTCTGACTTGCTTCACTTAGTATGATCATCTCTAGTTCCATCCATGTTGCTGCAAATGGCATTATTTCATTCTTTTTTATGGCTGAATAATATTCCATTCTGTATATACACCACATCTTCTTTATCCATTCTTCTGTCAATGGACAGTTAGATTACTTCCATGTCTTGGCTATTGTGAATAGTGCTGCTGTGAACAGAAAGGTACATGTATCTTTTTGAATAATAGTTTTGTCCAGATATATGCCCTGGAGTGGGATTGCTGGCTCATAGGCAATTCTATTTTTAGATTTTTAAGGAACCTCCATACTGTTCTCTGTAGTGGCTATACCAATTTATATTCCCACCAACAGTGTAGGAGGGTTCAATTTTCTCCACACCCTCTCCAGCATTTGTTATTTATAGACTTTTTAATGTTGGCCATCATGACAGTCCTTTCAAAACCAGGCTGTATCTTGGCCACAAAAGTGGGGAAAGCTGATCTCAAGAAGGGGGGGTGTGGGACTTCCTTGGTGGCGCAGTGGTTAAGAATCCACCTGCCAATGCAGGGGACACAGGTTGGATCCCTGGTCCGGGAAGATCCCACATGCCGTGGGGCAACTAAGCCCGTGCGCCACAACTACTGAGCCTGCGCTCTAGAGCCCGTGTGCCACAACTACTGAAGCCCGCGTGCCTAGAGCCCGTGCTCTGCAACAAGAGAAGCCACCGCAATGAGAAGCCCACGCACCTCAACGAAGAGTAGCCCCTGCTCGCTGCAACTAGAGAAAGCCCATGCACAGCAATGAAGACCCAGTGCAGCCAAAAAAAAAAAGAAGAAGGGGGGTAGGGGTGGATTGATCAAATATGCAGAGAGGAGCGGGACTAAAGCAGAGGGAGAGTGTTTGGATGGCGTCTAGGTACCAGGTCCCAATTTTCCCTGAAGCTCAGCTATCCTGAAATCCTGGCAGCTGAATAACCTTAAAATTAATTTCCTTTTCCTTTAGGCTATTCCAAGTGGAGCTTCTGTCACTTGCAACTGAAAGATTCCTCTTGCACTTATGACCTCACTGTGAGGGCCATGAGGGAAGGATGTCATCTAGTCCTCTTGTAAATGTTCGTCTTCTCCCTGGGCCTCTTCGTAGTCTCTTCCTTCTATGTGTGTCTCTGTTCAAATTTCCCCTTTTTATAAGGACACCAGTCATTTTGGATTAAGGCCCAACCCTCGTGACCTCACTTTGACTTGATTGTCTCTTGACCCTTGATTTGTCTTTGACCCTGTCTTCAAATGAGGTCACGTTCTAAGTTACTAGGAGTTAGGACTCCAACATATCTTTTGGGGGGAAGATACAATGCAACCCATAACCCCGTACAATGGAATACTATGCAGTCAGGACAAAGAAGGAGGTGTATCTGCATGTGCTGAGACCACACATATTATGTGAAAAAGCCAGTCTATATGTCTGTATCTTTTTTTGTTGTTGAAGTATAGTTGATTTACAATGTTGTGTCAATTTCTGCCATACAGCAAAGTGGTTCAGTTAAACATATATATACATTCTTATTCATATTCTTTTCCATTGTGGTTTATCACAGGATATGAATATAGTTCCCTGTGCTATACAGTAGGATCCGCTAATCCCGAACTCCCACTCCATTCTCTTCCCCACCAACCCCCTTGGCAACCACAAGTCTGTTCTCTATATCTGTGAGTCTGTTTCTGTTTCATAGATAGGTTCCTTTGTTTCATATGTTAGATTCTACATATAAGTGATATCATATAGTATTTGTCTTTGTCTGACTTACTTTAATTAGTATGATAATCTCTAGGTCCATCCATGTTGCTGCAAATGGCATTATTTCATTCTTTTTTATGGCTGAATAATATTCCATTCTGTATATACACCACATCTTCTTTATCCATTCCTCTGTCGATGGACATTTAGGTTGTTTCCTTGTCTTGGTTATTGTGAATAGTGCATCTATGAACATTGGGGTGCATGTATCTTTTTGAATTAGAATTTTGTCTGGATATATGCCCAGGAGTGGGATTTCTGGATCATATGGTAGCTCTATTTATAGCTTTTTGAGGAATCTCCACACTGTTTTCCATAGCGGCTGCACCAAGTTACATTCCCACCAACAGTGTAGGAGGGTTCCCTTTTCTCCACACCCTCTCCAGCATTTGTTATTTATAGTATGTCTGTATATTTTGACCCCTCTATAAATTGTGTACTTGTGAGTGTGTGAGCACTGACATTAACACTGATACATATAGGTGTATTTCTTTAATTTCTGGAAGGGATCAAGGCAAGTTGACAATAGTTACCTTGTTGAAGAGAGACCTGAAAAAGAAAGGAAAGAGACTTTGACTTTTCCTTTGTATTTTTGACTTTCTGTTTCTATATTGTCTGAATCTCATGTAGAGATACACATACATGTGTGTTTGTGAGTGTGTATATATACATATATATATATAGACTTCTTTCTTATGCTTTTCTGTATTCTATTAACAATGTAAGCTATGTATTGTCTTAAAGATGTGAGTTGATTTACACATACGTTCTCAGGAATAGGTTTTATATGCCAAGCGTAACCTACATTCTGTGTATCTGTCTGTACTTGTAAGCTCTTAAAAGCTTGTGTTTGCTCTTGCCCTCATATGTGGTGCTTAGCATGGTCAGCCGGGAAATCAGGTCCTTTCTAGTGTTCTGGAGACGGTGATGGGGAGGGAGTGATGGGGAGGATGATGGTAAAGAAAACAAGGTTGGTCATGGCTTAGCGGTTGGCTAGAACTGCTTCCTTGGATGATGAAAGGCTTTTTTTTTTAAATACTAGAGATTCATCAGGCAAGGCCTTGGACACACCACAGGCTCTTACTCTATTCTGATACCTGTGGTATTTCTGTAGGTCTGGGAGAAATGTCTTTGGAAGGAATGAGAAGGCTGGGATTCAGTGCATCCTTTTTTCTTTTTAGAGAAGTCTCTTTAGGTCAGTCTTTCTCAACCGCAGTTCCAGGACCCTAAGGTCCTGAGACACCCACTGGGCGTAATCAATTCATTTTTCCCGCAGGTACCTAGAGCGGTTCTAGACAGGCACTGCTCTTGGGAACATTAAGGGAACAAGCACTCCCACTGTATTCTTTGGGGTCTAATTCTCTTGCAGAATCCAATTTAAAAAGGATGCCTTAGATCTGCCGCCTCCTTGCCGTGATCCCATCCCACAGAATCAAACATCAACTTCCAAGAAGAAGCCGGGACTCACTGTGGCCCATGTAACAGATAATAGCCAGGCCAGGCCCTCTGGAGGATTCCAGCCCCACCCAGAAGGCAGGAACTATCTGGCACCCCCGACTCTGGGACCTAGAATCTAGCCTGTGCTGTTCAAAGTGGTAGCCACGTGGCTACATGGACTTAAATTTAAAATTCAGTTCCTAAGTCGCACTAGCCCCGTTTCAAGTGTTCAGTGGCCACCCTATTGAACAGCGCACATTGGAGAACATTTCCATGACCACAGGAAGTTTTACTGGAGAGGCCTGACAGACTATGATAGTAAGAGGGGCCCAGAACCATACCTCAAGGGAGTCCTTGCTCCAGACTCCACAAAGTCCACACAGGGAATCCCTGAGAACGTCCAAGCCCACGTCCAAGCATGGAATGAGAGCTCTACCCAGCAATAGTTCTAATAATAAATAATGATAACATAATAATAAGTAGTTAACTTAAGCATAGATGTGAATGCCAGGAATTATAAATAGTCCATGGAGAGAAATAAATCAGTATTAATTCCCCATCTCTGAACTGTGAGTGGGTACGTGGCCCCTGATGGTTCTAGCACATTGGTCTCCCCTCATCCCTCTGTCCCCAGCCCAGCAGCTCTTTCCCTTCCTCTCCATCTTCATGGGAAGGACTCTTTTTCATGCACACTTTAGAGAGTCTGTTGGTCTCTTTTTTCCCAATTGCTCAAAGTTATTTTTCTCTCTCCTTCGTTTGTCTAAGAAATCTGGTAAATGTTTTGTAGAAATGTGCACACTCTAGCTCTTCCCGAAGACTTACATATTTTTTTCCAATTTTCTTTATTGTGGTAAAATACATCTAACATCAAATTTGGACCATTTTTAAGTGGTATTAAGTACATTCACATTGTTGTGCTACCATCACCACCACCCACCTCCAGAACGCTTTTCATCTTGCAAAACTGAGACTCTGCACCCATTAAACACTACCTCCCCGTCCCCTCCTCCCCGCAGCCCCTGGCAACCATCCTTCTACTGTCTGATTACTCCAGGGACCGCCTATGAGTGGAATTGTACAGTATTTGTCCTTTTACATCTGGCTTATTTCATAGCATAGTATCCTCAAGCTTCATCCATATTATAGCGTAGGCCAGAATTTCCTTCCTTTTTAAGGCTGAATAATATTTCATTGTACGTATATGAAAAAGTTATATTCTTAAAGTAAAAACGTATTTATGAATTAATAGATAGACCATAGGAACATACCAACTCATCAGAGACCTCTCTCTACTTGCTGTTACCCGTTTCCCCAAAAGACCCAGCTCCTTCAGGGTCCATCCAAGGAGTCAGGCTCTAGCAGGGACTGCTCCCAGCCACGGGACAAGTCAGCCGAAGCCTGTAGCAAGTTCCGGGGCCATCGGGGAAGCCGTGACTACGTTTAAGATGAGCAAAGGGCATTCTCTGCAGTGCCGTCCAGGATACTCGTGGGACTTGACATTTTGTCCATCCTTGGATAGCTCTCAGTTCCTCACAGCTTATGGATTCCTGGCTTGCTGGAGCTTAGGAGCGTTGTTTTCACCCATTAAGACCCGGCATGTCGTCTGTCACTGCCTGTGGGCCAGGAATGGCACCTCTGCTGGTGCATTTCCTAACCTGTGACACCAGCTGCCTGCCTCTGAGTCTCACAGTGGAAGACGCATCGTGGTTCTGGCATTTTTGCAGGAAGAGATCCACTTCTGAGCGGAGCTGTTGCCACCTACTCCCCCAATCAAAAACAATTGGCATATATCCAGAAAAGACGAAAACTCTAATTCGAAAAGAGATGTATACCCCAGTGTTCATTGCAGCACTATTTGCAATAGCCAAGACATGGAAGCAACCTATATGTCCATCGACAGATGAATGGATAAAGAAGATGTGGTACATATATACGATGGAATATTACTCAGTCATAAAAAAGAAATAATGCCATTTGCAGTAACATGCGTGGACCTAGAGATTATCATACTAAGTGAAGTAAGTCAGACAGAGAAAGACAAATATCATATGATATCACTTATATGTAGAATCTTAAAAAAAAAAAGATACAAATGAATGTATTTACAAAACAGAAACAGACTCACAGACAGAGAAAACAAACTTATGGTTACCAAAGGGGAGAGGGGTGGGGAGGGATAAATTAGGAGTTTGGGATTAACAGGTACACATTACTATATATAAAATAGATGAAAAATGAGGTCCTACTGTATAGCACAGGGAGCTCTATTCAGTGTCTTATAATAACCTATCATGGAAAATAACATATATATATATACACACACATATATATACACACATATACACAACTGAATCACTTTGCTGTATACCTGAAACTAACACAACATTGTAAATCGCCTCTACTTCAATAAGATAAATAACAGCCCCCCACTGTGTGGAAATTAAGGGCTCTCTGAATGCCTGGTTGACCAGCCCCAACTCAGTCGCTCGCTGCAACCCTGAGCTCCCTCTCTCCGTGACCCCACGCTCCGCCCAGCTGCAAGCCAGCATCACAGGGGTGTCTTTCACCCTCTTCTCCACCTCCAGGACTATTACGTCCAACTCAGACGATGGCCCCAGTCCCCGCCCCACCCCGTGGCTGCCCCATTCATCAACCGATAATGACTGAGCGCCCGCTGTGTAGCTGACACTGGGCTATGTCCTGAGGATTGTGAGCAAAACGCCTTTTCTCTGAAAACTGACTCAGAAATGGGCCATTTCGATGTGGCTAATGCTCTGGCAGGCTAGGAGGGGGAGGAGGGCTTCCTGGAGGAGGTGACAGCCACGCTGAGCTCAGAGGGGTCATTAGGAGTTCTCCAGACAGAGCAAGATTTGGGGGGGGGCAAGTTGGGGGCGGAGTGGAGAAGGATGCTCGGGCTGAAGAAACAGTCAAGGCAAAGGCCCAGCAACAAGTGGAGCTGCAGATGGTGGCTGGGGCTGGCGCCGGAGAGCCAGTGCAGAGGAGGCCCAGGGAAAAGGGCAGGACAGGAGGGGCCGCGTCCTGCACACAGCGGAGGATTCTGAGCGCCAGGCCTCAGAGAGGAGCAGCACGTGAAGATGGTTATCTTGGAGAGACCAGGCCTGCCGTAACAATGATCTCAAACTGGGTGACTTGAAAACAACAGAAATATATCTGTATATATACTGGACTCATACTTCAAGGGGCCAGAGTCTCTCCAAGGGCTCCAGGGGAGGATCCTTCCTGCCTCTTCCAGCTTCTGGTGGCTCCAGGCACTCATGGCTTGGGGACTGCAGGCCTCCAATCTCTGCCCCATCCTCACACGTGCCACTGCCGCCCCCCAGATTCTGCCTTCTCCCCCCTCTTCTCTTAGGACACTGTGAGCGGATTTAGGCCTCACCCCAATCCAGGATGATCTCACCTTGAGATCCTTAATTTCATTCCATTTGCCAAGGCCCTTTTCCCAAATAATGTCACGGTCACATGGATACGTCTCTCTCGGGAGCCACCACTGAGCCCACTCAGTCACTCAGGCAGCAACAGAAAGAAATGAACTGCTGACGGGACCAGGTCCCTCCCCAGCTTAAGCCTGTCCAGCAGCCCCCCAGCTGTTGGGACAGAGCCCGAGGGTCTTTCTGGCCTTCTGAGGTCCTTCAGGACCCTGCCCCATGCCCGCTCTGCTCTAATCTGTCAAGCACTGAATGCCGCCCACCCCCACTGCCTGCTGGTACAGGCTCTGTGCATCCCCGCTCCCCGTCCTGCGTCCCTGGAAATGTCGCTTCCTTGGGAAGCCCTCAGACTCCTCCTCATGCCCTCCCCGGCCCGTCCGGGTGAGGTGCGCCTCTCAGAGCACCTGGGACCTCGGCGGTCAGCCTTCTTGTTACTGATCTGTCTCCACTGTGTTTTATTTACACCTGTCACAGAGCAAATGCACACAGTTCCTGTGTGTTGAATTGATTAATTGAAGTGTAACTATCCCAGTGATTAAGTAGGTTAGTACATTTGCCCCCTTCATGTTCCCCCTTGGGGCTGATGTCTGTAAACACCGTCTCCACTGGAGGCCCTTGCTGGTCAGTCCTCCCATTCACAGGGCCGCCTCTTTCCTCTTGGCCGCCCCAATCCTATCCTTCAGGTAAGTCCCAGAACAAGTCTGAGACAGACCTGGGACCTGGGACCCTTTACTGCAGTGCTTGCACCTGGACAAACTCTCCTCTAGCAACAAAATACAAAGAAACTATAAGGGACTAAAAATAACTGCACGCATGCACAGTTGGGGCAAATTCTGGGCCAAAGGATACAGAAAGATAAAAACAACAACAACAAAAAAAACCCAACCAACTGCCACTTCTGAAGAGCCAGGAGCACAAACTGGGTGTTGGGAGCAAAAGCAGGACACTGAGCATGCGCCCTGCACACAGCACACAACCAAAGCTTGATGAGACTGGTGGCCAAAATAGCAGCAAAATCAAAGCAAACAGGCTTGCTCACCAAGTCTTTGAAGCGCTAACAAGATCTTTTTGGTGAAACATGAAATACTTTGGGAAGATAGGGGTGGAAGGCAAAGATTCTATCCATCCATCCATCCATCCATCCATCCATCCATCCATCCATTCATTCCTTTTTGAGCTCAGGTGCACAGGGCTGAGTTAATTACACTTCTCGGCTCAGGGGGCACTGCCATCACAGCCTGGGGGAGGGGCCACTCTTGTTCAATTCATTAATTCCCTTTATCCCTTTTCCACACTCCCATCCCGTTCTCCCTCCTAACCTGACATGACCATTCTATTTAAAATGTGTGCACTTGTTTGCACGGGCCCTTGAAGGTGGAAGATATGAACTGGTATTGATCCAAGACAGGCCAGGAATCTAAGGCTGACAAAGAATGGAACTTCCCTGAGGAGGCGAGGATGATTTCAAGAACAGAAGCAGGTGCCCGAGCTGCACAGCTTCCACGGTTCTCCTCCACCTGGGACCTGCCCTCCTGGGCACACAAAACAAATGCCAACCTGTCAGGGAACGTGCCTGGGCTGTTGAGCCAGTGGGAGTTTAGGTCAGGTTATTGCATAATTTCTGTCCACTCTTCCTTCTCCATCCCGGTCATCCTCCTTCCTGCAGAGAATTGTTCAAGCCTCACCATGCCTGTCTCATCCTATTCTTGTCCCATCCTGGACGTGGCCCTTTCCAGGTTTGGGGACAATCCTCCTGGCCGTGCTCTGATTCTGTGTCCCAGGCTTAAAAATTGTTACTGATTTACCCAGGTGGTCAAACTCCCCTAGTTCCACTGACTAGCTCCCTCTGCAGTCAACTGAATTACTGTTTACCAACATTCGGTGCCCCTACCTAAGAGAAGATCTTCCCTGCTGTGTTGAATTCAGGCAGTGCCATGCGACAGTGGCCAGTGAAATGTGAGCCAAAGTGACATGTGCTACTGCAGGGCAGAAGCTGTAAAAGCCACCATGCTCTTTGCCAAGCACTCTTTTCCCTCTGCCACCATGACCACCAGAGGCTTGGGGTCCAGAATGAAGGTGATGTAGGTAGAGCCACAACCAACACATGATGCACCTGCCACCGGAGTGAAAAATAGACCTTTGTTATCGTAAGTCACTGAGGTTTGGGGTTGTTTGTTCCTGCAGCATATCCTAGTCCAGCCTGACTGATACAACCTCCACACCCGAGTCTTACCTTCATGGCCACGTGAGTGCGACTGAGACTGCTGTTGCTAACAGCTAGCATTCACTGAGCACCCACTGTGTCCTCGCCTAGGCCCTTTGCATACTTCCTCACGGTCAATGCCAGTTCATGCCGTGTTGCCAGTTTGCAGATGAGGAAACTAAATACCAGCGAACTTAACTATCAATAAATTGTCCAAGGTCACAAACATAGTAGAGCTGGTTTTGGAACACAGATCTGACTCTAGAGAGTCAAATCTGCTGCTCGAATTTCTTCTGAGACTGACCACGTGCCTTCCTCTCACCGGTTTCCATCCCGCATGATGCCTTCAACCATCATCCCAGGCATCTGATTCATGCCTCCCAGTGGCAGCCACGCCTGGGGTACCAACGCCTGCTTTAACTCAGTTCTCGCAGAACTGCAGGATACTGAGAATCCCCTGCTCTCCCATCCCTGTCCTCCCTCCCTTTCTGCAGCTGGGGACATCCCCAAGCCCTGTCCTCATGGGGGCCAGGAGAGCTATGTCTGATCTCCAGGACTTGGGACACCTTGGCTGGGTTGCTTGCCACTGGCAGGGCTCTAGCCCAGACACCACTCTTCACCCCATTTCATCCTTCCCCTCCGACCCCCCTTTCCCCACCATCCCCTAAATGTGGACAGTTTCCATTGTTCTGTGCTCAGCCCACTTCTTTTCTCTCCGTGTACAAACTCCCTCAACAATTTCAGCAGATCTGTCATTTCAACTATTAACTTCCATGTGAATGCCTCCCAAACTAGAATTCCATGCTGACCTCACTCCTGAGCCCTGGTCTTGCTTTTCCCCCTCCTGGAGCCATCTTTCAGGAGACTTAAGATCGGGATCTCCAAAATGAAGCTCACTTCTTCTACCCCTTTCCGGCGCGGTGCATTTCTCCTGCCTTCTTCATTTCTAGTAAGAGCACGTGCAAGTGCGTGCACTGCGTTACCACTCATTCATTCGCCCCGCCTCTCCTGAGCAGCCACGTTCTATGAGGCCACGTTCTATGACCCCCTTTGTCCCCTCTCCCGCTCCCGCCAGCCAGACTGCTGCCACATCCCGTGGCACCTCATCACTGTTTTCAGAATACATCCCCTAGTCATCCATCATTCTGCTCCTTTAAAAGCAACTCTCTTCACAACTGCACACAAAAGAATCTCAGCTCCCTCTTTCAGAAAGGAGAATCTGAAATCAGAAATAGGAGTCTCTATTGAAGAAGGCAATTTGCTTTCAATTAAATGGAAATGATGAAATAAGTCACTTAAATGGAAAAGCACTTCGCTTATTTGGATGCTGCTAAAGTTTCTGTATCTTACTTTCAAGGAAGCTGAATATATAATCTAGCGAATGAAAGTGCTGTGTTTAGCCAAGTAAGCAGTTTGAAACACAGGACTTTCAATCAGATTAAATGCCCTTTTCACCATCACGAGTGACGGATTTTCCTCCGTTGTTTCTTCCATTCAGTGTCAAGCGATAAGGACTGTCTTGCTAGCAAATTATTTTTTACGAGACTACGTTTACCTGCCTGCGTTAATAATCATATTGCTATAGATGTCAAGATTCTCGAGACACACTTTAGGCGACTGTGGCAAGTCCTAAAACATAGTGTATTCATGTCTTGGTTCATCATCACCCATCCCTGAACTTAAAATGAACTCACAGCGTATGTTTTCTTTTTCTTGCCTGCGGCTACTACCTCTCATCCTTTTATTCACTAGAATCTCCAGTCCGATTTCCCACGTTTGAAACTGCCCCTTTGCGTTCATCACTGTGCTTGGACACTCAAAACACTTTCTGTTGAACTGTGTCCCCCTAAAAAGATATGTTGACATCCTAACCCCTAGGACCTGTGAACGTGACCTTATTTGGAAAGGCGGTCTTTGCAGATGGAATCAAGTTAAAATGAGGTCATACTGGATTAGGATGGGCCTAATCCAGTGGCTGGTGTCCTTATAAGAGAAAAGAGAGAGAGTTTTGGACACAGAGACACACGGGGAAAATGCCACGTGACCAGAGAGGCAGAGATTGCAGTGATGCCTCTGCAAACAAAGAACATTCCAGAAGAAGTTAGGAAGAGGCAAGGAAGGGTCCTCCACCAGAGCCATCAGAGGGAGCGTGGCCCTGCTGACAGCTTGACTTTGGACTTCTGGCCTCCAGAACCGGAGGACAATAGATTTCTGGTTTTTTAAGCCACCCAGTTTGTGGTCATTTATTACTTCCGCTCTAGGAAATGAATACAGATGTTGCTATTTTCTGAGCGTCTCTAAATGTAAAATACAACGTCAAGGGTTTTTTAAATACTTCAACACTCCCCACCCTACTCTCCAAACCCCCCCTGACTTTGCAGGCTGCACCCGGCACCTGCCGTTTTCCTGACTGTTGTCGAATTTTGCCTCCTGTCTTGCAGCATCAGGGGAATTGTCAACCTCAGTCATTCCCTGGATACCTGACACAGAGGTGAGAGTCTCTCGTGCCCCCTTTTCTTGGTGAGGGGGGGAAAGATTCACCCTCACATTCCACCTTCGATCAGCAGGGGGTCAGGTCCATGCCACAGGCCCAGGAAACTGTATTTTGCACAAACGTGTGGCCGGAACGTGACCTTCCTCTGACCTACCCTCCCAGGTGCCTCAGAGCCTGGTGTTACCGGCCACGGTTCTTGGCCTCCTTAATCAACAGAAACTGACGAGAGGCCAGATGAGAAATTCTGGCAAGGCTTGATTGGGGTCTCTGCTACAGAAGAGGGAGTGGAAACAAGTAACAGTTGCCCTTGCTCGCTCTCTGATGGGGGGCGAGCTGATTCCTTAAGTGGGGTGAGGGTAGGGGTGTGTCCAGGGGTCAGGCCGGAGTGGGGGCTTATGTGGTCTGCCCACCCCTTGGTGGTGCCGTGTGCAGGGATCATGTGTGGGACCCTGCTTTTGCTTCCAGCTCTTCAGAAGTAGCAGTTGGGTTTTTGGTCTTTTTGTATCTTGTTGTCCATAGTGTGCCCCAGTTACTTTAGTCCCTTAGAGTGTCTTTGTATTCTGTTGCTGGAGGAGACGTTTGTCCAGGGACAAGCACTGCAGCAAAGGGTCCCAGGTCCCAGCCTGTCTCACTGGGCTGTGTCATCCCTCCCCCGTGGCTCAGTGCCGTGGCTTCCTCCCGAGGCCACACACAGAGGACCAGCGGCTAGCGGAAAGCCAGCAGAGAATTTTTGCTGGAGGGTCGGGGGAGGGACACGATACAGGGAAGCCACAGCTGCTGGGCACGGAGACTTAGGAGAGCCGCAGGCCTCACCTGAAGTGGGCCAGGAAGGGGTGCTGGGTGCCGTGCCAGGGGGAGGGAACTGCCGGTCACTGCCAGGGAAATAAAACCTTATATCTCACCTACACTGCTTTCACTGTTTTCCTCTCCCTCCCATTAATACAGTCTACTTCTGGCTTTAAACCATCATTATGAAAATAAAGAGTGTTGGTATGCAGGGCAGGAAGAATATGTTTGGGTCTAACTCCTCTGAGCCTTAGAGAGTCTCCCTAGGAAATGATCACCGGCCCACTCCTCCTGCCTTGGGAAACTGTGCCTAAGAAACCAAGTACTGCGGGTGAAAATGCTTTGTAGGTAGAGAATGTTACACACGTGGACTTGCTATTTATTAGCGTTGTTGTTATCCGTCTGTTAATTAGTAGAAGCTCCTCCAAAGCAGGAATAGTTGGCTATGGGTGTGATGCAGGGGGCAGCAGGGTGTCCTGTATGTCACTGGCACGTGGTGCAGAAGGACGCTGCACGAGCGAGTGAACTTTGCCAAGAGTCACCCTCCCCATGGTCCACTCCGCAGCCTCCCAACGTGCCTGCTGAGCCTTCCCTTCCGACTCTGCCCCCTTTTTCCAGGGACCAGCCCTTCTCAGGAGCCCAGGCTGAAGTCCACCCCTCTGGGTCCAGGCAGGACCAGGGAGATCCACCGGGGCTACCCACTCACCGAAGGGCCTTGGGCCAACCTCGCCGTCCCCTTCTTCATTTCATTCACCCATTCCATGAGGTGACAAACACAAATGCCAGCCCAGGGTTGGTGTAGGCAAAGTCAGGGAATATTCATTCTTGTAGACAGATGCTTCCTAGTGTCTGACCTCGTGGGGGGCTGATCAGAGTTTTCTAGTTCCCTGGACCATCAACTCTCTACAGGCATCTTGCCAATCAGCCCCATGTGGCAGATAAAAAGCATGTGTCCCATCCTGGCCTGATTCTCCCCACTACCCTGGCTTTGTTAAGGTAGAACAGTGGATAACTATGGTATAAACTACCAAGTTGTAAGAGCTCAACTGAAAAATGCAACATCCTACCTGCCATGTGCTGTAGGTGACATACATACATTTACGTAAAAAATTCATAAAATCTGCATGAGCACTTCACACACACACACGACACTCACCCCAATACCAAACCTCCCACCTCCATCTACTCTTGTTCGTATCTTTATGCCAAAAGAGTAAGATATGTGGACAAAGAACCTCTTCCTTGAGAGTCACCAGACCAGAGTTGCTGTGTTACTTTAAGCAAGTCACTTAACCTCTCTGAACTTCAGTTTTCCATCTATAAGTTGAGGATAATTCAACCTAGCCCACAGGATGGTTATATATATGTATTACAGAAGCACAAGCATAGTAAAAATCTAATGATGTCATTGCTATTACTTGCCTCTTTCAAATAGATCCATAATTCTCTTAAAACCTTGGGATTTTTATGAAAGCCAAATAAGAAGAAATAAGCAAAGAAAACATAAAAGGAGTAGCTGTACCATCACAACGTGGCTTTCTCAAGCTGCACGCGGAAACAAGCAAGTCTGACCTTGTACATTGCGCTTGAGACCCTGAGGTAGCACCCACAGGGGTGCAGCTTGGAGTAGAAGCAGCTGCCACCTTCCCAGAGCCCGGGGCACCCAGGGGGAGGCCTGGGCACAGAGGAGGCAGAGAAGGTGGGGGGGGGGCGCATTCCAGAAGCCCCCAGATTCCTTTGGGGGTGGGAAGAGTGCTCTCCAGACAGAAGCCCCAGGCGCCGAAGCCATCCTCTGGCCTTCCTGCAGCTTTGCTTGGGAAGTGGGCCCGGAGGGGTGCCAGATGGCCGGTAGGCACCACTAGTTAGACTCCTTCAGGGTGCCAGGACCAGGGACCAATGCCAGCTTCTCCACCAACTAGTTTATACCAAACTCCCTAAGCCAGGGGCTGTGAGCTGGCCAACTGAGCTGCAAGTTATTTCTTTTGGTTCCTCCCCCTCCTCACCACATGGTGGTCTGTTTCACACGTGGTAGCTACTGTGAGCTGACTTCAAACTCCATTCCTGTCTCGTTCGAATGTGCCTTCCAGCACGGAAGGAGCTGGAAAGTTTACATTGCCCAGACTTCTTGGCAACTAGGGTTCAGGCTACGACTTGGGACCTAAGGATCAGACGGAGACCCAGGCAACTGGATTCTGAACAGAGTTACATGGAGAGAGGGCACAGGTGCCTGTAAGTACCAAATGCGGCAAAAGTGACAAGGTGCTGGGCCCAGCAGCCGAGGCAGCATCTTCCTGGTCAGGAAAGAAGCATCAGCTTCCTTGGCAGCCTGTTCCGTGTATGATTTTAAATATTATTCCTGTTAGTTTATTGCACAGCATTTTTTCATCCTTCCCAGTGATTCTGAAGGCTACCTTTACCCCTGCATAACTCTCCTTCAACTCAGAGCGGATTCTGTTATCTGCAACTAAGAGTGTGGACCAATACAGTCAATTACGTTTTGCAGACCCCTGAGATAAAACACACGCTTCAGTGTGCCAGGGAAGCTCTTGCTTATGATTTTCTTTAAAAAAAAAAAAACATAACCTGGCATCAGCAGATTGATATATTATGACATGTCTAGTGCCCAGTGTAAATACAGTAAGTCCCCTACGTACGAATGAGTTCCGTTCCGAGAGCGCATTGGTAAGTCCAATTTGTTTGTAAGTCCAACAAAGTTAGCTAGGTACACAACTAACACAATCAGCTATATAGTACTGTACTATAATAGGTTTATCATACTTTTCACACGAATAATACATAAAAAACAAACACAAAAAATTAAAAAAACTTTTTAATCTCACAGTAGAGTACCTTGAAAAGTACAGTAGTACAGTACAACAGCTGGCCTACAGGGGGTGGCATCGAGTGAACAGGCAAGAAATAAAGATACTGTACTACTGTACTCTGTACAGTAGTGTACAGTACACAAAAGCACAACCCAGCCTCTTGTAGAGGATGCATGCACGTGACAACGTACACCAGACACGTGAACTAACTTACATGATTGGACATGTGAACGCACGTTCGCATCTTTGAAAATTCACAACTTGAAGGTTCGTATGTAGGGGACTTACTATAAATCAAACCAAGACTTCAAAAAAGCATCATTTGCCTCAGCTGGCAAGTTGAAAATAGTTTAATTCACAGAAGCAAGTGGGAAAGAAAGAAGTCAGAAAAGTGAAGGGTTGCACAAAATAGCATCTGAAAAGACTGGTTTTCATTTACCTTTTATATTAGGGGGTCATTCAGGCTAGACCTGTAACTTGCCTTTTATAAAAGAGAATTCACAATTCTAATTGCAGAGAGTTGCAAATCATTTAGGCTCTCATGTCAGACATCCAAATTTGCATCATTTCCAGAGCTAATACCATCTTTACGATCATCTGCCTTATTTCTATTAAGTACATGAACATAATTTCTTCTGCTGTCAATACCAACCACAGGAGGGAAAACAAGTGATACTAAGTAAGTTCTGAAAGAGTCTTCTTTGATATTTTTGGGAAAAAGGCATTTTGAATATTTTAAGTTGTGTGAGACAGCCTGCTGTCGGGTGGGGAAGGGAGCCTTGCTTGCGTTAGATCCATCTCTGCATGGAAAAAAGGGTTCTATCCTTGGCCTGGCTGCATCTACCCTGGCAACGCTGACGCACAGAGTGTTATTGGAAAAGGTAACCTGAGTAAACTTAGCGTCTGCGTCTCTGAACCGTGAGAATGACATGCGCATTAGGGAGCCTCTGCATCTGTAACCCTCGGTCTTTGATGAACCTGACGCCACGTATGAAAAGATGAGATGACTCAGACAGAGATGTCTATTCACTATGAATAAACAGAGAAGAAATAACGACTTCCTCTCTGAAAACTTAACGGGTCTTACCGATTGAAAACTGGACGAAATTCTGCTGACCGTTCGGAATTTAATATTAAAAATGGCCTCGCCACTAACCATCATAACAGAAAATTACCATATGGAAAAGTTATCAACGTGTCCTTTTTGGAAGCAGGAAATCACTGCAATATGTTCAAGCATCAAAAAAATCCATTAAACATGTTTCTGGGCATTTTTCCTCCCATCAGGGTGAGAATAGCATTCCCATTAACGACGGAGTGAACTCTTCTTGTTCTCAGAATGGGCTGATTGCAGATGAAGGTTATAAATTCCGCTCAAGAGCCCAGGCCCAGCTCCCATGCCCACACAGGCCCGTTCCTGTGGATTCAGGCGCTCAGATGGAGGCATTACTTCTTTATTCCAGAAGCCTTAGTGGGTAGTCCAGGGCCCACACATCAAGGGGCTGGATAACTATAATTTCCCAGCAGTTTCGGTAACCTTCTCCCAGATCCGACTGTTAGGGAGTGGGAGGTGCAGGCAGTTGTGTGGGTGTGTGTCAAGATTTAAGTCAAGCCTCATTTCTTTAAATTGGCCTCATTTGCTTTCTATGGCACCAGTGCACTGCAGGTTACTTGGATCTATCTTTTTAACAGTCGTAGGTTAAGGGGCAAGGTGTGATGCTTAATAATTGCCTAATGGGGCATCCATCAGAAGAGAGAGGCTCACTGGGGGCAGAGGCTGGGGAATGAAGGCACACACGCCAGTCCCCCGAGAGCCCCAGAGCCCAGGGTTGGGGGTGTGTTCCGGGGTTCTCGGTGGCGGGGGGGGAACGTGACCGTGACAGCCCGTGGCTGCTACGGGGACGGGCATTCTGCCCCTCCTGGTTCCTTCATTGTTCGCCATTTCAGTTCTATTCCAGTGAAAATGTGCGAAATTTCCCTGTTCTTTCCCCCACAGGGCTACAAATGCAGTAGGGAGAGAAGATTGTTGGGGAAATCTGGGGAACAAAGACAGGAGAGGGCCCAGAGCGGGGTTCTGAGTGGAAAAGTTCTCCAGCTGGTAGGTCAGAACAGACGGCAGATAATTGACATCTGATGGCAAAGTCGTGTCCCAAGAGCCAGCATCCCAACTCCAGGTACCAGCTGGGGATGCTGGGCTTGGAGCCAAGAACAGAGCCTGGGCCGCAGTTCACCCCCAAATGCCTCTTCTTGGGGTCGGGCATCCCGGGCTTGCACACCGCCCAAACCTCTGATGTCCTAAGTCTGTGATTCCTTAACCACGGTGCACAAGGATTCTCTGAGCTGGATACAGGCTGCTCTTCGTCCCTTTCTTTCTTTCTGGCGAGAATTCAGAAAGCATTTGATGAAAAAAAATTAAAGAAGAGGAGAGTAGGGGAAGGAAGGAGGAAGAAACAATCTTATTCTAGGAAGTGGGGTATTAAAATATGCCCAGACCAAAAAAAAAAAAAAATTTTGAAAACACTTGTTGCTGTTACGGGGATAGTAAACACACATGAACAGGATGAAGCCGTTGTCTTCCGGGGTAGGAGCTGGAGGCCATTCCCTCCTCGGAGCTCCTCTTGATGCCTCAGTCAGGAGAAACATCCAACCCTATTTTGTGTTTCCTCTCGCCACCGGCACCTGTGCCCTGCCTTCAGGACAGGCTGTCACCTGTACACCTTGGTGATGGACCAGCAGTGACTCCTCTGGTCCCATCACTTCTGAGGAGACGGGGGAATTTCCATCTCTCTGCCCACAGCAATCTCAGGAGGCTGCCACAGAGAAATAAAGGCAACTCAGAGGTGTTTGGCATTAATTTTAAAAATATATGTGCAACACCCACTGGGATGGCTATTATTTAACAACAGTAATAAGCACTGATGAGAATGTGGAGAAATTGTAACCCTTGTGCAATGCTGGTGGGAATGTAAAGTGGCGCAGAGGCTGTGGGAACAGTATGGCAGTTCCTCAAAAAATTAATCCTAGAATTACCTAATGATCTGGCAATTCCACTTCTGGGTCTATATGCAAAAGAAGTGAAAAAAGTCTCTAAGAGATATTTGTACCCCCATGTTGATAGCAAGATTATTCACAAAGCCAAAAGGTGGAAGCAACCCAAGTGTCCGTCAGTGATGAACAGATAAATAAAATGTGGTCTATCCATACAATGGACTATTATTCAGCCTTAAAAAGGAAGGAAATTCTGACACAGGCTACAACTTGGATGAACCATGAAGATGTTATGCTAAGTGAAATAAGCCTGTTACGAAAGGACAAATATTGTGTGTTTTCACTTATGTGAGATCCTTAGAACCACCAGATCCACAGAGCAGAATGCAGAATGGTGGTTTCCAGGGGTTTGGGGGGAACCCCAATAGCTCTTGTTTAATGGGGACAGAGTTTCAGTTTGAGAAGATGAAACAGGTTCTGGAGATGGATGGTGGTGATGGTTGTACAATGTGAATGTATTTAATGCCACTGAAACTGTACATTTAAAAATGGTTAAAATGGTATATTTTATGTTATGCATATTTTACCATAATATATACGTGTGTGTGTATATATATAATATATATTATATATATATATATGTAACATTTGTACCTGCCTGAAGCCCTTTGCATTTGGATTTGGGTGCTAAGGGACCTTTTAGCTGGGTCACTGACCCCCAATTTGTCCCCCTTCCCGGCTAAGGAGGAGGAGAAGGATGCAGGAAGCCACAGGCCTGACAACTAGCCAACAGGCCCCCTGGGCACAGAGGGTCAAGGAAGAACCCCCCATCATCCCTTTTACAGACTCAGAGAAGTTAAGTAACCTGCCTGGTGAGCCAGCTACTAAGTGGTGGTATGGTGACAGTGGGACCTTGTCTGCTTCTAAAGCCCTTGATCTTGCCACGGGCTCTATTTGTCCCCTCCTGCAACATATATCACCCCCCTCCCAAATCCTCTTGCAGAGTTACCCACTTGCCATCATTTGCATCATCTCCCTAAGGGCTTCCTGAGTTCAAGTGCATTTTTCATGAATCTGTAGTCTTTGTGACTACAGGCCCCGAGTTGTGCAGTGCACGACCTGCACAGCTGAACGCTGGACCGTTGATAACACTTTATGTTACCTGAGAAAGGTAATATAATAGTTAACCAATGTTACCAGCATTCCTTTACTGCAGAAGCTTCTCCTCTGGTAGAAAACAGGGCCTGCCTTAAACGGGACGCCCCATGGCCTCAGTGCCCGCTTTTAGATCTGACATGACACGCCTCAAGCGGCCTCTTGTGCCCCTTTGCTCTACCTCACCCCCACTTGCTTCTCTTTTGCTCAATAATGAAAGCAGGATTTAGGTGCTGCTTCAGGGATTTCTCAGTTCCTTCATTTGATTTCAACACCATTTCCAAAAGTTCTCAATCTGCATCTGCCGAAATCCCAGCGTTAGCAGCCCTGAACCAGGACAGCCCCTATCTCACCAAATGATTCTGGGGGCGACCTGGGTGGAACCAGACTTGGAGGGACCGTGGCTGGACCCTAGCTCCTCTTACAAGGAAAACGAACCTCCCTGGAGACAAATAAGCGGGTCGATGCTCTGTGGAGGTTCTCGGGCTGAGAGGGTCAATGGAGCTGATGCCACCAAGGCCCCAGTCCCAGGGGCTCCAGGAGGAGAGAGGAAGGCAGCGGATGAGCAGCCTGGGGGTGGGATGCTGTCCCCCAGGGAATCAGGGGCCAGAACTCAGGGAGGCTGAGCGCGTAAGTCACGTACAGCTCCTGATGCCTCCTGGTCCCCTGCGTACGCGGGGGTTAGACTGGGAAATGACTTCACCTCTCCGAGCCTCAGTTTCTCGTCAACAAAAGGAGAAATGCCTGCCGCAAGAGGTAGGAGGAGTATTCAGGGAGAGTATCCTAACACCTGGCACGTAGGAAGAACTCAGGAGTTCTTAAAACAGTCTCTAGGTCTCCTCCAAAATCCAATAACCATGCATATAGCGCTCCAGGCCATGGACTAACCAGGGGGCTCCATCGGAAGGGAAGTCGTCCATGACTCCTCTGACCCTGAGATGCTGGAACAGGTCATTAAACCTAAACAGACTCTAAAATCCTCAGCTCCGTGTCTGGGATATAAAATGTGAGCTCTGGTCCACTGGGAACCCCACGAGAGAGTGTTGGGGTTTTTTTCCCTCTTGTTCCAACAGAGCATTAATTTTCACAAGAAACATCCAGAATCTGCTAACCAGTTCAGGAGAGCTAGAACAGTCCCTACTTAAAAAAAAAAAAAAAAAAGAAGCTGTTGAAATAAAATGTTTCGCTCTCAGACAGGGTACAGCTTACAGCCCAAAGCGCATGAGGTTTAATTTAAGACGAGACATGTAAGTATGAGGTGCAGCAGGAAAGGCTGTGAATTCTGCATCTGTTGGATGCCATCCTCCCGCTGCCTAAGTTAGGATTCAGGAAGTTTCCTTTGCCAAGTAGGCAAAGGGGGTAGATAAGCCTGGAATCACCCACCTGGGAGCCATCGGCCTACAGAGTAGACAGGACTCACAGCCATGAGGCCGTGTGGTGGATACAGGGGAGATGCAAGTTTGGGTAAGCAGAGCTGTTTCTGTTCCTACATCCAAAATAACCCTAATTGATACAACAACTTGAAGGTACTGGGCTATAAAAATTGAATGTAATAATACATTCAATTATATATATATAAAAAAATACACATAAAATAAAAATATATTAAATACATATATAATAACATGCATGAAATATACACATATGCTTATAAATATTTTTTTTTATGTACCTGAAAATAATCAATGAGGAAGGAAAAATTCACACCTGGCCAAAGGACTCTCGGATGACTTCTTGATAGCATATGAGCAAGACCTTGGGAAAGGGAAAGAATTTCAGCAGAGTAGGGAGGGAAAGGCAAAAGCAGAATTTGATGTGGGGATAGTACAAGTCACATATGTGGAAAACAGTGTAGGGAGTAATGGAAAATAGACTGGAGAGCTGGGCTGTGGTTGGATTAAGGTGGATCCTGAGGATGCCAAGGAGTGTGGACTTGGTTTGGCGGCCGCTGGAAAAGCACCAAAGTTGAGACCAGGTGGTTATAGAGTCAGAGCCATGTGATAGCACGGCCACCAGCAGGGTTTCTCATCATCACTGTGTGGTGGGGAGTTTCAGGCAGTCCTGGGGGAGCAGCAGGGAGATGGGGCAGTCAGGGGGCTCAGGACAGTGGCTGTTTACCAACGAGCACAGGCATATTTTAGTACATCCACCACTGGCCTGGCTGTAGCGGTGTCCACTGTCGCGGGCTCTCTAGACCCATACCCCGGGGCCTATGTGTCAATTTCCCCTGAGATGACCTGCTTCCTTAGTTCATGGGTTTCTTTCCAGGCCCTTGGGTTTCATCTTCTTTCGTACAACTCTCTTACAAAATCTCCTGCATGGAGTTCAGGGCACGGAGTTTTGAAGCCCTTTCTTAGGTCACGACTGTGTTCCTTTTCTTCCACAGTTCATATTCTGTAGTTACTTCTGGCCAGTTAGAATGCTAGTGAGCCCCCCTACTTAGGGCCGAACCACAGAAGAGAGAGACAACGGGCATGGGAAGGAAGAGGGGAGTAAACGAAACACCAGGAGACAAGCATCTATCAGCCTCAGCTATAGAATGACGAGAGCAGACGAGAGAGGAAGCGTTTAAAAGCAGAATTCAGCTTTCAAGTGCAGGTAAGCGGAAGAAAAGTCACATCATTCACAGGACTAGGGCAGTTGGGAGAATGAGCTGGGGTGGGGAGAAAAGGGAAAAGGAGAAAACAAACTGGTTTTAGACAAGTGAAGTGGGAGACATCCAAATGGAAATATCGGCGGGCAGTTGGCAACATGGGAGGAGAGCTGTCCCAGAACCAGAGATAAAGATTTGAAAGGCTTTGGAATAAGAACCACAGGACTGGATTCTCCCAAGAAAGAAGGAAAAGAGCCAGAGGCTGAAGAGAGAGCCGTGGGAGCCTGTTCACTTCTGGGGCAGCAGGAAGACGGGAAGGAAGAAGGAAGGGGGAGGGGCACGGTGGGGAGGAGGAGGTAGGTCAGGACCTTGGTGTGAAAGAGGCAGGGTGCTGCACGAATGGAGGAGGCTTCAAATGGGAAGATGGGCAGATATGGTACCCTTGGTGGACTTCCTTCATTTTCCTGTTAACATTCTTCTGCCGACGGAACTCACATCCAGTACAATTAACCCACTTATCGGGTACAACTCAGTGGTTTTTAGTATATTCACAGAGTTATACAGTCATCACCACAATCAATTTTAGAACGTTTCATCACCCAAACACCCCTATACTCTTTATCCATCACATCCCAAACCTAAATGCCCCCAGCAGTAGGCAACTATAATTTACTTTCCATCTCTATAGACTTGCCAGTTTTGGAGTTTCCTATAAATGAAATCCTCAATTATTAGTCTTTTTTTTTTTAATAAATTTATTTATTTTACTTATTTATTTTTGGCTGTGTTGGGTCTTTGTTGCTGCGTGCAGGCTTTCTCTAGTTGCAGCGAGCGGGGGCTACTCTTTGTTGCAGTGTGTGGGCTTCTCACTGCGGTGGCTTCTCTTGTTGTGGAGCACGGGCTCTAGGCATGCGGGCTTCAGTAGTTGTGGCACGTGGGCTCAGTAGTTGTGGCTCGTGGGCTCTAGAGCGCAGGCTCAGTAGATGTGGCACACGGGCTTAGTTGCTCCCCGGCCTGTGGGATCTTCCCGGACCAGGGCTCAAACCCGTGTCCCCTGCATTGGCAGACGGATTCTTAACCACTGTGCCACCAGGGAAAGCCCAACTTTTAACTTTTTTTTTTTTAATTTATTTATTCATTTATTTATTTTTGGCTGCGTTGGGTCTTTGTTGCTGAGCGTGGGCTTTCTCTAGTTGTGGTGAGCAGGGGCTACTCTTCGTTGCAGTGTGTGGGCTTCTCATTGTGGTGGCTTCTCTTGTTGCAGGACACAGGCTCTAGGCGCACGGGCTTCAGTAGTTGTGGCTCGTGGGCTCTAGAGCGCTGGCTCAGTAGTTGTGGTGCACGGGCTTAGTTGTTCCACGGCAGGTGGGATCTTCCCAGAACAGGGCTCGAACCTGTGTCCCCTGCACTGGCAGGCAGATTCTTAACCACTGCGCCACCAGGGAAGTCCCAAGTTTTTACTTTTGATGAAGTCCAACTTGTTTATTTCCCTGCCTTCAGTTGTTTGTACTTTTGGTATCGTATGTAAGAATCCTTGGACAAATCCAAGGTCATGAAGATTTACCCCTATGTTTTCTTCTAAGAGTTTCATAGTTTTAACTCTTACATGTATGCATTCGATCCATTTCAGGTTAATGTTTTATATAGTGTGAGGTTGGGGTCCAACTTCATTCTTTTGCGTATTGATATCTATTGTCCCAGCACGATTTGTTACAAAAGACTATTCTTTCCCCATTGAATTATCTCGGCATCCTTGTCGAAATCAATTGACCATAATTGTGATGGTTTATTTCTAAGCTCTCAGTTCTATTTCTTTAACGTTTTATACTTGCCATCCATGCACTATCCTCACATTTTAATTTTTATGTTAATTTAGAGTACAAACGTCTATTTCTTGACTTGTTGGCTTAGGTCAGTATCTTAGACCTTAGACCTTCAGCTCCCTGTGAGTTCAAACAATGCCTACGGAACCCACCTTGTACAGCATAGGTACAGCTTGCTGTGTTTAATAAAGCCCCCTGGGTCATATGCCTTTTAACTTAATATCCCTCCCTGCCAGCTTCACTTTCTCTGAAGACCACAATCAAGCCAACTGGCTCTCAGCACAGCCTGAAGTCACCAGATACTGGCTCAGCTCTGTGCTTTAGACTTGGCCGGACTGGGATCTGATGAAGAGCTGGATGAGAACAACGTGAAAGATGGGATGTAATATTTTCAAGCAGTTCATTTCCATGGAGCAGGATCGGGGGGGAGGGAGAGAGTGAGGGCAAGAGCAAAGACACGACTAGAAGATACTGAGAGAAAGAGAAGGAATAAAGAAATAGGAAAATAGGGAGAAGAATTGAGGAAGGGGGCTTATTGAATTCTTATCAGTCACCTGGCCAGGTGTGCCCATGGCCAGCAAAAGTGCAGGGTGGTCAAAGCATCAGCTTGGGCAGCAGAAAGACCCCCGTCTCCATCCTGCCTCTGCTCCCTGCTGGCACCATTCCCTGCGCCAGTAACGTAACCCCTCCAGATCCCATTCTGTCATCTGTCAAAGGGGATAATAACAAAACCATCCTCAGAGGGTGACTGTGAAGATTGAATAAATGAATGCCTGCTCGTTCTTAACCCAGGGGCTGGCACAGGAACGGCAATAAACTTAGCTCAAACCATATCACTGTGGAACAGTCCCCTACCTGCGACATCACCAACTGTCTTCACCAGTAGTTCTCAAATGTTATGTACATTAGACTCTCCTGAAAGTCTTGACCCACTTTGCTGGGGCCCATCGCCAGGGTTTCTGATTCAGCAGATCTGGGTGGGACTTGAGAATTTGTATTTCTAACAAGTTCCCAGGTGAAGCTGATACCATTGGCCCAAGGAACACACTTTGAGAACCACTGGTCTGAATCATTCAGGGCCAAGAAAACAAAATGCCACCCACTGGCATCTCAAATTCGCAAGTGAAAACTCTTTAAAGAAAAGCCCTAGTACTCAGTCAGTCCCAGACATAGACACTTTGCCCCATCTGAACCTCGCTAGTATCATAGAAAGGAAAAGTGGCTTTAATTAGAAACTTCTGGAATGCAAAAATACAGTCAAGCCCCGTTGCCATGATGAAAGCATCATTTCATTTCAGGGCAATCCCTCCTTTGCCTTGAAAGGAAGAAATCTAGAGAGACATGCAATAGCACATGTTAAAAACATTGAATGAGGTTGTCTTTATTAGAGAATCATGTTCACTGTCAGTGCAAGTGTTAGAACCAAGCCACTGAGAAAAGCTCTTTCTCACCAAAACCTTGTAACAAAGCTTACTGAGAAAATAATGCTTGTCCATACAGGAAATGCATCTCTTCTGCCTACTTAGGAGGGGTTATAAATAGCTCCTTGGAGAACATTTTTCTATCATTAGCTGTTCACTTCAAGTGAACTGTGTGTAATGAATCTTGGATCACTAAATGTTGTTCCTGGGCAAAGTACATGGTAGATTATGCGTCTGTTAGTATAGAAACTTAACTATTCGAACAGCATTGCTCCCAAGTCAGAGAATTTTAAAATGAGACAGAAATGGAAACCACTCTGAGAAACGAGCTGAAAATGCCCATTTTAAACAGACACACACAAATGCATTAAATGACCTCTTCCTAGTTGAGTTCAATGGGACACGAGCTGCGAACAGCAAAAGACAACAGCCGCTTGTGTGTCAGCACAGCTGTCTTTCTGCCCTGCGTTTCAAGGGTGCTTCTTGTGCAGGTTGGAAAAGCGCATGTCTCTGCAGCTGGCCGGTCCCTTCGTGAATGCAGGCTAGGAGCAAATGCCTTACAGAGTGGCAGTGATTTCTTCTACACTGTATGTGCTTTAGCTCTGACTCTACAATTGCTTCTGAAATCTGCTCAGCTAATCGCAGGAGCTGAGAGACACCCCATCCTCCTGGCACCTTTACAGCCCACCCACGTTTGCACCCCAAGGACCTTCCTTCCTCCATCTCTTGGCACCCTGTACGCAAAAGACTTTTCCTCCATTCAGTTTTCTGCATGCTTTGAAGCCACTGTTCCTTCTGTATTTCACAGTCTCACCACTTCCTACAGGCTGTGAAAGGTGGGGTTGCTTAAATATTTCCTGGGAGCAAATCTGAGCTGAGCACCTCCCCAAGCAAACAATCTAGTTCCAGTGAGAAAGGCTATATCCCCGGCCACTGCCTTAACCAGAAGGATGACCAGAGGTAACAGCTGAGCAAGGCGTCCTCCTTGGGCTGGCTCACCCTGGTCCCACTCTCGTGGGCCAAGAGAGGAAAGCTTGACTGTCACCCAAACTTTCCCTTTCACGGGAGGAATTTGCTTCCTTTCCCAACCTGTGACGCAGAGCCGGTTTGAAGATCACAGATGTTGACAAAAGGACACTCCCATCCAGGCCATCACCAAAGTCCAAACAGTGCCCTTGGCAAGATGGTGATATGCCAATAACACACGTATCGACCCAGTGATTTTATTTCCTTCTGTGGTTTATCAGGACTAAGTGTTGCTCTTTTGCCAACCCCAAGCCTTCATCCTGGAATTCTATTTCAAGTGCTTGGAAGAGAGCTGATTCAAGAATGGAGTAAAGATATTAATAGCTGATGTATTGAGAGGAGAACAAGAGAAAACAGAGGCAAGAAATGTGCATCCACAGAGCAGCACATGCCTGCTTTGGCGCTAGTTCATTATCCAGCAAGATCTCATGGCGAGTGAATGATGCCATGAATATCTTTGTGTTGGCATCTGACACAGCTGAGTGCTGGATCAGGTGGGAGGGAAGGAGCACAGAAGCAGTGGTCTTCAAGCAAAGACCAAACCTTGGTCTGCCACGCATCTGCCAAGAGACTGAAGGTACCTTGAGCCTAAGTCAGATTCCTTATCTGTCACCTGGAAATCCTAAATCACTTTTCTTCAGGGACTTCTGAAGATGAAATGAGGTCACGTAAATACCTGGCATGGAAGTATTAGACAAATATTACCTGTTATTACTGAAAGCATTACTTACTAAAATATCACTTTAAAAACCCTCTTATCCAGACAACGGAATATTATTCTGTGCTAAAAAGAAATGAGCTCTATGAAAAGACATGGTGAAAACATAAATGCATTTTAATAAGTGAAAGAAGCCAATCTGAAAAGCTAGATACTGTGTGATTCCAATTATATGACATTCTGGAAAAGGCAAAATTATGGAGACAGTAAAAAGATCAGGGATTGCCAGGGTTTAGTGGAGAGGGCAGGATGATAGGTGGAGCACAGAGGATTTTTAGGGCAGTGAAAATACTCTTGTATGATACGATAACGGCAGATGCAAGTCATTATACTTTTATCCAAACCTATTGAAGTATAACCCCAAGAGTCAACCCTAATGGAAACTAGAAATCTGGGTGATACTGATGTGTCAGTGGAGGTTCATGGATGGTAACAGACGTACCACTCTGGTGGGGCAGGGGTCAGGGAGTATATGGGAACTCAGTACTTTCTGATCAATTTAGTGCTCACCTAAAACTGCTCTAAAATTAAAGATTTTTTTTTTTAAAGATTCTCTTAGAAGAGAAATAAATGGGACCTAAAATCAAACTTTATTAGAGAAAAGGTACATGAAGGGACTTCCTCAGGCAGCTTAACTATAAGGAAAGATGATTCTCAAGTGCCTATATTGTCAATAGTCTTGCCACCTCGTTTTCCGGTGTGTGTGTGTGTGTGTGTGTGTGTGTGTGTGTGTGTGTGTGTGTGTGTGTCCTCAGAAGCACTGCAATTAACTAGTGGGGATTAGCTGAGGCTTTAAGGCTTTGTCACCTCCAGACTCCACCAGCCCAGATTTCTCCCTGGGCCCTCCATGCCAGCTTTGTAAGGGAATCTTACTTCATTCTTTGGTTTGCCAGCCACATGATCTGACGGGCACCAATGCCAAGTCCAGTCCTCACTCTCCCAGGCGAGCTGCACAAGGCCTTGATTCTCTCCTGGTAGCATCCTCAGGCCCAGCCTGCTGCAGTGACCAAATCCCTATCCCGTACTTTTCTCTCCCTATGAAGCTCCTGCAGAACCAAGGCATTCAAATTCTAACCTTGGTATTTCAAATGCACGTGGACATTCTTGAATCTTTCTTCTCTCGGTGCTCATCAGCCCTGGCCTCTGAGTATTCAGTCTCCAGTTATGGGCTCTGAGGTCTCTTCTTCATCCTTATTCTAACCCAACTTTCCCTTCTGCCTCAATTGCAACAATTTTCTTCCCTAGCATGATGTTATTCTACTTAATGATGCATAGAATTGTGGTTTTTTTTTTTTTCTTTTAAAGCGAAAACCGCTACTCAGAGGTAAGACTCCATAAAAGGACTTCTGGGCATTCGTACAAAAAAAAAAAAAAAAAAGAAGAAGAAGGCTCTTCTATCTTAAAAGTAGTTAAAAAAATGAGATGATGTCATCCAGCATAGAACACTGTCCTTGCTGTTTCTCCTGAAGTGTGTGTTTAATTTACCAACTATACATGCCTAATATGGGTCCCCTGAGATAGTGCTGTAGTTCTTGTAACCATCCACACATTCTCACCTGTGTGTAGCACTATATATGGACACTTCTACTGTACATATTTTGAGAATTTAATTGGCTAAATATTTTTAATTAGGATATGCCACAACTTCTATGAGGGAAAAGAATATCCGATTAGACTGAAAAAACTTTCAGTTGTTTCTCTGCTCTCTTCATAGACTGACATAACCAACTAGAGTAAAACAATTTGATCCTCCCCTCCATAAATATTCACTTTTTGAAAAATAGCTGGGGTTCCTGGACATATCACTGCACCATACAATCAATAAAGACATGTTCTTTTAAAGGACGAACCACGTGAAACTTCAGAATTTCCCCAAATTGGCAATGCAGTTTTGAGATTGTTCCTTTGTTCCATGCTGTACATTTTGAGTAATGCACAGATTGTGATCCGATGAGACTTTGTTATCTGGTCGATGAAAAATTCTAGCAGCAATGTCACCTCCTCCAGGAAGCCCATCCTGATTCTTCTGGCTTCATCTTTATCCCTGCCTTTACATTGTAAACCCTTCTTGTACAGACATAAACTGTTATCAAATTTCCCTCCATCCCTCACAGGCCAAGCCCAGCCTGATTCATGACAAGCCTTCAACAAATGCCAATAAAAGGAACTGAAATGCCAAATGCAAAGAATGAACAGGAGGTAAACTTCCCTCTTTGACTCTTGTCTACATTTGGGGAAAGGGCATGATGTGCTCTGGTCCTGACTGGGTTCTCTGCTGCAGACTCCACTCCCCTTTATGGTCAGACAGGTGTCCTACCCCAGTGGAATTAACATTAGGAGATAGGATGGCGTCTGGAATAAGTACAACTACGTATACAACATCTCCATGATCAAAAGGCAGGAACCACACATTTAATAGGATATCCTACCAGGCAACAGGTAAAAACAGACCATAGCAAAAATATTTGTTGCACTGTGGAATTACTTGCTGTGTTATTTCTGTAGGCCATTTGTTTCCTAAAAGATCGTTTAATGATTGTTCAACTAGTTCCCAAAAGGGAGAAGGAGGAGGGAGCTGGAATCGTTTTCAAAGCAAGAAAGGAAGGGAGGTGGCTTTAAATTCTGCATTAAATCCGGTTAAAGGCACACAACTTTATCCTTTAGTAGATATTAGTCATGGCACGCTTTAAGGGCAGGGCAAAACGTACTTGCCCGAAGTAAAGGGAGGGGGTAAAAGAACAAAGCAAAATAAAGTTTTAAAATGTTCTCCTTTTGGAAAGGGAGGTATTTCAAGACCACAACGTGCCAAATGCGTCCTCCTCCTTCTTGAAAAGCCCTCCAAGTCAGAAGCAAGCCTGAGAATAACAGCTTCTCAGGATGCGCAAAGCTCCTGCAGCTGATTATTTTTCAGGAGGAGAATTAGACAAAAATAATACAAGAGGGAAATAAAGAGAATGACCTACTTTACAGGGGGGAAAAAGGAGCTCTGTGTGAGCGTTTTGATCTAATTGACAGTGCGGCGCTGCATGCCCAAATAAGGCGTTGTGGGTCGGGTCTGCGCGGTAGAGGGTTTGTCTTGAACTCGAGCGGGGAGAGAATAAAGCCAGGGCCCTGGAACCGAATTGGGGGCCCCGTCTGATGTTCAGAGGAAAGGCCCTAGGAGATTCCTTCTGGCCGCAAAACAGGAGTCTGATGGAAAAGGACCGGTGGGGGCGCTTTCCTCTCCAGGGCTACTTGTAGGAATGTGCGAAGGACCCAGGGACATCCGAAAAAAGGCTGCTGGGCGCAGAGCGCTGTGCCAGGCACTGTACCTCTGTGATGTCTGGGAAGGGGGACCTCCCGGGGGTAGGAGACCTCGCCCCTCCTTTGGGCTTCTCGCCAGGCGCCTCCACGTGGGGAACGCCGCCGCCGAGGATGGAGTGGGGTCTGCTAGGCTAGGGGAAGCTGGTCACCGTTCCGGGCCTTGGCGGGGCGCGGGGTCTCCCCTTCCCACCCGACTCTGTCTCGGAGCCCAGCAGACTATGGAACAGCAGCTCTTGGCTCCTGGGACTGTTTATGTGCACGTGTCTGTGTTCGGTGAAAGCCTCCCTGTTTCCTCGCGCGCGCCGCTCCAGCTTCTCCTTTTCTTGGATTCTCGCCTGTCTCCTCCCACAGAGGGAAAAAAAAAAAAAAAGGTCACGTATGTTTGGAAAAATATGTAGGTCAGTGGAACATTTCCTGCACTGGTGCAAAAGGAGAGGAGGGCAGCGGGGGAGGGGAGGGAGCGGCCGCGTGGAGCTCCGGGCGCGCGCTCCTGGCCACGGTCCCCCACCCCTCGGGCCTCTGCTTAGGAGGGGGGCAATGAGCCGGCTCCTTTCCATCCTTGACCCATTTTCCGGACCAGCTACGTTCGCCTTGGAAGAAACAGCGATCATTCCTCCCCAGCAGGCGCCGCGGTCCTCCGCGAACCGCGCTCGCCGGCGTCTCCCCGACCCTCGCCGCCTCTCATTGAGAAAGCGCAGTGGTCGGCGCGCAGAGACGCGCCCGGTGCCCTGGCTGGGGCTCCGCGAGCAGGCCCGCCCCGCGAGGACGGCGTGCAGGGGACCGCGGTGGCGCGGTCGCCCCCCCCCCCCAGCGCACGGGACAGCGGGGTGGCCGCGGGCAGGGCGAGGGTCGGCACGGGGCAGGGGAGGAAGATTCCCCGCCACCCCCACTGACAACTTTGATGGGACCTCAGCCGGCAGCCCCGCATCTGCTGGCCTTCCCTCTGGCCAGTTTCCCTCTAAGCACATCCCCGCCCCCGCCCCGCGCCCAGTCCCGACCCCTCGCCCACCGCAGGACCCCGCCGCGCGTCCCCGGCAGCCCAGCAGAGGCGGTGGCGGCCTCGGGGCGCGGGTGTCTGCGCCGCCCAGGGAAGCTGGGGGGTCCGGGGGTCCATCTGCCCGTACGGCGCGCAGGGTGCTTGGCCCAGGCTGGGTCGCGGCCAAGGCCCGGCGTGCGGCCAGGAGCGACCCGGCCGGCGGCGGCGGCAGCGGGAGCGGAGGGAAGGAGGAGGAGGAGGTGGAGGAGGAGGAGGAGGAGGACCGCGAGGAGGCGGGAGGAGGGAGGGGGAGGAGGAAGAGGCGGCTGCGGCTCTCCCCGCCGGCTCTGCGTGCGGAAGAGTTTGCCGCGCGAGCAGCGGGCCTCCCGCAGGAGCCAAGAGAACCCGCGGCGGCGGCGGCCCGGGAGCCGCGGCCGCGTAGCTCCGAGACCCGCAGCCGCGGCGGCGGCGGCGGCGGCGGTTGCTAAAGCAGCGCCTCCCGCCGCCGCCCGGGAGGAGCTCGCCGCGCCCGCTCGCCGCCTCGGCTCCCAGCGGCGGCGGCGGGAGGCGCGTCTCCCCGGCCCAGTCCGCGCCCGGCCCCGCGGGGCCGCCCCGGCCCGCTCCGAGGTAAGGGCCGCAGCCCGGGACGCGGGTGGCCCGGGTGGGAGGACGTGCGCGCGGGGTTGCGGGACTCCGTCACCTGCTCACCGGCGCGGTGGACGCGCGGGGTGCGGAGGGACGCTCGGGCCCGGGGCTGCGCGGCGCGGGGGTCGGGGGTGCGGGGCGGTTGGGTCCCCACCCCCAGTCCCGGGTCCCGCGGCGGGGACATCGCGTCCTGCGGGACCGCAGCGGCGGCCGGGCGGGTGGGCTCCGGGTGCGTCTCGCCAAAGAGGCAGAGGACGAGACACCCCGAACCTCAGGATCTGGGGTGCTCTGAGTACCTTCGGGGTGGGCGGAGGCCGTGCCCGGGTAGCAGCCTCGAGGGTCGCCCATTGGCCTCCCAGAGCCCCACCGCGAACCCCCCCCGGAGCGCGGGGCGCCGGGGACCCCCGGAGAGAGTGCCGTGCGCGCCCCGGGCACCACCTAGGTCGGAATTGGTTCCGGGCCGGAATGGGTGCCGAGCCTGCCCCCCGGACGCCCGGAGAGCGCGTGTCCCGGCCCCTCGCGCCGCCGTGCTACCCGGAGCTCGTCAGGTTGGATGCCAGGGTGTTATTTTGATGGGAGGTGCGCCCGCTCCCAGAGCCGAGGAGGGAGGCTTACCTTTGACCTTTCCGTAGAGCGCCGCGGGGTCGGAAACGGGGGCGGGGGGGCGGGGTGGGGACGGGTACCAAGGGGCCAAATTAAAAACCAACCCCTCTCCTCTGCCTGCCCCTCCTTAACTGCTCAAGGTAAGAAAGTTTGTTTTCAGCCCTGTGGTTCATAAATAATTAGTAACCAGTTTTGTTGATGAAGCAAGATGGAAACCTTAAAAATACGTACGCACTTCCAGAAAGTCTAAAAGCTCCCAAGGTTGTATCCGGGAGGCTTTAGTTCGGAAAGTTAAAAGCCTCTGAGTTCAACAGGTGTTCAGAAGGGGTCCGAAAGGGGAGAGCTTGGCGAGTTTCGTCTTTTTAGTACCTGCTCCTTTGATTCATTAAATTGATTGGCCTGTTTCTTTAAGGTAAAATATTGAGTAGTTATTAACTTAATTAGCAGAGACGAACTGGTCATTCTTGATTATTTAGAACCCAAACCTTCTTGTCCTTAATAGAAGGGTTTTCCCCATTTGGACTTTCCAGATAATTAGCTCTAAGGCAGTTCCTGGCAAGGTTCAGCCCTGTCCATCCCTCTGTCTACCGGACAGTAGCTAACTCAGTCGCTGATCAGTGAATTGACCAACTCATTATGACTTGCATTAAAACACAGCAAGTTTTAATTGCTTTTCCTTGGGAGGTGCTAGTTCAAAATTCAAGGGCAAGTAGTAGCTGCGTCTTTCTGCCCAGAAGATTTCTTGAAGGAGAAGTTTGCCAAAAATAACCCCCAAATGTATTTTAAAATAACTCCCCAATACATATGATGTTTAAATGAGCTATTCAGGCTTGGGCCACTATTTTGCAAAAGCAAAAAAATCTGTTTGCACAGGTAAACCAAGACCGATAGAAGTATTGGCATTTCTCAGCAGTCTACCTAAAGATTTAGTTAAAAATAAAGTGTGCACCGTAAAGGTTTTCAATAATTGTCTTACATCTCACAGAGAGATGTGGAGTGTGGATTAGAAGAATTGTAAATATGCTGTTTTTAGCCATTTTCTTATTGGAAATCGATGCCTCTATTTATTTGCTGATCTGTCCCACTGTAGCAGACGTAGAATCAGTTTTATTCTCACTGGTCCCCATAGTGACTCCCATGGAGGCCAGAGAAGGGAATATATTCCAGAGGAAATATGTTATTAATAAAACGTTACCCCCCAAAGAGTTAAACATGCCAAGAAAAGAACCAAGTGAGGCTTCACTAATTAGTGTGATGAAAAAAATTCCCTGATTGGAGAAGCGAGTGTTCAGATGGTGACTCAAAAATTCATCTTTCTGTAGAAAATGACAATTGTTTTTAAGCTCGTTTGATTCTTGTAAATGTTTGGACCCCTTTTTACTATTTCTGGCTATTTAATTATGACAATGATTAAAAAAATAGTAAAAATAGTTTAAAATGACGACATCATCTGATGTGTGTCGTTATGAAGTTGAATTCATCTTATTTTTGGAACAGTCTTTCTTAACTCTTGGTAATCTTTATAGCTGGCTCTTAGCACTGCTACTAGTTTTTAGGTTAAACATTCAAAATTAGTGATTCCTTTCGGATTAAAATAATAATGCATGCATATGCTCTTTATATCACCACCTTTATAGTAATTTTTCTTAAGTTTGGCTTTTGAACCTTAAGCCTCCAGAGGGCTAAGTCCTTTTTCTTAATTTTTAAAACAAGTATGTATTTTATTCTTTCCGTGAAAAGTCAGTTTTTCCATGGTGATCCGGGCACCGACTGTCCCATGCTGATGCCGTGCACAGGGTGTCATCTCTTTCCCAAGAGAGGTCAGATTATGGGGTGTTGAAAATAGCCCAGTGACACCATATTCTTGGCTTTCTTACAGCAACAGTGTAATTGGCTGCATCAAAGAAGCCTCTAATTGAGTTTTGCATTTAAATAGTGGAAATGATATGCATTATTTGCTTACAGAAATATTTGACTAGCATGTTCCTGATCTTCATTCTATGTGTAGCAAAGATAGGAGGTCAGGGACTGCCACATTCATACTCCCCCCGGCATCTCATCCCTCGGAGGCCTTGTTCATCATCAGTGCTCAGTAATAAGTAGGTGTAGGAAATGAGCTGACTTGTCGATGACAGTTATCCAAAGGGTAGAAATTGCTGAATGCTAATGGGATACTCAGCTCTGAGTAATTCTAGTTTAAATCTGAAGATGATTAATAGCACCTTAGAGCACTAAATAAACACTTACTAAATGTGAACATATTTAAAGGGGGAATTTTTTTTTAATGCAGTCTTTACCTAAGGCGCGACTGTTTCTCGCTGAATTCTTTGAGGTTGGGGACCACTTGGCATTTTAAGCAAAGTAATCTCTTGGGTAAAGTTCCCCCAGAGATCACTTGAATTTTTGTGGGTCATAAGACAATGTGTGGTTTCCGTATGATGACTTGGAATAGAAACGAAAGTTTATCTTCTACGTTGGTGTGAAAAAACAAACAAAGGTATATTAAAAAAAAGTGGAGGGTGCAGAACATCACGTGTCAAACTTTATAGCGTGTGGCATTGATTGTCTGGGGACCTTGGGTCTGGGTTGGGACCTGAGATTCTGCATTTCTTACAAGATCCCAGGTGCTCTGGAGGCTGTGACACACTAGAAGTTTCTGGAATATTCTTAATTCAGTTCAGCCTGTGTTGACCAAGCATCTATTGCGTAGTAGGCCCAGGTGACAGGGAAAGAAAGCACGTGGGTCTTCCCTGCCCTCAAGGAGCTAAGATGAGGAAGGGAGATTCTTTCTAGACTGAAATGAGTCCCTGGAACACCACTCTTCAGTGGTGTGGCCAGAGAGGGGCCGAGGAAAGGGGGTTTTCCTGGTAGGGCTCTCACATTGGTCATCCTTGATCTCTAGTCTTCTTTAAATGGAAAGCTCTGTGACTCGCCAGGAAATAAAATGCAGATATTGAAATCAGACAGACCTGGGGTAGCCTCCCTGCTCAGCTACTGTGTGACTTGGGGCAACTTTTTTTAACCTCCCTGAGCCTCAGTGTCCTGGTCAGAAAAATAATGGGAATAATGCTCACCTCGTCACGTTGGTAGGATGACCAGTGAAGGACACATGTTAGGCATAACAAAAGGGATTGCTCTTATTACTGCTGATGGCCGCGGGGCAAGGGGGAAGAAGAGGTTCCTAAAAATATTTTTGTGTGTAGTTCACCAATTAGAGATTCCATTTGGTTAATCAACAAACCCAAGGTCGGCAGTAGAGAACCCCGCCTGGGGATGGAGGGCGGGCAGCTGTGCAAGTTAATGGGATGCAAAATGGAATGATGGGAAGCACCCACATCTCCACTCTCCTGCAGGGCCCTGGCTTCTGGTGAGCCTTGGTGATACTCTTCTAGCAATATATTTACCTGAGGCTGTTCCTGGTACTCACCCTGTAGGTTCTGTTGATCAAGACCGACTGGTGTTTGTGGCAATCAGGCACGCCTTAAAAATATGTTTTGGAGGGAAGGGCATTGGTGTGTCCCCAACCAGGCCCTTTTAAGGGTCAGAGCCATCCATCAGCCCTCTTCAGTTTAATCTGAGTTCCCTGAAGGCAGTGCGGGGTGGGTGGGAATTCACCACCCAGCGCTTTATACTTCATGGTCTGAGGTGATAGCTTCCTCCTGACGTCTGGGGAAGATGGATGTTCCAAGGTAGCGGTCTCCTTCACCCTGATTTTAGGAGGGGTAATCTGGGTAGCCCTCTAAATACTTCAGGCCACGTTGCTCTTACGGGTATGTTTGAGAGTTCCACTTATTATTTGCAAAGGAGATTTCTCTGCTCCCCCTCCTAACTCCATGCCCTGCCCAAATAAACCTTGAAAACCAAGTGCAAGAGAATGGCAATGGCCTGTGTGACCCTGTGATATGTGTGAGGGAAGGACAAGTAGAGCAGTGATTGGAGCCAAAGCAGACCTGGGGGAGGGGGTATGGTAACAAGGGAGGGAAGGCGGGGCAGGGAGCATCTGAACACTTAAAATGGAGATCACAGCAGAGGTAGGGCCAGAGGGTAGGAGGTGGGACCCAGGGCCCTGACTTTATGCATTTCGTTACTTTGCTGAAGGCCATGGAGGGTTATGTCCCAGGTCCCTGAAAATCGTCTGGGCTTCTGGTGGACACAAGCCCTCCTAAAAGAAGGCAGGTGACAGAGCCGAGCTGCACGATACTTCCAGCCTCTTCTGAACCAAAAGTGGCGCTGTGCAATGTCTCGAGGGATATCTGGGCCCCTTTGAAAGTCAAAATACTGAGAACTGGAGAACATTGTAAAAGTTATTTTTCTGTTATAAAAGTATACTTAATTTTTGGCAAATGTAGAAAAGACTGAAGAAAATGCAGATTACCTACAATCTCGAGGTGTGTTTCCCTTCAGTCTTTTTTCTATGCATTAAAATTATTTTTTTTAATGTTAGATTTTTAAAAATAATATAATCTTTTAAAATTTTCAAGTAATCCACAACCACTTCTTAGTAAAAAGAAAAAGATCTGCTTTGCTGTCTGGCCCTACCTAATCATCACCCCCTTTTTTCCACCGGGTAGAAACCTGATTTTGCTCAGGAGTCAACCCTAGTCCACATGTCTCAGGGGTAAATCCTGATTGGCTGAGCAACCATGGGGCGGGGCCTGTTGTCCTCGCCAGTGATAGGCTCGAGGTGAGCAGATGGCCCTCATCCTGGCCAATCAAACGTGAGGGTGGGTTACTGGGGGGGCTTCCCTGACTCTTAAAAAGAGGCGCGGGAGGAAGCGGCAGCTTTTCTTCTTATGGACACAATGCCTGTAAGTGGGGCAGCCGTCAGCCACCAGAGCAGGCTGAGCCAGGTCCCAACTGACCTGCAGAAGAATGCAAAGGTGAAGAATGGGGCCTCCACAGTGCCCTTGACCTTCCGAATTACCCAAGAGGAGTCTCTGATTTAGGACGTTTGGGACCTGAAGTCTTCCTGACCCCTTAAAGCAGGTCGAGTTGGGTGTTTTTGTTAGTTGTAGCCAAAAGCATCCTAACTGACGCATCCCACAGCTCTCCACCCCTCTCAGGAGGTGATTGCTGTTAGCCATGTGGGTATAACCTACTAGTCATTTTTGCTGCATTTACGTATATACCCATACATGTACATTTTCTTTCTAAACCAACAGAGCTAATTCTATGCGTTTTATTTAGTGACTTTTTTGTGTGTGGCATGAGGTGTTTTTTTTGGTCATTTCTTATATCTATTCTTTTTAAAGGTTACATAGTAATATTCAAAAGTATGGCTGACACATAATTCATTTAACCCATTCCCTACTGTTAAACATTTATTGTGCTTTGTTTCCACTTCTTGACTATTGCAAACATTGCTTGTATTAACTTCCTGATCTGTATAGCTTCAGGTACATTTCAGATTTTTCTCAGGGATTACCAGTGGAGGATTCCTGGGTAAAGGGGCACACCTCTTTGAAAGATTGATAGATGCTGCTAGGTATATGAGTAACACAGTATGGAAGGGTGCTGTGTCTCCATGTCTTAACCAAACTCCAATTCATTGAATATTCCGGGTAAACATGATTTTAATGGCTGTGTAATAGGCCACGATAATTGTTTTTGGAGTGTTTCAGTGGTTTGTGAGGACACACAAGAGAATATTTGAAATGGAGCCTCTCCATGAAAACTAACTAGACATGATCAACCTTGCAGTAATCTCCAAAGAGTCCTGAAGTGGTGTTAGGAGACACACCCCTCCAGTGATCTGTTTCCAAGGAAACTTGGAGGAGACAGCCTTCCAGACCCTCCCCAATCCAGTCAGACAGTGGGCTGCCCAAGCGTTTCTAAGAAGCTTTGTTGTTTCTGGGATCCACAGTTTTTACTCTGACAGACGTTCTATCTCTGAATATACAGGAGTCATTTAAACAAAGACTTCGTGCATTTCGTGAAGCAGAGCAGAAATATGAGTTTGCTGTACGAAATTTTCCAATTCTGCAAGAGAAGACGGGAAAGCAAATGGGATGGATGAAACACATAAAACATGTTAATCACATTTTTTCGCCTTAATTCAGAGAAGAAAATCTAATGTTTCAGGGAAGTTCCCAGGGACAGGGTAATTCCATTTCGAGTCTGGTGCCTAATCGTTGATCCTCACTAATAGCCCATTTCAGTGAAATTCAGATTTATCTTTAGTGCTATCTACAGAATACCAGTATTATTTCAATTTCAGAACTAGAAGGCTTCAATTTTTCCTCTGTTTCATTTTGCAAGGTTAAGGCCTATTTAGAAATAGGCAGCATGGGACTTCCCTGGTGGCACAGTGGTTGGGAGTCCGCCTGCCAATGCAGGGACGTGGGTTCAATCCCTGGTCCTGGAGGATCCCACGTGCCACGGAGCAACCAAGCCCATGCGCCACAACTACTGAGCCTGCGCTCTAGAGCCTGTGAGCCACAACTACTGAGCCCACGTGCCACAATTACTGAAGCCCACGTGCCTAGAGCCCGTGCTCCGCAACAAGAGAAGCCACCACAGTGAGAAGCCCACACACCACAACGAAGAGTAGCCCCCGCTCGCCGCAACTAGAGAAAGCCCACGCGCAGCAATGAAGACCCAACGCAGCCAAAAAATTAATTAATTAATTAAAAAAAAACTGTATGCCCTTTAAAAAAAAAAGAAAGAAATAGGCAGCATGATAGGTGTACACATCGCAGTGTGAACAGTCAGCCGGCATGTTGTCAGAGTGGGGGAAGGGTTAGACGTTGCCTCGCAGCCTGAGAAGTTTTTGGGAGGAGGTGGGTTGGAGTGAGACAGGGAAGAGCCCATCCGGCTGCTGAGTTGATCCAACAAATCATGGATTTTCCACATCAACACTCCCATTTGTACCATCTACAAAAAACATGGCCTGAGGGGAAGGGTCCAGGGGAGGGATAGATTGGGAGTTTGGGATTCACATGTACACATTACTATATATAAAATACATAACCAACAAGGAACTCTGTTCAATATTCTATAATAACCTAAATGGGAAAAGAACTTGAAAAAGAGTAGATACGTAGGGACTTCCCTGGCAGTCCAGTGGTTAAGACTCTGTGCTACCACTGCAGGGGCATGGGTTCAATCCCTGGTCAGGGAACTAGGATCCTGCATGCCAAGCTCCGAAAAAAAAGGAAAAAACAAAGAGTAGCTATATGTATATGTATAACTGAATCACTTTGCTGTATGCTCAAAACTAACACAACAGTGTTAATCAACTCTACTCCAATATGAAATTTGGAGTATAGTTGGCTTCAGGCTTCTCACTGCGGTGGCTTCTCTTGTTGCAGGAAAAAAAAAGAAAACTAAAAAAAAAAAAAGAGAATTCCTCAAAAAAAAGAAAAAGAAAAGGAATTAACAAATCAAAAAGAAGACATGGCCCCTGGTGTCATCATCATTTACTACATAAGATGCCTGTTTCCCTGGAGATCATGTTCTACTAAAACTATGAAAACAATTTAAAACCCCCAGTGTTGGTGTGTGTTTGTGGTGGGGTGGAATGTTGCCAAGAACGAATTGTTGTGTCGCTCTGGACTATCAGTTCCTCCAAAGACCCAAAGCAGAGATTACTCTTGACCTCACCAAGGCTTTCTTCCCCTTTACGTTGATTGTCAGAGAGAGAAACTCATTCACAGCAAATTTGCACGGGGGTTTTGTCGAGGTTTTACTATCTCTCCAGCTAGAGAGCTTTCTTCTATTTCCGATCCTGTGTAGCCCTTGGCTGATAATAATCACTTGGATTCATGGCTCAAGACAAACTGATTTCATTTGAGGTAAGAGAGCTTCTGATTTTCAAGCCACTTCTGGGACTTCCCCAAAGTGTGTCCACTCCAGCCTCTGCCTCTCAGCTCTCGACACTGAGGGCGCGAGGCGGCCTCGTTCTGCCTGGTCCTGGGATCCTGGAAGCACTTGTCACGCGCCACAGTCCCTCTTTGGGAGTCTGTCACTCACCTCCACACACCAGGTTTACCAGCATGGGGTGGCAGCTCAGAAAAAACCTCCGCCCTGTGACTGTCACCTTTACTTTCATTGGATCTGGAAAGGCTCCACTTTTGGAGGCTGTGTCCAGGGGAAGCACAAGACCCCTCGATTTTAGAGTTAAATGAAGGTGGCCTTGATGAGCACAGACCCCGTCCCCTGCATCTCACATCCCAGCCCTGACTTCTCCACTAGCTCAGGTTTGCGCTTTCACCTTCTTGGCCGTCACTCACCCCTCAGCAGGCTGACGCTTAGTTCTCAGGGCTCTGAGTCCTTCCCTTGCTCTCAGGTGAGTAACAGGACGCTTCCGGGCAGGGCTGCAGCCATGACTCTCTAACAGTTCGGTTTGGACCCGGCGTCCCAGATCGTTGCCCTGGTCCACATGTGTGCGCGTCATTCTTGTGCCCGAGCCTGGGCTCAGGCTGGTCTGCGAGCCCCCTGCACCCCACACCTCATGCAGGGCCGGCAGGTAGGCGATCGCAGGGCTCAGTGGAAGAAACGAGAGGAGACCATGGACGTTGGGTTCCCAGCTGCCAAACAGCAGGTGTCATCCGCTCAGCAGTGTCCAAGGAAGCTCAGCAGCGCCCGGCTTCCTGCACGGGGGCCGCTGGCAGCTCCGGTCCCCTCCCCACCTGGGGGCAGCTCATCACTCATCTTCATCCTGGGTGTCCAAGCACTTCCTTAGGAGGTTCCCCCGGCTGGATCTGCCCTGGCAGGTCCTCAACCAGTGCCTCTACCTTGGCTGCCCAGCGCTGGGCCGCCATCCCCTGTGCTCTGAGAAGACACCCACGTCTGGGCAGTGAGACAGCCGCCCAGCTTGTGCCCATTTATCTGGACCTGTGCCGTCGGGTCCATATGGAGTTACTGGGTGGGAGTGGCCTGTTTCCCCCCTCTCTTATCTCCCCCGGCCTCGACTGGTGGCGTTCTCCAAGCACGCAGGAGAAGCTGCAGCTGACCAGCTCCAGAGGCTGGGATGGCCCCTTCCTGCAAAGACCTGGGAACTTGTGGGGCGTGCCTGTATTTTAAAAAGAAGAATAGTTCCCTCTGTGTTCCCAGTTTCTCCAAAACTGTGCTGTGTTTGCAGCGGTCAGCTGTTCAGAGTGGCCAGCTGTCTAACCTCTGCTTTATGGAGCAAACCCTGGTTTCCGTCGTGCCACGTGTCTAAGTTCTTGTCTCTGTTAAGCAGCAGGGTCTCATCCCTCAGGCTGTGGGGTGGCGTCGTTAGGAGGAACTCACTTGAGGCTGTGTTTGTATTTTCTAACATCTCAGGTTGGCAGCTCCTGTATGTATATTGCAACCTGTTTATATGAGATACTTGTAAAAGCCTGCAGCCTTTTTCTCCCATGTGGCGGCATTGACCTATGACCTGATTTTAAATCACAGCATGGGGTGGCCATCGCCGTACGGGTCGGCAGCATTTTTTTCTTTTTTTATTGAAATAAAGTTGATTTACAATGTCGTATTAGTTTCTGGTGTACAGTGGAGTGATTCAGTTATACATATATATACATTCTTGTTCATATCCTTTTCCATTACGGTTTACCAGAGGATATTGAATATAGTTCTCTGTGCTCTACAGTAGGACCTTGTTGTTTATCCATGCTCTGTATACTAGTTCGCATCTACTAATCCCAAACTCCCAATCCATCCTTCCACCATCTCCCTCCCCGCCTTGACAACCACAGGTCTGTTCTCTATGTCTCTGAGTCTCTTTCTGTTTCACAGATAAGTTCATTTGTGTCATATTTTAGATTCCACATATAAGTGATATCATATGATATTTGTCTTTCTCTGTCTGACTTACTTTGCTTAGTATGATCATCTCTAGGTCCGTCCATGTAGCTGCAAATGGCATTATTTCAGTGTTTTTTATGGTGAGTCAGCAGCATTTGACAATGACTTAGTGAAGACAGCTTGTGGCCCACGGCAGAAAGCCCTGACACCCTGACACGGTCACTGTGGCCAAGTGACCTCGGCAAGTCACATACACACCAAAACTCAGTCTCTTCATCTTAACAGGGAGGTATTGATACTGAAGGGGGAAAACCAAGAGGAGAGAATGTTTGTGAAAGAGTTCCATAAAACTGAAAAGTTGTAGTACTCTTCTTATTACTTGCTGTTGTGACCAGCTCGTCATTCAAGCTCCTCCACACCCAGCTGGGTAAATGCCAGCCCCAAGGTGACTTCTTTTTGAATGAAGTACTTGGTTTTCTTTCACACAAGGTACATGCTAGCAATTAAAAACACAATATAGGCCAGTGTTCTCTTGAAAGCTAACGTCATGGGAAAAAGTGAAATCCTTCAACTATAGAAGCCAAACACTTGGAACATCTTGGCAGTGGCTTGGGCTTGCAGTTTGCTTTCGAAAGCTTTTGCCATTTATAAGAACAAAGTAGCCTGAAAACATTTGGTGCCTGAAAATTCAAACTAAATCAAATAGACTCAGCATGTTCCCATGAATTCTAAGATTTTATGGGATGTGTGGGGCATTTCCCCATAATAAATGTGATGTGCTATTTCTTGTGACCTTTTGTTTCTTTCTAAAGAGGGTTGGCCTGTGGAATTGGGACTCAGCTCTGACCACCCTGGAAGAATGCTGTGACTTTCCTCCTGTGTCAGAATTCCTTACAGAGCAAGGATCTCCTGACTTTCAGTGGAACCAGGAGTTTAGTCTTTGGACTGGACACACACAAATACGCCGATTCTGGTTAATAAGTTGGTTTTCATTGTGGAGAACCGTGTGGAGGTTCCTTAAAAAACTAAAAATAGAGCTACCATATGATCCAGCAATCCCACTCCTGGGCATATATCCAGGGAAAACCATAATTCAAAAAGACACATGCACCCCAATGTTCATAGCAACACTATTTACAATAGCCAGGACATGGAAGCAACCTAAATGTCCATTAACAGATGAATGGATAAAGAAGATGTGGTATATATATATATATATATATATATATATATATATACACACACACACACACACACACACACACACACACACACACACAATTGAATATTACTCTGCCATTAAAAAGAATGAAATAATGCCATTTGCAGCAACATGGATAGACCTAGAGATTATCCTATTGAGTGAAGTAAGTCAGACAGAGAAAGACAAATATATGATATCCCTTATATGTGAAATCTTTTCTTCTTGTAAAAGATTTAATTTTACTTATTTTTGGCTGTGTTGGGTCTTCGTTGCTGCGCACGGGCTTTCTCTAGTTGCGGCGAGCTGGGGTTACTCTTTGTTGTGGTGCGCGGGCTTCTCATTGCGGTGGCTTCTCTTGTTGCGGAGCATGGGCTCTAGGCACGCAGGCTTCAGTAGTTGTGTGCGGGCTCAGTAGTTGTGGCACGCAGGCTCTAGAGCTCAGGCTCAGTAGTTGTGGTGCACAGGCCTAGTTGCTCTGTGGCATGTGGAATCTTCCCCGACCAGGGATCGAACCCATGTCCCCTGCATTGTCAGGGGGATTCTTATCCACTGTCCCACCAGGGAAGTCCCATGGAATCTTAAAAAATGGTACAAATGAACTTATTTACAAAACAGAAATAGAGTCATAGATATAGAAAACAAACTTATGGTTACCAAGGGAAAGGGCAGGGGAGGGATAAATTGGGAGATTGGGATTGACATATACACACTACTATATATAAAATAGATAACTAATAAGGACCCACTGTATAGCACAGGGAACTCTACTCAGTACTCTGTAATGACCTATATGGGCAAAGAATCTAAAAGAAAAATGGATATATGTATATATGTAACTTATTCAGTTTGCTGTACACCTGAAACTAACATAACATTGTAAATCACCTATACTCCAATAAAAATTAATTTAAAAAATAAGTTGGCTTTGAGATGGAAGGAAAGGACGTACAACGGACTGAATATTTGTGCCTCCTCCAGAATTCATATGTTGAAAACCTGATCCCAATGTGATGGTGTTTGGATGTGGGACTTTGGGAGGTGATTAGGTCATGTGGGTGGGGCTCTCGTGGATAGGATTAGTACCCCTATAAGAAGAGGCCAGAGAGCTCGGTAGCCCTCCTTCCACCATGTGAGGACACAACAAGAAGGCCCCCACCTGCAGGTGGCAAGTGAATCCTAACCAGAACTGACCACGCTGGCATCTTGACCTTGGATGTCCGGCCTCCCGAGCTATGCGAAATAAATTCTGTCGTCTAAGCCACTCAGTCTCTGGTCATTTGTTATAGCTGCCAGAATGGACCAAGATAGGACCTCAGAGATCATCCAGCACAAGGTAGCTCACCTTTTCCAGATGAAAATTAGAGGTTCAGAAAGCAAAGGGGCCTCTCCCTGCTCCTGGAGCCCCAGGTCCTGCAGCCAGGCAGACCTGCTGACCCTTCCAGGAGGTTCTGTGCTTCCCTTTTTCCCTGAGACCTGAGGATGTTGCTTCTCAGCTGAAATCCAGCCAATGCAAGGATGAGGCTTTCCCCGGCCTCGGCCAGTACACTCATGCCCGGAAGTACTGGGAGGGGGAATGCCTGCAGCTTGAACGGTCAGCCTCCCCCCAGATCCGTCCTATCTCTCGGAGCACCACGCAATCTGCTCTCCAACGTGACAGTCAGATAAGGGAGTCAGAGTCCCGGGGTTGCTGGGAATGGAGGAACAAGCACACGCAGGACACAGACTGTCCCCTTTCACTTCTGGAACCCACTCGCTCTTGTAGCTGCTGACATCGACTTCCTTCCAGATAAACAAAATAAAAGCACAGAACTTGCTCATTTCCAGGATGAAGGATGAAATGCCTCTTTATTTGAACAACTTCCCAAAGTGCTTCTCACATCTGGGGGGCCGGGGTCCACGGTAGGACTTTCCCACCTGAGCGTCTTTTATGCCTTAACTTTGTCACCTGTGCCTCTTGGGCCTCTCTTTATCATGTTTCCTTAACACATGAGGCAAGGTAAAATATCATCGGGTCTGGGGTCAGGGCTGTGTCCACTGTCACTGTCGCACACATTAGTGCCTTGGATTCGACAGCAGTCTCTGGAGGGATGCGCTGTTTTATCCCCGTTTTGTGTACGAGACGCCAAGGCTCAGAGAGGTTAAGAGACTATCACGGGGACATTCAGAGCAGGAATTTGAATGTAGCTCTTTAAAGAAGGACCAAAAATAGAACAGCCGGTTTTATTTACTTTTTCTGAAATGCCACTTCTGAGAAGCTAGGATATGTATAAAACGAATTAAGCATCTTACATGTGACTTTTTTTTTTAAGTGGGTTTTCTTGAGTATGAGGTTATCATGCGGCTGCTGGAGTAGAAAACAACTCCAATCTGGGGTCCGTTTTCAATGCGGCTCTTTGGAGGAGGAGGCCGTGTGCGAGAGGGCACGAAGAGGAAGGCTGGCAGGAAAATCTTTTTTAGGGCAAAATCATTATTCTGTTCCTTGCCATCTTTTAGTAGCTAACCTGCTTTTCAGAATGGTTTCTTTTGCTGTAATAAGGACTCTTAAATCAGGACACTCCTTCCGCCTCTCCTCGTTTTGTCTGGACTCAGGGACATCTTTCTTTGGCCGAACTCAACATAGAGTCAGCACGAAAAGGTAGGGGCCGCCTGGTACCACATTTGCGAAAACACTTTCACCTGACCCTCATCATCCCGGACCTAGAAAACCAGCAGCTGCCTTATTGACGCACGAGCCTCCTGGAAGTCACCTGGGTTAACCTGAAGTGTGCCCCTCCACCCCTGACACACACACACACACACACACACACACACACACACACACACACAGAGGCAGGAACCTCAGCACTCAGCAGATGCCAAAGAAAATAGATACAGGAAAGGTATTAAAGGCTTTTAAAGGCTCCTCTAAGTCGTTTCTTTTTGATTTGACTCCAGGGGAAGTATCTACAAAGCCGGTCCACTTAACTTACGAAGGGCGGTCCAGAAAACCCCAATCCCACCTCCCTCCACCTTTGGGCAGCTGTAGGCAGAGGGGCTGGGCTTGCCATGTGGGCTGGGTTGGATCAATTCTGTCCTTGCCTGTCCTTCTGTCCCCACCATTTATGGAGACAGAAGCAAAACCCCAACACAAACATCTGTACGATAATTCGGTCTGTCCTAGGATTGGCACACATAGGCACAGGCAAAAGCAAATGTGTTCCAGCCACTTTGCTCAGATTTGTACCACACTCTCTCCAAAGAGGAAGGATTAGCCATCCAGCACCTTCTCAGAATGAGTGTGTTACCCTACCCAAGAAATTTCTGTTTTTCTCCACCATCCTTTAATAACATCCATCTGAATTATTCTGGGCTGTGTATCAGTTCAGAGAGTTCTAAAAACAAACTGATTTAGCATTCTTTTTTTTTTTTTTTTTTTTTTTGGTGGGATCTTAGTTTCCCGACCAGGGATCGAAACTGTGCCCCCTGCAGTGGAAGCACAGAGTCTTAACCACTGGACCGCCAGGGAGGTCCCTAAAAACAAACTGATTTAGGAAGGTATTTTGGTGATGGCAAGTTAAACATGTGCCTTGGACGATGAGGATGGAGATGGCGGGCTTGGGATTACTTGCTGTCGGGACCAACCATGAACTAATAGGGCCAGGAGTTAACTCTGATTCAAGGGGTACTGCGTTGTACCAGTTATGCAAAGGGTGGGCTATGCCAGGTAAATTCCCTTTTTCATCAGTTCCCTACACACAACTTTTGGTATCTTGGTTTCAACGCTTTCCTGCTTCTTTGGTCTTGCCTTTTGCTCCTATCATGAAGGTGGGTCTCCTACCCCAAGCATGGTGTCAGGGGAAAGAGGTATACAGGGTTTGGGAGGAATGGTTCACCCCAGCTTTCCCAGAGGGTGAAAAGTTTGATCCAAAATACGAAAAAAACTTTACAAAGAACATGAGATGAGGTCTGTGAAATGTGGGGCTTCTCTTAGTTCTGGGGCAGATTTTTCAGGATCCAGAATTAAAACCAAGAATACCTTTGAGCCCTTTAGTGTAAGCTTGCCTGGTGGCAGCCCTTGTGTTGCTATTTCTAGGAAATTATGATGTTCCCAAACACCTGAGTCATTCAGCAGTGGGTCCCCGTCCTTCTAGAATTAATTAATGTTCTAGGGCAAACCTAGTATCCCAAAGAGTTTTTTTTTTTTTTCTTTCCCCAGCCAAAGAAGAAACTGGAATTCATTTGAATTCAGGCAGAATGAAGAATTCTTTCAGATAACTTGAGGCCCATAGTGGATCTATTTTATCTTCTGTCTAAAAGTTAGATTGTAAACTGCCACATTTATCCTACTATCCTAATCTCTTTGTTATACCTAACCCATGGGTTGCCGTTTTTTAAGACAGTTTACATTTTACTTCAGCAATTTCCGCTTTCAGTAACTATCAGAAAACTTCTGGGAAATATCTGGGGTGAGCTTCTAATCTGAGTGAAGATAAACTGAATTTCCTTCAAACTGGTCCTTTTCTCCTCTTCAAGCTGAAGTGAAGAAAAATTGGGCGCGTGTAGAGAAGATGGTGTGGAAGAGACTTGGATTCTTGTGGCAGAGTCTCCCTGGGAATTTGTCCTCCAAAGAGGAGAGTCGGGGGCAATAGACCTGGAGGAAACCTCAGAGTCTCAGGCCACTAACACCATCATGTCACAGATGGGGAAACTGAGGCAGGACCTGGGCAATGGCAGAGTCCAGCGTGGAAGCAGGTCTCAGCCCCATGTCCTGAGGTCATTGTCTGCTTCTCTTCACCTCCCTCCCCTTTCTTGCCCACCTGCCTTTCAGTGTACATGTTGATCATTTTTACAAACAGGAACAGGATTACAGCTGTGAAAGAAAAGACAAATACTGCCTAGTTTAAGTCCCCAGATCACCACCATTGGTTTAGCTCATTTGTATGATTCCCATTAAGTTGGATGGATAATAATAAACATTTTAAATTTGCTTTCTCATGATTGCATGCACTGATTTAACTTCTTTTCCTTGACAATTAATTTGCATACTCAGTGAGTTGAGACAGAGGGCGTAGTGACCCCAGGGCCAGCAGACCCCCGGTCTAGCCCCTTTTACCCGTGGGGAAGTTCGTTATTTCTCTGCATCCTCTGAGAAGTTGAGAATACAAGGCCCACTTTCTGACAGGAAGACAGTCTTTGAACAGTAGTTAAAACAGCTGTTGAATGTTTAAATAACACTTTTTTCTTCTTGATGGAATTTAGGATTTATTGAAAACTGTGCCTTGTTAGTACATGCAAAGGATGTTAAGGCAAACTGTTCTCGTCTATATCTGGGGTGTCTATATTTTGATAGTTTACATGAAAAACAAAAGTTAATGGCATTATTTTGTTCACCTCTCCAGACCCCCGGGCCTTTGCCCATGCTGTTCCCCCCACCTGGAACACCCTTCCTGCCTTTATCACCTGCTGACTCCTGTTCACCCTTTTGGACTCAGCTCTGGCCTCCAGGATCCTTCCCTGAGGGGGTCTAATGGCTGTGCTCTGGAGTCCTACAGAACCGCTTGCATGTCTTTTTCGTGGCAGTATCTAGATTTTACAGTTTGGAAGTTACCAGCTTCTGTGGCTGTCTCCCCACTAGACTGTAGGTCCCTGGGAGTAGAGATCAGAATTTCCCCTTTGTCTTGCAGGAGCTGCTGTGTAGCAGACATGCTCCATCAGTGTTTGTTGAACTGAACCGAAGGACAGAAAACCTCTGTTCATTTGAACTGGGTCATGGGACCCACTTTAATAAAGTTACATCATTTAGTCTGGGGGAGAATGGATACACGTATATGTATGGCTGAGTCGCTTTGCCGTGCACCTGAAACTATCACAACATTGTTAATCACTATACTCCAATATAAAATAAAAAGTTAAAACAAGTAAATAAAGTTACATCATTTAGTCATTTTGGGTCCTTGAGATCCTGTGTTGTATTAAGTGCTCTCCTCAGCCAAGGGCTAATCCACTTGTGTTCACAGGCCCTGGTTCCTCAAAACGCAATCATCTACCTCCTGGTGGCCACTGGACAATCTTTCCGCTACAGCCTTTCTTCTTGTCTTAATCCTTTTCAGCCCAATGTTCCTGAGGCTTTAGGGTTCAGAATCTGGAATTCCAGATCTGATATCTCAGAGGACACCAGGTGCCTGTGAAGTCACATGTCCCATCGCGGCGGGGCAAGGAACACTGCGAACTACATCCATCGGAGAAGGTCACACAGGCTGAGTGGAAAGAGCACGTGACAACGGATGGTCTGATTCCATTTCAGGTAGAACATGGAAAAGTGAAAGGAGTGATCTCTCTGCCAAACAGAAGTGTGGGGAGGTGGTAGAACACAGTGCTTACAAGTCATGGGGATGGTGTGTAGGCTGCCTGGGTTCAAATCCAGCTCTGCTCCCGGCCAGCTGTGCAATTTAGGAAAGTGGCTTACACCCAGAACCTCCGCGTCTTCCTCTGTCCAATGGGGATATGGCGGTACCTACTCCTTGCTGTCATTCTGAGGATTAGCTGAGATGCTATATGCAGAGCCCCTAGGATTGTGCTGGCAACGCAGGAGGCAAGCAGTTAGTTGTCACTATTCTGTTCTCTACAGTGAACATGTTTGCTCAGGCCAATTATACCTATGAAAATTTTGGAAAAAGTATGAAATGTTTAGAGAAAGCCAGCCAGCATAATCCCTACCTGCGTAGCTGGCACTGCTACAGGGCTGTGTAGGAGACAGGCCGGACCAGTGACCGATGGCTGTGCCCAGTGACTAAGTCAATAGCCAGACTGACCCTGCAGAATTACACACACACACACACACACACACACACACACACACACACACACACACGCTCGCGGAGTTAAGCCCCCACGTGCCAGGAAAACTGGAGTGTAGTCTCCCTGGGTATCTACATGCCCAAAGGGATGAAGCCCAGACTTTGGGAACATCTCAAGGTCATAAAAACCCAGACACAGGAGACTCTCTGACTTCCAGAGATATTTTATTTACATTCCAAAAGGTCAAGGTAAGAACCCAGGGTCCTTTCCCTCCCATCTCAAAGGAGCAAAGGTTTCTCTCCTTCCTTGCTAGACAGGGAGGGAGGCACCTGCTTCTCTCCTGCACAAAAGCAGGCAGAATCCTTTGTTTTCCATCCCGTGTCGCTGGGGTGTCATCGACACGTGTAGAAAGTTCCCATCGGCTCTCATCACCACGTCCAGGGATCTGGGTCTGGGGGCCCACACTGCAGGGCCACAACGGCTGCCTCGTGTTTCTGCAGTGTTCATTTATATAAAGCATATAACTGTGAGTGGGCAACATCTCAGACTCTGCACAATTTGACAAACAGGTCTGTATAACTGGGTGTTTCGCTGGCCCAGAGAACCCTGGGTCCCTGTCTGTAGGATGTGTCTGAGGACTGAGGGAGCTGGGTCAGCACAGAGCCCAGGGTACATCGGCAGGACCAGGTGACTCCAGGTGACCTCACTGGCGTTCCTTTTACCAGAGAGACCCGGTACATCAGTAAACAGCCAATTTCTACAAATTGTAGCTGGATTCTTTAATAGTAAAGTACAGTTCTAATGAAATGACTCTGCCCCAAGCTGTTCCTGAAAGGAGTGAAAAAATGCTGCAGTCTCCTGGTGTTCCCACTTTTGATCAGCCTCATCTGGGAATTTAATACATTTTCTGATCAAAGTCCAAAGTCTCTGCTTTGCTGCAGCTTTAATCTTTGGCTATAAAGCGTCCTTCTATTACACACACACACACACACACACACAAATCAGGTTACAGCCAAACGGGGGGTTGGAGGGGGTGGGTAGGGAATATATATCTAGATAAAGAAGTAATCAGTGCCTTCATTATGGGAAGGTGCTTGGACAGTTCAGGTAAATGTTAACAATTTTTTCAATGTAACTTTTCAGTATGTTTGAGATATTTTATTCTATATACTGAATTTTGTTCATTGTTGAAATGGTCCTAAGCCATGTTCTGCTATTTTTTGATGTTTATGTCAAGAAAAAGAAGAAAAATAATTTAAATTCAAATGCTTTTTGAACTCCAGTATTTAACTTATTTTTTTTTTTAATTTTTATTCAAATATAGTTGATTTACAATGTTGTATTAGTTTCAGGTGTACAGCAAAGTGCTTCAGTTATACATATATATAAATATATCTTCTTTTTTCCATTCTCTTCCATTATAGGTTATTACAAGATATTGATTATAGTTCCCTGTGCTATACAGTAGGCCCTTGTTGGTTATCTGTTTTATATATAGTAGTTTGTATATGGTAACCTCAAACTCCTAATTCATCCCTCCCCTACCCCCCTTTCCCCTCTGGTAACCATAAGTTTGTTTTCATTTTTTTTTTAAATTAATTAATTAACTTTATTTTTTTTGGCTGTGTTGGGTCTTTGTTTCTGTGCGAGGGCTTTCTCTAGTTGTGGCAAGTGGGGGCCACTCTTCTTCGCGGTGCGCGGGCCTTTCACTGTCGCGGCCTCTCTTGTTGCGGAGCACAGGCTCCAGACGCGCAGGCTCAGTAGTTGTGGCTCACGGGCCTAGCCGCTCCGCGGCATGTGGGATCTTCCTGGACCGGGGCTCGAACCCGTGTCCCCTGCATTGGCAGGCGGATTCCCAACCACTGCGCCACCAGGGAAGCCCCATAAGTTTGTTTTCTATGTCTGTGAGTCTGTTTCTGTTTTGTAAATAAGTTCATTTGTATCTTTTTTTTTTAGATTCCACATATAAGTGATATCATATGATGTTTGTCTTTCTCTGTTGGCTTACTGCACTTAATATGACAATCTCTAGGTCCATCCATGTTGCTGCAAATGGCATTATTTCATTCTTTTTTATGGCTGAGTATATATGTACCACATCTTCTTTATCCATTCATCTGTCAATAGACGTTTAGGTTGCTTTCATGTCTTGGCTATTGTAAATAGTGCTGCAATGAACATTGCAGTACATGTGTCTTTTCAAAGTATGGTTTTCTCTGGATATATATGCAGGAGTGGGATGGCTGGATCATATGGTAGCTCTATTTTTAGTTTTTTAAGGAACCTCCATACTGTTCTCCATAGTGGCTGCACCAATTTACATTCCCACCAATGGTGTAGGAGGGTTCCCTTTTCTCCACATTCTCTTCAGAATTTATTATTTGTAGACATTTCGATGATGGCCATTCTGACTGGTGTGAGGTGATATAGCTCATGGTAGTTTTGATTTGCATTCCTCTGATAATTAGTGATGCGTCGCTAATTCTTAGAGACAGGCTCAACGTGAAAACATGCTTAACTTCTTTTTAATTACAAAAAAAAAGTTTCTGTGTCTGTTAAGGGAATAGATGACATTTATAAAGGAGTCTAAAGGATCCCTTTATCAAGGAAAATGGATGGGCTTCTGAAGGGCTCCTGTGTGAATGAAATTGCTCTCAGGCCATCCTTTGTCTCACCCATCAATGAATTGTTCAGACAGGTGGCAAGATGGGGTCCTGTGAAGCCACACCAGAACTAAGCAGCTCCAGCCCCAATGTCCTACATTCCCCAGAGGGAGACACAGGTAGACGATTCAGGAGGTCAGATACCCCAGAATAGAAAAGAGAAAGAGGCCCGCCTGGTCTGGTTCGGCCTGATCCGGCCCTGACATTCACACAGAAGGTCACGTCAGCTTCCCCGTCTTGCCAGAGCCTTGCCTTAAAGATAGTTTTTTTCTTTAGTTCTGACCTAGTTAACCTATGGTTTGTGTCGTTAGGCCCATAGTCAGTAAAGTAGTTTACCCAACCCACCCAGCATTTCCCAGGCTCCCACAGTGCCAGGCGCTGAGCTGGTGCTGGGACGCCGCTGGGGATAGGCACCCAGGGGGCTGGGATGGGAAGGCTCGGTGCTTGGAGGAGCCCGAGGGCCCTTTCACCCAGGATGCTTGGAGACTCGGGGGCCCAGATCAGCAAGTATTTTGATAATTCTCCGTAAGCACATACTTCATAATCGGAACACCAGTTTTCGGAGAATTAGAAGCATTAGGTGTGCACAGACTCTACTGAAAAGCTCACCTGTCTTCGCTCACTCGATCTCCAGCGGGGCTGAGGACCTGATGATTATGGACCGCGTTCTGCGTGATACCCCGTTGGCTCAACAGGTAGAAGTTGTGGGGTACCGTACGGATACACTCAGGCCCAAAGGTGCATTTTGAAACAACTCCTTAATATCTTTCCTTTTCATTTAGCCCTCTTACTTGATGAGTATAGAGGAGCTTCCAGTGGCTTCAATTCAAATGAGTGAGAATTCACCATTGATACTGTGTGGGAAAGTCACATACACGACTTGGAAGTAAGGAGAGACTGTCTTGTGATGCTCTGTGTTGGTTCCGTAGATGCACCATTTTCCAGAGCAGTGGTTGACCCCTCGTGGAAATGTATTCATTCTCCTGATGCCGCTTTGATTGGAGAAGGAGATAGGGAGGCAAGGATGGGGAAGGCACGGGAGACCCTGGACTGTGGAAATAAATGAAGACCCACCCAATAAGGACCAGCTGAGGCTATTTACTCAGAGCTGGCAAAGCGAGGCAGTCAGCCACCATCACTCGTGTTTCGGCAGAGCCTCAAGGGCAGGCGGAGGAGTGGGAAGGATTTAGGGTGGAAGGAAGGCAAGCCTCCAGGGGTGCCCTGGTTGGAGGCTGTTAGGGCAGCTGGAGATGGGCTCAGGAGAAGTTGGGCACCCTATGTGAATGGCTAGCGGTATGTATTTTATTTTTTAATTAATTTTATTTTATTTTTATTGAAGTGTAGTTGATTTACAACATTGGGCCAATCTCTGCTGTACAAGAAAGTGACTCAGTTATACACATATAGACATTCTGTTTTTTATATTCTTTTCCATTATGGTTTATCACAGGATATTGAATATAGTCTCCTGTGCTCTACAGTAGGACCTTGTTGTTTTTCCATCCTATATATACTAGTTTGCATCTGCTAATCCCAAACTCGCACTCCATCCCTCTCCCACCCCCTCTCCCTTGGCAACCACAAGCCTGTTCTCTGTGTCTGTGAATCTGTTTCTGTTTTGTAGATAGGTTCATTTGTACCATGTTTTAGATTCTACATGTAAATGATATCGTATGGTATTTGTCTTTCTCTGTCTGACTTACTTCAGTTAGTATGATAATCTCTAGGTCCATCCATGTTGCTGCAAATGGCATTATTTCGTTCTTTTTTATGGCTGAGTAATATTCCGTTGTATATATGTACCACATCTTCTTTATCCATTCTTCTGTCGATGGCCATTTAGGTTGTTTCCATGACTTGTCTATTGTGAATAGTGCTGCTATGAACATAGGGGTACATATATCTTTTTGAATTATAGTTTTGTCTGCGTATATGCCCAGGAGTGGAATTGCTGGATCATATGGTAATTCTATTTTTAGTTTTCTGAGGAATCTCCATACTGTTTTCCATAGTGGCTGCACCAACTTACATTCCCACCAACAGCGTAGGAGGATTCCCTTTTCTCCAGGGGTGTGTATTTTAGCTTTCTCTGGTAGCTCCTAAATTGGAAGTGTGGGGTTGGAAATTAGGGGTACCGTCAGTTATTAATCAAATCCTAGCCATTTGGGGCTGATTGTTACAGGGGTTGTTTGACTTTTTGGATTTTTGCTAAAGATCATGGTCTGACCTCCTACAAGGCATAGCAGGCTGGCTTCCTGGGCTGGTTACTGTAGATGATGGGTCAGTTTCCTGGGCAGATTGCTGCTGGTTGTGGGTCAGAGTTCTGTTTTTACATATTGTCTGGCCATTGTTGGTTTGGATATTTAGTAGCTCCATACCAAACTAATGCTGGCTAAAAATAAGTAAGAGACCCAGCGCACCTGTTGGTCTGAGGCTCTCGGGCTGACTAGCTTCCACCAGGTAGCAGCATTCAGACCCCACCATTGGTCACTGGGCAGGGCCACACTGTGACCACTGACATCAGCCTGGTGAATGTCAGCTGAGTCCTTGGTCATGGGCCATAGACACTGCAGCATTTGCATGCCGTGTCTTAAACTTGGGATTGACATTAGCGAGCTGTTTCTCTGAGGGGCTCACGGTGCATCAGGCAGGGCCAGCCCCATCCCAGCTTTCAGTCCGCTTTGGTAGTGACTGGCTGACTCCCCTGACAATGAAAGATTCTCTTATGTGTCGTTTCACCCCTGCTCTCAGCCATGACATGGCACAGGGTTCTCTGGCCAGGAATGGAGTATTCCAGATGGCTCTGGAATCTCTTTAGTAATCTCCTCCTTCTTTAGTCAATTTCTTGCCACTCCTGGAAATTTGATGCCGTGGCCTCCCTACTCTGCGCGCTGCGTCTGGCCTGAGGAGGACGGATGCTGCCCCAAGCGGCTTGGCAGGGCCCATGCCAGCCCTCGGTGCCACCACTCCATCCTGGCAGACCACGTGGGGTCTTCTAAGGTGGTTCCCCACCCACCCCCTTGTTTTGTTTATTCCCAGTTTCCATTTTCCTCTTTTTTTTTTTTAACATCTTTATTGGAGTATAATTGCTTTACAATGGTGTGTTAGTTTCTGCTGTATAGCGAAGTGAATCAGCTCTACATATTTTTTTGTTTATATGTTTGGTGTGTGTTTTGCTTGGGCATTTACAGAAAATTCCTAGGTGGTGACATCATGGATAGCCAGTGACGATCCTGGAATCTTTGACTTTTCTAGAATTTAAAAAAGTGTTCAGAGTTTATAACATTAAGTTTTATATCAAATGTGCCTGAAGTATTTAAGTTTCTAAAGAGACTCTAAAAATATTATGTAGGGTTTTGAAAGACATCTGCAAGTTTTGAAGAAGAGATGGTTTTAAAAAGGCATCTCTTCTCTTGCCTTTGTGTGTGTTTGCGCTTTTACAATTAAATGACATCCTCTGAATGTAGGAGGTTAGTCAAAGCTGTCAAGTTTTTCTTCTCTCCTAATAACAACTCTTGTGCCATTGACTACCAAGAATAACAATAAGTCTTTTCTTAAGTTCAAAAAGAGTATTTATTTTTGTCACTGAAAGAACAACAATTATTCATGTCCTTAAGTTATTTAAAGTATTTTTGTGAATTCTGAGACTAAGTCATTTGGAAGTTCAGCCACACAAAATAAAAATGCTTTAAATATATAAGTCCTCCACCTGAAATATTTTGGTTGGTGGGTCTTGGCCTTTCTATAATAGTTAGCTATTTAAGGAGGACTAGTGTGTGACATTCACTGTTGGAAATGCTTTAAATATATTAACTCCTCTGCCTCTCATATTACCCTCACTTTATAGCTTGCACACTGAGGCCCAGAGAGGTTCAGCTACTTGCCCGAGGTCACACAGCCACGATTTGGACCTGGGCCATCAGACATCCAGGGCAAGCCTGCATTGACCCTAGAAGTTTCCACCTGCATGCTGTCAAGGCATTTAGTTTCTCTGTGGTTTTCCCCCAAAACATAACCTTAGAAAGGTAAGAAATATTTACTATGAGTGTATTTAGCTCAGAACCCTTCAAGCTTTTGGAGTCTAAGAAATAATGATCATTGGACCCTCTCCTGGAATTTGGCCAAACTATCGCATATATGGTTGCTGCTGCTGCTTTGCTATTCCTAGAGCTAAATCTGAGGACAGACAAGTGAAAAAACAGGGAGGATGATGGTGGTAAAAATAATTTATGATCACCTTCTTATCTTGGAGTTCTTTTTTTTAATAAATTTTTAGCAGACTTGCTTTTTTTTTACTGTGACAAAATACTTAATGCCACTTAACTGTGCACTTAAAATGGTTAAAGTGGTCAATTTATGTTATATATTTTTACCACAGTAAATAAGTAAGTAGCTTTAAAAAATTGTTTAATCCAGTGAGCTCATGGGTGACTCCTCAGTAAAGCGTGATGTCTGTAGGTCTCGCAGCTTAGGTTGGCCGGTGTGAGATTTTCCCCTGTATGTTAACTGTTGTGCCTTGATCTCACAAGGAATGAGAAAGCCTTAGTAGGATATGAAGACCTTTAGAAAAAAGCCAAGAATAGTGTAGAAGTGCCTTCTTTTGGAGCAAGAAGTGGCTGATTTAGTAGCTTCAAGAACCACTTTATTCCCTGCTGTGTTTGGAGAGCTGTAAGTGCAAAGACACTGGGAAGACATGTCCTCCTTGTGCTTACAAGAAGGAAAACAAAGGCTTGCTGAGGAAGGGGACCCCTGAGCCAGATTTTTAATCTTGATGGATCTAGTCTCTTTAAAAAGTGAACGTCTTTAAGGACTTTCCTCCCCAAGGAGGAGGCACAAGCTCCGGGAGGAAGCCTGTACAGGTGGGGGGCCGCAATGCCTCCAATGGGCCTGCAGACTCAGCTGGGCTCATGTTCTTACGAGGATTTTTGTCGATTTTGCGAGATTCTAGTTACAAAGTCACATGGGTCCTTAATGGTCTGCTCCAACCCTATTTTTTTCATAAGTCGTGGTTTTGCTTCGGGTGCAGTTTTTCAGCATCACATAGATCATGTTCTAGAAGAAACACCTGCATCACACTTAGGAAGGTAATGCCCTGAAAAGTTCTTATAGTAACAGGGAATGGTCAAGATCTGAATCAGAGCTTGAGTCGTTGCCATTCTGGGCTCCAAGCGAACTCAACAGACAGTGAAAAGAGAATTTGCAGAGCCTTGAATTCCCCCTCCCGCCCCCCAATTTGGCAAAGAGCTAATAAGTCAGGTCACCTTAACATGGTCACTTCCATATCTAGAGCATATGCTATTTCTCAAAAGCATCCTGGCAAATGATGGGCATACACACATGCCGTCATGGGTTGAAACAGTGATCTTTTGCTTAAATATGTGGGTGTTTGAGAGAGTTCCTTGCATCATCAGAGACCGTAGAGCTGGAGACATCTCAAGAGACAGTTCCCTCTACTCAGTGAACACGTAGAGCTAGAGCTGGGAATTATTTTAGTTTACCATTCACGTGGTCAAGAAATGTGCCCATAGGTCCAATAAGACTTTCTCTACTTAACTTTAGACTGGATACTGGTAAAAATAATTCTGTTTGGGGAAAAGCTTGTTGTTGTTTGTTCTGAACTGCCTTGACACTCATACTTCTGCCTTGAGCCACTTGGCCTCAAGTCCGTGGGCTGGGCAGACGATCTGTACACAGGGCCATCCGTGGCAGGTCATCTGACAGCCTTTCCCGTGTGTTTGTCTCAGGAATATGAGTTTCCTCCCACATTTTAATCTAGGCGCAACCTGAGTTTAGAGACTTACTGGGGAGAGGAACATAGTTTCCTTACCCAACAGCTGTTACATGATGCATTTCTTCTAGGTGGATTCTGCTAGAAGCATTGCTTCTAGATGCATGTCTTCTAGGTGGATTCTTCTAGAAGAGTTTCTTCTAGATGCATGTCTTCTAGGTGGATTCTTCTAGAAGCATTTCTTCTAGACCAGTGGGGTGCATCAGCTGAAAATCAGCTCTCCTTTCTCTGGTTTGGAGGGTAGTTGGGTGTTTTGGTTTTGTGTAGCTGAGAGCCTGAACAAAAGTAATTAAGACTCCATAAATAGTGTCTTTAAATAAACTGTCACCTCCTGCTTAATTGTGACCACCAGTAAGTCCTGGAAAGGAGAGGATGGTGACAGCACGTCAGTGGGAGGAACACAGTGGTAAGCAGAGACCAACTGTGAATTCCAGCCCTGTCTCCCATTGGCTGCAGGAATTTGAGCAGCGGATTTTATGTCTCTGGGCATCAACTTCCTCGTGGGGACTGAACTACAGGTAGATGGTCCCAAGGGTCTCTTCAGCTTTAAAAATCTCTGCCTCAACTATAATTCAAATCACAAGATTCTTAGAAAGTGATAAATATGACTTTATAACACCTAATATAACAGAGTATCTTTAAAAAGCATGATAGCATATTATAATGCATTTCCTAATCATCTGTAGGAAGAAATTAAAATTGTTAAATTCTTAACTTTACTTTAAAGCAAGGTTGCAGAAGGCTTCGGGTACTAGGAGTTTTCTCAAGGCTAAAGTGCTGGACAAAGAGGTTTTGAAAACCTGGAGAGAGGTAGGGGAGAAGGAGAGCACACAGGGCACGGTTCTGCCCCCATCCGAGGCCCCACTGTCAGTTTAGGGTAAAGGGAGGATGTAAACTTTAAATTTTGTTTTTCAAAATGTCTAACCACTTTCTCTGACCCACACAGAGTAATCTCTTCCTCCCTCAATGTCTCTTGATGCCTCTTTTTGCCTCCATCAAATTTTTGCTGACAGTAGTTAGACATTTTGAAAAACAAAATTTAAAGTTTACATCCTCCCTTTACCCTAAATAGCCAATTGCAATTCCAAATAAACAGTGAAGCTTTTTTGAAAAGCAGGAGAAAAATAGAAAAAGGAATCTTTGCAAAACTCTGAGAGTAAAGAATTTCTAAGCTGAGAAGAACAAAAAGAAATCGCAAAAGAAAATATTGACAGATTAGACTTAAACTCCTGTACTTCATTAAAAAGTGATCCAAATGTAAAGATGGCTACATCTAGAGAGGATGTTTGCCGAAAAGAATGAAATCTCCGGAATAAGAAAAACCCTAGGAACAGATTTTAAAACTAACCCTCTAATCCAGAATTTTTCCAATTCTGGCCCAAGAAACACTTGCATCAGCACTAATTAAAAACATAGATTCCTGTCATCTGCCAAACGCTTCCACCAATTTCAAGTGCACTAAAGGAGTCCATTGCCCTGCACAAAAAGGAATGGCATATGGTTAATGGGAAAACAGTCTCTTGAGAATCGAGGAAGTGCAAATAAAAATGATAAGATCATTTTCCTTAACTAAGTTATCAAAAAAGTACTAAAAGGTGATCCCTAGGGATGTGAAAAGGGCTTCCATGGCATTGCTTGTGGAGGTGAATGCAAGGAAAGCCACCTGCAGGAGGTGTCAAGAGCCGCTGCCATCCTCACAGTTTGAGCCCCATAACCCTTCCGGAACCTCTCGTAAGGGAATAAGCCCAACTGAAGAAAAAGCCATGCCCACCACAGTGTGGTTGTGTTAGCAAGAAGTTGGAAACCGAGACGTCTGGAAAGCTGGGTGTGGTTCGGTCAACCCCGAGAAAACACTGGGTGGAATAAAACTCAGCTATTACAAGGATTATTTCTGGCGATGATAGAGTAACATGGGAAAACGCGTATCATGTTAAGTGAGAAAAGGACTCTACCAAGTTATAGCCACAGCATGATCTCAACTCCGTAAAATGTACCCACACTTAGGAAAAGAAACACGAATTGTTAATAGTGGTTATCGTGGGTCGTGAGTCAGCGGAAGAGTTGAAATTTTTCTCTCTCTGCTTTTCTGGGTCCTCCAGGTCTTTGAATGAGTATTCTTATTTATGTGAGAGGAGGTGGGAATACCCTCAAAAATGGCATTCAGTGAAGGTAAAGAAGCGATGACCTGCTGCCTACAGGCCAGTGGAGCAGGCAGTTCAGGGGGTCCTGCGTTATCTCGGGTGGTCCTTGTGGCAGCTGAACCAGGGAGATATGACCGTGCTCCCACTTTGAAGGTGAGAAACTGAGGTTCAGGCAGGGTAGATAACTTGCCTTGGGCTCCTCAGCAAGAAAGCGTTTTGGGATTACCCCCCCAAGAAGGGATGCCCTTGCCATTTGGAGGAAAGAATTTTTCCCAATGGTCTCTACCCACCAGTGTAAGAACAGAACCCAACTGGACGGATGTTCGCAACTTCAGAGATCTCAGAGCAGCACAGGGTAGCCCATCAGACCCGCAAACCTGTCCTCTCGCTAATGCAGGGAAGCAGGGAGCCTGTGATGGGACAAGGCAGGAGGACATTCAAACCCCCGGTTTGCAGATGCAGTGGGGAGATGAGAGGGCTGCTCCCGGCCTGTGTCTGCCCCACCGTTCATGTCCGAAGGAGGATGATGGGCAAGACAGAAGGAGAGACTGTTTGTGGTCTTCACTCTCCAGAAGCCTCAGACCTGGTTAGCGCTGGTTCCTGACAGGGGAGTTCAGTGGTGAAAAAAGCACTAATGGCTCGATACGAATTTCACTCATGATTTTTGCATATCACGTAAAACATTAAGCACACTGAAGCGTTCGTTAGCTTGTGGAACTTCCTGCAAGGAACAGGAATAATCTGAACCATGGATTTTAATCACCTATCTGTAAACTCCTTCTGCCATGCAGGGTGGAGAGAAGAGGCCCCATCTACCTCCCTGTAGACTTCATGGGGCTGGTTCAGATTTCCTAAGACTATGGTGGTAACTGCAGTGAGTGGACTGTTGTCGTGGGAATCAAGTGGTCCAGCGCCTGAAGGGAAGGCCCTCAGCTTTCTCTGAAACTTTCTTGGGAAAAAATAAAACCTAATCTGGAGGGACAGTTAATAAATACTTAGCTTAGCCATGAAGTCTAGTAGAATTCATCACACTAAAACTCGCATAGTATGTCAACTTAAATTTACATTTCTTAGAATTCTCTCAGTAATTCACTCTCTACAATGGGGTCAAGGCCAGGCTGGGCTTCATTGCCACAGTCCCCCAAGGGGCTGCTCACCGGGGCCCTAAGTGGCTACTTCCTGATGAACGTGTTTGCTGTCATGCTGGGAATATCCGTGCAAGTCCCATGCATACACAGAGGACAGGATTGTCATCTTTGTGTTTGTAACCTCGGGCCTGGAACAGTCTCCTGTTGTGCTCGGTTGATTCTAAAAGGTCAGCGCTTCAGAATAGGCCTTCATACAGTTCATGAGGAGGCCAGTGAGATCCTGGCGTGGAAAGGCAAACTCAGGGTACCATTCTGCTTCTCGAGGCGGGATGCACGAAGAGGGACAGGAAGTGAGACACAGACTCATGGGGGAGCACAAAGGGGAGCAGAAGCTTCTGCAGCAAAGCAGGGCAGCTCAGCTGCCTAGCACACATCTGTGCCCCAGATGGAGGTGTCAGGGCGAAACCCAGGTGGTGACCCAGGGAGGGAACAAGAGCTCCAAAGCACTGATGAGGTTTAAAAGATGAAAGTCCACCTCTCAAGTCTGGGCCGTGGGCCCTCTGTGGCCTGGGATACTGTCTCTGAGACAGCCCTAGATGCATGGCGGGAGAATATGGCAGTGGGCCGGGGTTGTGGCTTGGCCTGAATCATGACTCTGTCTAATGAGAGTGGCTGAAACACAACTCAAATTAGCAGAAGCAAATGAGAGCAGGTGCTGAGAGGATGTGGGGTAGATGCAGAATCCATGAAAGAGAGACCCCAAACCAGGGTCTCAGGGCTGGCTTTCATGGCCCCATCCTGAGACAGGCTCTCCCTGTGATGGGGAGAACCCCCAAATCACAGCCCAGCAGCACCAGGGGAAGGAGAAAGCCCTTTTCCCCGGCTTCTGGATACTAGTCTCAGAGAAGATTCTGATTGGCCTGGCTTGGTCATGTGCCCTCCTCTTGGACTATGGCAGTGGTGTGAATTATGATTGGAAAACCAGGGTCATGGGCTCAGCCTGGGAGTCAGGGGTCAGGGATTACTATGAGTTAAGTCTCCTCAAAACCATATGGCAGGAACCCCAAGGAAGTAAGAGTAGACCAGAATGACTGAAGCCCCACAATGGGGTGTGCTCCAGACCTGCTTCTTCGGTTAATGCCCACTGTTTATCCATCTGTCCTGCTGGACCTGTGCTGACAGTGCATGGCCATTAGCCGCATGTGGCTATTGAGCCCCTAGAATGTGGTGAGTCTAGACTGAGATGTGCTGTGACTGTAAAATACATCCTAGATGTCAAAGATTTAATAGGACAAAAAGAATATACATTATCCTATGAATAACTTTTTAAAATTTATTACATGTTGTAATGATAATATTTTGTGTATATTGGGTTAAACAATGTATATTATCAAAATTACCTGTCTCGTTTACTTTTCTTTAAATTGAAGTACAGTTGTTGTACAATATTATATAAGTTACAGGTGTATAATATAGTGATTCACAATTTTTAAAGGTTATATTCCATTTATAGTTATTATAAAATACTGGCTATATTCCCCATGTACAATATATCCTTGTAGCTTGTTTTATACCTAATAGTTTGTACCTCTTACTCCTCTCCCCCTATATTGCCTCTCCCCGCTTCCCTCTTCTCACAGGTAACCACTTGTTTGTTCTCTATATCTGTGAGTCTGCTTCTTTTTTGTTATATTTACTAGTTTGTTTTATTTGTTTTACTTTTTTAATGTGGCTACTAGACATTTTAAATTACGTAGGTGGCTCATGTTATATTTCTCTTGACGGCACTGTTGCAGACTATGTTCCTGTTTCTATCTTGGGGGGAAATTCATGTAGCAAAATAGTAGTTAATCCTTACATTTACTACCCACTGGGTCATCATGTACTTTTATTTTCCTTGAAATCATCTCCTGAAACTTCAGTGTGTGCTCCCTGTTGAAATGTTTGGGGATTTTAGTAAGTAAGTCATTGTTTGCCCTGCATGATTTGTAGACAGAAGTCTCCCAAATTGTTTAGGCTGTCTCCCCAAGGCCCAGAATGTGGAAGAAGCTGGGACCGCATCGGATTCAGGGGGAGAGCAGTGAGTGACAGATGTCACAACTTATGTGCGGAATCTCATTCTTGGATCCCATCAGCGCAGGCTTGCATCTCCGTTAAAACCACTAGCGTTCGGAGTTGCTTTGTTTTCGCTCTTACAGATTTTTTTTTTTAACCTCCTTCGTTGAGTCATCATGCATTTAGTCTGTAATCCAGATGTGAGAAAATGTTTCAGAGCTTAATCACAGTGGGAGCTCTCTGCCCACTTGTAGATCTCATTTTTGCCTCCCTCCCTCCATCCATCCATCCTTCCATCCTTCCACCCATCCATTTCTTCATTCACAAGTGGTCACACCCCTGGTGTGCTCCTAGGCGCTGGGCAGGCTGCTGGCAATAGAGCAGTGAGCCAACCAGGCCATTCCCTGCCTCTGTGTTCCTTCACATCTGGTGAATCAGTGGCTTGAAGCCGATTTTCCCCAAAACTCTTGCAGAAGAAGTATAATGTCTCTTATGGAAGGTCTCAGAATAGCTCAGCCTGAATAGGGAAGGTGAGGAAAGGGCAGGGGTCCGGGCCGCTCCCCTCCTAAAGGGCGTCTCTGAAAACCCCTGCTCTAAATCACCCTTCTCTCTCCAAGCATGTTTTAGTTATTATGTCTTCCCATAATATATTTTGATTAGATGGATTAGAGCTAAGATCCCTACTTAATCAAGTAAAATTAAGGAGCTTTCCTGAAATTGACATATTGAGAGAACTACATCCCAAAACAAAGAAAAATGGATCCAGGTCTGTCTGGGTTCTCAGGAATCTTTTCTCTACGACAGGCAGTAGATTTCAGGTAATTCTCCCTCTGATTTGTAAATACCCAATAAAAATCAGGAAAGGCTCTAAGTTAGGATTTCTTTTGAGGCACAGTTTGTTTTTTGCTTGCTAATTACTCATCTTTCTTCTCCTGAATTAAACACATAGTTAATTTGCTCAAGTGGTGATAACTGATTCATTAAGCCGTTGCCTACTTGCTGAGAAAAGCTCCCAATGCTGTGCGCTCTGCCTGCCTTTCCCACGAGCCCTGGTCAGCTGTGCAGATCCAATCACAGGGCAACCTTTCACCTGCTGCTGGAAGGGGCATACTTTGATGAGCATTTAAATACATCCCATTTAGACCTTAATGAAACTAAATTCATGAAGACTTGGGGTGATGGAAAAAAGGAAAGAAAACATTTTCCCCTTTCTTTCCCTTTAAGACTATCTGAAACTGATTTTTTTTAAATCTAACGTTTTCAAAGAAAAAAATGGAAATAATAATGCTCAGCAGAATGAAGCCCGTTCAGCATGCTCTGATGCAACTCAGTGTATCGTGTCTGCTTAACTACCAGGAAATCAGAAGCAACATAGAAAGAACCTGTGGATGTGCCTGGGGAAGGGGTGTCAGAATCATAATTAATTTGAATCGAAAGGAAGCCTCCAAGGGAGATGGGTCCATACTACATGGCAGCTGGACTACTGCACCGTGATCTTTGTGCTTTAGTTATGAGTCATTTAAACATTTCCGAGCCGGGAGTAAGAAGACACCTGGGTAAATAGGCAGGGCAGGTGCTGGCAGGTGCTGGGGTGCCTTGTTGCTGGAATTAGGACGGCATGGGGTAGAAAGAGCAGGACATCCAAGCGCAAGCTTAAGATATTGTCGTTTCCTGAGATGCCCCTGAGTTTTCATTCACTGGCGTCATTTGCTAAGCCGTACTGTAGACCAAGTGGCCAGGAGATAGACGTGAGAAACTCAGCCTCTGTTCTCAAGGAACGGGCTAGTGGGAGGCACAGCCGTGTAGACTGTCACTCATGAGATGGCTGCCCTCTGATGCGGCCGCTGGGCTTCCTGGGTCCACGCCTATCAAGGTACGACAGGCCCAAGCCGGCCACCGCAGTGACTTGGTAAACCGCGGACAGGGGCAGTGGAAACCGGGCCACGTAGGAATATGTGCTACCACACACCTGTGTGTGTTCCTGAGCACAGGTGTCTGTTCCAGCCTCCACCCTGCAGGTCGGCTCTCCTTGGTCCCCCTGAAACAACCACTTGTGCGTGAGTATCTTGTTCTATTACATCTTTTTTTGGAGAATTCAAGCTGTCTCCCTCCCTGCATTGGAGAACCAGCATGTTGCCCTAATATTGTGTATTTGGCCATTACCTGTTCCAGGTGGGTTGGAAAGTTGGTTCTTTTCTTTAGGAATCTCCAGGAAAAAGTTGATACTCAAGAAGAGGAAACAATGTAGTTTTTAAAGAAGCCATGATTTGCCCGGTGTTAACCCATGTTTGCATTATGGGCAAGAGTGGGGGGATTAAGGCATGGGGACAGGGGGACGGGGCTTGTTTGCTGCCTGTCAAAGCTTTTGCTGCAACTGACAGTACTTCTCACCATAAAAGCCACAGGTCATCGGCCTCGGCCTCTGTCTTCCAGGGCTCAGGGCGCTGTCCACATTTAAAAACCATGACCTAGAGAAAATGAGATCTGGAGAAAGAACGTGATTTTCCGAGCTACCAAAGTGGTGGCAGTCATGAGTCTTGAACTTGGATCTCTTGCCCTTCTGTTTATTGAACACTGTCTTTCTCCCTTGTGTCCTCCCCTTTAGACTTTTTAAAAATGCAGAGAAAAACCCACGATTTCCAAAATACGCTCTTGCGTGTATTAATTACCTAGTTTCCTCTCTGAGCAAAGAAAGCATTGTCCCACTAAAGTTCTGCTGCATGGGTAGCTGTTTCCAGTTCTCTGTTTCCCCTTTGTTTACAGGGAAGGCTGGCCTGATGGATGTAGACGGGATGGAAGTGTTAGGCTCAGGGATCAAGGAGTAATTCCAGAGAAGGTGATGGGAGCCCCGAGGATGCACATAAAAATTAATTACAGGAAAATACATCATTAACGGCAGCTCTCACAGTAGGTCCCAGGGCGACTATTATGTGAAATTAATTAGTCCTTAGGTTTTTTTTTAAGTCACCTTCTCTGTACTATGAAAAGAGTCCTAATTACTGACATCGGTTGTTTTAAGTCATTAAGGGTCATCATTCTACATATCCCTGTACTCGTTCAGTCCTGTTTATTTGGATTTAAAGAGCCCCTTCAGCTCTGTGGGCTGGTTTCCCTGTGCAGTAACTTGTTTGGTAAAATGAAGTAAGGCTGGCAAGATCAAGGTCTCAAGAAAACAAGGTGTAGGAGTCGAATAACAAAACTCCACTCATTTGTTGTTGAGTGGCTCCTTTTCTCCAGACACTGTGCATGGACCCTGGGCAAGGAAGGAGAGGAAAACCAGTAGAACCCAGAGCTTATTGACTGGTGGGGAGTGGGGGGGGGGGCATTAAACGGACGATCCCCCTAAAACCAGCGTAGGGTATCACATAGTGATGGAGAACTTGATCCAGTCTAAGGACAGGGATGGCCTTTCTGAGGAAGTGACGTTTAAACTGAGATCTGAATGGGGCAGGGACGCAGAGAGGGGGCGTTTCCAAGCAGAAAGAACAACATATATAGAGGCCTGGGGTAGGGGGGAGACCGAAATGTGATTTATGGGGCGGTTAGAGTTACGTAGGGACCAGATTACCAACGGCCTGGTGGTGCTTCTTTACCATTTTGTCCTGAGTTTAATGGGGAAGTCATGAAAGTTTGTGTGTTTGAACTTTTTATTCTGAATTAATTTCAAACTTAGAGAAAAGTTGCAAAAACCGTCCAGCTAGCTTCCTCAGAGCCTGCACTAAGAATTCCTGCCAATGTTTGATCACACCTGCCTTACTGTGCTCTCTATGTACATAGGACTGTTTTTTACTAAAGCATTTGGAGGTGAGTTGCTGATACGGTGCCGAAGGACACGTTCCTCTATGTCCATTGTACAATCATCCAAATAGGGCAATTAACATTGATACCGTAGTGCCCTCAGAGCCTCAGACCCCCGCTGAAATTTTGCAGACTCTCCCACTCATGTCCCTGATGGTCTAGAGTCCAATCCAGGGTCCCATCCTGCATGTACTTGTCTCTTCCATCTGGGACGGTTCCTAAGTCTTCACTTGTTTTTTATGGCCTAGACATTTTGGAAGATGACAGGTCATTTACTTTCTAGAATGACCCTCCATTTGGGTTTGGCTGATGTGTCCTAGTGGTCTGATTAAGATGATGTATTTTTGGCAGGAATACACAGAGTGATACAACACAGCAAAAGGCCGGGCCATTCATCAGCCCCATTACTAGTGACATTAACTTTGATCGCTCAGTGAAGGCTGTGTTGCCAGGTTTCTCCACGGAACTCTTTTGTCCTTTTAACTAATAAGTATTAAAAGATATTTTGAGGCTAGCTAAACATACTGTTTCTTATGAAGTGTTCACTCACTAGGTTTAGTATCCATTGATGCTTCTTGCTTGAAACAGTCATTGCTAGGGCGGTTGCCAGGTGGTAAGTTTCAGATTCCTTCATCCCTTCTGCATGTAGCAGTTGGTGATCTACTTGGAGGAGGAGCTCTCCTTCTCCCTTATTCATTCATTCATTTGTTCATTTGTTTGTTCGTTCGTCCATTCCTTTGTATCAGTAAGATTTCATGGATTCCTGCTTTATTCAATAAATTACAGTTCGGATGTTCAGATTGCCCCTGGTTTGGTCAGTGAGAGCCCTCTCGAGCTGGTTTTGGACGTGTCCCCATCAATCTTTGAGTACGTCTTACTTTCTGAGACAATAAGCTGTTCCAGGCCCACCCTGTCCTTTCCCTGCTCTGGCCCTGCGATCAGCCTGCTGCCCTTTAGCGAAGAGCATCTTACTGAAGGGCTCTGAGCTGGAGAGCGACCTGATCTGATGGGCATTTTTAAAATATTACTGTGGCTGCCTTTGAGGGGTGCCATGAAGGCACAGGCGAGAGAATCGGGGAGGCCACGGGGAGGTTGTTCGCTGTCGCTCAGTACGGTGGCTCGGGCGAGATCATGACATTGCAGATGGATAGTGGGGACGGATTGAAGGAAGACTTTAAAGCTAGAACTGACAGGTGATGGTGGGATGTGGGGAGTGACCGAGGGGGAGAATGGAGGCGTCCTTTCCTGGAATAAGAAAAATGGGGCAGGGTAGGTCACGAGTTCCTGTTTGGGTCTGCGACCCTCGAGAGCTCTGGGCAGCCAGGGAAGGGGGCAGGTGGACACAGGAGCCTGGAACTCAGAAGAGAGACCTGGGCTGGAGCTGTGGACCCAAGACTCGTGAGGTCTGGCCACATCTATGAGGGCCTCATGGGCAGGCTTTGAATCAGGCCTTCCTGGCTGTAACAGCTTCTCCCTCACGCTTGCAATCTGCATTGTCTTGTTTCTGCAGCTCTTGGCAAGCGCTTGGCATTTTCACAACAGAGTTCAAAGCCCAGGGGCCCGTTTTCTGAACTCACCTTTGATCCATTTAATCAAGAAGGAGGAGTGTAAACAGATCGCCTCCCTGCATTACTCGTGACAACCCGACCCCAGCAGACTGGGAAGACCTCGACAGTAATTGTCACACTTTGTGTGTTAGGGATTCTGCACTGAACTGTACATGTGTTAAAAAAAAAAAAGTGTGTGCACATACGTGTACATACGTGTAATATGCAGTACCTAAAATGATTGCCGTCAAAGAACACATTTTCTCAAAATTAAGGTTGACAAGGGATTACTGAAAACAGAACGTAGATAAAGAATCCCTAATAAGAAGACTTATAATCATGGCTTTCCCACAGCCCATCAGAGGGTGAAAGGAATATACTGGAAGCGGGATGCCTGCCAACCCCAGGAGCCCGGCGTCAGATCTGCTGCTATGTAGATGCTTAGAGCGCAAACACACAGTGGTTTTGTCACCCAAGACTTGCTCCTCAGACAAGCCATGAGACAGGGCTCCGGCTCTCATGCACTGAGTTCAGTCATCGCAGTAGAGACGGATGTTGTTTGCTTTGGCATTTTTGCTAACGTTTACGGAGTGATTTTTGCCTCTAAATCAGAAACGGCCAGTTTTACTGATGTTTGTGGGGCTGCTTTTAACTTTGGCTTTTGTCTGAAAAGCAAAGTTGAGAACTTGCAGCGCCTCTTAAGTTAAATTTTATTGAAAAATCAAGGACTGGCATTAAGTGTAGCCGGGAAGCTGGGAGGCCAACTGGAAAGCTAGTGCTATGCCAGGGCTGGTGCCATGGCCAGACGGTGGTCCATGTAGAATGCATGGTCGTGGAGGGGGTCCTGGGGACGCTGCAGCCCACGGCCCAACAATCACTATCCCAATGCTTCCTTATCGTGACCCTCCTGAATCCTTGGGAGACCAGGAAGGAGGGTTTCAGATTTTGCTCAGAGATTCTACATTGTCCACAGGCATCCTTTTTTCAGCGAGCCGCAGTCACTCTTCCTGTTCATCACGCTTGAACTGTGTGTAGGGCCTGGTTTCTACGTATCGCCAGTTTGGCTGAAGGTCTGTGGGGAAGGATGCAGACAGTTCTCTGCTTACCCTTAACGAGAGCCTTCCTTTACAGGGGTCACCATGTACAGATCCCATTTTGTGCCCTCACGACCCGAGGAAAGGTAGCTGTCTGAGAACTGTGTGACTGTCGCCTTATACCGCCTTTTAGCAGCATTAGTAACAGCTGTTTGTCGAGCTGTTAGTGAAACGGTGTTGTTGGGTCACAAGGGAGAGAGCCCAGCCCCGGGATGGGAGTAGCGCCCGCTCGCCGCAACTGGAGAAAGCCCGCGCGCAGCAGCAAAGACCCAACACAGCCAAAACTAAATAAATAAAATAAATTAAAAAAAACAAAAACGAATGGCATGTGAAGGACTTTAAATAGCTTTTCTGTCTTTCCTCCTGCAAGTCTAAACGCAGGAATAGGAAATTATGGACGCTAGGGGGTTGCATATTTAAATACAGTTGGACCATTTTCATCCAACAGTGAAGAAACGCTTTTGGTGCACATATTTTATATCTTTGCCATTTTGCCCATCCTTATATGAGTCTCTTCCATCTGTGAGCTCTAATAGCTCCTACTAAGTATCTAATTCATACAGAACTCCCTAGGTTCTGCTTTGTAGTGTGATCATTGCTGTACAGCTCTCTCTCATTGACTCTACCCTCCCTGAAGGCACACTTTGGCCCTAAAGCACATCTTAATTTGTCACACTGCCTAACCTGAGCTGAACACAAGCCAGCACTGAGGAACTGCAAGAAATGAATGAATGAAAACATTTCTACTGCCTTAAGACTGGTCTTGTGAAAATGCTTTGCTGAGATGTTGTCAAGAAGGGATGCGTATTGCACTTGAAATATCAGAAGCTAAATGCTTAGTTGGGAATTTGGTTGACTTACATTATTATGACTTAGCATCATATTTCTTTGGAAGTTATAAATAATTCAGAGCACATGTGGGATTCCTTTTATCTTTTCTGGCTTGTTGATTTGTGGGTAGTTTTTTTTTTAATTAATTTTATTTATTTATTTATTTTTGGCTGCATTGGGTCTTCGTTGCTATGCACGGACTTTCTCTAGTTGTGGCGAGCGGGGGCTACCCTTCGTTGTCGTGCGCAGGCTTCTCGTTGCGGTGGCTTCTCTTGTTGCGGAGCACGGGTTCTAGGCACGTGGGCTTCAGTGGCTGTGGCACGCGGGCTCAGTAGTTGTGGCTCGCGGGCTTAGTTGCTCTGTGGCATGTGGGATCTTCCTGGACCAGGGATCGAACCTGTGTCCCCTGGATTGGCAGGCGGATTCTTAACCACTGCGCCACCAGGAAAGTCCCTTGTGGGTAGTTATTGGGCCAAATAAAATATGAAAAGAGGAACGAGGTCTTATCTGAATGTCAACTCAACATCTTGTGGTTATTGTTTAGTAATTATCAAGTTACCTTAAATCCTAGAGTCAGTGGTCCATTGAGATAAAACATTAGGAGTATATTTGAATTGCTCATAAACTTCCTTGATATTTTCCAAAATATTGTGATATAATAAGATTCTCTGCTTCCGAAGAAGATATAAATAAAGCCTCTACAGCATCTGATGGTGATTAGTTGAGAATTAATATCCCATATGACCAGCTAGCAGTTCCCTGGAATAAATAATTCCCCAGGAACCCTGCTTTAGAACACAGGCCAAGCCATTTCTGAGGCCGAAGGAAAATGACATTGAAAAATGGTTGGCGAGTCATTTATATTGTTCGTTCGTCTACATAACCAAAAAAATGTAGCATAGCACTACTTTATGCTGCAAAGAGACTGCTAAGTGTTTCAAGTAACTGTCAAGGCTTGTAAACGGGATTTACAGTGAAGATAAAGAGCAGAAGTTCTCAAATTTATTGATCTTGGGACCCCTTTACACTCTTAAAAACTGTTGAGCATCCCCCAGTTTTTGTTTATGTGGCTTATATCCATGGATATTTACCATCTTGGAAATTAAAGCTGAGAAACATTTAAAATAATTTTTAATTCATTAAAAAATAGTGAACCTGAGAAAACCATAATTCAAAAAGAGTCATGTACCACAATGGTCATTGCAGCTCTATTTACAATAACCAGGACATGGAAGCAACCCAAGTGTCCATCGACAGATGAATGGATAAAGAAGATGTGGCACATATATACAATGGAATATTACTCAGCCATAAAAATAAATGAAATTGAGTTATTTGTAGTGAGGTGGATGGACCTAGAGACTGTCCTACAGAGTGAAGTCAGTCAGAAAGAGAAAAACAAATACTGTATGCTAACACATATATATGGAATCTAAAAAAAAAATGGTTCTGAAGAACCTAGGGGCAGGACATGAGTAAAGATGCAGATGTAGAGAATGGACTTGAGGACACGGGGAGGGGGAAGAGTAAGCTGGGACGAAGTGAGAGAGTGGCATGGACATATATACACTACCAAATGTAAAATAGATAGCTAGTGGGAAGCAGCCGCATAACACAGGGAGATCAGCTGGGTGCTTTATGACCACCTAGAGGGGTGGGGTAGGGAGGGTGGGAGGGAGATGTAAGAGGGAGGAGATACGGGGATATATGTATATGTATAGCTGATTCACTTTGTTATAAAGCAGAAACTAACACAACACTGTAAAGCAATTATACTCCAATAAAGATGTTAAAAAAAAAATAGTGAAAAGTGCATTGCATTCTAACATAAAAATACTGTGTTTCCTCAAACAGTATAATTTAGTGAGAAGGGTGGCATTGTTTGAATTTTTGCAAATCTTTTTTATTGTCCGGCTTACCAGAAGGGAGGTATCACCTGTTAATATCCTCTGAAAGACTCCACTGCACACTCTTGAGAAAATGAGATTGAAAAAGACAAATAATGTCTTTGTATTATTATAAAATAGTTTTGACTCTGGCTCTTCTGAAAAGGTCATGAGCACCCCAGGGGTCACTGGTCCACTCTTTGAAAACTGCTAATGTAGAGCGGTTAGTTGAACCAGGATATTCTTGAACGTGAGAACCCTGAACTCAACTAAAAATCTGTTCTCGGTGCCAAGGTGTTGACAGTCCCTGTGAGGAAGTGTGCTGTGCTGCCTGCCCAAGCTGGTGTGATCCTTTGGCCACCTTCAACCTTCCCTCTGTCCTGGGAACACAGTCTGGCCTCCTGTCTGATTAGGTGGTGTGAAAGCTCTACTGACCTGCTCTTGCCCTCTGGGCAGCTCACATGCTTCCCTGACCAGGGGTCACTGACATGTTCTACTTTGTACGACACCTCTGCTCAACTCGGGCAACCTGGTCACACAGACCACCACCACGACACCAATTAAAATAAGAAGGTGAGCTCTTGAAGAAACAGAACCCTAGTCAAAAACCCAACCCTTTGGCGTTGTCTCAGAGAAGAATTTAGAAAAGGGGCAGTTCCGGGAGCTTGGTGCTTTTGACTGAATCTTCAACCACATGCACAAGGTCATGCTTCCGCTTGACTTGGCAACCAAGGGAGCTCTGTATAGGAAGGACAACTGGCATTTGGGGAACAAGGATCTCCTGTTTGGACCAAGACTTTGTGAGTTTTAGAAGGCCGGAACCTGGAGCAGTGCTGCAGAGGGAGACCTTCAGCTGACTCCACATAGAACTGTTGACCTTCCCAAGTGCTTGCCTAGACTCTGGCCCTGATAACTGCTTATTACTGCCTCTTCACCGACTTTGACTCCAGCCAGTGACCCAACCCCCAGCCTGACTCCCCAATGTCCCCTCCACCCCCTCATCTGTGTTCACACTCAGCTCTTCCCCTTATGAATGGACTGTTTCTCTCCTCATTGCCTGGCATTGATCCCTGCGGTCTAAACACACACTCAGCTGGAACCCAGCTGTGCCATCAGTCAGGGCTGGAAGACTGGACCTGGAGTGAGCAGCGTGACAAAGGAGTTGAGGCCGGAAAGGATAGAAGAGAACAATCGATCAGTGCAAAGGATTCCTGTCTACCTTCTGCTTTTCTCTTTGAATGCTCCTCACACAGTTTGTCAAGATCAGGCCACTCATGAGTCATTTGTTTACTGTGTGATTTCATTCCCCTCCCTGGAAAAAGAAATCCTAGGGAAGTAGAGCTGAGTTCATTTTCCTCTCATCCAGCCCCCTTTCTGCTTTTTCCAGCAAAGCTTACCCCCATCCGCAGGCCCAGATATTTCCATCAAGGAACCTCTACATTCCAGCAGTCTCAGAGTTAACCTGGCACGTTGAGATGAACACAGATGCTGGTGCTTTCTTTTTGAAAATCGTGTCTGAACCTGAATGCAGGATGATTAGGCTACTCACTTGCCAAATAGGACATACACCGCAAAATGTTTAGAACTGTTACAGTGCTCCAAGGAAAGGCAAGAGGACACCTAGTAGTAGGGGTATCATTTTTGTTCATGCATGCCTCCCGTCTTTCAAGCATATTTACTGAGTGCCGTAATGTGCCAGACATTGATATATCTGTAAACGAAACAAAGATTCTTGCTCTCATGGTACTTACATTCTAGACAGTAACAAGTCATCATCCATCCAAAATTCTGGATGAAATAAATCTTTTCTCTAGATTCTCAGTGGTCACTTTGGTTGTTGTAGCTTCTATACTGTTTCTTGTTTGTCTTGGGGGAGATGTCCAGGGAGCTGAGTATGAGTGAGGAAAACAGAGCTTGTTCTCTTTGATGATATCAGGCACACTGTTCTAAAGGCAATAGTTTACAGATTAAGTTATTTTGTAACCAGCATAATATCTGGTCACCTTACAACTAGTTGAATTTGATATAGTTGCTCCAAATCCTCTGTTAGGAACACTGAAAAATAGTGTACTCTGACCTAAAAAAGCAACTTTCTAGATGGTCAATATTTGTTCTCTGTGTGCTTGAAAAGAGTGTTTAGTCTCCCATTATTGGGTGCAATATTTCATGTATGTCCATTAGATCTCTGCCGTTCAATTTTATATATACTAATTGTCGTATTGCCTGATATATCATTTATGAAGTGAGATATGTCAAACATGTGAGTGTGATAGAAGAGTTGTCAGTTTCTCCTTATAGTTCATTACTTTTTGCTTTGTATATTTTGATGCTCTGTTGTTAGGTGCATACAAGTTTAGGGTTATTTCCTCTTCCAGGTGAATTGAAACTGATAATATTCTGTGACCCTCTCTTATTTCTAGTTGTGCTATTGCCTTAAAGTCTATCTATCTGATATTAATAGAGGTACACCATATTTCTTTTGTTAGTATTTATCTGGGATTTGTTTTTTCTCCTTTTACTTTTTAGTTCTCTGTCCTTACATTTCAGAAATGTTTCTTGTAAACAACATTTGCTGGTTTCTTAATAAGCATGTCTGGTGATCACTTTTTTAAACTGGAGAGAATAGTCCATATCTTTATTATGATTACTGAGATATTTTAATTAATTTATTTTTTAAGAACTCTTTTTTTAAAAAGTATTTATTTATTTTATTTATTTATTTGGCTGCACCGGGTCTTAGTTGAGGCATGCGGGATCTTCGTTGCCACGTGTGGGATCTTTGTTGCGGCATGTGGGATCTTTAGTTGCAGCATATGGGATCTAGTTCCCTGACCAGGGATCGAACCTGGGCCCCCTGCTTTGGGAGTGCGGAGTCTTAGCCACTGGACCACCAGGGAAGTCCCTTTAATTTCTTTTTAATCATTTTATAGTATACTTGATATTTGTCCCACTTTTTCTGCTTCCTTTTTTCTCTTTTTCTTCCTCCTTTTGGATTTTTCTTTTTCGCTTCATTACATTTTTCCCTCTAATTTGAATTTATAATGTCTATGCCTCTGAGTTTAATGATTACCCTAGTATTTTAACATGAATACTTAACCAGAGTTCAACATTAATAATATTTTTCTTCTTCCCACCAAACACAAGGACCTTAGAATGATTTATTACGTACATGCTGTTGTTATCCACCATTTTTTTCCATCTTTTTGCACCCTAAATTGGTCATTATTATTATTGTTATTATTATTGTAAAGCACAATATCTTTTCCCACCATTTCTTCTTGCCTCTTAGAACTCCCATCTGGGATAATTTCCCTTTTTCTGAAGGATATCATTTAGAATTTAGTTTGGTGACAGCTTGTTAGTGGAAACTCCGTTTTTTCCTGCATCTGAAATCTCAATTTTATCTCAATTCTTGAAAGACATTTTTGTTGGGTAAACAACTCTAGAATGATGGTTATGTTCTCTCATCACGTTGAAGTTAATATTTTCCTATTATCTGGCTTCCACTGTTGTGCTTGCAAAGTCTGGCACCAATCCAGTTGTTGTTCCTTTTTAGGTGATAAATGTTTTCTCTGTCTGGCTTCATGTAAGATCATCTCTTTGTCTTTGGTAGTCTGCAATTTCATGGTGATTGTCTCTAGGAGTAGATACATTTTTATTTATTCCGCTTAGGATTGTTGGGCTTCCTGAATCTAAAGATTCATGTTTTTCATAAATTTTGGAAATGTTTCTTTTGAATATTTCCTGTTCACCATTCTCTCCAATATCTCTTACTAGAACCAGTTTGACATGTATTAGATCTCTGTCTGTTAGACCTCATTGCCCTCTGTATCTCTTAAGTTACCTTTTCTGTTTTCCATCTTTTTGTCTCTCTATTCTGCAATCTAGATAATTTCTTCAAATCTGTCTTAAACTTTACTGATTCTTGCTCCACCTGTGTCTCAACTTAATTTTAACCAGTCCATTGGGTAATTTAAATTATTATATTGTTATTCTTTCTTCCTTTGTCAAAATTTCAAAATGTTTTGTCTTTCTGTTTTAGTAATTCCTTGTTCCTCGCTTTTATCTTCAGGCTTCTTGTTTATATCTTTATACATATTAAACATACTCACTTTATAGTTTAGGTGTGATCCTTCCAATCTTTGGAATCATTGTCAATCTGATTGTTTCTGCAAGTGTCCTTTTTCCTTGCACATTTTGTAAATTTTGACTGGACTCATATTCCTTGGAACTTGATCTGTGAACATTTTTTGAAGCTTGGGTTAAGGTTACTTTCCTCTAAAGAGGATTTGGGTTTGTTCTGCTCTGCACCTGAGTCCTGTCTACCTGAAACCACTTAAATTCTCTTATAGATTTTCAAATCACACAAGTGGAATTTGGGCCTGAAACCTATGTGAAGACCATCTTGTGATTATGACTGTTTGGGAGAGATGATTTTTCTCCTTGGGATTGAAAACTGCAAATTCCTTCCCGCCCCTTCTGTGTAATCCTTCTCATTCTCACCCACACTGATCATAGCCCTCCTTTGAGATCGAGCTTTATGCAAGGGTCTCCTATTGGATTCCCAACATGGACAGGCTTTGTCTCTTTCCTTCTGCCTCATCCTACACAGCGTCATATCAAAGGTCAAGGTCACCAGGGTTCACCTCCTAGGAGAACCTAGCTTCAACCTCATTTACTCCCAGGACCCCTACCTCCACTCTGTGTTTGGCCTGTACAGACTCCTGTTTTCTTATCAGCTCAGCAGTGATTCGGATATTTTTTTATTCTTTTATCCTTCATTTTTAGTTGACTTCAGTAGAGGGTTGTCCAAAGTATCTGGAATTAGAACCATGTACAGTTAATCCGCGTTCTCTATTGTGAAGGCCAAGGGTCGCCATCTTGTCTCTCGCAGATGCCACCTCTTCCATCCAGTTGCTCAACCGAAGGGTGGCGTGGACGGGCCCCGTCTTCTTCCACATCCTTTGTCCTGCAACACCCTCAGCCCAACCAGCACTCTAGTGTGAGGGGCTGTACGGATACCAGCAGACATGGATGTGGCAAAGGCTGATGCTGCAGACGCCTCCAGGTGATGATTCCTGTAGGGGCTCGGTGCTTCCTTTCGTGCCTCTGAATTGAGCTGTGTGACCCTTAGTGGCACCTTGGACTTTGGAAGGGTCAGGTCCTGTATCACTCAGGCCCGAGATCAATGACTCTTGGCTCTTTGTCACTGCTGTTCTGGCAGCCTCCTCCCAGGAGAGGCTAGTGTCCTGCCACACTGCCCCAGGCATCCTGTCACCCCTTTTCAGAACCCCCTGGCTCTAAGGCAGGGGCCGGCATACAGCCTGCAGCTGCATCTCACTCACAGCCTGTTTTTGTAAATAAAGTTTTATTGGGACACAGCCATGCCCATTTGTTTTGCACCGTAATGTCCCACCCACAAAATTGAAAATATGTATTATCTATCCCTTTATGGAAAGCATTTGCTGGCCCTGCTCTGAGGCCTCACTAGGCTACTCTCCCCTCCTTCAGCTCCTCCCTGGAGCATCCTGTATCCAGATGCCCCTTCTGCATTACCTGCACTCACAACCCCACCAGCTCAAGCCTTGCTCCCCTGACGGCTCCCTCCTTTCCTAAGCCTGGTCCTCATTTGCCCTTTGAAACACTAGAAATGCATCTCTGCTTGTTAAAAGACAGTGAGTGATGTGCCCTGAGAAACCCTCCCTTAATGAAGTTAGACTCTGATAATCTTCGTGCTCCATCAGGAACCTTCCTCCACCCTGGAGTGGGTCTTCAATTTCAGACCTTTTGGGGAAGACAGATATCTTGCCTCCATCTATTTACATATTCACTGCAAATACACGTTTCAAGCAGCAGACATAGTCTTGGAAATAAGACAACAACAAACTTGTAAAACACTATTTTAGTGAAGTTAAATAGCACTTAATGGCATTAGAGGAGTTTTCTTTTAAAGCAAAATCTTGAACAATGGAGAATTAATTTATACCAAAAACAATGCTTGTTTTGCAGAAGAGGCTCATCTATAGCTGAAAGAACACAGGCTGTTGATGCCTTCATGGCCAGGAGCATGGACTGTGGAGCCAGACCACTTGGTGGCAGTGCCACTAACTGGTGACCACGGACAAGTCATTTAGTCTTTCCGTGCCTCAGTTTCCTCATCAGTGTAAAGGGGTCAGAGGGCCACTAACATGATAAAATGAGATCAAATGTTTTAAAGTACCTAGAACAGTGCCTGGAACCTAGAAGGCCTTCACGTGTTAGCCATTATCATGTTATTTAATTTTTCTGACCTTGTGTTTCCTCATCTGTAAAATGGACATCACAATAACAAACTTCTGTTTTGTTTGAAGAGTAACCATGATGGGTTCAAAGCACCAAAACAGGGCAAATAAATGGTAGACAGATACTATTTTTTCAGGTTTCATTAATATTGATAATTGTCCCATATCTCTTTTTCCCTGCTGAGGCTATCTGTAAGTTCCTTTTTTAAAAAAATGGTTTCTAGAAACATCCTCAATATGGTGGGCCTTCAGTGACTGCTTTTGGCTTGTTCTATGGCTGAACACTGCATGAGAAGCCCAGAAAGGTGACTGTTATCTTCTCTACCAACTCTGTTTACCCAACACTCAGCCACCACCTCCAGGAAGCCATCCCAGATTTCTAAGCCCCACCACCTTGGCCCTTCTATTACATCACACAATGACTTTATCTGTCTGCAGAGACAGAGACAGAGTTATTTGTCTGCATATCTGTTGTGACTGTCAGACTATGTTCCAGTAGGTACCAAAGACCTACTGGTTCTGTGCACACAAAAACAAATTAACAAATAAACAGATGCCAATTAAAAGTTCTTTGAGAATACACAATGAATATACCTATCTTAAGAATTGTTCAGTATGGCTCATTTTCTCAACACAATTTCAATCTTACAAGAGTACTCTATAAATAGATGCCTTTTTTTCTACCTGGCTCCAAATTGCAGAGTTAATGGAAATACGCACACAAGATCACCAACGATATATGCCAATTCAGCCATGTTGTCCTTTAAGCCTCTGTGTTTTCGCCTATTCTTTACATTTTGTTCAAATGCCATTTCACTTATTAATGTCACCTCTAAATATTTTAGAATTATATTATTAAATGTTTAATTTTATAATAATTCAACAGGGATTTGTTTCGTTTACACAAGAAGCAGGGTTGCTGGACCCATGTCATGGAAGGTCTAAGTAAGCTCATAATCCCAATCACCACCCCTTATATAGGTGTTGTGTCTTCTCTGTTGCTCCTCGTTGGAACTTTCTACAGCTTTATAGAGCTTCAGAAGTGCTTAAGGACAGAAAGTAGCTTTACAGTTCAGTGAACCTGAAAAATGGGAGGGGCTTCTGGATGCTTTTTCTCAGAGGGCGGTTTTAAGTATGTAATTCAGTCTTGATTGTCCAGCAAGTAGAGGAGAGTAGTGGAATGAAACCCACACAATGGAGTGTGACAAAGATTGATTACACTTGAACTTGCCATGTGCTAAGCACCCCACGTTGCCTCGCCCAGGCTGGAGGCATGGTCTCTGCTTCAACAGAGAAACTGGGAATTCTTAGACAGCACTTACGATTTTAAGAGATAAAAATAAAGTAAGACATCAGTTTTCTGCAAGCTTTCTTACAGCCCTGCAGTGTGGTAAAGGCAGGGAACGCCCAGAACCCTGGGGCTCTTCACCACAGGCTGGCTGCTAACCTAGAATTTCGGGTGCTCTAATACCAGGTTCCGGGCCGCAGCCCCAAGCGGGGTGGATAGACTCTTGTGACCATGTGGTGGGCCTCCTGCTGGATAATTTGTCTGTCAAGTTTGTAGTTATTGAAACTGAGTTTGGAATCCTGGACATGCTGGCAGGTTGAAAAGAGTTGTTTTCATCATTTGTAGAATCAAAAGCTTAAGCACGCATGGCATATACACACACACACGGGAATATTATGCAGCCATGAAAAGGAAGGAAATTCTGACACATGCTGCAACATAGATGAACCATGAAGACATTGTGCATTTTTGAATTATGGTTTTCTCAGGGTATATGCCCAGTAGTGGGATTGCTGGGTCATATGGTAGGTCTATTTTTAGTTTTTTAAGGAACCTCCATACTGTTCTCCATAGTGGCTGTATCAGTCTACATTCCCACCAACAGTGCAAGAGGGTTCCCTTTTCTCCACACCCTCTCCAGCATTTGTTGTTTCTAGATTTTTTGATGATAGCCATTCTCACTGGTGTGAGGTGGTACCTCATTGTAGTTTTGATTTGCATTTCTCTAATGATTAGTGATGTTGAGCATCTTTTCATGTGCTTCTTGGCCATCTGTATGTCTTCTTTGGTGAAATATCTATTTAGGTCTTCCACCCATTTTTTGATTGGGTTGTTTGTTTTTTTGATATTGAGCTGCATGAGCTGTTTGTATATTTTGGAGATTGATCCTTTGTCCATTGCTTCATTTGCAAATGTTTTCTCCCATTCTGAGGGTTGTCTTTTCATCTTGCTTATGGTTTCCTTTGCTGTGCAAAAGCTTTTTAGTTTCATTAGGTCCCATTTGCTTACTTTTGTTTTTATTTTCATTACTCTAGGAGATGGGTCATAATTCAAAAAGTCACATGTACCCTAATGTTCACTGCAGCACTATTTACAATAGCCAGGACATGGGAACAACCTAAATGTCCATCGACAGATGAATGGATAAAGAAGATGTGGTACATATATATAATGGAATATTACTCAGCCATAAAAAGAAATGAAATTGGGTCATTTGTAGAGACGTGGATGGACCTAGAGTCTGTCATACAGAGTGAAGTAAGTCAGAAAGAGAAAAACAAATATCGTATATTAATGCATATATGTGGAATCTAGAAAAAATGGTACAGATGAGCCTCTTTGCAGGACAGAAATAGAAACACAGAGGTAGAGAACGGACGTGTGGACATGGGGTGGGAGGGGAGGGTGGGATGCATTGGGAGATTAGTTTTGACATAAATACAGTACCATGTGTAAAATAGCTAGCTAGTGGGAACCTGCTATATAGCACAGGGAGCTCAGCTTGGTACTCTGTGATGACCTAGATGGGTGGGATGAGTGGGGGGAGGTCCAAGAGGGAGGGGATATATGTATACATATAGCTGATTCACTTCATTGTACAGCAGAAACTAACACAACATTGTAAAGCAATTATACTCCAAAAAAAAAAAAAAAGACATTGTGCTGAGTGAGAGAAGCCAGACACAAAAGGACAATATTGCACAATCCCACCTATACAAGGTTCCTAAGGTTTGTCAGATTCATAAAAACACGAAGTACGATGGTGGTTGCCAGTGGCTGGTGGGGAGTTAGTGCTTAGGCTACAGAGTTTCAGTTTGGGGTACTGGAAAAATTCTGGAGATGGATGGTGGTGATGGTTACACAACACTGTGAATGTGTTTAATGCCACTGAAGTGTACACTTAAAAAAGGCTAAGATGGTAAATTGTATGTTATGTATATTTTACTGCAATTGAAAAAAAAAGCTTCAGAAAACACATACCCGACACTGGGAGATCATGCATATGTGGTTTTGAAGCCTCATTACTTGGACTCTCAGAAGGGTGGGAAGGGGCAGCTCCTTTCCTGAGGCTGGACAGAATCAGACCTGTGTGGTCCCTGGAAGCGTACACTTGTTGAGACCTGAAAGTGTGGGCAGGGCTGTGTTCCGCTGGCTTTGTAGACCGGAGGTGATTTACTTTGGCATTTTTAACAAAGATTTAAAGCTTATGGAATTTGCCGTTCGGCCTGGTCTTAAGGCCCCGGTTAAGCAGCATGTACTCTTTTACTTAAATACAGAACAATAGCGGACGGCATAAAAGCTTTCCCAGGGCTATTTTTCCCTTGAAGTAACACAAAGGAAGACGGATGAGGCAAAAAACACCCACATGGAATCAAATACAGCAGAAAGCAAATTTCAAACCACATGATGTTAGCACAGAAGGGAAACGGAGACGGGTGAAAACTGTGTGAAGTGCAGAGGGTTCGCAAGTGAGGGCTCTTAAGCTATTTTTAGCATCAACAATGCTATAAATCCTGTTTTTCCGTGACACTCCGGTGAATTGAATTATTTGCGTTTCTCTGCTATTACCGCACTAATTGTTGGGTTTGATGGAATCAGAGCAGGCCTGCCTGAGCGGCAGCTGACCTCAGGCAGAGAGCCCTACTTTGGGGTCAACTGGGCATTGCTGGTTCGTTGATCCGGTAGTATCCAGTGTAGTGACACACTGGAGCCACAGATGCACTTTTCAGCATTTCTCCAGGGCAGACAGGGCAATTGAAATTTTTGAACCAGAGCTCGTGGCTGGTACCATTTTGGGGGGCCAGAATGCGCTGCGTGGAGAAATGTGTGGTCCCAGGCTGGCCTCTCGGGACACCTCCACTGGTCTGGACACGCGGTCAGCGGGGGTCACTGCTGCGCTCCCTTCTGCTAGGCCCTCAGGGCACGTGAACTCAGGTGTTGGCCTCTTCCTTTGGACCTGGCTTCCTGGCGAGGCTGTGTGTCTGAATCTCTCAGGGGCCCAGGACTCTGTATTTTAGTGGCTCTCCGGCTTAGTTCTGCCGCCCTGGCAGATCTGGGAACCACAGCTTTCATCAGTTCACTTCCATCAGTGGTAGCAAATAAAGAGCTTAAATGGGAAGCTGGTGGATGATGGGTAGAGAGGCTGGGAGGGAATGGCAGTTACTGGGGGGCGATGGGCCTGCATGCTGGTGGCACAGCTCAGCTCTCTTAGGAAAGCCACATGGCGCTGACATCCGTCTCCTTGGCCATCTCACCTGTCTGGAACACACAGCCAGACAGGTCACAGGGCCACCCCTGCTGAGCTCCTCAGGCCTTGGAGGAGGAGGAGGTCACCTGCTCTCTGGTGCTCAGGGAAGAAGTGCTGTGAAGGTGGGCAGGTGGCCCCAGGGACCGGAGAAGCTGATGGCAGAATAAAGAGGCTTGGCATTCCAGGTGCACTTGACTTTGTACCCAGTCCCCCGTTAGGAGCCCCTCACCCCGAACATCACTCATCACAATCATCTTGAGGACCCTGAGCCACCCGGCAGAGGGGACGGTTGTGTTCACTTCACTCCGCGGAGGCAGACAGGGAGGTGCGAGATCGCTGTGGGAATTGCTACATCCAAAATGGATAAAATAATAAGAGAACCTTCTGGACCAGTTTGGCTCTGAGAAAGATTTGTTCTCCTACACAGCTGAGCCGCGTAAGGGCTGACACATCTGAAATTCATCAGCCTCCCCGCCCCTGGGTGGGCTCTGCAGCCCCGCGCCTTCCCCGGGACTCTCATTTGAGAACAACTGCAGGGGCCGTCTCACTACTTCACAGGGTCCTGCATCTGCGTTTTCTGATGCGTTTGTACTCTGTGGTCATCGCTCCAACCTTCAGCGGTGAATATGCCATGAGTCTTGGTTCAGCACCCTTCCTAACGTGTCTTAGGGAGTGCCATCGTTTTACTGAGATGCAGCTTTACCTTCAGTTGGTGAACCCTCCTGATTTTACTCCAGCTTGTAAGACCCGTACAGTACCAGAGACCAAGGAAAACAGATTTATCAAACAGGGCTGAAACACAATGGAACGTTTGAAAACTCTTACAGCCTGGGGACTTCAGAATTTGTAAACTACCGGTGGTAGAGCTGAGCCCAGAACGCTGTGTGTTTGTGGACCCTCTGGACTCCTACGCTGATTGCAGAAAGTGGTGACGACTCGGAGTTACCCAGCGTCCGTAGAAGGTTCTTTGGCAGCGGCTGAGATGGGCGGCCGGCAACAGAGGACAGTCTCCAAGAACTGGGTCAGTGCGAGTGGCCGTGCAGGGGTCAGTGGCCCCCAGGCTCTAGACGCCAAGGAAGGCTGAGCAGGAGGAAGAAAGAATCTAGAGGGCTGTCCCAGGAGCTCAGCAAGGAGACAGGAGCAAGAGGGAGGAAGTTTTCCCTGACGTTTATGCCTAATCAAGACTTCTACGGGCCGAGAGGAGATGGCGTCCCCAGAACAAAATAGGCATGCTTTGGAAACAGCTGGGAACCCAGAAAACTAGTGGCTCATCTTTCCAGCCTTGGGTGAAAACATGAGAAAGATCCACAACCATAAGCTAGGGAAAAAACACCTACCTGAACAAAGAAATAAGAGAGAGATTTCATGTCTGCTTCTGCTGCTTCATTTCTCCTTTAAAAGGATCACCTGGCTTTAGCCGTCATCTGATGTACATCAGGCTCAATAGGAATACACACCTTCAGTGATCTGCCAACAGTATCCAGGTAACAGCCTTGCTTTGTTGCAAGAAATGTTTGCTAACGTTGTTGGTGTTGAGTTTGTCGATTCTCATTGATACCCAGCTCTAAGGGCGTGATGTTTACTTGTCTGAAATTTATCCGAGTTCAAATAATATAACCTGGGTTTTAAATGCTCACCACTGATTTTTTGAAAAGGTATTGTGAATTTTTTAGAGGAAAATGCCCTCTAACCCTTTTCATGGAAGTCAGTAGAAAGTCTGGGGCACATATGGGTAGATAGGAATAATTTGCTTCTTTGATAATATTGAAATGCTCACGACGTTGTGGATCACGTTTTACTTTAAGTGATCTTAAAGTGAAGTTAAGTGAATTTCACCTCAATTTAAATAATAATCTGATCTGAGGGCTGTCATTCTATGTAGCCCTTGGACACATGAGAAGAAATGAGTAGGACCAGGAGGAGGGATGGGGGAACGGTGGTATTCTGGCTCAATAGGAAGAATTTTCTAATAAGTTCAACTAACAGGAACTAGAAGAGGCTGCCAGAGAAAGCCGTGCATGCCCTCTCCGTGGAGACGGACCCCTCACTGGCTGGGATGCTGTGGGTGGCATTTGGGCTCCAGAGCAGGGGTTCTCCGTCAGCAGTGGTTCTGGGTGGACGGGAATCACCTGGGGGCGTAAAGAGTCAGGCTGGGCCCACCCCCCCAGAGGTGTTAATGCCATTGGTCTAGGACACAGCCTGGGATTCTGGTCAAAGGCGCCCGGCGTCCATCTGCTTTAGGTGGAAGCAGGGGACACTTAGCATCCCTCCTGCCAGCCATGCCTAGCGATCCTTGTGTACCTGCAGCTTCGTGCCACCAGGCGCTGCTTAGGAATGCAGGGTCTCAGCCCCGCCCCAGACCCACCCGCTCAGAATCGCACTGTGACAAGATCCCAAGGTGATTGGTGTGTCCACTGGCGTTTGAGAAGCACTGCTGTAGACCTTTATTTGTCAAACACCTTGAACGGCTTCTTTTCATTTTATCTTGTGAACCATTGCGAGTGGCCACCAGGGCAGGCCACAGTCGCTGTTGCCAGATCAGATGTGTTTGCCGGAGGGGAAGTCGAGGCCCCGAGGGCGTCTCTCCCTCCAGGCGATGCCAATCTCCTGATGCGTAATCCAGGCCCACGTCCTGCGATGCCCTGCCCTCAGCGCAGGCTGAGTAAATATTTGATGTGCTGAGAAGGAAGAGACAGACAAAGGGTGGAGGAACCTCGGGGGCCCTTCTGTATCAAGCTCTCAGGCCAAAGGCACCTGAGCTTACCCTGAGCCCAGCTGCCTGTTTCCTGATCTCCATTCTGTGCTGGGGGCTCTGGGTTGTGATGTGAGGGCCCAGCTGAGGGTCCTGGTGAGGCTGAGGATGGGGGTGGACACACACGGTGGCTCCCTCAGAGGTGAGAAAGGATGGAGGCGCACCCTCGGCCGGGGCTGGAGGGCGTCTTGTTTCTGATGCGCTGGAGTGGGGACCCAAGGCCCCTTTCCAAGTACTGACACCCCTGGCTGGGGAAGTATTGTTGCTAGCTAACATCTAGGAATCATTTTCATGATATGTGACCTTCTTAACCCCTCTCTGCTTTGGCTTCCTCGTTGGTAAAATAGTGAGCATTCCATGCAGCCCTCTGGGGCCCAAGACGCAAGGGGAGAAGGCCTGGGGGGCTGGTGGCCAGCCAAGCACCCCCAAATCAAACCAATTCCTTTCCCTGCAGGAACTCACTGAAGCATCACGGCGGCGCTAGAGGCTGCCCTGCAGGGGAGTGGGAGGGGAAGGGTAACAAGAAGAGAGGAGGCCCGGGAGGAGGCCCTGGTGGCCCCGATGGTCACCAGGCTTCTTGTAAGGACTCCTTACTGTGGAAGCCGTTTGCCCTCCACGTGTGAATTTGCAGCAGAGCTGGTTTGCCAAGTTACCCTTTGAAAGTCTGCAGGCTCTGGGGGTGTTATGACGCTCGGTCAAACCAAGAGTGGGAAGGTCAGTCAGTGGAACAGGCAGTAAAGACCTGGCCGGGCCCCAGATCTCGGGATACGGCCTTTCTCATCCCAGTGTTCACGGCGTCCAGCATCCACAAGCAGAGGGATAGATGTGGGCATCTCAGTCCTTCCCTGCCCCCCCCACTGAGGGGTTCTTGCCTAAAGGAGCTGCAGGGTTCTTCCGGGGGCTGAGCCTGCTGGAGGAGGGGCTGGAGGGACGGGGGGATCCCGGCCCAGCCTTGGGGCTTAAAGCTCTGCGGGTCCTCCCTGCTCTTGTTGTCATTTGCTGTTTCCTTCCTTTATTTTTTTCCCTAAACTTGTTATTTTGAAATAGTAATAGGTTCCTAGGAAGTTGCAAAGAACTGAGTTCCGTGTGCCCGTCACCCTTTTCCCCGCATTGGTTAATCTTGCATCGCTAGGATACAATGCCAAAGCCAGGAAATGGCACCGGCACAATGTGTGTGTATAGTTCTGTCATTTTACCACATGTGTAACTTTGTGTGACCACCACCCCCATTCTCTTGATTTTTTTTTTTTTTTTTTAAGAATAGCTGTGGGATCCTCACAAACTCCCAAAAGACTGATTTCCTGGTGGCGGGAGGGAGCTATGTACATTTCAGATGAAGGAGACAGTTCACAGTTGTATCCTGGAGTTGTGTGGTGCAGCGACCCTCTGCCTGGCCTATGTGAAGTCACTCACGTGCACACGCACTTACACACACACACACACACACACACACACACACTGTACACACACAGATGCGTGCTTTGTCTGTGGAACACGTGGATGTGTTTGGCAGCCTTTTCCTAAGGCTGCTCCCTCCTTGGAAAGGAGAAGAGCCCACTCTGTTGACCTGTCTCCCTTTTTAGAGGAGAAATCAGCATGAGGTCAGATAGTGATAGAAATGGAAGTTGCTTTCACGTGTAAGGAAAAACGACCCCACCCCACCGTCGGGAAATGACTTGCAATCATTTGTGTCCTACACATCCAAACACAGACATAGCCCTCAAGGGCGCGGAGTCTACAATGAATTGGAATCTAAACTAGAGGAAGGGGCTTCCCTGGTGGCGCAGTGGTTAAGAATCTGCCTGCCAGTGCAGGGCACACGGGTTCGAGCCCTGGTCTGGGAAGATCCCACATGCCGCGGAGCAACTAGGCCCGTGAGCCACAACTACTGAGCCTGCGCGTCTGGAGCCTGTGCTCCTCAACGGGAGAGGCCGCGACAGTGAGAGGCCCGCGCAACGCGATGAAGAGTGGCCCCCGCTCGCAGCAACTGGAGAAAGCCCGCACACAGAAACGAAGACCCAACACAGCCAAAAACTAATTAATTAATTAAAAAATAAATAAAAAAAGTAAAAAAAATAAAAAAAATAAAAAAATAAAATAAACTAGAGGAAGCATTTGCACCCAGAAACCATAGAGCAGACAACCCACAAGTATTGCCATTTTACCTGTTTAGTATTAAATTTCGGATAGAGGGGTTAATTTTGTTTGAACCCCAGTCCGGAACACAAAGGCTGGGATCCATTGGGGCCAGATGTTGTCCTCAGTGAGTGAGTTTATGCCAGACCATCGGCAAACTCGGTCACAGGTGGTGCAAATGAGGTTCACGGCCTACTCCTTGCCACTGACGGCATCAGTACCTGACAGGAGACCGGAAGGCAGGTCCTTGACCTACATCTGACTCATTTGCTTGCAGACAGGCATGTCAGAGCCACAAACCTGGACTTCAGGCACCACATGCTCCAGGATACTAAGGATTTACGTGCCCACTGTTAAGAGCAGAGCAAGTTAGCACGAATGGCTCTGATTGTCACCATGGCACAGTCATGGATGGCGAATGCTCTGTCATGGCCAGGCTTTCCTCATCCTGCCTCCTTGTCACCTGTCTGGACACCTGGGCAGGTAATTCTCGCCCAGAAGAGTACATGGGCTAAATGACCATCTTCAAATAGTTAGAAGACCACATTTTTTTAATTGAAGTATAGTTGATTTACAATGTTGTGTTAATTTCTGCTGTACAGCAAAGTGATTGAGTTATATGTATACATTCTTTTTCATATTCTTTTCCATTATGGTTTATCACAGGAAATTGCATATAGTTCCCTGTGCTATACAGTAGGATCTTGTTGTTTATCCATTTTATATATAATAGTTTGCATCTGCTAACCCCAAACTCCCACTCCATCCCTCCGCCAACCCAAGTCTGTTCTCTCTGTCTGTGAGTCTGTTTCATAGATAGGTTCATTTGTGTCATATTTTAGATTCCACATATAAGCAATACCATATTTGTCTTTCGCTTACTTCACTTAGTATGATAATCTCTAGGTCCATCCACATTGCTGCAAATGGCATTATTTCATTCATTCTTTTTTATGGCTGAGTAATATTCTAGTGTGTGTGTGTGTGTGTGTGTGTGTGTGTGTATGCATATATATATATATATATATATATACATATATATATATATATATATATATATATATATACACCACATCTTCTTTATCCATCCATCTGTTGATGGACATTTGGGTTGTTTCCATGTAGAGGACCACATTTTATACAACATTTTAGAGTTTACAAAGTTATTTCTTATTCCACCAAAGGAAGAAACCACAGTCCAAAAAAAGTGGGTGATTCCCCAAGCTCATCCAGCTGGTCAGTGGATACCGTAGCCCTCTGAATCCTCTGATAACACGTTCCCACTGACTGAGGCCCATCCCACACAGAGCAGTCCTGTTTGGCCCTGGAGCGTGGCACGCAGCCCTGCAGCGTTTTGTGAGCTTGTGGGAGATAGAGGAGCAGCCCCTGGTTCCATGGGGAGCCCTGCCCCGGACTCATCTCATCTCTGCTCATCCTGCCCCTTCCAGGTCCCCCAAGGGCAGGCAGGGGCTTGAGAGAGCTTGACTCTAGTTCTGGATTCTGGCTTCCAAACCCAGCTCTGGCTACAGCTCCATGGGGCATCTGTCAAGATGTTTGTTTTTGAGTAAAACCATGATATTTTTCAGTATTTTAAAGTTTCCTTGAGACTGTTCTTCCCGAATTCAGTTCCTTCCTCTTTGTCTAAATCCAAGTCATGCTCTCGCCTTCTCCCTGTGGCCATATGAGGGCACTTAGGAGCTTATCAGAAAGCAAACAGTACCTTGGGAAGACGGAAAATTCATTCATTGCACTGGTTGCATCTGTTTTTCTGCAAGCAAGATAAGAGACAACAGAAAGAGGAAAGCATATGCTTTGTACGACTCACCACGATCCCACCTCTGATGCGGATGTGTTCTTCCTGCCCCTGGGATTCTTGGCCTCACGGTGGTGTAAATCCTACAGTGTTGCTGTCTCACTGTGTTGCCATGCAAGACTTATGAGCACACAGCACACACACACACAACCATACGTTGTTAAAAATTATAGCTAAGGCTTTGTTGTTTTTCATATAATTTTTCATGACCTCAAAATGTTTGCACGCATAGGGCCAGAGACAGACCACTCCTCGGGGTGAGTTGGCCTGGTGTCATTCTGACATAGACATGAACTTAACTTCTACTCTGGAACAAGGCAGAATAAACAGTTTCAATCATGTGAAGGAGGAAAGCAACTCAAGTGAGCAGTTCAGTGAGAGTATAGGTAAAAAAGAGAGAAAATATTTCTAGAAGAAAGAGTTAGGAAGGACTTAATATTCCTTACTGCCATTTTATTTTTTTACAATAATATATATTAATAAGTATAGGGACGTCCCTGGCGTTCCAGTGGTTGACTTCGCCTTCCATTGTGTGGGGTGTGGGTTGTGGGTTCGATCCCTGGTCAGGGAGATAAGATCCCACATGGCTCACGGCCAGAAAACCGAAACATAAAACAGAAGCAGTAGTGTAACAATTTCAATAAAGACTTTAAAAGTGGTCCACATCAAAAAAACTTTAATAATTATATATGATATATATAATAGAGAACTTGACTTTGCCTAATGAAACATGGCCTAAGATCTTGACTTTTTCATTCTGAATGAAAGAAGGAAGAAATTACAATGAATACGTATTGCTTCTCCTTCTGAAAACGAGATAACTTTTTTTTTAAGGTTCTGATCTTTTTTATTTTATTTTATTTTTTTTAACATCTTTATTGGAGTATAATTGCTTTACAATGGTGTGTTAGTTTCTGCTTTATAACAAAGTGAATCTGTTATACATATGTTCCCATATCTCTTCCCTCTTGCGTCTCCCTCCCTCCCACCCTCCCTATCCCACCCCTCTAGGTGGTCACAAAGCACCAAGCTGATCTCCCTGTGCTATGCGGCTGCTTCCCACTAGCTATCTATTTTACATTTGGTAGTGTATATATGTCCATGCTACTCTCTCACTTTGTCCCAGCTTATCCTTCCCCCTCCCCATGTCCTCAAGTCCATTCTCTACATCTGCGTCTTTATTCCTGTCCTGCCCCTAGGTTTTTCAGAACCGATTTTTTTTTTTTTAGATTCCATATATATGTGTTAGCATACGGTATTTGTTTTTCTCTTTCTGACTTACTTCACTCTGTATGACAGACTCTAGGTCCATCCACCTCACTACAAATAACTCAATTTCACTTCTTTTTATGGCTGAGTAATATTCCATTGTATATATGTGCCACATCTTCTTTATCCATTCATCTGTCGATGGACAACACTTAACGTTGCTTCCATGTCCTGCCTATTGTAAATAGAGCTGCAATGAACATTGTGGTACATGACTCTTTTTGAATTATGGTTTTCTCAGGGTATATGCCCAGTAGTGGCATTGCTGGGTCGTATGGTAGTTCTATTTTTAGTTTTTTAAGGAACCTCTGTACTGTTCTCCATAGGGGCTGTATCAATTTACATTCCCACCAACAGTGCAAGAGGGTTCCCTTTTCTCCACATCCTCTCCAGCATTTATCGTTTGTAGATTTTTTGATGATGGCCATTCTGACTGGTGTGAGGTGATAACCTCATTGTAGTTTTGATTTGCATTTCTCTGATGATTAGTGATGTTGAGCATCCTTTCATGTGTTTGTTGGCAATCTGTATATCTTCTTTGGAGAAATGTCTATTTAGGCTTTCTGCCCATTTTTGGATTGGGTTGTTTGTTTTTTTGATATTGAGCTGCATGAGCTGCTTGTATATTTTGGAGATTAATCCTTTGTCAGTTGCTTCATTTGCAAGTATTTTCTCCCATTCTGAGGGTTGTGTTTTCGTCTTGTTTATGTTTTCCTTTGCTGTGGAAAAGCTTTTAAGTTTCATTAGGTCCCATTTGTTTATTTTTGTTTTTATTTCCATTTCTCTAGGAGGTGAGTCAAAAAGGATCTTGCTGTGAGATAACTTTTTAATATTTTCATTTAAACCAGACCATCTCCTTTTGTTTTATTTATTGGTGGGTTTCCTTTTCTTTCAAAGATGTTTGTGGAAATGAAATGTACTTCTGTTTACGTTCATAACATCCAAAAATCTGAGCGTGGCCATGGAATGATGATTTCGTTCTGTCCTAAAGAATCTGATAGCTTTTTCACAGACTCGAGAATTCAGCATATTCTAAGGATTGAAGAACTGCATGACTTTTTTAGGCGAAGATAAGAATATAACCCCATTATAGGAAAGGAATCTGAAAAAGAATAGATATATATATAAGTGAATCACTTTGCTGTACACCTGAAACTAACACAACATTGTAAATCAACTCTACTTCAATATAAAATAAAAATTTTTAAATAAACAGTGCCTCTAAAAAAAAGAATATAACACCATTAAATATACTGAGTTGCTTAGTTAAGTAATCAAGTAACTGGAACATGCTCTGAGGTAATGCTGCGTTAATTAATAAACGCATTGAAGAGTAGATTGGACAGGCAGAGTCAACTGCTTTTAACAGCATTTCACATTCACCTTTGCTAAATTTGGCTAAACATATAAAATTAATTATTTAAAATAAAAAAAGGAATCCAAACTTCCTCCCATTTTACCTAGAATTTCAAAGTTAAAAAAAAAAAAAGGTAGTTCGTTGTGGCGTCATGGAAACCAGGTGTATGATAGTCTGTTAAGCAGACTCACGGGCGGTGAGGAGCTTTGCTTGCAGAAGGATCAAGAGGGAGGGTGGGATTCTGAGCTCCTCCAGTGGGTGGGCCGTGAGCCACTCACACATGTAAAGTATGATTCAGTTCCCAGAAATGTTGTTTATCACCAACTCTTCCGGAAAATTCTGTTATGCAAGCTGACATCCCCTGTACAGGAACCTTTCGGATTGCAAGGGAAGTTTAAAAGGGCTTGCCTTGCAGTCTCCCTGCTTGCTGGTAAATATCTTTGGAATTTGAAAATGAAGCTAACTGATGTCCATGGTTAGCATCTGTCATTGAAATGAGAACCTTGTGAAGGGTTCCTGGATTGCTCTAATAATCCCAGCCACCTGAGCTAACACTCCTTGAACTTTACCCCGTGGCTCACAATCTAGGTGCTTGACAGGTGTTATGTCCTTAAATCTCAGCCACCCTGTGAAGGTGAAAGACCGGGCAGAGAGAGGTTCAGTAACTTGCCTGAGGTCACTCAGCTAGTTAAACGACAAGAGTCATATTTTGAATGTGTTGGATCTTCCTGGACCGTTGCCTTTTCGTCATTGGTGGGGAACCCAGGGCATAACATGTGTGCTGAATAAGCATGTGAACAAAGGCCGGGAGGAGGAGGAAGGAAGGGCTGCTGTCGAGGCCCAGGGATGCCCTGGCCTCTGCCTTTTCGTTCTTGAAAATGCCAAGGAGAAAACTTTTCAGAGAAGGTCGTGGCTGAAAGAGGCTAGGTGGACGTTCCCAAACTTGTGGGTTTTTAGATCTGAACACATCTCCATGGTTTATTGTCAAAGCCTTCCGATACCTTTGTTACAGAAATGCAATGCAGGGGAAACAATGTCCAGCATCTTACACATCTGCGTTTATAGACTCGGTCACTGTGGCCTGGCCAGGGCCACAAGGCCACTGCTCTTGGGAAATTTCTGTGGGGCGCCAGGCTGACTTGGGTCTGCTCCTGCTCCAGGGGCACCAGTGAGCTCTTTGAAGGGTTGAGCTAGGGGGCCTGTCCCTCCTGGGAGCCCCAGGGAGCAGGACCTGGGCCCCAGGGTCCCCAGCATCAGCCTCCAGGTTTGTGCTGGGCCCTCCTGAGACCTGATTTCAGACACCGGCTCCTGGAAGTAGGTTAGATCACTCGGGCCTCGGGGGAGCCTCCCTCAAGGTGTCTGGTGCTTTGTTCGACTTCTGAGCCCGAGAGGCCGGAAGGGGTGGGCTTCCCATCTGCACAGTTGCAGTCACACCGAACACGGGCATCATAGGGACAGTGCGGCAACTTCCCCTCCAGGCTGGGGCCCTGGGATGTGCCAGACATCTGACTCAAGTCCATCCTTGCCCCAGCAGCACCTAGTTATTACCAGTAGTCGAGGGTGGAGGGACCCTGCGAGCTGGGGAGCAGCTCCACGGATGGCTTGCAGTATCTGTGCACGTTGTCAGGAGGGCACACCTTTGCAAGAGAAGCAGGTGACTCCACCGCCATAAGGACACTAACTGATTTGTCTTTGAAGACAGGGAGATGGCAGAGGGCGTCTACACTGTTCACTTCCTGCAGTTTGCTTTTTTTTTTTAAGAACCATTTACCCACATTTTCTTTGCGTTTTCCTCATTCCCTGGGTCCTCTGTCTGCCCCCGGAGGCTGCCTGAGCCCCCCCAGGCTGGGCCCAGAGCCTCCGAGGGCCAGAGGGGGGTGGGAAGGGGGGGCGAGAGGGGGCCGCCCCTCTCCCCCGGCCGGCCCTGCCTTCGCATCATTAGTTCATCGCCGGGGAAGAACCGTGTCGCTGAGCTGACCTACTTTTCCTGTTTGCCCACAGCAGGCTAAGCCTGTTTAGCATTGTCCGGAGGGGCCGGGCAGAGCAAGGAGCTTTCCGAGTCGTACAGATGGCCGTCTTCGGAGGGAACGTGATTTAATCTGGTTGCCCTGTTTTCCATTAGTCTAACGCGTTAGGACCCGGGGCCCGAGGTGACCCAGGGACACCATCCAAGCACAGGGGCCGCCCGGCTCCCAGGGCAGCCTACCCGCCAGGGAGCCTGCGTTACGGTGAATGATTGCCGGAACCACAGGCCCGGGCTTCTCTCCAAACTTTAAAAACAGATCCCTAAATGGAAGCTCTCCCACCGGGCATCTTCTCTGCGGGAATCTGCACTGAGCCCGGAATGTCTGCTGAGACGCAGAGGGTGGGCACCGTGCTGGCCTTGGAGGAGGTTACCATCCAGTCGGGGTGGAGGGTGGACAGCTAAGGCCAACGTGGCAGAAACAGAAGAATGTTATAATGAGGCGGGAATGGCGGAGGTGGGGCAGGGGGTAGGACCCAGACCTTGGATGGCGTGGGGAGGGCTGGAGGGATGAAGAGGGTGGTGATGGCGGTGGAAGCAGGAGGATGTCACGGCAGTGCAGATGTTGGGCGGCATGGATGGGGGACGACATGATGGGGTGGGAGTAGCTGAAGTCACAAAGGCAGCTCGTCGCTGAGTGCTTTGGATGCCGTGCTTGGGGATTCAGGTGTGTGCTGGAAGCCGAGAGGTGCGTACCAGTAAGTGCACGTGCTACACACACTTTTATTCTTTTTTTTAAACTTTAGTTTGTTGAACTATACTTGGTTTACAATGTTGTGTTAAGTTCTACTGTACAGCAAGGTGATTCAGTTACACATATATATACATTCTTTTCCATTATGGTTTATCACAGGATATTGAATAGAGTTCCCTGTGCTCTACAGTAGGACCTTGTTGTTTATCCATTCTGTATATAACTGTTTGTATCTGCTAACCCCAACCTCCCCCTGCATCCCTCCCCCAACCCCCTCCCGCTTGGCAACCACAAGTCTGTTCTCTATGTCTATGACTCTGTTTCTGTTTTGTAGAGAAGTTCACCTGTGTCGTATTTTAGATTTCACATGTAAGTGATATCATATGGTATGTCTTTCTCTTTCTGACTTACTTCACTTAGTATGATAATCTCTAGGTTCATCCATGTTGCTGCAAATGGCATTATTTCATTCTTTTTTATGGCTGAGTAGTATTCCATTGTGTGTGTGTGTGTGTGTGTGTGTGTGTGTGTGTGTGTGTGTGTGTGTGTGTATGTGTGTATGTACCACATCTTTATCCATTCATCTGTTGTTGATGGACATCTAGGTTGTTTCCATGTCTTTGCCATCGTAAATAGTGCTGCAATGAACTTTGGGTTGCATGTATCTTTTCGAATTAGAGTTTTTTTACGGATATATGCCCAGGACTGGGATTGCTGGATCAGATGGTAACTCTATTTTTAGTTTTTTAAGGAACCTTCATACTGTTCTCCATAGTGGCTGCACCAACTTACATTCCCACCAACAGTGTAGGAGGGTTCCCTTTTCTCCACACCCTCTCCAGCATTTGCTATTTGTAGATTTTTTAATGATGGCCGTTCTGACTGGTACACACACTTTTATTCTTAGCTGGATGTCTCTGCATTGCTGCTTGTGGGCACAGGATGATGTTTGTTAGAGCAGGGAACAAGCATAGGATGAGATAGTCATGACTGAATAAGCTGACATGGGAAAACAGAAGCTGAGCTTTACCTGTAGTTTATTTCACTAACTCACGTGTTGTGTGCCCAGCACATGCCTCCTGGAAGGTGTTCTGGGCCTGCACTTTCTCAGCCCTGGCTGAGCGTCTTGATGAGGGGTCATGTCTTGCACGCTCCCTGACATCCTGAAGCCTCCACCCGGGCTTCAGAGCTGGAGTAGAAGGGGTGTCGGGCCGGTGGGCGAATTGTGCATTGATTGGGGTCACGTCAGGAGATGTTTGTAGGAGGAGAGAGCTCAGTCTCTTTTTAAAATGAAAATATACCCTTCTCGCTCCCCTTGGAGTTTCTGCAGTGCTGTCCAGGGGTGGATGTGAGTGAGGAGAGAGGTCTTCTAAGATATCTTTAACTTACACCATGAATATCTGAAGGTACAAAATGGGGAAACTGGACATTTCCAGTCCTGCCGGGTTGACCTTTAAAGGTGTGAAAACCAGACATTTCTGGACCTGCTGATGCTCTGCTTGCTTGATGAACAGGACTGGGTCTCAGTCGGTGGCTTTCTTTCTGCCCGTGGCCGGGTCTTCCTGGTAGAGATGCTTCAAGTCCCCTCTCCCGGGGTAGGGTGCTGGGGGCTTCCTGCCCTACGTGCTGTTTGCGTCTGTTCTGTATCTCATCTCCCCTTTGTGTCCGGAGGGCAGGCCTTTTTCAGACTTTGTGCGAAAGGTCTGCGAGTGTTTCTTGAGGAGAAAGGCCAGCTTCCAGGACATTTAGGGCCCACCTGCGACCCCCCGTCCTGCAGACCCCGGTGTGCATTTGACAGTGGCAGCCAGGGATGGAGAGAGAGAGTACAGGATGCTGTTGGGAAGCCCCAGGGAGACTCGGGCCACTGATGTCCTTACCGTGGGGATGCTTTGAGGGCAGGCGTCCAGTGGGAGAGGGGACAACACTATTCTTGTTGTAAATTGTCCCCGACCCAAAGCCCATGGCGCATCCCAAAATGTGACCCTGGTTCTGGGGCCTTTGATGGGTCCTTGGTCTCATGAATGCGGTCGTTCTCTGAGGGGTGGTACCCCCTCCCTCATCAGGGGCTGCTTCCCGCTGGGTGGGGCTGGGCCCCTCTTTGAGGCCCCTGGGGATAGCACGTTGAGAGCGGCAGTGACCTGGAGCAGAGACACCAGTCTGCACAAGGAGCCCACCTCTTTTTTTCAGCACAGATAGGTCTGGGAATCAGTCACCACGGCCGGTTTCCCAACGATGGGCTCCAGATCAACCCAGACTCTCACGTCATGTGAGGAGGTGTGTCCAGGCAGCTTGGGTGGACCTTCCAGCCTCACCCCACCCCGGGCAGCACCCGCTTCCCCCAGGAGAACTGAGCTCAGCTGAATTGTATGTAGGGAGTAGACAGAAGGAGTGTAGGACGATCTAACTTCATGGGTACCTGTGAAAAGCAAGCATGGAAAGTTGCGGTAGAGTTGGAAGCATTAGGAAGAGCGTTCTGTGGGGCCCCTGCAGCCCCTGAGCTCTGAGCAGAGGTGGTAGGCTGGAGCTCCCTGGCTTTGCGGGGAGGGCCATGCTCTCTGTTTAAACTGTAAAGAAAAGAAGTGATTGCAATGATGGGAGAAGAGGGAAGGCAATGCTTGGTACCAACCAGGTGTGCAGCAGTAGGTAAGTTACCTGCGACTCTGAAGATGCTGACCTGCTGTCATTCCAAAGTCATGGCTTCTGCTCAGTGCACCATGGAAAGGAGGCGGTTCACCTTTCTTGCCCAGCCCTCCCTCTGCTAAGTGCTTTACCCAGATGAGGTGTCCTGATGGGTTCTCAGGAGGATGGTGGAAAGTGGGGATCATCCCCCATTTACACATGAGCTCATCATTCCCCAGGCTCTGTCTGGACCACCGCACTGAGTGAAGGAAAGAGGCAAGAGGACACACAAACCTAGATCTCATTAGCTTCCAAACTAATTTTGCTGCGTCCCACAGTTAGCAGTTACAGAAGCATCCCACATTTTTATTCAATGTTATTTGAAGCTCTGATATTAAACCACAGACTCCAAAGCCTGGGTGTCCAAAACAAACATGACTTCTCATCTCAAGGACATCTTCTTTTTCTTGTGCTCTCTTTGCAAACTTGAGCCCATTAGGATGAGCGCTCCCACGCCCAAAGGAGCGTTAGGACCAATGGTTAGGTGGCCGGAGATGCCGGGCTGCAGCAGCGTCTTATGGATTCATTTCGGTTTGTCTGTGGCAGCTGAATGGCTTGCACTGACTCAGTTCCGAATATGACTCATAAATCTCCTTTTCCCCCTCGTGCTGATTTTTATAGGCGTCTGTTGTCCACGTCCTGACCACGCACTGTCACCCATCAGATTCTCTAGTTGACTCGGTTTACACTGTGCAGTCTAAATTCTTTAGAAAGGGGCCACTAAAAGGAATCGTCAGTGATTGGAACATAAGTTCCAAAGGTTGCAAGAATCACGTCATGTTAGATGACCCGTCGATCAAGATATGGTAACGATGTCTATTTTGGAAATTCTTTGCTGACCAAATGATGTCATTGCAAATTTACTTAATACCAAATTTCTAACTTTCTCCTTCCATTCCTTCATTGCTTATGTCACTGTTTCCCTGAGTAATGAATCATCAGACCCTTGGAAAAAGGAAAGCATGAAGGGGGCATCGTGATCATAACAGGCAAATAAAGCCTCAGCCTTGACCTTGGAGATGCTTGTGGGATAATTCTCATAGGGTCACGGAAGTTTGCTGAGTGAGGGTCTCTCTTTGGTTTCTCCTGGGAGTCTGGCTCTGTGAGGCCCCAGCCAGCTGGGGGGTAGGGGGAAGGGGGGAGGCTTTGGTAAAGCTTCGGTGAAGGATGGACCCGTCCACCTTGACTTTCCCAATTTGCAGAATGTGAGAGATCATGCTGAGAATTCCCCAGCTGGAGGGGAATTGGGGTTGCAGGAGCGGGCAGCTCTCAGGTTGGCACTGTCCATTTCCTTTAGAAGAACTATTATTTTTCCCTGTGAATGAATCATTGCAATCAAAATGATGTGCCCTGGAGAGGAAGAATTAAAATGTGGAAGTTATTTCCTAGCCTCCCCCAAAGGACAAAGGGAGACAAGTCAGCACTGTAGCTCATCAGTGACTGTATTTCAAAGCCTTTTTATTTCTTAAATATAATGAGGAAAAATCATTATCGAGCTCCCACGTGGGAGATCCAGATGTTAATCCAAAGCGACATGAGGTGCCTTCACCAGGGGCAGGCTGGGAGGACAGAAGGCACACTCGCTCTTGACAATAAATAAGCCCCAGCCGACTGGGGAGATATCTGCATGGCGGTGCCGCTTTGGGTTTCCATTTGCTCTTGTTTGCAGTATTTTTTCTTTTTCATGATCGAAAGTCACCAGGTTTGGTAGGTACGGTGAGGAGGAATATTCGGATTTTCCAGCTACCTTGGGGTCTGTGATTCAAACCATTTCTCCACCAATTTTAAAAGGTCATGATTTTAGTTTGAAAAAACATGGGACTTGCAATGCAATAGGCTTAGGGTACTCATTTCAGGGGAAATTCATGATGATGTGGAGTGACCCACTGGGCCTCTTAAGGCTGTACAAAAAGTTCAAAATTAAAAAGACACTGAAGAGGAAGGCTGAGCACTGATGCTAGTGTCTTTCTGGCCCCCATCTTGTTTTTACAAATAAAGTTTTGTTGACACAGCCATACACGCTCGCTGACACACCATCTCTGGCTGCTTTCACACTATGATGGCAGAGTTGAGTGGTTACAGCAGAGACTGGACGGCCTGCATCTAAAATACTCAGCAGGTGGCCCTTTACAGAAGAGTGTTGCCAACCCCTGCTTTAGGAGCATGACATACCTTTCCATGTAGGTTGCATTAGCCTTCCCTGGAGCCCCAGGAGGGAGCTGCCAGCCCCCAGCGGGGTCCCTGTCCCCTGTAGGATGCATTGATCTCTTGTCTCCCTGCTGACACCCTGTGCTACCCAGGGCAGACGTGGCATGAGAAAACAGTCACACTGCCACTTGCTGGTCCCTGTTCAAGGGCCAGAGTTGTGATCCGTGGTGTAGTAGGTGCCTGTGAGAGAGAGCCCTTGGGGGCGGAAATTTCACTTAGGCAATGGGGATGTCATTTGCCGACCTCATTTGGGTCCCTCCATTCAATTAGGTCACTAGATGCTCATCGAGGACGTCCTCGGTCATTTCAACCTGTGTTTCTTTCACTCTCTCCTCTCCCTCCCTCCCTCCCCTCCTCACAAGGACCAAGTTTCTATTATCACTGGATGCTGCAGGCAGCACCCCCTGGGCGTGTGTGTCTGTCTATCTTTCCACCATGCCTACACACACACACACACGCGCACACACACACACGCACACGTTTTCGAGGCTGACTAGCAGGCCAGAACAGGAACCCCACTCCACCCGAAGACCTATTATAGGCTTAAGTACCAGTTTCCACTGCGCATTGTCACTAATGATATTGTGGTTAATAGTAGCTAAAATCTTCCCATGCCCCTTTTGCGCCGGGGTCAAATGAGTGAGGGACTCCGCAGCAGCCCTGCTGGCCGGCAGCCATAGGTGGTCTCTGGAGGTGGGGCGGGAGCACGTGTCTGGTGCCTCTGCTGGAAAAGCTCCCCCCCGCAAAAAAAAAAAACAGCCCTTTCTTCCCTGGTCAGGAGTGCCCCTCTGAAACCTGAGGTCTGTGCCACCCCGTTCACCCCATGGTGCCCTTCTCATTGGGCAGAGAGTGTGTGTATTGAAATTTAAGGCAGACAAGGAGAACAGATGAGGCTGGACGCACCTGCCTCCGCGGGGGCTCAGGACCACAGAGGGCATACAGAGGTTAGGGTGGTTACACAGGGCGGAAGTGGGGTGAACGGGGCCCTCTGTGCTGTAGGGGGCACCCTGGCCCTCCTTGCACACGTGCACCCTGACACTTACGCCGCACATGCTCTCTGCCTGGTGACCTCATGAAGTTCAAGGGATTTGCTTCAGGTCAAATGGAACAAGTGGGTCGGAATTGAAATTGAAATCGGGCTGCCTCTGAGGTCAGGAGCCCACATATCCCGAGCAGGCAGTGGGTCAGGTCAGCCCGAGGAGATGCAGTCCAGGGTAGGCTCTATCCGCAGAGCTGGGGGTCCCTGGGCAGCTCAGGGACCAGTTCTTAAGGGGAGGAGACTATGGCCCTTTCCACCCACAGGATGGATGGAGAGGAAATGAGATGATGCTTTTCCGGCACGCAGCGGCGGCCGAGGGTTGGTGAGGGAGCCACTGGCTTCTCCCGAAGGCGCTGCTCCAAGTGGATTTTCCCTTTAGTCAATAGCTCCTGCGCACATGGCAATTTTTGTTTTAATTTTTGGTCATCAGCACGTCACTGTACCTTCACGTGTACCGCGTAAGTACTGGTACCCTGGATTAACCGTGATCATTGAGGGGCTTGTGGGAGTCGGTATTAGTCCATATTGTGGGAGTCAGACAGGGGTTTGGTCCTGGCTGTGTCCCCCTCTCTTCCTCCCTCCCTCCCTTCTCTCCTTCATTCCTCATATGTTTATTGAGCACCTGATATGGGTAAGGAGCTGGGCTAGACATCGTGGCCTGGGTAACGGCTAAAGACGCCTTGTACCTCATCCTTGCCATCCAAATGGGGAACCGGATGTTGAGTGTCTGCCAGGCTCGTGCTGGTACTGTCATACGTTCCGACTTAATTAGGCTCATTTAAAAGTCACGGCTGTCCTCGGAGGTAGGTCTCCATCACTCCCCTGATCCAAACCTGCAGTGCCTTCCCATCTCACTCCGAGCCAAGGCCAGACTCCATCCAGTCTCCCTGGCGTGTCTCCCCCTCGCTAGCCCCCTCCACCACGCTGGCCTCTTGGCTGTTTCTGGCTCTTGTTGCTGTCTCTACACTCACACCCTCTCTTCTCTCAGGCTGTGGCTCACATATCACCTTATCAGTGAGGCCTGTGGTGCTCCTAAAGCACCAGACCACGGCGCCAGCCCCCCAGAGCGCTCCCTGTTCCCCCCGGTTCTCCTTTATCTTTCTCCACACCACTTACAACCAATGACAAGCCATATGTTTACTTACTTAAGTGCTTGTGGCTTGCCCTCACCGCCTGCCTGCCCCCTACCACCTGAGCGCCATGGGAGCAGGGGCGTTGCCTAGACTCTCAGGGATTATCTATTGAATCATAGAACATCGCATGTGGATGTCATCTTAGTGCTTCGGTGACTACACCTCGGTGTCTCTTCACAGAAAGACAATCCCAGTAAACATCACAGCAGGCATTTTTATAGAAATTGACAGTGTCAATTCTGAAACTTACTTGGAAATGCAAAGACCTAAAATAGCCAAGAATCTTGAGAAAGAAGAATAAAGTTGGAAGGCTCACACTCCATTGATGTCAAGAATTCCTACAAAACTCCAGGAGTTAAGAGAGTGTGGTTCTGGCGTAGAAATAGACAAATACAAGATGCCGCAGGGTCAGGAAACATAAGATAACTTTACTTAAACAGCAGGTTAGTTACGTTTTCAAATAAAATGCTCAGTGTGTTTCCAGGGGAAGTACCTCTAAGTTTAAACATAGGTCCAACTGTTAATCTGATCAGAGTTCAATAATTATATATCAAAGTCTCAAAACACAGGGAAAATCGTGCATTTTGTGTACTTTTTTTGAGACTAATAATTGGACCTACCATCTTCAGTTTAGAGATTCTTCATCTGAAAACAGGATCCTTGGAAGTTGAAGAAAAACACATTGTACATATTATGTGTAAATGTAACTACAGTACGATTTGAAGATAAGTTTATTGCTACTTCAGCAGGTGACTACGGTCAACTTAACAGTGATACAGCCTCTTAATACCCTTGAGATGATGTGATAAGAATGGTACTTTAGGACTTCCCTGGCGGTCCAGTGGTTAAGACTCCGTGCTTCCAATGCAGGGGGTGTAGGTTTGATCGCTGGTCAGGGAACTAAGATGCCACATGGCACGCGGCCAAAAAAGAAAAAAAAAAAAAGACTGATACTTTACCTCTGTGGGCTTTCTCCTAAAAACCCATCTGGCCAATCTGGGAAAAACATCAGACAAACCCAAATCGAGGGACAATCTACAAGTATTCCTCAAAATGGTCAAGGTCATAAAAAACAAGGAAAGTCTGAGAAACTGTCATAGCCAAGAGGAGCCTATAGAGACATGACAGCTAGATGGAGTGTGGTTTCCTGGATGGGATACTGGGACAGAGCAAGGACATTAGATAAAAACTAAGAAAATATAAATGAAGTGTGGACTTTACTTAATAATAATGTATCAGTATCAGTATTGGTTCATTAATTGTGACAAATACACCATAGTAGTGTAAGGTATTTATAACAGGGGAGACTGGGTGCAGGATATGTGGGAACTCTCAATACTGTCTTTGCATTTTCTATAAATCTAAAATTGTTCTAAAAAATAAAGTTTATTTTTAAAAATAAGTTTAGGGAATTCCTTGGCAATCCAGTGGTTAGGACTCCGTGCTGTCACTGCCGAGGGCCCAGGTTCAATCCTTGGCTGGGGAACTAAGATTGCACAAGCTGTGCGGCGTGGCAAAAAAAAGTCAATGGTATTTCAATATACTAGCAATGAATACCCCAAAAATGAAATTAAGAAAAAAAATTGTATTTAAAAAAAATAAGTTTATCCTATGTGTCTGAACTTTAAGGACACCCTATAGATAAATAGAACTGAACAGAGATTCTGTAAATACACACGCATATAGCATCACACAAGATATTTGACAAAGTGACAATGCAATTGGGAAAGAAATATCTTTTCAATAAATGATCCTGGAACAAGTGAGTATACAGATGGGGGAAAAAAAGGTGATCCTTGACCACTATCTTACACCACACATAAAATTTAATTTGCAATGGAGTGTAAATCAATGTAAAAGCTAAAATGATAAAGCTTCTAGAAGAAAACGTAGGATAATTCTTCATGACACCGAGGTGGCAAAGACTTCTTAGGACACAAAAATAAAAAATGTATAAATTTATCAAAATTAAAAACCGTTCATCAAAAGACATCATCAAGAAAGTTAAAAGACCAGCCACAGGCTGGGAGAAAATGTTCACAATACATATATCTGGCAAAGTACTTATATCCAAAAGAGAGAAGCTTCTACAGATTAGTATGATGAAGATAAACAGCCCAATTTCTTTAAAAAAGAAGAAGAAAAAGAAAGAAAAGTGGGCAAAACACTTGGACACATCACAAAAGAAGCTGTCTAGACAGCAAATAAGTCCATGAAAAGATGCTCAACATCATTAATCATCAGGGAGATGCAAAGTCAAATCCTGATGAGATCCCAAAACATACCTACTAGGATGACTAAAATTAAGAAGACATACCAAGTGTTGGGTGAGAATGTGGGGCCTCTGGAACTCTCGTGTGCTCCTGGTGCAAATATAAAATTGTACAGTCACTTTGGGAAACAGTTGGGCAGTTTCTAATATAGTAAGCATATGGCTATACTGTGATCCAGCAGGTACACTCTTAGTTGTGTATACCCAAAAGAATGAGTGCTTATTTCCACCAAAACACTTGGATCTAACTTATCCTGGTGATGTTAATTTTGACCCCGGGTGAAGGTGGTGTCTGCCAATCTTCTCTACTTATAAAGTTACTATTTTTCTTTATAATTAATAAATATCTTGAGGGAGATACTTTGAACTATGCAAATAACCTGATTCTCCTCAAACTTTTGCCCATTAATTTCAGCATCCATCAGTGGATTTTGCCTGCAACAGTTATTACTTTGATGTACTGATGGTGATCTTCAATTTCCCTTCTTCCTTCTACATTTATTAATTGAAATTCTTCTGTAAGGGAAACCTGTCCCCTCCTCCATTTATTTATTCATTTAATTATTTATTTGTACCAATGGACTCATGAATATTTAGTTTATTCTCTGGGTTACAATCTATCATTACAGAGTTCCAATAGTTCCAGGCTCTCTTTTCCTCAGCCTCTCATCATTCTCATTGGTTATTATTTCTTGAGTGGTTAGTTAGTAGATGCAGATGCCTATACTTGAAATTTTGGGAGATGTTACAAGGTGTAAAAAGACTCCAAATAGTTTGTGTTCCAGAAAAAGGCAAGAAACCCAGAACTGAAAGAGCCCCCAAGAAATGAAATGTACTGGGTATGCTGGGTCACCTCCCTGTGCCCCTCTCCCCGTCCCCACCGTTCTGTCTGCCCCGGAGGCTCCCCTGTGAGGATGTCATAAGTAGCCTCCCTCTCTGTCTTCTGGGTAGTGTGGCCAACAGGAGACACAAGTGGGAGATTGGGGAGGACGGACAAGGAGGTGAGATATTTATCCCCTCGGCTCCCTTCTCACAAGGTTTCTTCAGGCTGACTGCGTCCCTCCACCAAATACCACCTCTCCTATATGACACACTCATTCCAGGTCCAGGTAACCATTTCCCTCTTGTCCCTCGATGCATAGAGGTGTCAACAGCTCTGCTGACACCAACCCTAGGTACCTGCACCATCTCTCCTGGTTTCCCTAGCCACCCCACCTCCACACACCTTTATAAACAGCCTCCTTGCAATTAAGTCCTGTTTCCTGTTGGGACCGTGATGAAGAAACCCCTAAATGTCTAGCCCATCTAGGCTGTGTGGGTTATCTGGAGTAAAAATACTAGAGCTTTCCACCATTGTTCACTTTGGGGGTTAATCATATCAACAGTTATTTTCTCAGCTCTAAACAAAATCTCCTTTGCCTTCATTTCAGCTCATTTTCTCTTCCCTGGCCTTCTGTGGTCATTAAAAAAAAAAAAAAAAAAAAAAAACTGCTGCTCAAAATCCTTTTTAATTGGAAATTCTTTTTAAAAAAATTTTTGTTGAAATATGGTTGATTTATAATGTTGTGTTAGCTTCAGTTATACAGTAAAGTGATTCAGATATATAGATATATATAGATATATGTATTCTTCTTTTACATTCTCTTCCATTATAGTTATTACAAGACATTGAGTATAGTTCCCTGTGCTATACAGTAGGTCCTTGTTGGTTATCTATTTCATATATAGTAATGTGTATATTTTAATCCCAAACTCCTAATTTATTCCTCTCCCCTCCTCTCTTAATTGGAAACTCTTTATACAATTGAGAAAAGTCACTGTCACCCCTTAAACTTCTCTATTGTTCCTTTAACCCAACCTCACAGGACTACTTTTCTTCCCCTTTTCCCTCTTTCTTGTGTGCTTTGGGCCCCTCCAGCTCCTCCACATCATGAATTAAAAGAGTGACTCAAAGATACAAGGGAGGAGGGACCCCCATGTTCCTCATAATAGTCAAAAGGTGGAAGCAACCCAGGGTCCATCAACAGAGGATGGATAAACAAAAGGTGGTCCATACATACAGCAGAATATGATTCAGCCTTAGAAAGGAAGGAAGTTCTGACACCTGCCAAGTACACGATGAACCTTGGGGCATTATGCTAAATGACACAAACCCATTACAAAAGGACAGATCCTGTATAATTCCACCTGTATGAGGGCCCTAGAGTCGTCAGAATTGTAGAGACAGAAAGTAGAATGGTGGTCATCAGGGGTTGGATGAAGGAAAGTGGGGAGTCAGTGTTTAATGGGGACAGAGTTTCAGTTTTGCAAGATAAAAAGAGCTCTGGAGATGGATGGTGGTGATGGTTGCACAACAGTATGAATGTACTTAATGCTACTGAGCTGTAGAGTTAAAAATGGTAACTTTTATGTTACGTGTACATGACCGCAATTGTTTTTTTATGTGCACTTTTTTGATTTTTAATTTAATTTTTATTTTATATTGGAGTATAGTTGATTTAAAATGTTGTGTTAGTTTAGGTGTACAACAAAGTGAATCAGTTATACATATACATATATCCATTCTTTTTCAGATTCTTTTCCCGTATAGGTTATTACAGAATATTGAGTAGAGTTCCTTGTGCTATATTGTAGGTCCTTGTTGTTTATCTATTTTATGTATAGTAGTGTGCATATGTTAATCCCAAACTCCTAATTTATCCCTCCCCGCAACCTTTCCCCTTTGGTAACCATAAGCTTGTTTTTGAAGTCTGTGAGTCTATTTCTGTTTTGTAAATAAGTTCATTTGTATCATTTTTTGAGATTCCACATATAAGTGATATCATATGATATTTGTTTTTCTCTGTCTGACTGACTTCACTTAGTATGGTAATCTCTAGGTCCATCCATATTGCTGCAAATGGCATCATTTCGTTCTTTTTTATGGCTGAGTAGTACTCCATTGTATATATGTACCACATCTTCTTTATCCATTCCTCTGTTGATGGACATGAGGAAGGCATGGGAGACAACAGGTGTGACAAAACAGGACACTGATGTGAAGCTTCTGGGGCAGGTGCTCCTGGGGAGCACAACTCAGGTGTGTTCTCTTCCCTCAGGTGCAGTGGAGCAGAGTGACTTAGGGGTCAAGTGACAGGAATCGGGCAAGGAAATGGGGGAGGGATGGGAAAGAAGAGGAAGTGGGTGTAGAACATCAGGGCTTCATGGATTCAGGAAGTGTTTAAGAACAGAGAGAGAGGAATCAGAGCTGCCACAGTTGATGCAGAGTAGCTATTAGTCATCTGTAGGTGTTTCTACAACGTTTCATGTATGACAAAGCAACCCCTGTCATCCAGACAGGATTCCAGATCCTCAGCAAAGCAGACCGAAGCCCACATCCTCCCGTAAACGTGCTCTGTCCAGGGGTACCTGGTAAGGGGCATGGCTTTTACCCTTTTGCCATGGCTGGATCCTGGCTCATGCCCTCGGCACACGGGCAACCACCACTTTCCATGGAGTGCAGACCTGGGGTAGCACATCATTAAATGAATGGACTGCATTTTTCATGTCTTAAAGCTTTGAACGGATTCCATCTGGAAAACATTAAGCAGATGCCTGTTTGCAGATATGCTAACCCCATTTTAATTATGACACAAGCCTCAACTGCTGAATGGTGTTTCTTGCGAATCTATCACTAAAATATGCCTGCTATTTACCGAATGGGGTTGTAAGTAAACGGGGGCTGTGACTGCAGAATTCCTTTTCCTCTTTGGCTCAGACTCATGCCTGGGCTCACAGCAGACCAAAAATCACAAAACAAAGTTATCTCAGAGAAAAGATTCATTCGTCCCATTAAAACTTGTTATCTAATGTTACAATTTTTATGTATGGTTCTATTGGATTTGCTGTTCGGTTGAGAATTCTTATATTCATGTTCATGAATGAGATTGACCTATAATAATTCTTTCTGTTAGCATCCTTGTCTACTTCTGTTACAAAATTCATACTGGCCTTTTCATAAAATGAGCTATTTTCATAAAAAAAAAATTGTGATCAGGAACTTGGAATTTTGAGAGTAAAGGTTAGTGCATTTGCAAAGTGTTGATTCTGGAGTTCTGATATCAGGCCCTCTGTTTAGAGACCGGAAGCATGTGGGTCATGGTGACTCCATTTCTCTGTGGTCCCCCACCCTTATCTCCATCACACTTCACCTCCAGGTCCCCCAACTCTGGCCTCAGGGACACCCTGAAAGTCTTTCTGCATGGAGGGGCTGGAGGGGGAACCCCCCCAGACAGATGGGACTCTGGGAAACGTGTGAAGGAAGAGTAATCAGGGATGTGGCTGTGAGGGGTGAAGGACCACAGGCCTGCGTGTAGCAGAGGACACCGGGTCAGTGGGACCAGGAGCCTTTGAGCCAGCTGCCTGGGAGAGTAGAGGCCCAGGCGATGAGGTTTGGGGCTGTGAGAACATTCCTGGATTGTTACTTCATTTTTCACAACTGTGTACCTTGACTAGGGGGTGTACGTGCCTAAAAGATAGGAGAGCAGTTCTACTCCTTTGGGGCCCCGATCCCTACAGGCTGCATAAGAGGAGTTTGTGTATTTAAATGAACAGATAAACAAAGAAATGCTCTCCTTTAGAACGTCACGGGCAGCTTGCAGGTTTGAAATAAACAGATGCTTTGTTGAGCTGGGTCTGGAAAGCAGTTCCCAAAGTGTGATCTAGGGACCCAGGGGGGTCCTTGAGGTCAAAACAGTTTTCCTAATGTTAACATATCATTTGCCTGTTTACTCTCTTGAGTATACAGTGGACTTTTCCCAAAGCTCTTGGAGCTCTGTTGATGACATCTCTCTGATGCTTAATGGAATATTGTATATTTAAGATTTCTCAGTTTTCACCCACATACACAAGAGGTCTTCAGAGCCCTCAGTCATTTTTGAGAGGGTGCAAAGAGTTGCTGGAACCAGAAAGTCTGAGAACCTGTGGATTAAGGCATGTGATTTAGATCAGACCAAAATGATGGCAGCCAGAAAGACCTGTGAGAAAGGTCGAGAATCAGAGAGTCATCATCTGTTCTCTTTTTTTTTTTTTTGCAGGAAAAACTGCAGAGACAATCTAATGGATGAAGATGAGAAAGACAGGGCAAAGAGGTAAGAGGGGCGACTTCCCCGCCCCGGCAGTGTTGTGTGGTCCGCCGTCTGAACCCTGCTCGTCCTCACTCTACAGCGGAAAGCACAGTCAGGCAGGCGGCTGGGGCACATGCCTTTCACTCCTTGAAATACTGCATCGCTTTGCTCAAAAAATTCAAACCAGTTCCCTCAATTTTGTTCCTTACCCAGAAATTACTGATTGTTTGGGACTTGCCAAGTGGTTTATAGTTTTCACATGTCCATGTGGTGACCCTGTTGACCGGGGCCTCTTTTCAGAAGCCTCCAGTTACTGCATTTCCAGGATGGACGCTGCTTGGCAAGGCAGCCTGATTGGAGCCAGGCCAGCCTGGGTTTAAATCCTGGATGTGCTGTCAGGGAGCTGTTGGCCCTGGACAATAATTGGAATAATCATCGGCATGCACTGAACATGGAATAACCATCCTCACCGGGCTAAGCTCTTCCATATATGTTATCTCAGCTTTCTCGTCGGAAAATGGAGATATCACAGCAGCTTGGCGCTGTTGTTGGGTTGACCAGAAAGCCTAGCTTGGTCGCTGGCACGTCAGCGCTGTTAGAACCATGTCTGTGCTTAATCCTTCACTGGACATTTATTGAACACCTACTGTATATGAGGTGGAGTCATAAAGTAGATATTTTGTATTATTTTATTTTATTTTTATTTTTTTGGCCTCACCACGGGGCATGCGGGATCTTAGTTCCCTGACCAGGGATTGATCCCGTGCCCCCTGCATTGGAAGTGTGGAGTCTTAACCCCTGGACCGCCAGGGAAGTCCCCCATAAAGTGGATATTTTGAAGGTAGAGGCCGGTCGGGTGTTATCTGTCTCGCATGATCAGACCGAGTTGGCAGTGACCACACCAGGCTCTGGGGAAATAAAGATGAATAAGAGGCGTGCCCATGAGGAGGGCCCAGGTGCATGGTGGTGATGGGTAGGTGACCGCAGGTCATTAGGCTGCACGGTGACAGGCCCAGCGGTGGTGTCCTGTGGCGACATGGGATGTCCTGTCTCAGGAGGGCCTTCACTCAGGCCCGGAGGACTAGCCTCCTTCCTCCAAGCTCTTTCCCCTCTGCTCCTGCCACTGCCTATGCCTGACAGGTCCCTCCACCCTCTGACAGCCTCTTAAACACCTACAGGGCTGAAGGGTTTGCCCACCTCCCTTCACAGAGCCCACTACCTGGTTGTCACCTACAGAATCCTCCACTTTCGAATGACGGAGCCCTCAGAAGTCGCCCAGTTCAGCAGCTCCGGGGGTCCGGGGGTGTCTGTCCTTCCCCGTCACCTGGTGCGGGGGCAGCAATGAGAACAATAAATCCCCAGCCACTCAGACCTCTGAGACCTGAGTCTTCCCCTGTGGGGCACAGGGGAAGTGTGCATTGGTTGTTAATTTCCCAGATATTTCCTTAAGCACATCAGGGAGCTGGGCAATGCCAGAGGGGTAGGCAAACTCAGGTTGGTGTGGAGTGAGGGTTGTTGGAGCTGGAGGGCCGGCACTGGGGGTTCATCATACTCTAAACCTCTACTTCTCCGTAGGTTTGCAACTGTTCCGTAATAACAAGGTAAACAAACAGCAATACGAGGAGCTCCCCGGATTATTCTGAACTTACAGGCACATCACTTGGCACTGGGGACCATGGCTCCCTTAGGCCACCACCTACAAGGGCTGCAAACTCCACGTGGGTCCCAAGCAACATGCAAATGAATAGATCAGACGAGACCAAAGTGGAACGGAGTCCTTATGCCCTCTCTCCCGGGCAGGCTTCCAGCTCTCTGCTCTGGGGCAGCTCGCCCTTGGTTGCCTGCCAGGCCGCTGTGGAGACAGGGCAGGAGGCAGAGGCCTGGGCTGCACTCCTGGCTGGCCCTGTCCTACCTGATGGATTCCAACAAGCGCCTTCACCTCGCTAAGCCTCCACCTTCTCAGCTGCAACACGAGGGTCATCATTTCTGCCCTGCCCTCCTCTCGGGCTGTTTTGGGAACAGCCACAAAATACACCAAGAAGCTTTTTATTTTTTTAAGTATTAATCGCTACCTGTATGTGAAGATGCAGGACATTTTCCGTTAACACATTGATAAGCTATTCCCAATAGCAATAATGAAAAGGTCAGTGGTGCTGGCCAGTGGTCACTGGGCGTGTCCTGTGTGCCCTGATAACTTTCGGGTGCACAGTACCAGGCTAAGTGCTTTTCTGTGCATTATCTCATATCACCTCCTCCACATTCCTTTGAGGTGTGTACCATCGTTATTCCCATTTTACAGATGAGGAAACTAAGACCCAATAAGGTTAAGTAACTTGTCAAACACCCTAAAGCTCTAACAAGTAGCAGAAGTGGAAGATAAACACAGGCTTCCTAAACCTTGGACTCTGTTCTTATTCTCCGGACCACACACATATCTCTTCACGTGAGAACTAATTCGGTCTCTCCGGCAGGTCCAGACCGTGTCCTGATGTGACTTTGAGTCCACAGGAGTTTGGCTTTTGCCATCATCATCTTTAATGTCACCCCCAGGCCCACAATCTCGGCCCTTTTTACTGCACGGCTTACCTCAAAATCAAGAAGAGGTAAAATGCATGTTTAGGCTCTACCATACCCAGAGATCATCCAATACAGATATTCCAATAAAATCTTGGCTAAAAATTCTTAGAAATCCAATTGTATGCAGTTTCTTTCTGTTTATTCCCATCCCCATTTGCTTTGAGCCGTGGGCACCCATGCCACCAAATTGCCTATTTGGAAACCTCCCAGCACAGACACCCGTCAGTGAGGCAGCTGGTCCTCACTCCCCTCTTGTCCTCAGATGGGGAAACGGGTTTTATAATGTTTAGGAATACCCAGATCTCTTTGCCAGAAGAGCAGCAATAATGCAGTATTCTTTGTAACACTTGCAGGAAAAAAAAACAAGGACAAAACAAACACACTCCTAAAATTGTATCACTTCCAAAGCCTCTAGCTATGTGGGTTTTATAGCAGCAACATGGGAGGCCCTTCCCCTAATCCCACCTGGAGGTCTGATATGAATTGTTTTCACTCGGTATTTTTGATGAGATTAGAAATGTTTAGCTTCAGATCAGATCTCTCGTTGTCTCCAGAAAACATGAGCTATATTAGGCAAGGTTTTCAAAGCTTTGGGGAATTCATGGTTTATTTGGATTGTTTGATCAAGTATTCTAAACCAGGACACGGATCCACTTTCTGCTGTGAATTTCCATGTAAATCCAGTGAGTATTGAGTGCCCTATTGTGTGTACAGAACTATGTGCTTTTTCTTTAGGGAAGATGTAAAAACATGGTCCTTGTACTCAGAAAAGAAACTGTTTGATTGAGAGACATTTGGATCCCTAGATAATGAGGCACAGTTTACCAGTCATAAGCACATTTTTCTAATTCTTATGTGACACTGTTTGGCGGTGTGTGTGTGTGTGTGTGTGTGTCATCCAGGAAGTAGTGTGGTGTGGCAGGAAGTGCATGGGCTTAGAATCAGACAGTCCCAGCTTTGATTCTTGCCACTTTTACTTTCCGTCCTTAGACGAGCTAAAAAAAACCTCTCCTAGCCTCAGTTTCCTACTCTGTAAAATGGGGGTGTTAATAGCAGCACCCTCTTCCTAGGGTTATTGCAGGAACTAAATGGAGCTCAGTATAAGACCCTAGCACAGTGCAGGGTACACAGTGCTAATAAGAAAAACTAACACTTCTGGGGCACACACTGTGTGTCTGCAGCATTTTGCATGCATTAACTCTAAACCTCAACATAGGTTATTTTTAGTCCCATTTTACAGTGGAGAAACCGGAGGCTGAGGGCTCACACAGGCAGGCAGGGGCAGGCAGGGATTCCCATTCAGGCATCAGTTCCTAAAGTCTGGGCTCCTGACAACTTCTCATGACATGATTCACCCACGTGCCCAAGGGGTAGGAACAGAAAGCATTGGTAAGAATCATCACTTTCCAAAGAAAGCAAGCTTCTGTAACTTGGCAGTATTGTAAAATACAGCTCACTCCATTTCTTGATAGAACTGAATGCTAAAAGAAAGTCTTTCATGTGAGCCTCCTTTAATCCAATATTAAATGGTCAGTTCATTGGTATTAATTAAAATTACAGTATCTCTTATCAGTGAAGGTCTATTTCCATAACCTCGTGCATTTTCACTGAGGGAAGGAGGATGGGTGGTGAGTTTAGAATTGTGCTGCCCCTCGCAGGACATTTGGTCCTGTCCAAAATGTCCATGAGATACTTGGTCCATAAGATATTTGGTCCACGCCAAAAGGCCCTTGAAATTTGGTCCTATCCAAAACATCCATGAACATATTTGGTCCATGCCAAATGGTTTTGGATGGGACCAAAATATCAAGGACCTTTTGGCATGGACCAGATGTCTCCCTGGAAGTTTTGGATAGGACCAAATTTCAAGGACATTTTGGCGTGGACCAAGCATCTTATGGACCAGATGTCTTATGGATGTTTTGGACAGGACCAAATGTTTGCTAACCATGTCGCCTTTTTTTTAAAATCAATGTATAGTCGATTTCCAATGTTGTGTTAGTTTCAGGTGTACAGCAAAGTGATTCAGTTATACATACATATATATCCATAATACATACATATTTTTTTCAGATTTGTTTCCCGTTTTCAGATTCTTTTCCATTTTAGGTTATTACAAGATATTGAGTATAATTCCCTGTGCTATACAGTAGATCCTGTTGTTTATCTATTTTATATATAGTAGTTTGTATGTGTTAATTCCAAATTTCTAGTTTATCCCTCCCCTTGCTTCCCCTTTGGTAAATATAAGTTTGTTTTCTGTCTGTGAGTCTGTTTCTGTTTTGTAAATAAGTTCATTTATATCATTTTTGAGATTCCACATATAAGTGATACCATATGGTGTTTGTCTTTCTCGTATGACTGACTTCACTTAGTGTGATAACCTCTAACCTTCATCCATGTTGCTGCAAATGACAAATTTTCATTCTTTTTTGTGGCCTTTCGTCAATAAGGATCAATAGTGTCAGGCAAGAGTAGCTGCTTCTTGGAATTATCTACAGGGCGAGTGCTGGTTCTGAAACACAAGCTAGACCATTTTATTATTCCTTGACCCTAATCCTTAGTCTCAACACCAATGAAATGGTTCAGGCAAGAGGGAGGAGTTAAAACACAACAAATAAGAAGCTTACACATGCAGTTTTTTTAAAAAAATTATTTATTTATTTTTGGCTGTGTTGGGTCTTTGTCGCTGTGCACGGGTTTTCTCTAGCTGCGGCGAGTGGGGTCTATTCTTCAGTGCAGTGCGCAGGTTTCTCACTGCGGTGGCTTCTCTTGTTGGGGAGCACGGGCTTCGGTAGTTGTGGCACACAGTCTCAGTAGTTGTGGCTCGTGGGCTCTAGAGCGCAGGCTCAGTAGTTGTGGCACACAAGCTTAGCTGCTCCACAGCATGTGGGATCTTCCCGGACCAGGGCTCGAATCCGTGTCCCCTGGATTGGCAGGCGGATTCTTAACCACTGCGCCACCGGTTAAGTCTCTACGCGCAGTTTTGCAGAAGCAGGCGTTGCAGAAGGAAAAGCTTCAGCACTGGGAGGCTGGTTGTTACTTCCGGTCCCTCCTGGGGGTGTTGGTTGCTGTGGACCAATGACAGGTGCCATTCCATCACCCTCGCATCAGGATCGGTTAACTAAGTATGTGAGCAAGTGGAAGGTACAGAAGGGGATAACGCAGCATTACCCTGCCCTCCGAGAGCTTTTAGGCAGGTTGGGGGCATCCTCCAAGCATAAAGGGGGAAGAACATACCCGAGGGGTCTGTGTTGGGCAGAGCCGGGAGGATGATCAGAATTTGTGAGCTCTGCTTTCTCAGCCGCGTGTCCTTTCGTGGAGAGTAACTTGGTTAAGAGGAGAGACTGACCTCGTCGTTTCATTTCTCTGTTGTAAATTATGTAGGTGTAACAGGAAAGGCCGGCCTGCACCGTGAAGGTTGTAGCCCACTTGGAGGACTTCTGCCCTGTGCACACTTGCCAATGCCCCTGTGTCAGGCTCAGTGCGGAGAGAAAAAGCCTGGCCCTGGGCAGTGCATGTAGCTGTTCCCGGCTGGAGCACATCTATCATGCTAATTTTGCTGTGTTTTTCTTTCTTAGGCTCCTGACCGGGTGTTATGTACATCATCATAAGCCCACACACAGGGAGAAAACGGCAGTCAAAAAATTTGAGGCTCCTTTCTGTCTGTTTTATTTGGTGATTAAGGCAGCAGCAGGCATTGCGAGAACATAGTGGTATCAGGACACACGATGCATTCCTATTACCCTGTAGTTTCCAGATGAGTGACTGCATTCAAAGCAAAGGGGAGGGTAGCAGTGTACTTGCAGGCAGAATGCTAATTCTTACTGTGGCCCAGTAAACAGAGACGGGAACGGCGCCGCCTTCTGTTTGGGGCTCTTGGCTTTCACCCTAGTGGGGTCCCTCGGTTGACAAGAAGACTTGTCAGAAGGAGAAATGTTTTCCTGGTAGGCCTAGAAACTTGGGACTGTCCCAGCTCAGGGATACCTGACACCTTCCTGGGGGCATCTGAGGCAAAGGGCAATTTCCTAAACTCCCTTTCAATCATTTCAATAAATTTTACTTTTCTAATTTTTATTTTATATTGGAGTATAGTTGATTAACAATGTTCTGTTAGTTTCAGGTGTACAGCAAAGTGATTCAGTTATACATGTATCTACTCTTTTTTTTTTTTTTGGCTGCATTGGGTATTGGTTGCTGTGCGCGGGCTTTCTCTAGTTGTGGTGAGCGGGGATTATTCTTCGTTATGGTGCGCGGACTTCTCATTTCAGTGGCTTCTCTTGTTGCGGAGCACAGGCTCTAGGTGCGCGGGCTTCAGTAGTTGTGGCATGCAGGCTCAGGAGTTGTGGCGCATGGGCTTAGTTGCTTCACGGCATATGGGATCTTCCTGGACCAGGGATCGAACCCATGTCCCCTGCACGGCAGGCAGATTCTTAACCACTGTGCCACCAGGGAAGTCCCGTATCTACTCTTTTTCAAGTTCTTTTCCCATTTAGGTTATTACAGAATATTGAGCAGAGTTCCCTGTGCTATACAGTAGGTTAGGGTTGGTTATCTATTTTAAATATAACAGTGTGTACATGTCAACTCCAAACTCCCAATCTATTTTTTTTGTCTGAATGCTTTATTTTTTTTTTAATTGGGGTATAATTGATTTACAATGTTGTTAGTTTCAGGTGTACAGCAAAGTGAATCTGTCATAAAAATACATATATCCACTCTTTTTTTAGATTCTTTTCCCATATAGGCCATTACAGAGTATTGAATAGAGTTCCCTGTGCTATACAATAGGTCCTTATTAGTTATGTATTTTATATATAGTAGTGTGTATGTATCAGTCCCAATCTTCCAATTTATCCGTCCCCCCCTTCCCTGCTTAACTCCCAGTAACCATAAGTTTGTTTTCTACATCTGTAACTCTGTTTTGGTTTTGTAGATAAGTTCATTTGTAGCCCTTTCTTAGATTCCACATATAAGCAGTATCATATAATATTTGTCTTTCTCTGTCCGACTTACTTCACTCAGTATGATAATCTCTAGGTCCATCCATGTTGCAGCAAATGGCATTATTTCTTTTTTATGGCTGTGTAATATTCCATTGTATATGCATACCACATCTTCTTTATCCATTCCTCTGTTGATGGGCATTTAGGTTGCTTCCATGTCCTGGCTATTGTGAATAGTGCTGCAATGAACATTGGGGTACATGTATCTTTTCGAATTATGGTTTTCTCTGATATATGCCCAGGAGTGGAATTGCTGTATCGTATGGTAGCTCTATTTTCAGTTTTTTAAGGAACCTCCATAGTGTTCTCCATAGTGGCTGCACCAGTTTACATTCCCACCAACAGTGCAAGAGGGTTCCCTTTTCTCCACACCCTCTCCAGCATTTATTGTTTGTAGACATTTTGTTGATGGCCATTCTGACTGGTGTGAGGTTATACCTCATTGTAGTTTTGATTTGCATTTCTCTAATAATTAGTGATGTTGAGCATCTTTTCATGTGCTTTTTAACCATCATCTTTGGAGAAATGTCTGTTTAGATCTTCTGCCCATTTTTTGATTGGGTTGTTTGTTTTTTTTGATATTGAGCTGCATGAGCTGTTTGTATATTTTGGAGATTAATCCCTTGTCAGTTGCTTCGTTTGCAAATATTTTCTCCCGTTCTGAGGGTTTTCTTTTCATTATGTTTATGGTTTCCTTTGCTGTGCAAAAGCTTTTAAGTTTAATTGGGTCCCATTTGTTTATTTTTGTTTTTATTTCATTATTCTAGGAGGTGGATTGAAAAAGATCTTGCTGCGGTTTATGTCAGAGAGTATTCTCCCTATGTTTTCCTCTAAAAGTTTTATAATATCGGCCTTACATTTAGGTCTTTAATCCATTTTGAGTTTATTTTTGTGTATGGTGTTAAGGTGGGTTCTAATTTCATTCTTTTACACGTAGCTGTCCAGTTTTCCCAGCACCACTTATTAAAGAGACTGTCTTTTCTCCATTGTATATTCTTGCCTCCTCTGTCGTAGATTAGGTGACCATAAGTGTGTGGGTTTCTCCCAACCTATTTTAAATTGAAAAAGGATGCTCGGAACTCCACCATCTTGAAAATGCAGCCTTCCTTCAGAAAAGTCTAAACGTTTCTCTTAGAATTTCGGGAACAAGTTCCTAAGGATTGTGCTCCCATGAAATCCTCCCCCAGGTAAACATTAAGTAAGAATCACTAGGAAATGAGACCAGCTTCCCATTTAAGCCTCAACATTTTCTGATAACTCTGGTTAAGAGTCAAGATGTCCCCGTTACATCTCACAAAAGAACAGGCTCAGTGGAGCTCAGTTATGCCCCAAATGCTTAGTTGGGGCTGTGCAATAGAAAACAGACTGAGTTGCCAGATTTTTCTGAGATGAGAGTGGCAACCAGCCTGACCCAGCCTGATCCCTGTGGGGTGACTTCTCCTCCCCACCCCCCATACAGATGACGTTCTCTCTCTTTTTTTTTTTTCCTTCTTCTGATGTTCTCTTCTTGAACCAAGTTGCTGAAGGCTCCTGGGCTCGGCGGTGCCCGCAAACCCCGCTGCCTCGGCGTGCAGGGATGCTGCGTGGTTATGGAAATGAGGAGGGGTGAGCCGGGCCTTAAATGGACCTTGCTTTATGCGAGAGTTTCCCAAAATGTATTCTAGGAAACTCTAATCCCGGGAAGTGCCCTCAAAAACACGTTTGAGCCATGCTGTTTACTGTTTCTCCCTTTTGGAAAGTTTCAGGGCTTCTTAGCACGTGAAAGGTACTACGGCTGCAATTAGCACGTAAGCAAACCAAACTTTGTTCCATTTTATGTCACCCTGCATTGAAAAAAAATTATCTGGAAAAAAATTTTAAAAAGTAATAACAACAAAACAAACTTCTCTGTCTACAGTCCTTCCCCTTTCTCCAAATAATTCTTCATGATTTTCCATGGAAGACCCTTAGCCCAATACTGTCTTATGCAGTAGGCATGTCAACTTTATTCCCATCATTTTGGGTATGTTTTCTAATACATAAACAATACCAAAACAACACTTGAAAAATACTGAAATGTTGGGACTTCCCTGGTGGCACAGTGGCTGAGAACCCACCTACCAATGCAGGGGACACAGGTTCAAGCCCTGGTCCAGGAAGATCCCACATGCTGCGAAGCAGCTAAGCCCGTGCGCCATAACTACTGAGCCTGCGCTCTAGAGCCTGCGAGCCGCAACTACTGAGCCCGCGTGCCACAGCTACTGAAGCCCACATGCCTAGAGCCCGTGCTCTGCAACAAGAGAAGCCACTGCAATGAGAAGCCCGCGCACCGCAATGAAGAGTAGCCCCCACTCAACACAACTAGAGAAAGCCCGCGCACAGCAACGAAGACCCAACACAGCCCAAAATATATAAATAAATTTATAAAAAAAAAAAAAAGAAAAATACTGAAATGTTTGAAGAAGTAAACGTAGTTGATTTATAATCATACCACCTAGAGATACAGACACTGTTAATGTTTTGACATATTTCCCATCATGTTTTTCTACATTTCCATCAAATTCTAACAGGAACACTCTTTTTAAAATTTATTTTATTGAAGTATAGTTGATTTACAGTGTTGTGTTAATTTCTGCTATGTAGTAAAGTGACTCAGTTATATGTATATATACATTCTTTTTCATATTCTTTTTCCATTATGGTTTTTCACCAGATATTGAACATAGTTCCCTGTGTAGGACCTTGTTGTTTATCCATTCTATATATAATAATAGTTTGCATTTGCTAACCCCATACTCCCACTCCATCCCTCCCCCAACCCCCATCCCCCTTAGCAACCACCAGTCTGTTCTCTGTCTCTGAGTCTCTTTCTGTTTCACAGATAAGTTCATTTGTGTCATATTTTAGATTCCACATCTAAGTGGTATCATATGGTATTTGTCTTTCTCTTTCTGACTTCACTTAGTATGATAATCTCTAGGTCCATCTGTGTTGCTGCAAATGGCATTATTTCATTCTTTTTATAGCTGAGTAATATTCCATTGTATATGTACCACATCTTCTTTATCCTTTCATCTGTTGATGGACATTTAAGTTGTTTCCATGTCTTGGCTATTGTGAATAGTGCTGCTACGAACATAGGGGTGCATGTATCATTTTGAATTATAGTTTTGTCTGGATATATGCCCAGGAGTGGGATTGATGGATCATATGGTAACTCTATTTTCAGTTTTCTGAGGAACTTCCATACTGTTTTCCATAGTGGCTGCACCAATTTACATAACAGGAATATTCTTTCTTTTTTAAATTTTTTTAATTTTTAAAAAATTTTAAATTTTATTTAATTTATTTTTTTATACAGCAGGTTCTTATTAGTCATCAATTTTATACACATCAGTGTATACATGTCAATCCCAATCGCCCAATTCAGCACACCACCATCCCCACCTCCCCGCAGTTTTCCCCCCTTGGTGTCCATACATTTGTTTTCTACATCTGTGTCTCAACTTCTGCCCTGCAAACTGGTTCATCTGTACCATTTTTCTAGGTTCCACATACATGCGTTAATATACAATATTTGTTTTTCTCTTTCTGACTTACTTCACTCTGTATGACAGTCTCTAGATCCATCCACGTCTCAACAAATGACTCAATTTCGTTCCTTTTTATGGCTGAGTAATATTCCATTGTATATATGTACCACAACTTTTTTATCCATTTGTCTGTCAATGGGCATTTAGGTTGCTTCCATGACCTGGCTATTGTAAATAGTGCTGCAATGAACATTGGGGTGCATTTGTCTTTTTGAATTATGGTTTTCTCTGGGTATATGCCCAGTAGTGGGATTGCTGGATCATATGGTAATTCTATTTTTAGTTTTTTAAGGAACCTCCATACTATTCTCCATAGTGGCTGTATCAATTTACATTCCCACCAACAGTGCAAGAGGGTTCCCTTTTCTCCACGCCCTCTCCAGCATTTGTTGTTTGTAGATTTTCTGATGATGCCCATTCTAACTGGTGTGAGGTGATACCTCATTGTAGTTTTGATTTGCATTTCTCTAATAATTAGTGATGTTGAACAGCTTTTCATGTGCTTCTTGGCCATCTGTATGTCTTCTTTGGAGAAATGTCTATTTAGGTCTTCTGCCCATTTTTGGATTGAGTTGTTTGTTTCTTTAGTATTGAGCTGCATGAGCTGTTTATATATTTTGGAGATTAATCCTTTGTCCGTTGATTCATTTGCAAATATTTTCTTCCATTCTGAGGGTTGTCTTTTCGTCTTGTTTATGGTTTCCTTTGCTGTGCAAAAGCTTTTAAGTTTCATTAGGTCCCATTTGTTTATTTTTGTTTTTATTTCCATTACTCTAGGAGGTGGATCAAGAAAGATCTTGCTGTGATTTATGTCAAAGAGTGTTCTTCCTATGTTTTCCTCTAAGAGTTTTATAGTGTCCGGTCTTACATTTAGGTCTCAAATCCATTTTGGATTTATTTTTGTGTATGGTGTTAGGTAGTGTTCTAATTTCATTCTTTTACATGTAGCTGTCCAGTTTTCCCAGCACCACTTATTGAAGAGACTGTCTTTTCTCCATTGTATATCCTTGCCTCCTTTGTCATAGATTAGTTGACCATAGGTGCATGGGTTTATCTCTGGGCTTTCTATCTTGTTCCATTGATCTATGTTTCTGTTTTGATGCCAGTACTATATTGTCTTGATTACTGTAGCTTTGTAGTATAGTCTGAAGTCAGGGAGGCTGATTCCTCCAGCTCCGTTTTTTTCCCCTCAAGACTGCTTTGGCTATTTGGGGTCTTTTGTGTCTCCATACAAATTTTAAGATTATTTGTTTTAGCTCTGTAAAAAATGCCATTGGTAATTTGATAGGGATTGCATTGAATCTGTAGATTGCTTTGGGTAGTATAATCATTTTCACAATGTTGATTCTTCCAATCCAAGAACATGGTATATCTCTCCATCTATTTGTATCACCTTTAATTTCTTTCATCAGTGTCTTACAGTTTTCTGCATACAGGTCTTTTGTCTCCCTAGGTAGGTTTATTCCTAGATATTTTATTCTTTTTGTTGCAGTGGTAAATGGGAGCGTTTCCTTAATTTCTCTTTCAGATTTTTCATCATTAGTGTATAGGAATGCAAGAGATTTCTGGGCATTAATTTTGTATCCTGCAACTTTACCAAATTCATTGATTAGCTTTAGTAGTTTTCTGGTGGCATTTTTTTAGGATTCTCTGTGCATAGTATCATGTCATCTGCAAACAGTGACAGTTTTACGTCTTCTTTTCCAATTTGTATTCCTTTTATTTATTTTTCTTCTCTGATTACCGTGGCTAGGACTTCCAAAACTATGTTGAATAATAGTTGTGAGAGTGGACATCCTTGTCTTGTTCCTGATCTTAGAGGAAATGCTTTCAGTTTTTCACCATTGAGAATGATGTTTGCTGTGGGTTTGTCGTATATGGCCTTTATTATGTTGAGGTAGGTTCCCCCTATGCCCACTTTCTGAAGAGTTTTTATCATAAATGAGTGTTGAATTTTATCAAAAGCTTTTTCTGCATCTATTGGGATGATCATATGGTTTTTATTCTTCAATTTGTTAATATGGTGTATCACATTGATTGATTTGCATATATTGAAGAATCCTTGCATCCCTGGGATAAATCCCACTTGATCATGGTGTATGATCCTTTTAATGTGTTGTTGGATTCTGTTTGCTAGTATTTTGTTGAGGATTTTTGCATCTATGTTCATCAGTGATATTGGTCTGTAATTTTCTTTTTTTGTAGTATCTTTGTCTGGTTTTGGTATCAGGGTGATGGTGGCCTCATAGAATGAGTTTGGGAGTGTTCCTTCCTCTGCAATTTTTTGGAATAGTTTGAGAAGGATGCGTGTTAGTTCTTCTCTAAATGTTTGATAGAATTCACCTGTGAAGTCATCTGGTCCTGGACTTTTGTTTGTTGGAAGATTTTTAATCACAGTTTCAATTTCATTACTTGTGATTGGTCTGTTGATATTTTTTATTTCTTCCTGGTTCAGTCTTGGAAGGTTATACCTTTGTAAAATTTGTCCATTTCTTCCAGGTTTTCCATTTTATTGGCATAGAGTTGCGTATAGTAGTCTCTTAGGATGCTTTGTATTTCTGCAGTGTCTGTTGTAACTTCTTTTTCATTTCTAATTTTATTGATTTGAGTCCTCTCCCTCTTTTTCTTGATGAGTCTGGCTAAAGATTTATCAATTTTGTTTATCTTCTCAAAGAACCAGCTTTTAGTTTTATTGATCTTTGCTATTGTTTTCTTTGTTTCTACTTCATTTATTTCTGCTCTGATCTTTATGATTTCTTTCCTTCTGCTAACTTTGGGTTTTGTTTGTTCTTCTTTCTCTAGTTCCTTTAGGTGTAAGATTAGATTGTTTATTTGAGATTTTTCTTGTTTCTTGAGGTAGGCTTGTATAGCTATAAACTTCCCTCTTAGAACTGCTTTTGCTGCATCCCATAGGTTTTGGATCGTTGGAACATTTTCATTGTCATTTGTCTCTAGGTATTTTTTGACTTCCTCTTTGATTTCTTCAGTGATCTCTTGGTTATTTAGTAACGTATTGTTTAGCCTCCATGTGTTTGCGTTTTTCACATTTTTTTCCCTGTAATTCATTTTTAATCTCATAGTGTTGTGGTCAGAAAAGATGCTTGATATGATTTCAATTTTCTTAAATTTACTGAGGCTTGATTTGTGACAAGATGTGATCTATCCTGGAGAATGTTCCGTGTGCACTTGAGAAGAAAGTGTAATATGCTGTTTTTGGATGGAATGTCCTATAAATATCAATTAAATCTATCTGGTCTATTGTGTCATTTAAAGCTTCTGTTTCCTTATTTATTTTTATTTTCGGTGATCTGTCCATTGGTGTAAGTGAGGTGTTAAAGTCCCCCACTATTATTGTGTTACTGTCGATTTCCTCTTTTATAGCTGTTAGCAGTTGCCTTATGTATTGAGGTGCTCCTATGTTGGGTGCATATATATTTATAATTGTTATATCTCCTCCTTGGATTGATCCCTTGATCATTATGTAGTGTCCTTCCTTGTCTCTTGTAACATTCTTTATTTTAAAGTCTATTTTATCTGCTATGAGTATTGCTACTCCAGCTTTCTTTTGATTTCCATTTGCATGGAATATCTTTTTCCATCCCCTCACTTTCAGTCTGTATGTGTCCCTAGGTCTGAAGTGGGTCTCTTGTAGACAGCATATATATGGGTCTTGTTTTTGTATCCATTAAGCAAGCCTGTGTCTTTTGGTTGGAGCATTTAATCCATTCACGTTTAAGGTAATTATCGATATGTATGTTCCTATGACCATTTTCTTAATCGTTTTGGGTTTGTTTTTGTAGGTCCGTTTCTTCTCTTGTGTTTCCCACTTAGAGAAGTTCCTTTAGCATTTGTTGTAGAGCTGGTTTGGTGGTGCTGCATTCTCTTAGCTTTTGCTTGTCTGTAAAGCTTTTGATTTCTCCATCAAATCTGAATGAGATCCTTGCCAGGTAGAGTAATCTTGGTTGTAGGTTCTTCCCTTTCATCACTTTAAGTATATCATGCCACTCCCTTCTGGCTTGTAGAGTTTCTGTTGAGAAATCAGCTGTTAACCTTATGGGAGTTCCCTTGTATGTTATTTGTCATTTTTCCCTTGCTGCTTTCAATAATTTTTCTTTGTCTTTAATTTTTGCCAGTTTGATTACTATGTGTCTCAGCGTGTTTCTCCTTAGGTTTATCCTGTATGGGACTCACTGCGCTTCCTGGACTTGGGTGGCTATTTCCTTTCCCATGTTAGGGAAGTTTTCGACTATAATCTCTTCAAATATTTTTTCTGGTCCTTTCTCTCTCTCTTCTCCTTCTGGGACCCCTACAATGCGAATGTTGTTGTGTTTAATGTTGTCCCAGAGGTCTCTTAGTCTGTCTTCATTTCTTTTCATTCTTTTTTCTTCATTCTGTTCCACAGCAGTGAATTCCACCATTCTGTCTTCCAGGTCACTTATCCGTTCTTCTGCCTCAGTTATTCTGCTATTGATTCCTTCTAGTGTAGTTTTCATTTCAGTTATTGTATTGATCATCTCTGTTTGTTTGTTCTTTAATTCTTCTAGGTCTTTGTTAAACATTTCTTACATCTTCTCGATCTTTGCCTCCATTCTTTTTCCGAGGTCCTGGATCATCTTCACTATCATTTTTCTGAATTCTGTTTCTGGAAGGTTGCCTATTTCCACTTCATTTAGTTGTTTATCTGGGGTTTTATCTTTTTCCTTCATCTGGTACATAGGTCTCTGCCTTTTCATCTTGTCTATCTTTCTGTGAATGTGGTTTTTGTTCCACAGGCTGCAGGATTGTAGTTCCAGGAATATTCTTATAAGCTCTTTGTTAACGTGCCTGATCAGACTCTTATTTATCATTCACGGAAGTTCTCTTTCATGGACAGGACTGTCTTCGTGTAGAGGACACTTAAAATTTATGTTGTGGCTGAACGTTGCACGTCACAGTTGCCTCTCCGGACATTGACAGTGAGCCCCCACTTGGCATATTTCAGCTCTACATGAAATTTGAGTTCCTTCTACAACCATCCCCTCTGCTTCAGGGGCTACAGAAAACTTTTGTGGAGGCTACAAAAGAAGCAGAACATGTAATCCAGATAAGCTTCTCAGACAGATTTCTTCTGCTCGGGTTTCTAACACTCAGATTTGGGAGGCCTAGTCTCCACCCTTATCAGTTTCTGTCTCATCCTATAATGTGGCACCAGTTAACCCCTTTAAGACATGTCAGAATTCCGACCTGGAAGGAATTTGGGCCTCAGTGAGCCTGTATTTTAGGCATTAGCTATCCTGGGTATCTGTTGCTGTGTAACAAACCACTCCAGAATTGACGGGATTGAAACAAAGACATTTATTTGCTCATGGATCTTCAGGTTGGGTGGAGCTTGGCAGGGAATGCTTGTGCCTGTTCCATGTAGTCTCAGCTAGAGTGGCTCAAAGATGATGGGCAGAGCCATCTGAAGACATACTCACCCCCATGGCTGGCGGTGACATTAGCTGTCAGCTGGCACTGTGGCTTTCCACATGGAGGTGTGACCTTCTCACAGCACATGACTGGGTTCGAGGGTGAGCATCATGAGAGAGCTGGGGGAGGAGGGGGAGCCGTGTGTCCCGTTAATACCTGGTCTTGGAAGTCAAGCAGGGTCCCTTCTGCCACATTCAACCCACTAGAAGCAAATCACTAAGGCCAGCCAGCCATTCTCAAAGGGAGAGGAATTAGGACTCGTCTTTCCATGGGGGGAGTTTCAGAGAATTTTGAATTCTCTGGTTTAAAATGACCCTATCAACTCTACTCAGTATGCTGTAATAACCCCTATTGGAAAGGAATCTGAAAAAGAGTGGATATATGTATAACTGAATCACTTCGCTGTACACCTGAAACTAACACAACATTGTAAATCAACTATATCCCAATATAAAATAAAAATTAAATTTTAAAAATAATTTTTAAAAATGACCCTAACAATATCATCACTATTTTATAAGAGGCACCTGAGGCCTGTGGAAGGGGGATTGCCTTGCCCACTCTCTCCTGGTCCAGGTGGCAGAACCAGGGTGAGAACTTGAATCTTCTGTCTGATGCCCCTGCAGCTAAGCTGCACTGTCCCGATTCTCCTGCTCCCCAACCACTCTTCAGCTTGCAGCGGCGACTGTAAATGTGAAAATCACATGCCTCATCAAATGGCTTTAGCTCCTCACCATGGAGACCCTCTACAGGTAAAAAGCCACTCTTCATGGAACTGCATACTTACAGACTCATTATTACACCTATCTTTCAAAGCCCCAGCTGCTCTTGGCAGCCAGGGGAGCCCACTGGTGCCTCCGTCACCAGTTCTGTCCTTTGCTTTCCAACTTTTATTGGGAAGTATTTGATTTTACCAGCTTTTACTCCATTTAACCAAGTGCATTGGATTCCAAGAGCATCTTCTGTTTCCCCATCAGCTTTGTTCTCTTGACTCCTTAACAACTAGAGTTATTGGGGCCAGTTTAAAAGATGGCAGCCTTGGGATCGAAGATCAGAAAAAGATCCTAGTATGAAAGTCTCTGAGGGGTCATGGATGTTTTCCCACTGGATGCTGGGGAGGCTTGAGCTGACGCGTTGCCAGCCCGGCTGGTCTGCACATGAAGTGGATTAAAAGGAAGTGCCCGCTCGTGATAATAGTTAATTTTTCCTCTTTTCATGGACTTTATCCTCACTCCTGATCTGACTCACAGATCAGGAGTTCTGATACAGTGATTTTTAATTTCTCCCCTAGGGACATGGGATTTGGGGTAACGTTTAAAAATGCACCTGCACCACTGTCACGTGCCCTTGTGCTTTTAAGGAAGAGAGAGGCCAAGCACACAGACCTGGGGGTGCACTGTTGCATTCACCTGCTCACTCAGACTCCCCATTCCTGCCTCGGGGCCTCGCCCAGAAGGATGCGAGATGAGCATCTCCCTTCCTGGTCTGTGCCCGCAGGCTCCTCAGAGGGACCGGATACCCACCCCAGTGACAGCCATGCCTCCTGAGTAGTTGGGTGAAGCCCCGTCTTGCACGCTACGAGTACATGCCTCTGACCATTTCCCCACCAAGAAGGAGAGAGGCATTGAGCATGGTTTATTAATACACGTCTGTCTCATGAAATCCACCAACAGAAGGGCCTTCAAGGTCCTGCCTGTTGGAGAAACCCAAGGGCTGTGTGTGTGTGTGTGTGTGTGTGTGTGTGTGTGTGTGTGCGTGTGCGTGCGCGTGTACACATACGCACGTTTCCCCTCCACGACACTTGGCCTTGGAACCATGGTCCTCTCCCGCCTTACTTTCTGCAGCGTCTTTCCTTCCTTGAGTCCTCTTGACACACCATAAACATGGTTGCCTTGTAAGAACACAGGCAGCTCTGCTAAATCTCACTTAGGTGCTGAGCTACAAGCACAACCCTCCTCTGGAATTCCAGAGCTCTGGGGGCCCACCCCTCTCCCCTCACCCCAGATGCCCTAGCTAGGCCAGGAGGGGTGCCCTAATCTACCCTCAGTGGGTAGGGAAGCATTGGGGAGTAGTTTTATCGGTTTAATAGAACCCCATGGGGATTTACAGTGACAGTTTCTATTTGATGCTTTTTTAATGTTAGGTCATACCAGAGTGATACACGCATGCCCAGGGAAGGAGGACCTGCCCAATTTATCTGTTATCCTCTTTGTTCCCCAAGAACCACCCAGAAATATGTCTCCTCAAGAGTCTGCTGTGACCATTGTCCAGCTCAGCCCTATATGCTTTCCTGCAAAAGGGCGTTATTTACAGACACTGCCTTCAGGCTTTCAGAATCTGTGTTCCCACCTTTTGATTCCTATGGGTCTCTTACATACTCATTTAAAAAGTGTGAAAAAAGAACAAAATAATGCCATTTGCAGCAACATGGATGGACCTAGAGATTGTCATGCTGAGTGAAGTAAGTCAGACAGAGAAAGACAAATGTCATACGATATCACTTATATGTGGAATCTAAAAAAAATAGTACAAATGAACCTATTTACAAAACAAATAGGGTCACAGATGTAGAAAACAAACTTACGGTCACCAAGGGGGAAAGGGGGGGAGGGAATAATTGTGGGATTGGGATTGACATATCCACACTACTGTATATAAAACAGATAACTAATAAGGACCTACTGTAGAGCACAGGGAACTCTACCCAATACTCTGAAATGACCTATATGGGAAAAGAATCTAAAAAAGAGTGGATATATGTATATGTATAACTGATTCACTTAGCTGTACAGCGGAAACTAACACAACATTATAAATCAACTATACTCCAATAAAAATTAATTTTAAATAAATAAGTCTGAAAAAACATATGGGGGTTCTGGATTGGGGTAAGAGGAAGTCAGCCTACTCCATCCTGTCTGTCATACTGAATACATCCATCACACCTGCATCTGGGCAGAATGCATAGAACAGCTATTTGAGGACCCTGAGAAGTCAATAGTAGGGAGCAGGTTGGGGAAGTATCAGAATTTGAGGTACCAGCGAACTGGCGATGAGCTCACCATTTTCTTCCCTCCAGCATCCTGTAGCCTAGACTCAAGGCAACTCCAAACCCAGAAGCAGGCATCTGTGCCATTGGAAAGAGGACCAGGAGAAGCCCTCTAGTACTGCGTGAGGAACAGAAACAGGGTCTCTAATGCTCAGATTGAGGGGGAATCTTGTCTTTTTTAGTTCTTTTCTCCATTTTCTTGCACTCTGTAAGCAATCCTCTGATAGTGGCAACAGCAGTAGCAACAGCAAATGCCAAAAGGAATCCACAGGAACCTAAAATGCTGAGGGAGGGGGACCCATCTCTCTGAGCAGAGGAGCTCTAGTTCTAAGGGGATGGGATGAACCCTGTTGTTTTTATTTTCCTCTGTATCTTCCTACTGCCCCAGATGAAGATGCAGCTGGAGGGAGCTTGAGGCAGAGCAGAAGAAATAAAGAACCAGCTTTCTGACCAGAGGAAGAAAAAGGGAGCCTTGGGAACCATAGAATACCAGGCAGAGATCTCAGAGAGGGAGGAGCTCAGGAAAGTGACCCTGTAAAGAAGTTTGTGAGTCCCTGAGCTCACCACTGAGCTGAATATGCATGGATCTGACCTTAATGTGTACCATAGACTTTCAGATCTGAACTTCAGGCTAGACCACCACCCAAAGTCCAAGACTAGCCACATGGGATAAATTTAAATGGCACCATGGATTTCTTTTTTTTATTATTTCACATCTTTACTAGAGTATAATTGCTTTACAATGGTATGTTAGTTTCTGCTTTATAACAAAGTGAATCAGTTATACATATACATATGTCCCCACATCTCTTCCCTCTTGGATCTCCCTCCCTGCCACCCTCCCTATCCCACCCCTCTAGGTGGTCACAAAGCACCAAGCTGATCTCCCTGTGCTATACGGCTGCTTGCCACTAGCTAGCTATTTTACGTTTGGTAGTGTATATATGTCCATGCTACGCTCTCACTTTGTCCCAGCTTACCCTTCCACCTCCCCATATCCTCAAGTTCATTCTCTAGTAGGTCTGCATCTTTATTCCCGTCTTGCCCCTTGGTTTCCTGACCTTTTTTTTTCTTTCTTTTTTTAGATTCCATATATATGTGTTAGCATACGGTATTTGTTTTTCTCTTTCTGACTTACTTCACTCTGTATGGCAGCCTCTAGGTCCATCCACCTCATTAAAAATAACTCAGTTTCGTTCCTTTTTATGGCTGAGTAATATTCGATCATTTATATTTGCCACATCTTCTTTATCCATTCATCTGTTGATGGACACTTAGGTTGCTTCCATGTCCTGGCTATTGTAAATAGAGCTGCAGTGAACATTTTGGTACATGACTCTTTTTGAATTATGGTTTTTTCAGAGTATATGCCCAGTAGTGGGATTGCTGGGTCATATGGTAGTTGTATTTTTAGTTTTTTAAGGAACCTCCCTGCTGTTCTCCATAGTGGCTGTATCAATGTACATTCCCACCAACAGTGCAAGAGGGTTGCCTTTTCTCCACATCCTCTCCAGCATTTATTGTTTGTAGATTTTTTGATGATGGCCATTCTGACTGGTGTGAGGTGATACCTCATTGTAGTTTTGATTTGCATTTCTCTAATGATTAATGATGTTGAGCATCCTTTCATGTGTTTGTTGGCAATCTGTATATCTTCTTTGGAGAAATGTCTATTTAGGTCTTCTGCCCATTTTTGGATTGGGTTTTTTGGTTTTTTTGATATTGAGCTGCATGAGTTGCTTGTATGTTTTGGAGATTAATCCTTTGTCAGTTGCTTCATTTGCAAATACCTTCTTCCATTCTGAGGGTTGTCTTTTCGTCTTGTTTACGTTTTCCTTTGCTGTGCAAAAGCTTTTAAGTTTCATTAGGTCCCATATGTTTATTTTTGTTTTTATTTCCATTTCTCTAGGAGGTGGGTCAAAAAGGATCTTGCTGTGATTTATGTCATAGAGTGTTCTGCCTATGTTTTCCTCTAAGAGTTTGATGGTGTCTGGCCTTATATTTAGGTCTTTAATCCATTTTGAGTTTATTTTTGTGTATGGTGTTAGGGAGTGTTCTAATTTCATTCTTTTACATGTAGCTGTCCAGTTTTCCCAGCACCACTTATTGAAGAGGCTGTCTTTTCTCCACTGTATATTCTTGCCTCCTTTATCAAAGGTAAGGTGACCATATGTGTGTGGGTTTATCTCTGGGCTTTCTATCCTGTTCCATTGATCTATATTTCTGTTTTTGTGCCAGTACCATACTGTCTTGATTACTGTAGCTTTGTAGTATAGTCTGAAGTCAGGGAGTCTGATTCCTCCAGCTCCGTTTTTCTTTCTCAAGATTGCTTTGGCTATGTGGGGTCTTTTGTGTTTCCATACAAATTGTGAAATGTTTTGTTCTAGTTCTGTGAAAAATGCCATTGGTAGTTTGATAGGGATTGCACTGAATCTGTAGATTGCTTTGGGTAGTAGAGTCATTTTCACAATGTTGATTCTTCCACTCCAAGAACATGGTATATCTCTCCATCTATTTGTATCATCTTTAATTTATTTCATCAGTGTCTTATAATTTTCTGCATACAGGTCTTTTGTCCCATTAGGTAGGTTTATTCCTAGGTATCTTATTCTTTTTGTTGCAATGGTAAATGGGAGTGTTTTCTTAATTTCACTTTCAGATTTTTCATCATTAGCATATAGGAATGCAAGAGATTTCTGTGCATTAATTTTGTATCCTGCTACTTTACCAAATTCATTGGTTAGCTCTAGTAGTTTTCTGGTAGCATCTTTAGGATTCTCTATGTATAGTATCATGCCATCTGCAAACAGTGACAGCTTTACTTCTTTTCCAATTTGGATTCCTTTTATTTCTTTTTCTTCTCTGATTGCTGTGGCTAAAACTTCCAAAACTATGTTGAATAATAGTGGTGAGAGTGGGCAACCTTGTCTTGTTCCTGATCTTAGTGGAAATGGTTTGAGTTTTTCATCATTGAGGACGATGTTGGCTGTGGGTTTGTCATATATGGCCTTCATTATGTTGAGGAAAGTTCCCTCTATGCCTACTTTCTGGAGGGTTTTTATCATAAATGGGTGTTGAATTTTGTCGAAAGCTTTCTCTGCATTTATTGAGATAATCATATGGTTTTTCTCCTTCAATTTGTTAATATGGTGTATCACGTTGATTGATTTGCGTATATTGAAGAATCCTTGCATTCCTGGGATAAACCCCACTTGATCATAGTGTATGATCCTTTTAATGTGCTGTTGGATTCTGTTTGCTAGTATTTTGTTGAGGATTTTTGCGTCTATGTTCATCAGTGATATTGGCCTGTAGTTTTCTTTCTTTGTGACATCTTTGTCTGGTTTTGGTAGCAGAGTGATGGTGGCCTCCAGAGTGAGTTTGGGAGTGTTCCTCCCTCTGCTATATTTTGGAAGAGTTTGAGAAGGATAGGTGTTAGCTGTTCTCTAAATGTTTGATAGAATTCGCCTGTGAAGCCATCTGGTCCTGGGCTTTTGTTTGTTGTAAGATTTTTAATCACAGTTTCAATTTCAGTGCTTGTGATTGGTTTGTTCATATTTTCTATTTCTTCCTGGTTCAGTCTCAGAAGGTTGTACAGTTCTAAGAATTTGTCCATTTCTTCCAGGTTGTCCATTTTATTGGCATAGAGTTGCTTGTAGTAATCTCTCATGATCCTTTCTATTTCTGCAGTGTCAGTTGTTACTTCTTCTTTTTCATTTCTAATTTTATTGATTTGAGTCTTCTCCCTTTTTTTCTTGATAAGTCTGGCTAATGGTTTATCAATTTTGTTTATCTTCTCAAAGAACCAGCTTTTAGTTTTATTGATCTTTGCTATTGTTTCCTTCATTTCTTTTTCATTTATTTCTGATCTGATCTTTATGATTTCTTTCCTTCTGCTAACTTTGGGACTTTTTTGTTCTTCTTTCTCTAATTGCTTTAGGTGTAAGGTTAGGTTGTTTATTTGAGATGTTTCTTGTTTCTTGAGGTAGGATTGTATTGCTGTAAACTTCCCTCTTAGAACTGCTTTTGCTGTGTCCCATAGGTTTTGGGTCGTCGTGTTTTCATTGTCATTTGTTTCTAGGTATTTTTTAATTTCCTCTTTGACTCCTTCAGTGATCTCTTGGTTATTAAGTAGTGTGTTGTTTAGCCTCCATGTGTTTGTATTTCTTACAGTTTTTTTCCTGTAATTGATATCTAGTCTCCTAGCATTGTGGTCGGAAAAGATACTTGATACGATTTCAATTTTCTTAAATTTACCAAGGCTTGATTTGTGACCCAAGATATGATCTCTTCTGGAGAATGTTCCATGAGCACTGGAGAAGAATTTGTATTCTGTTGTTTTTGGATGGAATGTCCTATAAATATCAATTAAGTCCATCTTGTTTAATGTATCATTTAAAGCTTGTGTTTCCTTATTTATTTTCATTTTGGATGATCTGTCCATTGGTGAAAGTGGGGTGTTAAAGTCACCTACTGTGATTGTGTTACTGTCAATTTCCCCTTTTATGGCTGTTAGTATTTGCCTTATGTAATGAGGTGCTCCTATGTTGGGTGCATAAATATTTACAACTGTTATATCGTCTTCTTGGATTGATCCCTTGATCATTATGTAGTGTCCTTCTTTGTCTCTTGTAATAGTCTTTGTTTTAAAGTCTATTTTGTCTGATATGAGAATTGCTACTCCAGCTTTCTTTTGATTTCCATTTGCATGGAATATCTTTTTCCATCCCCTCACTTTCAGTCTATATGTGTCTCTAGGTCTGAAGTGGGTCTCTTGTAGACAGCATATATACGGGTCTTGTTTTTGTGTCCATTCAGCCAGTCTGTGTCTTTTGGTTGGAGCATTTAATCCATTTACATTTAAGATAGTTATCGATATGTATGTTCCTATTACCATTTTCTTAATTGTTTTGCATTTATTATTGTAGGGCTTTTCCTTCTCTTGTGTTTCCTGCCTAGAGAAGTTCCTTTAACATTTGTTGTAAAGCTGGTTTGGTGGTACTGAATTCTCTTAGCTTTTGCTTGTCTGTAAAGCTTTTAATTTCTCTGTCAAATCTGAATGAGATCCTTGCTGGGTAGAGTAATCTTGGTTGTAGGTTTTTCTCCTTCATCACTTTAAATATGTCCTGCCACTTCCTTCTGGCTTGCAGAGTTTCTGCTGAAAGATCAGCTGTTAACCTTATGGGGATTCCCTTATGTGTTATTTGTTGTTTTTCCCTTGTTGCTTTTAATATTTGTTCTTTGTATTTAATTTTTGATAGTTTGATTAATATGTGTCTTGGCGTGGATTTATCCTGTATGGGACTCTCTGTGCTTCCTGGACTTGATTAACTATTTCCTTTCCCATATTAGGGAAGTTTTCAACTATAATCTCTTCAAATATTTTCTCAGTCCCTTTCTTTTTCTCTTCTTCTTTTGGGACCCCTATAATTCGAATGTTGGTGCATTTAATGTTGTCCCAGAGGTCTCTGAGACTGTCCTTAATTCTTTTCATTCTTTTTTCTTTATTCTGCTCTGCAGTAGTTATTTCCACTATTTTATCTTCCAGGTCACTTATCCGTTCTTCTACCTCAGTTACTCTGCTATAGATCCCTTCTAGAGAATTTTAAATTTCATTTATTGTGTTGTTCATCACTGTTTGTTTGCTCTTTAGTTCTTCTAGGTCCTTGTTAAATGTTTCTTGTATTTTCTCCATTCTATTTCCAAGATTTTGGATCATCTTTACTATCATTATTCTGAATTCTTTTTCAGGTAGACTGCCTATTTCCTCTTCATTTGTTAGGTCTGGTGGGGTTTTGCCTTGCTCCTTCATCTGCTGTGTTTCTCTGTCTTCTCATTTTGCTTAACTTACTGTGTTTGGGGTCTCCTTTTTTGCAGGCTGCAGGTTCGTAGTTTCCGTTGTTTTTGGTGTCTGTCCCCAGTGGCTAAGGTTTTTTCAGTGGGTTGTGTAGGCTTCCTGGTGGAGGGGACTGGTGCGTGTGTTCTGGTGGATGAGGCTGGATCTTGTCTTTCTGGTGGGCACGTCCACGTCTGGTGGTGTGTTTTGGGGTGTCTGTGGCCTTATTATGATTTTAGGCAGCCTCTGTGCTAATGGGTGGGTTTGTGTTCCTGTCTTGCTAGTTGTTTGGCATAGGGTGTCCTGCACTGTAGCTTGCTGGTCGGTGAGTGGAGCTGGGTTTTGGCATTGAGATGGAGATCTCTGGGAGATTTTCGCCGTTTGATATTATGTGGAGCTGGGAGGTCTCTTGTGGACCAGTGTCCTGAACTTGGCTCTCCCACCTCAGTGACAGCCCTGACCCTGGCTGGAGCACCAAGAACCTGTCCTCCACACGGCTCAGAATAAAAGGGAGAAAAAAAGAAAGAAGATAAAATAAAGTAAAATAAAATAAAATAATTAAAATAAAAAATAAAAAATATTAAGAAAAATAAATTTTTTAAGTTTAAGAAAAAAAAAAAAAAGGACAGACAGAACCCTAGGACAAATGGTAAAAGCAAAGCTATACAGACAAATTCACACACAGAAGCATACACACTCACAAAAAGAGAAAAAGGGAAATATATATATATATATATATATATATATATATAATTGCTCCCAAAGTCCACCTCCTCAATTTGGGATGATTGGTTGTCTATTCAGGTATTCCACAGATGCAGGGTACATCAAGTTCATTGTGGAGATTTAATCCGCTGCTCCTGAGGCTGCTGGGAGAGATTTCCTTTTCTCTTCTTTGTTCGCACAGCTCCTGGGGTTCAGGTTTGGATGTGGCCCCACCTCTGCGTGTAGGTCGCCTGAGGGCATCTGTTCTTCGCTCAGACAGGACGGGGTTAAAGGAGCAGCTGCTTCGGGGGCTCTGGCTCACTCAGGCGGGGGGGAGGGAGCGGTACGGAGGAGGCGGGGCGAGCCTGCGCGGCAGAGGCCGGCGTGACGTTGCAGCAGCATGAGGCGCGCCGTGCGTTCTCCCGGGGAAGTTGTCCCTGGATCACGGGAGCCTGGCCGTGGCGGGCTGCACAGGCTCCCGGGAGGGGCGGTGTGGAGAGTGAGCTGTGCTCGCACACAGGCTTCTTGGTGGCGGCAGCAGCAGCCTTAGCGTCTCCTGCCCGTCTCTGGGGTCCGCGCTGATGGCCGCAGCTCCGCCCGCCTCTGGAGCTTGTTTAGGCGGCGCTCTGAATCCCATCTCCTCGCACACCAGGAAACAAAGAGGCAAGAAAAAGTCTCTTGCCTCTTAAGCAGGTCCAGAACTTTTCCCGGACTCCCTCCTGGCTAGCCGTGGCACACTAGCCCCTTCAGGCTGTGTTCACGCCGCCAACCCCAGTCCTCTCCCTGTGATCCGACCGAAGCCGGAGCCTCAGCTCCCAGCCCTGCCCGCCCCGGCGGGTGAGCAGACAAGCCTCTCGGGCTGGTGAGTGCTGCTCGGCACCGAGCCTCTGTGCGGGAATCTCTCCGCTTTGCCCTCCGCACCCCTGTGGCTGCGCTCTCCTCCGTGGCTCCGAAGCTTCCCCCCTCCGCCCCCCGCAGTCTCCGCCCGCGAAGGGGCTTCCTAGTGCGTGGAAACCTTTCCTCCTTCACGGCTCCATCCCACTGGTGCAGGTCCCGTCCCTGTTGTCTCTGTTTTTTCTTTTTTCTTTTGCCCTACCCAGGTACGTGGGGAGTTTCTTACCTTTTGGGAGGTCTGAGGTCTTCTGCCAGCATTCAGTAGTTGTTCTGTAGGAGCAGTTCCACATGTAGATGTATTTCTCATGTATTTGTGGGGAGGAAGGTGATCTCCGCGTCTTACTCTTCCGCCATCTTGAAGCTCCTCCGTCGCACCATGGATTTCTCACCAGAAACCATGGGAGCCTTCTAGTAGTGGCAGGATATTTTTTAAATGTCAAAAGGAAAGAACCATTAGCCCAGAATTCTATATCCAGTGAAAATATCCTTCAGAAGTGAAGATAAATGAAGATATTCTCAAATGCAGGAAACCTAAGAAAGCTTCTTATCAAGAGACTTGCTCTGAAAGAATTGCTAAAGGATTTTTTTTTAACAGAAAGGCAATGATACCAGATGGAAACTTGGGATATGAAATAGGAAGAGTAACAGAAATGGTAAATATCTGCCTAAATATAATATTAATAGGTAGTCTGACATTTGGGGGAAAAAGTAATCTGATCTGATTCAGTGTATGTAGATCTGATTCAGCGTGTGTAGATCTGATTCAGCGTATGTAGATCTGATTCAGTGTATGTAACATAACTACAACATAAAGACGGGGAGGGTAAAGGAAACTATTAGGAGTAAAGTTTCCACATTCCACTTGAAATAGCAAAATATTCTAAGTAGGCCCTGAAAAGATGTTTTTCTATTATAATCCTTAATTACTAAAAACTACACAAAGAAATATAGTAAATAAAAACACAGTGGATTTTTTTTAATTGAGGTATAGTTGATTTACAATGTTGTGTTAATTACTGCTGTACAGCAAAGTGACTCAGTTATACATATATACACATTCCTTTTTTTAATATTCTTTTCCATTATGGTTTATCATAGGATATTGTATATAATGGCCTGTGCTACACAGTAGGACCTTGTTGTTTATCCATCATATATGTAAAAGCTTACATCTGCTAACTCCAACCATCCCTCCTGCAACACCTTCCCCCTTGGCAACCACCACTCTGTTCTCTGTGTCTAGGAGTTTGTTTCTGTTTCACAGATAGGTTCATTTGTGTCATATTTTAGATTTCCCATATAAGTGGTATCATATTGTATTTGTCTGACTTACTTCACTTAGTATGATAATCTCTAATTGCATCCATGTTGCTGCAAATGGCATTATTTCATTCTTTTTTTATGGCTGAGTAGTATTCCATTGTATATATATACCACATCTTCTTTAACCATTCATCTGTCAATGGACATTTAGGTTGTTTCCATGTCTTGGCTATTGTGAATAGTGCTGCTATGAACATAGGGGTGCATGTATCATTTTGAATTATAGTTTTGTCTGGATATATGCCCACGAGTGGGATTGCTGGATCATATGGTAATTCTATTTTTAGTTTTCTGAGGAACCTCCATACTGTTTTCCACAGTGGCTACACCAACTTATATTCCCACCAACAGTGTAGGAGGGTTCCCTTTACTCCACACCTTCTCCAGTATTTGTTATTTGTAGACTTTTTGATGATGGCCATTCTGACTGGTATGAGGTGGTCCCTTGTAGCTTTGATTTGCATTTCTCTAATAATTAGTGATGTTGAGCATCTTTCATGTGCCTATTGGCCACCTGTATTTCTTCTTTGGAAAAATGTCTATTTAGGTCTTCTGCCTATTTTTTGATTGGGTTGTTTGTTTTTTTGTTGTTGAGTTGTATGAGCTGTTTGTATATTTTGGAAATTAAGCCCTTGTCAGTTGCATCATTTGCAAATATTTTCTCCCATTCTGTAGGTTGTCTTTTCATCTTGTTTATGGTTCCTTTGCTGTGCAAAAACTTGTAAGTTTGATTAGGTTCCATTTGTTTTTGTTTTTATTTCTATTGCCTTGGGAGACTGACCTAAGAAAACATTAGTATGATTTATGTCAGAGAATGTTTTGCCTATGATCTCTTCTAGGAGTTTTATGGTGTCATGTCTTATGTTTAAGTCTTTAAGCCATTTTGAGTTTATTTTTGTGTATGGTGTGAGGGCTTGTTCTAACTTCATTGATTTAAACGCGGCTGTCCAACTTTCCCAGCACTACTTGCTGAAGAGAATGTTTTTTCCCATTGTATATTCTTGCCTCCTTTGTCAAAGATTAATTGACCGTAGCTGCATGGGTTAGATAAATTAAAATGGAATAAACCCAAAAGAAGGCAGGAAAGGAGAAACAGGAACAACAAAAAAACAAATGAACAAACAAAAAGTGAAAAAACAGAAAACAGATGGTAAGATGGTATACCTAAATCCAAACATATAAATAATTACATTAAATGCAATGGCCTAAACATGCCAACTAAAAGACAGATCTTCAGAATGGATTTTTTTAAATGACATGACATTCACTTTATATATGATGATATAGATAGGTTAAAAGTAAAACTATGGAAAATGATATACCACATAAATTAATTAAAAGAAAGCCAGAGTGGCTGTAAAATACTATAAAATAAAGTGTACTTCATAGCAAAGAAAATTGCCAGGAATAAAGAGTGATATTACATAATGATAAAGAGTCAGTATACTAAGAACACATAACAATTCTATATGTGTATACACCTAACAACAGGGCTTCGAAATACATAAAGCACAACCTAAAGAACTGTGACAAGAATTTAATATGCCTTTCTCAGTAATAGAACTAGTAGATAGAAATTCAGTAAGGATATAGAAGAATTTAAAAATACTATCAACCAAAAAGATATGCTTGACATTTGTAGAAAACTCCACCCAACAGTAGCAGAATACACATTATTTTCAAGTACATGTTGAACGTTCAATAAGATAAATCAAATCCTGCTTCACAAAACAAATGTAAAAAAGTCTAATGAACTGAAATTAAATTAGAAACAGAAATATAGTGGGGGGGGGAAGATAGCACTTTTTTCACAATACATTTCTAAGTAATCCAAGGGTCAAAGAGGAAGTCTCAAGGAATATTAGAAACTATTTTGAACTGAACGAGGGTAAAATTATAACATATCAAAATCTGTGGGTTGCCTCTAAAGCAGTGCTTAGAGGGAAAGCTATAGCATTAAATGTTCATAATAGAAAAGAGAAAAGGTCTTAAGTCAAGAACTTAAGCTTCCACTGTAAGAAACTAGAAATGAAAGAGCAAAGTAAGCTCAAAACAAGAAGAAGAATGGAAATTATAGATATAAGAGCAGAAATCAATAAGAGTAAAAACAAAAATAATAGAGAAAAATCAGTGAAACCAAAAGGTGATTTTTAAAAAATCAGTAAAATTGGTAAGCCTATTGCAAGAATGACAAAAAAAGAAGACATAAATTACCAACAGCAGGAATTTTATAAAGGAGATGTCACTGCACCACCCTTTAGACATTAAAAGGACCATAAGGGAATTATTTGAACAACGGGACCTATATAAGTACAACTTAGATGGGAGGAACCAATTACTCAAAAACTATAAACCACCAAAACTCATACAAGAAGAAATAGAAAGCCTAGAATCCTATAACTAATAAGGAAATTGAATTTGTAGTTTAAAATCTTGTGAAAAAGAAATCTCCATACCCAGATGGTTCCACTGATGAATTCTGTCAATCATTAAAAGAAGAAATATCACCAATTTTACACAGTCTCCTCCAGAGGAGGAAATACTTCCCAACTTATTTTGTGAGACCAGCATTACCCAGAAAAAGATAGTACAAGAAAAGAAAACTATGGACCAATATTCTTCATGAACATAGATGCAGAAATCCTCAACCAAACATTAGCAAATCATATCCATCCGTCTGTCTATATCTATCTATCTGCCTATCAAATACATCATGACCAAGCAGAGTTTTATCCAGGGGAAATAAGGCTATTCAATATTTGAAAACCAATCAGTGTATCAGTGTAACCCACCAAGTTTGAAAGCTGTGGAAGAAAAACCAAACCACATGATTATATTAAATGATGCAGAAAAGGAATTTGACAAAATTTGACTTCTATTCATGATATAAACTCTCAGCAAACTAGGAGTAGGAGGGAATTTCCTCCTATTTATGCATTTACATAAAAGGCATAAGGGCATTTACATAAAACCTATGGCTAATATACTTAATGGCAAAAGACTGAATGTTTTCCCCCTAAAGTGGTAAACAAGGTAAAAGTGTCTGCTCTCATGACTTTTATTCAACATCGTGCTGCTAGTTCTAGCCAGAGTAATGAGACAGTAAGAGAAATCAAAGGCATATTGGTTGGGAAAAAAAGAAACAACACTTTCCTTATTCACAGATGACATGATTGTGTATATAGAACATCCTGAGAGACTTACCAAAAAAAAAAAAAAGCTCCTATAACTAATAAGTGAATTTAGCAAGGTTACAGGATACAAAGTTAAAACACACAAATCAATCATCTTTCTATAGGTTAACTATGAAAACTATTAGAAACTGATATTAAAAACAAAATTTATAATGAGTCCCCAAAAATGAAATACTTAGGTATAAATCTAATAAAACATGTATGAAATATGTATGTAAAAACTGCAAAATGCTCATAACAGAAATTAATGAAGACCTCAGTAAATGGAAAGACATTGTATTTATGTATTGGAAGACTCAACAGAGTAAAGATATCAATTTTCCCCAAATTGGTCCATAGATTTAAAAGAATTCCAATCAAAATCCCAGCGGAACTCTTTGTAGATAAAGACAAGTTACTTGTAAAATGTAATGGAAAGGCATAGGCACCAGAATGGTCAAATTAAAAAAGAATGAAATAATGCCATTTGCAGCAACATGGATGGACCTAGAGATGATCATACCAAGTGAAGTAAGTCAGACAGAGAGAGACAATATAATATCACTTATATGTGGAAACTGGGAAAAAAATGATACAAATGAACTTATTTACAAAATAGAAACAGACTCACAGACTTAGAAAACAAATTTATGGTTACCAAAGGGGAAAGGTGGAGGGGAGGGATAAATTGGGAGATTGGGATTAACATATACACACTCCTATATATAAAATAGATAATCAACATGGACCTATTATATAGCATAGGGAACCCTACTCATTGCTCTGCAATATCCTATATGGGAAAAGAATCTGAAAGAGAATAGATATATGTATATGTATAACTGAATCACTTTGCTGTACACCTGAAACTAACACAACATTGGAAATCAACCATACTCCAATAAAAAATAATTTTTTTTTAATTTAATGGAAAGGCATAGGCACTAGAATGGTCAAAATAATTTTGAAAAAGAAGAATAAAGTTGGAGGAATCACATTATTAATTTTAAGACTTAATATAAAACTACAGTAATTGCACAGTATGGTACTGGTGGAGGGAAAGCTCCACATATCCCTGCAACAAACAGAGAATAGATAATCCAGAAACTGAATCACATAAAGTTGACCAATTGATTTTTTACAAACGTGCAAAGGTAATTCAGTGTAGAAATGTCATTTCAAAAAAGTGGAGTTGGAACAACTGGACAACCATATGCAAACAAACTTTCACCTAAACCTTACATGTTATAAAAATAACTCAAAATGGATCATAAGTCTAAAGGTAAAATGTGTAAAACTGTTAGAAGAAAACACAGGAGAAAATCTTCGTGGCCTGAGGTTAGGCCAAGCGTTCTTAGATCTGACACCAAAGCACAATCCATAAAAAGCAAAAAATGGTTAACTTGGGCCTTCATCAAAATTTAAAACTTTTACTCTGTGAAAGACACTTATTAAGAGAATGAAAAGGCAAGCTGGAAAAATAACAAATCACATGTCTGACAAAGGATTGTATCAGAATATATAACGAACTCTCAAACCTCAACAGTAAGGAAACAAACAGCCCCATTTTAAAATGCCAAAGGGCATGAACGGATGCTTCACCAAAGAGGGTATACAGATGGCATAAAAGTACATGAAAAGATGTTCAACATCATTAGCGATTAGAAAAATGCAAATGAAAGCCCAATGAGATAGCACTGCACATCTCTTAGATGAGCTAAAATAAAAAGTACTGACAATACTAACTCCCCTTGAGGATGTGGAACACCTGGATCACTCCTACATTGCTAGCAAGAGAGAAAATGGTACCGCCACCCTGGAAAACAGTCTGGCGCTTTCTTAGAAAGTTAAACATACACTTTCCACGTGATCCAGCCATCCTACTCCCAGGTTACTTACTTCAGAGAGCTGACAACTTATGTTCACACAAAAACCTGTACACAAATGTTTACGGCATCTCTGCTTATGAACGAAAATGGGAAACAACCCAAATCTCCTTCAGCAGGTGAATGGATAAGCCAGCTGTGTTAACATCCGTGCAATAGAAAACTACTCGGCAATGAGAAGGGGAAGGTGTTGGTAGGTGCAGCAACTTGGACGAACCTCAAAGGCATCGTGCTGGGTTGAAGCCAGCTCAAAAGGTTGCATGCTGTCTGATTCTGTTTATATGACATTCTCAAAAAGAGAACACAATGATGGAGAACAGAACCGGGGCTTCCAGGGGTTACAGATGTGGAGAGAATGAGGGAGTTTTAGAGGGAGTTGTAGAAGGAGGTGGGAGAGTGCAGTGCCTCATAGCATGGGCACCTGAGTTGGCGTTCTCCACCACTTCCTAGTCCTGTGACATCGGGAGTTATACAGCCTCTCAGTGCCTCAGCTTCACCTGTGAAATGGGAATGATAACAATACCTACCTTCAAGGGTCATTGTGAGGATTAAAGGAATGAATACATGTAGGGCACTTAAAATAGTGCTATTACATAGTAAGTGCCCAGCAAGTGTTATCAGGAATGAATACATGTAGGGCACTTAAAATAGTGCTATTACATAGTAAGTGCCCAGCAAGTGTTATCTATGTCACCAGTGTCCCATGGGAGACATCAGAAAAGATAACCTGGGGTTCTTTGAGCCCTGCATTCAAAGTCAAAGGCTGAGGCTTGTATCAATGTATGTTTAAAACACACACACACACACCCCTTCCCTTCCTCCTAGACCTCCTCTCTCTTTTTTTCTCTCTCTTAAACTCAATAAAAAGAAGACAAACAACCCAATTGAAAAATGGGCAGAAGATTTGAACAGACACTTCACAAAAGAAGATATACGAAAGAGGGTTAAGCATGTGAAAAGATGCTGACATCACTCATCATGAGAAAAATGCCAGTTAAAACCACAATGAGATAACGCTACAGCGGCTAAAGTGAAGAAAGACTGACAATGCCAAGTGTTTGCAAGGATGTGGAGCAACAGGAACTCTCATACGTTGCAGGTGGAAATGCAGAAACAGGACAGCCATTTTGTATAACTGTATGGTACTATCCTACAGTGTTAAACATACTCTTATGATAAGACCCAGCAATTTCATACCTTTGTATTTACCCCTGTGTCTACACAAAGACAAGGAAATGAATACTCAGAGCAGCGTTATTCTTTATTTTTCATTTTTTATACAAATTTTAAAGGTTACTTTCCATTTATAATTATTCCACAAAATTGGCTATAATATTGTTGTATAATAAGAACAGCATTATTCTTAATACCCCCAAAGTAGAAACAACCCAATTGAATACCAGTCAGCAGTCAAAAGGAATGAAGTATTAATATATGCAACAGCATGGTTGAATCGCCGAAACTTTATGCTAAATAAAAGTCAAAGACTCTGTGCTATCTGATTCCATTTATATGAAATCCTCGAAAAGGCAAAGCTACAGTGACAGCAGACCAGTGGTTTCCCGGAGCTGTGGTCCAGGGGAGATCAACAGCAAACAAAGATGCAGGAGAAAACCTTTTAGGATGAAGGAGCTATTTTACAACTCAATTTTGGTGGTGGTTCCACAGTTACCAAGATTCATCAAACTACACACATAAAATGGATGAGTTTCACTGAACATAAATAATGCCTTAAAGGAAAAAACAAACCCAAAGGCTGATTGTTTAAGTGTCTTTCAACCTGTTTTCCCAGTGCCTTAGGCATGGTGGTCTCGGGGCCTGCCGAGCAGACCTCCTTATCAGAAATAAGGTCATTTAAGGCTTTTTATTTTCTTTCTTGGCTCAGAGCTGTGGATTCAGCTGACACTGACCAATTTCCAGTGGGCACCATCGTGTGTCCCAGGCGGAGGCGACAGAAGCAAGCTTGTGTTCCTGTCACTAATGATACAAGCCTTCATCATTGTCTCTGCCAGGCTGTGTTCATTGCCATTATACGCACTGAAGAAGAGAACAGAGTCATAATGAGCTGGGTGTTATCTGCTCACCAATAATTTATAATGGGCAAACTAGGACAGGAACAGAGCTTTTTCTGACTAAGGAGGTTGCATGTCACTCTTCAAATCTAGGCCAAAAAATTATTTATAATGCATAGACAGTCACTCAGAAAGTTAAAAGTTTCCTTTCTTCTCTCCCATGTGTTTGAACAGTATGCTTTTTACCTTGGACTAGCACAAAGGCACCTCGGCATCTTACTGCTACTCCTGCAGTCAGACTGTGGGAGGGATTGGGAGAGAGTGTACTTGAGGATGGTGACTGGCCTAGGAGTGAGGCCTTTGTAGAAACGCCTTGAGGATTTCAGATCCTCCCAAAAATCCAAGGAGAGAGAGGAAGGAGGGAAAAGTCAGGAAAAGGAAGAGACCCTTAGGTAAGGGTAGCTACCACGTGCTTGAGGTGAGCTTTGAAGAATTATCTCAGATGTTATCAGGAAACCCCCCAAACTGAGACGAAATCAGCAAAAGATGACTTGTAAACGGGTGGGTTGAAACCAAGACAGGTCGTGTGCAATTAGGCAGTGACAAGCGGAATTGTTGTGGCCATCACAGCATCAAGGGAAAGGGTGTTTGGGGTGTGTGCCTCTGTTTCTAAGAGCTCTTCGGGGAAGCTGAATCTCTGGTGATACTGACACCTGTGGATATTGGTACCCACCCTAGGGGAGGTGAATCCCTCTGAGGGGAACCTGCTGCGTTGTCACAAGCCACCAGCATCCTGTCCTGACCACGCGTTGGCCAGTGGCCTCCTGGTGGGTGATTTGCTGCTCCAGGCACCTTGACCCCGGGCCCCAGGGGGCCTGGACCAGCAAGTTCAATGGACCCTGCAGCTGTGGCCCTTGTTCTCTCTCGGTGAGCTGACTTTCTGGAACGAATCCATCTGGGGTGAATTTGGGCGGGGTGGGTCAGCTTTGCCGGCCCTGGATCAGCTTTGAGCAAGCTGGCTGTGGAGGAGCACCTGGCCTGTGGTGTGTCTAAGGATCAAGGCCTCTGGGGTGCCACAGCTTCTCAGACTTCTTCGGGCTATGGGGGGCGGGGTGGTCCCTTGTCTAGTAGAGCAGCCCCTGCAGCCGCGATTTCCTATCCGAGTTCCTGGGATCCTAGGCTTCCTCAGTGCCTCAGTGGCTCAGGGCAGATCCCCTCCCCTCAAACTGAGCAGCTCCACTTTGATCTCTTCTGTAGGCGTGCAGTGTAGTATGTCATTTTTTTAAAAAAATAAACTCTATTTTTAGAGCAATTTTAAGTTCCCAGCAAAATTGAGTGGAAGGTACAGAGATTTTCCATATGCTCTCTGTCGCTATATATGCACAGCCTCCCCGATTACGAACACCCCACCAGCAAGACTGGTCCATTTGCTGCAACTGATGAGGCTACACTGACACCTCATTGTCCCCCAAAGACCGTAGTCTACTTTAGGGTTCACTCTTGGGGTTGTACATTCTCTGGGTTTGGCCAAATATATGACACGCATCTGCCATTATAGTATCATATAGAGTAGTTTCACAGCCCTAAATATCCTCTGTGTCCACCTGTTCACTCCCCCACCACCTCAGCCCCTGGCAGCCACTGATCTTTTTACTGTCGCCATAGTTTCGTCTTTTCCAGAACGTTCCAGAGTTGGAGTCCTCGAGTGTGGAGTCTTTGCAGATTAGCTCTTTCACTTAGTAACATGCACTGAAGTTTCCACCACGTCATTTTTAAAAGGGTTCAGCCACATTTAGCAGCTTGACAGTCACGTGCAGTCCCTGTCACATTGGCTCTGGACCATGCGTGGCTTGTGGATGGTTTTGTGTGGGGTGAGCCTGGACTCCCCAGCGGGATGATGGGCTCTGGGGCAGTGGGCAGGACATGTGCCCCTGGGTGGCACTGGCTCTCTACTGGACACTCAGGATGCCTGGCTATCCCTCGTGACTTGGCATCAGGGGCTAGGCGCTCTGGGTTGGAGGGGACCTGGTTTGGGCCTGAGGACAGACTGTCAGAGCAAACCCCTCGGGGCTGTTTATCTTGATAATCAGCATGTCTTTTGTTCTCTGGAGTCAGAGCATCTAGCTACAGAGCCAATCTGTAAGATTCTGCATCTGAGTCAGGACTCACTGATACTGTCTCTCTTTGTGGCCAGGAGCCTAGCGTAACATTTTTTCTGTCCCCGTTACTCAGCTCGGAAATATGGTGCACGCTTCTTTCCTTGAAAAGTTTTGATTAGATGATCTCAGCAGAACACACTCTGACCGAAAGTGCCTCCGTCCCGTAAGGAAGGCTTCCAGAAGTGGAATGTTCCAGTAACCTGTGTATTTTGCGTTGACAGAGCTTCTCGAAACAAGTCTGAGAAGAAGCGTCGGGACCAGTTCAATGTTCTCATCAAAGAGCTCAGCTCCATGCTGCCTGGCAACACGCGGAAGATGGACAAGACCACCGTGCTGGAGAAGGTCATCGGATTCCTGCAGAAACACAACGGTAATGGTGACGCTTCTCTCCGTTTTTACTCCGTTCCTGCCATTTCCATTTGGCAGTGACTTCATCAAGTTGGTCTTCCTGCTTGGTTCTCTCTCCCCAGCAAACCCGATCTCCTCCGTCATAGGTTTCCTCTTTCCAAGGCACTCCACCCTCTAGAAAAACCCTATCTCCAGCAGGTTTGGGACGGGACACTCACCTCCCAAATTGCTTTCTCAGCCAGAGGAGGGAATCCAGAGCAGACTCACAGGTCGCACCCAACCCAAGCAGGGCGGCACTGACAATGGGAGCATCTTGATTAAAAATGTCTGGAGCAAGCCTTTTCGTATAGCCCTGCCATGTCCAGGTATTCATTTTCCAGTGGATCAGACAGTACTGGTGTCTCCATCCATTGCTGCCACCGCCCCTAAACGCTTTGGCCTTCTACCAAAGAGTTTAGGTAGAAGGAAAAAATTAATACCATGGAAAAAAAATACCATGGAAAAAATTAATCAAAAATAATTAATTGACTTAATATCAAATCCATTTTTTAATTGAGATGTAACTCACATAGCATAAAATTCACTACTTTAAAGTTTATAGTTCCCTGGCTTTTAGTATACTCACAGGTTGTGCAACCATAGACACTATCTAATTTTATCATCCCCCAAAGAAACCCTGTACCCCACTGGCAGTTACTTCCCATTTCCACCCTCCCTCCAAGTCTCGGCAACCACTGATCTATTGAATACTTTCTGTCTCTATAGATTTGCCTGTTCTGGGTATCGCATACAAATGGAATCACACAATATGTGGTCTTTTGTTTCTGGCTTCTTTCACTTAGCATCCTTATTTTAGCAAGTATCTGTATTTCATTTCTTTTTATGGCCAAATAATATCCTATTGTGAGGATATACCACTTCACTTATCTGTTTATCAGTTGACAGATATTTGGGCTATTTTCACTTTTTTGGCTGTTAAACAATGCTGCTGTGAACATTCCTATACAAGTTTTTGAGTGGACATATATTTTCAGTTCTCTTGGGTATACCTAGGAGTGGATTTGCTTGGTCAAATGGTAACTTGGTGTTTAAATTTTTGAGAAACTGCCAGACTGTTTTCCATAGCAGCGGTACCATTTTTACATTCCTAGCAGCAATGTATGTAGATTCCAGTTTCTCCACATCCTCACCAACACTTGTTATTGTCTGATTGTGTGCGTGTGTTTATTATAGCCTTCCTGGTTGATAAGAAGTGATATTTCATTGTGGTTTTGATTTCCATTTCCCTAATATCTAATGATGTTGAGCTTTTCATGGGCTTATTGGCACATGGCAAATTTGTATGTCTTCTTTAGAGACTGTCTATTCAAATTCTTTGCCCATTTTTAATTGGATTATTTATGTTTTTGCTGTTGAGTTGTAAGATTTCTAGATACTAGACCCTTATCAGATATATAATTTGCAAATACTTTCCTCATTCTGTGGGTTGTCCTTTCACTTTCTTAATGATGTCCTTTGACATAGGAAAGTTTTAGGTTTGATGATATCCAATTTATCTTTTTGTTGTTGGTGGTGGTTTCTTGTGCTTTAGGTATCATATCTAAGAAACTATTGTCGATGAAGGTCATGAAGATTTAAATCTATATTTTCCTCTAAGAGTTTTATAATTTTAAGCTATAATTTAAACAGTTAGATATAAGCCATAGGTTAGACATTTAGATATTTGATCCACTTTGAGTTAATTTTTTGTATATGGAGTAAGGTAGGGAGTCAAAATTCATCCTTTTACATGTGACTATCTAGTTATTCCAGCACTCCACTCTTTTTTTTTAAACTTTTCAATACTTTATAAAGGTATAACACTCATACAGAAAATACACAGATCATAACTGTACAGTTGAATTAGTTATGACAGAGTGAATACAGCCAGGAAACCAACACCCAGGTCAAGAAATAGAAGCTTCCCCAATAGTTGCCCCTTCCTATTTACCTCTGCTTTCCCCAAAGGTATTCTCTGGCTGATCTCTAATACCAGAGACTGGCTTCGTCTGTTGGGCCCTTACTCAGATGAAATCATACATTATGAACATGATGTTTGTGTGACTACTCTGTGTTCTTCCAGTGCAATGGCTAATTCATTTTCATTGGTACCTAGTATTCCATTATATGAATTTATTACTTGAATCCATCCTTGAACTTATGTCTTTCTCAAATCATCCTGTCTCCATTTTACTCTCCTTCCAACCCTTTTACCTCTTAGCATGGCCTACCCTGCACTACTGCTCCCCTGTGGATGGTACCAGAAAATTGAAGAAGAGTTAGGAGGGCTCAGGAGCTACTAACAAGCAAGAACAGAATTCTTTTTTTTTTTTTTTTCCTTAGCCATGACACCAAACATATTAAAGTCAGAAATGTCAGATTACTGAGGAGATAATTACAGTTCTTCTGTGCTTACCGTGATGCTTCTCCTTCACTGAACATTTTCCTAGACAAGATGATTTCATGGAAGAGGGCACAGCTGGGACACTAGAAATTTTCATTATACTTGTTATTCTTTTATTATTTCTGTAATAATTGTATATACCTACTACAAATGTGACAGTAATGATATATCTCCTTTTTTACCCCAAAGCTGCCCAGGGGAGAGTAAAGAATATGTTAATTGCTTTTGTTAAAAGTCAGAGAAGAACAGTCAAGCCTAGAACAAGAACGATAAAGTATTGCAGTGGGCTTCCTTGGTGGCGCAGTGGTTGAGAATCTGCCTGCTAATGCAGGGGACACGGGTTCGAGCCCTGGTCTGGGAAGATCCCACATGCTGTGGAGCAACTAGGCCCGTGAGCCACAACTACTGAGCCTGCGCAGCTGGAGCCTGTGCTCCGCAACAAGAGAGGCCGCGATAGTGAGAGGCCCGCGCACGGCGGTGAAGAGTGGCCCCCGCTTGCCGCAACTAGAGAAAGTCCTCGCACAGAAACGAAGACCAAACATAGCCAAAAATTAAAAAAAAAAAAACAGCAAAAAAAAACCCAGATAGCTGTTGCATGAAAAAAAAAAAAAAGTATTGCAGCAATATTTGATTGCCCCCAATAATTTAAGCAGAATGGTTATATTTCCTAAATGATGATTTAGCTAAATGAAAGAGCAGGTTGGTTTGATTACCAAGATATTGTGTGCAAATTACTCAAACTAGGTCAGTGCCACTGAGAAATAGGACAGCTGAGATCAAGTTCATCCGTGTGACATTTATGCTGGGCTCTGTCCACTGTGGAATTACAGAACTGTCAAATCTGGGACCTGGAAAGGATCAGTCAGCAGAAATGCAGCCTCCTACCACCAGGAGTGCCTGTGTCCATCTCACCTTTTTCTTACGACTAAGGCCTACTCCACACAGCCCCCTGAAATGCAACCAGGATCAACCCCAGATCTCCCTCATCCTTATTCCACATTCAAAAGAAAATAGAAAATCCAAGACAGATTTTATTGAGAAATATAATGGTTGGGCCAAAATTTAGATTAAAGCAAAAAACAAAAACAAACAATAACTTAACTTATAATCCAAATGGACATGAACTCCACAAGCATCTGCAGTGGAGTGGAGGATAGCATGATTAGCATTCATTCGGGGCTCACCTTGAGCCAGGCAGGCATTGTTCTAAGGGCTCCATAGAGTAACTCACTGGAGTTGAGCCTTACAGCGGCCCTTTGGGTTGGTACCTTTTCACAGACGAGGCAACTGAGGCACAGACATGTTAGGCCACTATTATCAGACAGCCAGGAAGGTACAGAATCTAAACCAGGCCTTCTGTCTCCAGAGCCCAAGTTTTTAACATTACACCGTACTGCTTCTCCACAAGACGTGATTTATGGGACTCTTATAGATAGAGACATCATAGCTACACTATAGCTGTTTATTACTGTGGCCATTCAGACTACTGGCTCTCACCCTTGGTGGCCCCTTAGAATCACCTGAGGAGCTTTCAAAAATACATGTAACTGGGTCACACCTCACAGGCCAACACCTCAGAATTTCTAGGGGTGGAACCCGGGTTGTGAGCTGGAGCCGGCTCGTACCAGCTTGCAAAAGGTGATTGTTAAATTTTCAAGAGTTTTACACGCCAGTTGACATCAAGTTGGCAGCTTGAAATCAGCCAGGGTCTGAGTATTTACACCATAAAAATAGGCAAACAGTACTGTTGTGGGTGTGGAGAGCCTTTTACCAGCTCACCCCTGGGTCAGGCCTAAGCATCAGTATTTTTAAAGCTGCCCAGGTGATTCCAGCATGCAGCCAGGGTTAAGAACTGTGGATATAGACGTGCGTTCTGCCTTCACGCTGAAGGTAGGCCACGTGATGCATCAGGCACGATGATGAGGTGCAGGTAGTCGTTATAATTATTTAGCTCTTTCCCCAATAATCTGTCAAGCATCCCTATTTTCTCAGCTTGGGAGATAAACCTTGATCCTGGAATGCATACTTTTTCTCTTTGAAGTAATCCAAATCAAAATGAGAACCTGACCGTGTTTCTCTGTAGGGAAATGTTGTGTCATCAGTATCTATTACAGGAGAGAAACCCCTAAACTATGTAAATAGCAAGGCATATTGGGCAGCCTTATCCACACCCGTCGAAATGTTACTTCTACAAGACCAGGCTGACCTGTGTGCTTTCCTCTTCCTGTGCGAGTCTCAGCTGATTCAATGTCCTTTTCTCCCAACATCAAATCCTAGTCCTCAACCTTGCCCCTTCAATACGTCTGCCTTAGTGAGCAGGGGTGGGGTGGAGATGGCAGCAGAACAAGGAGAAATGTCCCTGTTGGACAGGGTAATAGTTACCCCATCCAGCCTATTTTCTGCCCCATTTTCCAGACTCTTCCTTGACCATATATAACCCAAAGTCGTACCTGTTTGTTCATGCATAGCATGAGCTATTGGGAGGTGAGCGTTCTAGGGCACAAGTGCAACTTAAACTATGGTAGACTTTTGGGGTTCATCTTCTGATTGCAATGTTTCCCTGTAGACTTGGTCCCAGATGGCTGTGCTTCCCTTGCTGTTTGGAAACCACTTTGACGATATTGCTTTGCTAATCCTGCCCTGTCACCTATAGCTTGTAATATTGTTCCCATAAAATGCCACTAGAGATGTGATTATAACACTGATTTCGATTTCCCAGTTTAACTTGCTTGGAGACATTTTATCTGTATATATACATATTTTTTTTATTAATTTATTTATTTTATTTTATTTTTTTGGCTGTGTTGGGTCTTCGTTTCTGTGCGAGGGCTTTCTCTAGTTGTGGCAAGCGGGGGCCACTCTTCATCGCGGTGCGTGGGCCTCTCATTATCGCGGCCTCTCTTGTTGCGGAGCACAGGCTCCAGACGCGCAGGCTCAGTAGTTGTGGCTCACGGGCTTAGTTGCTCCACGGCATGTGGGATCTTCCCAGACCAGGGCTCGAACCCGTGTCCCCTGCATTGGCAGGCAGATTCTCAACCACTGTGCCACCAGGGAAGCCCCTTATCTGTATATTTTTTAACATGCTATGGATGGAGCCTTAACTTGCAAGGGCTGTAATCAGATTATTGGAAATCAAAGTGAATGAAATGGCAGCTTTCAGTATTATTATGCTGTTGTTTTAGAAAGCATCTAGTCATACTGAATGATCTAAAAGAAATGGGTCTTTCATTTCCTTTACCATTAAGTCGGATTGTCCTTGTCTATATCAGATTTGGGCTGCCAGAAAGACTCTTCTCCTAGACAAACAATTAATCTACAGTTTGATCCTAACGGTCAGAGGAATTTTACAGATGAGCGTATATGTTGGGAAAAGGCGGAGGGTATTTATGGGTTAGTTGATAAGCATAGCCGCAGTCCATCTCTTTTCTAAGTGGTGAAAGGGTCGCAGTCATTGATCTGAGCAACTGGGAGTTTCACCCTCTCCCCTCTGGCTCAGCTGGGACCCCAGAACGATCACTGGCCCAGATGTGTGTGTAGCGCCCGGCCTCTGCTTCCCAGGATGCCTTTCACTGGGCACAGCCTGTGGCCATAGTGGCACCAGCCGAGAGGGGTCCCCATACTGGTCCCCGCTGGTGGCCCTTCAGTGCCGTTGGCTGACTGCCTGTCCACCACGGTTTCCTTTCCTGGGTTTCTTCCTGTGCTCAGTGACCAACAGCTGTTAGTGGCTCTCTTGTGCTCCTTTCACATCATGAAAGACAAAACTTCAGTTGTGTGCAACAGCAGCAAATATTCTTTCAGAAATCGAGAAGGGCGATCTCTTCCCCGCAGGGAACGCGGGGTGACTGAACTCGGGAAGGTTTACAGAGTCACACGTGTAACTCACCCTTCACAGCACCTTCATTCAGGAGTGACCACTGAGTTCATTCACATCCCTTCACTCAGATGGCAGGATGAACTCGCCAAACTCCCTGCAGAGAAACTACCAACAACACAGCGTCAAAGGAGAAGGCCTTGAAATGTCTCTCCTCGCTTAAGTTTATAGATTATCTGCCTGAACAATTTGCATTTTCTAGGAAGTTGTTGAACAGAATATGATTCTCTCTGAGGTAAAGAGAGAAATCATAGCTACGTGGGTTTTTCTTAGCACCAAGAAAATAACCCCTAAAGAAACCTCTTACTACATAAAGTGGAGCAAAACATTGGTTAAAGATGGGGGATAAACTGAAGGAAAAACAAATATATTCAGTACAGCATTTGAGTTCCCTGTAATAATCTTATCAGAGGTATTTTATTAATAAAGCACCCTCTTTCAAAAAGGCAGAAGCCAGACCTGGAAACAACCTAAGTGTTCAATGACAGATGAATGGATAAAGAAGATCTGGTACATATATACAGTGGAATATTACTCAGCCATAAAAAAGAATGAAATAATGTCATTTGCAGCAATATGGATGGACTTGGAGGGCATTATGCTAAGCGAAATAAGTCAGTCAGAGAAAGATAAATACTGTGTGATATCACTTATATGTGGAATCTAAAAAATACAACAAACTAGTGAATATAACAAAAAAGAAGCAGACTCACAGATACAGAGAACAAACTAGTGGTTACCAGTGGCGGTGGGAGAGGGTAGACAATACAGGGCTGGGGAAGTGAGAGGCACAAACTATAGGGTGTAAGATAGGCTCCAGGATGTATTGTACAACACAGGGAATAGAGCCAATATTTTATAATAACTGTAAATGGAAAGTAACCTTTAAAAATTGTATAAAAATAAAAATTTTTTTTAAAAAAAAGAGCTTTGAAGATTAGTCAGTAAACCAAAAAGAAGTGAAATGCCCTGATATGTTACAGTTTTTATAGGAAAGAAACTTGATTGGTGTTTTCCCAAACTTGACAAAAATCCTAAGAATTTACATGAAGTCACCAAGTTGTGAAGCAGAAGGAAATTATTCTAAATCATGAATAGTAAAAACCAATTTCCATCAACTATGATAAAGAAAAAAAAAAGACAAAAGGGCAGGAGAACTACAGTATTTAAGGAGTCCTGTGTAGACCAACGACTATTAAATTTACAAATATGAAAAACATCTTCCAAACAAGGTAGTTACTTGAGACGGGCAAAGTACAGATTAACCCAAAAAAGTTTTGGGAAGAGTAAATCCTGGCCTTAAAAGCAACTAAGTAACATGTATTTGTATAGCACATTATACTTCAGGAACTGGAAATGCTGAAAAACCATTTGCTGAACAACCAAATGCTGAAAAATACATTACAATCTGCACAGACACAGTAGGTTAGGTACTACGCACCTAAGGTGTTTCCGGAATTTTGAAAATACCAGCTCGCTAAAGCATTTTGTTTCATCTTGACCTTGAAGAAGCAGCTTAAGGATGCGAACCTCCATCCCTGTCCTGGTTCCTGTTGCCTTGAGAGGTGGCAACCACCTAACTCCAACCGCTGTTGATGGGCTTTGTCCTGTAGAAATTCAAGGGCATGGTGCTACCTGCTAATTGTAGGCAGTACACCCAGTGCAGAGGGTGGGGTTCTCTCCTCACAGAAACCTCATTAAAGAGGTGTTTTTAAGCCCATTGTATCCAAAGCACCCAGTCCTCAGAAATCAGAGTAACCTAAGTCCTTATATCAGCTTCTTTCGTTAAACTACACATTTATACAAAATCACATAGAAATAATGTGTGCTTCATCTGTTAATTCCAATTTCTAGGTGCCTTCCCATCTAAAAGCTTGTTTATGCTTTTTTTTTTAGAAGTCTCAGCGCAAACGGAAATCTGTGACATTCAGCAGGACTGGAAACCTTCATTCCTCAGTAATGAAGAATTCACCCAGCTGATGTTGGAGGTGAAATGCGCTTTCCAATTAGCTTAATGGGTTGCAAATTAAAATGTAGCTGCTTGTTCCAGATAAGACCCTGTGTCCAAAGTAAACAACTGTTCTTGACCCTGGAAAGAGGGCTGGGAACAGACAGACTCTTGAAAAATCTGCCTGCTCTTGCTTATGTTTTGGCTACCGAGTTGGGCAGTAGAAGCGAGAAGCCCCAAACTCAATGCAAGTGTGTACCGTTGCCATGGTGACTGCCGGCCCACTCAGGACACCTAGTCGGGGAGCCAGGCAGGAACAGAGTTGGAGGTAGGGGAGAGCGAGGGGATTACGTCTCTGCCCTGTATTTATGGAGAATATAATGCAGCAATTATATATTTTTCCCTTAGTAGGACACATTTTGAAAGCAAAAGTCTTCTTTTAAAATAATGCTTTTAACTTGAGCTCCTATTGCATCAACATGACGTGTGGATATCAGCCATACGTGATTGTGCCTCCCCACCCAGCACGTGGTCTCTCTGTGCCAAGAAGGATGCTCACATTTCCTCCTCCGGAAAGTTAAGGGCCCACGCCCATCTGCTGGGCTGGATTTGAGGAAATCTGACTGATCTGAGTGCCTGGCCTTCTGCAACATCACGTTTCTCTATGGGTGAACCTTCTCAGTACAGATGAAGATAAGTCACTGCACAAACATCCAGATGGTGCTGACTTCTGAACTGGGGATAAGACTGGGAGTGTTCGGATACAATGGTGGACAGAGAGAAAGCCCCAGACATGGCATGTCTGGGCCCTTGAATTAGAAGAAGAAACCTGGGACGGATGGGTTCAGCCAGAGGAAGTTAGACACTGGCTGTGTCAGTGGTTCCTGGCAGGGTTTTAGAGAATGGCTCTTTGGGATCTGTCTGTCTAGATCTCATCTTATGTGCCTATACAAGACGGATGTAAACGTTAATTTACATAGATTTAAGTGTGCAGAAAACAGAAAGTTACTGGAGTAAGAAAATGCCAGAATGAAGATGTCCAAATATTATGAAATATAAAAGCATTAATGTACATTTGCATGAAATGAAAGATACTTAAATCTGCATGTGAACTATATTTAAAGAAAATACAGAACTTTCTCCAGAAGCAATGCATTTTAAGTATGTTAAATTTAGAGGAGCTTGTGAAGTATCATGTTGAATTAATGCATCATTATGCTACTTCACAGAGATCATTTTATCTTTTAATTCTTAGGGAAAAGTAATTAAAACACATAACCCTGTAGCATATAACCCTCTTAAAAAGTCTGTAGCACAGCTTTTTTTCCCCCCAGGGAGTTTCAGGGTATCAAAAGTATTTGAGGAAACAGGACTTTTATAAGGTTAACAATGTATAATAGTTGCTTGTAGGAGTCTCTTATGGTCATTTGTATTTCTCTAGTGTTGGTTGTAACTTCTCCCTTTTCATTTCTAATTTTACTGATTTGGGCCCTCTCCCTTTTTTACTTGCTGAGTCTGGCTAAAGGCTTATCAATTTTGTTTATCTTTTCAAAATACCAGCTTTTAGTTTCATTTATCTTTTCTATTGTTTTCTTAGTCTCTATTTCATTTATTTTTGCTCTGATCTTTATGATTCCTTCTCTTCTGCTAACTTTGGGTTTTGTTTGTTCTTTCTCTAGTTGCTTTAAGTGTAAGGTTAGGTTGTTTATTTGAGATTTTTCGTTTCCTGAGGTAGGCTTGCATCGCTGTAAACTTCCCTCTTAGAACTGCTTTTGCTGCGTCCCATAGGTTTTAGATCATCGTGTTTTCATTTTCGTTTGTCTTTAGGTATTTTTTGATTTCCTCTTTGGTTTTTTCAGTGATCCATTGGTTGTTTAGTAGCATATCGTTTAGCCTCCAAAACATGTGTTTGTGTTTTTTGCAGTTTTTTTTTTTTCTTGTAACTGATTTCTAATCTCATAACGTTATGGTCAGAAAAGATGCTTGATATGATTTCAGTTTCCTTGAATTTACTAAGGCTTGCTTTGTGATCCAGTCTGTGATCTAACCTGGAGAATGGTCCCTGTGCACTTGAAAAGAATGTGTATTCTACTGCTTTCAGATGGAATACTCTATAAATATCAATTAGGTCCATCTGGTCTAATATGTCATTTAAGGCCTGTGTTTTCTTATTGATTTTCTGTATGGATGATCTGTTGATGTAAGTGAGGTGTTAAAGTCCCCCACTATCACTGTGTTACTGTCAATTTCTCCTTTTATGTCTGTTAACATTTGCCTTATGTATTGAGGTGCTCCTATTTTGGGTGCATATATGTTTACAGTTGTTGTATCTTCTTGGATTGATTCCTTGATCATTATGTAGTGTCCTTCTTTGTCTCTTATAACAGTCTTTATTTTAAAGACAAAAATTGGGGCTGAACTGAGACTTAGGAGACTGGAATTTCTAGAAAAAGAAGATCTTAGATTTGTACGGATATGCTTTATGCACTTTCCTCTGCTCCCAGTATAGACTCCCTAAAGCCAGTCTAAAGGAAATCATGCTAGATGAGTGAATTGGACCCGAAATTAAGCCTATACGACAAGTGGACCTTCTGGGTGAATTGCATCTTTGAGACATATGGGAAACCCACCGACTAGAACTTTTGACTTATCTCTGACTGTTTTAGGCTCCTCTTCTACCCTCTTGCCCCTCAGTAGATACAGACCAGGTGACGGGTGACTGGAGCCTCCGGTACCTTCCCCATGATGGTTCCCACAGGATGATGCTCTCATTTTCCAGGATGCAGCTTCTCCACAGTGTGTGTCCCATTCCAGCTGCATATCCCCCTCCTTTGTTCAGAGCCATTTCAGGGAGCATGAGGAATCCAGATGCCATGTCTTCATAACCAGGAGGTTCCTTTTTAAATGAAGATGAAACCCAGGACAGAACCCGTCAGGCCCCAGGGAACTGCACTGCTGGTGCCGTCTGGATGTGAATCCCTCCTTCTTCCCTCTTCTCCCAAAAAAGCCCCAAACCAGACTCCATGAGAACTCATAGAGTTATGGAATTTGAAAGAACAAAATGACTTGGTCGCAGACCAGCCAAGCTGGTTGAGTGTAAACTGGCCAAGATGGTGGCTATAAGCATTGGAACAAGTAAACTCAAAAAAGGGAAAGCTCTTGTTGACTGGCAATTAAGGAGTGTGTGGTATTTCTGAATTTTGTTCAGAAAAGCTATAGCCATCTTTTCTCTTAGCCCAGATGTTGTCCCAGAGAAGACAAAAAACATTCTATCAGAGCTAGGAATTGGCAGAAAGGGGTGGTTTCATTTCCTTCTGGTGTGTGGCAGATATGAAACTCGGGCCATTATGGCATCTCTGGCGTCCCTGAAGCTCCTGCCGAGTCCCCATTGCAATAAGAGGGGCACATCGCTTTTCAATCACGTTCTATTGAGTCCCTCTCAAATGCTGCTGATGGGACTTCTAAAACCATCATTCTTAAAGCAGTGACTCGGTGTAATTCTTGTGCATTTGATGGAAAACCCCAATGGGCTGATGAGCGTTATCTTCCATCAGTAAATACCTTCAGCTTTTTAACACCCACTTGCTTTACAAATTCAAGAGGGCATGGGCTCCCTGTGCAAGAGGAGAATTTATGTTGCTCCTGCTTTTCCCGGTATTCTAATCTACTTTTTCTAAAATGGTGCAGCTGACGTCATCAACAGTGCCTCCACCTGTTCAAAAAAATTCACTTCCAGGAGCACTGCTAATATGATTTTTTTTTAAATTTAGAAAAATACTTAAGGGAAAAAGAAATAAAGGTCACTAGGATGTACCTCGGTGTTCACCATGAGCCATAAATCTGATCCAGGATCTCTCCAGCTCAGCACTATTGGCATTTTGGACCTGATAATTCTGTGTTGTAGGGGCGTGCTGTGTGTTGTAGATGGGATGTTTCAAAGCATCCTTGGCCTCTACCCGCTAGATGCCAGGAGCACCCACCCCAGAACTGACGACCAAAAATGTCTCCAGACATTGCCAGATATCCCCAGGGGGGCAAAGTTGCCCCCAGTTGAAAACCACAGTTAAATTCCAAGAGGATGAGGTCCACTTAAGAAATGTGCTTTAATATATTTTTCAGTCTTAAATCCTGCAGTACATAAGTGTTAAACAGTAAATGACCCACATGTTAATATTCCTGGTGAAAAGAACTCTTTCCCACTTCGGTGCATGGTGATGGTGGGTGCCCTTCTCTGCACACTTACTGGACTATTTCCGCTTACTGCTGCCATGCACTTGGCCACGCCCTCCTACCCTGAAGGAATCCATGCCCTTTGGCTGTGCAGATGCTCAGTAACACCCTAGGAGGATATAGCTGAGTGCATACAAAATGTTTCCAGAACTTTCTAAACACATATTTCAGTTTGGGGGTTTTTTCCCCCAAAGTGGAAAAATTCCCATATTTGCAGGAGATGCTATTTTAACAATACAGTCAGTGAGGCAACAGTGATAGTTTACAGGGATGGTCTGCCTGAGCGTATTACGTCCTCAAAAATTTGTTTTTGGGGAGATGGACTTTGTTTTGCATCTCCTCCATCTCATCAATGTGCCCATAGAGCCAGTTGCCAGGAAGACCCCATTCTCTGCTGAAGAGAGTCTGAATTTTAGAAATCACCTTTCTCATGTGTCTTATGAGAGCGTCATGATCGTCTGATAAGGAACCTGAAAACAAAACAGTCAGTGAGTCTGTGAGAAATCATGGACGGCCTCTATCTTTTCTCTCATGAGTACCCAGAGCAGTGCAGCTAGCGTAGAGCAGGCACTCAGTGAAAACTTCCAAACAAGTGAATTTTCCGGTTATTTTGAAATGCAGTTGGCCCTCCGTGTCCGTGGGTTCCGCATCCGAGGTTGGTTGAATCTGAGAATGTAGAGCCCACGGATATGGGGGCAACTCTCAGGGACTTGAGCATTCGTGGATTTTGGTGTCTGCAGCGGTCCTGGGACCAATCCCCCATGGATACCGAGGGACTGCTGTTCTCATGGATCTAGTTGAGTTACACGGCACTTCCCCAGCGGCCCTTACCTTTCACTTTGGTGGATTCATGTGAATGTTCTTTACAAACAGTTCCTTCAGGAGGTCTTTCTGTGGCAATGGATGTAAGCAGAGGTCTACTCCAACCAGCAGGCACAGTTTTTCTTTTTTTTTTAATACCTCTGTGAGGTCTGATATCTTTTAGTAAATGTTTACCAGTGAACTCAAAGTGATATTGGGGATAGGAGGACAAGGACCGTAAAATATCACTGACATCTTTTAATGGGTAATTGTGATATTTCTGATTCGGCCCAAAGGTACGCTTATCGTTAAAACTACTTAGGTACAGGGCCGGTCAGAGGCCGCCGCGACGCTCCCCTCCTTGCAGGAATCGCTGGATGGGGATGAGAAGGAGCTAGACAGCAGCGAGGAGGGTGGCCCCGCCAAGGAGTGGAGACTCAAGCCGCTGCCCAGCGGCCACTACTGTGTCTACAGCTACCGCGGAAGCAGATTGGCACGGCAGCGAGCGGACAGTGATGGTGGAAGCCCAAGTGGCACAGATGCAGAAACTACCTCTGGTGATGATTTCAGCCTCTCCTTGGCGGATGCTAATCTACCCTCTGAAGTGGAGCCAGAGCTGCGCAGTTTCATTGCTAAGCGTCTTTCTAAGGGAGCAGTCTTTGAAGGGCTGGGGAATGTTGCATCTGTGGAGCTGAGAACTCCAGGTTACAGAGTCGGTTGTTATTACTGCCTTTTCCACAAAAAAAAACTGCTTCCCTTGAGTATACTCTTGAGTATACGGTCTGCTTTTGAGGAGGGTCTGAAAAAGGACTTTGAGCTTTTCAGGCTTGTATTGGACAAGTATATTCAAGGGCTGAAAAATAACATGAATTGTGAGGAAAGGGCTGGGGAGAACCACATACAGTCTGACCCGAGCTGCTGGTTTGAGGATGTTGTGTGCCCAATCCAAAGGGTGGTTCATCTCTTTCAGGAGAAGCTTACCTTTCTGCTACATGCTGTTCTGAGTTATACTCGTGTTGAGGTTAAAGAATCAGATGAAAAAGCAAACAGAGACATTCACAGCTTTCTGAGTGTGGCCAGTCTCCAAGGCCTTATTCACGAAGGCACCATGACGTCTCTGTGCATGGCCACGGAGGAGCAGCTTAAGTCCGTGATCATCGACTGTAGTAGCTCCCAGCCTCAGTTCCACGGCACAGGAAGCAACTGGTCTTGTGAGGATGGAATGCAGGCTTTTTTGAATGGTGCTGACGGAGGTAACCCTTTTCTTTTTCGGCAAGTCCTGGAGAACTTTAAAAGCCATACAAGAAGCAGATAATTTGAAGAGATTTATCTGGCAGGCTGAAATGAATCATTATGCTTTGTTTCAGTGTTTCATGTTCCTAAAGAACTGTGGTAGTGGAGATATCCTTTTGGAGATTGTTAAAGTGGAACACGAAGAAATGCCAGAAGCCAAAAGTGTGGTAGCTATCCTCAAAGGATTTATGAAAGAAGCTCCTACCCAAAGTTTTTGATCACATGTTTTGAGATGATTACATTGTGAAGTTATGCAAGCCTCGGTGTTTGAAATTGCAGTTGTTATAACTGTCATAGGATTGCTATTTCAGATTATTTGAAACACATTCTGGATTTTTTCGTTTTGTACTTTTAAGATTAAACTTAATTAGACATTAAAAAAAAAAAAAAACTAGTTAGGTAATTTCCATGGCTAAATTCTGTTTCATGATACCAATAGGTCCCGTTTTTCACCGAGCCTTTTTGTGCTTTGCAAGCAGTTTGCCTGGGCTAGACAAATTCTGTGTAAGAAACCGCCTTATGTGCCAGACAGGAAAGTGCTGTGAGGTTAGTCGTGAAAATATTTGAAGGGTTACGAAATAAAGTTGGCGTCCTAACCCGGGGTCCTTGGCTTCGGGGGGCCCTCTCGTCCATAAAAGCACGACTGAGGAACCTTCACCTGCCGTGTTTTCCGCAGGCATTAGACGGCTTCATCATCGCTGTGACAACGGACGGCAGCATCCTCTACGTTTCTGACAGCATCACGCCTCTCCTTGGGCATTTACCGGTGAGTTTCTGTTCTGATGGCCTCTGCCAGTACGTGTGATCCTCTCTCCTCGAGGACCATTCAGATCTCAGAGCCGGGGCGCTGCAGGTGTGCGGGAGTCTGTGTGTGAGGAGGGCCGAGAAGTGCCCTCCACCAGGCCGAGGCCAAGCCTCGGAGGCTGCCCGAGGGAGGCGGGTGCAGGCCTGTGTCATCCTCGGACGAGCAAGACCTGGAACGGGGGCTGTGGTGCGGGTCCTGACCCTCCAGTGCCCCAGAAACCACCCAGGAGCCGTGAGCCTACGGCACAGTTAGCAGAGCTCAGAGCCTTTACGGAGGCTGACGGACACCTTCAAAGAAAGACAGGGTCCCCTGAGAGCTGGTGGAGGGATGTGCACTGGACGGCTGGGGACAGAAGGGGGTTTGGGGGTCGCTGGAGATGTAACTGAGATGCAGTAGGTTGTGACGCTTGCTGGTGGTAAGGGTTCAGTGCCAGGGATGATGGCGGGAGGGGGGGAGTGAAATACTCTGGGAAGATGTTGTTGGACCAGGAAGGACTTGAGGAACAAGGAGGGTTTGGGCAGGAGGGCAAGCTCTGCCGTCCTGTCCTGGGGAGCCAGGTGGGGTGCGGAGGAGGGCGAGTGCCGTGTGGTCCCGGGCCCTCCGCCCCCATCTCCCTCCCTCCCCCCACCCCGCTTCCTCCCCTCCCCCTCCCCCTTACCCCCTCTCCCTCCCCCCTCCCATCCCTTCCCTCCCCATCTCCCACCCCCTCCCTCCCCCTCCCCCTCTCCCCTCCCCTTCCCCCTTATGCCTTCTCCCTCCCCCCTCCCATCTTCCATCACACTCCCTCCTCTCAGCCTGAGCCTCGCTGGCTCCCTGGTACCCCCATCAGGATGCTCTGACTCACAGAGCAGCACCCGGCTGGTGGAGGGTCCACCTTGGAGGGCCCCTTGGAGGCGTCTGGCCAGCCTTCCATTTCCCGCCACACCATCGTTTATTCCCACAGAGACCGACCTGGAAGGAAGCTGTACCAGGAGCACCTGTGGGACTGATTGGGCTAAAACGTCCTCTCTTCTCTCTCCTCCCAAAAAGCCCTGCCAGACTGCTGAGCCCCCCACCCCCGACTCCCACACGTGGGTGGATGCGCGGCCAGGACACAGATGGGAGGGTGGCAGCTGCCCTGGGTGCCTGGTCGTAGGGAATCGCTGGCCGGGTGATGCTGGAGGACCATGGTGGCCCCTCCCTAGCCGCACCTGCCCGGGAGCACTGTGGCCTTGCTGTGTGGGCAGCGCCCCCGCCGGCGGTGATGACCCCGGCTTCCCTAATGGCCCAGGATTCCACTTCATCCTGGATCATTCTTTTCCTCAGAAGCCACTCCCCCCTCCCGTTGCTCCTGCAAACGATGCTGTGTGTAGATCAAAACCACCGTCGGTGTTTTCCCTTTGTGGGATACCTTTGCATTACCCTGAATCCATCTGACCTTTGTGGCTCAGCCCATTTCCAGGGTGCACGAGGCTGGGGGTTCTCTCCTCTGAGAGCCGTCAGAAGAGGCTGGTTCTCACTCAGCCCTAAGGAGTCGGGAAAGCAGTTTCATCTTGGTTTTCGTCTCATGCTGGAGTAGTGATGAGACCCCATCAAATCATCACGGCTTCTTTGGGCTGATCTGAGGAGGTGGGGTGCGTCTTTGGGGGGCGTTGGGTTTTGTATTGAGTGGACGGGATCGGGCAGTGAGCGGCGCTGATGGAAAGCAAACAGGTGTCAACTCCAGAATGGCCTGGGAGTGACCCAGAGCTGTTTGGGGAAACAGGATTTGCACTGTTCTGATTTCTACTCTTGGAATTACCTGATGACCCGGTTGTCATTCGCGGCAGAGCGGACTTAGTAAGTTGGGAATTCTGATTTGAAATTCTGGAGCAACTTAGAATCACCTTTATGAATTATTTTCTTACTCTGGAATGGCCAGAAATGACCCCAACTCTCATTTGTCAATGCCGGACCCATTTGAATGCTTATTAAGTGCCTATCCATGGACCCAGACACACACCGAGTCAGCCCTCACGCTCCCCAGCGGAGGTGAGGCCAGAATGGACAATCTCCACATTTAACTTCTATTTACTTGTAGCTTTCATTGTCCAGTTTTTACCCAAATCGTCATCTTCTTCCCCCTTTTTACTTAGCATTCGCTGTATCCCTGCTAGTGGTGGACAAGAAACTTCCCTGGTGCCCATCACACAGCTGCCCTGTCACCTCCACTTGACAGAGGATGAGACCGAGGTGGCCCAGCCGGCGAGGAGCAGAGCAGGGCTGAGGCCAGGCCCACGGAGCGCAGAGCCCAAACTCGCCACCTCTCTACCTAGTGCGTGTCTGATGCTGAGGATTTGGGTTGCCATTTAGGAATTCCGCTTTCAGTTTAGTTCACTTCAGTTCAAACTTGCTTATTACTCAGTACAAGCCCAGGACCCGTCCACAGACAATGCAGTGATTCAAATGGCCCATGTGAGGTTCTTTTTCTTTTTTTTAAATTTCTATTGCAGTATAGTTATTTACAACGTTGTGTTAGTTGCAGGTATACAGCAAAGTGAATCAGTTATACGTATACATATATCCACTCTTTTTTAGATTCTATCCCCACGTAGATCATCGGGGAGTATTGAGTATAGAGTTCCCTGTGCTATACAGCAGGTCCTTATTAGTTATCTGTTTTATATATAGTAGTGTGTATATGTCAATCCCAACCTCCCAATTTATCCCTCCCTCACCCTTTCCCCCTTGGTAACCATAAGTTTGTTTTCTACATCAGTGACTCTGTTTCTGTTTTGTAGATAAGTTCATTTGTACCATTTTTTTAGACTCCACATGTAAGTGATATCATATGATATTTGTCTTTCTCTGTCAGACTTCACTCAGTATGACAGTCTCTGGGTCCATCCATGTCGCTGCAAATGGCATTATTTCATTCTTTTTTATGACTGAGTGGTGTTCCATTGTATGTATACCACATCTTCTTTAACCGTTCCTCTGTTGATGGACATTTAAATTGTTTCCAGGTCTTGGCTATTGTAGATAGTGGGGCAATGAACATTGGGATGCATGTATCTTTTCAAATTATAGTTTTTTCCAGATGTATGCCCAGGAGTGGGATTGCTGGGTCATATGTGGTAGCTCTATTTTTAGATTTTTAAAGGAGCCTCCATACCGTTTTCCATAGTGGCTGTACCAATTTACATTCCCACCAACAGTGTAGGAGGGTTCCCTTTTCGCTTCACCCTCTCCAGCATTTGTTTGTAGATTTTTTTTGATGATGGCCATTCTGACTGGTGTGAGGTGATACCTCATTGTAGTTTTGATTTGCATTTCTCTAATAATTAGTGATTAGACACATCTTTTCATGTGTCTCTTGGCCATCTCTATGTCTTCTTCGGAGAAATGTCTATTTAGATCTTCTGCCCATTTTTTGATTGGGTTGTTTGTTTTTTTGATATTGAGTTGCATGAGCTGTTTGTATATTTTGGAGACTAATCCCTTGTCAGTCACTTCATTTGCAAATCCATATGAGATTCTTTAAACCTTAACGGTTTGCAATTTTGTAGAGAGATTTCATCTGTTAAGCCATTAAAGACTAATAAAAAGGTAGCCAATATTTATTGAGCACTTACTATGTACCAGGCACTATTAAGAGTCCCTGCTATGCATTAATATGGTTAAAGCACTTAGAAGGTCCATTCTCCTTATACTTACTGGTCCTTATGATGACTCTATGAAATAGGCACTTACTCCTGTTCACAGATGAGCAGACCAAGGCACAGAGCAGCTGAGGCCCCACAGCCAGCACGTGATGGGGCTCGGATTTGAACTCAGACACTTTGACCCCAGAACTTGGTGCTTACCCACCACTCGGACATCTACATGTGACAGCGTGAAGCTGAATGCTCTCTGGTGGGGTGGGTGTTGAGCAGAGGTAGGATGAGGTCCTGGAAGGCAATGTCCTGTCTCGTGAAAGAGGCAGCCATCAATCGAGGCACGGCCAGCAGAGACAGCGGGCTGGGGCCAGGAGGCCAAGGGCCCCACGGTAGCAGGGATGCCCCCTGTTGGCATCACGGGCTGGCATGCCAGGAGTTGGGTCCTACCGTGCCCTGTGTGGCCTGGGTTTGGGGGACCATTGGCGATTGGGGGGGCAGGGGAAAGAGCAGCAAGAATTCCTTTCTTCTTCTAAGTCTGTCAAAAGTCTAAACATCTCTCTGTGTGTCCTTCCTACCACTAGAAACTCAGACACTCCAAAGTTCACATGATAGATTTTTGTACAGCAATTTACTGGTGAAAGATCCTAGAACTTTCTTTTCCAGTTTGACAGAGAAAAGAAAGAAGAAAATAGCTCAAAGCAGAAAATGATTTTAAGGGAAAGTCAAAACTTATCCGTGGTGGTGACGCCAGCCCATTTTGGCATGTAGAATTAACATAGGCGGTCAAGGAAGAGACCTGGGCTGGCAGATGAGCATGCTGATGGAGGACCAGGGGCTCAAGGGGCTTCTGCATGAAAACCTTTCAGGAAAAAGATCAAAGGGGTGAGCATCACATGCCTTGGACATAATTGGGAAAGAGTATGGCTGAGGCAGAGCCAAATGACACCCAAAGTGGGCACAGTCTGTGTTTCCTGTTTGGACGTTGATTTTTTAGAAAATTTAACTTCCCGGATTGCTTTTCCGATCTGTTAATGAACGCGATGTTGGCCTAAGAAGCTGGAATCACACTTTGCTTGTCAGGCAGAAGCCCTGTCCCCAGCCCCGAGCAGATACCCACGTGCCCGAATGCTCCCTGAATGAGGGACTGGATGCAAGTGGGGCTCCTGCATCGAGAGCAGTTGCAAACAGCTTGGCACAAGTGGGCAGTGCCTCAGAAGTGAGAAATACAGGCGTGGATAACACAACTTCCCCCCACCCTCCCCCAAAAAATCTAAGGCACAGAGTGACTATAAAGTTGGAGAAATCTACTCACCAGAAAAATACCTCTGTGTAATGCTGTTTCTCCAAGTAAAAGCTCTGGCTGGAAGTACAAGGTCAAAGGGGACAGTGGGCCGAGTTCCTGGGGCAGGGGTCACAGCCAGGGAGAAGAGGTCACAGAGGAGGAAGACAGAGCGCCTGGCTTATGATACCATGAAATGCAGCAGCAAGTCCCTGGCCGCGCAGGGCTTTCCAGGAAGCATCCCTCTGCCCTCCGTCACCCACGTGTCCTCACCTGCTGGGAGAGCCCACCTGGTCCAGGTCAGCTTGTCGGAGGTGGCTTCATGTCGGACCTGGGTGGATGCTCTGTCTAGGAGGGGCCCCAAGAGGGAGATGTGGCTGCAGCTCAGGGTTGATCACAGGTTAAAAGGGTCCAGGTTGCCAGTTAGATTTGTTTGATTTTTATGTGCCTTTTGATCTTTCTGTATCATACCTGCAGAACTATGTATAAAACATAGGTTCCGTTTTGAAACTAATGATAAGGTGAGCACAAGCATACATGTAGCTGTCACCAAGGGTATGAAACAGAGCGTGACCAGGCCCGCAGAAGCTCCTGTCCGCTCCTTTCCCATCACACCACCCCCTTCCACCTAGAGATGACCACTTCCACACCATCGTGTCCTTGTTTCTCTCTGCAGTTCTGCCAACTTTTAATTCATCATTAGTCACTGTTATTTAGTATGACCTTTGGTTTAGCTTTCTGTAAACAGAGTCATAGGAAGTGTACTCTGGTGACCTCTCCTTTCGCTCAGCTTTGCTAAGGGATTCGTGTCTCACACCGTCCAGAGTAGCTTGTCGTTGGTTTGTCCTCATTGCTGTAGGCACGTGCTACAATCCCTGCCCCCAGGCCAGTGTGGAACTCTGAGAGGGTGTGTCTGTGGATGTCTGTATGTATTTCCTGATGAACATTTGCAAGCATCCTTCAGAGAGCTGACTGTGTGTAAGATCGCTGGGCTGTGGGGTAGGAACCCGTCCCCCTTACTAGGTGATACCGAGTTGTTTCCATGGTGATGGCACCACTCCACCATCCAGCAGCGGGGTGGAGAGTTCCAGCTCCTCCATGTCACCAGAACTTGGTATTGTCAGAATTGTCAGTTTTTGTCAACCTAGCATGCGAAGGCATCTCATGGAGTCTTGATTTGCTTTTCTCCCAGTTGCCTGTGTGACTGAGTGTCTTTGCATAATTTGTCGGCCATTTGGATTTCCTTTCTCTATGAAATGCTCTTTCAGGTATTTTGCCGTTTTCCTACTGGACTGTCTGGGTCTTTTGTGTAATGATTTGTAAGCATTCTTTCCACGCGAGTCCTCTGTCGGGTATGATTTTAATCGCCTCCTCGTCACTCTGCCCTAGGGTGACAGGGATGGCCAAACACACGACAGCCGATACTGGACAGGTGAGACGGTGTATTAACTGATGGTGTATTAATCCCATGTACTTACAGCCCCAGGGAGGGGCATATCACATGCCATGCAGGGAACAGAGTGAACAAGCAGGGGTGGTGTGGTAGTAGCAAGAGGGTGGGGTGCCCCCTGCTTCCCACGGAGGATGCAATTGGCTGGCAGGGCACTGAAACCCACTTGCAGGACAAACAGTAACTGCGGCTGCTTCTCTCCACCCCTAACAGTAAGGAGGCTTGTTTAGCTAGGGGACCTTATCGGTGGCAGGAAGGAACTTTCCGTTAGAGTGGGGAGGAGGATTTTGGTTGGTCCAGTCAAGGCCCTCTCGGTTTTGCCAAATGACAAGGCAGCGTATCACACTGACCCTTCATTCCGGGCTTATACCACAGGTCTGTGTGTCGCAGATATCTGATCTCGCTTTGTGGTTTGCCTTTCCGACTCTTTAGGGTCTTTTGATGAACAGAGAGAGTCTTTAGAGTTGGTCCTTTTTCTACCTGAATTCATTCTTCACTCCTCCCGGGTCGAAGCTATTCTCTATACTGTCTTCGGAAAGCATTCCTGTTTGGCCGTTAGTTTGATTCTGAATCTAAACTGAATCAAAGCAGATCACGTATGCCTCCCACGCCCTGGTCGTTCGGGAGCCCAGGGCCCTCTCTGCTTCCCCAGCCCAGTCCTGCCCCTTCTCAGCATGAGGCTTCTCACCGATCCCCCTTCTAACCGTGGCCGACACAGATCTCCAGTCAGAACTGCCGGGGCCCCTTGGGGACATCCTGAACTGCATGTCCACACAGCCCGCTTCCAGCTCAGCCGGCCAGCCTGTGGACTCCTGTGCAGGCTCATTTAACTTTGCTGATGCGACTGCACCGGTGCTGTGGGTTCAAAAGACAGAGAGAGGAATATGCTTCCTGTCTGTTCACATCCTCCCCAGGCTGTCACAGGGCCTCCAGAGAAAAGGTAGGAGAAGTGCTGTTGGGGATTTAGATCAGGCATTTAGTGCGAAACTCAGAAAAGGGCCAGATTCTTGACAGAGTAGCCAAGGGCATAGCAGTAAGTTTGGCTGGAGAACCTCCCGCCTCCAACAGGTAAATGATGTTCCTGATAAGGTGATTCAGCTGTGAAGGTGGTGCCTTCCCTCCCTCGTCTCTGTAATTGCCATGATTTTAATAAACAGAGCTCAGCGCATTCAAGGGACAGTTCAATTGCAGATATAATTTACTCTCCTGTAAGCACTAGGGTTTAAATTCTCAAAATATCATTGTTCGTGTTGGTTTCCAGCACATGGAAATGGCCTAATAGGAGTATAAGAGCAAAGGCACAGAAAGAGCTTGCTGTTTGCCAAGTGTGTTCTGAGCCCTCCTCGTGGGTCAACTCATCATCCTTAGGACCCCCGCCTCCCTCCAGTGTTTGTCTTTATTCTGTGCAGAACTTGTCACCTGAGATGCCCTGTGACCTGCCAACCGTGTCCCACAGGAGCAGCGAGGCCAGGCGGCCCCCCACCCTGCGCTCTGCCGCCCCCTCCATCAGGGAAGTGGGCTTCTGACTGGCCCTCCGAGAAAAGACCATGCGGTGACGGAGTTAGCATTTTCAAGTATCTGAAATGTCTTTAAGAAGAGAGAGTACTGTCATGTGTGAGCATTAGTCATGTTCTAAAAAACTAAAGGGATTGGGCTTAAAATAAAGTCAAGAACATCAGAAGGAACTTGGAGAAAGCCAGAATGAGAAAATGGTAGCACAGCTAGTGGGGGTGGGGAGATTGCAGAGTCCACAGAGATCAAAACAGGTGCATCCAAGCAGGGAGCCTGGGGACCCCCAAGTCCCTCCTTCCACTCCTGCCCTGCCCTTCCTCAGCCACCAAGCACATGCTTACAGTCCTGGAACCGTGGCTGCAGGAGGGGTGGGACTTGCCCCCTCTGCTGTGCTTCCCTCCGGTGCCGGAAGCCGCGGCTGGCACACGGCACCCTGAGTTGGTGTCAGTTGGATGGTGGTGTGGGCTGAGCCGTCTGCACGCGGCCCCTTCCGCTGTGTCTCCCCTTCCCTGGACCTGTTCAGACTTCGACCGCCTCTAGGCTGGCTCCTGTGCTCCCTTCCTCCCCAGGCCACTAGAGGGTCCGAAATACAAGCACAGCCCTGCCCGCCTTCCTCCACGTACCCCCGCGGGCCCCCTGGCACGCAGGCTCAGCCTTGACTCCTCTGTGGGCTGCTAACCCCGAGCCCTACTGCCCTTCCCCACTCCTCCCCCACCCACTGTGCTGTCAGGGCTCCCACCCTCGCCCCCATCCCCACTTCTGTGTGGGCTGTGCCCCTGCCCGGAGCACCCGGGCTGCCTGGCGGGCACCGCTTGTCCCCAGACACCCCCCGCCGCAAGGATCCCTCCCCGTGGGAACTGCCCCTGGGAGGCTCCCCTACCCCGTCCTTTTGGATCCGGTACTCCATGCTCAGAGTTCTCCAGGCGCCTGGTTTTTACTTCCATCATAGCACTTGCCATGTTGTTCTTTCCGTTCATCAACATGTTTTTCTTGAAGGCCAAGCACCATCCGATGTCAGGGGTACAGGGGTGAGGCAGGCAGGGGCCACACGTTATCATGGGAAGGAACAAGAAAACTTGGAGTTGTTTCCTACATGGTTAGTAACCCCCATCACGCCTGGCGTTCGCCGTGTGCCCTTGTATCGGCAGCTGACTCAAGCCAGCTCGTGTCACCCTCACAGCCCCCTCGTCTTTCCGTCAAGCAAAGTGCAGCTTGGAGGGCAGAGCTGGCTCTCACACCCCACCTCCAGGGCTCTCGCCTGCCTCGCCGGCCCCTCCCAGGGCTTACTACGTGGTCACAGACGTGCCCTTCCCCGGTGGGTGCAGATGACACGGGCGCAGCGGCCACAGGAGCAGGGGCAGTGGTGGTCCTGTTCCGGGCGAGGGGCTGTCACGGGTGCTTTCTCAGAGGAAGTGACTTCGAAGCCAGGACCTGAAGCAAGCACGGGAGTTACTGAGCACAGGGGTGGGTTGCAGAATGCTCCAGCCTGCGGGTGCAGCCCGAGGGGCGGCCCAGAGGAAGAGTAGCGCTGGCGACCCGGAGAAAAGGCACTCTGGGGGGCTGGAGAAGGCCTGGGAGCGGAGGCTGTGCTGTGCGGAGCCTGACTAATGAACTGAGGAGCTTAGGCTTCATCCCAGGAGCAGCGGGAAGCCAGCGAAAGTTTGTTTTTCTAAAATATTTATTTTATATTGGAGTAGAGTTGATTTACGATGCTGTGTTAGTTGGCAAGGTGGTGACTTGATCTGATACGAGGCTGCTGGCGGAGAGCAAATTGGACAGAGACGAAAGGTGATGTGGGAAGACCAGTTTGACCATTTCACTCCCCAGAGGAGATGATGGCCTGGACTAGGGTAGAGGCCAGAGAAAAAGAAGTGAATGGATCTGAGAGAGTTCGAGGGAGGAAAATCTCACAGCACTGGGACACTGGATGTGAAGACGACAGGGAGAGGTCAAGGATGCCAGCTGGGTGTTGGGTATGGGCAGGTGACCGCTTGACAACACCACACGTGGGGACAGAAAACACAGCGGGGGGAGGAGATACTGAGGACATTGGGGGTGTATGTGGATCTGGGGTCCCCAGGTACATCTGGGAGGCGGATGGAATGTGAAGTCAGCACCCCCAAGGGCGAGTTGCCTTGGCGTGCAAATGAAAGGGTGTGCACAGACCGTGTTTGAAGCTGTAGGAGGGGGTGAGTTTATTGAGGGATAGGGAAGTGCCTGTCTCCTCTCTCTCCCCACCGTGATCTCCAACCTGCACTGTCCACTATGGGAGCCACCGGCCACATGTGGTGATGTAAATTTCAATTAAAATAATTAAAATTAAATACAATTAAAAATTCTGTCTTCAGGGACTTCCCTGGCAGTCCAGTGGTTAGGACTCGGTGCTTCCACTGTCGGGGCCCAGGTTCAATCCCTGATGGGGAACCTAAGAATCCTACAAGCTGTGCGGTGCGGCAAAAAAAAAAAAAAAATCTGTCTTCAGTCACACTAGCCCTGTTTCAGGTGCTCCGAAGCCATGTGGCTGGTGGCTTCCCTAACAGCCCGTGCAGATTACAGACCATTTCCATCATCACAGACCGTTCTGTTGGATGACACTGAATCTAGACTCCATTGTATTTATTTTGTGTCCACGGGTGCCCAGGTCCTCAGAAAAAAAGTACAGTTCCTTTGATTAGAGACCTTTAAGAAGTAAACAGCCGTTTGCTGGCCTAGAGGTCAGAGAAGGAACCCATGGGTTCTTCGGGGGCCTTCATGTGCGTGGTTGGCCTCGAGCTGGGGCTCCACGCCAGCCATGCCGCCCCAGCCAGAACACGGGGCTGTTGTCAGCACACGGGGCTCCAATGCATGTTTGTCTGGCTTGAGTCTTAGTTCCTTCTCAGGCCCACAGGCAATAGCACGTTTGCATTTGAACAGGTAAACCCTTTTAGATTACAATTCAAAATTACAGAGTCTTCACAGAAACTCAGATCTGGAACTTCTCATTTCAGAAACCAGTTCTGAATTGTCACGAAGTTTCAGGTTTTGCTTTTGCTTTTATTTTTCGTCTTTGTGGAATGTGTGCCTTGGTTCTTTCTTTTCTTTTCCAGTCGGATGTCACGGATCAGAATTTGTTACGTTTCCTTCCAGAACAAGAACACTCAGAAGTCTACAAAATGCTTTCTTCCCATATGCTCGTGACCGACTCCCCCTCCCCAGAACACTTAAAATGTAAGTTTAACTTCACTGGTTTTACGAGATAGAAAGATGAGAATGTCACTTTTGAAAGGAGGTTAGAATGAATTAAGAAGGGAGGACTAATTTTAAAAATAATTTTCCTTGTGACTCAGAACATTTCCAAGATCCTTAGAGGTATATTTTAAGTTCAAAGCTAAAACCGGAGTTTGGAATATGTAAGACGTTGAACTTTTATGCGGAAAATTTTAAAGCACAGAGCTTAAGAATAATAACTTGTTTTGCATGGAATACAAGAGATCCCTTTTTTTTTTTCCCCACATGAGAGCCTTTTAGTAATAAAGGGTATAAAAATAAGTGAATAATCTGCTTATTTTGGAGGACACTATGAGGCTAGATTTGTATTTATGATACTAAGTAACCAACTAAAAACTGAATAATTAGGTCAAAACTCCAAATTCTCTTTTGAGGCTGTCATCTGGTTATTTATATACATTTGCAGGTTTTATGGAATTTTAAAGTTTTTGTCAAAATTGGCAGCCTGGATAGAAAGCTGGTCTGGTCACTTAATGAAGCATGTATTTTGATGGCAGTAGCAAGGGTGCCTTGTACTTATTCAAGCCTTAGTCCATTTTCCGTGAATAATGTGTCCCATTGTACATCTGACTTTCCTTCAGAGCAAAGTGGAAAGATTAAATTAAAGAGAGCAGCTCTATCTGAGCAGCTTTATTTTAATATACAGTATGAAAACAACCAGAACTAATTAAGGCCGACAGAACCAACCGCAGACATCTGTGAGCAAATTAAGACTAATTGGGTCCGAGTATGGAATGCAAAACATCTGTAAACTACGGAGGGGAAAAACCTGTGTTGCAAAGGTCATAAAACCATGTCCGAAAGTCAGTCATAATGAGAGAAATAGCCCGGACATGTGTTGACCAAACCCTGTGAGTTTCACAAGATGCGGCTTGTTTAGTCTAGAATCAGTGTAATGCTCTCATTCTGTTTCTCCTTTTTTCCTTTAATGGCCCAGCTGACAACGATTTAGAGTTTTATTGCCATCTTCTCAGAGGCAGCTTGAACCCAAAGGAATTTCCAACTTATGAATACATAAAATTTGTAGGAAATTTTCGCTCTTACAACAATGGTAAGCGTTCATTGTCGTATAATTGTGGCAGTGGCTTTTCTCACGCAAACGTGCACGTAGGGGCGGGAGGAAGGGCGAGCATATGTGCTTTGCATATTTGCATTTGGATTTCTGTGTTCCCAAGATGTGTTTTTTTGTGCTCCTAAATGGTATCTCCCATTCGGGAAGAACACGCATCCCCACCTGTTTATGCCAGCCCATGACGTCCCACTGAGAGGCACCGTGTTCATTTATTTATTTTCAGGCTAATGGAATAGTTCTGTGCTGTGAGAAACAACTTACGGTTCATAAAGAACGGGTTCAGCCTACACACAGCCAAACAGGGCTTCACTGTGACATGAAGATCCCTACTAACCTTGGCTTCTGCATTTTTATCCTCCTTTTTACAGGCTGCTTTTTACAGCCTGTTTTCATAGCTCTACTCCACGGTCCTTCTGCTAAGTCTGGCCCTAATGCACAGGACATGGTCCTTTTATGAGGAGCCAGCCATCTCCATTAGATGAATTATCAGGCAACATAAGCCAAGCAGTAAAATCTTGCTTTCTGAAATTACCCAGATAACTAATTGTCCAAGCCCAGGCTGCAACTCTCAAGCAGACTTCAACACCCCGTTTTACTTTTGACCCAGGCAAAATGGGGATGCAGGCCTGACGCCAGAGATTCAGAAACGCAAGTCCCAACATGCAGCCCCACTGGGGAGCCCGGCACAGAGTGGCCAGTCCTCAAAACCCAACACAAAACACCTAACTTTGAAAGCTCTAACGTTTCCTAAAATAGCAAAGATGGGGCGGGGGGAATAGAACGAGGTGTTGACAGGGAATGGTAGAAAGAGAGAAGAGGGAAGGAGAAAAAAATGGCAAAGGGAAACAAATACAGAAAGGTGAGCCCCGGGAAGGAGGGGGTGGGCCGGTGGGTGACACGAGGGAGTGGATGCTGGCAGCTGACCTGTGCTGCTTGGCTTGCTGTTGTTTAACTCTGGACCCACGGTCCAGTCTATTACCCCCGTCGAATGAGTCCCAGAGTTTCCACTAGAAGCAGCCAAAGTAATGGCACTGAGTCCTAATGACGGCCCCTGTTGTATGTGTTTTGCGTAAATATACATGCTTTGCTTAAGAGGCTCCAACTGTTTGCTAAATAGCATGATCCCCCAGGCCCAGTGTTCAGGGCCGGTGCCTGGGTGATGGACTCCCTGGCCAACTCGGGGCCCTTTGCGGAAGCTCCCCACCTAGGGCTCGGGGTGCCCGACTGGTTGGGAGTGGTGGCAGGTCAGCCTTCCCAAGGGGGCCCCTAAATCTGGGCAAAGCGGGATGAAGCCAAGACCTGCCCGTGTCTAATCTGACTCATCTGAGAGGCTTTCCTGAACCTCATGAGACACGTGTGTAATGAACCACACAACTAAGTAAAGAAACTGACCTAAGGGGTACCTCGTGGAAAACTCAACGTGGTGCCAGCCCGGTGCTGTGGTTCCCTGGGTGAGGCAGCCTGTTACAATGCAGATTCTCAGATGCCCCTGGAAGATTCTAGTTCAGCACACCTGAGGGTGCGGCTGGGACTGAGCAGTTGGAAAAGAACCTAGGGGTTCTGATGCAAAGGGTCGTGGACTTTGAGAAACACTGCCCCATTGTACTACTACGTGGCATTCCATAGGAATTTTAATGACACTCCTCTTGCTTTATGGTGCCAGGCACCTCTATCCTTGAATTAATATAAGCAGTGGTTTGGAATTTGCTTAAAATGTGTACCGTGGCCATAATGCCAGCTGCTGGGGAAGCAGCCTATCCCAGTTGGCCGCATGCAAGGAAGGGTCCCCAGAGTGCCGAGACTGTGGGAATTATGGGATGCTGCTCCCACGTGTCTCCGTGACAACAGCACACGCACTTAATGAAGGGTACCGGGTTGTGATTGGCTGGTGAGCAGCGTTATCCTGTGAATGTACATTTCCACGACTCTCATTAAGATGCTACTGAACGTGGCTTTGAAGCTTCCTGTCTTTTATTGTGTTTTAGAGGATTTCAAGGAAATAGGCAGGCTTCATTGTGCATACCTGAGACTTTTTTTTTTTTTAACCAGCAAGGCTTTATTTTCACTTCAAGTTGAGACAATGTTTGTTTGCCTGAAAGAATGTGTGGAAGTTATGTGTGATTTTTTTTTTTTGGTGGGGGGAACTGTTACTGCTATAAACACACAGCATTGAAAGTGGAAATTTTAAAACCAAGAGTTTAAAACCAGAGTGTCTTTGCAGAGCCTGCTAAACAAACCAAAGTTAGGGGAGCTTTCTTGAGACAAGAGTCTCCAAATGTAATTGTGGAAAAACTGAAATATAGTTCTCACTTGGATTAAAACAGCAGAAAATGTCAGACAAATGAATTTCTAAGATGGAACCCTATGAAGTCACCAACATTCAACCTTTTTTGGCCGCTAAAGTAAGGTTTAACATAAGAAATCATTCAGATTTGATTCTGTAGGTTTATTTCTCAATAAACATGGAATGATGGGATCATAAAAATAGCTCACCTTAGGAGTCTTTCCTCAGTACCAGGCCCTGGGCTCAGTCCTGACACCGGTCGTCTCATTGAATTCTGGAGGCAATCTCATGAGATGGTGTTAATGGCATCATCCCATCTTTTTTTTTTCTTTAATTGAAGTATAGTTGATTTACAATGTTGTGTTAGTTTCAGGTGTACAGCACAGTGATTCAGTTTTTCTTTAATTAATTAATTTATTTATTTTTGGCTGTGTTGGGTCTTCGTTTCGTGCGAGGGCTTTCTCTAGTTGCGGCGAGCGGGGGCCACTCTTCATCGCGGTGTGCGGGCCTCTCACTATCACGGCCCCTCTTGTTGTGGGGCACAGGCTCCAGACGCGCAGGCTCAGTAGTTGTGGCTCACGGGCCCAGTTGCTCCGCGGCATGTGGGATCCTCCAGACCAGGGCCTGAACCCGTGTCCCCTGCATTGGCAGGGAGACTCTCAACCACTGCACCACCAGGAAAGCCCCTGAGTTTTATATATATATGTATATATACCTATATATGTATATATATGTGTATATATATGAATATATATATTTTTCAGATTCTTTTCTCTTATAGGTTATTACAAAATATTGAGTATAGTTCTCTGTGCTGTACAGTAGGTCCTGGTTGGTTATCTATTTTACATACAGTAGTGTGTATCTATTAATCCCCATCTCCTAATTTATCCTTCCCCCTCCCCCTTTCCTCTTTGGTAACCATAAGTTTGTTTGCTATGTCTGTGAGTCTGTTTCTGTTTTGTAAATAAGTTCATTTGTATTTTTTTTTTAGATTCCACATATAAGTGATATCATATGATATTTGTCTTTCTCTGTTTGACTTCACTCAGTATGAGAATCTCTAGGTCCATCCATGTTGCTGCAAATGGCATTATTTCATTCTTTTTTATGGCTGAGTAGTACTCCATTGTGTAAATATACCACATCTTTGTTATCTAGTCATCTGTCAATGGACATTTAGGTTGCTTCCATGTCCTGGCTATTGTAAATAGTGCTGCTATGAAATTGGGGTGCATGTATCTTTTCAAATTATAGTTTTCTCCAGATACATGGCATCATTCCTTTTTTTTTTGAATTTTTGAATTTTATTTATTTTTTATACAGCAGGTTCTTATTAGTTGACTAATAAGACTGAGCCCAGAGCACGCTCCAGGGAAGGGCCAGCACCTTCCTGGAGGGCTTCCGCCACTTCTGTGTCCCTAAATCCAACGTGAAGATGAAATCCACTTTCGTACACGCTGGGTAAACTGGAGTGTTACCTTCTGCTGCCCTGTGAGCTGTCTGCACAGGCAGGCCTCTGGAGCAGTGCTGAGTGGTCGGAGAAGTTGACCCCTGGCCTCCACTCACTCCCCACTGACCCCCTCCCACCTGGGGTCTCGGGGTGCTGGGAGGCCAGTGGCCCCCTTCCTGGTGTCTTTCCCAGGCCCCTCACTCGGGAGCCCCCCCCCCCAGAACTGTCCTTGACACCCTCTCCCAGCCTAGAGCTCATCTCACCAACCCATCTGATGGGTAGATGGACCCCAGGCTGATAGGTGCTGGCTGCTACCCCAAGCTTACATCCACGAGACCCCCTGGGCCGTAAGCCGAAAGGCCCCAGGTGAAATGTGTCGGCTGCAGGGCAGGGAAGAGAGGGTGGGACGGGGCCAGATAGGAGACGCTTACACCATGTAGATGAAGATGCCATCGGCTTCACCTGCTCTGATCCATCTGGCCCTATGACCCTGGGAGGCCGGGGCAGGGGAGGACAAAGCACCTTTGCCCTTGTTGATGGGCTTAAACCCTCTAATTGGATGTTTCCAGATTCACCCATCAATTGTGCCACCTTACCTCCCCCACCACCACTCCTGGGCACTGGGACAAACGCACCAACCATTGCCTGAATACTTGAGCAAAATGGAATGTCCCTGCATCCGTATCCTCACGTCTTGGTCACTCCTTAGGACTCCATCATTTGCCACAGATGTTCTAGGGGAAGGGAGGGCAGACAGGACTTCCCATCTTTAACCTAGATTTTTAATCAGCGTGCAGATGTATGTGTCAGGAAATGGGATGAGAAAGTAGTTTTCTTCGAATTGTTTCACTTCGGGACAGTTTCTATCCTGCTCTGTGAGAAGCTTCCTGTAGGAATCTAAGCTGGGAAGTAGAATCACATGTCTCATCCTGTCCCCATAAAAAGCCCACTCTGACCCCAGCCATGTGGCCTGGAGCCCCGGGGGTGGACCACTGGTCAGAGCAGCCCCTGGGCCACCTCTGCTCTGCCCACTGTTTCCAGAATAGAGTTGAAACAAAATTACTTTATTTGGGGCTATGTTTGTCTGCTAACAGATTTTTTTTTTTAAGCTTTCAAATAAATACACCCCCAACCCAAGTCAGGTAGCCCCAGCCCTACAGTCTGATTGGGAAGGAACCGTCCAGATGATATTCAAAGGCATAATGAACAGTCCTAAGAAGGGACGGCTTGAAGGGGTCCTAAGAAGCAGGTCCCCCCGTTCCTCAAAGAACTTGGCGTCTGGAAGCAGACTGTCCTCTCTGTGAGCCGACCTCCGCCCCCAGACTTGGATTTAAGTGCGCATCTGACTGAAATCCAGAAAGCAGTATTTCAAAAGTGGCTGGTGTGGTTCCAGATAGGTCACCCTCAGCAAACATTCCGCTCTGGGCTTTCCAGAAACCACATGCCAGAGGCTAAAAGTTTCCCTGCCCTCATTTTACCTCCTCACCTCTAACCACGCAACCAGATTTGAAATGCTGGCAGAAGTGGACGCTTTCCAGCTTTCAACACTTGATGCCGTATGTTCTGTGGGATTTCTGTAGGCTGCCTCACTTTACGGCTTTGGGGTTTTTGTTTTTTTTTCCTGAGCTGAACTAATTGAGACGTCTCAGTGAAGGGAACCAACGGCACGCCCACCAGACCTCGCTGGGAGTGGGGACGTGAGTTTCGCACAGAAGGACAGCTTCACGGAGGGAAGTCTGATCTGTCTGTCCCAGGCCCCCAAGAGGAAGAAGCGGAGTGTCCCTGCCACCCAGACGGCGATGCACGGCGTCCTTCTCCAGCAACGGTCATCGCTGCCAGATTAGATTGCAAAGGAATCACGATCTAGAACAAATTGTTACCCAAGGGCATCGTCCCGCATGAGCATCTATTAAAATGGAGTGGTGAGGAATGGGCAGACCTTTATCAACCCCATCTTTCTGCTTGTTTCAGCCCGGGAGCAGGGAACTTTTGTCCAGGTTGTCCGATAATTGTGATCAAAATGTGCACAAGATATCCACTTGGAGGAGGGGACGAGGGCCTGTAGGAAGTTCACTCTCCTGAGCAGCCAGTAATCAGGCCCTGTGGGCACCGACCAGCTGGGGGAGATCTTATCTGTGCCCTCACAAGCTTCTGGCCCCGACAAATACTCATTTTAATTGACGAATGCCAGGGGAAAGAAGAAATTCAAGTAAGACATGTATTTTTCCATTAGGGTGATTTTTTTTTTTTTTTCAGTCCAGCACATTGCAAACCCCCAGCTCCCCCGTGTGGCTCTCAGCCTTTCTCCGACATTGTTTTTTTCCAAATGCCAAACAGAACTGGCAGAAAGAAAAGAAGAACCGTGTATTACCCCAGCAAGTTGGGTGGTGGCCCAGGCTAAAAACTGCACGGGATTATTTTGCTGCCACTCTCCTAAGAGCCCGGTCACCTGGCTGGCTTTTCACAACACACTGGGGGAAGGATACTGTGAAGAGAGAGAAGAAGAGTCTGGAAAGAGTGCGTAATTAGCGAGAGATGATTTCTCACGAAGGTGCAGAAAATTAACTTTTCCCTCCACATTCTAACACTCCATCCCAAACACTTTGGACATTTATCACAAATGAAATTCAGGGACTTTATTCCTCCTTTAACAAACCTCCTCATCGACTATTTCACGTCTTCCCAGACACCTACCAGATTTGTTTTTCATTTGTTCCAAGAAGTGCAGAGAAAGCTATTTGTCACTCTCCTTGTGGACTATTAGTGTGTTTTCCTACAGCTGTTGGAACGAATTTATCCGCAGGCCACCTCTGATCAGAATACTCCATTGTGTGGGCCTGATGGCTGAACCAATGCTGAGGAGAAAAAGTTACCTCTTTCTCCATTTATTCCCAGTCTGTGCTGTTGGCTGACCTTCCCTGTCACCATCCCTGCCTCTCCCTCCATCTCTCCTGTTCCTTTGGAAGCACGTTCTCATACCCCCTGGGGTCTCCCTGCCCCCATGGTATCCTTATCTCCTCATCATGAGTGATTTGGGAGCTCACCTCTGTCATCAGGCAGACTTGGAAGCCAGCCCCGGGTGCCAGGTGAGACAGACCTCATCATTCTTATTCTCCAGAGAACCTTTGGGATCTCTTGGTTTTGGAATCCTAAGAATGCCAGCCCAAGGCAAAGTTCTTTCGGGATCTCCAAAATCAGAGGCTTCAGTGATGAACGATCTGGGAGTAAAGAAGGGAATCCATAACCCCGTAGACCCTTTTCACAACCTGCATCTCTCCAAGCACGAGGCCCACGACGGGCGCTTGACTTTTCCACGGAGTGGTGATGGCCGCGTGCTGGTTCGCAGCTGGTTCGCAGCTCATCTCGCCCAGGTGTCCTTCTGACCGGTGTTAATGCATCAGAGGGCAGTGAGTCAGCCTGAGCCTCAGTGGAACCAGAACCGTGTCCGTGGGCCACCCTCCCACAGTGCGCCAGCCACCGGCAGTACCAGGCTGGGCTGTGGAAGGGAAGCCACCTTGGGGTCTTAAGGTCTGCGCGTTGGTTGCTGGTGAGGATCAGAAGGTCTCTTCCCGAACTAGGCTTTAAGCTGTGAGGTGGAAGGTCACCTCGTGAGAGCATCATTCAGTAAACACATGTTGGACGCCTGCTGTGGGTAAGACGCCCACTCAGAGCTGGAGACAGAAGCCTCGCCCCCGTTGCCGCGCGGAGAAGGCTAGCTCTTTAGCTTTGGGCAAGACAAGGTCACTTCTTCTTTTGGATACTATAGAAGCTATTTATTCACTATACACAGAACATGTCCCCTGTAAAATGTACATGTAAATCACTAAAAAGTATAGTTTGGTGAACATTTTCTCCATTCCAGAACATACTAAATCAGTTGGGAATAACGGCTCTCTGTCTGCCTCGAAATAATCTAATTATGGCACCCAGAGTCTCCTTTACATCTGATGCAAAGTTAAATACTTATTCTGGGGATTGTGTCCTAATACGTGTTTGAGGAGGGCAGAGGTAACAATTAACTATATCTCTAGTATATTGCGGTCCCCGCACGATAAATCAGTTTATTACAGTTTAAAACAGATCGTATTTCATTATTTGTATTAATGGGATGCAAACAAATTCTGGATCCTTTTACATGGCAAATAACCACAAAATTACTTATCTTTGATAGTATATTGGGTTGTTGTTGTTGTTTTTTTATATTAGCACCATTTTAATTTATTTATTTTTGGCTGTATTGGGGCTTCGTTTCTGTGCGAGAGCTTTCTCTAGTTGTGGCAAGCGGGGGCCACTCTTCATCGCGGTGCGCGGGCCTCTCACTATCGCGGCCTCTCTTGTTGCGGAGCACAGGCTCCAGACATGCAGGCTTAGTAATCGTGGCTCACGGGCCCAGTTGCTCCGCGGCATGTGGGATCTTCCCAGACCAGGGCTCGAACCCGTGTCCCCTGCATTGGCAGGCAGATTCTCAACCACTGCACCACCAGGGAAGCCCCTATATTGGGTTTTATAATTACACAAGATATAAATGTTGTAAAATATTGTTATGTTATTGTTACACCTCAAACAAAACAGTGAGGCCGCACTGTAGTGATTCACTAGGCTGTGCTCAGATCACTTTTGAGTAACTCTGGGGGGCGGGGATGGGGAGTGTATCAGTAGCAAGCATTCATCACTTTTGTTGGTTGTGAGTGCGGTGTGTGTGTGTGTGTGCGTGCGCGCGTGCGCGCGTGCACGCGCATGCCTGTTGGGTGGCGGGGAAAGGAAAAGTCTGGAAGCAGTCAGAGATCTGATAAGATGGGGCTATGCTGCAGTGAGTGGTTAGTCCTTCTGAGAGGCTAGGGAGGCCAGTTGTAATTAGATCTATTTTTTTCTATGCCTTAAATCGAAACAACTAATTAAATCCTTAATTAATGTTTTTAAACCACCTTGGGATAAGAAGTGCCAGAGAAGTTACTCTAAGTGTTCCCTATTACCAGGAGGTCCCAGGGCACAGCCTGCTCTCGTTGACGCTAGAATTTGTGAGAAGGCTCCTGCTGCGAGAACAAGTCATTTCAGACGCAACTGGCCAAGGGTTGAAAGTGTCCTCTTCCCCCTGGTTTTCCCCCAACGTTTTCCCCTTGCCCTCTGTTACAACTTTCAGCTTTGATTCACATTCGCCTTTGATCAAGCCTTCGTCTGCTTCAGGTTTTGTGGAGGGAGAAGCTTGTTTAGAAGGAATTTGCTCAGTTCCAGGCCCCTCTGTAAAGTATCTGGCTTATCAAGTGCAGAGCATAAGCAATCATGAAATTTCCCTCCTGGGTGCATTTCCATCCTTAAAGCCTTTGAAGTTATAAAAGGACTGGTAAAACCACCTTGGGAGACACCCAGGCCAATGGCAAGGTCTGCAAAACACCCACTTAATTTCCGTGATCTGAGTTGAGGCTCTGCCCCTTGAAGAAGTGGTCAGGGGCTGGTGTCCCCAACCTTGTCCTCTTCACTGTAAATCACCGAGGAAGGCGCTCACTGACAGAGCACGTGAATTTAGCAGCCGAAAGGATCAAACCAGCTCATGGTTTAGAGACAGATTAAAGAGACGTTCTCTTAAATTCCTGGGAAGTCCTCAGATATTCACTTGGAAGGCCTTGCTATCCTGAAAGAGAGAATTTTATGAGGTTGTTTTCTGGCGGGAGATGTCTGTTAGATCCAAGCAGAGAGGATATTTTCACATCTGGGGTATTTTAAATGTCTTTCTTTTTATTACGCAGATGTTCACATCTGCAGGCCCTTCCCTTATGTGGACTTATTTTCCTTTCCCTTGATGACTTCCTTGGCTCGCCCTACAAATTAATCTGTTGAAGCCAACAACTGACAGATGTAAACTCTCTCGGGCCCACGGTTTTTTATTTTACCCACTTTATATTCATGTTTGGAAACCTTTATTAGTATTTATGGGAATGCATTCAGAGACTATGTTTGGTAAAAAGAATTTATTCATGTTAGTGGGTAGAAGACCACTATAGATAGAAGACCCATTATGGATAGAATCACTTAGAAAGCTGTAAACATAGAAAACAAAAGATTACTGGAAAGCCAAAATCCAAAGAGAGTTGCGCAGATTTCATTTTAGAACGCAGTTAGTTTTCTGACGCTTTATATGTTCTCAGATTGGAAAACATAACTCTGTCTTAATCTACAAGTTCAGAAATGTACAGGATATAATCAAATACATTTTAAAAAGAAAGAGGTAGTATAGTTTATCTCGAATAATAATCCTCAACCCTGGCTGCACGTTAGTAAATCTGGGGGGCTTTTAAAAGTGCCGATACCTGGGCTTCACCCCGAGTTTCTGAATTAGCTGACCTGGGATGGGGGCAATCATGTCGAAGGTTCTGGGGAATCTGGAGAGAATTCAGTGAGTTTTCTCATACTGAACAGGGCTCTTTTTCCCACCTAGCAAACTCCCCCTAAAATAGCAGAATATTTCTCTGGCCTGGAAGGTAAAGCAGTTTTTCACAGGCACCATGAAGACAGGTGTTCGGCTCCCAGGGAAACTGCTGCTAATGCCAAGTGGTACTTCCCCCAGGTCCCTGGGGGCCTGGTCTCAGCATCATGGTAGGCAGGAGCCCAGAACAGCCCCCCCCCTTGGGAGTCCCAAGACCTGGGTGGAGGCCCGGCTGCATCATTTCCACTCTGAGTCACCTCGGTTAATATACACAAGCTTCCTAGACCTCAGCATCCTCATTTGTAGAATAAGGGAAGTCACAGCTTCCCAGACTTGTAAGAATACATAAGATACAGTGAGCAGGTTTTGTCACCTGTGCAGCGAGTTTTGTTGTGGACACTGCATACCTGTTGGGGCCACCCTGAATCCTGAGTCCATCTCAGTCAAGCCCCTGCATCAGTGTGGGCTCCCGGGGGTGGGTAGATGGGGGATTTCAGGACAGAAGCCCTTGAATCCCAAGTGGGCCACTCCAGGGCCAGGGGCAGAGGCGAGGTCACCGTGTGTCAAGACCCGCGACTTCCCCTGAGCCCATCAGTATCAGAAGCACCGCCTGACGATGCAGCTCGTCCTTCAGGCCCCTGGCTGATGTGCGCATCCAGGCCCTGCTGCAGCACGGGGCCGGCTGCTCAGCTGGCAGAGAATTCTTCCCGGCTCCGTAACCGCCGTGGCTGCAGGACTGTGGCGGGGGGCGGGGGCAGAGCACCGTGCCGCTCACTCGAACTCCAGCTCTGTTTGGCCTGTGTGAGTTGCTTCCCAGCCTGAGCCTCGGTTTCCTGTGCAATGGGGATGAGAGTAGCACCTAGGTCCCCGAGTCGCCGTGAAAATGAGGTAGCTGATGGACCTGAGGCCTCTCAGTTAGTGCCCAGTGGGGGCTTGGCTCTGCACCAGCCGGGGCTGACCTGTGTCTCTTCCCCTCTGCCCAGCGCCCAGCCCCTCCTGTAACGGCTTTGACAGCGCCCTTTCGAGGCCCTGCCGAATGCCCCTGGGAAAGGAGGTCTGCTTCATTGCCACTGTTCGCCTGGCAACACCACAGTTCTTAAAGGCAAGTACCCGGACAGAATTTATCATGCGGAGCGAGTACCACTGAGTCACACTGAGTGATGGGTAATTCATTGTCTTTCTGGGAAAGAATAAGATTTCAACGAGCTTGTCACCGACTCTGAGAATGTTAAATGTCTGATTTCTGTATGGTGACATTCCCACAAGCTCTTTCCCCGAACTTTGGTTCCCTGCGAGCCATTTTGTTGGAAGGCAGCATGAATTGCTGGTCAGCCTGCAGAGATGCTCTTCTAGAACTCTGTAAGCCTCCCTACCCTTCACGTCCTTGTTGACACCACTCAGGGCAGGCAGAGGTAAAAACTCGGTCAAATTGAGGGCTGGCCTGTGGTCTCTTATCTGTGATTGCTTTCACATCAGAATTTAACATCATGAATTCAACATGAATTGCATGAATTCAGCATTGCAAATTCAACATTGCATGAATGCTGAGTTAAATTAGTAATTCAAATTCAGATGAAAAGCCATTTGCCACATGTTTACCACACGTCTAGATAATAGGAAGGGAGTGGTGTGACATTTTGGCTCTTAGGTATTTTTCCGCAGCTTGTGAAATAAATTTAGCATCATCTGATACCAAAATTAGCTACAGATGCGGAGTTGCAGTCCGACACAACTTGGAGACTTGCTCTAAACGATTTTAACTTCTGCTGCCGACCGTGCATTCTTGAACGAACCGGGGGTGAGCATCTGGCACCCCGAGTAATATTTTTCTCCCTCTTAATACAGGAAATGTGCATCGTTGACAAACCTTTAGAGGAATTCACTTCAAGACATAGCTTGGAATGGAAATTTTTATTTCTGGATCACAGGTTTGTGAAAAGAAAAACATATTTGGGTTGGGTGCTTTTCAAGTGCTTGTTTCCATGAGCCAGGCTCTCCTTGGGGGAGGAAAGTGAGGCCTGGTCTCTGCAAGAAGGGCCCTCTGGCAGCAGGGAAACTGCTTCCCAGACGGGGGCAGGAGGTTTCCCTCCACTGCATTTGCCCCCTCTGAGGATATGTCGTGGGTTTGGGTCAGAGCCTCTCAGGAGAGCCAGGCATCTCAGCCCGGGACATCTTCGGAATACTCTCACCCGCCACCCCACTGGGGACCCTTTCCAGCTCCCATCAGGCAGGACCAGATGCGAGGGAAACTCTCATCTTATTTCTTTCACCACCCTTCTGTCCCTTTAACCCAATCTGCTTACTTTCTTTCGTGACATTTTTCACAGTTTAAGAAAAAGAAATCTCCCCTTCCCACCCTTTGATTTTTTTTATTACACTTTGGGGTTGGGCTGACCCAATCTATAGCTGTTTTTAATTATGCAGTAGTGACAACATTTATGATTATCGGGGCCAGGTCAGGCCAAGGGAACTGAGTATCTAAATGCCAAAAAAAATTTGAGCACTTTGGAAAATACAGCCTCTCCGGTTTTGACCATTGCAAAATTATTTTCCTGCTCTTATTCTCGAGAAATGAGGCCCCCGGGTTGATCATTACACATGCAAACTGCCCCCTCGTCGGCCACCACGGCAAGCCCTGCGGTCCTTCCTCTCTGATGAATGACCCCCAATGTGCTCGGCAGAGCTCCTCCGATCATAGGATACCTGCCGTTTGAAGTTCTGGGAACCTCGGGCTATGATTACTACCACGTGGACGATCTGGAGCTCCTGGCCAGGTGCCACCAGCACCGTGAGTACCTCACACCAGCCCCAGCCAGAGGGCCCCCCGCTCTCTCCCCACAGCCCTGACAGCAGGACTCAGGCTCTGGAAGTCGGCTTATTACTTGGTTTCTTCTGAGGTGGAGGACTTTGTCTTCTCGGAGATGATCTAGGAGTAGGTGGAAGTCCCTGTCTGGATTTCCCTATGTTTTGCTTTCGCCTGGAGTTGACTTTGGTCTGTCTGCTTCCACCTCCAGCCCCTTCCCAGCACCCCTGAGATATGCAAGCTGTTTGATCTTAAGAAACTAAGGGGATGCCGCTCGTGTTTTTTTCTAAGTTATTCAATACGTTTCAAAGACAAAATACCGAGTTCGCCTAACTCTTCTTTAGTCAGCAGACATGTGTGGGTCACAAGCAACAGGTCAGATACTGAGCGAGGCCCACAACAGAAAGATGACCGGAATCTCCCTGCTGCCCTGCAGGAGCAAGGTTTGATGGAAAAGCACAGTGACTTGATGGGATGTTGGTGTCTGGAAGGGGCTGTGCGCAGGGTATCGAGGGGCTCAGAGGAGGGTCCCTCACCCCGCTGGGAGACGGGGTCAGGGAAGGCGCTCTGCCACAGACCAGGGGAACACACTGGCGAAGGGATGGGGGGCGAGGCTCATGGTGTGACGGAGGGGAAACCACAAGCACATCTGGGCTCTCACTTAGCAAGAGGGGTCAAGAATTCACCATTTAAAGCCATATTTTTGGTGCCAGGTTCTACCTTTGAGTTAGGAACATTTGTAGTAATACTGACCTACGGCTCCTGCCACACGGCTTGACCACCAACACTGCGTTTTGCCAGATGCCCGTCTGTCGGACCCATGGTAATCTCGTTGACACAAGAACAGGCGTGAGTTCCATCAGGAGCCGCTCTTAGGTGTTAAGCCTCACCTTGAAAACGTTAACCCCTTGCTTCTCAAAGGTGGTCCTCGAGCAGAGCGTGGGTGTCAAAAGGAGTTTGTTAGACGTATAGATCCTCAGGTCCCCCGCCGCCAGGCCTATGGGATCAGAGCATCCATTTTAACAGGATCCCCTAGCACTCCGGGGGCCCGGGAAATGTGAGAAGCACGGCTACTTCAAGCCGTTGGCTGCTTCTGACTCTTCCAAGGGAGAAAGGCCACCCTGGGTGTAGAACTACCTTCAGTGTCTGAAGGACTGGGCAAGACACTCTCAGCTTGTTGGGCCCCTACCCTTACCCACCCTGCCTTTTGAAGTTCCCTCCTTTTTTTTTTTTTAAAGCTTTGGAACATTTTATTAACAATTTTGATGATCAGGCCTTTTAAAATGACCTCAAGATATTAGTCTCCTAGGGAAACAGAACAAAGGTTTTTGACAAGGACAAACTATCCATTGAAGAGGTTTTTCTAGGCACCCTGGAAGACAGTAAACAGTATGATTCCTGTAAAATATCAGGAAACTGTTTTCTAAGTACTCTGGGATATATTTTAGGTAGTCGAAAAAGTCCCTCTTCCTATTGTGTTGAGGAGAGACTGAAGGCATCTTGAGTTTAATAATCCAGTTGGATCTTCTGTGAGTAACTCAGTTGTCTACCTGAGTCTCCAACTGTCCCCTTAGCAATGTGTTGGTACAATCTTCATTTAATCATGTCTCAGGCTCAAAGAATTTAATACAAATATTATTTTATTGGTAGATTCAGTGCCTCCTTTTGTCACTTGAGTCTCCTAGTTAGGCTTTCTCTTGACCGTTTGCATAAATAGGAGCTAAATTCCAGGCACTGAGGCAATAACACCCATCGGCTCTGCATAGCACGGGGAGATCACCTCGGTGCTTTGCGACCACCTAGAGGGGTGGGATAGGGAGGGTGGGAGGGAGACGCAAGAGGGAGGGGATATGGGGATATATGTATACGTATAGCTGATTCACTTTGTTATACAGCAGAAACTAACACAACATTGTGAAGCAATTATACTCCAATACAGATGTTAAAAAAAAAAAAAATACCCAACTGCTGGGACTTCCCTGGTGGCACAGTGGAGAAGACTCCACGCTCCCAATGCAGGGGACCCGGGTTCGATCCCTGGTCAGGGAACTAGATCCCACGTGCATGCCGCAACTAAGAGTTCCCATGCCGCAACTAAGGAGCCCGCCTGCCGCAACTAAGACCTGGTGCGACCAAATAAATAAATAAAAACAATAAAGCCCAACTGCTCCTCTTCCTGGGACCCATGGCCCAGCTTTCTGCCCTGCCCGGGCTTAAACCAGCAGCATCCGTGTGTGCTGGGCGCCCCCAGGGAAGCCGGAAGAGACTTGACCGGAGGGGCTCCACGCAGCCCTGCACGGCGGAGCCGGGGTGGAAGGTGCCTGTGGCCCGTTCTCTATTTGGAACCGCGTAGAAGGTGGCTACACGGCAGATTGGCAGCCACAGGATGTGTCCAGAGGCCGCTGGCTGGCATGTCTATTTTCAGTCTAGTTCTCCCAGCGTCTGGATGGTCTTTCCCACGCTGGGCTCCTGCAGCTCCGAAGGCAGCTCCCCCTGCAGCAAGAGGATGAGCACCAGGAAAGCCAGGGCCTCTCTTTAATTAAATTCCAGTTAGAGGATCTGCCCTGTTTTAAGGCTCTCTTAAGCCTTTGAGCATTTGGGAAAGCAGGCGAATCATTCCTCCATTGTTTCAGAATTCATTACCATTTACCCTGACCTTGATAATGACTTGAAATCCATCACAACTGGGGAAGGGACCAATGTGTGGCACTGTCTTTTTGAAAGCTGGTGTTTTTCACAGTAACTTTGGGGCAAAAGGATCATTTTCGTCTTAACGTTGGTGATGTGCGGACTCCGTCTTCTCTTCACAGTGATGCAGTTTGGCAAAGGCAAGTCGTGTTGCTACCGGTTTCTGACGAAAGGCCAGCAGTGGATTTGGCTGCAGACTCACTACTACATCACCTACCACCAGTGGAACTCCAAGCCCGAGTTCATCGTGTGCACGCACTCAGTGGTCAGGTGCGGGCAGGGGGCTGGGAGGGTGGGCCCGGCCCCCGGCAGCTCCATCAGAGCCCCGTCACCCTCAGTGGACCCCGTTTCTGAGGAGCGAGCCCCGGGCTTGAATTCTTCAGCGGGGCCTGGACTGTGCTCTGCAGTGGACAGGATAATCGCAGAGCTCAGATCCCTTCCGGCTCCACACCCAGCCCTGTTTTCCCCGGGCTGAGACTTCCTCCCAGCGTCCCGTCAGGCCCCTCTGAAAAGCCTTATTGAGCTCTTCCAGGCGGCCAGGATGTTCCTTAGTAAGTTACTGCTTCAGTGACCTACTTACAGATTTTCCCCTCATCTCCATCCGGCCCCCAGCCTTCCCTTGTCGCTGTTTGGAGAAGAAGATTAAAATTTTGCCTCTAAATAACTCACAGACATAGTCCCCTTTCTTTTGAACACTTTAAAAAACCCCTGCTGGCAACCGAGACAAGGTTGGTACAAGAGCCAGGCTGCCGGTGGGAGAGGGTTCCTGGCGGTCCCGTGGCCTCGGGGGCGCCCCCAGCCCAGCGTGGGTGGGCGGGGCTTCCAAGGGAGGCAGCGCACCGGCGTTCCCTGGGCGCTGCCGTGCAGGTCGCAGTCCCTCCCGAAGGTAAAGGAGAGGCGCTCTTTGGGGGTTTCCCAACTACAAAAATTTTAAGAACGTAAATCGGTTTTAAACTGGTCTAGAGGAGAGCATTGGAGGAGAGCAAAGAAAGAAAGGTTAGAAGGACTGCATTTCATATGTGTACATAACAGATAGATGATAGATAACAGATAGATGATAGATGGAGAGATATATATACATACCTACTGCATTATATACATGTACTTAAGAGGTGGATGATTGATAGCAGATAATGGGTGGGTAGGTAGGTGGAGAGATGGATGGATGGATAGATAATAGATAAATAGATAATGGACGGATAGATAGATAATATATGGATAGATAGATAATATATGGATAGATAGATAATATTTGGATAGATAGATGATAGATAGGTGAATAGATAGATAATAGATGGATAGATAGATGGATGGATAGATAGATAATAGATGATGGATGGATGGATAGATATGTAGATAATAGATGGATAGATAATAGATGATGGATGGATAGATAATAGATGGATAGATGATGGATGGATAGATAATAGATGGATAGATGATGGATGGAGAGATAGTAGATGATGGATGGATAGATGGATAGATAGATAATAGATGGATAGATAGATAATAGATACATGGATAGAGATAATAGATGATGGATGGGTGGATAGATAATAGATGGATAGATAATGGATAGGTAGATAGATAATAGATACGTGGATAGATAGATAACAGATGATGGATGGATGGATAGATAATAGATATATGATCGATGGATAGATAATAGATGATGGATGGATGGATAGATAGATAATAGATGGATAGATAGGTAGATAATAGATACATAGATAGATAATAGATAGATGATGGATGGATAGATAGGTAGATAATGGATGAATAATACTATCCATACACACACGCACGTGCACACACACACACACACACGCACACACACACACACACACACACAAGTAAATCCCTCTTCTTTAGTAAGTGGGGAAAGAGGAGAGATAAGAAACACAGGTATTTCTTGGCCAGTGACCTTGACCATCACATTGCGCACCCACTCTCAGGGACCTGATCCTGGCTTCCCAGCCTACCCTGGGCACGTCAGCAGCCACTGGTTTCTGATTCCATGGCCAGTCCCCCCTCTCTGCCTGGCCCTTTGCCAGAGGGTCCCTTTGCCCCCAGGGAAGGCTGGACATCATCAGCACCTTTCTCCTCAGATCTGCCCTTGACCCTGTTCTTCCTCTCCATCTTCTACCTCCCAGATCCCAGATTTTCAGAGAAAGCAGGGAGTGACCTAGTGAGTAAACGAGGTCACAAGCATTCTATAGGCCCAAGAGCCACCGCCACTCCCCAAGACCCCTCGCCCAGCCTGCGTCTCCACACACGAGGCAAAAGCCACAGCTGAGTCACTCAGCCATCACCACGTTGAACTGATTTACCCACGCTATTCAAAAAGTGGGTCCATAGACTAATCGACAGTCTGGGTCTGGTTAGTTCTAGGTTTGGTCGGAAGAAAGCTTCCGGCAGTTTCGTAGTCTGTAATTACTAAAAAAAAGTTACGTGTCACTTCCTCCTATGCATCATCCAAACTGAGTAGGTCTTAAGAAAGTCTTCTAATTATTTGAAGGCTGAGGCTCATTCTATAGAGGAAAATAGGTTTCTAAAGACAATTATGTTTGGGGGTTTCGGGGTGAGGGTGGGTAGAGATCAGTAAAGGAGAAGGAAATAAAAACATCCTGGAAAGGAAGATAATTCTGAATGTCACAGTGGAAGTGACTGCAGTGGAATTTAGGCCCAGAAAGAAACTCCATCCTCAAACAAGTAACAGGGCTAACCTCCTTGCTGGTGGCTGTTCTGGGAGGGGTATCATGCAGGGAACCTGGACCTGTCACACTAGCCCTCTTTGCTGGCGTCATCCTGGAAGGTCCCCCCTCCAGCTGTGGTCTCTTGATTTCCTGAGCAGTTACGCGGAGGTCCGGGTGGAAAGAAGGCAAGAGCTGGCCCTGGAGGACCCACTTCTGGAGACCGTCCACCCTTCGGCACTGAAGGTATTGTGATGCCCAGCAGAGGTTAAAGGCAAAGTCTGGCTAAGTAGAATCTTCCATGAGTTGTGATCATACAGACAGTCATCCTAAAAATGGCAGGTCATATTTATTGAGCTCTTGCTATGTTCCCAGTACTGTTCAATGTAATTTTGGGGTATTGGCCTATTTGCCCCTTGTGAGGTTCCTGTGAGGCGGGCACCGTTACTGTCCTTCTTCAGGTGAGACAGCAGCACACAGACGATGTAGCTAACGTACCCAAAGCCACCGAGGCTGGGAACTCACAGAGCTGTGCAAGAAACAGCCTCTGGACTCAGAGCAGGGTTCGGAACTTTCCAGCCTTACGAGAATGGCTGTGCAGGCACACCTCAGAGATACTGTGGGTTCCAGACCACCACAATAAAACGAATGTCGCAATAAAGCGAGTCACACAACTTTTTTTTGGTTTCCCAGTGCATATAAAAGGTCTGTTTACACTATACTGTAGCCTATTAAGTGTGCAATAGTATTAGGTTTTTTTAAATGGTACATACCTTAATTTAAAAATACTTCATTGCTTAAAAAATGCTAAGCATCATCTGACAAGGCAGGGGTGCCACAAACCTTCCATTTGTACAAAATCACACTCCCTGCGAAGTGTGATAAAGTGAAACGTGATAAAACAAGGTCTGCCTGTAGTACGTCCACTTTGTGTCTGTCCCACAGATGAAAAGTTGGGGGTTACTCCATCGTCCCATCGAGGCAGGGAATAGTCTGAGTGCCCTGCCCTCCCCTTAGCCTAAGGCTGATACCCTGCCTACAAAAGAGCGTCCCACAAGCACGCTGCCCCTCGCACACCCTCTGTGGCTTCACTGGCAGGGTGTACTTTCCATTTCTGTGTCTGGGGCTCTGAGTTGACAGCCTTGTTGGAGCCAGCTTTGCATCAGGGAGCTCTGAGAGTTGTGGGGAGGTGTTTCTCTTCCCAAAGCCCAGACCTCCTTCCTCGTCCAGCCTGAGCTCTCTGGACCCCTCTGGCCAGGCTGTCCCCGTCTCTGCTCCTGGCGTGTCAGACAACTGGAAGGGAACTTGCAAGTAGACGAGAGCTCTGTTTCTCAAAGGTCATTCTTCAAGCAAACACACATGTTGGGAGAAAAAGAGAGAAAGCAAGAAAGGGAGTGTTGGATTTCATCAAAGCTAAGAAACCATCAATTGTAAGGTCTGCCATTATTTTATCTCCACTGAGAAAGAGAAAATGCTGCCAATCTGTGAAGTCAGAATTTCTTATCATTAGTTGAAGGACACATCCCAACTTCAGATATGTCACAATGTGAGAGGGAAAGGGCCTCTTAGAACTGATGAGATAGGGTTCAAGTTCCAGCCTGCCCGTGACCTAGAATCCAGACCCTCTGGCCAGAAACTGACGCAGCAGCAGTGGTCCAACAAAAGCATCTCTGGTCCATTGAGAACTCAGTTGGGAAGAGGGAGAAATCCCCTTTAAAGACCAGACGGCAGTCGCATCTTTGCTGAGCCTCCCCTGCTGGCAGGCTACGTGGTGATGTGTCGTACAGTGATTCATCACCAGCACACTGATGCGACACCTCTGTCATCGTTTATGGATGTGTTTATTACCCAGCTCTGTCCATTAATGCATCATGTATCACGTCCAAGGGTGGAATTAAGCTGTTAATAGGCAGGTGTTAGACACACCATACACCACAGCTGAAGATAGGGCAAAGTGTGTATCATCCAGTCGGAAGTTGATTATTGAGGTTTCCGATCCTTTGGGAATATTAGAGCCCAACGGAACTTCTCATCAACCTGCACTTATGTATAAGCACACAAATACAATCTCAGGCTGCCAGATTAAGAAGCCCCTTTTAAAGGAAAAGCTCCAGGACCATGCTTTTCAAACTCTCAGCGGTAATGGACCATTTGGTTTTTTAATTTCAAACCTGTCACTGATGGACGCTTTTTAAAAATGCAGATTCCCCTGCTTGGATGGGATGTGTGGCTATGTCAAACAGCTATAAAAGTTTCTCAGCCCCTACTCTCACTTCCTGTACTTACTTCTCTGCTGACCAGGAGCATGCAGTTCGCCACGGCCATGGGTCAGGGACCCCACTCTAAGGGGTGTGATCTGGGGGAGACACTGACCCAAGCAACAGGACCTCAAAATGGACATTTAGCACAGCAAACCCAGGCACCTCTTGCGTTTCTGTTTTGCACAAAGGCCCGTAGGTCTCGCAGCAATCATTTCAGCCGTACTCGGGCACACGCGGTGTCCACCCTCCCTGGAGCCACGACTCAAAATACAGAGCAGCCATGTAGAGTCACACACAGAGATTTAAGAACTGAGACCCGGAGACATCAAGCAGCCCAGGAATCTCGCCATCCTTCTGAGACCAGGTAGAAGCCTAGCCCAGGAGAGTAAGCATTATGTTTCTTCTTTAGCTTAAAAATCATTATAATCCCTGTTTTCTTAGGCTTATGACACCTACCAATGCAGGATGGAAAGATGGTTCCTCAGGGTTGGAAAGTCACAGCTGCTTTCTCACCATTCTGTGCTCAAGGCAGAGGCATCCTGGGGGCCCAGCATCAGTTGGGATCCAGGGGTCAAGAATTGGAGACCATTGGCCCTTTGCCTGTTCTCCACTCGGGGGCCCTGAGGTTGCAGAGGAAGAGCAGTGGGGAGATAGTGTCCAGAAGAGTCCAAAGGCGTTTGTTTCATGGGAGTATTAATAATCCAGTACCATCAACAACCTTATTTCTAGAACCGGCCTCTCCACCCGTTCTGGGAAAGCCAAGATTCTGGGCATGAGGTGACAATTTTAAGGAAAAAAGAAAATGCCAAATCCCTTATGAAAATCTAAACTATCAAACTACAAGGCGAGAAAGTATAATAAACACTGCTTACAGGCTACCAGCCTCGCAAAGATGCTAGATTACATCTTTGTATAAACAGTCCACCCGAATGTGTTTGGAATTATCTCCAAACAGGTACAGTATTTCTCTCAATACCCTTCAAAGTTTCCTAAATATTTAGAGAACAACTGAAGTCACCTAATTCATTGCCATGATCGCGATGCTGCAATGTGGAACTCTGTGTGTGTGTGTGTGTTTCAGCACAAGGGCTCCAGCCTGGAAGCTCCGCAGCACTTTAATGCACTCGACGTGGGCGCCTCGGGCCTTAACACCAGCCACTCACCATCGGCGTCCTCAAGAAGTTCCCACAAATCCTCGCGCACGGCTGTGTCCGAACCCACCTGTGAGTGTGACACCGCGGAGGGAGGGGGTGGGCGCCTGTTGGGCTGGGGTGGTGGGGGGTATACAGAGAGTCCCACGAGGGGCCCCCGAACTTGAGGAGAAGCAGGGCAGTCCGTGGTCTGAAGCAGAAGTTGCCATTCGTTCCCGCGCCTTCGCTTCTATCCCACTGGTCTCCTCCCCTCCCCGCCCCGGCTCCACTGGTCTCTTCCCCACCCCCCCGCCCCGGCTCCACTGGTCTCTTCCCCCCCCCCCGCCCCATCTCCACTGGTCTCTTACCCCCCTGCCCCATCTCCACTGGTCTCTTCCCCCCCTCCGCCCCATCTCCACTGGTCTCTTCCCCCCGCCCCCGCCCCATCTCCACTGGTCTCTTCCCCCCCTGCCCCGGCTCCACTAGTCTCTTCCCTCCGCCCCCGCCCCATCTCCACTGGTCTCTTCCCCCCCCCCCGCCCCATCTCCACTGGTCTCTTCCCCCCCGCCCCGGCTCAACTGGTCTCTTACCCCCCCTGCCCCATCTCCACTGGTCTCTTCCCCCCCTGCCCCATCTCCACGGGTCTCTTCCCCCCGCCCCCGCCCCATCTCCACTGGTCTCTTCCCCCCCTCCGCCCCATCTCCACTGGTCTCTTCCCCCCCTGCCCCATCTCCACTGGTCTCTTCCCCCCGCCCCATCTCCACTGGTCTCTTCCCCCCCCGCCCCGGCTCCACTGGTCTCTTCCCCCCCTGCCCCCATCTCCACTGGTCTCTTCCCCCCCTGCCCCGGCTCCACTGGTCTCTTCCCCCCGCCCCCGCCCCATCTCCACGGGTCTCTTCCCCCCGCCCCCACCCCATCTCCACTGGTCTCTTCCCCCCGCCCCATCTCCACGGGTCTCTTCCCCCCCCGCCCCGGCTCCACTGGTCTCTTCCCCCCCTGCCCCCATCTCCACTGGTCTCTTCCCCCCCTGCCCCGGCTCCACTGGTCTCTTCCCCCCGCCCCATCTCCACTGGTCTCTTCCCCCCCCCCCCGCCCCATCTCCACTGGTCTCTTCCCCCCGCCCCCGCCCCATCTCCACTGGTCTCTTCCCCCCCCCCCCGCCCCATCTCCACTGGTCTCTTCCCCCCGCCCCCGCCCCATCTCCACTGGTCTCTTCCCCCCCCCCCCGCCCCATCTCCACTGGTCTCTTCCCCCCGCCCCCGCCCCATCTCCACTGGTCTCTTCCCCCCCCCCCCGCCCCATCTCCACTGGTCTCTTCCCCCCGCCCCCGCCCCATCTCCACTGGTCTCTTCCCCCCCCCGCCCCGGCTCCACTGGTCTCTTCCCCCCCGCCCCATCTCCACTGGTCTCTTCCCCCCCCCCCCGCCCCATCTCCACTGGTCTCTTCCCCCCGCCCCGGCTCCACTGGCCTCTTCCCCCCCCCCCGCCCCATCTCCACTGGTCTCTTCCCCCCCCCCTGCCCCATCTCCACTGGTCTCTTCCCCCCCGCCCCGGCTCCACTGGTCTCTTCCCCCCGCCCCATCTCCACTGGTCTCTTCCCCCCCGCCCCGGCTCCACTGGCCTCTTCCCCCCCCCCTGCCCCATCTCCACTGGTCTCTTCCCCCCGCCCCCGCCCCATCTCCACTGGTCTCTTCCCCCCCCCCCCCCCGCCCCATCTCCACTGGTCTCTTCCCCCCGCCCCCTCCCCATCTCCACTGGTCTCTTCCCCCCCCCCGCCCCATCTCCACTGGTCTCTTCCCCCCCTGCCCCGGCTCCACTGGTCTCTTCCCCCCGCCCCCGCCCCATCTCCACTGGTCTCTTCCCCCCCCCGCCCCGGCTCCACTGGTCTCTTCCCCCCCGCCCCATCTCCACTGGTCTCTTCCCCCCCCCCCCCCGCCCCATCTCCACTGGTCTCTTCCCCCCGCCCCGGCTCCACTGGCCTCTTCCCCCCCCCCCGCCCCATCTCCACTGGTCTCTTCCCCCCCCCCCGCCCCATCTCCACTGGTCTCTTCCCCCCCGCCCCGGCTCCACTGGTCTCTTCCCCCCGCCCCATCTCCACTGGTCTCTTCCCCCCCGCCCCGGCTCCACTGGCCTCTTCCCCCCCCCCCGCCCCATCTCCACTGGTCTCTTCCCCCCGCCCCCGCCCCATCTCCACTGGTCTCTTCCCCCCCCCCCCCCCGCCCCATCTCCACTGGTCTCTTCCCCCCGCCCCCGCCCCATCTCCACTGGTCTCTTCCCCCCGCCCCCGCCCCATCTCCACTGGTCTCTTCCCCCCCCGCCCCATCTCCACTGGTCTCTTCCCCCCGCCCCCGCCCCATCTCCGCTGGTCTCTTCCCCCCCTGCCCCGGCTCCGCTGGTCTCTTCCCCCCGCCCCTGCCCCATCTCCACTGGTCTCTTCCCCCCGCCCCCGCCCCATCTCCACTGGTCTCTTCCCCCCGCCCCCGCCCCATCTCCGCTGGTCTCTTCCCCCCGCCCCCGCCCCATCTCCACTGGTCTCTTCCCCCCCCCGCCCCCGCCCCATCTCCACTGGTCTCTTCCCCCCGCCCCCGCCCCATCTCCGCTGGTCTCTTCCCCCCGCCCCCGCCCCATCTCCACTGGTCTCTTCCCCCCCCGCCCCATCTCCGCTGGTCTCTTCCCCCCCTGCCCCATCTCCACTGGTCTCTTCCCCCCGCCCCCGCCCCATCTCCACTGGTCTCTTCCCCCCCTGCCCCGGCTCCGCTGGTCTCTTCCCCACCCACCCCACCCCCGCCCCGGCTCCACACTCTGGTTCCTCCACTGGCACACGCAGCCGACATAAAGCAGGCGACGTGCGGACCCGGTGACGTGTGAGATCAGCAGCTGGTTGCACCACGTGGCGGACAGAGAGCTCGTGGGTGCTCTGCCGTCATCCACCTGCTCGCAGGTGATGCTGGAGGCTGGCAGAACCTCCGTGGTTCTCGAAACGACCTCCACTTCCGCTGGGCTTCCTTTATCAGATTCCAGCCAGGCCCGTGTTCCAAGCACACCGTGGTCACTGTTCCCCTCTTTTGATAAGAAAGCTGTTAAGCGTGTGCAAGTCTGAAAGGTGATGTGTTTCTTGCAGCTACTCCAAGCAAGCTGAGGGCAGAGGCCGGCACCACGGCTTTGCCAAGATCGGCTCAAGAGCTCCCCGCGCTAGGGCTCAGCCAGGCAGCCACGATGCCGGTACGTGAGTGACCCCGAACTTTTCACCCAGCCTGCGCTACGGCGACGCGGGGGCCTGCGGGGCCACAGGACTGCGTGCTGCACCTCCGCAGAGAACCAGCTGTACTTACAGATTGCTGGTGGCAGGTGGGGGTGGGAAGTTAAGATGTTTAACTGGCAAGAAATTTGAAACATTTTTATTCCAAAATTAACATGGATGTATATCCACAGAATTCAAAATCCAAAAGAGTTTTAAAGATAAAGCTCAAAACTTCAAATTTGGGGTCACACCCCCAGAGCCTCTGGGGGTGCGTGATTAGGACCCTCCTAGTTTAGATCCCATTTCACTCCAGTGCAGATGTCTGAGAAGCTTGATGTCAACACGAAGGTCCCCCTGCATATATCAGGCAGTGTCCCTCATATATGCCAGGCCTCTCCTGAACATCAGGGAACGTGTGGCCTCCTAGAAAGCACGCTGGCTGGATGCAAAGTCACTGATGGACCTACCACACTCCCGTTATCCATCACCATGGAACAAACCACACCAAACTCAGTGGCATACAGCAACTGTCATGGGGCTTCCCTGGTGGCGCAGTGGTTAAGAACCCACCTGCCAATGTAGGGGACACGGGTTCGAGCCCTGGTCCGGGAAGATCCCACATGCCACGGAGCAACTAAGCCCACGCGCCACAACTACTGAGCCTGCGCTCTAGAGCCCACAAGCCACAACTACCGAGCCCGCGTGCCACAACTACTGAAGCCTGTGTGCCTAGAGCCCATGCTGTGCAACAAGAGAAGCCACTGCAATGAGAAGCCCGCGCACCGCAAAGAAGACTAGCCCCCGCTCGCTGCAACTAGAGAAAGCCCGCGTGCAGCAACGAAAACCCAACGCAGCCAAAAATAAAATAAAATAAATAAATTTTAAAAACACGAAAAAAAAGAAAGAAAGCAGCAGTCATTTTCCAGGTTCATGGATTCTGGGTCAGGAGTTCAGAAAAGGCACAGTGGGGGTGACTCCTCTTTGCTGCCTGGTGTTGGAAACCTCCCCGATCAGGGCTGGGAGGTCCACATCCCCGGTGTGTCTGCATCCCCGGCTGATGGCTGGGCCCAGCTGAGAGCATCCTCTGTTGACTTGCGTGGACCTCTCCATGCCATCCTCCCGGCATGCTCCTGGGTTCCAAGAGGAAATATCTGGAGAGGGACTTCCACGAGAGCCAGGCGGAACTGCGTGGCTTTCTGTGACCTTGCCTTAAAAGTCCCACATGTCACCTCTGCCATCCCTCTCGGGCAAAGCAGTCACAAGCTCACCCACAGAGAGGGACACAGACCTCGCTGTCAATGGGAAAAGTGTCCCCAAATTTTAGGGGCCACATCCACATAGTGGCCAAGTACCTCCTACTCATCCCTCGCTGACCTTTTAGAGATGGGAGTGAAGTGTCCCCTTCCTTCTTGCTGTCACCATGGAAGTTATGCCCACCCTGCTGAAAAGCTTGGGCAACACGTTTTATTTTCAAACAGAACATGGCAAAGACCACTTTCTTTGTCTCCAGCCACCTTTTGACGAGCTTGTGAGCTCTGATGGCCGCTCTTCTGGTATTGGCTGTCCGTGCAACTCTCTCTGCCACTGCTGGTGACACAGTTCTGTCCCAGCTGTGCAAGGGAACAAAACTGGGGGAACCAGAGCCAGTCCCTGGGTTCTCACTCAGAACAGGTCTCCTGCTGCCTCTGCTCCTGATGTCCTTCTGGGGACAGCTTTCCACTGGGGCTGCCTTTTGTAGTCCCCAGGGCCTGGGGCAGCTTTGGGGTAACTTCAGAAGAAGCTTTTTACTTTTCTTTTCAAAACTCTCAAGAGCCTCGGGAAGCTGAGGGCTGCATTTCTTGTCTCTACACGTTGTCCCACCCCACCCCTGCTCCCCTGCCCACCTGAGTGATCAGCTGACCTTGCAGGACTCTCTCCACCAGATTGCAGGCGGAGTCTGGCGAAGCTGCAGCCACATTCACTGCCTGGGTGGGTCAGCGGGTAGAGACGTGCAGGGGCCTGTCCATCGGCATTAGTGTTGAGCAGAAAGGCCACGCAGAGCCGACATGGGTTATGAGTTCGCATTCTTTCTGCTGGACAACACCACTAAGAAAGTGTTGATCTGGGAAAAGAGCGACCAAACCCACCAAGAACGGAGCCTAGAACAGGAGGCGAGGCGGTGGGGGGTGGAGATGCCCAGCTCCAGCCAGTGGCAGCGGCTCTGCAGAGCGCACCGTGATGGAAGGCATCGGGCCCAAGTGCCCCCAGTGCCCCCCACCCTTCACCAACCGCGTGTCACCGCTGACTCCGTGCCCTGCAAGGGCAGCAACCTGCGACCCCACCTTTCCCGGGAAGCATATGCCTTCCAGAAGTAAGCCGTCCACTCTAGGGCAGAAGGGCCTCCTTGAGGCCAGAGAACCCAGCTGGCTGAGAGACAGCACCCAGTCCTTTCTGTAGCGGCCCAGAAGCTGCATTTGACAGCAAGGCCCCTCTCCTTCCCCCAGGCTCCCCTGCCCGCCCCGGCGTCCTGTGACATCACACAGCAGCTCCTGCCTCAGACCATCTTGCAAAGCCCACCTGCCCCCGTGACACAGGTGAGTCTGGGACTCAGGGCAAGGGAAACCCGGGGCGGCACTTCCCCGAGACAGGATGCTGGGGTCCTCTGGAGGGTGTGGGTGCACTGGTGCCGACCTACAGGCTCCACACCAAGGCCCCCCAGACGGGACTGTTTCTCCCCACGTGCAGGTGGGGTGTGTGGAGCTGTGGACGTTGCCCCTCCCCCGTCCTCATCTCCATCCATCCTCCCATTGATCTTCTCTGGTGTCTGTTTCTCTATCCTTTTAACAATCTTTCTTCATCTCTCTGCCACTTTTCCGTGTTCCTCTCATTTTTCACGACTCCTAATTGGTCACGATATTTTAGAAAAGGTCTGAAGGAAGCCAAATGTTACAGGAAGACTTTGCAAGGGTTTAAAAGCTCTGAGTCCAGTATTATAAATACCACATTTTTAAAATAACGGATCAGGGCTTGGCTGAGTAATTCCTTCTATGTTGCAACAACGTTCAGCGAGTTACTGTTTGGGTCAGTCAGGAAGCGAGTGTGAAGGACGCCAAGATGCTTGTGGCGCAGCCCTCGCTTTTGGACTTGGAGTTCAAGGGCGAGATGGGCATATAAACAGAGAAACCGCCACGGCAGGGCGTGTGTTTTTATAGAACCAGTAAGAAAATATTCTGTCTACGGAAGTCCAAGGGCAGTTGAGCTGACTGGCCAGACCTCTGATTTCCATTCCTTTATGACATATTGAGCTTTGCCCCCTTTCTGGCCGCAAGGGGGTCCCAGGGGGGCAGTTCACCAAGATGTGTCCCTGGCCACACACTTGCCAAAGTATGGACGTCTGTCTTGGTGCCAATCCGTCACCACTGGTGAAAACTCTTTCAGAACATACATCGTTCCCACTAACAGTGGCCTCGCATGTTTTCCTGGAATAAGAAAGACACATGCTGCTAGCACGTGCTCCTTGCCAGAGTTAGGCTTAAGTAAGGATATAAAACCTACCCAGCCAGAGTTGACTAATGCAAATGATCTATATTCATCCTCATTAGGAAAAAAAAGAAAAAGAAGAATTTTTTTTCTCTTCAAATTTCCAAGGCACATTTGGTGTGAAATGAGTAACTTCTTCAGTCCAAAGGCCCATGAAATGAGAATTCCTTCATCTTGTGGGTCTTGCATTGTAATAAGTCATGGTGTGATAAAGGCCCCTTTGGAATTCTAGTTTTTCATATATTGATCTTCATTTTAATTAACAGTAACAGTTCTTAGTCTCTTAGGCAGATTATACTTAATAACAACCATTTTTTTTATTGGAGTATAGTTGCTTTACAATGTTGTGTTAGTTTCTACTGTACAGCAAAGTGAATCAGCTATATGTATACATATATCCCCTCTTTTTTTGGATTTCCTTCCCATTTAAGTCACTGCAGAGCATTGAGTAGAGTTCCCTGTGCTATACAGTAGGTTCTCATTAGTACTCTATTTTATGCATAGTACCAATATATGTGTATATATGTCAATCCCCATCTCCCAATTCATCCCACACCCCCCTTCCCCCTTGGTATCCATACGTTTGTGCTCTACGTCTGTGTCTGTATTTCTGCTTTGCAAGTAAGATCATCTATACCAATTTTTAGATTCCACATATATGCGTTAGTATACGATATTTGTTTTTCTCTTTCTGACTTACTTCACTCTGTATGACAGTCTCTAGGTCCATCTGCTTCACTACAAATAACTCAATTTCGTTTCCTTTTATGGCTGAGTAATATTCCATTGTATATATGTACCACACCTTCTTTATCCATTCATCTGTTGATGGACATTAAGGTTGCTTCCATGTCCTGGCTATTGTATATAGTGCTGCAATGAACAGTAACCGTATTCTTTAAGATGTTCTTGTGTAATGCTGGCCTTTCAAATCAGATAGTTCTTCTCATACCTACTCACGTGAAATAATGAGATTCTACAATTTTCTCTCTTTCCCCTCACTGATGTTATCACTGTGGTACCCTATCAAGGGAAAGGGGAAAAAAATAAAATCCAAAATCTGGGAAACGGTTATCTGGCTAAGTGATGGTTTTGCTTCATAGTGTGTTGCTAATGTGTCTCTAAGTTAGGGGAGATCTCTTTATCAAAAAGGCCACAATCAAGAATATAACAAGAGACTCATGCTTGGGTGTCCTGGAATGCCTTGGGAAAATAAGAATAAATGAATAGAGTAACTAACACTCATGAAGCTCGGTGCTGGCACCTTGCCGACCACCGACCCCCTCACTGTTTCCCTTGGGAGCCAACGGACAGCCCAGTGCATCTACCCCTGGATGTGGATGTCATAGCCTGAACTGTCTCCAGACTTTGTAGAACCCAGCACAGATGCTTTTGTCTTTTGTTATTTTAATTGAATACCTGATAACAGCTTTTCTTTCTCAATCAAATTCTCTTTCAAAATCCCAGCTGGTGTTTTGATGAGTGAGATTCTGATTGAGACTTTTGTGATACAGTCTGGTATAGGTATTTTTAAGCCCATGTTTAGCAGCAGGATTTTTCAGTGAAGTCTGAGGTCAAAGCCGCTCTGATTGGGGTGGAATTGGGGGGTGGGGAGGTGTCATTGGCAAAGTCTCTTGGCCTCTCCCACCTCCTGAGACTCTGGGTTCACACTGGGGCCGCCCCCCCACCTTGCTGTGGACCTGGAGCCAGTCACAACCTCTCTGCGTGGCATGGGTGTGTTGCGAGGAGGTACAGGGTCCTGCTTTGCTGGCCTGGCAAGGGTAGGTCTCCACAAGTGGTGGCACCTGCCACTATTTTTCTCCCTGGTTCTTTTTCTTATTATTCTGCTGCTCCAAAACTGCAGTCAGTGTGATTGCATCCTCCGGTTTATCCTGCCTGTATTCTAACCTCTCCCAGGCTCCCTGCGTTTCCATGGATGGGAGGGCAAAGGGCAAAAGAAAAGAGACAATCTCTGGAGGTGTTCGCAAAAGACAACGGGCAAGAAACAGACTCAGGAGATTGTAGGAGATAGAGACTGAGGGAATGCAGATTAAGTCACTGTAAAAAAAAAATAAAGGGGTGGGTGGGTGGGGGACAAAATAGAGAGCAGAAGCCCCAGCCCAGCAAACTCACTTTCCTCAATAAGCAGGAGTCACCGACAGCCCCACATTGCCCAGAGCAGGGCGGGCAGCCCGGGGAGTGTCAGCTTCACCTCCCGTCTCATGACCTCCCCCCTCCACATTTCCTGCAAGGAAAGAATCTTGTGTCAAGGTAGACAGGTGACACAGGGCAGAGATCACCTTGGAAATCTTCCTAAAGCCAGCCTCCGTCCCAGGAAGGAGTCACAAGGCAGGAGGAAGGGGACGCTTGGGCTCTTGCACACAGCAGACGTCCGTGCTCCTGCAGGGTCACCTCCGCCAGCGGTACCCCCCGGGGTGCACATAGGGCGATTGTACTGCTTGTCTCCTTAGCTCTTTTTTACACAGATTTCCAAGAAGTGCAGGGACAGCCTGCAAGTGAGCCTGGGGAAGTGAGGGAGGGTGATGAGGCTTTCACGGCCCCAGGAGGGTTTAGAGTACCATCAAGTCCAAGCTTTGGAATTCTCTGGCCATCCAGTGGTTGGGACTCCATGCTTCCACTGCAGGGGGGCACAGGTTCAACCCCTGGTCAGGGAACTAGGATCCCGCATGCCACATGGTGCAGCCAAAAAAAAAAAAAAAAAAAATCCAAGCTTGTCTGTGAATTGTTCCAGAAGAGCCCTGCTCTCCAGGATCAGTTTTAGGATAATGATAGGATCCAAAATTGCATGTGAAGCTGTCACATGCAAATCGTCATGCCCTAGATGAGAGAAAAAAGGGAAGGGGGCTTTCTGATGCCTTGCTTTTTTTTTTTTTGAGATATAGTTGCTGAACAATATTGTATAAGTTACAGGTGTACAACACAGTGATTCACAATTTTTAAAGGTTACACTCTATTTATAGTTATTATAAAATATTGGCTATATTGCCTTTGCTGTACAATATATGGTTGTAGCTTATTTATTTTATACTATGATAGTTTATACCACTTAATCCCCTCCCCCTATCTTGCCCCGCCCCCTTTCCCTCTCCCCACTGGTAACCACTAGTTTGTTCCCTGTATCTGTGAGTCTGTTGCCTTTTTGTTGTAATCACTAGTTTGTTTTATATTTTAGATTGTACATACAAATGATCTCATGCAGTATTTGTCTTTCTCTAACTGACTTATTTCACTTAGCATAGTGCCCTCCAAGGCCATCCATGATGTTGCAAATTCTCATGCCCTGCTTTTGACATTCCTCTCCAAAACCATTTGTCCGTCTAACCGAATTTAGAATATGAGTTTGTAAGCACTGCACTGCTTACAAAATCGTGTCCCGATTCTGTGGCCCTCCCAGACTCCAGCACAATAAATGAGACCTGGAGGTTCCCATGGGCCTAAGAAAAGCTCACGGGGGGTGGGGGTGGGGTGGGCAGGGGGCCCTGGGCCACCCAGCCCTCAGCCAGAACCCCTGCTCCCTGGTGCGCTCCTCAACAGTGGGTCACTCATTGCAGCAGTGGGTCAGGGATGCTGCAAAGGGTGGGTAAAGGACCGGAAATGAAAGTGTGCAGGGCCGCTCAGAGCAGCAGCAACATCTGTCTGCAAGGCTGAGATAACTCTTTCATCGGGTTCTGTGTTTTGACCCCGCCTTCAAGTTTTCAGCGCAGCTCAGCATGTTCCAGACCATCAAAGACCAGCTGGAGCAGAGGACGAGGATCTTGCAAGCCAACATCCGGTGGCAGCAGGAAGAGCTCCACAAGATCCAGGAGCAGCTCTGCCTGGTCCAGGACTCCAGCGTCCAGGTGATGCCCCTTCCTGGGCCGGTGGTGCGCTGAGCTCTGTCCTCCCCGCCGCTCTGTGACGTGCCCTCATCCACCCTGGCAGGGGCAGGCAGGACTTCCTCCAAAGTCCTCTGTGCTGCCTTACTGAGCCCTGCCTCCTAAACAAATTGAAACCTCCACCAATGAAGTGCGAGGAATGAATCCCACCTCCTCCATCCCCAGCTCCAGGGCGAACCTGAAATTCACATGACATCCTCTTCACTCACTCCTCACTCTGTTGGGCACGTGTTTCCTGCACCACAGGCGCTTTCTTTCACGTGCTTGGTGGTTGGTCGCCCTGCCCTGACTCCGGCCTCCCTCCTGTGGGGTTTTAAACTCCCAGCGTAGCTACTTTCTGAGCACCCAGAGCAGGCTGCTGACAGAGAGCTGGAAGCAGGTCTGCTCTTCCCTCTCGTCCAAAGCATGAATGCAGGGAGATATGGGAAATGATCTGTGCTGTGCACCCTGCACCCTGCAGGGGGCGGCCGAGGAGGTGGGAGCTGGAGGTCAGCGCCCTGGCACCCCTGGGCCACCCCACTGCGGCACAGCGATTGGGGCATTCCGCATGCTCTGACAGCAGCTGCTTTTAACTGTGACCCCACCCCACCCCCAGATGTCACGTCTTTGAAGCCTTTCGAGAGATTCCTTCTGGAGGAAAAACTTTATCTATTGGATCTCTTTCAAGGATAAATTATTTCCACTTAAATTAGTCCAGGACTATTTTTGTTCCCAAGTGCATGCCCTTGGTTGTAAATGTAGCCAACCTTGGAGTCTTCCCTGAGAGACGTAAGCATTGGCAGCCACTTGAGGAGACAGAAGGAAGAAGAAGACACCCCTGGGGGAAACGGCTGGAGCGCTGGCCCTGCTGCCCCCTGCCCCAGCATTCACACAGCCCCGCGTGTGGACACAATAACACCCCAACGGGAGCAGCCCTGAGCTGAGATGAACGCAGGATAGGGCAGAGGTGTTAGGCGGCCTGGAGACGCCTACAGCCGGCCATCCTGCCTCCCTGGGCCCCCGTAGGCGCTCCCGGCAGGCTCTCCAGAAGTTCAGGGACCCCAAGCAGCCTTCTCTGTCCAGTGGGGCCCCTCCCCTCCCCCTCCCTCCCCTCCCCTCCCTCTCCCTCCCCTCCCCTCCCCAAGGCAGGGGAGCCCAGTCAGGTGCGCCTGTGCAGAGCCCTGGGCGCCAAGCCCCACCCATGGCCCTGCTCCCGGCCCACAGCCCTTCACCCCACCCACCTCCTCAGTGACACCCCCAAACTGCCTAGGGACAAGACTGCAGCATTTAGGTGAAAACGCACGGAGTCCTCAAGGTGTCAGTCCCTTGTTACTTATTCGTTCCCAGCAGTCTTATTTTCTCACTGATCCAGGGTCGGATGGCTAGAACTCCTGACTCCAATTACTTGAATGGAATTTTTACACTAACAGGGAGGGGGCACTGAGCCAGAAGCTGCTAAAAGCATGGTAGGCGGATAAACAGCCGCCTCACAGCCCGGACTTTTCTATTTTCAACTTTAAAGCTGAACTCTTAAATAACTGGGACACAAGGCTATCTCTTTCACTCCTTGACATGAAGGGTTATTGCTTTTCTTCCTCCTGACAGTGCATTTTGTTGACCCCCAATGTCTAGCACCTGAGCTTTGTAAGGGATGATGTGGGAACCAGGCCTCCTGCGTGTACCTCCCCTGGTTTCTTCCCTGTGACCTTATCTTTGCAGTGGAATTTTCCAATGAACTTGGAAGTCCACAGATAGTCAAACCAGAGAACGATTCCTCAAGGAGTCTTTCTTCATGTATTTTTGCAAGTCTAAGGATTTAAAGAAATACGTTCTGAAATGTTTAGCCAAAATGTGACTTTAAAAAAAAAAGTGAGTCAAGCATAAAGGATAAAAGCAAGTAAAAATTACTCCGCTCCTCCCCCCGAGAAAAGTGGGGAGATAGATTAAATAAGAGCAAAACGTTGATAATTGCTGAAGCCTAGTGATTACACATAGGATTTCATTATACAATATCTATTTTCTGTACGTCTGAAATGTTCTGTGATAATAAGTATTTGTAAAGCTAAGCATGTAAGAACAATGACAAACCATATGTGAGCGTAGGATTGGTTTGTTCTGGAAAATGAGAACTATTTTTTTCCTCTAATGACTTTTTCCACTTGAATTAGGGAACTGTTTTTCTCGTGCTTTCTATAAAACTGACCCGAGCCTAGTTAAGAAGTCATCTTCTTAAGCTATACATTTTCCTTTATTGTCGCTAAAACAGAGGCAGGAATGTGCACACAGTAGCAATCCCCCTCGCCCCTTCCCCTCGCCCAAGTCCTTTATCCCAAGTTCAGCGGACTTTCCTACCTAGTCCATTGGCTCGGAGCTTTCATTGAGACTATACTGTGTGTGCCTGAGATGCTTGCTAAGTATGATTTTTTTTCCAAAAAAGATTGGGTCATGAGGGAGAGGTTCTCAGGGTGTTGTGTTTGCACCTAGATGGGGTCATGAAGGGTGCTACATAGAGAGCTGTTCTGTTGAAAAGTTGTCACCCCTTGCGTCCGTGGGAGGCCGCTTCTTAATTTATTTCTGACAGAGCATTCGCGCCCTCTACTGGCGGTTGAAAGAAATACCGAGAAAGACACCTGTGACAATGGTTCACAAAGAACAACCAATGGTTGGTTCTTTAATCCATCCTTCCACCCGTCCATCCTTCCACCTTTCCTTCCATCCCTCTATCCATTCACCATCCATCCATCCACCATCCATCCATCCATCCACACACCCACACACCCACACCCCCCCCCCACCCCTCCATCCTTCCATCCATCCACCCATCTGGCAGACACCCAGTATGTACCAGGCCCTTGATTAGGTACTGTGGGGATACAGAGACACACAGGACAGGGTTTCTGCCCTCAGAGAGCATACATCAGTGGGAAAGAGTAGCAGACCAAGCAGTCTCTGCCATAACACAAGCATAAACAGTTTCCCTTCTTTGAGCAAAAGCTTAATCTATTTGTTGATTCATTTATTTATTCTATTCATTCCTCAGATAGTTTTTATATGCCCAGAGAGACAAAGGAGCAAAAGGAGCTCCTTTTTTATTTTAGTGTTATTGTTATTATCTAACATTTATTGAGCACTTAGTACTGTGCCTCAGCATAAATCCCATTTAATCTTTTATGACATATGTGCTGTTAATGTCACTGTTTTATTAGTGAGGAAACTAACAGTGACTTTGAAAAGTTTTGAAAATTGCCCAAGGTCTTACCACTAGTACATAGTGGGGTTGGAATTTGAACTAAAGTCTGTCCGATTTAAGCTAGATTATACTGCCTGTCATACATAAAGGTTGCATTTATTTGAACTCTAATTAGAAGGTAAATTGTATCCCACCAGAAAAATGCATGTTATGTAGTTTGAATATTGGGTTTTTGCTGAAGTGTAAATTACCCTGTGTGCTGTAAACAAGCCAGGTCGCTGAGATTGCGTAAAGCACTAATCCTAAAGGTGTGGGTGTTGGATCTGCGAGGATGGAGACCCAGAACATTCTTCTTAACTTCTAAAGTGACAAAGAGCCCTCATTCAAAACTGCAGGCTTTTCTGGTGGGGGTGGGGTATGAAGGAAAGTAGGGAGACCTGGTGGTGTGGCAGGAAGGGCACTAGATGGGAACCTCGCTCGGGTCTCTGGGAGATGACTTGACACCCCCTGTGGAGCGGACGCTTGAACTAACTAATTAAGTGTCTGCCTGGCGTGATTTCACATCTGTTGTTCCAAAACCACTCTGTCACTCAGGAAATGTCGGCTTGTCAGTTCCATACTGGGTATGAGGTTATGCTACACTGAGTACAGGAATCGGGGTTAAAGCTCCAGACGCTCGGAAGGAGAGAGCCTTAGCCGTCAAAGCTAAGGGCCTAAAATGGAGTGGAACACTGCTTGTCAAGCATCTGATACAGAGGATACCAGTTTTTAATGCCCAAGAGGAGCTTTTGTTAAAAGAGCTAGCTACAGGTCTTAGGTTTAAATTATTATTGAAATTACCGAAGTTGTTTTTCTTAAGCCTTTAGCGTCAATTCACAGATTATATTTTATTTCCAAATCTACTGATTTGGCTGAAAATAGCAGTGCTTTTACTTGTGTTTGTTCACGTTCAATCAGTTTATAAATTTAACAAATGGTAAATCATCAACATTCTCTACCAAAGCCATTAACTTCCAAATTTAATATATCTGAACCTTTCAAACATTTCATGTACCTAACAAGGCAGACTTATAAACCTAAGAAGTAAAATCTTTCTGGGCACTTAAGGAATTCTTTTAAATTGAATACACCAAACTTATAAACGAGGTGGATCAAGGTTCTCAGAACCACTTAAACACTCTTTATAAACTTGATCAAATTCTCTTAAACCTTTCCCATTAAAACAACCAGGCTGATATATCACAGCCTATTGAATGTCTGAGACATCTTAGATAACAAATAGAGATTAGCATGGTGATTGTAAAACGTATTCTTAAACATCATTTTAAAGTACATGGACTTGATGTTATGTCATCCTTTGGATTTATTTGCTTTCCTGGGAATGCAGAGGCAACTAATGAACCAGAGCAGATCTGCCGTCTCAGCTGGAAGCTGGGGTGGAAGATGCTAATTGTAGGATGGGTACAGACCATGGTCACGGTCAGAGGTTCAAGACCAGGCACAGGTCCTACTGCCAGGACGATGCGCCCCACACCACCGGTCAGCCAACCCTCTGCCACTGTGATTGTGTCATTCCCTCCATTCACAAGATGTTTTTCCTTCTAATAAGAAATGGATAAGCCAACCCAGACTAAACAAGCATATCAAGTGACGTATCTGGGTCTCAGCATCTTTCACACTGTAAGACCCCAGTCGCTCAACCGGAACTTTCTCGAGGGCAGGGTCGGCATCCGTCTGACCCACTGCCCCTCTCCGGGCCGTGCACTCTGCTGGTGGCATCCCAGGCACTCAGTCCAGTGGGTGAACCTCCCCAGGCAGGTCAGAGAGAGCGAGAAAGCTGCCATCTTGCCGTGGACAGGCCATACAAAGAAGGTGCAGGCCTGTGAAGGCACCGTGATCCCAGCCTAAAAAGCGTTTTGCTTCTGCTTCCAGATGTTTCTGCAGCAGCCAGATGTATCCCTGAGCTTCAGCAGTGCCCAGCGGCCCGAGGCTCAGCAGCAACTCCAGCAGAGGTCGGGCCCAGGCCCCCAGCCCCAGCTCGTGGCCAGCCCTCAGCTTCTGGGGCAGATGGCCTCTGCCCAGGTCACAAGCCAGCACCTGCTCAGAGACTCGAGTGTGATATCAACCCAGGTAAAATGCTCGTCTCCAGACTCAGTCCTTGCCACCAGCAGACCAGTCTTCGTGAACCAGAAACCTGCTTCCCCTGTGACCGGAGCTGGATGATGATGGTGGGGTTTTTCTTTTCTTTATTTTGTCACTTTGAAGCCCCACGTTCTCTTGGTTTCCTTCTGTGTTTTATCAGTATATTAAAATACCTTAAAGGTATCATGCAGGGAATTCCCTGGCAGTCCAGTGGTTAGTACTCCACACTTTCGTGCTTTCACTGCCGAGGGTGCAGGTTCGATCCCTGGTCGGGGAACTAAGATCCCGCTGGCCGTGCGGTGCAGGGGAAATAAATAAATAAATAAAAGGAACAACTTTATTTAAAAAAAAAAAAAAAAGAGGTATCAGGCAGCTGAAACTTTCAGCTCTGATCCTGAGCTGGGCTGGAGGTGGATATGGCCATCCCAGACATGCACGCTGAAAGCCACACGTCCCCACGTGCGTGTCCCTGGTGCCCATCACCGACTGCTGGTTTGAGCCATTATCAGTGTGAGATCACAGTTACCCACTTCTGTTCATCATCGCTTTCCCCAGGGCCACCAAGCTTCTCCCGGTGCCCCAAATTCCCTGTCGAGCCCCCCTCACAGCCATTGCCACTTACTACAAGCCACCAGTGACCTTGCAGTCTGACAGGGTCACCCATCAGTCAGTGGCACTGAATCCAATGGAATCGAGAAGTTCTGAGCCCTCGTTTCCAGATGATCACAGCTTGCAAGGCAGGATACAGCCTCTCCTGAAGCCTCTTATATTCACATGGATTCAGTGACATCTGCTGGGCTCCCAGGGGAACAAAGATAAATGAGAGCTGTCCTTGACCCCAAGGAGTTTCTAGTCTAGCAGGGGTTCTGGGACGTAAACATTGACGTACAATAAAATATGGAGACGTCTATGTATAAGAGAGTTCCTCCATCTTCACCCAGATTTAAGGGTTTTACTTTAAAATGCAGCCTTTTAGTTCCAAAGGTTAACAGGAATATTAATGGATGAGACTAGCCAAGAACATTCTGGAGAAGAAAAAAACTGAGGTAGGATTTACACCACGTTCAAAGATTTTGTAAAAGCTCTGAGAATTAAAACGTGGCGGTACCATCATATTAATGGTGTCAGTGAAACAGAGTGGAAAACCCAAAAAGCAAAAGCACATGCAAGCTCATTCTCTCATTCATTTACAATTTCACTCAACAAATGCGTGCCAGGCACTAAGTCCTGAGCACTGAGGGGCGGCAGTGAACAAAAGAGAAAAGGAAAAAAATCTCTGATCCAAGTGGGGAGAGAGAGAAACAAACAAGTGACAATTAACAATGTGATAATTGGTGATGTGAGACGGCTGGGGAAGGTGGGCGAGGGGCTGGAGGTTCACTGAGAAGGTAATATGCGAGCAAAGAACTGAGCGGGTGAGAGAAGGAGGCATACTGGTACCAAGGAGAAGAGCATTCCACGTAGAGGAAGTGCAAAGGCCCTGGGGCAGGGGTGGGCCTGGTGACTTAGAGAGTCAGCAAGGAGATCCACAAGTCGGGAGTGGAATCTATGAAGCAGAAAGTAGTTCCTAGTTCCGTTCAGTGCACATTGGTTGCTTGCCTGCCGTGAGCCCGGCACTGTTCTAGCCCCAAAGGATTTAAAGAATCCTTGAGATGCTTACAATCCAATGGGAAAGACAAGTTCACAACGACTCAATCAATAGTCACTGGGTCCTAAGTGAGTGCAAAGGCCAAAGTGGGTAAAAGACAGAGGTTCTGGGGAGGTGATACCTGAGTTGACTTGAAGGTTTACCTTTCTCGCTGCACTGGTTGCTCCAGGGTCCAAAGCCGTTGAGAAGCTCGCAGATGATGCAGGGGAACAGCCTGACGCCCCAGTTCAGCAGCACCTCTGCTGTGCTCCCGCCGGCTCTGAGCCTGACCACGCCTGCTTCCGCCTCCCAGGAGGCCAGCCAGGGCCAGCCCAGCCCGGACTTCAGCCACGATCGGCAGCTCAGGTGCGGACACTGTCCTTGTTGGAAAGATAACTGAGACATAGTTTTATACCATTCGTTTCTGGTCTTCTTTCTGCTGGAGATGGAGGCAAAGTTCAGACCATTAGACTCTAAAGCCTCTGCAGTTGATCTCAGCTCAGGAAGCGGCAGGACAGGGCTGGGGTCTTGATGGCCAGAGGAAGTGACCTTTTATTTATCCTCTGAGGACAGAGCAGGCCCAGTGGGGATTCGGGTCAGACAGAAAGGGCGCAGCCAGGCTGGGCAGGTGCTGGGTCAGCCGGTGGGTCTACAGCTTGGGTACTGATCAAAGTTTCCCATTTATCTCTTCCTCTTCTCGAAGGCTATTGCTGAGCCAGCCCATTCAGCCCATGATGCCCGGGTCCTGCGATGCGAGGCAGCCCCCAGAGGTCGGCAGGCCTGGACGGCAAGTCAAGTAGGTGGCCCGGGGGCGGGGGGAGGAAGAGAGCCGCACCGAGTGGTCTCAGGCTGTCAGAGTTTCACCTGCCTGGACCAGCTGCACCCCTTGTGAGTCTGGCACTACAGGCAGGGTCCAAGTGTGCCCACACCCTTCGAAAGGACTCCTCCTCTTAGCTCTTCTTTCTCCATTTCCCATGTCAGGAGAGAAAACTCTGTGTCAGCATGCTGAGAACAGGACCCAAAGGAAACTATTAATTATATGTCAAGTTTGTCACCACCTTCTTTTTTTTTTTTTTTTAACATCTTTATTGGAGTATAACTGCTTTACAATGGTGTGTTAGTTTCTGCTGTGTAACAAAGTGAATCAGCTATACGTATACATATATCCCCATATCTCCTCCCTCTTGTGTCTCCCTCCCACCCTCCCTATCCCACCCCTCTAGGTGGTCACAAAGCACTGAGCTGATCTCCCTGTGCTATGCGGCTGCTTCCCACTAGCTATCTATTTTACGTTTGGTAGTGTATATATGTCCATGCCACTCTCTCACTTTGTCACAGCTTACCCTTCCCCTCCCCATAAGGATGAATGGATAAAGAAGGTGTGGTACATATATACAATGGAATATTACTCAGCCATAAAAAGAAATGAAATTGAGTTATTTGTAGTGAGGTGGATGGAGTTAGAGACTGTCATACAGAGTGAAGTAAGTCAGAAAGAGAAAAACAAATACAGTATGCTAACACATATATATGGAATCTAAGGAAAAAAAAAAAAGGTCATGAAGAACCTAGTGGCAAGAAGGGAATAAAGACACAGACCTACTAGAGAATCCACCTTCCGATCTTTGCAGGTCTAAGTGGTAACATCCCAGGTCAATGGAGCCTTCCGCGCCTTGCCGAGGGCACTCCCGCAGCCCCAGCTGACCGGCAGATGCTGGCAGATTCCACGGGCACACCCAGCTCGCCTGCTCTGTGGTTCCGGTGCTGTGCCGGGAACTGGAACCCCCTGCAGATGTGGGACTCTCCAGCCCTCCCAGACGCGCAAGCTTCTCTCTCTCTCCTCCCCCAGGCTCTTTGCTTGCAACCCTCGGGACCCGAAGAAGCAGCTTTGCTTTGCTGTTGAATTATTAGGGACAGAGGTTACTGAAGACAGAGGAGGGAATACTTGGAAAGCTACTGGAAAATAGTTTCTAGCCCTTTGAAATGAAGCAGACACTATTGTCGTATAAACACTGGTTTAATTTGTGTCAGAAGTTCACTGGGACAGTGCTAGCTAATGAGGCCTGCCGTGCCCCCATGCGGGGGCCTTGCAGCCATCCCCTGGGGCCGTCCCCTCCGCTTCCTTCCTCCTGTGTCCTCCTTCAGCCAGTAATAATAGTAACATCGGATGGTTACTGCATCTTCTGAGGGGTGGGGCCTGTACCTACACCCATGAAAACCCTATGGTGGTAGAGGCGGGCAGGGGCTGGGCACTGCGGGGAAACCACCTTCAAATTCTCTGATGATGCCCTCAGTCAGGCAGGGGGTGCGGGGAATGCTGGTTTTGGTTTCTGACTGTTCTTTCCAAGTGATCCAAATAAGTGGAAACAGAAAAGTCTTGTGACATTGCTGTCCAAAGATGCTTAAAATGCAGTGAAGTAGGCAAAACTGGAAATTCTTTCCTCTGGCAACTCTAGAGGAAAACTGCCATTTTCGGTCAACCCAATAATTTATACCGTCCCCACCTTCCCCACCGTCTCTTCCAGACATGACCTAACACTCCATCTTCTAGGGCGGGTCAGAGTCTGCCTGCCACACACAGAGGCCCCTTCAGGGGAATTTTGGAATCCCCAATGCCTGTTACAAATGACCCATACAGAGATATAACATTTCTACAAATATAACGCTAAATGGACTTCGCTGTAGTGTCTTTAAATATCTGTTCCTGGTCTGGGCTCCTCCAGAGCTTTCCCAAACAGCCTTCCCCTTGTTATTGGACCATTTTCACTAACTACTCTTTCTTTAAAAAAAAAAAAATGTATATTCTACATAACATGAAATTTACCATTTTATCTATTTTTGAGTGTACAGTTCGGTGGCATTAAGTACATGCACATTGTTGTGCAACCATCACCACTGTCCATCTTTAGAACTTTTTCATCATCTCAAACTGAAGCTCTGTCCCCATTAAACCCTAATTCCCTATTCGCTCTTCCCCTAGCGCCTGGCAACCACCCTTCTGCTTTCTGTCTCTATGAATTTGTCTCCTCTAGGTACCTCATCTAAGTGGAATCATACAGTATTTGTATTTTGTGACGGGCTTATTTCACTCAGTATATTGTCCTCAAGGCTCACCCATGTCGTAGCATGTGACAGAATTTCCTTCTTTTCTAAGGCTGAATAATAGTCCACTGTTTGTATAGACCACGTTTTGTTTATCCATCATCCATCAACAGATACTTGGGTTACTTCCACTTTTTGGTTATTGTAAAAAAATGCTGCTATGATCATGGATGTACAGATATCTGTTTTAGTCCCTACTTTCACTTTTGGGGGCATATACCCAGAAGTGGAATTGCTGGATCAGATGGTAATGCTAAGTTTAATTTTTTGAGGAAACTTCATACTGTTTTGCACAGCAGCTGTACCATTTTACATTCCCACCAACAGTGCACAAGGGTTCCAATTTCTCCACATCCTTGCCAACACTTGTTATGTTCTGGGTTTTCTCATAATAGCATTGTAATGGGTGTGAAGTGGTATCTCATTTTGATTTTGATTTCCATTTCCCTAATGACTAATGATATTGAACATCTCTTCACGTGCTTATTGGCCATTTGTATCTTTTCTTTACAGCGATGTCTATTCAAGCCCTTTGCCCATTTTTTAATCAGGTTGTTTGCATTTGTTGTGATTGCTGAGTTGTAGGAATTGTATTTATATTCTGCATATCAATCTCTTATTAGATATATGATTTGCAAAGGTTTTTCCGGCAGCCTTTTCCCTGCATGGATAGAGTGACGCACACAAGTCTTTAATTGTGATGAAGTCCAGTCTGTCTCTTTTTCCTCTTGTTGCCCATGTTCTTGGTGTCATGTCAATAGCTTTTTTTCTTAAAGGTCTTTCTTAACGTGTCACCAAACAGGTATCCACAGAGCCAGGCCGTGTGTCCAAACCCAGACGTGCACACCACCACCAGCAGCGCCTCGACCCCTGTCCTGCTGATGGGGCTTCACCCCCGCTTCCCCACCTCCCAGCCGTCGCCCCTGAAGCCCGCGCAGACCCAACAGCAGCCTCCGTGCTTCCTGCAGGTGGGGCCGGGCTGCACCCGGGGCGGGGGAGACAGGGCCGAGCCCCCAGCCCAGGCCTGACCGGCCCTTCCCCCCGGGCTTTCAGTAGGGCTCTGGTCCTCAGTATCAAAATAAGCCCCAGACAGATTCATAGCTGAATCTTCATAGTTTCTAAAGTTTATAATGCTCAAAGTTGCTAAAGTCTATGTATATACAGTGTGAGAAATTTAGAAGCAGCTCTTATGCCTCATGTGGTTATGTGCTAAAAAGGTCCGTTTTTTTTAAAGTAATTTTTATTATGGTGTCTGGAGTTTTTAGAGCAAAAATCAGACACTGATAGCTATGTTTGTTGGACTTGTTAGTGTGTTTATATTGCAGAGTCTCATATAAATATAAAATTAAATCATGTTTAAAGATTCATCAAACTTCCTTTAAATGAATGAGATGACGTTGCATGGAATTGGGGCTGTCCAGGAAAATGGGGGGCATGTTTCCTTGTGGTCACTTCTTACTTCTAGCAAGTGCCACGTACACTGGAAGGAAGGAGGGGGAGAGCCAGTGGCTGGGGGTTCAGATGGGACAGAAGTGTCTGCCGGGGCTCTGGCCTTCCCTCCCACACCGGCCTGGGCGCCCCTTCCTGCCCCAGCCCAACCCTGTCATGTGGGGCCTCCTCCCCGGCCTCCAGCCCCTGACCCCACCCCACCCCCGGCTTGGGCAGCTTCAAAGCCACAGGGGGCTGAGCAAGGCGACTGCGGTGCAGAGTCTTCCTTGAGGTCTAGAATGTAATTGAATTCCAAAGTTGCTCAACTATGGTATAGTGTTCAAGTCTCCCTGACCCCAGGCCTCGTGGGAGTCAACTCAAGACGTCAGCTTTGCCTGTCCCGTCAGCCCGCAGGACCCCCGAGGGATCTGGGCTGGGAACTGATGGGGTGTGAGCAGGCAGGGAGCGTCTGGGGGCGAGTTAGAGGCCGCCCATATATTCCTGCATGGGGAGTGACAGACGCGTTGGCAGGGCTCAGGGTACAAAGGGCGCTCAGGGGCCTTGAGCGCAGGGGGACAGGGGACATCGCAGAGGGCGCCCAGGCCTGGGTCTGTGTGGGTGGAGCACTGTGGCTAGGGTGGCCTGCCGGTCCAGTGGTTACGACTCCGCGCCGCCACCGCCAGGGGCACAGGTTCAGTCCCTGCTCGGGGAACTAAGATCCCTGCATGACGTGCTGCCAGCTTGGCCAAAAAAAAAAGGGAGGGTGGGGAGAGGCCCTGGTGGAGAAGGGACGGGAGGCGGGGGGATGCTCCAAGGGGGGGACGGCTGAGTGGGGGCGGAGGGGACAGTGTTCCAGCAGGGGAGGCAGCCCGAGCCAGAGTGGGGGAGCAGCCGTGCCTGGGCGGCTTGGGGAGCAGGGCGGACCAGACTGCTTGGCAGAGGAGATTTCATGGATGGGGACTGTGGGAGGTGAGATGGAAGGATCCAGAGTTAACGTTTGACCAGTTGAAGGTTCTGAGCTGCAAATTAGGACGCTTCCTGGTGGATGCCGGCCAGTGATAGTGTTTGGAAGTAGTTCTGGAATCAGGGGCCACCGGTGAAAAGTAGGCAGACGGCACGCGGGCTCGGATGCTGCCCCATCCATTGTGTGCGTGTGGTCTCAGGTCCCAACATCCCCAAACCCACAGGCGACGTGGAGCACGTGCTCAGGAAACCGTTCCCCGGCAGCCTAGGCCCGGCCGCTGGGCCAGGAGGAACCCCTAGCGCTGGCGGAGAGCTGGGCTGCAGAATTCGCACCCTTCTGGCAGAGCCTCGGCTTCCTCTCTCCCCGCCTGGCGCTGCCCCAGGCCCCCGGCCGGGAGGAGGGCCTTTCATCTGACCACATCACCGCCCCAGCCGTTCAGGGGAGGAGCCCCGGAACCGCAGACCCTCCCCTGGAGCCGTTTCCTTTCTTTCCAGGTGCAGGCCCCACCCTCTTTGCACAGTGAGCCGCAGGACTCGCTCCTCCTCTCCACCTACGCGCAGCAGCCAGGGACGCTGGGCTACCCACCTCCCGCACCCTCGCGCCCTCCGCGAAGGGTCAGCAGCCTGTCTGAGTCCCCAGGCCTCCAGCAGCTACCGCGGTAGTGCCCTGGCGCCTCCGTTGGGTCACATCAGCTTTAACCAATGGACGGTCGAGGGGGGGATGGCCAGGGAGCTGGGCAGAAGAGTTTAAAGGACACCCCGGCTTTCGTGCGCGCCGCATCCGTTTCGGAGCTCCTGAGTGGTGACAACGTCTGAGCACAGCGGCCGGCCCGTGGAAGTGGGCAGGGACACCGGCCGTGTTTCCCTGTCCCTGCACTTCACGGCCACAGTCTACAGCCATACGTGGAAGGGGCCGCCGTCCCCACGGGAGTGCATCACTTAGTTCACCTTAGTGGTGGCTCATCTCGCTGCATCCTGCCCCCGCCCCCGGAGCGCGCCGGTCCCTCCCACCGCTGCCGCCCGTGCGCACGTGCCCATTGGCCTGCGCTCTCTTGACTCTCTTTCCTCTGCATTGGACAAGCACCGGGTCAGGGATTTGTTGAAGAGAGAGAATAAAGAGATGATTTTTTCGTTATTTTTAGATGATTGCTTCTGTTTTAATTTGCACAGCTGCACAAGGAGATAACTTAGGCACCTTCCTTTCTTAAAAGTACTGTCTCCTCCCATGACTTCATTTGGAGACGCCAGTAACAAAAACAGCCCACGGATCAGATGGCAAAGCTGGTGGTCAGTCACCAGGCTGCAGCGCCACACCCTCCGGCCTGACCCTAACGGAATAAGGCTCTTCCCCCCACACCGTTCCGGTGGGGTTTGTTTTGGTTTGGTTTGGTTTTTTTTTTTTTTTTTTGCCCCCGAATATAACACTGGACTGTTTCCTGTTTACTTCGGCGATTACAACCACGAAGACGGACTCGAAGCAAAGCACAATCCCGCAGCTGACGTTCTGGAGTTCTAGTTGAGGACTTGACGACTGGGAAGGTTTTACCAGCCAGACGGGTCTGTGGAGCGCCAGGTCCCCAGGAAGCCCCACCACGTGCTGGCCCTTGGAGTGAGAATGCTGCATCTTTCTACATATCTTTCCTGCTAAGACCGAGGATTGGATTTTCCTTTTCAAAATGCACTTTGCTTTTTTTGTATGTTTTGTTATGTTGAGATGTTTCTAAAGAAAAGATTTTATGTAATTATAAGATGAAGTGTAGTGAATTGTACAGCTGTTGTAATAAGGACCTATTTCTATATAAAATAAAATTGTATGGATTATGTGTAAATTATTTTGTATCTGAGACACCAGTTCCTTTCCCAAATATAAGAGGATAAAAGTTTTCTTGTGTATTTCTGTGAGTGGACATTTTGTAATAAATTAACAAATTTGTATGATTTCCTTTGGAGGCAGTTTCTGTCCCTTGTTCCAGATGCACGCATACATCTTTTCATCAAAAAACTTTTTTTTTTTTTAATTTCAAGATGTTTTTAAGGATAATCAAAGATACGGAAAAGGCGGGAGCAAGCAACAAGTAAGCCGGGTAATGACCTTAGGTTTTTTGACTTCAACATGTGCTTCAGCCTGTCGGGATCCTGATCTTCATTTGAGAGATTGTGCCAGAAGAAAACAACAGTTCATTGTAGAAATGACAGCAAAACAAACTGACAAAACCAGAAAAAGTTCCTGGAAACATCTCCACCTTATAGAGACACAGGTAATCCATGGAGATGGCCAAGCTGTTATCCACCAAAGCAGGCATAGCCCATAATTAAACTTACCTGGGCTGGAGTTGCATGGGCTCTGCCTGCTAGCACTTAGGTATCAGTGATGTGCCCAGGGTTTGTGTGTCTGTGTGGGAGATGTGTGCCCACGTCATGTGGACGGGGGAGATACAGCAATAGCAGACATCCCCCCCTTTCCCATGAGGCTTCAGCACGCTGGAGTGAGGGTGCCCTGGCACACCGTGATTGAGAATCACTGAGATGGCCATGCTCAGCAGAGCCCTTTCTACAAGCATTGGCCCAAGAGAACTGAGTTCCTTTCCTTGCTCCATCACTGGAGTTCTGTGCTTCTACCTGCTTCCCTGTAAAACAGGGGAAACTCCTCTCCGTTCTCTGGCCAGGATCAGTTTTCAGTGGCATAAGAGGCTGCCAGGTAAATACATCAAAAGGAGTTTTATTATTCACACAACTGCAATATTCCTGAAAACAGGTTAGTCTAAATATTTTGCATATATTAGTATCATTTACTCTTTAAAGGAACCCTCCTTTTAAAACAAAAAGTCTGTGTGACACTGGATTACCTATTTTGTAATTTAACTGTTTTGTAAATTCAAAGGTTTACAGATCTGATTTTTCTGTAAAAGAATTTGTATTTTAATTGGCTGTCAGAATCTGCACTTCTAAGTAGAACAACTTTTTTCATGGAAGCAGCATATTTGTTTTCCTAGGATTTTCTAGCTGGAAGCCATTAGAAAAGGGCAGAGTATGTCACGCTACTAATTTAATTTAGTATTGCTTAAACCTTACACATGTTCAGAGTCTGGATAAACCCAGAAAACTCTTATTGGGTGATATTTCTTTAAACCCACATAACATCAGGGGAAGTTTAATCCCTTAGCTTTTGATTCATTTAATTTTGCTCATTAAAAAACTGTTTTGCAATCCTGTTCTGTTTCGAGAAAAGCCATGACCTTTCTATTTGGAAAACTATAAAGTCTTGGCTCATGAGAAGTGACTGAAATGTGAACTCTGGAATACACCGAGTTTTAGAATATTTTAAACTAACTCAATTAAAATGTAGTATCTTCTGTCTCTAATGGCAACTAACGTCCATTAAATTAATTTAAAATTTTTGTTTATACAGGCAACACGGTGAACTGATCAACTATGAGATCATTCTAAGTCATGACGTGTTGGACTCTTGCCAAAATTATCTGGTAAAATGTGGGTGTTGGGTATAAAATTGCTTCAATTTCTCTCTTCACTTTATGGGAAGCCTGAAGGTTTTAAAGTCATCCCTTAATAACATAGACAAATAAACTAATTTGGATCCTCCGGAGACATGACATATGTGGCTTTTTGGACACAGACGTATGAACTTCATACAATGCCTATGTGCGATAGTACGAACGATAGCATACTTCTGTAAGCATAACATGGTTGACTAAATAGCTGAAATATACAGCCTTATGGTATCTGTGAAGCAGCTTTATTTTTTCGGGTGAAAAAAGCTCATGAGAAAGAAAAAAAAATTTCCTTTAGGATTATTCCCTAACCAGCCAACGTCCAGTTATGGGAGAAGCAGGGTAACCCGTCAGCACATTCACTGAAATAATACAGGCCTTAAAATATAAACTCCAATGTTGGGTTACCACTTCATACACACTTAAAAGGTCCTGAATTTAATTCAGTATGTGACTCAACTTCCTTTAAAACCATCTGCCCCTCCCGAAGTCCCCACCTCTTTCAGTGGAGCCACGACCCCACCCATCGACATAAACTGAATAACTTTATCCGCCATGCTGGTAAATTCATTTCTGTCAGAGGGGATTTTGTACGTGGAAAGATAGTCACCACTAACTGTAAGTCATTTAATGTCCAACTGACTAATCTTATAAATTTATCGATTAGCATTCTTTTAACCATTAAATAGTCAACATTTCCCTTATTAATCACATACTACTTAAACAACAAATGCGTCAATATTTAGGAATTTACCCCCAAAATTTCCCCAATTATGAAAAGAGATTACAAATAATTAACCCTTGTAAGAATTAAAATCTCAAGTCTGATACAGAAGCTTTCTTAAAAGTTCTAAAAGGATCCACAAAATATAACTATATATATATATATATAAATACATCTTTACATCAAAACTGGTTGCAAAATGTGAATATCACAGATTTAACGTGTTTTGTATTTTACTCCATGCTCATTCTCACACCTTCTCAGTGCTCCAGTTTTAACATACCGTTCTAGGGTTTCAATAACTCACCCAGTAAAATTTTTACACCTCCCTAGGTTTAAGGATCTTATCATGCCCTCGCCCCCTCCAAAAGAGAATGCAATTTCTGATCAGCAGACTGAAGGTCCAGAGTTGTGAACCCGTGGGTTTGGCCTGGGGACCCGGGACTTGGCTCTGTAGTCTGTCAACTCACACCCGACCTCCTGGCGTCAGGTTCCTCCCTTTTCATTCTCAAGGTACGTATCTTACATCAGGTGTTGGATAAAAGTGCTGCTTCTATTGCTATTATTGGGCCATTTTGTTGTGATAGAGCGAAAAACAGGTTATCTCTTTAAGGTCATGAAATCACATTGATTTCTCCAATATAATAGATTGTATATAGTATTTTACTCTCCCTTTCTAAGGTGATTTTGTCAACTACTAACAGTCTCCTAAATTGACATTTCATATAGTCAGTTACAAACTGGCGATTTTGATTTCGAAACACTTCTTGTGCAAGGCTCTGCTCTGCCCCGCTCCTCGCCCCTAGCCCAGGTCCCGCTGCGGCTAATCGCGGCCTCCCCACCCAACCAACCCCGACAGGCTCCCCGGTCCGGGCAGCGAGGACGCCCTTCTCGCGAGGCCGCTCTGCCCGACCGGAGCCCCTCCAGGGCGGCAGCCGCGTCGGTCATCTCCGGGCCTCCAGCCGGGAACACAGGGTCAGGCAACGCTGGCCGAATCACTGAGCGAGTGGGAAAAAGAGAAGAGGGACTTCCCTCTCCGCCCTGCTCTCCTCCACCTGGGGACCAAGGTCCGGTTTCCTCTGAAGAGTTAGACCGGAGGGGCAAGTCCCTCCCACACTCGTTCGCGCGCAGGAGGCGGGGACGCGCGGCAGGAAGCCGGGCGCAGAGAGCGCGACGCTCCAGGTCCCGCGCCCGAGGCCCGCTCGCTTTACCCTCCCGGCGCGCGCCGCTTACGTCACAGCCTCGCCTCTTCCCTCCTCTCGCCCGCCCCCTCCACCCGCCTCCAGGTGACCCGGAAGTTGTACTTGCGACCCTGCTTTCCTTCTCCCACAATCCCTCCCGCTCTCCCTTTCTAACCCCGGCCGGGCGAGGTGAGTATGGGCGCTGGGTGGCGGCTGCAGGAATCCGGCGGCATCCTCGCCCCGGATTGTGCCGACTAGGACAGCGGGCTCTCTCGTGAGCCGGCCCGGGGCCCCGCGTTCCGAGGGCACGGGAATCTGCGCTGCATTTAAGGGCTCTCGGAGACTGGGAGAGAGAGTGGCCAAGCTTAGGGGAACCCGGGCCGCAGGGGTTTCCGGGGCGGGGGCACCTAAGGGGCTCGGATGCTTGGGCCGCGCGCGGGGGGCGGCCGGCTTGGCTTTGCCCAGACCTGGGGCTTCAGGGGCCTGGCCGGACCCGCTCCGAGGGCGGCTGCGTGAGACCGGGCCGGGAGGGAGGACTTGGCTTGGGTTTGTCCCACTCGCTCTGAGCCTCCTTGTCGCCTGGGCTTAGATGGCTCCCGCAAAGAAGGGCGGCGAGAAGAAGAAGGGCCGGTCCGCCATCAACGAGGTGGTGACCAGAGAATACACCATCAACATTCACAAGCGCATCCATGGAGTGTGAGTACCCCTGCGGTCGTCGATGCCTTGCTGATGGGGGCTCCCGAGACGGCGGTCTGGTTGTCCCTGGGGGCAGTCTAGCCGTCTGGAGGCTGTGTGGTCTAGAAATTACGCATTTCTTCGAAAGCTCGTCTGTATTCCGTGGGCCCTGTTTAAGGCTTACAGGGGTTAAAGCGTAATGCTCAGAGGTTAATACCTAGACAGATCAGGTTTCTGGCAGAGCCAACTTGGAGAAATACGGTAATGATAAAATCATTTCACTCCTTGCTTTGCAGTTACACCTTGGCAGGCCTGAAGGGTGAAAGATGTGTATATGAGGGGAAGCAAACTTTGTCGATGTGTCTAGGCCTTAGTAAAGGTAACCAGTTAACTAAAGCTGTGCCCGGCCCAGAATACGAACACTCCGATGGGCTTCCTTTAGTTCTCTGACCTCCACAGATGCGTAGTAACCTCGGTGAAGCTGTAATGCCGGAAGTGCAGCTGCTGGAGGGACCAGAAAAGAGCGTATCGGTGGGGTTATAGGGCAGCGTTTGTGCAGGCGACACCTGGAGGTTGTGGATTTGTGATGTACGAGAATATCGGGAATGATTTCGAACGTGCTGGTTCTCGGTTTTCGTCTCTGGGGTTTGGTTTTTTTCTGTTCTTAAGCTTAGTGAGGCTTCCCCTTTTCTCTGCACATGGTCCTTACTAGTGATAAGGGAGACCAGATCTCTTCTTGAATACTGTTATTTGGGGTATTTTTGATGGCAAGTGTTGCGCTGCAAAATACTCTATTCAGGCACCAGTCCGTGGAGCAGAATTGCTTGCGCCTGCTTGGGCAGTCTCGGATCTGGACAGCCGATTCTGTGAGGGAGTTAAATGTGCAGCAGCGTCCGCGTTGGGCCTGGCATTTCCGGCCAGGTGTTGACCGTGTGTGAGCCAAGGAGTGTCGTGTACGTGGGGTCTCTGGAGGCTTTGGGGTCAAAAGTCCAGTGCCTTTTTTGTGCATAGATGCTGCTTGTAACCACGTTCTCTTTCCCTCACCCCTTAATTTGGGGGGCGTGCGTGTATTCATTTGGGGAGCATATTAGGCACTTACTGTGTCTTGGGCTCTGGATTCAACAGGGAACCAAAGAGCCTACCTTCCTAGTTTACTAGGAGGGGAAGTTAGATAAGCATCCAGATATAAAATGGTGAAGAGTACCAGGTGGAAAGTAAGTGACAAGGTGAAAGGGGTGATGTTTTAAAGGCCACACAGTTAAGGGGACATTAGAAGAGTGGGTGTGAGCCATTGCGGGTGGACAAGTTTTTCAAGCATTTTGTGCTTTGTTACAAAAGCCCTAAGTGAAGACCTTCACGGTACTGAAACCTTTGGTCATACTTGATGGGCAGCAGTTGACAGTTCTTTGTTCGTTCTTCATTTTACTTCCGAAGATTCCACAGTCCTGTTCTTCGTGCCTCTGCAGCTGCCGCCCCTCCCCAGTCTGGTCTGTTGCTCCCCACAAGCCATCCTCTTAATGTTGAGTCCCGGGCTCAGCCCCTCTCGAACTGTGCTTGGTAATAGCAACTAGCTTTAGGGTCTCGTGTATCCAACTGCTATTAACCTGTATACTTGGGTGTTTAAATGAGTATCTCAAAAATTTTACGTGGCCCCAAACCAAACTCCTAGCGTCCATCTCCACCCCTGACCTTCCCATTTCCCTGTGGCCTTCCCGGTTTCAGTGTGCTGGCAAGTGAGCGTGTCTTCTCGGCTCTGCCTTCCCCAGTCTGACTGCACTGGTCCCACCGCCATTCTCTTGATGGCTGCAGTTAGCGGCTCCTGCTCCTGGTTCCCTCTTCCACCCCCCAAACACCCAGCTGTTCTCAAGGCCTCCATTGGCTTCCCGTCTTACTCAGATGAGAAGCCAGAGTTCTTGCTATGATTCCACATGGGTTGGCCACTTACTTTCCTAATCAAAGCAGGCAAGTACCTGATTCAAGCTCGCAGTTTGGTTTTAGTTTTACCTTTTTTCCCCTGCCGTAATGCTTTTTCTATTAGGTAGATAAATAGTTGCCCTCATCATCTTTGGGTCTGGACTTCAGTGTCTCAGTGGCCATCTTACTTAAACCTGCAGCCCCCTTCCTTCCCTAATGCTCCCTCTTTTCCCTGGTTTATTTTTCTCTGTAGCACTTGATACCATCTGACATACTCCATGTGTCAACTACAAAAGCTACGTGGAAAACGGGCTGTTGTCTGTTAAACCTACTGCTGTTCTCTCTAGTGCCTTTTATTTCTAGGTGGTTAAATATTTAAGTGAACGAAGCGAGCTTGCTTGATGGATTCAAGGAGGCTGGTGAGGGGTAGAGCAAAGGGAGCAAGGGGGACGTGGTAACTGACACGGCTCCTCCTGACGTTCACGGTCTTGGGGCGGGGGAGGACATCTCTTTACGCTTCCGTCTCTGCCCCACTTGGAGTAACCTTTGCTTATCCAGATGCTTGACCATTTCGGCCGGTAGTAAAGTTTGGCTTTTTCACGTTTTGTATTTAACTGAAAGCATGAAATCCAAAGGAATTTATGTATCCTCATCTAAACAACAGGTTAATGGTGCCTAACACATGCCAAGAGATCCGTAGCATTAACTGTTGCCCTCATGGTGTTTCTTGAGAGGGAATTGGTACATTTCAGGCCCCTGCTCTTTAAGCATAGACCAAGTGAATAATGACATTAAATAAAGTTAATAACATTAAATCCCATGTCTTAAGACGTGGCAAATGATAATATTTTGACCTGAGGACACGGTATTTACTTCAGTGTTGTGTACTTTATGTTCAAGCTTATTCTAACATCATTCTTAGATTATATTCTCCCTGGCAGGTGGTATTAGATCTTGGGGGTGTTTTTGTTTTATCAGGAAAGGGTTGGCCAGTGCATATATTAGCATCTCTTAAGGATCTATACAGAGTCCTTGTTCTACATTATTGAAAGTAGATTGTGTGTCTTCAGTGTCCCAAGTATTATAGTAGTTGCTGGGCATCACATAGTGGTGGAGGAAAGAATTGTTCCTGCCCTGTTCAATGTTCAAGGTTTTAGATTTGTTTTATGAAAATAGGACATGGTATATTATGTATTTCATTTAATTTTGTACTTAATTGATTTATTTACTTATGTTTGAATCTCAGGGGTTTCAAGAAGCGTGCCCCTCGGGCACTCAAAGAAATACGGAAATTTGCCATGAAGGAGATGGGAACTCCAGACGTACGCATTGACACCAGGCTCAACAAAGCTGTCTGGGCCAAAGGAATAAGGTACACAAGTTGTCTGTGTTAGAAGATGAACTCTCACAATTCCGCTAGCTAATGCACATGGATGGAGGTATAAAGAAAATAACAGTGACTCAGAGAGTGGGGTAGTACCTGCAGGGAAGCCCTTTGAACTGAGCCCCGAATGACGCAGGAGCCAGCAGTGTGAGGGTCCGGTAAGAGCATCACACAAAGCGAGGACAAACCACGTGACTCGGGGACAGGGGTCGGTGAAGGTGGAGCAGATTGTATGACTTCAGAGCAGTGAGGCTGGAGAGTTAGGCGGGGGACAGATCTTGTAGGTGGTGGCACAGAGTTTGGATTTCTGTCTGGACATACTGGGAAGCCGCTGGAGCAGAGTTGCTGGGGGAGGGGGGCGTTTTGGTTGTCAGTAGTGGGGGGTGGTCACGGGCCAAAGATTCTGCTAAACATTATACAGCGCACAGGCAGGCCACCCACATACACACAAAAGCAAGTATCCAGCCCAAGTATCAGTAGTGCCGAGGTTAAGACCTGCTTATAAGCAGAGGGGTGGTTTTGCTGTGGAGGACGGTGGAAGGTGCCAGGTGGAAGTGGGACCGGCCAAGGGGCGTGGAGCTGGCGGGGACTAGGTGATGTGTGAGATGAGTGGGGGCCGGGGGGGCGTCTGTGTCCATCTGGGTCGTGTCTTAACATTGGAGTCCAATGTGATGACAGGGACCTGAGATTCAGCCCTGCAGTAGGCTGGCACGGGTGCCTGTGAGCTCCCTTGAGATAGGGGAGGAGTGGTGTCACATGAGCCGAGAGAAGGTTCAGGACACCTCCTGTCCTTGGATCAGTAGAAGGAGGGGGTGCAGTCGCCTGCGATGCTGCTGAGAGGTTGGCTGAGGCGGGGAACTGAACGTGCAGCAGTTGCACATGCTCAGCGTAGCCTGCGGTCAGTGCTGCTCCCGCGCGGCAGTGGTGGCTGCCTACTGAGACTGGTACATCCTGACACCAGCGTCTTCTGTTCTTCAGGAATGTTCCATACCGTATCCGTGTGCGGTTGTCCAGAAAACGGAATGAAGATGAAGATTCACCAAACAAGCTCTATACGTTGGTTACCTATGTACCTGTCACCACTTTCAAAAGTAAGTTCTGCTTCATCCCACAGAGCTGTTGTTAAGATTTTTTTTAAGTCCTCAGCCTTTTTATAACCTGAATTCATTTGTTCAACAAATATTGTGCACCTATATCCTTGGCATCCTTCCAGCAGGGATATAAGTTAGTTACAGGCATAATCGGTAAACCTTTTTTAAATTGTGTCACAGTGTGGGAAAATGCAAAACGATACAGAATAGGTCTGTTATCTGGGTTGTGAAAGGTCACGTGGAATAGTAACATTCACCTAAACCCTTAAAGAAAAGGTCCTTGGAGTGTGACAGGATGGGATGGGGTGTGTGGGTGTGGAAGGTGACCGGCTGTCTGTCTTCTTTTGCAGACCTACAGACAGTTAACGTGGATGAGAACTAACGGCTGATTGTCCAATAAAGTTATAGAGCTGCCTCCGCATCTTGATTTTCCTTTTCTAGTTGCAGGTAAAATAAATAGGCTTGTCTATTTTAAAGCAGTTCCCAGTTACAGGAGCATTTGGAGAGTGTTTCCTAACTACTGTGCCTGGGCCCCTTCTCCCCATTCCCTGGAGTTTCTGACTGTTTGTTTGCACAGGGCCTAGGCAGGTGTTCTAAGGTGGTTTTGGAATGCATCCTGGCTTGGTGATGGCTGTTCAGGTGGTTGGGACATCATTGGGGGTATGATGTTAGTGCTTTTACATGTGTGTTTTGTGAATTCTAAGATAACATTTTTCCAGACACTGGCATGTAGAACTTAATTGCCATTTGTCACATTTTAACATGCTAAAATGGTACACTTTTGATATTCTTAGATTTCATGGAGTATGTACAGTTCCTTTTTAGCTCACTTACTTGTGGTGGCCCCATGAGGTGCTTTTAGTCCTGGTTTACATGGAGTTAAAAGCTCAGGGGTAACCTTTCTTAAAAGGTTGCTAACAAAGTCTGCTAAATTCAGCCTGAAAGCAAGGTGTTGCAGGGATCATATTTCATCAGTGCTTGTACCACTGATACGAATTAAATGCCAGAAAGAGGTCCCCTTTTGAAGCCCTGGTGATGACAGTAGTGGGGTTGGGGGCTACCTGCGGTGTAGTGTACTATCCGCCGTGAACATGGTGGGATAGAGGAATCTCCAGGTTATCCATTCGCTGGCACAGTACAGACCTCAGACACTGAAATAAGATATAAACACAGACCAAGTCAATACAAAAATTTCTTATTAAAAAAACTTGGAGGCCAACATTGAAAGCGTGGTTTGTACACATTTTGTGGAAGGACACAAAGTGAATACAACAAATATATTAAAACGGTTTCAATTACCAGCATTGAAACGAAATTAGTGCAAAAAAGCCAAATACAATTGCACAGATAGTGGCTCTTAAATCTTGAAAGTGAACTTGATTCTCAATCCCTCCCATGTGAAGGGAAGGGTGAGCGCTTGGGCTTTTCTCCTCTCTGGGTTAGTATCATACATTTGACTTTCTTATATTCCATCTGAGAACAAAATGCTAGCATCACAGCAGAAGTGCCCTTTACAGCAAATCTGGTAACAGTGAAGTTGCAAGTCATAGCATCAAGGGAACTGATGTGAGACACTCTCTAGCACTGACAGTGTCCAACTGAATTCTCTTAAAGAATAAATAGAAACGCTGGAGGGTTGCATCAGTTCCCCCGGCCACAGCTGTGGCTGTCAGGTTGCTTATCCAGATGCCCAGCTTGTAAAGTGTACTCACAATGAACTAGACAAACCTAGATTTATGGGCTGACAGCCCACAAACCTGGACCGTGCTTTGGTATGGAGACTGGTCTCAGCCAACCGCTGTCCTGCTACGGGCTACTCAGCTTGAGTTCAGGCTGCGATTGGCGGCTCATTTCACAAGTTTTGAGGCTGTACTGATTGATCTTGGCATTTTCAAGTTTGGGTTTAATGTCCAGTGGCTTTTCAAAAAAGTTGACTAGTGACTGTTCAGTCAGAAGTGAAGCTAAAATATGTTCAAGGGAGACGGTCCAGTCCCCTTGTGCCTCTTCAGGAAATACCTGGGACTCTCGGGGACTCTTCCCATTGTGGGTGTCGGCAAAAACCAAGTCCTGCTCGGGAGAAGGAGCTGAAGCCTGCGGCTCCTCCCCACCTTCCTGGGAGCAGCTTCCGGAGCTGCTGCCTCGCTGCCCCACTTCCCCGATCTGCAGCAGCAAAGTGGTTACTGTGGCGATGGCTTGATACAAATCATTTTCTTCTGGATCTTCATGGAACATACTATACAGTGTTTTACAGAACTGGATAAATTCTCTCTGGAATTGAGAAAAAAGAAGTCTGCATGTGGCAGCATAACAAGAATAGAAGCATATCGTGGGCTTTTTTCAAACTTAATACCTAGTTCTTTGAAAAAAACCACATAGTACTTTTTGAAGCAGAAAATAAGAGGTATTCTCTGCCCTTCCACTCTGAAGACACACCATTAATAGTCCAGGGGATTTCAGCACACATGTAGACGTGTGCTGTCTATACAGAAGTGTTAGACCCTTTAACCCAGCAAGACAACTAATGTATTCAAAGGCTGTGCACAGAGATTTGTTTATAAGGATGTTTAGGCTAGGGCTTATTACAGCAAAAGGTGGGAAACAGCCTAAATGTTAAGATTGAATGAGATTATGAGTTGGTAATCTGGTGGGAATGCCAAGCAGCAACTAAAGGCCATTAAATGAAGTAGAACAGTGATGCCTGATGTTATGTCAAGCTACACACATACTCGTGCCCAAACTGAGAATCTTTACGTCGTGTGATAGAGGTGCCTCAGGTGGAACTTAGCTGCACAATTACTCCAGGAATAGGAAAAAGGTTGAGCTACTAATTTAGTATTTAATGACTTGGGAGAAACATCCATGATTGTTAGCTGAGGTATGACTGACAAACAACACTGAGATTTAACTGACTTTATATCCAAAGAGTAGAATATTTGAAAGCAACTCAACAGAGTTGAGCAACACTTCTTTGTTTTGTGAAAACAAAACAAAAAAAACCTGCTAAAGGGATTTAAGTCCTATAATAAAGGGACATTTTCAACTTGAAGCCTTATCAGGACAGTATAATATGTAGTCAGTGATTTTCAAGAAACTGGAAAGAGTACACTATTACATGAAGAATGCTGTATACACGATCCCCCAAATAGCTTCCATTGCTCTAGGGAATAAATCTGCATCACAACCTGGGCAAATGAATTTGATATAAAAACTTCAGGGACTTTCCTGGTGGTCCAGTGCAGGAGGTCCCTGAAGAGACTCCACGCTCCCAATGCAGGGGGCCCAGGTTCGATCCCTGATCAGGGAACTAGATCCCACGTGCCACAACGAAGATCCCGCGTGGAGCCAATTTTTTTTTTAATTCAACTCTTCAAAGAATAAAATGTGTAGCAGCCTTCTGAAGAGCTCTGAATATTTGGACATATGAATGGATCACAATTTAAATATTTCCCATTTAAACATCACAATGTTCAGCTCCCAGAAGTTATAAGATCTTTCTTTGATTATAGCTTTGGAGGTAATGGGGGAGGGGGTGCAGCTGAATTAAAAAGCCTACCTCTGAACCAGTCACTTGGCAAAATGGTGAATTCTCTGCACAGATTACAGTCCATACCTGGCTCATTTTGGGCAACTCCTTCTCAGTTTTGTCTTTCTCTTTGGCTAAATCTTTAATCATCTGCTTCAGCTGTTTCTGATAATCAACTGTATCACCTTGAGACAAAGGAAACACAATATATACTTTAGTCTAAGTAAATTCCATGAAAGCAAAAGGAAAATAGGTAGAAACGAATGGTGAGGGGATGAGGAATTCCACTAAGCAAATTCCGTATACAAACTGAAAAGCAGAGATCAGAAGTCTGTTTTACAAAAAGTGGCCACAAATAGATGATGGTAGCCGAGTGACCTCTTGCTACAAGAGGAGCCCTGAAAGATGAAGAGTAAAGTGGTCGTGGCGTTTGGAAGGTTTCTGGCCTCTGAAAGCAGTGGTCTCAGTGTTAACTCCCAGGCGGGAGGGAATAGATTAGTCTGCTTCTAAGAAGAGCCCTGAAATCCATTGCCCTTAATGATTGCAGTGGTGTGCCTGACGGAAGATAATGAAAAGAGGTATGTACCATTGGACTTGCCAAAAACCAGGGGTCTTGATGTCGACAACAGAGGATTCTTCAATGGTGACTGGCTGTCTCGGTCATTTTCAGTGAGCGCTTTTTAAAAAAAAAATAAAATTTTTAAAAAATTAAATTGAAGAAATTACTGTGTCTTAACCAAAACTGACAGAGTAATTTAGCTTTTAAGGTAAGAAAACTAAAGGTGAAGCTAGGAGCCCCCAGCCTGATGGCTGCAGGGTCTTCCCAGGGTCTGTGAACCCTGTGTGCTTCAAGAAAACATCACACACCAGTAATGCCTTTTCCCAGATGTCTGTAGATGTAATGATATACAGATTCACAGGACATTGCTGATACTGACCTAGAAAAGTGTATGTTTGGTAAAATCCCATTTTGTCAAACTAAAATACAAGTATGTATAATACATGCACACATACGGAATACTAGAAATAAATACACTTAGATTTCTGGATGGTAAATTAACAAGAAATTGCTTTAAACTGAGGGTATTTTTTTTCAGTAATTAGTACATACTGCTATACTTAAATAACTTCTAACAAAAATTGAAAAAAGCTTAACTGAAAGCAGCATGTTACCATTATGAGTGTTCTTGAAATATACAAAAATACAGTTACATCAGAACCCTCACACACTGCTGGTGGGAATATAAAATGGCATAGCCATTTTGGAAAACAGTCTGGCAGATCCTCAAAAAGTTAAATCATAATGTTGCCATTTTTACCCAGAAATTCCACTCCTAGGTATATATCAAAGGGAAATGAAAACATACATCCACTCAGAACCTGTACACAAATGTTCACAGCAGTTCCAAAGAGCCAAAAAAGTGAAAACAAACCCAAATGTTCATCAAGTGATGAATGAATAAATTGGGGGATGCCCACTGGAGTATCACTTCAGCTGTAATAAAAGGAGTAAGGGGCTTCCTTGGTGGCGCAGTTGTTAAGAATCCACCTGCCAATGCAGGGGACACGGGTTCAAGCCCTGGTCCGGGAAGATCCCACATGCTGCGGAGCAACTAAGCCCATGTGCCACAACTACTGAGCCTGCGCTCTAGAGCCTGTGAGCCACAACTACTGAGCCTGCGCTCTAGAGCCTGTGAGCCACAACTACTGAGCCTGCGCTCTAGAGCCTGTGAGCCACAACTACTGAGCCTGCGCTCTAGAGCCTGTGAGCCACAACTACTGAGCCTGCGCTCTAGAGCCTGTGAGCCACAACTACTGAGCCTGCGCTCTAGAGCCTGTGAGCCACAACTACTGAGCCTGCGCTCTAGAGCCTGTGAGCCACAACTACTGAGCCTGCGCTCTAGAGCCTGTGAGCCACAACTACTGAGCCTGCGCTCTAGAGCCTGTGAGCCACAACTACTGAGCCTGCGCTCTAGAGCCTGTGAGCCACAACTACTGAGCCTGCGCTCTAGAGCCTGTGAGCCACAACTACTGAGCCTGCGCTCTAGAGCCTGTGAGCCACAACTACTGAGCCTGCGCTCTAGAGCCTGTGAGCCACAACTACTGAGCCTGCGCTCTAGAGCCTGTGAGCCACAACTACTGAGCCTGCGCTCTAGAGCCTGTGAGCCACAACTACTGAGCCTGCGCTCTAGAGCCTGTGAGCCACAACTACTGAGCCTGCGCTCTAGAGCCTGTGAGCCACAACTACTGAGCCTGCGCTCTAGAGCCTGTGAGCCACAACTACTGAGCCTGCGCTCTAGAGCCTGTGAGCCACAACTACTGAGCCTGCGCTCTAGAGCCTGTGAGCCACAACTACTGAGCCTGCGCTCTAGAGCCTGTGAGCCACAACTACTGAGCCTGCGCTCTAGAGCCTGTGAGCCACAACTACTGAGCCTGCGCTCTAGAGCCTGTGAGCCACAACTACTGAGCCTGCGCTCTAGAGCCTGTGAGCCACAACTACTGAGCCTGCGCTCTAGAGCCTGTGAGCCACAACTACTGAGCCTGCGCTCTAGAGCCTGTGAGCCACAACTACTGAGCCTGCGCTCTAGAGCCTGTGAGCCACAACTACTGAGCCTGCGCTCTAGAGCCTGTGAGCCACAACTACTGAAGCCCACGCACCTATAGCCTGTGCTCTGCAACAAGAGAAGCCACCGCAATGAGAAGCCGGCGCACCGCAACGAAGAGTAACCCCCGCTCGCTGCAACTAGAGAAAGCCCGTGCGCAGCAACAAAGACCCAATACGGCAAAAAATAAATAAAATTTAAAAAAATAAATAAAAGGAGTAAGCACCGACATGCCACACCACGGGCGAGCCCTGAAGACATACTAAGAGAAAGCAGTGAGACACAAAAGGGCACATACGGCATGACTTCACACGGTATGAAAAGTCCAGAATAGGCGTATCTACAGACAGAAGGCAGGGGCGGGAAATGTGTGGACTGGGGACAACAGCTAAAGGGCACAGGCTTGCTTTTTGGTGTGGTGAAAATGTTCTAAAACTGTGATGGTGGTTGCATAACTGGATATACTAAAAACCATTAGACTGTACACTTGAGTGAGTGAAATGTGTGGTGTGTGGATTATAGATCAGTAAAGCTGTTACCAAAATCATAAAAGGGATTGCAGATGAAGGATCCTCATTTTTAAAAGGTTGAAATTTAGCCATTCACTGAGAATAAATCAAAGGCAAAATTCTGTTGTGATCCAACAAATATCCACAAGATGGCACCAAAGCCTTGATTAATCTACCCTCCTTTCTACTTGGGAAGTAGGTTCCTGGGGTTTGGAAGGTGGGAGGCTGTTTGGGGTTGTTTCTTTTTTTCTGTTGGTCCTTTTTTTTTTTATAACGAAGTTATTGAGTCATTTTTTTCCAACTTTACCCAAAACAAATTCTATGCAGTGGCACATGTGAGAACCCACTCAAACTGAATAGGAAGAAAATTACAAACCCTGGATGGTACTTGGGGCAGTCACGATAGAAATGGCTTCCCAAGTAATAGCCGCTGGGATGTCTCGTGGATACTGGGTCCCTATCCTCAAAGAGCTCAGTGTATCAAACAGAAACGTGTACACAAGTCACTCTAAGAAGATGCTCTAACAGAAGAACCAATACACACAAATAACATGGGAGCACAGAGAGGAACGATTAATTCAAGGGGTGGGTGAGTGTCCAGAAAGGAGGCAGGTCAAGTGTCAACAGTGACAAGGAGCCAGAAAGGCCAGCCAACCTCTCTCCAGTCCCTGCACACAGAAAGCACCAGCATCCGGACTGGACACGGGACAGTGGAGGAGTCTTGGTGCTCACTGGAAAACACTCATGCTGCTATCTATTCCTATCAGAAATGTAAGATACAGTGCATAAGGAAAAACAGTAACCACTGAGTTTATACCACCTTTAAATGTACTTCCAACCTTTTAAAATGAGATATTTGAGCTTTTATAAATGTAACATTTTTACATTCCAATATATGTGTAATTCATAATTCAAGACTATAAATGGATTAAGAGACAGTTCTATTAAAGCTTTCACCGTGTCTCACTTCACATTCTGCACATGTTAAAACTGGATGAAGGATTTGTATTTGGTTATCTGACGCTCCCGATCTCACATGTCTGTGCACGTCTGGGTAAGTACATCGCTTCAACAGACACGAGCAGGACACCCTCCTTGCGGCTTCAAGCACTTTCATTAGTTGGTGCGCACACTCATTCCCTGTGACGCTGTCATCATCACTGCTACCTCGGCACTTTCTAAATGGGATGCTTGTGGAGGGAAAAAGCCAGTTCCGCTGAAAGCTGCTTCTCTCTGGCAGAAGAGTACATAGACTGCTTTCAACACAAGTTGGCCTTCAGACACAGTTGACACCACAGGCATCAAAATAATACCATTTTCCAACATATTTCCTTCTGGGAAAAGCCATACACTGCCCCCCTTCTGCCCCTCCATGTTGGCTAGAAACAGCAATCAATTTCTAAGGGAACAGACTTGCATTTGGATTAATTAGGAATTCCAATATAACCAAGGCATTGATAGGAAAATCAACCAAAGTATCCAACTTGCGTCTCAGATATCTACTATAAGAAAATCACCTGAGCTGCAACAAGTACTGGATGCTGGGACCATAAATCCCATTTTAGTGGCTTCTTGACAATCTGGACGATACTAGGGATCTTAAGCACCTAGCTTTTCTCTTTTAAAAAGCTCAGTGCAATCTTTTAATTTCACAAAATGTTTCTCAGGAGGTTTATATTCTACACTTTTCATATTTTGCAAAACCCGCAAGTGACATTTTCAACTCAGGATCCCAATACAAAGAACAGACTTTCATCTAGCCTAAGCTGTCTTTCCCCCAATCGAATGTGCCTGGTATCATTTCTGATGTAGCTGACATGAGAACTGCCTAAGTTATTAGATGCAAACTATCATTTTTGGATCCTGTGATAAGTTGACCTTTGCTCGAATTTTATTAGATTCAGCATTTTAAGAACGTCACTTAAACGTGGATCCGGACCAGCAGGGACACCTTTTGGGGAGCTGCTCTGCAAGCCCAACAACGTATTTCCCGAATCGCAGAGTTCCCGGGAGGAGCAGAGCCGTGCCATCAGCTCCGCTCAGCGCGCTGTCTTTACAGGAAGCCTCCAGTGCCTCGTTCGTTTGTGTTCAGTTACCAACTCTGGTATGTCATTCTTGGTAGCTTGTTTTGATGCTTCTTCCTAATGAATCTAATGTTCTTCCAGGAAGTGGCCTTCTGGATGTCCAATCAGTGTAATTAGCTGAGTGAAATGACCCATACTTACAGATTTAGCAATTTGCAGTGAAAACTCCCGATTCAGTAATCTTCTAGAATACTGTTCATCCCTCCGTCACCTAATTTGGTACCAGATCATCTGGAATATTTCTCTTCTATTTGCTAAACAGTGCTGTAGTCACCATGGAGCCAATAAACTGAGCTCTTCAAAAACTGTGAGGCCTTGGGCTTAGGGCTTCTTTGCTTCCCGAGATGCATCAGATACCTTTGCAAGTGATCTGACAAAGCCCTCTGCCTCCTGTTTGACCCTCGCAGAGTTCCAACCTGCTCTGCACAAGGCGGGTGTTTGAGGCCAGAGGCTGATGTGCTTTGTTTGGTTTTCCACCTCCCATCAGGCAAGTAAGACATCACTCTTCGGCGGGCGCACAAATTCAAACCTGTAGTCCTCCGCATACTTCCTCATTAGTGAGTTACGCTTTTTTTCCCACTAGTGTTTGTTCCACCTTTAATCAAAATGTTACTCATGAGGGTGGAAAGTAAATATTTGTTAAAATTAAATCTATTTAAATGAAAAGTGCCTGAATGTATTGTGGATCTTCATGGCCCTGTCAAATTGATGCATTTAAACAGAGGTTTTAGGTTGTCTGCATTCTTAAGACTTTTTTTAACTGCATCAAAAATTCAAATATTAAATATAGGTAAGCAAGGGAATGTAAATTGGTATAGTCACTATGGAGGTTCCTTAACCTAAAACTAGAGTTACCATATGATCCAGCAATCCTACCCTTGGCATATATGTCTGGAAAAGACAAAAATTATAATTCGAAAAGATACATGCAACCCCAGTGTTCATAGCAGCACTATTTACAATAGCCAAGAAGACATGGAAGCAACCTAAATGTCCATCAACAGATGAATGGATAAAGAAGATGTGTGTATGTATGTGTGTGTGTATACACACACACACACTGGAACATTAGCCATGAAGAAGAATGAAATACCATTTACAGCAACATGGATGGACCTAGAGATTATCATACTAAGTGAAGTCAGTCAGAGAAAGACAAATAAGATATCACTTATATGTGGAATCTCAAAAAACAATACAAATGAACTTATTTATAAAACAGAAACAGACTCACAGACATAGAAAACAAACTTACAGTTCCAAAAGGGAAAGGAGGGGGAGGGATGAATTGAGATTTTGGGATTAACAGATACACACCACTACAGTATATATAAAGTAGATAAACAACGATTTACTGTAGAGCACAGGGAACTATATTCAATATCTTGTAATAACCTATAATGGAAAAGAATCTGAAAAACTGTGTGTGTGTGTGTGTGTATACAAATCAAGTGAAAAACAAAACTCAATAAAAGGCAAGGAACTTTAGATGCTCAACCGTCTGTACTAAAGTAACGAGTCCATGAGAAAGCAGCGGAGGAGCTGTGTGTGGCTGCCAGAGGGTGTTCCCATAAGCATCCCGTGCACAACAGATGCCAACTCCGTAACGGCTGAGCTCAGGAAGTGTACTCAGGAAGCCCACAAGTAACGTCCACACGCATTTCAACTTCTGTATAGGTGTGAGTCTTAAAAGCCACCAGGATCTCGAGGACCTGGACACCTCACAGCTCGCCACCTCCCCAGGGCCCCGTGTTAGAAAGTTCTATCAGAGAAACCATCCACCACCAGAACCATGGCACTGGGGCCCAGAGACCCTCTGGGATTCCTAATCTACCTCTGTCAGTTTCAGAGATCCAAGGAATACCTTAAGGGAAATGCCAAGCCTGATCTCACAGGTTTCAAAACTGCTTTCTTTGTGTCTGGTTACCACTGCTTAAATTTGGAGGAAGGACAGTCTTACACGCTGGACAAATGACACGTTCCTTCAAAACCAGTAGCTGGGGCTGCCGAGGAGCCAGAAACCGTGTCACGTCAGCACAAAACCAGGTCACAGAGCTTGACCCTACTCAGATGGGGGGGCAGGGGGCAATCCAAGATGGCAGCGTAGAAAGGTCCTGGACCCACCTCCTCCCATGGACTCACCAAAACTACAGCCACATCTAGAACGATCACTGCTGAAAAAGGACAGCACTAGCTGAGCCGCTCCTCCACAACAAGAGGTAAAAGGGCCACACGGAGATGGGTGGGAGAGGCAGACACAGAGCCTCACCAAAACCCCCACCCCCGGCCAGGCGACCCTCAGCAGGAAGGAGTCTCAAAGGCCCAGAGCTATTCCCCGAGGAGCGAGAGGTTTGAGCCTCGCATCAGGCACCCCAGCCCCTGGGGTCAGCACCAGAGAAACGAGGCCCCCAAACTGTCTGGCTTTGGAAACCAAGGGGGGCTTATGTCCCAGGGACCTGGGGAATCTAGGGGTCTGAGATACTCCTAGTGAGGGTCTCACTGGTCCTAAGACCCAGCGCAGAGGCAGCAGTTAAAGAAGTGCCTGGACTGCATGTGAAGGAGACCCATTTGCTAATCTTAAAGCTTCTGCTGGAGGGGCAGAGACAGGTGGAACTTTCTTCGGGAATGAAGCACCATTTTTCCCTTTGTTCACTCTACCTATACCTTGCCAGTGGAGGTGGGCGCACATCTCACTGAAGTCACAGGAGTGCCCCGCCCCAGGGCTCTTCACCTGCATCACTAAAGCTGCAGGTGTGCCCCATACTCAACCCTCTCTCCTGCAGCCTCGCAAAAGCCAGCAGATGAATGTGGTCTATCCCTTGATCCCCTGGCCCTGGTGGCCAGGGAGGGCATGAGTTCCGGGGCCCCACAGGACTGTAACAGTCAGAAAGATAGTTCTGGGCAGGCACCACCCCCGGGGCACTGCACAGGCAACAGACTGAAACACACCCCCAGCCCACCTGCAAAACAGGGCCCATTTACTTGTCCTAGAGCTTCAACCTGAGGGACGGGCTTAGATTTGCCACACACCTAGAGGCTACAGAGGCGCACTCGGAATGTGGGCAGGGAGGCATAACCCTTGCACCCTCTCTTAGCCTCACCACAGCTCACTGGTACCTCCCGAGGGGCTTATACACTCATCTGAAGTCATGATTTTTGTAACTGTTGCCTGGGGAGCACCTCCAGATCTCCTGGTCTGGAGGTCAGCACGGTTTACAATTACAGTCCCATGGGACTCTCCCACAGCCCAGAAAGTTCCAAATACAATGAACCCAAAGAGACACACACCAAGACACACTATAACTGAAATGATAAAAGTTACAGATAAAGAGAGAATCTTAAAAGCAGCAAGAAAAAAACAACTTGTTATGCACAATGGAACCCCCATAAGACTATCAGCTGATTTTTCAGCAGAAACTGCAGGCCAGAAGGGAGTGGCACAATATATTCAAAGTGCTAAAAGGAAAAAAATTCCAACCAAGAATACTCTACCCAGCAAGGTTATTATTCAGAATTGAAGGAGATTGGGCTTCCCTGATGGCACAGTGGTTGAGAATCCACCTGCCAATGGAGGGGACATGGGTTCGAGCCCTGGTCTGGGAAGATCCCACATGCCACGGAGCAACTAAGCCTGTGTGTTGCAACTACTACACCTGCACTCTAGAGCCCACAAGCCACAACTACTGAAGCCTGCGTGCCTAGAGCCCATGCTCCACGACACGAGAAGCCACCACAATGAGAAGCCCACGCACCGCAACGAAGAGTAGCCCCCACTCGCCGCAAGTAGAGAAAGCCCACGTGCAGCAACGAAGACCCAATACAGCCAAAAAATAAAATAAATTAAAAATAAATAAATACAAAGGAAAGAAAATTTGAATAGTCCTATGTCAACTAAAATGAATTTAAAAAAGAAAGAATTGAAGGAGAGATAAAGAGTTTTCAAACAAGCAAAAGGTAAAGGCGTTTATCACCACTGAACCAGCCTTACAAGAATGTTAAATGGACTTCTTTAAGAGAAAAAGAAAAACCCCTAACTAGCAACTTCTTAAGAAAACATATGAAAGTCAAAATCTGATAAAGGCAATATAAAGGTAAAGCTAGATCAACCACTTACAAAGCTAGTATAAAGGTTAAAAGACAAAAGTATTGGGTTGGCCAAGAAGTTCGTTTGGATTTTTCTGCAACATCTTTCAGAAGAACCTGAACGAACTTTTTGGCCAACCCAATAGTACAATTAACTAAACCATAATTGGTTAAGGGATATACAAAATAGAAATATGTAAAATATCACATCAAAAAAAAATGGAGGAGGAGGGAATAAAAATACAGAGTTTTTAGAATACACTTAAACTTAAGTTGCTATCAACTTAAAATAGACTGTTATATATATAGGCTGTCATATAGTGAACCTTGTGATAACCACATAGCAAAAACCTACACAAAAGATAATGAGAAAGGAATCTAAATGTAACACTGAAGAATGTCATCAAACCACAAGGGAAGCAAAAAAGAGAAAAAGAACAGAGAGGAGCTACAAAAAACAATTAAAAAAATAGCAATAAGTGTATACCTCTCAATAATTACTTTAAGTGTAAATAGACTAAATTCTCCAATCAAAAGACAGAGTGGCAGAATAGATGAAAAACCAAGACTCATCTATATGCTGCCTACAAGAGACTCACTTCAGATGGAAGGACACAAACTGAAAGTGAAGGCATGGAAAAGACAGTCCCTGCAAAAGAAAACAAAAAGAAATCTGGGGTGGCTATACTTTTATTGGGCAAAATAGACTTTAAAACAAAAACTGTAATAAAAGACAAAGGAGAGCATTACATAATGATAAAATGATCAATCCAACAAGAAGATATAACATCTGTAAATATTTATACACCCAAGAGAGGCACACCTAAATAAATAAAGCAAGTATTAACTGACCTAAAGGGAGAAACTGACAGCAATACAGTACTAGTAGGGGACTTTAAGACCCCACTTACATTAATGGATAGAACATCCAGACAGAAAATCAATAATGAAGCATCAGCCTTAAACCACATATATATACAAAACATTTCATCCAAAAGTAGCAGAATACATATTCTCAAGTGCACAAGGAACATTCTCCAAGATAAATCATGTTAGGCCACAAAACAAGTCTCAATAAATTTAAGAAGACTGAAATCATATCAAGCATCTTTTCCAAACACAATGGTATGAAACTATAAATCAATTACTAGAAAACTGGAAAAATCACAAATTATGTGAAGATTAAACAACATGCTACTGAACAACCAATGGGTCAACAAAGAAATCAAAGAGAAAATCAAAAAATACCTTGAGACAAATGAAAATAGAAATTCCAAACTCTATAGGATGCATCAAAAGCAGTTCTAAGAGGGAAATTAATAACGATAAATGAAATAGAGACTAAAAAGACAATAGAAAAGGTCAATGAAACTAAGAACTGGTTCTTTGAAAAGATAAACAAAATGGACAAACCTTTAGCTAGTCTCACCAAGAAAAAGAGAGCTCAAATAAAGTCAGAAATGAGAGAAGTTACAACGTACAACAGACAAAAGATCATAGGAAACTCATATGAACAATTATACACCAACAAAACGAACAACATAGAGGAAAAAGAGAAATACCTAGAAACACACAGTCTTCCAAGGCTAAATCATGAAGAAACAGAAAATCTCAATAGACCAATTACTAGTAAGGATATTGACTCAGTAATTTAAAACATCCCAACAAACAAAACCCCAGGACCAGATGGCTTCACTAGTGAATCCTACCAAACAGTCAAAGATTTAATACCTAAACTTCTCAGACTCAAAAAACAGAAGAGGAGGGAATGCTTCCAAACTCATTTTACAAGGCCCAAATTACCCTCATACCAAAACCAAACAAGGATACAATAAAACAAAGAAAATTATAGGTCCATATCCCTGATAAAAATAGATGCTAATACTTTGAGGGTTTTTAAAAATTTAATTCAACAATACATTAAAAGGAGTATATACCATGACCAAGTGGGATTTATTACAGGGATGTAAGGATGGTTCAACATCCACAAATCAACATGATACACCCCATTAACAAAATGAAGGATAAAAAACAAACAACTGTCTCAATAGATGCAGAAAAAGCATTTGACAAAATTCAACATCCACTTATGATTAAAAACTCTCATCAAAGTGGTTATTTAGGGACCGTACCTCAACGTAATAAAGGCCATATGACAAACTCACAGCTAACATTATACTCAATGGTGACAAGCTAAAAGCTTTTCCTCTAAGATCTGGAACAAGACAAGGATGCCTACTCTTGCCAGTTTTATTCAACACAGTATTGGAAGTGTTAGCCTGAACAATTAGGCAAAAAAAAGAAATAAAAGAGAAGGAAGAAGTAAAACTGTCAGATACCATATGTAGCAAACCTTAAAGGCTCCACCAAAAACTCTTGGAATAAATGAATTCAGTAAAGTTGCACACACACATACATACACACAATGGAATACTACTCAGCCATAAAAAAGAAGGAAATCTTGTCATTTGCAACAATATAGATGGACCTTGAGGGCATTATGCTAAGCAAAATAAGTCAGAGAATAACAAATACTGTATGATTTCAATCATATATGCAATCTAAAAAATGAAACAAATGAACAAATAAAACAACACCCATTGACTGTTGGTTACCAGAGGGGAAAGGGGTTGGAGGGTGGGCAAAATGGGTGAAGGGGGTCAATTTTATGGGAACAAATGGTAACTAGATTCACTGTGGTGATCACTTTGTAGTGTATACAAAGATTGAACTATCATGTTTTACACCTGAAACTAGTATAATGTTATATACCAGTTTTACCTCAATTTTTCAAAAAACGGCAAGCTAAAATAACCATCTGTTAAGGCAACCAGGGTTTGTCTTCCCCCACATTCCACAGGCCCGTGGTTCTCCAAGTGTGGTCCTCAGACGTAGCGGATTAGAAACTGGGGGGGGCCAGGTATCCTGTATTATTACAAGCCGTCCAGGTGATTGTGATGCACACTCGAGTTTGGGAACCCCTGCCGCAGGCCAAACAATATGGTACTCAAAATCTGTCCTCAGCCGCCCCAAACTAGAAACATCTGTTGCCTCAAGTCTAAATAAATTTAAAAAGAGAAGAACCTCAAGGTCATGCACAAAGCTGATTTACGTCAAGGCAGAACAGAGCCTAACTTTTCTACTTGGAATTTCTTACCTGGAGGGATATGAAGCCTATATAACAGTTTAATTTTCTCATTCATTTCTCCATGATACATAATGTCTGCAAAATTAAAAAAGAGAGAGAGAGACTGAGTACATGCAAATGGTTAAAGTACATGTGTCAGGACACAAAGTCACTGTAGAGAGAACGTAGTAAGGTCCGTGTCTGTTGACCTGGCACTTCATCTACCGCTACCCAGACAGTGTGTGTCTGAAAGGAAAATGTGAAGGGTAGTGACTGCTGACTGCTGAGCAGCAAGATAACCTCAGGAATTTTGTCTGGCCTCATACCTTCTGAAAGATTTTAATTTTAGCTGCAAGAGTTAGGAATGTGCAGGGGGGAGGGATAAATTAGGAGACTAGGATTAACATATACACACTACTATGCATAAAATAGACAACCAACAAGGACCTACTGTATAGCACAGGGAACTATACTCAATAGTGTGTAATAACCTATAAGGGAAAAGAATCTGAAAAAGAATATATATACACACACACACACACATATATGTATGTATAACTGAATCTCTGTGCTGTATACCTGAAACTTACACGATATTATAAATCAACTATACTTCAATTTTAAATTTATTTTTTTTTAAAAATGTGTCTCAGGACACATTCCTAACCAGACACCACCACACCTGGGTGCCCAGGAGGACAAGGTCAACAACCACGTGTGTTGAGAACCTGGGCTCCCCTCCCCACCACCCCCTTAGGAAACATAAAAGTGGTCATGAGAAGAGCCTGCAGAGGGACTTTTAAAATCCCCAAATCACGTCAGGCGAGTCCCAAACCCATTTCACTGAGTGGATGTGCCCGCTTGACAATCTACTTGTCTCGTGTTCACAGACTCACATCCCAAATGAACCCACTGCAGGAAAGACCCACGGAGTCATACCGAGACAGCTCACGAATGCTTTGAATTCGATCAGATGGTCCATGTTTTCATCCAGGAGCCTGAAAGTCCTTTCAGCGAGGATTTCTGTGTGGGCCCCGCAGGTCCACGGCGAGACGAGCTGAAACAGGTGCGCAAACTGGCGGGCGTCTATGCGGTACTGCTCCGCGTAGGGCCTGCTGGGGTCATGGCGCAGGGCCACGGGCCTGGGCTGCTCCCAGTAGCAGTTCATCATGTGTTCTCTCTAACGGGGGAGCGAGAGGGGTCTGTGAGGGGCGGCGGCCCCCGTGGGAGGCCGCACACGTAAAGGCCAAAGCCCACACAGCCTTCTCTCCCGACTTGCTCTGCCTCGTAAAATTACTAAGTACTGAATAAGCAACATTATAAAACAAACAAAAGAAAAAATTAACTGACAATCTCACCACTCCAACCAGACATGTAGTTACAGGTAACCCTGTAGTAACAAGCAAAAACTTTTTCTTTTTTATTAAGGTTTCTTTTTTCATTGTAGCAGAATATACATAACAAAATTTACCATTTTAACAATTTTTAAATGTACAGTTCAGCTGCCATAGTTTTGTTTTGTTTTTTTTTAATTTTGGCCACACTGCACAGCTTACGGGATCTTAGCTCCCTGACCAGGGTTTGAACCTGGACCCACAGCAGTGAGAACGCAGAGTCCTAACCACTGGACCGCCAGGGAACTCCCCTGCCATAGTTTTAATTATTGAAGTCATACAATTTTTATTCTGATATTTTGTCTTAAATCATATTATTTGAAAGTCAGAAAGTACTAGACAAATCTATAGGATACAGAAGAAACTATTTACCCTGGTAACCTGTGAGGATGGAAAACAGGGGCAGGGACCCAGATGGAGAAGCAAGCCTTTTTACTGTGTGCTTTTTTATGTGTTCTGAATTTTGAACCACAGGAATATATTAACAATTCAACAAATTAAAAGTAAAAAAAAGCAAAGGCAATTTGAAGTCTTGGGAATAGACTGAAAACTAAAGCAATCAAAACTGGCCCTGTCGCCTAGGACCAGGTTAGCCTCTTTAGAATGTTTCTTTTACACCTGTACTAAATCACCTCTTGGGACATCTCAACTCACTTGAAATAGTTCCCAATGACTGCAGGGTTCTTCACGGTTTCAATGCCCTCTGCCCACAAGGATGGCACAGAAACAAGTACAGATGCTATAGTATCCAAGTGCCTATCCTTGGATGGAAACCAAAATGCCATTTATAATTTTACTGCATATTATTTGGAGCCATGTTCCTTAAATAGCCTTTGCAGAATCATGAAAAGTACCATAAGAACGTTCAAGTGTGAAACAAAGGTCTGATAAATTCCCATTCCTCAAACCCAAGACACACTGTGAATTTGCGTGTATATTTGCCATCCTGTGATGCTAGAGGCCCTCAGAATCCTACCCAGAAGAAAACAGTTATAAAGGCCAAGGACTAGTACAACCAAGTTTACACAGAATCCTACAGAAAAACAAGTCAATATAAAAACAGGCAAAGGATATGAAGAGGTGATACAAGAAAGTATATGATTAGCCAATAAACTTATGAAAGGGTACTCAACCTCACTAATGAGTAAACAAATGTAAGTCAAAATGAAATGCAATTTTCTACACAACTAGTAAAATTTTGAGAGATCCATAATGTTAAATGCTGGGTGAGTGTGGAACGTAGGAAATGAGCACTCTTAGACATCATCAGTAGACCTGAAATTTGAAAAATCTAAAACACTCTGGCAAAAATTTGGTTTGTGCATCCCTAAGGAACCCATCCTACAGAAACGGCAGCACAGGTGTCCCGAGAAAGGCACAAGGATGCTTGGTACAGCACTGTTTATAAAGCAGAAAAAACTGGAAACGAGATAAATGTCCCTCAGCAGGTGAATGGTTAATAAAGTATGGTTAAGCCCTGCAATCAAATTCTGCAGCCATTAAAAAAGAATGAGAAAAGATCTGTAGAGACTGAATCTACAAAAATGTCCATGATAAAAATTGCGGGCCACCGTGTGTAGCACAATCTCACTTTTACGTGGAAAAAAAAGAGTAAGAGTACGTTGCCTTTGTGTGTGTCTGCAGAGAGATATAGTATAAGGAGAGAGAAATCAGGAAAGATATTCACCATACTGTTAACAGTAATTACTGTACAAGGTGGGATTGTAGGTGCTGACAGGATAAGACCCTTTAAATTTTGCTTAAAATGGTTATTTTTCTTCTTTTAATGGTGAGAGTAGGTATAATCTTGTATATTTTTGTTTTGTGTTTTTAAATTAAATTTTGAAAATAAAAGTCTTAACCAGAACATGGAAGCAAGCAAAATAATATTAAAGAAACCAAACGCTGTCTAGGGCCTGATAATCCAGCAACAGTGAATAAATTTAGCTGATCATTAACGAGAGCAGGTTTATGGAATACATAAGGCACTGTTTCAGGTCCTGAGTATTTCCAAAAGTAGCCTATGACATCAAGTGTGTATTATATTGTTCCCATCTTACTTGAAGAGAGAAGACTAATGAAGCTGTTTTCAGTTTCAGAGGATAAGGGACAGACATCGCAAATCTGAATTTACGTAATTTAAAACATTGCTTTATAACCTGGATGGACCTTGAGGGCATTACGGTAAGTGAAATAAGTCAGAGAAAGACAAATACTATATGATCTCATATGTGGAATCTTAAAAAAAAAAAAAAAAACAACATGGGCTTCCCTGGTGGCACAGTGGTTAAGAATCTGCCTGCCAATGCAGGGGACTCGGGTTCGAGCCCTGGTCCAGGAAGATCCCACATGCTGCAGAGTACCTAAGCCCGTGCGCCACAGCTACTGAGCCTGCGCTCTACAGCCCACGTGCCACAACTACTGAGCCTGCATGACACAACTACTGAAGCCCACGCACCTAGAGCCCGTGCTCCACAACAAGAGAAGCCACCACAATGAGAAGCCTGCGCACCGCAACAAAGAGTAGCTCCCATTTGCTGCAACTAGAGAAAGCCCGCGTGCAGCAACAAAGACCCAATGCAGCCAAAAATAAAATAAATTAAAACAAACAAACAAACAAACAAACCCAAAGTCATAGAAAAGGATCAGATTCGTGGTTACCAGAGTCTGGGGCTGGAAGTGGGGGCGGGTTATAGAACGGGATGAAGGGTGCCAAAAGGTACAAATCTAGGGCTTCCCTGGTGGCACAGTGGTTGAGAATCTGCCTGCCAATGCAGGAGACACGGGTTCGAGCCCTGTTCTGGGAAGATCCTACATGCCGTGGAGCAACTGGGCCTGTGAGCCACAATTACTGAGCCTGCGCGTCTGGAGCCTGTGCTCTGCAACAAGAGAGGCCGCGATAGTGAGAGGCCCGCGCACCGCGGTGAAGAGTGGCCCCCACTTGCCACAACTAGAGAAAGCCCTCGCACAGAAACGAAGACCCAACACAGCCATAAATAAATAAATTAATTTAAAAAAAATAAAAGGTACAAATCTCCAGTTATAAGATAAATAAGTCCTGGGAATGTATGTACAACATGACAACTATAGTTATCAGTGCTGTACGGTATATTTGAAAGTTGCTAAGAGAGTAGATCCTAAAAGTTCTCGTCACGAGCAAAACATCATTTTTGTTCTTTTTTTTTTTGTATCTATCAACATATGACACGATGGATGTTAACTTACTGCGGATCATTTCGCAATACATGTAAGTCATTATGCTGTACACCTTAAACTTAGTGCTGTAGGTCAATTATACCTCAATAAAACTGAAAGAAAAGAAAGAACTGCATTAAGGCATAAAAGAAAGATTGCTTTCCATTCAGAATAAAAATAGATTTCATTAAGTACACACTGTTCAGCTTTAATAGGAAAGAGTATGTAAAGAAGACAGAGCAGACTATTTCCTGTTAACATAGAGAATGGTCACGGCTGTACGTTCCAGGCTTAGGGAAGGATGCAGTGAAGTTAAGGAGTGGACTCCTTAATAAGACCCTATCACATATTTATACAACAACGTAAGGGCATCTCTATGTGGCCCTTTGCCTTGGGAAAACGAATTTCTGATTCAAAAGACAAGAGATGCATGTAAAACCCAACTAGGGACCATTATACCTCACAGTACTTAAAGAAGCATTAAAATATAAGAGGTCAGACTGTGAAAGCCAAGGAAATTCAGGGAAGGTCAGCAGCAAGGGGGGCGGAGGAGGACAGCCTGAGGGGGGTTCTGTGACGGTGAGGATGACTCTGGGCACACAGAGGAGGTCCCTCAGGTTGTACGACGGAATTAGACGCCATGCTGGTGACGCTATTTTACTGGAATCTCTTGTGGAAGTGCATTTTGAAATTGGTCTTGCATTTATAGTTGACGTTTATATTCATAGTTAGTCCTACACAAATGAAAGGCCTGCAGAGCTAAAAACAAATATGAAAATAAATTTCACCCACATTGTTCACAGAAAAGATAGAAATAGGACACCGGAAATAGCTGTCTGTCTTCTTTAAATACCCCTGGTATGAAAGATTAATGACATAGTTAGTACTTAATGCAACTTATTTTTATGATGAATTTAAGGCAATCTCTTAAGTCATATAAATTCAGATGTGAGACGTGTCTTCTTCTCTCAAATTGAGAAGTCAGCCCTAAATAAATGAAAGACTTTTTATGCTAAACAACACATTTCTTTACCTGCTTTTGTGTTTCTAGTATTCCCTGTTTTCCCTCCTTGAAAGTCAGAGAGGTGGCGGTGTGGGACACTAAGTCACCTTTGGCTTCGTATTTTCTCTTCATGCAACAGAGGAAACTATAAAACTTGAAACCCGGTGACGTTTCCAGGAGACGCAGCCTGAGGACTCCTCATCACGCATCCTGCGGACCAGGCGTGAGGAGTGCCAGGAAGCTGCTAAGCCAGCCACCCGTGTCAGTGGCCGCAGGCAGCTGTGACACGACAGCCACATGGAGGGTCAGACCACCCCTGCGGCTCTGCTCAGGAAGCCTGAGCGCTGCTTAGGACTGTTCTGAGCGTGCGGCAGTTTGAGTGCAGCAGCGCTGGCGGCTCAGAGTCCCCGCCAGGACAGCGCCGGTGGCCGACCCCTCAAGGCTGGTCTGCTTTCTGCGACTGCCCTCTCCCCCTTCACTGCCAGGCTGTCGGGAGTGGGTCCACTGTCTGCCTCTCCTCCCCGTTTTTATTGACTGTTTCGAGCAAGAAAAGTTCTAGGAAGGCACTTGAAAATGGTCTTTGCAGGGTGATTTAAATCAGCAAGGCTTCCACCTAAATATCCAAATAGTCGAAATACACTTCAGTATGTTAAGTATTACCAACATGACAGGTTTTAAATGATTTACAAATGAGTAAGACCGTATGGCAACATGAAAAAGTGTTAATGACAGCATCAAGGGAAAACAGAACATAAACTAGCAGGTAGACCAGCCACAGAAACACAAGAATACGTACACACGTCATGTGGGTGAGGTTATGATTAAAAAGTATTTGAGGTGATACAGGGAATTATATTCAATATCTTGTAAAAACCTATAATGAGAAAGAATATACATATGGGACTTCCCTGGTGGTCCAGTGGCTAAGACTCCACACTCCCCACGCAGGGGGCCCGGTTCTATCCCTGCTCAGGGAACTAGATCCCACGTGCATGCCGCAACTAAAGATCCCGCGTGTGGCAACTAGAAAAAAAAAAAAGATCCCGCACACGGCAACAACAAAGATCCTGCGTGCCGCAACTAAGACCAGCCACAGCCAAATAAACAAATAAATATCAAAAAAAAAAAGAATATATATACGTATAACTGAATCACTGTGCTGTACACCAGAAACTAACACAACGTTGTGAATCAACTATACTTCAATTTTAAAAAATAATAATAGAAAAAAGTATACGAGGTGATACTTTCAATAAGGGTCACTGTTGCATCCACTATTTTTTTTTTGTATTTTTTAAAATAAATTTATTTTTGGCTGCATTGGGTCTTTGTTGCCGTGCGCGGGCTTTCTCTAGTCGTGGTGAGTGGGGGCTACTTCCCGTTGTGGTGTGCAGGCTTCTCATTGCGGTGGCTTCTCTTGTTGCGGAGCACGGGCTCTAGGCGCACGGGCTTCAGTAGTTGTGGCTCGCGGGCTCAGTATTTGTGGTTCGTGGGCTCTAGAGTGCAGGCTTAGTAGTTGTGGCGCACGGGCTTAGTTGCTCCGCGGCATGTGGGATCTTCCCGGACCAGGGATCGAACCCGGGTCCCCTGCACTGGCAGGCGGATTCTTAACCACTGCACCACCAGGGAAGTCCCTGAATCCGCTACTGACTGGGGACTCGGCCTAGGGCAGTGAAGGACGTGTCACCAGCACTGAGGGCCTCTCAGCCGAGCGCACCAGCATCCGTGCTCGGGCCCAGCAGGCACGGCCAAGCCTGAGCTGGCCGGGGGGCCGCTCCAGCCTCGCTGCCACCCAACAGGCACATGCTGACCCCTCCAGCTTCTGCACCCTCCCGCAGGCAGGCGATGACATCAGCTGGGGCCTGGCTCGGGGCCTGTCACTCCCTCACGCTCCCAGATTTTCCTACCTTGAATAAATCGTAGAGTTCCTCTAGGTCTTCTGGAAGGACTGAGACTTCTGGGATAACGACTCGGAGCTTGAGGAAAGAACAGACAGTCATGGAGTGAACTCTCTGCCCGCCCCCGGGAGGACCAGAGGCCGAGAGGGCGCGTCCCGCTGGGGTGGACGCCAGGCGCCCAGCTCCTCCCGGGACAGAGTCTGTTCCCAGCACAGAGATCACTTTATGGCGACTCTCTCAGGGCTTTTCTGATTCACACGTCCGTGACTCAGGACAAGCATTTAAGTCCTAATGGGAGTAAACACTAGCAAGGCTCGAGCTTGGGCAGGAAGTTCCCCCTGCAAAACCATCAACACTGCAGGCCCTCGGTGCCAGGCATGTTCTATATTGTCCCTCATTTAAGCCCATACGGTGGGTAGTATTATCCTCATTTTACAATGGGGGAGACCGAGGCTCACAGGGGTTGGTTTGCTCACAATCTGTCTGACTCTCAAACTAAACCCACGCTGTTTCTCCACCAGCTCACCCCTGTCAAGTTGTTAATTCAATGCAAAAAAAAAAGCTGGCTTTCTCCTGTTAGGAGACCAGCAGGGGACGCAGCCCAGGTCAGCACCTGGCCGCCAGGAGCCGTGGTTCTCAGGAGGCCTCTACTCACCACGTTCTGCTTTGTGGTGTCTTCGTGGCCCTGGAGGACCCTCATCCTGTGCTTGCAGCGCATGTGCTCAATCTGAGCCACAGACTGGTCTCCGAATTTCTGCGGGGGACGAAGGGGTCACTCACTCACAGAATCCCTTATGCGTCCATTCAGGAAACAGAGGTAGCCTGGACAACCTCCCTGGAAGCCCATCTCCCAAGAGAGCTGGGGCGGGGCAGGGATGGGGCCCCGGTACCTCGTAGGAGTCCCGGATCAGGTCGGCGATGTCGGTCACAGGACAGGGCTCCTGGCCATCCGAGAAAAAGGCATGGTGGCTGCCTAGCGGGGGTCCAGGGCTGTCCTCGCTCTTGACGTGATCCAGAAACCTGGGCACCCCACCCACCGGAAAAGCACCGGGTTACCCTCCCCTGGGCACCGTGCGACACCTGCCACCTTCCAGGGGCCCCCGGACACGTGGCAGCAACTGTCACACCAGCTCGTCTGCCTCCAAACGCTGGGAGGAGGGCCAGGCAGCAGCTGCTACACTCGTTTTAGAGAAAACGAGAGACGTGCGCGAAGCCGGACCTGTGGACCTGGGCGCCACGGGAAGGTTTCCAGGGGTCTGTGACTCTCCAGTGACATAAATACAAAATCCTGTGCATACTGCAATTTTAAGCTTCTACGGTATTCTGAAAAGGAACTTCTCATTTGTCATCCAACTTGCCCTCAGCTCCAAGGGGACCCAGGTGCCCGTCCTCAGCTTCGCGGGACTTTGCCTTCCCTGCAACACACCATCCCCTATGCACAGAACGTCCAAATCCTCCAGCTGGCGGCCTGAGGCCCACGTTTCCCCGTGTCCGCCTGCCGCCCCCGTTCAAGGCCACTCTGAGTCCCTCTAGACTCAGGACGCTTGAACCTGCTCAGAGAAAGGCACCGATACCCTCGCCCCTCCTGCCTCTCACTTGGTGGAGAGGAGCGAGGGAAGGCAGGCTCCTCACCGCACACGGGTGACGGGGCTGCCTGATGGCCTGGCCCCGGGGGCACACGGGGTGACGAGTGGTAGAGCGGAAGAACTCGCACAGCGACAGCCCGGCCGCCTGGCTCCCGGAGTCCCGCTGCTGCCCCTCCACCCCAGCGGTCCCCACCTGCTGAGGACCATCAAGGCCTGGCTGTCGTCCTTGCTGCTGCACAGGTCTTCGGCGTTGGCCTCCAGCACGGCCAGCCCCAGCTGGAAGATGGCCTTGATGCCATCGTAGAAGAAGCAGTCAACCACGTTCACCGCGCTCTCCAGGGGCATGATGCTGAGGAACAGCGTCAGGAACCAGGAGAGGGAGATGGACGCCAGGGCCGAGAGGTCGTGCATGTGCTCCGCCAGCTCGGGGAGCTGCTCCTTGATGAGCTCCTCAAACACCGACTGGTCCACCTGGGCCCCTGGGAAAGCAGGCCGCAGAGATGTGGCTGGGGAGAGAGTCACTCCCTCCAAAGTCAGCCCCCAATTAAAACGACTCTGAGATACGCACAACGATGAAACGGGACTGGAGGCCAGAAAAGGACTCACACTTAGTTCATTGGTTTTTGATGTTTTGACCAAGGGAATTCTATGGGGAAAGGACAGTATTTTCAAAACATAGTTGTGCACTGGGAATTCCCTGGCAGTCCAGTGGTTAGGACTCGGCGCTTTCACTGCTGTGGGCCCGGGTCCAATCCCTGGTCAGGGAACTCAGATCCTGCAAGCCGCACAGCATGGCCAAAAAAAAAAAAATAGTGCCGAATCAAGTGGATATCTGCATGGCGTGGGGAAGAAAAGAACCTTGCCTCCTACTTCACACCATACAGAAAAATATATTTGAAATGTGTCATGGAGTTAAGTATAAAAGCTAATGCTAAAAACCGTCTAAAAGAAGATACAGGAAAAAGGCAAAATTTCTTAGGACACAAAAGCATTAACCATAGAAAAAATATATAAATTGGACTTCATCAAGATTAACGACTGGTGTTCTTCAAAAGAGACCATTAATAAAATTAAAATGCAAACTTCAAACTTGGAGAAAATATTTGCGATACATATACCTGACAGAGGTTTCCTAATCACAATAAAGAACTGATGCAACTTAGTTATAAGAAATCAATAACCAAATCTTTTTCTAAAAAGAGGTAAAATTTGGACATTTCAAAAGTGACGATAAATAAATGGCCAGTAGGCACAGAAAAATAGGTTCAACATCATTAACAATTATCAGAGAAATGCAAATTAAAACCATCATGACATTCCACTTCTTACCCACTAGGATGGCTAAAATTAAAAAGACAATTCCAAGTGCTAACAGGGATGTGGAGCAACTGGAACTCTCACACATTGCTGGTGTGAGATAATATGAAGGCATTTCATCCACTTTGGAAAACTGACAGTTTCTTATAAAGTTAAGCATAGATCTAACTATGACCCAGGAATTCTACTCCTGGGTAAAGATGAAGAAAACTGACAATATACATGCCAAAAAGACTCATACATGAATGTTCATTGCAACTCTACTTATAAGAAGAAGAAACTAGAAACTCAAATGTCTATCAACGGGTCACTGGATGAACAAATCATGGTATGAATGTACAGTGAAATACTACTCAGCAGTGAAAAAGAACTGCTGATGCACCAACAACGTCGTGTTGTGTGAAGGAAGCCAGAACATTCTCTATTATTAGGTTTATTCCAAGTTCAAAAATAGGCCAAGTTCATCTGTGGTGACAGAAGTCAGTACCAAGTGTTGCGTGTGGCAGGGAAGAGGCAGAAGGGAACTTTGTGGGTTATGGAAATGTTCCAAATGTTCCACCCTGTACTGCAGTGGTGGTCACATTATCATGGGGGGTCTACTGATCACTGTTGAGTACCATCTGCCCCATAGCAACACTCCTCACCTAATGAGGGCTTGGACAACATGCTTCCCAGTGACCGCGAGGTTCTGGTTATTCCTTGCTGCTCTGTACAACATTAAATACCTCACGCGATATGAAGTGAAAAGGGAAGGAAACCAATTAACCACTCAGGCACAGGAAGGGGGCCGAGGAAGACAGTCAGAGGCCACCAAAAGGCCACCTCTTCCCAGCCAAGCCCCACCCCACCTGCCTCCCAGCGGTCATCACACTCCCTCGGTTCTTAGACCTCAGCCTTCAAGCATCTTCCTCCTGCCTTGTCCCTACATCCATTCCTTTGCCAAATTCCATCTTGAATTGGTTCTTTTGCTTCTGTTCCCATGGCTGCCGCCCTAATTTTAGACCATCTCCATCTCTCATTCTGGATTACTAAAAAGTGTCCCTAAGAGTACCACCAGGCCAGAGCAATTTTCATGTCCTTTCCTCCACAAGGAGGTTGCTGGACCACAGAGAAGATGCAAATTCCAATGTCAACCGCATGAAGGACAGCGGCCCAAGTGCTTGAGCACTGACGGGTCAAACACAGGTCTGCCCAGATCCCAGGCAGCCACAATGTGCTTTCTTACGATCAAGCTGTAAGTGAGGCGTTTTCCTCCTCTGCCCTTCACGTCGGCCCCTCAAGCGTCTCCAGTATTGCTCTACTCCCCTCCTCTCCTGTCTACACCAACTCCCTGGGTACCAGGAGCAGACCCCCTCCCTTTCCAGGCCTCAGCATCAGTGAAAAACCTCTTTGGTTTTCACTTTTTGAGCCTAGGTTTTTCTTTCCTTAAGTTCAGCTATCCACATAACTCGTTTGTTCTTTATCCAAAATCTGTAAGAGTTTGTGGCAAGAGAGCAATCAGGTTACCACATTCCACCCTTTCGCCAAAACTGTGCAGAGAATTACACCAGTTAGTTTTGCAAATTCAAGAGTCAAAACGGTGTTTGTGCAGAGACTAGCTGAGTGGCACAGGGGACTTTATAACCAGGACTGGCGATCAACATCTCTGCCCCGGCTCCGTCACTACCCGCGGGTGCAGAGGGGGAGGAAGGAGGCAGTTACCAATGACTCGGTGGTTGAAGTAGTCGGGCAGCATCCGCTCACACACAGCAACCAGCAACCAGAAGGCTTCCTCCTCCTCGGCGTATAGCAGCAGAAGGGAGGTCAGGATGTTCATGGACTGCTCGGGGGGTTCGCAGGGGAGGGGACAGTTACCGACAAGGCCACACAGTGCCACAGAGACATTCAATAACACACAAGCCCAAGTGATCCACACAAGTCAAGACCGCATGATGAGAGACCCAGCGCACCCACCCACAGCGACACCGAGCTGGAACGACCGCAGTGTCACCGTGGCCTCACAAGACACACCGGGCTGAGCGACCAGCCACCGCTCCATCCCTGAGCCCGTGGTGTAATGCTGGATTGGGCTGTGGAGCACGCCTCAGGCTCAGATCCCACCCAGCTGTCTCTGTGTCTACGTTCGGACAGAGACACACACACCCACACTCACCCACTAATTTCGCTTATGCACAGGAAACAAAGCTTAAAATCCTCTGTTTTTAAGGGTCAGTAGCTTCTCTCACCCAGCCTCGTGCCGGGGTTTTATTTTGTGCTTGTTTACCACTCAGAGGGTGTCTTACCTCCACTCGTGCATCCTGGAGGAAAGTGATCCACCCCAAACAGCTTTTTCCTCCCCAAATAGCACTTAAAAAAGAATCCCTATGACCCTGTACGGTCTGGAGGGAGAAAGCTTCACGGCAGCTTCATCGATACCGTCCTGCAGTGGAGGCCCGGAGGCCGTGAAGGCTGCACGGCCTCCCGCGGACAGAGGCCCAGCCTGTGCAGCGCTCTCCCCGGGCACTGGGTAACGCTGTTCCTCCTGCATCATCAGCCTGACTACGCGAGGTTGATTCCCTCCACACGACAGTCCTCGGTACAGACGGCCGAGAACACAGCACCCGAGGCCTGGGTGGTAGCCCGGGACGGGGGCTGAGACCTCCACCCCGCAGCGCACAGCTCACCTGGCAGTACCCGATTCTGGGGTTCCGGTGGGCATAGGCCGTCAGGACTCTCCTCAAAGCAGCGATCCCCGTTTCGTTTTGGAAGGCGGGGTGCTCCGGTAAGGAGCGATGCAGGTCCCGTTCTATCTCCTCTGTCACCAGGCAACACTTTCCCATGGACTCCTCCACCAGGTTGCCATAGTAACCGGGATGCGAGGCGAGGTCAGTGACGGCATCTGATGATTTAAAAGTAACGTTTCAAGGGGGACTGATTACCAGGAGAGAGTCCACGTGGGGAGGGGCCTGTCCGGTCAGAGGACCTCAGTGGGGTCCTGCTACCTGAGGGACATAAAAAATAGTCTGAGACCACACACAACCAAAAGGAACTTCAGTTCTGCTAAAAAGAAAAAAGAAAAAAAGAAATAACATGGCTTTTCTAAGAATAACCCTACAGAGAGGGGGTAAGAGCTCACACTAGAAATAGCTTTATTACTATGCTTTTAATAAGTTGAATTCCCTGGTAACAGAAGAGTGTGTGTGTGTGTGTGTGTGTGTGTGTGTGTGTGTGTGTGTGTGTGTGTGTGTGTGTGTGTGTGTGTGTGTGTGTGTGTGTGTGTGTGTGTGTTCACGTTCACTAAAGAGACCTAGAGGACGTCACCCCAGTGGCAACAGCAGGTGTCAACTCCAGGTGGTGGGATTGTGAGCCGTGTCACTTTCTTTGCTGCTCCATATGAATACGGATTGTTTTTATTAAATACAAAAGTACCCTCAACTGACAGAGGAAGGGCTTCACTGGCGTGCTGTTGGTGGGCAGCGAGAGAGACAGGCCGGGAGGCAGCGGGGAGACTCGGCCTGTGCAACAAGGTGAGCGCTGGGGGGAGGAGGACCAGTAAACCCCCGCTCAGTAGCACCACCGCCCAGGAGCTGGACAGCAGCGGGGCCGGGGCTGGGCCTCTCGGGCAGCTGAGGAGAGGGGCTGGGCGACTTCAGGGAGAGACGGGGAAGAGGGAGGAGAGAGGTGACGGAGGGGGAGGTCGACTGAGGCAGGGACAGGGACAGGGGAGCGGGGAGGACGGGTCCCCAGGCCTAGCCTCCGGGAGAGGACAGCAGGGCCCCCAGGGGAGGCGGAGCCCCGGCCACCCCGCCCCTAGCACCCCGAAAGGGGCAGCGGTCACACTGTCCTGGACCGCAGGGCCTTCCCTTCTTGCTGGCAAGGCCCCAGCCGCTCCCCCGAGTGGCACCCGACGGCTGACAGAGAAATGCCTGCTTGGAACGCCTCTGGGGACCTTGGCCCCAGTCTCAGCTCAGCCGTCAGCGAGTGTCCTGATGAGAGATGCCCAACGGCAGCAGAGTCCCCGGTGCAGCGGTGCGGGAGGAGGACGCAGGCAGGAGAGAAAACCCTGCGGCTCTGCCTCGTGGGGACGCTGTGGGCCCTCCACACAGGGGTGACCAAGGGAAGTGCGCACTGAGGGATTCACTACAACACACGCAACTGAACAACTTCTGAAGATGTTCTCGTTTCGTCGACTTCAGGACTCACGTCCTAGAAGGACACTGCACGTCAAGGGCGTCCTGAACAGAGTTCTGAGGACAACGAAGAGACTCATAAAGTCATTTCTACAGGAGAGGCGACCACTTGGCCAGACCCTGCAGTGACCCAGGACATCACGGCCAACACGGGAAGGTCCTAGGTCCCCGGTCGGGCACGTCACAGGCAGAGGGGACCCGTCTGCACACACACACTGCCCAGGTCGGGGCCTTTGTCCCGTGTCTGCTCCAGAAATAAAAGTCGGCCTGGAGACCCCAGAAACGCTCACCAGAGAAAAGGAGCCAGAGTTTGCCGCGTAACGACTCGGGGATCCCCATGGCCACCAGCTTCCGGATCTTCTCCGTCCGGAACATGCACACGGTCCTGCCGTACTCCACGAAGTGGTCGTTCCACAGTCGCATCTTGATCTGTTCTCTGGACTGCAAGTGGAAACACGCTGCATGTACAAAGAAGGTCGTCCGCACCTTCCACAACCCGTCACAGAGGGGCGCTCCTTCTGCTGACAGAGGGACCAACAGGGACAGGCAATTCGCTCGGCAGATACTGCTGAACCTCCACCAGGCACAGAGGATGTAAAGGTCACCAGCCCTTCAGGGGTTCAGGGCCCAGTGGAAGCACTGACACAAATACTGATAAAATGTCCAGAGCAGATGGGAGGGGGGGCAGGGCGGGGTGGGGAAGCCTCTCCGGATGCTGATACCAAGCCAGCTGCCGAAACAGGTCAGCTCAGAGGGCAGAGGGGAGCAAGGGGCTCTCACGATTTGCCTGAACTTCCTGACAGCCAGAGGAAAAACCGCCAACCCGAAAAACTGACATCGTTCTCATCAGCAGAGATGGAAAAGATACGATGTCTCTAGGTGACTGAAAATCCTTTAAAATTATGGATTTTTAAAATCCTTTAGAATTCCTAGCTGGCAGGAATTTTTAGTGCCTTTTAAACAGATGTTTATACATGCTTTTAACTATCTGTATTCTCTAGTAATGGGAGGCGTTTACAGAATACTGACGTTACATACAGTCAATATTCTTACGTGTTTCATCGAGCATTCATTGAGCATCTCTGTAAAGTACATCAGAAGGCTCAGTTCTGAATGAATAAAGCTAACGATCTATGATCCACGAGCCATTAAGCGGCCAAGGGGCAGCAATCATGTTCACGGCCACCCTGGTACTCACGGTCCCAACACAGCACCCCTCCTGCCAGGGCACCATCTCAGAGCATGATTTCTAGTCTATTTACCATACAGGCATTGCCCTCAGACTCTCCCTACAGAGGAGAAAACTATATAAATGTGACAAAAGTATTTTTAGTTCAGTAAAACTAGAAGACAGCCAGGGTACAAAAAAGAAACACTGTACCAAAGAGCCACACAGACACCACTGGATAAAAGGAGATAGACTTGTTCTGCACCTGGAAACCCCACAAGGGACGGCATGAACGGATGCCACCTGAGGGGCAGGTGGGGAGAGCCATGGCCCTCGGACGTCCCACCACATCCTTCACCCACCAGGACGCGCTCAGGCCACTAGCACCACTGACCACTTCCCCTTTTTGCCAATGAGGCAAAGAGGGCGCATCATGTGTCCCCAGGTTGCCTGGTAACCTGTGCCACGCCAGGCCCACCCTCCAGGGCCTGCGGGAAGCCACGCCCCTGACACCTCCGCCTGTGCCTGGCGGCGGCGAGGGCGGAGCCTCATCACCCACCAGTCTCGAGTCGGGGCTCTGGCTGCCTGACCGCCGGAAACCAGCGACCAGGGCCTCGGGGTGCAGCTGCGGGCTCATCTCTTTCTCCCTTTCCTCGCTATTTTGAGAAGACACCATCTCAATACGCCCAAACCTGTGGTCACCCCACATGCTTGTTGAATGAAACACAGATGAAGTCTGCATGGGGAGAAAAAAAGAAAATGAGAGAGAAGTCACTGCCTTCGTTATAAGACAGTCTTTGTTTTGCCTTTGGATGCATGAGCTTATTAACAAACACGCCTCTCTGTTTAGGACTTACGGGAAAAACAGACTAACACTCGACCCAACAGATTTGATCCTCAGTAAGGAATATTGTCCACACAGCGCTTTCCCGGCAAGGCTGCTCACGGCACACGGAGCACGGCCCCAGTGGGGTTGGGAAAGCACCATCGCGCCCTCAGCTTCCAGAACTGAGGATGGCCATCTCGAGAAAACTGCTCTCGGGTACTGAGAGACTTTCCCTCCTTTCCTCCTGTCACTACTTGAATGAAAAGAGGTCCAGAAAGAAGGGGGATGGGTGTGAAAGAATTAGGGACTAGGTCCCAGCAGATCCAGGTCTATTTTTGCAGCTGTCCCATCTTAAAGACAATGCAACATCTCTTTCGGCAACTTACATCTGCTCCCAAATAACATCATCCCCTCCAACCTCGGGGGGATGGGGAGGGGGCACTGAACTCTCTAACTGGTAAAGAGGGTGTCCACTCACCCGTGGGTTGATTCCCCATCAAACCCTCCGACCTCTGAGGGGGTGGCCTGTCAATCCCTCTGACACGTGGGTATACCCCCTCTTATCCCTGTAACCTGTCGGGGGTGCAACCTGTGGGTGAGTCCCATCCACCCTCCAACCCTGCCACACCCACTCAGGACACCGGTGCGTCAGAGATGATACCACACTGTCTGCTACACGGACCCAATCATTGCTAACATTTTTCTGGTACCCAAGTGGATAATCGAAACGTGCACACCCCTTTGGAGACCCCTGCCCTCGAGGTGCTGAAAAAAAGGGGTTTGCAATTTACGGGATCCCACGGTTTCCAAGGATCATACCAGGTCCTCATCCCCCGTGGTGTCATAGAGCACGGGGTGGTCGGCGTGCACCTGCTTCAGCCTCGCCAGCAGACTCTCCACCAGGCTGTCGCGATCCGCGAGCTCAATGAACTGGAAGGCCATCTTGCTCCTGATGCTGACAATGATGGGGTTCGGCAGCAGACTCGTGTCCTCCATCTTCTCAATGCTCACGACCTGTTACAAACAATCACGCACACCGAGGCACAGCAAGAGAGAAGACGGGCAGGCGTTTCACTGCATATTCGGAAAATATCCCGAGAGAGAAGGCAAAATCCAGTAACTGCAATAAGGAACTGGTACGAAGTTAGAAAGTACGGAATGCGGCATATGCACCACGGCGCAAAGTGGGAGTAACTCAAGTGCCCGTGGCAGGATGAACGCGTGAATGGATAACCAAAACATGGGCTCTGCATACAGTGGAATATTATTCAGCCTTAAAAGGCACGGATATTCTGGCAGGTGCTACAGTCTGGATTCACCTTGAGGACGTTATGCTAAGTGACATAAGCCAGTCACAAAAGGGCAAATACTGTAGGACTTCACTGACATGAGGGACCTAAAGGAGTCAGATTCACAGAGACAGAAAGCAGAGTGGTGGGTCCCCAGGGCTGGGGAAGGGGAACAGGAAGCTACTGTTTAATGGGGATAGTGTTTCAGTTTGGAAAGATGAAAAAATTCTGGTGATGGTTGCACAACAGTGTGAACATACCTAATACCAGTGAACTGTAACAGTTTAAAATGGTTAAAATGGTAAATGTTATGTATACGTTACCACAGTTAAAAAAAAAAAAAACTACATAAGGCAATCCAGGATTTCTTGCTCCACTCATAAGTAGGAATATTTGTAAAATGAAGACACCTGCTGCAGAAAAATGGAGGTCAATCACATGAATGAAAAAATTGAGTTTTTCTGAATAGTGCTTAGTTCATATGTTAATAGCAAGAATCTGGAAGTCCTGACGTGTGACAGAGCCGTGGGTCCTGTCACAGGCCGACATGCCCTGCAACCACAGCACTGAGCTCGCCACATGTGGAAGCAGACTCCATTTCCAAGAAGAGAATTGTGGAATTTTACGGTTGAAAGGAAGCATTTTTCTAAATTTTTACCTAAAGTTCCAGGAGGGTAAAAAAACCAAGCAATCTGACATTTATTTTCAAAAGATGATGCTTTTTGTAAGTCCCCTTTTTTTCTTTTCCCTTTTGTGGGTGAAAGGGAAGGATTCATCCCTAAGGGCTGCTGGAAAAGCTTTCATTGCTAAGCAGGTACTTTATAATAACAGCTTTATCAATAGTGCGGAGGGCAGGGTGCCCTGTTCTCACCATTCAGGTCTATGCAAATTTCAGGTTGCCAGGCAACAACAGAACAAGCAAAGGCCCCTGGTCAATTCAGGCCATGCATCTCTCCAGACCCGCCCATCCTGGGTGGCAGAGCCTTGCAGCGTGAGCATGCACCCCCTCCAACGCCCCGTCTCACGGCGACCACGGCTCCCCGGCAGGAGGAAGGCAGGCCTACCTCTCGCAGCGGGAGGATGACTTTGCAGCAGCCAGCTTCCTTGCTGGCAAAGCACACGTAACTGTCGGAGGTGAACATCCGCCCGGCGGTGTGACAGCGGCTGAACGGGGTCCAGAGGGAACAGTCCAGGACGGCGTGCAGCTTCTCCCGCCTCGGCAGCCTGAAGAAGGCCCGGAAGAACTCGTTCTGCGCCCTGGCTTCCAGGTCCCTGGCGAAGGAGGGAGGGGAGAGAGAGAGAGGCAGGAACAGTGACCGAACACACTAGATTATGGAGGAAAACACTCTTAACACCCCGGCACAACCTGACATAGAAGGGGATGCAGAAAGGTCCTCCCCAGGGCACCCCCCATACCCTGAATCTCGGCTCTCAAACCCAATCAAGCAACAAGGCAGCCAAATCACAACATTTAAAAATACCAAGGAATTTATGTCATAACCCAGAATTTTAGGAGAGGAAAGATTCCAAAGAACAGAAGTAAAAACTTGTCTTTGTCACATGAAATAAGCGTTCTAGATTTATCTGATAGAATTAGACTTTGCTCAGAGTCAAAATACGACCTCGTAGCTTCCTTATTAACTGTGCACCCCTGGATGAGACTTGGTGTCTCATCCTGACATCTGTAAAATGGAAGTAACACCTAAACTTTCTGCTTCAGGGGATCCCTGTGAATATAAAATGATGCCCACAGTATTGTAAAAGAGAAAAAGCAGGTTAGAAATAGCATCTACGGTATGATCCCATTTACATAAATTCTAGAAAATTTGCAGAAAGTGACACGTAGAAAGACTTTCCCTAAAATGTTAACAGTGGTTATCTCCGCATAGTGGGATTGCTGCTTTCCACTCTGATTCTGCTTAAATTTTCCACCTGACTACATATTAGCTTTAAAAAAAAAAATTAAGGTATTTTCTTCTAGGAAAAGAACAAATCTTCAAACGTTGCATAAATGCAAGATATTAAACTCCACACCCGGGACTCTGCATGCACGGCAGCCCAAGTGATTTTTTAGACACAATCTGGTCGTGGAGCCCCTGAGATGGGACCTCACCTCCTTCCCACACAGATGCCTGTTCTGCCCTAGCTCTCATTTCCAACCCAGACCTCATTTCAGACCCTCACACAACTGTCTCCCAGGAGACATCATACAGAGATGTGGCAGTCCACGGAATTTACTCTCCAAGCCTCACAAAGAGAAGATACGCACATGTCCAGAAAGCCCTCTGGGCACAGAGAGAAATGATACAAATTCCACAGATCAAGGTGGGTCCAGTCACTGTGTTCCGAAGCTGCAGCTCCTTAAATACCTGCTACAACGTGGATGGCTGTTTCCAAAGGGGCCTGAGCGGTGATGGATGAGTTAAAGAACTTGACTGTGATAATTATTTCACAGTGTATGCAAGTATCAAATCTTCGTGTTTCTAACTTAAATATATGCATTTTTATTTGCAACTTAGAGCTCAATAAAGCAGGAAGAAAAAGAAAAAACTTCAGAACTTCTGACTCAATCTATAAATAGCTTAAAAAAAAAAAACCCCTATCTTTTAGCTTAAAAAAACTTCTCTATGAAAAACTGGAAGATAATCTTTGTGAATTGGTTTACACAAATACTTCCCAGTAGAACCTGAAACACAAACAAAAAAATTAAAAATTGAATTGCATCAAAAATTAAATTTCTGCTTTTGAAAAGTGATGTTAAGATAATGAAAAGACAAGCCACAGGCCATAAAAACTATTGTCAAAAGACATATCTGGAAAAAGGACTTGTATCTAGAATGTATCAAGATCTTTTACGATGCAATAGAAAGTGGGCAAACAATTCAGTTTTTTTTTTTAAATGGACAAAAGATGTGAACAGATATGACACCCAGAAAAAAGAGATACAACAAATAAGCAAATAAAAATGTATTCAATACCATTAAGAAAAAAGGGGAGGAGGGGGTGGCCTGAGCCTCTTCCAGAGAGGAGCTGGGAGAACACGGGAAAGTGCCGTGGATGCCCTAGAAGTTTGTGCTCTGGGAGAATGGAAGGCAAGGCCCCTCCAGGTGAGCCCCGACCCCTGAGAGCAGACCTACGTCCAGCACGTGTGACTGGAAAACTTACATCCCTGTCCTCACAGTATGCGGCTCCGGTGGAAGTGAGGCCGGTGCCCCCACCCGTACACGTCCGACACATGTGGCTGCAGCCACTGCCAAATCCAGCTGCTGGCTTTTCCTTCTGGAAGCACATCCCCGCCTCCTGGGGAGATGGCTGGAGCCGAGGTGAGAACAGGGCAAGTAACACAGATCACAGCAGCTTGTGTGGAGCTGCAGGGAGGGTCGGGGGACTTACACGTATATTTACATTCTGCCCAACCCTTCAGACTAAGACTAAGGAGTTCAGTTATCTGAGGCGGATTAAAAACAATCTTTTCTGTTCAGTGCACCTGCTGCGCCAGCTGTCAGCTCGGTTCAGCCCCCTTCTCTGCGGCCTCAGCGCAGCTACACGCAGTGTCTGTTCTCCTTTCGGGGCTGTTCTCCCTTCCCTGTAGAGGTCTGTCTCTCCCACACTCAGTAGCCAGAGCCCAGTGACCTCGAGTTACCAAAAGGAAAGCAGCGGGGGGGGGGGGGACTTCCCTAAATTATCTTTCTTCCTCCCTACTAGAAATCTCTCTTCCAATTCCACCTTGAAATATGAGTTATATGTGATATTTAATGTTCTAACGTAGCTGAGATGACGACACGACACCCTGAGAGATGGGGGACCCACAAGCCCCTTGGGAAGCCCAGCACAAGCCCCAACCCCGCACCCCTGCCAGCCTTGAGGGCCCTTTCCCAGCGGGTGGTCGTTTTGACGCTAAATATATCACCTCCTCTTTCTGAACAGCATCAGAAACAAAGCCCACTGGTCACAACTGGCCTTTCGGACCTTCCAACGCTCAGTAAATATCTCCACTCTTCCTCCATACAGACCACCAGACGCGGGTCATGACCTAACCCTCAGAAAGTGGCAGCCAATCCCAGGCTTGTGGCCCGGGCGGAAGCGCCCTGCGAGGATGGAGTGAGCCGAGACAGCAGCCCCAGAGACACTCCCCGCCCATGGTGCTCACCGCTGGGGGTGGTGGGCACAGGCCACAGAACAGCAGGGGAAGGGGTCACGAGTCATCCTATCTGGATACATGCCGTTTTAGGAACCGGGAACCACGTGGGATGACCAGAATACAGAGCAGGGGACACAAAGTTTGCTGTAGAAGACGAAACTAACATGTGCAATCGGACATGACAACTATGCAGAAAATTCTAGGCTATATGCACACATTTTAAAAATTCAGGGCACTTCCCTGGTGGCGCAGCGGTTAAGACTCCGCACTCCCAATGCAGGGGGCCGGGTTCAATCCCTGGCCCGGGAACTAGATCCCACACGCGTGCTGCAACTAAGAGTTTGCATGCCACAACTAAGGAGCCCATGTGCCACAACTAAGGAGCCCACGTGCCACAACTAAGAATCCGGCCTGGTGCAACTAAGACCCGATGCAACCAAATAAATAAATAAATAGATTTTTTTCTTTTTAATTTCAGGTTCCAGTCCTAAGATCTCAGACCCGAGAAATTAAGCAGTAGGTAGTTCTTTTGTTTCTCTGCATAACTTAGAATGAGATTTCTCTCTCCTGGATTAGGTAACGATGGATCAGAAACAGGTATGGCTCTCTCTCTCTTCCCTCATAACCTTTTCTGGGGGAAGAACTGTGTCGGGCCTCACACCAACTCTCACTCCCTCACATCGTTTATCCCACAAAGACAAACCTATGTGAGTCTGCAGACCTACAGCTGCTTCAAGGCCCCATGCTTCCCCAAACTTAGGTTAAGAGACAGGCTGGGGAGGTGTGCAAGGACTTCCCATCCCTGGAGCCACCTCCTGCCTTTCTGGAACACTCAGGGCTCTGCAGCCAGGCTGCCTCATGAAGAAACACAGAGACTGCAGAGGCTCTCAGTTAGGTGCCTGCCTGTGCATTTCAGACTCTGGGAACTACCAAGGACCAGCAATGTAGAAACAAGGCAGAGAGGCCAGACACGTGCTTCTCCTTCCCACCCAAGTCTGCACAGAAAACACTGCCTTTCTCAAGTGTGTGTTTATTCAAAACCTCTTTCCCCTGTGTTGCCCCACGAGCATCAATGAAATGACGGCGGCCGTTGCCATGCAGCATCTTGCACAGAGCGCATGGCAGCCCAGGACCTCGGGGGACGGGAGGCCAGCCTGGCCCTCAGAAAACGGGCAGCCATGTGAAGGACTCAGCTGGCTCCACAGTCCCCCCATGTTCCCTTGAAAATCCACCCCTGGGGCCCTGACAGACCAGGACTCAACAGGCCTGGACACCTATGAGGCTCTTCCAGCTGAGAAGAGTCTCCTGCCGCCATCCTCTGCTCTCCGTCCTGCCCCAGAGAGAGCCAGCGCCCCCCGCCAAGCCCGGAGCAGCAAGGGCCCTGCAGGGAGCGGGGCGCGGACTTCCCCCGGAACGCGGGCTGGGCCCTCTGGGGCCGCAGAAGCCCCTGGAGAGGACCCTGAGCCAGAATCAGGACGCAAAGTCGACTACATCACACCTGCAAGCCTGGGCCTTCCTAGAGGAAGCACAAGGAGAAGAGCAGGAAAAGCGGTGAATCTGGGTGGGAAAGGCCCCAGAGGGTCTGAAAAGCCAGTCTGCAGAGTGAAGGGTCAGCCAGGTGACGGGGAGGAGGGGTGTCCACTGAGGACATCAACCCCCAAGGCCACCACGGTTCACTTTTAGATACTGACAGCGTGGGAAATGGAGTCCATTTACTGCACTGCCTTGAGTCTCCCTGTAGCATTCTCAGCCAGTCGAAATGAATTTCAATGAAGATTACTGCGTTAACTGAGTCTTCCTGTAGCATTCTCAGCCAGTTGAAATAAATTTCAATGAAGATGTTATTTAATTTAGACTCAGGGAAGCCCATCACCTCTCCCTTCTCACCCCCCTAAAATAGTGGGCTACACTTTTCTCACCCCATGCTTCACACCTTCAGAATCGATATTTCCTGGTCGAAGTATCAGGGCCAATCAATCTGTTCCCTCATTCCCTCCAATCTCCCTCCAGGAAACCTCCTCCCCGGCCTCAGTCCCCCTGTCCCCCTGGATCCTGTAGCTGCACCTGGAGGGTCCCTGGTCCAGGGCGTCCTCTGGGGAGTCCCGCCAGCCCTAATGTGTCTGCCGGGCCGCGGTGAGCATGCCCTGGCCCATCATCCCTGCTCTCCCAGGAGGTCTAAGCTCGCTCTGCTCTGTGCCCCTAAGTCCCAGGGGAGCGACCAAGCTGCAGGCATAACTAATCTGTAGTCAGACCCCAAGGCACCTTTTCAAAGCCGTTATCTGGGACTTCCTTGGTGGCAGAGTGGTTAAGAATCCGCCTGCCAATACAGGGGACACAGGTTCGATCCCTGGTCCGGGAAGATCCCACATACCATGGAGCAACTAAGCCCGTGCGCCACAACTACTGAGCCTGCGCTCTACAGCCCGCAAGCCACAACTACTGAGCCCGCGTGCCACAACTACTGAAGCCCGTGTGCCTAGAGCCCCTGCTCTGCAACAAGAAAAGCCACCACAATGAGAAATCCAGGCACCACAACGAAGAGTAGCCCCGGCTCACCGCAACTAGAGAAAGCCTGCGCACAGCAACAAAGACCCAACGCGGCCAAAAATAAATAAATAAATAAATAAATAATAAATAAATTTATTTTTTTAAAAAAGCGGTTATCTGGGAAGGGAAGTAAAAATACATCAACAAAAGGGGGCCGGAGGAGCATTCCAGACCCTGTGATTGTACCCTTAGCATGAAGAGACTGTTTTCCTCAACGTTCAACCTGGGCTGTCTTGGCAGGATGTCAAGTTGACTGAGTCATTACCTGTTTATGTCCACAGGCCAATGTCTCCAGGACAGAAAGCTTCAAGCGAGAACCCGCCAGGAACTAGCGGGAATGACACGCCTTTCACTTGTGGAGGAAGCCACTCAAAGTGCCGTGACCAGTAAAACATGCCATGCACCAGGACTCTGCCATCCGTCTCGGGGCCCCAGGCACCCACGGGCCAGGCAGCTCCACCACTGGCCATCACTGGGGTCCTTTCTGCCCTTTCTCTCCTCCCCTTTCTACAAGTTTCCAGGGCTTGGTAGGGGGGAGGGGAGGCAGGGTGGGCAGCCTTGTAGAATTCACCTGTTTCTGGAAGATTCCCAACACTGCTGAGTTTTCTTCCAAAATGGATGATTTTTCCCAAAGGGTCTTAAGTGCTACAGACCTTCCACTTTCCTCTCCTTTCCTCATTTCTATCCCAAATTAAAAATGCCACATCTGGAAGTACAGCCGTGCTAGAACATCAGGAAATTTGTGAAGAATCACCTGAGATCCCAAAGCCCAGGGGACTGACCAGAACACAACAGCTATGAGCTGGCCTCCCCTTCCAAAAACCACTTGGTTACAATTCCCTCACCTACACATCTACGTGCAAACATGGTGAAAGAAGTCAAAGCTCTAACTGGTAGTTTCCATGAGCCCTTTAACAACCTATACAATGGAGATGGGTTTCTTCATCTTTAACAGATCTTTGTAAGCTAGACTAAAAGCACTGAGGTACCAAACTATATAGAGATAGTTGAAGAAACATGGGCAAGAGTGGCTCCCTTGTACTGGGTTGTCTTCTTGAGGCAGGAAATAGCTGGGCCCCAGGCTGAGCAACTGGAGTTGTCCCCTGTGGACAGACACTCCAAAATAGCAGGATCAAGAGAAGAGCTGAGGGGCTTCCCTGGTGGCGCAGTGGTTGAGAATCTGCCTGCCAATGCAGGGGACACGGGTTCGAGCCCTGGTCTGGGAAGATCCCACATGCCGCGGAGCAGCTGGGCCCGTGAGCCACAATTACTGAGCCTGCGCGACTGGAGCCTGTGCTCCGCAACAAGAGAGGCCGCGATAGTGAGAGGCCCGCGCACCACGATGAAGAGTGGCCCCCGCTTGCCGCAACTAGAGAAAGCCCTCGCACAGAAACGAAGACCCAACACAGCCATAAATAAATAAAATAAATTAAAAAAAAAAAACAACAACTATTAAGAGAAGAGCTGAGCCCTGCCCAGATAAGAGATAAAAGGCCACATATTCCTCATTCTCAGAGTCAAGGAGACCTTCCTGACTACACATGCACAGAAAGGCTCCTTGGGTCAAAAAGGGAGTGATGTCAACCTACCCATGGGCCTCTTTGCTAGAATCCGCCTTGGCTAAGAGATGCGCACGCACAGATGGGAGGACCCTGAGATCAACAAAATACGGACTCAGAATCAAGCAAAAGCAAGATGATTGGCCAAAGGAAACCTGGAAGAAACGCCCTATAAAAGTGATTCAAACTACCACAGGGGCAAGACTCTCTCTCTCTGAGCCCACCCGTGTGTCTAGCCACATGTACCCTTTTTCCTCCTAAGAAACACTTTACTTGTTTCACTCCTTTCCATCTCTTTGTGGGAATTCATTTCTGCACAGCTGAAGGACCAGGGCCTTGTCACCGGCCACTGGTCTAGCGGCGAGGAGGATTCAGCGCTCCCACTGCCGTGGCCTGACTTCAATCTCTGGCTGGGAACCGAAAGCCTGCTTCAAGTCACTGCAGGCCAAGGGCACCCGAGATCATTCTCGGCCCTGAGATGAAGCCAGAGACAGTGATGGGAAGCCTGGGGCCAGAGGTACAGGGAGGAGCTGGGGACTGGGAGCCGTAAGACCAAAGGCAGCGCTGGCCCTGGGGTCCCCTCTCATAGGAGTGATGAGCAGCAGCCCCACCCGACAAAGGAACTCTCACGTTACCAGAGATGACGCAAAACCAAGTGAAGTTCAGTGGAGTTTTACCCCAAACTCCACTTATATACGTGATCGATTTAAAATATACACACACAGCAGGAAGGGTCTTTGAATTCTTTCTGAACGCATGAAAACTCTTAGACACTGCCATTCAGAGACCATTAATTAGAAAGACACACATTCCCCTAAATGTTCAGAGAAGGCAGTAGACGTGTTTAAGGAATAATAGGAATGGTAAAATAGATGAATGATTAAAAAGAAAAAGAAGTTTTAATGACTAGTGGTTCCTAAAAACTTAAACTAGAAATACCATATGATTCAGCAATTCTACTTCTGGGCATGTGACCAAAAGAGCTGAAAGCAGAGTCTCAAAGAGATATTTGCACACCCACGTTCACAGCACCATTATTCACAACAGCCAAAGGTAGAAGGAACACAGTGTCCACTGATGGATACACAGGTAAGCAAAATGCAGTATAAACATACATAGGAATATTATTCAGTCTTAAAAAGGAGGGAGATTCTGATAATCTACAGCGTGGATGAACCTTGAGGACATCAGGTTAAGCAAAGTAAGCCAGTCACAAAAAAGACAAATACTGTAGGATTTCACTACAGGAGGCAGATTCAAAGGGTGGGTGCCAGGGGCTGGGGAAGCAGTGGGGAGTTAGTGTTAATGCAGACAGAGTTTCAGTTTTGAAAGATAAGAGCTCTAAAGACGGATGGTGGTGATGGTTACACAACAACACGAATGTACTTAATACCACCAAACCATAGTCTTAAAAATGATTGCTAATCATCGGGAAAATGCAAATCAAAACCACAATGAGATATCACCTCGCACATGTCAGAATGGCCATCAGCAAAAAGAATACAAATAATAAATGTTGGCGAGGATGTGGAGAAAAGGGAACCCTCATACCTACCCTCCTACACTGTTAGTGGGAATGTAAATTGGTGCAGCCAATATGGAAAATAGTATGGAGATTCCTCAAAAAACTAAAAACAGAATGACCATATGATCTAGCAATTCCACTCCTGGGTATATATCTGGAAAAAAACCCCAGAAACACTAATTCCAAAAGATACGTGCACCTCAATGTTCATAGCAGTGTTATTTACAATTTCCAAGATACGGGAACAACCTAAGTGTCCATCAACAGACGAGTGGATAAAGATGTGGTGTATGTATACAAGGGAATACTGCTCAGCCATTTAAAAGAGTGAAATTTCGGCTCGCCCTCCACACGGCGCAGGCCACGTGCCAGGGGCGCGTGTGTCACAACGGGGGAACCTGCAGCACCGTCCTCCTGCCGAGGGGTGCCTTCTCCTTCCAGTGTGACCGTGCACTCCATTTCACCACCCGGTTCTGTGAACTGGCCGTGTGGCTGACACGGTCTTTGTGCTCCGGCCAGGTGTCAGGCCTGTGCCTCTGAGGTGGGAGAGTCGAGTTCAGGACATTGGACCACCAGAGACTTCCCGGCCCCACGTAATATCAGCGAAAGCTCTCTCAGAGATCTCCGTCTCAAAACTAAGACCCAGCTCCACACAACGACCAGCAAGCTCCAGTGCTGTACACCCTATGCCAAACAACTAGCAAGACAGGAATACAACCCCACCCATTAGCACAGAGGCTGCCTAAAATCATACTAAGTTCACAGACACCCCAAAACACACCACCGGACGTGGCCCTGCCCACCAGAAAGACAAGATCCAGCCCCAACCATCAGAACACCAGCACCAGTCCCCTCCACCAGGAAGCCTACACAAGCCACTGAACCAACCTCACCCACTGGGGGCAGACACTAAAAACAACAGGAACTATGAACCTGCAGCCTGCGAAAAGGACACCCCAAACACAGTAAGTTAAACAAAATGAGAAGACAGAGAAATACACAGCAGATGAAGGAGCAAGGTAAAAACCCGCCAGACCAAACAAATGAAGAGGAAATAGGCAGTCTACCTGACAAAGAATTCAAAGTAATGATAGTAAAGAGGATCCAAAACCTTGGAAAAAGAACGGAGAAAATACAAGAAACATTTAACAAGGACCTAGAAGAACTAAAGAGCAAACAAACAATGATGAACAACACAATAAAGGAAATTAAAAATTATCTAAAAGGAATCAATAGCAGAATAACTGAGGGAGAAGAATGGGCAAGTGACCTGGAAGATAAAATAGTGGAAATAACTACCACAAAGCAGAATAACTAAAAAAGAATGAAAAGAATTGAGGACAGTCTCAGAGACCTCTGGGACAACATTAAACGCACCAACATTCAAAATATAGGGGTCCCAGAAGAAGAAGAGAAAAAGAAAGGGACTAAGAAAATACTTGAAGAGATTACAGTTAAAAACTTCCCTAACATGGGAAAGGAAATAGTCAATCAAGTCCAGGAAGCGCAGAGACTCCAATACAGGATAAATCCAAAGAGAAACACACCAAGACACATACTAATCAAACTATCAAAAATTAAATACAAAGAAAAACCATTAAAAGCAGCAAGGGAAAAGCAACAAATAACATAAAAGGGAATCCCCATAAGGTTAACAGTTGATCTTTCAGCAGAAACTCTGCAAGCCAGAAGGGAGTGGCAGGACATATTTAAAGTGATGAAAGGGAAAAACCTACAACCAAGATTACTCTACCCAGCAAGGATCTCATTCAGATTTGATGGAGAAATTAAAACCTTTACAGACAAGCAAAAGTTAAGAGAATTCAGCACGACCAAACCAGCTTTACAATAAATTCTAAAGGAACTTCTCTAGGCAGGAAACACAAGAAAAGGAAAACACCTACAAAAACATACCCAAAACAGTTAAGAAAATGGTAATAGGAACATATATATTGATAACTACCTTAAATATAAATGGATTAAATGCTCCAACCAAAAGACACAGACTGGCTGAATGGATACAAAAACAAGACCCGTATATATGCTCTCTACAAGAGATGCACTTCAGATCAAGGGACACATACAGACTGAAAGTAAGGGGATGGAAAAAGATATTCCATGCAAATTGAAATCAAAAGAAAGCTGGAGTAGCAATTCTCATATCAGACAAAATAGACTTTAAAATAAAGACTATTACAAGAGACAAAGAAGGACACTGCATAATGATCAAGGGATCAATTCAAGAAGAAGATATAACAATTGCAAATGTTTATGCACCCAACATAGGAGCACCTCAATATATAAGGCAAGTGCTAACAGCCATAAAAGGGGAAATTGACAGTAACACAATATAGTAGGGGACTTTAACACCGCACTTTCACCAATGGACAGATCATCCAAAATGAAAATAAATAAGGAAACACAAGCTTTAAATGACATATTAAACAAGATGGACTTAATTGATATTTATAGGACATTCCATCCAAAACCAACAGTATACACTTTCTTCTCAAGTGCTCATGGAACATTCCCCAGGATAGATCATATCTTGGGTCACAAATCAGGCCTTGGTAAATTTAAGAAAACTGAAATCATATCAAGTATCTTTTCCGACCACAATGCTATGAGACTAGATATCAATTACAGGAAAAAAACTGTAAAAAATACAAACACATGGAGGCTAAACAATACACTACTTAATAACCAAGAGATCACTGAAGAAATCAAAGAGAAAATCAAAAAATACCTAGAAACAAATGACAATGAAAACACGACGACCCAAAACCTATGGGATGCAGCAAAAGCAGTTCTAAGAGGGAAGTTTACAGCAATACAATCTTACCTCAAGAAACAAGAAACATCTCAAATAAACAACCTAACCTTACACCTAAAGCAATTAGGGAAAGAAGAACAAAAAAACCCGAAAGTTAGCAGAAGGAAAGAAATCATAAAGATCAGATCAGAAAAAAATGAAAAAGAAATGAAGGAACCAATAGCAAAGATCAATAAAACTAAAAGCTGGTTCTTTGAGAAGATAAACAAAATTGATAAACCATTAGCCAGACTCACCAAGAAAAAAAAGGGAAAAGACTCAAATTAACAGAATTAAAAATGAAAAAGGAGAAGTAACAACTGACACTGCAGAAATACAAAGGATCATGAGAGATTACCACAAGCAACAATATGCCAATAAAATGGAAAACCTGGAAACAATGGACAAATTCTTAGAAAAGCACAACCTTCCAAGACTGAACCAGGAAGAAACAAAATATAAACAGACCAATCACAAGCACTGAAATTGAAAGTGTGATGAAAAATCTTCCAACAAACAAATGCCCAGGACCAGATGGCTTCACAGGCAAATTCTCTCAAATATTTAGAAAAGAGCTAACACCCATCCTTCTCAAACTCTTCCAAAATACAGCAGACGAAGGAACCCTCCCAAACTCATTCTATGAGGCCACCATCACCCTGATACGAAAACCAGACAAAGATGTCACAGAAAAAGAAAACTACAGGCCAATATCACTGATGAACATAAATGAAAAAATCCTCAACAAAATGCTAGCAAACAGAATCTAACAGCACATTAAAAGGATCATACACCATGATCAAGTGGGGTTTATCCCAGGAATGCAAGGATTCTTCAATATACACAAATCAATCAATGTGATACACCATATAAACAAACTGAAGGATAAAAACCATATGATCATCTCAATAGGTGCAGAAAAAGCTTTCATAAAAATTCAACACGCATTTATGATAAAAACGCTCCAGAAAGTAGGCATAGAGGGAACCTATCTGTTGGCTGTGACAAACCCACAGCCAACATCGTTCTCAGTGGTGAAAAACTGAAACCATTTCCTCTAAGATCAGGAACAAGACAAGGTTGCCCACTCTCACCACTATTATTCAACATAGTTTTGGAAGTTTTAGCCACAGCAATCAGAGAAGAAAAAGAAATAAAAGGAATCCAAATCAGAAAAGAAGAAGTAAAACTGTCACTGTTTGCAGATAACATGATACTATACATAGAGAATCCTAAAAATGCTACCAGAAAATTACCAGAGCTAATCAATGAATCTGGTAAAGTTGCAGGATATAAAATTAATGCACAGAAATCTCTTGCATTCCTATACACTAACAATGAAAAATATGAAAAAGAAATTAAGGAAACACTCCCACTTACCACTACAACAAAAAGAATAAAATACTTAGGAATAAACCTACCTAAGGAGACAAAAGACCTGTATGCAGAAAACTATAAGACACTGATGAAAGAAATCAAAGACGATACAAATGGAGAGATATACCATGTTCTTGGATTGGAAAAATCCACATTGTGAAAATGACTATACTACCCAAAGCAATCTACAGATTCAATGCAATCCCTATCAAACTACCAATGGCATTTTTCACAGAACTAGAACAAAAAAATTTCACAATTTGTATGGAAACACAAAAGACCCCGAAAAGCCAAAGCAATCTTGAGAAAGAAAAACAGAGCTGGAGGAATCAGGCTACCTGGCTTCAGACTATACTACAAAGCTACAGTAATCAAGACAGTATGGTACTGGCAAAAAAACAGAAATATAGATCAATGGAACAGGATAGAAAGCCCAGAGACAAACCCACGCACATATGGTCACCTTATCTTTGACAAAGGAGGTAAGAATATACAATAGAGAAAAGACAGGCTCTTCAATAAGTGGTGCTGGGAAAACTGGACAGCTACATGGAAAAGAATGAAATTAGAACACTCCCTAACACGGTATACAAAAATAAACTCAAAGTGGATTAAAGACCTAAATGTAAGGCCAGACACTATAAAATTCTTAGAGGAAAACATAGGCAGAACACTCTATGACGTAAATCACAGCAAGATCCTTTTTCACCCACCTCCTAGAGAAATGGAAATAAAAACAAAAATAAACAAATGGGACCTAATGAAACTTCAGAGCTTTTGCACAGCAAAGGAAACCATAAACAAGACGAAAAGACAACCCTCAGAATGGGAGAAAATATTTGCAAATGAAGCAACTGACAAAGGATTAATCTCCAAGATTTACAAGCAGCTCATGCAGCTCAATATCAAAAAAACAAACAACCCAATCAAAAAATGGGCAGAAGACTTAAATAGACATTTCTCCAGAGAAGATACACAGATTGCCAGCAAACACATGAAAGGATGCTCAACATCACTAATCAGTAGAGAAATGCAAATCAAAACTACAATGATGTATCACCTCACACTGGTCAGAATGGCCATCATCAAAAAATCTAGAAACAATAAATGCTGGAGAGGGTGTGGAGAAAAGGGAACACTCTTGCACTGTTGGTGGGAATGTAAATTGATACAGCCACTATGGAGAACAGTATGCAGGTTCCTTAAAAAACTAAAAATAGAACTACCATACGACCCAGCAATCCCACTACTAGGCATATACCCTAAGAAAACCATAGTTCAAAAAGAGTCATGTAGGGCTTCCCTGGTGGTGCAGTGGTTGAGAATCTGCCTGCCAATGCAGGGGACACGGGTTCGAGCCCGGGTCTGGGAAGATCCCACATGCCGCGGAGCAACTGGGCCCATGAGCCACAACTACTGAGCCTGCACGTCTGGAGCCTGTGCTCCGCAACAAGAGAGGCCGCGATAGTGAGAGGCCCGTGCACCGTGATGAAGAGTGGCCCCCGCTTGTCACAACTAGAGAAAGCCCTCGCACAGAAACGAAGACCCAACACAGCCAAAATTAATTAATTAATTAATTAATTTAAAAAAAGTCATGTACCACAATGTTCATTGTAGTTCTATTTACAATAGCCAGGACGTGGAAGCAACCTAAGTGTCCATCGACAGATGAATGGATAAAGAAGATGTGGCACATATATACAATGGAATATTATTCAGTCATAAAAAGAAAAGAAATTGAGTTATTTGCAGTGAGGTGGATGGACCTAGAGTCTGTCATACAGAGTGAATTAAGTCAGAAAGAGAAAAACTAATACTGTATGCTAACACACATATATGGTATCTAAAAAAAAAAAAAAGGTACTGAAGAACCTAGGGGCAGAACAGGAATAAAGACGCAGACATAGAGAATGGACTTGAGGCCACGGGGAGGGGGAAGGGTAAGCTGGGACGAAGTGAGAGCGTGGCATGGACATATATACACTACCAAATGTAAAACAGATAGCTAGTGGGAAGCAGCCACATAGCACAGGGAGATCAGCTTGGAGCTTTGTGACCACCTAGAGGGGTGGGATGGGAAGGGTGGGAGGGAGATGCAAGAGGGAAGATATATGGGGATATATGTATGTGTATAGCTGATTCACTTTGTTATACAGCAGAAACTAACACACCATTGTAAAGCAATTATACTCCAATAAAGATGTAAAAAATAAATAAATAGAAAAAGAGTGAAATTTTGCCATTTGCAGCAACAAGGATGCTTGGAGGGCATTATGCTAAGTCAGACAGAGAAAGACAAATACCATATGATATCACTTATATGTGGAATGTAAAAAATACAACAAACTAGTGAATAAAACAAAAAAGAAGCCGACTCAGAGAACAAACTACTGGTTACCAGTGGGGAGAGGGATAGGGAGAGGGGCAATATAGGAGTAAGGGATTTTAAAAAAGGGTTATTGTCGGATTATATGAAATCATGTGTGTGAAGCTTTTGAAAATTGTAAAGCACTATAGAATTTAAAGAATCTTTCATTCAATTAAAAAAGTTTTTAAAAAATAAAAATGGTTAAGATGGCAAATTTTATGTTATGTGTATTTTACCATCAAAAAAAAGTTTTTTAATGACAAGTAGTATGCAGATAGCAGTGGTAATTCTGTAACTACATCAAAAACATCCAGCCAGGGCAGCACTTTATGGACAAAGTGTTTTTCAAAGGATACAAAGGTGAACTTTTACAAAGGCATCAGCTCTGCAGTCACCCAGTTTGAACCACGAAGCCAGAAATCACAGTCAAGCTCAAACACCACAGTTTGAATTTTAGATAATAAAATCGAACTGCTTTAAAGTGGCAAATAATTAAAGCAACTACCTCATAAGTCCCCATGACCAGTATCAATTGGGGGCAAATACCAAAGAATGCTGACTTACTATCAGTAAGGCACATTTCTTATGACAACTTGGTACCAAAAATATATCCAGCGCTCCTGAAAAAGTCTTCTACAAAGTTATGTGATACGAAAAAACAACATTTCTTAATGTGTACTAATAAAGCCCCATGCTGAATAGAATTCTGTGACGAGGCTACCTGTATTGTATTTTCTGGAAGTTTGGGGTTTTTTTGGCCACACTGCGTGGCTTGTGGGATCTTAGTTCCCCGACCAGGGATCAAACCCAGGGCCATGGCAGTGAAAGTGTGGAGTCCTAACCACTGGACCGCCAGGGAATTTCCTGGAAGCATTTTTTTTTTTTTTTTTAATGAAAATCAATTTTGAAATACTTTCTGGAAAAAAAGGGGAAATTGGATCCAGGAATCAAAGCCTACTGCATAAAGGAAATGAATAACCATCATTGCCAACTATTATCTCTCTGTCATGATTAACGACATAGGAAAATCTGGATTACACCACGAGGGAAATTTCAAACTAATACAACAAGGTTAACAAAGCACATGTCCGGGACTTCTCTGGTGGTCCAGTGGGTAAGACTCCGTGCTCCCAATGCAGGGGGGCCTGGGTTCAATCCCTGGTTGGGGAATTAGATCCCACATGCATGCCACAACTAAGAGTTTGCACGCCTTAACTAAGAAGTCTGTATGCCTCAACTAAAGATCCCACGTGCCACAGCTAAGACCCAGCACAGCCAAAATAAATAAATAAATAAATACTTTTTAAAAAATACACTTATAAAAACAAAACAACAAAAAAAAACACATGTCCATGAAGGTGGCACATGGGCTGTGGTCCCCTGTGAGGTTCGGGACACCTGTGTATGGAGGTTCCTACCTCTTGGTGATCTGGCTGGGCTCCTGCAGACCTGGGTCCAGGTCAAAGCCCTCGTTATCCAGCAGCCTTCGCAGTGTCACGTCAGCCAGCTGCTCCATGATCTTGAACACCTCATCTAGGTTCAGAAACATGGAGAAGTCCCGCTCCTTATTCCGTGTGGTGATGCGGATGGTATCCGTCAGAAAGACGTTGGACGTCCTCTCCAACTTCTGGATGTCAACCCAAGGGACTACAAGTTTAACTAGAAGAGAAAAAAGGGCAAATACAGATTTTACCCTCAAATGTAACCCAAACTTGAATGCACCAGCAACAGTGCAAAGCTTTTCCTGCAGCTGAAATGCAAATAGCTTCCAAACCAGAGCAGGAAAGAGGAAACACAGGAACTGCTTCACAGCTGTTCGTTAGAACCCAACCCACGTTCTCACAATTATCTTAAAGGTTTAAGTAAAACTTCCCAGGTTGCTGGCTACCGCACACATACCAGGGACATCATTCTGCCATACCAAGTTAACAACGTGAAAACCTTCCCCCAAATAGTTCAACTTAAATATTTGCAAAATACGCAGCTGTTTCTTGATCCACATAAATTCTGGTTTCAATAGCAGCATTCATGGTATAAGCTATGAGAAATCAGAGGTCAAAAGAGGATTCGTGATCTGGTTTAGAGGCACAGGCCTAACATTTAGACTATGTCAAGTGACAGTTGCTCAAATCTTGGAAAACAGAGCACAAGTAGTTTTTACTGAAGTACTATGGTACCAACTGTACAGTGTATAAACTAGCATTCTGTTCTCAGAAGTGTTTCCAGTGCAGTGGTAGTTAGGCTAGCGGGCTGATGCAGAGCAAATGGGGAGAGACATACCTAACAACTTAAAATGATAAATGTTATCAAATATTAGGAATCATTTCTTTTTTCCAAGTTTTATCAACTTAACAAAATCAGGTTTAGTGACGATGACTGATAAATATCAGAAAATAACTCATTTTCCTTTTCAAATGAAAAAGGGAATGATGAACTGTTTTTTATTTCTATCATGTCTCTCCATTTATTTTGCAATAATGTTTTCAGTGCTTTAATCATTTCAAAGTCCACATTTCTACATCAGGCATGAGAATAAGCTTCTTCGGCTACTTCTAGTTGCTTTTTTATAGTTTTTTTTCACACACACAGACACACTCCATCTATGCTATCAGCTTTCTCTCGTTAAGCATCTACCTTGCGAAGAGCCCTGCACTTAAGAAGCGCGTTCAAATAGGAAAAACAGACATGTAAACAAAGAAGCAACCACTGACTGGACAGGACCCAAAAGAGATGCAAAGAGAGGACAAATTACAAGGGCACCAGGGAAGGCTTCCTGGAGGTGAAAAACTGTGAACTGAATTTTAAAGGATGAACAAGAGTTCCCAAATGGGCCTAAGAATGAGGAAGGCCAGGAGAGACAGGGTGTTCATTTTGAGAAGCATTTCAGAAAGCAGAAGAGCAAGGATGGCATGGGTTAGGTAAGAGCACATTCCAAGGGTGAGGAAGGCTGTGCACACAGGGGGCATGTACTGGGGTGTCTGAGCCCAGGCTGGTGGCATAGGGAAAGACACGGGGTGACCATGTGCAGGACGCTGGCCACAGCGGCGTGCAACAGGACCCCGCCCACTGGTTCCACGTGAAATAGAAACAAACGCAGGAAGAAAAAAATATATACTTAAATATATAAATATAGATACAGCACATACACCACCCTGCGAGGGCCCTTGAAACAATATTTGTTACGGAACAAGTTTCAATGGTAATGACTTTGAATGTTTCAATATACAATTGACCCTGTGGCTTCCCTTTTTCGCCCTGGAATCCCACTGCCCAGAACGATGACGGTGGGTGGAAAAATGTGTGAGAAGTGAATCCCTGCCTGGATCTCAGGGGGTCCCACGTGAGGAACCCCCTTCTAGGAACAACTGCTACTCTCCCAGGAGCAGTCGTGACCTTCAGGCCTGGGAATTCTCTAAACGGCCCCCCTGGATTCAGAAGCACAAGCTGTCCCATTCCTTTAGAACTCCTGGGCCATCAGTTACAATACTGTTTTCAAAGTATTAGATATATAGTAGCAAAAACCCTTCAGTACGGTTTTTGCATGAAGGGAGCTACACAGAAAGGATCCTTAAGGCAGGACAAGAAATGAATTCCAGCAAAACCAAACCTCCTTAGATTCGGACTGACATGTACACACTCCAATATATAAAATAGATAACTAATAAGGACCTACTGTATAGCACAGGGAACTCTACTCAATACTCTGCAATGACCTCTATGGGAAAAGAATCTAAAAAAGAGGGGATATATGTATATGTATAACTGATTCACTTTGCTGTAGAGCAGAAACTAGCACAACATTGTAAATCAACTATACTCCAATAAAAACTTAAAAAAGAAAATCAAACCTCCTTAGTGGTAGTCGTATATGTAATACAATATGATTGTCTGCATAGGGCATTTGAAAATTAATCATGTGTGACCTGTTATGTCTCAACCACTTATTTAAATCTTTTGTCGTCTAACTATTCACGTCACGAGTGGTCTCGGGACCAGCGCTGAGCGTCCCATGGGCCAGCTCCACCTGGGAGGGACCCAATCGCCCCTCACTTACGCTCCTTGCCCAGGAAGAAGGAATAGAAGCAGAGGTGGTTGATGCTGAGATAGAGCCAGCCTTGACGGGGCACCCTGCCCTTCCAGCAGCAGCACGAGTAATAGGTGACCAGCTTCTCGGCCTCCGGGAAGTTGAACCTGGCCTCGAACTTCACCAAGGCCTCTCGGAACTTCTCGGGTTCCTCCTCCTGCTCGGCCAGCCTGCTGCTTGTCTCCTCGGCGATCAGAGCCTGACGCACAGAGAGAAGGGTCCCCGGGTCAGGAGAAGGGCAAGGACAACCGCGCACGGGCAGCCGGGGAGCCGGCCCCGCTCAGACGCACCCACAGGATGGATAAGGACCCCGTGCACCTCCCCCAGAAACACGCCCACGGGGGGAGAAGGCAAGCTGGGGGGTAACCTCAGCACCAGTCTCTCTCTTGGCCGCTCGCCAGCCATCAGGCTTTGGACAAATCTCTGACTCCCAAGCCCCAGTTCTCAAACATGTTACTACTTTATAATCTCTCCCTGCGCCTCCCTCCAGAGACACGAGTCAGAGAGAGAGTCAAGTGACTGTCTCGGGTGTGTGAACTCAATGCATCAACCCTGAAGAACCACCCAAGTTGGAGTTTAAAAGTTGGTCTTTTTACAGAAATGAACCTACCTACGAAACAGAAACAGAATCACGGACGTAGAGAACAGACTGGGGGATGGCAAGGGGGAGGAGGGTGGGAGAGGGATGGAGTGGGAGTTTGGGGTTAGCAGATGCAAACCATTACACATAGGATGGATAAACAACAAGGTCCTACTGTATAGCACAGGGAACTATATATCCAGTATCCTTGATACACCATAATGGAAAAGAATATTTTTTAAAAACGTATATATAACTGAATCATCTTGCCGTACAGCAGAAACTAACACAACATTCTAAATCAACTATACTTCAATAAAAATAAGTATATAAATAAATAAGTGTTGGTCTTTAAAAAAAGAAAAACAACTCACGAACGTCTTCCTCATTGGGTTCAAAAATTGGGTGTAAAGCCAATAACGCCTGCCTGTGTGACACCTGATACACTCCACCACCACTGTATCACCTCTGGTCCTCTAAGGCAGAAAAGGGCCGGGGTGGCCGAGGTTCCTGAGGTTGTCGATACCTCCAAAGCACTTCGGTATACGGGGAGGCAAGATGGGAAAGAAGAATCTGAATCTACAATTGCTTTGTTGATGACAAACAATAGTGAGGATCCTCTCTAAATCTGGGGCGAGGGGGTAGACGTGCCTAGAATGTAAGCTGTGGCCTGATCCTAAGGGTGAGAGCACATTGCCAGTATCAGAGTTCTGATTCCCATTCCTGAGAGCTCACTGTACATTTTTTTTCACCCAGAATTTCTTCTGTTCAGGAACTCCCCGGCCTCAGGCCTTACATATGCTAGTCGATTTTTAAAATACACTGTAATTCTATCTTTTTATTTATTTTTATTAGCATCTTCCTTCCTTTCTATTCTTGTATGGGTGGTTTCACAAAAGGCTAATAAGATAAGGCCACTTTTGGGGGAATTGCTACCCAATCTGCATTGCACAAGCGGTTTTAGAAAATATCCTGTGCATTACCATTAAAATAAAAATGTAATTTAAAATTACTTTAAAAGTCAATCTGAAATTTCAAGTGATTCGCATTTCCCTCATTACGTTTTTCTTTCTTTTCCAAATTTTATTTAACAAGACATTATAAAATATAAATGTTATAATTAAGAGAGGTATTTTTTTTAAAGCATGTCTAATATACAATAAATGCTCTGCACCTTGAAACGTGAAGGGGATTTTTTTTTTTTTTTTTAATTTTTATCTCACTTTTTCACTGCACCACACAGCACGTGGGATCTGAGTTCCCCAACCGTGGATCTAACTCGCACCCCCTGCATTGGAAGCACGCCGTCTTAACCACTGGACCGCCAGGGAAGTCCCTGAAGGGGATTTTTTAAGAAGCCTCTACAGCAAACAGTCACGGCTCCAGACAAGGGCGGCCACACAGACTGCTGGCGTCCTTGTCTGCTGGGTCCAGTTACAGCACACCTCAAATCAGAGGGGTTCCTTTGAAGCTCCACAGAGCAGTCAATGGTCAGGTTTTGAGTAGGAAAGCCCCAATTCCCAGATCCTTCAAATCTGCCCAGGGCAAAGGGAGAACCAACACCACATGGTGGCCCCAGAGGCTCGACCAGCCTCCGACCAGCCAGACCCCTCAATCCCCGGCCCCTGCTCCAGGCCAGCAGTCTCCCTGGGAAGTAAAAGGCATGTTCGCTATGAAGTGTTAAGGGATCAGAATATGACACCCCATAATATGCCGCTCTGGCATAAGAATTATTTTGAGCTAAAGACACTTGACAAACGGCAGATGCCAAAAAAGCTCTCTGCCCTCCCCCACTATTTACCTAAAAACAGGACACAAATTCCCGTTTCTAAAGGTGTCTCCCCATCCTGTGCCAGAAAGAGGAAAGCAGCTCTTAGACTCTGAATCACCAGAGACAACTCTGGACTCTGACCAACTCCAGAGGCACCAGCAGGAACCGACAGGATGAACCCGACTGGAGCAGTCGGTCTCACTCCAGTACCCAGTGTCCGGCAGTTTGCTGCCCTAAAAGGCCACACTCCTGTTCCTTTGACTCCTCACTTCTCTACAAATGCACTGTTCTTCGTTACGATGCTGCCCAAGCCCCAGGTCCTAAGCGTCCCTTTGAGTTACTCATCACAGAGTTTCTCCTACCTGTCTGTGGGCCACAAAGGCTGATAAACTCTGTTTTTCTCATTAATCTGTCTTTTGTCAGTTTAATTTCCAGGCCCCTGGCACAGAACCTAAGAGGGTACAGGAAAAGTTTTTCCCTCCCCTACAGAAGCTTTCTGAAAGCCACTGCAGCAGAAATGAATTTCCTTGCTCCCAACTAAGAGGAGAAACACCTAAATCAAAGAACCACCACAACCAACGTGAGACCAAGAAAAGGGGGTAAATGTGAAAAATAACTGTGAACCGGGTACTTCTGTTGCTAAGCCCCAGTGCAGCCTGACCCAAGGAACCAAGTTGGACCAGGCTGCGGTGGTAACACACGAGATGGACAAGACCCGCCAGGGCTGGCGCCCACCTGCTAACCCCACAGGCCAGAGGTAACAGCAGGAGACACCAGACAACACTGTCATTCCACCTGGACTCAGAAGACTGGTCTTCTACCGGATCCCACAAGTATCCCCAATCCCCAAATGAAAAAGGTGCTCTTGTTTTGTCCTTTTAAATTCAAGAATTCACTCTAAGACCCTTTACTAAAAGCCAAAGCACGTGGGGTGCTGGAAAGGCACACTTTGGGGAAGAAAAAACAACACTCTAGGATGTTTTACCCTAAAGGACGAAAACTATATTACAGGCTAATGTGTTAAAGTGTTTAGTAAGACAGTTAAATTTAGAATGAGAAACGGTCTCTCCCTGCCTGAGAGGGTTTTTAAAGCACCGGTTACCAATCATGCTTTTGCAGTGAGACCTGTTACATAAGACATAGCTCACAGCAGGTATGGAGAGAGACCTCCCCAAACAGTCCTCTCTTTTCTCAAAACTTTTTTGGTTTTAATTCTTCACTTAACATATTTTAAGAATAAATATCCACTTTCAGAAGGAGGAAAGTGCTAGGTCCAACAAAATAAAAGAGGGAAAAGATGTCACAGCTGCTAAAAGAGTTGGGAGTAACTAACTTCAGGAGGCAAATAACATTGTTGCTGTGCAAAAACATGAATCTTAGCATTTTTTTTTTTCCCTGAGATAAAAAAGGACCTTCACTTCTGTAAAGGGTAACGAAACCTCAGGCCTGAGAATGAGGCTTTTGTTGGTTTTTGTTTTTTTTTTAATTTCAGGTGACTTTTGTCAGACTGACTCTGCAAAATTTGACTGCTGACAAGTCAAACTCATTTTGCTTCAGGTATTAAGCCAAGAAGTTCAATTATAGTGGAGAACACTGTCAAAGGAAAAGAATATGATTGAAAATGCTGTAGTGTCTAGAATGTTCTAAGGACGTGATAAGAAAGATGGGGAAACGGGGAGAAACATCGCAGGGCAGGGACCTACCTTCACCTTCCCTTTGACAAAACTGGCTATGTCATCTTTATTATCGAAGACGGACAAGGTGTGGAGGAGGTTTTGCTCTAGCCAATCCCAGTGCTGGTTTATTTCCTCCAACGTGGCACCTGGGTTAGAACAGAAAAAGACACAGAGATTAAGAGACAAAAGCAATTCTTAGAATATGAACTCACTTTCCAAATACGAGTCCTGCATTTATGTTATTAAAACATTCCGGTTTCTCACATCCCAGTTTGCTGGCTGAAAAGGCAGAGGCAACCTCCTCTGGGGCCCTGGTCCCAGTCACCACAGCACTGGGGTTTGGGAACACCCATCCCTCTGCCACATGGATGGGCCAGCCAACCAGCCGAGTCATCCCCGGGACCTCTCTGTGGGCGTCCTGCCAGCCTCACTAACACGTGGAATTCTGACCACCTCCACTCAAGTGACAGAAACATCTGTAATTATACAGCCATTCCAGGGGAAACAAGCCCCAGGGTGACCAACTCTGAACATTCTCACAGAATTTCCCCCGTAAGAATGAGGGTCCCTCAAAAGGGACCTCAGCCCAAGTTCACAGAGAGAGACCTCTTGAGATGGCTCTGCCAGTGGCCTGAGGGCGTTGCCACTAGGACATTTCCAGGTTTATCAATCTGTACTTCATATCTTTTATTAAAAAAATCCCTTAAAACAGATATAAAAAGAGGTTTTATTGTACATGTTAAAACAAAACCACAGAAACATTAAATGGTACCTAGTAAGTTAATTTCTTTCAAAGGCAACTAAAAACACAATCAACCTATTAGTGAAGCATTAAGCAACATTGTTACCAAAAAGCTTAGACATCTTAGTTGTCATTATTTCCTCCTAGTCCTCCCCACTGGACATGGGCACACTGTGCCAGCTCCAAGTGGTGTGGCAGAGGTTTGATCAAGTCCATGACTTGAAGCAAGCACGGTCTTGCACAAGAAGAGGCATGTGTACATCGGGTATGTCTAGTGTGGAAATAGGTGAATGCCCGGCTAGGAGGGCTGGGTTTCCCAAATGGGAAGCCAAAGATACTTCTAACCTCAAAGAGCTGGCGGACAAGCAACAGTGCAGAATAATCTAGCCAACGTGAGAGGCATAATGACCAACAGAGTCACGTACCACTTACACAGAAGCCAGACATGCATTATGCTACCTCTGAGCTTTCTCTCTCTCTGTTACCTGCAGCGTTCCTCTCCCCAGAGTGTGAACATATGTGAGGACCTTATAAATATCCCACACATAGAAATGCCAGAGAACTCACCTTGGACCTGTGGATTTGGGGTGAGTATGCAGAACATCTGTACTAGGACTACTGTTCTGATGGGCACTTTGGGAAGGAGTAAAAAGAAGAATCTAAGAGAACTCTCATTTTTCCTCATAAGGAAAAATGAGAGTTTAAAACAATGGTATTTATTTCCCTGTATTCTCCAATTTTTAGGCATGGCATTGCCAAAGCAATGTCCTTTGGTCATCACTAGAGCAGACTTCTCGTCCTTCTGATAAGGGCACTAATCCCATCGGGGGGCCCCACCCTCATGACCTCATCTGAACCTAATCACCTCCCAAAGGTCCCACCTCCAAATACCACCACGCTGGGGGGTGAGGGCGTCAACATTTGAATCTGCGGAGTGGAGGGGGACACCATTCAGTCCATAACAACCAGTGACCCTACCCAGCTCTCCATAAGTCCTACCTCCCCTGTCTTGCTCTTTTGGGATCATAAACCCAAGAAGTAACCCACTTGGGGTAAGTGGCCATGAACTCTATCTACTTCCCATCCACCTAGGAGGCCCCTGCAGTCTCAGGAAGCCCCTGGCCCTTCAGGCTCCCTACCCCTCTTATGGGAGGGAGAGATCATTTTGAAACAACGGCCTCACACCACAAGTTTCCAGGCTCCACAGCAGGACTCCCTTGAAGTTTCCAAACAATGTCCCCCTGAACTGAGGACGCACACCGTCTGCTCCTCACATTCAGCACTGACGTGGCTGAGGTGGGCATCTAATTTACCTGCCTCTGGCTTAATTCTCCTTGCCCGTTCAGTGTCCTCGGGTGGCAGCTACATAAGTGTCAGTCACCAGGACACCCCCTAAGTCTCGTTGGTCAGCAATGGCTTTTTTCTTTTTGCGGGGTGGGTGGAGGGACAGCACATCACACGATTCATCTCAGGAGAGAGTCTTAGGGCCACTGAAGCCAATAAATTTGCACAGGCTCCTTGGGGTGGGCAGCTCTCTGCTCTTCTCTGGCACTTTAACGTTTCTTCTCTCTAGATCTTTTTTTTTTTTTAATTTAACTTTTATTTTATATTGGAGTATAGTTGATTTACAATGTTGTGTTAGTTTCAGGTGTACAGCAAAGGGATTCAGTTATACATATACATATAGCCACTCTTTTTCAGATTCTTTTCTCATACAGGTTATACAGAGTATTTAGTAGAGTTCCCTGTGCTGTACAGTAGGTCCTTGTTGATTATCTATTTTATATATAGTAGTGTGTATATGTTAATCCCAAACTCCTAAATTTATCCCTCCCCCCTCCATAGATTGTTATCCTTTATTATGCATCATAATAAAACCAACTGGTCAGAATTTTTTTTTTAAAAAAAGGGCAAGGAATACATGGAAAAAAGAATATCTGTATCGGCCTTCAATCTTTTGCCATATGTTTTCATATACTTCCTAATTTACGAAAAAAAAAAAAAAAGACTTGGAGGACTGAGGAGGAACAGAGAGGGGACAGGACTCACTCTGTGACCTTTCTGTCCCAGGTGTGGCCTCAATGATGTGAAATGAAGGCTGAGTGAGGAAAGGGGGCCTCAGTTACATCTCCAAGGTCACTCGTATTGAGTAAAAGGCAAACCAGGGTGTGAGCTCATTCTCTATGACCCTGAAGTGCCCTGGGGTCCTCCCATAGAAGCTGCATTTCAATTTTCAAGTAACACTTACATAATCCAGTACCGTAGTTCAGTCCAGTAGTTCCTAGGGCTTGACACTAAAAAAGCTACTTTGTGCTTGCACGTAGAGCACGCACTCTCCCCACCATCGCATTTTCCTGAGGGCATCTTCCTGGATGACATGAGACAGCTTTTCATTGATGCTGTTCCTAAGCTCATAGGGCCCACAGTTAGCTGTGAAACCACGTGTGTCTTCTCCACCTGCTAACTACAGACGCTGTGAATAAAATTCCAACCGAGCCCCACCACAGTATATCATGTGGAATTAAGACCTGAGGTCACATCATCCAAAAACTTGACTTTTATCCTTTAAGAAATTCTTCTACCTCCTGGGGAGGAGCCTTAAAATAGGGGAAAACCATTCTAGAACAAAAGTAAGCTCACACACCTTGAGAGAGAAGATCAACACACGTGTAAAATCGATCACTGAGCCGCAGTTAGGGGAGGTTGTAATGAAACCCATCACCCTGTCCTGAATCTGACACGGCTGTGTGCCTCTCCCAGCAAAGACAATCACCGTGATGGAACTTTCCCACTCGACTGTCTTCTACTTCCTACGAAAGTTGCCAAATGGCAGGGAAATTTTCCGAACTATAATTTCCTCTGCAGGGAAGTCTTATGATGGGCTTCAAAAATACCGTAAATCAGTGCAAGCCGACTGCACACTGATGACTCAAAGGGCTAGAAAGGAAAGTCACGTAACATATATCACGCACTGAAGCTCTGAGCCCACATGGCAGCCATGTTTCTCAGCTACACGAAGTAGCCCACCGGAAAACAGCTGTTTTTTAAAAAATGAAATATTTAGAAAATACATGCCACTTTATAAGGGCAATGACTGACTTATGAAATATTTGTTAGAGTTAAGCACACACTCATAAATATATTTCTGTCTGTGGGTCACGGTCAACATGTTTGAAAGCCACCACATTACAGACATATAAGTGGTGAAAAATGTAAAGAGGAGAAAATAAGAAAGTGAGAATTTGTCATCCATTGAAGGGACAGAATGATAAAAAGGCTACACACTGACTCAACACTACAGCAATATTGCCACTGCTTCTGCTGTGGGCGTTCCAAAGCCAAGATGGAGGAGAATGGTTATGGCCTGAATTGGGTCCCCCCAAATTCATATAATGAAGCCCTAACCCCCAACGTGACCACATTTGAAGATTAGGGCCTCTAAGGACGTAACGAAGATTAAACTAGGTCATAGGGGCGGGGGTCATTATAAGGACTGGTGTCCCTGTAAGAAGAGGAAGAAACACCAGGGATGCACCACGTGGGGACCCAGCAAGAGGGCAGCAGTCTGCACACCAAGGAGAGAGGCCTCAGGAGAAACCAACCCTGCTGGCACCTTGATCTTAGACGTCCAGACGCCAGAACTATGAGAAAATAAATGTCTGTTGTTTAAGCCATCTAGTCTGCTGTATTTTGTTAAGGCAGCCCTAGCAGGTTAATACAGCTTTCTAAAACCAAAATGTATAGGCTTATTGTGGATTGTAACAGAAGTCCAATCAGCAAAATTACATTGATACTTTGTTTCATTAAGCCCCTAATTTCTGCTGAAAAAGACTTCTCTCTTTTCTAAGAAAATTCAAGTTCAGTGGATCTTACACATTACCCACACAAGAAGTCAAAAATCAAATTTGTAAATGGCAATGCAAAACTAAAATACAGTATTAGAAACATCAGTTATGACCACAAAACAAACCACACTGATGGATTTATAAATAACCTACTTGATGGTCTAAGAAAGAACTGCCAGAGGTGCACGCATAGGACATTTTCTGAAGTCAGGCATTTTGTTAGGTATGTTGTACACTTAACCTTGTTTACCTTCATGAAAAGCATCACAAGATAGGTATTGTTATTTCCATCTCCTAGGTGAGAAATCTAAAGAGCAGACAAGAGCCAACCTTGAGGCCTGTTCTTCTGGCTCTTTCTGTAACGCACGGTGGAGAGTGGCACCTGGGGAGTAGGGTGGGGTGGGGGGCAGCTCCCAACAGCTGAGTCACTTTGAAACTCACACACAGTATTTATTATCTTAGGTTTGCACCAGAGGTATTTTCAGGAAATAAAACAAGCATCTCATTGTCTATACTTACAGCTTCTGCACGAAAACAGTCATACATAACTTGATCCCAGCTTCAGTTTTAAAAAGCAACTGTTTCCCTCTGCACAGTAAATATCCAATTGAATTAAGTATCTTCTCCAGCTACCTAGATCCTACTTTACAATGACATGGGCATTGCATGTGCATCCTTCAGATCTGTTCCTTTGCAATAGTCAACATTTCTCTACTGTCCAAACACTAAAAGGCTTCTGTCTAAATGCCTAGACTAAAAGCCACACAGACCACAAAAGGACTAATTAAAAGTTTAACAGTCAAGGCAGTACCATTCCTAAATTCCACTCAACACTCATCCTACACAGAGAAACACTGAGGCAAAGAATCTAGTAAAAATTACAAATGACAGGGGAAAGGGTTGGACCAAAGCTTTAATTTTCAGAAATCTCACATTCTTCAAGTGGATACTCTAACATCTAATCTATATTGTCTAAAGCAGTATCTTTACAGGAACATGTAAAAGTTCAATATCAACATCACATCATCATGCTTTTTTTTTTTAAACCTGTGTATACTTCTCACTATATAGTTTAAGAAAATAAGTTCTAAACCTTTCTTTTTACATAATTTATTTATCCTTCTTTGTCTTCAAATTAGAATGAGTCCCTAAAATTATTTGCAATAAGTGAAAAACAAACTCAACTTCCTTGACAGTGAAAGTAAAATAGATTTTTAATTTATAACTGAAATAGTCATTAAAATGTCCTTGTACTAGTGCCATTAGAAACACTTCTCAGAAATAGAAGCAGGGATGGTAGCAGAGGTGTAGGAAATTTTGACCTACGTAAACAAAAGAAAAATCAATCAACAGAAACAGAACCAGATATGACACAGATAAAAAGACAAAGACATACAACAGCTGTTATAAATATACTCCATGTGTTCAAAAAGTGGAGGAAAGCAAGAGGATGGTGAGGAACTAAATGGAAGACATTAAAAAAATTCCAAATCAAATTTTAGGGATGAAAAGCAGTGTCTGAAATCAAAAATATACCGATACGATTTAAAGTAAATGGGACGTTGCAGAGAAAAGGACACTTGATAGTGATAAAAACTCTGAAATGAAAAACAGAAGAAACAGGATGAACAAAACAGAAGGGACAAAGCATCAGTGAACTGTAGTACAATAACAAGCAGCCTGAAATCTGTGTAACTGAGGTCCCAGGAAAAGGGGGGTAGGGGAACCAGAGAACAGAAAAAAAAAATTTTTAAGTATATGTGCTACCAAAGCGAGAACAGAAAAATTTTTTTGAAGAAATAATGGTTGAAATTGCTTTCAAGTTTGATGAACACCATAAACCCACAGATTCAAGATTCTCAACGAACACCAAGTGGAAAAACCTTTAAAGAAAATCACAGAAAATCACATCATAAGCAAACTAGTGAAAACCAGTGATAAAGAAAAAAAACATAATATTTACAGTGGAACAAAGATAAGAATGATAGTAGACTTCCTATCAGAAACGACGCAAGCCAGAAGACATGGAATAACAGCTTTAAAATACTGAAAGAAAATTAATTTACAAGTAATTGAAGAAAACATGAGTGGATTCCTGAGTAACTCAGGAATGAGAAAACCTTCCAACCATAACTCAAAATCACAAAGTATAAAAGAAGGGCGTGCTAAATCCCACTACATGACAAACTGGGGAAAGATTTGGTAATTTCACACCTCAAATAAAGGGCTAAAATTCCTAATATACAGACAGCACCTAAAAATTGAGGAGAAAAAAGAAGCACCCAATAAAAAACTAGGCAAATGATAGGAATAAAGAGTTTCTGAAGACGGCCCTTAAACATGAAAGATGTTCAACTTCCTCATAACAAAAGGAATGCAAATTAAAACTATGGAAATACACCATGTCTTACCTATCAGGTTGGCAAAAATCCAAAAATTTGACAATAGATCTGATGACAAGTCTGGGAAAACAGGCATTTTCATCCATTGCTGATTGGAATTTTAAAAAATAATACAACACCAATGGAGAGAAGGGAATTTAATAATATCTAATTAACCCTTTGATGCAACAATCCCACTTCTAGGAATCTACCAGGTTATTCACCAGGGCATTTCTGTCATGGTAAAGTCTGAAAACAACAGAAATACCCACCAGTAGAGAATAGGTTAAATAAACTATGGTACTTCTGGGCAATGAAAGAATAAAAACAAAAGAGCGGGAGAAAGAAAAAAAGGAGGAGGAAGAATATCTCTCCTCTCTGATATGGAATGATTTCCAGGATATGCTGATACGTAAAAAAGGCAAGGCATAGAGCAGAATATATGTGACCTTTGTGAAAAAGAAAGTGGGCGTGGGGGAGAAGGATGGCTTCTCTACAAATATTTTGTTTTTATAGATTTTATAAATTTGATTAATCATGAAAGTGTTTTGTATTTTTTGAGTCAAATTAATAAGGGAAAAAATATCCTTAACAATTAAAAATTAACTTTATTAGGTTATTAAAATAATTACCAACATAATTGCAAAGAGAAAATAACTGTTTTAAACAGTATTTTGACTATATCTCCATAGTTAAATATATTCTAAGGCCAAATAGAGCTGCAAAAACTTTACTCTCTTTCACTACTCATTCTTTTTTTACATCATTTTTTAGAAATCTTTTGGCTGCACCGTGCGTCATGTGGGATCTTAGTTCCCCAACCAGGGATCAAACCCAAGCCCCCCTGCATTGGAAGCATAGAGTCTTAACCACTGGACTGCCAGGGACGTCCACTACTCTTACTCTTAATAGCCGTACTGATATTATTTAGAGACAATATGTTTGTGTGCGTGTACAATAGAGAAGAATTATGTGAATATTGTTAGAAACCAAGATTTTCAGTGAATAAGAGGAGATAAACAAATATAATATCAAAGTTAAATTATAACTACGTAGTTTTACAGCTGAATTAGAAAGCTAAGTATGAACGCATGATTTATTTTTCCTTTTCATACCTCTTTTTTCTTTTCTTTCACATACTTCTTAGCTCATACCTATTTGAAGAGCCTTAGAGGCAGTGACAACCCCGTAACAATGAGCAACCCCACCCCCCAGACTGTGGTCCCTAAATACCATCACCCGCCCAAAGGAACCAGGGCTACTTGGAGGAATGGCTGATTCCAGACAGGACGCAGGAAGTGTACAAGACGAGCACTTAACATCTTATTGGCAGAGAGCAAGGAATCACTCAAAGATGAATGAAAGTGAGACAAAGTCACAGAAGGCACAGGAAGGGGTTCTTGCAGGCAGAAGGTGGTACGATCTGAGTATCAAAAAGGACAGCAATTAACTGAAACACAGTGAACGTATAAAAACCCCGGGCTTAGAGTGTTCATTGTACAATCCTTTCAACTTCTCTGCATGTTTGGAAAATTTCATAATAAAGCGTTGGGAATGGGGAACAGGGACTTTGAAATGATACTGAAAAGGGAGGGAGGAAGGAAAAGAGAAAAGAAAACTAAAACAAGACCAAAAATAACTCACTTGTCACCACTGCAGACAACCAGGGCACCAACTACTTACACAAACCACAGGCAACTAAAGGGCAAAAGCGAGCATTCTCTCCCTCCCTTTCCTAAATGTTCTCAGGGTGACCAGATAGCCTTAGGTGATAAGGTAAGGTTCTTTACAGACAAGCTCAAGCTGACAGCTGTGAAAGTACTGATCAAATTAGAAAATCACCACTTTGCAGTATGTAGAGAAAAATTATTCAGGCAATATCGAAATGGGTAAAACCATTAGATGAAAGCTTGACAGGGGGAGAATGCAATGGAAGCTGTCACCTGAGCTTATCAACTAATCTAAGCATCACTAAGAGTCAGACACCAGAGGATACATGCCCCCCAGGCAGGATATAGGACAACCACCTGTTCAGTATTCTTCTTTACAAACCTGGATTCAACTGAACCTTTGTAATTACTGTCCAGTTTTCAGGAAATATGAGGAACCAAGTAATGGGTGAGGTGATACCTTGAGGAAGGAAACACACAAGTGTACCAGCGGGACATTCTGCATAAAAACTGACCCGGTTTCTTCACCAAGTCAATGACTTGGGGGAAAACAGTAGGGTGGGAGTGGAGGGATGGAGACTTTCTTGACTAAAAAAGACATAAGCCACACACAATCAAATGAGTGCTGTGTTTCTGGTTGAACACGGATGAGAAAAACCAGATCCATGAAGGATCTTGAAGCAGCCAGAAGCCCATGTCTGCACCAAGTGCAAGTGACGGCAAGGAGTCCGGTTACCTCTACCAGTTTAATGATGCTACTGCAGTGACAAAGAATGGCCCTGGATTCAGAGATGTTCACTAAAATATGTAGGGGTGAAATGTCATAATTTCTAGGATTTGCTTTAAAATACATTAGTGGGGGGAAAAAAGACTCAGAGAGTAAGAGATAAAGCAAGGTGGGCAAAACCTTGATCCTAACGTACCTGCGTAAGGAGGATTTCATTACACCGCCCTCACTACTTTGAGGTATGTTTGAAAATCTTCACAGTGAAAAATTTTTTTAACTGTTCTTAACGGAAAAGGCATGGCAGAATACTTAAATAGACATTTCTCCAAAGAAGACATACAGATGGCCAACAGGCACATGAAAAGATGCTCACCATTGCTAACTATTAGAGAAATGCAAATGAAAACTACAACGAGGTACCACCTCACACTGGTCAGAATGGACATCATCAAAAAGTCTACAAATAATAATGCTGGAAGAGTGTGGAAAAAAGGGAACCATCCTACATTGTTGGTGGAAATGTAAATTGGTGCAGCCACTATGGAAAACAGTATGGAGGGTCCTTAAAAAAACTAAAGGTAGGACTTCTCTGGTGGCGCAGTGGTAAAGAATCCGCCTGCCAAGGCAGGGGACACGGGTTCGAGCCCTGGTCTGGGAAGATCCCACATGCCGTGGAGCAACTAAGCCTGTGCGCCACAACTACTGAGCCTGTGCTCTAGAGCCCACGAGCCACAACCATGGAGCCTGCGTGCCACAACTACTGAAGCCCGCGGACTTAGAGCCCGTGCTCCACAACAAAGAGAAGCCACCACAATGACAAGCCTGCGCACCGCAACGAAGAGTAGTCCCCGCTCGCCGCAACTAGAGAAAGCCCACACGCAGCAACAAAGACCCAACGCAGCCAAAAGTAAAAATAAATAAATAAATAAATTTATTAAAACAAAAAACAAAAAACTAAAGATAGAGCTACCATACAATCCAGCAATCCCACTCCTGGGCATATATCCAGAGAAAACCATAATCCAAAAAGATACATGCACTCCTATGTTCATAGCAGCACTATTTACAATAGCCAAGACATGGAAACAATCTCAGCATCCATCAACAGATGAATGGATAAAGAAGATGTGGTGTATATACACAATGGAATACTACTAAGCCATAAAAAAGAATGAAATGATGCCATTTGCAGCCACATGGGTGGACCTAGAGATTATCATTCTAAGTGAAGTAAGTCAGAGAAAGACAAATATCATATGTTAACACTTATATGTGGAATCTAAAAAAATGATATAAATGAACTTATTTACAAAACAGAAACAGACTCACAGACATTGAAAACAAATTTACAGTTACCAAAAGGGGAAGAGGGGGGATAAATTAGGAATTTGGGATTAGTACATACACACTACTATGTATAAAACAGATAACCAACAAGGACCTACTGTAATAGCACAGGGAACTATATTCAATATCTTATAATAACCTATAATGGAAAAGAATCTGAAAAAGAATATATATATATGTATTAACTGAATTACTCTGCTGTACACCTGAATCCCTGTAAATCAACTATACTTCAATTTTTTAAAAAAAGCATAAACCTGGATAATTAACCTCCACCTACGTGAACATGTTGTAAAGTCAGAAGTGAAAGCAGGATAAGAACATGGAGCAGAGAATTTCACACTCCCTGAATTTCCTTCTTATTTTTTAAATGCAGATTACTCCCCAGCCCAGGGCCACTCGGGCATGCAAGGTTCTAGCAGATGTCAGAGAAGTGAGGGACGGCGACAGCTTCAGTCATGGAAGTCAGCGTGACCTGAGGATGAGGACACACCCAGACCCGCAAGTCCAGCAGGGAAGGAGGGCTCTGGACACCATGTGAGTCAGGACGCTTTCACTCTGACACTCTGCCTTCATCCACTGATCGCTAAGGAGTCAATTAGTAAAAAGTCACTGTGTCCTGAAACCCAGCTGCGTCAGTCACTCTCCCATCTTCTAAAATGGAAGGGACGGAACGGGATGTTTGCTAAGATCCCCTCCAGATGGTTTCTTTTGTCAAAGAAGCCATGCTCTGTGCAGAAGTGAGGCAACCCGTAAGATACTAGAGAAAAGTCTGATTCCCAGCTTTCAAACTTTATGTTTTTGTTTAGGTCATATTTATTCTGAAGCATGTCAAATAAAAAAACAAATCGGGATTTGTAAGGTAAGGAGAGACTTTATGCAAAAGGATTATTACAAGAGGGAGAAAAGGGGCGATATTTTTCCTCCCAGTTTTATTGAGATGTAACTGACATAAAGCACTGTATAAACTTAAGGCGCACAGCAATAATGATTTGACTGACATACGTCATGAAATGATGATCACAATGAGTTTAGCGAGCATCCTTCATCTCAGACACAAAATTAAAGAAGTAGAAAAAAAATTTTTTTCCTTTTAATGAGAACTCAGGATTTACTGTCTTAAAAACTTTCATCTATTTATATATTTTGTATACATTTCATATATTATCATATATGATGATAATATATTTCATATATATTTCATATATAACATGCAGCAATGTTAATTATATTTATCACGTTGTACATTACATCCCTAGTACTTATTTATCTTATAACTGGAAGTTTGTACTTTTTGACCCCCTTCATCCAATTCCCTCTCCTCTCCACCTCCCCCCACCTTCAATAACCACAAATCTGGTCTCTTTTTCTATGAGTTTGTTTGTTTTTGAAGTACAACTGACCTACAACACTGTTAGTTCCTGTCACACAACATAGTGATTTGCTATTTCTGTATGGTTCAGAAAAGGGATTACTGCAACAGAGAGAACTCAGACCGTGGGGTCTTCAACAATCTCCCCAGTTTAAAAGCATTTTACAAAAATGAATTTTGACCTTCCAATTCACTAAGTCTGAAAGTTAGAATCAGCACTTGCCTGCTTTTTAAGTAACTATAAGCACCATCGCTGGTGCAAGAACACCTTCAGTGAGTTTAATTATTTGAGCATAAGCAAAATTACTTTACTGAAAACAGTAAGAGCCTGGTGATGGAAACATCCTAATAGAAAAGAAACGCCAACCGCGGTCCCCCTCCGTAACTTCCAAGTGTAAATCCACGTGGAAAATGCCAGCCAGTGTTGTTCTGAGGAATCCCAAGCAACCAAAAACAAGTGTGACCACTCATACTGAGCGACCTTAGGAAGTGCTCACAAAAACGTTCTAACTTTCCTCCCGCAGGGCTGCCTCCCAGACTTTCCCTGAAATGCACAGCAAGTTCTGTTCTTGAAAAAGGATCTGGCTGGCACTTCCTTTGCTGCCCTGGCACAAAGGTCACCGAGACACTAATCTGATCCACCCTGGAACATTTCCTCCCGTAATAAAACTCTCTCTCCAAAGACAAAGCAAACAGTGATGCAGAAAACAAGAAACTAAAACACCAGCCACGGTCAAGGGCAGAGATAAGGGAGGACACAGCAGAAAGAACAGTCTGACAGAACGTTCTGTAAGAACCCACACCTGGGCCACCAGGGAGCTCCCCCGCGACGCAAGATGTGTCCCTGGCAAGTCATGAGGAACCTGTACGTTGCTTCTTCCCTCTCCAGGGCCAATAATTACTTACACGTTGCTGAGAGGCTCAGACGAGGAAAGTACAGGAAAGGAGGGGATTGTTTAAACTGGAAAGCGTAACGCTTGTGATTCTCACACATACCCCACGTGTCGTTAGCGAGACTGTCACAGCTTCCTTCAACGACCCTTGAAATTTCAAAATCATGTTTTTTCATTTTCCAAATCTAAAATATTAACGAAGTTTTATTCGAACTACACACGCACCTGCTCCCAAGATGCAGATGTGCTTCTGCCCGTCCAGGCTGTATCTCCCCCTGGTCTGCAGGAAATCCACACTCCGCCGCCGGGGAGGGCTGTCACGGCATCACTCTCACCTGCCACCATTTGGCTCCTTTTTTTTTTTCCGTTTTCCTGCTCTCCCTCATTTCACTCAAGACCAGACACAGACCTTGCTAGGAACACTAAAACCTTGCATGACACTGTCATAAACAGTCACAAAACTAGCCGGGCACTCTGGAGTCCAAAGGCAGACCATAAGGACATGAGCATTAATTAAAAGGCCACCTGGATAAAGATTTTATGAGCTTGGGCTTCCCTGGTGGCGCAGTGGTTAAGAATCCGCCTGCCAAGGCAGGGGACACAGGTTTGAGCCCTGGTCCGGGAAGATCCCACATGCCGCGGAGCAACTAAGCCCGTGCGCCACAACTACTGAGCCTGTGCTCTAGAGCCCGCGAGCCACAACTACTGAGGCCGCATGCCACAACTACTGAAGCCCGCGTGCCTAGAGCCCGTGCTCCGCAACAAGAGAAGCCACCGCAATGAGAAGCCCGCGCACCGCAACGAAGAGTATCCCCCGCTCACCGCAACCAGAGAAAGGCCGCGTGAAGCAATGAAGACCCAACGCAGCCAAAAATAAATAAATAAATATATTTAAAAATATATATATATATATATATATATATATGCTTCTTTAAAAAAAAAAAAAAAGACTTTTTGAGCTTCTCCTGAAGCTTCTGCTCTCTTGGCCATGTTCTTCGCAGGACACCACCCTGGTTGCCTCTAAGCATGGCAAGTCCTCTGTCTGTAACCAGAAAAGACAGCCCACACCCCATCTCAATGAACTGACATGAAAAGGACTCAAATTACTGCATGATCAATTCAACTCCTGCAACAGTCCAGGCAGATAATCCAGAGTCTTGCCTGGGTATTTTCTGCTTCCTGAAAGCAGGCAAACAAAAAACAACTATCTCACTGTTTGGGGCCACGGTCAAGAATAAAATGTATGTGTGGATAACACAGCAATAGCTCTGAGGATCCCCTACCAACAGGAACACGAAATAACACATCAGAAACTCGCAGCGTGGCACGGTCTGGACTCGACTGCAGGACAAAGCACGGCTGAGGCCACCAGACACACAGAAACGGCGACACTGTCCTGTTCCTCCAGGGCCCCAAAGAGCTCTCCGCAGCCTAGGCGTCAACTCAGTCAAAGGCCGACCCCCCTGCAGGCTGGAGCCCCGCCCCTGCTCTCCTCTCCCCGCTCTTTCCCCCTCCCCTCCTGTCCCTGACTAGGGGCTGACTCCCAGGAGTCTCCTTTCCTGGTTCTACACACCGTGCGCTTGGTTTCTACTCATGCACCAATCACTGCATAGCTGATTTCAAAAAGAAAGCAGACACACATTATTCAGCCTTAAAAGGAAAGAAATTCTGACACACGCCATGACATGGATGAACCTTTTTTTTTTTTGAACTTTTTAATCATTTGCATATTATTTCCTAATTTGTCTCCAGCTTCTGACATGGATGAACCTTGAGGACATTATGCTAAGTGAAAAAAGCCAGCCACAAGAGGACAAACGCTGCAAGATTCCACTTACAGGAGGCTCTTAAGGTCATCAAAGTCAGAGAGACAGGAAGCAGAGGGCGTTTTTCAGGGTCTGGGGGAGGGAGGAATGGGGAGTTAGTGTTTAACGGGTACAGAGTTTCCATTTGTGAAGGTGAAAATTCTAGAGATGGATGGTGGCGATGGTAGCACAACAGTGTGAATGTGCTTAATGCCTCTGAACTGTACACTTAAAAATGGTTAAGCTGGCCTATTCACAATAGCCAAGAGACAGAAGCAACCTAAGTGTCCATCGACAGATGAATGGAAAAAGAAGATGTGGTATATTTATACAATGGAAGATTACTCAACCATAAAAAAAATTGCAATAGTGCCATTTGCAGCAACATGGATGGACCTAGAGATTATCATACTAAGTGAGGTAAGCCAGAGAAAGGCAAATATCATATAGTGCTTGTATGTGGAATCTAAAAAAATGATAAAAATGAACTTATTTACAAAACAGAATCAGACTCACAAACACAGAAAACAGACTTGTGGTTGCCAAGGGCGAGGAGGGTAGAGGAGGGATGGATCAGGAGTTTGGGATTAGCAGATAAACAACAAGGTTCTACTGTATAACACAGGGACTTACATTCAATATCCTATAATAAATCGTAATGGAAAAGAAAAAGAAAAAAGAAAGAAAAAAATGGTTAAGCTGGTCAATCTTATATTTCACCACAATAAAAAAGAATTTTATTTTTTTTAAAGAAAGCAAGTAAGACCCCGGTTTTGCAAGTTCTTCTACCGTTCAGTGGTCCTGGTGGCTGGTTACAGAGCTCAGACTCAGACCCTGCATAGCCCTGGGCTATCCTTGGCCCTGGCTTCTCAGAAAGGGCCCATGAAGTCTTATCTGTGATTACACGCACCACCTTCCTTCCCCTTCTTACAAACAGGAGTCTTGACTGCTGAGCCCTTGACCTTCTCTTGCATACTTTACCCCTCATTCACCCACCGCTATTTACTGAGCTGACCACACTCCAGGCTCTGCCCTGGGCAGTGGAGGGTCAGTAGTGAGCACGACTCTGAGAAAACTCTGATTTTCATGAGGCAGGCAAGCATTCAAATAAAAGGGAAACCTTCAAACGGCTTCCTCTGTTCTGGCCCTTGAGTCCTTCCAGTACTCAGCTCTACTAATGTTTCCCTTTTATAAAGCCTTGGGATTCTTTGGTCCATGTAAGTTAACAAAATACTAGTAATAGCAACTTCTCTCTCCTTCCCACCACAGCCACCCACAGATCTCTGCTGCCAAATAATAATCATGTTCACCCACGAAATTATCTCCCCAGCTCTTCCACCTCTGCTTAAAAAGAAACAGAAAAAGTTATCGTGGAAATTCTCCCCATACTGCCGTGTGAGCAGCCAGAGACAAGTGAAAATATAAATCATTCCCGTGGGCCACCCTTCCTGTTCCTACCACGTCCTGGTGCCGCCCAGGGCCTTCCTACAGCTCCTGTTTGTGCTTTATCTGAGACGCGAAACCCTGGGCAGGGAGCCTTTCTCAATGCTCAAGACACAATAAAATATTAAATGTGGTGAGTCAATATCACTGTGCAAGATGCCCAAGTGACTCCCAGAAGAGGGCTAAGTACCTAAATCAATACCACAAGCCTGAGACACAAATCCCCTTCCCATCCTCTCTTCCCTAACCCAAGAAAAGAGGCACTGGAACGAACAATTGCCTACTCAGACCTTCTGTGGGCAAGAGGACAGAGGAAAATGAAGTATCTGCAGACCTGCCATGGGTCAGGTCCAAGGCAAGCACCTACTCAAGTGGAAACCAAAGGAAGCAGATCTTTTTAATTTATTTTCTAAGTGGAGTCTAGTTGACTTACAATGTTGTGCTAATTTCAAGTATACAGCAAAGTGATCCAGTTATACATATATGTATGTATCTATTCTTTTCAGATTCTTTTCCCTTATAGGTTATTACAAGATACTGAATATAGTTCCCTGTGCTTTACAGTAGGTCCTTGTTGATTATCTATTTTATATATAGTAGTGTGTATATGTTAATCCCAAACTCCCAATTTATCCCACCCACACCCCCTTTCCCCTTTGGTAACCATAAGTTTGTTTTCTATGTCTGTGAGTCTATTTGTATTTTGTAAATAAGTTCATTTGTATCATTTTTTTAGATTCCACATGTAAGCGATATCATATATTTGTCTTTGTCTGGCTTATTGCATTTAGTATAATAATCTCTAGGTCCATCCATGTTGCTGCAAGTGGCTTTATTTCATTCTTTTTATGGTTCAAGGAAGCAGATCTTGGTTCAACAGAAAGAATGGTCCAGGAATTAAATCTGCTGAGAACAACTACACTGCTGGGGGTGTGGGGATTCAGTGTAAGCTGCCGCAGCCTTTACGGCAGGCAGTTGGGCAATATACATATCAATGGTCTTATAAATGTACATCCATTGGATGCAACAATTACAGGCACACCCCAGAGATACCGTGGGCTGGGTTCAGACTGCTGCAATAAAGCAGATATCACAATAAAGTGAGTCCAGCGAATTTTTTGATCTTCTGGGGCCTATAAAAGTTATGCTTTCACTATCCTATAGTCTGTTAAGTGCGCAATAGCACTATGTCTAAATAAACAATGGATATTGGTTCAAGATGGCAGAGTAGGACATGTGCTCACTCCCTCTTGCGAGAGCACCGTAATCACAACTAACTGCTGAACAATTATCAACAGGAAGACACTGGAACTCACCAAAAAAGATATGCCACATCCAAAGACAAAGGAGAAGCCGCAGTGAGATGGTAGGAGAGGCGCAATCACAATAAAACAAATCCCATAACCGCTAGGTGGGTGACTCACAAACTGGAGAACAATTATACCACAGAAGTCCACCCACTGGAGTGAAGGTTCTGAGCCTCATGTCAGGCTTCCCAACCCGGGGGTCTGGCAATGGGAGGAGGAATTCCCAGAGAATCAGACTTTGAAGGCTAGTGGGATTTGACTGCAGGACTTGGACAGGACTGGGGGAAACAGAGACTCTGCTCTTGGAGGGCACACACAAAGTAGTGTGCACACTGGGACCCAGGGGAAGGAGCAGTGACCCCAGGGGAGACTGAACCAGACCTACCTGCTAGTGTAGGAGGGTCTCCTGCAGAGGCAGGGGGGCAGCTGTGGCTCACTGCGGGGACAAGGACACTGGCAGCAGAAGTTCTGGGAAGTACTCCTTGGTGTGAGCCCTCCCAGAGTCGCCATTAGCCCCACCAAAGAGCCTGTAGGCTCCAGTGCTAAGTCACCTCAGGCCAAACAACCAACAGGGAGGGAACTCAGCCCCACCCATCAGCAGACAAGCCTATTAAAGTTTTACTGAACTCTACCCACCAGAGCAACACCCAGCTCTACCCACCACCAGTCCCTCCCATCAGGAAGCTTGCACAAGCCTCTTAGATAGCCTCATCCACCAGAGGACAGACAGCAGAAGCAAGAAGAACTACAATCCTGCAGTTTGTGGAAGGAAAACCACATTCACAGAAAGATAGACAAAATGTAAAGGCAGAGGACTATGTACCAGATGAAGGAACAAGATAAAACCCGAGAAAAACAACTAAATGAACTAGAGATAGGCAACCTTCCAGAAAAAGAATTCAGAATAACGATAGTGAAGATGATCCAGGACCTTGGAAAAAGAATGGAGGCAAAGATGGAGAAGATGCAAGAAATGATTAACAAAGACCTAGAAGAATTAAAGAACAAACAGAGATGAACAATACAATAACTGAAATGAAAACTACACTAGAAGGAATCAATAGCAGAATAACTGAGGCAGAAGAACGGATAAGTGACCTGGAAGACAGAATGGTGGAATTCACTGCTGCAGAACAGAATAAAGAAAAAAGAAATGAAGACAGCCTAAGAGACCACTGGGACAACATTAAATACAACAACATTCGCATTACAGGGGTCCCAGAAGGAGAAGAGAGAGGGAAAGGACCCAAGAAAATATTTGAAGAGATTATAGTCGAAAACGTCCCTAACATGGGAAAGGAAATAACCACTCAAGTCCAGGAAGTGCAGAGAGTGCCAGGCAGGATAAACCCAAGGAGAAACACGCCGAGACACATAGTAATCAAATTGACAAAAATTAAAGACAAAGAAAAATTATTAAAAGCAACAAGGGAAAAACAACAAATAATATCCAAGGGAACTCCCATAAGGTTAACAGCTGATTTCTCAGCAGAAACTCTACAAGCCAGAAGGGAGTGGTACGATATATTTAAAGTGATGAAAGGGAAGAACCTACAACCAAGATGACTCTACCCGGCAAGGACCTCATTCAGATTCAATGGAGAAATCAAAAGCTTTACAGACAAGCAAAAGCTAAGAGAATTCAGCACCACCAAACCAGCTCTACAACAAATGCTAAAGGAACTTCTCTAAGTTGGAAACACAACAGAAGAAAAGGACCTACAAAAACAAACCCAAAACAATTAAGAAAATGGTAATAGTAAGATACATATCGATAATTACCTTAAATGTAAATGGATTAAATGCTCCAACCAAAAGACAAAGGCTCGCTGAATGGATACAAAAACAAGACCCATATATATGCTGTCTACAAGAGACCCACTTCAGACCTAGGGACACATACAGACTGAAAGTGAGGGGATGGAAAAAGATATTCCATGCAAATGGAAATCAAAAGAAAGCTGGAGTAGCAATACTCATATCAGATAAAATAGACTTTAAAATAAAGAATGTTACAAGAGGCAAGGAAGGACACTACATAATGATCAAGAGATCAATCCAAGAAAAAGAAAAAACAGTTATAAATATATATGCATCCAACATAGGAACACCTCAATACATAAGGCAAATGCTAACAGCTATAAAAGAGGAAATCGACAGTAACATAATAATAGAAAGGGATTTTAACACCTCACTTACACCAATGGACAGATCAATCAGACAGAAAATTAATAAGGAAACACAAGCTTTAAATGACACAACACACCAGATAGATTTAATTGATATTTACAGGACATTCCATCTGAAAACAGCAGATTTCTTCTCAAGTGCACACAGAACATTCTCCAGGATAGGTCACATCTTGGGTCACAAATCAAGCCTCAGTAATTTTAAGAAAATTGAAATATCAAGCATCTTTCCCAATCACAACGCTATGAGATTAGAAATCAATTACAGGGGAAAAAACGTAAAAAAAACAAACACATGGAGGCTAAACAATATGTTACTAAATAACCAAGAGATCGCTGAAGAAATCAAAGAGGAAATCAGAAAATACCTAGAGACAAATGACAAAGAAAATACTACGATCCAAAACCTATGGGATGCAGCAAAAGCAATTCTAAGCAGGAAGCTTATAGCAATACAATCCTACCTCAAGAAACAAGAAAAATCTCAAACAATCTAACCTTAGACCTAAAGGAACTAGAAAAAGAACAACAAACAAAACCCAAAGTTAGTAGAAGGAAAGAAACCATAAAGATCAGAGCAGAAATAAATGAAATAGAAACAAAGAAACAACAGTAAAGATCAATAAAACTAAAAGCTGGTTCTTTGAGAAGATAAACAAAATTGATAAACCTTTAGCCAGACTCATCAACAAAAAGAGGTAGAGGACTCAAATCAATAAAATTAGAAATGAAAAAGGAGAAGTTACAACAGACACTGCAGAAATACAAAGCATCCTAAGAGACTACTACAAGCAACTCTATGCCAATAAAATGGAAAACCTGGAAGAAATGGACAAATTCTTAGAAATGTATCACCTTCCAAGACTGAACCAGGAAGAAAGAGAAAATATGAACAGACCAATCACAAGTAATGAAATTGAAATTGTGATTAAAACTCTTCCAACAAACAAAAGTCCAGGACCAGATGGCTTCACAGGTGAATTCTATCAAACATTTAGAGAAGAGCTAACACCCATCCTTCTCAAACTCTTCCAAAAAACTGCAGAGAAAGGAACACACCCAAACTCATTCTATGAGGCCACCATCACCCTGATACCAAACCAGACAAAGATACTACAAAAAAAGAAAATTACAGACCAATATCACTGATGAATATAGATGCAAAAATCTTCAACAAAATACTAGCAAACAGAATCCAACAACACATTAAAAGGATCATACACCATGATCAAGTGGGATTTATCCCTGGGATGCAAGGATTCTTTAATATATGCAAATCAATCAATGTGATATACCATATTAACCAACTGAAGGATAAAAACCATATGGTCATCTCAATAGATGCAGAATAAGCTTTTGACAAAATCAACACCAATTTATGATAAAAACTCTCCAGAAAGTGGGCATAGAGTGAGCCTACCTCAACATAATAAAGGCCATATACGACAAACCCACAGCAAACATCATTATCAATGGTGAAAAACTGAAAGCATTTCCTCTAAGATCAGGAACAAGACAAGGTTGCCCACTCTCACCACTATTATTCAACATAGTTTTGGAAGTGTTAGCCACAGCAATCAGAGAAGAAAAATAAATAAAAGGAATACAAATTGGAAAAGAAGACGTAAAACTGTCACTGTTTGCAGATGACATGATACTATACATAGATAATCCTAAAGATGCTACCAGAAAACTACTAGAGCTAATCAATGAATTTGGTAAAATTGCAGGATACAAAATTAACGCACAGAAATTTCTTGCATACCTATACACTAACAACAGAAGATCAGAAAGAGAAATTAAGGAAACAATCCCATTCACCACTACAACAAAAAGAATAAAATACCTAGGAATAAACCTACCTAAGGAGGTAAAAGACCTGTACTCAGAAAACTATAAGACAATGATAAAAGAACTCAATGATGACACGAACAGATGGAGAGATATACCATGTTCTTGGATTGGAAGAATCAATACTGTGAAAATGACTATACTACCCAAAGCAATCTACAGATTCAATGCAATCCCTATCAAATTACCAATGGCATTTTTTACAGAACTAGAACAAAAAATCTTAAAATTTGTATGGAGACACAAAAGACCGTGAAATAGCCAAAGCAATCTTGAGGGAAAGAAAGGGAGCTGGAGGAATCAGACTCCCTGACTTCAGACTATACTACAAAGCCTACAACAGAAATATAATAGAAATAATACTACAACAGAAATATAGATCAGTGAAACAGGATATAAAGCCCAGAGATAAACCCACGCACCTACGGTCAACTAATCTACGACAAAGGAGGCAAGGATATACAATGGAGAAAAGACAGTCTCTTCAATAAGTGGTGCTGGGAAAACTGGACAGCTACATGTAAAAGAATGAAATTAGAACACTCCCTAACACCATACACAAAAATAAACTCAAAATGGATTAAAGATCGAGGGACTTCCCGGATGGCGAAGTGGTTAAGAATCCACCTGCCAATGCAGGGGACACAGGTTTGAGCCCTGGTCTGGGAAGATCCCACATGCTGTGGAGCAACTAAGCCCATGCACCACAACTACTGAGCCTGTGCTCTAGAGCCTGCAAGCCACAGCTACTGAGCCTGCGTGTCACAACTGCTGAAGCCCACGTGCCTAGAGCCCATGCTCCGCAACAAGAGAAGCCACCGCAATGAGAAGCCTGTGCAATGCAATGAAGAGTAGCCCCCGTTCGCCGCAACTAGAGAAAGCCCGCGCGCAGCAACAAAGACCCAATGCAGCCAAAATAAATAAATAAGTTTATTTTTTTTAAAAAGTGGATTAAAGACCTAAATGTAAGACCAGACACTATAAAACTCTTAGGAAAATATAGGGAGAACACTCTTTGACATAAATCACAGCACGATCTTTTTTGATCCACCTCCTAGAGTAATGGAAATAGAAACAAAAATAAACAAATGGGACCTAATGAAACTTAAAAGCATTTGCACAGCAAAGGAAACCATAAACAAGATGAAACGACAACCCTCAGAATGGGAGAAAATATTTGCAAACGAATTAACAGACAAAGGATTAATCTCCAAAACATATAAACAGCTCATGCAGCTCAATATTAAAAAACCAAACAACCCAATCCAAAAATGGGCAGAAGACCTAAATAGACATTTCTCCAAAGAAGACATACAGATGACCGAGAGGCACATGAAAAGCTGCTCAACATCACTAATTATTAGAGAAATGCAAATCAAAACTACAATAAGGTATCACCTTACACCAGTTAGAATGGGCATCATCAGAAAATCTACCAACAACAAATGCTGGAGAGGGTGTGGAGAAAAGGGAAGCCTCCTGCACTGTTGGTGGCAATGTAAAGTGATACAGCCACTATGGAGAACAGTATGGAGGTTCCTTAAAACACTAAAAACAGAATTACCATATGACCCAGCAATCCCACTACTGGGCATATACCCAGAGAAAACCATAATTCAAAAAGATACATGCACCCCAATGTTCATTGCAGCACTATTTACACTAGCCAGGTCATGGGAGCAACCTAAACGCCCATCGACAGATGAATGGATAAAGAAGATGTGGTACATATATACAATGGAATATTACTCAGCCATAAAAAGGAATGAAATTGGGTTATTTGTAGAGACGTGGATGAACCTAGAGACTGTCATACAGAGTGAAGTAAGTCAGAAAGAGAAAAACAAATATCGTGTATTAATGCATATATGTGGAATCTAGAAAAATGGTACAGATGAAACTGTTTGCAAGGCAGAAATAGAGACACAGATGTAGAGAACAAACATTTGGACGCCAAGTGGGTGAAGAGGGCGGATGAATTGGGAGATGGGATTGACATATATACACTCATATGTATAAAATAGATAAGCAATTTAAAAAGAAGACCTATTTAAGTAATAGAAGACATGAAGAGATGAAAAAATAAACTAACAAACAAACAATGTACATGCCTTAATTTAAAAAAACACCTTATTGCTACAAAAAAGGTAACCATCATCGGAACCTTCAGCAAGTCAGTAATCTTTTTCATCACGGTCACATCAAAGATCACTGATCACAGATCACTGTAACAAATAAAGAAAAGCTTGAAATACTGAGGGAATGACCAAAAAGTAACACAGAGACACAAAGTGAACAAATGCTGTTAGAAAAATGGCACCGATTTGCTCAATGTAGGGTTGGCCACAAACCTGGGACTGGTAATAAAAAAATGCAACGTCTGCGAAGTACAATAAAGTGCAATAAAATGAGGTGTGCTTGTACGTGTTCCTCCAGGGTCCTGGCCTCTCTCGCTTTCCTAACCCTGTTCCACCTGTACTTGCCATTTCCAGATGGCCATCTGACTCCCCACGGCCCTGGAAGGTCAGGTAGAGGGAGGCGCCCCCTGACACACTCACCCAGGACTCCCTGGCACCAAGCATGAGTCGGGTATGAGGCAGGCATCAAATATTTCAAATGAGTGGACTTTGGGGATTGCAAGCATCCTGAAATATTTAAGTATCGGATGTTCGTTTAGGCTTATAAAATACTTAAAAATCAGAGCCTATTAAGTATCTAATAAAGGGCGGGATGAGTAAATCGGGCTACAGCCGTAAGACTGAATGCTGTGTAGCCATCAAACATGACAGTGTGTCTCCATGGAGCCTGGACTGGCTCCTATGGACCTGCTGGGCTATGTGGACTCAGGACCCGAGCAGGCTTGTATACTAACTCCCCCCACTGCTGACTCCCCAGAAGCCCATCTAGCGAGGAGACAAAAATCCAAATATTCTCATCAAAAGCCTCAAATCCAGAGCGAGCCCACCTCCCTTGCCTGGGGCAGAGGAGAGAAGAGGAATCCGGGGAGAAACTGGAGAGAAGACAGGGTCCTGCCCCTCCCATCCCACGTCCCAGCCAGCAGCATGCCAGCCCTGCCTGCTCTGTCCCAAAAATACACGTCAAAAAGCCACACACACTATATTAATGCAAATAATACAGTGACGGTCTGGGGAACCATGTCCAAGCGTGAGCAAGATGGGGAGAAACAGCACAGCCACCAAGCAAAACACTCCAAAGGGATGAAGAGAAGAGAATGAGGTGCTTGCTCCAAAGGCAGAGATGCCATCCTGGAGGAAAATGAGGAGGAGGAAATGCCCACAAAGGGTTCATGCTCCCAAACGATGCAACGGAAACGTGAGTTCAATAGAACAAGAGGTCAAAGATGAGACGGTGGAATTACAGAGATGAAACGGGAGACTGGAGACCTAAGAAAGTGAACTGAAGATCAAAACCACATGACAGCAAAATTAGTAGATCAGTTAAAGGCAGCAGAGTCTGGAATATACTGCTGAAAATGGAATTAACTTAGAGGACAGGGTTATACAACCAGCATGGAAAGTGCAGCTGAAAACGGCAGGTCAAGAAAAACAGTCTTCCTGAAACACTACTACACTTACTGTACCTAAAAGAAATACTGCCTTACATACATTCCTTTTTCTGTGTCTTCCCTAAACAGTTGCCTTTTAATGCTGTAACAGAGAAATCCTATAGCATAACCAGTAATGCGCATATGAAGGCAAAAGGAATACTGTCAAAGGGGTGTACACTTGTACAGTCAATTCTTTTATTAAAGATCTACGCATTTTTATGAAAAAAGAAAACCAGAAATTAAAAACAGACAACAGCTGTCTAACATAAAGTGTCCTTGAAGTGAGGCATCCAATCAACAGAACATAAAATACATTTTTTAAAATGTAATACGTACACAGAATGATACAAGAACGTTTCCTTAAATGATTAAAGAAATCAATCTGGGGCTTCCCTGGTGGCGCAGTGGTTAAGAATCCGCCTGCCAATGCAGGGGACACGGGTTCGAGCCCTGGTCCAGGAAGATCCCCCGTGCCACGGAGCAACTAAGCCCGTGCGCCACAATGACTGAGCCTGCACTCTAGAGCCCGTGAGCCACAACTACTGAGCCCACGTGCCACAACTACTGAAGCCCGCGCGCCTAGAGCCCGTGGTCCGCAACAAGAGAAGCCACTGCAAAGAAGAGAAGCCCCCGCTCGCCGCAACTAGAGAAAGCCTGCCCGCAGCAATGAAGACCCAACGCAGCCCAAAAAAAAAAAAGAGAGAAATCAATCTGCGTCCTGGAAGAGCACGTGGAGTTCCAGAAGAATGTAACACGGTATGCTCAAGGGAGTGACAGGTTATAACCAAGGTCCTAAAGGGACGAATGCTACTGAACTTCAGTGATAAAAAAGTTATCCCCACAAAAAGCACACCACCCACAATGGCGGGGGCAGGAATCAGACCAGCCTGAGATTTCTCCCTTTGCCACTTAAATACTGAAAGACCCCGAAGTGATGGCCACCAAGCTCCAGAGTCTGGCCAGAGCCCCTCATACCCAGCCAAGGTGTTATTCGAGTCCAAAAGCAAGGCACAAACACTTGCAAATGTGAGACGTTATTAGGAGAAGAAAACAGGAATATAGCCAATTAAGACAGGAACCAAAATTAAAGACTGTGTTGGGAAAGCCGTACCTGATGGAAGCATTAAATCAATTTACATAGAGAACTGAGCCAAATAATGGCGGAGAGTGTGGTTACAGAAGAGAATGGAAATTACAATGTACAATGAATAGTAAGACTTTTAAAAATGAGAGTCTGATGGACATATATACACTACCAAATGTAAAATAGCTAGTGGGAAGCAGCTGCATAGCACAGGGAGATCAGCTCCGTGCTTTGTGTCCACCTAGAGGGGAGGGATAGGGAGGGTGGGAGGGAGACGCAAGAGGGAGGGGACATGGGGATATATGTATACGTATAGCTGATTCATTCTGTTATAAAGCAGAAGCTAACACACCATTGTAAAGCAATTATACTCCAGTAAAGATGTTAAAAAAAAAAAAAACGAGAGCGTGGGGAAGCAGGGGAGGGATGAGAATGCGGGCATCCCTGTCCTTCAGGAGGGGAGTCAAGGAACACTGCCAGAACGGAAATACTGTCTTCAAAAGCCACAATTCTGACCTTGCCATGCTTTTAAACATCTCTCCCCTTGACCTTAAATGAACCTTTTAGAAAGTAAGTGCTCGGTGTTTATTTGAAGTTTAACAGCTCTTTCGTCTCACTTCAGCATCTTTCCTTTTATTGAAATCCACGAAAAACAATATTTTTATTATAAACTAGCACTGTCAGACAAGCTGCATTTTTATAAAGCACGTCTATCCTTCTTCACAACTATCCCTGGACTTGTCTAAACGCATTGGAAAGTTGTGTTGGGAATTCCCTGGCGGTCCAGTGGTTAGGACTCAACGCTTTCACTGCTGTGGTCCCAGGTGCAATCCCTGGTCAGGGAACTAATATCTCCAAGCCGTGCAGTCTGGCCAAAAAAATTCCAAAAAATAGAAAGAAAGTTATCTGGATGATGTGACCCCAGTGTCACTGGAGGTACCCTTGGGTGCCTAGGATGTGGGGCGAGATATATTTTCTTCTCTGTACTTTCCAGTATTAACTGATTATATTGAGCATGTATCATTTCATCACTTAATGCAAATAGAGAATGATTTGTTCAAAAAAAACAAAACAAAACAGACTGGAAAAAACATGCCAAGATGTGAACAGTTGTTAGTAATGGTGGGCATGGATGACAATTTTCTTCTTTATACTTTCCTGTATTTTTTCCAGGAAGAAAAAAAAAAAGTCATCCAATGTTGTTCAAGAATGTGAGGTGACAATGAAAGTTTATGGTAGTTAGTAAAATGTTAAGAGGAAAAAAACACAACTAAAAACCTCTGTGGAGAGGCACATATGCAGACACAAGAGTGATTAGCACCAGATAAAAGGTTATAGGTGATTTCTTTCTCCTCCTTTCTTACCTATTTTCTAATTTCTGGAGGGTGAACATTTATTACTTGTGTAATTAAAAAGACACATCTTGGTCTTTTTTTAAAATATACATTATTTTTATTTTTATTTATTTATTTTATTTATTTTTGGCTGCATCGGGTCTTCGTTGCTGCGTGCAGGCTTTCTCTAATTGTGGCATGTGGGCTTCTCACTGCAGTGGCTTCTCTTGTTGCAGAGCACGTACTCTAGGTGCACGGGCTTCAGTAGTTGTGTCATGCAGGCTCAGTAGTTGTGGCTCACGGGCTCTAGAGCGCAGGCTCAGTAGTTGTGGTGCAGGGGCTTAGTTGCTCTGCGGCATGTGGGATCTTCCCGGACCAGGGCTCGAACCCGTGTCCCCTGCATTGGCAGGCAGATTCTTAACCACTGCGCCACCAGGGAAGTCCCTTGGTCTTGTTTTTTAATAGAAGGGGCTTCTCAGGGTGCAACGATTCCCAGCCCCAGAGGAGCTGGAGTGACGAGGCAGAGTATTGGACAGTGCGTGCAGGAGGAACTGAAGCTCAGCTGGAGAGGATGTGAAGGTGATTTCTAAATTCCCGTAGGGCTCAGCCGTCCAGTGATTCAGTGCACACGTGGAACAAGGGTGAAGGCTGGCCTAAGACAGACCCAGCCCCAGACATCTCCCCTGCCCTGTTACGGTATACGCACACGCCCCGGACTCGTGTGTTATGTCAGGCACAAGATGAAGAAAATGGCTGGATTCACAGCCCCCTGGACCGACACACCACTTGAAAGCCTGGATACCCAAGCTTAGAGCCTCTACACGCTTCCAATGGTTGGAAAAAAAAAACAAAAAGAGAAAGGAAGAACAAAGAGCTCACGGCAGCAGATGAGGTTTTAGAAGGAGTTACCTTCCAGCGTCACGACCATGCAGATACTCATGCTCAGACCTCAAGGTGGGGAACACTCCACCTGGAACAAAACTCACCCGTGGCCACGGCCCAGTACACGTCCGATCCACTCAGTAACTCACCACATGCTATGGGAGAATACACCTGGGAGCCGGGGACCTGGAGCAGAATTCGAAACGGAGCGACCCGGGCGTTGGAATCCAGCACCGCATCCAGGGCACCCACCAGGCGACCTTCAAGAGACAAGAAGACAACGCACGTGTGAGCACAGGGACAGACAGGCCAGCAGCCCACGTGCAGCCACTCGCTCCCTGCGCACGTGCCCTGCATCTAGGCTCGGCCCCGGGCAGCAGGCCTGGTGTCCAGCTTGTGAAGCCCAGAGATCCAGCTGCCTTGTCCCGTTTCAGAGCATCTGGAACAGAGCCTGGCGTCTGCGGCCACTCAGTGCAGATCTGCAGAATCAATGAGTAAGTGAACAAGGGGCCCCCGACAAGCCACCCAAGCGAGCTGAGTCTTTGATTCCCCCAGCTACACGGTACAGGAGGCCACAGCATGCAGTAAATAAAGCCTAGGGATCCAGAGTCTGACGGCCTGACTTGAATTGTGGCTCCGCTACTTTCCAGCTGTGTGACCTTGGGCAAGTTGTTTAACTTCTCTGTGCCCCAGTTTCCCCGTTTGTAAAATGGACTAACCACAGTGTATCTTCCTCACAAGGTAACTGTGAGAATTAAACCAGTTAATGTACGCAGCATTCAGAGGGCTCGGATTATCACCTGGCCGTGAGAAGTACTACCTAAATGTTGCCTATTATTATTATTATTATTATTATTATATCATCATCACAAAGGTGGAAGAATAATCCAGCAGGGAACTGTGAGAAGCAAATAAGAAAACATATTGAGGGACTTCCCAGGTGGTCCAGTGGCTAAGACTCCACGTTCCCAATGCAGGGGGCCCGCGTTCCATCCCTGGTCAGGGAACTTGATGCCACATGCATGCTGCAACTAAGAGTTCGCATGCCGCAACTAAGGAGCCTGCCTGCTGCAACAAAGACCCGACACAACCAAATAAATAAATAAAATAAATATTAAAAAAAAGAAAGAAAACGTATCGAAGTCCTTCACAGACCATGAAGCACACAACACAAAAGTTTACCATCCTGTTGTCAGGAAAAGCACCATGAATCGACGGCAGAGGGAAAAAATGACAGCACCTGCTCCTGCCCAATCTTCTATTGCCTGGAACTTAAGACGGTTGAGAGGATTAAGACCCTCTAATTCTTACGTAACAGGCCCTGAGGAAGGGCCACAAGTTTCTGCAGAATGTCCCATAGTTTGGTTTTGTCTGATGCTTCATCATAATTAGAGCATAATTAGATTCAGGTTATACATCTTTGCAATGAGTCACAGAAGTGATGTTGTATCCCTTTTATCCCATCCTATCAGGTGCCAGGCGATTTTGTTCTGTCCCATTACTGTTAACACTCCTTTGACCAGTAGATGAAGAGTGTCTGCCAAGCTTCCGTCCTGTGCAGTATCCCCTTTCTCTTTGTCATTAACAAGCACTCTGTGGAGAATTACTTTGAAACTCTGTTCCTCATTAACTTTTCAACTTATTCATTTAGCCGTATCAGTCTGGGTTCAAGTTTTCCTACTTTATCCAATGGATTTGAGGCAGGGGGAAGGGGGCAGGGCACAACCCTTAAAGAATGACACAGCCCTTGAGAAAAACTGGATACGACACAAACTGGCTGCTACCACTGTCCCCTCCCTGGCAGATGCCCTCCTCGTCCTATCCAGGCTCCAACTGCCCACGCACCCCACCCCTACACTCACCGTGATCTGTCCCACTTAATGGCTTTAGGGGAAGAAGGGAGAAAGGGCGTGTGGGTTTTTAGAGCAATTATTCCTTAGGCTGCCCACAATTTTTGCCTCCTTCCTGGTTGGCTGCTGACTTACGGAAAACTGAGAGGCCTGAAAGCTCTCTGCTTTCATGTAGAATCTGAGCAGAAGCTTAGGGGAGCTCTGATGAAACACACAGGTTGGGGGGAAGGGAGCAGAGGCTGGAGTTAAGGTTGCATTTGTATAAGACTGATGAAACACGTCTGCCTATCAAATATGGGGGGGTAATCAGGAGGCCGATGGAGACTAGAAAAGGACTAAAGGCCCTCACCCATCCCACACATGTACACTTGGCACTCCCACCAAAACTCAGAGCTCCGTAAAACCCTGAGCAACAAAAGACGGAAGTGGGCAGGCTGGGCAGTAACTCAGAGCAGAAGCAGTCTTTTTTTTTTTTTTTAATTTTATTGAAGTATAGTTGATTTATTATGTTAATTTCTGCTGTACAGCAAAGTGATTCGGTTTATATATATATATATATATATATATATATATATATAAAACATATTCTTTTTCATATTCTTTTCCATTACGGTTTATCACGGGATATTGAGTATAGTTCCCTGTGTTCTACAGTAGGACCTTGTTGTTTACCCATCCTGTATATAATAGTTTGCATCTGTTAACCCCAAACTCCTAATCCTCCCCGACCCACCCTCCCCCTTGGCAACCACAAGTCTGTTCTCTATGTCTATGAGTTTGTTTCTGTTACGTAGATATGTTTATTCAGATTCCACACGTACGTGACATCATATGGTATTTGTCTTTCTCTTTCTGACTTACTTTACTTAGTACTGATGCCAAAAACCTAGCCTCTGTGCACCAGTGCTGAATCGAATCTCAGAGGCAGAGTTTTGGGTGAAGTAGAAAAGAATAGCTTTATTGCTTTGCCAGACAAAGGGGGATACAGAGAGCTCGTGCCCCTTAAAGACTTTAGGTGGTAAAATTGTACATTACCACAATATCAACAGGCTGTAGTGTGACAGTAGATGACATCTGAAAGAACAGCAAGACCCCATCTGAGGAGGAGCCCAAAGACAAAAGAGATCAAAACCAGGACACCTGAGGAATCTGAAACCTCAGGCACCTATAGCTGTAACTATAGGCACCGACAGCAAACCTTAAACACAGCCCAAGTCATAGTAAGAATAACATACAATTCACAATAAAGAACCACTCTTCAGTTCTTATTACCCAACACATCATGTCTGGCTTTCAACAAAGAATACTGAAAGGCAAGAAAAAACATGATCTGAAGAGCTAGCAAGCATCAGAATGGGCATCGTACATGGCACAGATCTTGGAATTATCACACAAGGAATTTAAAATAACTGTGATTAACAGGTTAAGGGCTCCAATGAAAAGGCAGACAATATGCAAGAATAGATAGGTAATGTAGCAGAGAAATGGAGACTCTAAGAACTAGTCAATAAGAAATGCTAGAAATCAAAAACACACTAAAAGAAATGAAGACTGCATTTGGTGGGCTCATCAGTAGACTGGACACAGCCAAGATGAGCTGGAAGATAAGTAAATAGAAATCTCCCAAACTGAAATACAAAGAGGAAAAAAAGATGAAAAGACAAAAAAGAGCATCCAAGAATTGTGGAGCAACTTTAAAAGGTTTAAGATATACATAAATGGAATACCAGAAGAAGAAAGAGAAAACTGTTGGAAGTTATAATGGCTGAGAATTCCCTAGAATTAATTACAGACACCAAGCCACAGATACAGGAAGCTCAGACAACATCTAACAGGTTAAATACCAAAAAATACACACATAGGCATATCATATTCAAATTGCAGAAACCAAAGACAAAGGGAAAATCAGAAATGGAAAAAAACAGCTTACCCGTAGAGGAACGAAGAATTACAGCAGACTTCTTGTTAAAAACCATACAAGCAAGAGTGTGGAATGAAATACTTAAAGCATTGAAAGAAAAAAACACCAGCCTAGAATTCTATATCCAGTGAAATTATTCATCAAAAGTAAAGGAGAAATAAAGAATTTTTTAAGCAAACAAAAACTGAAAAAATACATTTCCAGTAGACCTAACCAGTAATAAATGTTAAAAGAAGTTCTTCAGCGAGAAATAAAAATGATACGTCAGAACTAAGACCTACATAAAGAAAGCAAGTGGTGTGCTGGAGAAGAAATAAAAGCAAAATAAAATATTTTATTTTTCTTATTTGTAATTGATCTAAAAGGTAACTTTTAAAGTAATAATAGTGAAAATGCATTGGGTGATCACAGCACATGGAAGAAGTGAATAGCAGGAATGTCAAAGGATCAGAGGGAAGACCTGAAAACACTCTGCTATAAGACAGTGCTATTTGAAGGTAGACTTAGACTAGTTTGAAATGTATATTGCAAACTCTAGGGCAACTCCTACAAAATTTTTTTTAAGAAGTATAATTGATATCCTGAGAGGAGAGAAAATGGAATCATAAAATATTCCATTGAAACCAAACAAGGCAGAAAGAGACTTTTTTTAACGTAATGAAAACAAATATGGTGGACATTAATCCAACTAGAGTTCACCCTTAAACAACACAGATTTGAACTGCGCAGGTCCACATAATACATGGATATTTTTCAATAGTGCATACTACAGTGCTGCGCGATCCACGGTTGTTGAATCCCTGGTTGGTCGAATCCATGGATACGGAGGAACCACAGAGCTGGAGGAGCCATGGTATTTGGAGCGCCTACTATAAGTTATACACAGATTTTTGACTGCATAGAGGGTCAGGACCCCTAACGCCTGCATTGTTCAAGGGTCAACTATATATTATAATCACTTTCAATGTGAATGGTCTAAACACACTATGAAAAGACTGAGATTTCAGAGTGGATTAAAAAAAATTTTTTTTAAATCACAGTTGTATGCTGTCCCCAAGAAACCCACTTTATTAAGAGTCAGATTAAAGGAAAAGGGATTGGGGTGGGGAGGGGGAGGCACAGTAAAGAAATGGAGAAAGATATACCATGCTAACATTAATGAAAAGAAAGGTGGAGTAGCTATATTAATTTTCAGACAGAGTAGACTTCAGAACAAGAAAAATAAAGGGGGGCATTACATAATGATAAAGGGGTAAATTGTGCAAGAAGACATAGCAATCCTTGTGTGCATCTAACAGAGCATCAAAATACATGTAGCAAAAACTGATAGAACTGTAAGGAGAAACAGATTAATATACTACCATAGTTGGGGATTTCAATACCCACCTTTCAGTAATTGATAGATCAAGTAGGTAGAAACTCAGTAAGGATCCATCAACTGGATCTAAATGACATGGATAGAACATTCCATTCAACCACAATAGAATACACATTCTTCAAGTTTGCATGGAATATTCCCCAAGATAGAACATAGTCTGGGCCATAAAACATACCTTAACAAATTTAAACAGAATATAAAATCACATAAAGTACATTCTCAAATTACAGTGGAATTAAACTAGAAATCAGTAACAGAAAGATAGCTGGAAAATCCCTGAATATATGGAGATTAAACACATTTGTAAACAACACATGGGTCAAAGAAGAAGTCTTAAGTTTTTAAATATTTGAACTAAATAAAAATGAAAACACAACTTAGAAAAAACTGTACAATGCAGCAAAAGCAGTGCTTAGAGAGAAATTTACAGTAATAAATGCATAAATTAGAAATGTGGAAAAAACTGAAAATCAATAATCTAAGCTCTTCCTTTAGGAAACTACAGAAAGAAGAGCAACATGATCCTAAAGAAAGCAGAAGAAAATAATAAAAATTGAGCAAAAAAAAAATTAACAAAATTCAAAATAAAAAAACAATAGCAAAATATCAATAAAACCAAAATCTGATTCTTTGAAAAGATCAGTAAAAGTGATAAGCCTCTAGCTAGGCTAAGGAAGGAAAAAGGAGGGAAGATATCAATACAAATTACCAATATCAGAAATGAAAGAGAGGTTATCACTACTGGTCCCTTGGATATTAAAAGGATACTAAAGGAATACCAGGAACAACTCTATACTCATAAATTTGATAACTTACATGAAATGTACCAATTCCTTGAAAGACACAAATTACCAAAACTCACACAAAGAGAACTAAATCATTTGAATAGACCTATATTTATTAAGGAAATTGAATCAATAATTTAAAACCTGCCCAATAAAAGTAAATACCAGGTCCAGATGGTTTCACTGGTGAATCTACTAAATGTTAAGGAAGACATGATAATAATCCTCCATGATCTCTTTTAGAAAAACAAAAGCAGAGGGAACACTCCCTACCTCATTCTCTGAGGCCAGCATTATCCTAATACCAAAACCAGATAAAGATTTTACAATAAAGGAAAACTACAAACCAGAATCTCCCATGCAAAAATCCTCAAAAAAATATTAGCAAATCAAATCCAACAATGTATGAAAAGAATTATGTGCCATAAACAAGTGGGACTTAATCCAGGTATACAAGGCTGGTCTAACATTTGCAAATCAATCACACAACAACCAAAGAAGAAAAATCATATGATCATATCAATCGATGCAGAAAAAGATCTGACAAAAATCCAACATCCATTCATGGTTAAAATCAAACCAACCATCTTTGGGCAAACTAGGAATCAAGAACCTCTTTAGTTTGATAAGGAATATCTACAAAACACATACAACTAACATCATAATGGTGAGAAACTGGATGCTTTCCTGCAAATATGAGGAACAAGGCAAGGATGTCTCCTCTCACTACTCCTACTCAACATCATACTAAAAATTCTAGCTAGTGTAATAAGACAAGAAGAGTAAATAAAAGGTATACAGATAGGAAAGGAAGAAATGAAACTATCTTTGTTCACAGACGACATGCTTGTTTTTATAGAAAAATCCCAAAGAATCAATAAACAGACAAAAAAACAAAAACAGAATAAGCAAATATAGAAAGGCTGCAGGACAGAAGGTTAATATGACAAATGCTTTCCTAAATACCAGCAATGAACAACTGGAATTTTAAAAATGTAAATACCACTGACAATAGCAAAAGGTGTTTTTATTAGGTAGAAATCTAACAAAATATGCACAGGATCTATGTGCAGAAAACTACAAAACTCGATGCAAGAGTTCAAAGAAGATCTAAACAAATGGAGAGACAGTCCACGTTCATGGATTGAAAGACTCAATACTGTTAAGATGTCAATTCATCCCAACCTGACCTATAGATTCAGTGCAATACAATAAGAATCCTGGCAAGCTCTTTTGTAGATATTGACAAATCGATTATAAAGTTTACTTGAAAAGGCAAAGACCTAGAAGAGCCAATAACAATACTGAAGAAGAACAAAGTTGGAGGACTCATGCTATACAATTTCAAGACTTAACTACAAAGCTACAGTAATCAAGACAATGTGGTATTGGCAATAGGATACACAGGTCAATGGGAAAGAATCAGATCATAACTCAGAAATATATCCTACAAATACAGTCAACTGATCTTTGACGAAGGAGCAAAGGTATTCAATGAAGGACAGTCTTTTCAACAAATGGTTCTGGAACAATTGGACATCCATATGGAAAAAATTAATTAACCTAAGACATAGACCTTACACCTTTCAAATATTAACCCAAAATGAATCACATACCAAGTGCTGACAAGGATGCCAGCAACAGGAGCTGATTCATTGCTGATGGGAATGCTGATGGTACAGCCACTGTGGAAGACAGTTTGGTAGTTCTTGCTGAGCTAAACATATAGTCTTACACCATCCAGCAATCACACTCTTAAGTATTCATCCAACTGTTTTGAAAATTCATGTCCACACAAAAACCTGCATACAAATATTTATAGAAGCTGTATTCATAACTGCCCCAAACTGGAAGCAACCAAGCTGTCCTTCAACAGGTGAATGGATAATCAAACTGTGGTACATTATTCAATGGAGTATTATTCAGTGATAAAAAGAAGCAAACTATCAAGCCATGAAAATGGAAGAGAGAGAGAGAACTTAAATGCATATTGCTAAGTGAAAGAAGCCCTCCTGAAAAGATTGCATTCTGTATGATTCCAACTATTCTGGAAAAATGAAAAGGGAAAACTACAGCAAGGGTAGAAAAATCAGTGATTGCCAAGAAGAAGCTGAATTAGGCAAACATAGGGGAATTTTAGGGTGATGAAACTACTCCGTATGATATTGTAATTGTGTATACATGACACTATGGCTTTGTCAAAATCCACAGATGTTTCCAGCATAAAGAGTGAAATTTAATGTCTGCAAATTTTGAAAAAAAAATCATTTAGGAGGTCCGGGGGTTCCCGAGTGAATGCTGAATATGACCCAAAAAAATCTAATTGTATTACAAATGTATGAAACAAGGGAGCGAAGGCGGTAAAGGGAAACGGTGTTGACTTAAGTAACTTTGGAAATGAACAGAGTCTTTAGGAAGAAAGGCCAAAGAAATGTACATAAGTTCTGTACTCCGTGGAGTCTAGGTTAACAACTCTGATAGATTTCTGGTATACTAGAAATGAGCAAATGAGAAAAAGGATGATGGAAGGTGTAAGCCAGGTTCCTAACTGGAGTGGGAGTTTACAGATAAGCAAGGCAAAGAGGCAAGAATAATGTATACAGTAACGAATCAAAGGCATAGGTATAAACTGATGTTTAGTTTACCATAGATACAAATGGCTACATACAGAAACACTGATGTGTGTATATACAAGGGTAGTATATATAATTCCTTTCTCTGTCAGCTGAGAGGGCCCAGAAGCCATGACCACACCCAGAACCCAGATCTTGGTTTCTGATACCAACCTCCAGAAAAAGGGGATTAGTGTTCTTTGGAAAAATGGTTGATTCCAGGACTGGAGCAGGAAATATACAAGATGATCCTCGAGCATCTTGTAGTGGCTGAAACATAAGAAACATAAGAAAGTGCTCCAAAAAAAAAACCAAACAAAAAAAACCCAAAAAAGTCCCACAGTATGGGAAGTGGAGGGAGTAACTTTTCAGTGGAGAAACCTGACAAGCACTACCTTGGCCAGGTGATTAAGGTCAACATGTCATAAATCACGTTAATCGCATGCACTCTTGATATGATGCAATAAGAATAGCATTTTACCCCTGTTCTTCCTCTCAAACACCCTTAACCCCACTCTAATCACGAGAAAAACTTCAAATTCCAATTAACGAACATTCTACAAAATACCTGGCCAGTATTCCTCAAAACTGTCATGGTCATTTAAAAACAAGGGAAGTCTGAGAAACTGTCACAGCCCAAATGATGACTAAACGTTAACATAGTATCCTGAATGGGATTCTGGAGCAGAAAAAGACCAAGGAAATCTGAACAAAAGATGGACTTTGGTTAATAATCATATTAGTTTTCTACTGCTGCTGTGACAAGTTACCACATAGTAGCTTAACACAAAACAAACGTATTATCTCACAGTTCTGTAGACCAGAAGTCTGATACGGATCTCACTGAGCGGAAATCAAGGTGTCAACACATGCGTTCCTTTCTGGAGGCTCTGGGTGAGAATCCATCTGCCTGCCTCGTCCAGCTTTAAGAAGCCACTCCCTTTACTTGGCTCACAGCCCCTGCTTCCATCTAAAGCCAGAAACACCGGGATGAGTTCTCCACGCTGCCATCTCTCTGGTTCTCTCTTCAGAGTCCCTCTTCCAGCTTTAAGAACCCTTGTGATTCCATTATTCCCACCTGGATAATCTCCCTAGTTTAAGGTCTGCTGATGAGCAACCGTAATTCCACCTGTGCTCTTAACCCCCCCTTTGCCGTGTAACCTAACATAGTCCCAGGTTTCAGTCATTATTATGCCTATCACAGTAATCGATCAGTATCAGTTGGTTAATTGCAAGGGTAGTACATGTATTTCCTTACTAACATGTCCATAATAGGACACACTGGGTAAGGATATATGAGAACTCTTTCTACTATCTTCCCAATTTTTCTCTAAACCTAAAACTGTTCTAAAAATAAAGCTTATTAAAAAGAAAAGGACAAGGAAAGTCAGCCCAGTCAATGCCCCCCTGCAGACAAGTGCGGGGGAGGGGGGAGGTGACCCCCCCTGTCTGTGCAAATGCGAACTCTCCTGCAGGAACCCCAGGAAGGGGCAGGGGCACTGAATGGGGGAGGGGAGGGGTAAGCCAGAGCACTCAGGGTGGAACCAAAAGAAGCACAAAGACAAAAGAAATAAGGAGACAAGAGGCCAAGACCGCAGAGAAGATGCAAAGCTGGGAGGAAGGGCAGTGAGAGTTCTCAGCAGGAACACCAAAGTGAGAAGTGAAAACTCCGGAAGAGAAAATTATCCTTCAACTCCTGTTGTTGCACAGGTGCAATAAAGAGGTTAACATGGCAAAGAAATCCTTCAAAGTTATTAGAAAATAGAGTAAAATGTCTGCAAATTTCAAATGGGTCAAAGACAAAAACATTTACCCATAAATAAAGCAAATATACGGAGAAATGTTTAGGCGCGGCTCCTAACGGCAGGGTACACAGCCCTGTTTATTCCGCCCTTTTATAAAGAAGCTGAAGAGAACTCACATGGATGTCTTTTACGCAATATCTATTAGCCAGGCGCAGGCTCATTAAAAATACATATACAGTGAAGTTGTACAGTACTGTGTCTGTTTTCTCATGAATCGTCACAAAATCCTCACAGAAATGCACCGTCACCCACAAAGCTGCACCTCTCTCTGCATTCACACTGAATGCAGACCTGTCCCTGTTCCTCCAGAAACAGCCCCCCAAAGGCAGGGCAGCGGGCGTGGAGTTTCCTGGTTTCCCTTCCGAGGCAGCTCCATATGGCTTGTCTGGCGCTCCAGGGAAACCCTCCTGGTGCCCCCGGAGCACAACACTCCTATTTTTAACCGATTTAGAATAACAACTCAGGCTGAGATAGCTGTCGAGTGACATGTTTTATAATTAGGGCCCAAAGAGGGACCTAGGAATAATTTGCTCCTAAGCGAGAACGCTGTAATTCTTTCATCCTGGCTGCATTTCATGCACGTGGATGGAACCAAATTTAAGATGAAATGACAGCTACTGACCTGGGAACAAGCAAGGATGCTAGAAGAAGCCTTCCCACTGTAACCGAGCGGGACCCTCTGGGGCCTTCCCGGGACAGGCCCCCTGCCCCCATACCCTCTGCTTCAGCTCCTCTCTGAAGTACCTAGATAACAGCATTTGATGCACATTTCCTGAGTAGTTTTACAGACGTGAAACTCACCTCCCCACCAAATGGAAGACGTTAACTACTTGATGACCATGAGCACATAGCCCCAGGCCTCCTGGAGCCTAAGGACTGAGAATATGAACCCCTGTGACACCACCCAGTTACCCAATATCAGCCAGAGGATTGTGCACGAGCTGATCACGTACCCTGTGACACCCCTCCCTCACCTGGCTTTTAAAAATGCTTTGCAGAAACCCTTCGGGGAGGTCGGCGCTTTTCAGGGCATGAGCCACCCATCTCCTTGCATGGCCCTGCAGTAAACCTTTCCCTGCTCCAAACTCTGACATTCTGGTGTGTATGGCCTCTCTGTGCGTTGGATACACGAACTTGCGCCAACGCCACTGCCTCCTGGCTCTTATAACCTCTGTGCTGGGCCTGGAAACTCACCACAGGCAGCGGTGACAGTTCTCCGCTCTTAATAGTAATAACACCAGAGTGTAATGAAACCCATTTTGAAGACCAGCAACACCCATCCCCCACGAAAAGCATTTTAATGAAAGTCAGTAAACCAGGAAGCCTAAAGCCTTTTTTTTCCCTCCTGCGTTAAAGAAAGCAGATCCTCCTAATGGCCTTGGGCTTCGTCGAAACAGTATACCTAAGCAGCCCCATGACAAAAACTTCTCTCTCTCCAGTGAAGGCCTTCTCATCAGAGCTCACGGGCATCAGTGTGACAGCGCATTCCCAGGGCACCAGCTCAGCACCGTACACCCCATGGGGAAACCAATCTGGGCTACATCTCTGTCTTCATGTTAGGGCTGTGTGGTTTGGCTATTGTCTCTGTTTTGGAGGCTTAGGGGGAAAAGCAAATAAAGGACCAGAATAAATGCGAAAACTTAGTTGTGCAAAGTAACAACCAAAAAAGGATCACATAAAGTCCTTTCTACTGAGTATCAAAGAGAGAAGATGAAGGTTAGGGTATCTGCATTCTCAACATGAGAATGTTGACAATTCCCCTATTCAAAATATATAAAATTCATAACCCGAATTACTAAACTTCGAATTCCTTTTTACAAAGAATTTGATAGAATTCCATATATCTTTTCGTGTGATTCCCTTGTGAGTCCCACACATCTCCACCAAACCAGGAGTTGCCTGTGCTATTTTCAGAGAACGCGGCAGCTTGGTGGGCAAAGCCACAGGGTAGCCAGTCACGCAGTGGGTAACACGGGCAGTCACGTGCCCATCACGGCGGCCGGATGAGCATGTCAAGTCCACAGCACGGGCCCATGAGCAAGTGACGGTCCAGAGACGAGGGCTCCAAGGGCCTCGCAAGAGAGGGATTCCAGGGACTTCCCTGGCGGTCCAGTGGTTAGGACTCCTCACTTCGACTGCAGGGAGCATGGGTTCGATCCCTGGTTGGGGGAACTAAGATCCCACATGCCACATCATGTGGCCAAAAAATGAAAAATAGATAAAAAAGAACAAAAAAAGAAAAAGGGAGAGCAAAGGATTCCAGCCCCGTTCTCGAGAACAGGAGAGGCAACCACCAAGCCCTCACCTGCTCACTGTGTCCCAGATACATGGGGACAAGGACAGCCACACAGTGACCCCTGGTTTCTCAGGAAACCGAGAGACAACACACAGAGCGCACAGCTGCTAGCTCTGGTCAGCCAGGGGGCTCACTGCCAGACTGGCTGTCCTGTTCACGCTGGAATTAAAGGAGAGATTTTTTTTTTTTTTGTCTTCAGTCCAAAACTGTGGAAATTCTTTACTGGGTACAGAGTTTCAGTTTTCTAAGATGCAAAGAGCTCTGGAGATGGGCAGTGGTGATGGTTGCATAACAATGTGAATGTACTTAACACCACTGAACTGTACACTGAAAAACAGTTAAGGCGGTCAATTTTATGTTATGTGTTTTTCACCACAATCTTCTTTAAACTGTGAGAATTCTAATGGTCAGAAATGTCTGCAGTTGGGCTCCTAAGTAAGTATAAAAACTTCTCCTAACCCCATCCCCCAAGTGACTAATCATAAATGCATCTGAACATAAATGTCCACGCTGCTGAACCCTGGCACGTTCTTCTAGAAGCTCCATAAATAACCCTTGGATGGGGACCAAGCCGTCTGTTTTGGCTCACACTTAACGTACGGATCCTGCCATCGTGAACCTCCAAGCAGGGTGACGAAATACTCAAAATATGTGACAGCAAGAATCCTGCACTGAAACGCCATCGTGACAGCCAGTTCCAAAGCAGGGGCTGCCCTGCCTTACAGATACGTGTTCCTGTGGGTATGACGAAACGCTCTTCTGAGAATTGCCCAGAATGTCCATCCACTTGGTCGTCCATTTACCTGGTCTTCCGGTATGATGCTTATGCATAGCAAGTAGCATTCAATTCTTGTAGAACAGGGATGATTCAAGGATATGAAATGAAAGGGCAAGGGACACCACGAAAGAAGGAAAACCAAGACTCAACAAAGGGCTTGGCTTTAAGATCTGATACAGTCGTCAAATGAAACACCAGCCGCCAGAGCATCTGGGGTAGACAGGGATGGATACTTGGTCCACCTCCACCGCCGAGCCCAGCACAATCCAGGGGCACCCAGAGCTCTTCCCTGGGCACTATGAAATGACACTCTATGAAATGGGGTCTGACTGCTCCAGGACTGCCCACTCACCCGCCTGATGGGTCCACCCCGTGCTAATCCACCCTTCCCATTCTGTTTGGCTCCTTCCAGAAACCTCACTGTCAACCCCTTTTTTTTTTTAACGTACAAAAAGCCGTACATAATTAACATATACAACTTCAGGGTTTTGAAGATAAGTATACACCCATGAAACCATCACCATAATCTATGCCATAAACATTGCCCATCACCTCTAAAAGTTTCCTCTCGGCCTTTTATTAATATGTGTATCTATAATGTGATAAGAACATTTAACGTAAGATCTACCCTCTTAACAAATGTTTAAGTATACAGTGTTGTTAACTATGGCCGTTACACGCTGTGCAGTAGACCTCTAGGACGTATTCACCTTGTATAACCAAAACTTTGTGCCCTTTGACTGACACCTCCCCATTTTCCCCTCCCCCAGCCCCCGGCAACCACCATTCCACTCTCTGCGCTTCTCTGAGTTTGATGATTTTAGATTCATCACATGTGTGGTATTATGTGGTATGAGTCCTTCTGTGACTGGCTTGTTTCACTTAGCATAATGTCCTCAAGGTTTATCCATGTTGTCGCAAATGGTAGCATCTCCTTCTTTTTTAAGGCACGGTCACCCATTTTAATCCTGGACTTTCCTTCCTTCTATTCCCTAACCCATGAAGATCTCCTAACCCCTGAAGACCATCCCTAATCCATGAAGCCTAGAAAAACAAGTCGCAAAATTACATCATACTGACCATGTTGCAATCAAATACAGCAGAAGAGGCTGTATTCCCTTGCCACTTTCTGCTACTTCAAAACAACCAAAATCCTTTGGCAAAACATTTCTGATCTCTCAATTCTGTGAGAAACTGTCTTGGGTCAAGTATTTTAATGGCCTGATGCATGTGGTACCTACAGGCTGTGAAAGGAGACTCTCCTTTTTTTTCGCCACACCTCTAGGCATGAGGGCGGGATCTTAGTTCCCTGACCACGGATCGAACCCACACCTCCTTCAGTGGAAGCACAGAGTCCTAAACACCGGACCGCCAGGGAGGAGACTTCCCATTTGAGATGGAATAATTTAGCATTTTTGATGTCCCATGGTTAATAAGCCTAACAGGTATCACCTGTATCTCCCAAATCACACAAAGGTTATAAAGAACAGCTTTTCCAAAAATCTTCCCTAAAAAAATAAGACCCAGTCTCAATTTGTCCTCCTAAGGCAATCTACGTTTTTTGGTTTTGATTTTCTTGATTAAGAAATGAACACATATTTGCTGTAGAAATTTGGGGAAATACATCGAAGCACAACGGAGAAAATTAAACTTATCTCACATCTTGCCACCTGTCAACAGCCCTTGGTATATGTCCTCCTCATGGCGTCTTTTCTAACTAGTCACAGATTTAGACGATTAAGTTTCCACACTGGGGATATCGCGGCTTGGAAGTTAAAAAAAAAACGACTGAACCTGAAACGCAAAGAAGTCTCCTTTCATGCTGGGAGACGGTTGCAGAAAGGCAGGGCAACTTGCTCAACAAGACTCCTCGGTGCTGCACAAACCAGTTTTACCAGCCGAATCTGATCATAAGTACAGCCTGCCGGCACCTGGAGCTGCTACAACCACGAGCTGACCGGCACCTCACAAACCTCACTTTTGCTTAATGGCCCTGTACATAATTGAAGGCAGGAAACGGAGCTTAGGGGCAGTCAAGGAGCACAGAGAAATAAATAAGATAAAGCAACAGTGCCTCCTTTGCAAAATGGAAATCAAGAGGAGGGTCAAAAAGGTCAGTGGAGCAAGACAGTTCCATCGGCTCAAGTTCAAAGCAAAAGATGGTACCCGGTGGATTCCAGCGCCTCACATTGTAAACACAGCCCCCAACTCCCACCCGACCCCCACTCCCACCCCACCCCCGTCCCGGGGGAGCCTGTAAAACTGCAAACAAGTCTTTAGAAGGGATGAGTCTGCCTGTTTCATCAGGCTTACCGATACAGCCGCTCGTGCACAATTTTTAAAACACACTTTTATTGACCACCTACTACATGCCAGTGTTGTCCGCGTTTGTAAACTGCAGCCAGTGAGGCCACAGCAGGTTCCATTCAGCTGGGAAGTGAAGGGTGCAGGTGCGTGGACCAAGAGAGGTCAAGTTTAGCACATCGGTGTTTGCAACAACTGTCTTCCACAACCCCTTACGACCTTCGCAATCAAGCCCATACTTACTTCTGACTTTCATTTTGACACTTCTGTCCTTGACCATAACAGAGTCTTTTCAGGCATCAAATTATAGCTAATTCGCTACAACTAAGTGTTGGAAGCTTCCAGCCCCCAGGAGCCCTCTTCCTCTAAGTGCCTGTTTAAGGGGATGTCAGGGGGCGGGGCAGAGACCCTGCATCAGCTCCTAACACCTGGTGCACCTGGCTCCTCTCGCGCCCTTAGGAAACATCTGTGGAATGAGTCCTTTGAATAAAATCAAATCAGAGAACACGGTTCTTTAAGCTCACTTGGGGGAAACTGTCTCCATATGCCACAAGTAGCTGGAGTTTTGTTTGCTGTGGATTCTGATCTTGAAATCCGATTACTCAAAGCCGGCCATCTGTCACCCCCTTTCAGTGACTCGCAGGCTCTGTTACAGAACTCTACTAATCTTATCTTGGGCTAAAGCAGAAGATAAGTGTTTCGGTAACTAAATTTATCGCAGGGATTAAGTAGGTTTTCTCGTCTTCTGTTTTTTGTTTTGCCTGCCCTCAATGTGTACTCAGAAATGCTAAGCCTTCCATTCTATAGGGTCCTACAGATTCAGATTAATGAACCATTAATTCAGGAAAGCAGAAAACAGGAGGAGAGAGCAGGGGGGTAAGGAGAATATACTCCTTCCCCAAGGAAAGAAAGAAATGGATTTACCCCCATCACCCATGGTCGGCCTTCCCCTAGGGTGACACTGTTGCAGACCTGGTCTGTAACCAGCGTCTTCAGGTCCTAAGAAAGCCGGGGACCAGGCTCAGGCATGTGCGGGTCATAAGCGGTTCTGTGGCAGAAACAGGAGGAAAGGGAGAGAGGGTAAGACAGCGGCTTGGCCCCCGGCTCTAAGGCCACCATACATCATGGGAACAGGGGTTCCCTCACCTGTCTTTAGAAAATCTTTCTTTCTGGACCCAAGATGCACATCTGCCCACATGCATGGGCAGAGACCCTGTGGGAAAAGCAAACTTGGAGCCAGTAATCAGAAAAAAATCAAACTAAAATTTAATAAGACAGAATGGGGGAGACTTAGCAGGAGCAACTGACTTCCTCAGACTCACGGACGTCTCTTTATTCCAGGGAGTTTTCCACTGGGAATTCTGATCTTGAAATCTGCCTGTTCAAAGTCTGCCATTGCCAAAGTCACCGCAGCCTTCAAGGCTCTGGGTCCCGACGACAAGCCAGTGCAGGGCACTTGCTGGCAAAACGCTCTGACATTTACTCTGCAGATGCACGCCCGGCAGTAACCGTGGAGGCAAGCCATCTCACGGCCGGGGGCCCTTCCATTCTGAGCACTTTTATGCTGCAGAGGCCACTCCCCAGCAGAAACCGGGTCAAGTCCATGTCACGTAAGGCTGATGACATACGAGAATCCCAACAGACAAGCAACTTTCAGCAGGGTGTGGGTTAGCCAAGCTCTAAAAAGCTCTCTTTACACATTCAAGACAAGGTTAAGTTGTTTATGTAATGAGAATGGAAATGGAAATAAAAATAAACACAATCCGGGCTTGCCTGGTGGCACAGTGGTTAAGAATCTGCCTGCCAATCCAGGGGTTCAAGCCCTGGTCCGGGAAGATCCCACATGCTGCGGAGCTACTAAGCCCGTGCGCCACAACTCCTGAGCCTGCGCTCTAGAGCCCGTGAGCCACAACTACTGAGACCATGTGCCACAACTACCAAAGCCCGCACGCCTAGACCCTGTGCTCCACAACAAGAGAAGCCACCGCAACGAGAAGCCCGTGCACTGCAACGAAGAGTAGCCCCTGCTCTCCGCAACTAGAGAAAGCCCACGCACAGCAGTGAAGACCCGATGCAGCCAAATATAAATAAATAAATAAATTTTTTTTAAAAAGAACTTTTAAAAAAATTTAAAAAATAAAAATAAACACAATCCTACCACCCACTCAATCCTACCACCTCAACAAATCAAACGAACGTCTTGTTTCCACGTTTCCTTCTATTAAATGGGTGGTATCTATTTCATTCAGAAAAGCAAGGAGGGCAGTAAAGTGGTACCTTAGTACTTAGAGCTTAGTACTGAGTACTTAGAGCTTAGTGCTTAGTACTTAGACCTGCGTAATGTCTCCAATGCCCTGAGAAGGCCCAGAAGACTTATGGACTCCATTCCACTGGATACCCCAAAGAACCATCAGTCAGTCTAAACCAGGTAAGTCATATGTTGTTCCAGACTCACAAAGTCCTGGGTTCAAATCCTGACTCTGTCCTATGTTAGCTGTGTGCCTTAGTGTCCTGTCCAATAAGGTCTGCATGGATGTTGAAACACGTACAGAGCACCTGGACCACACATCTGTTACAGACTGAATTGTGTATCCCCCCCAAAAAAGATGCTGAAGTACCTTAGGGTGTGACCTTATTAAAACAGGGTCATTGCAGGCGTAATTATTAGTTAAAATGAGGTTATACTGGTATAGGGTAGGTGCCCCTAATCTACTCTGACTGGTGACCCTGTGAGAAGATGGCCACGTGAAGACAGACACAGGGGGAGAAGGCTTTATGACAATGAAGGCAGTGAACGGAGCGATGCAGCTGCAAGGGAGCCCAAAGATTTCCAGCCACCACCAGAAGTGAGGAAGAGGCAAGAACAGATTCCCCTAGAGGTGTCAGGGAGCCTGGCCCGCTAACCTCTTGATCTTGGACTTCTAGACCCCAGAACTGTTGATCTTTTAAGCAACTTGGTTTGTGGGTCTTTGTTACAACAGCTCTAGGAAACGAATACACTGCCCAACTGGTGAGACTTCCTGGCGGTCCCTGCACACCCGCACAGAAAGTAAGACGGCTTCAAACATGCAACAAAAGGGCCTCCGCAAGCTCCCACAACAGACCGACCATCGCACCCAACGATCTTTCTGGACCCAAAACGGACCTCATAACTAATCTTTACTGACTAGTTGTTAACATTATTTCACCCATTGCCCTGACTTGTCAATAATCTAAATCCAGCAAAAGGCAAACTCAGGGAGGAGGCGCCCATGCATTCAAAGCCTTTTAGCAGAGGCTGCCCTGGTGGCGCAGTGGTTAAGAATCCGCCTGCCAATGCAGGGGACACGGGTTCGAGCCCTGGTCTGGGAAGATCCCACAAGCCGCAGAGCAACTAAGCCTGCGAGCCACAACTACTGAGCCTGCGCTCTAGAGCCCGCGAGCCACAACTACTGAGCCCGTGTGCCACAACTGCTGAAGCCTGCGCGCCTAGAGCCCGTGCTCCACAACAAGAGAAGCCACCGCAGTGAGAAGGCCGAGCACCGCAAGGAAGAGTAGCCCCCGCTTGCCGCAACTAGAGAAAGCCCGCGCGCAGCAACGAAGACCAAACGCAGCCAAATAAAAAAAAGCCTTTGGCAGAGTCAGCCTTTATAAGAGTGAGCTCCAGGGACTTCCCCGGAGGTCCAGTGGTTAAGACTCCGCGTTTCCAATGCAGGGGGCGTGGGTTCGATACCTGGTCGGGGAACTAAGATCCCACATGCCATGCAGCTCGGCCAAAAAAAAAAAAAAAAAAAAAAAGAGTGAGCTCCTTAGAATGTCTGTGGATGGAGGAGTGGAGATGGGGACCCGCCCCCAGAACAAAAAAGCTGGAGCGTCTGCTCTTGACAACTTCCTCCTGATCTACGTGAACACAAGGCTTATTTGTTGAAGTTCCTGAAACAGCCAGCATCACGCTTATCATGATCATCATGGGTCACAGAGTCACACGCAGTGAGGACTGGGCCCCCCGCCTCCCCAGCCGCACCCAGGAACTCAGGTTCTTCTGGGTCAGGGAGTTCCTGAGACTCCCCAGGGGCCTCTCACGTGCAGGGGGTGGAGAGCCACTGGTGCTGCGTGTTTCCCAGCAGCTGGTCCACACCCTGCACTCGGCCAAACCTGCAGGTCCCCTTGGTGCTCTCCACGGCCCCAAGGGACAGGGGAGCCAGGAAGGGGGGATGCAAAGCCCTCGAGTGGCAGGCTACTTCCCGTCAGGTACCTGGTCCCCACCTCCTGCCAGCCTCAGAAGACAAACGAGCCCCTCCATTCACGGTCCTCACCCCTTTCCTCCTGGACCTGGCTGCACTAAAGGACCACTTTCATCATCTCTGTGAGATGGGACTTCCCTCCCAAACTCGAGCTTCAACTCAGAGTTGCCTGGGGAGCCTCCAAAATCCCGATGCCTGCACCCCCATCCCCGAGTCTGGGATGGTTGGTCCACGGTGCTGCCCGGGTCCCCACACTGTGACAAGCCCCCCCTGTGATTCTGCCGTGCAGGCGAGACTGAGACACGCCACTCTAGGACTTTCTCTGGCTCCCTGGGTTCCTGACCCTGTTGGCCTGGAGATGCTACTTCATTCCTCTGGTTACTTGCACCTTGAAAGTGACTGAAAAGCAGGACACACCGGCCGCACCCCTTCTTCCCTATCCATCCCGCACGGCCTCCGTCCGGACGATTCTTCTACGGCAGGGCCTTAAAAGGACACCAGCCGTTTCTCTGGACGCATCACTCATTCCATCGAGCCTTAGTTTTCTTATCCGTAAAATGAGGATCAGAATCCCTCTCCCTGGTCAAGGGAAGGTCCAGATAAAACGAGGTGACGTTCTGAAGGTGTCCCTCTCCAGGGAACAGGCCAAATAATCCACATGAGCAGGTGTGGAATCCCGGCCTCCCGGCCTCCTGGTTGCCCTCAGCCTCCCTCGTGCCTTCGTTCAGGGGTCCGTCCTCACTGTTCAGGGAGGGTCTCCGACTCCTGCCATAGCCAAAACCAAGGTCAGGGGCCGGAGTCGGGGAGGGGCAGGGCGGCCAGCAGCAGGGAGGCTCTCTCATCAGAAAGACTGCTCCTCAGACCAGGACTAGGGGGACACGAAAACCCACCCGCACATGCCGAGGGTCACTCTGACCATCCAACCTGCACGTCCCGGAAAGTGGAAGGTCACGCCGCTGGTTCTCAATCCTGCCTGAGCACTGGAGTCCTGCGGAGCTTTCCAAATCCTAAGCCAGAGACACAAGGAATCCGTGGCTCGGCCTGGCATGGGGGCCGCTGGAAGTTCTCCAGGATCTTGAATCACTGGTTCTATCCTATTATTTGAACAATTAAGCAGGGGCCTTCGTTATATGATGGAGCTGCCCACTAAAATCTCCCTAAGAAGGCATGAAGTACAGGTGAGAATAAACCAACCCACAAGGGCCAAGACATGGAAACAACCAAAGTGTCTATCAATAGATAAATGGATAAAAAAGATGTGGGGCATACACATACATACATATACACACACACACACACACACACACACACACACACACACAATGGAATATGATTTGAGAAAGAAGGAAATCCTGTCATTTGCAACATGGATGGACCTTGAGGGCGTTGTGCTGAGATAAGTCAGAGAAAGATAAATACCGTATGATCTCACTTACATCTGAAAAAGCCGAACTCATAAAAACAGAGAGTAGAATGGAGGTTACCGGGGGCTGGGAGTGTGGGAATTGAGGAGATGCTGTTTAAGGGTACGAACTTGCAACTAATAGATAAATAAGTCCTGGAGATCTAATGCACAGCATGGTGATTACAGTCAACAGCACTGTATTATAGATTTCAAAGCTGCTGAGAGACCAGATCTTCATTGTTCTCGGCACAAAAAAGAAATGATAATTATATGAAGTGATAGAGGTGTGAGCTAACGCCACAGTGGTAATCACACTGCAACACATAAGTGTACCAAATCAACCCACGCTGTATACCTTAAACTTACACCATGTTATATCTCAATAAAAAAAAAGAAAAGGAATAAACTAAGCCACAGTTGAAAGGAAACCAGTCTCCTTGGTAAAGTAACTAAACACAAAAGCACAGAAGACCCAGGCAAGATGCCGATCTCAGGGTCAGGCTGGATAAGAAACCAAGTCCCAGGAAAGCTCTGGACGGACCCAAGGACATGATGGGCAGCTGATTCACGTGTGACCCTAACAAGAGCTTGCTCACGGCCACCTGCAAGGGCACGGGCTGGGGGCATAAGGCCTGGGAAAGAAGGTGTTCAGAGGGTGTGTGTACACATATACGCTCACGGACGGGTCTGGAGAACTTCTAAATGGGGCAGTTAGGCCTTAAAGCTTAGAAGCTAAACCCTATTACTATAGTTAAATGTCAGCAATCCACTGAAGGGTTTTTTTTGGTTTTGTTTTTTAACTTCTTGGACCTTTTGAAATTCAGCAGCCCAGAAATACTGAACCGTATTTAGGCCTTTATAAATTGTTATCAGCTATGCCTATTTGAACACAAGTCAAGTCATTTCAGTCTCCCCCCAACACCACCCCCCCCCATTGTGGACACGGTCACAAATGTCATCAGCTAGCATACATCACACATAGAGCAGGTGCCAGGGACTGCCATGAACTCATCCCTCTCATTACCCCTGTTTAAGCCTCACGACCTTAAAGGTGCGCATGGTTTTATCCCCGGGGCTCAGAGAGGTTATACAGCTAGCACCAGGTCACACAGCCGGGACCCGCAACCAGGGAAGTCCTCCCCAGACCAGCCTCTCTTACCCACAATGCTTAGACTGGCAGCCTGTGCTTCTCCAAGGACCAACTCGTGTTCCCAGCAGGGAGGGCAGAGCAGCCACACGGGCCCTGAGGAGTCCCTGCAGGAGTGCGACAGGCCCTGCAGTCCACCCTGGCACAGCCCTGGGCTGGTCACTTCACCAGAGGAGGGAAAGCGTCCTCAGGAAACGTCCTCACGCAGAGCCCAGGCCATCACAGAGATCCTGAACCCAGGGAGAGCCCCTGAGGAGCCGTGGTCTACAGCCCCAGGTCCACAGGAGTCCAGGGTCTGAGGGCAGCCCACACACAGCACCTACCACTGACGGGTCCGCTGGGCCAGGAGGACCCAGGCTGAACTTCCACCACCGACCCAGGAACTTGACTCTCTTAATCAACCAACCAAACCTGCCAATCTCAGGTTGTCTCTGCAGGACTGAATTCCATATCCCACAAGAAATAACAGAAAATGTGAATACTGTCCTGACGAGATGTAATGTTTCTGACAGGACTACACATGAAATCGAGGCCCCTGCAGCTTGGGAAGTTCTCAACATTGCCCGTGACCGTCACCGCCAAGGAGATGACTGACAGGGAGGCACCACATGCACTTTACAAAGCTACACTCGGCATCGCTCACGTCCTAAAAGATGGAGACAAGCAACCTAGCAGACAGGTGGTATGTCTGCTTAGGATCATCCAACAGCAAACAGGGCCCACATTCATCAATACATCCATATTGGATTTCCCTGGTGGCGCAATGGTTGGGAATCTGCCTGCCAATGCAGGGGACATGGGTTCGAGCCCTGGTCCGGGAAGATCCCACATGCCGTGGAGCAACTAAGGCCATGCGCCACAACTACTGAGCCCGCATGCCACAACTACTGAAGCCCACGCGCCTAGAGCCCGTGCTCCGCAACAAGAGAAGCCACCACAATGAGAGGCCCGCGCACCGCAACGAAGAGTGGCCCCCGTTCGCCGCAACTAGAGAAAGCCCGCCCGCAGCAACGAAGACCCAACGCAGCCATAAGCTGCGGCTTGCTCTCTAACTGGATGACGGTGGGCAAGTCGTTGTTTTAACAAGTTGGCACAATCTAACCCTAAGTGTCAGGGAAAGCTGAGATGCAGGCAGTGGCACAGAACACCTCTCCAGTCCCAAGTTCCTCATCCAAAACACGAGGGTCTCACCCACTCACAGACAGGCCTGAGCTAGGGCTCAGGAATGTTCTTCAATGCCGACGCTGACATGAGGCCACTGTGTCGGGGTCCCCAGGCAGCCTGGGGGGGGTGAGGCGGCATGTCAGGGGCACGCACAGGAGGTAGGTGCCAATGCAGGACTCACGTGAGAGGCTGCAAATCATGACACAAACCCACAAAATGCATGGGTGGCACATCTTCCAATGCTGTCATTCCATTAAGTGAAAAGCAAGATGCAAAACTGCATATACACTATGAACTCGATAATATCAACAAAATTCACAGATAAAGCTGGAAAATCAATACAAAAAGGCTAACTGTGGGATTAAGAGCTGTTTCTTCTTTTTCCTCTCTTTTTCCAATTTTCTACCATTAGCATTGATTTATAAGATTATGGGAGAAAGCATCATTACAAAATAAATGTTTCTAGTGTTTTGTTTTCTAACTTAAAGAGCTAAATCATGACGGGAAATGGTCTTTTTAATACTACTCTACTGACTGTTTTATGACGTTCTCCTCCCAAGGAGAGCCAGCTCTTGTGATAGCGTATTACATAATCGCTCGTGGAACCAAGATGAACTTCCAGACCAGTCAAGATTCTAATTGTTCAAGGCTTTAAAATCAGTATTTAAATAAAATAGTGCCCCGAAATTTCGAAGATGGGTCCACCTGTGCTTTCAGCCAGTGTGTTGTCACACCAGCCTGTCACAAGCCCTTCCCAGCGGGTCCGAACACTGGTCAGTGTGTAACGTGTTTTGCTACAGCCAGGAATGTATACATACTTATACGGTGGCATTTGTCAGACAAGCCATCAGGCCGAGCAGGTCATGCAGCAATGCGACCTGGGTAGTTGTGGCTACAAATAAAAGGGTAGGGGGACTTCCCTGGAGGTCCAGCGGTTAGGATCCCATGCTTCCATTGCAGAGGACACGGGTTCGATCCCTGGTTGGGGAACTAAGATCCCACATGCCACAAGGTGCAGCTAAAAAAGGAAAAAAAGGTTGAGGGGCACAGGAGAACGTCAAGGCAGCACCTGTGTCCACCAGAACACATGAAGTCAAGGCCTTAAGAAGCCATAAAACAAGAGCAGGAGAGTCAAAGACCGACAGAAGGTACAAAGGGCACGCGAGCCAACAGTGTGCGACCCTAAAACAGGGATCCGGCTGTCCCCGAGTCTGATGTGGTCAGCGACATTCCAGCCGTGTCCAGAGTCTGCGTGACCCCAAAGCTGCCGGGGAGCCGGTGCTCTGGACGGGGGTGTCTCAAGCATGCAAAGCCTGGTGAGTTATGTCCCTCAGTCTCAACCTGTCCTGTAACAATCTGTGAAAGCTCTGTGGTGTTGAGATGCTTTTCATGCTGTGATTCTAACCGCCATTCCTAAGAGAGATCACATTGCCCTTCCCGTGTCGTATTATTTATTATTCTGTCCCCGCTGCCGCTCTACCTTATAAAGGAGGGGAGGGTTCACTGGCTTAACAGACAGCTGGTTGTTTAGGTCCGGCCAGGTGCTCATGGAGTTAGCCCTGAAGTGTTAAGCCCTCCACAAGCCAGAGAAAACCTTCCCCTCCACAGCCAGGGCCCCCTCTCCTTCTAGAACCTGACAAACGCACCTTCCGAAGCTGCCAGAAGCAGCAGGAGACAAGCAGGGGAGGATTCACTGCAAAGCAATCTCCAAGAAGAGCAGTACGATTCAAACCTTTTTCCTTTCTTTACACACGTTTTAAAAAGTATTTTCATCGTTACCTAAATACAGCTTTTAAGTGCTGCGTGTCTAAGAAAAGTTCATTTGCTGTTTCAAGACTCTATGAGAAATGCTTTCAAATTTCCTAAAAACAATTTCTAGAGAGTCCTATACGGGTTGTTTGCAGGCTAACCGAGGTAAAAAAAACTACCATATTTCTATTCCCCAAATCCAAAAATACATTAAAAAACAACTCTTCAAATTTAAGGAAAAACTTCACGTTAATTCGATATATATTAGGTTGGCGCAAGTGAGTGAATAGATTTGGCCAGGGTTTTAAGTAAGCGGTGGATCGGAGGTGAGCTAGGGTTATTCCCCAAGAGAACTCACCAAAGGCAATACTGAATTTGAGGCCCAGCCTCAATATAACTTTTTTCCCCCAACCTTCTTGAGGACATGGTCCCTTTTTGGGTACACAGCCTAGATCTACCAGCTGCCAGGAGTACTCGCAGATTATTACTGAGGAAGCTTGGTGGCAGGAAGGGTCGGGGGGTGGGGGGGCGGATCCAGAGTGTCGCGAAGGGCTGAGTGGGCACGAGTCCTCTTCCAAGCCCTTGGAGACGTGGTACAGCTTCCCCACAGCAGCAGAACAGGACACATACTCCCCCAAAAGGCCTTGTGAGCAGACTCAGAGCCCTTGCCTCGAGTGCCTTAGAACTAAGCTCCTCAATCTGCAAACCATCTCATGGACAAACAATACAAGATCACCAAGGAACAGGTTCATGACATTTGTGTGTGAATCCATTTCCTCTGAGCAAATGATATTTTTATGCCTATTTAAAAGACAAGCGCTCTCCCATGACAGATGCATTCATCATCTAAACAATCCAGAAGCCTTCCAGCCACTCCTCTGGCCGGCATCTCTCCCCGCCAACAAGTGCAGTTGGCAACCCAGCGCCTCCGGAGTCCCCCCGCCCGGGGCACCCGGGGCCAGAGTTCAGATTCTGAAAACACAGCCCCGCATTCCTGAACCTGCTATTCACAGCCGCTCCCTGCCAGGAGTAGTCAAGACAGCCGTTCAAGAGACACTGTAGAAAACACTCCATTTCCCGTGTCCTTTGCATCCAGACCTGAACACTACCGTTTTGACAGATTTACTAAACACTTGCAAAGTCAGGAACTTGAGGAAATATACACACAGACATTCAAAAAAGAAAAGAAACAAAGCTTCCTTCCAGAAGTTTTATTTCCATACATCCTGGTAGATTCTAATCTGTTCCAGTTTCATTTATTTTAAAAATTCTTATTTCTGTTCCAAAGAAAGTCCTGGGTCAGCCCATGCCTTTACTTCCAGAGATCAACCTCCCAAACCACAAGCCCTCAAGATTAGAAATAAGTCTAGATAAACAACAAGGTCCTACTGTATAGCACAGGGAACTATATTCACTATCTTGTAATAAACTATAATGGAAAAGAATCTGAAAAAGAATATAACTAAATCACTTTACTGTATACCTGAAATACTGTAAATCAACTATACTTCAATTTTAAAAATGATGAAAAAAAGATTAGAAATAAGTCATGTTAGGCAATGTTTCCTGTCTTTACACCTAATAATAGTGTGAAATGGCTTGCAGAGATAAGCTATAGAAGCTTTCATGATAGACAGCCCAGAGGTTTAAGGGTATCTGAACCCACTGTTTAAAAACTGTCCCCTTTCCCTAATGCCAGCATCAGGCAGGAGAACCAGTATTAGAGTATTAAATTCAGAGACATCCCCAAACTATGAATTCATAGCTCTTCCTTCACCCATCAAACATTTTAATTACGGGCCTTAATTAGATTACTTAAATAACTACGTTAATTACAGGTAACAGACTGGAACTCCATCCTCTTCCCCTTAAGACCCTATCAGGTCATATTGCCTTGAAGGTAAGAATTCTCTACTACAAGCATCTCCGCTGGGCACATACGGACTTTCCATAAATACTTCTTGAGTGTTGCTGACTGATCAGCTTCATAAAAAGAAAAGACAAGGTGCCAGGGCTCTGCTACCAATAGCTGGGCAAATCAGATGGCCACACCCACTTCAGTTTGCAACATGAGGATGTCAAGCGGCCCGGAAAAATCTTTATGTACACATTCAATGAGGTAAAGTCGATGAAAAGTGCAATACAGTACACAAAAATACTGCAGTATTATTACTGAGCTAATAAGCAATCTTTTTTTCTTTTTTTTTTTTTAAATAGGAAGATGGGAAGAAAAAGGCATTACCAGCTGGCTGTTCTTTCTTGGAGAAAATGAAGACTGATAACCGTAAGTAATACAGACAGAAAAGGGCAACTGCAGACAACGGCCAAGTCTTGAAGTGGGCAGAGAGAGAGAGCTCCCCTGTCCAATTCCTTGAAGACAGCTTCTGAGCAAGTGAAAATTATATCCACAACCCTTCTACCTTCTCCCCATCCCTTTTCTTTCTCTCCTCTCCCTGCTGGGAAGGACTCCCCCATTCCCTTGCTACATGTGGCCAGCCCCAGGGACACAAGGGCCCAGGGGTTAACTCTTCACAGGTATTTGGAATTCTGGGCTAGAGCCAGACACTTGGCACCCAAGCTGCTAACAGGAAATTCTGGATCCCCCCCCCACCCCGGCCCCGAAGCAGCAGAGCTTGAAATGCCAGAAATTCTCAGCTCACTTCACACCGCCCACCCCCCCCCGCCCAGGGGATATGTCCACCAACTACAGAGAACGGACTTGATTTTGTAGAAAAGAAAAAACTCTGCAGTCAGGAGAAGACTAGGCAGGGTGTGGGGGGCAAGGGGTGAAATGGGTGAAGGGGGTCAAAGGGTTCAAACTTCCTGTTACAGAATAAATAAGTCCTGGGGATGTGACTACAGTTAATAAGTCCTGGTGACTAAAGTTAATAAGACTGTATTGCATGTTTGAAAGCTGCAAAGAGAGTAGGTCTTAAAAGTTCTCATCACAAGAAAAAAAAACTGTTAACTCTGGGAGGTGATGCGTGTTCACCAGACTCACTGTGGTGACCGTTTCACAATATATACAAATATCAAATCATTATGCTGTACACCTGGAACTAATATCATATGTCAATTATATCTCAAAAAAAAAAGAAGAGGATCAGGCTTAAACAGAAGCCTCTGGAATCGCTGATCCACAAGGAACCACAGAGAGGAGAGGGTCCAGCTTCCTCATTTGACAGGTGAAGAAGCTGAGCCTGGAGGAAGCTGGGTGGGCGACTCGGGGTCACAGAGCACAGGGAGTTAGTTGCCTGTGTGAGACTGGAACCCAGCTCCTGGTCCTGCTCCAGGCTCTACCCACTGCTGCTGTCTTACCGTGCAAAAGTCAAGGACCACTTTGGAGAACAGTATGGAGGGTCCTTAAAAAACTAAAAAGAGACCTACCGTATGATCCAGCAATCCCACTCCTGGGTGTATACATACGGAGAAAACCATAATTCAAAAACATACGTGCACCCCAATGTTCATGGCAGCACTATTTACAATAGCCAAGACATGGAAGCAACCTAAATGTCCACTGACAGATGAATGGATAAAGAAGAGGTGGTACATGTATACAATGGAATACTACTCAGCCATAAAAAAGAACAAAATAATTCCATTTGCAGCAACATGGATGGACCTAGAGATTATCATACTAAGTAAGTCAGACAGAGAAAGACAAGTATCATATGATATCACTTATATGTGGAATCTAAAGAAAAAGATACAAATGAACTTATTTACAAAACAGAAACAGACACACAGACATAGAAAACAAACTTATGGGGACTTCCCTGGTGGTCCAGGGGTTGGAATCCACCTTCCAATGCAGGGGACGAGGGTTCGATCCCTGGTCGGGGAACTAAGATCGCACATGCCGCGAGGCAACTAAGCTCACACGCCGCAACTAGTGAGCCTGTGCGCTTTGGAGCCCAGGTGCCACAACTACTGAGCCCACAGCCCCAACTAGAGAGAAGCCTGCGCACCGCAACGAAAGATCCTGCATGCCACAGCTAAGATCCAACGCAGCCAAAAGTAAATAAATATTTTAAAAAGAAAACAAACTTACAGTTACCAAAGGGGAAAAGTGGAGGCGGGGTGGGGGAATATAAATTAGGAAGTTGGGATTAACATGTACACACTACTATATATAAAATAGGTAAACAACAAGGACACACTGTATAGCACAGGGAACTATACTCAATATTTTGTAATAACCTAGAAGTTATTCCCTAGAAGGGAAAGAATCTGAAAAATATAAAAAATATATAAATATAAAAATATATAAAAACTGAATCACTTTGCTGTACACCTGAAACTCACATAACGCTGTAAATCAACTATACTTCAAAAAAAAAAAAAAAAGTTGAGGACCACCACACCCACCCACATACAGATTCCAATTATTCCATGATAACAAGCAGGGGAGGACAGACTAATACTAAGCCCAGTGGCTGTCAAGCACTGTCCTAGTACTTCAGATGCATTTTCCCCCAATTACAACAATTTGTGTTAGGTAGGTAGTATTAGCCCATTTTACAGAAGAGTAAACTAAGGCCCAAGGTCATACAAGGAATAAGAACAAGGCTTCTTCCCTTTCCTACCTCCTCATAGTCCTATTCTTTTTGCCAACAATGATGAAGGAAATGAGATATAGATGTAATTGAGGACATATTAGAACAATCCACCAAAACCAAATTAACTTTAACTATTCCACTCTATGGCTTAATTATAAAACACAAAACTACATGAAATCCAAAACAAACAACCAAACAATAAACGTGAAGATGCCCCGAAGTCAAATTCTAATTCTTCTTCATCTTCTTCTTCAATGGACTGCCATGCTCCTCTAAACTAGCTTCAGTTCTCTTCAGGTCTCCCCTCAGCCTTAACGGGAAGAGAAGCGAGGGTCTCTAGAACCAGGCTGAGGGTGCTCAGGAAGCCGGGGACCCCAGCAAACTGAGTACGGTCCCAGCCATACAGTCAAGTCCACAGAGGCCCAGAGAGACGGAGAATCAGATGCAAAAATCGTGTCTCCTCAAACAATTAAATATGGAATTACCATATGACCCAGCGATTCCACTTCTGGGTATACACCCAGAAGAACTAAAAGCAGGGACTTGAACAAATATTTGCACACCTATGTTCCCAGCAGCATTATTCACGACAGGCAAAAGGCAGAAGCAGCTCAGTGTCCTTCGATGGATGAACAGGTAAGCGAGACGTGGTCTATACACACAGTGGAATATTATTCAGCCTTCAAAGGAAAGGAATCTGACACAGGCTGCAGTGTGGATGAACCCTGAGGACATTATGCTCAGTGAAATAAGCCAGTCATGAAAAAGACAAATACTGCATGATTTCACTTATACAAGGGAACTAGAAGAGTCAGATTCATAGAGACAGAAAGCAGAATGCTGGAGCCAGGGGCTGGGGGAGGGAGGAATGGGAGTCAGTGTGAATGGGGACAGAGTTTCAGTCTGGGAAGAAGAGGAAGAAAATTCCAGAGCCACACAGTGATCTGATGGTTGCACAACAATGTGAATGTCCTTAATGCCACTTAACTGTACACTTAAAAATCACTGACATGCGGATGAATGGATAAAGAAGATGTGGCACATATATACAATGGAATATTACTCAGCCATAAAAAGAAATGAAATGGAGGTATTTGTAATGAGGTGGATGGATTTAGAGTCTGTCATACAGAGTGAAGTAAGTCAGAAAGAGAAAAACAAATACAGTATGCTAACACATATATATGGAATCTAAGGAGAAAAAAAAAAAAAGGTCATGAAGAACGTAGTGGCAAGACGGGAATAAAGACACAGACCTACTAAAGAATGGACTTGAGGATATGGGGAGGGGGTGGGGTGAGATGTGACAGGGTGAGAGAGTGGCATGGACATATATACACTACCAAATGTAAAATAGATAGCTAGTGGGAAGCAGCCGCATAGCACAGGGAGATCAGCTCGGTGCTTTGTGACCACCTAGAGGGGTGGGATGGCGAGGGTGGGAGGGAGGGAGATGCAAGAGGGAAGAGATATGGGAACATATGTATATGTATAACTGATTCACTTTGTTATAAAGCAGAAACTAACACACCATTGTAAAGCAATTATACTCCAATAAAGATGTTTAAAAAAAAAAAATCACTGACATGGAAAGCTTTATGTTATGCATATTCTACTACAATTTTTTTTTAATTCTGTTACTTAAACCATTTTTTTTTAATTTTATTTATTTTTTGGCTGCGTTGGGTCTTCGTTGCTGCATGCAGGCTTTCTCTAGTTGCGGCGAGCGGGGGCTACTCTTTGTTGCGGTACACGGGCTTCTCATTGCAGTGGCTTCTCTTGTTGTGGAGCACAGGCTCTAGGCGCGCGGGCTTCAGTAGTTGTGGCACATGGGCTCCACAGTTGTGGCTCACGGGCTCTAGAGCACAGGCTCAGTAGTTGTGGCACACGGGCTCAGCTGCTCCACAGCATGTGGGGTCTTCCCGGACCAGGGCTCGAACCCGTGTCCCCTGCATTGGCAGGCAGATTCTTAACCACTGCACCACCAGGGAAGTCCAGACTTAAACCATTTTTAAAGGAACAAGGCAAAGCAAGGGTCTTGAGAGACACCAGCCCAGCCCAAGAGGAGGGGAGCAGGTCTGGAGGAGCTGAGCTGGGGGAAGGTGGGAACTGAGTCTCAGGGGCCCCCTTATCTTTCTAGAAAGGGCTAAACTCAGTCAAGTGACAACAGAGCCAGAGCATCTCTGCCTCAGATCAGACAGCTCCTGATCTGTAGTAAAGGAATACGGGCCGGTGGTCTCCGAAATCCCATTCCAACATCGTCCCCCTGTGACCCTCCGGGTCCAACCAGCAGGTGTCCCAGCAGAGAGATGAGGTTGTCCTCGTGATGGGAAGACTTGAACCCACAGCTGCGGAGGTTATTCTTATTTTTTTATTATTATTATTTTTTTAGCATTTTTTTTCTATTTATTTTTGGCTGTGTTGGGTCTTCGTTGCTGCGCGCGGGCTTTGTCTACTTGTGGTGAGTGGGGGCTACTCTTCGTTGCGGTGCACGGGCTTCTCATTGCGGTGGCTTCTCTTGTTGCGGAGCACGGGCTCTAGGCACGCAGGCTTCAGTAGTTGTGGTACGCGGGTTCGGTAGTTGTGGCTCACGGGCTCTAGAGCGCAGGCTCAGTAGCTGTGGCGCACGGGCTTAGTTGCTCCGCGGCATGTGGGATCTTCCCGGACCAGGGCTCGAACCTGTGTCCCCAGCATACGCAGGTGGATTCTTAACCACCGCGCCACCAGGGAAGCCAGGAGGTTATTTTTAAATAGGAAAATGAGTCCACTTCATCCCAGTCACCTACGGAAGGTTGCAGAGCTGATTCACAAAAGGGAGAGGGACCGGGGCACCCCGAAGCACCAGGGAAGCCAACGGTGTCGACACTTCACAGAGCGCAGGAGGGCTGGGCCCCCAGACACACCCACACCCGAGGCCCAGGGCAGAACCCCGGGCCAGCTGTGCTCACGGTAGGTGCGCCACGTGCCGGTCCACAGTGACGAGAAGGAGGCAAAAAGGCTTCAAGGGGGCAGGAGCTACTTCAAGTCTTTTGGCCCCAACACGGAGCTTATAAATAATGTGCCCAAAGCAGGCAAGAACCTCAAAGATTTGGTTCAAAGGCCCTAACTGCCTGGACTAAATATTTCAGTTTTAAGGGCAAAGACCACAAAAGCCAACCTCTTACAATGTGGTAGAAGCATCACAAAATGTTTTAATGAAGTAAGTTTAAAATGATGCCCAGGCTGACATATTCAAAGGGATTTGCGTGCACACTTGAGAATTCCAGTCCTAGGTTAATTACTAGAATAAGTAAGTAATTACAAGGGCAGAGTTGTTCTAGATTGATTGCTAGAGTAGTCACGAGAGCAGAGTTGTTCTAGGTTAATTGCCAGACTAAGTAATCACTAGAGTAGAGCTGCTCTACATTAATTACAAGAGTAGAGTACATTCCACGAGGGCAGGACTTTGTCATGTTCACTGCCTGGAAGAGAGCTAGGCGCCCAGCAGCACCGTAAATACCTATTCAATGAACTTGTTTTCCAAGAGCTTCATGCTCTTAAAATTCAACTGTTTACTGACCACAACCAAGGCCTGACCTAACACTGAAACACGCACACACGATATTAAAAAGTCGTTTGTCAAAGTCACTTCAAGCTTAGGGTGGTGCGGAATCCCCACCACCTGTCCTGCTGCACTTGGTCACCGGGACCCCCAAGAAACCTCAACTCTTTAGAAACCAGCGTACGAAAATGGTTGTTTCAATGAGAAAAGCAGAGGGTGGTTAGTTCGCACCACAACAAAGTTATTTTTCCTGCAGAAATTTCCTAAATAAAGGTTTTTTTAAAGCTCTACTTTATATTTTGTTATCGCAGGCTCAAAATACCTCAATCAAAGTGGACAAGTGCTTCCGGGCTGACACGCAAACGTATTTATTTAACTTTTTATTTGGAAATAACTGCAAGCTTAAGGAAAAGCTTCAGGAATTAAAATAGGACCAAGAACACCCATATACCCTTTGCCTAGAAACAGATTCACCAACTGTTAACAGCTCATGCCATCTGCTCTAACACTGCTCTCTCTCACCCTCTCTTTTTCTCATGAGATGTGATATGATATGACCAATATGATGTGATATGGTGCGCTATGATATATGACATGATGTGATGTGCTATGGTATGATGTGATGGGATATTGAATACGGATATTCTCTTAACACAATAGCCTAGTTACCAATGTCACTCAATTTAACACATGCTATGCTTTTATCTACTCTTTGTATTCCAGTTGTGTTATGTTACCCAATAACAAACACCCATTAGAGCATTTTCCCCTCCAGCCCAGGACCCTCTCTAGGGCTGGGTATCACATTTAGTTATCATGTCTGCTCAGTTTCCTTTAATCCACAGCCTTCCTTTGTCTTTTAGGACTGATGTTTTGAAGACAGAAGTCCCCATCTCCCTTTTTTTGTTTTTGACAGTTTTGATCCAAAAAGTTGTTTTTACCTTGTAATAAAAATATTCTGACATCTGAAATACTACAATCTGATTCAAATTTATAGATTTTTCTATACATTTTTAATAATTTACTCTGTTCTTAAAATGGAGATCTCTCTGAGGCTTAAGTAATGGGGAAACTGTCTAATTTATACAAGTCTGATTCTAAATAAAACTTTTCAGGAATGCGTATCACAATATTATACATGTAGCATATTAGAGCACATCTTCCCAAAGCTTCTGCATTAGGATCTCTTTTTGTGTGAGCACATCAGCCATTCAAGTCTCTCTCTGAGGTTCTCCCTCCTTCTCCTTCTCCCTCCCCCTCCTGTCTTCCCGGCTTCCCACCTTCCCATCTTCCCATCTTTCCTCCCTCCCTCCCCCCCACACAGACTTTCTAATGATCTTTCTGCTATAAACGGATGCTCACCAATGGAGACCCTGGTCTTGAGTCTTAGTAAGATTTCAGGCACCATCAACACAATCAAATCTCTGGCTTTGCCTACAGTGTGGGTTTCTGTAGATTTTAATTCAAAAAAAGTAAATACGCTTACCATTATATGACTCTAACTTAACTTTTGGCTATTAATATACAGTGCTCAAATCCAGCCTTCCAGGTCATACAGAAAGTTAAAAATCAAACAAGGAAAGCAGCTCTTACAGTGGGACACACATCCCATCAAAGAGAACCTTCCAGTTCCACAAGAGGCTTTCCAACCTCTCTTCTCCTCAAATCTCAATGTTTTATTTGGATAAATGAAGACAAGCAAGAGGCTGAAAGACAAGACAACATCCGCTTAATGCAGACCTTTTCACAGCAAACCACCTGAGCATCAGACTTCAGAGCTGTAGCTCTGGGACACGCCACCATCAACCTCACCTAACAGCAATTCCCAGGTTAATACACCAAGCTGTAGCGCCATCTCTATTAGCCTCACCTGGCCACGGAGCTGGCTCAGGGACTTTACTTCAACCAGCAAGCGGTGGTACAGCAGACACGCATCTCACTCTAATGTATCAAATTCAACCGCCTGCGTGGACCAAAAAACGCAGAAGGGACAATAAATTCACCTGGATAGCCCACAACTCAAGGAGCACATGCCCTGGTGTGAGCCCCTTGTGGGGCTGGAATCCCCCAGTTCCACTGAGGCCTCCACCTCGCAGAAACTCCTTGTACCATGAGCAGATTACCAAGACAGGTGACTCTGCTGGTTTCAGGGTAAGTTTAACCGCAAGCAATTTTTGTCCTTCATGTTGATTTCGGAACCTAATCCCCACATTGAGAGACAGCTCTATTATATGGGGATGAAAAACACAGGCACACGTATGTGTACACACACACACACACACACACACACACACACGCACGGTTCTGTTACACTGGGTTTACCCAAATCTAGTCTCTCCAGCCAAATCCCTGCTGTGACTGAATCCTTGACAGATGCAAGATCGTGAGCTATATATTCTGAAAGTAATCTTAAGGCCTTGCTTACATTTTACATTTATTTTAAATTATAACAGCAAAACAGCAACATAACAGAAACTCAGAACCCACCTTGGCTCTCTATGCTCCAGTAGTAGATGAAATATCTAATCTCTATCTAAGGTGCGCTAACCTTTTCTGCCTTTTTTTTTTTTTAAACAAAGTGTTTCTGTCATGTAAATACTGCTTCTCAAGTGAGAAACTCCAGAGGTTCCTTCCACACCTTGCATCACTAGGCCCATCCCATTTTAAGAATGTTACCAAATTTCCTCACGAAAACATTCCTACATCCCATCATTGGGCCACAATTTAGAACCCTGTTAGATGGACTCAATCATTCAGGGCAGCCAAACTTCCTGGGGAGCCTTTGTAATTCACTGAAATAATCTGCATTTTCCATCTAGCAATAAATTCTATTTTTTGAATCCTGATAACATGATTTACAACAAAAGACTATTTAGCTTTATGAATCTGAGAAATAAAGTCTGGTCAAAACACTTAGTGAAGCCAGATCAGATTCCCACCAGCACTTACCCCAGACAAGAGGGTACAAGGGGCGTGGCACCAAATGCCAAACAAGTAACATTACCCAATTTTTTAAGTTGCCACGGTCTCCTCAAAGGGTTTCTTTTGCCAGGTGAAGCAATCCCTGTTCAGGGCTGAGCCAACATCCTTGGGTTCCATCTAAATTAGTTAAACTCTCTTGGTGGTCAGTTACAAATCCTTTGAGGCATTTTGTTGTTGTTGTTCAGTCCTGAGTACTTAACCTCATTTCCAAAACAAAATTCCTTGGGAAATGCTCCTGAGGTCTCCCTCCCCTGGATGCCTTACCTATGTCCTTGACCTCTTCAAATCCTACCCATTGCCCATCTCAAGGCCCAGCTGCCCTTCCGCAAGCCCACAATACCTACAGATCCATCATTCAGCACTCTGTTGACAAATAATAAATTTGTAACAGTGACAACAACAAAAACCAACCAAAGTCCACCTTAACAAAGCTGTACCCACACGCGGTCCCTACCTCCTCACCACCTGCCAGCAGCCTCCAGCCCACTCCTATACCACGCCAACCGGCACCCAAACTGCTCTCGCTGAGGTTGCCAACGTCTTACAAGCCTGTTCCACACGACGTTGCATAGTTGATCCCTCTTCCCTCCCTCCTTCTTAAATACACTCTTCTCTTGCCTTCTGGAAAAATCCACTCTGATTTCCTCCCCTCCCAAGCCACTCCTCACCCCGCTCTGTGGTTTCCTCCTCTGTCCAGGCCTTACTGGACAGCTCACGGCCCGTCAAAGCTAACTTATCCAAAGCAGGCTCTCAGAGGCCGCAGGGCTTTTGCACATGCTGTTTCTTCCACTCAGAAGGCTCTTTCTCTCACTCTGCAGCAGGCCAGCACCATCCTATACACCCTGCAGGTCTCAGCTGAGATCACAGGTCCTCAGAGAAATGCTCCCTGACACCTCAAGCTAAATTAGCTTCCGTGTTATTCCCTCTCACACCCCCTACATTTACCACCATTGATAATTCTGTATTTCATGGTTTAATACTGCCACCCCCACCAACCACGAGTACCTTGCCCCCTCCAGACCGTACGCTTCATGAGAACAAAGGGCCTGGCATTGTTGGATGCAATATTCTTTGGGCTTTTTCTTCTTCTTTACATACAAATAATTAAGTGGATTTTGCCAACATGTCTATAAAATATAACAGTTTGAAATATAAACTCTTCCACAAAGCAAAAACTGCTGTTGTTGCTATATTATCACTGTTTTGCAGGTTAAGGAACTGAGACCCCAGAAGGAATGGGATGCAGTTATAGTACCCTACCTATAGGAAAGGGACAAAAATTATAAATGTATTGTACGTGTATAACTCTAACCTGATTTCTTCTCTGGAGGAAAACAGTCATCCAGAATAGATATATTTTAATTTCAAATAAAAGCACCTGGCTAGATTAGATGCATTTCTGAAAACAGGTTTTAAGCCTCTGTGAAATTGACATACCCCACATATTCGAGACACTTTGAAGGCTAAATATAGTTTACTGAGAGGACGAATATGTGAAGCAGGGCAGTTCAGGAATCACGGCCGTGAGGCACTAACACGACTCTGCTTCAATGCCTCTCCTGACCCCGTTACCCATGGGATCCCCATTACCCAGAAAAAATGCCAAGCTCTCCCAAAGTTTACATTCTGTATTTTATCCAGTTTACATGTGCATGGAAAGAAGCATCTAACTGGACAAGGTCCATGAGAAACCCAGCAGCCCCTCCCTGCTCCCACTTCCCAGCTCCCCGAGGGCAACCACTCCCAGTTCTTTACTGGTTCTTTTCCCACTCACCTCCACTTCTCCGGGAATATGCTGGTACGACTACTTCAGTTTTCCATGCGGGCATCGGCTGGCAACTTCCAGAAGTGGAGGATGTATCCCCCATTCACTCAGCAACCCCACCTGCCACTCACTCCTCAATTAGGCAGCAGCCTGGGTTAGACCCCGAGTCGATATTTACATTCTTGTAACGACGTAAACGTTAGTGCAAGCTGAGCTTTGTAGTAAAAGGATGAAACCTTTCCTAACCTACACAGCTTTTTATGTTCCCTGGAGTTGACAACTGTCCTGGAATTCTTGGCTGATTCAGCTTTCTATGTGTCAAGAATTCACCCACAAGCTCTCCCCTGGTGATAGGATGTTCCTCCAACACGTGCAAGTGCAAGCGTGTCCCTGCTCTATCAGTTTCTCTTCTCCTAGGAGTCGTCCTGGAGCCTCCGCCCTGCTCCTATCTGGACTGAGGACCAGACTCTCATCTAAGGCTCTCCCTTCACCATCATCCCGGAGATTCCCTTCTAAAGATTTCTTCTTAAACAAGTAACAAAAAGTACAGACTATTAGAGGACAAGAATGGTACATCTGGCTGCATGAAAATTAAGAATTTGGTCCTTCAAAAGACCCACAACAAAAATACAAAGCCCAGGCATGGAGTGAGAGATTTTTCAATACATATAATTGAAAAAGAATACAGAACACATAGACACATGTGCGTGCACACATACACAGACACACACACACAGCTCCTAAGATAAGAAAAAGACACAAACCTTTCTCAAAAGGCAAAACAAATACTTAATAAACACATAAAAAGATTCTTACCCCTATGAGGGAAACACCATCTCGGTGGTTCTCAGATACTATTTTAATACCTACTAGATTGGCCAAAAGTAACATCTCTGACAATGTTCACAGCAGCACTATTTGTAATAGCAAAACAATAGCAACTAGAAACCCAAATATCAACTGACAGGAGAATGAATGAAGGAATCGATCAATAATGGTATATTCATTCAATCGGTCACTACCCATCAATGAAAATAAATAAACATGGTTACATGCATCAGCATGGTTCAATGTTAGAGAAACATAATTATACACATAAAACTGTAACTATAATGGGGGGGCAGGAAAATAAGCTTCGGAAAATATACATAAAGTATGATTCCCCTTGTAAAAAGTTTAAGAAAAAAACACACAAAACTAAACAATGTGTTGATTAGGGATACATATAAATGTGTCAAAACTATAAATAAAAGCAAGGGAGTATTAACACATAATTCAGGATATTAATGCCCACAAGGGAAGGAAGGGAATATAATCAGGAAAACACACAAGAAATCTCTCAAGCACTGGAAACATTCTAAATATTTTTTAGTAACAGCCGGTAGGTATTATAGTATTTATACTTTACATTTGCATTATATGCACCTATGCACATGAAAGATTTCATAATTTAAAACTTCAAGTAAACTATCATCCCATTATATCTGAATATCCATTCTCTACTAGTAACTACTTATTCAGAATAAAACCAATCACAAAGTACAGTACCTTTTCCTAAGGAGACCTTACTGGGGGCTGTTTATTTTGTTGTTGATTTCTCTTTCTCTTTTTTTAAAGTTAAAAAAAAAAAAAAAAGGAAGCAGAAAAATAATAAAATCTAATGGTTACAACACACCCACCAAATGTTCAAGAATATTAATGACTCAGATTCGTAGAGCTATGTTAGTTGGCTGGTGATGTGCTGGGAAAATCATTCTGGGTCTGTACAGGATCATTTCCATAAAGGTTACCAACGGGGAGTTCTAACAGCTGGGCTGGCACAGCTGACAAACCACCACTAATCCTTACAAGCACATAGGGCGGGTGTGAGAAATAACAATAACAACCCTCTGTATTATTTATTCCTGTTTTCTTCATAACTTCCATTTTCAGGATCATGCGAAACATTTCTCAACCTCAAAGGCTCACAGCTATCAATTCTACATGGGCATCCGTGTATTCACTAAATACATATCAACAGTGCTCCAGCGACAGCAAGGATTCCAAGGCAGGCGGCACAGTGGTGAGGGACACAGACCTGGGACCTCCCTTCTGGAGCTCAAGGTCTGGTTTGCTCGAAACAGATAAAGCCACAAAGAGCCACATCACGACAAACAATGGTCAGTGTTCTAAAGGAAAAGCAGGGGGCGGGACAAGAGGATGGGGGCAGGGGGGTCCATGTCCAAGCAGTGGAGCTTAGGTTGAGACTGGAAGGGCAGGTGGGAGCGCCCCAGGCAGAGGGGACAGCCCGTGAAGGCCCGGGGGAGGAAAGTGACCGACACTGGAGGGTCTTTGCTCGAGTGCAGAAGGCAGGGGAGAAAGAGCCTTAGAGGTGGTGCAGGGGTAGCTCATGCGAGACCCCAGGAGCCGTGAAAATACATCCAGGGCTGCTTTTTAATGCAACTGATGAAAGCTTTACAAAATAAGGAGGGGAAAAAAAATCTGTGCTGGAAATATGATCAGATTTACTACTTTCATTTTAAATAAATCCCTCCTTGATCCAATGCTGCCAGAATATGGCTCAAGTAAATGAATTCTTTAAACGTTCCAAGCCTCCCAATCGTTTTCAGCTCTTCCTAAAGAGCCCCAGTTAGGCTGAAACAGCCTTCCCTACCCACACATTTGTACCTCATATTATTTCCTGGAGTGACACAGCCCAGGCCTTGTTTGGTTATCTAATTACAAATGCATGGCCCTTATTATGTTCTCATTAAATGCATCTGTTGGGAACCCCAAAGCTTTTGTTAATGGCTTATCAGCCCTTAGAGATAACACCAGTTATTTTACTTATATAAACCTTCTGATTTATGCCCCTGGAATCAAAGTACTTCCGTTGTTTGTGATTTCTCCCTTGTTGTGCTTCTGGAAAACAAGACCAAAGTACGTAAGACTCTAGAGCCAATATGTGGGGAGTCTGCACAATGCAACGGCCGCCCTGTTGAGCCAAAGGGGTTTTTGTTGGTGGCAGGGATGAAATCCACCACCAACTTCAGCTACCTGAGCAGGACTCCAGCTGACGTCAGGTGGACTAGCCAAGAAAGGCCACGCTGGTGCTGGGCTTCACCATTCCAGCCATGGAGCAGAGTCATTCTGAGCAAGCTCTGGGAACCCCACGGGAATCCCTAGATGAGACTCCCCCAGTCTCCTGTCCCAAAGGCAGGAGACGACTCACCCTGGGCACAGCCGGCCACTCACACTCAGTTCCCTTTATCTACTAGGATTTAATGTGGTCAAAGACCCCCTGTATCCAAATCCTGCTGGCACAAATTGCTATTTAAATATTTAATCTTCTAATTACACTTAGTAAATCCTGCGCTAATAGATAAATGTCGCTTACATCCTTCACTACAATGCAAACTATTTTACGACACTTCGTGTTCTAAGAAGCGCTCTTGTTCTTCGGTTTTTTAAATGTTACTCTGCTTTGCTTTTCTTCAAACCTACCAGGTGACGAGCACAACTAAGCCCTTCATGTATATTGTTTATTTTCATTCTAACCCTTATTATAATCGGAAGCCTTGTGCATTGCTGATGGGAAAGATGGGCTAGCCATGGTGGAAAACAGCTTCTAACCCTCTAAAGTTAGTTTTTGTCCGTGCCTTAAGGCAGAGTTATAAGGAGGGCTCAAAGAAGCCAAATAAACTGGCCCAGATTTGTACCCAACCAACTTATCTTGACTCCAAAGCCCATATTTTCCACTCCCACTCCTTACTTCCTCCCTTGACCCAGTTAGGAAATCGGTTAGCCCATAACTGCTACAAATGCGGTGACAGGAACAGGGGCCAAAGGGAAACACTCTGAAAAGTAGAAAACATCAATATGTGATTCAAATTATTACTTTTAAACTGCCAGCCTCTTTGGGGAAAGAACTGCAAGATTATACAGGAATGTGCGTAATAAAACACTGAAAAATAAAATCCTTCAGAGGGGCACATCTGGGTGGTGATATTCGGTCTTTATATTTTTATTTTTATTTTGTTAATTTATTTTTGGCTGCATTGGGTCTTCGTTGCTGCACGCGGGCTTTCTCTAGTTGTGACGAGCGGGGGCTTCTCATTGCAGTGGCTTCTCTTGTTGCGGAGCACGGGCTCTAGGCGCACGGGCTTCAGTAGGTGTGGCGCACACGGCTCGCGGGCTCTAGAGCGCAGGCTCAGTAGTTGTGGCACACGGGCTTAGTTGCTCCCCGGCACGGGGGATCTTCCTGGACCAGGGCTCGAACCCGTGTCCCCTGCATTGGCAGGCGGATTCTTAACCACTGCACCACCAGGGAAGCCCATCGGTCTTTAAAGTTTCATTCATGCTGCTCATTTTAAGTGCATCAGAGACCCCGGGGGCAGGGGGGGGGGTGTGGCGGGCAGTGATGCTGGGTGTTCTGCCCACCACCTCCCAAAGGCTAACTGCTCCCACTCTGTTCTCCCAGAGCTGCACTTTTATAAGAAATATTCCCACAGGCTGGAGACCGTATCCAAGGGAACACTGTATAACTTCACTTCCTCCCTTCCAGGGCAGCAAAAATCACTCTGTCAGGGGAGTTGTGGAAACATCTTACAATACTGTGTTCAGCCACACCATGTTCACACTGGAAGCGAAGGTCACTGCCTTCCAGCACCGCCTGCCCCCTCCCCAGCCCAAGATCTCCTTCTCGAAGCGGGTCCCTGGGGCTGGTAATTGAAGCCACCTGAGAGGCCGGTGCCCCGCTCCTTTGCCCTCAAAGGAGAAGCTACAAAAATAGACAGGAGCTTTCAATTCCCACCCACCCTCTCCAGCTTTCCGGTGGGTCAGCCTGCAGGTACACAGGAAGCCGAGGAGAGAGAGGGCACGTTTCCTGGCCCATGTGATCAGCTCAGTCTGAACGCTGGGCCTCCACACCCACCCAACTTTTGAGAAAAAAAAGTGGGCTCCACCTTTCATGCATGGACTCAACCATCTATTCATCCTACAAATGTTACCTGAGCATATACGCAGTGCTAGGCACCATCACAGGTAAAATACCTGCCCTCATAGACCAGACAGTTTAGTAAGGGAAACAATGAACAAAATAAGTATTTTGTATATTAGAAAGGGATACGGAGAAAATAAACCTGGACATGTGTATAGGGAGTGTGTGTGTGTGTGTGTGTGTGTGTGTGTGTGTGTGTGTAAGCAGGAAGACGAATTACAATCCTCAATGAAACAAAACCTTCTATTTCTGAGGGCGGGCAAGTTTTCAACATGTCAGATTACTTTAAACGCCAATGGAGACCTCACATTTTTAAGCCCCTACTACCTAATCTCAAACTCAGCATCGCAATACAAAAAGAGACACTTCCTTTTATTGCTCCTTTACATTTTATCTCCAGCCCTCTTAATCATCCTCTACTTGCTTCTCTCCAAAGAAAAGCCTAAAAGCAGTCAGAATGCACACCCTTTGATTTCATAGATAAACTCAGTTGAAGCTTTAAATCTTTGAAATAAATTGCTAAATATCTGCCAAATTAGAATTCTACGTTTTCTGAAAACCGCCACCAACATGGAGCTGGCCTCTGTGTCACATCAGTTTTGATTTTACAACATTCGTAGGGCCCCAGTAAGACCAGCCATCAGAGGATGTGGTAACAGGGTTGCCTAACTGGTACAGCCATTGGCTCCCCGGCCAAATGTCCAAAGGTGGAGTGTTCAGCTGCCGTAGGGGATGCCACCCTTTCACAATCAGCAGGAGGTTCTGAGTCTCCAAGAAATAAAGCAAAGTGCCAGGGGTCTCTTTGTGGGGAATTTTCCTCCCTTTTTTGGCCAATCTTACTGCCTTCAAGAATAAGAAAATTGGGCTTCCCTGGTGGCACAGTGGTTAAGAATCCGCCTGCCAATGCAGGAGACACAGGTTCAAGCTCTGGTCCGGGAAGATCCCACATGCCGTGGAGCAACTAAGCCTGTGTGTCACAACTACTGAGCCTGCGCTCTAGAGCCCGCGAGCCACAACTACTGAGCCCACGTGCCTAGAGCCCGTGCTCCGCAACAAGAGAAGCCACCGCAAGGAGAAGCCCGCGCACCGCAACGAAGAGTAGCCCCCGCTCGCCACAACTAGAGAAAGCCTGCGCGCAGCAACGAAGACCCAACACAGCCAAAAAATAAATTAAAAAAAAAAAATAAGAAAACTGTGCATATTCACAGCAAGCCCAAACCAAAGTAAAGCCCAAAGGCACAGGCGTTACAGCCCTGCTTGATTTTGGAATGCAGCAGGAGGGGGGGCATCATTTTGAGTTCATCTCAGACAGACTGGACCTCAAAGCAGGCTCTCCAGAAGGGAAGCCGTCCTGAACCTGCATCAGGCACGGGATCTGAGGCTTTGCCCTCCAGGTCTGGACCCACCTCCCCTGCTGGATGGTGAATAACCTGAAGTCCTTCCCAAAGTAGCCACAGGACGAGCATCCCACAGTCAGTGTGCGCTGAACTAAGTCAACGAACGTTTGCTGGACCGACGTTCCTTGTTTCCTGTTTCACAAATCTTCAAGCCCTGTCCTCACCCTCTACTAAAGGAGACCATTTATAGGTCAAGTGCTGTGTTTAATGCACCAAAGATTAAGATACACAGCCTTCAAAGGACTGGGGAGACGAACCCCTCCTCCGGCCTCTTCGCCTCTGATGAGCCCTACAGGGCGCCACCAACCTCCATTTCCCTAGAGCCCAGGCACTAAGTGCCACTGTGCTGCCCAGGGGCCCAGAAGGCCCACCCAACCTCCTACACTAACTCCCCCACTCAGAGTTTCAAACAGCCCGCAGAGCAGGCCCACCTGCTGCCCACCTGTTCCCACTGATCACCATGACCATAGGTCACCCCACTGCCCCTTCCATCCAGAAATCCCACCAACTCCGGCTGACTCCTTGAGGCTCAGTGAAGTCTACCCTCCCTACCGAATCCAACTGCCTGCTTTCCAGCCTCCCCGATCTAAAGTATGGGAAGGGTAATGCCCTGGCACTTGGTTCTGCCCTTTCAGGACATATGAATCGCATTTCCCCATAGACTTTACTCCAGGAGGGCCTCCCCCAGAATAAACAGGCAGCAGTCACCAACAATGAGCCCAGGGACACAAACTCGTCCCCTTGACCACCCTCTCCCCGGCCTTGGTCTCCTCCTCCTCGGTATAAGGAGGGACAAAATGGGAAGATCTAAAGTCCCTCTTATTTCAGATTCCAAAATCTGAAATTCCATATAGCTTCCCTAGATACAACTGGAAAAGGCTCATATTGTTCCTCTGTTGACCTTTTAAACAGGTGTCCCAGCTTATGCAAGTTATCCAAAGGCCTGATTTTCAAAGAGTTTTGGACCATAACTTTCAGAGGAAAAAAAATGCTTTTTTTTTTTTTTTAGTAAATTTTACAAGCCTGAGTTTTCTTCCTCCTTTCATTCCTAGGAGGAAAGTGAAGGGATGGGGGCGGGGAACTGACCTGCTCAGTTCTTCTATTAAGATCACGAGCTCGGAATTCGTACCACCTGCGTTTCTCCTCCGGGCGTGGAGACCGTCCCAGGCCCGCCCGGCCCGACCCGTTCACTCGCCCGACAGTCCCGGATTGCCAGAGCCTCCCGAGCTGCGCCCCGCCATGGGCCGGCCGTGTGTCCCCAGCCGCGACACCACCTGGAGCCTCGGGCGCGTCCAGATGGCCGGGGCGCACCCGCTGTCACCTGGCCCCGCACGGCGGCCCCGCTCCTCCCCGGGCGGCCCTCGCTCCAGCCGGCGTCTCTCCTTCGCTTCCCGAGCCAAGCCTGGCCTCCGGGCGGTCACCGGGCCAGGCGGCGAAGGCACCTGCCCAGCCCGGGAAAATGCACGAGCCCGCAAGTCCCTTCTGCCACCACCTCGACGGGAGCTTGCAGGAGAGGCAGGAGAAAGGAAAACAAGCCCGAGGCAGGGCCGGCCTGGCGTCTCCCACAAAACCGCCACCTGCGCCGCAGCCCCGTACTGGGGCCGCGGGCCCGGCGGGGAGCGAGGTCCGGGCCCGGCCGATGCGCCCGCCCGCCCCGGCGCGCCCCTTACCCGTGAGCCGGCCGCCCCCCTCGCCGTGCCCGCGGCGCCGCTGCAGGATGAAGTAGCAGCTGCTCTTCTGAGTCACCCAGAGCTTCAAGGCGTTCTTCAGCAACACCTCCTCGGGCTTGAGCCACATCGCGGAGGTCCGGCCGCGCCCGCGGGCCCCGGCTCACATCGCCCCGGCCGCCGGGCCGAGCCCGCTTGGGAGGAGGAGGAGGCAGCGGCGGCGGCAGCGGTGGGGATCGAAACCAGCCGGCGCCCTGCGCTCGGGAGTCCGGGGAGCGCGGCGGGCACAGCTCGCCCCTCGCGGCCCGCGCAGCCCGCGCGCAGGCCCCGCCCCGGGCCCGCCCACGGGTCGCCGCGCCCCGCCCACCGGCCGCGCCCCGCCCACCCCGCCGGCTCCTGCGGCGCCGCCAGGGTTTCCGAGTCCCGGCGGCTCCAGCGCAGTTCCGGAGTGGAGGGAGGAAGTCCAATCCCGGCTGCCGGGCTCCACGCCTCTCCCCCTGCGCTCGCGGGGGGCGCCGCGGCCCCTCTCCTCTCCAACGCCCCTGCGGGGAGGCAGCCCGGAGAGCAGCAGGAGGAGGAGGAGGCGATGGTGAAAAAGACATCTTGTTGTCCCAGCTGCAGGTTGCCGACCTAGGGCATTTATCTTTGGGGGGACAGAATGCACCCCAGGAAATCCAGGTGTGTTTGGAATAACACGGCACTTAAAATAACAAGAAACGTTTTTACAAATAACCAAAAAACAGCGTTAAAAGCTAAAAATTACTTTCCGATTTTTTTAAACGCTGAGCGTACGTTTTTCGTGATCTCACGAGGGATCCCTCGGAGCTGCTGAAGAAGCTGCGATGTTGTAGGACCCTGCGGCAAGGTTCACACCAAACTCAACACTGGACGTCCCTCGTGGGCACAGAAGATGCCGATATTAGGGCTCCCCTGCAGGTCCCCTACCCAGGAACGAAACCAGGCACGTTGGTTCTCAGAGAATGGAAAAGCTGGGAAGTATGGAGTAGGTGATAGTAAAGAAAAGCTATAGCGAATATGCAGGTAGGGCTTTAAAAGTGAGTATTTCCTCAAAGCGTGGTAGAAATAGACACGTGGACGCTGGCCTTGAACAGCTGAGGGGGGCTCCGAGGCGTCTCCTCAAGGAAGCAGTTAAATCCAACGTCCTAGAAAGAGAGGGAAAGAAACTCCAACATGACCCTCGGGTTTTGACAAAGGGACACCTGACAACATGTGACTTAATTAGGACAAAACTGAAGTAAAGCTCCCACAAGATTCCTGGGAACTGAGTAGAACTGCTTCACTGGAGGCTAAGGAATCTGTTTGTAGAGAATCAGGAACCCAGATCTGACCCAGCAGGTGAGAAGCCAGGTAAGAGCCCTGTGCCCAGGACAAACGGGACTGCCCACCCAGGGGGCAGGGGCAGCTGTGGTCCAGAACTGCAGGCCATAGACAGATATCCCCTGAGCAAAACTGAGGGAGGGAGTCAGCTGTTCTCAGGGGGCCTTGGGTGCCGCAGAGCACTCAGGGTGAGCAGGGACGGGTAGAAAATATTCTTTCCAGAAATAGTCGCCGGCACCCACCCCCCTTGGTCAGATGCACTGCCAGGCCCTGGAGCTGCGGACATGAGTGGAACAGGGTTCCCTGCCCTGAAGGACTCTCAGGTAGGAAAGCAGGCACAAAGTGTCGTGGGCGTCATGCTGGGGACAGTGGGGTGCACAGAATGAACGGTCAGTTCCTCTGGGAGGGGACTGAGAAAGCCCCACAGAACAGCTGTGGTTTGACTGGGGCTTGGAAAATGAATGTGTTTGGCACAAGGTCAAGTCGGGAGGGCAGGTCTGGTGAGCGGATCAGCACATATGTCTTTGTGGTTTAGGGCATACCTCTAGGGACAGACTGCCCTAGATCAAATCCCATTCCTCTTACTAGTTCACTGTGCAACCTTGACCTTGGGTAAGATAGGAAACTCAGGGAGTCTCAGTCTACTCAGCTCTAAAATTGGGATAATCATAGCACCTCCTTTATAGGTACTATCCAGTGTATAATATATTCAAGTGCTTAGAACAAACATAAACACTCAATAAATGTCAGCTATTATTACTAAATGTACCGAAGTTCTTGGAAGTGAAACAATCCACATATACACTCACCCATATTTTACCCATATGTTGAAGCCCTAATCCCTAGTATCTCAGAATGTGATCTTATTTGGAAATAGGGTCATTGAAGGTGTAATTAAGTTACAGTGAGCTCATTAGGGTGGACCCTAAACCAGTATGACTGGTGTCCTTATAAAATGGGAAATTTGGACACAGACAGGCACAAAGGGAGAACAGCATGTGAAGATTACATGTGAAGATTGCAGTTAGGCTATCACAAGCCAAAGAACTACCAGAAGCTAGGAGAGAGGGCTGGAACAGATCCTTCCCTCAGAAGGAACCAACCTCGATCTGGGATTTCCGGAAGCGTGAGACAATGTCTGCTGTTAAGCCACGCAGTTCGTGGTACTGTGTTATGGCAGCCCTAGCAAACTCATACAGGTGGTTCTCTAATCTTGCCCACGCCTGCTCAGTAGCAGGTCTCTTGAGTTGGGTTCTGTTTCCTGCCAGGACCTTGAGTGATGCCAGGAGGGTCCCCAGCACACACAGTTCCTCAATGTGGAATTCTGGCTGGGCTACTCACCTATCTGTGCATGCATTGGGAGCAAAAGGGGTGTGGTAATCTGTGACATAGAGCGGCCACAGGATTACTCAAGTGAGCACTGGTGGTAGTGGGACGGGCAGATGGAGGACAAGGCGTGGAGGGCCATTGCTGCTGTTAAACACTGATTGCTATGACAGTGATGTTAATTACAAAGAGTGTAGAGCGAGATGGCTGTTTCTGACTGCCCTGAAGAGTTTTTTTTTTTAAATAAGCATGAAGTTTTAAATTTCAATCTCAAGATACAGATATGGTGACATTCAGAGAATCCTTTATAGGGTACAGCTGCAGGACACACAAGGGTCATCTTCAGATCCTAAATATAATTGTTCAGGTTACAAAGTTGTTGCAAAGTTGGTTTTTTTTTCCTTTTGTTTACTGAAGTATAGTTGATTTATGATATTGTATTAGTTTCAGGTGTACAGCACAGATAGATATGTCCATTCTTTTTCAGATTCTTTTCCCTTTATTGCAAAGTTTAAGTGTTCAACCTCAGCAAATTCTCTTGCTAAGATTAGGACACTGACCAAGAAGGAGCAGGACCATAGATTGTGATGGGAATATTTGTGTGGACACAGACAAAGTGATAATTACGTGATGCCATAGAGGTGTTAGCTAACGCTACAATGGCCATCATATTGCAGTATAAATGTATCACATCAGTATGTTGTACACCATAAGCTTACACAGTGTATTATGTCAATTACATCTCAATTTTTTAAAAAGTTGAATGCAGAAACTCAAAGAAATGAAGAGGAGACAGAGAACAACAGAATTAGAACATAAATTGACAAAATTATCCAAAACATTATCAACAAAAGTTATTAAAACAAATGTGTAATAGAGGGACTTCCATGGTGGTCCAGTGGGTAAGATTCTGCACTCCCAATGCAGGCGGCCTGGGTTCGATCCCTGGTCAAGGAACTAGATCCCGCGTGCATGCCGCAACTAAGAGTTCGCATGACGCAACTAAGTAGTCCTCATGCCGCAACTAAAAGATCCCACATGCCGCAACTAAAGATCCTGCATGCTGCAACAAAGATCCCACACGCCTCAATGAAGATCCCACATGCCGCAACTAAGACCCGGTGCAGCCAAAATAAATAAATATATATATATATATATATATTTTTTTTTTAATGTGTAATAGAGAAAACAGATAAACCCAAAAGTTGGATATTGAAAAATTAATACAGTCTCTAGAAAGACTAATCAATAGAGAAAGAAAGAGGGAGGGGGGGAAGATTCAAAATAGAGTTTCATAAATGCAAATAAAAAACATAATTGTAGATTCTAGAGATGCTGAAAAAACAATACTAATGTATTATTAAATTTTTTTAAAAAGCTGAGCTCCCCAACCCCAAGCCTCCCCTGCCTACAGAAGCAGCCCCTCTTCCCCTGTTTAAGGAAATTAGCAATCACTCACAAGAAGACCTTTCACCTGGGGCCTTTGTCTCCTATTTGGATGCCCGTTCTCAAAAGCTGCCCACACTGCACCTCATTGGCTCCAGGCCCATAGCAAGAATAAACTCCCAGCTGAGCCCAGAAGAAAATTGCAAGGTCTGCTGGGGACGAGGTGGAGGTAGATTATACACCAAGGAAGTTGGAATATCTTGCCCATGTGTATTGAGAGGAAGCTGAGGGTCATGTATGGGAATGGAATCTACACTGTTACACCAAGAGGGATGAAATGTAAGGTTGGATTCAGCAAGATTTACGAACGTATATACACTCACTCAGGACTCCTGATGTAATGCATTATATTCAGCACATCTGAGTGGCTCTAAGGTTTGATTCCTTGGTTTATTGAAGCCTGGATTTAACAATGGCCTAAATTCAATGAGGATGAGATGCTAAAACTTCTCTGGCATATTGTAGACTAAGGAAAGGGTTTGAAGGCTTAGGAGATTATAATGTTTGAGTTGATATATTATATGCAACCTACTCAACCAACACCCCACAAGCATAGCATACCCCTGGCCATCAAGACCACCACCCTACAACCACAACATGCATCTGCATCAAGACATTGAGAAATGTGGGAAACTTCTTCTAGTAATGGCAGTTAAAGACCAATCCTCCTGCCAAAAACCGCCATAAAAGCTGGACAAAGTATTGTTTTTAAATCTGTTTCTTCAAGTCATGAGAGAACTACTGTGGCAGCAAGGACTTGAGGTGGCAAGAATCTGAGGAGGTGAGCCAGACATATGATCAAGTTCTTCCCCTCTAAGTATTTGCAGATTCCAAGTGGCAGCTCGGAGACTAAGAAGCCAAGCACACCTTCTGGACATTTACAGGGCCAGAGAGATAAAAACTGGAGTTAGGATCCCCAAAGCGTTACATCCTCAGAGTAGAGAAGAGCCAGAGGAAGACAAGCCTTCACAAAGACTAGACCTGCCCAGCCCACAAGCATCCCAATGCCTGATTCAAACGCCTCCCCCAACCCTAATGACCCACCAGGAGCAAAAGTAAATTCTCCCAACAGATGATAACACCATCCAAAGACTCACTTTTTTCCCATGGTCTTTCATACTCCATATTCAGCATCAATACATTACCAGGCATAAGAGGAAACAAGACCACATGACTAAAAATCAAGAGAAAAGAACAAAATCTATTAGTAACAAATTCACGAAATAGTCAGATATTGGAGTTACCAGATACAGAGTAGAATATAGGTAAATAATAAGTTCAAGAATTGCAATGAAAATATAATTTCAGCAAAGAAGTGGATATACACACACACACACACACACACACACACACACACACACACGGGTCAAATAGAAATCCTAGAATGGAACAATACAATACCTGAAACTGAGAACTCCACCCATGGGTATAGCAGTCGATCACACAAAGTGCATTGGTGAACTGGAATATTAAAAGAAAACAGCCAGAGATTTCTCCCAAGAAGATATGCAAATAGACAATAAGCACATGAACAGATGCTCACCATCATTAGCCATCAGGGAAATGCACATCAAAGCTACAGTGAGGTACCGCATTGCACTCACTAGGACGGCTGTAATTAAAAGAAGAAAACACATAGACGATAACAAGTGTTGGTGACACAGGAACTGTCATACATTGCTGTTGAAAATGTAAATGGTGTAGCCACTTGGAGAAACAGTTTGAAAGTTCCTCAAAAAGTTAAACGTGAAGTTACTATTGACCCAGCAATTCTACCCCTAGGTATATATACCCAAGAGAATGAAAACATTGAAGACCTATGTTCTGGATTCCCCGAGTGGTCCAGTGGTTAAGAATCCGTCTTGCAATGCAGGGGATGCCGGTTCAATCCCTGGTTGGGGAACTAAGATCCCACATGCCACAGGGTATTACTAATCCCGCACGCCACAACTACTGAGCCCGTGCTCTGGAGCCCACTCAGCACAACTAGAGAGAGGCCTGCGCACCACAACGAAGAGCCCACTGAGACCCAACGCAGCCAATAAATAAATAAATAAATAAATAATTTTTTAAAAAGAAAGAAAACCTATGTTCACACAAAACTTTACATGAAGGTTCATAGCAACATTACTCATAATAGTTTAAAAATGGGGGCTTCCCTGGTGGCGCAGTGGTTGAGAGTCTGCCTGCCAATGCAGGGAACACGGGTTCGAGCCCTGGTCTGGGAAGATCCCACGTACCGCGGAGCAGCTGGGCCCGTGAGCCACAATTACTGAGCCTGCGCGTCTGGAGCCTGTGCTCCGCAACAAGAGAGGCCACGGTAGTGAGAGGCCCGCGCACCGCGATGAAGAGTGGCCCCCGTTTGCCACAACTGGAGAAGGCCCTCGCACAGAAACGAAGACCCAACACAGCCATAAATAAAATAAATAAATAAATAAAATTTGAAAAAAGAAAATGCTCCATATTTCACTTACAAAATTAATTAAAAAAACAAAAAAAGGAAACAACCCAAATGTCCAACAACTGATGAATAGATACACAAAATCTGTTATATCCAAACAGAGTATCATTCAGCAATGAATGAAGTACTGGCATATGCCTCAATGCAACATGGATGAATCTTGAAAACTACTATACAAAACGAAAACCAGACATGAAGAAGCACATATTATATGATTCCATTTATATGAAATGTCCGGAATAGGCAAATCCATAGAAATGGAAAGTGGATTAGTGGCTGCCATGGGCTGAGGGGAGGGATGAATGGGAGAAATTAAGAGTAACTGCTTTATGGGTACAGGGTTTCCTTTGGAGTGATGAAAATGTTTTGGAAAATGGGGTGATGCTGGCCCAACATTGTGAATATTCTGAAAACCACTGAATCGTACACTTTAAAAGACAACTTGTAGAAAATGGATAGTAATACAAACAATTCTTGTCCAAAGCAATGCAAATAAACTTCAGTCCATTGAGATATCCCCTCTAGGATATTAATCAGTTTTGCATGTTGGCAAATTCACTTCAGCGTTCTTGACTAATATCTGCATCTGTACCTATTTCAAATTCTCCTTTGAACTAGTCTTAACAGCTTACTGGTTTCATCATTAATTAATGAGTTGAATAAAATTGTTGGTCTGTGTTCATTTTATGTTTGCAATAAGAAGTATGCTTTTAACTTTTTGAAAATTATACTTTAGCAATTAGAAGAAGGGGGACGTGATTGCTAGATGCTGAAATTATTTCCCTATAGTAGAAAGATGGAAAATGGAGAGAGACGTTAAGAGAAGAGGAACTTCAAAGATACTTGTGCTCCCCTACACAGGATACAAACACCCCACGAAATATACTCCCTGGCCTTAAGAAAAGATGCTAGTCCCTTAGTCTAACACCCTTGGCAAAGCATATCTGTAGATGCAGACCTGGTCTCTGACACATGTCTCTGCTCTGAAAGCACCCAGACCCCAGTGGCCGTCCCCTCCGCTCTGACTGGCCGTCTGACAAAACATGGGAACACCGGCACAGAAGCGTGCCCTGCTGTGCAATGATGGGCATTAAGAAATGAAAGCACACCACTCATCAAAACTTCATCACCACGATTTGCTTAGATTTAGGGTTCGGTTATGTTTAGAGCTAGGGTTTTGTCAGGTGGCTGACCAAATTGGCCACAGGTTTGCTAAGAAACACTAAAAGCCTCTTCTCCAGGAGTGGAGGGGAGCTGCATGTACAAGTCTGTCTATGTCATCATTGCTTGTACTTGGGGTTGGCTCTGGGCTGGGAATCCTCTCTAGAACCCCAGCCCTGACTCCTATGTCCCTGCCAAGACTGCCATGTCAGTTTCCTTCTGACCTCCTCTCTTTCCCCTTGATCTTCCCTTCACACATGCAATGGATAAATACTGAAAACGAAAGAGGAATTGGAAATGAAAAACTGAATATTTCAAGACTTAGACCTGAAGCACTGAGGAAATCCTAAGAGAACATGTTTGGTTTCTGTTCACAACCATGCTATTTAATTCTTCATGAAATTGTCAGTTTTGTTATCTATAATCCTCCATTAGTTTCCTATTAGATACTAAATGTAATAGTTTAAAATTTTTAATCCTAAACAATATATGTTTGTGAAATTATTGATTTTCTTTTGAACAGTACTTCGGGTCCTCCTATTTGGCGTGACTGTCGGCTCACATGTTTAGCTTTATGACTTCTCCAAATCACGACCTTGTTTCCTCTTAGATCAGGAATCCTGTGAAGGGTGGCCCTGTCCTTTAGGGCATGGATTCTATTTCCACTTTTGACTGCCCATTTGATCTTAACATGCAGTGAAAGTGCCCCCTGTGCTTGTCCGCATATTCCTATAACACTGCCTTCCGCCCCGTGGGCTCAAAGCCCTGCTCACAATCAGTCACAGAACAAGTTCTAGATCAGTTAAGTCAAAAAACATTCAGTGAGAATGTTCAACAGGCTAGCGCTGTCTGAAATTCCTGGGATGCAAAGATGAATGAATTTAATATCTGCCTCTATATCTTACCAAGGGGACATTCCCCCAAGGGAGAAAGAACACAGAAGGAGGACCGCTATGCATTAAGTACAGTGCTTGCTGTATTTCCAATATCACTCATGTTTCACAATAAATTTGAAAAGAAAGTAAAATCAGTCCCATTTTACAGATGAGGAAAATCAGGCCCATAGAAAAATTTAGTACTTGCCGATAGCACGCATCTGGTAGGTGGCAGAACCAGCATTTGTTCCTAGGCTTTTCTGAATCACAAACAAACACTTTCTCTGTTAATGTGCACTTAGTTGATTTCAGTCTGATTCATAGAAGAGTAACATCACTTTTTTTTTTCCTTACCATTACTTTCGATGAAGATTAGAGCCATCACCCGAGTTCCATGGGCTTCAAAGAAGGCAGACCTGGATTCCAAATTCTGCTTCCCCACTTCCCAGTCATGAGGCCACAGGCAAGTTCCTTAACCTCTTACAGTTTCCATTTCTTGATTGGAATATGCGCGTCTCACTGAGATGTTACAAGGCCTAAATGAGGTAAGCTAAGTCTTACACCTACCACAGGGCTTGCCCCATGTGCATCTTCCAAATGGCAAGTGTTATAATCACCTCTGGGTTAATCCCACCCTGGCCCTGGCCACACGGGCGACATCCCTTTTCTCTGCCTGCAGTTCTGAAGGTGCTTTCAGGTGGTGAAGACATTCTCTCAAGCACAGGGGAGCATAGAACAGCAGAGGCCACTGGACTCATTTTTCACTTTTAAATCCAGGAAAGGAGGTTAGTAAGTCACAAATCATGACCTATCCACATGAACCACTATTGAAAACAGACCTTAGTCAGTGTGGTCATACGTAACTGGTAGATTCTTTTTTGGTAAATGTCAGTAGCCACCACTGGTTTGAGATAAGTCAGGGCTGAAGGTCCCCCTACCCCCCACCCCCATCCCCATACACTTAACAAAAGGTAATTTGTTTGAATGGAAGCAACTCACAGACCAAACGCAAACATGTTTTGAACATAAAAAGAAAGCCCAATATAGTCCTACACCGTGTTTTGGGGTTTTTTTTGTTTTCTGGGTTTTTTTGGCTGTGTTGGGTCTTCGTTGCTGTGTGCGGGCTTTCTCTAGTTGCGGCGAGCGAGGGCTACTCTTCGTTGCGGTGCACGGGCTTCTCATCGCGGTGGCTTCTCTTGTTGCAGAGCATGGGCTCCAGGCACTTGGGCTTCAGTAGTTGTGGCGCGCGGGCTCTAGAGCGCAGGCTCAGTAGTTGTGGCGCATGGGCTTAGTTGCCCTGCGGCATGTGGGATCTTCCCGGACCAGGGCTCGAACCTGTGTCCCCTGCATTGGCAGGCGGATTCTTAACCACTGTGCCACCAGGGAAGCCCCTACACTGTGTTTTTTAAGCTCCCTAAGTCTCAGGTCTCACCGCACCTGGCATTATATGTTAATGTCAAGACAAAAACACAACCGTGTCCCAGAAGTAATTTCCTAGTTGGCATCAGGCAACCAGAATCCTCTGAGTCAGAAGTTGGACATAGGACCATTCAGTTCGAGCCTTAGATACCATTCCAGGGATGAGAGGTGAAGGGCTTGCTAAATTTTAGCCAACCCATCTCTCAAACGAAACAAATGTCAACAATCAAATCACTTTTCTAACACCCATTGGACCAATTAACAAATTCTCTGTTGTGGATTAGAGAGAAAGACAGCTGGAGTGCGGGCATTTGATTATATGCTCCCTAGCCACCCCTGGAGTGTGTATTTGTGCTTAGAATTAGAGTGTCTGATGCTGTATCTAGAGTGAGGATTAAAATATACATATATATATTTTTTTCCAAGGTAAGTTACTGCCAACACTACAACCACTGTCTGCCCTCCAAGAATCACAGGACTCTACGAATCTGTGGCTTAGTTAGAATACAGCCATCAGGACTTCGCTGGTGGTCCAGTGGTTAAGACTCCATGCTTCCACTGCAGGGGGCTTGGGTTCGATCCCTGGTCGGGGAACTAAGATCCCTCATGCTGCGCTGCGTGGCCAAATAAATAAATAAATAAAATAAAATAAAATAAAAGCAGCAGTTTAAAAAAAATAATAATAATGTAGCCATTAAAAGCACCCTCTTCAGGGACTGGTGCAGCGGGAGGGTCCTGGCATCCCCTTCTAGACTCTAGGACAGTTCATCTAACCTCTGCTTGCATTTTTCCCCCTATGTCTGTACGTACATAAAGAATCTTAACATGTTTGGAAAGAGTCCAACCAAATACAGCTCACGTCCATCTCGTTAGAAATTCCCCTCGTAGGGACTGTGCAGCCTCAACCAGATCAGACTCTTCTCCCTGGAAAAACAAGGCACAAGAATGAGGCCAAAAGAGACAGGAGAACTAGGGAGGGAAAAGTAAATCTTATGTTCTTAGCTCTTTTTCCATTTCAAAAAAAAAGTTATAATCGGAGAAATTGTATCAAATGGCAGTGCTTGTGAGTCTGCACATGTGCCAACGAAAATTACACAGTTAGGAAATGTACAAAGGAGCCATGTCCTGTTCCAGATTCTTTCCCTACTTTGCAACTGGTTTGTTTCATTTCTTTATGAGACAGAGAACCTATACTAATAACCCCCACAAAATAGATGGTCCTTTCATTTACACCACAATAGTATTAAATCAAAGGACAAAGCCTTGAAACACTCTAATGAGCTCTGAAAGATTGCTGATCTACATCTGATACATACTCTGCCTTCTATTCCAATAATAAGCTTCTTAGTAGAAAGAGGCTTTTGATAAATTAGAAGAATCTCCATAAACTAGAATCCTCCCAAGGTACAAATTATACTGTTCTTGCTGGGTCCCCAGGATTTGGCTTAAAAATGTTTTCTTTGCATATTCATCCACCACTGGACCAATAAGAGTAGGGGTCCTTCTCGTATCCTGGCATGATTTCTGATTGTCACTCACTAGATTACATTATGAATCCCCCTCTTTCACTTCCTCACCACTATTGATGTTAACAAGGCCCCACTTTCAATGAAAGCTAAAATTTAAGGATTCCATTTAAAGGGTATAGGCCAACAAGCAAAAAAAGACCTTTGCTGAGGCACATCATCCTGCTATTTCAGAGGACCCAGGATAAAAATAAGACCCTAAAACCTTCCAAGGAGGAGAAACAGATCACAAACAAAAGAGGAGGAATCAGAGCAACATTACACTCCTCAACCACAACACTGGAAGCTGGCAGACAGTGGAACAAAACCTTCAGAAATCTGAGAGAATGATTTTAGACTAGGAATATTATACCCAGCCAAACTATGAATCAAGTATAGTGTGTTAATCCAGTAAAGACATGCTCAGATATTTCAAAAGCTTTGCTTGCCAAATATACTTTATCAGGAAATACTGAAAATTGTGAAAAGAGGGAGGAAATGGGAGCCCGGAAGTAGAAAACTCAACAGAGGGGAGTCAAAGGGAACTCTCCGGACAGGGGTCAAGGTGGTCCCAGCACAGCAGTCCTGCATGGTGCAGGCAGCCTGAGGCAGCAGGACACTTATGAACCTAAGGACCATCTGATTGAAAGGAACTGGGTTGAGTGGAACTTGATGACTCTGGCAGAGGGTTTGAGAAAGAATTTACATTGAACACCTAGAAAACTAAGCCAATTTCTTAAAATTAATTTTTATTGGAGTATAGTTGCTTTAAAATGTTGTGTTAGTTTCTACTGTGCAGCAAAATGAATCAACTATACATATATCCCCTTTTTATTGGATTTCCTTCCCACTTATGTCACCACAGTGTGTTAGGTAGAGTTCCCTGTGCTATACAGCAGGTTCTCATTAGTTATCTATGTTATACATAGTATCAATAGTGTATATGTGCCAATCCCAATCTCCCAATTCCTCCCACCGCCCTTTTCTCCTTAGGCTAATTTTTTAAATGAAGAAATGTTTAACACAAGGGGGATTAAGTTTTACAAAGAGAGAGATGTAATCATATATAATTATGGCTTGGCTGTGATTAATTTAATTAAAATAACATACTATATATAATAATATATGATATATGATTAATATATTCTTGATTATATACATATATATTTTTTTAATTTTATTTATTTATTTTTGGCTGCGTTGGGTCTTCGTTGCTGTGCGCGGACTTCCTCTAGTTGCGGTGATCGGGGTCTACTCTTCCTTGCAGTGCGCGGGCTTCTCATTGCGGTGGCTTCTCTTGTTGTGGAGTATGGGCTCTCGGTGCACGGGCTTCAGTAGTTGTGGCTTGCAGGCTCCAGAGCGCAGGCTCAGTAGTTGTGGTGCACGGGCTTAGCTGCTCCACGGCATGTGGGATCTTCCCAGACCAGGGCTCGAGCCCGTGTCCCCTGCACTGGCAGGCGGATTCTTAACCCCTGCGCCAGCAGGGAAGTCCCTCTTGATTATATATTAAAATAACATGCTTATATTATACTTTAGTATTAATTTAATCAAAATAACATAATCACTGAGTGTTGATTTTAATGAAATATAATATGGCTGCGGTGGGAGGACGTGGGGCCAGTGTAGAGTATTGTGGAAAGGGAAGGGTAGAAAAACTTCTCATCTTTCATGATAGGAAGTGAATTGATAATATATACATTAAAAATAAAGAATTAGTAATATAAGCCTATTATTTAAAAATAGGGATGTCTGGGTGTCCACAGAGCTCATGGTCACCATCTCATTTTTGTTTCATAATATGCACTGGATTCATACCACAGGAGTGCAGTTGTAACCTGAGATTAGAGACTAGCAGAGGCGGGTGAACAAGTCTACCCTGGTGTAAAGGTCACCTTGTTTCAAGTAAATGAACTCATTGATTATTTCATGAAATCTTCAAACCCTGTTGAGCTGTACTCAATGTATATAATCTTAATTTATTTCTAGAGATTATCTGTTATTTTCATTTGTTGCCAGATTTATTTTCTCACATCATTTTTATATTCCTTTACTCATCTGCAAATTTCACTGTGATCTTTTAAAAAATATGGAGGGGTTTCCCTGAGGAAATATCTGGGCTGTGTTTTTGTTTTGTTTTTATTTGAGGTTAGGAAATAAATTACAAATTATATTGCAAAAAAAATTAAAAATAAAATAAAAATTAAAATAGGGATGTAAATAGCAGAAGAAAGTGCAAAAAGAGTTGAAAGAGGTTGTCTCTGGGGAGTAGCCATGATGGGTGGGGGGATGGAGCATGGGGGGATGTTGTTATAAGTTTAAAGAAAGATATGTCTTATAAAATTATGTATTCTGTTAAATATAGTTTGTTTTAATTTTAAGGAATGAGCAGGAGTTAGAGAATGGGTAGAATGAATTTAGGAAAATCACATTTAGAGATAGGAATGATTAATTTAATTCCTGATGGCTGAGGCCAATAATTTCCTCAGTTTACCAAGACAAATAGCCAACCTTAAATGATCTATTTCCATTGCTGAGAACATGGGAAGATAAGCAACCGAAATCCACAGATTCCTCCCCGTCACCTAGTAACGACAAGGAAGCACCTCTGGCAGCACTGATGCCCATTTCTTAGGTTAGTGCACCCACAAACCCTATCCCAAGGGACTGGGCATTGTTTTAGATGCTTGGAAATGAGCCAAAGAGATTACCAGGGGTTCCTTCTTTTCAGCACACTAGCCTTGGCATTTCCTTGTTTTATAAGTCCATAGGAACAGAGGTTAACTTGTAGATTTTTCTCTAGTGGAAATGCAAATTAATTTCTCTCCCATGGAACAGACAACCCCAAAGGCTATGGCTTATGGCCCTGTTGGACATTATCCAGTTCTGTATCTAAACTAGCAATGTATTAACTTGCCGATATAGGCCTCGTTTGGCAAATGCTTGTAGCATCTGATTAGTCACAACAGCTTAATTGTTCCCTCATTAACTGAGTTGACTAAATCTTTGACATTTTCATTTTATATTTGCATGAGAGTAATGATGTTACCTTTTGGAAAATTCTACTTTAGCAAAGACTAAAATGAAACCTGTAGAAACATTTTAAAAGCTCCTCTTCTGAAATTATAAAGGATTAAGACACATGTTAAAAGACGCTCAACGTATTAGTAAGAAAGTGAAACGCAAATTAACTTGACATGTTTATTCCCATCAGATTGGCAAACATTCCCATGTGTCAACGTCAAGTATAGGGAGATAGGTCCTCTCATACACAGCTGGTGAGATTACAAATGGATGAAGTCACTTTGGAGACCAATTTGGCAATATCTATTAAAATTTAATATGGGAAAAATAAATAAATAAAAAATAAAATTCCTATTCTTGGAACGAGCCCTTCAAACCCATACTTACAAAAATCAAGACATTTCTTTTAAAAGCAACTAAGTAGATGGAACTGATGGGGTTTTATCTTCTTTGGTCTTCTGGTTGGAGATAACTGCTACACTCAGTCAACCAAACACAAGTATTTTCCAGGGAGAGCCTTCTAGACTCATAGGGTGGGCCCAGTCTTCACAGACATGACAAAAAAAATGGGACTAAGACAAAATCCTTTTCAAAATGAAGCTTGGAGGCAGTGATTTCTCTTAGAGTCTAGAGGAAAACAAAATTATGCTCTGGTTGGTAGGAGAAGCTTTTCCCCAAGCACGTGCCCCTGGAGCTGGGACTTTGAAAGGCAGGACGGGGAGAGGCAGGCACAGAGTGGGCAGAGCCAGGAGGCCTGGCTGAGGAAGGCCTGTGGAGGAGGGAGAGCTTGAGGGCAGGAGAAGGAGAGGGCTATTCCTCCATCCACTCACTTGCTCGCTGGCAATGTATTACCTCATTCCATTCATTCATTATCTTTTCGTGTATCTTAGTCTATTCGGGCTGCTCTAACAAAAATACCATAGACTGGGAGGCTGATTAACAACAGAAACGCTATTTCTCACAGCTCTGGAGGCTGGGCAGTCCAAGATGATGACGCCTACAGATTTGGAGGATTGGAGTCCTGCTTCGTAGACGGCAGTGTTTTCACTGTGTTCTCACTTGGCAGAAAGAGCAAGGGCGTTTCCTGGGGTCTCTTTTGTAAGGTCACTAATCCCATTCATGAGGGCTCTACCTTCATGACCTGATCACCTCCCAAAGGCCCCGCCTCCTAAAAGCAACACATTGGGGAATAGGTGTCAACATATGAATGGGGGGGGGTGGGGGGCAACAGAAACATTCAGTCTATAGCATTGTGTTTTTGAATTAGATTGTAAGTTCCTTTGTATTACCGTAATTATTCTTATGGGATAAACAAAGATTGAAAAAACATACAAAGTGTACTGCTTTGCTAGGGCTGCCGTAACAAGATACCACAGACAGGTGGCTTTGAAACAGGAGTGAAGGGGTCAGAACACAACCTTTAAAAGAATGACATAGGCCTTGAGGATACAGCAAAAACTGGTTAGAACCAACTAGGTCCAAGATGGCGGAAGGTTCGACTTCCAGTAGACTATGAGCCTCACTATATGCTCACTCTAATATTATACATCAGCTAAATGACATACCCACAGGTGCCATGACAGTTCAGAGGCTGACCATAAAAGGCCAAAAAGTGGGTGGTGGCCCAATTCCTGGAAATCTCCGCCCCTTCCCTGAAATAGTTGGAATAATCCCCCCCACTCATTAGCCTATGAAATTACCCAGTCCATAAGAACTAACCACCCCATATTTCAGGGCCTCTCGCCTTCTGAGACAGACCGCATTCTGTCTCTGGCATGTGTCTCTCTCTAAATAAATCCACTTCTTACCTATCACTTTGTCTCTCACTGAATTCTTTCTGCGATGAGACATCAAGAACCTGAGCGTCATTAAGTCCTGAGGCCAGGTGTGCGATCTCAATGAAAAGACAGTGGGTTCAGGTCCCAATCTGGGTTCTGGCCAGGTTTGAGTCCCGGCCCATGGGTTCAAGTCCCAATCTGAGTTGTGCGGTTTCAGCTTAACCAACATAAATTTTTTTTCTCACGGTTCTGGGGCTGGAAGTCCAAGATCAAGGTGCTTGGAAGTTTGGTTTCTGGTGAGATTTCTCCCTTGAGTTGCAGGTGGCCGCCTTCCCGCTCTGTCCTCAAATGGCCCTTTTCCCTGTGGGCTCGCATCCCTGGTGTCCCTTCCTTTTCTTATAAGGACGCCAGTCATATCGGGTTAGGGCCCAACCATATGATGTCATTTAACCTTATTTACCTCTTTAAAAGTGCTGTCTCCAAATACAGTCACATTCTGAGGTGTAGCAGGGGTCAGGACTTCAACATATGAATTTCGGGGCTACACACTTCCATCCATAACACGTGGTAAAAACAGTACAAAAGGATACACATTGAAAAATACATCTCGCATCCACCCTGCCTTCAGTCCTGTGTCCTCAAATGCATGTTATCATTCAGATTTTACATGCCTCTGAATGTAAGTTTTTTTGTTTGTTTTTTTTTCTTTTGGCTGCGTTGAGTCTTCGTTGCTGCACACGGGCTTTCTCTAGTTGCGGCGAGCGGGGGCTACTCTTCGTTGCAGTGCTCGGGCTTCTCATTGCGGTGGCTTCTCTTGTTGTGGAGCACAGGCTCTAGGTGTGCGGGCTTCAGTAGTTGTGGCACGTGGGCTCAGTAGGTGTGGCGCACGGGCTTAGTTGCTCCACAGCATGTGGGATCTTCCCCAACCAGGGATCGAACCCGTGTCCCCTGCATTGGCAGGCGGATTCTTAACCACTGCGCCACCAGGGAAGTCCCTGAATGTGAGTTCTTTGAAGGCTGAGACCATGTGATGTAATCTCTACAAAAAGGAGCAGTGGGCCACATGCTCAGGCCTGCAGACGGAGGTGAGCATCAGACCTTATAGGCCAGCACCGCCCTCTGACCTCTGCCCTCTTCAGAACGCATGGAGGAGGGGAAGGAGGAGCACATGCTGTTTGCTGAGGACACACCTCTGGGTGCAGTTCTAGACAAAGGAGAAAATTGGGAAGGAACCATCATCCTACAGAACTCACAGGGAAGGCGGAGAAAGACCAGGGAAGCAAAAACAACAACAAAAACAAGAAAAACAAAAATGAAATTAACTGGCCTGGAGATTTTCCAAAGTATTTTAACCTGGACAAAATAATACGTTGGCTACTGTATTTACATTTTGAAAATTCCTTTAATTTATATGTCTGCATAAATGTTTTTAGTTTTTTAAAAACAGCTTTATGAGATGTAATTCACACATCATAAAATTTACCTGTTAAAGTATACAATCCAGGGACTTCTCTAGTGGTCCACTGGTTAAGACTCCGCACTCCCATTGCAGGGGGCCTGGATTTGATCCCTGGTTAGTGAACTAGATCTCGCACACGGCAACGAAGATCCCGCGTGCCACAACTAAGACCCAGCGCAGCCAAATAAATAAATAGATAGATAGATAAATAAATAAATATTTTAAAAAGCATACAATCCAGGGGACTTCCCTGGTGGTGCAGTGGTTAAGAATCCGCAATGCAGGGGACATGGGTTCAATTCCTGGTCCGGGAAGATCCCCCACATGCCGCGGAGCAACTAAGCCCGCGCACCGCAACTACTAAGCCTGTGCTCTAGAGCTCACGAGCCACAGCTACTGAAGCCCGTGAGCCTAGAGCCCGTGCTCCACAAACAAGAGAAGCCACCGCAATGAGAAGCCTGTGCACCGCAACGAAGAGTAGACCCCACTTGCCGCAACTAGGGAAAGCCCGCGCACAGCAACAAAGACCCAATGCAGCCAAAAAATTAAAAAATAATAAATAAAATTAAATTAAAAAAAAAAGTATACAATCCAGGGACTTCCCTGGGTCCAGTGGTTAAGACTCCATGCTTCCACTGCACAGGTTCGATCCCTGGTCAGGGAACTTAGATCCCACATGCCATGTGGTGTGGCCAAAAAAAAAAAAAATATTTAAAGTGTACAATCCAGTGGTTTTTAGTAGATTCACAAGGTTGTACAACCTTCAGTGCTATCTAATTCCAGAACATTTTAATCAGATATGCTAAAAGAAAACCAGTACCCGTTAGAGTAATTCCCATTCCCCATTCTTCCCAGCCCCTGGCAAACACCAATCTGCTTTCTATAGATTTGCCTATTCCAGACATTTCATAAAAATGGAATCATACAATATGATGCCTTTTGTGTCTGGCTTCTTTCAATTAGCGTGATGTTTCCAAGACTCATCCACGTTGCAGCACGTGTCAGTACTTCATTCCTTTCTATGGCTGAATGTTATTCCATCATATGGATTGACCACATTTTGTTTATCCATTCATCAGTTTATGGACATTTGGGTTGTTTCCGCTTTTTAGCTATCATGAATAGTGCTTCTATGCACATTCACGTACAAGTTTCTTTCGTGGACATATGTTTTCAGTTCTCTTGGTATATACCTAGGAGTAGAATTGCTGGGTCAAATGGAAACTCTGTGTAACTTTTTCAGGAACTGCCAAACTGCTCAGCCGCATTATTTTACATCTCTACCAACAGTGTATGACGGTTCCAATTTCTCTGCATCTAACACTTATTGTCTTTTTCTTTTTAACATCTTTATTGGAGTATAATTGCTTTACGATGGTGTGTTAGTTTCTGCTGTATAACAAGGTGAATCAGCTATACATATACATATATCCCCATATCCCCTCCCTCTTGCGTCTCCCTCCCACCCTCCCTATCCCACCCCTCTAGGTGGTCACACAGCACCGAGCTGATCTCCCTGTGCGATGCGGCTGCTTCCCACTGGCTATCTGTTTTATTGTCTTTTTGATTGTAGCTATCCTAGTCATTGTGAAGTGGTATCTCCTGGTTTTGATTTACATTTTCCTAATGTCTAATGAGGTTGAGCCTCTTTTCAAGTGCTTCTTGGTCATTTGTATATTTTCTTTAGACAACTATCTATTCAGAGCCATTGCCAATTTTTAAATTAGGCTGTCTTTTTATTTCTTTCTTCTGTTTTTTTTTTTTTTGATGTGGACTTTTTTTTTTTTTTTTAAGTCTTTATTGAATTTATTACAATATTGCTTCTGTTTTATGTTTTGGTTTTTTGGCCACAAGGCATGTGGGATCTTAGCTCCCCAACCAGGGATCGAACCCGCACCCCTTGCATTGGAAGGCGAAGTCTTAACCACTGGACCGCCAGGGAAGTCCCTGTCTTTATATTTGAGTTGTAATCGTTCTATATACTCTAGGTCGAAGTCTGTTTTAGTCTGCTCAGGCGGCCAAAACAGGATACCGTAAAATGGGTGGCTTAAACAATAGGAATTTATTTTCTCACAGTTCTGGAGGCTGGGAGTCCAAGATCAGGATGCCAGCTGGGTTGGTTTCTGGTGAGACCTCTCTCCTTGGCGTGCAGACAGTGTCCTCGTGTGCCCTTTCTTCTGTGGATACACATCTCTGGTGTCTCTTCCTCTTCTTATGAAAACATCAATCATGCTGGATTAGGGCCCACCCTTCTGATCTCATTTAACCTTAATTACCTCTTTAAAGGCCCCATCTCAAGTACAGTCACACTGGGGGTTTGGGCTTCAAAATATGAATTTTTGTGGGAGTTTGAGATTAGCAGAGGCAAACTATTATATATAGGATGGATAAACAACTGTCCATCTGTATATGGTCCTACTGTATATCACAGGGAACTATATCCTGTGATAAACCATAATTGAAAGGAATAAGAAAAAGTATATATATATGTAGAACTGAGTCACCTTGCTGAACAGCAGAAATTAAACACAACATTGTAAATCAACTATGCTTTTTTTAAAATAAAATTTTTAAAAATATATGAAGTATTGGGGAACACAATTCAGTCCATGACAAAGTCCCTTATCAGAGGTATGATTTGCAAAAGTTGTCTCCCATTGTGAGTGCCTTTTCACTTTTTTCATGATGTCCTTTGAAGGACAAAAGTTTTGGGGGGATTTTTTTTTTTTAATTGTATTTATTTATTTTTTGGCTGTGTTGGGTCTTCGTTTCTGTGCGAGGGCTTTCTCTAGTTGCGGCAAGCGGGGGCCACTCTTCATCGCGATGCGCGGGCCTCTCACTATCACGGCCTCTCTTGTTGCAGAGCACAGGCTCCAGACGCGCAGGCTCAGTAATTGTGGCTCACGGGCCTAGTTGCTCCGCGGCATGTGGGATCTTCCCAGACCAGGGCTCGAACCCGTGTCCCCTGCATTGGCAGGCAGACTCTCAACCACTGCGCCACCAGGGAAGCCCCTGGGGGATTTTTTAATGAATTTTTATTATGTCCAGTTTACCTATTTTCTCTTTTTTGTTGCTTATACTATTGGTGTCATATATAAGAAGCCACTGCCTAATCAAAGGTCATAAAGATTTATACCTATGTGGGCTTCTAAGAGTTCTATAATTTTAACACTTAGATTTATGGTTTGGCTCCATTTTTAGTTAATTTTTGCATATGGTGTGGGTTAGGTGTCCAGCTTCATTCTTTTGCATGTAGATATCCAATTGTCCCAGAACTAGTGGTGGTAAAGACTATTCTTTCCCCATTGAATTGTCTTGACACGCTTGTTGAAAATCAATTGACCATAAAAGTAAGAGTTTATTTTGGGACTTTCAGTTCTATTCCATGGATTTATATGGTTACTTTTACACGAGTACTACACAGTCTTGATCATTGTAGGTATGTAGTAGATCTTGAAATAGGAAAGTGTGAGTCCTCCAACTTTACTCTTTTTTTTTAAGATTGTTTTTGCTACTTTGGGTCTCTTGCATTTATGAAGGAATTTGAGATCAGCATGTCAATTTCTGCAAAAAAACAGCTGGGATTTTGATAGGGATTGCCTTAAATCAGTAGGTCACTTTGGGTACTATTGCCATCTTAATAGTAAGTTTTCCAATCCGTAAACATGAGATGTCCTTCCCCTTATTTCCATCTTTAATTTCTTTGAACAATCTTTGTAGTTTTCAGTATACAAATCTTGCGCTTCTTTTGTGAAACTTATTCCTAAGTATTTTATTGTTTTAGATGCTATCCTAAATGGAATTTGCATAAACATTTTTTAATGGAGTTATATTGCTGAATGTTTATGAGAAACAGTTACAATTTTAAAAGAAAAACAGTTCCCTTATAGTGGTGATCATTAAAACTTCCCTACCAAATCTCCCCATTAGCTTTTCATCACTTCACTTTCATTTTCCTTTCCTTTCTGCCCACACCTTTGCCTGAATACCTTACTCAAGACACATATAAACAAATTCGAACCAACCTCTCGAAAGTGAACAAAAGACAAGGGAAAAGGAATAAAGAAGGAGACCAGCTGTCTGTTTGCTTAACCACTGCTTCCAATGGAGGCCTTTCCCCTTAGCTTTGTGCACACCAACTGCACCATCTATTATGTTGCATCCCAAGCTTCTTTCTGGACAAAAAGATTATGGGAAAAATATTGCCTAAACACAGAAACATGCCTGCAGAAGTCAAGGACTTTCTGGGATTTGCATTAACGCTGGATTGTCCTGGTGATTGTTAATAACAGCCGAGGCTGACCTCAGGCATAGGAGAGAAGGCTGCCATCCGTGTAGCCCGTTTTCAAGGACTTAAAGCAGGGCTCCCCAACCCTCGGGCCACAGACCGCTCCCGGTCAGTGGCCTGTTAGGAACCGGGCCGCACAGCAGGAGGTGAGCGGCGGGTGAGCGAGCGAAGCTTGATCTGTATTTACAGCTGCTCCCCGTCGCCCGCGTTACCGCCTGAGCTCTGCCTCCTGTCAGCATTATGGTGAGTTGTATAATTATTTCATTATATATTACTGTGTAATAATAATAGAAATAAAGTGCACAATAAATGTAATGCGCTTGAATCAGCCCGAAACCATCCCCCCACCCCACCACAGTCCGTGGAAAAATTGTCTTCCATGAAGCCAGTCCCTGGTGCCAAAAATGTTGGGGACCACTGACTTAAAGGACGCCCTCCTTGGTCATTTATACCCTTTCCCTGATAGAACTTGCTACATTCAGACCCCAACTGCTGGAATAAGAGGTTCATTCTTTTGGCTTGAGACATTAGGGTTAAAAAGCTATTACCTCAGGGATGGGTCATTTACTAAGTGCTTTATGCCCATGTGTATTTGCCCCTCAGATCAGGTCTCTAGAGCGTGATCTGATAGAGAGAAGGGCAGGAGGTATCCAACAGTGAGCAGGGCAAGGTGCACTGTGATAGAGCAAAAGCTCTTGTTGTCTCTGAAACACCTTGTCTGATCCTGGCTGTAACTCATGTATCAGATCAGGCTCAAGGTACAGAGGGCAGTGCAAGGACTCGATTTAAATCATTGGATCCAGCCTCCTCATCCTCATAATTCGCTATTGATGAGCAACACTTCTAATCAGAGCTGAGTGTCTGCAGTCTGGCCTTTCTTGGTCCCCATCCCTACCCCAGGTGTGTTGATTACAAAGAAACCACAAAACATCCTAACAAGGAGAGAGGAGAGAAACAAAGTTAGACAATCCACAACCTGGGCTTTCTTCTGATATATGAGGGCTGACTACCTTAAAAGAGTCAGACTGGATTTACTGGAGTTTTATATTGGATCCCAGGTGTCGGTACTATAAATGCAGCCACTTACCCATATTCTAAACTGAAAGGTCACATGCCCCTCAATAATGTGCAATTTGGAAATAACATCTAGATGTGACCCCATGCCTGTCCAAGGTGTCATTATTTTGATACATTCACCAAAATTTTGGCACTCAAAATTTATCTCCAACAACTTTCCTTCAGGAAAAGGCCAGGCAAGCCTGTGGGTAAGGGAAAAGCAGAAACTCCCTTTAAAAAAGAATGCTCTAGGCTTGAAGTGTCAAGATTTTTTCCTAGTGCCACCTCAAATGAGATGTATGTGTTGGTCTTGTCCCCTGGCCCATCCCTCTAAGGAGTCCTGCCCAGGATGTTCCTGGGAACTCTTGTGTAGCGAGTATATTTGTAGTTTTCATTACTACGAGGATGGGCATTGTCTTCTTGGACAATCGCAAAAATAACATTTTAGTATTACTCATGGGAAAGCTATCTGTTGAGTGTTGTTTCTTTAACTGGACAGCTAGCAAAATTGATCCCAACACCCTCACAGAAGAAGTACGTGGCTTTAAAAGCAGAGCCACAGGGCTTCCCTGGTGGCACAGTGGTTAAGAATCCGCCTGCCAATGCAGGGGACATGGGTTCGATCCCTGGTCCGGGAAGATCCCACATGCCGTGGAGCAACTAAGCCCATGCGCCACAACTACTGAGCCTGCGCTCTAGAGCCCGCGAACCACAACTGCTGAGCCTGTGTGCCACAACTACTGAAGCCCTCGCGCTTAGAGCCTGTGCTCCCCAACAAAGAGAAGCCACCGCAATGAGAAGCCCACGCATCGCAACGAAGAGTAGCCCCCACTAGCCACAACTAGAGAAAGCCCGCGTGCAGCAACAAAGACCCAACGCAGCCATAAATAAATAAATTAAATAAATAACTTTATTTAAAAAAAAAAATAAAAGTAGAGCCACAGACATATACCCAGAGAAAATTCTAATTGGAAAAGATAAATGCACCCCAATGTTCATAGCAACACTATTTACAATAGCCAAGACATGGAAGCAACCTAGATATCCCTCAACAGATGAATGGAGAAAGAAGATGTGATATATATACAGTGGAATATTACTTAGCCACAAAAAAGAAGGAAATAATGCCATTTGCAGCAACTTGGGTAGACCTAGAGATTATCATACTAACTGAAGTCAGAGAAAGATAAATATCATATGATATCACTTATATGTGGAATCTTAAAAAATGATATAAATGAAATTATTTACAGAACAGAAACAGACATAGAAAACAAACTTATGGTTATCAAAGGGGAAAGGGGGTGGGGGAGGGATAAATTAGGAGCTTGGGATTAACAGATATGCACTACTGTATATAAGATAGATTAACAACAAAAACGTACTGTATAGCACAGGGAGCTATACAGTATATATACTGTATACATATATATACATATACATATGTATATATGTACATATGTATATGTATGTACATATGTACATATATATGTATAACTGAATCACTGTGCTGTATACCTAACACGATATTGTACATCAACTGTATTTCAATTAAAAAAAAAAATCAGTCTGAAAAAAAAAAAGCAGAGCCACAGGAAGCTCACAGTTGATCCAAAGAAATAAACTTCAAACATGGCCCCAGAGCTTTGATTCACTGCTCTAGCATCCCTGGGAGATGAGGCGGGGCAGTCCTCTCGGAGGTAAAGTCTGGTCCTCTAGGGAGGCTTGAGGAATCTGAGGGGTCCTGGACATGTGGGAGGTGAGCTGAATGCTGGGACCCGGTTTTCCTCTCAGATGTCCCCATTTTTCAAGCCGTCATCATCTCCAGGGGCAGAGACTGTTGGCTGTCCACCAAAATCCAGTCTTCTTTCCTCCTGGACTCAAGGCTAGAGCACCTTTCTCAGCCTCCCGCGTAGCCTGGAGTGGCCATGAAACTAAGTGCTCACCAGCAGAAGTGAGAAGAAGTGACAGCGCCACCCAGGCCTGGTCTGTAAAGCCGCCCTGAGCTCTTCTCCATGCCCTTTGCCCCCTGACCTCTAGCTGGATGGTACCACCCAGGGCCTCTTTGGAAGCCAGGTGGAAGTGGCAGGCGACCTCAGCCCAGGCCCCTGAGTGAGGCAGAGCCCCTGCTGACCCTGTGTAGGACTATTAGAGAGAAAAGCGTTTCTCCCCTGATCCACGGCATGTCAGGGCCCCTTGGTCACAGCAGGTTAGCCTTTTAGTCAAGTCAAGGGCATCCTTTTCGTCGCTCACTTCCGTGATTTACACTCCTCCTAACCCCCTCCCCTCTCTGCCATGTGAGGCCCTCGTGCTTTCTGATCTGGACTGTCACAGCGGCCTCCTCGCTGGGAGGTAAAGGCGGCGTGGAGGCCACACCGGGACGCGGAGGCCTGCACACACGTGCCCGGCCGGCCCTCACCCTGCTGCTTCCTCAGCCAGAAATGCCCACCTCTCCCCAGCTGTGGCCAGCGCTGCTCCAGGTGTCTGCTCAAAACCCTCCACGCCCCACCCCCCACCCCTGTAGCGGGAGTGGACATAAATCTTTAAGTTAAAGGGTCCAGAGATAAGAAAGGAAGCTACAAACAAAAAACCAGATGGAAGCAGCTGGGACCAAGATGGTGATGAATCTGACCTCCAACAGACCCTGAGTCTCATTATACGCTGACTTTACCATATTTGCATATTAAATGACACACCTGCCAGCGGCCAGGACCAGACATTAAGGACCAAGAAAGGATAAAAAGAGGGTGACACCCCACTCCCTCGGGGGAAGCCCCGCCCCTTCCCCGTAGACTAATGCATAGGCCTCCCCATCATCAGCCTCACTCCTCCTCTCTTTGTCTTTAAGATTAAATCCCTCTCCCCACGTGGGAGAGAAATTGATCTGGGAACTTAGTTCCCGCTTCTCCAGTCTTTGGCCACTGAATACAGCTTGTGCTGTGTTGATCTCAGCTTCGGCTTCGTTATTGGCTGCTCGAAGCCGAACGCAACAGGAACCAGAGAGCCTGGCCCAGCTGGGGGCCAAGCCGGGTCCATAGGACTTAACTCGGTAACCCAACCTTCATCTCCTCTACATCTGGCAATCTCCTACTCATCCTCGCGTCATGGACGCCTTCCCAGGTATCCCATAACTCTACCACGTGGCTCTCGCTGTCCTGTCAGCTCCAGAAGGCAGGTCTGTGTGCTGGACACTCCTCTCCCCGGTGCCTTGCCCGGTGGCCACCCACTACGGGTGTTTGACACATGAACCAGTGAATGAGTGACAGTTTCTAAGCCCCCTGGGGCCCTCTCTCTCCCCCTATTGGATGCTGCCATCTGAAAAGCCAAGGCTCTTTCCCCCAGAGTCAAGTGCTCAGACACTGAGGCACAAACAATAGGATTAGGAAAGCTTCACGGGCAGGGCTGTCAAGCCACCAAGTTCCCCCTCGGCGTCCTCCTCACTTCCCCCTCTGGTCTCAGTTCCCTTGGCTCCTGGTGCACTTGGAGAAACAAGAGGGAGGGAAGGGCAGCCTGACTTCCCAGAGGTCTGAAACATGGGGTACTTTCCAGTCTGTCAGGGGTGGTGGTCTCCCTCTGCAGGAAGCCATAAACCGTCAGGATGTCCCTCCTGTCCAACTGAAACAGAAGGGAAGGGGGCAGGGCACAACCTTTAGAAGATTGACATAGCTGTTGAGGACACAACAAATACTGGTTAGAACCTGCCAGGCCCAAGATGGCGGAAGGTTTGGCATCCAGTAGACTTTGAGCCTCATTATATGCTCATTGTAATACATTAGCCAGGGGGCTGCCCTGGTGGCGCAGTGGTTAAGAATCCACCTGCCAGTGCAGGGGACATGGGTTCGATCCCTGGTCCGGGAAGATCCCACATGCCACGGAGCAACTAAGCCCGTGCTCCACAACTACTGAGCCTGCACTCTAGAGCCCGCAAGCCACAACTACTGAGCCCGTGTGCCACAACTACTGAAGCCCGTGTGCCACAACTACTGAGCCCGTGTGCCTAGAGCCCATGCTCTGCAACAAGAGAAGCCACCGCAATGAGAAGCCCGCACACCGCAATGAAGAGTAGCCCCCGCTTGCCACAACTAGAGAAAGCCCGCGTGCAGCAACGAAGACCCAACGCAGGCAAAAAAAAAAAAAGAAGGAACCTCCATACTGTTCTCCATAGTGGCTGTATCAATTTACATTCCCACCAACAGTGCAAGAGTGTTCCCTTTTCTCCACACCCTCTCCAGCATTTATTGTTTCTAGATTTTTTGATGATGGCCATTCTGACCGGTGTGAGATGATATCTCATTGTAGTTTTGATTTGCATTTCTCTAATGATTAATGATGTTGAGCATTCTTTCATGTGTTTGTTGGCAATCTGTATATCTTCTTTGGAGAAATGTCTATTTAGGTCTCTGGCCATTTTTGGATTGGGTTGTTTGTTTTTTTGTTATTGAGCTGCATGAGCTGCTTGTAAATTTTGGAGATTAATCCTTTGTCAGTTGCTTCATTTGCAAATATTTTCTCCCATTCTGAGGGTTGTCTTTTGGTCTTGTTTATGGTTTCCTTTGCTGTGCAAAATCTTTTAAGTTTCATTAGGTCCCATTTGTTTATTTTTGTTTTCATTTCCATTTCTCTAGGAGCTGGGTCAAAAACGATCTTGCTGTGATTTATGTCATAGAGTGTTCAGCCTATGTTTTCCTCTAAGAGTTTGATAGTGTCCGGCCTTACATTTAGGTCTTTAATCCATTTTTAGTTTATTTTTGTGTATGGTGTTAGGGAGTGTTCTAATTTCATACTTTTACATGTACCTGTCCAGTTTTCCCAGCACCACTTATTGAAGAGGCTGTCTTTTCTCCACTGTATATGCTTGCCTCCTTTATCAAAGATAAGGTGGGGCTTCCCTGGTGGCACAGTGGTTGAGACTCTGCCTGCCAATGCAGGGGACACGGGTTCGAGCCCTGGTCTGGGAGGATCCCACATGCCGCGGAGCGACTGGGCCCGTGAGCCACAATTACTGAGCCTGCGCGTCTGGAGCCTGTGCTTCGCAACAAGAGAGGCCGCGATAGTGAGAGGCCCGCGCACTGCGATGAAGAATGGCCCCCACTTGCCACAACTGGAGAAAGCCCTCACACAGAAACGAAGACCCAACACAGCCATAAATAAATAAATAAAATATTAAAAAAAAATAATAACAAATGAATAAAAATAAATAAAAATAAAGGAATTCCTTTTAAAAAAAAAAAAAAAAGATAAGGTGACCATATGTGCATGGTTTTATCTCTGGGCTTTCTATCCTGTTCCATTGATCTATATTTCTGTTTTTGTGCCAGTACCATACTGTCTTGATTACTGTAGCTTTGTAGTATAGTCTGAAGTCAGGGAGCCTGATTCCTCCAGCTCCATTTTTCGTTCTCAAGATTGCTTTGGCTATTCGGAGAACTACCATACGACCCAGCAATCCCACTACTGGGCATATACCCTGAGAAAACCATAATTCAAAAAGAGTCATGTACCAAAATGTTCATTGCAGCTCTATTTACAATAGCCAGGACATGGAAGCAACCTAAGTGTCCATCATCGGATGAATGGATAAAGAAGATGTGGCACATATATACAATGGAATATTACTCAGCCATAAAAAGAAACGAAATTGAGTTATTTGTAGTGAGGTGGATGGAGTTAGAGTCTGTCATACAGAGTGAAGTAAGTCAGAAAGAGAAAAACAAATACAGTATGCTAACACATATATATGGAATCTAAGGGAAAAAAAAAAAGGTCATGAAGAACCTAGTGGTAAGATGGGAATAAAGACACAGACCTACTAGAGAATGGACTTGAGGATGTGGGGAGGGGGAAGGGTAAGCTGTGACAAAGTGAGAGAGTGTCATGGACATATATACACTACCAAATGTAAAATAGATAGCTAGTGGGAAGCAGCCGCATAGCACAGGGAGATCAGTTCGGTGCTTTGTGACCACCTAGAGGGGTGGGATAGGGAGGGTGGGTGGAAGGGAGATATAAGAGGAAAGAGATATGGGAACATATGTATATGTATAACTGATTCACTTTGTTATAAAGCAGAAACTAACACACCATTGTAAAGCAATTACACTCCAATAAAGTTGTTAAAAAAAACAAACAACAACAACAACAACAAAAATACATTAGCTAAACGACACACCCACAGGTGCCATGACAGTTCTGAGGCTCACCATAAAAGGCCAAAAAGTGGGCGGTGGCCCAATTCCTGGAAATTTCTGCCCCTTCCCCAAAATAGTTGGAATAATCCTCCCACTCATGAGCCTATCAAGTCACCCAGCCCATAAAAACTAGCCACCCCATGCTTCAGGACCTCTCGCCTTCTGAGATGGCCCGCACTCTGCCTGTGGAGTGTGCTTCTCCCAGGGCCACTCTCTCTTTCCGAGACGACCCCATGCCCTGTGGCTGCTCTCGCATTTTGAGATGGTCTGCATTCTGTCTACGGAATGTGTATCTCTCTAAATAAATCCACTTCTTTTTTTTCTTTTTCTTAAATGTATTTTGGCTGCGCCAGGTCTTAGTTGAGGCATGTGGGATCTTTAGCTGTGGCATGCGGGCTTCTTAGTTGCGGCATGCTTGTGGGATCTAGTTCCCTGACCAGGGATCGAACCCAGGCCCCCCCACCCCCGCACTGGGAGCGCAGAGTCTTTTACCCAGTGGACCACCAGGGAATCCCCTAAATAAATCCACTTCTTACCTATCACTTTGCCTCTTGCTGAATTCCTTCTGGGCTGAGACATCAAGAACCTGAACTTCACTAAGTCCTGAGACCAGGTGTGTGGTCTCAAAGACAGTGGGTTCAAGTCCCAGCCTGAGCTGTTCGCTTGCACAGCTGTTCAGCCCCACGGGCACAGGTGGGGCAGGTACTTCCCCAGCTCCGCCTCCAGCCTCTGCGGAGGTAACAGTACTGTGAGCTGAGGGGCTGCCATGGTGACCAGGAGTCTGAGAAGAGCCCCGTGGTCCTCACCACTGCACCTGTACGGGAAGCCACAGTGACAGGCTGCTGGGGCCGAGGAAGGACCAGACCCACCTTATTCCGGCAGCATCCCCCATGCTGAGCCGAGAAACTCCTGACCCCAGAGTCTCCACTCTGGGGAGGATGGTCAGTGATGGCTTTATCTGGGAGAGGAGGGGACACGATCTGGCCTGCTCAGGAAAGCAGTGGAAAGAAACAGGTAAGGCAGGCACTTCACGTGGCTCCAACCTACTGACCTACTCGTTAGAAATGCCCCCTCCAGTATCATTGAGAGATGGAGGCCGTTCCCTCTTCTTTGACCTCACGGATGTTTTTTTCTGTTCTGTAATAGCGAGAAGTTTTGATGATGTGAAACTGCCCATAAGTCATTTTTTGCCAGGTCCCGTGGTTATGCTGATCATTTGTGGGTTTGCAACAAACGACCAGAAAGAAGTAGTTCAACAAACACAACTCACTGAACGTTAAACTTTTCTTTTATGGAAAAGAAATACAGCAAAATCTAAGTACTAGCTTTCTAAACTATCCATGTGAGCGAGTCATTTACAAATAGGATTCAGATTGTAGAAATGACCTAGAGTTTTCCCCAATGAGTCAGCTTATGTTTATGTAAAGGGTGGGAAGGGCAGACTCGGGGCTGGGAATCCAGAAACGTGGGCTCCAGCTCAGCGCAGCTCTGCCACCTGTTCTGTCTACCAGGAGCCTGTGTCTTCCGTCAGGTTGTTTGCTTCTCTGTTTATCTAGGGCCCTTTGGGTTCTGCAGCCTGTGTTGTCCCCTTGCAGGAGATGTGGGACCCCAGCCCAGTTGGGTACAGAAGGAGGCATCCAGCGATGCTGTCCAATGTCTTAAAATTACTGTCATAATGCGTTTAAATACTTTGGGGGGAAAATATTTCTAAGACCTGGTCTTTGCACTCTGATTTCTTGTGAAAGTACTCCTGGACCTCCTTTCCCCATCTCCTGACCTTCAAGTATTTCAGTAGTTTCCCCAGCTCTCCTTTCCTCCGGAATTTTTCTGAAAAGTCTTAAATTTGAATTTCACGGTCAGTTGAAGGTTACGTGCAGGATTATCTTACGGCCTTTCTTTGGCTGGTGCCTAATTCTGTTTTGGAGAAAAACTACCCTTCCCCGTTTCCCCCGCCGCACAACACGGCAGACAAAAGCCATTTGCAGAATCATCAACTTTTAATGATTCTGCTGAAATTGGCCTCCTCAGAGGCGGCGATAATGGCGAATGTGTGTCTGCTTTGAGATTCCCAGCCGGGGCCCCAAGGTGGCTCGGGTTCTTACCTGGCCCCTTTATCAAATCTGGCCATCAGATACCATCGGATTGATTTCACCTGGGGCTCTCGAACGGACGGAGGAAGCAATCAGAACGGCTTGGCTGAGGGTTTAGGGTGAGCTGCGAGGGGCAGGGCCTGCATGCGCTTCCAGGGCCATTGAAATGGTTTGAGTCCTAGAAAGAAACGTTAGGAGCTCCAAAATGTGAAGAGAAAATGACGGAGTCAGATCGATGTTAATGTTTCTAACACCAAATCGTAAAGTCTTTAACATTTTTTGTAGCAACGTGCACTTAGCGTGGAATATGGGCTACCTGACAGAATGTTCCTGATGTGGTGTGGCGGAGGGAACCCCGGCCTGGGCAGCAGGAAGGCAGCCAGGCCCCTGGAAGCGTCCAGGGCTGCTTTTGGCCCCTGGAGGAGGCTGAGCCAGGCCGGACTAGGGTGTGGCAGGTGAGGCACCCAGGACTCACACACTAGACCAAGGTCTTCCTCCTGGGTGTGGCCCTGCTGTTGCACGAACCTGCTTGCCTCCTACAAGCGTGCACCCCAGGCACCCCCGTCTCAGTCCTGGGTCAGCTTGGGGTTCCGTGACACACGCCTGGATCCTTGGTATAAAGTCTTGGGGTTCCATGACACACGCCTGGATCCTTGGTATAAAGTCCCCCTTTGTGCTTAATCCAGCTTGAATTGGTTTTTGTTACTTGTAAACGAAACTCCGAAGGCAAGAATCCGGGGCCCCTTGGCCGCCCCCCTTTCCCTTTCCGCAACAGGGCAATCTAGTTTGTTGATTAAAGAGAGCAATAAAATCTCAAAGCCTTTAAACCGACCTCCACAGGTTTAGGGTATCTACTTGAAGAGCGCTTTTGCTGTAATTATCCAAATAAGTAATTTGTTGCCTATTATATAAGTTTGTAGTTATTATGTTTGTCAGTTAGGGTCTGTCTCTTTCTGCTGGGTTCCATGCAAGGTAGGGTAGGGATCTCTGTTTTCATCACTGTTCTGTCAAGTGTCTGGCAGGGGCTCTATATATCTCAGAAGAATGATAAGCACCGTCTTGCTGCAAACACCCTTCATAGGAGTCCTGCTATTAGAAATAACCCTGCTAGGTCACTATCAATTCAATTCTTTACCTTACCTCCAAAGGGATGGATGAGGAAAAGCTAGGATGGATGAGGAAAAGCTAGGATGGATGAGGAAGAGGCTTCGCAGGTCATTTGATCTGGTGTCATTTTATAGATGAAGGAAAACAGGCCCAATGGCCTGAACCAAGTCTCACAACCACAGAGCAACAGCCCAGGATTAGAGCTTGGGTCTCCCTGCTCGGCTATCTTTCTGCTACAGCAAATACCCTCTCATTCTTGGTCCTTGTGGGTGAGACATCGGCCAAGGGCTGCTTTTCCCTCTACTTCCTAATGATGAACATGCCACAGGGCACAAAGGTAACCAGATGGGAGAGGTTCAGCTTTCCTGCCCCCAAAGCACCAGCGAAACAGAAGCTGCAGACCCAAGAACTGTGGCAATCCGTTATCTTTCTACTCTAATCTTTAGAACTGGGGTTATTGGACTAGCCTGAAGTTGTATCTTGGACCCGAGAAGAGGGGACAGCCCAGGCAGTTTCTAAGATGAGTCACACTGTTTTTCTGAGCCCTGATTTTCCAGATTCAACCGCTTCCTTGATGAAATAATCAACCTCCAAATTGCTTTGCCCTGGCCATCAAGATAACGCCCAGGAGAAAACCGGATCCCCTTTTGACAGATAACAGAATAAATGACCGTGAATATTCAGTGGTACACAGCATGCTGAAAGCCCTGTGGTTTAGCACGGGAAAAATAAAAACAAATCCAGGAAATGCTGGTGGTATATGTGTCCAACTCCTGAGGCTGCCCAGCAGATAGATCATTGGGAAGAATTCAGGAATGGAGTGGTTAGGTGAATGTATCAGGACGATTCAGCCATGTGTCTCATTAACAGACCAAAGAGTGAGTCTGCTCACCAAGGCTGCAGTGAGAAAGTGCAATGCTCTGCTGAATTGTGATCAGCTCAGAGTATTTCCATTTTATTTCTCACCCATGATTTATAATAGCTGAAAGCATAGCAATGTACCTATGGTGGTCAAGGTATAAAAAGAAGTTAGAAATAAGATGTAGCAATAAGATGAAAACTCTGATAATCTGGCATGAAATTAATTCTATACATGTATTTTTTTTCTTAATATCCAAAAACTGGGAAAAGCTAGATGCTTGGCATTTGGAGAACTCTGGAAATGGAGAAGAACCAGTCCCAGATGCCAGAAGACGGATGGTTACTCTGGAAATGTACAACTGGGGTACACTTGGAGAGGTTTTGCTTTGAAAAACAAAAACTCCCTTGGTTTATCACTACCAGGGGGTGAATTTTCTTTCACAGAAGTCCGTTCCACAGTCCTTGTGATCTGAGATAGCTGGGCAAGACAAATGCTAGCTGTGGTTATCCTTGGCTGGCGAATAATTTGGCATCCCTTCAAACCGACATTCTTTAAATATTTTTTCAACATTTTCTTAGTTGGGGCAGAAAGAACAGATTGTCTACTAAGGAAACCTGTATACCTCTTTCTTTATGTTCAGAAGAAAGGATTTATTCTATGCCTGTGAAAGACAAAAACGCACCGGATAATTAAGGAGATGATTTTATTTGGGCTATTGCAAGAGAAAGAACATAATTAATGAGGAACGTCTCGAGGTAAAGGAAGGGGGCCTGGTTTTATAGAGGCAGGAGGAACAGAAGGTAATCCACCAGGCCTGTAGCATCCAGAAAGCGGACAGCAGATCTTATCTAAGTCAAATGGAGAAGCCAGGTTCTTTGCAATTAAGGTCAGCTGTTTCCCAGAGCACAAGAAAGTGGGGTGGGGGAGATTTCGGGATGCAAAGGGGTGGGGTTTTTTTTTCCATTGCTTTTTTTTCCAGGAGCACAGGGCTCCGGTCAAGCCAAACATCACCATGGGGCTTCCCTGGTGGCGCAGTGGTTGAGAATCTGCCTGCCAATGCAGGGGACACGGGTTCGAGCCCTGGTCTGGGAAGATCCCACATGCCGCGGAGCAACTGAGCCCGTGAGCCACAATTACTGAGCCTGCACGTCTGGAGCCTGTGCTCCGCAACAAGAGAGGCCGCGATAATGAGAGGCCCGCGCACCGCGATGAAGAGTGGCCCCCACTTGCCGCAACTGGAGAGAGCCCGCGTACAGAAATGAAGACCCAACACAGCCAAAAATAAATAAATAAATAAATAAAAACTAGTAAATTGGCCACATAAGATCTTTAAAAAAAAAAAAATCACCATGCCCTAAACGACAACATCTGAATTTTTTTAGAATTGTCTTTCATGTCACCGTTTTCCCTGATATTTATAACTGGGCAGCGTAAATCACTCACACTCACAAAGACCTGCTCAAATCATCTTTCATGTGCTTTCTTCTGGCTTGCGTGTGGCCAACCCTGCCCTACTTTTCTGAACTTCTTGTTCCCCAGTTTTCTTTTGCTATTTTCTCAATCTGGCAATTGTGTGGCGAAACTATTCAAGAGTTTACAATGTAGATAATAAAAGGAATCACTCGTGTCCAGTTACCAGCAGTGGACATTAGGCATTATCTTAGGTGACCATCATCCGGTTGGTGTGAGGTTCAGGGCTGGGTCTGTGCAGGTCTGTTCAGGACGATTGTATACAGCACGGTACAAAAGTGCTCTGTAGAAATATGTTGGCACTGCTGAGGAATGGTGGCTGTTTGATTGGTTTTTTTTGTTTGCTTTTTCCCCCAGTGAGGATATTTTACATTTTGCCAGTTATGTGAAGAGTCCTGTGTGCAAGCTGGCATTGATGGGCACCCTACTTCCCATTTATTCTAATGATTTCTTAAATTATTATTGAGATGTAATTCACCAATCATAAAATTCACCCTTCTAAAGTGTATAATTGAATGATTTTTAGTATATTCACAGGGCTGTACAACTACCACTACCACCTAATTCCAGAAGATTTAAAAATACCTCAAAAAGAAGCCCATGCCCATTTTTTTTTTAATATTTACTTATTTATTTAGGCTGCACCGGGTATTAGTTGCGGCACGCGGAATCCTTAGTTGCGGCACGTGGGATCTAGTTCCTCAACCAGGGATCGAACCTGGGCCGCCTGCATTGGAAGCGTGGAGTCTTACCCACTGGACCACCAGGGAAGTCCTGAAGCCCATAGCCATTTACAGCCATTCCCCATTGCTCCCTGTCCCCAGCTCCTGGCAACCTTTAATCTATTTTCTGTCTCTATCCATTTGCCTCTTCTGGACATTTCATGTGAATGCAATCATAGAATATACGGCTTCTTTTTGTGTGTGTGACTTCTTTCACTTGCCATAACATTTCAAGGTTCATCCGTGTTGTGGCGTGTATCAGTACTTCATTTCTTTTTATTGCTAAGTAATATTTCATTGTACGGATATACCACATTTTATTTATCCATTCATTGGTTGATGGACATCTGGATTGTTTCCAACTTTTGGCTATTATGAATAAGACTGTTATGAACATTTCTGTACAAGTGTTGGCTTAGACATATGTTTTCATTTCTCTTGGGTGTATACCTAGGAGTAGCATTTCTGAGTCATGTGGTAATTCTATGGTTAGCTTTTTGAGGAAGTGCCAAACTGTTTCCCAAAGCGGCTCTACTGTTTTACATTCCCACCAGCAATGCAGCAGGGCTCTGATTTCTCCACATCCTTGCCAACATTTGTCACCGTCCATCCTCTCTAGCACAGACACCCTAATGTGTGTGAAGTGGCATCTCACTGTGGTTTTGATTTGCATTTCCTCATGACTCCTGACTTGAGCATCTTTTTCTGTGCTTCTTGGCCATTTGTATATCTTCTTTGGAGAAAAACGAGTCTCATTTCTTACTTGGGTTATCTTTTGACTGCTGAGTTGTAAGAGTTCTTTATGTATTCTGGATACTAATGCCTTATCAGATAGATAATTTGCAAATACTTTCTCTCATGCTGTGGGTTGTCTTTTCACTTTCTTGATAGTGTTCTTTGAAGAACAATAGATTTTAATTTGGATGAATTTCAGTTTATTTTTTGCTTTTCTTGCTTGTGCTTCAAATGATATTTTAGTACCACTTAGAGCTTCTTGCCCCAGGCAGCTGGCTGACTTGATCTGCTCCAGGCTAGGGCCTTGAAAACTTTAGAAAACACCATTATGCAATGTATATTGCTGTAATTACAATGTTTCTCCTCAAAGATGGCATTGATGACAGCATCCAAATCCCTGAGCATCAGCTCAGAAACCTCCAAAGACACACACCGTGGGGCAAAGTGGTGCCAACTCTTCCTGTTTGAAATTTCCAAAGACCTTCACCATTTTCATTCCTCTAATTCAGTATTTCCCCAAGTAAATTTTTTGGAAAGTTCTTCCCACAAGACACCTGCAGAAAAAGGGCCCTAGGGTCCAAGAGGGCTTGCCAAGCCTCTCTGGAAGATTCACAATACGTGTTAGGATAATAAAGTCTCTGAGAAGTTCGGCAATGAATAAACAAGTCTAAACCAACGTTCCTCAAATTATTTGAGCAAGAAACTGTTACAGACAAGGAACTTAACACGTTTTTGAACAAGTGCACATTTGAATGGTCAGGAAAGGATAGGCTATCAGAGGGAACTCCTAATGACCTAACACAATGCAAGTCTATTAGTAGTCATGTCAGAGTGCAATGTGGATCCCAGGGCCCTCCACCACACTATAGCCACACCACCTGGAACACGTCGCCTCCAAAATAGTCAGGGAAGAGAGAGAGTGTAGAAGCTGTGTGGGAGATGTTTATGGGCTGGACCTAGACGTTGCCCACACTCCCTTGGCCAGAATAGTCTCATTTCTCAAGATGCATTCTGGCCTCTCTGTGCACTTAGAAGGAAAAGTTTAGTGACACATCGTGTGGTACTGGCCACACACGCTTTTGGAAGCACTGCTTGACTGGCCTATGTGGCGTCAGAATGGGCATGATGTCGGTTGAGGGCACAAACCTCCAAAGCCCCGAGGGCACTTTGACCTTCACTCCTGGACCAGCTCCGTCTTGCCTCTGAGCTCCGCCTTCTTCGCAGAGCCAGGAAGAGCATCACCTACTCCCTCCCTGCACTTCCACTGCCATCATTCATGTGTCCTTCTAGAAAACACCGAGGGATGTTTGGAAGATCACATGCCAAAAACATTTTACGTTTTTATTTCATCAGAAACATTTGACAGTAGCCATTGAGCTGATGACTCTAGAAGGCTCCACTGAGAACCAGGCCAGCGGGTTACTAACATGGGCATCTGGCTCACGAACAGACCAGACGGGGTCCTGAAAAACTGACACAGCCGATGCATGCACACTGCCCACCTATAGCCTTTATCATTTAGACAGGCAATAAAAAGGAGGAGGGGGAGGGCAGGTGATGCTAGTGGTAAATATTTGATGTTTTCCCAGAAAAAAAAACCTAGGTCTTGGTGTGGCATCAGGAGACATCCAGAGCTCTGCGATCTAAGGACAGAAATAGCCTGAAAGACACGTTAATATTTTACACCAAAAAATCAATAACTCCCTACTGAGCGCACAGGATGCTATTATGCCTCATCAAAGTGTTATTTAAAGTCTTTGCAACATCAAGTGGTGTGGCAAAGGCAAGTAAAACCCGCTGGGTGTGAGGCGATGAAAAAGGAACCTGGGAATAGGTGATAAACTGGTTTAGAAAGATGCTGTGTGCGCCTGGCACCTGCGGTGCTCCGGAAGGCCTCCCGGGTGGGAAGCAGGCCTGGCGCAGCCTGTCTGTCCATCTGTCCGTCCGAGGCGGCTCGGCCTGCCCCGTGCCCCAGGCTGCGGCCAAGACCAGCCTGGGTCCTGCCTGACAGTGGGAGCTGCGGAGGGTGGACCCCCAAGGCTGGGTGGTCCTCGGCGCCCAGACATGAGGCAAAGCTGGTTTTGGGGCTTCCCTGGTGGCACAGTGGTTAAGAATCCGCCTGCCAATGCAGGGCACACGGGTTCGAGCCCTGGTCCGGGAAGATCCCACATGCCGCGGAGCAACTAAGCCCGTGAGCCACAACTACTGAGCCTGCACTCTAGAGCCCGCGAGCTACAACTACTGAGCCCACGTGCCACAACTACTGAAGCCTGCGTGCCTAGAGCCTGTGCTCTGCAACAAGAGAAGCCACCACAATGAGAAGCCTGCCCACCACAAAGAAGAGTAGCCCCCGCTCGCCGCAACTAGAGAAAGCCCGCGCGCAGCAACGAAGACCCAACGCAGCCAAAAATAAGTAAATAAATAAATAAAATAAGTTAAAAAAAAAATAAAAAAAGCAGGTTTTGGATGCAGCGTGGTAACTGGCAAAGAGCGCCCGCTTGGGAGCCAAAACCTGGTTTTGCCGCTGTGTGACCCTGTGCAAGTCGCCTACTTCCCCTCCCCCATTCCCCACGCCCCCCGCCCCCCGCGGGGCTGCTTCCTCCCCGCGGCCCAGGACGGCGGCGCCGCTGAGCCCGATGCACAGTGGGGGCTCCGGCGTGGTCGCCACCCTGTCTGCCGGTCCTTCTCCTTCTCTCCGAGCGTCCCCATCCCTCTCTGCCGGTCCTCGCTGCCCCGCGCTCCAGCCACGGCGTCAGGGGCGGCGCTGTTTCTCTCCGGGCTCCACCTTTGAGCAGCAGAGCAGCCTCTTCCTCTTCTGTCTCCACGGTTCCGCCCACTCACCTGAGAGTGAGAAGCATCTCGTTTTCTACCCACCCGAGCGGCTGGGGGGATGAAGCATGGTCACGCATGTAAGTGTGAGCGCGCTGCTGGCCGCAAGCAGACGCTCGCAACATACCAGGGACTGGTGTTCGTTACTCATGTAACCGGTGGTCCCCAGGCAAACGGAAGAGGGAGCTTCCAAGAGCTGGTGACGGGGATTGTGTTCAGGGTTATGAGGAAGGAGAGAAAACACGCACCCCGTGGCACTGGTGAGTGCGGAAGGTATTCTGTCTACAGCAGAGGGCAGCTTCAGGACAGAAGCTGGCCCTTCCACATGCTTCTTTTCTCCCACAAATATTTCCCAAATAGCCCCTCATTTGTTGCAGATACTCATGTTTCCTTGTTAGAGGCTGAGCAGTCTTTTCCAGAGTGTCTGCTCAGCGACCTGGTATTCCCCCTATCACTGCACAGCAGGATACTTCTGGGGTTCCAAAATAATTACTGTAACCCGATCTGACCAGTTCGGCTGTCACCCTATACCCTGAGGCCAAGGTTGTACAGCTGTACCTTTGTAAAAACCCCAAACCCACTGAAAAGCGTCCACAAATAATGTGGATAAAGTTTCAAGGAGAGGAAAAGGCAAAGGTTCCACTTACATCCCACCTGAAAACATCAGAAAAATCTGCTGTTCACGTCTCTCACGCGAAGTTCCGCTTCCTAAGGCGGTCACGTACCTCTTCTGGTCCAGCTCCTCCCCTCCCTTTCTGCACACTCCTTGCCCCACTCCACCCACAGGCTCTCTCAACACCCTCATTTGCATCCCTGCTCAGAAAAACAAAGTTTATGCTTTGGGTTATACCCACAGGAAAGCAGAAAAGGAGAAATTAATCAAGGGGTGATATTTTCCTAGTCACAAGGTAAATGTAAATTCATCTTTAATAGTTTTTAGTTTTTATATGCTAAGATTTATTTTTCTCCCTTCTAGTAGCAAAATAGCAAGAAATGAAAGTCTCCTGTCTGGTTAGGGAAATGTAATTTACTTACTGTTTCTCTCCTGTAAGTTCCTAGTCTGGAGAAAATAGTATCAGAATGTCTAAAGTGAAATTTAGTTTTTACTTCGCTTTGAGGCTAAATAGCCTAGTAAAGAAATACAGAGGAGTTGAATTTTCTGTAAGATACATTTTCCTAAGGATCCCACTCAATTTCAAATGCACAGGGACTTCCCTGGTGGCACAGTGGTCAAGAATCTGCCTGCCAATGCAGGGGACACGGGTTCGAGCCCTGGTCCGGGAAGATCCCACATGCCGCGGAGCAACTAAGCCCGTGCGCCACAACTACTGAGCCTGCGCTCTAGAGCCCGTGAGCCACAACTACTGAGCCTGCGTGCCACAACTACTGAAGCCCGCGCGCCTAGAGCCCGTGCTCCACCACAAGAGAAGCCAGTGCAATGAGAAGCCCGTGCACCACAATGAAGAGTAGCCCCCGCTCACCGCAACTAGAGAAAGCCCGCGTGCAGCAACGAAGACCCAACGCAGCCGAAAAATAAGTAAAATTTTTTTAAAAAATCATTTAAAATGCACATAATTCAGAACTAATAATAGAGGGTATTTTTATTTAGCAGCTAAAGTATGACACTTCTCCCCGAATCTTGTAGAGCAAGGCACTGACTACCTTTGTTCTGGGTCATCTTTCCAAGAATCTGAGTATAATGAACAGCGAGGGGAAAGGGTAGGTGTGACTAAAGCTGCCCCTCTCTGTAATAAAGGTCAGATACGCTTGTTGTCTATTATAAAAGATGTGGTTTTTCCATGAGCTCGGGGGCCTTCTCCTGCAGTGTAACCCACTGTGGTACAGGGGTCACCTGGCCATCTCTGTGTGGCCCTGGGAGCTGGGGCTCTGGGAACTGGCACAGATGCTGCTACTATTGCTGTGAGTGGTAAACCATCCTCCAGCTCTGACCCAGGAGTCCCCTTCTCCACCAGAGCCGTGAAACAGTGGGAGCTACCTTGTAAGGCAAAATCTCAGGCCCTTCACGGCTCTTGATCAGTTGATGCTCTCCCAGGGAACCTCGAGTAAACACTGTTCATGGTTCACCAGGCTCACCAGCTTGGAAATGGTGTGTCTGAGGTCCCCTCCCACCTGGACTCAGTGGCAGGGTCTCTGCCAGACACACAGTCAGTGATGGGCCATCTCCAGGCTCTGGTGGGTGCACTCAGAGCTGCTGTCGGCAACTTTGATGGACATTAACACTGCTTTTGTTTACTGTATTTTGAAGGCCAGTGGACTGGTCTCTATTACATTCGGTACATTTTTCTGTTAAAAGGAATTCTGTGACTTAAATTTTCTCTACCTGAGGGCAGTAATGCACATCATTGTCTGCAGATGAGTTAGCTTGCCGAGGGCCTTCATTCCCAGAGTGATGGAAGGAAGGAGAACGAGAGAGATGGCGTTAAGCCTCTTATGATGGGAAACCTAAGATGCAGAGCTTGCTCTCCAGGAAGTACGGGGTTGCTCTGCCTTCCTCTGGCCCCTCCTGGCGTTTTCCATGTAGGAAGATGAGAACCAGGCAAATGCTGGGGAGAGATAAGACTTAAAATATTGTTTAAAAATTAAAATAATAGACACACCATTTGTGAAACTTTCAAACAATACAGAACCTTATTAAGCATACCACTGAAGTTCTCCCCAGCTCCCAACAGCTTGCTAGCTGTTCCTTCAGGCCTTTTTCTTTGCCCATCTGGGGATGGGGAAAAAGTGTGTGTGAGGAAGGAGATTGATGGCTCACCAGGAAAGCCATAGAAGCAGGTGGGAGCTTCACACATGGTCAGTTTAGAAGGAGTCCGAGAACATCTTTGAAGGAGAGCCCAGAGCCCCTTATAGAAAGTAGACCCTATAAGAGAGAAGGATTCCATAAGCAACAGTGTTGACTTGTACAGTTGAAGTGGGTGAATTGTATGGCATGTGAATTATATCTCAAACTGTTATTTAAAAAAAAGGATTTCAAATCAAGTCAGGTTACTTGTACACTGTTGGTGGTGTTACCAAACCAAACTTGGGTCCACTTGCCCAAGCACAGCAAAGCCAATGTACTGACACCAGGTCATGGTGAAGAAAAGTGCAACATTTATTGCAGGGCCAAGCAAGGAGTAAAGGCAGCTAGTGCTTAAAAGACCCAAACTCTCTGAAGGCTTTCAGGGAAAGGGTTTTAAAGACAAGATGAGAAAGGGGTGGTCATGGGGTGTGGTCAGCTCATGGACACTCTTCTGATTGGCTGGTGGTGAGGTAATCAGGAGTCGGCATCATCAACCTTCTGGTTCCAATCAGTCTGGGGTCTGCATGCTTGTGGGCAGCAGACAGTTAACTTCTCCCACCTGGTGGAGGTTTCAGTATCTGCAAAACAGCTGAAAGGACATGGCTCAGAATATTTCCTATAGCCCTTGAGGAGGAGCTAAAGGCGCTTGACTGTGTTTAATGGCTAAACTATTATTATTTGTCTTGCTTGACTGGTTTCCTTTCTTTCTGCGTGTTCTCACCTCTCTGATTAAATCTGTTCTTTGACTAAAGTTTTTCTAGTCTAGACAAAAGGCAGGCGAGGACACGGGAGGGTTGGGTCCTGTGCTGGGAAGGCCCACTAGGGTCCTGCTCGGTCACAGTGGGGATGGAAGTTGGTGGAGAACAGTACGGAGGGTCCTCAGAAAACTAAAAGTAGAGCCACCATATGACCCAGCACTCCCACTCCTGGGTATTTATCCGAAAAATACAGAAACACCAATTCGAAAAGATACATGCACCCCAATGTTCATAGCAACATTATTTACAATTGCCAACATATGGAAGCAACCTAAGTGTCCATCAACAGGTGAATGGATAAAGAAGATGTGGGGTGTGTGTGTGTGTGTGTGTGTGTGTGTGTATATATATATAGACACATATATACAATGGAATACTACTCAGCCATAAAAAAGGACAAAATTTTGCCATTTGCAGCAACGTGGATGGACTTGGAGGACATTATGCTAAGTCAGACAGACAGAGACAAATACTGTAATGATATCATTTATATGTGGAATCTAAAAAATACAACAAACTAGTGAATATAACAAAAAAGAAGCAGACTCACAGATACAGAGAACAAACTAGTGGTTACCAGTGGGGAGAGGGAAGGGCGAAGGGGTAAGATAAGATAGGGGAGTAAGAAGTACAAACTATTATGTATAAAGTAATCTACAAGGATATATTGTACAATACAGGGAATATAGCCAATAGTTTATAATAACTGTAAATGAAATATAACTTTAAAAAATTGTGAATTGCTACATTGTACACCTGTAAATTACATAATATTGTACATCAATTATACTTCAATACCATTTTTAAAAAAATCAAGTCAGTTTAGTAAAAAGAGAAGAGAGATTCTTTCAAAACCCGGATATAGGCTTACATTTTTTTGCTGTGTCTATGGCACTGAGAGATCCTATGGATATATGAGCTTATTCATAAATTTAGCATGAATAGGAGAGGTGAGGTAGGGAAAGAAGAAACATACCCTGGGGGTGATAATTGTATTTATTTCTGATTTCTTAGCCTGGGTGACAGGCATATAGATACATAATATGGTAATGTTGTATAATTCTTTGTATGCCTGAAGTGTTTTATTTTTTTAAGGGAAAGTGATGAGAAATAGTTAAAATTCATTCAGAAAAATAATTTTACATCCATAGATTTATATTTGTTTCATCAGACTGGGGTTGGTGTTTATATTGGGAGTAATTCCGTAACTCTTAATTGCAGCGGGTCTTCTGGGTTTGCTTCATTTTAAAATAAAAGGAAGTGAAATAATGGGTTCATCTAGCAAAGGGCCTGGGCTTTAGGGCTTGGTTGGTGACACCTGAACGGTTTCTGATGCCATCTAGCGGAAATGACATGTACTGCTTCAGTCATGACTGCTTTGGGAGCAGCGCTGACAGCCTTGGAAACACTCCAGGAACTTTTTTAAAAATACTGATGCCTGGGCCCCACCCCCAGAGATTCTGACTTGATTGGGTCTTGGGTGCGGCTTGGGCATCAGGACTTTTTAAAAGCTCCTCGGGTGATTCTAGTGCAAAGCCAAGATTGAGAACCACCAACCTAAAATGAATGAGAGAAACGTTTAACTCCTCGAGGGCTGTACTGACAAGTGCTGTTCATTCCTTCCTTCCGTCACTCAGCAAATATTTATTGAGCACATATTATATGCCAGATAATCTTCTAGGTCCTAGGAAAGTAAAGTAATTAAGACTTAATCAAAATCCCTGTTCTCATGGAACGTATACTCTCTTGAGAGGAGAAAGGCATGAATCAATAAATAAACAGTGAAGAACGCTATCAGGAATGGTAAGTACTACGCACAGAATTAAAAGAGGGTGATGGTATGGAAACTGGTGGGGTGGCTGCTTTCCTCGGGGCCAGAGAAATCTCTGGGGAGAAGCTGAGGATGAAAGGCCAAGAAGGAGCTAGTGCAAAGCCCCTGCGGTTGGAGTGAGTTTGGTCTCTCTAAAGAACAGAGGAAAGGCTGAGGTGAACAGAGCATGGGGGGCGGGGAGAGGGCCAAGTGATGCCAGGTCAGGTCCCAAAGCTGGACTTTGGAAACTAGGGAAACGAGTTGGGGTTTTGTTCCAACTGCACCAAGAAGCTACTGGGCTTTGAAGGAAGGCAGTAAATGATCTGTAAGCCTTGAATACCAGCAACATTCTTTCACATATCTAAAAAACTGAGGCTTGTTCATCAGATTTCTCTAAAGGGTATCATGTTCAAAGCTATTTCTATAAGTAGCCGTTAGACACATGTTCATTGTTTACTAAAGGTGATTATTCTGCCTTTATTAAATGTTAACCTACAAGAAGAATTGCAATTCAGAGGTCTCCAAGACCACTCTCCGGTTCAATGGTTTGCTAGAAGGACTCACAGAACTCAGAAAAGCTGTTCTGCTCACAGTTATGGTTTGTTACAGAGAGAGGGTACAGATTAAAGTCAGCCAAGGAAAGAGGCACTGAGGGCCGTGTCCAGGAGACAGCGGGTGCAAGCTTGCAGTCGTCTCTGCTTCTGGAGCCGTGCGAACGCTCGCTTCCCCTCACACCTGTGTGTGGCAACACACGGAACATTGCCAACCAGGCACCTCGCATTCATTACCAAAAGTAATAAATCCAAAAGGGGCAGTGTAAATGTATTATCTAGAAAGATAAGAGGTTACCGAATACCAGAAGGAACAGCTAAAAGAGTTGAACGTGGTTGTTTCTGGGAAGAACCTGTGGGAAAGAGCCAGCCAGAGACTGCTGTCCTTCACCATGAGCCTGTTAGAACTGTCAGGATTCTCGTGCAACTATCAGTTTGGTAAAACGAAAGGTAACTAATGTTTTGGGTTTTTTTTTTAATTTATTTTATTTCTGGCTGTGTTGGATCTTTGTTGCTGCACGTGGGCTTTCTCTTGTTGCAGCGAGCGGGGGGATACTCTTTGTTGCTGTGCGTGGGCTTGTCATTGCGGTGGCTTCTCTTGTTGCAGAGCACGGGCTCTAGGTGTGTGGGCTTCAGTAGTTGTGGCACGGGCGCTCAGTAGTTGTGGCTTGCGGGCTGTAGAGCGCAGGCTCAGTAGTTGTGGCTCACAGGCTTAGTTGCTCCTCGGCATGTGGGATCTTCCCGGACCAGGGCTCGAACCCGTGTCCCCTGCATTGGCAGGTGGATTCTTAACAACTGCGCCACCAGGGAAGCCCCTAACTAATGTTTTAAAAAATCAAAAAGAGGGCTGTAAAAAGAAAACGTATTCATGTTTTTAAACATTGTAAAAGGCTGGTAAAAATAAAAGATTTTTACTGTGTAAAATCTTTAAGAGGAAATGGAAGGTACATCAACTGTACCACAATTTTTATTTTATTTTATTTATTTTATTCTATTCTATTTTATTCTATTCTATTCTGTTCTGTTGTATTCTATTCTCTTCTATTCATTTGCCATGCGGAGCAGCTTGATCTGAGATCCCCCAGCAGGGATTGAACCCAGGCCCTCGGCAGTGAAAGCACCTCGGGTCCTAACCACTGGACTGCCAGGGAATTCCCTCAATTTTTTTAAAAAAGAAGAAAGGATGGGAGATGAAAGATATCCAGAAAATGTCCTAGGAAGGAAAAAATGACAAATGAAACAAATAGCATTTATTTATCTGACACAGAAGATTTTGGATTCTTTTGAGTGCTGTGTTTTAAACGTTATTTTTACAGACGTGTAAAAGCTACAAGGCTTTTCCTAGGTTCATTTGCAACATCAGTCCCCTCACTTTTTTGTGAAAGGCGGTGGGTTTCAACTTGTATTCCTCGGAGCCTGTGGGATTATGGGGAGGCACCTGCAGGGCACCTGGAGCTCCGTCCAGGGGACGCAACATGAACAGGGCTCTGGGCGCCCCTACTTCAACGAGAATCTCTCTCCTTCAGTCTGGTTTATGTGGTGATGTTCTCTAGGAAAGGGATCCTCTGCTGCTAAAACGAAGGCTGCAAACCGTGCCAGAGTCTTAGGTCCCGCAAGGGTCTTGGGTCTGAGGAAGGATTCCATACTTAGGTTCAGAAATATCTCAGGTCACAGCATCTAGGCACTGAGCTCTGTATTTGGACAAGGGGTGGTAGGTTTGGAGAAGGGGTTGGGGGTCTGGTCACTCAGCACTGGCTCAGGTGCTGGAAGCTGTGGTGTTGGTGGGGTCCTGTGCTGGCAGGTTCAGGTGATCAACTTACAGCTGAGTGATTCTCTCACCTGAAGACAAAGACAAGCTTGAGCTCCTCGACTCTGCAGGGCCTCCTGGTCATAACATAGGGACTTTCCTGCATTCTTTGTCAGCAGACCTTTACTGAACCCGACATCAGGCCGGGCACTGGGTAAGAGCTTGGATCCAGCCGTGAAGAAGGGCGGGCCCCTGGCTTCATGGTGGGTGGTCTAGTTGATGACACAGGCAATTGCAGGACATTGTTGGACCACTCATTTAGCATCTGTCCCCCTAGAGCCACTCTCCACATTCCTGTACCCTGCCGTCGACCACAGGAGGATGGTTATAGCCTCCTGTGGACCACATAACAGGCTCCCTAGGCCCCTGGCTTGCAACTGGGTTTGCCATTGGGTAGCTCCAGCAGGAGATCTGAGTGGCAGGAGACTAGGGGGTAGAGGGTAGTTCTTTCCCTAGCTCTGATGAAGGTCGCTGATCCTATATGACTCTTTCCTTCCAGGTTCTGACAATTCCTCCCTTCATTTGTCTCTTTGGGCTTAGAGGTGATAACTGCCCCACTAGGTTATTACGCTAATCCTGTGACTGCCCACATCCACCCCTAGAGTTACATAATTTAAATGTGGCATCTGTTTCCTGTTGACCAGAGAAACTCTGACAAGTGCGATGTTAGGATAGACACAGAGCCGAGCACTGAGTAGGGTGTAGCTTGTTATGAAGATGTGGGGAAGGGGTTGGGTGGGCAGGAATGGTGGGGTAACTTTTGTTGTGCCCTGATCTGATTGGCTACCATCTTGTGGTGTAAAAGCCATAATAAACAGTTCGGACTGTCTAAAGCAGGAGTCAGTAAATTACTACCTGGGCCAAATCCGCCTGTGTTTGTAAATAAAGTTTTATTGGAACCTAGCCACACCCCTTCATTTACATGCTGTCTCCAGCTGCTTTGGTGTTACAGCAGCAGTGTTACTGACCCAGGTCTTTGTACTGTTCCATCAATAGAGATTGATAAGAGACCAAAGAGAAATTCAGGCAAGGCTTTACTGGGGCTCGTGCTGCAGCACCAGGGAACAAAAGCAAGTAACTGTGCCCTTGCTCACTCCATGAGCAGGGGTGAGCTGGTCCCTAAGATGGGGTGAGGATGGGGGCGGGTCTGTGGGTTGGGCAGAAGGAGTGGCTTAGGTGATCTGCCCACCCCCTTGGTGGTGCCGTGTGCGGGGAGAATGTGCAGGACACTGCTTTTGTGTCCGGCACCTCAGAAATGGCAGTTGGTTTGTGGCCTTTTTGTATCTTGTTCATAATTGCCCTGACTGTGCATGTGTGTGGTTATTTTTAGTCCCTTATAGTTTCTTCGTATTCTGTTGCTCTAGGAGACGTTTGTCCAGGTGCAAGCGCAAGCGCTCTGCTGGAGGGTCCCAGGTCCCAGCCTATCTCAGCAGGGCTGAGTAATCATGGCAGATACTATGTAGCTCATGACACCTAAAATATGTACTATCTGGCTGTTACAGAAAAAAGGTTGTTGATCCTTGATCTAAGGCAGCAGTTCTCAAAGTGTGGTCCATGGAAACTTGGAGGGTACCTGAGACACTTTCAGGAGTTTGGTGAGGTCCAAATTATTTTCATAATAAGTGTAAGACCTTTGCCTTTTTTTTTTTTTTTTTAATTGCATTGACATTCGCACTGATGGTGCAATAGCGATGCTGGGTAAACTTGCTGGTCCTTTAGCAGGAATCAAGGCAGCGGCACTAAGATGTTCTCTCAGTCATATTCTTCACTGCTATGTATGCACAGTTAAAAAGGAATAACGGTCAGTTTCACTTAAGAATGTCCTTGATGAAGTGGTAAACGTCATTGATTTTATTAACTCTAATCCCTTGAGCACATGCCTTTTTAATCCTCTGTCTGACAAAATGAGAAGTACCCATAAAGCACTCATGCCGCAACCATGGTTGTCTCCAAGAAAAGCACGTTGGCGACTGTTTGAATTATGAGCTGAATTAGCCACTTTTTTTCATGGAACACCATTTTTACTTGAAAGGATGATTAGCAGACAGACTGTAGTTGTTCAGGTTCAGGTACTTGGCAAACATTTTCTTGAAAATGAACAAGATGAGCCTGTCACTTCAAGGGTAGTGTTTGTTACCAATGATAAAATTTGAGCATTTGCATGAAAATTGGAGTTTTGGAAAACTTGTATCTGCCACTGTGAGCTTCACAGCTTCACAATACTTAAAATACTTTTCTGTTGAGATCAGTGAGGATATTAATAAATGTGATTCTTATAAGGTATAATGAAATGTATCAACATTTGGAAGATCTGCATATTGCTGTGAACAATATTTTTCCAAATAACTAATATATGATAATCTGAAAATCATCCCTGGTAAAATGTGCAAGATAGACCAATGGATTTTAATGTAATGGACTGTGAAAATTCGTTAGTATGGTTTCAATTTCACATCATAAAGAACCTTCAAGAGACTTCACTTGTTGAGTGTTGGTGTTGTATCAAAGAATTGCCACAATTATGTAAAAAGGCTATTAAAATACCCCTCCCTTTTCTTTTCAACTCAATATCTGAGTGAGGCTGGATTGTCTACATATATATCAACCAAAGGAACATATTCCAACAGATTAAGTACAGAGGTAAATATGAGTATGTATTGAGCTTTCTTCCATTAAGCCAGACGTTAAGACACTTGTAAAAACGTAATGCTACTCTTTTCACGAAATGTGTTTTATTTGAGAATATGTAGCCATTTTCATTGTTGTTTTTAAGAGAATAAATATTTTAACATTTTATCAGTTTTAATTTGTAATACGGTGAATCTCGGTAGGTATAACCCATATAGACAAAAGCTCTTTGGGGTCCTCAATAACTTTTTTAAAAAAATAAATTTATTTATTTTATTTATTTATTTTTGGCTGCATTGGGTCTTCGTTGCTACGTGCAGGCTTTCTCTAGTTGTGGCGAGCGGGGGCTACTCTTCGTTGTGGTGCACGGGCTTCTTACTGCGGTGGCTTCTCTTGTTGCGGAGCACGGGCTCTAGGCACGTGGGTTTCAGTAGTTGTGGCACACGGGCTCAGTAGTTGTGGCTTGTGGGCTCTAGAGCGCAGGCTCAGTAGTTGTGGCGCACAGGCTTAGTTGCTCTGCGGCATGTGGGATCTTCCAGGATCAGGGCTCGAACCCGTGTCCCCTGCATTGGTAGGCGGATTCTTAACCACTGTGCCACCAGGGAAGCCCTCCCAATACAATTTTTTCCATCCTAAAAGTAATACATTTTATTTAGAAGTCACATGGATGTAAAAAGAAAAAAATAACCTAGAGATCATCATATTAAGTGAAGTAAGTCAAAGACAAATATGGTATGATATCACTTATATGTGGAATCTAAAAAAATGATATTAATGGACTTGTTTACACAACAGAAGTAGACTCACAGACGTAGAAAACAAACATAGGGTTACCAGAGGGGAAAGGCTGGCGGAGGGATAAATTAGGAGTTTGGGATTAACATATACACACTCCTATATATAAAATAAACAACAAGGACCTACTATTATAGCTCAGGGAAATATATTCAATATCATGTAATAACCTATAACGGAAATCTGAAAAAGAATATATGTATACATATATACATACACATATATATGTATAAAACTAAATCACTTTTCTGTACACCTGAGACTAACACAACATTGTAAATTAACTATACTTCAATAAAAAAATTAAGAAAGGAAAAAGAAAAAGGTAAATATCTAAAGACAACCACTGTTTACAGCTTTAAGTGTACACACACACACACACGGCACATTTATTTTGCTTTTTTCATTTAGCATTATGCCATAGGGAATGTTGCTATATTTTTAAAAACTTTTTATTTTGAAATAACTGCAGATTCACAGGAAATTGCAAAACAATGTAGGGAGAGTTCCCATGTACTCTTCACCCAGTTTCCCTCAATGGTAGCACCCTGGGTAACTCTAGTACACAATCAAGATTGGGAAACAAGCAATGTTACAATGTATGTGTATAGTTCTATGCAATTTTATCACATGTACACATCTGTGTAGCCACCATCGCAATTAAGATACAGAACTGTACCATCACCACAAAGCTCCTCATGCTACCCTTTTAGAGTCATACCCACCTCTCTGCCTCCCCCATCCCTAATCTCTGGAAACCATTAATCTATTTTTCATCTCCAAAATTTTGTCTTTTCAAAAATGTTATATAAATGGAATCAGAAGTATGTGATCTTTTGAGACTGGCTTTTTTTTTCACCCAGTGTAGTTTCCTTGAGATCCATCCAAAATGTAACATATATCAATAGTCCATTCATTATTAATTGCTGAGACGTATTCCGTGTATGGACTTACCATATACAGTTGACCCTTGAACAACAACATGGGTTTGAACTGCGCTGGTCTGCTTATATGTGAGTGTTTTTTTTAATAACTATAGTACCTATATTTTCATTTTATAGATCTACACAGTGTGGGAAAAAGTTTGTGTTTTTTATTTTTTTTAAAGTTTGTGTTTGATTAGAGATCACAGTATGTGAAATCAAAAGAACTAGAATCTGAGTCTTCATTCTACCCAAATGTTTCAGATTCCTGTCCTTGGGTGAGTCATTTATCAATTCCTTTGTTTTTGAGGCAGAGATAACAGTGCCTGGATTTTTTTTTAATATTTATTTATTTATTTGGTTGTGCTGGCTCTTAGTTGTGTCAGGCAGCCTCCTTAGTTGTGGCTCGTGGGCTCCTTAGTTGCAGCAGTTGGGCTCCTTAGTTGTGGCATGCAAACTCTTAGTAGTGGCATGCATGTGGGATCTAGTTCCCTGACCAGGGATCGAACCCGGCTCCCCTGCATTGGGAGCATGGAGTCTTATCCACTGTGCCACCAGGGAAGTCCCCAGTGCCTGGATTTTCAACTGTGTGGGGGGCTGACGCCCCTCACCTACATTGTTCAAGGGTCAACTGTAATTTTAAATGGTTGGTAAACAACGTTTACAATGACTGATATAATATTCCTGCTGGTAGAGAGGCAATAGATTTCCTAGCTATTCCCTTACTGTTGAACACTTAGGTGTTCCTGATGAAAATAAACGCTACTGACTATCTTGCCCAAAGAGGTTTTCCTGATTCTGATTTCTTTAAGATAGACTTTCAGAAGCGGAATTATTTACACAAAGGATATTAATGTTTTTCAGACTCTTAATGCATGTTACCAAATTACTTTTCCAAAAGGTGTACTTGTCTGTATAGCTCCCCCATAGCCATTTAGAGATTAAGATAAGAGGGTTTCCTAAGTTACAGGCTGAGTAATAAATGTGTAACTTGCTTTCTGCCGAAGCCAACTCAGTGTTCATAGGAGAAGCTAATGAGCCCTGTTATGTCCGAGATGTACTTAGTTTGGTATGTGTGATCTAAACTTATCTGGGCATCATGCTGCCCACTGTGATCAACATGACTAGAGGCAAAATGTTGCACCCATGCTGCATCCAACAGTGGCCAGGAGGCCTGCGTATGCTTTGATCTGTGCCTCCTCTGGACTTTTGTTAGCTACCTCAGAGAGGCTGATCCCTGAAGAAGTAAAAGTGAGAGAATCAAAAAAGCTCAGATATATGGGACTTCCCTGGTGGTCCAGTGGTTAAGACTCTGCACTCCCAATGTGGGGGGCCTGGGTTCGATCCCTGGTCAGGGAAGTAGATCCTGCATGCTGCAAATAAAAGATCCCACATGCCACAACTAAGATCCCGCACATGGCAATGAAGATCCTGCATGCTGCAACTAAGACCCAGCGCAGCCAAATTAAAAAATAAAAAAGCTCAGATCTGAAAAGATAAAGCTGGAGGTATCACACTTCCTGATTTCAAACTATGCTACAAAGCTATACTAATCAAAACAGTGTGGTATTGGCATAAAAACAGACACCTAGATAAATGGAACAGAATAGAGGGTCCAGAAATGAACCCACATATATATGGTCAATTAATTTATGACAAAGGAGCCAAGAATATACAATAGGGAAAGGACAGTCTCTTCAATAAATGGTGTTGGGAAAACTGGACAGCTGTGTGAAAGAAGAAACTAGACCACTATCTTACACTATACACAATTAACTCAAAACAGATTAAAGCCTTGAATATAAGACCTGAAACCATAAAACTCCTAGAAGAAAATATAGGCAGTAAGCTCCTTGACTTTGGTCTTGGCATTGAATTTTTGGATCTGGCACCAAAAGCAAAGGCAACAAAAGCAGAAACAAACAAGTGGGACTACATCAAACTAAAAAGCTTCTGCACAGCAAAGGAAACCATCAACAAAATGAACAGGCAACCTACAGAATGGGACAAAATATTTGCATATCATATATCTGATAAAGAGTTAATATAATATCCAAATTATATAAAGAACTCAACTCAATAGCAAAACAAACAAACAATGAGAAATATTTATTTGGTCTTGGTCCTCATTCCTGGCACAGAGCCCTTGGAATACAACCAATGCTCAGCATTGCTTGGACCACACCGGGACTGAGGTGGTCCTAGTCCCCCCTGAAGTAGCTGGGTTTTATACCATGTTGCAAACATCTTATAAAGTCTTGCGTGTGTTGGTACCACAGATTTGGCAACAAGAATTCAGGAACTTAGTCATAGGAAACCACTTATAAGTAAAAAGCAATCACAGAGTGGGAGAAAATATTCATAATACTTGTATCTGACAGGGGACTCATATACCAAATATACAAAGAACTCCTACAAATCAATATGAAAAAGTCAGACAGCTGAATGCAAAAATGGGCCAAAGGCTTTAATGGGAACTCTACAACAGAGAACACCGAACGTCCAATAGCGAAGAAAGAAGTGCTGAACTTCCTTAGTCATCGGGGAAGTGAGAATTAAGAGAACGATGTGATACCACCGCACACCCACTGGAATGGCTAGAAAAAAGAAGGAAAATATTGATTGTTGGTGTAAGGAAAATCTCATTCACTGAATTCTTCTGTACTCCAAATGGGGAGCTTTTTTCCACACCAAGCAATTCTCCAGTTCTCTGGCAGACACCAGCTGGGTGTCCTACAATTTAAATCAGTTCTGACACTCTCTACCTGGAGTTAGGATCAAACCCCACTGGTTAAGGGCTCAGTCCCATGAGACTGCTCCCCACCCCCCCACCCCCTAAACTACACACACTAAATGCAGGTCCTGGTTGTCACCCAAGCTTTTGACCAACTGGCTATAAGTCGGAGATTCCTATGACCCCGTCTTTGGGTTCAGTAATTTGCTAGGATGGCTCACAGAACTCAGGAAAGCAGTTTACTTACTACTTCTGATTTATTACGAAGGATATTTCAAAGGACACAACTGAACAGCCAGATGGAAGAGATGCTTAGGACATAGGATGAAGGAAGGGGCACGGAGCTCCTGTGCCCTCTGCAGGGGTGCCATCCTTCCAGCACCTCCCTGTGTGCACCAACCTGGAAGCTCTCTGAGATCTGTGCTTTTGGGTTTTTATGGAGGCTTCATTATGTAGGCATCATTGATTAAATCATTGGCCATTGGTGATTAATTCAACCTCCAGTCCCTCTCCCCTCCCCTGAGCTTGGGGTGGGGGCTGAACGTTCCAACCCTCCAATCACCTGGTGGGTTCCCCTGGCAACAAGCCCCACCCTTTTGGGCTTTCCAAAAGTCAGCTCATTAACATAAACGCGGGTGTGGTTGTATTCCAAGGGCTCTGTGCCAGGAATGAGGACAAAGACCAAATAAATATTTCTCATTATAAATTGCCATATCACACTTGGTGACCATGTCATAGACAGCTGAGGGAAACGGAAGCTGGTACAATCAACTTTGGAAAACTGTTTGGCAGAATTTACTGAAACTGAACGTGCACATAGACTGTGACCCAGGAATTCTACTCCTGGGTGTGCAGTCAAGAAAAGTCAGTGCTTATAGCCACAGCTTGAATGGTCATAGCTGCTCTATTCATTATAGTTTCCCGAACTGGAAACTATCTACATGCCTACCAACAATAGAATCGGTAAAGAAATTCTTGTATAATATAGTCACACAATGGACTATTGTATTAATTGTACCACAAACTGGGTGGCTTAAAAGAACCCAGAAATTTATTTCCCCAGTTTTGGAGGCTAGATGTCTGAAACGAAGATATTTATTACCCGAAAACTGGGTTCACTTCTTGGTAGGTGTTGAGCCAAAAGCTACAACCAAGCCAAAGATGGGGAGAAGGAAGGATTTATTACTTGCGACAAGTAAGGAGAACACTGGGGATCTTTCCCCAAGCAGTGTCTCCCCTAACAGCAAAATTGGGAAAGTTTTAAGCTAAGGTACATGCATATTCATGAAGGGGCTTGAGCAGAGGAGAACTCAGCATAGAATTAGGGCAAAGGAAGACAGAGTCCAAGCTTTAGTTGGTTGAAGTCAAGGGGGTCAACATCATCCTTCCATCCTCCACCAGGGGATGGAGGGGGGCTTAGTTCTTGCAGAATTCAGAGACTGTATCAGATTGTTATGTATATTCCTTGAGCAGGAACTAGGACTCAGTTTTATCGCTAAACTATTGTTTCTTGACTGCTTTCCCTCTGTCCCTGTGTTCCCTCACTTTCCTTAAGATCAATGATTATTGAGACCTGTTACAAACATCTTATAAAGGGCAAGCATTGTGGCCAGGCTTAGATCACCAAGTGGCTTAGACCAAAATGGCTTTTCTTATGTCAAGAAAGCCTTGCCTGGTTCTCTTTCTCTGGCGACCCCTTGCCCTATCTGCTGACAAAGGCTTTGGCAGGGTCATGCTCGAGGATGCTTCCTCGCCTCTTCCAGCTTCTCGTGGCTCCAGATGTTCTCAGCTTGTGGCAACGTCACTCCAGTCTCTGCCTCTCTCCTCCCTGTGTGTAACTTTGGTGAGAGCCACCTATTCAGTTGTCTCCCTTTTGTTTTGAGCTTCCTGGGATTCTTGCAGCCAACGAAGAGACAATGAAACATTTCCTTGCCTCATGCCAAAGTTACAGGTTGTGGTGTTGTCCCCTGCCTCTGCCCCCAGGCCCCCCAAATTCCTATGTTGAGTTGTAACCCCCAGTTAGAAAGTGACTGTATTTGTATAGGGTCTTTAAAGAAGTAATTGAGTTCAAGTGAGGTCATTAGGGTGGGCCCTAACCCACTATGATTGGTGTCTTTTTAAGAAGAGATTACGAGGGCTTCCCTGGCAGTCCAGCTGAAACCGTGCAACCCAGATTGGGACTTGAACCCACGTTCTTTTAACTGAGCTCACATACCTGGTCTCAGGACTTAATGAAGCTCAGGTTCTTGATGTCTCATGTAGAAAGAATTCAGTGAGAGACAAAGTGATAGGTAAGAAGTGGATTAATTTAGAGAGAAAGACACTCCACAGACAGAGTGTGGGCCATCTCAGAAGGCAAGAGCAGCCCCAGGGTATGGGGTTGTCAGTTTTTATAGGGGTGGGTAATTTCATAGGCTAATGAGTGGGAGGAATATTCCAGCTATTTTGGGGAAGGGGTGGGGATTTCCAGAAATTGGGCCACCACCCACTTTTTGACATTATGGTCGGCCTTGGAACTGTCATGGCGCCTGTGGGTGTGTCATTTAGCTTGCTGATGTGTTACAGTAGCGTATACTGAGGCTCAAGGTCTAGTGGAAGTGGACTTGTCTGCCATCTTGGACCTATTTGATTCTAATCAGTTTATGTCATGTCCTCGGGCTATGTCATTCTTTTAAATGTTGTGCCCTGCCCCCTTCCCTCCTTCCCGCACTTCCACTGCAGGGGGCACGGGTTCAATCCCTGACTGGGGAACTAAGATCCCACATCCCACATGCCAGTCGGTGCGGCCAAAAAAAAAAAAAAGAGACAGAGAGAGATTAGGACACAGAAGGAAGACCTTGTGAAGATACTGGGAGAAGATGGCCATCTACAAACCAAGGAGTGAGGTCTCAGAAGAAACTGACCCTGTGACACCTTACTCTCGACATTCTGACCTCCAGAATTGTGAGAAATCAATTTCTGTTGTTCAAGCCACCCAGTCTATGGTACTTTGTTATGGCAACCCTAGCACAGCAATACACATTTCAAGCTGCCTTTGAAAGGAAAATCCCTTGCTGTGATGCCCAGAAGACAGAGTGGTGGAAGAAAAGCATGGGAATTTCTACAAAAGGATGAAAACAGAATAAGGAAGCAAACATCTGGCAAGATTTTAGCTCAGGTTTGAAAGCCAAATATCCATCAACCTCATCTCCCTGCCACTCAGCTAGGAAGCAGCAAATGACCAGGAGAGTTTCTAAAGCAGCATCACAAAATCAAGTTCCCAGCAACCACACACCCTCTCACCCACATCACTCTTGTGTGAGCCCCAACTGCAAGGAGCTCAGTCTCATGGGAGAGTAACAACAACCCAACAGGGTGAAAGAAATAGAAAAACTGTAAAAGGCACAAGAATTAAAAGGTATAGCAGTTGGAGGGCACTTTGTGTAGGGCGACTAGTTCTCTACGCCTCACTGGCCCTGGTGGTTACTGTCTGAGAACACCGTTAGTCATAATGATAGCAAGGTGAGATGGTGTCTGTACACTTGGTCTAAAGAGAGGGGGAAACGTGATCCATTTTAGAAAGAATTGAAAACAGTTTGAGCAGGATGTTTCAATTATACGGTAAAGTCAGTTATCAGGATGAGGCAGTTCTCCCGTGGAGGCTGCACTGAGAGTTACCATGGGGCTGACCAAGAGGCCGTCAAGCTCCTCCAAAGCAGGGCTTAAGCTCCTCTGCTCACTGCCTTCCAGCAATGCCTACAGCACTGCCCGGCACATAGGAGGTGCTCAAAACAGTATCTGTTAAATGCACAAATGCTGGGGGAGAGTCTAAGGGCAGAGATGAGGTGGGTGTGAAGGGGAACGGCCAAGACGTATGCCCAGGAGAGCTTTGGGTCTCTACTGGTGGAATGGTGTCTCCTCAAAACTCATGTCCACCTCAGAATGTGACCTTATTTGGAAATGGGGTCTTTGCAGATGCAGTTAGTTAAGATGAGGACATACTAGATTAGGGTGGGCCCTAAACCCAATGACTGGTGTCGCCATAAGAAAGCCACATGAAGCACAGACACACGGGAAAGAAGGCCACATGACTGCAGAGGCAGAGATGGGAATGGTGCAGCATAAGCCAAGGGACGCCAGAGACCGCTGGGCATCACGGGAAGCTAGGAGGAGACAAGGAGGGATTCTTCCCCAGAGCCTTTGGAGGGAGCCTGGCTCTGCTGACACCCTTATGTTGGACTTTTAGCCTCCAGAACTGTGAGAGGACAGATTTCTGTTTGTGGTTATTTGTTACCAGGGCCTGAGAGTTGTTTTCGGGGAACACGTAGGAAACCCTGGATTACCATTGTTAAATAACGAAAAGTCAACTGTGTAAATTTTAAAGATTTAATTGGTTTTATTGAGCAGTTCATGAGTCGGGCAGCATCCCATTTAGCAAGTAGAGAGGAGCTCCCAAGGGCTACAGAAAAGAAAAGGTTTTCAAAGGCAAGACAAAGAAGTCTAAGCAAGGAAGATTTATTTCAGGCGTAGGTAACCCACTTATGGGGGACGGAAGAAGTCTTTGTGGCAGGTTACTTCATCTTCCTTTGGGGCATGGTGACCGATTACCTCATTGGTGTTGACCAGAAAATTCCTGGTTAAGACTACATTTCTGGGGGACGGTGAAGTTTCAGTTAGGTTAGTAGTGTGACCTAGCATAAGTGACTCCACCTGGGGCCTCTGGTTTTCTTTTTAACACCAAACTAATTTTGAAAATGCTCCTACAGAAAGAAAAATATTTAGTTTTTTGGGGTTGTGGGGCACATAACGTTCACATATTTTGAAACAACTTAAAAAAAAAAAACCCAGTAAAACCTATGCAGGTAAGCTCATTGCTGTAACAAACAGACCTCCCAAACACAATGAACTTTATTTACTATAGTAAATAAATAAGATGAGAGTACTTTCAAGATAATTCGAATCAGTTTCCCAGGAGTCCAAGCGTTAGCAAGTTATATCTGCTGCTGTTAGTTAACTGGCAGGACCCTTCTAGAGGGATATCTAACAGTCAAGTGAAGAAGCCTTCAGAATATGCATGCCCCTTGACCCAGCAGTTTCTCTTCCTTCAATTATACTTTAGAATTAAGGTGGCGCGCAACTAGATAATTCTCGAGCTGCTGGCATGAGTTAGCGCAGACTGTGTCTCCCAAACTTGCCTTCTGGGAATCGCTGGTGAAATCCCTGTAGGGTTTTGTAGGTCTAAGGGAGGAACCGGGGAAGTCTGGGACACGCCCCTCGGTGATTCCCAGCGCAGAGTACACACCAGGCACCTGGGCAGGTGTTTTTGCTTTCTGTTTGTTAATACTTGGCCACCAGGACCAGGCACTAGCATTTTTAAAGGCTCTCGGGGAACTTTCAATGCACAGCTAAGGCCCAGAATCAGCGCCCTTGGGCAGGCTGCGTAAAAAGTTGTACAACAATTTTGTAAACGAATGTTTATTGGAAACATTTTACGAAAATCTTGTTAAAGTAACCGTGTACAAAAGCTCGTGTGCAGTATGATTCCATTTCCTCAAATAGGAGTGTAAGACTGGAAATTAACTTTGGTTATGAGAAATGCGTGGTTTTTATAGCTATTAGCACTTAAAAAGGTTTCACCATGAACAGCCAGGTGTGTTATATTAAGAAAACTTCAGCTTTTTTTTGGCTGCATTGGGTCTTCGTTGTGGCGCTTGGGCTCAGTAGTTGTGGCTCGCGGGCTCTAGAGCGCAGCCTCAGTAGTTGTGGCGCGTGGGCTCAGCTGTTCCACAGCATGCGGGATCTTCCCGGACCAGGGCTCGAACCCGTGTCTCCTGCATTGGCAGGCAGATTCTTAACCACTGTGCCACCAGGGAAGCCCCAACTTTTCAGATTATAAGATGCATTTTTCCAGACAATAACGTCACCCAAATTTCTTGGGACCTTCTATGCCTGGTAAAACCCTCGGGGCGCCTCTGGGCGCGAACCTTGCTCGCCCATGCGCAGACTGCACCACAGCGTGGGGCTGTGACACCGCGAGACTTCCGCAGCTCCACCCACACGCCCCGCCCCCATTTCCGGCTTTTCGCTCCGCCCACTCGGCGTCTCGGGATCCTCTCCCTGGCCAGGCTCCAGCAGCCTCGCTCTGGGTCCGCGCCACACTCTCCTCTGCGGGTGGCTGGCTTCCCGGCGGGTTTTGTTTGCGACGCTGTCGTGCCACAGCGCGCTTTACGGCCGCGGGGACGGATCGAGCCGGTGCCAGGGCCCCTCCGGCCCGGAAACAGGACAGGCAAGCGAGGTTGATGCCCGGCGGTGGGGCGAGCGCGGCGTGTGGCCGTCTTCTTACCGCCGCGGAGCAAAGGGGGGCCCGGGAAGCGGCGGGGTCGGTGTCTAGGAGCGGGCCAGGAGGCTCCGGCTCCGGCGGCGGCGGCGGCAGAGGCGGAGCGGGTGGCCCCGGGCCGGGTTGTGGAGGCCCGGGGGGCTCCGCGGGCAGGATGAGCCTGACCCCGAAGGAGCTCTCGAGCCTGCTGAGCATCATCTCGGAGGAGGCGGGCGGCGGCAGCACCTTCGAGGGCCTGTCCACCGCCTTCCACCACTACTTCAGCAAGGCCGACCACTTCCGTCTGGGCTCGGTGCTCGTCATGCTACTGCAGCAGCCGGACCTGCTGCCCAGCGCGGCGCAGCGCCTCACGGCGCTCTACCTGCTCTGGGAGATGTACCGCACCGAGCCGCTCGCCGCCAACCCCTTCGCCGCCAGCTTCGCGCACCTGCTCAACCCCGCGCCGCCCGCCCGCGGCGGCCAGGAGCCCGACCGGCCGCCGCTCTCAGGTAAGCCCGGGTCCTCCCGCCGGGAGCCCGGTGTGCGGCGCGGAGGGTGAGATCCGGCAGCTGCTGGGCCTTCACCCGCACGTGAAATGGATTGTGTCCTTTTGAAATCCCCTCCGCACCCCCTCCACCGAGTAGGGACAAGTCGCAGCTTCACGGCACCGAAAATTACTCCTCCCAGCAGTAAGGGCCGTGAAACCGTGCCGCTTAGTGTGGGGCTTGACGCTTTAGTGCCTCATGATGCAGTTCGTGCTCCTCACGCGCGTCTGAGGTGTGTGCAGTTGTAAGTAATGACACACAGGATCTGCCCTCCTACCCCCCGGCTTTAAGTCTCAGAGGAGTCACCGAGAAGTCGTTCAGAACCCGAATACGTTGTTGAGCGGAAATGCACATTCAGCAGCGTGTCAGGACTTCACAGCCGCCTTCTTGCTGTTCGGTGTCCTTGGTTAATGCGATGGGGGCAGAGAATAAAAGTAGTCTCAATTCACGGCCTAGGCTAGGAAGCGCAAGACTACTGGACCTTATGTAAAATGCATGCTCGTGCACCTTTGGTGAGATCACTGGGTTGTATGCGAGGCCGCTTTTGCTATTTTTGTTTGTTTGTTTGGCTTATAAACAGAAATTTATTTCTCATTGTTTTGGAGGCTGGGAAGCCCAAGGTCAAGGCCCCAGCAGACTGGGTGTCTGGTGAGAAGCCCAAGGTCAAGGCCCCAGCAGACTGGGTGTCTGGTGAAGGCCTGCTTTCTGGTTCATCGACAGCTGTCTTCACGCTGTGTCCTCACGTGAAAGGGATGAGGGAGCTCTCTGGGGTCTCTCTTCTCAGGGCACTAATCGCATTTAGGAGGGCTGTGATTGGGGCTTAGGATCAACACTTTAACATTCAGCCTACAGCCCAGGCTTAGCACAGTAATGGCATAATAAAGGATGATTATTTGAACCTGAATTCAACTGAAGTTGAAGTAGAGCAAAACGCAAAACCATATACTTACTCTGTAGTTTTAAAAAAACTGTTCACTGTTATCTCCTCTACTAGAGGGAATTAAAGCTGGCCTGATAAGTTGCCTGACGGGACCACTTACTGTCTAAATTGGGAATCGACTATATTCTATCCAGTTTAACCCTCTCTGTTAACACGGGGAAACAGAGGTCCAGGGAGTTCGAGAAACTTGCCCAGAGACAGACAACTACTTTTGGGCTGGGCCAAGTGTAAGATGGGGGTTCCTTTCATTAACACCAGCATCTTTTCATTTACGTGGCTTTTCACAATCTACCAAGCACCTCCTCAGCTCCGTGACCTCATTTATTATACTAGATCCAGGAGCTTACAGAGGTGACTTTTGGAAGATTTTTTGCATTCTCAGACCAGTGTTGCAATAGCTTATTCTATACTGACCTTTAAATTTAAAAAATATATATGTACACACACATGTAAATGTGTGTGTACATATATATGCACATACGGAAGACACAGCACCACATCTCCCTGTGTCACCCTATGCGGGCCACACCCTGGCAGTCACAAAGCACAAGGAGAAAATGGTCTTCGGTTTGAGAATTCCCGAGTTGCCACTGATGCTTCAATACTAAAGGACTTAGAAGTGTTTACACTTTCAAGAGGAGTAGGAATGTTTTTAGGCTTCCCTTTAATGAGTCTCATTTTGAGACAAGACGGCAAGGTTGGCCAGCCGCTCTTCATGCAGTTTTTGTAGTAAGCCTTTCAAAGAATGAATGGTGAAGCCAATTCGTTTCTCCTCCTGGAATTTGTCCTTCTTGTTTTCCTTTGTTGTGAGGTTATATATTAAAGGTATGGGCATACAGACATTACGTAAGATAAAGGCTGTCACGTGAGGGAGGAAGTCAGACAATAAATCCAGAGAAACCTGTGGAAATTAAAAACCTGAACTCAGGGGCAGGGCGGAGGCGACACGGTCTTTTCACAGAGCTGTTGCACATAACGCAGCGGTCCTCAAAAGCAGGAATGGAAAAGCCATGAAATTTCAGCTGCAGAGCAAAGCTGGGGTCTTGGCTTTAGAGCTTTTAATGTCTTTAGCATTAGGCTGGGCAGCAAGTGCCTTTTCCAGAGCAGGCCAGAGAAGATAAGTCCAGTTTGGTTTTTAAGGCTTGAGTCAGCTCTGTGGCCAGCAGCTCGTGGAGGGACACACCGTCAGGGAGTACACCCCGTTTCTCCCAGTCCAGTTGTAATGCTTGGGGCCACTGGATGGTGACGATAACCAGATTTGCTTGTTTGGGGTCTGCTTGTTGATCACGTACGTTCCTAGATCTCCACCCAGTTTAACTGTTAAAACACCATTCCCAAAGGAGACATCATAGTCTTCAAGTGTGTAAGATTTGTCTGCAAGTTCTTCAGAAAACTCTGCTAAGGAATCCAGCATCTCCTCGGCCAGTTTTTCGTCGGTGGTATCGTCCAGAGGGCCAGCGTCACCCAGAGTTCCCGTTGTCCTCAGATTCATCAAGCAGACGCTCTGCTTTTTGACATTCAGGATCTGGTTGAGGCAGCAGAGGCTCAGACTGGGCTGGCTGCCTGTGCAGGCCCTGGCAGCTGTAGAGCGGGGCGTCCTTCGTTGGCCGTGGGGCCCCGGCATGGGCCCGGACATAGCCCGGGGGCGCCGAGCAGGGCAGGAGGCTGGCAGCTGCGTGGCGCTCCAGCGTCCACATCTGTTTGTTTTTTAAACTCAAGAGATGCTTTATGAGAGTTGATTTTGGGAGAAGACCTGACGCCAGGAGAGGAGAAGGGCACAGAGGAGATGGTGAGGAGTGATAAGGGTACCTGGGAGACTTCGAGGAGGACATCGGTAGTGGGCGGAGCAGGTAGTGCCAGGCGGGAAGCAGTTTGATCTTACAGGCCTTGAGCAGTGAGGAAACAGGCGAGTGACCCCTTTAGGTAGGAACTGCTGGTCGGGGAGCCAGAAGGGAAAGGCAGCGGATTCTGAGGTAACGCCAGAGAATTTTTCCTTGCAGGAGAGGGCTTCTACCTTTAAGCTAGTCATTGTTCCTGCTAGCAACTCCTCTGGATCTAAAGCATATTCTTGTTGATTTCCTGCACTGCCCTTACCTAAGAGGGGCAACCTGTGTATTCCATGAGATGTCTTTAGGGTACAGGTACTGAACCTGGTTTTCAGGAAGTTTGAGAATGCTGAGAAAGTCGCTGCAACGTGTGTGTGTGGGGGGGGGGTCACACCCACCACCGAAATGGATGGGGCAGTGTGGGATTTGGGTCGGAGAGCCCTTTGAATTCTGTAGGATGGGTTAGGCAAAGGAACCATGACTTATATAATGTCATTCTTGAATGCTATGAGTTTAAACCTAGATGTAGGCCATAGACTGCATTGTAAACAGATTTGCCAGGGAAATCCATGGATTGGTTATTTTGCCTCTCTCTGCCTCAATTTCCTTGTCTGAAAATTGCAGATAATAAATTATGAGAAATAAAAGTATTTACAATAAGCTTTATACATTACTATCGTTACTAGGTGGGGATGGTGCTTAAATATAAAACAGAGGGAATGTCAATGCCAAGGCTTAGTATACTGTGCGTCAAGGGGAGCATCTAATGGGTATATGTCTTGAAAGTTTTTCAGATGATTCTGCTGCAGAGCCAACGTTGAGAATGTATCTGGAAGTAAGTAGGATGGCTTCCTTGCACTCAAGAAGCTTTCAGTCTGGTTGAAGAGACGTAAACATGATTGTAGCCCAGTGTGGTTAAGGGCCATACTAGATGTCACATGCACAGCACCTCGTAGCACAGGAACTACAGCTGTGTAGCTGGAGGGACTTTCGGGGGGGTGACGTTTTTGCTGGAAATTGATGAGAGATGGTGGGGAGAGAAGGGTGTGGCCCTGTCACGTATTCTTAAAGAGCTGCGTGTATTGGATGTTTTGAAATCAGGAATCAGAGGTGAGAGATTTTGTGCAACGGGAGTGTAGAACACATGGATTGGAGGGGGGTCAGGAGATGGGATTAGGAAAGTGGGTCAGGACCACGTTAGGAAGGTCTCATGAATGGTGCAGAAGTTTGGGTTTAATTCTGTGTAAACAGGTTAAGTGATGTGAGCAGATTTGTACCCAGAAATATAACTCAGTGGTGAGCGGGTAGGAGTCCAAGCTGGGAGCTGGAACAGCGTCTGGCCACGGTGCTGCGGTAGGATGGACGCCGCCGGGTAAGCGGGTGGCTCTGGGATGACAGGGAAGCAGCATGTCCAGCAGTCACTCTGGGAATTGTAGCCGTGCTGTGGACTGAAACAGGTGTGTGAAGTGTATTTGCGGAGCTATGATTGCTTCCTTGTCTCTTTAACTTTTACACAGTTGCTGGTAGCAGTAGAGAAGAAAAGCATTTCTGAGCACTGTAGTTTTTTTTTATTTGTTTTTGCCTGCATATGTAAGCTTCAGCCTTTGCAGGAATTGAAGCAGGTTAGAAAACAAAGTTGGTTTTTTTGTTTTGTTTTGTTTTGGCCGTGCCGTGCGGCTTGCGGGATCTTAGTTCCCCTACCACCAGGGATCAAACCCGGGCCCGGCAGGGAGAGCGCCGAGTCCTAACCACTGGACTGCCAGAGAATTCCCCAAAACAAAGTTCTTAACAGTTACAAAAACCTTAAGTTTCATTGCCGCAAATCATAGAATTTCAGTTGACATACAGTTAATCTAGAGATTATTTGAAGTATAAGGGTGGATGTGTGTAGGGTACATGCAAATACTACACCATTTTATATAAGGGACCCAAGCATCCTTGGATTTTAGTATTCGCAGGGTGTCCTGGAACCAGTCCTCCTCAGGGACACTATTTAATTACATTTTGATGAATGTATCTATTTGGTTAAATGAATCTTCAATTGTAAGTTTGTCTTTAAAGATACATGAGTTGAGGTGACAAGTAGCAAATGCTAATTTTACCAGACTCAAGATAATTTTTAAAAATAACCGTTAGAGAAACTGTTGTGCTTTTTTTTGTTTACAGGATTTTTACCTCCTATAACTCCACCAGAAAAGTTTTTTCTTTCCCAGCTGATGCTGGCACCTCCACGGGAACTCTTCAAAAAGACACCGCGACAGATTGCCTTGATGGACGTCGGAAACATGGGCCAGTCTGTGGACATTAGCGGGCTTCAGCTAGCCCTGGCTGGTAAGGAGGGATCCCGCGTCAGGCATGTGTGTGCTAGCATTAGGCCTGTTTTCTTGAGGTACTCCATTTAAATGAAGGTCTTTGTAACTGTACTAAAAAGTTAGTATTTTCCGTGAAAAACATAGCTTCAGTACTGGATCCGTGCTCTTATGGGCTATAAATTTCGTTTTGAGTTTTCACTTGAATTAATTGCTTTTCCAGTTTAAGAAGAATGCTGAGTAAAACTTGGTCCATTTAAAATTTTTCTGATGTCATTTCTCCTCAAAGCGATTTACAGATTCAATGCAATTCTTATCAAAATCCCAACAATGTGTTTTGCGGAAATAGAAAATTCATATGGAATCTCAAGGGACCCAGAATAGCTGAAACAGTGTCGTCTTGGCACCTTTATCGAAAATCATTTGACTATATATATGGGAAGGTTTATTTCTGGGCTGTCTATTCTACGTCATTGGTCTATTTGTTTGTTTTTTTTTTTTTTTTAATTATTTATTTATTTATTTATTTTTGGCTGCGTTGGGTCTTCGTTGCTGCACGCGGGCTTTCTCTGGTTGCGGCCAGCGGGGGCTACTCTTCATCGCGGTGCGCGGGCTTCTCATTGCGGTGGCTTCTCTTCATTGCGGAGCATGGGGCTGTAGGCATGCGGGCTTCAGTAGTTGTGGCGTGAGGGCTCAGTAATTGTGGCTCGCCGGCTCTAGAGCACAAGCTTAGTAGTTGTGGCGCACGGGCTTAGTTGCTCTGCAGCATGTGGGATCTTCCCGGACCAGGGCTCGAACCCGTGTCCCCTGCATTGGCAGGCGGATTCTTAACCACTGCGCCACCAGGGAAGTCCCGGCAGGCGGATTCTTAACCACTGTGCCACCTGGGAAGCCCGGTCTATTTGTCCTTATTCTAGTACCACACTTTTGATTAGGGTGGCTTTTTTTTTTTTTTTTTCCCTTTCATGTAAAAAGGGTTTTATTTGCGGGGGAGCAGGACACTAACCCAGTCATACAGTAGCTTCTGTGAAATCGAGAGGCGTGAGACCTCCACCCTGTTCTTCTGTTCCAAGGTCATTTGGGCACCTTCTGTTACACGTATAAGCAAGTGAATGGGTGGTCTTGAAGCAAACTCGTGTTGTGATAGAAAATAACGAGACCTTGAACAGGGAGGTCAGGGAGAGCCTCTCCACATAAGGATAAAGAGCAGCTTCTGCTAACCTGCTCTAAGCAAAAGTGCAGATGCATGGGTCTCATCACCTGAGAGCAATTCATTAGGGAAATTCTAATCTGTAGCCAGATTTGTGAACCCTTGACCTTGTGGTTAAGTGAGCTGCAGGGTTAATTTGACAGTGCCCCATCCTTAGACTTCATGCTCTGTGACATTTGGCATCTTCTATAAGGTGACATCTTTCAATAATCTTCTCTTTCCTTGGGGCATTCTGAACCTTATTTTTAAACTACTAAATAGTAACAATATAACAATGGTTATTTTCTGAAACTAAGAGAACTCTTTTTCAGACTTTTAAGATTGAAGGTACACAAAAGTACTTATTAGCTACTAGTGCCAGATGCAATCTATTAACAGAAATAAAATAATTATTTTCTTGACCAAAGACAGTATGAAAACTGGTTGCCGAGGTGATGGGCAATTTCAGCCACCTTACCTTTAGAAGTGACGTATATTCTGAGGGTTCTAGCTTTGTATTCAATAAAGTAAGAATCAGATCTAATTTCCTTTTCAACTTGTGATGACTTGAATCAGCCCATGAGAAAGTTTTAAAGTACATCAAGCTCAGGGACTTCCCTGGTGGTGCAGTGGTTAAGAATCTGCCTGCCAGTTCAGGGCACACAGGTTCAAGCCCTGGTCTGGTAAGATCCCACATACCGCAGAGCAACTAAGCCCATGCGCCACAACTACTGAGCCCACGCTCCACAATTCCTGAAGCCCACGCGCCTAGAGCCTGTGCTCCACAACAAGAGAAGCCACCGCAATGAGAAGCCCGCGCACCACAATGAAGAGTAGCCCCTGCTCGCCGCAACTAGGGAAAGCCCGGGCACAGCAACGAAGACCCAACACAGCCAAAAATAAATAAATAAAATAAATTTATAAAGTACATCAAGCTCAGAAAGGAATATGTGACTAGGGTTAGGATTGAGAGGCTTGGCACAGTGGCTAAGCTGGCTGTCCCCTAGAGCTGTTTGCTGTCCTCTGCCCAGACTGAAGATGTCTTAATCATTTTCACAAGTGCTTAAGAAAAAAAGGGGAGTACACCTATCTTCTCTGGAGCTAGCCACATAGATCATCTGTACGGAGGCTGGCCTGAAATTCAGATGTCTTTACAGTGGGATCCAGGGACCAAAGGTTTATTTATGGATGATGCAGTTGCATTTTCCTAACTTTAAGAAAACAAGCAGACAAGTTAAACATCAGGAACCACAAGGGGCAGTTATAACTACAGTGTGTGTGCAATAGTAGCTTGTTTTAACAGATTTTCCCCTGGTTCCTAATGGGATTGAATATCTTTTCAGATGCTTATCGGCCATACAAGCTTTTTTTTTTTTTTTTTTTTTTTAATTTATTTATTTGTTTTTATTTTTGGCTGCATTGGGTCTTCGTTGCTGCGCGCAGGCTTATCTCTAGTTGCATCGAGCGGGGGTTACTCTTGCTTGCGGTGCGCGGGCTTCTCATTGCAGTGGCTTCTCTTGTTGCAGAGCACAGGCTCTAGAGTGCAGGCTTCAGTAGTTGTGGCGTGTGGGCTTAGCTGCTTTGCGGCATGTGGGATCTTCCTGGGCCAGGGATCGAACCCGTGTCCCCTGCATTGACAGGCAGATTCGTAACCACTGTGCCACCAGGGAAGCCTCAAGCTTTTTAAAAATAAAACACTTGTTGAAGTCATTAGCCCATTTTTTCCTGTTTTTTAAAATTGATAATATGTCCTGAATCTGGCCCTTTGTTTATGTGTTGAAGATAACTTTCTCCATTTAGTGGCTTCTCTTTTCACTCTCTTGTGGTGCCCTCAATTTTGAAATGTTTCCTATTTTCATCTATTTCAGAACGCCAGTCTGAATTGCCAACTCAAAGTAAGGCCAGCTTCCCTAGCATTCTCAGTGACCCAGACCCGGATTCTTCTAATTCTGGATTTGACAGCTCCGTTGCCTCTCAGATCACGGAAGCTTTAGTCAGTGGACCAAAGCCACCTATTGAAAGTAGGTATATCTAATTTTATATTCTTGGTTTTATTTTATCATCATCCCCCTGACACTTTCTGGTTTTCTGAAACATCATGTTGTTTTCGTTGATACTTAAACGTGAATTTTTTTTAAATTTATTTTATTGAAGTACAGTTGATTTACAATGTGTTAATTTCTGCTGTACAGCAGAGTGATTCAGTTATACGTATATATATATATGTACATTCTTTTTCATATTCTTTTCCATTGTGGTTTATCACAGGATATTAAATATAGTTCTCTGTGCTATGCAGTAGGACCTTGTTGTTTATCCATTCTCTATATAATAGTTTGCATCTGCTAATCCCAAACTCCCAATCCATCCCTCCCCAATCCCTGCTTCCCCTTGGCAACCACAAGTCTGTTCTCTATGTCTGTGAGTCTGTTTCTGTTTCATAGATAAGTTCATTTGTGTCACATTTTAGACTCCACATATAAGTGATATCATATGATATTTGTCTTTCTCTGTCTGACCTCACATAGTATGATAATCTCTAGGTGCATCCATATTGCTGCAAATGGCATTATTTCATTCTTTTTTATGGCTTAGTAATATTCCATTGTATAAATATACCACATCTTCTTTATCTTTTCATCTGGCAATGGACATATAGGTTATTTCCATGTCTGGCCTATTGTGAATAGTGCTGTTACGAACAAAGGGGTGCATGTATCTTTTTGACTTAGAGTTTTGTCTGGATATATGCACAGGAGTGGGATTGCTGGATCAGACGGTAACTCTGGAACCTCCATACTGTTTTCCATAGTGGCTGCACCAATTTACTTTCCCGTCCATAATGTAGGAGGGTTCTATTTTCTCCACACCCTCTCCAGCATGTTATTTGTAGATATTTTAATGATGGCCATTCTGACTGGTGTGAGGTGGTACCTCATTGAAGTTTTAATTTGATTTTCATTTCTCTAATAATTAGCAATGCTGAGCATCTTTTCATGTGCCTGTTGGTGATCTGTATGTCTTCTTTGAAGAAATGTCTCTCTAGGTCTTCTGCTCATTTTTTTTTTTTTTTAATTTTATTTATTTATTTATTTATTTATGGCTGTGTTGGGTCTTCGTTTCTGTGCGAGGGCTTTCTCTAGTTGCAGCAAGTGGGGGCCACTCTTCATCGCGGTGCGCGGGCCTCTCACTGTCGCGGCCTCTCTTGTTGCGGAGCACAGGCTCCAGGCGCGCAGGCTCAGTAGTTGTGGCTCACGGGCCTAGTCGATCCACGGCATGTGGGATCTTCCCAGACCAGGGCTCGAACCCGTGTCCCCTGCATTGGCAGGCAGATTCTCAACCACTTCTGCTCATTTTTTGATTGGGTTGTTTGTTTTTATCTGTTGTTGAGTTGTATGAGCTGTTTGTATGTTTTGGAAATTAAACCCTTGTTGGTCGTACCATTTGCAAATGTTGTCTCCCAGTCTGTAGGTTGTCTTTTCATTTTGTTTATGGTTTCCTTTGCTGTATAAAAGCTTGTAAGTTTGATTAGGTCCTATTTGTTTACTTTTGCTTTTATTTCTATTGCCTGGGAGACTGACCTAAGAAAACATTGGTAGGATTTATGTCAGAGAATGTTAAACATGAATTTAGTAGAAACTTCCTAGTATAGTGTCTGGAACATAGTAGAGATGCTCAATAAAAGTTAGTTTCTTGGGCTTCCCTGGTGGTGCAGTGGTTAAGAATCCATCTGCCAGTGCAGGGGACACAGGTTCAAGCCCTGGTCTGGGAAGATCCCACATGCCGTGGAGCAGCTAAGCCCGTGCGCCACAACTACTGAGCCTGTGCTCTAGAGCCCGTGCGCCACAACTACTGAGCCTGCGTGCCTAGAGCCTGTGCTCCAAACCAAGAGAAGCCACCGCAACGAAGAGTAGCCCCTGCTCACCGCAACTAGAGAAAGCCTGCACGGCAACGAAGACCCAATGCAGCCAAAAATAAATTTTAAAAACTTAAAGAAAAATAGTTTCTTTTTTAATAAAAATACGAAGTTTTTGGGAATTCCCTGGTGGTGGTTAGGATGCCGTGCTTCCACTGCAGGGGGTGCAGGTTCCATCCCTGGTCAGGGAACTAAGATCCCACATGCTGTATGATGCAGCCAAAAAAATCCCACGTTTTTTGTATTACATACCTATCATCAGCATATCTGATATAAATTCTCTGATTTTACTGAAATGAGTTTATTTTTGTAGCTTATTACCTTTTTGTTTTATACGTCATTAATCTTATCATTCTCCATTGAAGTTTTACTGATTTTATAGCTCTTACTTTAATTCAAAGAAAACTCCTATTGAACTTGAAATAATAGAGCAGCATTTCTAATTTTTTAAAATTTATTTTTGGCTGTGTTGGGTCTTTGTTGCCGCGTGCGTGCTTTCTCTAGTTGCGGCGAGTGAGGGCTACTCTTCGTTGCAGTGCATGCACTTATTGCAGTGGCTTCTCTTGTCGCAGAGCACAGGCTCTAGGCACGCGGCCTCACTTGCTCCGCGGCATATGGGATCTTCCTGAACCAGGGCTTGAACCTGTGTCCCCTGCATTGGCAGGCGGATTCTTAACCACTGCACCACCAGGGAAGTCCTGCATTTTTTGGTTTTATACGATTCTGTGTGGTTTTAATGATGAAGGCATGCTTTCTGCTTAGGGATAAGAACATGTTCTCCAGACTATAGTGTCACCTTGAGTTTAAAACTTACACTGTGACTTTTAATGCCATTTACAGTAGGTCTTTGGAACAAGTAAGTCTCAGCTAATCACAGTGTGTGGGAAGGTCCAAGGCACAGATGGGTTGTATTTAATACTTGCTCGGGCACATCTCTGACTTGAATGGGCCACTGGAAAGGTATGTAAGAAGCAAATCAATCAGATATTAGGTCTGAGTCTAGCTGAACACCAGGCATCCTTACCTCATGGGAACTTTCTCTTTATCACATAGGTGTAACTTCTCGTGAAATGTTAAAAACTTTCTTTTTGTAAATGGTGTGCAGAGATTCAGGTGCTAGTCCTGGTGATATATGTGAAGAGATGGTGTAGTTTAAGATAAAGGGATAATTCTTAGCCAGACACAAACATTTTCAGTAAACTAGAGGACCTAGTAATCTCAAATTTGGCCGGGGCTCGGTCCATGAGAGGAGTTAGCCGTCTTAGGCCCTACGTGGGAACCAAAGTGAGGGGTGAAATTCGCTGGGAAGTCCCAGACAGACGGCATTTATTTTGGTGGGTTTATAACTTAGGGATCAGGCTTGTTTTGTAAAGTAGTTGAGGTATTAAATTGAGTCACTTCACTGTTCTGTTGTATTTTTACTGTTTTAAGAAAATGATGTAGCATTTGTGAATTTAGGGGTTTATGAAAGTCTCCAGATTCATTTGAGAATGTCAGTAGTCAACCATACCTTTCTCCCGCCATTTCATCTCCACATAATTTGCTACTTCAGGGTTATAAGATGCAAAAACAAAACCAGTACACATCATATGGTCTCTGAATAAAATAGTGCTGAGAATAGTATGAGTGAGATCAATTAGTATTTTATTTTTCCCATCCAGACTTACCCATGGAGTAAGTTAGTTGTGTCCTTCTGCGATTGAGTGGTGATCATGCTTTGAACTAGGACTTGTCAGGTGGTGGTAATGTTTTCCTCTCCTCCCCCAAAATAGATTTGGTCTCTGACATAATAATGTAATGTCAGTGTTTCATTTTGTTTGTATTCTGAATAAAACCCTGCCTTTATGTCGTTTCTGCTTCTGATTTTCAAGTCAGAGGGTTGGTGTGTTGTCCTTGTTAAGAGAGGTGTTACTGCAGGTCACTAAGTGGAGTCTGTGAGGTTTATAGAGACGTGTGGGGCGGTCAACCGAGGGGCAGAAGCAGGCAGACACGCTCCTCTGATTACAGGCCATTTTCGGCCGGAGTTCATCCGTCCACCACCTCCGCTCCACGTGTGTGAGGACGAGCTGGCGTGGCTCAATCCAACCGAGCCCGACCATGCGGTTCAGTGGGACAAGTCAATGTGTGTGAAGAACAGCACTGGCGTGGAGATCAAGCGAATAATGGCCAAAGCCTTCAAAAGCCCCTTATCTTCTCCTCAACAGACACAGGTATATCTTTATTGTAAACATTTTCCTGTATTTAATTCACCAGGTGTTTTTTTCATAAAGTGATAAATGACCAGTAACATGACGTTGGCAGCATGAGCCAACAGTAGGAGGCGTGGTCCCTGAAGCTCTGTTTTGCCCTCCCACTTGGCTCACTTCACTCTGGTGGGGCACGAACTCTGGTGCCTGAAAACCTAGTGACTTCTGTTCGGGATCAGTTTGACTCCGGAGTGTAGGATGGCGCTCACTCCTGCTCTGCGCTGCTGGGCGCTTTATGTACATTGTTACTAAGCTGGACAGGACTCCAGGAGGGTAAGCGGAATTAACATTTAACCAGGAAAGTAAACTAGCACCCATCACACAGCTGGTTAATGGTGGATTCAAAACAGCCCCCACACCCAACTGTGACACTTCCCTGGGGGAAAGGCAGGACACTGTGGGCGGTTCCGGTTGGTGAACTTTATTATTCAGTTAGCACACTCTAACGTTAGAACTTGCCGGGAGATACATCTCCAACGTAGTTCATTTTGCTTACCAGGCCATCCTGAAACAGTACATGTGTGCATACCAGGAGACAGGGGAAGGAGCACAGGACATTTAGAAGAATGTACCAATTTGGCAGAAGAAATTGTCTTTGAGGACACCTATTTGAGTGAGAGTGTGCAGTGTGGTGGGCAGACAGACCCGCCCCGTCCCCCTCTCAGGCATCTGTTTCCCTGGGCGCCAGGTGGGGCTTTGGTTCCGGATGTTCCCTGATGATCTCTGTGATGTGTGCTTTTCAGGAGTACTAGTTGGTAAGATTATTTTTAACAAATGACAGGGAAAAAAAAAACCTACAAAGGACTTAAGGATGATATTGTTAAAATCCAGACAATATTGATTCTGGTTTAATGCCCATGATGCATTAGTGTCGTTTTGTAAACTGGTGTGAAGGTGCTTGATTTTAATATCTGACAATTCAAATGTAAATTTTAAAATATCAAAGAATGATGATCATGGATTTGAAGGAAGACATTTATAAAATTATCTGCACTGAACCAACTTTATAACTTTTCTTTATAAAATACCTGTGTTTTTGTATGCACGCAGGAAAGAGAATTTGATTTGATTCAGGAACCTCTCTTTTTCTCTTTCTAAAATTTTGATTATATTCAGCTCCTTGGAGAGTTGGAAAAGGACCCCAAACTTGTTTACCATATTGGCCTCACTCCAGCCAAGCTTCCCGACCTCGTGGAAAACAACCCTCTAGTCGCTATAGAAATGCTGCTGAAGTTGATGCAGTCAAGCCAGATCACGGAGTACTTTTCGGTTCTGGTCAACATGGACATGTCGTTACATTCAATGGAAGTTGTAAACCGGTAAGTTGCTATACGCGATCAAATGCGGACAGGGGTGTGTAATATAAATCCGGATTAAATGACTAGAAGGGAAAAACCAGCAACAAATTTTTCCCCTGATACTGTTAGTCTGAGAAAACCATAATCTGAGCCTTAGCGTTGACTGCGTGTGAATTCAGCACCCACTAGTAAGAACCTGGAGGGCATTTCAAGTGTTTAGCACTAGTAGCGGCATCAGTGAAACTTAATTGCTAAAATTTATTTCCTATTATGGTTGTATATTCTTTACACAAATTACAGATACTGCATTATTTCTCGTTACTGACTAACAGCTGTCATCAGTATGGGTCTAGGAGCTGAGAAAATTCTGGGAATGCCTTCCTAGAATTTGTTGTTCCTTGCACTGTTCTCTGAACCTTTCTTTGGTCCCCTTGCTCCACTGTCATCAACTGTCTGTCAGGGAACCAATACATTCCCTTCTTGATGTGCTCCGAGTAGTGGTTTCTCACTCTGTTATTTTGCTTACAAATATGTTTTAGGTACATTACAAATTTCATAGGCTTGGGGGGGTAGCTCGGGAGCCTACTGTTTATTCAGCTGTCTATGGAGAGTGTAGCCGTATGTGCAGGCTTGCCTGATGTGGTCGCAGTTTAGGCTTCTCATTCTCAGCTCCCCTCCATGTGGTGTCCTGTTTTGGGGGCTAAATTATATAGTTTCTCTGCTTATGGAGGTCCATTCTGAGTGCTAGGCAACTGCACTTCAATTAGAGCACATCTTTTGAACACTCACTCGTTTGTAAGTTGGGGATTAATTGTTTTTTTATCCTACTTAAAGCTGTACTAAAGAATATGTCCTGGGAATCCCTGGCGGTCCAGTGGTTAGGACTCTGCACTTTCACTGCCAAGGGCCCAGGTTCCATCCCTGGTGGGGGAACTAAGATCCTGCAAACCACTCGGTATAGCCAAAAGAAAAACCCCCCCAAAAAAACAAAAAAAAACCACAATGAAGTTAATCAGCTGGTGGGAAAAGCCTGGCGGGAAGAAGCCAAGGGGGGGGAGAGAGAGAGAGAGAGAGAGAGAGAGAGAGACAGAGAGACAGAGAGACAGAGAGAGAGAGAGAGACAGAGAGAGAGAGACAGAGAGAGAGAGAGACAGAGAGAGAGAGACAGAGAGAGACAGAGAGACAGAGAGAGACAGAGAGAGAGAGAGACAGAGAGAGAGAGACAGAGACAGAGAGAGAGAGAGAGAGAGACAGAGAGAGAGAGAGAGAGACAGAGAGAGAGAGAGACAGAGAGAGAGAGAGAGACAGAGAGAGACAGAGAGAGAGAGAGAGACAGAGAGAGAGAGAGACAGAGAGAGAGAGAGAGAGAGAGTGTGTGTGTGTGTGTGTGTGTGAGAGCGCAGATTTGTGGGAGGGAAGCGCGAGGTATTCACCTTTTACTACTTTCTGTGACGGCAAAAACCGGCTGGCCGCTTGCTGACATGCGGCTTCATTTCTGCGCCCTCATCCAGGCCTTTGGCCTTTCCCCGTTGCTGAGACTCACTCCTCTTTGGGGGCTGCCTCCTGCTCAGGGCCTCTGGGCCGACCATGCTCTAAGTGCCCACTTACTGTCTAAACCAGCCATTAGGCACTTAGTCCAAGAATACCCGCATCTTTTTGCCAGCGGCGCAGAAGTGATTTCAAGGACAAGGTCTGCTGTGTGCGCCCCTCCATCATGGTGCATCACCCCCAAGTGTGTCGCCGGTAGCCTATGGCTGCGTTTCCTTGGAGCACGGGTTCCTCAGCCTTGTGGAAAAAAGTTCAATGATCAAATAAGTTTAGAAAATTTTTGGAAATTCATACTGTATAGTCAGCATAGCACACACCTTTATCTGAGCATGAAATTCCTACTTTACCCTTTCCCCCCCCTTAAAACATTTCACAGAATCCTTTGGAAAATACCAGCCACCGGTCTTTCCCACCAGCTCCTGAGTGTGCCACGCCAGCCCGATTCCACAGTTCACTCAGATTATTTACTTAGCTGGAAGGAACACTTCTCTCCTTGGGTTTCGATTTAAGTCATTTGCCCTGTTGACTTTTCCCGAGTCTTTCACTTACATCACTCTTTGTGCAAACGCCTCATGTTAGCACTTAGTTACACATTGTGCTGTTTAGTTACTACCACGCCTTTCTTCACATGCGTTCCTCGCATAGCACTTGTGTGTAATCAGGTTAGTAAGCGTTACTTACGTGGACAGAGTAACTGCCCGGGTTGTTAGAGCTTGGACGATAACTATGAATTCTGACTCACCCAAGAACACACAGGGACACGGTGCTCAACGCGTATTGCATGTGCGATGCTGAGTGTAGACCTAAGAAACGGAAGTGTCACTTATTAATGGCGGGGCGGGGGGCGCCCTCTGAGGTTTACTTGCATAAACTTATTTAAAACTAGGTAAGTGGATCATATATCAGAATTTTTCACTAAATGACCAAAGGAAATTTTGTATTTTTATGGTTAAAGGTGTTTTAAAATGTTATTAGCAAATAAAATTAACAGCCCTGACTTTCTAACTTTATGAAACAGACTAACTACAGCTGTTGACCTACCTCCTGAATTTATTCACCTTTATATATCAAATTGCATTTCTACCTGTGAACAAATTAAGGATAAATATATGCAGGTAAGTAATAGAAATTTTTGTAAATTTTATAAATACCTGCCCAGAAAACACACACTAAAAAAATTGGTTTCTTTTTCAGAATCGCCTGGTGCGTCTCGTGTGTGTCTTTCTCCAGTCCTTGATCCGTAACAAAATCATCAACGTGCAGGACTTGTTTATAGAAGTGCAGGCCTTCTGTATTGAGTTCAGCAGGATACGAGAAGCTGCAGGCCTCTTCCGGTTGTTGAAGACCTTGGACACTGGGGAGACACCTTCTGAGACCAAGATGTCCAAGTGATACCTCGTCGGGACCACCTGTTCATCGTTCAGCTGTGCTGTGCTTTTCATTTTTAAAACTGTTCAGACCCTGAGTGATTGCTTGGCTTAATGCGTATAAACACCACTTTATCCACTTAAAGCAAAGTTTTGCTTTCCTGGATGACTTTTTCTTTCAGATGAATTTTTGGTAAGAACTTGGAAGAATGTGTCTTGCTGATGATTTCCATTGGGGATGTCATCCCAAACGAAGTCACTGCACTAAGTAGATGAGGTCTTCAGCACTGAAGAGCAAGGTGCCTGTTTGTGCTTAAGATGTAAGTAAGTGACGGGCTTCAGTAAGGCAAGAATACCGTGTTCCTGAGGTTCCAACGTTCAGTTTTTAGTGAGAGTAAATGAAGACACTCTTAAGAACCGGCCTTACTGCCCCTGAGGTCTTGAGTCATCACATGACGGTATTCTGACCCTTGAACTTCTCACTGGGTGCAGTGTGAGCCTTGGACACCCGTGTAACCTTATCCTTTCTTGTCATGGGGACCTAAGAGACAACAGCGGGCTGCCTACAGACGTGGGAATTCTTAGAAACCTTTCTCAAGACTGTAACAGCTGGTAGTTTTCTGGGCCTTCTCTCCTGTTAAGAGTCTAAGAGCGTCGGTACCCCAGGAGGAAGGACGGCACCGGGGGCCGTGCTGCACGGCTGCTCGCCGAGTGGGCTTCGTGCCCTTCCCGTGGCGTCCTGTGGGCTGTGTAAGCCCGCATTTAACTCTGGACAGCAGTGCCTTACATTAAAGTGTTCTATGAACTCTATTATCTGACGTATTTTTCACTCAAAGACAAAGACATCGTGACAAACTCCCCATTTGCTGAGGTACTTTCAAAGCATATGCTTCATAGGAACAGGAATCACCTTCCAATCCAACCCTTAGCAAAAGGTAAAGGATACCAAGCCGAGGGGTTTTAAGATGAGTACAAATTCCCACCTTGTAATATTGGCAAAACAGTACTCTTAGATTTATGAGAAATTTTAGCTTAGTTATTCTTATGAAGGGCAGGGATTTATAAATATATTTGCTTCAAGGAAATAAGGACCCAAACTGGTGTAACAGGCACACCTTCAGACATCCAAATGATGGCAACAGTTGACTTCTCTCAACACCTAATCGCCGGCATCACCGTTTTGCATGTTACCACTGGGCAAAGAAACAGTTCGTTATTCAAATACTCTCCGGCATGGCGAGGTTTCAACTGCGCTTTGCCGCAAGCCTCCCAACCTCAGGCTCCAGGCCCTGCCGATTCCTGGTGAGGCTGAGCCAGCCTCCTGGCCGGCAGCCCCGGGACGCATGCACGTCGCTCACCTAACACGAGTTTTCTCCGGGAGGTACCTCACCAGCGCTCAGGAGCAGCAGCCAGGGCGACAACACCGTGCCTGGGGTCCGTTCCAAACTGAAATCACCAACAAGAAGCACAAAATTTTGGAGATGTGGGACTACGTAGACCACAAAAGGACACCTGTTGACAGTCTGAGCTGAAACTAGCAGACAGCACCCTCCCGTCCAGCCTCACCTGGCAGCGCGCGTGCCAGCAGCTCAGCACGTCACTGCCCCCGGGGTGTCCATGAGCCGCCGCAGATGTGCTACACACACTGATTTGGAGCGGCAAGTGTGCGTCTGTGGGCAGATCTACAAACGTGGCCCGTGACTAAAGACAGACCACTGCACATCGTTTCCAGATTACAGTACTGGTGTTTACTTGACACAGGGAAGGTTTTCAAATTTATTTTAAATAAATAGCTTACAAAGAATAGTAATTATATTTAGAGAACATTAAAAAAAAACAGTCAAGATACACAGTTACACCACCAGCAAAAAGTTCATTAAACATATTTAAAAGTAGAAGAAAGTTTACCTGAAATAAAAGAAACAGTACTCCTGGGATTCAATAAACTGCAGTCAACTTTTAAGTATCATCAAACGAGTTCAGTTTAACTGTCATGTTTTTTAAAAACCACACCTTGAATTCTCTGGACTTTTAGTTCCAATTTGTTGTAGCTTTAATATCTTCAAATAACCTGTTAAAAAGAAGACAGCAAAAAGACCTGTTAAGAAGATGACATCTTAGGGTAGAAAGTTCAAAAGTGTATTTGCAATCCTAAAATTTAACTATTTCAAATACCTCTCTTTAACAGAATTTTGTTAAATAACTTTAAGGAAATGGTATCACTCAATTTTTATTCTTATAGAATACAGATACACTTTCATAAATTTTAAGTAGCATGTACTACTGTATTATGCATTTTGTGATGATTCACATTCCCATGGTGAACAGTGGATCACATACCTATTTTAAATGATATTAGGGTGATATCCCTAAAATATTTTAAGGGTTAAAATGGAAAATTAACGCATGGGAAGAACTTTTTACATACTTGTTAAAATTCCTGCACCCTGTACCAAGAGATTTTGCTAATTTCCTTTTGTACCTGGTCTTTTCTTTTTATGCAATCACTACTGTTCTTATGAGGAAAATCCTTGAGGAAAGGGCTTCCATAACCCTGGGATTCAACAACTGTAATCAGCCCACCAGAAAGTACTAGTGTTCCCAAGTTTCTCTTTAGCCCTTAATACACAAGCCTACAACGCATCAAAAAGAATGGATTGGCTTTTCTTGTACTGATTTTAAACAAATGCAGTGCAAAATACTTTTTTTGATTTACAACTTATTTTGTACTTTGCTGTTAGAACAAGGGCAGATCTCTAGCTGCATGGCTGATGATGACATTGTAGACGTTTCACTTTCATAACCAGTAATACAAGTACTAGTATTTTTGATGAATGAAATGCTTATAAGTGTTTTTAAAACTTCAAAAACGAAATTAACTGGGAAAAGCGTAGGTGGCTTTTCTGGTTGGTTGGTTGCGTCACAGAAGCACAGCGTGTGCCACACAAGACAAGCTCTGGTTCAGGCCAATGTCCCATGCTCTGTAAATCTCAAAGCAGGGCTTACAGTGAGCCCAAAGAAATGCTTTTGACTAAAACATGTCATTACCTCAGGTTCTAGTTAGTAATGTATGCGTGCTGACTTACCCTCAGCCCTCACTGATCACATAAACTTTAATGTGCTCAAAAGGAGACTACAGCCAAACTAAGCTATCTTACTGGGGAATCTGGTTACGCTGGGTATTGTGTCCAAGTAAAAACACACCCGGTTCCTGAAGGTCTGTTACTGTTGTTATTGTTTTCATGATTCTAGTGGTCTTTGATTCAGCAAGTATATCATAAAGCATGTAGAGAGGTGCTTACTGCATGTTCAAGCCCCGAAGTTGCCCCAAGGTTGCCCCAAGGTTCACTGATTATCTTTTCTTAAAAATATCTGAGCTCGCTGGAAAGGCCTGTCTCGGAAACCTTGCCCTGACATTACTGAGGTCAGACCAGAGGTTCGCTTCAGGAGGTTTTGTCACCGTGCGCCCACAGAGAGCCAACTGCTGAGGGACACACTGCAATTCGGCCTTTTAGTGTCATCATTCCTCAGTAACTACAGGGAGGGAGCAGTCTTTCAGGAAAGGCTCTGCGGATTCAACATCCCTAAAAGGACAGCATGCAAGGAGCCATTACCTGCGCCAGGTGCCGTGTGTACACCTCCCCTTTGGGCGTCGTGGCTTTCTGATGGGAAGCCCGGAAGCAGCATGGCAGGCAACAGCCTGCGGGGTGTTCACATCCACGGGTACACTGCCCTCCTCCACACGCTGCCTGAGGCTCTCAGTTAAAAAGAAAAAATACTGTCTCTACATTATTTGTGAAGAAATGGTCTTCATGACAACTGTCAGAAGGAAATTGATTACTGCCATAAATAATATAACCTTAACTACATCCCTCATTTACTAATCTTTCTTCATTGACATTCCCCAGATTCCCAGCATTTTATCAGCTTTATATTTCAGCAGAAATTCTAGTAATATTTGACCCTTTATCATGTTTATTTCCACCTAAGAAAAGCGTATCAAAGGAAACATTTTCCTTTCAAAGTACTGAAGAGTTTTCTGTCTTCTCTTGCTTATTTCTTTATCTGCTGTTAAAGACTTGTGTTTCTAGAGATGAGTACTATAATTTTTCCAATCTCTTCTATTTATAACTTAGGGTTCAAACTTCTGAATTAAGGAAAGCTCTAGCTGACAGCCACTGATTAAGAACTCACTTCCATAATCATCAAAAACAATTTACCTTGATCTGCCACAGTATTCTTTTTAAAAGTCAGCTTCATTGGCTACTGGGAAGAATTAAAGCACCTTCCCCTACTGTGTGTGTTAAAATACAAAGAGCAAACAGTCTACTCTGTATAAAATCAAGGACATATTTTCCTATCCACAATGTACCACAGAAGGCAGATTTCAAAGATAACTGCTATTATGGAAACCTACTGAGGCTGTCTGCTGAAATGAGAGCTCAAAGTATGACAACTTCTATTCCAATAGCTCCTCACATGGAAACTGGCCTCAGTTTACTTCGTTCGGTAAACACTGTTTACTCACCTAGTATTTCACTGAGTGGCTGGAATCAAAGTGTAGTAAGTAGTTTGAAAAAAATAAGCTATATAAACTTTACATCTTAGATACAGCTATAAAAATAAATTATTTAAATTTTAAAAATTACATATTGTTAATAAACATTTATTTTTACCCACAAAGATACACACAGTAACTAGTTTGGAAATGACAAAGGACTACAATTTCAAGTTCTAAAAAAATCTCTTCCTCATCCTTGACTTCCACCTCTAAGAAGTGAGAACAGACAGGGTGTGTGTGTCTGTTTAATCGCTTTATCAATTTAGAGAGCGGCCCCTGAAAGCTTGAACAGCCCACTCCCTCCACCTCCACTGCCAAGGAAGACCCGCAAACAAGAGTGAAGAGGAGAGATGATTAAACAAGGTCACCGCCATTAAGTTTGCTTTAAAATTAATCAAGAAAACTGGTTGTTTATTTTGTTACAACAGCAATGAAAAGTCTCCATCTACCGCCCTTTATAATTGTAAAGATTAAACTGCAGTTGGAATCAGTATATTCATCATTTACCCCCCAAAACGCCGTATCAGAGTCTGTCTACTCCATTTCTTTAACAAGCAATGAAGAAACTTCATGCTCGTGCGCAATACGGAATCGTAGCTTTTTTTATTTGTATAGAAAAAAATGGACAAAACTTCCCTCCCCATCAAGGTTGTTAGAAGAAATTAGGTAATGAAAGGGAGAAATGCAAATCCTAAAGTCAACCAGTGCTTTTCCCATAACTCCAAATAAAAAACAACAATGAAAGTGCTCTAAGGTTTGGAAATCTCTCTATAGTACAGAGGTGCAAGGAAGCGATCGATTTCTCTCATCACATTTACAAGTTTAATGTTCTAAAAAAGTCTTTCCTCCAGGGAAACTCATGTGATCAGTTACTGAATATAATCACACAACTCCATTTCAACTAGTCTGAATTCAATGTGCTTAGTCTAGAAACATCCTTAAGAAGAAAATCTTATGATACATTTTAGTAGATAAATATATGAAGACTAATCAAAAATTCTCTTTAAGAATAAAGTATCTTAGCCCTTTGTACATCAAATCAGAACCTGAAAGGTAAAAGAATGTACATTATTTTCACATATACAAACTATGTGCTAAAGTAAAAAAAATAAAATGTCCTTTAATTCAAGCCCAGGCTCTGTCCGTGACACTGCCGGCAGGTTATACGCTAGGAGACAGGTCCTTCACGCTGAGGGTCACTCCTGCTTGTCTCTGCAACAAAGCAACAAAAGCCAGCGTTGGTTGGTATATTCTGAACTTTAATTACATAAACACTGTTAGATTTGGAGATCATAGTTCAAGAAACAAATTACAGAAAATTTTAAATAAAACTTACATGGAAAAACGACAACCTATTCCAGACAGTCAAGAAAACATATCAACACCCTCCTCACACAGAGCATGAGAGGTTTTCCGGCATTAGCCTCACCAGTATTCATGTGGTCAGCACGGGGCTACAGGAAAGACCCACGCTGAGCTGGTGGGATTAATGAGAGTGTGTTTTCAAACACAGCGATGGTGCCACCACCCATGAAAACAGTAGCTAGCATTTACTGGGCAATACAGACTCTACGAGCTAGAGACAAGTCTGGTATTATCCCCAATCTAGAGACTGGAAACTGAGGCACAGAGAGGTTCAAACCGGCCTTCGAATCCAGTCGGATGTTACTAGGAAGAGGAGTACAAGGTAATTTCAGCACAAAAGGTTTCTTACAGTGACAGGATACTTCCTCAATCAGACCTGAGGTCAAGCAGACAAAAGAGAAGCCCCCTCGGGCAGACCGTCCTCCAGGGAGCGGCTACCGTAAATAACCCCCGCGTCCGCATCCGTTTCCTAGGCGCTCCTGAGCGAATGTTAGCTCAGCTGCGAGTAAAGCTACGTTACACTAATTATACTAATATAATTATAAGCAGACATTATACTAAAGTACTAATAACACTATACTAAAGTACTAATGTCTGCTTAAAAGAATTGATTTTTTCCAATAGTTCTCAAACGATCCAATTATAGGCTAGAAAGAGCATTAACATATAAATTACCTGAACGAATTATGAATTACCTGAACAAATACTTGGAAATTTAGTTTAGGAAAAGAGTTTTACCTGTCCTGAAATATCTCAAGGGTAGTCAAGTACTCAAGGAAACAAATTTCGTTTCCTTTCTGGAGCCTGAAGGCAATGGTAAAAAAACAAACAAACAATGGTAATGCACTTAGGCACAAAGCAATGGAATTCCTAAGAACAAGGACCGTTTATAAACATTTATAAATGGAACTCGCTGCCTTACAAGGCAGAGTCCCAGCAGGAGAGCTGGTTAGGAGAACTCCTACACAATCCACCTTTCCACTTCCTCGTTCTCTGAAATTCATTCTCCCTTTTTCTTACACAATGCATTCTTTCTTCCTCTGGTACTGGTTTAAAACTTAAGTTCTCATATTTCTGTCTTTGCCTCCCAGATTCTAAAAATGGGCAAAAAAGACAAAGTGACTCAGTTTGAAGATGACCGATTTGGAAAGAGATGCTTCCTCTTCCGGTATGGCAAAATTCAAAATTAGAAGCGTCAATTCTTCCCAGTTAAAATAACCTATAAATTAATTCAACTCTAATAAAAATTCTCATGGGAGTTTCTCACAAATGGCAAGTTGATTTTAAGATTAATCTTAAAAAATGAAGAAGAGTTCAGCATTCATTTTTTAAAAAGAATAAAGATGAAGGAATTTGCCTTGCCTTTCAAATATCAAAACATGTTATTCACAAGTAATTATCGCTAAACAATGGACAAGTGGTTAAACATTTGGGAAAAATAGGTTAGTTAAATCTCCCCTTAAACAATGCGGATTAAAGATTTAAATGTAAAATACAAAGCCACAAATGTCAGTAAAATTTAAATTAATAACGCTCAGATGAGACAGATTTTCCTAAGTTAGCATGCTGTCAAAGGCAGAAAGAATCATGAAAGAATGAGAAGCTAGACTAGATAAAAATCAAAGACCAAGACCTCTTAGAATCAATATGAAAAATTAGTTTCTCCATAGAAGAAGAAGCTAAGGATGAAATAATGGGCAAGTCAGAAAAGAAATATAAATAACCAACAAATATGAAAAGAAGATAATTGCATCAGTAATTTAAAACAATGCAATTCATTATTTTACAGACAGGTGGTAAATGTATACACAAAATGATTTCAGTGTTACTGACGACAAAAGTCCATCAGCAGGATGTGGTTTACAGAAATGACAGTGAATCCAAAATGTAATACTACGCAGCTGTACCAAATCATGTGTCTTGTCTACTGATACAGAAAGAGCTTCACACGTTAAGAGGAAAAAACAGGTCACCTGGGCTTCCCTGGTGGCGCAGTGGTTGAAAATCTGCCTGCCAATGCAGGGGACACGGGTTCGAGCCCTGGCCCGCAAAGATCCCACATGCTGTGGAGCAACTAAGCCCGTGAGCCACAACTACTGAGCCCGCGTGCCACAACTACTGAAGCCCACACAACTAGAGCCCGTGCTCTGCAACAAGAGGAGCCACTGCAAAGAGAAGCCCACGCACCGCACGGAAGAGTAGCCCCTGCTCGCCACAACTAGAGAAAAGCCCGCGCACAGCAACGAAGACCCAAGGCAGCCAAAAATTAAAAAACAAAAACAGGTCACCTAACGGCACATGAATGATATTCTCCCCATCCTTAAACACAGAAAAAACATCTGAAATATATTTATGGAAATGTTAAAATGGTATTTGCAGGTGTGAGGTCATGGTTATCATTCTTCCTTTACGCTTTTCTGCAACTTATGTATTTCTTCACCTTCTTTCAACCACTGATAACATCATTTTGTTTGAGAACCCGCAGAAGACTCACCCAGCAAGGCCGTGTTTTCACCGGCATCCTCTTTAAAACTGGCCTCGCAAGGCGGCGCGGAGTCGCTGGTGGTGGGCAGTGCTGAGCTGCCCGCGTCACTTCTGTCACCATCTGGTAAAGTAAGACTCAGATCTGCAGTCGAAATGCCCCCGGGGGGAGATTCTGGAGCGGGCGTCTCCTGCACGTCCTCAAGCTCTCCCTTGAGAGTCAGAGCAAAGAAAATACCTTTTCTCAGTAACACGATCAGGCTTATCTTTCATCTTTTGCTCATAATTCATACAAAATATTTACTTTTATACACGAACATGGCAAAAAAAGCACATCAGTGTCTTCTTTATTTAGCATCACCAGAAAATGAGCCCTCTTCAATAAGCAGCTTTTCAAGACCTAAATCCTTTTCCTCTAAAAACCATTTCTCCCCTTGATACAAACGATGCCACCGTTTCAACTATTTATTGACAGAAAGCGGAGCTTCGCCACAAATGCACTTTCCTGCCTTTCTGAACAGCCTGGCTGGGCGCTCATCACTAAGGCTGGAGCCCTGACCTCAAGTGACCGCCCTAATGGCTGCCAGGAGCCAGGGCTTCCGAGACGAGCAGGCTTCTGAACAGCAGAGGGCCGCAGACTGCACCCGCATTCACTGGAAGATAACCGGTTCCGCTCCTTCCTTACAGAAAGGGTGTCTACCCGCTGCCAGTCTGCCTCGCTTCCCCATTTGCTGCTTCAAAGAAGAAAAGATCACGAAAGTCAGAGCGGGAGACTCTACAAGCGTCACTACGTCTAAGTCCCAAAATTCAGGGGCCATCCAGAAACCTTTCTTGATTCATGCCAGGGTCAAAGCTGTGTCATGATGGCCGAAGCTGCTGCTAAGTGACCGACCGAAGGGGTGTGCGTTGGGGGGTGGTCCTGCGAACGCTGGCGCAGGCTGAGGACAGCGCACCGCCACGCCGCCCGCACTGCCGGCTCCACACGCGTTCTGGAACCCTCTCCCCACTCCCGGGCACCACGTGGCTCCCTGCCTGCTCACAGGCAACGAAACACCCCCAGAACAGACTCGTGACGCACCAACCGGCAAATCCTGTTGAGCTGCCGTAGCATCCGACCTGCCGCACAGCCCACCCTAGCCTGTTCTTCCAGGAACTTGTCTAAATACCTGCCAAACTGAACTACCTGCCCGTCCCAAACCCCACCTGGTCACTCCCTGCGATACACTAACCCTTGAACACGCAGCTCAGACGCGCCTCTAAAAACCCCTCCCTGTCCCTTCCCACATGCAGCTGGCAGGGTCAAGGCCTCCTTCCTCTGTGCCCACACTCTTCAAACGGGCCTCCCTGGCCAGCGGGGTGGGCTGCAGGCCCGGCTTCCACCCACCAGTCCAGAAAGCGGAGTCCCCCAGGAGCCTGCGAGCAGGAGGGCTGAGTCTTATCCCTTCGTCTCCCCTGAGCCAAGTTCAGACCCAGCACCTTACACATCACTCCCCTGATGAACGCCTGCGCCCCATGAGCGAACACACACAGCAGGGACCAGAGGCACGTCAAAGCCGCTCTCACCGCGGTCATTTCTTGGAAATGAGAACTAGTTACCATTCGAGAGTCATAACTACCTCTACAGTCCAACGCAGGAGGGGCCAATGGGCCCAAAGAAAATGGCCGATTTGTCAAAGGATTAAAAAAAAAAAAGTTAAAGGCAAGAAAAATTAATTTCTTAAGTTTGATTTAAAGTTACTGTAGGTTTCTTCAAAAAAGCAAGCAAGCCTTCTGGGGACGCATATTCTAGCTTTCTGAAATTAACATTCTGAAAGCAATCCAACCTGATATAAAAGGAAGAGTCTTGATTTTTAACACATGAAACATACCCATAGATATATTTCCAAAAGCAAAACTCGCGAGGATTAAAGTCTCAACATTAAGGTCAGTGAAATGCCTTTTGCACAAAGGTTTAGAAATGAAAAGAGGTTTAAAATGACTGACGAAAACAAAAGAAGCTTCAGAGTGTATCTACGAGAGGAAAAGACTAAGAAGGAAAACTGCCAAGAAGACACCTGTCTCGCTCCCTGGGTTCTACTGTCCCAAACGCGGCCCCAGGAAGGCGTGAGGCAGACAGGGGTGAACCTCCACGCTGGGGAGAGCCGCCAGTTATCAAGAGCTACGCACCAACAAATGTTAGAGATTCTACAGCAAAGGCACATTTTCCAGACATCCAGGCGGGTGAGTTTCCAGTAAGACAGTCCTGCTACCTCCCCCTCCGTGTGCCTACGGTGAGGCCTCTGGAACTCACACTTGAAAATTATAATTCACAGAAAATCACACTGGTTATTAAGGCAGTGCGTGGTCCCTCAGCTCTCTTTTGAAGATACGCTGAACTAGAAAATGAAAAATACTCCGAAGGGGGCCTGCAGCCTTGAAGGCTGTTATGGCTTTAAGTCACATAGTCATTATCATAATAAAAAACCTCTTTGTAGTTTCTACCTCTGTAATAAACGCTGCAAAAACCTCTGTTTAGCAACAAGAAGAATATATTTGATACTTAAATTACTTCTTTCAGAGATCTCTGTTTCAAAACTATGTATATTTAATCAAGAATATCTTGAGACATTAATAGATTATAGGAAGACTCTAAAAATACAACAATTTAGGAAGATCTGGGTTTTTTCCCCATCTATGTCCCTCCCCTCTTTTGGGTAGGAGGGTAGTTTAGAGCTTGGACACTGGAATTAAGCTTGCACCTGAAAGCTGATTCCCTGTTACCTCACCATGTGACCTCAGGTGAGCTACTTCTCTCTGAGCTCGAGTTTCTAGTTAGTAAAATAAGGAGAGTCACAGCGCTTCCCTCCCACAGGGGCTGGAAGAGTCAATGTAATAACTCGTGTAAGGCATCAGCGCATGGCTACCATGACGCGCTCTCTTTCACTCTGCCCTCCCGTCTCTATTTTCTGAGGAAGGTCTATGACCATCTCAGTATCACAAAGTGATGGAGCACGTTCGGTGCAGGATAAATTTCCCCGCGGCATCTTGACTCTGAAACCCAAGTATCGGGAGAGCTGGTGTCAAGAGGTATGGGCTTTAGCTTCCTCGTAGGTAAAATGTGCACCTGTGCACGAGGCTCCTTCCGTTTCAAACATTTTATAATTCTTGTTTATATGACACTGACTAGCATCTATACACCCTGCAATGTATCACACCAACATCTATCAAAGATAGCACTCTAAGTACAAACTCTAAGGAAACACCTAGCATATTATTCTGTAATCACAAATTTAGTTCACTGATTTTGGGGTATGTCTTAGGAATTCACTTTTAATAAAGAGGAAAATTTCTTCAGGAACCACCAGGATGCTAGAAGGAGCATTTAGTCCACTCCTGCCTCTGGTCAGGAACAGAATCGAATCACTCAGGGAGAACGGGGGTGCAGAGATTGAATATAAACAAAAATGTAACAAACCCAATATCCCAGGGCTTTGATGACATCAAGTTTACACATTGGACACGTTCGGTGATCCAAAAGCCATGGGTCAATGCATATTCTATGAAAAATATGCCTAAAAAAATTAAGTATGTGTTAATGTTTTAAAATAAATGTTTATATCTTATAAAGGAAACAACACATTCCACCAACTCATCTTCTCATTACAAGTTAAATGCCGTCAAATCAACATTCCAGTCTATCCATTTACCCTAGGTAGTCATCTATTCTATTTTTCCACGTTAAATAGAATCTGGCATGTAGAGGGAAATTCCCCCTTCGCTGCACAAAAATAACATGGCTTATTTTCACATCATGCTAGGATGTATTTTTATTTGGGAATAAACGTGGCCTAAGTAACCCAAGAGTGAACTGATAGTAACAAACTAATACTAAACTGATAGTATCTGATCTAAGTCTATAAAATGACTCCGGTGGAAATACAACAAAATATTAACAAGTCATCTTCGGCTTGCAGGCTAAAAAAACTCTTATTTTTTTGTCTTATATATTTTCGTAGCATCTACATTTTTCTAGAATGAACACATCGCTTTCAGAATCAAAAAAAGAAAAACCACATATGAATTTTCTTCTTTTACTGACCGTCCTCACTGGCTAACTTCCCCTCCTGTGTGATGAATCTACATTCTCTACCTGTACTGCAGGTGAGCAGCGGTGGGTATCAGAGCCACACAGATCAGGCTCAGACACCGGCTGCACGTCCTGATGCTGTGACTCTGAACTAGATCCTGAGGCCACTCTGCACCTACCCTGCTGCTCTTCTGAGGAGCAAACGTGTGATGTGGTTACAAGGCACAATAAATCCTCAGTAATTTTTCACTATCATTACTGTCGTCACTGTCTGAAGACCTTTCCTTCAAAGGGAAATCTGCCAGTGCAGTTAAAAATCACAGCATGTAAGGACATAACATGGTCCAGTCCAGCTTGTCTTGTGACCTTTCCATCCTCAAACTGAAACTGACCCACTGGAATCATTCTGAAAAAACAAAACCAGCACGTGGGCTTTATTCGGAAATTTGTTGATATAAATCGTAGGAGAAAACGGGGGTGGACGTAATAAAACCCCATGAAGGAGACCAGGATATGTGCCCATGTAAACCCGTCTGTTTATGAAGCTCCAGTGCAAATCCCAGCTCGGCCTTCAGGAGTATCTGGATTTCCTATAAAAGGAAATCGGCCTCAGGCTGCTCACTGTGTGCATCCAAGTCACAAAGACGTGCCCTAAGCCCGCCTAGAGTGAAAATTCTTGTCTATCTTAATAATTTTCTACAGGACACCATCACCCGACACTGACCCCAGTTCATTAAGTATCCACCACACCAACCCATATAAATGCCTGTAGGTTGAAGTTCACCATCTTCATGCAGGAAAATTAATTTTGTTATTCTCATCCTCATTCCTTCATTTCCTCTACAGAACTCCTGAGAACTTAATCTGCTATAAAGTACTGGGATAGACACAAAAACACTTGGCAAACATACAGCAAGACATAATTATATTTTAACTTGTGACCTGCTTCTAACAGGTGGGAAGTATAATTAACATTGACCAGCTTTAAAACATAATCTTTGTACACCTTTCTGCTAACAAAGCAATTTTTAAAAGAAGTTAATGAAGTATCTCATTATTAAAAAGGAAACATAACTTCCTGTTGCTAAAGAAAATAAATTAATGAAATAAGGGAGGAATATTTATTTCACACAACCCCCAAAAGAACCCAAACCCAGGGTGCAAATAACAGCAGAGCCTAATCTAAGAAAAAAGGCATCTCGGTAGAAAATAATAGACAAAGATACATAACCAGGAAATGTCTTTAAAAATAACATTTCTAGTCAATGTCTGGGAAAATGCTCACTAGTTCAAAACATTAAGTGTTAAAATATTTAAAAGTAAAAAAACCAGCAAAGCCGGAGCCACATCGGCTGGCTGCTCCTGGCCCTCGAGCCCAGGGCCTCCACCCATCCGAATTCCTCAATGTGTAGTATAGATTCCCAGGACCCTAACGAAGCCTTGCTTAAAGACTAAAAGCCAACCTATGACAAAAGGACATAATGGGTCTTAACGGTCACCTAAAGTCTCCAAGCAAAGCAATTTTAAAGTAAAACAGTACAGGAGGAGCCTTGAAGACTTCCAGCTTCTTCTCTAAAAGGTGAGATGATCACAAGATATCACCTGATAGCAAGGTCTTCATATCATGAAAAACATGTTCACTCTTTGGTCAGAAACCTGAAACTTGCCAGTAATTTTTAACATCTCAGGAAGTAAGAGAACGTACTTGCATGGCAGGATTCTGATAACATCCTTTCCTTTAAAATTTTCAATACACACTGCACAACTTTCAGCATCAACATCAATTCCCTGTAGAAAGAAGAGGAAAAAATTTACTATGTCCTTAGTATACAGTATACACTTGGTAAAACTCACTAGAACAACAAAAACAAAACAAAACCAAAACTCACTATAACCTGGGTAAAACAATGATGAATTCTACTCTACATTGGTACATCCTGAATTTAAACACAGATAATTTCTACTTGGTATTTATTTTTACCACTATCAAGGGATTTTTTTTAAAAGAATTTGGCTGAAAAAGAAAAAATTTCATCGTCTACCTAATCAGACACGAATTATGTTTAAATTCTAGGCTACTGTTCATTTTTTTAAGTGATCATATTTTAAGGGCTGTAGAAATGCAAATGCCTGCTTTATTATAATAAAATAAATTATTTTTCAAATGTAAAACAAAGAGAATGAATATCTAATTAGCTACTTGTTTTCTGGAATCATTAAAAACACAAAACAAAAGCACTTTCATTAGAATTTGTGAAAGAACAGAGTTATAACTTACAGATGAGAAAATGCAAATAGCTAAATATCTGAATGTATTCACCTCACTAGCAAAAAAAGAACCATAAATTAAAAGAAGTTATCTTTTTCATATATCAAGTTAATAAAGGTAAAAAGAAACAAAAATTGCTGGGGAAGAAGCAGTCTTGTGACAAAATTTCCACTTCTGAGAATCTGTGGGTCACAGACCTTTTTGGTGGTGTCAGCCCTTCCCCCACTTCCCTGGGTACCCCCTGGACATACCCACCTGGCTTCAGCCCATCAACCAAAGTAGGCATGGCCAGCCTGGTCACCTGACCCAAAACAGGCCAATGAGACTCTCTCTCCCAGGACTCTGGGATGGGGATTCAGGAGCTACCAATCAGTGTCTGCAACTTTAGCAAGTTAATTTTATGGGACACAGCTTCACAGTCATCATGGAATTCTTTAAAAATATCTTTAGCCACGTGGGTCACGTGTTAACAAGCAAGCAGTAAAAACTGATTTTACATGTAGATACTGCTATCAAAGATTGTATTAAAATTAACTTTGTAACAGCGCTTAAAATTATATGTTGCAACTATACATTATCACCTTTTTTCACATGCCATGCAAGGATGATGAAATAATTATTTCCCTAATGGTTTACAAGCTTATACATTACTGTGATCAAGTCCACAAGAAAAGAAAAATTAGAAAACAAATACAGTCTTCAGAACTGGACAAGGTGTAGATTGAAGAAAAAACACAGTATTTTTCTGTACAAGTTTAAAATGTAAATTGCCAGAAAATCCACGTGTGTACCTCATGGACCATTTACGGATCCTTTTTTTTTTAACCATTATTACTGACAACTTTCAAAAAACAGTCCATAGAAGCCTATTTTCAAAAATGTTCTGTACACGAAGAGAATGATATCAATTAATTTATGTTCTCAAAGACTCCATGCAGTAAATTACACACATATAAATCTATGTCTTCTCATATTTAAGGACAGATTTCCTGCCCCAGAGAGTAGAAGACACATTTCAAGAGGAACATAAAACTCCATGCTTGTCACAGAACTGCCAGCTGAATGCACAGTTTGTCCCAGGCATTTGCTGGGCTCTCTCCCCAGGGACCCTCGTGATTCGTAAATCAGATGTTAATCTTCCCATGAGATGGGAATTTTTTTAACTTTTCCTGTTTAATACATCTACATGGAAAGAAAGCAGGACCTTGCACCAACTATGAAAATTCACTGTTATTACAACGTAAGGCATTTGGGCAAGAATGCAGCAAACAATACAATTCCAAGAGTAGAATATATAACACATTCCACGTGAACCATTAATATCAGATTCCAAAGTTTTAAAATCAAAGGTCTATAAATTTAATGAGTGTTATTCTGAAGCTTTAATCCTTTAAGTAGGTCAGAGGAGGAGATGTGGACCCAAGTGCACTTACCGGGGAGTGGAGACTGGGGGGTCGGCATGGATGGACTACATCTCAACAACTCGGGGAGATAAAACAAAGATCCAAACAATGGAACCAACCCATAGCTATCTATGTCAACACAGCCATCAACATTTCCCAGCACGATAAACGGGCCATTAAGGGAATAACTATTCCTGCATTAGCAACTGTTTTCCTTTAAGGAATCTATCCTCTAAGAACCTGAGGTTCTGAGATTTCGTTGGGATTTGTCCTATTCCAAAAATGCTTCTGAACTCTGGTACGATTTTGGTCTTTTAAAAGTCTCAGGTTGGCCATGTGAAACGTTTCTTTTTTAAAAAGTTTTAAAAACATCTTTTCTCCCCTTCTCCACAAATCCCTGTATTTTCTCCCTGTAATTAAAGGAGTCTCAGAGAGAATGGACAGAGTGTGTGAGATTTAATGGAGATGGATTTAAGCTTCAGGGTCTCCAGTAGAGACCAGAGCTGCTTCAGAGTTACCTGTGTCTGACCGACAGGTGGAGGATGGACGTGTGGGCACTGTCCAGCCAGTGTGGCCACCTGAGCATCTGACATGTAGCCAGTGTGACTGAGGAACTGAGTTTTCAGTTTAATTTAATTCATTTAAATTCAGATAGCTGTATGTAGCTAGTGGTACCCTCCGGCAGCACAGGTCTGGAAGGCTCTCCACATATACAAGAGTGTTTCTGCCAACCCTTCTTTAAAATAAACACATACGTCATAGTTAACACTAACTCAGACTAGCCAAAACTCCATGATTGATACTGAGTTTAGACACATAAACAGATTTGTATTTTAGTCTAAACAAACAAACAAAAAACTATGAAAATATTACCTTTTCTCCATGCTTTACAGTATGAAGAGGAAGCTGCCCAATAAGTTTCTTTGTTTCTTTTCTATGGCTCTTAGGGAGGAAAAACATTATTATTATTGAAAATTTTAAGTCACTATTTAAAAAATTCATATATTATAATATAAGCAAGCTATGGAAAAATCTCATTTAAAAAGCAAAGTTAGATGAGTACAATGAAACTAATTTTAAGAAATTACCACTGAAGGGCTTCCCTGGTGGCGCAGTGGTTAAGAATCCGCCTGCCAATGCAGGGGACACGGGTTCGAGCCTTGGTCCTGGAAGATCCCACATGCCGCCTAGCAACTAAGCCCATGCACCACAACTACTGAGCCTGTGGCTCTAGAGCCCGCGAGCCACAACTACTGAGCCCGCGTGCCTAGAGACCATGCTCTGCAACACAAGAAGCCACCGCAATGAGAAGCCCGCGCACCACAATGAAGAGTAGCCCCCGCTCGCCGCGACTAGAGAAAGCCCACACGCAGCAACGAAAACCCAACGCAGCCAAAAATAAATAAATAAAATAAGTTTTAAAAAAAGAAATTACCACTTTAGTCGTAATGTACACAACAGCCACATGTTAACTTAAGGGCTGTTTTGCTGCTCAAGAATACTTATTTTCAACTCCATGTCTGAAGAAGAACCTTTTTTTTTTAACACCTTTATTGGAGTATAATTGCTTTACAGTGGTGTGTTAGTTTCTGTTGTATAACAAAGTGAATCAGCTATACATATACATATATCCCCATATCTCCTTCCTCTTGCATCTCCCTCCCACCCTCCCTCTCCCACCCCTCTAGGTGGTCACAAAGCACCGAGCTGATCTCCCTGTGCTATGCGGCTGCTTCCCACTAGCTATCTATTTTACATTTGGTAGTGTATATATGTCCATGCCACTCTCTCACTTTGTCCCAGCTTACCCTTCCCTCTCCCCGTGTCCTCAAGTCCATTCCCTATGTCTGCATCTTTATTCCTGTCCTGCCCCTAGGTTCTTCATGACTTTTTTTTTTTTTAGATTCCATATATATGTGTTAGCATACGGTATTTGTTTTTCTCTTTTTGACTTACTTCACTCTGTATGACAGACTCTAGGTCCATCCACCTCACTACAAATAACTCAATTTCGTTTCTTTTTATGGCTGAGTAATATTCCATTGTATATATGTGCCACATCTCCTTTATCCATTCATCTGTTGATGGACGCTTAGGTTGCTTCCATGTCCTGGCTATTGTAAATAGAGCTTCAGTGAACATTGTGGTACATGATTCTTTTTGAATTATGGTTTTCTCAGGGTATATGCCCAGTAGTGGGATTGCTGGGTCGTATGGTAGTCCTATTTTTAGTTTTTTAAGGAACCTCCATACTGTTCTCCACAGTGGCTGTATCAATTTACATTCCCACCAACTGTGCAGGAGGGTTCCCTTTCAGAAGAAACCAATCTTACGTTTAATCACTGGTAAGAACGTCATCAGCTGAGCAGGGGGCTCCATACGCTCATCGGCTAACGTCCCTAAAAGGGCAGAGGCTTCCTAGTCGGAGGCTGAAGATGACCCAGAAATGACCATCTACTGCCCGCAGAGCCAGGACGGGGCGGTTCTCAAGACAACAGGTGAGCGGGGAACCCAGAGGGCCCTGCTCTCCCCGGTTACTGAACCAGTGTCTCTGCACATAAATGGCTCTGAACACGGCTCCACCATGGAGACAGGGAGGCCCGTTCTCCTTCGAAACACAGAACCAGGTCCCCCCACCTCATGCCTTGCTTTTTTGTCATCCCTTTACATCTGGGAAGCACAGAGGGTCTCTGCAGAAGTGAAACATGACCCGATTTCCCACAGAACAGAAAGTTTAATATATTCTAATTTAAAACTTATTTCAAAACCCCCCCTGGGCTGCCCTGGTGTGGTGGCGCAGTGGTTAAGAATCCGCCTGCCAATGCAGGGGACACGGGTTCAAGCCCTGGTCCAGGAAGATCCCACATGCCGCGGAGCAACTAAGCCCGTGCGCCACAACTACTGAGCCTGTGCTCTAGAGCCCGCGAGCCACAACTACTGAGCCCGCGTGCCACAACTACTGAAGTCCGCGCACCTAAAGACCATGCCCCGCAACAAGAGAAGCCACCGCAATGAGAAGCCCGCGCATCACAATGAAGAGTAGCCCCCGCTCGCCGCAACTAGAGAAAGCCCGTGCGCAGCAACGAAGACCCAACGCAGCCAAAAATAAAAATAAAATAAATTTATTAAAAAAAATCCCATATTAATACTTAAATACTGTGAGTGATAATGAAATTAAGAATACTGTCCAATAATTTCAAGCAATATATATATAGGAAATATTTACAAACTATCTTTTAAAAAGCAAAGTTAAAGAGAGACAATTACCTGACTTCCAAACTGTGCGCCAGTGTATAGGAAGCGCTGTATATAGTAAAATATTAGCCAGGCTAACGAGATGATCATCATGGTGATGAAGGCGATGGCCACAAACACCACGGACTGACCGCTGATGAACTCCTGTACGTGCCGGGTGCCGAGCCCTATGGTCACTGTGACCGGAATGTCTTTCTGCACCAGATCCACAATTTCTCTTCCTTTTGGGTAGCTAACCATAATGACTACTGTATTTCCTGTTCCTGTAGGAAAGAACAAAGGAATCAATATGAGGAACACAAAATAAGATACAGAGAAAGTATGGCTCCATGCACATACAACCAAGAACTGTGATAAAATGGATAATTTTCTAGGAAAACCCAAGTTACCAACACTGGTCTCCAAGGAGAAAACAGACTGATTGCATAAGTAGAATAAATCACTAAGAACTACCCCCTAGAAAGCAAGAGCCGCCCCGGCCCCTGTTCAGTTTCACAGGTGAGCTCTACCCCCAAAACCTTTAAAGAACAAGTAACATCAATGACATTTAAAGTGCTCCACAGCAGATTGAAAAAAATAAAAAGAAGTCTTAAAATTATTTCTAAGGTAATAGAACCAAGCATGGTAGCAAAAATCCAACATAAGAACCACACAGACCAATTTCAACTTGTGACTATTAATACGAATGCCTAAGCACACCCATTAACTCAGGGAGGCAATCGGAGAAGTTCCACTATGTTCGGTATTTCATTTTGTTCTGAGGACATCAGCAGACATAAGACAAAAAAATAAGAGAAATAAACAAGGGATAAAATGGCCAATTTTACATGAATCTATAGATTAATTTTTTAAAATTATCAATGGGATTTCAAAAACCTTAAAAATTCTGCTTCTAAAGCTCATTTAGGGGAAAAATAATAAAGAACAATCAGGAAAACTTTGTAAACAGTAAAACCTGGACTAGCCTTTGTTGTCAAAGTAATTAAAACAGTGTGGTGGTAGCATATGAAGACAACCAGAATGGTACAGAATAAGAAGCCCAGAAACTAGACCCAAATACATGAAAGAATTCAGTAAATGATGAAAGTGGAATTTCAAATCAATGGGGTAAAATGGATTATTTTTTTAAAAAACAGTGTGGGCGCAACTGAGTATCACCTGAGGCTAAAAAAGCTGCATCCCTTCTTTGCAACTTAAGCCAAAATAAATTCTAACCAAATCCAAGATTTAAATATATAAAAAAGAGAAAACATAAAAGAGCCAGAAGAAACATGGGAATTAAAAAATAACTAATATTGGGGCTTCCCTGGTGGCGCAGTGGTTGAGAATCTGCCTGCCAATGCAGGGGACACGGGTTCGAGCCCTGGTCTGGGAAGATCCCACATGCCGCGGAGCAACTAGGCCCGTGAGCCACAACTACTGAGCCTGCGCGTCTGGAGCCTGTGCTCCGCAACAAGAGAGGCCGCGACAGTGAGAGGCCCGCGCACCGCGATGAAGAGTGGCCCCCACTCGCCGCGACTAGAGAAAGCCCTTGCACAGAAACTAAGACCCAACACAGCCAAAAATAAAATAAATAAATAAATTTTAAAAAAAAACAAAAAACAAAAAACTAATATTGAAGGAAAACCTTTCCAAGTGTTAAAAATCACCTCGAAACTTCTTTAAAAAAAAAAGAAAAAGATTTGAGCAACTAACCAATTATATAAAAACAAAAATTTTCTGCACTGGCTACAAGAGAGGAAAATCAAGGACTCAAGATCAAAAGAGCAACTGGTCAATAGGGAAAAAAATACATGGAACATAACAAAGACAAAAAGCTAATTTCCTATAAGAAAAAGAGCAGCAGAAAAACAAAGAAAATTAAGTCAGTTTGCAGAAAACACAAATGGGTTTAAAAAAAAAAACAGCATCTTTAGTGACATATAATTCACATGCCATAAAATTCATTCTTTTAAATAAGTGTACAATTCAATGGTTTTTAGTATAGTCACAAAGGCTGTGCAACCATCACCACTACCTAATTCCATAACATCTTCATCACCCCCAAAAGAAATCCTGTACATATTAGCGATCACTCCCCCCAGAAAGGATTTAAACATATGAAAAGTCATGGTACAAATGAAAACACACCTAAAAGATTGGCAAACATCAAAAAGTCTGATACACCATATCAGCAAGAGCAAGTACAAACGGGCACTCTTGCTGGGGGAGTGAATTATTACAACCTGGTATGGAGAGCAACAGCTACTAAAAGTCTTTAAATGCACATGTCTCCCTGACCCGGCAATTCCAGATCCAAGAAACTAATTCCACAGATATACTTATGTATGTACACAGGAGGAATCCATAAAGATATTTATTGTCAGTGTTTTTTCTAAAATTTTGCTATCACAGCCTAAATGTCCATCAGTGGGATTTCCCTGGTGGTGCAGTGGTTAAGAACCCATCTGCCAATGCAGGGGACACGGGTTCGAGCTCTGGTCCGGGAAGATCCCACATGCCTCGGAGCAACTAAGCCCGTGCGCCACAACTACTGAGCCTGCGCTCTAGAGCCCGCGAGCCACAACTACTGAGCCCACGTGCCTAGAGCCCGTGCTCCACAACAAGAGAAGCCACTGCAATGAGAAGCCCGCGCACCGCAACGAAGAGTAGCCCCCACTTGCCGCAACTAGAGAAAGCCTGCTCGCAGCAACAAAGACCCAACGCAGCCAAAAATAAATAAATTTATTTATTTATTTATTAAAAAAATAAAAATATAAATGTCCATCAATAATAGTTATATAATTTACAGTACATGTACACAGTCTGAGGCAGCAGCTCTGTTAATAGTGACGGCAGTCAAGACACAAGAGGAAAAAAGCCGCACGTAAAACTGTGTGGACAAGAGTTCTACGTGGCGGTATCAGTACAGATCCCCCTGAAAGCTACCCCAGAGCCTGCGGACCCTGACTGCCTCCGGGCGGGGGGAGAGCCGGACACAGGAAAAATTCTCTATCAGGTGTACATGTTACCTATTCAAAAACTAACTTACAAAGTACATTTAAAGACTGTTCTCTGCCATTACACTGAAACCACATTCTAACACTATTTTATTATAAAGAGAAATTTAATCTGTAGCAAATCCGCCCCCGGCCGTGGGGATTTAGTTACTGAAAGCCCAGAAGGGCACCCTTCTCAGGTGACTGCTGTCTGGAGGCCGATCCTATGACCCAGCCCTAAAAGTGTTACTTGGCCAGCACCCTAGCTGTCTGAGCACTCACGCAGTCTACTACGTCATCACTGGGGAGACTTAATAAGGAGCAAGGCATTTCCTGCCTTCAGGGAAATAAACATCTCGTAGCCGAGAAAGACAAATACAGAAACAATTAGGATACTTATACCACTTATGATTACGTGGTGCTTTATAAGCTGAAAGCCCTTTTCATAAATTAAAAAAAGTTTCCTTTCGTGGAAAATTTCAAGCACATGCTAAAGTAGAAAGGAGAGTATAATGAAGCCCATGTACCTGTCTCACTTTTATACAGAAAACAAAATGTTGCTATGCTACAGTTACAGTTACAGTTTCTGGTACTGATGATAGAATGACCTTTCTGTGTTAATGGGGAAAACCAGCTCTGAAGTACTTTCACATCTGTCTCTCACTTGAGGCAGAAAGAGGCGAGTAATCATTTTACAGACGAGGGCTAAAAACACTATCATGTGTAAAATAGCTAGCTAGTGGGAACCTGCTGTACCCACCAGGAGCTCAGCTCAGCTCGGTGCTCTGTGATGACCTAGATGGGTGGGATATATGTATACATATAGCTGACCCACTTCATAGTACAGCAGAAACTAATACAACATTGTAAAGCAATTATACTCCAATTAAAAAAAAAAAAAAAAGTTGCTCAATGTCACACACCACCTGGAAAAACCAGTTCCAGGGTCCTGAAGCCCCAGCTCCTACGTGTACCTCTGCCCTGCCCCCTCATTCGGAGGGACACAGGCTTCAAGGCCACCGGGCTCACATCTCCCTCTGACAACCACTGCCTGGGTGCTCTGAGAGTTTTTGTTCAGCTATAAAATGGGGATGAGAATTTTTCTATCTGGGGCTGTCGCTTATTTAACGAGAACGTGGAATAACAAAAAACTGCGGAAATGAACTGATCATTTTGTCTGGGGAGGGAGGGAACTTCTTCCCTAGGAAGTCAGTGCATCTTGACGGATAGGAAGAGTTCCCAAGCAAAAGAAGGGAGACTTCTTGGCTGTGAAACCATCATAAGAGCATATTTGGAATGGTGACTGGCCCAGTTTGGTTAGTGACTAAGTACACATAAAGGTATCCTGCTTATCTCATTAGCCCCCGTGCCTCACGTAGAACCTGGCACATAGTAACTATTTAATAAATATTTGTTGTCTAAATGAGTGAGAGGTGGGGAATGAGCTGAGAACACCTGAAACCTCAAGGGAGGGGCTGCAGACAAGCAGTGATTATCAGGAGGACACCTGGGACAGAAAAGATCTCCAGTATCAATCTGAAATTTTTCACCTAGGAAATTCTTAGTTCATTAAGTTACAAGAAATTTTTAAAAATAAAATAAAATACTGAGTGCTAAATTTTGCTACACTCTAATTATAGCAGCAAGATTGCTTCTGGGAACTACTCTAAATTTAAAAACTCAGAATGAAGACTTCTTCGATCCCGTGATTGGCTCTTCTGGGACATGTGTGGGATGAACTGTTGGCCGGGCAGTCGAGTAAACATGCACCAGCTCAGGGTCACTGGGTGCACAACCCCAAGGGGTGCCGGACACAGGCCCCACGTCTGGCCCTGCCCGCCCCTCCGGATGTACCGGGGGCCAGTCCTAGAGAGCCCTAGTGGCACGAGAGAGCAAGTCACGGCTGACTGCCAAACCAAACGTTTTGCCTGTGCCTTCTTCAGGCACAGACGCTCAGAGTCTTGGGACGGGGGAGAAAAAGCCCTTTGAATGTTTTTCTTCCCCAGGCCTCAGTGCTACCAATCACACTTGACCAAAAAAGGTCACCTTGTGCAATGCCCGCCCTTCCCCAAAAGAACCTACAGACCTCACCGCTGAACTCCTTGAAGGCAGTCTGTTGTATTTCTGTCTTAGACACTGGCATCGCATAAGGTCTCAAACAGAGCACACGATCATAAACCTACTTGAGAAATAATAGTTCCCCTTACCACCTTGTCAAAAACAAACAAAAAATGTAAAAAGAAAATCTGTTTTGGTCAATAGCTTCAACATTCTGGAGGGTCACGTTTGAGTCTAGTGTACCATTCCTCCTCCCTAGGAAACTATTTAAAGTAGATTTCAACATTCTCTTGAAGGAGATGGGAACTACTAAAATATTTAAAGTAGTGGCTTAGATTTCTGTTCTAGAAGACTGATGCAGGCAGCGAGAAATACATTTTAAATCTCCAACGAAGAGAATCCCATGACCTTTCAGGTTTTCTTTTTTCCAATAACTTAACTTTCATATTCTCTCCATCCCTCCCACCCCCCTCCCCAAACCTGGAGAATTCCTGGTCAAATCTTTAAGATGCAGCAATGCCTCTGAAGTACACCTCTTTCTACCCTCCTGCTAGAACGTCTTCCTGGGCCCCTCCCCCTCACTAGACAAGGACTGCAGTTCTTATTTATTAGTTTTTGCGCTCAGCATCACACAGTGATGGCCCAACAGAAGGGTTTCTGTACAAATGAATCAACCTGAAAAACTGGTTTACCTTCCGGTATTATCCTTGAACTGACCCAATAAGGAGAATTATCAGAGACTCCCTTTGCAGGGGAAATAGTACACCAAATATGAACGGAAACGTCTCCAAAATGTGAAGCTATCATGCGAACAGAAATGTCTTTATAGTTGGCTAGGATGAGTTAGGAGGACTCAAAAATATATGCACTTCTCTTCTTGGAATTTCACATTTTGTTTTGGATAATCTGGCTTGCTCAAGAATATTTTGTATTTGTTGAGTACAGTACTCAACAATCTTACTGCGAACTCTTTGCAGTTTTCCCGAAAGCCTCACTTTGTCACCTCAGGCCTTCAGTCCTTTCCGGGGCCACTCCCTTCACCCAGAAGGTTCTACAGCCCCACTCCACCCCGCATACCACACACACACTCAGATACCTTCATCAGCTTAAGCTGTGCTTCAACACTCCATCTGTCTGGGAACTGTCTGAGTTAATCCACCTGCTATGAGGCTGTGAGGTGCCATCTCTTCCTAGGGCACCAAAATACATTCTAGTCTCAAATCTAAATGTTTAGATCATTTGTGAGAGTGCAGCATTCAAGATCATTGAGCATCATTCACTCATAAAAGACTATTTACCATGCTCTGCAAACACAAAACGCACCTCTCTCCTGAGGTAAGGATTTCTTATCACCTGTGTCATCTCCCTCCACCCCAACTCTGGCCCCTTCCCCAAACACACCTCTAAGCCCTGCTGGTACTTGGCACTCAGTAAACTGCTGACAGAACTAAACTGCCAGTCTAAACAGCCACTCAAGATGTCAGCTAAAGGATCAGCCTGGTGTTAACCAACCATCACCACATCGAGGCCGACCCTCTCCAAAAGCTTCCATTTCAGTGGTCTGACTTACATCAATTTTTACTTTTCTTGGTCAAACTGACTTCTAATCATCTTTGCGCTATCTCTGCATCGGATGCCCTTCCTTTATGCTTTCTAAGTACCTGTGCATATAATTCTGTCGAGGTCCAAACCACATTGCCTGGAAAGGTCTGTTTATCGCTCCCACTAGGCTGGGAACTCCTCAAAGTCCGGCACACGTCTAGGCGTTTCTACCCCCAAGCAGGCGCCATACTTGGCCCAGACTGGCCGCTGTATATCCATCTGCCAAAGTAAAGGGAACCAACCTTGGGCATTAGGGTGACGGTCCTTACAGCTATCCTGATGGAATATTATCTTAAAGTCATGATTTATTTTAGAACCACAATAAAATACTGATTTAAATCCAAAATGTCTTGTACTGGATTCTAGTAGTCAAGCAACAGGTCTAAGAAAAACTGGTGAAATTCTGAGACTTGGGAGGAGACTATCGTGATTGGAGTTTACAAGCAGCCACCTCGACCTGTCCTGTGGAGCCCCGCACAGACGCGCTGACCAGTGCTTTACACCGGCCCTGTCCACACTCTGACAAAACACGAGAAAGCAAAGTCTGAGCTGCCGTCAACGTTCTGCGTAATGTTTCAAATTCAAGTCCGTCAAAGCTGGCTCCTCTTCTGACTTAATTCCACTCACTCCACTCTTAAGTCTAGTCCATTCTCAAAAAGCCATGAAACATCTGTACCCTTGTCCCCAGTGGGGCCACCTTCTGAGAATGAGGGTCATTCTTTTCCGTTTCTAGTGACCACTACGGTATAGGCCCTCACATTTCTACCTGGTCTAAGTGGATTCCCTGTTTCCAGCGTGTCCTCTGTGTAACCCATTGGTCACACTGCACCAAATTCACCTCCCTTTCAGTCAGCGGTTCAAAACATCGGATGCTACTGTCATCCCCTCTGCCCCCGGACATCTGGCAATATCTGGAGACATTTTGGGTTGTCACAACTGGAATCTCGTGAGTAGAGGCCAGGAAAGGCCCCTGCAACAAAGAATGATCTGGCCATAGATCACCGTGTTACCATGGGCCAGTCATTTAAGTTCTTTGGGCATCGGTTTCCTCATCTGTAAAACGGGGTTAAAGTACCCGCCTCCAAGGGCTGTCGGGAGGAATAAGTGGAGAATACCGACTCTGCACTGGGAACTTTCATACATTTTTTTAAAAATTCCTAATGCTGTTACTTTTGTCTTTTTTCTCAAACAGAATTATTCTCACAGTAAAAAGGCTAGAACGGACACTAATAATGGCAACAGAAGCTCACAAGAAGAAGATGTAAAATAAATACCAATTCGGTGTTTTCTGGGCCTGGAGAGATTATATGTCAATAATCTGGAGTGGAAGCTCTTTCCCAGGGCATTCTGGGCCTGGGTGTTTTCTGGGCCTGGATAGATTATATGTCAAAAATGTAAGCAAGCAAGGTTACTGAACCATGGTTAGAACAAGTGCAATTAGCCTGGAAGGACGTGAATGTCACTACCAAAAAATGCAGTAAACAGATTTAGAAAACTGTAGGCTGATGGGCCTGCCATGGAAAAGAAAAAGTCCCCATTACGATGTCACTCAGAAGGGACCGCAAGGACCCAGCACCAGAGAACCCTCACATACTGCCCCCTTTTCTTTGGCAGACGCCTGTCCACAGGATGCATCTGGAACGCTGTGTGAACTCTGACAGAACTTCTCACGAGAGGCTTGTAGAAACATGACTCGGGTACAGTGACAACTGGAATAACTGCACCAAAGGTGGTGCATCGCCCGGTGCCACCACGGGAACATCTGCTCCCGTTTCCTCCCCAAACCCACTTCCTCTCTGTTGCAACTGAGGAATTTCCCCTCTCCTATCTGAGGGCAACCCCTCCACGAGTATCCTGGACCCGGCCGCTGTCCTTCTCAAAAACCTGACTCTGTTACCTCTTCTCCATCCTACACCTCTACCAGATCACTCCCATCCAACTTCAAGATGCCTCGCTGCCATCCAGCCCACCCTTCCCTGCCCTACGGTTTCCACCCACTTTTTAGCACCTCCCCAGCCCTTGCCGTCAACCATCTTGAAAGCGTGGTTCTAACACTCTCACTTCCTCACCTCTCAACAAAATTCCGTTCCCTCGTTCTGCTAAAATAGGCCAAATCCAAAGTCACTCTTCTGTCCTCATTGTACAGGTGTTCTGAACTTACATTCAAGAAGCCAAAACAGAACAAAAACCAAAAGCACAGGAAAAAGGATGTCTGACTTGCAGCAGCAGAAACTCTCTAAAGAGATTTTAATCCCAGTAAGTTCAGAATGAGTCGTGTTCTTAGAAGGCCTTCCGACTCTGCCGTGTACTGGTAGAATATCACTTGGAATTCAGTTCTGAGCATGATAACGTTGCAAAATGCACCTTTTAAACTTTCATGACTGCTTGACAATACAACCCGTTGCCCCAGAGAACAGTGTGTGGGAAGGGTCACCTGGCAAAGAGCAAGATTTCTTTTTTTTTTTGGCCAAGCCATGTGTCTTGTGGGATCCTGGTTTCCTGACTAGGGCTCGAACCTGTGCCCTCTACAGCGGAAGGGCAGAGTCTTAACCACTGCACCACCAGGGAAGTCGCAAGAGAAAGATCTTTTCCTGCATGATCACAACTTTAAAAATTTCAACTAAACTCAAGTCTCAAGCAATCTGATTGGCAGTGGAGCCAGTATTATAACCTTCTATTTAGCAAGTGAGAAAACATACCCCAACTTAAGGCCAGGTTTTCTGACTCAGCTGAATCCAGACTGTCCCACTCAAAAGTTCAGAATACTGACATGTTTTATGAAAGTGAAGACACCAGAGTGTCACCAAGCCACCACCTTACGTGGTGAAGGGAGAGCCAGACCCTGGAACGCCCTGGGAAAGAGCTTCCACTCCTGCCCCACCTGACTTTGGGGAACGCCGAATGGCAAGGGATCCATGATTAGGAATCATGAGACTTTCCGCCAACGAGGACCACAATCCTCCTCCTGCGAGCTTTAATTTCTTCCGTTCTCCCCATCACCCTCCTGCACAGCGCACCTCCCTCCACTTGGAAGGGCCCAGGGAGATGATCTAATCTTGCCCTTAGGCTCGCCTCCCTCCTAAGAGCCCCCGGGGGTCACACCGAGCCAACCTAGCGCTTCCCTCGTAGTTCCCTTCGGCCAGAGCCCATCGCCGCCGCCCCTCGCGGTCCCGCCGGAGGGCCGGGCGGTCGGCCGGGACCGCGGCGCACGGACGCCCCGCCCGTCCCCGCGCCCCGGCGGCTCACCCGCGTGGGACATGGGCGCGGTGAGGTTCCCGTGGCGCTCCTCGTTGTACAGGACCACGGCCGAGGCGTTCCGCCGCGCCGCCGCCAACACCTTGTCCTTGAAGGTGCAGCCCCCGCGCGCCACCAGCGCGACCCAGGGCGCGGCCCCCCGGCCGCCGGGCACGAGGAAGCGCGTGCGGGGCGCGCAGCCCTCGGGGTCGCGGTCCTCGGCGCGCGGGACGCCCACCAGGCCCCGCGCGCCCTCCTTGGGCGAGCTCTCGCCGAAGCGGCCGCTCTCCGAGACGCTCCGCACGCTCCGGTTGGTCTGCGGGTCCACGTACTCGGTGCTCACCACGGCCGAGTACCACTCGAGCGCCCGGCCCCGGGCCCCGGGCGCACACAGGGCCAGCGCTAGCAGCGCCAGCGCGCCGCGGGCCTCGGGCCGCCGCCGCCGCCACGCCATGGCCCCGCCGCCGGGCTCACCGGGAGAGGGCCGGGCGGGAGACGGAAGGCGCTGGCGTGCGAGGCCGCCAAAAAGCACGGAGAAATCGACGCCAGCTGCCGAGCCCGGGAAGACCCAGTCCCGGCGGCGGGAGGGGCCGCGGCGCACGCGCACCTGGAGGAGCGGCGGGAGGGGCGGGGCGAGGGCGGGGCCGGCGGGCGGGGCCGTGGCGCACGCGCACCTGGCGGGGTGGCGGGGGAGGGGCCTTGACTGGCCCCGCTCCCCGCTCTGAGCCAGGCGCGACGCATGCGGGCGCGGGACCACCGAGTGCTTTTACAGAGTGTCGCCAGATTCCTGCGGCCCGGTGGTCCTGGGACCCCGGGACCCTGCGGTCCGAGGCGGGGATATGGGAAGTGACCGCCCGAGAAACGGGAAACTTCTCCGCGAGCCGGCCAAGAGGCGCGGGAGCCTGGTTGTGTAAAATCGCTGAACGGATGTTTATGAAGAATTCACTGTGCAAGGCCCGTGGCAAAGGCCTTGCTTGTCTAAAACATTGAAAAACAGCTTAAAAACTCCAAAGCTGCACAGATTTTCCAGATACTTTCTGTTACCGATTTTGTATGCTAATTGATTTTTGTATTTTGTGTATAGTCTGTAACATTGAAGTGAGTGCATCAAACTACTTGTATAGGTGAGCGTTGGAATGCTACAGCAGTAAACATATAAAAAGAGAAAATGTATTGTTTGGAAATAAAAACTGGGTGACAGTCCACATGAAACTGCCTTGGAAAGGAAGCCTTACTGCTACAGGAAAAGAAATTTAGAACACTGATTTCTGAGTGATTCGTCTTCCTTCTTTGCACAAGAACCTTCTTTGCAGGAAGTAGGTTGCTGTCACTCACACCAGGCGTTTTGTTGGGCCTGACACCCTCTTCTGTGTCCTCTTTGTTATAAGTCTTTCTTGGACTGCATTTTAAAGCTCTGCTCCAAAATGCAGCCCACAACCCGTAAGTTCTCCTTGAAGTTGGATCTCCTCTCCCTTTTCCATTAGGAAACTAATTTTAAAAGGCTGAAAGGACCCCAAGGCTTGAGGCCTTCCCCTTGTCCCAAGCCTAGAATAAAGGAGATAAGTTATGGTGGTCATGGCAGGCTAGGGAACAGGTCCTAGGACCGCCCCCCCCCCCCATGATATGCTCTACAAGCAAAACAAATACTTGTAGTTCCCAGAACAGGTGTTTGCCCTTTCATGCTACGTCTTGCACATTGATTTCTTTCTTCCTGAGATTCTCCTGCTCCCGGCTCTTGTCCTGGCAAATGCCATCTTCGCCTTCAAGGTTTAACTCAAAAGCTATTTCTTCTGTGGAACCTTCCCTGGTTCCTAAAAGCAAACTTGGGTGCCCCTAATTTCCCTGCTGCTTGTGTATGTTTTGCTTACTCATCAATGTTGTACCAGCAATACCGCTTTCCAAATACAGTTTTTTGTCTTCTTATAATACTGCGAGTTTCCTGAGGGCCAGGATTGTGTCTTTGCTGGTTTCACGAGCCTCCCTCCGCTAACACAGCATCATGTGTGTAATCCATGTTTGTTAAATAAGCAAAATAGCTCTTTTGTACTGTTTGAGTTAAAACTCTTATGATTACTTACAGGTTTGTTGCTCAGAGGAGTTCACAGACTAATAGGAACAGGCTTGCAGCTGTTGAGCCCTTGGACCCACCCCAGCTTCTTGGTTTTAATTTTCTCCCTCCCAGCTTCAGGCCTCAGCTAGTTCCCACCCCCAACCCCTAACCCCCAGCCCCGTCCAAAGCTGCAACCACGGGCAGCACCGGACATTTAGGTTATTATCAATCTTGTCATTGCAAACAATTTTGCACAGATGCCAGTTTGCACATTTATCTGTAGGATAGATTTCTAGAAGTAGAATTGGTGAGTGCAAAGGTCAGTACATTTGCAATTTTGGTAGAGGTTTTACCAAACTCCACAGAGGTTTTCCTGTGCTTCACAGAGGTTTTACCAAACTCCGTTCCACCAGCAGTGTCTGAGAGTACCCTTCGATGTAGTGTGTTAGCAAACTTTTTGAACTTTGCCAATAGGACAGGTAAATAATATCAGAAAGGTTGTGTTTGGGTATGCATCTTTTTACTGCTTTTTATTCAAATTGACACCCTGCTCCCTTTTTATTTTGCTGTTGATCATTACTGAGAATCAGATGAGGAATTTAAAAAAATAACAATCATGAGAAAGTTCTCAGTTATTTTGTTCCTGATTCCTGGTTAAGTCAGTCGTTCTCAGCTTGGCTATACCTATGAATCTCCTGGGGTGTTTTTTTAAAAAAAATCCTGGGACTTCCCTGGTGGTCCAAAGGGTAAGAGTCCGTGCTCCCAATGCAGGGGGCCCGGGTTCTATCCCTGGTCAGGAAACTAGATCCCACATGCATGCCACAACTAAGACCTGGTACAGCCTAAAGAAATAAATAAATAAAAATTAAAAAAATTTTAAAATACCAGAGCTGAAACCATTGTATGTGACACTGCAATGGTGGATATGTGACATTACACAATTGGCAAAACCACAGAATGTACAACACAGAGTGAACCCTAATGTACACTAATGACTTTAGTTAATAATAACATATCAGTATTCATCAATTCATCAATCATCAGTTGTAATAAATATACCACACCAATGCAAGGTATTACTACTAGGGGAATGGTGCAGGATGGGGGAGGGAGTATATGGGAACTCTTTGGACCTTCTGTTTAATTTTTCTGTAAACATACAAGTGCTATTCATTAAAAACAAAAACAAAACTCCAGACCCACTTCCCTTAGAGATTCTGATCATTGGGAGTGGAGCCAGGCCGAGGTAATCGTTTAAAAAAATCTCAGGTGTTGCAAATACCCAGCATTGAGCTACTGCCTTAAAATGATACTTGAAGCTCCAACAAGCTTTCATCCAGGTCCCAGGCCAGACCAGTTAAATCAGATTCTCCAGAAATGGGGCCGAGGCATCCTTAGTTTACAAAAAGGTCCCTAGATGACCGTAATGTGCAGTCAGTTCTAGTTTGAAAGCAGCTGGGCAATGGTTCAACCCTGGCTTGAGCCCAGAAGACTCTGAAGGGGGCATGTACTTCCTCTTTGCAAGTACATAGGTCAAGGCAAGCAACAGAGGGTAGCCACAGTTGGTTCTAGTGGTTCTCAAAGGTGGTCCTCGGACCAGCATTATTGGCATCACCTGAGAATTTGATAGAAATGCGAAGTCTTGGGCTCCACCTACTGAATCCTAAACTGGGGAGTGGAGGGCGGTGAGCAAAGAGGGCCCAACTGTCTGTGTTTGGATAAGCCCTCCAGGTGACTGATGCACACCCACATTTGAGGACCACTGCCCTAATGTTATAAAACAGTTTTTTCTGGTACCTGGATTTTGACCTTGCCCCTTGGGAAATGATAAGCTGTAGCGTTATCCTTATACTATATGACATCCTTTCCAAGAGCCCCCATGTTAGCTGTAATATTATTCTTAATAGAGTTCCAACTTCAAAGTTGTAATTAAGAAACACTTATTTAAATGTGTAATATACAAAAGTTAACTTTATTCACACCAGAGACTTTATTATTATTATTTTTTATTTTTATTTTTTTAATTTTATTTATTTATTTATTTATTTTTGGCTGTGTTGGGTCTTCGTTTCTGTGCGAGGGCTTTCTCTAGTTGTGGCGAGCGGGGGCCACTCTTCATCGCGGTGCGCGGGCCTCTCACTATCGTGGCCTCTCTTGTTGCGGAGCACAGGCTCCAGACGCGCAGGCTCAGCAATTGTGGCTCACGGGCTTAGTCGCTCCGTGGCATGTGGGATCTTCCCAGACCAGGGCTCGAACCCGTGTCCCCTGCATTGGCAGGCAGATTCTCAACCACTGCGCCACCAGGGAAGCCCACACCAGAGACTTTAGTTGTGTTACCTAGATAGCCCTTTTTTTTTTTTTTTTTTTTTTTTTTTTTGCCTGTATCTGGATAGAGATTTTTTCACCTCTACAGATATTTTGACTTTTTCAAAATAGTATTAATTAGGAAAGTTGTAATTCTGCATAGGCCCCACTCAAATAACACTGTATAAATGAACCTAGTACTACCTATCAATGTGATTGAAGATTTTCTTTTTCAAAGTGTGCAAAAAAATCCCTAATGAAGAAATACCTTAGAGGGTGAGGTTGATAAAAGACAGAAAGTGTCAATCATTACCCCCATTAAAGAATTTTGTATTCATCGAGATGGTTCTTTTTCTCATTTTTTGACTTTATAATACATGTAGTGGGGAAGTGTCTCAGTTTACAATTTTACAATCTCAGGTATGCAAGAATTCTTCAGTTCTTTGTTCTTTTGGGTGGTGGTCTAATTAAACAATTGCTTGTCTAATTGCTCTAGCTAGGACTTCCAAATACTATGTTGAATAAAAGTGGCAAGAGTGGGCACCCTTGTCTTGTTCCTGATTTTAGAGGTAAAACTTTCAGCTTTTCACCTTTCAGTATGATGTTTACTGTGGGCTTGCCATATATGGCCTTCACTGTGTTGAGGTACGTTCCCTCTATGCCTGTTCTGTTGAGAGTTTTTATCATAAATGAATGTTGAATTTTGTCAAAAGCTATTTCTGCATCTCTTAAGATGATTATATGATTTTTATCCTTCATTTTGTTAATGCAGTGTATCACACTGACTGATTTGTGGATGTTAAAACAGCCTTGCATCCCCAGAATAAATGCCACTTGATCCTTTAATGTATTGTTGAATTTGGTTTGCTAATTTTTTTTTTTTTTTTTTGGCTGCATTGGGTCTTCGTTGCTGTGCACGGGCTTTAGTTGCAGCGAGTCGGGGCTACTCTTCGTTGTGGTGCGCGAGCTTCTCATTGCAGCGGTTTCTCTTGTTGCGGAGCACGGGCTCTGGGCGCACGGGCTCAGTAGTTGGGGCGCACGGGCTTAGTTGCTCCGCGGCATGTGGGATCTTCCCTGACCAGGGCTCAAGCCCGTATCCCCTGCAGTGGCAGACAGATTCTTAACCACTGCGCCACCAGGGAAGCCCCTGGTTTGCTAATGTTTGTTGAGGAGTTTTGCATCTATGTTCATCAGGGTTATTGGCCTGTAATTTTCTTTTTTCTTAATGGAGTCCTTGTGTGGTTTTGGTATCAGAATAATGCTGGCCTTGTAAATGAGTTTGGAAGAGTTCCCTTCTCTTCTATTTTTTGGAAGAGTCTGAGAAGGATTGGTATTAATTCTTCTTTGAGTGTTGGATAGAATTCACCAGTGAAGCCGACTGGCCCTGGACTTTTGTTTGTTAGGAGAGGTTTGATTACTGATTCAATCTCCTTGGTAGGAATTGGTCTGTTCAGATTTTTTATTTCTTCATGATTCACTCTTGGTAGGTCATATGTTTTTAGGAATGCATTCATTTCTTCTAGGTTGTTCAATTGTTGGTGTATAACTGTTCCTGGTAGTCTCTTATGATCCTTTGTATTTCTGTGGTATCAGTTGTAATATCTTCTCTTTCGTAGAAAACCCTAAAGACTCCATCCATCAAAAAATTTACAACTGGGCTTCCCTGGTGGCGCAGTGGTTGAGAATCTGCCTGCTAATGCAGGGGACACGGGTTTGAGCCCTGGTCTGGGAAGATCCCACATGCCGCGGAGCAACTACGCCCGTGAGCCACAACTACTGAGCCTGCGCGTCTGGAGCCTGTGCTCCGCAACAAGAGAGGCCACGATGGTGAGAGGCCCGCGCACCGCAATGAAGAGTGGTCCCTGCTCACCGCAACTGGAGAAAGCCCTCGCACAGAAACGAAGACCCAACACAGCCATAAATAAATTAAATAAATAAATAAATAAAGGAGTTCCTTAAAAAAAAAAAAAGAGAAAAAAAAATTTACAACTAATAAATGGATTCAGTAATGTTGTGGGATACAAAATAAATGCACAAAAAAACCGTGCATTTCTAAAAATTAATAATGATCTATAAGAAAAAGTAATTAAGAAAAAAATTACATTTATAATTGCATCAAACAGAATACAATTCCTAGGAGTAAATTTAAGCAAGGAGGTGAAAGATCTATATATTGAAAGCTAGAAGACATTAAGGAAAGAAATTGAAGAAGACACACAAAAAAGGAAAGATATTCATGCTCATGGATTAGAAGAATTAATATTGCTAAAATGTCCATACTACCCAAAGCAATCTACACATTCAATGCAATCCCTATCAAAATACCAATGACATTTTTCACAGAACTAGAACAAAAGTTGTATGGAATCACAAAAGACAAATAGCCAAAACAATATTGAGAAAGAAGAACAAAGCTGGAGGTATCCTGCTCCCTGACTTCAGACTATATTACAAAGATACAGTAATGGTATGGTACTGGCACTAAAACACATGGTTCAATGGAACAGAATAGAGAGCCCAGAAATAAACCCACACACTTATGGTCAATTAATCTGCAACAAAGAAGGCAAGAATATACAACGGGGAAAGGACAGTTTCTTCAATAAATGGTGTTGGGAGAACTGGACAGCCACATGCAAAACAGTGAAACTGGACCACTATCTTATACCATACACAAAAATTAATTCAAGATGGGTTAAAGACTTGAACGTAAGACCTGAAACCTTAAAAATCCTAGAAGAAAACGTAAGTGGTAAGCTCTTTTACATAGGTCTTGGTGATTTTTTCGATTCTGATACCAAAAGTAAAAGCAACAAAAGCAAAAACAAACAAGTACGATTACATCAAACTAAAAAGCTTGTACCCAGCAAAGGAAACCATCAACAAAATGAAAAAGCAACCTATGGAATGGGAGAAAGTATTTGCAAATCATATATCTGATAAGGTTAATATCCAATATATATAAAGAATGTATACAGCTCAACAGAAAAACAATCGGATTAAGAAAAAATTCAGAAGTTCTGAACAGACATTTTCCCAAAGAAGACATATAGATGGCCAACACATACACGAAAAGATGCTCAACATCACTACTTATCCAGGAAATGCAAATCAAAATCACAATGAAATATCACCTCACACCTGTTAGAGTAGCTATTACCAAAAAGACAACAAATAACAAGTTTTGGTGAGGATATGGAGAAAAGGGAACCCTTGTGCACTGTTGGTGGGAATGTAAATTGGTGCAGCCACTATGAAAAATTGTATGGAGGTTCCTCAAAAAATTAAAGATAAAACTACCATATGATCCAGCAATTCCACTTCTGGGTATTTATCCAAATAAAACAAAAATACTAATTTGAAAACATATAAGCACTCCTATGTTCATTGCAGCACTATTCACAATAGCTGGGATATAGAGACAACCTAAGTGTCCACTGATAGATGAATGGATAAAGAAGTCATGGTGTACATACACGATGGAATATTATTTAGCCATAAAAAATGAAATCTTGCCATTTGCAGCAACATGGATAGACCTTGAGGGCATTATGCTAAGTGAGATAAGGCAGACAGAGAAAAATGCCTTTCTTGTATGACCTCTCCTATATGTGGAATCTAAAAACAAACAAACAAACAAAAAAAACCAAGCTCATAGATACAGAGAACAGATAGACTGTCCTGCAGGGGTGCAGGGGTGGGGAGATGTGGCAGTCATGGGTGGGAAAGATAGGTGAAAGAGTCAAAAGGTTAAATAAAATTTTTAAACAAATTATAAATGTACCTACTCAGCATTCACTCAGTACCGCTTCTAGGTATTTATCCTGCAGATAAACCTCCCTATGGGTGAAGGGACCAAAAGAGAAAAGAGAGAGAAAAAATAAAAGTTCATCTCAAGGCTTCAGGGCGAGCAACCTAAGCCTTGCATTTTCTCTGCACTCTCAAGTTATAACGTGACTTCATGTTTTCAACCTCGCCACCCCTGTTACTTGGCCCACCCTGAAAGTATCTGAGTCTGTGGCCCCTATTTTGGGCGTTCTCTCTCGTTAGTGGGAAGCCCTGAGCCAGCCCTGTGGTTGGAGCCCCTCGAGAGGGAAATTTTGAGCCGCATCAGAGGGACCAGTTAAGGAGCAGGAACACAGAGGTGGCCCCGCCCCTTCCTCCTCGCCTTCCCCACGTCCTCCCCAAACCCCAGTTCTGCTTTCAGGTTGGACTCTAGGCAGGAGATGTGGCTCCTGGAGCCCAAGCACAGTTTTCCAAAGGGAGTCACAGCCATCAGTCAATCAGTCTGCGGGCTCGGTCCCAGGATGGGTGTCTCAGTCTGCACAGGCACCGGGCAAAATGCAGCGGGCTCCAGTGGGGTCCAGAATCCAGGGCTGCAGGCTGAGCAGGAGCTCTGATGAGCAGTCCACTGGGGACACATTGACCCTCACTGTCAAGGTCTCTGGTGGTGCCTTGAAGTCCGTTCACACACTGCTTCCCTGCCTATCACGGAGGGGGCAGGGAGGCTTGACCGGCAGGGAGCCCGAGGCCGCCTCACCTAAGGTCTCAACATCTTCCTGGGTCCAGCCCTGGAGGCTGTTCCCTCCCTTCCTCCTTCCTCCCCTCTGTCTCTGGAAACTGCCTCTAACCATGGCTCTCTCACCTCACTGTGTGAGCCCATCGCCTGAGGGAGCTGCTGCAAGACTTTCCTGGGTCTCACGCTCAAAGGTTCTGATTCCAGAGACCAGGTGGGACCCATGGATTCACACTTCTAACAAGCACACAGCTCCTCAGAGGACCGCTCTTTGTGTAACACTGGTGAGGACCGCTTCAAAGGGTGGAAGAGCCTGAGAACAGCCTGTTGTCTGTTCTGCAAAGCTTTCTGAGGCAAAGGAAAACCAAGCCCTGGACCTGCTTGAGCTGAGGAGGGGGTGGGATGATGTGGGCACAGAGAGGAGAACAAACAAACTAGTATTTCAAAATAGATATTGCCAATCTGAAATTATGAAATTAGGTTCTGCGACTAAAGCATCACTTATGGGGGGGGGATGAATTGGGAGATTGCGATTGACATAGAGACACTATTGATACTAGGTATAAAAGAGATAACTAATGAGAACCTGCTGTAGAGCACAGGGAACTCTATACTCAATGCTCTGTGGTGACCTACATGGGAAGGAAATCCAGAAAAGAGGGGATATATGTATACGTATAACTGATTCACTTTGCTGTACAGTAGAAACTAATACAACATTGTAAAGCAACTATACTCCAATAAAAATTTTTTTTAAAAAAAGCATCACTTATCTGATTTCTGTGTGGATTATATACATATCGGAATTCTGTTGAGAGTCAAAAAAAAAGTTTCTAAAGAAGCTTAAAACCCCTTTTCCTAGACAAAGGACCTTCTTGATGGCAGGGGCTGTGGCTTTTAGATTTGTGTACCCAGATAATCATGATGATGGATGAATGAACGAATAAATAATAACTCACTAAAAATTTAAAAGACACATTCACTTTGACACAACCCAAGTATGTCTAAAAAAGGACTTGAATGGAAATCACATAATTGTTAACAGTAGTTGTTTTTGTGGTTGGTATTACTGTAAGTGCAACTAGGGAAAACCCACGCACAGCAACGAAGACCCAACACAGCCAAAAATAAATAAATAAAATAAATAAATTTATTAAAATAAATAAATTTTAAAAAAACTGAGATTGTTTACATCTTTTGGTACTAAGTCTTTGGAATACAGTGTGTGTTTTATACTTCTACCCCATCTTAATTAGGACTAGCCACATTTCAAGTGCTCAGTAGCTAAATGTGGCTAGTGGCTATTTTATTGGGCTGCGTAGGACCAGGTGAATACAAATAGATTTCCTGAGGCATTGCTATTGTGTCCAGCAAGAACATGGTATTTGGTATTTGGTGATGGGCTCCAAACACAACTGTGTCTTAATGTCTCACACGGGGTCTTAAAAGGTCTTTCCTGACATTTGCTCAATCTAGGTTCCTTCTCAAGTACCAAAGATCTTAGTTCTCAGGAATTTTATGTACCTAGTAGCTCCTGCTTTCAAACTATACTTCAAAAAATTTAAAAAAAAAGTGATTCTCTAATAAATATTCCTAAATGGATCAATAGAAACTTTGCCTTACTACCATCTGAAAATTTAGCACTAGTATATGAAACAGTTTACCAGATGATGAAAAATTATGAGGTTGGATATTTACCAAACAATTGTATAAACCTTTTTTATCCTACTGAAAAAAGCAGGCTACAGGGCTTCCCTGGTGGCGCAGTGGTTGAGAATCTGCCTGTCAATGCAGGGGACACGGGTTCAAGCCCTGGTCTGGGAAGATCCCACATGCCGCGGAGCAACTAGGCCCGTGAGCCACAACTACTGAGCCTGCGCGTCTGGAGCCTGTGCTCTGCAACAAGAGAGGCCGCGATAGTGAGAGGCCCCCGCTTGCCGCAACTAGAGAAAGCCCTAGCACAGAAATGAAGACCCAACATAGCAATCAATCAATCAATCAATAAAAAAAAAAAAAAAAAGACTCCTCATTTCCTCCTCTTCCCCTTTAAAAAAAAAAAAAAAAAGCAGGCTACAGCATCCCACAAACTTAATAAATACACAGATCTGTAAATGGTTGCTAAAAGCTCATAAACAGGGGTGTGTGTAAGGCTTTGCCTGCTGGTGCAGGCCGTAAATTGTAAGTTCTTAAGTGCATACCTAGTACTGGGTCATCCACTAATTACAGCTTGTGTTAGCAGAGCCTGTTATACAATGTCATAGTTCACCATGGTGAGAAAGTCTTCCATGTCCTCAAGCTTGTGGGTTGCACTGCTCTTCTGGAAACAAATAATACATGTACTCATTTATACTTATATAATGAGGGGTCCTTCTGAGGACATTTAAAAGAAGAGGAAAGGTTCTTCAACTCTCCTTCATTAATCCTATTTAGATAATCACTTGTACGTTTAGAGGGGAACCTAAGAACAAAATAAAGAAATAAAAGAAGGCATATAACAGACTCATTCACCAATATCCAAAATGTTCTATCTCCTTCCTTAATTTTCAGTTTGTCTTTGGAAATGTGTATTTTTGGACAGGCAAATAAATATAGCACCATTTTGTTGATACCTGTTATATTTGTCTTTCTAAGAATTTTTCTGTTTCATTTAGTTATCTACGTTGACATATAATTGTTCATAATATTCTCTTATAATTCCTTTTATTTCTGTAAGGTCAGCAATAATGTCCCCTCTCATTCCTGATTTAATAATTTGAGCTCTTTTGTCAGTCTAACTGAAGGTTTGTCAATTTTGTTTGTCTTTTCAAAAAGTCAATTTTTGGTTGCATTGATTTTCTCTATTATTTTTCCTATTCTCTATCTCATTTATTTCTGCTCTAAGGTCCATTACATACTACTCTCTGCTTGCTTTGGGTTTAGTTTGCTCATTTTTTCTAGTTTCTTAAGGTGAAACTTTAGGTTATTGATTTGAGATCATTCTTCCTTTTTAATAAAGGCACTTACAGCTATAAATTTCCCCCTAGGCACTGCTCTACCTGCATCCTGTAAGTTTGAGTATGTTTTATTTTTCATTTTCATTCATTTCAAAGTATTTTCTAATTTTTCCTTGTTTTTTTTTATTCTTTGACCCATAGGTTATTTAGAAGTGAGTTGCCTAATTTCCACATATTTGTGAATTTCCCAAATTTACTTCTGTTACAATTTCTAATTTAATTCCACTGTGTGTGGGGAACATACTTTATATGATTTCAATTAAGTTTAAGCCACTTAAGCTTACTGAGAAGTTTAAAACAAAAGTGTTCTTTCATTTCAGTCTAAAGGACCCTCTTCAAATTTCTTGTAAAGCAGGTTTGCTGAAAAATGCATTCTCCTAAGTTTTTGTTTGTTTATCTGGGAATGTCTTAATTGCTCCTACATTTTTTTGAAGTATAGTTTTTCTGAATATGGAATCCTTGGTCTGTTGATGACTTGTCTGAGATTTTCTTACGTGCCTTGAACCATTTAGTCTCCTAGCTTTGCTTAAGGGCTCTGCACATCAGGGCATGTTTTCAATGTTCCTCCAGAAGGCCGTTTGCAATTCTGCCTTAATTTTCCCTTCTGGGTTGTGCAGAGCCTCAAGGTTATCACAGGTGAGAGATCAGGGCCTTCTCAGTCTTTCCTGAGCACGCACACAGTTCTGCACAGGCCTGTGCCTTCAGATTCCCAAGAATATTTTGGAGGTTTTCAAAGTCCCTATGGACATTTCATTATTCAGCTTTTCAAGTTTTTTGGTCAGCTTCTCATTTGCCCCAGCTATTAGTACTACTTTAGGCAGCTGACAAATTTTAAAATTGCTGGTTATTTTCAATCAATGCCCCTGGGGAGAGGCTATTCTCACTGAACAAGCTCTGAATTAGGTCAAATAAAGATAAACTCTTGTGAGTGTTTCCAGGGAACTTCCAGACAGGTCAAATAATGCAGTTCTCTGGGAATGGGGCATTATTGGGAGCTCTGAGCCCATTATGATAGACTGGGTTGGTTGCCAGACTACTGGTTTTCATGGTTAACACAATTGCAAGGCTGTTGGTTTTAAAGGCTGCTGTGGAACTGGAAAGAGGTGGGTGGAGGAAGGGCAGTTAAAACACCACAAAGCTTGGTGTTCTCACCGAGATTCAGCCATTTTTCTTGAATTAACGCTTCTTGGATTGTTGCAAGCCTTTGGTTACATTCCAGAGGTCTGAAAAGTTGATTTTGACCATTTTCTGGCAGTGTTTTTATTGCTTTTGTGGAGATGTAGGTTTGCAGAGGTCCTTAATCTGCTAATCCAGAAGTTTTCTTTCTCTGTGCGTTATATTTGATATACTTATCTTCATGTTAACTTGCCAAGGTGAAAGACTCTATATCAAGAAGCAATGAAAAGGGGCTTCCCTGGTGGCGCAGTGGTTGGGAATCTGCCTGCCAATGCAGGGGGCACGGGTTCGAGCCCTGGTCTAGGAAGATCCCACATGCCGCGGAGCAACTAGGCCCATAAGCCACGACTACTGAGCCTGCATGTCTGGAGCCTGTGCTCTGCAGCAAGAGAGGCCACGACGGTGAGAGGCCCGCGCACCGCGATGAAGAGTGGCCCCCGCTCGCCGCAACTAGAGAAAGCCCTCGCACAGAAACGAAGACCCAACACAGCCATAAATAAATTAATAACTTAAAATAACCTGGGCCCTTTATTTAAAAAAATTTAAAAAAAGAAACAATGAAAAAAATTACAGGAAACTAATACAGATAGATAGGAACTAGCAGGTGACCCTAAGTGAGAAGTATTTAGTTAGTCAATAAGATTACTGGTAATGACTTTTAATAGAGAAGAGTAAGACTGCCCAATGACCAGAGTACTTATTCATTTAAAATATGTATAGGAAGGTACTGTGACCCAGGGCAGTCCTACCAAAGTGTGGTCTGTGGCCTGGTGCCAGTCAGGGAGCTGTTTGTTGATGGTCTGCCACAGGACAAGCGACTTCTGCCAGATGGTAAATCAATCTACTGTTCCCTTTATCAAAAAAAAGTCTTGGGACTTCCCTGGTGGCACAGTGGTTAAGAATCTGCCTGCCAATGCAGGGGACACGGGTTCGAGCCCTGGTCTGGGAAGATCCCACATGTTGCGGAGCAACTAAGCCCGTACACCACAGCTACTGAGCCTGTGCTCTAAAGCCCACGAGCCACAACTACTGAACCTTCAAACCACAACTACTGAAGCCCGTGCACCTAGAGCCCATGCTCAGCAACAAGAGAAGCCACCGCAATGAGAAGCCCACGCACCACAACGAAGAGTAGCCCCCGCTCGTCACGACTAGAGAAAGCCGGCGTGCAGCAATGAAGGCCAACTCAGTCCAAAAAAAAAAAAAAGTCTTGATATAAAAGGAAAACATTCAGCTGAACTGAGCAGTGTGCTTAGTGATGGGAACCATACTTTGTATGAGGCACTGTATGGGGAGATGCAAAGATAGGTCAAACATAAGCTTACTTACAATTGAGTAGCAGAGGTTAAGATGCACATTTTTCTATGTCTTGTTACTAGGTAAATTGTAATAGGTTCCAGAGAAGCTCCAAACAAGAAGAAGAGAGCTTCCTAATGGAAAAATCTGGCAATGCTTCAAGGAAGCAGTGAATATGAACTAAAATTTGAATGATGGTGAAAAAAATTTTTAGGGAGAAAAATAATTTTTCCAGCTTTATTGAGGTATAACTGACAAGTCAAAATTGATATACGTAAGGTGTACAGCATGATGATTTGATATACATTGTGAAATAATTACCATTGTCAAGTTAGAACATCAGTCATTTCACGTAAGTACCATTTTATTATTATTTTATTATTTTTTAATATAAATTTATTTATTTTTATCTTTGGCTGCGTTGGGTCCTCACTGCTGCGCGTGGGCTTTTCTCTAGTTGTGGCGTCTTAAAAGGAAGAGACTAGAGTGAGGGAGACTAATTAGGATGCTATTTAAATAATGAGACCACTATGATGGGCTGAACAAGGGTGTTGGCATTGGGATCTGAGAGGAATGACAGTGTATAAAGAGTTATGATTGAGGCAGCATTTATAGGTCTTAAAAACTGCTCAAATATGAACAACAAGGGAAAGAAAGGGTGCTTGGAAGGACGACGGTGTCAAACCAAGGTAAAGAAAGGAGCAGGAAGAACTGGTTTGGTGGGACAATGATGAATTGGCTTGGATTGAGTTGAAGGTGCTTGGCAAGCCATTCAAGTAGAAATGTGCACTGGCAATGTAGGTCAGCAGCTAGAGAGAGAGGTGAGGTCTGGTGATCCTAATTTGAGAGGTGACGGCGCAAAGGTGATTAGGGAGCCATGAGGTTTGAGATGCCCAGCAAAGGAAACTATTTCAAGAGAGAAGGTAGAGAACCTCGGGGGAAGAAGGAGTAGTGGTTGGGAAGGGCAAGAGAATGAAGAAACACTGAAAGGAAGAAGACCCCAAGGATACTACTGACTGCAATATTGGGGGCTTGTCAGCATATCCCACTTTAAATCATTTGAGGAGAAGCAAGACTGGTAATGCTAAGGAGTAGTAGGATTGAGGGAAGCATTTTCTTTCTTGGGGTGGGGTAGATGGGAATGTTTGTAGACCGAGGAGAAGGAAGCAGGGATAAGTGTAGATTGAGGATGGAGGTTAGAAGGAGTGGTTGATGGATGAAGTCTGCAAAAAGTTGCAAAAAGGATGGGATTGAAGTAGAGGAGGAACCTTAGAAGAAAGGAGGTATATGTCTTTCCTCAACACAGGGGAGAAGGATGAAATGGCAAGTGTGGATACAGAGACATTTTGATGCCTACAGGCAGGAAGCTGAAGGCATTCTCAGTGGGCAACTCACACTTCTCAAGAGAACAGAAAGTGAGGTCACCAGACACCAGGATGGGGCAGGTGTTGGGTTTTGAGAATAAGGGAAAGGATTGAAGTAGCTGCTGGGGAATGAGACACAGAGTCCACCAGACATGGGTAAATAGATTTCTGAAGACCACTGGGAGCCCAATGGCATCTAAATCCAAGAATGTGTGGTAGAACCAGTTGGTATGATCATCCATGAGGGGTCCCTGGAGGACGAAGTAAAGAAAGCAGATAGTGGGATCTTCTAGAGATATAATCTAGCCAATTTTCTGTATATTTTACGTTATCACTGCAAGTGAAGAGCAGGTTCATGCCTTACTCAGCATGGTAGTCCCAATACCCAGTACACTTACCATGCTCATACTTCATAAATGTTTACTGAACAAATAAGCACAACCAGATAAAAATTCTTATTAAACGGCTACCATACAGCAGAAGGAGAGAAGCAGTGTTATTACTAAGGCTGAGTCAGTGCCCTGTCAGCAGCTGTCCTATCTCCACTTGCCAGAGAGAAGATGACAGAACCTCGGCTCCCTTTCCTCTACAGAAACTTCCCACGCCTGCTTAGGGCATCACAGAGATCCAGAAAATTCCCTCACCCTCTTTTCTTTTGTCATCAGGGTTACCTTGCAGTATTGCTCTCTCATTTGGCTTCTCCAGATCTAATAGTTCTAATATCAAGGCCACGATCATGGTTTACTACAAATATTTTATCTTCTTTTAACATTAACAAATCAGCATGATGGCTTATAAACCAGTCTTGTGTGAATGCAATGCATGGGAAACATATTAATTCATGGATGAGTTAATAAAACAAGTTCTAAAGCTGCAAAGCTGGGCATCAGCATCGGTATCAGAGGCAATTTATTGTAATGATACTTCTTCCAGAAAAAAATTTTTATGCTGCTGAGACTGAAGTCAAGAAATATAGAGTTTAGGAGGAGATTGGCTAAGAAGGCAGAGTAGAAAGACCCTGAGCTCACATCCTCTCACGAGCACAACAAAATCACAAGTATCTGCAGAATAACCATCAATGAAATAGACCAGAACCTACCAGAAAAGATCTTCTACAACTAAAGACATAAAGAAGGAACCACAACCAGATGGGTAAGAGGAGCAGACTTGCGATATAATCAAGTCCCATACCCCCAGGTTGGTGGCCCACAAATGGAGAATAGTTATATTGCAGAGGTTCCCCCCACAAGAGTGGGAGTTCTGAGCCCCAGGTCTGGCTCCCCAGCCCAGGGGTCCCGAAGTGGGGAAGACGAGCCCCCAGAGCATTCAGCTTTGAAGGCCAGTGGGGCTTAATTTCAGGAGTCCAAAAGCACTGGGGGAAGACTTCACTCTTAAAGGGCGCACACAAAATCCTACGCACACTGGGGCCCAGGGGAAAAGCAGTAATTTGATAGAAGCCTGGGCCAGACCTACCTGCTGGTCTTGGAGAGTCTCCTGGAGAGGCAGGGAGTGGCTGTGACTCATTCTGGGGACATAGACACTGGTGGCAGCCATATTTGGGAGCTGGTGGCTACCATCTTGGGATCTTCACTCTAGCTCATTAGCCCAAGACCTGGCTCCCCCAACAGCCTATAGTTGCCAGTGCTGGGATACCTCAGGCCAAACAACTAATTGGGTGGGGACACAGCCCCACCCATCAGCAGACACACTGCCCTAAATCTTTCTTAGCCCACAGCCACCTCTAGACATGGCCCTGCCAACTAGAAGGCCAAGGCCCAGCTCCACCCACCAGTGAGCTGGCACCCCCTGCCCTCCAGGAAGCCTGCACAAGCCTCCAGACTAGCCTCACACACCAGGGGGCAGACACCAGATACAAGAAAACCACAATCCCAGCCTGCGGACCCAGCCAGCCCACAGCAGGCCAGACCCTACCCTAGGACCAGCTGGGCCCCGGCCCAGTTCACTAGGAGGCCAACACAACCTTCAGGACACCCCAGATCCCATGCCCAACTGGGTCAGGAACCAGCCCCCTCACCAAAACTGATATGACACCAGCTCTTGGATCCCTGAGTCCTGCAGCCAGACTCAGGGCTTGGCTCTGCCTGCCAATAGTCTGGCAGTAACCTCAGGTGCTGCCTCACCCACCAGTGGGAGGGCAACAGGCCTGGAGTCTTCTGGTCCCTGACTCCACCCTCCAGTGAGCCAGCACTAGCCCTGGGCCCCACCTGGGGCTCTGCAGTCAACTGCTTCGTGACCAAGCCCTGCTAAACAGCAGCCAGCAGTGTCTGCACAAGGCAGGGCCAGACAACCAACTGGGCTAGGGGCAAACCAAGACTACAAGACTGCCCACATAGTCAGCCCACCACAACAGAAGGACCCACGCAACCCTCTTAGGGGGAACCCCTAGAGCAAATAGCTTGGGTGATGAGAGGGGAGTGCTATGTTGGGACGCATAGGATGTCTCCTATAGGAGGCCACTTCTCCAAGGATGAGAAACATTACTAACCCTACTACATATAGAAAACTACAAATAGCAACTTAGACAAAATGAGGTGGCTGAGGAACATGTTCCAGATAAAGGAACAAAATAAAACCCCAGAAGAAGAACTAAGCGAAGTGGAGATAGGCAATCTACCCAAGAAAGAGTTCAGAGTAATGATTGTAAAGATGATCGAACAACGTGAGAGAAGAACGGATGCCCAGAGTGAGAAGTTAGACGTTTTATTTATTTATTTTTTTAATAAATTTATTTATTTTTATTTATTTATTTTTGGCTGTGTTGGGTCTTCTGGCTCCCCAGCCCAGGGGTCCTGCAATGGGGAAGATCAGTCCAAGTCTTCGAGGTGGGAGGTCACATTTAAAGAAAGGGTAAGCACACAGACTTGGTTTCTTTTAAAATAGTCTTTGTTTTCTCACGTGCTTATGTGTATCAAAGACTTGAATAGGCATTCTCCTTAAATTTGAGGATTTTTAGATTTAATGCTGTCTTTTTGCCTAATATTGAATATTTGCTTGCCTAAATGGTTCCCAAATTGTGGAGGAGTCGACATGTTTCCTTTTTTAAAGTTTCATTATTAAAAGTGGTTAAGGGACTTCCCTGGTGGCACAGTGGTTAAGAATCCGCCTGCCAATGCAGGGGACATGGGTTCGATCCCTGGTCTGGGAAGATCCCACATGCCGCGGAGCAACTAAGCCCATGCGCCACAACTACTGAGCCTGCGCTCTAGAGCCCGTGAGCCACAACTACTGAGCCCAGGCGCCTAGAGCCTGTGCTCCACAACAAGAGAAGCCACCACAATGAGAAGCCCACGGACCGCAACAAAGAGTAGCCCCCGCTCACCGCAACTAGAGAAAGCCCACGTGCAGCAGCAAAGACAGAATGCAGCCAATAAATAAATGAATTAAAAATTTTAAACAAAAAAGGGGTTAAGCACACAAAGTTGTTTTTGTTTGATATTTTGAGTTTGTGACTATATGAGTTTAAATGAAATCTGTTAAATGTTTCAGAGTTAACCTGCTTCTTTTGGTATTTCTGTTTGGAACAAAGTTTTTTTTTAAGTCCCCCTCCCCCAAAAAGTGTGTAATATCAATATTTTAACAAAGGACATGGGTTTTTCTCAATTAAAAAAATCAGGTGGACTTCCCTGGTGGCGCAGTGGTTAAGAATCCGCCTGCCAAGGCAGGGGACACGGGTTCGAGCCCTGGTCCGGGAAGAGCCCACATGCCGTGGGGCAACTAAGCCCGTGCACCACAACTACTGAGCCTGCGCTCTAGAGCCCGTGAGCCACAACTACTGTACCCTGCGTGCCTAGAGCCCGTGCTCTGCTACAAGAGAAGCCACCACAATGAGAAGCCCGCGCACTGCAACAAAGAGTAGCCCCCGCTTGCCGCAACTAGAGAAAGCCCACACGCAGCAACAAAGACCCAATGCAGCCAAAAATAAAGAAAGAAATACATTAAAAAAAAACCCAAAACAAAACACGTGGCTTCCTTAAAAAAATAAATAAATAAAATAAAAGCACTGTCACGTTTGGTGTCTCAGTGGAACTTCTCAAGATCTTCCTCTTCTTCCTCATGGGTAAACAGAGCCTGCTCAGGGCTGTGTAATTAGGGAGTGATGGAGTTGGCACCTATATTTGGTTGTCTGACTCAGTAATGCTGTGCTGGGATCTCTCAGATCACTCCTAGGGGTGTTCATCCTGGTCTCAGGTTGTGATGTGGGTGCCACCACTTATATCCTGTGGGATCCGGGAGGGCCTCCTCTGGGCCTCTATTTCCAAGTCTCCAACATGGAGATTGTTAGGCTGTATATATGTATATATGTTTGCCTAATTATCCACAATGGGGGAAAACTAATCAGACAAGCTCAGAGGTATGTCAATGGAGAAACATTTTAGAGGCTATACATTGTATCAATTACACCAAATTGTCACACAAATATTATCCATGTGCTTTTAGCAGTGGACTTAAAGCAAGCATTGTTATACAGTAGTTATTCTCCGCGACAAGTTCACTAGAGAATTCTCTTTGTATCCTGAACATTGGGGGCAACAGTACAGTTAGAAGTAAAACAATAATTTTCAATATTGATAGCAAGAAAGTTCAATTAAATTAGTAGGATGGGTCTTACAGGTCTGGTCTGGGTTTTTGGGTCAGTTGCTTGCCACTGTTGTCATCTTTTTCTCATCCTGGATGTCATTTGGGGATATATTACGTAAATATATATACTTAATATATATTAAGTCCTTTCTTAATATAAAAGGCAACAGCCAGCCCACAGCTGCAGCTCCTACCTTATTGTCTCGCTTCTTTTATCACTATAATGGCAGCCAACAGCTCCACAACACACTTAGGGGTGTCTGTGAGTTCTCTGTACTCTCTTGGTGGCCTCCATGCATCAAGAACAGCCGCCATAGGGGCCCACATATTAATGGATGGCCACCCATGATTCCCCCCGCCACTTCCCATTCCCCTCCCTTATTTCCCGACGTCTTGGTGCTCATGGGAGTTTCCTCGGTCTCCTAGCTGGCTTGCCAATTCTTGGGCTGCCCCCTACAGGCCTGCAAGCCCTGTAATTGCCCAGCCTCAAGACTGAAGAAAGAGGGCTTCCCTGGTGGCGCAGTGGTTAAGAATCCGCCTGCCAATGCAAGGAACACGGGTTCAAGCCCTGGACTGGGAAGATCCCACATGCCGCGGAGCAACTAAGCTCGAGTGCCACAACTAATGAGCCTGCGCTATAGAGCCTGCGAGCCACAACTACTGAAGCCCGTGTGCCTAGAGCCCATGCTCTGCAACAAGCCACCGCAATGAGAAGTCCTCGCACCGCAATGAAGAGTAGCCCTTGCTCGCCGCAACTAGAGAAAGCCTGCACGCAGCAACGAAGACCCAACGCAGCCAAAAATAAATAAGTAAAATAAATAAATTTATTTAAAAAAAAAAAGAAAGACTGAAGAAAGAGCCTGGAGAGCGACAGAGACAGCAACAGAGACATCAATGGTTCATTAGATAGGGGATCTTACAAGTCTTAAGCAAGGTCCTGGAGACACCCCACTGTGTACTGTAGACCATAGGCAGGAAACGCAGCAGTCTTCAGTCCCGGGGGGCGGGGGGGCGGGGATTGGAGGCTATCAGTTATAGGGGGAATTGACATCAGTTACCAGGGGAACCAGTGGCTGGGGCAGGGGGCAAGCTTGTAGGCAGTTACTGATTAAGTCCTGTAATTAAGAGGATTGGATAGTCATGTGAGTCGGGTGTAGGCGAAGCAGGGACTGGCCGAGCAGGGGATGGACACAGAGCAAGAGGACAGCCATCTTGATTGCCTGACCGTACAGAGATGTTGAATTGCCTGACCGTAAGGCTCCTTCCCCGCTCTCAAATTTTCTCTCTTTCTGTTTGAAATTGTGGGTCGAAAATAGAATGTAAGAATAGCAAACATTTCCTCTGTGTTTACTATGTGCCAGGTCCTATTCTACACACTTTATTTGTATTAACTCATTTAATCCTCACAACAACCAGCCTCTGTGATAGAGGCCCCGCTGGGGCACGGGCTTTATTTTATTCACTGTTGTATCCACTCTGGGCTTGCCATAAAGTATATGATCAATAAGTGTTAGAGCAGATGAATAAACAAGTGAAATAAAAAATCAATCCATGAATGAATAGAAAGGGGAGAGAGACCAATTTTCTCCAAATCTAATTCTATGGTCTTCTGGCCTTCTTGAAGTTCATTTGGGTTCTCATTACTTCTCAGGTAAGCCCTAGTGTTTTAAGGAAATTCTTGAATTAGTTCCTTTTTTTTTTCAGCTGCTGTGAAGATATGACTTCTGAATCTTTCTTCTTTCACTTTTTCTTCTTTCAAGTAGAACCAATAACTGAGCCCAATGGTGCAAGTACTTAGATGACAATCGGACATCATTTTTTAAAAATTAATTAATTAATTAATTAATTTTTGGCTGCGTTGGGTCTTCGTTGCTGCGCGCGGGCTTTCTCTAGTTGTGGCGAGCAGGGGTCTACTTTTCTTTGCTGCACACCGGCTTCTCATTGCTGTGGCTTCTCTTGTTGTGGAGCACGGGCTCTAGAGCACTGGCTCAGTAGTTGTGGCACGCGGGCTTTAGTAGTTGTGGCGCACGGGCTTAGTTGCTCCGTGGCATGTGGGATCTTTCCGGACCAGGGCTCGAACCCGTGTCCCCTGCATTGGCAGGCAGATTTTTAACCACTGCTCCACCAGGGAAGTCCCTATAGCACTTTCTTGGCTTGATCAAAAACCATATTTCCTTAATAGTGATGGCAATTTTTATCAAGAAAAGCTCTTTTTATTGTATGTGGGAGGGAGGGTCTATGTCAGACTTTCTCTCATTTCTCCCCATCTTTACTGCTTAGGTCTCTGACATAAAGAATAAAAATCAATTAACATTATTATTTTTAAAAGACTTCCAAGGTCACCTCCTTTAATGGAATTGAGCAAGGTCCAATTCATTCATGGAACTGAGTTTTGTTTTTAACTGTATCCTATTCTTCACATTTTACTAATTTTTCATGGGAGCTAATTTGTCATGAATATGTACTGTATTAGTTTCCTATTGCTGCTGTAACAAATTACTACAAATGTACTGGCTTGAAACATCACGTATTACTGTCTTAAAGTTCTGGAGGTTAGAAGACTGACATGGTTCTCAAAAATCAAGGTGTCAGCACAGGTACGCTCCTCTGTGGAGGCTCTGAGGAGAATAGCAGAGTGGAAACCCTCCTAATTCACGGCACATTGAACAGAGTACTAAGGAGGTTATTGCCTCAGTAATGGAGTCATTAACTTTAGACTAAAGGCTGTTCCATGTTACCAACTTAAAAAAAAAAAAATTTGAAAGAAACAAACTGTTTCTAAATAACTTCATCCCAGAACAAAGCTCAATAATATTTATAGGAATACAAAAATATCTAGCACCCAAGAAGATACAATATTGACTTAAAAATTCCAGTATTCTGCTATTCAATCAAAAATTGCAAAGCATGCAAAGGAGCAGGAAAACATGACCCAGAGTGAGGAGAAAAATAAATCGATAGAAACAGACCCAGAAATGACCAGATGATAGAATTAATAGACAAAGCAAACAGCTAATATAACTGTTTAATATGTTCAAGAAGGAAAAGACTGAATCTGTTCCGTAGAGACAAGGAAGATATAAAAAAGACACAAATGGAAATTGTAGAGATAAACAATATGCTGGATGGAATTAATAGCAGATTAGACACTGCAGGAAAAAAAAAAAGGCATAAGTACAAAGGTGACCACCAGAACAAAAACATGAAGCTTCCTAAATACCAAACGTATTTAAATAAACAAGAGTAAAGAATGCACATCTTGTAGAAAAAGAAGCACAGCAAATACAATACACGTCATTTTAAATATTACAACAGATTTGAGACCAAACATATCAGTTACATCAATAAATGTGAGTGGGCTTAACTCACTAAAAGAATAAGACTTTGGGTAACAAAACTAGACCCCAAATAATAATTCAGTTTCCCTGGTGTAAACAAGAAACATACTGAAACATATTTTTAGTTTTTCTAAAAAGATGGACAAAGGTATATCAGACTAGTGGAAAAATGAAAGAAAGAGAAATATAGAAGAGATCAAGACCGAGCTTTTTTCTTATACTTACTTATTTTGTGTTAACTGAATTTTTAACTTTTCAAGTTGACCAATGGACATATAAAGTTGCTCTGTATTTGTACATGGCTACACTCCCTTTGTGATGTCCTGATAGACTGTAATAATTAGAGCTATTACTTAAAAAACAGTTATGATTTGCCAGGCACAGTGCTAAGAGGGTTTTACTTACACATCTCATTTAATCTTCAAAACAATCTTATGGCATTTATGAGTTATTAATCTCAGTTTACTATTGAGAAAATGAAGGGTCAGAGAACTTAGGTTATCCAAGGTCATACACTTGTAAGTGGCGTAGCCTGTCCTCAAGCTCGTCTGTTTGAGTCCATTGCCCTGGCCTCAGTCAGTACGTACTGCCTTCTCTTTTATTAAGTCCTAATGAGGTGTTTGAAAAATATTGACAGGTTCCTAGAATGCATGATAAATTTTATGTCACATATAAAAATACCATTTGTCTTAGAAAAGACTTTAAAAGGTCTTTCCTCTTTACCTTTTCTATTTTTAATAAAGAAAACCTATCAGAAGAAAGGGGCTGATTTACATTAACCAACCATTGCAACAGAAGTTACTGTATAAAGTAGAAGGTTACTCCAGGATCCTAAATTAATGACACCACTTTATATATGTATATGTATATGTATATCTATATTTCTCTCTCTATATTTCCCACTTAGTGTTTCTTTGGTCACATAATGAGCAGTTAAGTGATATGTTTCCTAAAATAATTTGATGGTATTATAAACTTGCTCTACTTTTGAACTGAACAATTTCCATGAGTTATGGATCCCAACGTGAATTGTATTTGTATTCTAGACCGGAGGGGCATGATACACTGATGCACTAAAACATACACAGTACTGAGGACAGCAGCACTGAAAGCTTTCACAAGGCTGCATTCATATTAACTTAATTTAAATAGATAATATCTCCATTCACATAGGAATAGGAGCAACTTTATTTTTAACTGGATTTAAATTCCCTAAAAATTTTAGCAACATGCATGAGATTTTCTGGCCTCAGAAACTGTGTGAGATAATAAATATTGTGTTAAGCTGCTAAGTTTTGGGAAAATTTGTTACGCAGTAATAGATAACTGAAACACTGAGATACAATCTACATCAGCTAAGTAGACTATACAGAAATTGCTGGTCGCCATGGCAGGACATCCTAAAACTTACCGAGTAGTTCTAATTAAATCAGTAGATAATAAATTGTTGGAGACAGAAGGTCTCATGGCTTATAGAACAGTACCTTGAAATACAGCTTCGGCAGTGATATTAAGCATTTACCCATCACTGTCTCATAGGGAGAGAACCACTAAATCTGGTTATGGAACCAAGCAGAACCCTTCTCCCCACCCCCACCCCCGCCAAGTACAAAGGCCCCTCCATGTTCCCTGCTTCTTGTTTGTAGAAAAGCTGAAGTCTTCCAGGCCTCCCTGGGTCACAAAAGAGTGGGCTCAAGCAGCTAAAGATTAGGACAATAGAGTCACAGATTCAGTGTCTGCTGCACATTCCTGAGTTGTTTTTACAGATATTCTAACTGCCACCAGAGGGAAAAGCCAACTGCATGACGATCAGACTGCGGCCATGACACAAGCTGCTCCATCTCGAGCAATACTGAGTCTAGGGCTAGCACAATTCCAGGAACTGACCTTAAGACAATGGAATGAACACTATTGTTCATAATAAACTATATCTTGGTGGGCATCAAAATAATTGTAGCTTGTTTTGCACATACATGTAAGTGGGCAACTAAACCTGTCAGAAAAGAGATGCTTCAAACTCATTTGATATCTTTCACACTAAGACCTCGACACTTTCTCAGCATGAAGAAGTTACAGAAGCCATACCTTCATCCCTAATTCCATGGCAATGGAATAATATCTGATGGGGGAGGGGATTTGTAAGCAGCTCTTTGCCGGAAACTGCCCTCATCAGGAAAACCCTTTTCTTGTCAATTTAGCAAAGCTACATTGTAACTAACTTTTAACCAAGCACCAGCATGCTCTACTCATCTCCGGCCCTAGCAGATCTTTTGATCAGGCAATACTTGGCCTAGTCTGTCGGTTCTTTCCGTAGATCAAAGAAGTAGGAATGAAGAATAAGTAATTCGCAGATGACCAGATCTCTTCCCTAGCTTCCCCTTCAGTGATGTCATGAACAAATTGTGTGAACACGATAGCATCTAAAGAAAGAGCACAGAAGTCAACAAGCCTACGAGTCTGACCCCCTATCCCAACGATTAACTGAGATGACTTCCCCTTTTCCCTTTAACATTTTCACGGCTGAATAGACTCCTGGGAGATGATTTTGGGGGGACTCTGTGTCCACCACCTCGTCAGATCGCCAGCATTCTGATTACAAGCAACTTTCCTTTCTACCAAATTTTGCCTCTCTCAGGTATGAATTTTTGGGCGGCAAGCAGCCGGATCTGAGCTGGGTAACAGTTATAAGGGAAAGTTGACTGCATTCTCTGTTGGGGAATAAAGACGATCTTGTTTGCCCGTCTCTGAATTTTGGTGAATTAACTCCTTCCAATCCATTCTACTCTTTTGCTCTGTTTGTATGCTCATGAAACAACTCTGAATAATAATTCAGCTCTCCTGGTGGCTGGGAAGGAGGGTGGGGCACCCTGATTGTGCAGTGGAAACATTTGGGCCTGTGGAGGTTGCCCTGGTGACACGGAGCAGGACCCTGCGGGGCTCCTGGGCGCAAAAGCCTTTCTGTGTCCCCCGTTTCTGGATTACAGGAAATAGGCTTCATTCAGCCTCCAGGACCTGCCCTGAGTTCCAAGGGCAGGTTCAAACAGATGCTAATCAGGGAAGGGAGGGGATGCAGAGACAAGGGAGGACCAGTCAGGACACAACAGTGCAGCCTTGGGCCAGGGTCCTGGTTCCCCCCCTCAAGGGATACACATAACTGGGAAAGGTGGGTTGGGAGAAATTGGGAGATTGGGTTGACATATATGCACTATTGATACTATATACAAAATAGATAACTAATGAGAACCGACTGTATAGCACAGGAAACTCTACTCAATGCTCTATAGTGACCTACATGGGAAGGAAATCCAAAAAAGAGGGGATACATGTATACGTACAGCTAATTCATTTTGCTTTACAGTAGAAACCAACACAACATTGTAAAGCAACTATACTCCAATAATAATTAATTATAAAAAAAAGAAAGGGGCGCACAGAACAATATCTGTGAGCAGTTTTGCAGATACTGAAACCCCCTCCAGGTGGGAGAAGTTAACTGTCTGCTGCCCACAAGCACGGAGACCCCAGACCGCTTGGAACCAGAAGGTTGATGATGCCGATTCCCGATGACCTCACCACTAGCCAATCAGAAGAGTGTCCAGGAGCTGACCACGCCCTGCTCCTAAAACACTGTAAGACCCGCTCCAAGTTGGGAGACACAGTCTTGAGGGCATGAGCTCAATGTGGCCCCCTTTGCCTGGCAAAGCAATACAGCTATTCTTTTTTACTTCACCCAAACTCTGTCTCTGAGATTTAATTCAGTGTTGGGGGGCAGAAGCCAGATTCAGCTTCACTAGCTCACTCAACCAAAGGCATGAGGACAAACCCCAAGTCCAGCAAGGTCAGGTTTATCGGCTCCTGGAAAGGGAGACTGCATTCCAGCAGAGCCTGGGCATTTCACCAAAGAAAGAAAGGAAGAGATAAGGTTATTATGTGATATGGGGGAAGGGAGTTTAGGTAAAATTTTAATGAAGCCATGTTTGGATAGCCTCAAGGCAAACAGGGGTCAGCTTTGGGTCTAAACTGCAAAATGAACTCAGGGCCCTGTTTCTTGGAAATGACAAGTTAAGATATCAATACAGAGTCTCTTCTAGAACGCCCTATGTCTGGAGCCTGCATCTGCTTTGGAAATGGAGGCTGCTTCTCTATGTTAAAGACATAGATCTTCATGGGAATTTCCTGGCGGTCCAGTGGTTAGAACTCCGTGCTTCCACTGCAGGGGGCATGGGTTTGATCCCTGGTCGGGGAACTAAAATCTGACAAGCCTAGCGGCCAAAAAAAAAGACATAGATCTTTCAGGCAAAGTGGAATATTTCCTTCTTACTGTAAGCAGATAGGGTGGGGGGCCCGTGGAGGAAAAGAGCCAGTTGTAGCCTTTTTACACAAGAGAAGCCATTTTGTGATCTAAGCCTGGACGCAGTGCTTGCCCTTGAACAGGTCTCAGTGATAATGATCTTAAGGGAATAAAAGAACAAACGACTGTTATCAGGCAAGAGAAATAACAATAGCAAAGATAATAACTCAGTTGTAAAGACTCCAAGTTCTGTTTCAATGGTAAAGATTAGCCTGAAGCTCTTTCTTGAGCTGTTTTGCAGAATTTAAAGGCTGGAGCGCCCAACCCACCAGATCAACTGGAATGTAAGAGATGATGATAATGACCTTTTCTGACCCTCTTGACTTCAGTCAACTAAGCCTGGACTCTGTCGACCTTTACCCCAGTTCTATGCTGAGTTCTCCTCTGCTCAAGCCCCTTCATGAATATGCATGTACCTTAGCTTAAAACTTGCCCAATTTTGCTGTTAGGGGAGACACTGCTTTGGGAAAGATCCCCGGTGTTCTCCTTACTTGTCGCCGCAAGTAATAAATCCTTCCTTCTCCCCATCTTTGGCTTGGCTGTAGCTTTTGGCTCAACACCTACCAAGAGGTGAACCCAATTTTGGGGTAACATTACTGATTAGATTTCAAACGTCAAAGTTTCTGACAGCTGCTGATTCTAGAACACGATTTCTCACTAAGAAATCAGTAAATAAATATTAACCTTTTTGTGTATTAAAAAAAATACAACATGAGCACATTTTACATTTTGTAGTTGCCACATTAAAAAAAAGAAAGGTAAAGAGATAAATATTCATAGCTACTTTATCTGTAATAGACCCCAAATAAAAACAATCCCAGTGTCCATCAACAGGTAAATGGATAAAAAACTATGATAGATTCATATAATGAAATACTACTCAGCAATAAAAAAAAAATCAACTCCTGTTATATGCAACAGCGTGAGTGAATCTCACAATAATTATGCTGAGTGAAAGCAGTAAAAAATTATGCATACTATGTGATTCTACTTACATAAAATTCTAGAAAATGCAAACTATTCTATAGAGACAGAATGAACATCAGTCATTATCTTAGGATGGGGGGTGGGAAGGAGGGACTACAAAGGGGCATGAGAAAACCTCTTTGCAGGTGATGGACATGTTCATTATATTGATGTAATGATGGTTTCACTGTGTATACATTGTCAAAACTTGTCAAATTGGATACTTTAAATACCTGTAGTTGATTGTATGTCAATTATATTTCAATAAAGTGATAGAAATGAAAAAAAAATCAGAAGTTACTCATAAAGGGGTTTGTTATGATGTTTTACAGCCGTAGCATGGCGTTGGAAGAAATACTGTTTCCAGTTAACCTTGCAGCTGGCTTTGTCTGTGTCTAGTGTGCCAGCCAGATTCAGGGCAGAGTTTTCCTTTTTCAATATAGTGTCTGGAGAGAGAATTATTTGAGTCTTTATTAAAAAAAAATCAACAGCTACTTTGCAGAAGTACACCATGAGTACAATTTTTATTTTTATTTTTGTTGTACTCATGTACACCATGAGTACAATAAAAACAACTGCTATGTTAAAAACAAATAAACAAAAATCCCTGTTTTATTATTTCCAGACACTTCCAGACACTTTTTTTTTTAGGTCAACTACACAATCCTTTCAAAACTGTCTATAAAAAGTGGCATTCATATAAGACAGGTCCAGAGCGTGGTTTTATTAAAATATTATATGATGATTTGGGAAATGTGAGATACAGTCATGATAGAACAAAAGCTTTTTTCTTCCATGAGAAACTAAGAGATCAATGCCACGCACATTTGTTTTATGTTGAAAGGCATGTCAGTCAGCATTCAATCACAGGATACTTCAAGTAAAGAGGGGTTTAAGGCAGGGACTTAGCTATGAAGAGGCTGGAAGGGCAGCAAGAGTCAAAGACCCAAGAGGAAGCGTGTGTGGTGTGGGGCTGGATGGTAGAAGCTCCTATTGCCTGGCTGGAGGCTGAGAGCCCACACCTGAGTTACTGTTCTTGGCAGTATTATATTATTGAATCAAAATAAAAATGTGAGTCACAATTTGATACTGAAAAAGACACAAAGAAGCCCGGGTAAGCCTGTTGGGTGGTGGTTCAGAGCATGGACTTGGAAGTCTGGGCTCACACGGGTGCCACGGCTGACCTAAAACAAAGGTCAGTTATTTCTCCAGCCAAAAAATGGGTTTATTAGGGATCAGCAGAGAATTGCAGTTTGGGGTCTGCAACCCTGGGGGGGAGCCAAGTGCAAGTGCCTGCGTTGCAAGGGAAGGAGAACTCTTTAATAGAGGGAAGAGGAAGTTGGGAGGGTTAGGGTAAACAAAGAGCCCATGGCTTTCCTTTGGCTGAACTGTTGCCAGGAGAGAAGAATCTTCTACCCGTTGAGCTGTTTCCTGGCACAGCGTGGGAGCGCCCCCTTCTGGTCACCTGACTCTATTCATCTGAGGGTTCTGTTTATTAATTTCTTTACATCACCAATTACGCGCTGGGGGACGCTGGTCAGGTGTTCTCAGTCGGCGGTAAGCGAGAATTCCCCACCTCCCAGGGTTGGCACGAGGACTAAACAAGGTACAGCTTGTGAAGAGCAACACAGGGCACTTAGTAAATTCTCCGCTAATTTACAGTCCTTGCACCTGCAGGCAGCTGCTCCTGCCTGAGCCTGAGGCCACGCCAGGGACGGCCACTCACCCGGGACCAAGGACGGAAGGCAGGGAAGAAAAACTACGCAGATCGCACCGCGCTCTCCTCCAGACCCCTAAGCATTGAGAAGAGGGAGAGGAGGTTGGAATCAGACAGACCTGGGTTTAGTACCCACTGGGCCTCCTACCTGGTCCTGGGTCCCAGGAATGCTGGTCCGAGAGCTGCTTGCTGAGCAGATTTCTCTCGTGGAAAATTGAAGCCTTTTCTTCCTTGCAGGGCGGATGTAAAAACGAAATGAGATTTTTAAAAAAGTATGTAAAATACCTAGCTTATAGGACGAGTTCAACTACAGTAACTGCTGTAATTAAATAATTTAGAAATAACTAAAAATAAATAAATAACAAAATAGTTAAAATATCACTATCAAAAGGTCATGAAGTATTTGCGTTTGTCCTGCCATCGTGGGCAGGAAAACATTGTATTTGCAAAGCAGAGTGCTCGGTGTGCATACCTGTGCGTCCACCACGGATATTTTGCTGACCGTAGCTGGTGGCTCCGGGGACACAGTTTCATCCCGGCCTGGAGTCTACATTCTGGGTTCTTTCTCGCCAGGATTCTGGTCTGAACAACGTGAAGGTCCCAGCTACAGCCACCAGAGGGCGCCACGGTTCTTTACCGAAGCTGTTGGGACAAATCGCCCGGATTGGGAGTTCGTCAGAAGCTCTGGGAGGGTCAGTGGCTTATCTGGAAGTGGTCAGGAGGATGCAAGACCTCAATGAGGAGCAAGCAGGCCAGGGAGGAGAGTCACAGCCAGAGGAGGAGAAAAGGAAATGTGTCAGTGAAAGGTAGGGGCTCTGGCCTAAAGCCCACAGATCATTTATCCATTTGTCCAGCACTTGCCATGAGCCACAAATGGGCGGTGTGTGAAATCAGCCCCTCACGTAGCTCACAGCCTTGCTGAGGAGGCTGACACATGGGCAGATGACCAACATACACGTGAAAATAATGAGACATATAATGCCACCATGTCTAACCCTAACGCTGTGCCAGGCACTGTATTGCAATGACCCCATTTAACACACGAGGAAACTGAGATTCAAAGGATTCACTAGTTTCCAAAATTCACAAAGCTGAGAAACAATGGACTCCTGCTATGCCAGTCTGTTTTAAAGGCCACGTTTTACAAATCATTACTCCTGCAGTAAAACAAGGAAAACCAAAACAGCTCTGCTCCTTGAAAACTCACAACTTTGGACTTTCGGTGAACTTCAGCGAGAGTTGACAACCAGGATGGCAGGACACTCCCTGGTGCCCCTCCACCCCGGCTGGCATCCCCACCTCCTGCTCACCCTTCACTCTCCACGGCACCACCCAGCCACCATCTTCTGGTCACCTCGCCCTCCACTCCCACCACCACAGCCTGGCCTTTGCCATCACCGATGTTGTTGCTTGGCAGAGCACTCGTCCACACATCTCACTCTGTTCCCAGTGACCCACCTTCAGCTTGTGGGCTCAAGTACCCCCACTGGGTCCCCTGATGGTCCAGCTTCTCCTGTATTACCCTCTCCTGCCATCTCTTCCCTCCCTCCCTTCCTTCCTTCCTTCCTTCCTTCACTTCCTTCCCCAGCTTAGTTCCCACCATGCGGCATATCAGTTACTCTTTTTCTTGTTTGGCCACCTGGCGTGGCTTGCAGGATTTTAGTTCCCCCACCAGGGATTGAACCCAGGCCCTCAGCAGTGGAAGCACCAAGTCCTAACCACTGGACAACCAGGGAATTCCCTCAGGTACTCTTAAAAACACCTTAAACTCTCCCTTATCTGACCCTCTTCCGTGGCACTGGCTTCTACCTCCCATAAATGGGATGCTCACGCCCGCATCCGGGCAGCCAGAAAAATCATCCAGCAGCAGAGAGTGTCAGGAGAGAAGGAGGAACAGAGGAACAGAAAATTCTGTGATTGAGGGGGTGTTCATTTGAAGGCTTCATGGATCTCCAGGAAGTGTTTTTTTTTTTTTTTTTTAGCTGAGAGTGAGGGGATCGAGGGGTGGGCTCCAGGGGCTGAAGACTGTAGACAGTCCTGGAAACAGCTGCTTACGAGAGTGGGAGAGAGCTGGACGGAGAACCACGCTGGGGTTCCCGGGCAGCTGGAGGGCCCGGTTAAGGATGAGGAAGCCTGATGTAAGGTGAGACCAATTCTTGTGGTCGTGGCTTTTCTCTGTTACAATTCAGCTGCAGAGATGATCGCGGAATTTATCCAGGGCAGGCTTTGCCCTGTGGTTCCAACAGAAGACAGTGGGGATTCTGAGGATACTGGCTGACGTGACGGAGCAGAATCCAGAGACATGACCAGGTCACCTGGCTTCAAGATCTGCTTGTTTACTTATTATTTACAAAACATAAGCTTCCTGAGGGCTGGGCTTTGCTCTCCACGGTAATCCCACCATGTTGTCGCTCACCTGCTTGAACAAGGGAGTCAGATGATGACAGAGAAGCAGCTCAGGGCTCCGGAGCAGGAGAGAGGGCTGGAAGGAGGGAGGTGAGGTTGGAGGTGCCTGAATATCCAAATGCACAGTTTCCAAGGTGGGCCGGTTCTGGAGGTGACCCGCTCAGGACCTGGGGCGTGAGGTGGAGTGAAGGTAGGCTGACCAATGCATCTCGATTGGCCCTGGATTTTCTGACTTTACCACTGAAAGTCCTGTGTCCCGGGGACCCTCAGTCCTGGGTCATTTGGGCCGCTTGGTCTCTCTCTGCCCTGTCTCTAAGATAAGACCATCTCTGAGAAGCCGGAGTGTTGGGGGGGGGGGTCTGCGGAAGCTGCAGTATTGATCACTCTTGTGGGCATGCGTCATCTTCTGCCACAGTCTTAAGTGTGACCCAGTGGCATGTTATCTTATTAGCAAAAGGGAGCTTTTTTGTAGACCTGAATTCGAAGAATAACAACTATGTTAAAAATGGCAACTATTTCCAAGAGTGGGAACACCAAAGTGTGCTTACATCAGCATTTTCCAGTCTGCAAATTAAGTGCATTGTACCCAGAGCCTTAAAAAATCATATCAACAACAGTCACCCAGCTAGTTCTTTTTTTCTATTGGAAATGTAACTGCTGATTTATTGTAATAGCATTTATTTTCTTAGGAATCTAATAATGTCAATTTGTAATATTACATGAAAGGACTGTGTAGAAATATTATAAATTTATTTAATCAAGCATGGAAATCATATCAGGAGTGAAATAGTCTTTGGTTAGATAGACATATCTAGTTTCGAAAATAGATTTTACACTCCACATGCATTACACAGCACAAACCATAGCTTCATTACAATTCAAATTTTATAACAATTGACTTGTTACAAGCAATCAAATAAGCATCAATGAATTATCCTAGAGAAGGTTTATTTTCAGAACAGCATTTGATGGTTAAATTATTAAATATGAAATACAGACTTTCTTGAAAAACTATAGAAATACATTTCAACCAAAAACCACTCTTTTATAACGAGTCAATATATACATGGCATATTGAAACAAGTCACATCAGAATTAAACTCTCTGTGTCAACACTATGGATGTGTACAATCATGGTAAATAAAAATGTGGAGGTCAGGATATAGCTTATTCATAGATACAAAAGAAGAATTCTTTCCCAGAATATTTAGAGGAGGGTTACTGGAAATACTGTTCTTTGCTATGAACATCAGTGGTGAATCACTGTGCACAGACTTGGATACCTATATACACCTGTAGCTCAACATATTTATTCCAGAAACTGAAAGATAGACTCCGCTTCTAAGTGTCCCACATAAAATCTATACAGGTTTGTTGAATTCTTGTGAATTTGTATTCAATATTAAATTGAATACATTTTGAAAACTTTCAAAGAAATTTTCTCTCTCTTCCAAAAACGCATCTATTAATGGTTAAAGAAAACAAATGTCGTCCGTTCTGCTAGGTTTTGGCACGTAGCTCAGTTCTTCATTTCATTAGGGACCAACGAGAGGGCATAAATGCCTTATTTAAGCTAAGCCTTAAATTTTGTTTGTATTAAACTTTTTACTCTGAGATAACTGTATAATAGATTCTGAGAGAATTGCTGATAATTGTAGATTCACATGCGGTTTGTAAGAAATAATACGGAGATTCTGTGTGCCTTTTACCCATTTTCCCCCAATGGTAACATCTTGCAAAATGATACAATATCATAACCAGGATTTTGACATTGATACAGACAAGCTAGGGAACACTTCCATCACAATAAAGGATCCCTTTTACAGACATACCCACCTCTCTCCTTCTCCACCCTCCTCCCTGGTGACCCCTAATCTGTTCTCCATTTCTAGAATTTTGCATTTCAAACTGTTATATAAATGGAATTATACAGGACATAACCTTTGGGGATAGGTTTTTTCACTCAGCATAATTCTCTGAAGACTCATCCAAGTTGTTGCTTGTATTGGAAATTCTTTTTATTGCTGAGTAGTATTCCATGGCACGGATGTATCACAATTTGTTTCACCAGTCACCCGTTAAAGGACATCTACAACACTGAAAAGCAACTATACTCCAATAAAAATTAATTAAAAAAATAAAGGGCATCTGGTTGTTTACAGATTTGGAATATTATGAATAAAGCTGCTATGAACATTTACGTGCAAGTTTTTGTGTGAACCTAAGTTTTCGTCTCCCTGGGATAGATGCCCAGGAGTGCAATTGCTGAGTCGTATGCCAGTTGCTTGTTTAGTTTTATAAGAAATTGTCAGTTGGTTCTCCAGAGTGGCTGTTCCATTTTACTTTCCCACCAGCTATAGGTTGATCCCGTTGCTCTGCATTCTTGTCAACATTTGGTGTTGTTACTGTGTTTCAGCAATTTTGGTAGGTGCCTCGGTGGCATCTATTGGGGTTTTAATTTGCAGTTCCCTAATGACTGATGATGTTGAGTATCTTTTCACGTGCTCATCTGCCATATCCTCTTCAGAGAAACATTTGTTCATGTTCTCCATTGTCTAATTGGATTTTTAAAAAAACTGTTGAGTTGTAAGAGTTCTCATCTATTCTAGATGGTAGTCCTTTGTTGGATATGCTGTTGGCAGGTATTTCCTCCCAGTATGTAGCCTGTCTTTTCATTCTCTTAACATGGTCTTTTGCAGAATAAAAGTTTAAAATTTTGATGAAGTCCAATTTATCAACCTTTCCTTTTATGGACTTTAGGTTTTTGGTGTCAAGTCTAAGAAGTCTTTGCTTAGTTTAGCCCTAGGTCCCAAAGATTTTCTATTCTTTAAAAAAAGTTTTATGGTTTTACATTTTATGTTTAGCATTATGATCTATTTTGAGTTAATTTTTATATAAGGTATGGGATTTAGCTTGAGGTTCTTTTTATTTGCCCATGGATAACTGATTGCTCAGCACATTTATTGAAAAGACTATCCTCCCTCCAGTGAATTACTTTTGTACTTAAAAAAAAATCAATTGAGTATATTTGTATGGGTCTATTTCTAGATTCTCTGTTCTGTTCCATTGATCTTTTGTGTCTATGCCTCCACCAATACCACACTGTCTTGATTAGTGTAGCTACATAATAAGTCTTTATACTGAGTAGAGTGGTTTCTCCTACTTATTCTTCTTTTACAAGATAGTTTTAGCTATTCCAAGGCCTGTGCCTTAGAACTTTTAGAATAAGCTTGAATATGTCTACAAAAACCTTGCTGGGATTTTGATAGAAACTGCATTAAACATATAGATGAATCTGGGGAGAATTGACATTTTTACTATTTTGTGTCCTCTAATCCATGAACATGGTTATGTCTCCTCATTTATTTAGGTCTTTAATTTCTTTCACTGGCATCTTTTAATTTTCAGCATATAGATCCTATACACATTTTTGTTAAACTTACACCTAAGTATTTTTCTTTTCCTTTTGGAGCGATTGTAAATGGTATTGTGTTTAAAATTTTCGTTTCCACTTTGTTTATTGTTAATATATAGAAATGTGATTAAATTTTGTGTGCTGATCTTGTATCCTAAGACCTTGCTGAAATCAGTTGTTTTACTTTTCTTTTTTTAATAGATTTTTTGGAATTTTCTATGTAGACAGTTACATCATCTGTAAATAGGGATACTTTTATTACTTTTCAATCATATGCATTTTATTTTTTATTGCCTTATTGCCATGTCCAGAACTTCCAATACAGCCTTTAAAATTTTAATCAATGTAAATTTCTAGAGATTTGCTAAAACTTACTGGCCTGAATGGGGTCCATCATTCTCAAACAGATGCCTTTTCTTTTTTTTTTTTTTGCCTTTTTTGTTTTATTTGAATTTTTGAATTTTATTTTATTTATTTTTTATACAGCAGGTTCTTATTAGTTATCTATTTTATAGATATCTATTTTAAATTAGTTATCTATTTTATACATATTAGTGTATATATGTCAATCCCAATCTCCCAATTCATCCCACCACCACCCCGCTCCCGCCACTTTCCTCCCTTTGTGTCCATATGTTTGTTCTCTACATCTGTGTCTCTATTTCTGCCCTGCAAACCGGTTCATCTGTATCATTTTTCTAGGTTCCACATATATGCGTTAATATATGATATTTGTTTTTCTCTTTCTGACTTACTTCACTCTGTACGACAGACTCTAGATCCATCCACGTCTCTACAAATGACCCAATTTCGTTTCTTTTTATGGCTGAGTAATATTCCATTGTATATATGTACCACATCTTCTTTATCCATTCATCTGTCGATGGGCATTTAGGTTTCTTCCATGACCCGGCTATTGTAAATAGTGCTGCAATGAACATTGGGGTGCACGTGTCTTTTTGAATTATGGTTTTCTCCAGGTATATGTCAGTAGTGGGATTGCTGGGTCATATGGTAATTCTATTTTTAGTTTTTTAAGGAACCTCCATACTGTTCTCCACAGTGGCTGTATCAATTTACATTCCCACCATCAGTGCAAGAGGGTTCCCTTTCAAGCAGATGCCTTTTCAACACTCTTCTTATCACCCAACTTGTTCAGATTCCATTCCCCATAATTTGGATAAATAACTGATAACCGTCATCAGTGGTTAAGCTGCAAAGCTCCTTGAGGCAGCTGAGTGAGCTTTAACGAGCTAAGTGAAACCTGATTGTAAAAGCAAAACTAGCGTTAGGAAAATTATCTTTCAGACGGGACTTGGACACAGAGACGTTCAGAGAATTACAATTTGAGGTTGACTTATGGAGTATGTGGTTTCTTCTTCCAGTTTTCCCCTCTTACCTCTAAATGGGGGTAGCAACAATTTTAAACTCTGAAAATATGAAATACCCTCAAAGTTACCTTATTCTTATATATCAGAAATTGCTATTGTTAAGGAACACTTTCGTGATTTGACTTTTGATAAATAAAGAATTCTGTGCATCTTACTATGCTTTTAGTAACAGGCACTTAAAAATATTTTGACAACTCAAACTCTCTTCGTGTCTTAATTTTTTAAACAAAAGTGTAACCATTAATAACCCTATTATTTATTTTTTAAATGTATATTTCCTATATTTTGTGTGTTGTATTTTTATATTTATACAATATACCTAACTGACCAAAGAGGGTTTAGAGCCATATAAAAAGGCAGAAAACTGGGTAGTGCTAGATCCTTTACAAATTTCAATATAAGAGGTCTTGGAAGTGTACACATAGGTCCTTGTAGGCCTTAGGTATATACACAGGTACAATGCAGGTGCTCCTGCATATAATTTGTAGAAAATTTAAAATCTGTAATAAGAATCAAATATCAGAGACTTTTTTTCTTTTTTGTAGAAAACAGTGGCCAATCTACAGGCAGGTCAGTCATCGCTTTACTGATTTTACTGATTCAATGACTACCAGTAACTCTTTTGTCTTGTTCTTAGAATTGGAAATTGTCTAGGTACCACTCTCTCCATTGTGTGCAGTGAGTGGTGGAATCAGACCCTGGGATGTTGACTTAGCCTCTCTGAGCCTCAGCGTTCTTGTCTGTAAGTGGCAATCATGATTCATCTCATTGGCTGTAAGGCTTCAGTGAGATGACCCCGGCAAGGGCCTGGCCCACGGCTGGGTAGGGAGCGTGCCTCCAGGTACTGACTTCTTTCCTTCCTTTTCTTATACGTTGCCTTTGCTTCCTTTCCAGCCTCTCCCTGTCCCCCTCCTCTCTCTGTACCACAGACTGAGTAGCACTCCCCATGCCTAAGAGCAGGGGACCCCCTATCCCAGCACTAGCAGAGGGGACCTGGGGAGCCCGTTGCCGAAGCTGCCCCTCCCTTAATGTACCACCATGGCCCGATTACCCAGAATAGGGCTGTGCACCGAACTCGGGGGGTTCTCACATGGTTTGTCATGTTGCAGTGGGAAAAAAGCTTCATGAGTGACCAGTACATTCTAGCAAATGGGGCTCGATAATGCATTTGCCATTCTGTAGCAGGATGGTAACCCACAGACAAAGAGTCCTGTACCCTCACCCTAAACACAAGACGGCGGCTGTGTGATGTGTATTTACTTCTTCTGTGGTCGCAATGAGCTTAGAACCAGGACACTGCTTTGGGTACAACAAGCAACAAACATACTGTCATGATACAAAGCAATCACGTTGTACATACAGGCAGAGGTTTGGGTTTTTTTTGTTGTTGTTGTTTTTTATCTTAAAGAATGGAACAGCAACTGTCTCAACATGTCACTTTGACAGCCAACAGTGATCCCACGTAGGTGAGTCTGGACTGAACACGTGTAAACAGACTCTCTATGTGAAGTCCCTGTGTGATCTGGGCATTTGCAAATGGCCACTTCAATCTCCAGCTAGCACAGGGGTCCCTGGTGACCCACTCTCATTCTGCTGTAAGATTGACAGGGCTGCAGTGAACCCTTTCACAAAGAGACAGCAGTCAATTGCTGTCTGGCAGCATCGCTCAAAAGGTTTTCATTTTACGCAAACATCAAGGACTTTCTTCTCATTCCATCAGGCCTTTCTTGGAACTGCTTTGAAATATTCCTCCCTGGAAATGTCAGCTACTCCTCCATACCATTTCTGAAGCCAGATATGCTCTATCTTCATCTTCATAAAGAACCATTCATACTGACGAGGCCACTTCCTCATAACTGGGTGTCTGCAGAAATAAAGACGTCACATTAAAGCTGTTCTCATCAGAGGGTGGGCTCTCCAGAGCACAACGCCAGACGTATCCTTGGTCAGGTCATAGGGCCCTCCAGACTCCAGGCTTTGTTGAGGCTGAGACCTGCTCAAACCAGCTAGAGGCAGAAGCCAGGGAGCCAGGGTCAAGGTCTGGGGCAGCCTTAGGAGGGCAGGAAACTGTTGTCACCACAGAGTGGCAGACAGCTCAAGTCTTGAGCCAGGCAACTTTGTTCGAACTCCAGTTCAGCTGCTGGGATGCCTCATGGGCCGTTTGCTCTCTTAAGCCTGCCCGGTCTCCTTCCCAGTCATATGGGGCGAGAGGGATGGTGCTCAGATCACAGGGCTGTGTGGGCAGCAAATGACGAGACACATAAAGCACCTGCATAGAGGAAGCGCCCAGGGGACGCGGGCCATTGTTACCAGGAAGCGTCACGAAAGGCTCTAAGCATCTCTATGTGAAATGCTGAATTTTTTTTTTTTTTTTTTTTTGAAATGCTGAATTTTAAGTCCGGGAAACAAATCTGTTCACGGGAAGATTTCCATTCCTGTAGAGGCCTAGAACTGTTGCATCAAGCTGAGAACCAGCCAGCGTAGACAGGGAACAGCCCTCACATTCCGCCCTCTGTTTCTGACTTGCCTTCTCCCTCAGGCGTAGGCCTAAAAACATGCATCACCCTTGAGGGCAGGGTCTGGCGCTCACTTTTTTAAAACTTCATAAAAATAGAAGTTTTATTTATATCTAAAAATGTTATAAACAAGATTCAAAGACCAAGGGTAAACTGGAAAAAACATTTGCAACAATGCCAATGCAGTGATAGGTTGATGCCCTTTTTAAAAAAAAAATTTTTTTTTTTTTTTGGAATCATTGCAAATTGACAGAGAGGTTGAAAGTATGGTATAAAGAACTATTTTTTTTTTCCTAAACCATTTGAAAGTAAGTTGCTGATCTGAGGCCCCAACGCTCCAAACACTCACGCAGCTGAGATGATAACATGATTGTTGTTATTTTAAGCCAACTAGTTTTGTATTTACAATTGGAACAAATTTTGGCCCCTGCAAGGGGAGCGTAGGTACAGCAAATCCTAGTCCGTGAGGCCCTGGCTTGGGGTCCAGGCAGTAGGATGCTGGAATGACCTTAGGAGAATGACCATGAGCGTTTAAAGAAGGTAATGATAAGGTGGTTGGATGTGCGTGGTAAAGGGACCCACATTATACAGTAGTGGAAATTTTGGCAACACTGTTACCTGCGGTAACATGGAAAATAGGAAATGAATTTAACGAATGCAAATGTCTCCTGAGGCTTTGGCTTCATCTCACTGCCCATCATAACATGGAAGAGGAGAAATCAGAACTAAAGAGTGACAGCTGAGATGGAAGATAAAGCACACAAGCACACAGACGTACGCATCTACATTTATCTCTCTGTGTGTATATTGAAAACCACAAGTCCGTGTGGATGAATCCAATCCCGATCCAATTCCAGATTGTTCTAGTGTCCTCCTGTGCGTGTTGGTAACTCTCTTCCATGGCGGTGAGAAACCAGGTTTCCCTTCTCTGTGTTTACTTATTACTACACTAAGTCCCCTACATACGAACCTTCAAGTTGTGAACTTTCAAAGATGTGAACAATCGAATCCAGCAAGGAACTAGAACCTGTGCCATCAGTGTCAGGCGTGAGTGAAATTGCAGCTCGCCCTCCGTCTCCTATTGCTGACGGTCCTTCAGCTCTACCATCTCCCACCTCCTCTCCCTCCTCCAGCCAGTAACTCTTCCTGCCTGTTCACTCGATGCCAGCCCCGGTATGCCAGCTGCTGTACTGGACTACTGTACTTTTCAAGGTACTGTACTGTGAGATTAAAAATGTTTTATTTTTTGTGTGTGTTTGTTTTTTATGTATTATTTGTGGGAAAAGTATTATAAACCTATTACAGTACAGAACTATATAGCCGATTGTGTTAGTTGTGTACCTAGGTTAACTGTGTTGGACTTAAACAAATTGGACTTAGGATCGCACTCTCGGAAGGGAACTCATTCGTACGCAGGGGACTTGCTGCATGTTTACTTATTTCATGATTCCCCTGTGTGTACAATCGTCCCATCTCCACAGGGATGCGGATGGCTTGTCCAGTTTACCGCCTGCTTTCACGTTACTCTCCCACTAACTTAGACAAGTACTAATCTGCCAGCTTTCGTTGCCCACACCCCACGTGGATGCCCGCCCCTCCTCACCCCGGCTCTGACCTTCCACCTCAGGCCTCCCCCTGCACAGACCCTCTCCTCACCCATGGAGGCAGGCTCCAGCACCCCTGCAGGACCACCCTTCTCACTTTTTGCAAACGCTGATCTCCTCCCCCCCTTCCCGGGGCTACGCTGTCACTCATTTTGACCCCAGCAGCACGCATGCCGATTTCCTGGGATGTCCTTTTAAAATTTTGATGGAGTGTAACCTGCAGAGCATCCAATTCGGGAAGCAGGTGGTGGGGGGCGGTTAGAAAGCTGCATCCTAAGTGGTCCGGCTATAAAAGGGGTGAGGGGCCCACACGAAGGAACATTGCTGTCACTTCTGGCGCTGAGCTCTGCTCAGAGTGGACGTTTGGAAATGTCTGCTGCATTGACTGGACTACAAAGCCCCCTTTATCTCCATTCCAAGGCAGGGCCGTTGTGAAAGGCTGGCAGCGTGCGGGGAACGGTGCCTGCAGCCCTCAGCACGGGCGCCCTCCAGAGGCACGGACAGCCCACTGCAAGGTCACGTGCGTGGCCTCTGTGCCACCTCAGGCGACCAAGACTTTCAGCGTCAGGTGGCAGTGTTGCCACCAAAGGACAGCTCAGACCATTCCTGTCATCACCTCAGAGGCGTCAAGTGGCATAGCCCCGACCTTTGCTTCTTACACTGTATGTGTCTGGGCAAACCAATCTTAAAGCAGATACCAACCTTGAAAACATGGCTTGCTTGGCAAATTCCACTTCTTCTGGAGACACTGCGACCATCTGGCCAGTGAGTGTTAACCGGGCACAGCGGGGATCTTCTGGGTCGACGATATTTTTTCTGCATTTGAAGGACATTTTTCAGATATTAAAATGATGATAGAATGACAGCTGGACATACTAAGGATTTTATTAAAAATAGAGGGAGTTCCCTGGAGAGCCAGTGGGGCCCAGGTTTGATCCCTGGTCGGGGAACTAAGATCCCACAAGTTGCACACCGTGACAAAAAAAAAAAAAAAAAAAAGAAAAGAGTGATCACATTGCTGGTTATATTGTTCAGGTTTTTCCATTTTCTGGAATTACTTGAAAATACTTTAGCATATATGATCCTGCAATCCCACTCCTGGGCATATATCCAGACAAAACTCTAATTCATAAAGAGACATGAACCCCTATGTTCATAGCAGTACTATTCACGATAGCCAGGACATGAAAACAACCTAAATGTCTATCGACAGATGAATGGATAAAGAAGATGTGGTGCATATATACAATGGAATATTACTCAGACACAAAAAAAGAATGAAATAATGCCATTTGCAGCAACACGGATGGATCTAGAGATTATCATACTAGGTGAAGTAAGTCAGAAAGAGAAAGACAAATACCATGTGATATCCCTTATATGTGGAATCTAAAACATGACACAAATGAACTCATCTACGAAACAGAAACAGACTCACAGGCATATAGAACAGACCTGTGGTTGCCAAGGGGGAGGGCAGGTGGGCGAGGGATGGATTGGGAGTCTGGGATTAGCAGAGGCAAACTATTATATATGGGATGGATAAACAACAGGTCCTACTGTAGAGCACAGGGAACTGTATTCAGTATCCTGTGGTAAACCATAATGAAAAAGAATATGAACAAGAATGTAAACATATGTGTACTTGAATCACTTTACTGTACAGCAGAACTTAACACAATATTGTAAATCAACTATACTTCAATAAACTAAAAAAAAATTAAGATACTTTGGTACAGGCAATGTGGCAGGTGTGTCTGTGTAGGCTGGATGTCCGTGTGCATCCTCGCGGGGGCAGACAGCCCCGGAAGTACCCTAGTCGAGAGTGCACAGGCCAGGGCAAGGCTCTGCAACACCCCCATCGGGAGCCCAGAGTCAGGTTGCTGCTCTGCAGGACCCCAGGGAGTGCCACTCCCTCGAGACACTATGAATGGCGCCCCTGGAGTAACGCAGTGCGTCTGCCCGGATCCAGCCGTGGCCAAGGTAAAGGCTTTCAGGCATCACCGTCGTCAAGCACAGAGGTCCCTTACTGAACGTAAGGGATGTTTAGAAATAACATTGTGTGACAAGCGTTTCCATGGTGGCAGGATTCTTCTATAAACACTTGCTTTCCTTGTAAGAGTCACCTGGCAGTGAAAGTGTGGGAGGGCAACGGAGAGCTCCCACCCACCTCTCATCACGCGAGGCTGCCTATTTCTGGAAGAAGCATAAATGGGAGAATCTGAATCTTCGTGTTTCAGATCGTGGCTTCATCTTAAGCCAGGAGAGAAACCTCCCCCAGGTGACAGCTGGTGCCTTACGCATTTCACAATCTCTCCATATGTGCTTGGGAAGGTGGTTCCAGGATGGGGCAACAAGATGTGTCTGTGCATCGCCTCATTTTGTTTCATCTTCATGACGACCCCAGGAGGTAGGTGTGATTATTGACCTTGTTTTAGAGATGAGGAGAATGAGATTCAGGTAAGCTAAGTGACTCGTCCTGGGCCATGGAGCTTGCGGGGCCTGTCGGAGCCCAGGTCCTCTGGCCTCAAGCAGGAAGGCAGCTGCCTGGCAGCCTAGCCCTTGTATCTGGGTGTATCCCAGACTGACCATCTCCTTCACGTCCTGGATCCCATAAGTCCTCAATGTTTACGGATTCTCTCTCTTATTATCTGATTGTGGACTCTTAGATATCATGTTTAATAACATTTTAATTTTTGGTGAATGCTTTCTCAAAAGCTCAGCTTAGGGGGAAGAAAAAAGTTCACCTTAGGGGTAAAAAAAAAAGTATCACAGGACAAAAAAAGAGCGTGTGCAGAGATATCTGTTACAGCATCATTTATGATGGCAAAAATGGGAAGTAACCAGGCTTCCCTGGTGGCGCAGTGGTTAAGAATCTGCCTGCCAATGCAGGGGACACGGGTTTGAACCCTGGTCCGGGAAGATCCCACATGCCGTGGAGCAACTAAGCCCGTGCACCACAACTACTGAGCCTGCGCTCTAGAGCCCGCGAGCCACGACTACTGAGCCCATGTTCCACAACTACCGAAGCCTGCACGCCTAGAGCCCATGCTCCGTAACAAGAGAAGCCACTGCAATGAGAAGCCCGTGCACCACAATGAAGAGTAGCCCCCGCTCGCCGCAACTAGAGAAAGCCCATGCGCTGCCACAAAGACCCAATGCAGCCAAACATAAATAAATAAAATAAATAAAAATTAAAAAAAAAGAAAACAACAAAAAATGGGAAATAACTAAAATGCTCAGCACTGGGAGAACATAAATAAATTGTTTTATCAACAGTATGAAATACACCTTTAAAAAGAATGAGATAGAGCTATAGGTGGCCATGAGAAAGATATAAGTAAAAATAGTTAGCTGAAGAACAATATATGTAGTAGGACCCCGTTAAAAAAAGAAATTCTAAAACTATATATGTGTGTGTATGTATATGTGTCTGGGTATATATATATATAATGTTTATATATGCTTAGAAAAGGTTCTTGGAAGGATATATTCCAAAGATATAACTTTGGTTATTTCAAGAAGGGGATTTGAGGGGCTTGAGGTGTAGGGGGAGAAGTCCCTTTTTATTTTATATACTTCTATATTCTTTGAATATTACAATATGTAATGCAGAAAAGTGGTTTCCAGCAGGGGCTGGGGGGCAGATAGGGAGAGTTTGGCAAAAAGGTACAAACTTGTAGCTATAAGGTGAAAAAGTCTGAGAATCTAATGCGTAACATGGTGACTCTTGTTAATAACACTGTACTGTATAGTTGAAATTTTCTAAGAGGAGAGAACTTAAATGTTCTCACACAAAAGGCAAATGGCGAGGAGATGGATGCGTCAATTAACTAGATGGTGGGAATCTTTTCACAATGTATACGTATATCAAATTATCATGGTGTGTGCTTTAAATATCTTATAATTTTATTTGCCAATTATACCCCAATAAAGCTGAAAAAAGACAAAAAAATACTGGTCACATAACACTATCTCCTGGTGGGCAGTCAAGGGGTAACTCAGCAGACCGGGGCTGTCCAAACCTTGCATATTCCAAAGCAAGGCCTGTCTTCAGGAGGACTGGCCCTTGACTGGCTCCTAGAAGATACCTCTGAGCCCTTGCAATTTCCTGCTTCATCAGAGTGTTTTTGTGCCTGAGACTCTGGGCCATGCTGGGTCAGCTTAACCTCTTGGGCCCTGAGTCTGAGTAGCTAAGATCAATCATGCAAATGCTGTAACTGCCATGTGATTGGATTCCAGTAAAAACCCTGGATACCAAGGCTCAGGTGAGCTTCTCTGGTTGGCAATACCTTGCACCTGTTGTCACACATCATTTCTGGGAGAATTAAGTGTGTCCCTGTATGATTCCAGTGGGAAGGGTCTCCTAGAAGCTTGGGCCTGGATTTTCCTGGGCTGCGCCCCATGTGCATTTTGCCCTTGATGACCTTGATCTGTATCCTCTCACTGGAATAGACCACGGGCTCTTGAGTCCTGTGAGTCCTTCCAGCGAATCACTGAGCCTGAGGGTGGTCTTGGGACTCCCACGCAGTTGACCAAGCAGACTGCACACGCTCTCTTCACAGATGGTGTATATCACAAAACGGCTGCTTCGAGGAGGCAGGACTCATCAGAACCCATTCCCGTCCATTATAACATTAAAGAAAGGTACATTTGTTAAGCAAAACGTATGTTTTGCTTATACTTAAGGGACTTGTTTTCACCTGCCTACAAGGTTTTCTTTATTATACACACTGTTGAGTCATAATAAGAGAAAGAGCGGACACGCCCACATATTCAGGTGAAATGCTCCATGTCAGAACACCATGTACCATTTGAAAGTGTTACAGTCTGCCGAGGTTTTGACACTGCAAAAATGTAGTTGCTGGATTGTGAATTTTTCTAAGTTGAAAGAATGGCGGGAGGCACTCTACGCAACTGTAAACACTGAATCAACATTGAATTTTGTAAAAAAAACCTGAGGTGGATAGGAGAAAATAAGTAAAAAATAGTAAATGGGAACTAAACATACAGATACCAGACGAGACTGTCATCAGTTGTACCCAATTTATTTGTTTGCTATTAAAGCCAATTTTTTCACAAAATTGCTCCATCATGAAAGCAATGAAATTAGGATTCGTACGTAAGTCATGAGAGAAGAACACATTACATTTAAGAAGGGAGCATTTTGCTTCTCCAGTGGTGGAGATTACACAGACTAGAAAGAAGATTATGTATTTAAATAGGTAAATAGAAAGCTTTATCCTTTTTGAGGTTAACAGCCCCTCAAAGATGTCCACATACTAACCTCTGGAACCTGTGACTGTGTTACCTTTCACGGCCCAGGGGAATTGAGGTTGCCAGTCAGCTGGCCTGGATTATCTACCTGGGCTCAGTGTGATCACAAAGGTCCTTAAAAGTGGAAGAGGGAGGCAAAAGAGAGTGTTGGGGTGATGTGATGGGAAAAACACTCTCCTGGCTTTGAATATGGGAGGGGGCCAGAGCCCAGGCGTGCAGGCAGCCTCTAGAAGCTGGAAAAGGCAAGAGGATGGATTTTCCCCTAGAGCCTCCACAAAGGACACCTTGGTTTTAGCCCAGGAAGACCTGTTTGGACTTCTGCCCTCTGAAACTATGACATAATACATTTGTGTTGTTTTGGGCCACTAAGTTGTGGTGGTTTGGTACAGCAGCATTAGAAAACTAATACACCGTGGCTTCCCTGGTGGCGCAGTGGTTAAGAATCCGCCTGCCAATGCAGGGGACGCGGGTTCGAGCCCTGGTCCAGGAAGATCCCACATGCTGCGGAGCAACTAAGCCCTTGCGCCACAACTACTGAGCTTGCACTCTAGAACCCGCAAGCTACACCTGCTGAGCCTGCGCTCTAGAGCTCGCAAGCCACAACTACTTAGCCCGTGCACCATAACTACTGAGCCTGCATGCCAAGAGCCCATGCTCCACAACAAGAGAAGCCACCGCAATGAGAAGACTGTGCACCGCAACGAAGAGTAGCCCCTGCTCGCCACAACTAGAGAAAGCCCGCGTGCAGCAACAAAGACCCAACGCAGCTGAAAATAAATAAATACATAAATAAATTTATTAAAAAATAAAGATGGTGAAATAGATTATTTTAATATGTTATCTGTTCTTTAGACAAAAGTGTTTCATATTACATGGATTATAGAGCAAGGTAACGAAAGAGCTCTTGCTGGTGCAAAGGCTGGAACCCTTGTTTGGCCTTGCTCTTCCTGGACTAGCCCAGGGCCTTTAGGGGCCCATCCCCAGCCTGGGGATGCGAGCAGCCCCGGCACAAAGGAAGTCCCGCTCGTCTCCTTGAACCTCCCGAGTCTGCCTGTCTTCTTCGTGTTTCCTGTTTAGCATGTGTACAGTCCCCCTAGTCTGAGACACCATCTGCTATTTCCTGGCCTCTGATTCTAGCTGAACTCCATTCCTTGACTGCTAATGGGGCAAGACAAAAGTCACTATTCAGGAAACAATGACAGCAGCTGATTTTGAATTTGTGCATCTCTGTGTGATTGGGGTCGAGGTGGTGATGGTAACGGAGGGAGGCAAATTCATCTCAGGACGGGCTGCTCTTTTGTTTAGGAAAGCATATTAGTGGGTCTTGATTATCAGGGCAAGGCCAGGCCCCCCTCCTCAGGGTACCCAGGCCAGTGTTTGCAGGGAGAGAGAGGGAGCTGAGTGTGTGAGATGCCTCCCCGAGGTCACTGCGTTTTGAATTCCTGTACGGGCAGAAGAAGAAGACACAGAAGGTTTTGTCTTGCTGTGTTTGTTTGAGGAGGTCGCTGAGACTCAGAGAAGAAAAGAAAGGCGCCGGGAGGAGGCCTGGAATTTGGAGGGGATACCCAGCCATGTGGCACGGGTGTCCTCCATCCGTGTGATGAGGGGTGGCCGGTGATGGCGCAGGGATGCCCCGCGATGTGGCCGCCGTCCAGTGCTGTACCTGGAGTTGCCAGACGTAGGAGGTATCAGTACAGATGCCCAGTTACCTTTGAATTTTAGATAAACAACAATTTTTTTTTTCCAGTATAAGATGTCCCAGACGATATTTGGGACATGCTTATACTAAAAGTGTATTTGTTTATCTGAAATTCACATTTGACTGGGAATCCTGTATTTCACCCGACAACCCTAGTCACCCCTCCCACTATTCCCCCAGACCCTAGTAAAAGTCTGTTATACCCAGTGTCCCTGCATGGCCAAGGAGAGAAGCCACCAGGTGTGGTGATAAGACATCCAGATGTGGCTGAGGAGGGGGAAGGGAGAACGGGGTGGGGGGGCGGGGGGCGGTGACGGTCCCCACCTGCGTCATCAGCACCTCTCTGGGTTCCTTGGAAATGTCCGGGCGGGCTTTCTGCCTTCCGCAGTTGGTGAGAATTTGGTTATTTTATCTGCGTGCTGCTGGAAGGGCTGCCCCTCGGGGCTGAGGGCCTTGGGCTGCACTGTTTCCATTTCTCTTTCCGGTTAGGGGACGTTCTTCTGGGCATTGCTCTCCTTTGCATTCTCCTCGGAGCCTGTCGCCTGCACCCTGCCAGGTGGGCAGCTAGTGACCCAAAAGGACTTCTGTCTCAAGGGCAGGACCCTTGAAAAGCCTGGTCTGCTCAGGTGGTCACCTGGAGAACCCCAGCCTGAGGACCGTCTAGAAAGTGGCAGAAGCTGTCTAGGAACTGCCCTCTGCCTGCCCTGGTCCCCGGCTGCGTTCATTACCTTGCGCTACTGCTCTGTGTGGCCTCTGCTAGGGAAATGCTCGCACACCCCAGCCTGGAACTTATTTTTAACCTTTTCATTTTAATTTTTCCTCCAACAGAATCATTTTTTTTTTGGTTATTATTAATTTATTATTCATACATTGATGGCATGGTTTCCTTTATATTATTGCTAGAGTAATCTTTCTAAAATAAAAAATAAAGTCACCTTCTAATTTCATGTACTTTTAATACCCCTCTACTTACACAAGCACAACCAAAATCTGAAAATATGGTACAAAATGTTCCTAATGGTCAGGCATTTGTCTTTTTTCCTGGCCTTATCCTTTGCAGCTCTCTGGACATAAATAATTACTATTATGCCAAGATTCAAACCTCCCAGCCTTTCTCACACCGAGAATGATGAACTTCCTAGAATGATGACCGTCCACATGCATGAACACACATATGCGTGTTCACGTGTGTGTGCACGCACACACTCACCTATCACTGGTTGCCTAATAAACATATTAAAACTTAGCTCCTGGGGCTTCCCTGGTGGTGCAGTGGTTGAGAATCCGCCTGCCAGTTCAGGGAACACGGGTTCGATCCCTGGTCCGGGAAGATCCCACATGCCGTGGAGCAACTAAGCCTGTGCGCCACAACTACTGAGCCTGCGCTCTAGAGCCCGTGAGCCACAACTACTGAGCCCACATGCTGCAACTACTGAAGCCCACACACCTAGAGCCCGTGCTCTGCAGCAAGAGAAGCCACCGCAATGAGAAGCCCGCGCACTGCAATGAAGAGTAGCCCCTGCTTGCCGCAATTAGAGAAAGCCCGCGCGCAGCAACGAAGACCCAACGCAGCCAAAATAAATACATAAATTAAAACAAAACAAAACAAAAACTTAGCTCCTTCCAAGTAACTTTTGCTCCACCACTCATATAAACTTGTGCCCTATATATATTTCTATCATAACGCATGTAATACTTGTAAAACATTCCACATTTTACAACAACGCCCATGACTCCCCAGGAACAGTGCAATATAATGACCCTTAGGACTTAGTTTCACACACTTATTTATTTGTCTACCTCTGCCTGACGGGTGGAATGTAATGGTAGAACATGTGCTTCATTCACCTTTGTGGTCCCGAAAATTTAGCCCCATGGATAGCACATTTTTCGTCCTGAATAAATATTCATTGAATGAATGGACAGACGATGATTGCCTTCTTCCTGAAATTTTAGATCTCTGGTTATAACATTCATATACCTCCTATGATGGGCCCTTGAACAACAAGGAAAAAACAACTATGACTCAGAAAAGCTTATGAGAACGCCACCAATTCATTCTGACCATTCATCCACAACAGTCTTCACGTGTGCCATATCTGATCTTGGGTAATGTACTAGAGCAGTACTTTCTTTGCATGAAAGTAAAAATAGTGTAAAAATATCTTTAAACTCTTAAGTCTGTCTTATAAAAATACATTTTAAATTCACTTGAAATATTCATCCTCATTCTTTTGGCAAGTATTGCTATACCCCTCCTACGTTCTGAAGGTGACTGTTTTGTGAAGGACCTGTTAAACTACTGAGTAAATAACACGGCTTTTGAAATTATAATTACACATATTTACATAACAGACCACAATATCTTCAAGAAATTGTTACCTTAATTACATAAAGTCTCACATATAGGGTTTCTATTTTCTTTATTCATGAGCTATTTTCAATCTTCATAGTCTATATTCAGTATAAAATAAATAATGATCTATTCTCTCTCCATGGAATTCTGAAAGGAAGTGAATTATTATCATGAATAAAATAACACTTTGAATCTTCCTAGAACAAAATGTGCTTTCAACTAGCTAATCTATGGGATATTGATTTTATAACTTTTGTTGGCCTTCAATTCTATGTCATGGCCTTATTTTTCTCTGGGTAACCAAACTGATCTGGTTGTAACCGTACGAGATGAGGATTTTATTTGCAAGTGTATGAAGAGATGGGGCCACTTTCATTTTTTTTTTTTTAATATTTATTTATTTAGGCTGTGCTGGGTCTTAGTTGCAGCACGAGGGATCTAGTTCCCTGACCAGGATCGAACCTGGGCCCCCTGCATTGGGAGCATGGAGTCCTAGCCACTGGACCACCAGGGGGAAGTCCCTCCTCCAACAGAATCTAATATAGAATTTGATAGTTTAAGCCAGGGGACTCAGGGACCAAAAGATAAAAAGAATCTGTTCTTTTACAGGGAGAGGGCTTCACGCCCACAGGCAGAGACCCAAAAGGCAATACTGTGTCAAAGCATGGGCCCATCCACACCCGGGTTGCAGAATGCTGTTAAATTGAAAGAACAGTCAGTTTTAGCACCTTGTGGGTAAAAAAGTGGATTAGATGACCCAGGGGCTATAAAGGAAACAATGAGACAGCGGTTGAGCGCTTAAATGACTTCCAATTACATGAGAAGATTGCTTTCTTTGAGCAATCCTTTAAGATAAGTAATCCTCCTTTTGCTACAGTTTTTTTTATACTCATATTTTTATGAGCTACAATTTTCTAAGAGCTTCATGAGGATGCATTTTTCTAATAAATATACACGCAACCTTCCCAAACACTTTATGTCTTGTTGGTTAGTACGATACATTTAAAGGCCTGTCTTATTTTGATGTATTTGTGTTCAGTGGTAAAGAAAAATGTTAGAGGAAAGCAGACAGTATGTTCTGTCTGCATTTAGGAAGTTAAGCCAATACACATAGACATACTGGGCGAATGACATTAAAATATTCAACTCTGTTTCGATTCTTTAAAATAGAGAAAAAAAAAATTTGTTTCATGCAATCCAAAAAAATTTGTTTCATGCAGTCCCTGAGTGACAGGGATACAATGTCAATCACCATCCGATCCAGGTACGGTGGTTCTCAGCCAGGAAGTGTTTCTTCCCCGTAAGGGAAACTGGGAAATCTGTGGAGCACCTTTGTCCCAGCGACTGGGCTGGGGGCTCTACTTGCATTCAGTGGGCAGGAACCGGGAATCCGAAATGTCCTGTGGTGCATGGGACTTTCTTGCACAATGAACTGTGCCGCCCAAAACACAGCAGAACCCCCATGTAAGCAGCTTTGCAGGAAAGAGCTCTTTGCAGGAGGCCCCTTTTATCTCGTCACTAACCTCCAACTAGGCGCCCCCATGCTCTACTCATCTCCAGCCCTAGCACACCTTTCAAACCTTTTGATCACATAATGCCTCGCCTAATCTGTTGGCTCTTTCCCGTAGGTCAAAGAAGTGGAAATGAAGAAGTAATTCACAGATGACCAGATCTCTTCCCCAGTTTCCCCTTCAGTGATCTCACAAACACACTGTGTGAACAGGATAGCATCTGAAGAAAGAGCACAGGAAGTCGACAAGCCTGCACACAGTGGGGCATGGCACCACTCTGACCCCCCGTCTCAGTGATTAACTGAGATGACTTCCTTTTTTTCCTTTTAAAAACTTTCATGGCCGAGCAGAATCTTCAGAGATGGTTTTTGGGGGACACTGAGTCCACCGTCTCCCCAGATTGCTGGCATTCTGCTGAAAAGCAACTTTCCTTTCTACCAACATTTGCCTCTCTCGAGTACTGATTTTTGAGCGGCGAGCAGCCGGACCTGACTTGGGAACACACAGTGATGTGCTGCTTTGTCTCAGTAAGTGAAGGACAGCTGGTGTAGAGCAGTTTCTCACTGTGGTGCTATTGACACTTGAGGCTGGGCAGTTCATCATGCTGGGGGTGTCCTGTGCATCGTAGAATATTTAGCGGCGTCTCTGGGCTCTACCCATGGGATTGCAGTAGCACCCTCCTTCCCCAAGTTGTAACAACCAAAAACATCTCCAGACATTGCCAAATGTCCCTGGGGAGGGGTCCCCCCGCTTCTGTTTGAGACCCACTGGTACAGACACAGGTACATTTACAGACTAGTGGCGGGAGAGGAGAGAGGTTCAGACGCTTCTGTATTTTGTCGAAGAAATGTGGGTGTCACCTGCAACCCAGAGAGACTGGAGGGGATGAGGAGATTTGGTCTGAAAAACAGGGAGTAGGCGTGAACCTGAGGGTGGGAAAGGAGCCTTGGTGGGAGATAGAGACCTTCCAGTGATGTTGGAATGCATGGGAGGATTTTGTTCATGAATTTAAAGTGGGAGACTCAGCCTGGCCACGTGGTTTGTTCCTGTAACTCGGAGCTTCCTGCGTGCAGGAGTAGAGGAGGAGAGATCAGGGTTGAACGGGGGTGGATGCAGCCAGGGGAGCTTCAGAGGGAGAGGGGCAGAGACGTTGCAGGTGGTCTTGGGGGGGGCGGTTCTAAAGACAGACCATGGAGTCTGAGCTGGGCGAAGGGGAAGGGGAGCCAGGAGGCGCTGACCGTGGTCAGATGAGCTGGTGATGGGGCAGAGGACTGCTGGGCTTCCATGTGGTCCAGGCATGCTGCAGAGGGGTGACTCAGGCAAGAAGGGCCTGGGGTAGGATGCTCAGAATGGAGATTCGGATGTGGGGCCTGTGCTACCAGATCTGGGTGTGGTCGAGGAAGTGAAAAGCTGGCTGGAGAAGCAAGGGTGTAGGATGGACCGTCCGCACGATGCTGAAGGTAAGAAGAGGGTAGCAGTGGAGAGGAAACCGTGAGGCCTCTGTGGCTTCCACCCACCTGCTCTGCTTCCACCTCCAGGGCGACAGCAGAGCAAACAGGGCTGCCATTTTCTGGGCTGGCCTTTCAGACATCCGCAGAAAGCACTTATCTATTTCTCAAGACTTGTTTCAGTCTGGCTGCTTTTAGACTTGCTAGTTTGTCAATATTCTTGTTAAACTTTAGTATCCAGGACGGACCTCATTGCTCACGCAGAAGGTTCACAAAGTAGAGGAGTAGGTCACGTCCACCACTCCGTACTCCATCCTTCCAGGGACGCATGTATATGTTGTGTTGTTATGTTATGTTATGTTACTTCATCTAAATTTTTATATTACATTTGATTTAATTCTAATTTTATTTTATGGCATACCAGTATAATGCCTCATACTGTCCCAGTTAATTTCCGCCCCCCCCCCCCCACCCCCAGTTTTCTCCTTCCTTCTTGGCACCATTTTCTTAGCTGTGGCTTTGGCTTCTCTTGACAATTTTTCTGTGTCTCTCAAACAGGATTCAGTGTCTCAAGCTCCCAGTTGGTTCAACCCAGGACGCTTCCACTGGTTCCCAGGTTCCCACCACTTTCCAGGGGCTGTAAATGGCCAAGGAACCAGAAATATCCTCCTCAGCACTCAGATTAAACCCCCTGCTATTAAGCAACACCTTCGGGGTTCCAGCCAATCATCCATCCATCCACAGTTTCACATCTTTGTGAAATTAGGTGTAAGAGCAACAAGTGAATTACACGTGAGAGAAAGAAGCCTACCCAGCACTGCGGTCCCTTGCTCATATTATTCTACCTGGTCGATAAGAACATCACTCAGGCTTTCTGTCAAGGGCCTCAGGGAAATCCACATACAGTGAGTAGACCATCGTCTTCCTGACTTATCACCTAGTAATAAACCTATCGAAGAAAGGGATGGCCTTTTCCTCGTGCCAGCCTCCCCAACTACTATTGCCTGTAGGTGGTTGCTTCTTCTCATTTTATGGGCACACAACCATTTTAAAAAATGGTCTGTTCTGGAATAACTATGAAAGTTATTTGGGGTTCGTCTGCAGACCCTCCCAGCCTCTGTTTTTTGAGACTCTGAACAAATTGGTCCATTTTCATGCTGTGTTGATGCCTTTTCCACTCTTCAGTTCAATGCTCTTATCCATGGCTTCTCTGAGTTTCTTGGAATGAAATTTGTGTCATTTGGAAGCCTTGGCCATATGTCTTTAAAGGACAGAGTGCTACATTTCTGTACGCATCTTGGGCTAGGATTTTCTCTTATCCAGCATCAAATCTCATGATTCAGTAAACGCCAGGCAGTCATACACAAAGGGACAAGACATGCAAAAGGGGGAACGAGGTCCACTTCCAGGCAGGAGAGGAGCAGGGACGCTAAAAACAGTTCACTCTGACAGGTCACGTTTAAGCAGACGGCTCAACTTATAACCCTTTTCTCTGCAGTTTTCACCTTTCTCTATCATCTTGCCATGCTAAGAATATATTAAAATTAACATTTGTTGATTGAATATCACATGTGTTTGAGTCATTTTAATATCTATATTTGAAAAACATGTATATCATAAATAAGAACAATCACGACTCCCCCAAAATACCAATGAGTGCCTTAGCATACATTAGAATAAATTACCAGGTCTCTATCTACACTTGCAAATGCGCTGAGACTGGTACATCCATCTGCGGTGGGTTGAATAAGGTCTCCCCACAAAGATGTCCACGTCCTAGTGCCCAGAACGTGTGACTGTTACCTTGTATGGCAACATGGACTTTACAGATATGATTAAGTTAAGGATCTTGATATGGCAAGATTATCCTGGATTATCTGGTGGGCCCAATGAAATCACAAGGGTCCTTAGACAGGGAGGCGGAAGATCAGAGCAGTAAGATCCAGGAAACAGGATCGACAGGTTAGATGATGCAAGGAAGGGGCCAGATGCCAAGGGATGCGGGTGGCCTCTAGGAGCTGAAAACGGCAAGGAAACAAATTCTCCTCTCAGAGCCTCCAGGGGGAACCAGCCCTGCCAACACCCTGATTGTAGCTCCATAAGACTCATTTCAAATTTCTGACCTCCAGGACTGTAAGAGAATAAATCTGTGTGGTTTTGAACCACAAATTTGAGGCAATTTATCACAGCAGCAATAGAAAACTATATACCATCCCTCAAGGCCTAACTCAAAGATTCCATATATTCACTCAGTAAATATTAGTTGAACATAGCCTCATTATGTTCAAGGCTCTGGGGCTGGTGGAGAGTCAGAAGGACACAGTCCTGGCCCTCACGGGACTTACATTCTAGCAGGAGGGGCAGACGTCAGACAGCCTGCTGTACAATTAATGATTTATTCACCTGATACTATAACATGGAAACTTGCCTATGTTTCCTGACCCTCAAAACATAGGCAGGTTTCCATGTTATAACATCAACCCAGAAACCTAGGAAATGAGTGGGAATTAGTTAGGGAAAGGCAGGGAAATCACTGTAGATAGAAGGAAGAGCAAGGGCAAAGGTCCCCAGGCAGAAAAGAGCCACAAGACCACTGGGGCCAGCACAAAGACAAAGGGGGAGAGTGATGCCACAGACACTGGCACTGCCAGGGGTGGACCACAGAGGCCTCAGAGGCCATGTTAAGATGTTAAAATTTCATCCTAAGAGCAATGGGAAAGCATTGAAGAAGTTTAAGCAGGGTAATGGAATGATGAGATGTGCTTTTTGAAAAGATCCCTCTAGTTTTAGGATGGAAAGTGGGTTGGAAAGGGGCAAACAGGTATCCAGGGACACTGGTCAGGAGGATTTAAAGAGTGCAGGTGAGCAACAGTGGAGTCTTGGGCCAGGTGGTGGGGAGAAGCAAGCTGGAGAGAAGTAGTCACCTGGGGGAGAGGTCTGGGAGGTAGACCAGTTGGACCTAGCTGACTGGTTGTGTAAGAAGGAGAAGAAGCGAATGGTGGTACCCAAGGGTCTGCTCTGAACAGCCAAGAGGATGGGGAGCCCAGGAAGAGGAGCCCTCTGGGGAAGGAGGAAGAGGCTGAGCTCGAGGGGTCCTTGAGATGTCCAAGTGGAGATGTCCAGGAAGCAGCTGGATTTGGGGTTTGGAACTCAGATGAGAGGTCTCAGCTGGGAATATAAGTTTGGGAGTCACTGGCATGTAAGTGCAGTGTTTGGGAGCGGATGGGGGAGAGCAGGGAGAGTGAAGATGCCAAATCTCCTTCATGAGAGACTCTCTCCATCAACCATCTCCAGGCCAATGTCTCCTGGAGGATTTACCATGCTCAGCTTGTTCTAGAAGGATTTCCACGTGTGTCTTACATCCTTTTCCCCTCTCAAAGGTGGGGGGGGGTACCACTGCCTTTCATCTCTGCGCCTAACACCGCGTAGCACAGCTCACTACACAGTAGATGCCGAAATGGATGTTCTATTGCAACAGACTGCCAGCCTGCACCTGTATGAATTTAAAACAGACTTCATGTCTTGCTTCTATCTCAGTGCAACTCACACGATGGAAGTTATATTTGGACAACTTAAAACAGACAACATTTTTGTATTTTTGTAGGTTTTGCAGCTTCTGACTCAGTTCTCTCTGAGAGGTAGGTGGGGAGGTTCCCTGCTTTCAGGTGGCAGCTGCTGTGGGGGTGCAGGGGGTACGGAGGAGCAGCAGGGCTGAGGAGCCCAGGTGTCTGGGATTGAATCTCAGCCCCCATTAGAACTTGGACTGTGGGCCCTCGTACAAGTTCCTCATTCTCTCGGTGCCTCAGTTTCCTCATCTGTAAAAAGGGGCTAACAATAGTACCTGTCTCATGAGCATCTTGGAAGGATCACATGGGTTATATGTCTCTGTTGCTTAGAACACTGCCTGGCACAGAAAAAGTGCCAGCTACACGATTGCTATTATGCTTCTGAGGGATGCAGTGTAGATAGGGCACGGTCAATTTTCTCCTCCTCTGCCCACCTCTGTCACCCCGACTCCTGCACAGAGGAGACAGCTGTTTGTGACAATAGCTACCACTTATTAGTACTGACCATGCGCTGGAAACTTTACACTCACTGAAACATTTCATTCCCACAGCACACGGGAGTACTGTCATTCCCATTTTAGGGTTAAGGAAATTGAGGCCTAGATAAGTTAAGTGAGTTGTTCAGGCCAGGCAGGTATTTTTATTTATTTATTTATTTATTCATTCATTTATTTATTCATTTATTTGGCTATGCTAGGTCTTAGTTGCGGCACGCAGGATCTTCGCTGCCACCTGCAGGATCTTTAGTTGCGGCGCATGGGATCTATAACAGTTCCCTGACCAGGGATCGAACCTGGGCCCCCAGCATTAGGAGCACGGACTCTTAACGACTGCACCACCAGGGAAGTTCCCAGGTAGATATTAACTGGTGAGTGTAGGAGTCAAATCGATGAACCTCAAATCAGAAGCTTACTTCTAATATTGTAGTTATCAAAATTAAGTATACATTAAGAATTCCTGAGTGGTTCCTTGAAGATGCAGATTCTAAGCCCCCTTCATCAGAGACAGCTGGAGCCCATGAGTCTGCATTTTACAAGCAAACCTGGTGTCTCTCCTGGTCTCAGGCTGCTCCCCAAGCATGGCTTACTTACTCTGCAGCCTGCCAGACAGTTCCAAATTCAAACCTGGTCCTGTTCCCAGGCCAGAGGGTTCCACAATCAAACCTCAGTCAGGTTCCCAGGCCACAGGGTCCCAGAATCAAACCTCAGTAATGTTCCCAGGCCACAGGGTTCCACAATGTAACCTCAGTAATATACCCAGGCCACAGGGTTCCACAATCAAGCCTCAATCATGTTCCCAGGCCACAGGGTTCCACAATCAAATCTCAGTCATGTTCCCAGGCCACGGGGTTCCAGAATCAAACCTCAGTCATGTTCCCAGGCCAGAGACTTCCAGAATCAAATCTCAGTCATGTTCCCAAGCCACAGGGTTCCACCATCAAACCTCAGTAATGTTCCCAGGCCACAGGCTTCCAGAAGAAAACCTCAGTCATATACCCAGGCCACAGGGTTCCACAATCAAGCCTCAGTCATGTTCCCAGGACACAGGGTTCCACAATCAAGCCTCAGTCATGTTCCCAGGACACAGGGTTCCACAATCAAACCTCAGTCATGTTCCCAGGACACAGGGTTCCACAATCAAGCCTCAGTCATGTTCCCAGGACACAGCGTTCCACAATCAAACCTCAGTTATGTTCCCAGGACACAGGGTTTCACAATCAAACCTCAGTCATGTTCCCACGCCACAGGGCTCCACAATCAAACTTCAGTCATGTTCCCAGGACACCAGTTTCCACAATCAAACCTCAGTCATGCTCCCAGGCCACAGGGTTCCACAATTAAACCTCAGTCATGATCCCAGGCAACAGGGTTACACAATCAAACCTCAGTCATGTTCCCAGGGCACAAGGTTCTACAATCAAGCCTCATGTCATGTTGCCAGGCCAGAGGTTTCCACCATCAACCCTCATTTATGTTCCCAGGCCAGAGGGTTCCAAAATCAACCTCAGTCATGTTCCCAGGGCACAGGGTTCCACAAACAAACCTCTGTCATGTTCCCAGGCCAGAGGGGTCCAGAATCAAACCTCACTCATATTCCCAAGCCACAGGGTTCCAGAATCAAGCATCACTAAGGTTGCCTAGCCACAGGGTTCCACAATCAAACCTCAGTCATGTTCCTAGGACACAGGGTTCCAGAATCAAACCTCAGTCATGTTCCCAGGCCACAGGGTTCCAGAATCAAATCTCAGTCATGTTCCCAGGCCACAGGGTTCCACAATCAAATTGATGTCATATTCCCAGGCCTTAGGGTTGCAGAATCAAACCAATGTTATGTTCCAGGACACAAGTTTCCAGAATCAAACCTCAGACAAGTTCCCAGGTAACAGGGTTCCAGAATCAAACCTCCGACATGGTCCCACGACACAAGGTTCCAGAATTAAACCTCAGTCATGTTCGCAGGGCACAGGGTTCCACAACCAAACTGATGTCATGTTTGCAGGTCACAGGGTTCCACAATCAAAATGATGTCATGTTCCCAGGCCACAATCTTCCAGAATAAAACCTCAGACATGTTCCCAGGTAACAGGGTTCCAGAATCAAACCTCAGACATGTTCCCACGACACAAGGTTCCAGAATTAAACCTCTGTCATGTTCCCAGGGCACAGGGTTCCACAACCAAACCGATGTCATGTTCCCAGGCCACTGGGTTCCACAATCAAATTGATGTCATATTCCAAGGACACAGGGTTCCAGAACCAAACAGATGTCATGTTCCCAGGACACAAGCTTCCAGAATCAAACCTGAGACATGTTCCCAGGTAACGGGGTTCGAAAATCAAACCTCAGACATGTTCCCACGAAACAAGGTTCCAGAATTAAACCTCAGTCATGTTCCCAGGCCACAGGATGCAAGAATCAAACCTCCGTCATGTTCCCAGGATACAGCGTTCCACAATCAAACTGATGTCATATTCCCAGGCCAAAGGATTCCGGAATCAAACCGATGTCATGTTCCCGGGACACAAGTTTCCAGAATCAAACTTCAGACATGTTCCCAGGTAACAGGGTTCCAGAATCAAACCTCAGTCATGTTCCCAGGTAACAGGGTTCCAGAATCAAACCTCAGTCATGTTCCCAGGTAACAGGGTTCCAGAATCAAATCTCAACCGTGTTCCCAGGCCACAGGGTTCCACATTCAAATTGATGTCATATTCCCAGGCCACAGGGTTCCATAGTCAAGGTTCAGTCATATTCCCAGGCCAGAGTGTTCCAGAATCAAAACTCAGTGATGATCCCATGCCAGAGGGTTTCACAATCAAACCTCAGTCATGTTCCCAGGCCAGAGGGTTCCAGAATCAAACCTCAGTCATATTCCCAGGCCACAGGATTCCACAATCAAACCGTTGTTATGTTCCCAGGCCACAGGGTTCCAGAATCAAATTGATATCATATTCCCAGGCCACAGGGTTCCGGAATCAAACCGATGTCATGTTCCCGGGCCACAAGTTTCCAGAATCAAACCTCAGACATGTTCCCAGGTAACAGGGTTCCAGAATCAAACCTCAGTCATGTTCCCACGACACAAGGTTCCAGAATTAAACCTCAGTGATGTACCCAGGCCACAGGATTCCAGAATCAAACCTCCGTCATGTTGCCAGGATACAGCGTTCTACAATCAAACCTCAGTCACGTTCCCAAGCCACAAGGTTTCCAGAATTAAACCTCATTCATGTTCCCAGGCCACAGGGTCCCACAATCAAACCTCAGTCACGTTCCCAAGCCACAAGGTTTCCAGAATTAAACCTCATTCATGTTCCCAGGCCACAGGGTCCCACAATCAAACCTCAGTCATGTTCCCAGGCCACAGGGTGCCAGAATAAAACCTCAGTCATGTTCCCAGGCCACAGGGTTCCAGAATAAAACCTCAGTCATGTTCCCAAGCCACAAGGTTTCCAGAATTAAACCTCAGTCATGTTCCCAGGCCACAGGGTACCACAATCAAACCTCAGTCATGTTCCCAGTCCACGGGATTTGAGAATCAAACCTCAGTAATGTTCCCAAGCAAAAAGTTTCCAGACTCAAACCTCAGTCATGTTCCCAGGCCACAGGGTTCCAGAATCAAACCTCAGTCACGTTCCCATGCCACAGGGTTCCAGAATCACACCTCAGTCATGTTCCCAGGCGAGAGGGATCCAGAATCAAACCTCAGTCATATTCCCAGGCCACAGGGTTCCAGAATCAAGCCTCAGTCATGTTGCCTGGCCACAGGGTTCCACAGTCAAACGTCAGTCATGCTCCAAGGACACAGGGTTCCAGAATCAAACCTCAGTCATGTTCCCAGGCCACAGGGTTCCATAATCAAATCTCAGTCATGTTCCCAAGCCACAGGGTTCCAGAATCAAACCTCAGTCATGTTCCCACGACACAAGGTTCCAGAATTAAACCTCTGTCATGTTGCCTGGCCACAGGGTTCCACAGTCAAACGTCAGTCATGCTCCAAGGACACAGGGTTCCAGAATCAAACCTCAGTCATGTTCCCAGGCCACAGGGTTCCATAATCAAATCTCAGTCATGTTCCCAAGCCACAGGGTTCCAGAATCAAACCTCAGTCATGTTCCCACGACACAATCTTCCAGAATAAAACCTCAGACATGTTCCCAGGTAACAGGGTTCCAGAATCAAACCTCAGACATGTTCCCACGACACAAGGTTCCAGAATTAAACCTCTGTCATGTTCCCAGGGCACAGGGTTCCACAACCAAACCGATGTCATGTTCCCAGGCCACTGGGTTCCACAATCAAATTGATGTCATATTCCAAGGACACAGGGTTCCAGAACCAAACAGATGTCATGTTCCCAGGACACAAGCTTCCAGAATCAAACCTGAGACATGTTCCCAGGTAACGGGGTTCGAAAATCAAACCTCAGACATGTTCCCACGAAACAAGGTTCCAGAATTAAACCTCAGTCATGTTCCCAGGCCACAGGATGCAAGAATCAAACCTCCGTCATGTTCCCAGGATACAGCGTTCCACAATCAAACTGATGTCATATTCCCAGGCCAAAGGATTCCGGAATCAAACCGATGTCATGTTCCCGGGACACAAGTTTCCATAATCAAACTTCAGACATGTTCCCAGGTAACAGGGTTCCAGAATCAAACCTCAGTCATGTTCCCAGGTAACAGGGTTCCAGAATCAAACCTCAGTCATGTTCCCAGGTAACAGGGTTCCAGAATCAAATCTCAACCGTGTTCCCAGGCCACAGGGTTCCACATTCAAATTGATGTCATATTCCCAGGCCACAGGGTTCCATAGTCAAGGTTCAGTCATATTCCCAGGCCAGAGTGTTCCAGAATCAAAACTCAGTGATGATCCCATGCCAGAGGGTTTCACAATCAAACCTCAGTCATGTTCCCAGGCCAGAGGGTTCCAGAATCAAACCTCAGTCATATTCCCAGGCCACAGGATTCCACAATCAAACCGTTGTTATGTTCCCAGGCCACAGGGTTCCAGAATCAAATTGATATCATATTCCCAGGCCACAGGGTTCCGGAATCAAACCGATGTCATGTTCCCGGGCCACAAGTTTCCAGAATCAAACCTCAGACATGTTCCCAGGTAACAGGGTTCCAGAATCAAACCTCAGTCATGTTCCCACGACACAAGGTTCCAGAATTAAACCTCAGTGATGTACCCAGGCCACAGGATTCCAGAATCAAACCTCCGTCATGTTGCCAGGATACAGCGTTCTACAATCAAACCTCAGTCACGTTCCCAAGCCACAAGGTTTCCAGAATTAAACCTCATTCATGTTCCCAGGCCACAGGGTCCCACAATCAAACCTCAGTCATGTTCCCAGGCCACAGGGTGCCAGAATAAAACCTCAGTCATGTTCCCAGGCCACAGGGTTCCAGAATAAAACCTCAGTCATGTTCCCAAGCCACAAGGTTTCCAGAATTAAACCTCAGTCATGTTCCCAGGCCACAGGGTACCACAATCAAACCTCAGTCATGTTCCCAGTCCACGGGATTTGAGAATCAAACCTCAGTAATGTTCCCAAGCAAAAAGTTTCCAGACTCAAACCTCAGTCATGTTCCCAGGCCACAGGGTTCCAGAATCAAACCTCAGTCACGTTCCCATGCCACAGGGTTCCAGAATCACACCTCAGTCATGTTCCCAGGCGAGAGGGATCCAGAATCAAACCTCAGTCATATTCCCAGGCCACAGGGTTCCAGAATCAAGCCTCAGTCATGTTGCCTGGCCACAGGGTTCCACAGTCAAACGTCAGTCATGCTCCAAGGACACAGGGTTCCAGAATCAAACCTCAGTCATGTTCCCAGGCCACAGGGTTCCATAATCAAATCTCAGTCATGTTCCCAAGCCACAGGGTTCCAGAATCAAACCTCAGTCATGTTCCCAGGACACAGGGTTCCACAATCAAACCTCAGTCATGTTCCCAGGCCAGAGGGTTTCACAATCAAACCTCAGTCATGTTCCTAGGCCACAGGGTTCCAGTATCAAACCTCACTCATATTCCCATGCAACAGGGTTTCACAATCAAACCTCAGTCATGTTCTCAGGACACAGGGTTCCACAGTCAATCCTCAGTCATGATCCCAGGACACAGGGTTCCACAATCAAACCTCAGTCATGATCCAAGGCCACAGTGTTCTACAAGCAAATTGATGTCATGTTCCCAGGCCACAGGGTTTCACAATCAAACCTCAGTCATGTTCTCATGCCAGAGGGTTCCACAATTAAACCGATGTCATGTTCCCAGGTCAAAGGGTTCCAGAATCAAACCTCAGTCATGTCCCCAGGCGACAGGATTCCACAATCAAACCTCAGTCATGTTCCCAAGCCGAAGGGTTCGAGATCAAATCTCAGTAATGTTCCGAAGCCACAAGTTTCCGGAATTAAACCTCAGTCTTGTTCCCAGGGCACAGGGTTCCACAACCAAACCCATGTCAGGTTTCCAGGTCACAGGGTTCCACAATCAAATTGATGTCATATTCCCAGGCCACAGGGTTCCAGAACCAAACCGATGTCTTGTTCACAGGCCACAATCTTCCAGAATAAAACCTCAGACATGTTCCCAGGTAACAGGGTTCCAGAATCAAACCTCAGACATGTTCCCATGACACAAGTTTCCAGAATGAAACCTCAGTCATATTCCCAGGACACAAGCTTCCAGAATCAAACCTCAGACAAGTTCCCAGGTAACAGGGTTCCAGAATCAAACCTCAGACATGTTCCCACGACACAAGGTTCCAGAATTAAACCTCAGTCATGTTCCCAGGCCACAGGATTCCAGAATCAAACCTCCGTCATGTTGCCAGGATACAGCGTTACACAATCAAACCTCAGTCATGATCCCAGGCCACAGGGTTCCACAATCAAACCTCTGTCACGATCCCAGTCCACTGTGTTCCACAAGCAAATTGACGTCATGTTCCCAGGCCACAGGGTTCCACAATCAAACCTCAGTCATGTTCCCATGCCAGAGGGTTCCACAGTCAAACCGATGTCATGTTCCCAGGCCACAGGGTTCGAGAATCAAATCGATGTCATGTTCCCAGGGCACAGTGTTCCACAACCAAACCGATGTCATATTCCCAGGTCACAGGGTTCAGGAATAAAACCTCAGTCATGTTCCAAGGCCAGAGGGTCCCAGAATCAAACCTCCGTCATGTTCCAAGTCACAAGTTTCCAGAATCAAACGTCACTCATGTTCCCAATCCACAGGTTTCCAGAATCAAACCGCAGTCATATTCTAAGGCCACAGGGTTCCAGAATCAAGCCTCAGTCATTTTCCCAGGCCAGAGGGTTCCACAGTAAAACCTCAGTCATGTTCCCAGGCAACAGGGTTCCAAATCATACCTCAGTCATGTTCCCACACCCAGGGTTCCAGAATCAAACCTCACTCATGTTCCCAGGCCACAGGCTTCCAGAATCAAACCTCAGTACTGTTCCCAGGCCACAGGGTTCCAGAATCAAACCTCAGTCATGTTCCCAGGCCACAGGGTTCCAGAATCAAACCTCAGTCATGTTCCCAGGCCACAGGGTTCCAGAATGAAATCTCAGTCATGTTCCCAGGCCAGAGGATTCCACAACCAAACCTCAGTTATGTTCCCAGGCCAGAGGGTTCTACAATCAAACCTCAGTCATGTTCCTGGGCCACAGGGTTCCAGTATCAAACCTCACTCATATTCCCATGCAACAGGGTTTCACAATCAAACCTTAGTCATGTTCCCAGGCCAGACGGTTCCACAAACAAACTTCAGTCATGTATCCAGTCCACAGAGTTCAGGAAAGAAACCTCAGCCATGTTCCCAGGCCACAGGTTTCCAGAATCAAACCACGGTCATGTTCCCAGTCCACAGGGGTCCAGAATCAAACCTCAGTCATTTTTACAGGCCAGAGAGTTCCAGAATCAAACCTCATTCATATTCCCAGGGCAGAGGCTCCAGAATGAAACCTCAGTCATGTTCCCAGGCCTCAGGGTTCCAGAACCAAACCGATGTCATGTTCCCAGGCCACAAGCTTCCAGATTCAAACCTCAGACATGTTCCAAGGTAACAGGGTTCTAGAATTAAACCTCAGACATATTCCCATGACACAAGGTTCCAGAACTAAACCTCAGTCATGTTCCCAGGCCACAGGATTCCAGAATCAAACCTCCGTCATGTTCCCAGGATACAGCGTTCCACAATCAAACCTCAGTCATGTTCCGAGGTCAGAGGGTTCCAGAATCAAACCTCAGTCAGGTTCCCAGGCCACAGGATTCCACAATCAAACCGTTGTTATGTTCCCAGGCCACAGGGTTCCAGAATCAAACCTCAGTAATGTTCCCAGGCCACAGGGTTCTAGAATCAAACCTCAGTAATGTTGCCAGGCCACAAGGTTCCAGAATTAAACTTCAGACATGTTCCCAGGCCACAGGGTTCAACAATCAAACCTCAGTCATGATCCCAAGACACAGGGTTCCACTATCAAATCTTAGTCATGTTCCCAAAGCACAGGGTTTCAAAATGAAACCTCAGGCATGTTCCAAGGACACAAGGTTTCACCACCAGACCTCAGTCATGTTCCCAGGCCACAGGGTTGCAGAGTCAAACCTCAGTCATGATCCCAGGCCAGAGGGTTTCACAGTCAAACCTCAGTCATGTTCCCAGGCCACAGGATTCCACAATAAAACCGCTGTTATGTTCCCAGGCCACAGAGTTCCAGAATTATACCTCAGTCATGTTACGAGGCCACAGAATTCCACAATGAAATTGATGTCATATTCCCAGGCCACAGTGTTCCAGCACCAAACCGATGTCATGTTCCCAGGCAACAGGGTTTCAGAATCAAACCTCAGAAATGTTCCCAGGCCACAGGGTTCCAGAATCAAACCTCAGTCATTTTCCCAGGCCACAGGGTTCCAGATTGAAGCCTCACTCATTTTCCCAGGCCAGAGGATTCCACAGTCAAACCTCAGTCATCTTCCCATGCCAGAGGGTTCCACAATCAATCCGATGTCATGTTCCCAGGCCACAGGGTTCGAGAATCAAATCGATGTCATGTTCCCAGGTCACAGGGTTCCACAACGAAACCGATGTCATACTCCCAGGCCACAGGGTTCCAGAATCAAGCCTCAGTCATATTCCCAGGTCACAGGGTTCCACAATCAAACTTCAGTCATGTTCCCAGGACACAAGGTTCCACAATCAAACCTCAGTCATGTTCCCAGGGCACAGGGTTCCAGAATCAAACCTCAGTCATTTACTCAGGCCACTGGGTTTGAGAATCAAACCTCAGTCATGTTCCCAGGCCGCAGGGTTCCAGAATCAAACCTCAGTCATGTTCCCAGGTAACAGGGATCCAGAAACAAACCTCAGTCATGTTCCCAGGTAACAAGGTTCCAGAATCACACCTCAGTAATGTTTCTAGGCCACAGGGTTCCAGAATCAAACCTCAGTCATGTTCCCAGGCAACAGGGTTTCAGAATCAAACCTCAGACATGTGCCCAGGCCACAGGGTTCCAGAATCAAACCTCAGTCATTTTCCCAGGCCACAGGGTTCCAGATTCAAGCCTCACTCATTTTCCCAGGCAACAGGGTTTCAGAATCAAACCTCAGACATGTTCCCAGGCAACAGGGTTTCAGAATCAAACCTCAGACATGTTCCCAGGCCGCAGGGTTCCAGAATCAAACCTCAGTCATGTTCCCAGTTAACAGGGTTCCAGAAACAAACCTCAGTCATGTTCCCAGGTAACAAGGTTCCAGAATCAAACCTCAGTCATATTCCGATGCCAGAGGGTTCCACAATCAAACCTCAGTCATGTTCCCAGGGCACAGGGTTCCAGAATCAAACCTCAGTCATTTACTCAGGCCACTGGGTTTGAGAATCAAACCTCAGTCATGTTCCCAGGCCGCAGGGTTCCAGAATCAAACCTCAGTCATGTTCCCAGTTAACAGGGTTCCAGAAACAAACCTCAGTCATGTTCCCAGGTAACAAGGTTCCAGAATCACACTTCAGTAATGTTTCTAGGCCACAGGGTTCCAGAATCAAACCTCAGTCATGTTCCCAGGCAACAGGGTTTCAGAATCAAACCTCAGACATGTTCCCAGGCCACAGGGTTCCAGAATCAAACCTCAGACATGTTCCCAGGCCACAGGGTTCCAGAATCAAACCTCAGTCATGTTCCCAGGCAACAGGGTTTCAGAATCAAACCTCAGACATGTTCCCAGGCCGCAGGGTTCCAGAATCAAACCTCAGTCATGTTCCGAGTTAACAGGGTTCCAGAAACAAACCTCAGTCATGTTCCCAGGTAACAAGGTTCCAGAATCAAACCTCAGTCATATTCCCAGGCCACAGGGTTCCAGAATCAAACCTCAGTCATGTTCCCAGGCAACACGGTTTCAGAATCAAACCTCAGACATGTTCCCAGGCCACAGGGTTCCAGAATCAAACCTCAGTCATTTTCCCAGGCCACAGGGTTCCAGATTCAAGCCTCACTCATTTTCCCAGGCCAGAGGATTCCACAATCAAACCTCAGTCATCTTCCCATGCCAGAGGGTTCCACAATCAATCCGATGTCATGTTCCCAGGCCACAGGGTTCGAGAATCAAATCGATGTCATGTTCCCAGGTCACAGGGTTCCACAACGAAACCGATGTCATACTCCCAGGCCACAGGGTTCCAGAATCAAGCCTCAGTCATATTCCCAGGCCACAGGGTTCCACAATCAAACTTCAGTCATGTTCCCATGCCAGAGGGTTCCACAATCAAACCTCAGTCATGTTCCCAGGGCACAGGGTTCCACAACCAAACCGTTGTTCTGTTCCCAGGCCACAGGGTTCCAGAATCAAACCTTAGTAATGTTCCCAGGCCACAAGGTTCCAGAATCAAACCTCAGTCATGTTCCCAGGGCACAGGGTTCCAGAATCAAACCTCAGTCATTTACTCAGGCCACTGGGTTTGAGAATCAAACCTCAGTCATGTTCCCAGGCCGCAGGGTTCCAGAATCAAACCTCAGTCATGTTCCCAGGTAACAGGGTTCCAGAATCAAACCTCAGTCATGTTCCCAGGTAACAGGGTTCCAGAATCAAACCTCAGTCATGTTCCCAGGTAACAAGGTTCCAGAATCAAACCTCAGTAATGTTTCTAGGCCACAGGGTTCCAGAATCAAACCTCAGTCATATTCCCAGGCCACAGGGTTCCAGAATCAAACCTCAGTCATGTTCCCAGGCAACAGGGTTTCAGAATGAAACCTCAGTCATTTTCCCAGGTCTCAGGGTTCCACAATGAAACCTCAGGCATGATCCAAGGCCACAGGGTTCCACAATCAAACCTTAGTCATTTTCCCAGGCCAGAGGGTTCCACAATCAAACCTCAGTCATGTTCCCATGCCAGAGGGTTCCACAATCAAACCGATGTCATGTTCCCAGGCCACAGGGTTCGAGAATCATATCGATGTCATGTTCCCAGGGCACAGGGTTGCACAAACAAACCGATGTCATATTCCCAGGCCACAGGGTTCCAGAGTCAAGCCTCAGTCATTTTCCCAGGTCAGAGGGTTCCACAACCAAACCGATGTCATATTCCCAGGCCACAGGGTTCCAGAATCAAGCCTCAGTCACTTTCCCAGGCCACAGGTTTCCACAGTAAAACCTCAGTCAGGTTCCCAGGGAACAAGGTTCCAGAATCAAACCTCAGTCATGTTCCCAGGCCACAGGGTACCACACTCAAATTGATGTCATATTCCCAGGCCATAGTGTTCCGGAATCAAACCGATGTCATATTCCCAAGCCACAAGATTCAAGAATCAAACCTCAGACATGTTACCATGTAAAAGGGTTCCAGAATTAAACCTCAGTCTTGTTCCCAGGACACAGGGTTCCACAGTCAAACCTCAGTCATGTTCCCAGACCACAAGGTTGCATAATCAACCCTCAGTCATGACCCCAGGCCACAGGGTTCCAGAATCCAACCTCAGTCAAGTTCCGAGGCCACAGGGTTCCAGAATCAAACCTCACTTATGTTCCCAGGCCACGGGGTTCCAGAATCAAACCTTATTCATTTTCCCATGCCACAGGCTTCCAGAATCAAACCGCAGTAAGGTTCCCAGGCCACAGGGTTCCAGAATCAAACCTCAGTCATGTTCCCAGGCCACAGGGTTCCAGAATCAAACCTCAGTCATGTTCCCAGGCAACAGGGTTCCAGAATCAAACCTCAGACATGTTCCCAAGCCACAGGGTTCCAGAATCAAACCTCAGTCATGTTCCCAGGCCACAGGGTTCGAGAATCAAATCGATGTCATGTTCCCAGGTCACAGGGTTCCACAACCTAACCGATGTCATATTCCTAGGCCACAGGGTTCCAAAATCAAGCCTTAGTCCTTTTCCCAGGTCAGAGGGTTACACAACCAAACCGATGTCATATTCCCAGGCCACAGGGTTCCAGAATCAAACTTCAGTCATGTTCCGACACCACCGGGTTCCAGAATCAAACCTCACTCATGTTCCCAGGCCACAGGGTTCCAGAATCAAACCTCAGTAATGTTCCCAGGCTACAGGGTTCCATAATCAAACCTCAGTCATGTTCCCAGGCCACAGGGTTCCAGAAACAAACCTCAGTCATGTGTCCAGGCAACAGGGTTCCAGAATCAAACCTCAGACATGTTCCCAGGGCACAGGGTTCCAGAATCAAACCGCAGTCATTTTCTCAAGCCACTGGGTTCGAGAATCAAACCGCACTCATGTTCCCAGGCCGGAGGGTTCCAGAATCAATCCTCCATCATGTTCCCAAGCCACAAGGTTCCAGAATCAAACCTCAGTCATATTCCCAGGCTACAGGGTTCCAGAATCAAGTCTCAGTCATATTCCCAGGCCACAGGGTTCCACAATCAAACCTCACTCATGTTCCCAGGCCCCAGGGTTCCACAATCAAATTGATCTCATATTCCCAGACCACAGGGTTCCAGAACCAAACCGATGTCATGTTCCCAGGACACAAGTTTCCAGAATCAAACCTCAGTCTTGATCCCAGGCCACAGGGTTCCACAATCAAATTCATGTAATATTCCCAGGCCACAGGGTTCCACAATCAAACCTCAGTCATGTTCCCATGCCAGAGGGTTCCACAATCAAACCGATGTCATGTTTCTAGGCCACAGGGTTCGAGAATCAAATCGATGTCATATTCCGAGGGCACAGGGTTCCACAACCAAACCGATGTCATATTCCCAGGCCACAGGGTTCCAGAATCAAGCCTCAGTCATTTTACCAGGCCAGAGTGTTCCACAGTAAAACCTCAGTCGTGTTCCCATGCCAGACGGTTCCACAATGAAACCGATGTCATGTTCCCAGGCCACAGGCTTCCAGAATCAAACCTCAGTCATGTTCCCAGGCAACAGGGTTCCAGAATCAATCCTCAAACATGTTCCCAGGCCACAGGGTTCCAGAATCAAACCTCAGTTATGTTCCCAGGGCACAGGGTTCCAGAATCAAACCTCAGTCTTTTTCTCAAGCCACTGGGTTCTAGAATCAAACCTCAGTCATGTTCCCAGGCCGCAGGGTTCCAGAATCAAATCTGAGTAATGTTCCCAGGCAACTGGGTTCCAAAATCAAACCTCAGTTATGTTCCCACACCAGAGGGTTCCGAAATCAAACCTCACTCATGTTCCCAGGCCACAGGCTTCCAGAATGAAACCTAAGTCATTTTCCCAGGACACAGGGTCCCACAATCAAACCTCAGTCATGTTCCCAGGCCGCAGGGTTACACAATCAAACCTCTATCATGTTCCCAGGCCAAAGGGTTCCACAACCAAATTGATGTCATATTCCCAGGCCACAGGATTCCAGAACCAAACCGATGTCATGTTCCCAGGACACAAGGTTCCAGAATCAAACCTCAGACATGTTCCCAGGCGACAGGTTTCCAGAATCAAACCTCAGTCATGTTCCCAGGCCACAGGGTTCCAAAATCAAACCTCAGTCAAGTTCCAAGGCCACAGGGTTCCAGAATCAAACCTCAGTCATATTCCCAGGCCACAGGGTTCCAGAATCAAACCTCAGTCATGTTCCCAGGCAACAGGGTTCCAGAATAAAACCTCAGTCATAATCCCAGGTCACAGGGTTACAGAATCAGGCGTCAGTCATTTTCCCAGGCCAGAGGGTGCCACAGTAAAACCTCAGTCAAGTTCCCAGACAACAGGGTTCCAAAATCAAACCTGAGTCATGCTCCAACACCACAGGGTTCCAGAATCAAACCTCACTTATGTTCCCAGGCCACGGGGTTCCAGAATCAAACCTTATTCATGTTCCAAGGCCACAAGTTTGCAGAATCAAACCTTAGTCATGTTCCCAGGCCACAGGGTTCGAGAATCAAACCTCAGTCATGTTCCCAGGCCACAGGGTTCCAGAATCAAACCTCAGTCATGTTCCCAGGACACAGGGTTTCACAATCAAACCTCAGTCATGTTCCCAGTCCACAGGGTTCCACAATCAAACCTCAGTCATGATCCCATGCCATAGGTTTCCACCATCAAACCTCAGTCATCTTACCAGCCAGAGGGTTCCAAAATCAAACCTCAGTCATGTTCCCAGGGCACAGGATTCCACAACCAAACCGTTGTTATGTTCCCAGGCCACAGGGTTCCAGAATCAAACCTCAGTAAAGTTCCCAGGCCACAAGGTTCCAGAATCAAACCTCAGTAATGTTCCAAGGCCAAAAGTTTGCAGAATCAAACCTTAGTAATGTTCCCAGGCCACAAGGTTGTAGAATCAAACCTCAGATATGTTCCCAGGCCACAGGGTTCCACAATCAAATTGATGTCATGTTCCCAGGCCACAGGGTTCCACAATCAAATTGATGTCATATTCCCAGGCCACAGGGTTCCAGAACCAAACCGATGTCATGGTTCCAGGACACAAGTTTCCAGAATCAAACCTCAGACATGTTCCCAGGTAACAGGGTTCCAGAATCAAACCTCAGACATCGTCCCACGCCACAAGGTTCCAGAATTAAACCTCACTCATATTCCCAGGCTACAGGGTTCCAAAATCAAACGTCCGTCATGTTTCCAGTATACAGCGTTCCACAATCCAACCTCAGTCATGATCCCTGGCCACAGGGTTCCACAATCAATCCTCAGACATATTCCCAGGCCACAGTGTTCCACAATCAAATTGATGTCATGTTCCCAGGCCACAGAGTTCCACAATCAAACCTGAGTCATGTTCCCATGCCAAAGGGTTCCACAATCAATCCGATGTTATGTTCGCAGGCCACAGGGTTCGAGAATCAAATCGATGTCATGTTCCCAGGTCACAGGGTTCCACAACGAAACCGATGTCATACTCCCAGGCCACAGGGTTCCAGAATCAAGCCTCAGTCATATTCCCAGGCCACAGGGTTCCACAATCAAACTTCAGTCATGTTCCCAAGACACAAGGTTCCACAATCAAACCTCAGTCATGTTCCCATTCCAGAGGGTTCCACAATCAAACCTCAGTCATGTTCCCAGGCCACAGGGTTCCACAATCAAATTGATGTCATATTCCCAGGCCACAGGGTTCCAGAACCAAACCGATGTCATGTTTCCAGGGAACAAGGTTGCAGAATCAAACCTCAGACATGTTCCCACGCCACAAGTTTCCAGAATTAAACTTCAGTCATATTCCCAGGCCGGAGGGTTCCAGAATCAAACCTCCGTCATGTTCCCAAGCCACAAGGTTCCAGAATCAAACCTCAGTCATATTCCCAGGCTACAGGGTTCCAGAATCAAGTCTCAGTCATTTTCCCAGGCCACAGGGTTCCACAGTCAAACCTCAGTCATGTTCCCAAGCCACAGGGTTCCAGAATCAAACCTCAGTCATATTCCCAGGCCACAGGCTTCCATAATCAAACCTCAGTCATTTTCCCAGGACACAGGGTCCCACAATAAAACCTCAGTCATATTCCCAGGCCACAGGGTTCCACAATCAAACCTCACTCATGTTCCCAGGCCCCAGGGTTCCACAATCAAATTGATGTCATATTCCCAGACCACAGGGTTCCAGAAACAAACCTCAGTCATGTTCCCAGGTAACAAGGTTCCAGAATCACACCTCAGTAATGTTTCTAGGCCACAGGGTTCCAGAATCAAACCTCAGTCATTTTCCCAGGCCACAGGGTTCCAGATTGAAGCCTCACTCATTTTCCCAGGCCAGAGGATTCCACAATCAAACCTCAGTCATCTTCCCATGCCAGAGGGTTCCACAATCAATCCGATGTCATGTTCCCAGGCCACAGGTTTCGAGAATCAAATCGATGTCATGTTCCCAGGTCACAGGGTTCCACAACGAAACCGAAGTCATACTCCCAGGCCACAGGGTTCCAGAATCAAGCCTCAGTCACTTTCCCAGGCCACAGGGTTCCACAGTAAAACCTCAGTCAGGTTCCCAGGGAACAAGGTTCCAGAATCAAACCTCAGTCATGTTCCCAGGCCACAGGGTACCACACTCAAATTGATGTCATATTCCCAGGCCATAGTGTTCCGGAATCAAACCGATGTCATATTCCCAGGCCACAAGATTCAAGAATCAAACCTCAGACATGTTACCATGTAAAAGGGTTCCAGAATTAAACCTCAGTCTTGTTCCCAGGACACAGGGTTCCACAGTCAAGCCTCAGTCATGTTCCCAGACCACAAGGTTGCATAATCAACCCTCAGTCATGACCCCAGGCCACAGGGTTCCAGAATCCAACCTCAGTCAAGTTCCGAGGCCACAGGGTTCCAGAATCAAACCTCACTTATGTTCCCAGGCCACGGGGTTCCAGAATCAAACCTTATTCATTTTCCCATGCCACAGGCTTCCAGAATCAAACCGCAGTAATGTTCCCACACCAGAGGGTTCCGAAATCAAACCTCACTCATGTTCCCAGGCCACAGGCTTCCAGAATGAAACCTAAGTCATTTTCCCAGGACACAGGGTCCCACAATCAAACCTCAGTCCTGTTCCCAGGCCACAGGGTTACACAATCAAACCTCTATCATGTTCCCAGGCCACAGGGTTCCACAATCAAATTGATGTCATATTCCCAGGCCACAGGATTCCAGAACCAAACCGATGTCATGTTCCCAGGACACAAGGTTCCAGAATCAAACCTCAGTCAAGTTCCAAGGCCACAGGGTTCCAGAATCAAACCTCAGTCATGTTCCCAGGCCACAGGGTTCCAGAATCAAACCTCAGTCATGTTCCCAGGCAACAGGGTTCCAGAATAAAACCTCAGTCATAATCCCAGGCCACAGGGTTACAGAATCAGGCGTCAGTCATTTTCCCAGGCCAGAGGGTGCCACAGTAAAACCTCAGTCACGTTCCCAGACAACAGGGTTCCAAAATCAAACCTGAGTCATGCTCCAACACCACAGGGTTCCAGAATCAAACCTCACTTATGTTCCCAGGCCACGGGGTTCCAGAATCAAACCTTATTCATGTTCCCATGCCACAGGCTTCCAGAATCAAACCTCAGTAATGTTCTCAGGCCACAGGGTTCCAGAATCAAACCTCAGTCATGTTCCCAGGCCACAGGGTTCCAGAATCAAACCTCAGTCATGTTCCCAGGCCACAGGGTTCCAGAATCCAACCTCAGTCAAGTTCCGAGGCCACAGGGTTCCAGAATCAAACCTCACTTATGTTCCCAGGCCACGGGGTTCCAGAATCAAACCTTATTCATGTTCCCATGCCACAGGCTTCCAGAATCAAACCTCAGTAATGTTCCCAGGCCACAGGTTTCGAGAATCAAACCTCAGTCATGTTCCCAGGCCACAGGGTTCCAGAATCAAACCTCAGTCATGTTCCCAGGACACAGGGTTTCACAATCAAACGTCAGTCATGTTCCCAGTCCACAGGGTTCCACAATCAAACCTCAGTCATGATCCCATGCCATAGGTTTCCACCATCAAACCTCAGTCATCTTCCCAGCCAGAGGGTTCCACAATCAAACCTCAGTCATGTTCCCAGGGCACAGGATTCCACAACCAAACCGTTGTTATGTTCCCAGGCCACAGGGTTCCAGAATCAAACCTCAGTAAAGTTCCCAGGCCACAAGTTTCCAGAATCAAACCTCAGTAATGTTCCAAGGCCACAAGTTTGCAGAATCAAACCTTAGTAATGTTCCCAGGCCACAAGGTTCTAGAATCAAACCTCAGATATGTTCCCAGGCCACAGGGTTCCACAATCAAATTGATGTCATGTTCCCAGGCCACAGGGTTCCACAATCAAATTGATGTCATATTCCCAGGCCACAGGGTTCCAGAACCAAACCGATGTCATGTTTCCAGGACACAGGGTTCCAAAATCGAACCTCCGTCATGTTTCCAGTATACAGCGTTCCACAATCCAACCTCAGTCATGATCCCAGGCCACAGGGTTCCACAATCAATCCTCAGACATATTCCCAGGCCACAGTGTTCCACAATCAAATTGATGTCATGTTCCCCGGCCACAGAGTTCCACAATCAAACCTGAGTCATGTTCCCATGCCAAAGGGTTCCACAATCAATCCGATGTTATGTTCGCAGGCCACAGGGTTCGAGAATCAAATCGATGTCATGTTCCCAGGTCACAGGGTTCCACAACGAAACCGATGTCATACTCCCAGGCCACAGGGTTCCAGAATCAAGCCTCAGTCATATTCCCAGGCCACAGGGTTCCACAATCAAACTTCAGTCATGTTCCCAAGACACAAGGTTCCACAATCAAACCTCAGTCATGTTCCCATGCCAGAGGGTTCCACAATCAAACATCAGTCATGTTCCCAGGCCACAGGGTTCCACAATCAAATTGATGTCATATTCCCAGGCCACAGGGTTCCAGAACCAAACCGATGTCATGTTTCCAGGGAACAAGGTTGCAGAATCAAACCTCAGACATGTTCCCACGCCACAAGTTTCCAGAATTAAACTTCAGTCATATTCCCAGGCCACAGGGTTCCACAATGAAACCTCAGTCATGTTCCCAGGACACAAGATTCCAGAATCAAATCTCAGTCATATTCCCAGGTCACAGGGTTCCACAATCAAACCTCAGTCATGTTCCCAGGCCACAGGGATCCACAATCAAACCTCAGTCATGTTCCCAGGACACAAGATTCCAGAATCAAACCTCAGTCATATTGCCAGGCCACAGGGTTCCAGAATCAAACCTCAGTCATGTTCCCAGGCCACAGGGTTCCAGAATCAAACCTCAGTCATGTTCCCAGGCAACAGGGTTTCAGAATCAAATCTCAGACATGTTCCCAGGCCACAGGGTTCCAGAAGCAAACCTCAGTCATTTTCCCAGGCCACAGGGTTCCAGAATCAAGCCTCACTCATTTTGCCAGGCCAGAGGATTCCACAATCAAACCTCAGTCATATTCCCATGCCAGAGGGTTCCACAATCAAACCGATGTCATGTTCGCAGGCCACAGGGTTCGAGAATCAAATCGATGTCATGTTTCCAGGTCACAGGGTTCCACAACCTAACCGATGTCATATTCCCAGGCCACAGGGTTCCAAAATCAAGCCTTAGTCATTTCCCCAGGTGAGAGGGTTACACGACCAAACCGATGTCATATTCCCAGGCCACAGGGTTCCAGAATCAAGCCTCAGTCATTTTCCCAGGCCAGAGGGTTCCACAGTAAAACCTCACTCATGCTCCCAGGCAACAGGGTTCCAAAATCAAACCTCAGTCATGTTCCGACACCACAGGGTTCCAGAATCAAACCTCACTCATGTTCCCAGGACACAGGCTTCCAGAATCAAACCTCAGTCATATTCCCAGGCCACAGGTTTCCAGAATCAATCCTCAGTCATGTTCCCAGGCCACAGGGTTCCACAATCAAACCTCAGTCATGTTCCCAGGGCACAGGGTTCCAGAATCAAACCTCAGTCATTACTCAGGCCACTGGGTTTGAGAATCAAACCTCAGTTATGTTCCCAGGCCGCAGGATTCCAGAATCAAACCTCAGTCATGTTCCCAGGCAACAGGGTTCCAGAATAAAACCTCAGTCATGTTCCCAGGCCACAGGTTTCCAAAATCAAACTTCAGTCATATTCCCAGGCCACAGGGTTCCAGAATCAAACCTCATTCATGATCCCAGGCCACAGGGTTCCACAATCAAATTGATGTCCTGTTCCCAGGCCACAGGGTTCCACAATCAAACCTCCGTCATGTTCCCATGCCAGAGGGTTCCACAATCAAACCTCCGTCATGTTCCCATGCCAGAGGGTTCCACAACCAAACCGATGTCATATTCCCAGGCCACAGGGTTCCAGAATCAGACCTCAGTCATTTTCCCAGGTCAGAGGGTTCCACAACCAAACCGATGTCATATTCCCAGACCACAGGGTTCCGGAATCAAACCTCAGTCATGTTCCCAGGACACAGGGTTCCACAATCAAACCTCAGTCATGTTCCCAGGCCACAGGGTTCCACAATCAAACCTCAGTCATGATCCCAGGACACAGGGTTCCACAATCAAACCTCAGTCATGTTCCCAGGCCACAGGGTTCCACAATCAAACCTCAGTCATGTTCCCAGGACACAAGGTACCAGAATCAAATCTCAGTCATGTTCCCAGGTCTCAGGGTTCCACAATGAAACCTCAGTCATGTTCCCAAGCGACAGGGTTCCACAATCAAACCTCAGTCATGATCCAAGGCCACAGGGTTCCACAATCAAACCTTAGTCACTTTCCCAGGCCAGAGGGTTCCACAATCAAACCTCAGTCATGTTCCCATGCCAGAGGGTTCCACAATCAAACCGATGTCATGTTCCCAGGCCACAGGGTTCGAGAATCATATCGATGTCATGTTCCCAGGGCACAGGGTTGCACAACCAAACCGATGTCATATTCCCAGGCCACAGGGTTCCAGGGTCAAGCCTCAGTCATTTTCCCAGGTCAGAGGGTTCCACAACCAAACCGATGTCATATTCCCAGGCCACAGGGTTCCAGAATCAAGCCTCAGTCACTTTCCCAGGCCACAGGGTTCCACAGTAAAACCTCAGTCAGGTTCCCAGGGAACAAGGTTCCAGAATCAAACCTCAGTCATGTTCCCAGGCCACAGGGTTACAGAATCAGGCGTCAGTCATTTTCCCAGGCCAGAGGGTGCCACAGTATAACCTCAGTCATGTTCCCAGACAACAGGGTTCCAAAATCAAACCTGAGACATGTTCCAATACCACAGGGTTCCAGAATCAAACCTCACTTATGTTCCCAGGCCACAGGGTTTCAGAATCAAACCTCAGTCATGTTCCCAGGCCACAGGGTTCCAGAATCAAACCTCAGTCATGTTCCCAGGCAACAGGGTTTCAGAATCAAATCTCAGACATGTTCCCAGGCCACAGGGTTCCAGAAGCAAACCTCAGTCATTTTCCCAGGCCACAGGGTTCCAGAATCAAGCCTCAGTCATTTTGCCAGGCCAGAGGATTCCACAATCAAACCTCAGTCATATTCCCATGCCAGAGGGTTCCACAATCAAACCGATGTCATGTTCGCGGGCCACAGGGTTCGAGAATCAAATCGATGTCATGTTTCCAGGTCACAGGGTTCCACAACCTAACCGATGTCATATTCCCAGGCCACAGGGTTCCAAAATCAAGCCTTAGTCATTTCCCCAGGTGAGAGGGTTACACGACCAAACCGATGTCATATTCCCAGGCCGGAGGGTTCCAGAATCAAACCTCCGTCATGTTCCCAAGCCACAAGGTTCCAGAATCAAACCTCAGTCATATTTCCAGGCTACAGGGTTCCAGAATCAAGTCTCAGTCATTTTCCCAGGCCACAGGGTTCCACAGTCAAACCTCAGTCATGTTCCCAAGCCACAGGCTTCCAGAATCAAACCTCAGTCATATTCCCAGGCCACAGGCTTCCATAATCAAACCTCAGTCATTTTCCCAGGACACAGGGTCCCACAATAAAACCGCAGTCATATTCCCAGGCCACAGGGTTCCACAATCAAACCTCACTCATGTTCCCAGGCCCCAGGGTTCCACAATCAAATTGATGTCATATTCCCAGACCACAGGGTTCCAGAACCAAACCGATGTCATGTTCCCAGGACACAAGTTTCCAGAATCAAACCTCAGTCATGATCCCAGGCCACAGGGTTCCACAAGCAAATTGATGTAATGTTCCCAGGCCACAGGGTTCCACAATCAAACCTCAGTCATGTTCCCATGCCAGAGGGTTCCACAATCAAACCGATGTCATGTTTCCAGGCCACAGGGTTCGAGAATCAAATCGATGTCATATTCCCAGGGCACAGGGGTCCACAACCAAACCGATGTCATATTCCTAGGCCACAGGGTTCCAGAATCAAGCCTCAGTCATTTTCCCAGGCCAGAGTGTTCCACAGTAAAACCTCAGTCATGTTCCCATGCCAGAGGGTTCCACAATGAAACCGATGTCATGTTCCCAGGCCACAGGCTTCCAGAATCAAACCTCAGTCATGTTCCCAGGCAACAGGGTTCCAGAATCAATCCTCAAACATGTTCCCAGGCCACAGGCTTCCAGAATCAAACCTCAGTTATGTTCCCAGGGCACAGGGTTCCAGAATCAAACCTCAGTCTTTTTCTCAAGCCACTGGGTTCGAGAATCAAACCTCAGTCATGTTCCCAGGCCGCAGGGTTCCAGAATCAAATCTGAGTAATGTTCCCAGGCAACAGGGTTCCAAAATCAAACCTCAGTTATGTTCCCACACCAGAGGGTTCCGAAATCAAACCTCACTCATGTTCCCAGGCCACAGGCTTCCAGAATGAAACCTAAGTCATTTTCCCAGGACACAGGGTCCCACAATCAAACCTCAGTCCTGTTCCCAGGCCACAGGGTTACACAATCAAACCTCTATCATGTTCCCAGGCCACAGGGTTCCACAATCAAATTGATGTCATATTCCCAGGCCACAGGATTCCAGAACCAAACCGATGTCATGTTCCCAGGACACAAGGTTCCAGAATCAAACCTCAGACATGTTCCCAGGCGACAGGTTTCCAGAATCAAACCTCAGTCATGTTCCCAGGCCACAGGGTTCCAAAATCAAACCTCAGTAAAGTTCCAAGGCCACAGGGTTCCAGAATCAAACCTCAGACATGTTCCCAGGCGACAGGTTTCCAGAATCAAACCTCAGTCACGTTCCCAGACAACAGGGTTCCAAAATCAAACCTGAGTCATGCTCCAACACCACAGGGTTCCAGAATCAAACCTCACTTATGTTCCCAGGCCACGGGGTTCCAGAATCAAACCTTATTCATGTTCCCATGCCACAGGGTTCCAGAATCAAACCTCAGTAATGTTCTCAGGCCACAGGGTTCCAGAATCAAACCTCAGTCATGTTCCCAGGCCACAGGGTTCCAGAATCAAACCTCAGTCATGTTCCCAGGCCACAGGGTTCCAGAATCCAACCTCAGTAAAGTTCCGAGGCCACAGGGTTCCAGAATCAAACCTCACTTATGTTCCCAGGCCACGGGGTTCCAGAATCAAACCTTATTCATGTTCCCATGCCACAGGCTTCCAGAATCAAACCTCAGTAATGTTCCCAGGCCACAGGGTTCGAGAATCAAACCTCAGTCATGTTCCCAGGCCACAGGGTTCCAGAATCAAACCTCAGTCATGTTCCCAGGACACAAGGTTTCACAATCAAACGTCAGTCATGTTCCCAGTCCACAGGGTTCCACAATCAAACCTCAGTCATGATCCCATGCCATAGGTTTCCACCATCAAACCTCAGTCATCTTCCCAGCCAGAGGGTTCCACAATCAAACCTCAGTCATATTCCCAGGGCACAGGATTCCACAACCAAACCGTTGTTATGTTCCCAGGCCACAGGGTTCCAGAATCAAACCTCAGTAAAGTTCCCAGGCCATAAGTTTGCAGAATCAAACCTCAGTAATGTTCCAAGGCCACAAGTTTGCAGAATCAAACCTTAGTAATGTTCCCAGGCCACAAGGTTCTAGAATCAAAGCTCAGATATGTTCCCAGGCCACAGGGTTCCACAATCAAATTGATGTCATGTTCCCAGGCCACAGGGTTCCACAATCAAATTGATGTCATATTCCCAGGCCACAGGGTTCCAGAACCAAACCGATGTCATGTTTCCAGGACACAAGGTTCCAGAATCAAACCTCAGACATGTTCCCAGGTAACAGGGTTCCAAAATCAAACCTCCGTCATGTTTCCAGTATACAGCGTTCCACAATCCAACCTCAGTCATGATCCCAGGCCACAGGGTTCCACAATCAATCCTCAGACATATTCCCAGGCCACAGTGTTCCACAATCAAATTGATGTCATGTTCCCCGGCCACAGAGCTCCACAATCAAACCTGAGTCATGTTCCCATGCCAAAGGGTTCCACAATCAATCCGATGTTATGTTCGCAGGCCACAGGGTTCGAGAATCAAATCGATGTCATGTTCCCAGGTCACAGGGTTCCACAACGAAACCGATGTCATACTCCCAGGCCACAGGGTTCCAGAATCAAGCCTCAGTCATATTCCCAGGCCACAGGGTTCCACAATCAAACTTCAGTCATGTTCCCAAGACACAAGGTTCCACAATCAAACCTCAGTCATGTTCCCATGCCAGAGGGTTCCACAATCAAACCTCAGTCATGTTCCCAGGCCACAGGGTTCCACAATCAAATTGATGTCATATTCCCAGGCCACAGGGTTCCAGAACCAAACCGATGTCATGTTTCCAGGGAACAAGGTTGCAGAATCAAACCTCAGACATGTTCCCACGCCACAAGTTTCCAGAATTAAACTTCAGTCATATTCCCAGGCCACAGGGTTCCACAATGAAACCTCAGTCATGTTCCCAGGACACAAGATTCCAGAATCAAATCTCAGTCATATTCCCAGGTCACAGGGTTCCACAATCAAACCTCAGTCATGTTCCCAGGACACAAGATTCCAGAATCAAACCTCAGTCATATTGCCAGGCCACAGGGTTCCAGAATCAAACCTCAGTCATGTTCCCAGGCCACAGGGTTCCAGAATCAAACCTCAGTCATGTTCCCAGGCAACAGGGTTTCAGAATCAAATCTCAGACATGTTCCCAGGCCACAGGGTTCCAGAAGCAAACCTCAGTCATTTTCCCAGGCCACAGGGTTCCAGAATCAAGCCTCAGTCATTTTGCCAGGCCAGAGGATTCCACAATCAAACCTCAGTCATATTCCCATGCCAGAGGGTTCCACAATCAAACCGATGTCATGTTCGCAGGCCACAGGGTTCGAGAATCAAATCGATGTCATGTTTCCAGGTCACAGGGTTCCACAACCTAACCGATGTCATATTCCCAGGCCACAGGGTTCCAAAATCAAGCCTTAGTCATTTCCCCAGGTGAGAGGGTTACACGACCAAACCGATGTCATATTCCCAGGCCACAGGGTTCCAGAATCAAGCCTCAGTCATTTTCCCAGGCCAGAGGGTTCCACAGTAAAACCTCACTCATGCTCCCAGGCAACAGGGTTCCAAAATCAAACCTCAGTCACGTTCCGACACCACAGGGTTCCAGAATCAAACCTCACTCATGTTCCCAGGACACAGGCTTCCAGAATCAAACCTCAGTCATATTCCCAGGCCACAGGTTTCCAGAATCAATCCTCAGTCATGTTCCCAGGCCACAGGGTTCCACAATCAAACCTCACTCATGTTCCCAGGGCACAGGGTTCCAGAATCAAACCTCAGTCATTACTCAGGCCACTGGGTTTGAGAATCAAACCTCAGTTATGTTCCCAGGCCGCAGGGTTCCAGAATCAAACCTCAGACATGTTCCCAGGCAACAGGGTTCCAGAATAAAACCTCAGTCATGATCCCAGGACACAGGTTTCCAAAATCAAACTTCAGTCATATTCCCAGGCCACAGGGTTCCAGAATCAAACCTCATTCATGATCCCAGGCCACAGGGTTCCACAATCAAATTGATGTCCTGTTCCCAGGCCACAGGGTTCCACAATCAAACCTCCGTCATGTTCCCATGCCAGAGGGTTCCACAATCAAACCTCCGTCATGTTCCCATGCCAGAGGGTTCCACAACCAAACCGATGTCATATTCCCAGGCCACAGGGTTCCAGAATCAGACCTCAGTCATTTTCCCAGGTCAGAGGGTTCCACAACCAAACCGATGTCATATTCCCAGACCACAGGGTTCCGGAATCAAACCTCAGTCATGTTCCCAGGACACAGGGTTCCACAATCAAACCTCAGTCATGTTCCCAGGCCACAGGTTTCCACAATCAAACCTCAGTCATGATCCCAGGACACAGGGTTCCACAATCAAACCTCAGTCATGTTCCCAGGCCACAGGGTTCCACAATCAAACCTCAGTCATGTTCCCAGGACACAAGGTTCCAGAATCAAATCTCAGTCATGTTCCCAGGTCTCAGGGTTCCACAATGAAACCTCAGTCATGTTCCCAAGCGACAGGGTTCCACAATCAAACCTCAGTCATGATCCAAGGCCACAGGTTTCCACAATCAAACCTTAGTCATTTTCCCAGGCCAGAGGGTTCCACAATCAAACCTCAGTCATGTTCCCATGCCAGAGGGTTCCACAATCAAACCGATGTCATGTTCCCAGGCCACAGGGTTCGAGAATCATATCGATGTCATGTTCCCAGGGCACAGGGTTGCACAACCAAACCGATGTCATATTCCCGGGCCACAGGGTTCCAGGGTCAAGCCTCAGTCATTTTCCCAGGTCAGAGGGTTCCACAACCAAACCGATGTCATATTCCCAGGCCACAGGGTTCCAGAATCAAGCCTCAGTCACTTTCCCAGGTCACAGGGTTCCACAGTAAAACCTCAGTCAGGTTCCCAGGGAACAAGGTTCCAGAATCAAACCTCAGTCATGTTCCCAGGCCACAGGGTTACAGAATCAGGCGTCAGTCATTTTCCCAGGCCAGAGGGTGCCACAGTATAACCTCAGTCATGTTCCCAGACAACAGGGTTCCAAAATCAAACCTGAGACATGTTCCAATACCACAGGGTTCCAGAATGAAACCTCACTTATGTTCCCAGGCCACAGGCTTCCAGAATCAAACCTCAGTCATGTTCCCAGGCCACAGGGTTCCAGAATCAAACCTCAGTCATGTTCCCAGGCCACAGGCTTCCAGAATCAAACCTCAGTCATGTTCCCAGGCAACAGGGTTCCAGAATCAAACCTCAGACATGTTCCTAGGCCACAGGGTTCTAGATTCAAACCTCAGTCATTTTCCCAGGCCACAGGGTTCCAGAATCAAGCCTCAGTCACTTTCCCAGGCCACAGGGTTCCACAGTAAAACCTCAGTCAGGTTCCCAGGGAACAAGGTTCCAGAATCAAACCTCAGTCATGTTCCCAGGCCACAGGGTTACAGAATCAGGCGTCAGTCATTTTCCCAGGCCAGAGGGTGCCACAGTATAACCTCAGTCATGTTCCCAGACAACAGGGTTCCAAAATCAAACCTGAGACATGTTCCAATACCACAGGGTTCCAGAATCAAACCTCACTTATGTTCCCAGGCCACAGGGTTTCAGAATCAAACCTCAGTCATGTTCCCATGCCACGGGGTTCCAGAATCAAACCTTATTCATGTTCCTATGCCACAGGCTTCCAGAATCAAACCTCAGTAATGTTCCCAGGCCACAGGGTTCCAGAATCAAACCTCAGTCATGTTCCCAGGCCACAGGCTTCCAGAATCAAACCTCAGTCATGTTCCCAGGCAACAGGGTTCCAGAATCAAACCTCAGACATGTTCCCAGGCCACAGGGTTCCAGATTCAAACCTCAGTCATTTTCCCAGGCCACAGGGTTCCAGAATCAAGCTTCAGTCATTTTCCCAGGCAAGAGGATTCCACAATCAAACCTCAGTCATATTCCAATGCCAGAGGGTTCCACAATCAAACCGATGTCATGTTCGCAGGCCACAGGGTTCGAGAATCAAATCGATGTCATGTTTCCAGGTCACAGGGTTCCACAACCTAACCGATGTCATATTCCCAGGCCACAGGGTTCCAAAATCAAGCCTTAGTCATTTCCCCAGGTGAGAGGGTTACACGACCAAACCGATGTCATATTCCCAGGCCACAGGGTTCCAGAATCAAGCCTCAGTCATTTTCCCAGGCCAGAGGGTTCCACAGTAAAACCTCACTCATGCTCCCAGGCAACAGGGTTCCAAAATCAAACCTCAGTCATGTTCCGACATCACAGGGTTCCAGAATCAAACCTCACTCATGTTCCCAGGACACAGGCTTCCAGAATCAAACCTCAGTCATATTCCCAGGCCACAGGTTTCCAGAATCAATCCTCAGTCATGTTCCCAGGCCACAGGGTTCCACAATCAAACCTCAGTCATGTTCCCAGGGCACAGGGTTCCAGAATCAAACCTCAGTCATTACTCAGGCCACTGGGTTTGAGAATCAAACCTCAGTTATGTTCCCAGGCCGCAGGGTTCCAGAATCAAACCTCAGTCATGTTCCCAGGCAACAGGGTTCCAGAATAAAACCTCAGTCATGTTCCCAGGCCACAGGTTTCCAAAATCAAACTTCAGTCATATTCCCAGGCCACAGGGTTCCAGAATCAAACCTCATTCATGATCCCAGGCCACAGGGTTCCACAATCAAATTGATGTCATGTTCCCAGTCCACAGGGTTCCACAATCAAACCTCCGTCATGTTCCCATGCCAGAGGGTTCCACAATCAAACCTCCGTCATGTTCCCATGCCAGAGGGTTCCACAACCAAACCGATGTCATATTCCCAGGTCACAGGGTTCCAGAATCAGACCTCAGTCATTTTCCCAGGTCAGAGGGTTCCACAACCAAACCGATGTCATATTCCCAGACCACAGGGTTCCGGAATCAAACCTCAGTCATGTTCCCAGGACACAGGGTTCCACAATCAAACCTCAGTCATGTTCCCAGGCCACAGGGTTCCACAATCAAACCTCAGTCATGATCCCAGGACACAGGGTTCCACAATCAAACCTCAGTCATGTTCCCAGGCCACAGGGTTCCACAATCAAACCTCAGTCATGTTCCCAGGACACAAGGTTCCAGAATCAAATCTCAGTCATGTTCCCAGGTCTCAGGGTTCCACAATGAAACCTCAGTCATGTTCCCAAGCGACAGGGTTCCACAATCAAACCTCAGTCATGATCCAAGGCCACAGGGTTCCACAATCAAACCTTAGTCATTTTCCCAGGCCAGAGAGTTCCACAATCAAACCTCAGTCATGTTCCCATGCCAGAGGGTTCCACAATCAAACCTCAGTCATGTTCCCATGCCAGAGGGTTCCACAATCAAACCGATGTCATGTTCCCAGGCCACAGGGTTCGAGAATCAAATCGATGTCATGTTTCCAGGTCACAGGGTTCCACAACCTAACCGATGTCATATTCCCAGGCCACAGGGTTCCAAAATCAAGCCTTAGTCATTTCCCCAGGTGAGAGGGTTACACGACCAAACCGATGTCATATTCCCAGGCCACAGGGTTCCAGAATCAAGCCTCAGTCATTTTCCCAGGCCAGAGGGTTCCACAGTAAAACCTCACTCATGCTCCCAGGCAACAGGGTTCCAAAATCAAACCTCAGTCATGTTCCGACACCACAGGGTTCCAGAATCAAACCTCAGTCATATTCCCAGGCCACAGGTTTCCAGAATCAATCCTCAGTCATGTTCCCAGGCCACAGGGTTCCACAATCAAACCTCAGTCATGTTCCCAGGGCACAGGGTTCCAGAATCAAACCTCAGTCATTACTCAGGCCACTGGGTTTGAGAATCAAACCTCAGTTATGTTCCCAGGCCGCAGGGTTCCAGAATCAAACCTCAGTCATGTTCCCAGGCAACAGGGTTCCAGAATAAAACCTCAGTCATGTTCCCAGGACACAGGTTTCCAAAATCAAACTTCAGTCATATTCCCAAGCCACAGGGTTCCAGAATCAAACCTCATTCATGATCCCAGGCCACAGGGTTCCACAATCAAATTGATGTCATGTTCCCAAGCGACAGGGTTCCACAATCAAACCTCAGCCATGATCCAAGGCCACAGGGTTCCACAATCAAACCTTAGTCATTTTCCCAGGCCAGAGGGTTCCACAATCAAACGTCAGTCATGTTCCCATGCCAGAGGGTTCCACAATCAAACCGATGTCATGTTCCCAGGCCACAGGGTTCGAGAATCATATCGATGTCATGTTCCCAGGGCACAGGGTTGCACAACCAAACCGATGTCATATTCCCAGGCCACAGGTTTCCAGGGTCAAGCCTCAGTCATTTTCCCAGGTCAGAGGGTTCCACAGTAAAACCTCAGTCAGGTTCCCAGGGAACAAGGTTCCAAAATCAAACCTCAGTCATGTTCCCAGGCCACAGGGTTACAGAATCAGGCGTCAGTCATTTTCCCAGGCCAGAGGGTGCCACAGTATAACCTCAGTCATGTTCCCAGACAACAGGGTTCCAAAATCAAACCTGAGACATGTTCCAATACCACAGGGTTCCAGAATCAAACCTCACTTATGTTCCCAGGCCACAGGGTTTCAGAATCAAACCTCAGTCATGTTCCGACACCACAGGGTTCCAGAATCAAACCTCACTCATGTTCCCAGGACACAGGCTTCCAGAATCAAACCTCAGTCATATTCCCAGGCCACAGGTTTCCAGAATCAATCCTCAGTCATGTTCCCAGGCCACAGGGTTCCACAATCAAACCTCAGTCATGTTCCCAGGGCACAGGGTTCCAGAATCAAACCTCAGTCATTACTCAGGCCACTGGGTTTGAGAATCAAACCTCAGTTATGTTCCCAGGCCGCAGGGTTCCAGAATCAAATCTCAGTCATGTTCCCAGGCAACAGGGTTCCAGAATAAAACCTCAGTCATGTTCCCAGGCCACAGGTTTCCAAAATCAAACTTCAGTCATATTCCCAGGCCACAGGGTTCCAGAATCAAACCTCATTCATGATCCCAGGCCACAGGGTTCCACAATCAAATTGATGTCATGTTCCCAGTCCACAGGGTTCCACAATCAAACCTCCGTCATGTTCCCATGCCAGAGGGTTCCACAATCAAACCTCCGTCATGTTCCCATGCCAGAGGGTTCCACAAACAAACCGATGTCATATTCCCAGGCCACAGGGTTCCAGAATCAGACCTCAGTCATTTTCCCAGGTCAGAGGGTTCCACAACCAAACCGATGTCATATTCCCAGACCACAGGGTTCCGGAATCAAACCTCAGTCATGTTCCCAGGACACAGGGTTCCACAATCAAACCTCAGTCATGTTCCCAGGCCACAGGGTTCCACAATCAAACCTCAGTCATGATCCCAGGACACAGGGTTCCACAATCAAACCTCAGTCATGTTCCCAGGCCACAGGGTTCCACAATCAAACCTCAGTCATATTCCCAGGACACAAGGTTCCAGAATCAAATCTCAGTCATGTTCCCAGGTCTCAGGGTTCCACAATGAAACCTCAGTCATGTTCCCAAGCGACAGGGTTCCACAATCAAACCTCAGTCATGATCCAAGGCCACAGGGTTCCACAATCAAACCTTAGTCATTTTCCCAGGCCAGAGGGTTCCACAATCAAACCTCAGTCATGTTCCCATGCCAGAGGGTTCCACAATCAAACCGATGTCATGTTCCCAGGCCACAGGGTTCGAGAATCATATCGATGTCATGTTCCCAGGGCACAGGGTTGCACAACCAAACCGATGTCATATTCCCAGGCCACAGGGTTCCAGAGTCAAGCCTCAGTCATTTAACCAGGTCAGAGGGTTCTACAACCAAACCGATGTCATATTCCCAGGCCACAGGGTTCCAGAATCAAGCCTCAGTCACTTTCCCAGGCCACAGGGTTCCACAGTAAAACCTCAGTCAGGTTCCCAGGGAACAAGGTTCCAGAATCAAACCTCAGTCATGTTCCCAGGCCACAGGGTACCACACTCAAATTGATGTCATATTCCCAGGCCATAGTGTTCCGGAATCAAACCGATGTCATATTCCCAGGCCACAAGATTCAAGAATCAAACCTGAGACATGTTACCATGTAAAAGGGTTCCAGAATTAAACCTCAGTCTTGTTCCCAGGACACAGGGTTCCACAGTCAAGCCTCAGTCATGTTCCCAGACCACAAGGTTGCATAATCAACCCTCAGTCATGACCCCAGGCCACAGGGTTCCAGAATCCAACCTCAGTAAAGTTCCGAGGCCACAGGGTTCCAGAATCAAACCTCACTTATGTTCCCAGGCCACGGGGTTCCAGAATCAAACCTTATTCATTTTCCCATGCCACAGGCTTCCAGAATCAAACCGCAGTAATGTTCCCAGGCCACAGGGTTCCAGAATCAAACCTCAGTCATGTTCCCAGGCCACAGGGTTCCAGAATCAAACCTCAGTCATGTTCCCAGGCAACAGGGTTCCAGAATCAAACCTAAGACATGTTCCCAAGCCACAGGGTTCCAGAATCAAACCTCAGTCATGTTCCCAGGCCACAGGGTTCCAGAAACAAACCTCAGTCATGTTCCCAGGCAACAGGGTTCCAGAATCAAACCTCAGTCTTTTTCTCAAGCCACTGGGTTCGAGAATCAAACCTCAGTCATGTTCCCAGGCCGCAGGGTTCCAGAATCAAATCTGAGTAATGTTCCCAGGCAACAGGGTTCCAAAATCAAACCTCAGTTATGTTCCTCCACCAGAAGGTTCCGAAATCAAACCTCACTAATGTTCCCAGGCCACAGGCTTCCAGAATCAAACCTAAGTCATTTTCCCAGGACACAGGGTCCCACAATCAAACCTCAGTCATGTTCCCAGGCCACAGGGTTACACAATCAAACCTCTATCATGTTCACAGGCCACAGGGTTCCAAAATCAAACCTCAGTCAAGTTCCAAGGCCACAGGGTTCCAGAATCAAACCTCAGTCATGTTCCCAGGCCACAGGGTTCCAGAATCAAACCTCAGTCATGTTCCCAGGCAACAGGGTTCCAGAATAAAACCTCAGTCATAATCCCAGGCCACAGGGTTACAGAATCAGGCGTCAGTCATTTTCCCCGGCCAGAGGGTGCCACAATCAAACGTCAGTCATGTTCCCATGCCAGAGGGTTCCACAATCAAACCGATGTCATGTTCCCAGGCCACAGGGTTCGAGAATCATATCGATGTCATGTTCCCAGGGCACAGGGTTGCACAACCAAACCGATGTCATATTCCCAGGCCACAGGTTTCCAGGGTCAAGCCTCAGTCATTTTCCCAGGTCAGAGTGTTCCACAGTAAAACCTCAGTCAGGTTCCCAGGGAACAAGGTTCCAAAATCAAACCTCAGTCATGTTCCCAGGCCACAGGGTTACAGAATCAGGCGTCAGTCATTTTCCCAGGCCAGAGGGTGCCACAGTATAACCTCAGTCATGTTCCCAGACAACAGGGTTCCAAAATCAAACCTGAGACATGTTCCAATACCACAGGGTTCCAGAATCAAACCTCACTTATGTTCCCAGGCCACAGGGTTTCAGAATCAAACCTCAGTCATGTTCCGACACCACAGGGTTCCAGAATCAAACCTCACTCATGTTCCCAGGACACAGGCTTCCAGAATCAAACCTCAGTCATATTCCCAGGCCACAGGTTTCCAGAATCAATCCTCAGTCATGTTCCCAGGCCACAGGGTTCCACAATCAAACCTCAGTCATGTTCCCAGGGCACAGGGTTCCAGAATCAAACCTCAGTCATTACTCAGGCCACTGGGTTTGAGAATCAAACCTCAGTTATGTTCCCAGGCCGCAGGGTTCCAGAATCAAATCTCAGTCATGTTCCCAGGCAACAGGGTTCCAGAATAAAACCTCAGTCATGTTCCCAGGCCACAGGTTTCCAAAATCAAACTTCAGTCATATTCCCAGGCCACAGGGTTCCAGAATCAAACCTCATTCATGATCCCAGGCCACAGGGTTCCACAATCAAATTGATGTCATGTTCCCAGTCCACAGGGTTCCACAATCAAACCTCCGTCATGTTCCCATGCCAGAGGGTTCCACAATCAAACCTCCGTCATGTTCCCATGCCAGAGGGTTCCACAAACAAACCGATGTCATATTCCCAGGCCACAGGGTTCCAGAATCAGACCTCAGTCATTTTCCCAGGTCAGAGGGTTCCACAACCAAACCGATGTCATATTCCCAGACCACAGGGTTCCGGAATCAAACCTCAGTCATGTTCCCAGGACACAGGGTTCCACAATCAAACCTCAGTCATGTTCCCAGGCCACAGGGTTCCACAATCAAACCTCAGTCATGATCCCAGGACACAGGGTTCCACAATCAAACCTCAGTCATGTTCCCAGGCCACAGGGTTCCACAATCAAACCTCAGTCATATTCCCAGGACACAAGGTTCCAGAATCAAATCTCAGTCATGTTCCCAGGTCTCAGGGTTCCACAATGAAACCTCAGTCATGTTCCCAAGCGACAGGGTTCCACAATCAAACCTCAGTCATGATCCAAGGCCACAGGGTTCCACAATCAAACCTTAGTCATTTTCCCAGGCCAGAGGGTTCCACAATCAAACCTCAGTCATGTTCCCATGCCAGAGGGTTCCACAATCAAACCGATGTCATGTTCCCAGGCCACAGGGTTCGAGAATCATATCGATGTCATGTTCCCAGGGCACAGGGTTGCACAACCAAACCGATGTCATATTCCCAGGCCACAGGGTTCCAGAGTCAAGCCTCAGTCATTTAACCAGGTCAGAGGGTTCTACAACCAAACCGATGTCATATTCCCAGGCCACAGGGTTCCAGAATCAAGCCTCAGTCACTTTCCCAGGCCACAGGGTTCCACAGTAAAACCTCAGTCAGGTTCCCAGGGAACAAGGTTCCAGAATCAAACCTCAGTCATGTTCCCAGGCCACAGGGTACCACACTCAAATTGATGTCATATTCCCAGGCCATAGTGTTCCGGAATCAAACCGATGTCATATTCCCAGGCCACAAGATTCAAGAATCAAACCTGAGACATGTTACCATGTAAAAGGGTTCCAGAATTAAACCTCAGTCTTGTTCCCAGGACACAGGGTTCCACAGTCAAGCCTCAGTCATGTTCCCAGACCACAAGGTTGCATAATCAACCCTCAGTCATGACCCCAGGCCACAGGGTTCCAGAATCCAACCTCAGTCAAGTTCCGAGGCCACAGGGTTCCAGAATCAAACCTCACTTATGTTCCCAGGCCACGGGGTTCCAGAATCAAACCTTATTCATTTTCCCATGCCACAGGCTTCCAGAATCAAACCGCAGTAATGTTCCCAGGCCACAGGGTTCCAGAATCAAACCTCAGTCATGTTCCCAGGCCACAGGGTTCCAGAATCAAACCTCAGTCATGTTCCCAGGCAACAGGGTTCCAGAATCAAACCTAAGACATGTTCCCAAGCCACAGGGTTCCAGAATCAAACCTCAGTCATGTTCCCAGGCCACAGGGTTCCAGAAACAAACCTCAGTCATGTTCCCAGGCAACAGGGTTCCAGAATCAAACCTCAGTCTTTTTCTCAAGCCACTGGGTTCGAGAATCAAACCTCAGTCATGTTCCCAGGCCGCAGGGTTCCAGAATCAAATCTGAGTAATGTTCCCAGGCAACAGGGTTCCAAAATCAAACCTCAGTTATGTTCCTCCACCAGAAGGTTCCGAAATCAAACCTCACTAATGTTCCCAGGCCACAGGCTTCCAGAATCAAACCTAAGTCATTTTCCCAGGACACAGGGTCCCACAATCAAACCTCAGTCATGTTCCCAGGCCACAGGGTTACACAATCAAACATCTATCATGTTCACAGGCCACAGGGTTCCAAAATCAAACCTCAGTCAAGTTCCAAGGCCACAGGGTTCCAGAATCAAACCTCAGTCATGTTCCCAGGCCACAGGGTTCCAGAATCAAACCTCAGTCATGTTCCCAGGCAACAGGGTTCCAGAATAAAACCTCAGTCATAATCCCAGGCCACAGGGTTATAGAATCAGGCGTCAGTCATTTTCCCAGGCCAGAGGGTGCCACAGTAAAACCTCAGTCACGTTCCCAGACAACAGGGTTCCAAAATCAAACCTGAGTCATGCTCCAACACCACAGGGTTCCAGAATCAAACCTCACTTATGTTCCCAGGCCACGGGGTTCCAGAATCAAACCTTATTCATGTTCCCATGCCACAGGCTTCCAGAATCAAACTTCAGTAATGTTCTCAGGACACAGGGTTCCAGAATCAAACCTCAGTCATGTTCCCAGGACACAGGGTTCCAGAATCAAACCTCAGTCATGTTCCCAGGCCACAGGGTTCCAGAATCCAACCTCAGTCAAGTTCCGAGGCCACAGGGTTCCAGAATCAAACCTCACTTATGTTCCCAGGCCACGGGGTTCCAGAATCAAACCGTATTCGTGTTCCCATGCCACAGGCTTCCAGAATCAAACCTCAGTAATGTTCCCAGGCCACAGGGTTCGAGAATCAAACCTCAGTCATGTTCCCAGGCCACAGGGTTCCAGAATCAAACCTCAGTCATGTTCCCAGGACACAGGGTTTCACAATCAAACCTCAGTCATGTTCCCAGATCACAGGGTTCCACAATCAAACCTCAGTCATGATCCCATGCCAGAGGTTTCCACCATCAAACCTCAGTCATCTTCCCAGCCAGAGGGTTCCACAATCAAACCTCAGTCATGTTCCCAGGGCACAGGATTCCACAACCAAACCGTTGTTATGTTCCCAGGCCACAGGGTTCCAGAATCAAACCTCAGTAAAGTTCCCAGGCCACAAGTTTCCAGAATCAAACCTCAGTAATGTTCCAAGGCCACAAGTTTGCAGAATCAAACCTTAGTAATGTTCCCAGGCCACAAGGTTCTAGAATCAAACCTCAGATATGTTCCCAGGCCACAGGGTTCCACAATCAAATTGATGTCATGTTCCCAGGCCACAGGGTTCCACAATCAAATTGATGTCATATTCCCAGGCCACAGGGTTCCAGAACCAAACCGATGTCATGTTTCCAGGACACAAGGTTCCAGAATTAAACCTCACTCATATTCCCAGGCCACAGGGTTCCAAAATCGAACCTCCGTCATGTTTCCAGTATACAGCGTTCCACAATCCAACTTCAGTCATGATCCCAGGCCACAGGGTTCCACAATCAATCCTCAGACATATTCCCAGGCCACAGTGTTCCACAATCAAATTGATGTCATGTTCCCAGGCCACAGAGTTCCGCAATCAAACCTCAGTCATGTTCCCATGCCAGAGGGTTCCACAATCAATCCGATGTCATGTTCCTAGGCCACAGGGTTCGAGAATCAAATCGATGTCATGTTCCCACGGCACAGGGTTCCACAACCAAACCGATGTCATATTCCCAGGCCACAGGGTTCCAGAACCGAGCCTCAGTCATTTTCCCAGGCCAGAGGGTTCCACAGTAAAACCTCAGTCATGTTCCCAGGCAACAGGATTCCACAATCAAACCGCAGTCATGATCGCAGGACACAGGGCAACACAATCAAACCTCAGTCATGTTCCGAGGCCACAGGCTTCCAGAATCAAACCTCAGTAATGTTCCCAGGCCACAGGGTTCCAGAATCAAACCTCAGTCATGTTCCCAGGTAACAGGGTTCCAGAATCAAACCTCAGTCATGTTCCCAGGTAACAGGGTTCCAGAATCAAACCTCAGACATCTTCCCACGCCACAAGGTTTCAGAATTAAACTTCAGTCATATTCCCTGGCCACACGGTTCCAGAATCAAACCTCCGTCATGTTTCCAGGATAGAGCGTTCCACAATCAAACCTCAGTCATGATCCCAGGCCACAGGGTTCCACAATCAAACCTCAGTCATGTTCCCATGCCAGAGGGTTCCACAATCAAACCGATGTCATGTTCCCAGGCCACAGGGTTCGAGAATCAAATCGATGTCATGTTTCCAGGTCACAGGGTTCCACAACCTAACCGATGTCATATTCCCAGGCCACAGGGTTCCAAAATCAAGCCTTAGTCATTTCCCCAGGTGAGAGGGTTACACGACCAAACCGATGTCATATTCCCAGGCCACAGGGTTCCAGAATCAAGCCTCAGTCATTTTCCCAGGTCAGAGGGTTCCACAGTAAAACCTCACTCATGCTCCCAGGCAACAGGGTTCCAAAATCAAACCTCAGTCATGTTCCGACACCACAGGGTTCCAGAATCAAACCTCACTCATGTTCCCAAGACACAGGCTTCCAGAATCAAACCTCAGTCATATTCCCAGGCCACAGGTTTCCAGAATCAATCCTCAGTCATGTTCCCAGGCCACAGGGTTCCACAATCAAACCTCAGTCATGTTCCCAGGGCACAGGGTTCCAGAATCAAACCTCAGTCATTACTCAGGCCACTGGGTTTGAGAATCAAACCTCAGTTATGTTCCCAGGCCGCAGGGTTCCAGAATCAAACCTCAGTCATGTTCCCAGGCAACAGGGTTCCAGAATAAAACCTCAGTCATGTTCCCAGGACACAGGTTTCCAAAATCAAACTTCAGTCATATTCCCAGGCCACAGGGTTCCAGAATCAAACCTCATTCATGATCCCAGGCCACAGGGTTCCACAATCAAATTGATGTCATGTTCCCATGCCACAGGATTCCACAATCAAACCTCCGTCATGTTCCCATGCCAGAGGGTTCCACAACCAAACCGATGTCATATTCCCAGGCCACAGGGTTCCAGAATCAGACCTCAGTCATTTTCCCAGGTCAGAGGGTTCCACAACCAAACCGATGTCATATTCCCAGACCACAGGGTTCCGGAATCAAACCTCAGTCATGTTCCCAGGACACAGGGTTCCACAATCAAACCTCAGTCATGTTCCCAGGCCACAGGGTTCCACAATCAAACCTCAGTCATGATCCCAGGACACAGGGTTCCACAATCAAACCTCAGTCATGTTCCCAGGCCACAGGGTTCCACAATCAAACCTCAGTCATGTTCCCAGGACACAAGGTTCCAGAATCAAATCTCAGTCATGTTCCCAGGTCTCAGGGTTCCACAATGAAACCTCAGTCATGTTCCCAAGCGACAGGGTTCCACAATCAAACCTCAGTCATGATCCAAGGCCACAGGTTTCCACAATCAAACCTTAGTCATTTTCCCAGGCCAGAGGGTTCCACAATCAAACCTCAGTCATGTTCCCATGCCAGAGGGTTCCACAATCAAACCGATGTCATGTTCCCAGGCCACAGGGTTCGAGAATCATATCGATGTCATGTTCCCAGGGCACAGGGTTGCACAACCAAACCGATGTCATATTCCCGGGCCACAGGGTTCCAGGGTCAAGCCTCAGTCATTTTCCCAGGTCAGAGGGTTCCACAACCAAACCGATGTCATATTCCCAGGCCACAGGGTTCCAGAATCAAGCCTCAGTCACTTTCCCAGGTCACAGGGTTCCACAGTAAAACCTCAGTCAGGTTCCCAGGGAACAAGGTTCCAGAATCAAACCTCAGTCATGTTCCCAGGCCACAGGGTTACAGAATCAGGCGTCAGTCATTTTCCCAGGCCAGAGGGTGCCACAGTATAACCTCAGTCATGTTCCCAGACAACAGGGTTCCAAAATCAAACCTGAGACATGTTCCAATACCACAGGGTTCCAGAATCAAACCTCACTTATGTTCCCAGGCCACAGGCTTCCAGAATCAAACCTCAGTCATGTTCCCAGGCCACAGGGTTCCAGAATCAAACCTCAGTCATGTTCCCAGGCCACAGGCTTCCAGAATCAAACCTCAGTCATGTTCCCAGGCAACAGGGTTCCAGAATCAAACCTCAGACATGTTCCTAGGCCACAGGGTTCTAGATTCAAACCTCAGTCATTTTCCCAGGCCACAGGGTTCCAGAATCAAGCCTCAGTCACTTTCCCAGGCCACAGGGTTCCACAGTAAAACCTCAGTCAGGTTCCCAGGGAACAAGGTTCCAGAATCAAACCTCAGTCATGTTCCCAGGCCACAGGGTTACAGAATCAGGCGTCAGTCATTTTCCCAGGCCAGAGGGTGCCACAGTATAACCTCAGTCATGTTCCCAGACAACAGGGTTCCAAAATCAAACCTGAGACATGTTCCAATACCACAGGGTTCCAGAATCAAACCTCACTTATGTTCCCAGGCCACAGGGTTTCAGAATCAAACCTCAGTCATGTTCCCATGCCACGGGGTTCCAGAATCAAACCTTATTCATGTTCCTATGCCACAGGCTTCCAGAATCAAACCTCAGTAATGTTCCCAGGCCACAGGGTTCCAGAATCAAACCTCAGTCATGTTCCCAGGCCACAGGCTTCCAGAATCAAACCTCAGTCATGTTCCCAGGCAACAGGGTTCCAGAATCAAACCTCAGACATGTTCCCAGGCCACAGGGTTCCAGATTCAAACCTCAGTCATTTTCCCAGGCCACAGGGTTCCAGAATCAAGCTTCAGTCATTTTCCCAGGCAAGAGGATTCCACAATCAAACCTCAGTCATATTCCAATGCCAGAGGGTTCCACAATCAAACCGATGTCATGTTCGCAGGCCACAGGGTTCGAGAATCAAATCGATGTCATGTTTCCAGGTCACAGGGTTCCACAACCTAACCGATGTCATATTCCCAGGCCACAGGGTTCCAAAATCAAGCCTTAGTCATTTCCCCAGGTGAGAGGGTTACACGACCAAACCGATGTCATATTCCCAGGCCACAGGGTTCCAGAATCAAGCCTCAGTCATTTTCCCAGGCCAGAGGGTTCCACAGTAAAACCTCACTCATGCTCCCAGGCAACAGGGTTCCAAAATCAAACCTCAGTCATGTTCCGACATCACAGGGTTCCAGAATCAAACCTCACTCATGTTCCCAGGACACAGGCTTCCAGAATCAAACCTCAGTCATATTCCCAGGCCACAGGTTTCCAGAATCAATCCTCAGTCATGTTCCCAGGCCACAGGGTTCCACAATCAAACCTCAGTCATGTTCCCAGGGCACAGGGTTCCAGAATCAAACCTCAGTCATTACTCAGGCCACTGGGTTTGAGAATCAAACCTCAGTTATGTTCCCAGGCCGCAGGGTTCCAGAATCAAACCTCAGTCATGTTCCCAGGCAACAGGGTTCCAGAATAAAACCTCAGTCATGTTCCCAGGCCACAGGTTTCCAAAATCAAACTTCAGTCATATTCCCAGGCCACAGGGTTCCAGAATCAAACCTCATTCATGATCCCAGGCCACAGGGTTCCACAATCAAATTGATGTCATGTTCCCAGTCCACAGGGTTCCACAATCAAACCTCCGTCATGTTCCCATGCCAGAGGGTTCCACAATCAAACCTCCGTCATGTTCCCATGCCAGAGGGTTCCACAACCAAACCGATGTCATATTCCCAGGTCACAGGGTTCCAGAATCAGACCTCAGTCATTTTCCCAGGTCAGAGGGTTCCACAACCAAACCGATGTCATATTCCCAGACCACAGGGTTCCGGAATCAAACCTCAGTCATGTTCCCAGGACACAGGGTTCCACAATCAAACCTCAGTCATGTTCCCAGGCCACAGGGTTCCACAATCAAACCTCAGTCATGATCCCAGGACACAGGGTTCCACAATCAAACCTCAGTCATGTTCCCAGGCCACAGGGTTCCACAATCAAACCTCAGTCATGTTCCCAGGACACAAGGTTCCAGAATCAAATCTCAGTCATGTTCCCAGGTCTCAGGGTTCCACAATGAAACCTCAGTCATGTTCCCAAGCGACAGGGTTCCACAATCAAACCTCAGTCATGATCCAAGGCCACAGGGTTCCACAATCAAACCTTAGTCATTTTCCCAGGCCAGAGAGTTCCACAATCAAACCTCAGTCATGTTCCCATGCCAGAGGGTTCCACAATCAAACCTCAGTCATGTTCCCATGCCAGAGGGTTCCACAATCAAACCGATGTCATGTTCCCAGGCCACAGGGTTCGAGAATCAAATCGATGTCATGTTTCCAGGTCACAGGGTTCCACAACCTAACCGATGTCATATTCCCAGGCCACAGGGTTCCAAAATCAAGCCTTAGTCATTTCCCCAGGTGAGAGGGTTACACGACCAAACCGATGTCATATTCCCAGGCCACAGGGTTCCAGAATCAAGCCTCAGTCATTTTCCCAGGCCAGAGGGTTCCACAGTAAAACCTCACTCATGCTCCCAGGCAACAGGGTTCCAAAATCAAACCTCAGTCATGTTCCGACACCACAGGGTTCCAGAATCAAACCTCAGTCATATTCCCAGGCCACAGGTTTCCAGAATCAATCCTCAGTCATGTTCCCAGGCCACAGGGTTCCACAATCAAACCTCAGTCATGTTCCCAGGGCACAGGGTTCCAGAATCAAACCTCAGTCATTACTCAGGCCACTGGGTTTGAGAATCAAACCTCAGTTATGTTCCCAGGCCGCAGGGTTCCAGAATCAAACCTCAGTCATGTTCCCAGGCAACAGGGTTCCAGAATAAAACCTCAGTCATGTTCCCAGGACACAGGTTTCCAAAATCAAACTTCAGTCATATTCCCAAGCCACAGGGTTCCAGAATCAAACCTCATTCATGATCCCAGGCCACAGGGTTCCACAATCAAATTGATGTCATGTTCCCAAGCGACAGGGTTCCACAATCAAACCTCAGCCATGATCCAAGGCCACAGGGTTCCACAATCAAACCTTAGTCATTTTCCCAGGCCAGAGGGTTCCACAATCAAACGTCAGTCATGTTCCCATGCCAGAGGGTTCCACAATCAAACCGATGTCATGTTCCCAGGCCACAGGGTTCGAGAATCATATCGATGTCATGTTCCCAGGGCACAGGGTTGCACAACCAAACCGATGTCATATTCCCAGGCCACAGGTTTCCAGGGTCAAGCCTCAGTCATTTTCCCAGGTCAGAGGGTTCCACAGTAAAACCTCAGTCAGGTTCCCAGGGAACAAGGTTCCAAAATCAAACCTCAGTCATGTTCCCAGGCCACAGGGTTACAGAATCAGGCGTCAGTCATTTTCCCAGGCCAGAGGGTGCCACAGTATAACCTCAGTCATGTTCCCAGACAACAGGGTTCCAAAATCAAACCTGAGACATGTTCCAATACCACAGGGTTCCAGAATCAAACCTCACTTATGTTCCCAGGCCACAGGGTTTCAGAATCAAACCTCAGTCATGTTCCGACACCACAGGGTTCCAGAATCAAACCTCACTCATGTTCCCAGGACACAGGCTTCCAGAATCAAACCTCAGTCATATTCCCAGGCCACAGGTTTCCAGAATCAATCCTCAGTCATGTTCCCAGGCCACAGGGTTCCACAATCAAACCTCAGTCATGTTCCCAGGGCACAGGGTTCCAGAATCAAACCTCAGTCATTACTCAGGCCACTGGGTTTGAGAATCAAACCTCAGTTATGTTCCCAGGCCGCAGGGTTCCAGAATCAAATCTCAGTCATGTTCCCAGGCAACAGGGTTCCAGAATAAAACCTCAGTCATGTTCCCAGGCCACAGGTTTCCAAAATCAAACTTCAGTCATATTCCCAGGCCACAGGGTTCCAGAATCAAACCTCATTCATGATCCCAGGCCACAGGGTTCCACAATCAAATTGATGTCATGTTCCCAGTCCACAGGGTTCCACAATCAAACCTCCGTCATGTTCCCATGCCAGAGGGTTCCACAATCAAACCTCCGTCATGTTCCCATGCCAGAGGGTTCCACAAACAAACCGATGTCATATTCCCAGGCCACAGGGTTCCAGAATCAGACCTCAGTCATTTTCCCAGGTCAGAGGGTTCCACAACCAAACCGATGTCATATTCCCAGACCACAGGGTTCCGGAATCAAACCTCAGTCATGTTCCCAGGACACAGGGTTCCACAATCAAACCTCAGTCATGTTCCCAGGCCACAGGGTTCCACAATCAAACCTCAGTCATGATCCCAGGACACAGGGTTCCACAATCAAACCTCAGTCATGTTCCCAGGCCACAGGGTTCCACAATCAAACCTCAGTCATATTCCCAGGACACAAGGTTCCAGAATCAAATCTCAGTCATGTTCCCAGGTCTCAGGGTTCCACAATGAAACCTCAGTCATGTTCCCAAGCGACAGGGTTCCACAATCAAACCTCAGTCATGATCCAAGGCCACAGGGTTCCACAATCAAACCTTAGTCATTTTCCCAGGCCAGAGGGTTCCACAATCAAACCTCAGTCATGTTCCCATGCCAGAGGGTTCCACAATCAAACCGATGTCATGTTCCCAGGCCACAGGGTTCGAGAATCATATCGATGTCATGTTCCCAGGGCACAGGGTTGCACAACCAAACCGATGTCATATTCCCAGGCCACAGGGTTCCAGAGTCAAGCCTCAGTCATTTAACCAGGTCAGAGGGTTCTACAACCAAACCGATGTCATATTCCCAGGCCACAGGGTTCCAGAATCAAGCCTCAGTCACTTTCCCAGGCCACAGGGTTCCACAGTAAAACCTCAGTCAGGTTCCCAGGGAACAAGGTTCCAGAATCAAACCTCAGTCATGTTCCCAGGCCACAGGGTACCACACTCAAATTGATGTCATATTCCCAGGCCATAGTGTTCCGGAATCAAACCGATGTCATATTCCCAGGCCACAAGATTCAAGAATCAAACCTGAGACATGTTACCATGTAAAAGGGTTCCAGAATTAAACCTCAGTCTTGTTCCCAGGACACAGGGTTCCACAGTCAAGCCTCAGTCATGTTCCCAGACCACAAGGTTGCATAATCAACCCTCAGTCATGACCCCAGGCCACAGGGTTCCAGAATCCAACCTCAGTCAAGTTCCGAGGCCACAGGGTTCCAGAATCAAACCTCACTTATGTTCCCAGGCCACGGGGTTCCAGAATCAAACCTTATTCATTTTCCCATGCCACAGGCTTCCAGAATCAAACCGCAGTAATGTTCCCAGGCCACAGGGTTCCAGAATCAAACCTCAGTCATGTTCCCAGGCCACAGGGTTCCAGAATCAAACCTCAGTCATGTTCCCAGGCAACAGGGTTCCAGAATCAAACCTAAGACATGTTCCCAAGCCACAGGGTTCCAGAATCAAACCTCAGTCATGTTCCCAGGCCACAGGGTTCCAGAAACAAACCTCAGTCATGTTCCCAGGCAACAGGGTTCCAGAATCAAACCTCAGTCTTTTTCTCAAGCCACTGGGTTCGAGAATCAAACCTCAGTCATGTTCCCAGGCCGCAGGGTTCCAGAATCAAATCTGAGTAATGTTCCCAGGCAACAGGGTTCCAAAATCAAACCTCAGTTATGTTCCTCCACCAGAAGGTTCCGAAATCAAACCTCACTAATGTTCCCAGGCCACAGGCTTCCAGAATCAAACCTAAGTCATTTTCCCAGGACACAGGGTCCCACAATCAAACCTCAGTCATGTTCCCAGGCCACAGGGTTACACAATCAAACATCTATCATGTTCACAGGCCACAGGGTTCCAAAATCAAACCTCAGTCAAGTTCCAAGGCCACAGGGTTCCAGAATCAAACCTCAGTCATGTTCCCAGGCCACAGGGTTCCAGAATCAAACCTCAGTCATGTTCCCAGGCAACAGGGTTCCAGAATAAAACCTCAGTCATAATCCCAGGCCACAGGGTTATAGAATCAGGCGTCAGTCATTTTCCCAGGCCAGAGGGTGCCACAGTAAAACCTCAGTCACGTTCCCAGACAACAGGGTTCCAAAATCAAACCTGAGTCATGCTCCAACACCACAGGGTTCCAGAATCAAACCTCACTTATGTTCCCAGGCCACGGGGTTCCAGAATCAAACCTTATTCATGTTCCCATGCCACAGGCTTCCAGAATCAAACTTCAGTAATGTTCTCAGGACACAGGGTTCCAGAATCAAACCTCAGTCATGTTCCCAGGACACAGGGTTCCAGAATCAAACCTCAGTCATGTTCCCAGGCCACAGGGTTCCAGAATCCAACCTCAGTCAAGTTCCGAGGCCACAGGGTTCCAGAATCAAACCTCACTTATGTTCCCAGGCCACGGGGTTCCAGAATCAAACCGTATTCGTGTTCCCATGCCACAGGCTTCCAGAATCAAACCTCAGTAATGTTCCCAGGCCACAGGGTTCGAGAATCAAACCTCAGTCATGTTCCCAGGCCACAGGGTTCCAGAATCAAACCTCAGTCATGTTCCCAGGACACAGGGTTTCACAATCAAACCTCAGTCATGTTCCCAGATCACAGGGTTCCACAATCAAACCTCAGTCATGATCCCATGCCAGAGGTTTCCACCATCAAACCTCAGTCATCTTCCCAGCCAGAGGGTTCCACAATCAAACCTCAGTCATGTTCCCAGGGCACAGGATTCCACAACCAAACCGTTGTTATGTTCCCAGGCCACAGGGTTCCAGAATCAAACCTCAGTAAAGTTCCCAGGCCACAAGTTTCCAGAATCAAACCTCAGTAATGTTCCAAGGCCACAAGTTTGCAGAATCAAACCTTAGTAATGTTCCCAGGCCACAAGGTTCTAGAATCAAACCTCAGATATGTTCCCAGGCCACAGGGTTCCACAATCAAATTGATGTCATGTTCCCAGGCCACAGGGTTCCACAATCAAATTGATGTCATATTCCCAGGCCACAGGGTTCCAGAACCAAACCGATGTCATGTTTCCAGGACACAAGGTTCCAGAATTAAACCTCACTCATATTCCCAGGCCACAGGGTTCCAAAATCGAACCTCCGTCATGTTTCCAGTATACAGCGTTCCACAATCCAACTTCAGTCATGATCCCAGGCCACAGGGTTCCACAATCAATCCTCAGACATATTCCCAGGCCACAGTGTTCCACAATCAAATTGATGTCATGTTCCCAGGCCACAGAGTTCCGCAATCAAACCTCAGTCATGTTCCCATGCCAGAGGGTTCCACAATCAATCCGATGTCATGTTCCTAGGCCACAGGGTTCGAGAATCAAATCGATGTCATGTTCCCACGGCACAGGGTTCCACAACCAAACCGATGTCATATTCCCAGGCCACAGGGTTCCAGAACCGAGCCTCAGTCATTTTCCCAGGCCAGAGGGTTCCACAGTAAAACCTCAGTCATGTTCCCAGGCAACAGGATTCCACAATCAAACCGCAGTCATGATCGCAGGACACAGGGCAACACAATCAAACCTCAGTCATGTTCCGAGGCCACAGGCTTCCAGAATCAAACCTCAGTAATGTTCCCAGGCCACAGGGTTCCAGAATCAAACCTCAGTCATGTTCCCAGGTAACAGGGTTCCAGAATCAAACCTCAGTCATGTTCCCAGGTAACAGGGTTCCAGAATCAAACCTCAGACATCTTCCCACGCCACAAGGTTTCAGAATTAAACTTCAGTCATATTCCCTGGCCACACGGTTCCAGAATCAAACCTCCGTCATGTTTCCAGGATAGAGCGTTCCACAATCAAACCTCAGTCATGATCCCAGGCCACAGGGTTCCACAATCAAACCTCAGTCATGTTCCCATGCCAGAGGGTTCCACAATCAAACCGATGTCATGTTCCCAGGCCACAGGGTTCGAGAATCAAATCGATGTCATGTTTCCAGGTCACAGGGTTCCACAACCTAACCGATGTCATATTCCCAGGCCACAGGGTTCCAAAATCAAGCCTTAGTCATTTCCCCAGGTGAGAGGGTTACACGACCAAACCGATGTCATATTCCCAGGCCACAGGGTTCCAGAATCAAGCCTCAGTCATTTTCCCAGGTCAGAGGGTTCCACAGTAAAACCTCACTCATGCTCCCAGGCAACAGGGTTCCAAAATCAAACCTCAGTCATGTTCCGACACCACAGGGTTCCAGAATCAAACCTCACTCATGTTCCCAGGACACAGGCTTCCAGAATCAAACCTCAGTCATATTCCCAGGCCACAGGTTTCCAGAATCAATCCTCAGTCATGTTCCCAGGCCACAGGGTTCCACAATCAAACCTCAGTCATGTTCCCAGGGCACAGGGTTCCAGAATCAAACCTCAGTCATTACTCAGGCCACTGGGTTTGAGAATCAAACCTCAGTTATGTTCCCAGGCCGCAGGGTTCCAGAATCAAACCTCAGTCATGTTCCCAGGCAACAGGGTTCCAGAATAAAACCTCAGTCATGTTCCCAGGACACAGGTTTCCAAAATCAAACTTCAGTCATATTCCCAGGCCACAGGGTTCCAGAATCAAACCTCATTCATGATCCCAGGCCACAGGGTTCCACAATCAAATTGATGTCATGTTCCCATGCCACAGGATTCCACAATCAAACCTCCGTCATGTTCCCATGCCAGAGGGTTCCACAACCAAACCGATGTCATATTCCCAGGCCACAGGGTTCCAGAATCAGACCTCAGTCATTTTCCCAGGTCAGAGGGTTCCACAACCAAACCGATGTCATATTCCCAGACCACAGGGTTCCGGAATCAAACCTCAGTCATGTTCCCAGGACACAGGGTTCCACAATCAAACCTCAGTCATGTTCCCAGGCCACAGGGTTCCACAATCAAACCTCAGTCATGATCCCAGGACACAGGGTTCCACAATCAAACCTCAGTCACGTTCCCAGGCCACAGGGTTCCACAATCAAACCTCAGTCATGTTCCCAGGACACAAGGTTCCAGAATCAAATCTCAGTCATGTTCCCAGGTCTCAGGGTTCCACAATGAAACCTCAGTCATGTTCCCAAGCGACAGGGTTCCACAATCAAACCTCAGTCATGATCCAAGGCCACAGGGTTCCACAATCAAACCTTAGTCATTTTCCCAGGCCAGAGGGTTCCACAATCAAACCTCAGTCATGTTCCCATGCCAGAGGGTTCCACAATCAAACCGATGTCATGTTCCCAGGCCACAGGGTTCGAGAATCATATCGATGTCATGTTCCCCGGGCACAGGGTTGTACAACCAAACCGATGTCATATTCCCAGGCCACAGGGTTCCAGAATCAAACCTCACTTATGTTCCCAGGCCACGGGGTTCCAGAATCAAACCCTATTCGTGTTCCCATGCCACAGGCTTCCAGAATCAAACCTCAGTAATGTTCCCAGGCCACAGGGTTCGAGAATCAAACCTCAGTCATGTTCCCAGGCCACAGGGTTCCAGAATCAAACCTCAGTCATGTTCCCAGGACACAGGGTTTCACAATCAAACCTCAGTCATGTTCCCAGATCACAGGGTTCCACAATCAAACCTCAGTCATGATCCCATGCCAGAGGTTTCCACCATCAAACCTCAGTCATCTTCCCAGCCAGAGGGTTCCACAATCAAACCTCAGTTATGTTCCCAGGGCACAGGATTCCACAACCAAACCGTTGTTATGTTCCCAGGCCACAGGGTTCCAGAATCAAACCTCAGTAAAGTTCCCAGGCCACAAGTTTCCAGAATCAAACCTCAGTAATGTTCCAAGGCCACAAGTTTGCAGAATCAAACCTTAGTAATGTTCCCAGGCCACAAGGTTCTAGAATCAAAGCTCAGATATGTTCCCAGGCCACAGGGTTCCACAATCAAATTGATGTCATATTCCCAGGCCACAGGGTTCCAGAACCAAACCGATGTCATGTTTCCAGGATACAAGGTTCCAGAATTAAACCTCACTCATATTCCCAGGCCACAGGGATCCAAAATCAAACCTCCGTCATGTTTCCAGTATACAGCGTTCCACAATCCAACCTCAGTCATGATCCCAGGCCACAGGGTTCCACAATCAAACCTCAGTCATGTTCCCATGCCAGAGGGTTCCACAATCAAACCGATGTCATGTTCCCAGGCCACAGGGTTCGAGAATCAAATCGATGTCATGTTTCCAGGTCACAGGGTTCCACAACCTAACCGATGTCATATTCCCAGGCCACAGGGTTCCAAAATCAAGCCTTAGTCATTTCCCCAGGTGAGAGGGTTACACGACCAAACCGATGTCATATTCCCAGGCCACAGGGTTCCAGAATCAAGCCTCAGTCATTTTCCCAGGACAGAGGGTTCCACAGTAAAACCTCACTCATGCTCCCAGGCAACAGGGTTCCAAAATCAAACCTCAGTCATGTTCCGACACCACAGGGTTCCAGAATCAAACTTCACTCATGTTCCCAGGACACAGGCTTCCAGAATCAAACCTCAGTCATATTCCCAGGCCACAGGTTTCCAGAATCAATCCTCAGTCATGTTCCCAGGCCACAGGGTTCCACAATCAAACCTCAGTCATGTTCCCAGGGCACAGGGTTCCAGAATCAAACCTCAGTCATTACTCAGGCCACTGGGTTTGAGAATCAAACCTCAGTTATGTTCCCAGGCCGCAGGGTTCCAGAATCAAACGTCAGTCATGTTCCCAGGCAACAGGGTTCCAGAATAAAACCTCAGTCATGTTCCCAGGCCACAGGTTTCCAAAATCAAACTTCAGTCATATTCCCAGGCCACAGGGTTCCAGAATCAAACCTCAGTCATGATCCAAGGCCACAGGGTTCCACAATCAATCCTCAGACATATTCCCAGGCCACAGTGTTCCACAATCAAATTGATGTCATGTTCCCAGGCCACAGAGTTCCACAATCAAACCTCAGTCATGTTCCCATGCCAGAGGGTTCCACAATCAATCCGATGTCATGTTCCTAGGCCACAGGGTTCGAGAATCAAATCGATGTCATGTTCCCACGGCACAGGGTTCCACAACCAAACCGATGTCATATTCCCAGGCCACAGGGTTCCAGAATCAAACCTCAGTAATGTTCCCAGGCCACAGGGTTCCAAAATCAAACCTCAGTCATGTTCCTAGGCCACAGGGTTCCAGAATCAAACCTCAGTCATGTTCCCAGGCCACAGGGTTCCAGAATCAAACCTCAGACATCTTCCCATGCCACAAGGTTTCAGAATTAAACTTCAGTCATATTCCCTGGCCACACGGTTGCAGAATCAAACCTCCGTCATGTTTCCAGGATAGAGCGTTCCACAATCAAACCTCAGTCATGATCCCAGGCCACAGGGTTCCACAATCAAACCTCAGTCATGTTCCCATGCCAGAGGGTTCCACAATCAAACCGATGTCATGTTCCCAGGCCACAGGGTTCGAGAATCAAATCGATGTCATGTTTCCAGGTCACAGGGTTCCACAACCTAACCGATGTCATATTCCCAGGCCACAGGGTTCCAAAATCAAGCCTTAGTCATTTCCCCAGGTGAGAGGGTTACACGACCAAACCGATGTCATATTCCCAGGCCACAGGGTTCCAGAATCAAGCCTCAGTCATTTTCCCAGGCCAGAGGGTTCCACAGTAAAACCTCACTCATGCTCCCAGGCAACAGGGTTCCAAAATCAAACCTCAGTCATGTTCCGACACCACAGGGTTCCAGAATCAAACCTCACTCATGTTCCCAGGACACAGGCTTCCAGAATCAAACCTCAGTCATGTTCCCAGGCCACAGGGTTCCAGATTCAAACCTCAGTCATTTTCCCAGGCCACAGGGTTCCAGAATCAAGCTTCAGTCATTTTCCCAGGCCAGAGGATTCCACAATCAAACCTCAGTCATATTCCCATGCCAGAGGGTTCCACAATCAAACCGATGTCATGTTCGCAGGCCACAGGGTTCGAGAATCAAATCGATGTCATGTTTCCAGGTCACAGGGTTCCACAACCTAACCGATGTCATATTCCCAGGCCACAGGGTTCCAAAATCAAGCCTTAGTCATTTCCCCAGGTGAGAGGGTTACACGACCAAACCGATGTCATATTCCCAGGCCACAGGGTTCCAGAATCAAGCCTCAGTCATTTTCCCAGGCCACAGGTTTCCAGAATCAATCCTCAGTCATGTTCCCAGGCCACAGGGTTCCACAATCAAACCTCAGTCATGTTCCCAGGGCACAGGGTTCCAGAATCAAACCTCAGTCATTACTCAGGCCACTGGGTTTGAGAATCAAACCTCAGTTATGTTCCCAGGCCGCAGGGTTCCAGAATCAAACGTCAGTCATGTTCCCAGGCAACAGGGTTCCAGAATAAAACCTCAGTCATGTTCCCAGGCCACAGGTTTCCAAAATCAAACTTCAGTCATATTCCCAGGCCACAGGGTTCCAGAATCAAACCTCAGTCATGATCCAAGGCCACAGGGTTCCACAATCAAACCTTAGTCATTTTCCCAGGCCAGAGGGTTCCACAATCAAACCTCAGTCATGTTCCCATGCCAGAGGGTTCCACAATCAAACCAATGTCATGTTCCCAGGCCACAGGGTTCGAGAATCATATCGATGTCATGTTCCCAGGGCACAGGGTTGCACAACCAAACCGATGTCATATTCCCAGGCCACAGGGTTCCAGAGTCAAGCCTCAGTCATTTAACCAGGTCAGAGGGTTCTACAACCAAACCGATGTCATATTCCCAGGCCACAGGGTTCCAGAATCAAGCCTCAGTCACTTTCCCAGGCCACAGGGTTCCACAGTAAAACCTCAGTCAGGTTCCCAGGGAACAAGGTTCCAGAATCAAACCTCAGTCATGTTCCCAGGCCACAGGGTACCACACTCAAATTGATGTCATATTCCCAGGCCATAGTGTTCCGGAATCAAACCGATGTCATATTCCCAGGCCACAAGATTCAAGAATCAAACCTCAGACATGTTACCATGTAAAAGGGTTCCAGAATTAAACCTCAGTCTTGTTCCCAGGACACAGGGTTCCACAGTCAAGCCTCAGTCATGTTCCCAGACCACAAGGTTGCATAATCAACCCTCAGTCATGACCCCAGGCCACAGGGTTCCAGAATCCAACCTCAGTCAAGTTCCGAGGCCACAGGGTTCCAGAATCAAACCTCACTTATGTTCCCAGGCCACGGGGTTCCAGAATCAAACCTTATTCATTTTCCCATGCCACAGGCTTCCAGAATCAAACCGCAGTAATGTTCCCAGGCCACAGGGTTCCAGAATCAAACCTCAGTCATGTTCCCAGGCCACAGGGTTCCAGAATCAAACCTCAGTCATGTTCCCAGGCAACAGGGTTCCAGAATCAAACCTCAGACATGTTCCCAAGCCACAGGGTTCCAGAATGAAACCTCAGTCATGTTCCCAGGCCACAGGGTTCCAGAATCAAACCTCAGTCATGTTCCCAGGCCACAGGGTTCGAGAATCAAATCGATGTCATGTTCCCAGGTCACAGGGTTCCACAACCTAACCGATGTCATATTCCCAGGCCACAGGGTTCCAAAATCAAGCCTTAGTCATTTTCCCAGTACAGAGGGTTACACAACCAAACCGATGTCATATTCCCAGGCCACAGGGTTCCAGAATCAAACTTCAGTCATGTTCCGACACCACCGGGTTCCAGAATCAAACCTCACACATGTTCCCAGGCCACAGGGTTCCAGAATCAAACCTCACTCATGTTCCCAGGCCACAGGGTTCCAGAATCAAACTTCAGTCATATTCCCAGGCTACAGGGTTCCAGAATCAAGTCTCAGTCATTTTCCCAGGCCACAGGGTTCCACAGTCAAACCTCAGTCATGTTCCCAAGCAACAGGGTTCCAGAATCAAACCTCAGTCATATTCCCAGGCCACAGGCTTCCATAACCAAACCTCAGTCATTTTCCCAGGACACAGGGTCCCACAATAAAACCTCAGTCATATTCCCAGGCCACAGGGTTCCACAATCAAACCTCACTCATGTTCCCAGGCCCCAGGGTTCCACAATCAAATTGATGTCATATTCCCAGACCACAGGGTTCCAGAACCAAACCGATGTCATGTTCCCAGGACACAAGTTTCCAGAATCAAACCTCAGTCATGATCCCAGCCACAGGGTTCCACAATCAAATTGAGGTAATGTTCCCAGGCCACAGGGTTCCACAATCAAACCTCAGTCATGTTCCCATGCCAGAGGGTTCCACAATCAAACCGATGTCATGTTTCCAGGCCACAGGGTTCGAGAATCAAATTGATGTCATATTCCCAGGGCACAGGGTTCCACAACCAAACCGATGTCATATTCCCAGGCCACACGGTTCTAGAATCAAGCCTCAGTCATTTTCCCAGGCCAGAGTGTTCCACAGTAAAACCTCAGTCATGTTCCCATGCCAGAGGGTTCCACAATGAAACCGATGTCATGTTCCCAGGCCACAGGCTTCCAGAATCAAACCTCAGTCATGTTCCCAGGCAACAGGGTTCCAGAATCAATCCTCAGACATGTTCCCAGGCCACAGGGTTCCAGAATCAAACCTCAGTTATGTTCCCAGGGCACAGGGTTCCAGAATCAAACCTCAGTCTTTTTCTCAAGCCACTGGGTTCGAGAATCAAACCTCAGTCATGTTCCCAGGCCGCAGGGTTCCAGAATCAAATCTGAGTAATGTTCCCAGGCAACAGGGTTCCAAAATCAAACCTCAGTTATGTTCCTCCACCAGAAGGTTCCGAAATCAAACCTCACTCATGTTCCCAGGCCACAGGCTTCCAGAATCAAACCTAAGTCATTTTCCCCGGACACAGGGTCCCACAATCAAACCTCAGTCATGTTCCCAGGCCACAGGGTTACACAATCAAACCTCTATCATGTTCCCAGGCCACAGGGTTCCAAAATCAAACCTCAGTCAAGTTCCAAGGCCACAGGGTTCCAGAATCAAACCTCAGTCATGTTCCCAGGCAACAGGGTTCCAGAATCAAACCTCAGACATGTTCCCAAGCCACAGGGTTCCAGAATGAAACCTCAGTCATGTTCCCAGGCCACAGGGTTCCAGAATCAAACCTCAGTCATGTTCCCAGGCCACAGGGTTCGAGAATCAAATCGATGTCATGTTCCCAGGTCACAGGGTTCCACAACCTAACCGATGTCATATTCCCAGGCCACAGGGTTCCAAAATCAAGCCTTAGTCATTTTCCCAGTACAGAGGGTTACACAACCAAACCGATGTCATATTCCCAGGCCACAGGGTTCCAGAATCAAACTTCAGTCATGTTCCGACACCACCGGGTTCCAGAATCAAACCTCACACATGTTCCCAGGCCACAGGGTTCCAGAATCAAACCTCACTCATGTTCCCAGGCCACAGGGTTCCAGAATCAAACTTCAGTCATATTCCCAGGCTACAGGGTTCCAGAATCAAGTCTCAGTCATTTTCCCAGGCCACAGGGTTCCACAGTCAAACCTCAGTCATGTTCCCAAGCAACAGGGTTCCAGAATCAAACCTCAGTCATATTCCCAGGCCACAGGCTTCCATAACCAAACCTCAGTCATTTTCCCAGGACACAGGGTCCCACAATAAAACCTCAGTCATATTCCCAGGCCACAGGGTTCCACAATCAAACCTCACTCATGTTCCCAGGCCCCAGGGTTCCACAATCAAATTGATGTCATATTCCCAGACCACAGGGTTCCAGAATCAAGCCTCAGTCATTTTCCCAGGCCAGAGGGTTCCACAGTAAAACCTCACTCATGCTCCCAGGCAACAGGGTTCCAAAATCAAACCTCAGTCATGTTCCGACACCACAGGGTTCCAGAATCAAACCTCACTCATGTTCCCAGGACACAGGCTTCCAGAATCAAACCTCAGTCATGTTCCCAGGCCACAGGGTTCCAGATTCAAACCTCAGTCATTTTCCCAGGCCACAGGGTTCCAGAATCAAGCTTCAGTCATTTTCCCAGGCCAGAGGATTCCACAATCAAACCTCAGTCATATTCCCATGCCAGAGGGTTCCACAATCAAACCGATGTCATGTTCGCAGGCCACAGGGTTCGAGAATCAAATCGATGTCATGTTTCCAGGTCACAGGGTTCCACAACCTAACCGATGTCATATTCCCAGGCCACAGGGTTCCAAAATCAAGCCTTAGTCATTTCCCCAGGTGAGAGGGTTACACGACCAAACCGATGTCATATTCCCAGGCCACAGGGTTCCAGAATCAAGCCTCAGTCATTTTCCCAGGCCACAGGTTTCCAGAATCAATCCTCAGTCATGTTCCCAGGCCACAGGGTTCCACAATCAAACCTCAGTCATGTTCCCAGGGCACAGGGTTCCAGAATCAAACCTCAGTCATTACTCAGGCCACTGGGTTTGAGAATCAAACCTCAGTTATGTTCCCAGGCCGCAGGGTTCCAGAATCAAACGTCAGTCATGTTCCCAGGCAACAGGGTTCCAGAATAAAACCTCAGTCATGTTCCCAGGCCACAGGTTTCCAAAATCAAACTTCAGTCATATTCCCAGGCCACAGGGTTCCAGAATCAAACCTCAGTCATGATCCAAGGCCACAGGGTTCCACAATCAAACCTTAGTCATTTTCCCAGGCCAGAGGGTTCCACAATCAAACCTCAGGCATGTTCCCATGCCAGAGGGTTCCACAATCAAACCTGAGTCATGCTCCAACACCACAGGGTTCCAGAATCAAACCTCACTTATGTTCCCAGGCCACGGGGTTCCAGAATCAAACCTTATTCATGTTCCCATGCCACAGGCTTCCAGAATCAAACCTCAGTCATATTCCCAGGCCACAGGTTTCCAGAATCAATCCTCAGTCATGTTCCCAGGCCACAGGGTTCCACAATCAAACCTCAGTCATGTTCCCAGGGCACAGGGTTCCAGAATCAAACCTCAGTCATTACTCAGGCCACTGGGTTTGAGAATCAAACCTCAGTTATGTTCCCAGGCCGCAGGGTTCCAGAATCAAACGTCAGTCATGTTCCCAGGCAACAGGGTTCCAGAATAAAACCTCAGTCATGTTCCCAGGCCACAGGTTTCCAAAATCAAACTTCAGTCATATTCCCAGGCCACAGGGTTCCAGAATCAAACCTCAGTCATGATCCAAGGCCACAGGGTTCCAGAATCAAGCCTCAGTCATTTTCCCAGGCCAGAGGGTTCCACAGTAAAACCTCACTCATGCTCCCAGGCAACAGGGTTCCAAAATCAAACCTCAGTCATGTTCCGACACCACAGGGTTCCAGAATCAAACCTCACTCATGTTCCCAGGACACAGGCTTCCAGAATCAAACCTCAGTCATGTTCCCAGGCCACAGGGTTCCAGATTCAAACCTCAGTCATTTTCCCAGGCCACAGGGTTCCAGAATCAAGCTTCAGTCATTTTCCCAGGCCAGAGGATTCCACAATCAAACCTCAGTCATATTCCCATGCCAGAGGGTTCCACAATCAAACCGATGTCATGTTCGCAGGCCACAGGGTTCGAGAATCAAATCGATGTCATGTTTCCAGGTCACAGGGTTCCACAACCTAACCGATGTCATATTCCCAGGCCACAGGGTTCCAAAATCAAGCCTTAGTCATTTCCCCAGGTGAGAGGGTTACACGACCAAACCGATGTCATATTCCCAGGCCACAGGGTTCCAGAATCAAGCCTCAGTCATTTTCCCAGGCCACAGGTTTCCAGAATCAATCCTCAGTCATGTTCCCAGGCCACAGGGTTCCACAATCAAACCTCAGTCATGTTCCCAGGGCACAGGGTTCCAGAATCAAACCTCAGTCATTACTCAGGCCACTGGGTTTGAGAATCAAACCTCAGTTATGTTCCCAGGCCGCAGGGTTCCAGAATCAAACGTCAGTCATGTTCCCAGGCAACAGGGTTCCAGAATAAAACCTCAGTCATGTTCCCAGGCCACAGGTTTCCAAAATCAAACTTCAGTCATATTCCCAGGCCACAGGGTTCCAGAATCAAACCTCAGTCATGATCCAAGGCCACAGGGTTCCACAATCAAACCTTAGTCATTTTCCCAGGCCAGAGGGTTCCACAATCAAACCTCAGTCATGTTCCCATGCCAGAGGGTTCCACAATCAAACCAATGTCATGTTCCCAGGCCACAGGGTTCGAGAATCATATCGATGTCATGTTCCCAGGGCACAGGGTTGCACAACCAAACCGATGTCATATTCCCAGGCCACAGGGTTCCAGAGTCAAGCCTCAGTCATTTAACCAGGTCAGAGGGTTCTACAACCAAACCGATGTCATATTCCCAGGCCACAGGGTTCCAGAATCAAGCCTCAGTCACTTTCCCAGGCCACAGGGTTCCACAGTAAAACCTCAGTCAGGTTCCCAGGGAACAAGGTTCCAGAATCAAACCTCAGTCATGTTCCCAGGCCACAGGGTACCACACTCAAATTGATGTCATATTCCCAGGCCATAGTGTTCCGGAATCAAACCGATGTCATATTCCCAGGCCACAAGATTCAAGAATCAAACCTCAGACATGTTACCATGTAAAAGGGTTCCAGAATTAAACCTCAGTCTTGTTCCCAGGACACAGGGTTCCACAGTCAAGCCTCAGTCATGTTCCCAGACCACAAGGTTGCATAATCAACCCTCAGTCATGACCCCAGGCCACAGGGTTCCAGAATCCAACCTCAGTCAAGTTCCGAGGCCACAGGGTTCCAGAATCAAACCTCACTTATGTTCCCAGGCCACGGGGTTCCAGAATCAAACCTTATTCATTTTCCCATGCCACAGGCTTCCAGAATCAAACCGCAGTAATGTTCCCAGGCCACAGGGTTCCAGAATCAAACCTCAGTCATGTTCCCAGGCCACAGGGTTCCAGAATCAAACCTCAGTCATGTTCCCAGGCAACAGGGTTCCAGAATCAAACCTCAGACATGTTCCCAAGCCACAGGGTTCCAGAATGAAACCTCAGTCATGTTCCCAGGCCACAGGGTTCCAGAATCAAACCTCAGTCATGTTCCCAGGCCACAGGGTTCGAGAATCAAATCGATGTCATGTTCCCAGGTCACAGGGTTCCACAACCTAACCGATGTCATATTCCCAGGCCACAGGGTTCCAAAATCAAGCCTTAGTCATTTTCCCAGTACAGAGGGTTACACAACCAAACCGATGTCATATTCCCAGGCCACAGGGTTCCAGAATCAAACTTCAGTCATGTTCCGACACCACCGGGTTCCAGAATCAAACCTCACACATGTTCCCAGGCCACAGGGTTCCAGAATCAAACCTCACTCATGTTCCCAGGCCACAGGGTTCCAGAATCAAACTTCAGTCATATTCCCAGGCTACAGGGTTCCAGAATCAAGTCTCAGTCATTTTCCCAGGCCACAGGGTTCCACAGGCAAACCTCAGTCATGTTCCCAAGCAACAGGGTTCCAGAATCAAACCTCAGTCATATTCCCAGGCCACAGGCTTCCATAACCAAACCTCAGTCATTTTCCCAGGACACAGGGTCCCACAATAAAACCTCAGTCATATTCCCAGGCCACAGGGTTCCACAATCAAACCTCACTCATGTTCCCAGGCCCCAGGGTTCCACAATCAAATTGATGTCATATTCCCAGACCACAGGGTTCCAGAACCAAACCGATGTCATGTTCCCAGGACACAAGTTTCCAGAATCAAACCTCAGTCATGATCCCAGCCACAGGGTTCCACAATCAAATTGAGGTAATGTTCCCAGGCCACAGGGTTCCACAATCAAACCTCAGTCATGTTCCCATGCCAGAGGGTTCCACAATCAAACCGATGTCATGTTTCCAGGCCACAGGGTTCGAGAATCAAATTGATGTCATATTCCCAGGGCACAGGGTTCCACAACCAAACCGATGTCATATTCCCAGGCCACACGGTTCTAGAATCAAGCCTCAGTCATTTTCCCAGGCCAGAGTGTTCCACAGTAAAACCTCAGTCATGTTCCCATGCCAGAGGGTTCCACAATGAAACCGATGTCATGTTCCCAGGCCACAGGCTTCCAGAATCAAACCTCAGTCATGTTCCCAGGCAACAGGGTTCCAGAATCAATCCTCAGACATGTTCCCAGGCCACAGGGTTCCAGAATCAAACCTCAGTTATGTTCCCAGGGCACAGGGTTCCAGAATCAAACCTCAGTCTTTTTCTCAAGCCACTGGGTTCGAGAATCAAACCTCAGTCATGTTCCCAGGCCGCAGGGTTCCAGAATCAAATCTGAGTAATGTTCCCAGGCAACAGGGTTCCAAAATCAAACCTCAGTTATGTTCCTCCACCAGAAGGTTCCGAAATCAAACCTCACTCATGTTCCCAGGCCACAGGCTTCCAGAATCAAACCTAAGTCATTTTCCCCGGACACAGGGTCCCACAATCAAACCTCAGTCATGTTCCCAGGCCACAGGGTTACACAATCAAACCTCTATCATGTTCCCAGGCCACAGGGTTCCAAAATCAAACCTCAGTCAAGTTCCAAGGCCACAGGGTTCCAGAATCAAACCTCAGTCATGTTCCCAGGCAACAGGGTTCCAGAATCAAACCTCAGACATGTTCCCAAGCCACAGGGTTCCAGAATGAAACCTCAGTCATGTTCCCAGGCCACAGGGTTCCAGAATCAAACCTCAGTCATGTTCCCAGGCCACAGGGTTCGAGAATCAAATCGATGTCATGTTCCCAGGTCACAGGGTTCCACAACCTAACCGATGTCATATTCCCAGGCCACAGGGTTCCAAAATCAAGCCTTAGTCATTTTCCCAGTACAGAGGGTTACACAACCAAACCGATGTCATATTCCCAGGCCACAGGGTTCCAGAATCAAACTTCAGTCATGTTCCGACACCACCGGGTTCCAGAATCAAACCTCACACATGTTCCCAGGCCACAGGGTTCCAGAATCAAACCTCACTCATGTTCCCAGGCCACAGGGTTCCAGAATCAAACTTCAGTCATATTCCCAGGCTACAGGGTTCCAGAATCAAGTCTCAGTCATTTTCCCAGGCCACAGGGTTCCACAGTCAAACCTCAGTCATGTTCCCAAGCAACAGGGTTCCAGAATCAAACCTCAGTCATATTCCCAGGCCACAGGCTTCCATAACCAAACCTCAGTCATTTTCCCAGGACACAGGGTCCCACAATAAAACCTCAGTCATATTCCCAGGCCACAGGGTTCCACAATCAAACCTCACTCATGTTCCCAGGCCCCAGGGTTCCACAATCAAATTGATGTCATATTCCCAGACCACAGGGTTCCAGAACCAAACCGATGTCATGTTCCCAGGACACAAGTTTCCAGAATCAAACCTCAGTCATGATCCCAGCCACAGGGTTCCACAATCAAATTGAGGTAATGTTCCCAGGCCACAGGGTTCCACAATCAAACCTCAGTCATGTTCCCATGCCAGAGGGTTCCACAATCAAACCGATGTCATGTTTCCAGGCCACAGGGTTCGAGAATCAAATTGATGTCATATTCCCAGGGCACAGGGTTCCACAACCAAACCGATGTCATATTCCCAGACCACAGGGTTCCGGAATCAAACCTCAGTCATGTTCCCAGGACACAGGGTTCCACAATCAAACCTCAGTCATGTTCCCAGGCCACAGGGTTCCACAATCAAACCTCAGTCATGATCCCAGGACACAGGGTTCCACAATCAAACCTCAGTCACGTTCCCAGGCCACAGGGTTCCACAATCAAACCTCAGTCATGTTCCCAGGACACAAGGTTCCAGAATCAAATCTCAGTCATGTTCCCAGGTCTCAGGGTTCCACAATGAAACCTCAGTCATGTTCCCAAGCGACAGGGTTCCACAATCAAACCTCAGTCATGATCCAAGGCCACAGGGTTCCACAATCAAACCTTAGTCATTTTCCCAGGCCAGAGGGTTCCACAATCAAACCTCAGTCATGTTCCCATGCCAGAGGGTTCCACAATCAAACCGATGTCATGTTCCCAGGCCACAGGGTTCGAGAATCATATCGATGTCATGTTCCCAGGGCACAGGGTTGTACAACCAAACCGATGTCATATTCCCAGGCCACAGGGTTCCAGAATCAAACCTCACTTATGTTCCCAGGCCACGGGGTTCCAGAATCAAACCCTATTCGTGTTCCCATGCCACAGGCTTCCAGAATCAAACCTCAGTAATGTTCCCAGGCCACAGGGTTCGAGAATCAAACCTCAGTCATGTTCCCAGGCCACAGGGTTCCAGAATCAAACCTCAGTCATGTTCCCAGGACACAGGGTTTCACAATCAAACCTCAGTCATGTTCCCAGATCACAGGGTTCCACAATCAAACCTCAGTCATGATCCCATGCCAGAGGTTTCCACCATCAAACCTCAGTCATCTTCCCAGCCAGAGGGTTCCACAATCAAACCTCAGTTATGTTCCCAGGGCACAGGATTCCACAACCAAACCGTTGTTATGTTCCCAGGCCACAGGGTTCCAGAATCAAACCTCAGTAAAGTTCCCAGGCCACAAGTTTCCAGAATCAAACCTCAGTAATGTTCCAAGGCCACAAGTTTGCAGAATCAAACCTTAGTAATGTTCCCAGGCCACAAGGTTCTAGAATCAAAGCTCAGATATGTTCCCAGGCCACAGGGTTCCACAATCAAATTGATGTCATATTCCCAGGCCACAGGGTTCCAGAACCAAACCGATGTCATGTTTCCAGGATACAAGGTTCCAGAATTAAACCTCACTCATATTCCCAGGCCACAGGGATCCAAAATCAAACCTCCGTCATGTTTCCAGTATACAGCGTTCCACAATCCAACCTCAGTCATGATCCCAGGCCACAGGGTTCCACAATCAAACCTCAGTCATGTTCCCATGCCAGAGGGTTCCACAATCAAACCGATGTCATGTTCCCAGGCCACAGGGTTCGAGAATCAAATCGATGTCATGTTTCCAGGTCACAGGGTTCCACAACCTAACCGATGTCATATTCCCAGGCCACAGGGTTCCAAAATCAAGCCTTAGTCATTTCCCCAGGTGAGAGGGTTACACGACCAAACCGATGTCATATTCCCAGGCCACAGGGTTCCAGAATCAAGCCTCAGTCATTTTCCCAGGACAGAGGGTTCCACAGTAAAACCTCACTCATGCTCCCAGGCAACAGGGTTCCAAAATCAAACCTCAGTCATGTTCCGACACCACAGGGTTCCAGAATCAAACTTCACTCATGTTCCCAGGACACAGGCTTCCAGAATCAAACCTCAGTCATATTCCCAGGCCACAGGTTTCCAGAATCAATCCTCAGTCATGTTCCCAGGCCACAGGGTTCCACAATCAAACCTCAGTCATGTTCCCAGGGCACAGGGTTCCAGAATCAAACCTCAGTCATTACTCAGGCCACTGGGTTTGAGAATCAAACCTCAGTTATGTTCCCAGGCCGCAGGGTTCCAGAATCAAACGTCAGTCATGTTCCCAGGCAACAGGGTTCCAGAATAAAACCTCAGTCATGTTCCCAGGCCACAGGTTTCCAAAATCAAACTTCAGTCATATTCCCAGGCCACAGGGTTCCAGAATCAAACCTCAGTCATGATCCAAGGCCACAGGGTTCCACAATCAATCCTCAGACATATTCCCAGGCCACAGTGTTCCACAATCAAATTGATGTCATGTTCCCAGGCCACAGAGTTCCACAATCAAACCTCAGTCATGTTCCCATGCCAGAGGGTTCCACAATCAATCCGATGTCATGTTCCTAGGCCACAGGGTTCGAGAATCAAATCGATGTCATGTTCCCACGGCACAGGGTTCCACAACCAAACCGATGTCATATTCCCAGGCCACAGGGTTCCAGAATCAAACCTCAGTAATGTTCCCAGGCCACAGGGTTCCAAAATCAAACCTCAGTCATGTTCCTAGGCCACAGGGTTCCAGAATCAAACCTCAGTCATGTTCCCAGGCCACAGGGTTCCAGAATCAAACCTCAGACATCTTCCCATGCCACAAGGTTTCAGAATTAAACTTCAGTCATATTCCCTGGCCACACGGTTGCAGAATCAAACCTCCGTCATGTTTCCAGGATAGAGCGTTCCACAATCAAACCTCAGTCATGATCCCAGGCCACAGGGTTCCACAATCAAACCTCAGTCATGTTCCCATGCCAGAGGGTTCCACAATCAAACCGATGTCATGTTCCCAGGCCACAGGGTTCGAGAATCAAATCGATGTCATGTTTCCAGGTCACAGGGTTCCACAACCTAACCGATGTCATATTCCCAGGCCACAGGGTTCCAAAATCAAGCCTTAGTCATTTCCCCAGGTGAGAGGGTTACACGACCAAACCGATGTCATATTCCCAGGCCACAGGGTTCCAGAATCAAGCCTCAGTCATTTTCCCAGGCCAGAGGGTTCCACAGTAAAACCTCACTCATGCTCCCAGGCAACAGGGTTCCAAAATCAAACCTCAGTCATGTTCCGACACCACAGGGTTCCAGAATCAAACCTCACTCATGTTCCCAGGACACAGGCTTCCAGAATCAAACCTCAGTCATGTTCCCAGGCCACAGGGTTCCAGATTCAAACCTCAGTCATTTTCCCAGGCCACAGGGTTCCAGAATCAAGCTTCAGTCATTTTCCCAGGCCAGAGGATTCCACAATCAAACCTCAGTCATATTCCCATGCCAGAGGGTTCCACAATCAAACCGATGTCATGTTCGCAGGCCACAGGGTTCGAGAATCAAATCGATGTCATGTTTCCAGGTCACAGGGTTCCACAACCTAACCGATGTCATATTCCCAGGCCACAGGGTTCCAAAATCAAGCCTTAGTCATTTCCCCAGGTGAGAGGGTTACACGACCAAACCGATGTCATATTCCCAGGCCACAGGGTTCCAGAATCAAGCCTCAGTCATTTTCCCAGGCCACAGGTTTCCAGAATCAATCCTCAGTCATGTTCCCAGGGCACAGGGTTCCAGAATCAATCCTCAGTCATGTTCCCAGGCCACAGGGTTCCACAATCAAACCTCAGTCATGTTCCCAGGGCACAGGGTTCCAGAATCAAACCTCAGTCATTACTCAGGCCACTGGGTTTGAGAATCAAACCTCAGTTATGTTCCCAGGCCGCAGGGTTCCAGAATCAAACGTCAGTCATGTTCCCAGGCAACAGGGTTCCAGAATAAAACCTCAGTCATGTTCCCAGGCCACAGGTTTCCAAAATCAAACTTCAGTCATATTCCCAGGCCACAGGGTTCCAGAATCAAACCTCAGTCATGATCCAAGGCCCCAGGGTTCCACAATCAAATTGATGTCATATTCCCAGACCACAGGGTTCCAGAATCAAGCCTCAGTCATTTTCCCAGGCCAGAGGGTTCCACAGTAAAACCTCACTCATGCTCCCAGGCAACAGGGTTCCAAAATCAAACCTCAGTCATGTTCCGACACCACAGGGTTCCAGAATCAAACCTCACTCATGTTCCCAGGACACAGGCTTCCAGAATCAAACCTCAGTCATGTTCCCAGGCCACAGGGTTCCAGATTCAAACCTCAGTCATTTTCCCAGGCCACAGGGTTCCAGAATCAAACTTCAGTCATTTTCCCAGGCCAGAGGATTCCACAATCAAACCTCAGTCATATTCCCATGCCAGAGGGTTCCACAATCAAACCGATGTCATGTTCGCAGGCCACAGGGTTCGAGAATCAAATCGATGTCATGTTTCCAGGTCACAGGGTTCCACAACCTAACCGATGTCATATTCCCAGGCCACAGGGTTCCAAAATCAAGCCTTAGTCATTTCCCCAGGTGAGAGGGTTACACGACCAAACCGATGTCATATTCCCAGGGCACAGGGTTCCAGAATCAAGCCTCAGTCATTTTCCCAGGCCACAGGTTTCCAGAATCAATCCTCAGTCATGTTCCCAGGCCACAGGGTTCCACAATCAAACCTCAGTCATGTTCCCAGGGCACAGGGTTCCAGAATCAAACCTCAGTCATTACTCAGGCCACTGGGTTTGAGAATCAAACCTCAGTAATGTTCCCAGGCCGCAGGGTTCCAGAATCAAACCTCAGTCATGTTCCCAGGCCACAGGCTTCCAGAATCAAACCTCAGTCATGTTCCCAGGCCACAGGGTTCCAGAATCCAACCTCAGTCAAGTTCCGAGGCCACAGGGTTCCAGAATCAAACCTCACTTATGTTCCCAGGCCACGGGGTTCCAGAATCAAACCTTATTCATTTTCCCATGCCACAGGCTTCCAGAATCAAACCGCAGTAATGTTCCCAGGCCACAGGGTTCCAGAATCAAACCTCAGTCATGTTCCCAGGCCACAGGGTTCCAGAATCAAACCTCAGTCATGTTCCCAGGCAACAGGGTTCCAGAATCAAACCTCAGACATGTTCCCAAGCCACAGGGTTCCAGAATGAAACCTCAGTCATGTTCCCAGGCCACAGGGTTCCAGAATCAAACCTCAGTCATGTTCCCAGGCCACAGGGTTCGAGAATCAAATCGATGTCATGTTCCCAGGTCACAGGGTTCCACAACCTAACCGATGTCATATTCCCAGGCCACAGGGTTCCAAAATCAAGCCTTAGTCATTTTCCCAGTACAGAGGGTTACACAACCAAACCGATGTCATATTCCCAGGCCACAGGGTTCCAGAATCAAACTTCAGTCATGTTCCGACACCACCGGGTTCCAGAATCAAACCTCACACATGTTCCCAGGCCACAGGGTTCCAGAATCAAACCTCACTCATGTTCCCAGGCCACAGGGTTCCAGAATCAAACTTCAGTCATATTCCCAGGCTACAGGGTTCCAGAATCAAGTCTCAGTCATTTTCCCAGGCCACAGGGTTCCACAGTCAAACCTCAGTCATGTTCCCAAGCAACAGGGTTCCAGAATCAAACCTCAGTCATATTCCCAGGCCACAGGCTTCCATAACCAAACCTCAGTCATTTTCCCAGGACACAGGGTCCCACAATAAAACCTCAGTCATATTCCCAGGCCACAGGGTTCCACAATCAAACCTCACTCATGTTCCCAGGCCCCAGGGTTCCACAATCAAATTGATGTCATATTCCCAGACCACAGGGTTCCAGAACCAAACCGATGTCATGTTCCCAGGACACAAGTTTCCAGAATCAAACCTCAGTCATGATCCCAGCCACAGGGTTCCACAATCAAATTGAGGTAATGTTCCCAGGCCACAGGGTTCCACAATCAAACCTCAGTCATGTTCCCATGCCAGAGGGTTCCACAATCAAACCGATGTCATGTTTCCAGGCCACAGGGTTCGAGAATCAAATTGATGTCATATTCCCAGGGCACAGGGTTCCACAACCAAACCGATGTCATATTCCCAGGCCACACGGTTCTAGAATCAAGCCTCAGTCATTTTCCCAGGCCAGAGTGTTCCACAGTAAAACCTCAGTCATGTTCCCATGCCAGAGGGTTCCACAATGAAACCGATGTCATGTTCCCAGGCCACAGGCTTCCAGAATCAAACCTCAGTCATGTTCCCAGGCAACAGGGTTCCAGAATCAATCCTCAGACATGTTCCCAGGCCACAGGGTTCCAGAATCAAACCTCAGTTATGTTCCCAGGGCACAGGGTTCCAGAATCAAACCTCAGTCTTTTTCTCAAGCCACTGGGTTCGAGAATCAAACCTCAGTCATGTTCCCAGGCCGCAGGGTTCCAGAATCAAATCTGAGTAATGTTCCCAGGCAACAGGGTTCCAAAATCAAACCTCAGTTATGTTCCTCCACCAGAAGGTTCCGAAATCAAACCTCACTCATGTTCCCAGGCCACAGGCTTCCAGAATCAAACCTAAGTCATTTTCCCCGGACACAGGGTCCCACAATCAAACCTCAGTCATGTTCCCAGGCCACAGGGTTACACAATCAAACCTCTATCATGTTCCCAGGCCACAGGGTTCCAAAATCAAACCTCAGTCAAGTTCCAAGGCCACAGGGTTCCAGAATCAAACCTCAGTCATGTTCCCAGGCAACAGGGTTCCAGAATCAAACCTCAGACATGTTCCCAAGCCACAGGGTTCCAGAATGAAACCTCAGTCATGTTCCCAGGCCACAGGGTTCCAGAATCAAACCTCAGTCATGTTCCCAGGCCACAGGGTTCGAGAATCAAATCGATGTCATGTTCCCAGGTCACAGGGTTCCACAACCTAACCGATGTCATATTCCCAGGCCACAGGGTTCCAAAATCAAGCCTTAGTCATTTTCCCAGTACAGAGGGTTACACAACCAAACCGATGTCATATTCCCAGGCCACAGGGTTCCAGAATCAAACCTCACACATGTTCCCAGGCCACAGGGTTCCAGAATCAAACCTCACTCATGTTCCCAGGCCACAGGGTTCCAGAATCAAACCTCAGTCATGTTCCCAGGCCACAGGTTTCCAAAATCAAACTTCAGTCATATTCCCAGGCCACAGGGTTCCAGAATCAAACCTCAGTCATGATCCAAGGCCACAGGGTTCCACAATCAAACCTTAGTCATTTTCCCAGGCCACAGGGTTCCAGAATCAAGCCTCAGTCATTTTCCCAGGCCACAGGTTTCCAGAATCAATCCTCAGTCATGTTCCCAGGCCACAGGGTTCCACAATCAAACCTCAGTCATGTTCCCAGGGCACAGGGTTCCAGAATCAAACCTAAGTCATTTTCCCCGGACACAGGGTCCCACAATCAAACCTCAGTCATGTTCCCAGGCCACAGGGTTACACAATCAAACCTCTATCATGTTCCCAGGCCACAGGGTTCCAAAATCAAACCTCAGTCAAGTTCCAAGGCCACAGGGTTCCAGAATCAAACCTCAGTCATGTTCCCAGGCAACAGGGTTCCAGAATAAAACCTCACTCATAATCCCAGGCCACAGGGTTACAGAATCAGGCGTCAGTCATTTTCCCAGGCCAGAGGGTGCCACAGTAAAACCTCAGTCACGTTCCCAGACAACAGGGTTCCAAAATCAAACCTGAGTCATGCTCCAACACCACAGGGTTCCAGAATCAAACCTCACTTATGTTCCCAGGCCACGGGGTTCCAGAATCAAACTTTATTCATGTTCCCATGCCACAGGCTTCCAGAATCAAACCTCAGTAATGTTCTCAGGCCACAGGTTCCAGAATCAAACCTCAGTCATGTTCCCAGGCCACAGGGTTCCAGAATCAAACCTCAGTCATGTTCCCAGGCCACAGGGTTCCAGAATCCAACCTCAGTCAAGTTCCGAGGCCACAGGGTTCCAGAATCAAACCTCACTTATGTTCCCAGGCCACGGGGTTCCAGAATCAAACCGTATTCGTGTTCCCATGCCACAGGCTTCCAGAATCAAACCTCAGTAATGTTCCCAGGCCACAGGGTTCGAGAATCAAACCTCAGTCATGTTCCCAGGCCACAGGGTTCCAGAATCAAACCTCAGTCATGTTCCCAGGACACAGGGTTTCACAATCAAACCTCAGTCATGTTCCCAGATCACAGGGTTCCACAATCAAACCTCAGTCATGATCCCATGCCAGAGGTTTCCACCATCAAACCTCAGTCATCTTCCCAGCCAGAGGGTTCCACAATCAAACCTCAGTCATGTTCCCAGGGCACAGGATTCCACAACCAAACCGTTGTTATGTTCCCAGGCCACAGGGTTCCAGAATCAAACCTCAGTAAAGTTCCCAGGCCACAAGTTTCCAGAATCAAACCTCAGTAATGTTCCAAGGCCACAAGTTTGCAGAATCAAACCTTAGTAATGTTCCCAGGCCACAAGGTTCTAGAATCAAACCTCAGATATGTTCCCAGGCCACAGGGTTCCACAATCAAATTGATGTCATGTTCCCAGGCCACAGGGTTCCACAATCAAATTGATGTCATATTCCCAGGCCACAGGGTTCCAGAACCAAACCGATGTCATGTTTCCAGGACACAAGGTTCCAGAATCAAACCTCAGACATGTTCCCAGGTAACAGGGTTCCAGAATCAAACCTCAGACATCGTCCCACGCCACAAGGTTCCAGAATTAAACCTCACTCATATTCCCAGGCCACAGGGTTCCAAAATCGAACCTCCGTCATGTTTCCAGTATACAGCGTTCCACAATCCAACCTCAGTCATGATCCCAGGCCACAGGGTTCCACAATCAATCCTCAGACATATTCCCAGGCCACAGTGTTCCACAATCAAATTGATGTCATGTTCCCAGGCCACAGAGTTCCACAATCAAACCTCAGTCATGTTCCCATGCCAGAGGGTTCCACAATCAATCCGATGTCATGTTCCTAGGCCACAGGGTTCGAGAATCAAATCGATGTCATGTTCCCACGGCACAGGGTTCCACAACCAAACCGATGTCATATTCCCAGGCCACAGGGTTCCAGAATCAAGCCTCAGTCATTTTCCCAGGACAGAGGGTTCCACAACCAAACCGATATCATATTCCCAGGCCACAGGGTTCCAGAATCAAACCTCAGTCATGTTCCCAGGCCACAGGCTTCCAGAATCAAACCTCAGTCATGTTCCGACACCACAGGGTTCAAGAATCAAACCTCACACATGTTCCCAGGCCACAGGCTTCCAGAATCAAACCTCAGTAATGTTCCCAGGCCACAGGGTTCCAAAATCAAACCTCAGTCATGTTCCTAGGCCACAGGGTTCCAGAATCAAACCTCAGTCATGTTCCCAGGCCACAGGGTTCCAGAATCAAACCTCAGACATCTTCCCACGCCACAAGGTTTCAGAATTAAACTTCAGTCATATTCCCTGGCCACACGGTTCCAGAATCAAACCTCCGTCATGTTTCCAGGATAGAGCGTTCCACAATCAAACCTCAGTCATGATCCCAGGCCACAGGGTTCCACAATCAAACTTCAGTCATGTTCCCATGCCAGAGGGTTCCACAATCAAACCGATGTCATGTTCCCAGGCCACAGGGTTCGAGAATCAAATCGATGTCATGTTTCCAGGTCACAGGGTTCCACAACCTAACCGATGTCATATTCCCAGGCCGCAGGGTTCCAAAATCAAGCCTTAGTCATTTCCCCAGGTGAGAGGGTTACACGACCAAACCGATGTCATATTCCCAGGCCACAGGGTTCCAGAATCAAGCCTCAGTCATTTTCCCAGGCCAGAGGGTTCCACAGTAAAACCTCACTCATGCTCCCAGGCAACAGGGTTCCAAAATCAAACCTCAGTCATGTTCCGACACCACAGGGTTCCAGAATCAAACCTCACTCATGTTCCCAGGACACAGGCTTCCAGAATAAAACCTCAGTCATGTTCCCAGGACACAGCTTTCCAAAATCAAACTTCAGTCATATTCCCAGGCCACAGGGTTCCAGAATCAAACCTCATTCATGATCCCAGGCCACAGGGTTCCACAATCAAATTGATGTCATGTTCCCAGGCCACAGGGTTCCACAATCAAACCTCCGTCATGTTCCCATGCCAGAGGGTTCCACAATCAAACCTCCGTCATGTTCCCATGCCAGAGGGTTCCACAACCAAACCGATGTCATATTCCGAGGCCACAGGGTTCCAGAATCAGACCTCAGTCATTTTCCCAGGTCAGAGGGTTCCACAACCAAACCGATGTCATATTCCCAGACCACAGGGTTCCACAATCAAACCTCAGTCATGTTCCCAGGCCACAGAGTTCCACAATCAAACCTCAGTCATGATCCCAGGACACAGGGTTCCACAATCAAACCTCAGTCATGTTCCCAGGCCACAGGGTTCCACAATCAAACCTCAGTCATGTTCCCAGGACACAATGTTCCAGAATCAAATCTCAGTCATGTTCCCAGGTCTCAGGGTTCCACAATGAAACCTCAGTCATGTTCCCAAGCGACAGGGTTCCACAATCAAACCTCAGTCATGTTCCCATGCCAGAGGGTTCCACAATCAAACCAATGTCATGTTCCCAGGCCACAGGGTTCGAGAATCATATCGATGTCATATTCCCAGGCCACAGGGTTGCACAAACAAACCGATGTCATATTCCCAGGCCACAGGGTTCCAGAGTCAAGCCTCAGTCATTTTCCCAGGTCAGAGGGTTCCACAACCAAACCGATGTCATATTCCCAGGCCACAGGGTTCCAGAATCAAGCCTCAGTCACTTTCCCAGGCCACAGGGTTCCACAGTAAAACCTCAGTCAGGTTCTCAGGGAACAAGGTTCCAGAATCAAACCTCAGTCATGTTCCCAGGCCACAGGGTTACAGAATGAGGCGTCAGTCATTTTCCCAGGCCAGAGGGTGCCACAGTATAACCTCAGTCATGTTCCCAGACAACAGGGTTCCAAAATTAAACCTGAGACATGTTCCAATACCACAGGGTTCCAGAATCAAACCTCACTTATGTTCCCAGGCCACAGGGTTTCAGAATCAAACCTCAGTCATGTTCCCAGGCCATGGGGTTCCAGAATCAAACCTTATTCATGTTCCTATGCCACAGGCTTCCAGAATCAAACCTCAGTAATGTTCCCAGGCCACAGGGTTCCAAAATCAAACCTCAGTCATGTTCCCAGGCCACAGGCTTCCAGAATCAAACCTCAGTCATGTTCCGACACCACAGGGTTCAAGAATCAAACCTCACACATGTTCCCAGGCCACAGGCTTCCAGAATCAAACCTCAGTAATGTTCCCAGGCCACAGGGTTCCAAAATCAAACCTCAGTCATGTTCCTAGGCCACAGGGTTCCAGAATCAAACCTGTCATGTTCCCAGGCCACAGGGTTCCAGAATCAAACCTCAGACATCTTCCCACGCCACAAGGTTTCAGAATTAAACTTCAGTCATATTCCCTGGCCACACGGTTCCAGAATCAAACCTCCGTCATGTTTCCAGGATAGAGCGTTCCACAATCAAACCTCAGTCATGATCCCAGGCCACAGGGTTCCACAATCAAACTTCAGTCATGTTCCCATGCCAGAGGGTTCCACAATCAAACCGATGTCATGTTCCCAGGCCACAGGGTTCGAGAATCAAATCGATGTCATGTTTCCAGGTCACAGGGTTCCAGAACCTAACCGATGTCATATTCCCAGGCCACAGGGTTCCAGAATCAAACCTCAGTCATGATCCAAGGCCACAGGGTTCCACAATCAAACCTTAGTCATTTTCCCAGGCCACAGGGTTCCAGAATCAAGCCTCAGTCATTTTCCCAGGCCACAGGTTTCCAGAATCAATCCTCAGTCATGTTCCCAGGCCACAGGGTTCCACAATCAAACCTCAGTCATGTTCCCAGGGCACAGGGTTCCAGAATCAAACCTAAGTCATTTTCCCCGGACACAGGGTCCCACAATCAAACCTCAGTCATGTTCCCAGGCCACAGGGTTACACAATCAAACCTCTATCATGTTCCCAGGCCACAGGGTTCCAAAATCAAACCTCAGTCAAGTTCCAAGGCCACAGGGTTCCAGAATCAAACCTCAGTCATGTTCCCAGGCAACAGGGTTCCAGAATAAAACCTCACTCATAATCCCAGGCCACAGGGTTACAGAATCAGGCGTCAGTCATTTTCCCAGGCCAGAGGGTGCCACAGTAAAACCTCAGTCACGTTCCCAGACAACAGGGTTCCAAAATCAAACCTGAGTCATGCTCCAACACCACAGGGTTCCAGAATCAAACCTCACTTATGTTCCCAGGCCACGGGGTTCCAGAATCAAACTTTATTCATGTTCCCATGCCACAGGCTTCCAGAATCAAACCTCAGTAATGTTCTCAGGCCACAGGTTCCAGAATCAAACCTCAGTCATGTTCCCAGGCCACAGGGTTCCAGAATCAAACCTCAGTCATGTTCCCAGGCCACAGGGTTCCAGAATCCAACCTCAGTCAAGTTCCGAGGCCACAGGGTTCCAGAATCAAACCTCACTTATGTTCCCAGGCCACGGGGTTCCAGAATCAAACCGTATTCGTGTTCCCATGCCACAGGCTTCCAGAATCAAACCTCAGTAATGTTCCCAGGCCACAGGGTTCGAGAATCAAACCTCAGTCATGTTCCCAGGCCACAGGGTTCCAGAATCAAACCTCAGTCATGTTCCCAGGACACAGGGTTTCACAATCAAACCTCAGTCATGTTCCCAGATCACAGGGTTCCACAATCAAACCTCAGTCATGATCCCATGCCAGAGGTTTCCACCATCAAACCTCAGTCATCTTCCCAGCCAGAGGGTTCCACAATCAAACCTCAGTCATGTTCCCAGGGCACAGGATTCCACAACCAAACCGTTGTTATGTTCCCAGGCCACAGGGTTCCAGAATCAAACCTCAGTAAAGTTCCCAGGCCACAAGTTTCCAGAATCAAACCTCAGTAATGTTCCAAGGCCACAAGTTTGCAGAATCAAACCTTAGTAATGTTCCCAGGCCACAAGGTTCTAGAATCAAACCTCAGATATGTTCCCAGGCCACAGGGTTCCACAATCAAATTGATGTCATGTTCCCAGGCCACAGGGTTCCACAATCAAATTGATGTCATATTCCCAGGCCACAGGGTTCCAGAACCAAACCGATGTCATGTTTCCAGGACACAAGGTTCCAGAATCAAACCTCAGACATGTTCCCAGGTAACAGGGTTCCAGAATCAAACCTCAGACATCGTCCCACGCCACAAGGTTCCAGAATTAAACCTCACTCATATTCCCAGGCCACAGGGTTCCAAAATCGAACCTCCGTCATGTTTCCAGTATACAGCGTTCCACAATCCAACCTCAGTCATGATCCCAGGCCACAGGGTTCCACAATCAATCCTCAGACATATTCCCAGGCCACAGTGTTCCACAATCAAATTGATGTCATGTTCCCAGGCCACAGAGTTCCACAATCAAACCTCAGTCATGTTCCCATGCCAGAGGGTTCCACAATCAATCCGATGTCATGTTCCTAGGCCACAGGGTTCGAGAATCAAATCGATGTCATGTTCCCACGGCACAGGGTTCCACAACCAAACCGATGTCATATTCCCAGGCCACAGGGTTCCAGAATCAAGCCTCAGTCATTTTCCCAGGACAGAGGGTTCCACAACCAAACCGATATCATATTCCCAGGCCACAGGGTTCCAGAATCAAACCTCAGTCATGTTCCCAGGCCACAGGCTTCCAGAATCAAACCTCAGTCATGTTCCGACACCACAGGGTTCAAGAATCAAACCTCACACATGTTCCCAGGCCACAGGCTTCCAGAATCAAACCTCAGTAATGTTCCCAGGCCACAGGGTTCCAAAATCAAACCTCAGTCATGTTCCTAGGCCACAGGGTTCCAGAATCAAACCTCAGTCATGTTCCCAGGCCACAGGGTTCCAGAATCAAACCTCAGACATCTTCCCACGCCACAAGGTTTCAGAATTAAACTTCAGTCATATTCCCTGGCCACACGGTTCCAGAATCAAACCTCCGTCATGTTTCCAGGATAGAGCGTTCCACAATCAAACCTCAGTCATGATCCCAGGCCACAGGGTTCCACAATCAAACTTCAGTCATGTTCCCATGCCAGAGGGTTCCACAATCAAACCGATGTCATGTTCCCAGGCCACAGGGTTCGAGAATCAAATCGATGTCATGTTTCCAGGTCACAGGGTTCCACAACCTAACCGATGTCATATTCCCAGGCCGCAGGGTTCCAAAATCAAGCCTTAGTCATTTCCCCAGGTGAGAGGGTTACACGACCAAACCGATGTCATATTCCCAGGCCACAGGGTTCCAGAATCAAGCCTCAGTCATTTTCCCAGGCCAGAGGGTTCCACAGTAAAACCTCACTCATGCTCCCAGGCAACAGGGTTCCAAAATCAAACCTCAGTCATGTTCCGACACCACAGGGTTCCAGAATCAAACCTCACTCATGTTCCCAGGACACAGGCTTCCAGAATAAAACCTCAGTCATGTTCCCAGGACACAGCTTTCCAAAATCAAACTTCAGTCATATTCCCAGGCCACAGGGTTCCAGAATCAAACCTCATTCATGATCCCAGGCCACAGGGTTCCACAATCAAATTGATGTCATGTTCCCAGGCCACAGGGTTCCACAATCAAACCTCCGTCATGTTCCCATGCCAGAGGGTTCCACAATCAAACCTCCGTCATGTTCCCATGCCAGAGGGTTCCACAACCAAACCGATGTCATATTCCGAGGCCACAGGGTTCCAGAATCAGACCTCAGTCATTTTCCCAGGTCAGAGGGTTCCACAACCAAACCGATGTCATATTCCCAGACCACAGGGTTCCACAATCAAACCTCAGTCATGTTCCCAGGCCACAGAGTTCCACAATCAAACCTCAGTCATGATCCCAGGACACAGGGTTCCACAATCAAACCTCAGTCATGTTCCCAGGCCACAGGGTTCCACAATCAAACCTCAGTCATGTTCCCAGGACACAATGTTCCAGAATCAAATCTCAGTCATGTTCCCAGGTCTCAGGGTTCCACAATGAAACCTCAGTCATGTTCCCAAGCGACAGGGTTCCACAATCAAACCTCAGTCATGTTCCCATGCCAGAGGGTTCCACAATCAAACCAATGTCATGTTCCCAGGCCACAGGGTTCGAGAATCATATCGATGTCATATTCCCAGGCCACAGGGTTGCACAAACAAACCGATGTCATATTCCCAGGCCACAGGGTTCCAGAGTCAAGCCTCAGTCATTTTCCCAGGTCAGAGGGTTCCACAACCAAACCGATGTCATATTCCCAGGCCACAGGGTTCCAGAATCAAGCCTCAGTCACTTTCCCAGGCCACAGGGTTCCACAGTAAAACCTCAGTCAGGTTCTCAGGGAACAAGGTTCCAGAATCAAACCTCAGTCATGTTCCCAGGCCACAGGGTTACAGAATGAGGCGTCAGTCATTTTCCCAGGCCAGAGGGTGCCACAGTATAACCTCAGTCATGTTCCCAGACAACAGGGTTCCAAAATTAAACCTGAGACATGTTCCAATACCACAGGGTTCCAGAATCAAACCTCACTTATGTTCCCAGGCCACAGGGTTTCAGAATCAAACCTCAGTCATGTTCCCAGGCCATGGGGTTCCAGAATCAAACCTTATTCATGTTCCTATGCCACAGGCTTCCAGAATCAAACCTCAGTAATGTTCCCAGGCCACAGGGTTCCAAAATCAAACCTCAGTCATGTTCCCAGGCCACAGGCTTCCAGAATCAAACCTCAGTCATGTTCCGACACCACAGGGTTCAAGAATCAAACCTCACACATGTTCCCAGGCCACAGGCTTCCAGAATCAAACCTCAGTAATGTTCCCAGGCCACAGGGTTCCAAAATCAAACCTCAGTCATGTTCCTAGGCCACAGGGTTCCAGAATCAAACCTGTCATGTTCCCAGGCCACAGGGTTCCAGAATCAAACCTCAGACATCTTCCCACGCCACAAGGTTTCAGAATTAAACTTCAGTCATATTCCCTGGCCACACGGTTCCAGAATCAAACCTCCGTCATGTTTCCAGGATAGAGCGTTCCACAATCAAACCTCAGTCATGATCCCAGGCCACAGGGTTCCACAATCAAACCGATGTCATGTTCCCAGGCCACAGGGTTCGAGAATCAAATCGATGTCATGTTTCCAGGTCACAGGGTTCCAGAACCTAACCGATGTCATATTCCCAGGCCGCAGGGTTCCAAAATCAAGCCTTAGTCATTTCCCCAGGTGAGAGGGTTACACGACCAAACCGATGTCATATTCCCAGGCCACAGGGTTCCAGAATCAAGCCTCAGTCATTTTCCCAGGCCAGAGGGTTCCACAGTAAAACCTCACTCATGCTCCCAGGCAACAGGGTTCCAAAATCAAACCTCAGTCATGTTCCGACACCACAGGGTTCCAGAATCAAACCTCACTCATGTTCCCAGGACACAGGCTTCCAGAATAAAACCTCAGTCATGTTCCCAGGACACAGCTTTCCAAAATCAAACTTCAGTCATATTCCCAGGCCACAGGGTTCCAGAATCAAACCTCATTCATGATCCCAGGCCACAGGGTTCCACAATCAAATTGATGTCATGTTCCCAGGCCACAGGGTTCCACAATCAAACCTCCGTCATGTTCCCATGCCAGAGGGTTCCACAATCAAACCTCCGTCATGTTCCCATGCCAGAGGGTTCCACAACCAAACCGATGTCATATTCCCAGGCCACAGGGTTCCAGAATCAGACCTCAGTCATTTTCCCAGGTCAGAGGGTTCCACAACCAAACCGATGTCATATTCCCAGACCACAGGGTTCCACAATCAAACCTCAGTCATGTTCCCAGGCCACAGAGTTCCACAATCAAACCTCAGTCATGATCCCAGGACACAGGGTTCCACAATCAAACCTCAGTCATGTTCCCAGGCCACAGGGTTCCACAATCAAACCTCAGTCATGTTCCCAGGACACAATGTTCCAGAATCAAATCTCAGTCATGTTCCCAGGTCTCAGGGTTCCACAATGAAACCTCAGTCATGTTCCCAAGCGACAGGGTTCCACAATCAAACCTCAGTCATGTTCCCATGCCAGAGGGTTCCACAATCAAACCAATGTCATGTTCCCAGGCCACAGGGTTCGAGAATCATATCGATGTCATATTCCCAGGGCACAGGGTTGCACAAACAAACCGATGTCATATTCCCAGGCCACAGGGTTCCAGAGTCAAGCCTCAGTCATTTTCCCAGGTCAGAGGGTTCCACAACCAAACCGATGTCATATTCCCAGGCCACAGGGTTCCAGAATCAAGCCTCAGTCACTTTCCCAGGCCACAGGGTTCCACAGTAAAACCTCAGTCAGGTTCTCAGGGAACAAGGTTCCAGAATCAAACCTCAGTCATGTTCCCAGGCCACAGGGTTACAGAATGAGGCGTCAGTCATTTTCCCAGGCCAGAGGGTGCCACAGTATAACCTCAGTCATGTTCCCAGACAACAGGGTTCCAAAATTAAACCTGAGACATGTTCCAATACCACAGGGTTCCAGAATCAAACCTCACTTATGTTCCCAGGCCACAGGGTTTCAGAATCAAACCTCAGTCATGTTCCCAGGCCATGGGGTTCCAGAATCAAACCTTATTCATGTTCCTATGCCACAGGCTTCCAGAATCAAACCTCAGTAATGTTCCCAGGCCACAGGGTTCCAAAATCAAACCTCAGTCATGTTCCCAGGCCACAGGCTTCCAGAATCAAACCTCAGTCATGTTCCCAGGCAACAGGGTTCCAGAATCAAACCTAAGACATGTTCCCAGGCCACAGGGTTCCAGATTCAAACCTCAGTCATTTTCCCAGGCCACAGGGTTCCAGAATCAAGCTTCAGTCATTTTCCCAGGCCAGAGGATTCCACAATCAAACCTCAGTCATATTCCCATGCCAGAGGGTTCCACAATCAAACCGATGTCATGTTCGCAGGCCACAGGTTTCGAGAATCAAATCGATGTCATGTTTCCAGGTCACAGGGTTCCACAACCTAACCGATGTCATATTCCCAGGCCACAGGGTTCCAAAATCAAGCCTTAGTCATTTCCCCAGGTGAGAGGGTTACACGACCAAACCGATGTCATATTCCCAGGCCACAGGGTTCCAGAATCAAGCCTCAGTCATTTTCCCAGGCCAGAGGGTTCCACAATAAAACCTCACTCATGCTCCCAGGCAACAGGGTTCCAAAATCAAACCTCAGTCATGTTCCGACACCACAGGGTTCCAGAATCAAACCTCACTCATGTTCCCAGGACACAGGCTTCCAGAATCAAACCTCAGTCATATTCCCAGGCCACAGGTTTCCAGAATCAATCCTCAGTCATGTTCCCAGGCCACAGGGTTCCACAATCAAACCTCAGTCATGTTCCCAGGGCACAGGGTTCCAGAATCAAACCTCAGTCATTACTCAGACCACTGGGTTTGAGAATCAAACCTCAGTTATGTTCCCAGGCCGCAGGGTTCCAGAATCAAACCTCAGTCATGTTCCCAGGCAACAGGGTTCCAGAATAAAACCTCAGTCATGTTCCCAGGCCACAGGTTTCCAAAATCAAACTTCAGTCATATTCCCAGGCCACAGGGTTCCAGAATCAAACCTCATTCATGATCCCAGGCCACAGGGTTCCACAATCAAATTGATGTCATGTTCCCAGGCCACAGGGTTCCACAATCAAACCTCCGTCATGTTCCCATGCCAGAGGGTTCCACAATCAAACCTCCGTCATGTTCCCATGCCAGAGGATTCCACAACCAAACCGATGTCATATTCCCAGGCCACAGGGATCCAGAATCAGACCTCAGTCATTTTCCCAGGTCAGAGGGTTCCACAACCAAACCGATGTCATATTCCCAGACCACAGGGTTCCGGAATCAAACCTCAGTCATGTTCCCAGGACACAGGGTTCCACAATCAAACCTCAGTCATGTTCCCAGGCCACAGGGTTCCACAATCAAACCTCAGTCATGATCCCAGGACACAGGGTTCCACAATCAAACCTCAGTCATGTTCCCAGGCCTCAGGGTTCCACAATCAAACCTCAGTCATGTTCCCAGGACACAAGGTTCCAGAATCAAATCTCAGTCATGTTCCCAGGTCTCAGGGTTCCACAATGAAACCTCAGTCATGTTCCCAAGCGACAGGGTTCCACAATCAAACCTCAGTCATGATCCAAGGCCACAGGGTTCCACAATCAAACCTTAGTCATTTTCCCAGGCCAGAGGGTTCCACAATCAAACCTCAGTCATGTTCCCATGCCAGAGGGTTCCACAATGAAACCGATGTCATGTTCCCAGGCCACAGGGTTCGAGAATCATATCGATGTCATGTTCCCAGGGCACAGGGTTGCACAACCAAACCGATGTCATATTCCCAGGCCACAGGGTTCCAGAATCAAGCCTCAGTCACTTTCCCAGGCCACAGGGTTCCACAGTAAAACCTCAGTCAGGTTCCCAGGGAACAAGGTTCCAGAATCAAACCTCAGTCATGTTCCCAGGCCACAGGGTACCACACTCAAATTGATGTCATATTCCCAGGCCATAGTGTTCCGAAATCAAACCGATGTCATATTCCCAGGCCACAAGATTCAAGAATGAAACCTCAGACATGTTACCATGTAAAAGGGTTCCAGAATTAAACCTCAGTCTTGTTCCCAGGACACAGGGTTCCACAGTCAAGCCTCAGTCATGTTCCCAGACCACAAGGTTGCATAATCAACCCTCAGTCATGACCCCAGGCCACAGGGTTCCAGAATCCAACCTCAGTCAAGTTCCGAGGCCACAGGGTTCCAGAATCAAACCTCACTTATGTTCCCAGGCCACGGGGTTCCAGAATCAAACCTTATTCATTTTCCCAGGCCAGAGTGTTCCACAGTAAAACCTCAGTCATGTTCCCATGCCAGAGGGTTCCACAATGAAACCGATGTCATGTTCCCAGGCCACAGGCTTCCAGAATCAAACCTCAGTCATGTTCCCAGGCAACAGGGTTCCAGAATCAATCCTCAGACATGTTCCCAGGCCACAGGGTTCCAGAATCAAACCTCAGTTATGTTCCCAGGGCACAGGGTTCCAGAATCAAACCTCAGTCTTTTTCTCAAGCCACTGGGTTCGAGAATCAAACCTCAGTCATGTTCCCAGGCCGAAGGGTTCCAGAATCAAATCTGAGTAATGTTCCCAGGCAACAGGGTTCCAAAATCAAACCTCAGTTATGTTCCTCCACCAGAAGGTTCCGAAATCAAACCTCACTCATATTCCCAGGCCACAGGCTTCCAGAATCAAACCTAAGTCATTTTCCCAGGACACAGGGTCCCACAATCAAACCTCAGTCCTGTTCCCAGGCCACAGGGTTACACAATCAAACCTCTATCATGTTCCCAGGCCACAGGGTTCCACAATCAAATTGATGTCATATTCCCAGGCCACAGGATTCCAGAACCAAACCGATGTCATGTTCCCATGACACAAGGTTCCAGAATCAAACCTCAGACATGTTCCCAGGCGACAGGTTTCCAGAATCAAACCTCAGTCATGTTCCCAGGCCACAGGGTTCCAAAATCAAACCTCAGTCAAGTTCCAAGGCCACAGGGTTCCAGAATCAAACCTCAGTCATGTTCCCAGGCAACAGGGTTCCAGAATCAAACCTCAGTCATGTTCCCAGGCAACAGGGTTCCAGAATAAAACCTCAGTCATAATCCCAGGCCACAGGGTTACAGAATCAGGCGTCAGTCATTTTCCCAGGCCAGAGGGTGCCACAGTAAAACCTCAGTCACGTTCCCAGACAACAGGGTTCCAAAATCAAACCTGAGTCATGCTCCAACACCACAGGGTTCCAAAATCAAACCTCACTTATGTTCCCAGGCCACGGGGTTCCAGAATCAAACCTTATCCATGTTCCCATGCCACAGGCTTCCAGAATCAAACCTCAGTAATGTTCTCAGGCCACAGGGTTCCAGAATCAAACCTCAGTCATGTTCCCAGGACACAGGGTTCCAGAATCAAACCTCAGTCATGTTCCCAGGCCACAGGGTTCCAGAATCCAACCTCAGTCAAGTTCCGAGGACACAGGGTTCCAGAATCAAACCTCACTTATGTTCCCAGGCCACGGGGTTCCAGAATCAAACCTCAGTAATGTTCCCAGGCCACAGGGTTCGAGAATCAAACCTCAGTCATGTTCCCAGGCCACAGGGTTCCAGAATCAAACCTCAGTCATGTTCCCAGGACACAGGGTTTCACAATCAAACCTCAGTCATGTTCCCAGATCACAGGGTTCCACAATCAAACCTCAGTCATGATCCTATGCCAGAGGTTTCCACCATCAAACCTCAGTCATCTTCCCAGCCAGAGGGTTCCACAATCAAACCTCAGTCATGTTCCCAGGGCACAGGATTCCACAACCAAACCGTTGTTATGTTCCCAGGCCACAGGGTTCCAGAATCAAACCTCAGTAAAGTTCCCAGGCCACAAGTTTCCAGAATCAAACCTCAGTAATGTTCCAAGGCCACAAGTTTGCAGAATCAAACCTTAGTAATGTTCCCAGGCCACAAGGTTCTAGAATCAAACCTCAGATATGTTCCCAGGACACAGGGTTCCACAATCAAATTGATGTCATGTTCCCAGGCCACAGGGTTCCACAATCAAATTGATGTCATATTCCCAGGCCACAGGGTTCCAGAACCAAACCGATGTCATGTTTCCAGGACACAAGGTTCCAGAATCAAACCTCAGACATGTTCCCAGGTAACAGGGTTCCAGAATCAAACCTCAGACATCGTCCCACGCCACAAGGTTCCAGAATTAAACCTCACTCATATTCCCAGGCCACAGGGTTCCAAAATCGAACCTCCGTCATGTTTCCAGTATACAGCGTTCCACAATCCAACCTCAGTCATGATCCCAGGCCACAGGGTTCCACAATCAATCCTCAGACATATTCCCAGGCCACAGTGTTCCACAATCAAATTGATGTCATGTTCCCAGGCCACAGAGTTCCACAATCAAACCTCAGTCATGTTCCCATGCCAGAGGGTTCCACAATCAATCCGATGTCATGTTCCTAGGCCACAGGGTTCGAGAATCAAATCGATGTCATGTTCCCACGGCACAGGGTTCCACCACCAAACCGATGTCATATTCCCAAGCCACAGGGTTCCAGAATGAAGCCTCAGTCATTTTCCCAGGACAGAGGGTTCCACAACCAAACCGATGTCATATTCCCAGGCCACAGGGTTCCAGAATCAAACCTCAGTCATGTTCCCAGGCCACAGGATTCCAGAATCAAACCTCAGACATCTTCCCACGCCACAAGGTTTCAGAATTAAACTTCAGTCATGTTCCCTGGCCACACGGTTCCAGAATCAAACCTCCGTCATGTTTCCAGGATAGAGCGTTCCACAATCAAACCTCAGTCATGATCCCAGGCCACAGGGTTCCACAATCAAACCTCAGTCATGTTCCCATGCCAGAGGGTTCCACAATCAAACCGATGTCATGTTCCCTTGCCACAGGGTTCGAGAATCAAATCGAAGTCATGTTCCCAGGGCACAGGGTTCCACAACTAAACCGATGTCATATTCCCAGGCCACAGGGTTCCAAAATCAAGCCTCAGTTATTTTCCCAGGTCAGAGGGTTCCACAACCAAACCGATGTCACTTTCCCAGGCCACAGGGTTCCACAGTAAAACCTCAGTCAGGTTCCCAGGGAACAAGGTTCCAGAATCAAACCTCAGTCATGTTCCCAGGCCACAGGGTACCACACTCAAATTGATGTCATATTCCCAGGCCATAGTGTTCCGGAATCAAACCGATGTCATATTCCCAGGCCACAAGATTCAAGAATCAAACCTCAGACATGTTACCATGTAAAAGGGTTCCAGAATTAAACCTCAGTCTTGTTCCCAGGACACAGGGTTCGAGAATCAAATCGATGTCATGTTCCCAGGTCACAGGGTTCCACAACCTAACCGATGTCATATTCCCAGGCCACAGGGTTCCAAAATCAAGCCTTAGTCATTTCCCCAGGTGAGAGGGTTACACGACCAAACCGATGTCATATTCCCAGGCCACAGGGTTCCAGAATCAAGCCTCAGTCATTTTCCCAGGCCAGAGGGTTCCACAGTAAAACCTCACTCATGCTCCCAGGCAACAGGGTTCCAAAATCAAACCTCAGTCATGTTCCGACACCACAGGGTTCCAGAATCAAACCTCACTCATGTTCCCAGGACACAGGCTTCCAGAATCAAACCTCAGTCATATTCCCAGGCCACAGGTTTCCAGAATCAATCCTCAGTCATGTTCCCAGGCCACAGGGTTCCACAATCAAACCTCAGTCATGTTCCCAGGGCACAGGGTTCCAGAATCAAACCTCAGTCATTACTCAGGCCACTGGGTTTGAGAATCAAACCTCAGTTATGTTCCCAGGCCGCAGGATTCCAGAATCAAACCTCAGTCATGTTCCCAGGCAACAGGGTTCCAGAATAAAACCTCAGTCATGTTCCCAGGCCACAGGTTTCCAAAATCAAACTTCAGTCATATTCCCAGGCCACAGGGTTCCAGAATCAAACCTCATTCATGATCCCAGGCCACAGGGTTCCACAATCAAATTGATGTCATGTTCCCAGGCCACAGGGTTCCACAATCAAACCTCCGTCATGTTCCCATGCCAGAGGGTTCCACAATCAAACCTCCGTCATGTTCCCATGCCAGAGGGTTCCACAACCAAACCGATGTCATATTCCCAGGCCACAGGGTTCCAGAATCAGACCTCAGTCATTTTCCCAGGTCAGAGGGTTCCACAACCAAACCGATGTCATATTCCCAGACCACAGGGTTCCGGAATCAAACCTCAGTCATGTTCCCAGGACACAGGGTTCCACAATCAAACCTCAGTCATGATCCCAGGACACAGGGTTCCACAATCAAACCTCAGTCATGTTCCCAGGCCACAGGGTTCCACAATCAAACCTCAGTCATGTTCCCAGGACACAAGGTTCCAGAATCAAATCTCAGTCATGTTCCCAGGTCTCAGGGTTCCACAATGAAACCTCAGTCATGTTCCCAAGCGACAGGGTTCCACAATCAAACCTCAGTCATGATCCAAGGCCACAGGGTTCCACAATCAAACCTTAGTCATTTTCCCAGGCCAGAGGGTTCCACAATCAAACCTCAGTCATGTTCCCATGCCAGAGGGTTCCACAATCAATCCGATGTCATGTTCCTAGGCCACAGGGTTCGAGAATCAAATCGATGTCATGTTCCCACGGCACAGGGTTCCACAACCAAACCGATGTCATATTCCCAGGCCACAGGGTTCCAGAATCAAACCTCAGTAATGTTCCCAGGCCACAGGGTTCCAAAATCAAACCTCAGTCATGTTCCTAGGCCACAGGGTTCCAGAATCAAACCTCAGTCATGTTCCCAGGCCACAGGGTTCCAGAATCAAACCTCAGACATCTTCCCATGCCACAAGGTTTCAGAATTAAACTTCAGTCATATTCCCTGGCCACACGGTTGCAGAATCAAACCTCCGTCATGTTTCCAGGATAGAGCGTTCCACAATCAAACCTCAGTCATGATCCCAGGCCACAGGGTTCCACAATCAAACCTCAGTCATGTTCCCATGCCAGAGGGTTCCACAATCAAACCGATGTCATGTTCCCAGGCCACAGGGTTCGAGAATCAAATCGATGTCATGTTTCCAGGTCACAGGGTTCCACAACCTAACCGATGTCATATTCCCAGGCCACAGGGTTCCAAAATCAAGCCTTAGTCATTTCCCCAGGTGAGAGGGTTACACGACCAAACCGATGTCATATTCCCAGGCCACAGGGTTCCAGAATCAAGCCTCAGTCATTTTCCCAGGCCAGAGGGTTCCACAGTAAAACCTCACTCATGCTCCCAGGCAACAGGGTTCCAAAATCAAACCTCAGTCATGTTCCGACACCACAGGGTTCCAGAATCAAACCTCACTCATGTTCCCAGGACACAGGCTTCCAGAATCAAACCTCAGTCATGTTCCCAGGCCACAGGGTTCCAGATTCAAACCTCAGTCATTTTCCCAGGCCACAGGGTTCCAGAATCAAGCTTCAGTCATTTTCCCAGGCCAGAGGATTCCACAATCAAACCTCAGTCATATTCCCATGCCAGAGGGTTCCACAATCAAACCGATGTCATGTTCGCAGGCCACAGGGTTCGAGAATCAAATCGATGTCATGTTTCCAGGTCACAGGGTTCCACAACCTAACCGATGTCATATTCCCAGGCCACAGGGTTCCAAAATCAAGCCTTAGTCATTTCCCCAGGTGAGAGGGTTACACGACCAAACCGATGTCATATTCCCAGGCCACAGGGTTCCAGAATCAAGCCTCAGTCATTTTCCCAGGCCACAGGTTTCCAGAATCAATCCTCAGTCATGTTCCCAGGGCACAGGGTTCCAGAATCAATCCTCAGTCATGTTCCCAGGCCACAGGGTTCCACAATCAAACCTCAGTCATGTTCCCAGGGCACAGGGTTCCAGAATCAAACCTCAGTCATTACTCAGGCCACTGGGTTTGAGAATCAAACCTCAGTTATGTTCCCAGGCCGCAGGGTTCCAGAATCAAACGTCAGTCATGTTCCCAGGCAACAGGGTTCCAGAATAAAACCTCAGTCATGTTCCCAGGCCACAGGTTTCCAAAATCAAACTTCAGTCATATTCCCAGGCCACAGGGTTCCAGAATCAAACCTCAGTCATGATCCAAGGCCCCAGGGTTCCACAATCAAATTGATGTCATATTCCCAGACCACAGGGTTCCAGAATCAAGCCTCAGTCATTTTCCCAGGCCAGAGGGTTCCACAGTAAAACCTCACTCATGCTCCCAGGCAACAGGGTTCCAAAATCAAACCTCAGTCATGTTCCGACACCACAGGGTTCCAGAATCAAACCTCACTCATGTTCCCAGGACACAGGCTTCCAGAATCAAACCTCAGTCATGTTCCCAGGCCACAGGGTTCCAGATTCAAACCTCAGTCATTTTCCCAGGCCACAGGGTTCCAGAATCAAACTTCAGTCATTTTCCCAGGCCAGAGGATTCCACAATCAAACCTCAGTCATATTCCCATGCCAGAGGGTTCCACAATCAAACCGATGTCATGTTCGCAGGCCACAGGGTTCGAGAATCAAATCGATGTCATGTTTCCAGGTCACAGGGTTCCACAACCTAACCGATGTCATATTCCCAGGCCACAGGGTTCCAAAATCAAGCCTTAGTCATTTCCCCAGGTGAGAGGGTTACACGACCAAACCGATGTCATATTCCCAGGCCACAGGGTTCCAGAATCAAGCCTCAGTCATTTTCCCAGGCCACAGGTTTCCAGAATCAATCCTCAGTCATGTTCCCAGGCCACAGGGTTCCACAATCAAACCTCAGTCATGTTCCCAGGGCACAGGGTTCCAGAATCAAACCTCAGTCATTACTCAGGCCACTGGGTTTGAGAATCAAACCTCAGTAATGTTCCCAGGCCGCAGGGTTCCAGAATCAAACCTCAGTCATGTTCCCAGGCCACAGGCTTCCAGAATCAAACCTCAGTCATGTTCCCAGGCCACAGGGTTCCAGAATCCAACCTCAGTCAAGTTCCGAGGCCACAGGGTTCCAGAATCAAACCTCACTTATGTTCCCAGGCCACGGGGTTCCAGAATCAAACCTTATTCATTTTCCCATGCCACAGGCTTCCAGAATCAAACCGCAGTAATGTTCCCAGGCCACAGGGTTCCAGAATCAAACCTCAGTCATGTTCCCAGGCCACAGGGTTCCAGAATCAAACCTCAGTCATGTTCCCAGGCAACAGGGTTCCAGAATCAAACCTCAGACATGTTCCCAAGCCACAGGGTTCCAGAATGAAACCTCAGTCATGTTCCCAGGCCACAGGGTTCCAGAATCAAACCTCAGTCATGTTCCCAGGCCACAGGGTTCGAGAATCAAATCGATGTCATGTTCCCAGGTCACAGGGTTCCACAACCTAACCGATGTCATATTCCCAGGCCACAGGGTTCCAAAATCAAGCCTTAGTCATTTTCCCAGTACAGAGGGTTACACAACCAAACCGATGTCATATTCCCAGGCCACAGGGTTCCAGAATCAAACTTCAGTCATGTTCCGACACCACCGGGTTCCAGAATCAAACCTCACACATGTTCCCAGGCCACAGGGTTCCAGAATCAAACCTCACTCATGTTCCCAGGCCACAGGGTTCCAGAATCAAACTTCAGTCATATTCCCAGGCTACAGGGTTCCAGAATCAAGTCTCAGTCATTTTCCCAGGCCACAGGGTTCCACAGTCAAACCTCAGTCATGTTCCCAAGCAACAGGGTTCCAGAATCAAACCTCAGTCATATTCCCAGGCCACAGGCTTCCATAACCAAACCTCAGTCATTTTCCCAGGACACAGGGTCCCACAATAAAACCTCAGTCATATTCCCAGGCCACAGGGTTCCACAATCAAACCTCACTCATGTTCCCAGGCCCCAGGGTTCCACAATCAAATTGATGTCATATTCCCAGACCACAGGGTTCCAGAACCAAACCGATGTCATGTTCCCAGGACACAAGTTTCCAGAATCAAACCTCAGTCATGATCCCAGCCACAGGGTTCCACAATCAAATTGAGGTAATGTTCCCAGGCCACAGGGTTCCACAATCAAACCTCAGTCATGTTCCCATGCCAGAGGGTTCCACAATCAAACCGATGTCATGTTTCCAGGCCACAGGGTTCGAGAATCAAATTGATGTCATATTCCCAGGGCACAGGGTTCCACAACCAAACCGATGTCATATTCCCAGGCCACACGGTTCTAGAATCAAGCCTCAGTCATTTTCCCAGGCCAGAGTGTTCCACAGTAAAACCTCAGTCATGTTCCCATGCCAGAGGGTTCCACAATGAAACCGATGTCATGTTCCCAGGCCACAGGCTTCCAGAATCAAACCTCAGTCATGTTCCCAGGCAACAGGGTTCCAGAATCAATCCTCAGACATGTTCCCAGGCCACAGGGTTCCAGAATCAAACCTCAGTTATGTTCCCAGGGCACAGGGTTCCAGAATCAAACCTCAGTCTTTTTCTCAAGCCACTGGGTTCGAGAATCAAACCTCAGTCATGTTCCCAGGCCGCAGGGTTCCAGAATCAAATCTGAGTAATGTTCCCAGGCAACAGGGTTCCAAAATCAAACCTCAGTTATGTTCCTCCACCAGAAGGTTCCGAAATCAAACCTCACTCATGTTCCCAGGCCACAGGCTTCCAGAATCAAACCTAAGTCATTTTCCCCGGACACAGGGTCCCACAATCAAACCTCAGTCATGTTCCCAGGCCACAGGGTTACACAATCAAACCTCTATCATGTTCCCAGGCCACAGGGTTCCAAAATCAAACCTCAGTCAAGTTCCAAGGCCACAGGGTTCCAGAATCAAACCTCAGTCATGTTCCCAGGCAACAGGGTTCCAGAATCAAACCTCAGACATGTTCCCAAGCCACAGGGTTCCAGAATGAAACCTCAGTCATGTTCCCAGGCCACAGGGTTCCAGAATCAAACCTCAGTCATGTTCCCAGGCCACAGGGTTCGAGAATCAAATCGATGTCATGTTCCCAGGTCACAGGGTTCCACAACCTAACCGATGTCATATTCCCAGGCCACAGGGTTCCAAAATCAAGCCTTAGTCATTTTCCCAGTACAGAGGGTTACACAACCAAACCGATGTCATATTCCCAGGCCACAGGGTTCCAGAATCAAACCTCACACATGTTCCCAGGCCACAGGGTTCCAGAATCAAACCTCACTCATGTTCCCAGGCCACAGGGTTCCAGAATCAAACCTCAGTCATGTTCCCAGGCCACAGGTTTCCAAAATCAAACTTCAGTCATATTCCCAGGCCACAGGGTTCCAGAATCAAACCTCAGTCATGATCCAAGGCCACAGGGTTCCACAATCAAACCTTAGTCATTTTCCCAGGCCACAGGGTTCCAGAATCAAGCCTCAGTCATTTTCCCAGGCCACAGGTTTCCAGAATCAATCCTCAGTCATGTTCCCAGGCCACAGGGTTCCACAATCAAACCTCAGTCATGTTCCCAGGGCACAGGGTTCCAGAATCAAACCTAAGTCATTTTCCCCGGACACAGGGTCCCACAATCAAACCTCAGTCATGTTCCCAGGCCACAGGGTTACACAATCAAACCTCTATCATGTTCCCAGGCCACAGGGTTCCAAAATCAAACCTCAGTCAAGTTCCAAGGCCACAGGGTTCCAGAATCAAACCTCAGTCATGTTCCCAGGCAACAGGGTTCCAGAATAAAACCTCACTCATAATCCCAGGCCACAGGGTTACAGAATCAGGCGTCAGTCATTTTCCCAGGCCAGAGGGTGCCACAGTAAAACCTCAGTCACGTTCCCAGACAACAGGGTTCCAAAATCAAACCTGAGTCATGCTCCAACACCACAGGGTTCCAGAATCAAACCTCACTTATGTTCCCAGGCCACGGGGTTCCAGAATCAAACTTTATTCATGTTCCCATGCCACAGGCTTCCAGAATCAAACCTCAGTAATGTTCTCAGGCCACAGGTTCCAGAATCAAACCTCAGTCATGTTCCCAGGCCACAGGGTTCCAGAATCAAACCTCAGTCATGTTCCCAGGCCACAGGGTTCCAGAATCCAACCTCAGTCAAGTTCCGAGGCCACAGGGTTCCAGAATCAAACCTCACTTATGTTCCCAGGCCACGGGGTTCCAGAATCAAACCGTATTCGTGTTCCCATGCCACAGGCTTCCAGAATCAAACCTCAGTAATGTTCCCAGGCCACAGGGTTCGAGAATCAAACCTCAGTCATGTTCCCAGGCCACAGGGTTCCAGAATCAAACCTCAGTCATGTTCCCAGGACACAGGGTTTCACAATCAAACCTCAGTCATGTTCCCAGATCACAGGGTTCCACAATCAAACCTCAGTCATGATCCCATGCCAGAGGTTTCCACCATCAAACCTCAGTCATCTTCCCAGCCAGAGGGTTCCACAATCAAACCTCAGTCATGTTCCCAGGGCACAGGATTCCACAACCAAACCGTTGTTATGTTCCCAGGCCACAGGGTTCCAGAATCAAACCTCAGTAAAGTTCCCAGGCCACAAGTTTCCAGAATCAAACCTCAGTAATGTTCCAAGGCCACAAGTTTGCAGAATCAAACCTTAGTAATGTTCCCAGGCCACAAGGTTCTAGAATCAAACCTCAGATATGTTCCCAGGCCACAGGGTTCCACAATCAAATTGATGTCATGTTCCCAGGCCACAGGGTTCCACAATCAAATTGATGTCATATTCCCAGGCCACAGGGTTCCAGAACCAAACCGATGTCATGTTTCCAGGACACAAGGTTCCAGAATCAAACCTCAGACATGTTCCCAGGTAACAGGGTTCCAGAATCAAACCTCAGACATCGTCCCACGCCACAAGGTTCCAGAATTAAACCTCACTCATATTCCCAGGCCACAGGGTTCCAAAATCGAACCTCCGTCATGTTTCCAGTATACAGCGTTCCACAATCCAACCTCAGTCATGATCCCAGGCCACAGGGTTCCACAATCAATCCTCAGACATATTCCCAGGCCACAGTGTTCCACAATCAAATTGATGTCATGTTCCCAGGCCACAGAGTTCCACAATCAAACCTCAGTCATGTTCCCATGCCAGAGGGTTCCACAATCAATCCGATGTCATGTTCCTAGGCCACAGGGTTCGAGAATCAAATCGATGTCATGTTCCCACGGCACAGGGTTCCACAACCAAACCGATGTCATATTCCCAGGCCACAGGGTTCCAGAATCAAGCCTCAGTCATTTTCCCAGGACAGAGGGTTCCACAACCAAACCGATATCATATTCCCAGGCCACAGGGTTCCAGAATCAAACCTCAGTCATGTTCCCAGGCCACAGGCTTCCAGAATCAAACCTCAGTCATGTTCCGACACCACAGGGTTCAAGAATCAAACCTCACACATGTTCCCAGGCCACAGGCTTCCAGAATCAAACCTCAGTAATGTTCCCAGGCCACAGGGTTCCAAAATCAAACCTCAGTCATGTTCCTAGGCCACAGGGTTCCAGAATCAAACCTCAGTCATGTTCCCAGGCCACAGGGTTCCAGAATCAAACCTCAGACATCTTCCCACGCCACAAGGTTTCAGAATTAAACTTCAGTCATATTCCCTGGCCACACGGTTCCAGAATCAAACCTCCGTCATGTTTCCAGGATAGAGCGTTCCACAATCAAACCTCAGTCATGATCCCAGGCCACAGGGTTCCACAATCAAACTTCAGTCATGTTCCCATGCCAGAGGGTTCCACAATCAAACCGATGTCATGTTCCCAGGCCACAGGGTTCGAGAATCAAATCGATGTCATGTTTCCAGGTCACAGGGTTCCACAACCTAACCGATGTCATATTCCCAGGCCGCAGGGTTCCAAAATCAAGCCTTAGTCATTTCCCCAGGTGAGAGGGTTACACGACCAAACCGATGTCATATTCCCAGGCCACAGGGTTCCAGAATCAAGCCTCAGTCATTTTCCCAGGCCAGAGGGTTCCACAGTAAAACCTCACTCATGCTCCCAGGCAACAGGGTTCCAAAATCAAACCTCAGTCATGTTCCGACACCACAGGGTTCCAGAATCAAACCTCACTCATGTTCCCAGGACACAGGCTTCCAGAATAAAACCTCAGTCATGTTCCCAGGACACAGCTTTCCAAAATCAAACTTCAGTCATATTCCCAGGCCACAGGGTTCCAGAATCAAACCTCATTCATGATCCCAGGCCACAGGGTTCCACAATCAAATTGATGTCATGTTCCCAGGCCACAGGGTTCCACAATCAAACCTCCGTCATGTTCCCATGCCAGAGGGTTCCACAATCAAACCTCCGTCATGTTCCCATGCCAGAGGGTTCCACAACCAAACCGATGTCATATTCCGAGGCCACAGGGTTCCAGAATCAGACCTCAGTCATTTTCCCAGGTCAGAGGGTTCCACAACCAAACCGATGTCATATTCCCAGACCACAGGGTTCCACAATCAAACCTCAGTCATGTTCCCAGGCCACAGAGTTCCACAATCAAACCTCAGTCATGATCCCAGGACACAGGGTTCCACAATCAAACCTCAGTCATGTTCCCAGGCCACAGGGTTCCACAATCAAACCTCAGTCATGTTCCCAGGACACAATGTTCCAGAATCAAATCTCAGTCATGTTCCCAGGTCTCAGGGTTCCACAATGAAACCTCAGTCATGTTCCCAAGCGACAGGGTTCCACAATCAAACCTCAGTCATGTTCCCATGCCAGAGGGTTCCACAATCAAACCAATGTCATGTTCCCAGGCCACAGGGTTCGAGAATCATATCGATGTCATATTCCCAGGCCACAGGGTTGCACAAACAAACCGATGTCATATTCCCAGGCCACAGGGTTCCAGAGTCAAGCCTCAGTCATTTTCCCAGGTCAGAGGGTTCCACAACCAAACCGATGTCATATTCCCAGGCCACAGGGTTCCAGAATCAAGCCTCAGTCACTTTCCCAGGCCACAGGGTTCCACAGTAAAACCTCAGTCAGGTTCTCAGGGAACAAGGTTCCAGAATCAAACCTCAGTCATGTTCCCAGGCCACAGGGTTACAGAATGAGGCGTCAGTCATTTTCCCAGGCCAGAGGGTGCCACAGTATAACCTCAGTCATGTTCCCAGACAACAGGGTTCCAAAATTAAACCTGAGACATGTTCCAATACCACAGGGTTCCAGAATCAAACCTCACTTATGTTCCCAGGCCACAGGGTTTCAGAATCAAACCTCAGTCATGTTCCCAGGCCATGGGGTTCCAGAATCAAACCTTATTCATGTTCCTATGCCACAGGCTTCCAGAATCAAACCTCAGTAATGTTCCCAGGCCACAGGGTTCCAAAATCAAACCTCAGTCATGTTCCCAGGCCACAGGCTTCCAGAATCAAACCTCAGTCATGTTCCGACACCACAGGGTTCAAGAATCAAACCTCACACATGTTCCCAGGCCACAGGCTTCCAGAATCAAACCTCAGTAATGTTCCCAGGCCACAGGGTTCCAAAATCAAACCTCAGTCATGTTCCTAGGCCACAGGGTTCCAGAATCAAACCTGTCATGTTCCCAGGCCACAGGGTTCCAGAATCAAACCTCAGACATCTTCCCACGCCACAAGGTTTCAGAATTAAACTTCAGTCATATTCCCTGGCCACACGGTTCCAGAATCAAACCTCCGTCATGTTTCCAGGATAGAGCGTTCCACAATCAAACCTCAGTCATGATCCCAGGCCACAGGGTTCCACAATCAAACTTCAGTCATGTTCCCATGCCAGAGGGTTCCACAATCAAACCGATGTCATGTTCCCAGGCCACAGGGTTCGAGAATCAAATCGATGTCATGTTTCCAGGTCACAGGGTTCCAGAACCTAACCGATGTCATATTCCCAGGCCGCAGGGTTCCAAAATCAAGCCTTAGTCATTTCCCCAGGTGAGAGGGTTACACGACCAAACCGATGTCATATTCCCAGGCCACAGGGTTCCAGAATCAAGCCTCAGTCATTTTCCCAGGCCAGAGGGTTCCACAGTAAAACCTCACTCATGCTCCCAGGCAACAGGGTTCCAAAATCAAACCTCAGTCATGTTCCGACACCACAGGGTTCCAGAATCAAACCTCACTCATGTTCCCAGGACACAGGCTTCCAGAATAAAACCTCAGTCATGTTCCCAGGACACAGCTTTCCAAAATCAAACTTCAGTCATATTCCCAGGCCACAGGGTTCCAGAATCAAACCTCATTCATGATCCCAGGCCACAGGGTTCCACAATCAAATTGATGTCATGTTCCCAGGCCACAGGGTTCCACAATCAAACCTCCGTCATGTTCCCATGCCAGAGGGTTCCACAATCAAACCTCCGTCATGTTCCCATGCCAGAGGGTTCCACAACCAAACCGATGTCATATTCCCAGGCCACAGGGTTCCAGAATCAGACCTCAGTCATTTTCCCAGGTCAGAGGGTTCCACAACCAAACCGATGTCATATTCCCAGACCACAGGGTTCCACAATCAAACCTCAGTCATGTTCCCAGGCCACAGAGTTCCACAATCAAACCTCAGTCATGATCCCAGGACACAGGGTTCCACAATCAAACCTCAGTCATGTTCCCAGGCCACAGGGTTCCACAATCAAACCTCAGTCATGTTCCCAGGACACAATGTTCCAGAATCAAATCTCAGTCATGTTCCCAGGTCTCAGGGTTCCACAATGAAACCTCAGTCATGTTCCCAAGCGACAGGGTTCCACAATCAAACCTCAGTCATGTTCCCATGCCAGAGGGTTCCACAATCAAACCAATGTCATGTTCCCAGGCCACAGGGTTCGAGAATCATATCGATGTCATATTCCCAGGGCACAGGGTTGCACAAACAAACCGATGTCATATTCCCAGGCCACAGGGTTCCAGAGTCAAGCCTCAGTCATTTTCCCAGGTCAGAGGGTTCCACAACCAAACCGATGTCATATTCCCAGGCCACAGGGTTCCAGAATCAAGCCTCAGTCACTTTCCCAGGCCACAGGGTTCCACAGTAAAACCTCAGTCAGGTTCTCAGGGAACAAGGTTCCAGAATCAAACCTCAGTCATGTTCCCAGGCCACAGGGTTACAGAATGAGGCGTCAGTCATTTTCCCAGGCCAGAGGGTGCCACAGTATAACCTCAGTCATGTTCCCAGACAACAGGGTTCCAAAATTAAACCTGAGACATGTTCCAATACCACAGGGTTCCAGAATCAAACCTCACTTATGTTCCCAGGCCACAGGGTTTCAGAATCAAACCTCAGTCATGTTCCCAGGCCATGGGGTTCCAGAATCAAACCTTATTCATGTTCCTATGCCACAGGCTTCCAGAATCAAACCTCAGTAATGTTCCCAGGCCACAGGGTTCCAAAATCAAACCTCAGTCATGTTCCCAGGCCACAGGCTTCCAGAATCAAACCTCAGTCATGTTCCCAGGCAACAGGGTTCCAGAATCAAACCTAAGACATGTTCCCAGGCCACAGGGTTCCAGATTCAAACCTCAGTCATTTTCCCAGGCCACAGGGTTCCAGAATCAAGCTTCAGTCATTTTCCCAGGCCAGAGGATTCCACAATCAAACCTCAGTCATATTCCCATGCCAGAGGGTTCCACAATCAAACCGATGTCATGTTCGCAGGCCACAGGTTTCGAGAATCAAATCGATGTCATGTTTCCAGGTCACAGGGTTCCACAACCTAACCGATGTCATATTCCCAGGCCACAGGGTTCCAAAATCAAGCCTTAGTCATTTCCCCAGGTGAGAGGGTTACACGACCAAACCGATGTCATATTCCCAGGCCACAGGGTTCCAGAATCAAGCCTCAGTCATTTTCCCAGGCCAGAGGGTTCCACAATAAAACCTCACTCATGCTCCCAGGCAACAGGGTTCCAAAATCAAACCTCAGTCATGTTCCGACACCACAGGGTTCCAGAATCAAACCTCACTCATGTTCCCAGGACACAGGCTTCCAGAATCAAACCTCAGTCATATTCCCAGGCCACAGGTTTCCAGAATCAATCCTCAGTCATGTTCCCAGGCCACAGGGTTCCACAATCAAACTTCAGTCATGTTCCCAGGGCACAGGGTTCCAGAATCAAACCTCAGTCATTACTCAGACCACTGGGTTTGAGAATCAAACCTCAGTTATGTTCCCAGGCCGCAGGGTTCCAGAATCAAACCTCAGTCATGTTCCCAGGCAACAGGGTTCCAGAATAAAACCTCAGTCATGTTCCCAGGCCACAGGTTTCCAAAATCAAACTTCAGTCATATTCCCAGGCCACAGGGTTCCAGAATCAAACCTCATTCATGATCCCAGGCCACAGGGTTCCACAATCAAATTGATGTCATGTTCCCAGGCCACAGGGTTCCACAATCAAACCTCCGTCATGTTCCCATGCCAGAGGGTTCCACAATCAAACCTCCGTCATGTTCCCATGCCAGAGGATTCCACAACCAAACCGATGTCATATTCCCAGGCCACAGGGATCCAGAATCAGACCTCAGTCATTTTCCCAGGTCAGAGGGTTCCACAACCAAACCGATGTCATATTCCCAGACCACAGGGTTCCGGAATCAAACCTCAGTCATGTTCCCAGGACACAGGGTTCCACAATCAAACCTCAGTCATGTTCCCAGGCCACAGGGTTCCACAATCAAACCTCAGTCATGATCCCAGGACACAGGGTTCCACAATCAAACCTCAGTCATGTTCCCAGGCCTCAGGGTTCCACAATCAAACCTCAGTCATGTTCCCAGGACACAAGGTTCCAGAATCAAATCTCAGTCATGTTCCCAGGTCTCAGGGTTCCACAATGAAACCTCAGTCATGTTCCCAAGCGACAGGGTTCCACAATCAAACCTCAGTCATGATCCAAGGCCACAGGGTTCCACAATCAAACCTTAGTCATTTTCCCAGGCCAGAGGGTTCCACAATCAAACCTCAGTCATGTTCCCATGCCAGAGGGTTCCACAATGAAACCGATGTCATGTTCCCAGGCCACAGGGTTCGAGAATCATATCGATGTCATGTTCCCAGGGCACAGGGTTGCACAACCAAACCGATGTCATATTCCCAGGCCACAGGGTTCCAGAATCAAGCCTCAGTCACTTTCCCAGGCCACAGGGTTCCACAGTAAAACCTCAGTCAGGTTCCCAGGGAACAAGGTTCCAGAATCAAACCTCAGTCATGTTCCCAGGCCACAGGGTACCACACTCAAATTGATGTCATATTCCCAGGCCATAGTGTTCCGAAATCAAACCGATGTCATATTCCCAGGCCACAAGATTCAAGAATGAAACCTCAGACATGTTACCATGTAAAAGGGTTCCAGAATTAAACCTCAGTCTTGTTCCCAGGACACAGGGTTCCACAGTCAAGCCTCAGTCATGTTCCCAGACCACAAGGTTGCATAATCAACCCTCAGTCATGACCCCAGGCCACAGGGTTCCAGAATCCAACCTCAGTCAAGTTCCGAGGCCACAGGGTTCCAGAATCAAACCTCACTTATGTTCCCAGGCCACGGGGTTCCAGAATCAAACCTTATTCATTTTCCCAGGCCAGAGTGTTCCACAGTAAAACCTCAGTCATGTTCCCATGCCAGAGGGTTCCACAATGAAACCGATGTCATGTTCCCAGGCCACAGGCTTCCAGAATCAAACCTCAGTCATGTTCCCAGGCAACAGGGTTCCAGAATCAATCCTCAGACATGTTCCCAGGCCACAGGGTTCCAGAATCAAACCTCAGTTATGTTCCCAGGGCACAGGGTTCCAGAATCAAACCTCAGTCTTTTTCTCAAGCCACTGGGTTCGAGAATCAAACCTCAGTCATGTTCCCAGGCCGAAGGGTTCCAGAATCAAATCTGAGTAATGTTCCCAGGCAACAGGGTTCCAAAATCAAACCTCAGTTATGTTCCTCCACCAGAAGGTTCCGAAATCAAACCTCACTCATATTCCCAGGCCACAGGCTTCCAGAATCAAACCTAAGTCATTTTCCCAGGACACAGGGTCCCACAATCAAACCTCAGTCCTGTTCCCAGGCCACAGGGTTACACAATCAAACCTCTATCATGTTCCCAGGCCACAGGGTTCCACAATCAAATTGATGTCATATTCCCAGGCCACAGGATTCCAGAACCAAACCGATGTCATGTTCCCATGACACAAGGTTCCAGAATCAAACCTCAGACATGTTCCCAGGCGACAGGTTTCCAGAATCAAACCTCAGTCATGTTCCCAGGCCACAGGGTTCCAAAATCAAACCTCAGTCAAGTTCCAAGGCCACAGGGTTCCAGAATCAAACCTCAGTCATGTTCCCAGGCAACAGGGTTCCAGAATCAAACCTCAGTCATGTTCCCAGGCAACAGGGTTCCAGAATAAAACCTCAGTCATAATCCCAGGCCACAGGGTTACAGAATCAGGCGTCAGTCATTTTCCCAGGCCAGAGGGTGCCACAGTAAAACCTCAGTCACGTTCCCAGACAACAGGGTTCCAAAATCAAACCTGAGTCATGCTCCAACACCACAGGGTTCCAAAATCAAACCTCACTTATGTTCCCAGGCCACGGGGTTCCAGAATCAAACCTTATCCATGTTCCCATGCCACAGGCTTCCAGAATCAAACCTCAGTAATGTTCTCAGGCCACAGGGTTCCAGAATCAAACCTCAGTCATGTTCCCAGGACACAGGGTTCCAGAATCAAACCTCAGTCATGTTCCCAGGCCACAGGGTTCCAGAATCCAACCTCAGTCAAGTTCCGAGGACACAGGGTTCCAGAATCAAACCTCACTTATGTTCCCAGGCCACGGGGTTCCAGAATCAAACCTCAGTAATGTTCCCAGGCCACAGGGTTCGAGAATCAAACCTCAGTCATGTTCCCAGGCCACAGGGTTCCAGAATCAAACCTCAGTCATGTTCCCAGGACACAGGGTTTCACAATCAAACCTCAGTCATGTTCCCAGATCACAGGGTTCCACAATCAAACCTCAGTCATGATCCTATGCCAGAGGTTTCCACCATCAAACCTCAGTCATCTTCCCAGCCAGAGGGTTCCACAATCAAACCTCAGTCATGTTCCCAGGGCACAGGATTCCACAACCAAACCGTTGTTATGTTCCCAGGCCACAGGGTTCCAGAATCAAACCTCAGTAAAGTTCCCAGGCCACAAGTTTCCAGAATCAAACCTCAGTAATGTTCCAAGGCCACAAGTTTGCAGAATCAAACCTTAGTAATGTTCCCAGGCCACAAGGTTCTAGAATCAAACCTCAGATATGTTCCCAGGACACAGGGTTCCACAATCAAATTGATGTCATGTTCCCAGGCCACAGGGTTCCACAATCAAATTGATGTCATATTCCCAGGCCACAGGGTTCCAGAACCAAACCGATGTCATGTTTCCAGGACACAAGGTTCCAGAATCAAACCTCAGACATGTTCCCAGGTAACAGGGTTCCAGAATCAAACCTCAGACATCGTCCCACGCCACAAGGTTCCAGAATTAAACCTCACTCATATTCCCAGGCCACAGGGTTCCAAAATCGAACCTCCGTCATGTTTCCAGTATACAGCGTTCCACAATCCAACCTCAGTCATGATCCCAGGCCACAGGGTTCCACAATCAATCCTCAGACATATTCCCAGGCCACAGTGTTCCACAATCAAATTGATGTCATGTTCCCAGGCCACAGAGTTCCACAATCAAACCTCAGTCATGTTCCCATGCCAGAGGGTTCCACAATCAATCCGATGTCATGTTCCTAGGCCACAGGGTTCGAGAATCAAATCGATGTCATGTTCCCACGGCACAGGGTTCCACCACCAAACCGATGTCATATTCCCAAGCCACAGGGTTCCAGAATGAAGCCTCAGTCATTTTCCCAGGACAGAGGGTTCCACAACCAAACCGATGTCATATTCCCAGGCCACAGGGTTCCAGAATCAAACCTCAGTCATGTTCCCAGGCCACAGGATTCCAGAATCAAACCTCAGACATCTTCCCACGCCACAAGGTTTCAGAATTAAACTTCAGTCATGTTCCCTGGCCACACGGTTCCAGAATCAAACCTCCGTCATGTTTCCAGGATAGAGCGTTCCACAATCAAACCTCAGTCATGATCCCAGGCCACAGGGTTCCACAATCAAACCTCAGTCATGTTCCCATGCCAGAGGGTTCCACAATCAAACCGATGTCATGTTCCCTTGCCACAGGGTTCGAGAATCAAATCGAAGTCATGTTCCCAGGGCACAGGGTTCCACAACTAAACCGATGTCATATTCCCAGGCCACAGGGTTCCAAAATCAAGCCTCAGTTATTTTCCCAGGTCAGAGGGTTCCACAACCAAACCGATGTCACTTTCCCAGGCCACAGGGTTCCACAGTAAAACCTCAGTCAGGTTCCCAGGGAACAAGGTTCCAGAATCAAACCTCAGTCATGTTCCCAGGCCACAGGGTACCACACTCAAATTGATGTCATATTCCCAGGCCATAGTGTTCCGGAATCAAACCGATGTCATATTCCCAGGCCACAAGATTCAAGAATCAAACCTCAGACATGTTACCATGTAAAAGGGTTCCAGAATTAAACCTCAGTCTTGTTCCCAGGACACAGGGTTCGAGAATCAAATCGATGTCATGTTCCCAGGTCACAGGGTTCCACAACCTAACCGATGTCATATTCCCAGGCCACAGGGTTCCAAAATCAAGCCTTAGTCATTTCCCCAGGTGAGAGGGTTACACGACCAAACCGATGTCATATTCCCAGGCCACAGGGTTCCAGAATCAAGCCTCAGTCATTTTCCCAGGCCAGAGGGTTCCACAGTAAAACCTCACTCATGCTCCCAGGCAACAGGGTTCCAAAATCAAACCTCAGTCATGTTCCGACACCACAGGGTTCCAGAATCAAACCTCACTCATGTTCCCAGGACACAGGCTTCCAGAATCAAACCTCAGTCATATTCCCAGGCCACAGGTTTCCAGAATCAATCCTCAGTCATGTTCCCAGGCCACAGGGTTCCACAATCAAACCTCAGTCATGTTCCCAGGGCACAGGGTTCCAGAATCAAACCTCAGTCATTACTCAGGCCACTGGGTTTGAGAATCAAACCTCAGTTATGTTCCCAGGCCGCAGGATTCCAGAATCAAACCTCAGTCATGTTCCCAGGCAACAGGGTTCCAGAATAAAACCTCAGTCATGTTCCCAGGCCACAGGTTTCCAAAATCAAACTTCAGTCATATTCCCAGGCCACAGGGTTCCAGAATCAAACCTCATTCATGATCCCAGGCCACAGGGTTCCACAATCAAATTGATGTCATGTTCCCAGGCCACAGGGTTCCACAATCAAACCTCCGTCATGTTCCCATGCCAGAGGGTTCCACAATCAAACCTCCGTCATGTTCCCATGCCAGAGGGTTCCACAACCAAACCGATGTCATATTCCCAGGCCACAGGGTTCCAGAATCAGACCTCAGTCATTTTCCCAGGTCAGAGGGTTCCACAACCAAACCGATGTCATATTCCCAGACCACAGGGTTCCGGAATCAAACCTCAGTCATGTTCCCAGGACACAGGGTTCCACAATCAAACCTCAGTCATGATCCCAGGACACAGGGTTCCACAATCAAACCTCAGTCATGTTCCCAGGCCACAGGGTTCCACAATCAAACCTCAGTCATGTTCCCAGGACACAAGGTTCCAGAATCAAATCTCAGTCATGTTCCCAGGTCTCAGGGTTCCACAATGAAACCTCAGTCATGTTCCCAAGCGACAGGGTTCCACAATCAAACCTCAGTCATGATCCAAGGCCACAGGGTTCCACAATCAAACCTTAGTCATTTTCCCAGGCCAGAGGGTTCCACAATCAAACCTCAGTCATGTTCCCATGCCAGAGGGTTCCACAATCAAACCAATGTCATGTTCCGAGGACACAGGGTTCGAGAATCATATCGATGTCATGCTCCCAGGGCACAGGGTTGCACAACCAAACCGATGTCATATTCCCAGGCCACAGGGTTCCAGGGTCAAGCCTCAGTCATTTTCCCAGGTCAGAGGGTTCCACAACCAAACCGATGTCATATTCCCAGGCCACAGGGTTCCAGAATCAAGCCTCAGTCACTTTCCCAGGCCAGAGGGTTCCACAGTAAAACCTCAGTCAGGTTCCCAGGGAACAAGGTTCCAGAATCAAACCTCAGTCATGTTCCCAGGCCACAGGGTTACAGAATCAGGCGTCAGTCATTTTCCCAGGCCAGAGGGTGCCACAGTATAACCTCAGTCATGTTCCCAGACAACAGGGTTCCAAAATCAAACCTGAGACATGTTCCAATACCACAGGGTTCCAGAATCAAACCTCACTTATGTTCCCAGGCCACGGGGTTTCAGAATCAAACCTCAGTCATGTTCCCATGCCACGGGGTTCCAGAATCAAACCTTATTCATGTTCCTATGCCACAGGCTTCCAGAATCAAACCTCAGTAATGTTCCCAGGCCGCAGGGTTCCAGAATCAAACCTCAGTCATGTTCCCAGGCCACAGGCTTCCAGAATCAAACCTCAGTCATGTTCCCAGGCAACAGGGTTCCAGAATCAAACCTCAGACATGTTCCCAGGCCACAGGGTTCCAGATTCAAACCTCAGTCATTTTCCCAGGCCACAGGGTTCCAGAATCAAGCTTCAGTCATTTTCCCAGGCCAGAGGATTCCACAATCAAACCTCAGTCATATTCCCATGCCAGAGGGTTCCACAATCAAACCGATGTCATGTTCGCAGGCCACAGGGTTCGAGAATCAAATCGATGTCATGTTTCCAGGTCACAGCGTTCCACAACCTAACCGATGTCATATTCCCAGGCCACAGGGTTCCAAAATCAAGCCTTAGTCATTTCCCCAGGTGAGAGGGTTACACGACCAAACCGATGTCATATTCCCAGGCCACAGGGTTCCAGAATCAAACCGCAGTCATTTTCTCAAGCCACTGGGTTCGAGAATCAAACCGCAGTCATGTTCCCAGGCCGGAGGGTTCCTGATTCAAACCTCTGTCATGTTCCCAAGCCACAAGGTTCCAGAATCAAACCTCAGTCATATTCCCAGGCTACAGGGTTCCAGAATCAAGTCTCAGTCATTTTCCCAGGCCACAGGGTTCCACAGTCAAACCTCAGTCATGTTCCCAAGCCACAGGGTTCCAGAATCAAACCTCAGTCATATTCCCAGGCCACAGGCTTCCATAATCAAACCTCAGTCATTTTCCCAGGACACAGGGTCCCACAATAAAACCTCAGTCATATTCCCAGGCCACAGGGTTCCACAATCAAACCTCACTCATGTTCCCAGGCCCCAGGGTTCCACAATCAAATTGATGTCATATTCCCAGACCACAGGGTTCCAGAACCAAACCGATGTCATGTTCCCAGGACACAAGTTTCCAGAATCAAACCTCAGTCATGATCCCAGGCCACAGGGTTCCACAATCAAATTGATGTAATGTTCCCAGGCCACAGGGTTCCACAATCAAACCTCAGTCATGTTCCCAGGCCACAGGGTTCCAGAATCAAACCTCAGTCATGTTCCCAGGACACAGGGTTTCACAATCAAACCTCAGTCATGTTCCCAGGCCACAGGGTTCCACAATCAAACCTCAGTCATGTTCCCAGGACACAAGGTTCCAGAATCAAATCTCAGTCATGTTCCCAGGTCTCAGGGTTCCACAATGAAACCTCAGTCATGTTCCCAAGCGACAGGGTTCCACAATCAAACCTCAGTCATGATCCAAGGCCACAGGGTTCCACAATCAAACCTTAGTCATTTTCCCAGGCCAGAGGGTTCCACAATCAAACCTCAGTCATGTTCCCATGCCAGAGGGTTCGAGAATCATATCGATGTCATGTTCCCAGGGCACAGGGTTGCACAACCAAACCGATGTCATATTCCCAGGCCACAGGGTTCCAGAATCAAGCCTCAGTCACTTTCCCAGGCCACAGGGTTCCACAGTAAAACCTCAGTCAGGTTCCCAGGGAACAAGGTTCCAGAATCAAACCTCAGTCATGTTCCCAGGCCACAGGGTACCACACTCAAATTGATGTCATATTCCCAGGCCATAGTGTTCCGGAATCAAACCGATGTCATATTCCCAGGCCACAAGATTCAAGAATCAAACCTCAGACATGTTACCATGTAAAAGGGTTCCAGAATTAAACCTCAGTCTTGTTCCCAGGACACAGGGTTCCACAGTCAAGCCTCAGTCATGTTCCCAGACCACAAGGTTGCATAATCAACCCTCAGTCATGACCCCAGGCCACAGGGTTCCAGAATCCAACCTCAGTCAAGTTCCGAGGCCACAGGGTTCCAGAATCAAACCTCACTTATGTTCCCAGGCCACGGGGTTCCAGAATCAAACCTTATTCATTTTCCCAGGCCAGAGTGTTCCACAGTAAAACCTCAGTCATGTTCCCATGCCAGAGGGTTCCACAATGAAACCTCAGTCATGTTCCCAGGCCACAGGCTTCCAGAATCAAACCTCAGTCATGTTCCCAGGCAACAGGGTTCCAGAATCAATCCTCAGACATGTTCCCAGGCCACAGGGTTCCAGAATCAAACCTCAGTTATGTTCCCAGGGCACAGGGTTCCAGAATCAAACCTCAGTCTTTTTCTCAAGCCACTGGGTTCGAGAATCAAACCTCAGTCATGTTCCCAGGCCGAAGGGTTCCAGAATCAAATCTGAGTAATGTTCCCAGGCAACAGGGTTCCAAAATCAAACCTCAGTTATGTTCCTCCACCAGAAGGTTCCGAAATCAAACCTCACTCATATTCCCAGGCCACAGGCTTCCAGAATCAAACCTAAGTCATTTTCCCAGGACACAGGGTCCCACAATCAAACCTCAGTCCTGTTCCCAGGCCACAGGGTTACACAATCAAACCTCTATCATGTTCCCAGGCCACAGGGTTCCACAATCAAATTGATGTCATATTCCCAGGCCACAGGATTCCAGAACCAAACCGATGTCATGTTCCCATGACACAAGGTTCCAGAATCAAACCTCAGACATGTTCCCAGGCGACAGGTTTCCAGAATCAAACCTCAGTCATGTTCCCAGGCCACAGGGTTCCAAAATCAAACCTCAGTCAAGTTCCAAGGCCACAGGGTTCCAGAATCAAACCTCAGTCATGTTCCCAGGCAACAGGGTTCCAGAATCAAACCTCAGTCATGTTCCCAGGCAACAGGGTTCCAGAATAAAACCTCAGTCATAATCCCAGGCCACAGGGTTACAGAATCAGGCGTCAGTCATTTTCCCAGGCCAGAGGGTGCCACAGTAAAACCTCAGTCACGTTCCCAGACAACAGGGTTCCAAAATCAAACCTGAGTCATGCTCCAACACCACAGGGTTCCAGAATCAAACCTCACTTATGTTCCCAGGCCACGGGGTTCCAGAATCAAACCTTATTCATGTTCCCATGCCACAGGCTTCCAGAATCAAACCTCAGTAATGTTCTCAGGCCACAGGGTTCCAGAATCAAACCTCAGTCATGTTCCTAGGACACAGGGTTCCAGAATCAAACCTCAGTCATGTTCCCAGGCCACAGGGTTCCAGAATCCAACCTCAGTCAAGTTCCGAGGACACAGGGTTCCAGAATCAAACCTCACTTATGTTCCCAGGCCACGGGGTTCCAGAATCAAACCTCAGTAATGTTCCCAGGCCACAGGGTTCGAGAATCAAACCTCAGTCATGTTCCCAGGCCACAGGGTTCCAGAATCAAACCTCAGTCATGTTCCCAGGACACAGGGTTTCACAATCAAACCTCAGTCATGTTCCCAGATCACAGGGTTCCACAATCAAACCTCAGTCATGATCCTATGCCAGAGGTTTCCACCATCAAACCTCAGTCATCTTCCCAGCCAGAGGGTTCCACAATCAAACCTCAGTCATGTTCCCAGGGCACAGGATTCCACAACCAAACCGTTGTTATGTTCCCAGGCCACAGGGTTCCAGAATCAAACCTCAGTAAAGTTCCCAGGCCACAAGTTTCCAGAATCAAACCTCAGTAATGTTCCAAGGCCACAAGTTTGCAGAATCAAACCTTAGTAATGTTCCCAGGCCACAAGGTTCTAGAATCAAACCTCAGATATGTTCCCAGGACACAGGGTTCCACAATCAAATTGATGTCATGTTCCCAGGCCACAGGGTTCCACAATCAAATTGATGTCATATTCCCAGGCCACAGGGTTCCAGAACCAAACCGATGTCATGTTTCCAGGACACAAGGTTCCAGAATCAAACCTCAGACATGTTCCCAGGTAACAGGGTTCCAGAATCAAACCTCAGACATCGTCCCACGCCACAAGGTTCCAGAATTAAACCTCACTCATATTCCCAGGCCACAGGGTTCCAAAATCGAACCTCCGTCATGTTTCCAGTATACAGCGTTCCACAATCCAACCTCAGTCATGATCCCAGGCCACAGGGTTCCACAATCAATCCTCAGACATATTCCCAGGCCACAGTGTTCCACAATCAAATTGATGTCATGTTCCCAGGCCACAGAGTTCCACAATCAAACCTCAGTCATGTTCCCATGCCAGAGGGTTCCACAATCAATCCGATGTCATGTTCCTAGGCCACAGGGTTCGAGAATCAAATCGATGTCATGTTCCCACGGCACAGGGTTCCACCACCAAACCGATGTCATATTCCCAAGCCACAGGGTTCCAGAATGAAGCCTCAGTCATTTTCCCAGGACAGAGGGTTCCACAACCAAACCGATGTCATATTCCCAGGCCACAGGGTTCCAGAATCAAACCTCAGTCATGTTCCCAGGCCACAGGATTCCAGAATCAAACCTCAGACATCTTCCCACGCCACAAGGTTTCAGAATTAAACTTCAGTCATGTTCCCTGGCCACACGGTTCCAGAATCAAACCTCCGTCATGTTTCCAGGATAGAGCGTTCCACAATCAAACCTCAGTCATGATCCCAGGCCACAGGGTTCCACAATCAAACCTCAGTCATGTTCCCATGCCAGAGGGTTCCACAATCAAACCGATGTCATGTTCCCTTGCCACAGGGTTCGAGAATCAAATCGAAGTCATGTTCCCAGGGCACAGGGTTCCACAACTAAACCGATGTCATATTCCCAGGCCACAGGGTTCCAAAATCAAGCCTCAGTTATTTTCCCAGGTCAGAGGGTTCCACAACCAAACCGATGTCACTTTCCCAGGCCACAGGGTTCCACAGTAAAACCTCAGTCAGGTTCCCAGGGAACAAGGTTCCAGAATCAAACCTCAGTCATGTTCCCAGGCCACAGGGTACCACACTCAAATTGATGTCATATTCCCAGGCCATAGTGTTCCGGAATCAAACCGATGTCATATTCCCAGGCCACAAGATTCAAGAATCAAACCTCAGACATGTTACCATGTAAAAGGGTTCCAGAATTAAACCTCAGTCTTGTTCCCAGGACACAGGGTTCGAGAATCAAATCGATGTCATGTTCCCAGGTCACAGGGTTCCACAACCTAACCGATGTCATATTCCCAGGCCACAGGGTTCCAAAATCAAGCCTTAGTCATTTCCCCAGGTGAGAGGGTTACACGACCAAACCGATGTCATATTCCCAGGCCACAGGGTTCCAGAATCAAGCCTCAGTCATTTTCCCAGGCCAGAGGGTTCCACAGTAAAACCTCACTCATGCTCCCAGGCAACAGGGTTCCAAAATCAAACCTCAGTCATGTTCCGACACCACAGGGTTCCAGAATCAAACCTCACTCATGTTCCCAGGACACAGGCTTCCAGAATCAAACCTCAGTCATATTCCCAGGCCACAGGTTTCCAGAATCAATCCTCAGTCATGTTCCCAGGCCACAGGGTTCCACAATCAAACCTCAGTCATGTTCCCAGGGCACAGGGTTCCAGAATCAAACCTCAGTCATTACTCAGGCCACTGGGTTTGAGAATCAAACCTCAGTTATGTTCCCAGGCCGCAGGATTCCAGAATCAAACCTCAGTCATGTTCCCAGGCAACAGGGTTCCAGAATAAAACCTCAGTCATGTTCCCAGGCCACAGGTTTCCAAAATCAAACTTCAGTCATATTCCCAGGCCACAGGGTTCCAGAATCAAACCTCATTCATGATCCCAGGCCACAGGGTTCCACAATCAAATTGATGTCATGTTCCCAGGCCACAGGGTTCCACAATCAAACCTCCGTCATGTTCCCATGCCAGAGGGTTCCACAATCAAACCTCCGTCATGTTCCCATGCCAGAGGGTTCCACAACCAAACCGATGTCATATTCCCAGGCCACAGGGTTCCAGAATCAGACCTCAGTCATTTTCCCAGGTCAGAGGGTTCCACAACCAAACCGATGTCATATTCCCAGACCACAGGGTTCCGGAATCAAACCTCAGTCATGTTCCCAGGACACAGGGTTCCACAATCAAACCTCAGTCATGATCCCAGGACACAGGGTTCCACAATCAAACCTCAGTCATGTTCCCAGGCCACAGGGTTCCACAATCAAACCTCAGTCATGTTCCCAGGACACAAGGTTCCAGAATCAAATCTCAGTCATGTTCCCAGGTCTCAGGGTTCCACAATGAAACCTCAGTCATGTTCCCAAGCGACAGGGTTCCACAATCAAACCTCAGTCATGATCCAAGGCCACAGGGTTCCACAATCAAACCTTAGTCATTTTCCCAGGCCAGAGGGTTCCACAATCAAACCTCAGTCATGTTCCCATGCCAGAGGGTTCCACAATCAAACCAATGTCATGTTCCGAGGACACAGGGTTCGAGAATCATATCGATGTCATGCTCCCAGGGCACAGGGTTGCACAACCAAACCGATGTCATATTCCCAGGCCACAGGGTTCCAGGGTCAAGCCTCAGTCATTTTCCCAGGTCAGAGGGTTCCACAACCAAACCGATGTCATATTCCCAGGCCACAGGGTTCCAGAATCAAGCCTCAGTCACTTTCCCAGGCCAGAGGGTTCCACAGTAAAACCTCAGTCAGGTTCCCAGGGAACAAGGTTCCAGAATCAAACCTCAGTCATGTTCCCAGGCCACAGGGTTACAGAATCAGGCGTCAGTCATTTTCCCAGGCCAGAGGGTGCCACAGTATAACCTCAGTCATGTTCCCAGACAACAGGGTTCCAAAATCAAACCTGAGACATGTTCCAATACCACAGGTTTCCAGAATCAAACCTCACTTATGTTCCCAGGCCACGGGGTTTCAGAATCAAACCTCAGTCATGTTCCCATGCCACGGGGTTCCAGAATCAAACCTTATTCATGTTCCTATGCCACAGGCTTCCAGAATCAAACCTCAGTAATGTTCCCAGGCCGCAGGGTTCCAGAATCAAACCTCAGTCATGTTCCCAGGCCACAGGCTTCCAGAATCAAACCTCAGTCATGTTCCCAGGCAACAGGGTTCCAGAATCAAACCTCAGACATGTTCCCAGGCCACAGGGTTCCAGATTCAAACCTCAGTCATTTTCCCAGGCCACAGGGTTCCAGAATCAAGCTTCAGTCATTTTCCCAGGCCAGAGGATTCCACAATCAAACCTCAGTCATATTCCCATGCCAGAGGGTTCCACAATCAAACCGATGTCATGTTCGCAGGCCACAGGGTTCGAGAATCAAATCGATGTCATGTTTCCAGGTCACAGGGTTCCACAACCTAACCGATGTCATATTCCCAGGCCACAGGGTTCCAAAATCAAGCCTTAGTCATTTCCCCAGGTGAGAGGGTTACACGACCAAACCGATGTCATATTCCCAGGCCACAGGGTTCCAGAATCAAACCGCAGTCATTTTCTCAAGCCACTGGGTTCGAGAATCAAACCGCAGTCATGTTCCCAGGCCGGAGGGTTCCTGATTCAAACCTCTGTCATGTTCCCAAGCCACAAGGTTCCAGAATCAAACCTCAGTCATATTCCCAGGCTACAGGGTTCCAGAATCAAGTCTCAGTCATTTTCCCAGGCCACAGGGTTCCACAGTCAAACCTCAGTCATGTTCCCAAGCCACAGGGTTCCAGAATCAAACCTCAGTCATATTCCCAGGCCACAGGCTTCCATAATCAAACCTCAGTCATTTTCCCAGGACACAGGGTCCCACAATAAAACCTCAGTCATATTCCCAGGCCACAGGGTTCCACAATCAAACCTCACTCATGTTCCCAGGCCCCAGGGTTCCACAATCAAATTGATGTCATATTCCCAGACCACAGGGTTCCAGAACCAAACCGATGTCATGTTCCCAGGACACAAGTTTCCAGAATCAAACCTCAGTCATGATCCCAGGCCACAGGGTTCCACAATCAAATTGATGTAATGTTCCCAGGCCACAGGGTTCCACAATCAAACCTCAGTCATGTTCCCAGGCCACAGGGTTCCAGAATCAAACCTCAGTCATGTTCCCAGGACACAGGGTTTCACAATCAAACCTCAGTCATGTTCCCAGGCCACAGGGTTCCACAATCAAACCTCAGTCATGTTCCCAGGACACAAGGTTCCAGAATCAAATCTCAGTCATGTTCCCAGGTCTCAGGGTTCCACAATGAAACCTCAGTCATGTTCCCAAGCGACAGGGTTCCACAATCAAACCTCAGTCATGATCCAAGGCCACAGGGTTCCACAATCAAACCTTAGTCATTTTCCCAGGCCAGAGGGTTCCACAATCAAACCTCAGTCATGTTCCCATGCCAGAGGGTTCGAGAATCATATCGATGTCATGTTCCCAGGGCACAGGGTTGCACAACCAAACCGATGTCATATTCCCAGGCCACAGGGTTCCAGAATCAAGCCTCAGTCACTTTCCCAGGCCACAGGGTTCCACAGTAAAACCTCAGTCAGGTTCCCAGGGAACAAGGTTCCAGAATCAAACCTCAGTCATGTTCCCAGGCCACAGGGTACCACACTCAAATTGATGTCATATTCCCAGGCCATAGTGTTCCGGAATCAAACCGATGTCATATTCCCAGGCCACAAGATTCAAGAATCAAACCTCAGACATGTTACCATGTAAAAGGGTTCCAGAATTAAACCTCAGTCTTGTTCCCAGGACACAGGGTTCCACAGTCAAGCCTCAGTCATGTTCCCAGACCACAAGGTTGCATAATCAACCCTCAGTCATGACCCCAGGCCACAGGGTTCCAGAATCCAACCTCAGTCAAGTTCCGAGGCCACAGGGTTCCAGAATCAAACCTCACTTATGTTCCCAGGCCACGGGGTTCCAGAATCAAACCTTATTCATTTTCCCAGGCCAGAGTGTTCCACAGTAAAACCTCAGTCATGTTCCCATGCCAGAGGGTTCCACAATGAAACCTCAGTCATGTTCCCAGGCCACAGGCTTCCAGAATCAAACCTCAGTCATGTTCCCAGGCAACAGGGTTCCAGAATCAATCCTCAGACATGTTCCCAGGCCACAGGGTTCCAGAATCAAACCTCAGTTATGTTCCCAGGGCACAGGGTTCCAGAATCAAACCTCAGTCTTTTTCTCAAGCCACTGGGTTCGAGAATCAAACCTCAGTCATGTTCCCAGGCCGAAGGGTTCCAGAATCAAATCTGAGTAATGTTCCCAGGCAACAGGGTTCCAAAATCAAACCTCAGTTATGTTCCTCCACCAGAAGGTTCCGAAATCAAACCTCACTCATATTCCCAGGCCACAGGCTTCCAGAATCAAACCTAAGTCATTTTCCCAGGACACAGGGTCCCACAATCAAACCTCAGTCCTGTTCCCAGGCCACAGGGTTACACAATCAAACCTCTATCATGTTCCCAGGCCACAGGGTTCCACAATCAAATTGATGTCATATTCCCAGGCCACAGGATTCCAGAACCAAACCGATGTCATGTTCCCATGACACAAGGTTCCAGAATCAAACCTCAGACATGTTCCCAGGCGACAGGTTTCCAGAATCAAACCTCAGTCATGTTCCCAGGCCACAGGGTTCCAAAATCAAACCTCAGTCAAGTTCCAAGGCCACAGGGTTCCAGAATCAAACCTCAGTCATGTTCCCAGGCAACAGGGTTCCAGAATCAAACCTCAGTCATGTTCCCAGGCAACAGGGTTCCAGAATAAAACCTCAGTCATAATCCCAGGCCACAGGGTTACAGAATCAGGCGTCAGTCATTTTCCCAGGCCAGAGGGTGCCACAGTAAAACCTCAGTCACGTTCCCAGACAACAGGGTTCCAAAATCAAACCTGAGTCATGCTCCAACACCACAGGGTTCCAGAATCAAACCTCACTTATGTTCCCAGGCCACGGGGTTCCAGAATCAAACCTTATTCATGTTCCCATGCCACAGGCTTCCAGAATCAAACCTCAGTAATGTTCTCAGGCCACAGGGTTCCAGAATCAAACCTCAGTCATGTTCCTAGGACACAGGGTTCCAGAATCAAACCTCAGTCATGTTCCCAGGCCACAGGGTTCCAGAATCCAACCTCAGTCAAGTTCCGAGGACACAGGGTTCCAGAATCAAACCTCACTTATGTTCCCAGGCCACGGGGTTCCAGAATCAAACCTCAGTAATGTTCCCAGGCCACAGGGTTCGAGAATCAAACCTCAGTCATGTTCCCAGGCCACAGGGTTCCAGAATCAAACCTCAGTCATGTTCCCAGGACACAGGGTTTCACAATCAAACCTCAGTCATGTTCCCAGATCACAGGGTTCCACAATCAAACCTCAGTCATGATCCTATGCCAGAGGTTTCCACCATCAAACCTCAGTCATCTTCCCAGCCAGAGGGTTCCACAATCAAACCTCAGTCATGTTCCCAGGGCACAGGATTCCACAACCAAACCGTTGTTATGTTCCCAGGCCACAGGGTTCCAGAATCAAACCTCAGTAAAGTTCCCAGGCCACAAGTTTCCAGAATCAAACCTCAGTAATGTTCCAAGGCCACAAGTTTGCAGAATCAAACCTTAGTAATGTTCCCAGGCCACAAGGTTCTAGAATCAAACCTCAGATATGTTCCCAGGACACAGGGTTCCACAATCAAATTGATGTCATGTTCCCAGGCCACAGGGTTCCACAATCAAATTGATGTCATATTCCCAGGCCACAGGGTTCCAGAACCAAACCGATGTCATGTTTCCAGGACACAAGGTTCCAGAATCAAACCTCAGACATGTTCCCAGGTAACAGGGTTCCAGAATCAAACCTCAGACATCGTCCCACGCCACAAGGTTCCAGAATTAAACCTCACTCATATTCCCAGGCCACAGGGTTCCAAAATCGAACCTCCGTCATGTTTCCAGTATACAGCGTTCCACAATCCAACCTCAGTCATGATCCCAGGCCACAGGGTTCCACAATCAATCCTCAGACATATTCCCAGGCCACAGTGTTCCACAATCAAATTGATGTCATGTTCCCAGGCCACAGAGTTCCACAATCAAACCTCAGTCATGTTCCCATGCCAGAGGGTTCCACAATCAATCCGATGTCATGTTCCTAGGCCACAGGGTTCGAGAATCAAATCGATGTCATGTTCCCACGGCACAGGGTTCCACCACCAAACCGATGTCATATTCCCAAGCCACAGGGTTCCAGAATGAAGCCTCAGTCATTTTCCCAGGACAGAGGGTTCCACAACCAAACCGATGTCATATTCCCAGGCCACAGGGTTCCAGAATCAAACCTCAGTCATGTTCCCAGGCCACAGGATTCCAGAATCAAACCTCAGACATCTTCCCACGCCACAAGGTTTCAGAATTAAACTTCAGTCATGTTCCCTGGCCACACGGTTCCAGAATCAAACCTCCGTCATGTTTCCAGGATAGAGCGTTCCACAATCAAACCTCAGTCATGATCCCAGGCCACAGGGTTCCACAATCAAACCTCAGTCATGTTCCCATGCCAGAGGGTTCCACAATCAAACCGATGTCATGTTCCCTTGCCACAGGGTTCGAGAATCAAATCGAAGTCATGTTCCCAGGGCACAGGGTTCCACAACTAAACCGATGTCATATTCCCAGGCCACAGGGTTCCAAAATCAAGCCTCAGTTATTTTCCCAGGTCAGAGGGTTCCACAACCAAACCGATGTCACTTTCCCAGGCCACAGGGTTCCACAGTAAAACCTCAGTCAGGTTCCCAGGGAACAAGGTTCCAGAATCAAACCTCAGTCATGTTCCCAGGCCACAGGGTACCACACTCAAATTGATGTCATATTCCCAGGCCATAGTGTTCCGGAATCAAACCGATGTCATATTCCCAGGCCACAAGATTCAAGAATCAAACCTCAGACATGTTACCATGTAAAAGGGTTCCAGAATTAAACCTCAGTCTTGTTCCCAGGACACAAGGTTCGAGAATCAAATCGATGTCATGTTCCCAGGTCACAGGGTTCCACAACCTAACCGATGTCATATTCCCAGGCCACAGGGTTCCAAAATCAAGCCTTAGTCATTTCCCCAGGTGAGAGGGTTACACGACCAAACCGATGTCATATTCCCAGGCCACAGGGTTCCAGAATCAAGCCTCAGTCATTTTCCCAGGCCAGAGGGTTCCACAGTAAAACCTCACTCATGCTCCCAGGCAACAGGGTTCCAAAATCAAACCTCAGTCATGTTCCGACACCACAGGGTTCCAGAATCAAACCTCACTCATGTTCCCAGGACACAGGCTTCCAGAATCAAACCTCAGTCATATTCCCAGGCCACAGGTTTCCAGAATCAATCCTCAGTCATGTTCCCAGGCCACAGGGTTCCACAATCAAACCTCAGTCATGTTCCCAGGGCACAGGGTTCCAGAATCAAACCTCAGTCATTACTCAGGCCACTGGGTTTGAGAATCAAACCTCAGTTATGTTCCCAGGCCGCAGGATTCCAGAATCAAACCTCAGTCATGTTCCCAGGCAACAGGGTTCCAGAATAAAACCTCAGTCATGTTCCCAGGCCACAGGTTTCCAAAATCAAACTTCAGTCATATTCCCAGGCCACAGGGTTCCAGAATCAAACCTCATTCATGATCCCAGGCCACAGGGTTCCACAATCAAATTGATGTCATGTTCCCAGGCCACAGGGTTCCACAATCAAACCTCCGTCATGTTCCCATGCCAGAGGGTTCCACAATCAAACCTCCGTCATGTTCCCATGCCAGAGGGTTCCACAACCAAACCGATGTCATATTCCCAGGCCACAGGGTTCCAGAATCAGACCTCAGTCATTTTCCCAGGTCAGAGTGTTCCACAACCAAACCGATGTCATATTCCCAGACCACAGGGTTCCGGAATCAAACCTCAGTCATGTTCCCAGGCCACAGGGTTCCACAATCAAACCTCAGTCATGATCCCAGGACACAGGGTTCCACAATCAAACCTCAGTCATGTTCCCAGGCCACAGGGTTCCACAATCAAACCTCAGTCATGTTCCCAGGACACAAGGTTCCAGAATCAAATCTCAGTCATGTTCCCAGGTCTCAGGGTTCCACAATGAAACCTCAGTCATGTTCCCAAGCGACAGGGTTCCACAATCAAACCTCAGTCATGATCCAAGGCCACAGGGTTCCACAATCAAACCTTAGTCATTTTCCCAGGCCAGAGGGTTCCACAATCAAACCTCAGTCATGTTCCCATGCCAGAGGGTTCCACAATCAAACCGATGTCATGTTCCGAGGACACAGGGTTCGAGAATCATATCGATGTCATGCTCCCAGGGCACAGGGTTTCACAACCAAACCGATGTCATATTCCCAGGCCACAGGGTTCCAGGGTCAAGCCTCAGTCATTTTCCCAGGTCAGAGGGTTCCACAACCAAACCGATGTCATATTCCCAGGCCACAGGGTTCCAGAATCAAGCCTCAGTCACTTTCCCAGGCCAGAGGGTTCCACAGTAAAACCTCAGTCAGGTTCCCAGGGAACAAGGTTCCAGAATCAAACCTCAGTCATGTTCCCAGGCCACAGGGTTACAGAATCAGGCGTCAGTCATTTTCCCAGGCCAGAGGGTGCCACAGTATAACCTCAGTCATGTTCCCAGACAACAGGGTTCCAAAATCAAACCTGAGACATGTTCCAATACCACAGGGTTCCAGAATCAAACCTCACTTATGTTCCCAGGCCACAGGGTTTCAGAATCAAACCTCAGTCATGTTCCCATGCCACGGGGTTCCAGAATCAAACCTTATTCATGTTCCTATGCCACAGGCTTCCAGAATCAAACCTCAGTAATGTTCCCAGGCCGCAGGGTTCCAGAATCAAACCTCAGTCATGTTCCCAGGCCACAGGCTTCCAGAATCAAACCTCAGTCATGTTCCCAGGCAACAGGGTTCCAGAATCAAACCTCAGACATGTTCCCAGGCCACAGGGTTCCAGATTCAAACCTCAGTCATTTTCCCAGGCCACAGGGTTCCAGAATCAAGCTTCAGTCATTTTCCCAGGCCAGAGGATTCCACAATCAAACCTCAGTCATATTCCCATGCCAGAGGGTTCCACAATCAAACCGATGTCATGTTCGCAGGCCACAGGGTTCGAGAATCAAATCGATGTCATGTTTCCAGGTCACAGGGTTCCACAACCTAACCGATGTCATATTCCCAGGCCACAGGGTTCCAAAATCAAGCCTTAGTCATTTCCCCAGGTGAGAGGGTTACACGACCAAACCGATGTCATATTCCCAGGCCACAGGGTTCCAGAATCAAACCGCAGTCATTTTCTCAAGCCACTGGGTTCGAGAATCAAACCGCAGTCATGTTCCCAGGCCGGAGGGTTCCTGATTCAAACCTCTGTCATGTTCCCAAGCCACAAGGTTCCAGAATCAAACCTCAGTCATATTCCCAGGCTACAGGGTTCCAGAATCAAGTCTCAGTCATTTTCCCAGGCCACAGGGTTCCACAGTCAAACCTCAGTCATGTTCCCAAGCCACAGGGTTCCAGAATCAAACCTCAGTCATATTCCCAGGCCACAGGCTTCCATAATCAAACCTCAGTCATTTTCCCAGGACACAGGGTCCCACAATAAAACCTCAGTCATATTCCCAGGCCACAGGGTTCCACAATCAAACCTCACTCATGTTCCCAGGCCCCAGGGTTCCACAATCAAATTGATGTCATATTCCCAGACCACAGGGTTCCAGAACCAAACCGATGTCATGTTCCCAGGACACAAGTTTCCAGAATCAAACCTAAGTCATGATCCCAGGCCACAGGGTTCCACAATCAAATTGATGTAATGTTCCCAGGCCACAGGGTTCCACAATCAAACCTCAGTCATGTTCCCATGCCAGAGGGTTCCACAATCAAACCGATGTCATGTTTCCAGGCCACAGGGTTCGAGAATCAAATCGATGTCATATTCCCAGGGCACAGGGTTCCACAACCAAACCGATGTCATATTCCTAGGCCACAGGGTTCCAGAATCAAGCCTCAGTCATTTTCCCAGGCCAGAGTGTTCCGCAGTAAAACCTCAGTCATGTTCCCATGCCAGAGGGTTCCACAATGAAACCGATGTCATGTTCCCAGGCCACAGGCTTCCAGAATCAAACCTCAGTCATGTTCCCAGGCCACAGGGTTCCAGAATCAAACCTCAGTCATGTTCCCAGGCCACAGGCTTCCAGAATCAAACCTCAGTCATGTTCCGACACCACAGGGTTCAAGAATCAAACCTCACACATGTTCCCAGTCCACAGGCTTCCAGAATCAAACCTCAGTAATGTTCCCAGGCCACAGGGTTCCAAAATCAAACCTCAGTCATGTTCCTAGGCCACAGGGTTCCAGAATCAAACCTCAGTCATGTTCCCAAGCCACAGGGTTCCAGAATCAAACCTCAGACATCTTCCCATGCCACAAGGTTTCAGAATTAAACTTCAGTCATATTCCCTGGCCACACGGTTCCAGAATCAAACCTCCGTCATGTTTCCAGGATAGAGCGTTCCACAATCAAACCTCAGTCATGATCCCAGGCCACAGGGTTCCAGAATCAAGCCTCAGTCATTTTCCCAGGCCAGAGTGTTCCGCAGTAAAACCTCAGTCATGTTCCCATGCCAGAGGTTTCCACAATCAAACCGATGTCATGTTCCCAGGCCACAGGGTTCGAGAATCAAATCGATGTCATGTTTCCAGGTCACAGGGTTCCACAACCTAACCGATGTCATATTCCCAGGCCACAGGGTTCCAAAATCAAGCCTTAGTCATTTCCCCAGGTGAGAGGGTTACACGACCAAACCGATGTCATATTCCCAGGCCACAGGGTTCCAGAATCAAGCCTCAGTCATTTTCCCAGGCCACAGGTTTCCAGAATCAATCCTCAGTCATGTTCCCAGGCCACAGGGTTCCACAATCAAACCTCAGTCATGTTCCCAGGGCACAGGGTTCCAGAATCAAACCTCAGTCATTACTCAGGCCACTGGGTTTGAGAATCAAACCTCAGTTATGTTCCCAGGCCGCAGGGTTCCAGAATCAAACGTCAGTCATGTTCCCAGGCAACAGGGTTCCAGAATAAAACCTCAGTCATGTTCCCAGGCCACAGGTTTCCAAAATCAAACTTCAGTCATATTCCCAGGCCACAGGGTTCCAGAATCAAACCTCATTCATGATCCCAGGCCACAGGGTTCCACAATCAAATTGATGTCATGTTCCCAGGCCACAGGGTTCCACAATCAAACCTCCGTCATGTTCCCATGCCAGAGGGTTCCACAATCAAACCTCCGTCATGTTCCCATGCCAGAGGGTTCCACAACCAAACCGATGTCATATTCCCAGGCCACAGGGTTCCAGAATCAGACCTCAGTCATTTTCCCAGGTCAGAGGGTTCCACAACCAAACCGATGTCATATTCCCAGACCACAGGGTTCCGGAATCAAACCTCAGTCATGTTCCCAGGACACAGGGTTCCACAATCAAACCTCAGTCATGTTCCCAGGCCACAGGGTTCCACAATCAAACCTCAGTCATGATCCCAGGACACAGGGTTCCACAATCAAACCTCAGTCATGTTCCCAGGCCACAGGGTTCCACAATCAAACCTCAGTCATGTTCCCAGGACACAAGGTTCCAGAATCAAATCTCAGTCATGTTCCCAGGTCTCAGGGTTCCACAATGAAACCTCAGTCATGTTCTCAAGCGACAGGGTTCCACAATCAAACCTCAGTCATGATCCAAGGCCACAGGGTTCCACAATCAAACCTTAGTCATTTTCCCAGGCCAGAGGGTTCCACAATCAAACCTCAGTCATGTTCCCATGCCAGAGGGTTCCACAATCAAACCTCAGTCATGTTCCCATGCCACGGGGTTCCAGAATCAAACCTTATTCATGTTCCTATGCCACAGGCTTCCAGAATCAAACCTCAGTAATGTTCCCAGGCCGCAGGGTTCCAGAATCAAACCTCAGTCATGTTCCCAGGCCACAGGCTTCCAGAATCAAACCTCAGTCATGTTCCCAGGCAACAGGGTTCCAGAATCAAACCTCAGACATGTTCCCAGGCCACAGGGTTCCAGATTCAAACCTCAGTCATTTTCCCAGGCCACAGGGTTCCAGAATCAAGCTTCAGTCATTTTCCCAGGCCAGAGGATTCCACAATCAAACCTCAGTCATATTCCCATGCCAGAGGGTTCCACAATCAAACCGATGTCATGTTCGCAGGCCACAGGGTTCGAGAATCAAATCGATGTCATGTTTCCAGGTCACAGGGTTCCACAACCTAACCGATGTCATATTCCCAGGCCACAGGGTTCCAAAATCAAGCCTTAGTCATTTCCCCAGGTGAGAGGGTTACACGACCAAACCGATGTCATATTCCCAGGCCACAGGGTTCCAGAATCAAACCGCAGTCATTTTCTCAAGCCACTGGGTTCGAGAATCAAACCGCAGTCATGTTCCCAGGCCGGAGGGTTCCTGATTCAAACCTCTGTCATGTTCCCAAGCCACAAGGTTCCAGAATCAAACCTCAGTCATATTCCCAGGCTACAGGGTTCCAGAATCAAGTCTCAGTCATTTTCCCAGGCCACAGGGTTCCACAGTCAAACCTCAGTCATGTTCCCAAGCCACAGGGTTCCAGAATCAAACCTCAGTCATATTCCCAGGCCACAGGCTTCCATAATCAAACCTCAGTCATTTTCCCAGGACACAGGGTCCCACAATAAAACCTCAGTCATATTCCCAGGCCACAGGGTTCCACAATCAAACCTCACTCATGTTCCCAGGCCCCAGGGTTCCACAATCAAATTGATGTCATATTCCCAGACCACAGGGTTCCAGAACCAAACCGATGTCATGTTCCCAGGACACAAGTTTCCAGAATCAAACCTAAGTCATGATCCCAGGCCACAGGGTTCCACAATCAAATTGATGTAATGTTCCCAGGCCACAGGGTTCCACAATCAAACCTCAGTCATGTTCCCATGCCAGAGGGTTCCACAATCAAACCGATGTCATGTTTCCAGGCCACAGGGTTCGAGAATCAAATCGATGTCATATTCCCAGGGCACAGGGTTCCACAACCAAACCGATGTCATATTCCTAGGCCACAGGGTTCCAGAATCAAGCCTCAGTCATTTTCCCAGGCCAGAGTGTTCCGCAGTAAAACCTCAGTCATGTTCCCATGCCAGAGGGTTCCACAATGAAACCGATGTCATGTTCCCAGGCCACAGGCTTCCAGAATCAAACCTCAGTCATGTTCCCAGGCCACAGGGTTCCAGAATCAAACCTCAGTCATGTTCCCAGGCCACAGGCTTCCAGAATCAAACCTCAGTCATGTTCCGACACCACAGGGTTCAAGAATCAAACCTCACACATGTTCCCAGTCCACAGGCTTCCAGAATCAAACCTCAGTAATGTTCCCAGGCCACAGGGTTCCAAAATCAAACCTCAGTCATGTTCCTAGGCCACAGGGTTCCAGAATCAAACCTCAGTCATGTTCCCAAGCCACAGGGTTCCAGAATCAAACCTCAGACATCTTCCCATGCCACAAGGTTTCAGAATTAAACTTCAGTCATATTCCCTGGCCACACGGTTCCAGAATCAAACCTCCGTCATGTTTCCAGGATAGAGCGTTCCACAATCAAACCTCAGTCATGATCCCAGGCCACAGGGTTCCAGAATCAAGCCTCAGTCATTTTCCCAGGCCAGAGTGTTCCGCAGTAAAACCTCAGTCATGTTCCCATGCCAGAGGTTTCCACAATCAAACCGATGTCATGTTCCCAGGCCACAGGGTTCGAGAATCAAATCGATGTCATGTTTCCAGGTCACAGGGTTCCACAACCTAACCGATGTCATATTCCCAGGCCACAGGGTTCCAAAATCAAGCCTTAGTCATTTCCCCAGGTGAGAGGGTTACACGACCAAACCGATGTCATATTCCCAGGCCACAGGGTTCCAGAATCAAGCCTCAGTCATTTTCCCAGGCCAGAGGGTTCCACAGTAAAACCTCACTCATGCTCCCAGGCAACAGGGTTCCAAAATCAAACCTCAGTCATGTTCCGACACCACAGGGTTCCAGAATCAAACTTCACTCATGTTCCCAGGACACAGGCTTCCAGAATCAAACCTCAGTCATATTCCCAGGCCACAGGTTTCCAGAATCAATCCTCAGTCATGTTCCCAGGCCACAGGGTTCCACAATCAAACCTCAGTCATGTTCCCAGGGCACAGGGTTCCAGAATCAAACCTCAGTCATTACTCAGGCCACTGGGTTTGAGAATCAAACCTCAGTTATGTTCCCAGGCCGCAGGGTTCCAGAATCAAACGTCAGTCATGTTCCCAGGCAACAGGGTTCCAGAATAAAACCTCAGTCATGTTCCCAGGCCACAGGTTTCCAAAATCAAACTTCAGTCATATTCCCAGGCCACAGGGTTCCAGAATCAAACCTCATTCATGATCCCAGGCCACAGGGTTCCACAATCAAATTGATGTCATGTTCCCAGGCCACAGGGTTCCACAATCAAACCTCCGTCATGTTCCCATGCCAGAGGGTTCCACAATCAAACCTCCGTCATGTTCCCATGCCAGAGGGTTCCACAACCAAACCGATGTCATATTCCCAGGCCACAGGGTTCCAGAATCAGACCTCAGTCATTTTCCCAGGTCAGAGGGTTCCACAACCAAACCGATGTCATATTCCCAGACCACAGGGTTCCGGAATCAAACCTCAGTCATGTTCCCAGGACACAGGGTTCCACAATCAAACCTCAGTCATGTTCCCAGGCCACAGGGTTCCACAATCAAACCTCAGTCATGATCCCAGGACACAGGGTTCCACAATCAAACCTCAGTCATGTTCCCAGGCCACAGGGTTCCACAATCAAACCTCAGTCATGTTCCCAGGACACAAGGTTCCAGAATCAAATCTCAGTCATGTTCCCAGGTCTCAGGGTTCCACAATGAAACCTCAGTCATGTTCTCAAGCGACAGGGTTCCACAATCAAACCTCAGTCATGATCCAAGGCCACAGGGTTCCACAATCAAACCTTAGTCATTTTCCCAGGCCAGAGGGTTCCACAATCAAACCTCAGTCATGTTCCCATGCCAGAGGGTTCCACAATCAAACCAATGTCATGTTCCCAGGCCACAGGGTTCGAGAATCATATCGATGTCATGTTCCCAGGGCACAGGGTTGCACAACCAAACCGATGTCATATTCCCAGGCCACAGGGTTCCAGAGTCAAGCCTCAGTCATTTAACCAGGTCAGAGGGTTCTACAACCAAACCGATGTCATATTCCCAGGCCACAGGGTTCCAGAATCAAGCCTCAGTCACTTTCCCAGGCCACAGGGTTCCACAGTAAAACCTCAGTCAGGTTCCCAGGGAACAAGGTTCCAGAATCAAACCTCAGTCATGTTCCCAGGCCACAGGGTACCACACTCAAATTGATGTCATATTCCCAGGCCATAGTGTTCCGGAATCAAACCGATGTCATATTCCCAGGCCACAAGATTCAAGAATCAAACCTCAGACATGTTACCATGTAAAAGGGTTCCACAATTAAACCTCAGTCTTGTTCCCAGGACACAGGGTTCCACAGTCAAGCCTCAGTCATGTTCCCAGACCACAAGGTTGCATAATCAACCCTCAGTCATGACCCCAGGCCACAGGGTTCCAGAATCCAACCTCAGTCAAGTTCCGAGGCCACAGGGTTCCAGAATCAAACCTCACTTATGTTCCCAGGCCACGGGGTTCCAGAATCAAACCTTATTCATTTTCTCATGCCACAGGCTTCCAGAATCAAACCGCAGTAATGTTCCCAGGCCACAGGGTTCCAGAATCAAACCTCAGTCATGTTCCCAGGCCACAGGGTTCCAGAATCAAACCTCAGTCATGTTCCCAGGCAACAGGGTTCCAGAATCAAACCTCAGACATGTTCCCAAGCCACAGGGTTCCAGAATGAAACCTCAGTCATGTTCCCAGGCCACAGGGTTCCAGAATCAAACCTCAGTCATGTTCCCAGGCCACAGGGTTCGAGAATCAAATCGATGTCATGTTCCCAGGTCACAGGGTTCCACAACCTAACCGATGTCATATTCCCAGGCCACAGGGTTCCAAAATCAAGCCTTAGTCATTTTCCCAGTTCAGAGGGTTACACAACCAAACCGATGTCATATTCCCAGGCCACAGGGTTCCAGAATCAAACTTCAGTCATGTTCCGACACCACCGGGTTCCAGAATCAAACCTCACTCATGTTCCCAGGCCACAGGGTTCCAGAATCAAACCTCACTCATGTTCCCAGGCCACAGGGTTCCAGAATCAAACTTCAGTCATATTCCCAGGCTACAGGGTTCCAGAATCAAGTCTCAGTCATTTTCCCAGGCCACAGGTTTCCACAGTCAAACCTCAGTCATGTTCCCAAGCAACAGGGTCCCACAATAAAACCTCAGTCATATTCCCAGGCCACAGGGTTCCACAATCAAACCTCACTCATGTTCCCAGGCCCCAGGGTTCCACAATCAAATTGATGTCATATTCCCAGACCACAGGGTTCCAGAACCAAACCGATGTCATGTTCCCAGGACACAAGTTTCCAGAATCAAACCTCAGTCATGATCCCAGCCACAGGGTTCCACAATCAAATTGAGGTAATGTTCCCAGGCCACAGGGTTCCACAATCAAACCTCAGTCATGTTCCCATGCCAGAGGGTTCCACAATCAAACCGATGTCATGTTTCCAGGCCACAGGGTTCGAGAATCAAATTGATGTCATATTCCCAGGGTACAGGGTTCCACAACCAAACCGATGTCATATTCCCAGGCCACAGGGTTCTAGAATCAAGCCTCAGTCATTTTCCCAGGCCAGAGTGTTCCACAGTAAAACCTCAGTCATGTTCCCATGCCAGAGGGTTCCACAATGAAACCGATGTCATGTTCCCAGGCCACAGGCTTCCAGAATCAAACCTCAGTCATGTTCCCAGGCAACAGGGTTCCAGAATCAATCCTCAGACATGTTCCCAGGCCACAGGGTTCCAGAATCAAACCTCAGTTATGTTCCCAGGGCACAGGGTTCCAGAATCAAACCTCAGTCTTTTTCTCAAGCCACTGGGTTCGAGAATCAAACCTCAGTCATGTTCCCAGGCCGCAGGGTTCCAGAATCAAATCTGAGTAATGTTCCCAGGCAACAGGGTTCCAAAATCAAACCTCAGTTATGTTCCTCCACCAGAAGGTTCCGAAATCAAACCTCACTCATGTTCCCAGGCCACAGGCTTCCAGAATCAAACCTAAGTCATTTTCCCCGGACACAGGGTCCCACAATCAAACCTCAGTCCTGTTCCCAGGTCACAGGGTTACACAATCAAACCTCTATCATGTTCCCAGGCCACAGGGTTCCAAAATCAAACCTCAGTCAAGTTCCAAGGCCACAGGGTTCCAGAATCAAACCTCAGTCATGTTCCCAGGCAACAGGGTTCCAGAATAAAACCTCAGTCATAATCCCAGGCCACAGGGTTACAGAATCAGGCGTCAGTCATTTTCCCAGGCCAGAGGGTGCCACAGTAAAACCTCAGTCACGTTCCCAGACAACAGGGTTCCAAAATCAAACCTGAGTCATGCTCCAACACCACAGGGTTCCAGAATCAAACCTCACTTATGTTCCCAGGCCACGGGGTTCCAGAATCAAACCTTATTCATGTTCCCATGCCACAGGCTTCCAGAATCAAACCTCAGTAATGTTCTCAGGCCACAGGGTTCCAGAATCAGACCTCAGTCATGTTCCCAGGACACAGGGTTCCAGAATCAAACCTCAGTCATGTTCCCAGGCCACAGGGTTCCAGAATCCAACCTCAGTCAAGTTCCGAGGCCACAGGGTTCCAGAATCAAACCTCACTTATGTTCCCAGGCCACGGGGTTCCAGAATCAAACCGTATTCGTGTTCCCATGCCACAGGCTTCCAGAATCAAACCTCAGTAATGTTCCCAGGCCACAGGGTTCGAGAATCAAACCTCAGTCATGTTCCCAGGCCACAGGGTTCCAGAATCAAACCTCAGTCATGTTCCCAGGACACAGGGTTTCACAATCAAACCTCAGTCATGTTCCCAGATCACAGGGTTCCACAATCAAACCTCAGTCATGATCCCATGCCAGAGGTTTCCACCATCAAACCTCAGTCATCTTCCCAGCCAGAGGGTTCCACAATCAAACCTCAGTCATGTTCCCAGGGCACAGGATTCCACAACCAAACCGTTGTTATGTTCCCAGGCCACAGGGTTCCAGAATCAAACCTCAGTAAAGTTCCCAGGCCACAAGTTTCCAGAATCAAACCTCAGTAATGTTCCAAGGCCACAAGTTTGCAGAATCAAACCTTAGTAATGTTCCCAGGCCACAAGGTTCTAGAATCAAACCTCAGATATGTTCCCAGGCCACAGGGTTCCACAATCAAATTGATGTCATGTTCCCAGGCCACAGGGTTCCACAATCAAATTGATGTCATATTCCCAGGCCACAGGGTTCCAGAACCAAACCGATGTCATGTTTCCAGGACACAAGGTTCCAGAATCAAACCTCAGACATGTTCCCAGGTAACAGGGTTCCAGAATCAAACCTCAGACATCGTCCCACGCCACAAGGTTCCAGAATTAAACCTCACTCATATTCCCAGGCCACAGGGTTCCAAAATCGAACCTCCGTCATGTTTCCAGTATACAGCGTTCCACAATCCAACCTCAGTCATGATCCCAGGCCACAGGGTTCCACAATCAATCCTCAGACATATTCCCAGGCCACAGTGTTCCACAATCAAATTGATGTCATGTTCCCAGGCCACAGAGTTCCACAATCAAACCTCAGTCATGTTCCCATGCCAGAGGGTTCCACAATCAATCCGATGTCATGTTCCTAGGCCACAGGGTTCGAGAATCAAATCGATGTCATGTTCCCACGGCACAGGGTTCCACAACCAAACCGATGTCATATTCCCAGGCCACAGGGTTCCAGAATCAAGCCTCAGTCATTTTCCCAGGACAGAGGGTTCCACAACCAAACCGATATCATATTCCCAGGCCACAGGGTTCCAGAATCAAACCTCAGTCATGTTCCCAGGCCACAGGCTTCCAGAATCAAACCTCAGTCATGTTCCGACACCACAGGGTTCAAGAATCAAACCTCACACATGTTCCCAGGCCACAGGCTTCCAGAATCAAACCTCAGTAATGTTCCCAGGCCACAGGGTTCCAAAATCAAACCTCAGTCATGTTCCTAGGCCACAGGGTTCCAGAATCAAACCTCAGTCATGTTCCCAGGCCACAGGGTTCCAGAATCAAACCTCAGACATCTTCCCACGCCACAAGGTTTCAGAATTAAACTTGAGTCATATTCCCTGGCCACACGGTTCCAGAATCAAACCTCCGTCATGTTTCCAGGATAGAGCGTTCCACAATCAAACCTCAGTCATGATCCCAGGCCACAGGGTTCCACAATCAAACTTCAGTCATGTTCCCATGCCAGAGGGTTCCACAATCAAACCGATGTCATGTTCCCAGGCCACAGGGTTCGAGAATCAAATCGATGTCATGTTTCCAGGTCACAGGGTTCCAGAACCTAACCGATGTCATATTCCCAGGCCGCAGGGTTCCAAAATCAAGCCTTAGTCATTTCCCCAGGTGAGAGGGTTACACGACCAAACCGATGTCATATTCCCAGGCCACAGGGTTCCAGAATCAAGCCTCAGTCATTTTCCCAGGCCAGAGGGTTCCACAGTAAAACCTCACTCATGCTCCCAGGCAACAGGGTTCCAAAATCAAACCTCAGTCATGTTCCGACACCACAGGGTTCCAGAATCAAACCTCACTCATGTTCCCAGGACACAGGCTTCCAGAATAAAACCTCAGTCATGTTCCCAGGACACAGCTTTCCAAAATCAAACTTCAGTCATATTCCCAGGCCACAGGGTTCCAGAATCAAACCTCATTCATGATCCCAGGCCACAGGGTTCCACAATCAAATTGATGTCATGTTCCCAGGCCACAGGGTTCCACAATCAAACCTCCGTCATGTTCCCATGCCAGAGGGTTCCACAATCAAACCTCCGTCATGTTCCCATGCCAGAGGGTTCCACAACCAAACCGATGTCATATTCCCAGGCCACAGGGTTCCAGAATCAGACCTCAGTCATTTTCCCAGGTCAGAGGGTTCCACAACCAAACCGATGTCATATTCCCAGACCACAGGGTTCCACAATCAAACCTCAGTCATGTTCCCAGGACACAGGGTTCCACAATCAAACCTCAGTCATGTTCCCAGGACACAATGTTCCAGAATCAAATCTCAGTCATGTTCCCAGGTCTCAGGGTTCCACAATGAAACCTCAGTCATGTTCCCAAGCGACAGGGTTCCACAATCAAACCTCAGTCATGTTCCCATGCCAGAGGGTTCCACAATCAAACCAATGTCATGTTCCCAGGCCACAGGGTTCGAGAATCATATCGATGTCATATTCCCAGGGCACAGGGTTGCACAAACAAACCGATGTCATATTCCCAGGCCACAGGGTTCCAGAGTCAAGCCTCAGTCATTTTCCCAGGTCAGAGGGTTCCACAACCAAACCGATGTCATATTCCCAGGCCACAGGGTTCCAGAATCAAGCCTCAGTCACTTTCCCAGGCCACAGGGTTCCACAGTAAAACCTCAGTCAGGTTCTCAGGGAACAAGGTTCCAGAATCAAACCTCAGTCATGTTCCCAGGCCACAGGGTTACAGAATGAGGCGTCAGTCATTTTCCCAGGCCAGAGGGTGCCACAGTATAACCTCAGTCATGTTCCCAGACAACAGGGTTCCAAAATTAAACCTGAGACATGTTCCAATACCACAGGGTTCCAGAATCAAACCTCACTTATGTTCCCAGGCCACAGGGTTTCAGAATCAAACCTCAGTCATGTTCCCAGGCCACGGGGTTCCAGAATCAAACCTTATTCATGTTCCTATGCCACAGGCTTCCAGAATCAAACCTCAGTAATGTTCCCAGGCCACAGGGTTCCAAAATCAAACCTCAGTCATGTTCCCAGGCCACAGGCTTCCAGAATCAAACCTCAGTCATGTTCCCAGGCAACAGGGTTCCAGAATCAAACCTAAGACATGTTCCCAGGCCACAGGGTTCCAGATTCAAACCTCAGTCATTTTCCCAGGCCACAGGGTTCCAGAATCAAGCTTCAGTCATTTTCCCAGGCCAGAGGATTCCACAATCAAACCTCAGTCATGTTCCCATGCCAGAGGGTTCCACAATCAAACCTCAGTCATGTTCCCATGCCAGAGGGTTCCACAATCAAACCTCAGTCATGTTCCCAGGCCACAGGGTTCCACAATCAAATTGATGTCATATTCCCAGGCCACAGGGTTCCAGAACCAAACCGATGTCATGTTTCCAGGGAACAAGGTTGCAGAATCAAACCTCAGACATGTTCCCACGCCACAAGTTTCCAGAATTAAACTTCAGTCATATTCCCAGGCCACAGGGTTCCACAATCAAACCTCAGTCATGTTCCCAGGACACAAGATTCCAGAATCAAATCTCAGTCATATTCCCAGGTCACAGGGTTCCACAATCAAACCTCAGTCATGTTCCCAGGCCACAGGGATCCACAATCAAACCTCAGTCATGTTCCCAGGACACAAGATTCCAGAATCAAACCTCAGTCATATTGCCAGGCCACAGGGTTCCAGAATCAAACCTCAGTCATGTTCCCAGGCCACAGGGTTCCAGAATCAAACCTCAGTCATGTTCCCAGGCCACAGGGTTCCAGAAGCAAACCTCAGTCATTTTCCCAGGCCACAGGGTTCCAGAATCAAGCCTCAGTCATTTTGCCAGGCCAGAGGATTCCACAATCAAACCTCAGTCATATTCCCATGCCAGAGGGTTCCACAATCAAACCGATGTCATGTTCGCAGGCCACAGGGTTCGAGAATCGAATCGATGTCATGTTTCCAGGTCACAGGGTTCCACAACCTAACCGATGTCATATTCCCAGGCCACAGGGTTCCAAAATCAAGCCTTAGTCATTTCCCCAGGTGAGAGGGTTACACGACCAAACCGATGTCATATTCCCAGGCCACAGGGTTCCAGAATCAAGCCTCAGTCATTTTCCCAGGCCAGAGGGTTCCACAGTAAAACCTCACTCATGCTCCCAGGCAACAGGGTTCCAAAATCAAACCTCAGTCATGTTCTGACACCACAGGGTTCCAGAATCAAACCTCACTCATGTTCCCAGGACACAGGATTCCAGAATCAAACCTCAGTCATATTCCCAGGCCACAGGTTTCCAGAATCAATCCTCAGTCATGTTCCCAGGCCACAGGGTTCCACAATCAAACCTCAGTCATGTTCCCAGGGCACAGGGTTCCAGAATCAAACCTCAGTCATTACTCAGGCCACTGGGTTTGAGAATCAAACCTCATTCATGATCCCAGGCCACAGGGTTCCACAATCAAATTGATGTCATGTTCCCAGGCCACAGGGTTCCACAATCAAATTGATGTCATGTTCCCAGGCCACAGGGTTCCACAATCAAACCTCCGTCATGTTCCCATGCCAGAGGGTTCCACAATCAAACCTCCGTCATGTTCCCATGCCAGAGGGTTCCACAACCAAACCGATGTCATATTCCCAGACCACAGGGTTCCACAATCAAACCTCAGTCATGTTCCCAGGACACAGGGTTCCACAATCAAACCTCAGTCATGTTCCCAGGACACAATGTTCCAGAATCAAATCTCAGTCATGTTCCCAGGTCTCAGGGTTCCACAATGAAACCTCAGTCATGTTCCCAAGCGACAGGGTTCCACAATCAAACCTCAGTCATGTTCCCATGCCAGAGGGTTCCACAATCAAACCAATGTCATGTTCCCAGGCCACAGGGTTCGAGAATCATATCGATGTCATATTCCCAGGGCACAGGGTTGCACAAACAAACCGATGTCATATTCCCAGGCCACAGGGTTCCAGAATCAAGCCTTAGTCATTTCCCCAGGTGAGAGGGTTACACGACCAAACCGATGTCATATTCCCAGGCCACAGGGTTCCAGAATCAAGCCTCAGTCATTTTCCCAGGCCAGAGGGTTCCACAGTAAAACCTCACTCATGCTCCCAGGCAACAGGGTAACAAAATCAAACCTCAGTCATGTTCCGACACCACAGGGTTCCAGAATCAAACCTCACTCATGTTCCCAGGACACAGGCTTCCAGAATAAAACCTCAGTCATGTTCCCAGGACACAGCTTTCCAAAATCAAACTTCAGTCATATTCCCAGGCCACAGGGTTCCAGAATCAAACCTCATTCATGATCCCAGGCCACAGGGTTCCACAATCAAATTGATGTCATGTTCCCAGGCCACAGGGTTCCACAATCAAACCTCCGTCATGTTCCCATGCCAGAGGGTTCCACAATCAAACCTCCGTCATGTTCCCATGCCAGAGGGTTCCACAACCAAACCGATGTCATATTCCCAGACCACAGGGTTCCACAATCAAACCTCAGTCATGTTCCCAGGACACAGGGTTCCACAATCAAACCTCAGTCATGTTCCCAGGACACAATGTTCCAGAATCAAATCTCAGTCATGTTCCCAGGTCTCAGGGTTCCACAATGAAACCTCAGTCATGTTCCCAAGCGACAGGGTTCCACAATCAAACCTCAGTCATGTTCCCATGCCAGAGGGTTCCACAATCAAACCAATGTCATGTTCCCAGGCCACAGGGTTCGAGAATCATATCGATGTCATATTCCCAGGGCACAGGGTTGCACAAACAAACCGATGTCATATTCCCAGGCCACAGGGTTCCAGAGTCAAGCCTCAGTCATTTTCCCAGGTCAGAGGGTTCCACAACCAAACCGATGTCATATTCCCAGGCCACAGGGTTCCAGAATCAAGCCTCAGTCACTTTCCCAGGCCACAGGGTTCCACAGTAAAACCTCAGTCAGGTTCTCAGGGAACAAGGTTCCAGAATCAAACCTCAGTCATGTTCCCAGGCCACAGGGTTACAGAATGAGGCGTCAGTCATTTTCCCAGGCCAGAGGGTGCCACAGTATAACCTCAGTCATGTTCCCAGACAACAGGGTTCCAAAATTAAACCTGAGACATGTTCCAATACCACAGGGTTCCAGAATCAAACCTCACTTATGTTCCCAGGCCACAGGGTTTCAGAATCAAACCTCAGTCATGTTCCCAGGCCACGGGGTTCCAGAATCAAACCTTATTCATGTTCCTATGCCACAGGCTTCCAGAATCAAACCTCAGTAATGTTCCCAGGCCACAGGGTTCCAAAATCAAACCTCAGTCATGTTCCCAGGCCACAGGCTTCCAGAATCAAACCTCAGTCATGTTCCCAGGCAACAGGGTTCCAGAATCAAACCTAAGACATGTTCCCAGGCCACAGGGTTCCAGATTCAAACCTCAGTCATTTTCCCAGGCCACAGGGTTCCAGAATCAAGCTTCAGTCATTTTCCCAGGCCAGAGGATTCCACAATCAAACCTCAGTCATGTTCCCATGCCAGAGGGTTCCACAATCAAACCTCAGTCATGTTCCCATGCCAGAGGGTTCCACAATCAAACCTCAGTCATGTTCCCAGGCCACAGGGTTCCACAATCAAATTGATGTCATATTCCCAGGCCACAGGGTTCCAGAACCAAACCGATGTCATGTTTCCAGGGAACAAGGTTGCAGAATCAAACCTCAGACATGTTCCCACGCCACAAGTTTCCAGAATTAAACTTCAGTCATATTCCCAGGCCACAGGGTTCCACAATCAAACCTCAGTCATGTTCCCAGGACACAAGATTCCAGAATCAAATCTCAGTCATATTCCCAGGTCACAGGGTTCCACAATCAAACCTCAGTCATGTTCCCAGGCCACAGGGATCCACAATCAAACCTCAGTCATGTTCCCAGGACACAAGATTCCAGAATCAAACCTCAGTCATATTGCCAGGCCACAGGGTTCCAGAATCAAACCTCAGTCATGTTCCCAGGCCACAGGGTTCCAGAATCAAACCTCAGTCATGTTCCCAGGCCACAGGGTTCCAGAAGCAAACCTCAGTCATTTTCCCAGGCCACAGGGTTCCAGAATCAAGCCTCAGTCATTTTGCCAGGCCAGAGGATTCCACAATCAAACCTCAGTCATATTCCCATGCCAGAGGGTTCCACAATCAAACCGATGTCATGTTCGCAGGCCACAGGGTTCGAGAATCGAATCGATGTCATGTTTCCAGGTCACAGGGTTCCACAACCTAACCGATGTCATATTCCCAGGCCACAGGGTTCCAAAATCAAGCCTTAGTCATTTCCCCAGGTGAGAGGGTTACACGACCAAACCGATGTCATATTCCCAGGCCACAGGGTTCCAGAATCAAGCCTCAGTCATTTTCCCAGGCCAGAGGGTTCCACAGTAAAACCTCACTCATGCTCCCAGGCAACAGGGTTCCAAAATCAAACCTCAGTCATGTTCTGACACCACAGGGTTCCAGAATCAAACCTCACTCATGTTCCCAGGACACAGGATTCCAGAATCAAACCTCAGTCATATTCCCAGGCCACAGGTTTCCAGAATCAATCCTCAGTCATGTTCCCAGGCCACAGGGTTCCACAATCAAACCTCAGTCATGTTCCCAGGGCACAGGGTTCCAGAATCAAACCTCAGTCATTACTCAGGCCACTGGGTTTGAGAATCAAACCTCAGTTATGTTCCCAGGCCGCAGGGTTCCAGAATCAAACCTCAGTCATGTTCCCAGGCAACAGGGTTCCAGAATAAAACCTCAGTCATGTTCCCAGGCCACAGGTTTCCAAAATCAAACTTCAGTCATATTCCCAGGCCACAGGGTTCCAGAATCAAACCTCATTCATGATCCCAGGCCACAGGGTTCCACAATCAAATTGATGTCATGTTCCCAGGCCACAGGGTTCCACAATCAAACCTCCGTCATGTTCCCATGCCAGAGGGTTCCACAATCAAACCTCCGTCATGTTCCCATGCCAGAGGGTTCCACAACCAAACCGATGTCATATTCCCAGGCCACAGGGTTCCAGAATCAGACCTCAGTCATGTTCCCAGGCCACAGGGTTCCACAATCAAACCTCAGTCATGTTCCCAGGACACAAGGTTCCAGAATCAAATCTCAGTCATGTTCCCAGGTCTCAGGGTTCCACAATGAAACCTCCGTCATGTTCCCAAGCGACAAGGTTCCACAATCAAACCTCAGTCATGATCCAAGGCCACAGGGTTCCACAATCAAACCTTAGTCATTTTCCCAGGCCAGAGGGTTCCACAATCAAACCTCAGTCATGTTCCCAGGCCACAGGGTTCGAGAATCATATCGATGTCATGTTCCCAGGGCACAGGGTTGCACAACCAAACCGATGTCATATTCCCAGGCCACAGGTTTCCAGGGTCAAGCCTCAGTCATTTTCCCAGGTCAGAGGGTTCCACAACCAAACCGATGTCATATTCCCAGGCCACAGGATTCCAGAATCAAGCCTCAGTCACTTTCCCAGGCCACAGGTTTCCACAGTAAAACCTCAGTCAGGTTCCCAGGGAACAAGGTTCCAGAATCAAACCTCAGTCATGTTCCCAGGCCACAGGGTTACAGAATGAGGCGTCAGTCATTTTCCCAGGCCAGAGGGTGCCACAGTATAACCTCAGTCATGTTCCCAGACAACAGGGTTCCAAAATCAAACCTGAGACATGTTCCAATACCACAGGGTTCCAGAATCAAACCTCACTTATGTTCCCAGGCCACAGGGTTTCAGAATCAAACCTCAGTCATGTTCCCATGCCACGGGGTTCCAGAATCAAACCTTATTCATGTTCCTAACCCACAGGCTTCCAGAATCAAACCTCAGTAATGTTCCCAGGCCACAGGGTTCCAGAATCAAACCTCAGTCATGTTCCCAGGCCACAGGCTTCCAGAATCAAACCTCAGTCATGTTCCCAGGCAACAGGGTTCCAGAATCAAACCTCAGACATGTTCCCAGGCCACAGGGTTCCAGATTCAAACCTCAGTCATTTTCCCAGGCCACAGAGTTCCAGAATCAAGCTTCAGTCATTTTCCCAGGCCAGAGGATTCCGCAATCAAACCTCAGTCATATTCCCATGCCAGAGGGTTCCACAATCAAACCGATGTCATGTTCGCAGGCCACAGGGTTCGAGAATCAAATCGATGTCATGTTTGCAGGTCACAGGGTTCCACAACCTAACCGATGTCATATTCCCAGGCCACAGGGTTCCAAAATCAAGCCTTAGTCATTTCCCCAGGTGAGAGGGTTACACGACCAAACCGATGTCATATTCCCAGGCCACAGGGTTCCAGAATCAAACCGCAGTCATTTTCTCAAGCCACTGGGTTCGAGAATCAAACCGCAGTCATGTTCCCAGGCCGGAGGGTTCCAGAATCAAACCTCCGTCATATTCCCAAGCCACAAGGTTCCAGAATCAAACCTCAGTCATATTCCCAGGCTACAGGGTTCCAGAATCAAGTCTCAGTCATTTTCCCAGGCCACAGGGTTCCACAGTCAAACCTCAGTCATGTTCCCAAGCCACAGGGTTCCAGAATCAAACCTCAGTCATATTCCCAGGCCACAGGCTTCCATAATCAAACCTCAGTCATTTTCCCAGGACACAGGGTCCCACAATAAAACCTCAGTCATATTCCCAGGCCACAGGGTTCCACAATCAAACCTCACTCATGTTCCCAGGCCCCAGGGTTCCACAATCAAATTGATGTCATATTCCCAGACCACAGGGTTCCAGAACCAAACCGATGTCATGTTCCCAGGACACAAGTTTCCAGAATCAAACCTCAGTCATGATCCCAGGCCACAGGGTTCCACAATCAAATTGATGTAATGTTCCCAGGCCACAGGGTTCCACAATCAAACCTCAGTCATGTTCCCATGCCAGAGGGTTCCACAATCAAACCGATGTCATGTTTCCAGGCCACAGGGTTCGAGAATCAAATCGATGTCATATTCCCAGGGCACAGGGTTCCACAACCAAACCGATGTCATATTCCTAGGCCACAGGGTTCCAGAATCAAGCCTCAGTCATTTTCCCAGGCCAGAGTGTTCCGCAGTAAAACCTCAGTCATGTTCCCATGCCAGAGGGTTCCACAATGAAACCGATGTCATGTTCCCAGGCCACAGGCTTCCAGAATCAAACCTCAGTCATGTTCCCAGGCAACAGGGTTCCAGAATCAATCCTCAAACATGTTCCCAGGGCACAGGGTTCCAGAATCAAACCTCAGTCTTTTTCTCAAGCCACTGGGTTCGAGAATCAAACCTCAGTCATGTTCCCAGGCCGCAGGGTTCCAGAATCAAATCTGAGTAATGTTCCCAGGCAACAGGGTTCCAAAATCAAACCTCAGTTATGTTCCCACACCAGAGGGTTCCGAAATCAAACCTCACTCATGTTCCCAGGCCACAGGATTCCAGAATGAAACCTAAGTCATTTTCCCAGGACACAGGGTCCCACAATCAAACCTCAGTCCTGTTCCCAGGCCACAGGGTTACACAATCAAACCTCTATCATGTTCCCAGGCCACAGGGTTCCACAATCAAATTGATGTCATATTCCCAGGCCACAGGATTACAGAACCAAACCGATGTCATGTTCCCAGGACACAAGGTTCCAGAATCAAACCTCAGACATGTTCCCAGGCGACAGGTTTCCAGAATCAAACCTCAGTCATGTTCCGAGGCCACAGGGTTCCAAAATCAAACCTCAGTCAAGTACCAAGGCCACAGGGTTCCAGAATCAAACCTCAGTCATGTTCCCAGGCCACAGGGTTCCAGAATCAAACCTCAGTCATGTTCCCAGGCAACAGGGTTCCAGAATAAAACCTCAGTCATAATCCCAGGCCACAGGGTTACAGAATCAGGCGTCAGTCATTTTCCCAGGCCAGAAGGTGCCACAGTAAAACCTCAGTCACGTTCCCAGACAACAGGGTTCCAAAATCAAACCTGAGTCATGCTCCAACACCACAGGGTTCCAGAATCAAACCTCACTTATGTTCCCAGGCCACGGGGTTCCAGAATCAAACCTTATTCATGTTCCCATGCCACAGGCTTCCAGAATCAAACCTCAGTAATGTTCTCAGGCCACAGGGTTCCAGAATCAAACCTCAGTCATGTTCCCAGGCCACAGGGTTCCAGAATCAAACCTCAGTCATGTTCCCAGGACACAGGGTTCCAGAATCCAACCTCAGTCAAGTTCCGAGGCCACAGGGTTCCAGAATCAAACCTCACTTATGTTCCCAGGCCACGGGGTTCCAGAATCAAACCTTATTCATGTTCCCATGCCACAGGCTTCCAGAATCAAACCTCAGTAATGTTCCCAGGCCACAGGGTTCGAGAATCGAACCTCAGACATGTTCCCAGGCCACAGGGTTCCAGAATCAAACCTCAGTCATGTTCCCAGGACACAGGGTTTCACAATCAAACGTCAGTCATGTTCCCAGTCCACAGGGTTCCACAATCAAACCTCAGTCATGATCCCATGCCATAGGTTTCCACCATCAAACCTCAGTCATCTTCCCAGCCAGAGGGTTCCACAATCAAACCTCAGTCATGTTTCCAGGGCACAGGATTCCACAACCAAACCGTTGTTATGTTCCCAGGCCACAGGGTTCCAGAATGAAACCTCAGTAAAGTTCCCAGGCCACAAGTTTCCAGAATCAAACCTCAGTAATGTTCCAAGGCCACAAGTTTGCAGAATCAAACCTTAGTAATGTTCCCAGGCCACAAGGTTCTAGAATCAAACCTCAGATATGTTCCCAGGCCACAGGGTTCCACAATCAAATTGATGTCATGTTCCCAGGCCACAGGGTTCCACAATCAAATTGATGTCATATTCCCAGGCCACAGGGTTCCAGAACCAAACCGATGTCATGTTTCCAGGACACAAGGTTCCAGAATCAAACCTCAGACATGTTCCCAGGTAACAGGGTTCCAAAATCAAACCTCCGTCATGTTTCCAGTATACAGCGTTCCACAATCCAACCTCAGTCATGATCCCAGGCCACAGGGTTCCACAATCAATCCTCAGACATATTCCCAGGCCACAGTGTTCCACAATCAAATTGATGTCATGTTCCCCGGCCACAGAGTTCCACAATCAAACCTGAGTCATGTTCCCATGCCAAAGGGTTCCACAATCAATCCGATGTTATGTTCGCAGGCCACAGGGTTCGAGAATCAAATCGATGTCATGTTCCCACGGCACAGGGTTCCACAACGAAACCGATGTCATACTCCCAGGCCACAGGGTTCCAGAATCAAGCCTCAGTCATATTCCCAGGCCACAGGGTTCCACAATCAAACTTCAGTCATGTTCCCAAGACACAAGGTTCCACAATCAAACCTCAGTCATGTTCCCATGCCAGAGGGTTCCACAATCAAACCTCAGTCATGTTCCCAGGCCACAGGGTTCCACAATCAAATTGATGTCATATTCCCAGGCCACAGGGTTCCAGAACCAAACCGATGTCATGTTTCCAGGGAACAAGGTTGCAGAATCAAACCTCAGACATGTTCCCACGCCACAAGTTTCCAGAATTAAACTTCAGTCATATTCCCAGGCCACAGAGTTCCACAATCAAACCTCAGTCATGTTCCCAGGACACAAGATTCCATAATCAAATCTCAGTCATATTCCCAGGTCACAGGGTTCCACAATCAAACCTCAGTCATGTTCCCAGGCCACAGGGATCCACAATCAAACCTCAGTCATGTTCCCAGGACACAAGATTCCAGAATCAAACCTCAGTCATATTGCCAGGCCACAGGGTTCCAGAATCAAACCTCAGTCATGTTCCCAGGCCACAGGGTTCCAGAATCAAACCTCAGTCATGTTCCCAGGCAACAGGGTTTCAGAATCAAATCTCAGACATGTTCCCAGGCCACAGGGTTCCAGAAGCAAACCTCAGTCATTTTCCCAGGCCACAGGGTTCCAGAATCAAGCCTCAGTCATTTTGCCAGGCCAGAGGATTCCACAATTAAACCTCAGTCATATTCCCATGCCAGAGGGTTCCACAATCAAACCGATGTCATGTTCGCAGGCCACAGGGTTCGAGAATCAAATCGATGTCATGTTTCCAGGTCACAGGGTTCCACAACCTAACCGATGTCATATTCCCAGGCCACAGGGTTCCAAAATCAAGCCTTAGTCATTTCCCCAGGTGAGAGGGTTACACGACCAAACCGATGTCATATTCCCAGGCCACAGGGTTCCAGAATCAAGCCTCAGTCATTTTCCCAGGCCAGAGGGTTCCACAGTAAAACCTCACTCATGCTCCCAGGCAACAGGGTTCCAAAATCAAACCTCAGTCATGTTCCGACACCACAGGGTTCCAGAATCAAACCTCACTCATGTTCCCAGGACACAGGCTTCCAGAATCAAACCTCAGTCATATTCCCAGGCCACAGGTTTCCAGAATCAATCCTCAGTCATGTTCCCAGGCCACAGGGTTCCACAATCAAACCTCAGTCATGTTCCCAGGGCACAGGGTTCCAGAATCAAACCTCAGTCATTACTCAGGCCACTGGGTTTGAGAATCAAACCTCAGTTATGTTCCCAGGCCGCAGGATTCCAGAATCAAACCTCAGTCATGTTCCCAGGCAACAGGGTTCCAGAATAAAACCTCAGTCATGTTCCCAGGCCACAGGTTTCCAAAATCAAACTTCAGTCATATTCCCAGGCCACAGGGTTCCAGAATCAAACCTCATTCATGATCCCAGGCCACAGGGTTCCACAATCAAATTGATGTCATGTTCCCAGGCCACAGGGTTCCACAATCAAACCTCCGTCATGTTCCCATGCCAGAGGGTTCCACAATCAAACCTCCGTCATGTTCCCATGCCAGAGGGTTCCACAACCAAACCGATGTCATATTCCCAGGCCACAGGGTTCCAGAATCAGACCTCAGTCATTTTCCCAGGTCAGAGGGTTCCACAACCAAACCGATGTCATATTCCCAGACCACAGGGTACCGGAATCAAACCTCAGTCATGTTCCCAGGACACAGGGTTCCACAATCAAACCTCAGTCATGTTCCCAGGCCACAGGGTTCCAGAATCAAACCTCAGTCATGTTCCCAGGACACAGGGTTTCACAATCAAACGTCAGTCATGTTCCCAGTCCACAGGGTTCCACAATCAAACCTCAGTCATGATCCCATGCCATAGGTTTCCACCATCAAACGTCAGTCATCTTCCCAGCCAGAGGGTTCCACAATCAAACCTCAGATATGTTCCCAGGGCACAGGATTCCACAACCAAACCGTTGTTATGTTCCCAGGCCACAGGGTTCCAGAATCAAACCTCAGTAAAGTTCCCAGGCCACAAGTTTCCAGAATCAAACCTCAGTAATGTTCCAAGGCCACAAGTTTGCAGAATCAAACCTTAGTAATGTTCCCAGGCCACAAGGTTCTAGAATCAAACCTCAGATATGTTCCCAGGCCACAGGGTTCCACAATCAAATTGATGTCATGTTCCCAGGCCACAGGGTTCCACAATCAAATTGATGTCATATTCCCAGGCCACAGGGTTCCAGAACCAAACCGATGTCATGTTTCCAGGACACAAGGTTCCAGAATCAAACCTCAGACATGTTCCCAGGTAACAGGGTTCCAAAATCAAACCTCCGTCATGTTTCCAGTATACAGCGTTCCACAATCCAACCTCAGTCATGATCCCAGGCCACAGGGTTCCACAATCAATCCTCAGACATATTCCCAGGCCACAGTGTTCCACAATCAAATTGATGTCATGTTCCCCGGCCACAGAGTTCCACAATCAAACCTGAGTCATGTTCCCATGCCAAAGGGTTCCACAATCAATCCGATGTTATGTTCGCAGGCCACAGGGTTCGAGAATCAAATCGATGTCATGTTCCCACGGCACAGGGTTCCACAACGAAACCGATGTCATACTCCCAGGCCACAGGGTTCCAGAATCAAGCCTCAGTCATATTCCCAGGCCACAGGGTTCCACAATCAAACTTCAGTCATGTTCCCAAGACACAAGGTTCCACAATCAAACCTCAGTCATGTTCCCATGCCAGAGGGTTCCACAATCAAACCTCAGTCATGTTCCCAGGCCACAGGGTTCCACAATCAAATTGATGTCATATTCCCAGGCCACAGGGTTCCAGAACCAAACCGATGTCATGTTTCCAGGGAACAAGGTTGCAGAATCAAACCTCAGACATGTTCCCACGCCACAAGTTTCCAGAATTAAACTTCAGTCATATTCCCAGGCCACAGGGTTCCACAATCAAACCTCAGTCATGTTCCCAGGACACAAGATTCCAGAATCAAATCTCAGTCATATTCCCAGGTCACAGGGTTCCACAATCAAACCTCAGTCATGTTCCCAGGCCACAGGGATCCACAATCAAACCTCAGTCATGTTCCCAGGACACAAGATTCCAGAATCAAACCTCAGTCATATTGCCAGGCCACAGGGTCCCAGAATCAAACCTCAGTAATGTTCCCAGGCCACAGGGTTCCAGAATCAAACCTCAGTCATGTTCCCAGGCCACAGGGTTTCAGAATCAAATCTCAGACATGTTCCCAGGCCACAGGGTTCCAGAAGCAAACCTCAGTCATTTTCCCAGGCCACAGGGTTCCAGAATCAAGCCTCAGTCATTTTGCCAGGCCAGAGGATTCCACAATCAAACCTCAGTCATATTCCCATGCCAGAGGGTTCCACAATCAAACCGATGTCATGTTCGCAGGCCACAGGGTTCGAGAATCAAATCGATGTCATGTTTCCAGGTCACAGGGTTCCACAACCTAACCGATGTCATATTCCCAGGCCACAGGGTTCCAAAATCAAGCCTTAGTCATTTCCCCAGGTGAGAGGGTTACACGACCAAACCGATGTCATATTCCCAGGCCACAGGGTTCCAGAATCAAGCCTCAGTCATTTTCCCAGGCCAGAGGGTTCCACAGTAAAACCTCACTCATGCTCCCAGGCAACAGGGTTCCAAAATCAAACCTCAGTCATGTTCCGACACCACAGGGTTCCAGAATCAAACCTCACTCATGTTCCCAGGACACAGGCTTCCAGAATCAAACCTCAGTCATATTCCCAGGCCACAGGTTTCCAGAATCAATCCTCAGTCATGTTCCCAGGCCACAGGGTTCCACAATCAAACCTCAGTCATGTTCCCAGGGCACAGGGTTCCAGAATCAAACCTCAGTCATGTTCCCAGACAACAGGGTTCCAGAATCAAACCTCAGATATGTTCCCAGGCCACAGGGTTCCAGATTCAAACCTCAGTCATTTTCCCAGGCCACAGGGTTCCAGAATCAAGCCTCAGTCACTTTCCCAGGCCACAGGGTTCCACAGTAAAACCTCAGTCAGGTTCCCAGGGAACAAGGTTCCAGAATCAAACCTCAGTCATGTTCCCAGGCCACAGGGTTACAGAATGAGGCGTCAGTCATTTTCCCAGGCCAGAGGGTGCCACAGTATAACCTCAGTCATGTTCCCAGACAACAGGGTTCCAAAATCAAACCTGAGACATGTTCCAATACCACAGGGTTCCAGAATCAAACCTCACTTATGTTCCCAGGCCACAGGGTTTCAGAATCAAACCTCAGTCATGTTCCCATGCCACGGGGTTCCAGAATCAAACCTTATTCATGTTCCTATGCCACAGGCTTTCAGAATCAAACCTCAGACATGTTCCCAGGCCACAGGGTTCCAGAATCAAACCTCAGTCATGTTCCCAGGCCACAGGCTTCCAGAATCAAACCTCAGTCATGTTCCCAGGCAACAGGGTTCCAGAATCAAACCTCAGACATGTTCCCAGGCCACAGGGTTCCAGATTCAAACCTCAGTCATTTTCCCAGGCCACAGGGTTCCAGAATCAAGCTTCAGTCATTTTCCCAGGCAAGAGGATTCCACAATCAAACCTCAGTCATATTCCAATGCCAGAGGGTTCCACAATCAAACCGATGTCATGTTCTCAGGCCACAGGGTTCGAGAATCAAATCGATGTCATGTTTCCAGGTCACAGGGTTCCACAACCTAACCGATGTCATATTCCCAGGCCACAGGGTTCCAAAATCAAGCCTTAGTCATTTCCCCAGGTAAGAGGGTTACACGACCAAACCGATGTCATATTCCCAGGCCACAGGGTTCCAGAATCAAGCCTCAGTCATTTTCCCAGGCCAGAGGGTTCCACAGTAAAATCTCACTCATGCTCCCAGGCAACAGGGTTCCAAAATCAAACCTCAGCCATGTTCCGACACCACAGGGTTCCAGAATCAAACCTCACTCATGTTCCCAGGACACAGGCTTCCAGAATCAAACCTCAGTCATATTCCCAGGCCACAGGTTTCCAGAATCAATCCTCAGTCATGTTCCCAGGCCACAGGGTTCCACAATCAAACCTCAGTCATGTTCCCAGGGCAAAGGGTTCCAGAATCAAACCTCAGTCATTACTCAGGCCACTGGGTTTGAGAATCAAACCTCAGTTATGTTCCCAGGCCGCAGGATTCCAGAATCAAACCTCAGTCATGTTCCCAGGCAACAGGGTTCCAGAATAAAACCTCAGTCATGTTCCCAGGCCACAGGTTTCCAAAATGAAACTTCAGTCATATTCCCAGGCCACAGGGTTCCAGAATCAAACCTCATTCATGATCCCAGGCCACAGGGTTCCACAATCAAATTGATGTCATGTTCCCAGGCCACAGGGTTCCACAATCAAACCTCCGTCATGTTCCCAGGGCACAGGGTTCCGGAATCAAACCTCAGTCATTACTCAGGCCACTGGGTTTGAGAATCAAACCTCAGTTATGTTCCCAGGCCGCAGGATTCCAGAATCAAACCTCAGTCATGTTCCCAGGCAACAGGGTTCCAGAATAAAACCTCAGTCATGTTCCCAGGCCACAGGGTTCCACAATCAAACCTCCGTCATGTTCCCATGCCAGAGGGTTCCACAATCAAACCTCCGTCATGTTCCCATGCCAGAGGGTTCCACAACCAAACCGATGTCATATTCCCAGGCCACAGGGTTCCAGAATCAGACCTCAGTCATTTTCCCAGGTCAGAGGGTTCCACAACCAAACCGATGTCATATTCCCAGACCACAGGGTTCCGGAATCAAACCTCAGTCATGTTCCCAGGACACAGGGTTCCACAATCAAACCTCAGTCATGTTCCCAGGCCACAGGGTTCCACAATCAAACCTCAGTCATGATCCCAGGACACAGGGTTCCACAATCAAACCTCAGTCATGTTCCCAGGCCACAGGGTTCCACAATCAAACCTCAGTCATGTTCCCAGGACACAAGGTTCCAGAATCAAATCTCAGTCATGTTCCCAGGTCTCAGGGTTCCACAATGAAACCTCAGTCATGTTCCCAAGCGACAGGGTTCCACAATCAAACCTCAGTCATGATCCAAGCCCACAGGGTTCCACAATCAAACCTCCGTCATGTTCCCATGCCAGAGGGTTCCACAATCAAACCGATGTCATGTTCCCAGGCCACAGGGTTCGAGAATCATATCGATGTCATGTTCCCAGGGCACAGGGTTGCACAACCAAACCGATGTCATATTCCCAGGCCACAGGGTTCCAGAGTCAAGCCTCAGTCATTTAACCAGGTCAGAGGGTTCTACAACCAAACCGATGTCATATTCCCAGGCCACAGGGTTCCAGAATCAAGCCTCACTTTCCCAGGCCACAGGGTTCCACAGTAAAACCTCAGTCAGGTTCCCAGGAAACAAGGTTCCAGAATCAAACCTCAGTCATGTTCCCAGGCCACAGGGTACCACACTCAAATTGATGTCATATTCCCAGGCCATAGTGTTCCGGAATCAAACCGATGTCATATTCCCAGGCCACAAGATTCAAGAATCAAACCTCAGACATGTTACCATGTAAAAGGGTTCCAGAATTAAACCTCAGTCTTGTTCCCAGGACACAGGGTTCCACAGTCAAGCCTCAGTCATGTTCCCAGACCACAAGGTTACATAATCAACCCTCAGTCATGACCCCAGGCCACAGGGTTCCAGAATCCAACCTCAGTCAAGTTCCGAGGCCACAGGGTTCCAGAATCAAACCTCACTTATGTTCCCAGGCCACGGGGTTCCAGAATCAAACTTTATTCATTTTCCCATGCTACAGGCTTCCAGAATCAAACCGCAGTAATGTTCCCAGGCCACAGGGTTCCAGAATCAAACCTCAGTCATGTTCCCAGCCCACAGGGTTCCAGAATCAAACCTCAGTCATGTTCCCAGGCAACAGGGTTCCAGCATCAAACCTCAGACATGTTCCCAAGCCACAGGGTTCCAGAATGAAACCTCAGTCATGTTCCCAGGCCACAGGGTTCCAGAATCAAACCTCAGTCATGTTCCTAGGCCACAGGGTTCGAGAATCAAATCGATGTCATGTTCCCAAGGCACAGGGTTCCACAACCAAACCGATGTCATATTCCCAGGCCACAGGGTTCCAGAATCAAGCCTCAGTCATTTTCCCAGTTCAGAGGGTTACACAACCAAACCGATGTCATATTCCCAGGCCACAGGGTTCCAGAATCAAACCTCAGTCATGTTCCCAGGCCACAGGCTTCCAGAATCAAACCTCAGTCATGTTCCGACACCACAGGGTTCAAGAATCAAACCTCACACATGTTCCCAGGCCACAGGCTTCCAGAATCAAACCTCAGTAATGTTCCCAGGCCACAGGGTTCCAAAATCAAACCTCAGTCATGTTCCTAGGCCACAGGGTTCCAGAATCAAACCTCAGTCATGTTCCCAGGCCACAGGGTTCCAGAATCAAACCTTAGACATCTTCCCACTCCACAAGGTTTCAGAATTAAACTTCAGTCATATTCCCTGGCCACACGGTTCCAGAATCAAACCTCCGTCATGTTTCCAGGATAGAGCGTTCTACAATCAAACCTCAGTCATAATCCCAGGCCACAGGGTTCCACAATCAAACCTCAGTCATGTTCCCATGCCAGAGGGTTCCACAATCAAACCGATGTCATGTTCCCAGGCCACAGGGTTCGAGAATCAAATCGATGTCATGTTTCCAGGTCACAGGGTTCCACAACCTAACCGATGTCATATTCCCAGGCCACAGGGTTCCAAAATCAAGCCTTAGTCATTTCCCCAGGTGAGAGGGTTACACGACCAAACCGATGTCATATTCCCAGGCCACAGGGTTCCAGAATCAAGCCTCAGTCATTTTCCCAGGCCAGAGGGTTCCACAGTAAAACCTCACTCATGCTCCCAGGCAACAGGGTTCCAAAATCAAACCTCAGTCATGTTCCGACACCACAGGGTTCCAGAATCAAACCTCACTCATGTTCCTAGGACACAGGCTTCCAGAATCAAACCTCAGTCATATTCCCAGGCCACAGGTTTCCAGAATCAATCCTCAGTCATGTTCCCAGGCCACAGGGTTCCACAATCAAACCTCAGTCATGTTCCCAGGGCACAGGGTTCCAGAATCAAACCTCAGTCATGTTCCCAGGACACAGGGTTCCAGAATCAAACCTCAGTCATGTTCCCAGGCCACAGGGTTCCAGAATCCAACCTCAGTCAAGTTCCGAGGCCACAGGGTTCCAGAATCAAACCTCACTTATGTTCCCAGGACACGGGGTTCCAGAATCAAACCTCAGTAATGTTCCCAGGCCACAGGGTTCGAGAATCAAACCTCAGTCATGTTCCCAGGCCACAGGGTTCCAGAATCAAACCTCAGTCATATTCCCAGGACACAGGGTTTCACAATCAAACCTCAGTCATGTTCCCAGATCACAGGGTTCCACAATCAAACCTCAGTCATGATCCCATGCCAGAGGTTTCCACCATCAAACCTCAGTCATCTTCCCAGCCAGAGGGTTCCACAATCAAACCTCAGTCATGTTCCCAGGGCACAGGATTCCACAACCAAACCGTTGTTATGTTCCCAGGCCACAGGGTTCCAGAATCAAACCTCAGTAAAGTTCCCAGGCCACAAGTTTCCAGAATCAAACCTCAGTAATGTTCCAAGGCCACAAGTTTGCAGAATCAAACCTTAGTAATGTTCCCAGGCCACAAGGTTCTAGAATCAAACCTCAGATATGTTCCCAGGCCACAGGGTTCCACAATCAAATTGATGTCATGTTCCCAGGCCACAGGGTTCCACAATCAAATTGATGTCATATTCCCAGGCCAAAGGGTTCCAGAACCAAACCGATGTCATGTTTCCAGGACACAAGGTTCCAGAATCAAACCTCAGACATGTTCCCAGGTAACAGGGTTCCAGAATCAAACCTCAGACATCGTCCCACGCTACAAGGTTCCAGAATTAAACCTCACTCATATTCCCAGGCCACAGGGTTCCAAAATCAAACCTCCGTCATGTTTCCAGTATACAGCGTTCCACAATCCAACCTCAGTCATAATCCCAGGCCACAGGGTTCCACAATCAATCCTCAGACATATTCCCAGGCCACAGTGTTCCACAATCAAATTGATGTCATGTTCCCAGGCCACAGAGTTCCACAATCAAACCTCAGTCATGTTCCCATGCCAGAGGGTTCCACAATCAATCCGATGTCATGTTCCTAGGCCACAGGGTTCGAGAATCAAATCGATGTCATGTTCCCACGGCACAGGGTTCCACAACCAAACCGATGTCATATTCCCAGGCCACAGGGTTCCAGAATCAAGCCTCAGTCATTTTCCCAGGACAGAGGGTTCCACAACCAAACCGATGTCATACTCCCAGGCCACAGGGTTCCAGAATCAAACCTCAGTCATGTTCCCAGGCCACAGGCTTCTAGAATCAAACCTCAGTCATGTTCCGACACCACAGGGTTCAAGAATCAAACCTCACACATGTTCCCAGGCCACAGGCTTCCAGAATCAAACCTCAGTAATGTTCCCAGGCCACAGGGTTCCAAAATCAAACCTCAGTCATGTTCCTAGGCCACAGGGTTCCAGAATCAAACCTCAGTCATGTTCCCAGGCCACAGGGTTCCAGAATCAAACCTCAGACATCTTCCCACGCCACAAGGTTTCAGAATTAAACTTCAGTCATGTTCCCTGGCCACACGGTTCCAGAATCAAACCTCAGTCATATTCCCAGGCCACAGGTTTACAGAATCAGGCGTCAGTCATTTTCCCAGGCCAGAGGGTTCCACAGTAAAACCTCAGTCATGTACCCAGGCAACAGGGTTCCAAAATCAAACCTGAGTCATGTTCCAACACCACAGGGTTCCAGAATCAAACCTCACTCATGTTCCCAGGCCACAGGCTTCCAGAATCAAACCTCAGTCATGTTCCCAGGCCACAGGATTCCAGAATCAAACCTCACTCATGTTCCCATGCCACAGGCTTCCAGAATCAAACCTCAGTAATGTTCCCAGGCCACAGGGTTCCAGAAACAAACCTCAGTCATGTAGCCAGGCCACAGGGTTCCAGAAACAAACCTCAGTCATGTTCCCAGGCCACAGCGTTCCAGAATCAAACCTCAGTCATGTTCCCAGGCAACAGGGTTCCAGAATCAAATCTCAGATATGTTCCCAGGCCACAGGGTTCCAGAATCAAACCTCAGTCATTTTCCCAGGCCACAGGGTTCCAGAATCTAGCCTCCGTCATTTTGCCAGGCCAGAGGATTCCACAATCAAACCTCAGTCATGTTCCATGCCAGAGGGTTCCACAATCAAACAGATGTCATGTCCCCAGCTCACAGGGTTCGAGAATCAAATCGGTGTCATGTTCCCAGGTCACAGGGTTCCACAACCAAACCGATGTCATATTCCCAGGCCACAGGGTTCCAAAATCAAGCCTCAGTCATTTTCCCAGGTCAGAGGGTTCCACAACCAAACCGATGTCATATTCCCAGGCCACAGGGTTCCAGAACCAAGCCTCAGTCATTTTCCCAGGCCAGAGGGTTCCACAGTAAAACCTCAGTCATGTTCCCAGGCAACAGGGTTCCACAATCAAACCGCAGTCATGATCTCAGGACACAGGGCAACACCATCAAACCTCAGTCATGTTCCGAGGCCACAGGCTTCCAGAATCAAACCTCAGTAATGTTCCCAGGCCACGGGGTTCCAGAATCAAACCTCAGTCATGTTGCCAGGCCACAGGGTTCCAGAATCAAACCTCAGACATTTTCCCACGCCACAAGGTTCCAGAATTAAACTTCAGTCATATTCCCAGGCCAAAGGGTTCCAGAATCAATCCTCAGACATATTCCCAGGCCACAGTGTTCCACAATCAAATTGATGTCATGTTCCCAGGCCACAGGGTTCCACAATCAAACCTCAGTCATGTTCCCATGCCAGAGGGTTCCACAATCAAACCGATGTCATGTTCCCAGGCCACAGGGTTCGAGAATCAAATCGATGTCATGTTCCTAGGGCACAGGGTTCCACAACCAAACCGATGTCATATTCCCAGGCCACAGGGTTCCAGGATCAAGCCTCAGTCATTTTCCCAGGTCAGAGGGTTCCACAACCAAACCGATGTCATATTCCCAGGCCACAGGGTTCCAGAATCAAGCCTCAGTCATTTTCCCAGGCCAGAGGGTTCCACAGTAAAACCTCAGGTTCCCAGGCAACAAGTTTCCACAATCAAACCTCAGTCATGTTCCCAGGCCACAGGATTCCAGAATTAAACCTCAATCATGTTCCCAGGACACAGGGTTCCACAATCAAACCTCAGTCATGTTACCAGGCCACAGGGTTCCACAATCAAACCTCAGTCATGTTCCCAGGCCACACGGTTCCACAATCAAACCTCAGTCATGTTCCCAGGAGACAAGATTCCAGAATCAAATGTCAGTCATGTTCCCAGGTCACAGGGTTCCACAATCAAACCTCACTCATGTTCCCAGGCCACAGGGTTCCACCATCAAACCTCAGTCATGTTCCCAGGCCAGAGGGTTCCACAATCAAACCTCAGTCATGTTCCCAGGGCACAGGATTCCACAACCAAACCGTTGTTATGTTCCCAGGCCACAGAGTTTCAGAATCAAACCTCCGTAATGATCCCAGGCCACAAGGTTCCAGAATAAAACCTCAGTTATGTTCCCACACCACAGGGTTCCAGAATGAAACCTCACTCATGTTCCCAGGCCACAGGCTTCCAGAATCAAACCTCAGTCATGTTCCCAGGACACAGGGTTCCACAATCAAACCTCAGTCATGTTGCCAGGCCACAGGGTTCCAGAATCAAACCTCAGACATCTTCCCACGCCACAAGGTTCCAGAATCAAACTTCAGTCATATTCCCAGGCCACAGGGTTCCAGAATCAAACCTCCGTCATGTTTCCAGGATAGAGCGTTCCACAATCAAACCTCAGTCATGATCCCAGGCCACAGGGTTCGAGAATCAAATCGATGTCATGTTCCCAGGGCACAGGATTCCACAACCAAACCGATGTCATATTCCCAGGCCACAGGGTTCCAGAATCAAGCCTCAGTCATTTACCCAGGTCAGAGGGTTCCACAAACAAACCGATGTCACATTCCCAGGCCACAGGGTTCCAGAATCAAGCCTCAGTCATTTACCCAGGCCAGAGGGTTCCACAGTAAAACCTCAGTCAGGTTCCCAGGCAAAAAGGTTCCAGAATCAAACCTCAGTCATGTTCCCAGGCCACAGGATTCCAGAATTAAACCTCAGTCATGTTCCCAGGAGACAAGATTCCAGAATCAAATCTCAGTCATGTTCCCAGGTCACAGGGTTCCAGAATCAAACCTCAGTCATTTTCTCAAGCCACTGGGTTCGAGAATCAAACCTCAGTCATGTTCCCAGGCCGCAGGGTTCCAGAATCAAACCTCAGTCATGTTCCCAAGCCACAAGGTTCCAGAATCAAACCTCAGTCATGTTCCCAGGCGACAGGTTTCCAGAATCAAACCTCAGTCATATTGCCAGGCCACAGGGTTCCAGAATCAAGCCTCAGTCATTTTCCCAGGCCACAGAGTTCCACAGTAAAACCTCAGTCGTGTTCCCAGGCAACAGGGTTCCAAAATCAAACCTCAGTTATGTTGCCACACCACAGGGCTCCAAAATCAAACCTCACTCATGTTCCCAGGCCACAGGCTTCCAGAATCAAACCTCAGTCATTTTCCCAGGACACAGGGTCCCACAATAAAACCTCAGTCATATTCCCAGGCCACAGGGTTCCACAATCAAACCTCACTCATGTTCCCAGGCCCCAGGTTTCCACAATCAAATTGATGTCATATTCCCAGACCACAGGGTTCCAGAACCAAACCGATGTCATGTTCCCAGGACACAAGGTTCCAGAATCAAACCTCAGTCATGATCCCAGGCCACAGGGTTCCACAATCAAATTGATGTCATGTTCCCAGGCCACAGGGTTCCACAATCAAACCTCAGTCATGTTCCCATGCCAGAGAGTTCCACAATCAAACCGATGTCATGTTCCCAGGCCACAGGGTTCGAGAATCAAATCGATGTCATATTCCCAGGGCACAGGGTTCCACAACCAAACCGATGTCATATTCCTAGGCCACAGGGTTCCAAAATCAGGCCTCAGTCATTTTCCCAGGTCAGAGGCTTCCACAACCAAACTGATCTCATATTCCCAGGCCACAGGGTTCCAGAATCAAGCCTCAGTCATTTTCCCAGGCCAGAGTGTTCCACAGTAAAACCTCAGTCATGTTCCCATGCCAGAGGGTTCCACAATGAAACCGATGTCATGTTCCCAGGCCATAGGCTTCCAGAATAAAACATCAGTCATGTTCCCAGGACACAGGGTTTCACAATCAAACCTCAGTCATGTTCCCAGGCCACAAGGTTCCAAAATCAAACCTCAGTCATATTCCCAGGCCACAGGTTTACAGAATCAGGCGTCAGTCATTTTCCCAGGCCAGAGGGTTCCACAGTAAAACCTCAGTCATGTACCCAGGCAACAGGGTTCCAAAATCAATCCTGAGTCATGTTCCAACACCACAGGGTTCCAGAATCAAACCTCAGTCATGTAGCCAGGCCACAGGGTTCCAGAAACAAACCTTAGTCATGTTCCCAGGCCACAGCGTTCCACAATCAAACCTCAGTCATATTCCCAGGCAACAGGGTTCCAGAATCAAATCTCAGATATGTTCCCAGGCCACAGGGTTCCAGAATCAAACCTCAGTCATTTTCCCAGGACACAGGGTTCCAGAATCTAGCCTCCGTCATTTTGCCAGGCCAGAGGATTCTACAATCAAACCTCACTCATGTTCCCATGCCACAGGCTTCCAGAATCAAACCTCAGTAATGTTCCCAGGCCACAGGGTTCCAGAAACAAACCTCAGTCATGTAGCCAGGCCACAGGGTTCCAGAAACAAACCTCAGTCATGTTCCCAGGCCACAGCGTTCCAGAATCAAACCTCAGTCATGTTCCCAGGCAACAGGGTTCCAGAATCAAATCTCAGATATGTTCCCAGGCCACAGGGTTCCAGAATCAAACCTCAGTCATTTTCCCAGGCCACAGGGTTCCAGAATCTAGCCTCCGTCATTTTGCCAGGCCAGAGGATTCCACAATCAAACCTCAGTCATGTTCCATGCCAGAGGGTTCCACAATCAAACAGATGTCATGTCCCCAGCTCACAGGGTTCGAGAATCAAATCGGTGTCATGTTCCCAGGTCACAGGGTTCCACAACCAAACCGATGTCATATTCCCAGGCCACAGGGTTCCAGGATCAAGCCTCAGTCATTTTCCCAGGTCAGAGGGTTCCACAACCAAACCGATGTCATATTCCCAGGCCACAGGGTTCCAGAATCAAGCCTCAGTCATTTTCCCAGGCCAGAGGGTTCCACAGTAAAACCTCAGGTTCCCAGGCAACAAGTTTCCACAATCAAACCTCAGTCATGTTCCCAGGCCACAGGATTCCAGAATTAAACCTCAATCATGTTCCCAGGACACAGGGTTCCACAATCAAACCTCAGTCATGTTACCAGGCCACAGGGTTCCACAATCAAACCTCAGTCATGTTCCCAGGCCACACGGTTCCACAATCAAACCTCAGTCATGTTCCCAGGAGACAAGATTCCAGAATCAAATGTCAGTCATGTTCCCAGGTCACAGGGTTCCACCATCAAACCTCAGTCATGTTCCCAGGCCAGAGGGTTCCACAATCAAACCTCAGTCATGTTCCCAGGGCACAGGATTCCACAACCAAACCGTTGTTATGTTCCCAGGCCACAGAGTTTCAGAATCAAACCTCCGTAATGATCCCAGGCCACAAGGTTCCAGAATCAAACCTCAGTCATTTTCCCAGACCACAGGGTTCCAGAATCAAGCCTCAGTCACTTTCCCAGGCCACAGGGTTCCACAGTAAAACCTCAGTCAGGTTCCCAGGGAACAAGGTTCCAGAATCAAACCTCAGTCATGTTCCCAGGCCACAGGGTTACAGAATGAGGCGTCAGTCATTTTCCCAGGCCAGAGGGTGCCACAGTATAACCTCAGTCATGTTCCCAGACAACAGGGTTCCAAAAACAAACCTGAGACATGTTCCAATACCACAGGGTTCCAGAATCAAACCTCACTTATGTTCCCAGGCCGCAGGGTTTCAGAATCAAACCTCAGTCATGTTCCCATGCCACGGGGTTCCAGAATCAAACCTTATTCATGTTCCTATGCCACAGGATTCCAGAATCAAACCTCAGTCATGTTCCCAGGCAACAGGGTTCCAGAATAAAACCTCAGTCATGTTCCCAGGCCACAGGGTTCCACAATCAAATTGATGTCATGTTCCCAGTCCACAGGGTTCCACAATCAAACCTCCGTCATGTTCCCATGCCAGAGGGTTCCAAAATCAAACCTCAGTCATGTTCCGACACCACAGGGTTCCAGAATCAAACCTCACTCATGTTCCCAGGACACAGGCTTCCAGAATCAAACCTCAGTCATATTCCCAGGCCACAGGTTTCCAGAATCAATCCTCAGTCATGTTCCCAGGCCACAGGGTTCCACAATCAAACCTCAGTCATGTTCCCAGGGCACAGGGTTCCAGAATCAAACCTCAGTCATTACTCAGGCCACTGGGTTTGAGAATCAAACCTCAGTTATGTTCCCAGGCCGCAGGATTCCAGAATCAAACCTCAGTCATGTTCCCAGGCAACAGGGTTCCAGAATAAAACCTCAGTCATGTTCCCAGGCCACAGGTTTCCAAAATCAAACTTCAGTCATATTCCCAGGCCACAGGGTTCCAGAATCAAACCTCATTCATGATCCCAGGCCACAGGGTTCCACAATCAAATTGATGTCATGTTCCCAGGCCACAGGGTTCCACAATCAAACCTCCGTCATGTTCCCAGGGCACAGGGTTCCGGAATCAAACCTCAGTCATATTCCCAGGCAACAGGGTTCCAGAATCAAATCTCAGATATGTTCCCAGGCCACAGGGTTCCAGAATCAAACCTCAGTCATTTTCCCAGGACACAGGGTTCCATAATCTAGCCTCCGTCATTTTGCCAGGCCAGAGGATTCCACAATCAAACCTCAGTCATGTTCCCATGCCAGAGGGTTCCACAATCAAACCGATGTCATGTCCCCAGCTCACAGGGTTCGAGAATCAAATCGATGTCATGTTCCCAGGTCACAGAGTTCCACAATCAAGCCTCAGTCATTTTCCCAGGTCAGAGGGTTCCACAACCAAACCGATGTCATATTCCCAGGCCACAGGGTTCCAGAACCAAGCCTCAGGCATTTTCCCAGGCCAGAGGGTTCCACAGTAAAACCTCAGTCATGTTCCCAGGCAACAGGGTTCCACAATCAAACCGCAGTCATGATCGCAGGACACAGGGCAACACAATCAAACCTCAGTCATGTTCCGAGGCCACAGGCTTCCAGAATCAAACCTCAGTAATGTTCCCAGGCCACAGGGTTCCAGAATCAAACCTCAGTCATGTTGCCAGGCCACAGGGTTCCAGAATCATACCTCAGACATCTTCCCACGCCACAAGGTTCCAGAATTAAACTTCAGTCATATTCCCAGGCCAAAGGGTTCCAGAATCAAACCTCCGTCATGTTTCCAGGATAGAGCGTTCCACAATCAAAGCTCAGTCATGACCCCAGGACACAGGGTTCCACAATCAATCCTCAGACATAATCCCAGGGCACAGTGTTCCACAATCAAATTGATGTCATGTTCCCAGGCCACAGGGTTCCAGAATCAAGCCTCAGTCATTTTCCCAGGACAGAGGGTTCCACAACCAAACCGATGTCATATTCCCAGGCCACAGGGTTCCAGAATCAAACCTCAGTCATGTTCCCAGGCCACAGGCTTCCAGAATCAAACCTCAGTCATGTTCCGACACCACAGGGTTCAAGAATCAAACCTCACACATGTTCCCAGGGCCCAGGCTTCCAGAATCAAACCTCAGTAATGTACCCAAGCCACAGGGTTCCAAAATCAAACCTCAGTCATGTTCCTAGGCCACAGGGTTCCAGAATCAAACCTCAGTCATGTTCCCAGGCCACAGGGTTCCAGAATCAAACCTCAGACATCTTCCCACGCCACAAGGTTTCAGAATTAAACTTCAGTCATATTCCCTGGCCACACGGTTCCAGAATCAAACCTCCGTCATGTTTCCAGGATAGAGCGTTCCACAATCAAACCTCAGTCATGATCCCAGGCCACAGGGTTCCACAATCAAACTTCAGTCATGTTCCCATGCCAGAGGGTTCCACAATCAAACCGATGTCATGTTCCCAGGCCACAGGGTTCGAGAATCAAATCGATGTCATGTTTCCAGGTCACAGGGTTCCAGAACCTAACCGATGTCATATTCCCAGGCCGCAGGGTTCCAAAATCAAGCCTTAGTCATTTCCCCAGGTGAGAGGGTTACACGACCAAGCCGATGTCATATTCCCAGGCCACAGGGTTCCAGAATCAAGCCTCAGTCATTTTCCCAGGCCAGAGGGTTCCACAGTAAAACCTCACTCATGCTCCCAGGCAACAGGGTTCCAAAATCAAACCTCAGTCATGTTCCGACACCACAGGGTTCCAGAATCAAACCTCACTCATGTTCCCAGGACACAGGCTTCCAGAATCAAACCTCAGTCATATTCCCAGGCCACAGGTTTCCAGAATCAATCCTCAGTCATGTTTCCAGGCCACAGGGTTCCACAATCAAACCTCAGTCATGTTCCCAGGGCACAGGGTTCCAGAATCAAACCTCAGTCATTACTCAGGCCACTGGGTTTGAGAATCAAACCTCAGTTATGTTCCCAGGCCGCAGGGTTCCAGAATCAAACCTCAGTCATGTTCCCAGGCAACAGGGTTCCAGAATAAAACCTCAGTCATGTTCCCAGGACACAGGTTTCCAAAATCAAACTTCAGTCATATTCCCAGGCCACAGGGTTCCAGAATCAAACCTCATTCATGATCCCAGGCCACAGGGTTCCACAATCAAATTGATGTCATGTTCCCAGGCCACAGGGTTCCACAATCAAACCTCCGTCATGTTCCCATGCCAGAGGGTTCCACAATCAAACCTCCGTCATGTTCCCATGCCAGAGGGTTCCACAACCAAACCGATGTCATATTCCCAGGCCACAGGGTTCCAGAATCAGACCTCAGTCATTTTCCCAGGTCAGAGGGTTCCACAACCAAACCGATGTCATATTCCCAGACCACAGGGTTCCGGAATCAAACCTCAGTCATGTTCCCAGGCCACAGGGTTCCACAATCAAACCTCAGTCATGTTCCCAGGCCACAGGGTTCCACAATCAAACCTCAGTCATGTTCCCAGGACACAGGGTTCCACAATCAAACCTCAGTCATGATCCCAGGACACAGGGTTCCACAATCAAACCTCAGTCATGTTCCCAGGCCACAGGGTTCCACAATCAAACCTCAGTCATGTTCCCAGGACACAAGGTTCCAGAATCAAATCTCAGTCATGTTCCCAGGTCTCAGGGTTCCACAATGAAACCTCAGTCATGTTCCCAAGCGACAGGGTTCCACAATCAAACCTCAGTCATGATCCAAGGCCACAGGGTTCCACAATCAAACCTTAGTCATTTTCCCAGGCCAGAGGGTTCCACAATCAAACCTCAGTCATGTTCCCATGCCAGAGGGTTCCACAATCAAACCGATGTCATGTTCCCAGGCCACAGGGTTCGAGAATCATATCGATGTCATGTTCCCAGGGCACAGGGTTGCACAAACAAACCGATGTCATATTCCCAGGCCACAGGGTTCCAGAGTCAAGCCTCAGTCATTTTCCCAGGTCAGAGGGTTCCACAACCAAACCGATGTCATATTCCCAGGCCACAGGGTTCCAGAATCAAGCCTCAGTCACTTTCCCAGGCCACAGGGTTCCACAACCAAACCGATGTCATATTCCTAGGCCACAGGGTTCCAAAATCAGGCCTCAGTCATCTTCCCAGGTCAGAGGCTTCCACAACCAAACTGATCTCATATTCCCAGGCCACAGGGTTCCAGAATCAAGCCTCAGTCATTTTCCCAGGCCAGAGTGTTCCACAGTAAAACCTCAGTCATGTTCCCATGCCAGAGGGTTCCACAATGAAACCGATGTCATGTTCCCAGGCCATAGGCTTCCAGAATCAAACATCAGTCATGTTCCCAGGACACAGGTTTTCACAATCAAACCTCAGTCATGTTCCCAGGCCACAAGGTTCCAAAATCAAACCTCAGTCATATTCCCAGGCCACAGGTTTACAGAATCAGGCGTCAGTCATTTTCCCAGGCCAGAGGGTTCCACAGTAAAACCTCAGTCATGTACCCAGGCAACAGGGTTCCAAAATCAATCCTGAGTCATGTTCCAACACCACAGGGTTCCAGAATCAAACCTCAGTCATGTAGCCAGGCCACAGGGTTCCAGAAACAAACCTCAGTCATGTTCCCAGGCCACAGCGTTCCAGAATCAAACCTCAGTCATGTTCCCAGGCAACAGGGTTCCAGAATCAAATCTCAGATATGTTCCCAGGCCACAGGGTTCCAGAATCAAGCCTCAGTCACTTTCCCAGGCCACAGGGTTCCACAGTAAAACCTCAGTCAGGTTCCCAGGGAACAAGGTTCCAGAATCAAACCTCAGTCATGTTCCCAGGCCACAGGGTACCACACTCAAATTGATGTCATATTCCCAGGCCATAGTGTTCCGTAATCAAACCGATGTCATATTCCCAGGCCACAAGATTCAAGAATCAAACCTCAGACATGTTACCATGTAAAAGGGTTCCAGAATTAAACCTCAGTCTTGTTCCCAGGACACAGGGTTCCACAGTCAAGCCTCAGTCATGTTCCCAGACCACAAGGTTGCATAATCAACCCTCAGTCATGACCCCAGGCCACAGGGTTCCAGAATCCAACCTCAGTCAAGTTCCGAGGCCACAGGGTTCCAGAATCAAACCTCACTTATGTTCCCAGGCCACGGGGTTCCAGAATCAAACCTTATTCATTTTCCCATGCTACAGGCTTCCAGAATCAAACCGCAGTAATGTTCCCAGGCCACAGGGTTCCAGAATGAAACCTCAGTCATGTTCCCAAGCCACAGGGTTCCAGAATCAAACCTCAGTCATGTTCCCAGGCAACAGGTTTCCAGAATCAAACCTCAGACATGTTCCCAAGCCACAGGGTTCCAGAATGAAACCTCAGTCATGTTCCCAGGCCACAGGGTTCCAGAATCAAACCTCAGTCATGTTCCCAGGCCACAGGGTTCGAGAATCAAATCGATGTCATGTTCCCAGGTCACAGGGTTCCACAACCTAACCGATGTCATATTCCCAGGCCGCAGGGTTCCAAAATCAAGCCTTAGTCATTTCCCCAGGTGAGAGGGTTACACGACCAAGCCGATGTCATATTCCCAGGCCACAGGGTTCCAGAATCAAGCCTCAGTCATTTTCCCAGGCCAGAGGGTTCCACAGTAAAACCTCACTCATGCTCCCAGGCAACAGGGTTCCAAAATCAAACCTCAGTCATGTTCCGACACCACAGGGTTCCAGAATCAAACCTCACTCATGTTCCCAGGACACAGGCTTCCAGAATCAAACCTCAGTCATATTCCCAGGCCACAGGTTTCCAGAATCAATCCTCAGTCATGTTTCCAGGCCACAGGGTTCCACAATCAAACCTCAGTCATGTTCCCAGGGCACAGGGTTCCAGAATCAAACCTCAGTCATTACTCAGGCCACTGGGTTTGAGAATCAAACCTCAGTTATGTTCCCAGGCCGCAGGGTTCCAGAATCAAACCTCAGTCATGTTCCCAGGCAACAGGGTTCCAGAATAAAACCTCAGTCATGTTCCCAGGACACAGGTTTCCAAAATCAAACTTCAGTCATATTCCCAGGCCACAGGGTTCCAGAATCAAACCTCATTCATGATCCCAGGCCACAGGGTTCCACAATCAAATTGATGTCATGTTCCCAGGCCACAGGGTTCCACAATCAAACCTCCGTCATGTTCCCATGCCAGAGGGTTCCACAATCAAACCTCCGTCATGTTCCCATGCCAGAGGGTTCCACAACCAAACCGATGTCATATTCCCAGGCCACAGGGTTCCAGAATCAGACCTCAGTCATTTTCCCAGGTCAGAGGGTTCCACAACCAAACCGATGTCATATTCCCAGACCACAGGGTTCCGGAATCAAACCTCAGTCATGTTCCCAAGCCACAGGGTTCCACAATCAAACCTCAGTCATGTTCCCAGGCCACAGGGTTCCACAATCAAACCTCAGTCATGTTCCCAGGACACAGGGTTCCACAATCAAACCTCAGTCATGATCCCAGGACACAGGGTTCCACAATCAAACCTCAGTCATGTTCCCAGGCCACAGGGTTCCACAATCAAACCTCAGTCATGTTCCCAGGACACAAGGTTCCAGAATCAAATCTCAGTCATGTTCCCAGGTCTCAGGGTTCCACAATGAAACCTCAGTCATGTTCCCAAGCGACAGGGTTCCACAATCAAACCTCAGTCATGATCCAAGGCCACAGGGTTCCACAATCAAACCTTAGTCATTTTCCCAGGCCAGAGGGTTCCACAATCAAACCTCAGTCATGTTCCCATGCCAGAGGGTTCCACAATCAAACCGATGTCATGTTCCCAGGCCACAGGGTTCGAGAATCATATCGATGTCATGTTCCCAGGGCACAGGGTTGCACAAACAAACCGATGTCATATTCCCAGGCCACAGGGTTCCAGAGTCAAGCCTCAGTCATTTTCCCAGGTCAGAGGGTTCCACAACCAAACCGATGTCATATTCCCAGGCCACAGGGTTCCAGAATCAAGCCTCAGTCACTTTCCCAGGCCACAGGGTTCCACAACCAAACCGATGTCATATTCCTAGGCCACAGGGTTCCAAAATCAGGCCTCAGTCATCTTCCCAGGTCAGAGGCTTCCACAACCAAACTGATCTCATATTCCCAGGCCACAGGGTTCCAGAATCAAGCCTCAGTCATTTTCCCAGGCCAGAGTGTTCCACAGTAAAACCTCAGTCATGTTCCCATGCCAGAGGGTTCCACAATGAAACCGATGTCATGTTCCCAGGCCATAGGCTTCCAGAATCAAACATCAGTCATGTTCCCAGGACACAGGGTTTCACAATCAAACCTCAGTCATGTTCCCAGGCCACAAGGTTCCAAAATCAAACCTCAGTCATATTCCCAGGCCACAGGTTTACAGAATCAGGCGTCAGTCATTTTCCCAGGCCAGAGGGTTCCACAGTAAAACCTCAGTCATGTACCCAGGCAACAGGGTTCCAAAATCAATCCTGAGTCATGTTCCAACACCACAGGGTTCCAGAATCAAACCTCAGTCATGTAGCCAGGCCACAGGGTTCCAGAAACAAACCTCAGTCATGTTCCCAGGCCACAGCGTTCCAGAATCAAACCTCAGTCATGTTCCCAGGCAACAGGGTTCCAGAATCAAATCTCAGATATGTTCCCAGGCCACAGGGTTCCAGAATCAAGCCTCAGTCACTTTCCCAGGCCACAGGGTTCCACAGTAAAACCTCAGTCAGGTTCCCAGGGAACAAGGTTCCAGAATCAAACCTCAGTCATGTTCCCAGGCCACAGGGTACCACACTCAAATTGATGTCATATTCCCAGGCCATAGTGTTCCGTAATCAAACCGATGTCATATTCCCAGGCCACAAGATTCAAGAATCAAACCTCAGACATGTTACCATGTAAAAGGGTTCCAGAATTAAACCTCAGTCTTGTTCCCAGGACACAGGGTTCCACAGTCAAGCCTCAGTCATGTTCCCAGACCACAAGGTTGCATAATCAACCCTCAGTCATGACCCCAGGCCACAGGGTTCCAGAATCCAACCTCAGTCAAGTTCCGAGGCCACAGGGTTCCAGAATCAAACCTCACTTATGTTCCCAGGCCACGGGGTTCCAGAATCAAACCTTATTCATTTTCCCATGCTACAGGCTTCCAGAATCAAACCGCAGTAATGTTCCCAGGCCACAGGGTTCCAGAATGAAACCTCAGTCATGTTCCCAAGCCACAGGGTTCCAGAATCAAACCTCAGTCATGTTCCCAGGCAACAGGTTTCCAGAATCAAACCTCAGACATGTTCCCAAGCCACAGGGTTCCAGAATGAAACCTCAGTCATGTTCCCAGGCCACAGGGTTCCAGAATCAAACCTCAGTCATGTTCCCAGGCCACAGGGTTCGAGAATCAAATCGATGTCATGTTCCCAGGTCACAGGGTTCCACAACCTAACCGATGTCATATTCCCAGGCCGCAGGGTTCCAAAATCAAGCCTTAGTCATTTCCCCAGGTGAGAGGGTTACACGACCAAGCCGATGTCATATTCCCAGGCCACAGGGTTCCAGAATCAAGCCTCAGTCATTTTCCCAGGCCAGAGGGTTCCACAGTAAAACCTCACTCATGCTCCCAGGCAACAGGGTTCCAAAATCAAACCTCAGTCATGTTCCGACACCACAGGGTTCCAGAATCAAACCTCACTCATGTTCCCAGGACACAGGCTTCCAGAATCAAACCTCAGTCATATTCCCAGGCCACAGGTTTCCAGAATCAATCCTCAGTCATGTTTCCAGGCCACAGGGTTCCACAATCAAACCTCAGTCATGTTCCCAGGGCACAGGGTTCCAGAATCAAACCTCAGTCATTACTCAGGCCACTGGGTTTGAGAATCAAACCTCAGTTATGTTCCCAGGCCGCAGGGTTCCAGAATCAAACCTCAGTCATGTTCCCAGGCAACAGGGTTCCAGAATAAAACCTCAGTCATGTTCCCAGGACACAGGTTTCCAAAATCAAACTTCAGTCATATTCCCAGGCCACAGGGTTCCAGAATCAAACCTCATTCATGATCCCAGGCCACAGGGTTCCACAATCAAATTGATGTCATGTTCCCAGGCCACAGGGTTCCACAATCAAACCTCCGTCATGTTCCCATGCCAGAGGGTTCCACAATCAAACCTCCGTCATGTTCCCATGCCAGAGGGTTCCACAACCAAACCGATGTCATATTCCCAGGCCACAGGGTTCCAGAATCAGACCTCAGTCATTTTCCCAGGTCAGAGGGTTCCACAACCAAACCGATGTCATATTCCCAGACCACAGGGTTCCGGAATCAAACCTCAGTCATGTTCCCAAGCCACAGGGTTCCACAATCAAACCTCAGTCATGTTCCCAGGCCACAGGGTTCCACAATCAAACCTCAGTCATGTTCCCAGGACACAGGGTTCCACAATCAAACCTCAGTCATGATCCCAGGACACAGGGTTCCACAATCAAACCTCAGTCATGTTCCCAGGCCACAGGGTTCCACAATCAAACCTCAGTCATGTTCCCAGGACACAAGGTTCCAGAATCAAATCTCAGTCATGTTCCCAGGTCTCAGGGTTCCACAATGAAACCTCAGTCATGTTCCCAAGCGACAGGGTTCCACAATCAAACCTCAGTCATGATCCAAGGCCACAGGGTTCCACAATCAAACCTTAGTCATTTTCCCAGGCCAGAGGGTTCCACAATCAAACCTCAGTCATGTTCCCATGCCAGAGGGTTCCACAATCAAACCGATGTCATGTTCCCAGGCCACAGGGTTCGAGAATCATATCGATGTCATGTTCCCAGGGCACAGGGTTGCACAAACAAACCGATGTCATATTCCCAGGCCACAGGGTTCCAGAGTCAAGCCTCAGTCATTTTCCCAGGTCAGAGGGTTCCACAACCAAACCGATGTCATATTCCCAGGCCACAGGGTTCCAGAATCAAGCCTCAGTCACTTTCCCAGGCCACAGGGTTCCACAACCAAACCGATGTCATATTCCTAGGCCACAGGGTTCCAAAATCAGGCCTCAGTCATCTTCCCAGGTCAGAGGCTTCCACAACCAAACTGATCTCATATTCCCAGGCCACAGGGTTCCAGAATCAAGCCTCAGTCATTTTCCCAGGCCAGAGTGTTCCACAGTAAAACCTCAGTCATGTTCCCATGCCAGAGGGTTCCACAATGAAACCGATGTCATGTTCCCAGGCCATAGGCTTCCAGAATCAAACATCAGTCATGTTCCCAGGACACAGGGTTTCACAATCAAACCTCAGTCATGTTCCCAGGCCACAAGGTTCCAAAATCAAACCTCAGTCATATTCCCAGGCCACAGGTTTACAGAATCAGGCGTCAGTCATTTTCCCAGGCCAGAGGGTTCCACAGTAAAACCTCAGTCATGTACCCAGGCAACAGGGTTCCAAAATCAATCCTGAGTCATGTTCCAACACCACAGGGTTCCAGAATCAAACCTCAGTCATGTAGCCAGGCCACAGGGTTCCAGAAACAAACCTCAGTCATGTTCCCAGGCCACAGCGTTCCAGAATCAAACCTCAGTCATGTTCCCAGGCAACAGGGTTCCAGAATCAAATCTCAGATATGTTCCCAGGCCACAGGGTTCCAGAATCAAGCCTCAGTCACTTTCCCAGGCCACAGGGTTCCACAGTAAAACCTCAGTCAGGTTCCCAGGGAACAAGGTTCCAGAATCAAACCTCAGTCATGTTCCCAGGCCACAGGGTACCACACTCAAATTGATGTCATATTCCCAGGCCATAGTGTTCCGTAATCAAACCGATGTCATATTCCCAGGCCACAAGATTCAAGAATCAAACCTCAGACATGTTACCATGTAAAAGGGTTCCAGAATTAAACCTCAGTCTTGTTCCCAGGACACAGGGTTCCACAGTCAAGCCTCAGTCATGTTCCCAGACCACAAGGTTGCATAATCAACCCTCAGTCATGACCCCAGGCCACAGGGTTCCAGAATCCAACCTCAGTCAAGTTCCGAGGCCACAGGGTTCCAGAATCAAACCTCACTTATGTTCCCAGGCCACGGGGTTCCAGAATCAAACCTTATTCATTTTCCCATGCTACAGGCTTCCAGAATCAAACCGCAGTAATGTTCCCAGGCCACAGGGTTCCAGAATGAAACCTCAGTCATGTTCCCAAGCCACAGGGTTCCAGAATCAAACCTCAGTCATGTTCCCAGGCAACAGGTTTCCAGAATCAAACCTCAGACATGTTCCCAAGCCACAGGGTTCCAGAATGAAACCTCAGTCATGTTCCCAGGCCACAGGGTTCCAGAATCAAACCTCAGTCATGTTCCCAGGCCACAGGGTTCGAGAATCAAATCGATGTCATGTTCCCAGGTCACAGGGTTCCACAACCTAACCGATGTCATATTCCCAGGCCACAGGGTTCCAAAATCAAGCCTTAGTCATTTTCCCAGGTCAGAGTGTTACACAACCAAACCGATGTCATATTCCCAGGCCACAGGGTTCCAGAATCAAACTTCAGTCATGTTCCGACACCACCGGGTTCCAGAATCAAACCTCACTCATGTTCCCAGGCCACAGGGTTCCAGAATCAAACCTCAGTCATGTTCCCAGGCCACAGGGTTCCATAATCAAACCTCAGTCATGTTCCCAGGCCACAGGGTTCCAGAAACAAACCTCAGTCATGTTCCCAGGCAACAGGGTTCCAGAATCAAACCTCAGTCATGTTCCCAAGCCACAAGGTTCCAGAATCAAACCTCAGTCATATTCCCAGGCTACAGGGTTCCAGAATCAAGTCTCAGTCATTTTCCCAGGCCACAGGGTTCCACAGTCAAACCTCAGTCATGTTCCCAAGCAACAGGGTTCCAGAATCAAACCTCAGTCATATTCCCAGGCCACAGGCTTCCATAACCAAACCTCAGTCATTTTCCCGGGCCACAGGGTTCCACAATGAAACCTCACTCATGTTCCCAGGCCCCAGGGTTCCACAATCAAATTGATGTCATATTCCCAGACCACAGGGTTCCAGAACCAAACCGATGTCATGTTCCCAGGACACAAGTTTCCAGAATCAAACCTCAGTCATGATCCCAGGCCACAGGGTTCCACAATCAAATTGATGTAATGTTCCCAGGCCACAGGGTTCCACAATCAAACCTCAGTCATGTTCCCATGCCAGAGGGTTCCACAATCAAACCGATGTCATGTTTCCAGGCCACAGGGTTCGAGAATCAAATTGATGTCATATTCCCAGGGCACAGGGTTCCACAACCAAACCGATGTCATATTCCTAGGCCACAGGGTTCCAAAATCAGGCCTCAGTTATTTTCCCAGGTCAGAGGGTTCCACAACCAAACCGATCTCATATTCCCAGGCCACAGGGTTCTAGAATCAAGCCTCAGTCATTTTCCCAGGCCAGAGTGTTCCACAGTAAAACCTCAGTCATGTTCCCATGCCAGAGGGTTCCACAATGAAACCGATGTCATGTTCCCAGGCCACAGGCTTCCAGAATCAAACCTCAGTCATGTTCCCAGGCAACAGGGTTCCAGAATCAATCCTCAGACATGTTCCCAGGCCACAGGGTTCCAGAATCAAACCTCAGTTATGTTCCCAGGGCACAGGGTTCCAGAATCAAACCTCAGTCTTTTTCTCAAGCCACTGGGTTCGAGAATCAAACCTCAGTCATGTTCCCAGGCCGCAGGGTTCCAGAATCAAATCTGAGTAATGTTCCCAGGCAACAGGGTTCCAAAATCAAACCTCAGTTATGTTCCTCCACCAGAAGGTTCCGAAATCAAACCTCACTCATGTTCCCAGGCCACAGGCTTCCAGAATCAAACCTAAGTCATTTTCCCAGGACACAGGGTCCCACAATCAAACCTCAGTCATGTTCCCAGGCCACAGGGTTACACAATCAAACCTCTATCATGTTCCCAGGCCACAGGGTTCCAAAATCAAACCTCAGTCAAGTTCCAAGGCCACAGGGTTCCAGAATCAAACCTCAGTCATGTTCCCAGGCCACAGGGTTCCAGAATCAAACCTCAGTCATGTTCCCAGGCAACAGGGTTCCAGAATAAAACCTCAGTCATAATCCCAGGCCACAGGGTTACAGAATCAGGCGTCAGTCATTTTCCCAGGGCAGAGGGTGCCACAGTAAAACCTCAGTCACGTTCCCAGACAACAGGGTTCCAAAATCAAACCTGAGTCATGCTCCAACACCACAGGGTTCCAGAATCAAACCTCACTTATGTTCCCAGGCCACGGGGTTCCAGAATCAAACCTTATTCATGTTCCCATGCCACAGGCTTCCAGAATCAAACCTCAGTCATGTTCCCAGGCCACAGGGTTCCAGAATCAAACCTCAGTCATGTTCCCAGGACACAGGGTTCCAGAATCAAACCTCAGTCATGTTCCCAGGCCACAGGGTTCCAGAATCCAACCTCAGTCAAGTTCCGAGGCCACAGGGTTCCAGAATCAAACCTCACTTATGTTCCCAGGCCACGGGGTTCCAGAATCAAACCTCAGTAATGTTCCCAGACCACAGGGTTCGAGAATCAAACCTCAGTCATGTTCCCAGGACACAGGTTTCCAGAATCAAACCTCAGTCATGTTCCCAGGACACAGGGTTTCACAATCAAACCTCAGTCATGTTCCCAGATCACAGGGTTCCACAATCAAACCTCAGTCATGATCCCATGCCAGAGGTTTCCACCATCAAACCTCAGTCATCTTCCCAGCCAGAGGGGTCCACAATCAAACCTCAGTTATGTTCCCAGGGCACAGGATTCCACAACCAAACCGTTGTTATGTTCCCAGGCCACAGGGTTCCAGAATCAAACCTCAGTAAAGTTCCCAGGCCACAAGTTTCCAGAATCAAACCTCAGTAATGTTCCAAGGCCACAAGTTTGCAGAATCAAACCTTAGTAATGTTCCCAGGCCACAAGGTTCTAGAATCAAACCTCAGATATGTTCCCAGGCCACAGGGTTCCACAATCAAATTGATGTCATGTTCCCAGGCCACAGGGTTCCACAATCAAATTGATGTCATATTCCCAGGCCACAGGGTTCCAGAACCAAACCGATGTCATGTTTCCAGGACACAAGGTTCCAGAATCAAACCTCACACATGTTCCCAGGTAACAGGGTTCCAGAATCAAACCTCAGACATCGTCCCACGCCACAAGGTTCCAGAATTAAACCTCACTCATATTCCCAGGCCACAGGGTTCCAAAATCGAACCTCCGTCATGTTTCCAGTATACAGCGTTCCACAATCCAACCTCAGTCATGATCCCAGACCACAGGGTTCCACAATCAATCCTCAGACATATTCCCAGGCCACAGTGTTCCACAATCAAATTGATGTCATGTTCCCAGGCCACATAGTTCCACAATCAAACCTCAGTCATGTTCCCATGCCAGAGGGTTCCACAATCAATCCGATGTCATTTTCCTAGGCCACAGGGTTCGAGAATCAAATCGATGTCATGTTCCCACGGCACAGGGTTCCACAACCAAACCGATGTCATATTCCTAGGCCACAGGGTTCCAGAATCAAGCCTCAGTCATTTTCCCAGGACAGAGGGTTCCACAACCAAACCGATGTCATATTCCCAGGCCACAGGGTTCCAGAATCAAACCTCAGTCATGTTCCCAGGCCACAGGCTTCCAGAATCAAACCTCAGTCATGTTCCGACACCACAGGGTTCAAGAATCAAACCTCACACATGTTCCCAGGCCACAGGCTTCCAGAATCAAACCTCAGTAATGTTCCCAGGCCACAGGGTTCCAAAATCAAACCTCAGTCATGTTCCTAGGCCACAGGGTTCCAGAATCAAACCTCAGTCATGTTCCCAGGCCACAGGGTTCCAGAATCAAACCTCAGACATCTTCCCACGCCACAAGGTTTCAGAATTAAACCTCAGTCATATTCCCTGGCCACACGGTTCCAGAATCAAACCTCCGTCATGTTTCCAGGATAGAGCGTTCCACAATCAAACCTCACTCATAATCCCAGGCCACAGGGTTCCACAATCAAACTTCAGTCATGTTCCCATGCCAGAGGGTTCCACAATCAAACCGATGTCATGTTCCCAGGCCACAGGGTTCGAGAATCAAATCGATGTCATGTTTCCAGGTCACAGGGTTCCACAACCTAACCGATGTCATATTCCCAGGCCACAGGGTTCCAAAATCAAGCCTTAGTCATTTCCCCAGGTGAGAGGGTTACACGACCAAACCGATGTCATATTCCCAGGCCACAGGGTTCCAGAATCAATCCTCAGTCATTTTCCCAGGCCACAGGGTTCCACAGTAAAACCTCACTCATGCTCCCAGGCAACAGGGTTCCAGAATCAAACCTCAGTCATGTTCCGACACCACAGGGTTCCAGAATCAAACCTCACTCATGTTCCCAGGACACAGGCTTCCAGAATCAAACCTCAGTCATATTCCCAGGCCACAGGTTTCCAGAATCAATCCTCAGTCATGTTCCCAGGCCACAGGGTTCCACAATCAAACCTCAGTCATGTTCCCAGGGCACAGGGTTCCAGAATCAAACCTCAGTCATTACTCAGGCCACTGGGTTTGAGAATCAAACCTCAGTTATGTTCCTAGGCCGCAGGGTTCCAGAATCAAACCTCAGTCATGTTCCCAGGCAACAGGGTTCCAGAATAAAATCTCAGTCATGTTCCCAGGACACAGGTTTGCAAAATCAAACTTCAGTCATATTCCCAGGCCACAGGGTTCCAGAATCAAACCTCATTCATGATCCCAGGCCACAGGGTTCCACAATCAAATTGATGTCATGTTCCCAGGCCACAGGGTTCCACAATCAAACCTCCGTCATGTTCCCATGCCAGAGGGTTCCACAATCAAACCTCCGTCATGTTCCCATGCCAGAGGGTTCGACAACCAAACCGATGTCATATTCCCAGGCCACAGGGTTCCAGAATCAGACCTCAGTCATTTTCCCAGGTCAGAGGGTTCCACAACCAAACCGATGTCATATTCCCAGAACACAGGGTTCCGGAATCAAACCTCAGTCATGTTCCCAGGACACAGGGTTCCACAATCAAACCTCAGTCATGTTCCCAGGCCACAGGGTTCCACAATCAAACCTCAGTCATGATCCCAGGACACAGGGTTCCACAATCAAACCTCAGTCATGTTCCCAGGCCACAGGGTTCCACAATCAAACCTCAGTCATGTTCCCAGGACACAATGTTCCAGAATCAAATCTCAGTCATGTTCCCAGGTCTCAGGGTTCCACAATGAAACCTCAGTCATGTTCCCAAGAGACAGGGTTCCACAATCAAACCTCAGTCATGATCCAAGGCCACAGGGTTCCACAATCAAACCTTAGTCATTTTCCCAGGCCAGAGGGTTCCACAATCAAACCTCAGTCATGTTCCCATGCCAGAGGTTTCCACAATCAAACCGATGTCATGTTCCCAGGCCACAGGGTTCGAGAATCATATCGATGTCATGTTCCCAGGGCACAGGGTTGCACAAACAAACCGATGTCATATTCCCAGGCCACAGGGTTCCAGAATCAAGCCTCAGTCACTTTCCCAGGCCACAGGGTTCCACAGTAAAACCTCAATCAGGTTCCCAGGGAACAAGGTTCCAGAATTCAACCTCAGTCTTGTTCCCAGGACACAGGGTTCCACAGTCAAGCCTCAGTCATGTTCCCAGACCACAAGGTTGCATAATCAACCCTCAGTCATGACCCCAGGCCACAGGGTTCCAGAATCCAACCTCAGTCAAGTTCCGAGGCCACAGGGTTCCAGAATCAAACCTCACTTATGTTCCCAGGCCACGGGGTTCCAGAATCAAACCTTATTCATTTTCCCATGCCACAGGCTTCCAGAATCAAACCGCAGTAATGTTCCCAGGCCACAGGGTTCCAGAATCAAACCTCAGTCATGTTCCCAGGCCACAGGGTTCCAGAATCAAACCTCAGTCATGTTCCCAGGCAACAGGGTTCCAGAATCAAACCTCAGACATGTTCCCAAGCCACAGGGTTCCAGAATCAAACCTCAGTCATGTTCCCAGGCCACAGGGTTCCAGAATCAAACCTCAGTCATGTTCCCAGGCCACAGGGTTCGAGAATCAAATCGATGTCATGTTCCCAGGTCACAGGGTTCCACAACCTAACCGATGTCATATTCCCAGGCCACAGGGTTCCAAAATCAAGCCTTAGTCATTTTCCCAGGTCAGAGGGTTACACAACCAAACCGATGTCATATTCCCAGGCCACAGGGTTCCAGAATCAAACTTCAGTCATGTTCCGACACCACCGGGTTCCAGAATCAAACCTCACTCATGTTCCCAGGCCACAGGGTTCCAGAATCAAACCTCAGTAATGTTCCCAGGCCACAGGGTTCCATAATCAAACCTCAGTCATGTTCCCAGGCCACAGGGTTCCAGAAACAAACCTCAGTCATGTTCCCAGGCAACAGGGTTCCAGAATCAAACCTCAGTCATGTTCCCAAGCCACAAGGTTCCAGAATCAAACCTCAGTCATATTCCCAGGCTACAGGGTTCCAGAATCAAGTCTCAGTCATTTTCCCAGGCCACAGGGTTCCACAGTCAAACCTCAGTCATGTTCCCAAGAAACAGGGTTCCAGAATCAAACCTCAGTCATATTCCCAGGCCACAGGCTTCCATAACCAAACCTCAGTCATTTTCCCAGGCCACAGGGTTCCACAATCAAACCTCACTCATGTTCCCAGGCCCCAGGGTTCCACAATCAAATTGATGTCATATTCCCAGACCACAGGGTTCCAGAACCAAACCGATGTCATGTTCCCAGGACACAAGTTTCCAGAATCAAACCTCAGTCATGATCCCAGGCCACAGGGTTCCACAATCAAATTGATGTAATGTTCCCAGGCCACAGGGTTCCACAATCAAACCTCAGTCATGTTCCCATGCCAGAGGGTTCCACAATCAAACCGATGTCATGTTTCCAGGCCACAGGGTTCGAGAATCAAATTGATGTCATATTCCCAGGGCACAGGGTTCCACAACCAAACCGATGTCATATTCCTAGGCCACAGGGTTCCAAACTCAGGCCTCAGTTATTTTCCTAGGTCAGAGGGTTCCACAACCAAACCGATCTCATATTCCCAGGCCACAGGGTTCTAGAATCAAGCCTCAGTCATTTTCCCAGGCCAGAGTGTTCCACAGTAAAACCTCAGTCATGTTCCCATGCCAGAGGGTTCCACAATGAAACCGATGTCATGTTCCCAGGCCACAGGCTTCCAGAATCAAACCTCAGTCATGTTCCCAGGCAACAGGGTTCCAGAATCAATCCTCAGACATGTTCCCAGGCCACAGGGTTCCAGAATCAAACCTCAGTTATGTTCCCAGGGCACAGGGTTCCAGAATCAAACCTCAGTCTTTTTCTCAAGCCACTGGGTTCGAGAATCAAACCTCAGTCATGTTCCCAGGCCGCAGGGTTCCAGAATCAAATCTGAGTAATGTTCCCAGGCAACAGGGTTCCAAAATCAAACCTCAGTTATGTTCCTCCACCAGAAGGTTCCGAAATCAAACCTCACTCATGTTCCCAGGCCACAGGCTTCCAGAATCAAACCTAAGTCATTTTCCCAGGACACAGGGTCCCACAATCAAACCTCAGTCATGTTCCCAGGCCACAGGGTTACACAATCAAACCTCTATCATGTTCCCAGGCCACAGGGTTCCAAAATCAAACCTCAGTCAAGTTCCAAGGCCACAGGGTTCCAGAATCAAACCTCAGTCATGTTCCCAGGCCACAGGGTTCCAGAATCAAACCTCAGTCATGTTCCCAGGCAACAGGGTTCCAGAATAAAACCTCAGTCATAATCCCAGGCCACAGGGTTACAGAATCAGGCGTCAGTCATTTTCCCCGGCCAGAGGGTGCCACAGTAAAACCTCAGTCACGTTCCCAGACAACAGGGTTCCAAAATCAAACCTGAGTCATGCTCCAACACCACAGGGTTCCAGAATCAAACCTCACTTATGTTCCCAGGCCACGGGGTTCCAGAATCAAACCTTATTCATGTTCCCATGCCACAGGCTTCCAGAATCAAACCTCAGTCATGTTCCGACACCACAGGGTTCAAGAATCAAACCTCACACATGTTCCCAGGGCCCAGGCTTCCAGAATCAAACCTCAGTAATGTTCCCAAGCCACAGGGTTCCAAAATCAAACCTCAGTCATGTTCCCAGGTAACAGGGTTCCAGAATCAAACCTCAGACATCTTCCCACGCCACAAGGTTTCAGAATTAAACTTCAGTCATATTCCCTGGCCACACGGTTCCAGAATCAAACCTCCGTCATGTTTCCAGGATAGAGCGTTCCACAATCAAACCTCAGTCATGATCCCAGGCCACAGGGTTCCACAATCAAACTTCAGTCATGTTCCCATGCCAGAGGGTTCCACAATCAAACCGATGTCATGTTCCCAGGCCACAGGGTTCGAGAATCAAATCGATGTCATGTTTCCAGGTCACAGGGTTCCACAACCTAACCGATGTCATATTCCCAGGCCACAGGGTTCCAAAATCAAGCCTTAGTCATTTCCCCAGGTGAGAGGGTTACACGACCAAACCGATGTCATATTCCCAGGCCACAGGGTTCCAGAATTAAGCCTCAGTCATTTTCCCAGGCCAGAGGGTTCCACAGTAAAACCTCACTCATGCTCCCAGGCAACAGGGTTCCAAAATCAAACCTCAGTCATGTTCCGACACCACAGGGTTCCAGAATCAAACCTCACTCATGTTCCCAGGACACAGGCTTCCAGAATCAAACCTCAGTCATATTCTCAGGCCACAGGTTTCCAAAATCAATCCTCAGTCATGTTCCCAGGCCACAGGGTTCCACAATCAAACCTCAGTCATGTTCCCAGGGCACAGGGTTCCAGAATCAAACCTCAGTCATTACTCAGGCCACTGGGTTTGAGAATCAAACCTCAGTTATGTTCCTAGGCCGCAGGGTTCCAGAATCAAACCTCAGTCATGTTCCCAGGCAACAGGGTTCCAGAATAAAACCTCAGTCATGTTCCCAGGCCACAGGTTTCCAAAATCAAACTTCAGTCATATTCCCAGGCCACAGGGTTCCAGAATCAAACCTCATTCATGATCCCAGGCCACAGGGTTCCACAATCAAATTGATGTCATGTTCCCAGGCCACAGGGTTCCACAATCAAACCTCCGTCATGTTCCCATGCCAGAGGGTTCCACAATCAAACCTCCGTCATGTTCCCATGCCAGAGGGTTCCACAACCAAACCGATGTCATATTCCCAGGCCACAGGGTTCCAGAATCAGACCTCAGTCATTTTCCCAGGTCAGAGGGTTCCACAACCAAACCGATGTCATATTCCCAGACCACAGGGTTCCGGAATCAAACCTCAGTCATGTTCCCAGGACACAGGGTTCCACAATCAAACCTCAGTCATGTTCCCAGGCCACAGGGTTCCACAATCAAACCTCAGTCATGATCCCAGGACACAGGGTTCCACAATCAAACCTCAGTCATGTTCCCAGGCCACAGGGTTCCACAATCAAACCTCAGTCATGTTCCCAGGACACAAGGTTCCAGAATCAAATCTCAGTCATGTTCCCAGGTCTCAGGGTTCCACAATGAAACCTCAGTCATGTTCCCAAGCGACAGGGTTCCACAATCAAACCTCAGTCATTATCCAAGGCCACAGGGTTCCACAATCAAACCTTAGTCATTTTCCCAGGCCAGAGGGTTCCACAATCAAACCTCAGTCATGTTCCCATGCCAGAGGGTTCCACAATCAAACCGATGTCATGTTCCCAGGCCACAGGGTTCGAGAATCATATCGATGTCATGTTCCCAGGGCACAGGGTTGCACAACCAAACCGATGTCATATTCCCAGGCCACAGGGTTCCAGAGTCAAGCCTCAGTCATTTAACCAGGTCAGAGGGTTCTACAACCAAACCGATGTCATATTCCCAGGCCACAGGGTTCCAGAATCAAGCCTCAGTCACTTTCCCAGGCCACAGGGTTCCACAGTAAAACCTCAGTCAGGTTCCCAGGGAACAAGGTTCCAGAATCAAACCTCAGTCATGTTCCCAGGCCACAGGGTACCACACTCAAATTGATGTCATATTCCCAGGCCATAGTGTTCCGGAATCAATCCGATGTCATATTCCCAGGCCACAAGATTCAAGAATCAAACCTCAGACATGTTACCATGTAAAAGGGTTCCAGAATTAAACCTCAGTCTTGTTCCCAGGACACAGGGTTCCACAGTCAAGCCTCAGTCATGTTCCCAGACCACAAGGTTGCATAATCAACCCTCAGTCATGACCCCAGGCCACAGGGTTCCAGAATCCAACCTCAGTCAAGTTCCGAGGCCACAGGGTTCCAGAATCAAACCTCACTTATGTTCCCAGGCCACGGGGTTCCAGAATCAAACCTTATTCATTTTCCCATGCCACAGGCTTCCAGAATCAAACCGCAGTAATGTTCCCAGGCCACAGGGTTCCAGAATCAAACCTCAGTCATGTTCCCAGGCCACAGGGTTCCAGAATCAAACCTCAGTCATGTTCCCAGGCAACAGGGTTCCAGAATCAAACCTCAGACATGTTCCCAAGCCACAGGGTTCCAGAATGAAACCTCAGTCATGTTCCCAGGCCACAGGGTTCCAGAATCAAACCTCAGTCATGTTCCCAGGCCACAGGGTTCGAGAATCAAATCGATGTCATGTTCCCAGGTCACAGGGTTCCACAACCTAACCGATGTCATATTCCCAGGCCACAGGGTTCCAAAATCAAGCCTTAGTCATTTTCCCAGGTCAGAGGGTTACACAACCAAACCGATGTCATATTCCCAGGCCACAGGGTTCCAGAATCAAACTTCAGTCATGTTCCGACACCACCGGGTTCCAGAATCAAACCTCACTCATGTTCCCAGGCCACAGGGTTCCAGAATCAAACCTCAGTAATGTTCCCAGGCCACAGGGTTCCATAATCAAACCTCAGTCATATTCCCAGGCCACAGGGTTCCAGAAACAAACCTCAGTCATGTTCCCAGGCAACAGGGTTCCAGAATCAAACCTCAGTCATGTTCCCAAGCCACAAGGTTCCAGAATCAAACCTCAGTCATATTCCCAGGCTACAGGGTTCCAGAATCAAGTCTCAGTCATTTTCCCAGGCCACAGGGTTCCACAGTCAAACCTCAGTCATGTTCCCAAGCAACAGGGTTCCAGAATCAAACCTCAGTCATATTCCCAGGCCACAGGCTTCCATAACCAAACCTCAGTCATTTTCCCAGGCCACAGGGTTCCACAATCAAACCTCACTCATGTTCCCAGGCCCCAGGGTTCCACAATCAAATTGATGTCATATTCCCAGACCACAGGGTTCCAGAACCAAACCGATGTCATGTTCCCAGGACACAAGTTTCCAGAATCAAACCTCAGTCATGATCCCAGGCCACAGGGTTCCACAATCAAATTGATGTAATGTTCCCAGGCCACAGGGTTCCACAATCAAACCTCAGTCATGTTCCCATGCCAGAGGGTTCCACAATCAAACCGATGTCATGTTTCCAGGCCACAGGGTTCGAGAATCAAATTGATGTCATATTCCCAGGGCACAGGGTTCCACAACCAAACCGATGTCATATTCCTAGGCCACAGGGTTCCAAAATCAGGCCTCAGTTATTTTCCCAGGTCAGAGGGTTCCACAACCAAACCGATCTCATATTCCCAGGCCACAGGGTTCTAGAATCAAGCCTCAGTCATTTTCCCAGGCCAGAGTGTTCCACAGTAAAACCTCAGTCATGTTCCCATGCCAGAGGGTTCCACAATGAAACCGATGTCATGTTCCCAGGCCACAGGCTTCCAGAATCAAACCTCAGTCATGTTCCCAGGCAACAGGGTTCCAGAATCAATCCTCAGACATGTTCCCAGGCCACAGGGTTCCAGAATCAAACCTCAGTTATGTTCCCAGGGCACAGGGTTCCAGAATCAAACCTCAGTCTTTTTCTCAAGCCACTGGGTTCGAGAATCAAACCTCAGTCATGTTCCCAGGCCGAAGGGTTCCAGAATCAAATCTGAGTAATGTTCCCAGGCAACAGGGTTCCAAAATCAAACCTCAGTTATGTTCCTCCACCAGAAGGTTCCGAAATCAAACCTCACTCATGTTCCCAGGCCACAGGCTTCCAGAATCAAACCTAAGTCATTTTCCCAGGACACAGGGTCCCACAATCAAACCTCAGTCATGTTCCCAGGCCACAGGGTTACACAATCAAACCTCTATCATGTTCCCAGGCCACAGGGTTCCAGAATCAAACCTCAGTCAAGTTCCAAGGCCACAGGGTTCCAGAATCAAACCTCAGTCATGTTCCCAGGCCACAGGGTTCCAGAATCAAACCTCAGTCATGTTCCCAGGCAACAGGGTTCCAGAATAAAACCTCAGTCATAATCCCAGGCCACAGGGTTACAGAATCAGGCGTCAGTCATTTTCCCCGGCCAGAGGGTGCCACAGTAAAACCTCAGTCACGTTCCCAGACAACAGGGTTCCAAAATCAAACCTGAGTCATGCTCCAACACCACAGGGTTCCAGAATCAAACCTCACTTATGTTCCCAGGCCACGGGGTTCCAGAATCAAACCTTATTCATGTTCCCATGCCACAGGCTTCCAGAATCAAACCTCAGTCATGTTCCGACACCACAGGGTTCAAGAATCAAACCTCACACATGTTCCCAGGGCCCAGGCTTCCAGAATCAAACCTCAGTAATGTTCCCAAGCCACAGGGTTCCAAAATCAAACCTCAGTCATGTTCCTAGGCCACAGGGTTCCAGAATCAAACCTCAGTCATGTTCCCAGGCCACAGGGTTCCAGAATCAAACCTCAGACATCTTCCCACGCCACAAGGTTTCAGAATTAAACTTCAGTCATATTCCCTGGCCACACGGTTCCAGAATCAAACCTCCGTCATTTTTCCAGGATAGAGCGTTCCACAATCAAACCTCAGTCATGATCCCAGGCCACAGGGTTCCACAATCAAACTTCAGTCATGTTCCCATGCCAGAGGGTTCCACAATCAAACCGATGTCATGTTCCCAGGCCACAGGGTTCGAGAATCAAATCGATGTCATGTTTCCAGGTCACAGGGTTCCACAACCTAACCGATGTCATATTCCCAGGCCACAGGGTTCCAAAATCAAGCCTTAGTCATTTCCCCAGGTGAGAGGGTTACACAACCAAACCGATGTCATATTCCCAGGCCACAGGGTTCCAGAATCAAGCCTCAGTCATTTTCCCAGGCCAGAGGGTTCCACAGTAAAACCTCACTCATGCTCCCAGGCAACAGGGTTCCAAAATCAAACCTCAGTCATGTTCCGACACCACAGGGTTCCAGAATCAAACCTCACTCATGTTCCCAGGACACAGGCTTCCAGAATCAAACCTCAGTCATATTCCCAGGCCACAGGTTTCCAGAATCAAGCCTCAGTCATGTTCCCAGGCCACAGGGTTCCACAATCAAACCTCAGTCATGTTCCCAGGGCACAGGGTTCCAGAATCAAACCTCAGTCATTACTCAGGCCACTGGGTTTGAGAATCAAACCTCAGTTATGTTCCTAGGCCGCAGGGTTCCAGAATCAAACCTCAGTCATGTTCCCAGGCAACAGGGTTCCAGAATAAAACCTCAGTCATGTTCCCAGGACACAGGTTTCCAAAATCAAACTTCAGTCATATTCCCAGGCCACAGGGTTCCAGAATCAAACCTCATTCATGATCCCAGGCCACAGGGTTCCACAATCAAATTGATGTCATGTTCCCAGGCCACAGGGTTCCACAATCAAACCTCCGTCATGTTCCCATGCCAGAGGGTTCCACAATCAAACCTCCGTCATGTTCCCATGCCAGAGGGTTCCACAACCAAACCGATGTCATATTCCCAGGCCACAGGGTTCCAGAATCAGACCTCAGTCATTTTCCCAGGTCAGAGGGTTCCACAACCAAACCGATGTCATATTCCCAGACCACAGGGTTCCGGAATCAAACCTCAGTCATGTTCCCAGGACACAGGGTTCCACAATCAAACCTCAGTCATGTTCCCAGGCCACAGGGTTCCACAATCAAACCTCAGTCATGATCCCAGGACACAGGGTTCCACAATCAAACCTCAGTCATGTTCCCAGGACACAATGTTCCAGAATCAAATCTCAGTCATGTTCCCAGGTCTCAGGGTTCCACAATGAAACCTCAGTCATGTTCCCAAGCGACAGGGTTCCACAATCAAACCTCAGTCATGATCCAAGGCCACAGGGTTCCACAATCAAACCTTAGTCATTTTCCCAGGCCAGAGGGTTCCACAATCAAACCTCAGTCATGTTCCCATGCCAGAGGGTTCCACAATCAAACCGATGTCATGTTCCCAGGCCACAGGGTTCGAGAATCATATCGATGTCATGTTCCCAGGGCACAGGGTTGCACAAACAAACCGATGTCATATTCCCAGGCCACAGGGTTCCAGAGTCAAGCCTCAGTCATTTTCCCAGGTCAGAGGGTTCCAAAACCAAACCGATGTCATATTCCCAGGCCACAGGGTTCCAGAATCAAGCCTCAGTCACTTTCCCAGGCCACAGGGTTCCACAGTAAAACCTCAGTCAGGTTCCCAGGGAACAAGGTTCCAGAATCAAACCTCAGTCATGTTCCCAGGCCACAGGGTTACAGAATGAGGCGTCAGTCATTTTCCCAGGCCAGAGGGTGCCACAGTATAACCTCAGTCATGTTCCCAGACAACAGGGTTCCAAAATCAAACCTGAGACATGTTCCAATACCACAGGGTTCCAGAATCAAACCTCACTTATGTTCCCAGGCCACAGGGTTTCAGAATCAAACCTCAGTCATGTTCCCAGGCCACGGGGTTCCAGAATCAAACCTTATTCATGTTCCTATGCCACAGGCTTTCAGAATCAAACCTCAGTAATGTTCCCAGGCCACAGGGTTCCAGAATCAAACCTCAGTCATGTTCCCAGGCCACAGGCTTCCAGAATCAAACCTCAGTCATTTTCCCAGGCCACAGGGTTCCAGAATCAAGCTTCAGTCATTTTCCCAGGCCAGAGGATTCCACAATCAAACCTCAGTCATATTCCCATGCCAGAGGGTTCCACAATCAAACCTCAGTCATGTTCCCAGGACACAGGGTTCCACAATCAAACCTCAGTCATGTTCCCAGGACACAATGTTCCAGAATCAAATCTCAGTCATGTTCCCAGGTCTCAGGGTTCCACAATGAAACCTCAGTCATGTTCCCAAGCGACAGGGTTCCACAATCAAACCTCAGTCATGATCCAAGGCCACAGGGTTCCACAATCAAACCTTAGTCATTTTCCCAGGCCAGAGGGTTCCACAATCAAACCTCAGTCATGTTCCCATGCCAGAGGGTTCCACAATCAAACCGATGTCATGTTCCCAGGCCACAGGGTTCGAGAATCATATCGATGTCATGTTCCCAGGGCACAGGGTTGCACAAACAAACCGATGTCATATTCCCAGGCCACAGGGTTCCAGAGTCAAGCCTCAGTCATTTTCCCAGGTCAGAGGGTTCCACAACCAAACCGATGTCATATTCCCAGGCCACAGGGTTCCAGAATCAAGCCTCAGTCACTTTCCCAGGCCACAGGGTTCCACAGTAAAACCTCAGTCAGGTTCCCAGGGAACAAGGTTCCAGAATCAAACCTCAGTCATGTTCCCAGGCCACAGGGTTACAGAATGAGGCGTCAGTCATTTTCCCAGGCCAGAGGGTGCCACAGTATAACCTCAGTCATGTTCCCAGACAACAGGGTTCCAAAATCAAACCTGAGACATGTTCCAATACCACAGGGTTCCAGAATCAAACCTCACTTATGTTCCCAGGCCACAGGGTTTCAGAATCAAACCTCAGTCATGTTCCCAGGCCACGGGGTTCCAGAATCAAACCTTATTCATGTTCCTATGCCACAGGCTTTCAGAATCAAACCTCAGTAATGTTCCCAGGCCACAGGGTTCCAGAATCAAACCTCAGTCATGTTCCCAGGCCACAGGCTTCCAGAATCAAACCTCAGTCATTTTCCCAGGCCACAGGGTTCCAGAATCAAGCTTCAGTCATTTTCCCAGGCCAGAGGATTCCACAATCAAACCTCAGTCATATTCCCATGCCAGAGGGTTCCACAATCAAACCGATGTCATGTTCGCAGGCCACAGGTTTCGAGAATCAAATCGATGTCATGTTTCCAGGTCACAGGGTTCCACAACCTAACCGATGTCATATTCCCAGGCCACAGGTTTCCAGAATCAATCCTCAGTCATGTTCCCAGGCCACAGGGTTCCACAATCAAACCTCAGTCATGTTCCCAGGGCACAGGGTTCCAGAATCAAACCTCAGTCATTACTCAGGCCACTGGGTTTGAGAATCAAACCTCACTTATGTTCCCAGGCCGCAGGGTTCCAGAATCAAACCTCAGTCATGTTCCCAGGCAACAGGGTTCCAGAATCAAACCTCAGTCATGTTCCCAGGCAACAGGGTTCCACAATCAAACCTCATTCATGATCCCAGGCCACAGGGTTCCACAATCAAATTGATGTCATGTTCCCAGGCCACAGGGTTCCACAATCAAACCTCCGTCATGTTCCCATGCCAGAGGGTTCCACAATCAAACCTCCGTCATGTTCCCATGCCAGAGGGTTCCACAACCAAACCGATGTCATATTCCCAGGCCACAGGGTTCCAGAATCAGACCTCAGTCATTTTCCCAGGTCAGAGGGTTCCACAACCAAACCGATGTCATATTCCCAGACCACAGGGTTCCGGAATCAAACCTCAGTCATGTTCCCAGGACACAGGGTTCCACAATCAAACCTCAGTCATGTTCCCAGGCCACAGGGTTCCACAATCAAACCTCAGTCATGATCCCAGGACACAGGGTTCCACAATCAAACCTCAGTCATGTTCCCAGGCCACAGGGTTCCACAATCAAACCTCAGTCATGTTCCCAGGACACAAGGTTCCAGAATCAAATCTCAGTCATGTTCCCAGGTCTCAGGGTTCCACACAATGAAACCTCAGTCATGTTCCCAAGCGACAGGGTTCCACAATCAAACCTCAGTCATGATCCAAGGCCACAGGGTTCCACAATCAAACCTTAGTCATTTTCCCAGGCCAGAGGGTTCCACAATCAAACCTCAGTCATGATCCCAGGACACAGGGTTCCACAATCAAACCTCAGTCATGTTCCCAGGGCACAGGGTTGCACAACCAAACCGATGTCATATTCCCAGGCCACAGGGTTCCAGAGTCAAGCCTCAGTCATTTTCCCAGGTCAGAGGGTTCCACAACCAAACCGATGTCATATTCCCAGGCCACAGGGTTCCAGAATCAAGCCTCAGTCACTTTCCCAGGCCACAGGGTTCCACAGTAAAACCTCAGTCAGGTTCCCAGGGAACAAGGTTCCAGAATCAAACCTCAGTCATGTTCCCAGGCCACAGGGTACCACACTCAAATTGATGTCATATTCCCAGGCCATAGTGTTCCGGAATCAAACCGATGTCATATTCCCAGGCCACAAGATTCAAGAATCAAACCTCAGACATGTTACCATGTAAAAGGGTTCCAGAATTAAACCTCAGTCTTGTTCCCAGGACACAGGGTTCCACAGTCAAGCCTCAGTCATGTTCCCAGACCACAAGGTTGCATAATCAACCCTCAGTCATGAGCCCAGGCCACAGGGTTCCAGAATCCAACCTCAGTCAAGTTCCGAGGCCACAGGGTTCCAGAATCAAACCTCACTAATGTTCCCAGGCCACGGGGTTCCAGAATCAAACCTTATTCATTTTCCCATGCCACAGGCTTCCAGAATCAAACCGCAGTAATGTTCCCAGGCCACAGGGTTCCAGAATCAAACCTCAGTCATGTTCCCAGGCCACAGGGTTCCAGAATCAAACCTCAGTCATGTTCCCAGGCAACAGGGTTCCAGAATCAAACCTCAGACATGTTCCCAAGCCACAGGGTTCCAGAATCAAACCTCAGTCATGTTCCCAGGCCACAGGGTTCCAGAATCAAACCTCAGTCATGTTCCCAGGCCACAGGGTTCGAGAATCAAATCGATGTCATGTTCCCAAGTCACAGGGTTCCACAACCTAACCGATGTCATATTCCCAGGCCACAGGGTTCCAAAATCAAGCCTTAGTCATTTTCCCAGGTCAGAGGGTTCCACAACCAAACCGATGTCACATTCCCAGGACACAGGGTTCCAGAATCAAGCCTCAGTCATTTTCCCAGGCCACAGGATTCCAGAATTAAACCTCAGTCACGTTCCCAGGACAAAGGGGTCCACAATCAAACCTCAGTCATGTTCCCAGGCCACAGGGTTCCACAATCAAACCTCAGTCATGTTCCCAGGGCACAGGATTTCACAACCAAACCGTTGTTATGTTCCCAGGCAACAGGGTTCCAGAATCAAACCTCCGTAATGATCCCAGGCCACAAGGTTCCAGAATCAAACCTCAGACATATTCCCAGGTCACAGGGTTCCACAATCAAATGTCAGTCATGTTCACAGGGCACATGGTTCCAGAATCAAACCTCAGTCGTGTTCCCAGGCAACAGGGTTCCAGAATCAAACCTTAGTCATGTTCCCACGTAACAGGGTTCCAGAATCAAACCTCAGTCATATTCCCAGGTAACAGAGTTCCAGAATGAAAACTCAGTAATGTTTCTAGGCCACAGGGTTCCAGAATCAAACCTCAGTCATGTTCACAGGCAACAGGGTTCCAGAATCAAACCTCAGACATGTTCCCAGGCCACAGGGTTCCAGAATTAAACCTCACTCATTTCCCCAGGCCACAGGGTTCCAGAATCAAGCCTCAGTCATTTTCCCAGGCCAGAGGGTTCCACAGTAAAACCTCAGTCATGTTACAAGGCAAAAGGGTTCCAAAATCAAACCTGAGTCATATTCCAACACCACAGGGTTGCAGAATCAAACCTCACTCATGTTCCCAGGCCACAGGCTTCCAGAATCAAACCTCAGTACTGTTCCCAGGCCACAGGGTTCCAGAATCAAACCGCAGACATGTTCCCAGGCTACAGCGTTCCAGAATCAAACCTCAGTCATTTTCCCAGGCCACAGGGTTCCAGAATCAAATCTCAGTCATGTTCCCAGGACAGAGGATTCCACAACCAAACCTCAGTTATGTTCCCAGGCCAGAGGGTTCTACAATCAAACCTCAGTCATGTTCCTAGGCCATAGGGTTCCAGTATCAAACCTCACTCATATTCCCATGCAACAGGGTTTCACAATCAAACCTTAGTCATGTTCCCAGGCCAGAGGGTTCCACAAACAAACTTCAGTCATGTATCCAGTACACAGGGTTCAGGAAAGAAACCTCAGCCATGTTCCCAGGCCACAGGTTTCCAGAATCAAACCACGGTCATGTTCCCAGTCCACAGGGGTCCAGAATCAAACCTCAGTCATTTTTACAGGCCAGAGAGTTCCAGAATCAAACCTCATTCATATTCCCAGGGCAGAGGCTCCAGAATGAAACCTCAGTCATGTTCCCAGGCCACAGGGTTCCAGAACCAAACCGATGTCATGTTCCCAGGCCACAAGCTTCCAGATTCAAACCTCAGACATGTTCCAAGGTAACAGGGTTCTAGAATTAAACCTCAGACATATTCCCATGACACAAGGTTCCAGAACTAAACCTCAGTCATGTTCCCAGGCCACAGGATTCCAGAATCAAACCTCCGTCATGTTCCCAGGATACAGCGTTCCACAATCAAACCTCAGTCATGATCCCAGGCCACAGGGTTCCACAATCAAACCTCAGTCATGTTCCGAGGCCAGAGGGTTCCAGAATCAAACCTCAGTCAGGTTCCCAGGCCACAGGATTCCACAATCAAACCGTTGTTATGTTCCCAGGCCACAGGGTTCCAGAATCAAACCTCAGTAATGTTCCCAGGCCACAGGGTTCTAGCATCAAACCTCAGTAATGTTGCCAGGCCACAAGGTTCCAGAATTAAACCTCAGACATGTTCCCAGGCCACAGGGTTCAACAATCAAACCTCAGTCATGATCCCAAGACACAGGGTTCCACTATCAAATCTTAGTCATGTTCCCAAGGCACAGGGTTTCAAAATGAAACCTCAGGCATGTTCCAAGGACACAAGGTTTCACCACCAAACCTCAGTCATGTTCCCAGGCCAGAGGGTTGCAGAATCAAACCTCAGTCATGATCCCAGGACAGAGGGTTTCACAGTCAAACCTCAGTCATGTTCCCAGGCCACAGGATTCCACAATAAAACCGCTGTTATGTTCCCAGGCCACAGAGTTCCAGAATTATACCTCAGTCATGTTACCAGGCCACAGAATTCCACAATGAAATTGATGTCATATTCCCAGGCCACAGTGTTTCAGCACCAAACCGATGTCATGTTCCCAGGACACAAGCTTCCAGAATCAAACCTCAGACATGTTCACAGGTAACAGGGTTCCAGAATCAAACCTCAGACATGTTCCCATATAACAGGGTTCAAAATCAAGCCTTAGTCATTTTCCCAGCGCAGAGGGTTTCACCATCAAATCTCAGCCGTGTTCCCAGGCCACGGGGTTTGAGAATCAAACCATTGTTATGTTCCCAGGCCACAGGATTCCAGAATCAAATTGATGTCATATTCCCAGGCCACAGGATTCCAGAACCAAACCGATGTTATGTTCCCAGGCCACAAGCTTCCAGAATAAAACCTCAGACAGGTTCCCAGGTAACAGGGTTCCAGAATCAAATCTCACACATGTTCCCACGACACAAGGTTCCAGAATTAAACCTCAGTCATGTTCCCAAGTCACAGGATTCCAGAATCAAACCTCCGTCATGTTCCCAGGATACAGCGTTCCACAATCAAATTGATGTCATATTCCCAGGCCACAGGGTTCCAGAACCAAACCGATGTTATGTTCCCAGGCCACAAGCTTCCAGAATAAAACCTCAGACAGGTTCCCAGGTAACAGGGTTCCAGAATCAAACCTCAGACATGTTCCCACGACAAAAGGTTCCAGAATTAAACCTCACTCATGTTCCCAAGCCACAGGATTCCAGAATCAAACCTCCGTCATGTTCCCAGGATACAGCGTTCCACAATCAAATTGATGTCATATTCGCAGGCCACAGGTTTCCAGAACCAAACCGATGTCATGTTCCCAGGCCACAATCTTCCAGACTCAAACCTCAGACATGTTCCCAGCTAACAGGGTTCCAGAATCAAACGTCAGACATGTTCCCACGACACAAGGTTCCAGAATTAAACCTCAGTCATGTTACCAGGGCACAGGTTTCCACAACCAAACCGATGTCATATTCCCAGGCCACAGGGTTCCACAGTCAAGGCTCAGTCATGCTCCCAGGCCACAGGGTTCCAAAATCAAACCTAAGTTATATTCCCTGGACACAAGGTTCCACCATCAAACCTCACTCATGTTCCCAGGCCACAGGGTTCCAGAATCAAACCTCAGTCATGTTCCCAAGCCACAAGTTTCCAGAATCAAACCTCAGTCATGTTCCCAGGCCACAGGTTTCCATAATCAAACCTCAGTCATATTCCCAGGCCACAGGGTTCCAGATTCAAACCTCAGTCATATTCCCAGGCCAGAGGGTTCCACAGTAAAACTTCAGTAATGTTCCCAGGCAACAGGGCTCCAAAATCAAACCTCACTCATGTTCCCAGGGCACAGGCTTCCAGAATCAAACCTCACTCATGTTCCCAGGCCAGAGGTTTCCAGAATCAAACCTAACTAATGTTCCCAGGCCACAGGCTTCCACAATCAAACCTCAGTCATGTTCCCAGGTCACAGGGCTCCACAACCAAACCGATGTCATGTTCCCAGGCCACAGGGTTCCACAATCCAATTGATGTCATATTCCCAGGCCACAGGGTTCCAGAACCAAAGCGATGTCATGTTCCCAGGCCACAATCTTCCAGAAGCAAACCTCAGACATGTTCCCAGGTCACAGGGTTCCACAACCTAACCGATGTCATATTCCCAGGCCACATGGTTCCAAAATCAAGCCTTAGTCATTTTCCCAGGTCAGAGGGTTACACAACCAAACCGATGTCATATTCCCAGGCCACAGGGTTCCAGAATCAAGCCTCAGTCATTTTCCCAGGCCAGAGGGTTCCAAAATCAAACCTCAGTCATGTTCCGACACCACAGGGTTCCAGAATCAAACCTCACTCATGTTCCCAGGCCACAGGCTTCCAGAATCAAACCTCAGTCATGTTCCCAGGCCACAGGGTTCCAGAATTAAACCTCAGTCATGTTCCCGGGCCACATGGTTCCAGAATCAATCCTCAGTTATGTTCCCAGGCAACAGGGTTCCAGAATCAAACTTCAGTAATGTTTCCAGGCCACAAGGTCCCAGAATCAAACCTCACTCATGTTCCCAGGACACAGGCTTCCAGAATCAAACCTCAGTCATATTCCCAGGCCACAGGTTTCCAGAATCAATCCTCAGTCATGTTCCCAGGCCAAAGGGTTCCACAATCAAACCTCAGTCATGTTTCCAGGGCACAGGGTTCCAGAATCAAACCTCAGTCATTACTCAGGCCACTGGGTTTGAGAATCAAACCTCAGTTATGTTCCCAGGTCGCAGGGTTCCAGAATCAAACCTCAGTCATGTTCCCAGGCAACAGGGTTCCAGAATCAAACCTCATTCATGATCCCAGGCCACAGGGTTCCACAATCAAATTGATGTCATGGTCCCAGGCCACAGGGTTCCACAATCAAACCTCCGTCATGTTCCCATGCCAGAGGGTTCCACAATCAAACCTCCGTCATGTTCCCATGCCAGAGGGTTCCACAACCAAACCGATGTCATATTCCCAGGCCACAGGGTTCCAGAATCAGACCTCAGTCATTTTCCCAGGTCAGAGGGTTCCACAACCAAACCGATGTCATATTCCCAGGCCACAGGATTCCAGAACCAAGCCTCAGTCATTTTCCCAGGCCAGAGGGTTCCACAGTAAAACCTCAGTCATGTTCCCAGGCAACAGGGTTCCAAAATCAAACCTGAGTCATTTTGCAACACCAGAGGTTTCCAGAATCAAACCTCACTCATGTTCCCAGGCCACAGGGTTCCAGAATCAAACCTCAGTCATGTAGCGAGGCCACAGGGTTCCAGAATCAAACCTCAGTCATGTTCCCAGGCCACAGCGTTCCAGAATCAAACCTCAGTCATGTTCCCAGGCAACAGGGTTCCAGAATCAAATCTCAGATATGTTCCCAGGCCACAGGGTTCCAGAATCAATCCTCAGTCATTTTCCCAGGCCACAGGGTTCCAGAATCTAGCCTCCGTCATTTTCCGAGGCCAGAGGATTCCACAATCAAACCTCAGTCATGTTCCCATGCAAGAGGGTTCCACAATCAAACCGATCTTATGTCCCCAGGCCACAGGGTTCGAGAATCAAATCGATGTCATTTTCCCAGGTCAGAGGGTTACACAAGCAAACCGAAGTCATATTCCCAGGCCACAGGGTTCCACAACCAAGCCTCAGTCATTTTCCCAGGCCAGAGGGTTCCACAGTAAAACCTCAGTCATCTTCCCAGGCAACAGGGTTCCAGAATCAAACCTCAGTAATGTTCCCAGGCCACAGGGTTCCAGAATCAAACCTCAGTCATTTTCCCAGGCCACAGGGTTCCAGAATCAAGCCTCCGTCATTTGGCCAGGCCAGAGGATTCCACAATCAAACCTCAGTCATGTTCCCATGCCAGAGGGTTCCACAATCAAACCGATGTCATGTTTCCAGGCCACAGGGTTCGAGAATCAAATCGATGTCATGTTCCCAGGTCACAGGGTTCCACAAACAAACCGATGTCATATTCCCAGGCCACAGGGTTCCAAAATCAAGCCTCAGTCATTTTCCCAGGTCAGAGGGTTACACAACCAAACCGATGTCATATTCCCAGGCCACAGGGTTCCAGAACCAAGCCTCAGTCATTTTCCCAGGCCAGAGAGTTCTACAGTAAAACCTCAGTCATGTTCCCAGGCAACAGGGTTCCAAAATCAAACCTCAGTCATATTCCGACACCACAGGGTTCCAGAATCAAACCTCAGTAATGTTCCCAGGCCACAGGCTTCCAGAATCAAACCTCAGTCATGTTCCCAGGCCACAGGCTTCCAGAATCAAACCTCAGTCATGTTCCCAGGCCACAGGGTTCCAGAATCAAACCTCAGTCATGTTCCCAGGCCACAGGGTTCCAGAATCAAACCTCCGTCATGTTTCCAGGATAGAGCGCTCCACAATCAAACCTCAGTCATTATCCCAGGCCACACGGTTCCACAATCAAACCTCAGTCATGTTCCCAGGAGACAAGATTCCAGAATCAAATGTCAGTCATGTTCCCAGGCCAGAGGGTTCCACAATCAAACCTCACTCATGTTCCCAGGGCACAGGATTTCACAACCAAACCGTTGTTATGTCTCCAGGCCACAGGGTTCCAGAATCAATCCTCCGTAATGATCCCAGGCCACAAGGTTCCAGAATCAAACCTCAGACATTTTCCCAGGCCACAGGGTTCCACAATCAAATGCCAGTCATGTTCACAGGGCACATGGTTCCAGAATCAAACCTCAGTCATGTTCCCAGGCAACAGGGTTCCAGAATCAAACCTTAGTCATGTTCCCAGGCCGCAGGCTTCCAGAAACAAACCTCAGTCATGTTCCCAGGCCACAAGGTTCCAGAATGAAACCTCAGTCATATTCCCAGGCCACAGGTTTACAGAATCAGGCGTCAGTCATTTTCCTAGGCCAGAGGGTTCCACAGTAAAACCTCAGTCATGTTCCCAGGCAACAGAGTTCCAAAATCAAACCTGATTCATGTTCCAACACCACAGGGTTCCAGAATCAAACCTCACTCATGTTCCCAGGCAACAGGGTTCCAGAACCAAAGCGATGTCATGTTCCCAGGCCACAATCTTCCAGAAGCAAACCTCAGACATGTTCCCAGGTCACAGGGTTCCACAACCTAACCGATGTCATATTCCCAGGCCACATGGTTCCAAAATCAAGCCTTAGTCATTTTCCCAGGTCAGAGGGTTACACAACCAAACCGATGTCATATTCCCAGGCCACAGGGTTCCAGAATCAAGCCTCAGTCATTTTCCCAGGCCAGAGGGTTCCAAAATCAAACCTCAGTCATGTTCCGACACCACAGGGTTCCAGAATCAAACCTCACTCATGTTCCCAGGCCACAGGCTTCCAGAATCAAACCTCAGTCATGTTCCCAGGCCACAGGGTTCCAGAATTAAACCTCAGTCATGTTCCCGGGCCACATGGTTCCAGAATCAATCCTCAGTCATGTTCCCAGGCAACAGGGTTCCAGAATCAAACTTCAGTAATGTTTCCAGGCCACAAGGTCCCAGAATCAAACCTCACTCATGTTCCCAGGACACAGGCTTCCAGAATCAAACCTCAGTCATATTCCCAGGCCACAGGTTTCCAGAATCAATCCTCAGTCATGTTCCCAGGCCAAAGGGTTCCACAATCAAACCTCAGTCATGTTTCCAGGGCACAGGGTTCCAGAATCAAACCTCAGTCATTACTCAGGCCACTGGGTTTGAGAATCAAACCTCAGTTATGTTCCCAGGTCGCAGGGTTCCAGAATCAAACCTCAGTCATGTTCCCAGGCAACAGGGTTCCAGAATCAAACCTCATTCATGATCCCAGGCCACAGGGTTCCACAATCAAATTGATGTCATGGTCCCAGGCCACAGGGTTCCACAATCAAACCTCCGTCATGTTCCCATGCCAGAGGGTTCCACAATCAAACCTCCGTCATGTTCCCATGCCAGAGGGTTCCACAACCAAACCGATGTCATATTCCCAGGCCACAGGGTTCCAGAATCAGACCTCAGTCATTTTCCCAGGTCAGAGGGTTCCACAACCAAACCGATGTCATATTCCCAGGCCACAGGATTCCAGAACCAAGCCTCAGTCATTTTCCCAGGCCAGAGGGTTCCACAGTAAAACCTCAGTCATGTTCCCAGGCAACAGGGTTCCAAAATCAAACCTGAGTCATTTTGCAACACCAGAGGTTTCCAGAATCAAACCTCACTCATGTTCCCAGGCCACAGGGTTCCAGAATCAAACCTCAGTCATGTAGCGAGGCCACAGGGTTCCAGAATCAAACCTCAGTCATGTTCCCAGGCCACAGCGTTCCAGAATCAAACCTCAGTCATGTTCCCAGGCAACAGGGTTCCAGAATCAAATCTCAGATATGTTCCCAGGCCACAGGGTTCCAGAATCAATCCTCAGTCATTTTCCCAGGCCACAGGGTTCCAGAATCTAGCCTCCGTCATTTTCCCAGGCCAGAGGATTCCACAATCAAACCTCAGTCATGTTCCCATGCAAGAGGGTTCCACAATCAAACCGATCTTATGTTCCCAGGCCACAGGGTTCGAGAATCAAATCGATGTCATTTTCCCAGGTCAGAGGGTTACACAAGCAAACCGAAGTCATATTCCCAGGCCACAGGGTTCCACAACCAAGCCTCAGTCATTTTCCCAGGCCAGAGGGTTCCACAGTAAAACCTCAGTCATCTTCCCAGGCAACAGGGTTCCAGAATCAAACCTCAGTAATGTTCCCAGGCCACAGGGTTCCAGAATCAAACCTCAGTCATTTTCCCAGGCCACAGGGTTCCAGAATCAAGCCTCCGTCATTTGGGTAGGCCAGAGGATTCCACAATCAAACCTCAGTCATGTTCCCATGCCAGAGGGTTCCACAATCAAACCGATGTCATGTTTCCAGGCCACAGGGTTCGAGAATCAAATCGATGTCATGTTCCCAGGTCACAGGGTTCCACAAACAAACCGATGTCATATTCCCAGGCCACAGGGTTCCAAAATCAAGCCTCAGTCATTTTCCCAGGTCAGAGGGTTACACAACCAAACCGATGTCATATTCCCAGGCCACAGGGTTCCAGAACCAAGCCTCAGTCATTTTCCCAGGCCAGAGAGTTCTACAGTAAAACCTCAGTCATGTTCCCAGGCAACAGGGTTCCAAAATCAAACCTCAGTCATATTCCGACACCACAGGGTTCCAGAATCAAACCTCAGTAATGTTCCCAGGCCACAGGCTTCCAGAATCAAACCTCAGTCATGTTCCCAGGCCACAGGCTTCCAGAATCAAACCTCAGTCATGTTCTCAGGCCACAGGGTTCATGAATCAAACCTCAGTCATGTTCCCAGGCCACAGGGTTCCAGAATCAAACCTCCGTCATGTTTCCAGGATAGAGCGCTCCACAATCAAACCTCAGTCATTATCCCAGGCCACACGGTTCCACAATCAAACCTCAGTCATGTTCCCAGGAGACAAGATTCCAGAATCAAATGTCAGTCATGTTCCCAGGCCAGAGGGTTCCACAATCAAACCTCACTCATGTTCCCAGGGCACAGGATTTCACAACCAAACCGTTGTTATGTCTCCAGGCCACAGGGTTCCAGAATCAATCCTCCGTAATGATCCCAGGCCACAAGGTTCCAGAATCAAACCTCAGACATTTTCCCAGGCCACAGGGTTCCACAATCAAATGCCAGTCATGTTCACAGGGCACATGGTTCCAGAATCAAACCTCAGTCATGTTCCCAGGCAACAGGGTTCCAGAATCAAACCTTAGTCATGTTCCCAGGCCGCAGGCTTCCAGAAACAAACCTCAGTCATGTTCCCAGGCCACAAGGTTCCAGAATGAAACCTCAGTCATATTCCCAGGCCACAGGTTTACAGAATCAGGCGTCAGTCATTTTCCTAGGCCAGAGGGTTCCACAGTAAAACCTCAGTCATGTTCCCAGGCAACAGAGTTCCAAAATCAAACCTGATTCATGTTCCAACACCACAGGGTTCCAGAATCAAACCTCACTCATGTTCCCAGGCAACAGGGTTCCAAAATCAAACCTGATTCATGTCCCAACACCACAGGATTCCAGAATCAAACCTCACTCATGTTCCCAGGCCACAGGGTTCCAGAATCAAACCTCAGTCATATTGCCAGGCCACAGTGTTCCAGAATCAAACCTCAGGCATGTTCCCACGCCACAGGGTTCCAGAATCAAACCGCAGTCATGTTCCCAGTCAACAGGGTTCCAGAATCAAATCTCAGACATGTACCCAGGCCACAGGGTTCCAGAATCAAACCTCAGTCATTTTCCCAGGCCACAGGGTTACAGAATCAAACCTCCGTCATTTTGCCAGGCCAGAGGATTCCACAATCAAACCTCAGTCATGTTCCCATGCCAGAGGGTTCCACAATCAAACCGATGTCATGTTTCCAGGCCACAGGGTTCGAGAATCAAATCGATGTCATGTTCCCAGGTCACAGGGTTCCACAACCAAACCGATGTCATATTCCCAGGCCACAGGGTTCCAAAATCAAGCCTCAGTCATTTTCCCAGGTCAGAGGGTTACACAACCAAACCGATGTCATATTCCCAGGCCACAGGGTTCCAGAATCAAACCTCAGTCATGTTGCCAGGCCACAGGGTTCCAGAATCAAACCTCAGACATCTTCCCACGCCACAAGGTTCCAGAATTAAACTTCAGTCATATTCCCAGGCCACAGGGTTCCAGAATCCAACCTCTGTCATGTTTCCAGGATAGAGCGTTCCACAATCAAACCTCAGTCATTATCCCAGGCCACAGGGTTCGAGAATCAAATCGATGTCATGTTCCCAGGGCACAGGGTTCCACAACCAAACCGATGCCATATTCCCAAGCCACAGGGTTCCAGAATCAAGCCTCAGTCATTTACCCAGGTTAGAGGGTTCCACAACCAAACCGATGTCACATTCCCAGGCCACAGGGTTCCAGAATCAAGCCTCAGTCATTTTCCCAGGCCAGAGGGTTCCACAGTAAAACCTCAGCCAGGTTCCCAGGCAACAAGGTTCCAGAATCAAACCTCAGTCATGTTCCCAGACCACAGGATTCCAGAATTAAACCTCAGTCATGTTGCCAGGAGACAAGATTCCAGAATCAAATCTCAGTCATGTTCCCAGGTCACAGGGTTCCACAATCAAACCTCAGTCATGTTCCCAGGCCACAGGGTTCCAAAATCAAACCTCAGTCATGTTCCCAGGCCACAGGGTTCCACAATCAAACCTCACTCATGTTCCCAGGCCACAGCATTCTACAATTAAGCCTCAGTCTTGTTCCCAGGCCATAGGTTTCCACCATCAAACCTCAGTCATGTTCCCAGGTCAGAGGGTTCCACAATCAAACCTCAGTCATGTTCCCAGGGCACAGGATTCCACAACCAAACCGTTGTTATGTTCCCAGGCCACAGGGTTCCAAAATCAAACCTCCGTAATGATCCCAGGCCACAAGGTTCCAGAATGAAACCTCAGACATGTTCCCAGGCCACAAGGTTCCACAATCAAATGTCAGTCATGTTCGCAGGGCACATGGTTCCAGAATCAAACCTCAGTCATGTTCCCAGGCAACAGGGTTCCAGAATCAAACCTTAGTGATGTTCCCAGGCCGCAGGCTTCCAGAATCAAACCTCAGTCATGTTCCCAGGCCACAAGGTTCCAGAATCAAACCTCAGTCATATTCCCAGGCCACAGGTTTACAGAATCAGGCGTCAGTCATTTTCCCAGGCCAGAGGGTTCCACAGTAAAACCTCAGTCATATTCCCAGGCAACAGGGTTCCAAAATCAAACCTGAGTCATGTTCCAACACCACAGGGTTCCAGAATCAAACCTCAGTCATGTAGCCAGGCCACAGGGTTCCAGAAACAAACCTCAGTCATGTTCCCAGGCCACAGCGTTCCAGAATCAAACCTCAGTCATGTTCCCAGGCAACAGGGTTCCAGAATCAAATCTCAGATATGTTCCCAGGCCACAGGGTTCCAGAATCTAGCCTCCGTCATTTTGCCAGGCCAGAGGATTCCACAATCAAACCTCAGTCATGTTCCCATGCCAGAGGGTTCCACAATCAAACCGATGTCATGTCCCCAGCTCACAGGGTTCGAGAATCAAATCGATGTCATGTTCCCAGGTCACAGGGTTCCACAACCAAACCGATGTCATATTCCCAGGCCACAGGGTTCCAAAATCAAGCCTCAGTCATTTTCCCAGGTCAGAGGGTTACACAACCAAACCGATGTCATATTCCCAGGCCACAGGCTTCCAGAACCAAGCCTCAGTCATTTTCCCAGGCCAGAGGGTTCCACAGTAAAACCTCAGTCATGTTCCCAGGCAACAGGGTTCCACAATCAAACCGCAGTCATGATCGCAGGACACAGGGCAACACAATCAAACCTCAGTCATGTTCCGAGGCCACAGGCTTCCAGAATCAAACCTCAGTAATGTTCACAGGCCACAGGGTTCCAGAATCAAACCTCAGTCATGTTCCCAGGCAACAGGGTTCCAGAATCAAACCTCAGACATCTTCCCACGCCACAAGGTTCCAGAATTAAACTTCAGTCATATTCCCAGGCCAAAGGGTTCCAGAATCAAACCTCCGTCAGGTTTCCAGGAAAGAGCGTTCCACAAGCAAAGCTCAGTCATGATCCCAGGACACAGGGTTCCACAATCAATCCTCAGACATAATCCCAGGCCACAGTGTTCCACAATCAAATTGATGTCATGTTCCCAGGCCACAGGGTTCCACAATCAAACCTCAGTCATGTTCCCATGCCAGAGGGTTCCACAATCAAACCGATGTCATATTCCCAGGCCACAGGGTTCCAGAATCAAGCCTCAGTCATTTTCCCAGGTCAGAGGGTTCCACAACCAAACCGATGTCATATTCCCAGGCCACAGGGTTCCAGAATCAAGCCTCAGTCATTTTCCCAGGCCAGAGGGTTCCACAGTAAAACCTCTGTCAGGTTCCCAGGCAACAAGTTTCCAGAATCAAACCTCAGTCATGTTCCCAGGCAACTGGGTTCCAGAATCAAATCTCAGATATGTTCCCAGACCACAGGGTTCCAGAATCAAACCTCAGTCATTTTCCCAGGACACAGGGTTCCAGAATCTAGCCTCCGTCATTTTGCCAGGCCAGAGGATTCCACAATCAAACCTCAGTCATGTTCCCATGCCAGAGGGTTCCACAATCAAACCGATGTCATCTCTCCAGGCCACAGGGTTCGAGAATCAAATCGATGTCATTTTCCCAGGTCAGAGGGTTACACAACCAAACCGATGTTATATTCCCAGGCCACAGGGTTCCAGAACCGAGCCTCAGTCATTTTCCCAGGCCAGAGGGTTCCACAGTAAAACCTCAGTCATGTTCCCAGGCAACAGGATTCCACAATCAAACCACAGTCATGATCGCAGGACACAGGGCAACACAGTCAAACCTCAGTCATGTTCCGAGGCCACAGGCTTCCAGAATCGAACCTCAGTAATGTTCCCAGGCCACAGGGTTCCAGAATCAAACCTCAGTCATGTTCCCAGGTAACAGGGTTCCAGAATCAAACCGCAGTCATGTTCCCAGGTAACAGGGTTCCAGAATCAAACCTCAGTCATGTTCCCAGGTAACAGGGTTCCAGAATCAAACCTCAGTCATATTCCCAGGTAACAGGGTTCCAGAATCAAAACTCAGTAATGTTTCTAGGCCACAGGGTTCCAGAATCAAACCTCAGTCATGTTCACAGGCAACAGGGTTCCAGAATCAAACCTCAGACATGTTCCCAGGCCACAGGGTTCCAGAATTAAACCTCACTCATTTCCCCAGGCCACAGGGTTCCAGAATCAAACCTCAGTCATGTTCCCAGGCAACAGGGTTCCAGAATCAAACCTTAGTCATGTTCCCAAGCCGCAGGCTTCCAGAATCAAACCTCAGTCATGTTCCCAGGCCACAAGGTTCCAAAATCAAACCTCAGTCATATTCCCAGGCCACAGGTTTACAGAATCAGGCGTCAGTCATTTTCCCAGGCCAGAGGGTTCCACAGTAAAACCTCAGTCATATTCCCAGGCAACAGGGTTCCAAAATCAAACCTGAGTCATGTTCCAACACCACAGGGTTTCAGAATCAAACCTCAGTCATGTAGCCAGGCCACAGGGTTCCAGAAACAAACCTCAGTCATGATCCCAGGCCACAGCGTTCCAGAATCAAACCTCAGTCATGTTCCCAGGCAACAGGGTTCCAGAATCAAATCTCAGATATGTTCCAAGGCCACAGGGTTCCAGAATCTAGCCTCCGTCATTTTGCCAGGCCAGAGGATTCCACAATCAAACCTCAGTCATGTTTCCATGCCAGAGGGTTCCACAATCAAACCGATGTCATGTCCCCAGCTCACAGGGTTCGAGAATCAAATCGATGTCATGTTCCCAGGTCACAGGGTTCCACAACCAAACCGATGTCATATTCCCAGGCCACAGGGTTCCAAAATCAAGCCTCAGTCATTTTCCCAGGTCAGAGGGTTACACAACCAAACCGATGTCATATTCCCAGGCCACAGGCTTCCAGAACCAAGCCTCAGTCATTTTCCCAAGCCAGAGGGTTCCACAGTAAAACCTCAGTCATGTTCCCAGGCAACAGGGTTCCACAATCAAACCGCAGTCATGATCGCAGGACACAGGGCAACACAATCAAACCTCAGTCATGTTCCGAGGCCACAGGCTTCCAGAATCAAACCTCAGTAATGTTCACAGGCCACAGGGTTCCAGAATCAAACCTCAGTCATGTTGCCAGGCCACAGGGTTCCAGAATCAAACCTCAGACATCTTCCCACGCCACAAGGTTCCAGAATTAAACTTCAGTCATATTCCCAGGCCAAAGGGTTCCAGAATCAAACCTCCGTCAGGTTTCCAGGAAAGAGCGTTCCACAAGCAAAGCTCAGTCATGATCCCAGGACACAGGGTTCCACAATCAATCCTCAGACATAATCCCAGGCCACAGTGTTCCACAATCAAATTGATGTCATGTTCCCAGGCCACAGGGTTCCACAATCAAACCTCAGTCATGTTCCCATGCCAGAGGGTTCCACAATCAAACCGATGTCATATTCCCAGGCCACAGGGTTCCAAAATCAAGCCTCAGTCATTTTCCCAGGTCAGAGGGTTCCACAACCAAACCGATGTCATATTCCCAGGCCACAGGGTTCCAGAATCAAGCCTCAGTCATTTTCCCAGGCCAGAGGGTTCCACAGTAAAACCTCTGTCAGGTTCCCAGGCAACAAGTTTCCAGAATCAAACCTCAGTCATGTTCCCAGGACACAGGATTCCAGAATTAAACCTCAGTCATGTTCCCAGGACACCGGGTTCCACAATCAAACCTCAGTCATGTTCCCAGGACACAGGGTTCCACAATCAAACCTCAGTCATGATCCCAGGCCACACGGTTCCACAGTCAAACCTCAGTCATGTTCCCAGGTAACAGGGTTCCAGAATCAAACCTCAGTCATATTCCCAGGTAACAGGGTTCCAGAATCAAAACTCAGTAATGTTTCTAGGCCACAGGGTTCCAGAATCAAACCTCAGTCATGTTCACAGGCAACAGGGTTCCAGAATCAAACCTCAGACATGTTCCCAGGCCACAGGGTTCCAGAATTAAACCTCACTCATTTCCCCAGGCCACAGGGTTCCAGAATCAAACCTCAGTCATGTTCCCAGGCAACAGGGTTCCAGAATCAAACGTTAGTCATGTTCCCAAGCCGCAGGCTTCCAGAATCAAACCTCAGTCATGTTCCCAGGCCACAAGGTTCCAGAATCAAACCTCAGTCATATTCCCAGGCCACAGGTTTACAGAATCAGGCGTCAGTCATTTTCCCAGGCCAGAGGGTTCCACAGTAAAACCTCAGTCATGTTCCCCGGCAACAGGGTTCCAAAATCAAACCTGAGTCATGTTCCAACACCACAGGGTTCCAGAATCAAACCTCACTCATGTTCCCAGTCCACAGGGTTCCAGAATCAAACCTCAGTCATGTAGCGAGGCCACAGGGTTCCAGAATCAAACCTCAGTCATGTTCCCAGGCCACAGCGTTCCAGAATCAAACCTCAGTCATGTTCCCAGGCAACAGGGTTCCAGAATCAAATCTCAGATATGTTCTCAGGCCACAGGGTTCCAGAATCAAACCTCAGTCATTTTCCCAGGCCACAGGGTTCCAGAATCTAGCCTCCGTCATTTTGCCAGGCCAGAGGATTCCACAATCAAACCTCAGTCATGTTCCCATGCCAGAGGGTTCCACAATCAAACCGATGTCATGTCCCCAGGCCACAGGGTTCGAGAATCAAATCTATGTCATTTTCCCAGGTCAGAGGGTTACACAACCAAACCGATGTCATATTCCCAGGCCACAGGGTTCCAGAACCGAGCCTCAGTCATTTTCCCAGGCCAGAGGGTTCCACAGTAAAACCTCAGTCATGTTCGCAGGCAACTGGATTGCACAATCAAACCGCAGTCATGATCGCAGGACACAGGGCAACACAATCAAACCTGAGTCATGTTCTGAGGCCACAGGCTTCCAGAATCAAACCTCAGTCATGTTCCCAGGTAACAGGGTTCCAGAATGAAACCTCACTCATGTTCCCAGGCCACAGGGTTCCAGAATAAAACCTCAGTCATGTTCCCAGGTAACAGGGTTCCAGAATGAAACCTCACTCATGTTCCCACGCCACAGGCTTCCAGAATCAAACCTCAGTAATGTTCCCAGGCCACAGGGTTCCAGAATCAAACCTCAGTCATATTGCCAGGCCACAGGGTTCCAGAATCAAGCCTCAGTCATTTACCCAGGTCAGAGGGTTCCACAACCAAACCGATGTCACATTCCCAAGCCACAGGGTTCCACAATCAAACCTCACTCATGTTCCCAGGCCACAGCATTCTACAATTAAGCCTCAGTCTTGTTCCCAGGCCATAGGTTTCCACCATCAAACCTCAGTCATGTTCCCAGGTCAGAGGGTTCCACAATCAAACCTCAGTCATGTTCCCAGGGCACAGGATTCCACAACCAAACCGTTGTTATGTTCCCAGGCCACAGGGTTCCAAAATCAAACCTCCGTAATGATCCCAGGCCACAAGGTTCCAGAATGAAACCTCAGACATGTTCCCAGGCCACAGGGTTCCACAATCAAATGTCAGTCATGTTCGCAGGGCACATGGTTCCAGAATCAAACCTCAGTCATGTTCCCAGGCAACAGGTTTACAGAATCAGGCGTCAGTCATTTTCCCAGGCCAGGGGGTTCCACAGTAAAACCTCAGTCATATTCCCAGGCAACAGGGATCCAAAATCAAACCTGAGTCATGTTCCAACACCACAGGGTTCCAGAATCAAACCTCAGTCATGTAGCCAGGCCACAGGGTTCCAGAAACAAACCTCAGTCATGTTCCCAGGCCACAGCGTTCCAGAATCAAACCTCAGTCATGTTCCCAGGCAACAGGGTTCCAGAATCAAATCTCAGATATGTTCCCAGGCCACAGGGTTCCAGAATCAAACCTCAGTCATTTTCCCAGGCCACAGGGTTCCAGAATCTAGCCTCCGTCATTTTGCCAGGCCAGAGGATTCCACAATCAAACCTCAGTCATGTTCCCATGCCAGAGGCTTCCAAAATCAAACCGATGTCATGTCCCCAGCTCACAGGGTTCGAGAATCAAATCGATGTCATGTTCCCAGGTCACAGGGTTCCACAACCAAACCGATGTGATATTCCCAGGCCACAGGCTTCCAGAACCAAGCCTCAGTCATTTTCCCAGGCCAGAGGGTTCCACAGTAAAACTTCAGTCATGTTCCCAGGCAACAGGGTTCCACAATCAAACCGCAGTCATGATCGCAGGACACAGGGCAACACAATCAAACCTCAGTCATGTTCCGAGGCCACAGGCTTCCAGAATGAAACCTCAGTAATGTTCCCAGGCCACAGGGTTCCAGAATCAAACCTCAGTAATGTTCCCACGCCACAAGGTTCCAGAATTAAACTTCAGTCATATTCCCAGGCCAAAGGGTTCCAGAATCAAACCTCCGTCAGGTTTCCAGGAAAGAGCGTTCCACAAGCAAAGCTCAGTCATGATCCCAGGACACAGGGTTCCACAATCAATCCTCAGACATAATCCCAGGCCACAGTGTTCCACAATCAAATTGATGTCATGTTCCCAGGCCACAGGGTTCCACAATCAAACCTCAGTCATGTTCCCATGCCAGAGGGTTCCACAATCAAACCGATGTCATGTTCCCAGGCCACAGGGTTCGAGAATCAAATCGATGTCATGTTCCCAGGGCACAGGGTTCCACAACCAAACCGATGTCATATTCCCAGGCCACAGGGTTTCAGAATCAAGCCTCAGTCATTTTCCCAGGCCAGAGGGTTCCACAGTAAAACCTCAGTCAGGTTCCCAGGCAACAAGTTTCCAGAATCAAACCTCAGTCATGTTCCCCGGTCACAGGGTTCCACAATCAAACCTCAGTCATGTTCCCAGGCCACAGGGTTCCACAATCAAACCTCACTCATGTTCTCAGGCCACAGGGTTCTACAATCAAACCTCACTCATGTTCCCAGGCCACAGGAGTCTACAATTAAGCCTCAGTCATGTTCCCAGGCCAGAGGTTTCCACCATCAAACCTCAGTCATGTTCCCAGGCCAGAGGGTTCCACAATCAAACCTCAGTCATGTCCCCAAGGCACAGGATTTCACAACCAAACCGTTGTTACGTTCCCAGGCCACAGGGTTCCAGAATCAAATCTCCGTAATGATCCCAGGCCACAAGGTTCCAGAATCAAACCTCAGTTATGTTCCCACACCACAGGGTTCCAGAATGAAACCTCAGTCATGTTCCCAGGCCACAGGCTTCCAGAATCAAACCTCAGTCATGTTCCCAGGACACAGGGTTCCACAATCAAACCTCAGTCATGTTCCCAGGGCACAGGGTTCCACAATCAAACCGCAGTCATGATCGCAGGACACAGGGCAACACAATCAAACCTCAGTCATGTTCCGAGGCCACAGGTTTCCAGAATCGAACCTCAGTAATGTTCCCAGGCCACAGGGTTCCAGAATCAAACTTCAGACATCTTCCCACGCCACAAGCTTCCAGAATTAAACTTCAGTCATATTCCCAGGCCACAGGGTTCCAGAATCAAACCTCCGTCATGTTTCCAGGATAGAGCGTTCCACAATCAAACCTCAGTCATGATCCCAGGCCACAGGGCTCGAGAATCAAATCGATATCATGTTCCCAGGGCACAGGGTTCCACAACCAAACCGATGTCATATTCCCAGGCCACAGGGTTCCAGAATCAAGCCTCAGTCATTTACCCAGGTCAGAGGGTTCCACAACCAAACCGATGTCACATTCCCAGGCCACAGGGTTCCAGAATCAAGCCTCAGTCATTTTCCCAGGCCAGAGGTTTCCACAGTAAAACCTCAGTCAGGTTCCCAGGCAACAAGGTTCCAGAATCAAACCTCAGTCATGTTCCCAGGCCACAGGATTCCAGAATTAAACCTCAGTCATGTTGCCAGGAGACAAGATTCCAGAATCAAACCTCAGACATGTTCCCAGGCCACAGGGTTCCACAATCAAATGTCAGTCATGTTCGCAGGGCACATGGTTCCAGAATCGAACCTCAGTCATGTTCCCAGGCAACAGGGTTCCAGAATCAAACCTTAGTCATGTTCCCAGGCTGCAGGCTTCCAGAATCAAACCTCAGTCATGTTCCCAGGCCACAGGTTTACAGAATCAGGCGTCAGTCATTTTCCCAGGCCAGAGGGTTCCACAGTAAAACCTCAGTCATGTTCCCAGGCAACAGGGTTCCAAAATCAAACCTGAGTCATGTTCCAACACCACAGGGTTCCAGAATCAAACCTCACTCATGTTCCCAGGCCACAGGGTTCCAGAATCAAACCTCAGTCATGTAGCGAGGCCACAGGGTTCCAGAATCAAACCTCAGTCATGTTCCCAGGCCACAGCGTTCCAGAATCAAACCTCAGTCATGTTCCCAGGCCAGAGGGTTCCAGAATCAAATCTCAGATATGTTCCCAGACCACAGGGTTCCAGAATCAAACCTCAGTCATTTTCCCAGGCCAGAGGGTTCCACAGTAAAACCTCAGTCATGTTCCCAGGCAACAGGGTTCCACAATCAAACCGCAGTCATGTTCCCAGGGCACAGGATTCCACAACCAAACCGTTGTTATGTTCCCAGGCCACAGGGTTCCAAAATCAAACCTCCGTAATGATCCCAGGCCACAAGGTTCCAGAATCAAACCTCAGTCATTTTCCCAGGACACAGGGTTCCAGAATCTAGCCTCCGTCATTCTACCAGGCCAGAGGATTCCACAATCAAACCTCACTCATGTTCCCATGCCAGAGGGTTCCACAATCAAACCGATGTCATGTCCCCAGGCCACAGGGTTCGAGAATCAAATCGATGTCATTTTCCCAGGTCAGAGGGTTACACAACCAAACCGATGTCATATTCCCAGGCCACAGGGTTCCAGAACCGAGCCTCAGTCATTTTCCCAGGCCAGAGGGTTCCACAGTAAAACCTCAGTCATGTTCCCAGGCAACAGGAATCCACAATCAAACCGCAGTCATGATCGCAGGACACAGGGCAACACAATCAAACCTCAGTCATGTTACGAGGCCACAGGCTTCCAGAATCAAACCTCAGTAATGTTCCCAGGACACAGGGTTCCAGAATCAAGCTTCAGTCATTTTCCCAGGCCAGAGGGTTCCACAGTAAAACCTCAGTCATGTTCCCAGGCAACAGGGTTCCAAAATCAAACCTGAGTCATGTTCCAACACCACAGGGTTCCAGAATCAAACCTCAGTCATGTAGCCAGGCCACAGGGTTCCAGAAACAAACCTCAGTCATGTTCCCAGGCCACAGCGTTCCAGAATCAAACCTCAGTCATGTTCCCAGGCAACAGGGTTCCAGAATCAAATCTCAGATATGTTTCCAGGCCACAGGGTTCCAGAATCTAGCCTCCGTCATTTTGCCAGGCCAGAGGATTCCACAATCAAACCTCAGTCATGTTCCCATGCCAGAGGGTTCCACAATCAAACCGATGTCATGTCCCCAGCTCACAGGGTTCGAGAATCAAATCGATGTCATGTTCCCAGGTCACAGGGTTCCACAACCAAACCGATGTCATATTCCCAGGCCACAGGGTTCCAAAATCAAGCCTCAGTCATTTTCCCAGGTCAGAGGGTTACACAACCAAACCGATGTCATATTCCCAGGCCACAGGCTTCCAGAACCAAGCCTCAGTCATTTTCCCAGGCCAGAGGGTTCCACAGTAAAACCTCAGTCATGTTCCCAGGCAACAGGGTTCCACAATCAAACCGCAGTCATGATCGCAGGACACAGGGCAACACAATCAAACCTCAGTCATGTTCCGAGGCCACAGGCTTCCAGAATCAAACCTCAGTAATGTTCCCAGGCCACAGGGTTCCAGAATCAAACCTCAGTCATGTTGCCAGGCCACAGGGTTCCAGAATCAAACCTCAGACATCTTCCCACGCCACAAGGTTCCAGAATTAAACTTCAGTCATATTCCCAGGCCAAAGGGTTCCAGAATCAAACCTCCGTCAGGTTTCCAGGAAAGAGCGTTCCACAAGCAAAGCTCAGTCATGATCCCAGGACACAGGGTTCCACAATCAATCCTCAGACATAATCCCAGGCCACAGTTTTCCACAATCAAATTGATGTCATGTTCCCAGGCCACAGGGTTCCACAATCAAACCTCAGTCATGTTCCCATGCCAGAGGGTTCCACAATGAAACCGATGTCATATTCCCAGGCCACAGGGTTCCAGAATCAAGCCTCACTCATTTTCCCAGGTCAGAGGGTTCCACAACCAAACCGATGTCATATTCCCAGGCCACAGGGTTCCAGAATCAAGCCTCAGTCATTTTCCCAGGCCAGAGGGTTCCACAGTAAAACCTCTGTCAGGTTCCCAGGCAACAAGTTTCCAGAATCAAACCTCAGTCATGTTCCCAGGCCACAGGATTCCAGAATTAAACCTCAGTCATGTTCCCAGGACACCGGGTTCCACAGTCAAACCTCAGTCATGTTCCCAGGAGACAAGATTCCAGAATCAAATATCAGTCATGTTCCCCGGTCACAGGGTTCCACAATCAAACCTCAGTCATGTTCCCAGGCCACAGGGTTCCACAATCAAACCTCACTCATGTTCCCAGGCCACAGGATTCTACAATTAAGCCTCAGTCATGTTCCCAGGCCAGAGGTTTCCACCATCAAACCTCAGTCATGTTCCCAGGCCAGAGGGTTCCACAATCAAACCTCAGTCATGTCCCCAAGGCACAGGATTTCACAACCAAACCGTTGTTACGTTCCCAGGCCACAGGGTTCCAGAATCAAACCTCCGTAATGATCCCAGGCCACAAGGTTCCAGAATCAAACCTCAGTTATGTTCCCACACCACAGGGCTCCAGAATGAAACCTCACTCATGTTCCCAGGCCACAGGCTTCCAGAATCAAACCTCAGTCATGTTCCCAGGACACAGGGTTCCACAATCAAACCTCAGTCATGTTCCCAGGGCACAGGGTTCCACAATCAAACCGCAGTCATGATCGCAGGACACAGGGCAACACAATCAAACCTCAGTCATGTTCCGAGGCCACAGGTTTAGAGAATCGAACCTCAGTAATGTTCCAAGGCCACAGGGTTCCAGAATCAAACCTCAGACATCTTCCCACGCCACAAGGTTCCAGAATTAAACTTCAGTCATATTCCCAGGCCACAGGGTTCCAGAATCCAACCTCTTTCATGTTTCCAGGATAGAGCGTTCCACAATCAAACCTCAGTCATGATCCCAGGCCACAGGGTTCGAGAATCAAATCGATGTCATGTTCCCAGGGCACAGGGTTCCACAACCAAACCGATGCCGTATTCCCAAGCCACAGGGTTCCAGAATCAAGCCTCAGTCATTTACCCAGGTCAGAGGGTTCCACAACCAAACCGATGTCACATTCCCAGGCCACAGGGTTCCAGAATCAAGCCTCAGTCATCTTCCCAGGCCAGAGGGTTCCACAGTAAAACCTCAGTCAGGTTCCCAGGCAACAAGGTTCCAGAATCAAACCTCAGTCATGTTCCCAGGCCAGAGTGTTCCAGAATCAAACCTCAGTCATGTTCCCAGGCAACAGGGTTCCAGAATCAAATCTCAGATATGTTCCCAGACCACAGGGTTCCAGAATCAAACCTCAGTCATTTTCCCAGGCCACAGGGTTCCAGAATCTAGCCTCCGTCATTTTGCCAGGCCAGAGGATTCCACAATCAAACCTCAGTCATGTTCCCATGCCAGAGGGTTCCACAATCAAACCGATGTCATGTCCCCAGGCCACAGGGTTCGAGAATCAAATCGATGTCATTTTCCCAGATCACAGGGTTACACAACCAAACCGATGTTATATTCCCAGGCCACAGGGTTCCAGAACCGAGCCTCAGTCATTTTCCCAGGCCAGAGGGTTCCACAGTAAAACCTCAGTCATGTTCCCAGGCAACAGGATTCCACAATCAAACCGCAGTCATGATCGCAGGACACAGGGCAACACAATCAAACCTCAGTCATGTTCCGAGGCCACAGGCTTCCAGAATCGAACCTCAGTAATGTTCCCAGGCCACAGGGTTCCAGAATCAAACCTCAGTCATGTTCCCAGGTAACAGGGTTCCAGAATCAAACCGCAGTCATGTTCCCAGGTAACAGGGTTCCAGAATCAAACCTCAGTCATGTTTCCAGGTAACAGGGTTCCAGAATCAAACCTCAGTCATATTCCCAGGTAACAGGGTTCCAGAATCAAAACTCAGTAATGTTTCTAGGCCACAGGGTTCCAGAATCAAACCTCAGGCATGTTCACAGGCAACACGGTTCCAGAGTCAAACCTCAGACATGTTCCCAGGCCACAGGGTTCCAGAATTAAACCTCACTCATTTCCCCAGGCCACAGGGTTCCAGAATCAAACCTCAGTCATGTTCCCAGGCAACAGGGTTCCAGAATCAAACGTTAGTCATGTTCCCAAGCCGCAGGCTTCCAGAATCAAACCTCAGTCATGTTCCCAGGCCACAAGGTTCCAGAATCAAACCTCAGTCATATTCCCAGGCCACAGGTTTACAGAATCAGGCGTCAGTCATTTTCCCAGGCCAGAGGGTTCCACAGTAAAACCTCAGTCATGTTCCTCGGCAACAGGGTTCCAAAATCAAACCTGAGTCATGTTCCAACACCACAGGGGTCCAGAATCAAACCTCACTCATGTTCCCAGGCCACAGGGTTCCAGAATGAAACCTCAGTCATGTAGCGAGGCCACAGGGTTCCAGAATCAAACCTCAGTCATGTTCCCAGGCCACAGCGTTCCAGAATCAAACCTCAGTCATGTTCCCAGGCAACAGGGTTCCAGAATCAAATCTCAGATATGTTCCCAGGCCACAGGGTTCCAGAATCAAACCTCAGTCATTTTCCCAGGCCACAGGGTTCCAGAATCTAGCCTCCGTCATTTTGCCAGGCCAGAGGATTCCACAATCAAACCTCAGTCATGTTCCCATGCCAGAGGGTTCCACAATCAAACCGATGTCATGTCCCCAGGCCACAGGGTTCGAGAATCAAATCGATGTCATTTTCCCAGGTCAGAGGGTTACACAACCAAACCGATGTCATATTCCCAGGCCACAGGGTTCCAGAATCAAACCTCAGTCATATTCCCAGGCCACAGGTTTACAGAATCAGGCGTCAGTCATTTTCCCAGGCCAGAGGGTTCCACAGTAAAACCTCAGTCATATTCCCAGGCAACAGGGTTCCAAAATCAAACCTGAGTCATGTTCCAACACCACAGGGTTCCAGAATCAAACCTCAGTCATGTAGCCAGGCCACAGGGTTCCAGAAACAAACCTCAGTCATGATCCCAGGCCACAGCGTTCCAGAATCAAACCTCAGTCATGTTCCCAGGCAACAGGGTTCCAGAATCAAATCTCAGATATGTTCCAAGGCCACAGGGTTCCAGAATCTAGCCTCCGTCATTTTGTCAGGCCAGAGGATTCCACAATCAAACCTCAGTCATGTTCCCATGCCAGAGGGTTCCACAATCAAACCGATGTCATATCCCCAGCTCACAGGGTTCGAGAATCAAATCGATGTCATGTTCCCAGGTCACAGGGTTCCACAACCAAACCGATGTCATATTCCCAGGCCACAGGGTTCCAAAATCAAGCCTCAGTCATTTTCCCAGGTCAGAGGGTTACACAACCAAACCGATGTCATATTCCCAGGCCACAGGCTTCCAGAACCAAGCCTCAGTCATTTTCCCAGGCCAGAGGGTTCCACAGTAAAACCTCAGTCATGTTCCCAGGCAACAGGGTTCCACAATCAAACCGCAGTCATGATCGCAGGACACAGGGCAACACAATCAAACCTCAGTCATGTTCCGAGGCCACAGGCTTCCAGAATCAAACCTCAGTAATGTTCACAGGCCACGGGTTCCAGAATCAAACCTCAGTCATGTTGCCAGGCCACAGGGTTCCAGAATCAAACCTCAGACATCTTCCCACGCCACAAGGTTCCAGAATTAAACTTCAGTCATATTCCCAGGCCAAAGGGTTCCAGAATCAAACCTCCGTCAGGTTTCCAGGAAAGAGCGTTCCACAAGCAAAGCTCAGTCATGATCCCAGGACACAGGTTTCCACAATCAATACTCAGACATAATCCCAGGCCACAGTGTTCCACAATCAAATTGATGTCATGTTCCCAGGCCACAGGGTTCCACAATCAAACCTCAGTCATGTTCCCATGCCAGAGGGTTCCACAATCAAACCGATGTCATATTCCCAGGCCACAGGGTTCCAGAATCAAGCCTCAGTCATTTTCCCAGGTCAGAGGGTTACACAACCAAACCGATGTCATATTCCCAGGCCACAGGGTTCCAGAATCAAGCCTCAGTCATTTTCCCAGGCCAGAGGGTTCCACAGTAAAACCTCTGTCAGGTTCCCAGGCAACAAGTTTCCAGAATCAAACCTCAGTCATGTTCCCAGGCCACAGGATTCCAGAATTAAACCTCAGTCATGTTCCCAGGACACCGGGTTCCACAATCAAACCTCAGTCATGTTCCCAGGACACAGGGTTCCACAATCAAACCTCAGTCATGATCCCAGGCCACACGGTTCCACAGTCAAACCTCAGTCATGTTCCCAGGAGACAAGATTCCAGAATCAAATATCAGTCATGTTCCCCGGTCACAGGGTTCCACAATCAAACCTCAGTCATGTTCCCAGGCCACAGGGTTCCACAATCAAACCTCACTCATGTTCCCAGGCCACAGGGTTCCACAATCAAACCTCACTCATGTTCCCAGGCCACAGGATTCTACAATTAAGACTCAGTCATGTTCCCAGGCCAGAGGTTTCCACCATCAAACCTCAGTCATGTTCCCAGGCCAGAGGGTTCCACAATCAAACTTCAGTCATGTCCCCAAGGCATAGGATTTCACAACCAAACCGTTGTTACGTTCCCAAGCCACAAGGTTCCAGAATCAAACCTCAGTTATGTTCCCACACCACAGGGCTCCAGAACGAAACCTCACTCATGTTCCCAGGCCACAGGCTTCCAGAATCAAACCTCAGTCATGTTCCCAGGGCACAGGGTTCCACAATCAAACCGCAGTCATGATCGCAGGACACAGGGGAACACAATCAAACCTCAGTCATGTTCCGAGGCCACAGGTTTAGAGAATCGAACCTCAGTAATGTTCCCAGGCCACAGGGTTCCAGAATCAAACCTCAGACATCTTCCCATGCCACAAGGTTCCAGAATTAAACTTCAGTCATATTCCCAGGCCACAGGGTTCCAGAATCCAACCTCTGTCACGTTTCCAGGATAGAGCGTTCCACAGTCAAACCTCAGTCATGATCCCAGGCCACAGGGTTCGAGAATCAAATCGATGTCATGTTCCCAGGGCACAGGGTTCCACAACCAAACCGATGTCATATTCCCAGGCCACAGGGTTCCAGAATCAAGCCTCAGTCATTTACCCAGGTCAGAGGGTTCCACAACCAAACCGATGTCACATTCCCAGGCCACAGGGTTCCAGAATCAAGCCTCAGTCATTTTCCCAGGTCAGAGGGTTCCACAGTAAAACCTCAGTCAGGTTCCCAGGCAACAAGGTTCCAGAATCAAACCTCAGTCATGTTCCCAGGCAACAGGGTTCCAGAATCAAACCTCAGTCATGTAGCGAGGCCACAGGGTTCCAGAATCAAACCTCAGTCATGTTCCCAGGCCACAGCGTTCCAGAATCAAACCTCAGTCATGTTCCCAGGCAACAGGGTTCCAGAATCAAATCTCAGATATGTTCCCAGACCACAGGGTTCCAGAATCAAACCTCAGTCATTTTCCCAGGCCACAGGGTTCCAGAATCTAGCCTCCGTCATTTTGCCAGGCCAGAGGATTCCACAATCAAACCTCAGTCATGTTCCCATGCCAGAGGGTTCCACAATCAAACCGATGTCATGTCCCCAGGCCACACGGTTCGAGAATCAAATCGATGTCATTTTCCCAGGTCAGAGGGTTACACAACCAAACCGATGTTATATTCCCAGGCCACAGGGTTCCAAAACCGAGCCTCAGTCATATTCCCAGGCCAGAGGGTTCCACAGTAAAACCTCAGTCATGTTCCCAGGCAACAGGATTCCACAATCAAACCACAGTCATGATCGCAGGACACAGGGCAACACAATCAAACCTCAGTCATGTTCCGAGGCCACAGGATTCCAGAATCGAACCTCAGTAATGTTCCCAGGCCACAGGGTTCCAGAATCAAACCTCAGTCATGTTCCCAGGTAACAGGGTTCCAGAATCAAACCGCAGTCATGTTCCCAGGTAACAGGGTTCCAGAATCAAACCTCAGTCATGTTCCCAGGTAACAGGGTTCCAGAATCAAACCTCAGTCATATTCCCAGGTAACAGGGTTCCAGAATCAAAACTCAGTAATGTTTCTAGGCCACAGGGTTCCAGAATCAAACCTCAGTCATGTTCACAGGCAACAGGGTTCCAGAATCAAACCTCAGACATGTTCCCAGGCCACAGGGTTCCAGAATTAAACCTCACTCATTTCCCCAGGCCACAGGGTTCCAGAATCAAACCTCAGTCATGTTCCCAGGCAACAGGGTTCCAGAATCAAACGTTAGTCATGTTCCCAAGCCGCAGGCTTCCAGAATCAAACCTCAGTCATGTTCCCAGGCCACAGCGTTCCAGAATCAAACCTCAGTCATATTCCCAGGCCACAGGTTTACAGAATCAGGCGTCAGTCATTTTCCCAGGCCAGAGGGTTCCACAGTAAAACCTCAGTCATGTTCCCCGGCAACAGGGTTCCAAAATCAAACCTGAGTCATGTTCCAACACCACAGGGTTCCAGAATCAAACCTCACTCATGTTCCCAGGCCACAGGGTTCCAGAATCAAACCTCAGTCATGTAGCGAGGCCACAGGGTTCCAGAATCAAACCTCAGTCATGTTCCCAGGCCACAGCGTTCCAGAATCAAACCTCAGTCATGTTCCCAGGCAACAGGGTTCCAGAATCAAATCTCAGATATGTTCCCAGGCCACAGGGTTCCAGAATCAAACCTCAGTCATTTTCCCAGGCCACAGGGTTCCAGAATCTAGCCTCCGTCATTTTGCCAGGCCAGAGGATTCCACAATCAAACCTCAGTCATGTTCCCATGCCAGAGGGTTCCACAATCAAACCGATGTCATGTCCCCAGGCCACAGGGTTCGAGAATCAAATCGATGTCATTTTCCCAGGTCAGAGGGTTACACAACCAAACCGATGTCATATTCCCAGGCCACAGGGTTCCAGAACCGAGCCTCAGTCATTTTCCCAGGCCAGAGGGTTCCACAGTAAAACCTCAGTCATGTTCGCAGGCAACAGGATTCCACAATCAAACCGCAGTCATGATCGCAGGACACAGGGCAACACAATCAAACCTGAGTCATGTTCCGAGGCCACAGGCTTCCAGAATCAAACCTCAGTCATGTTCCCATGTAACAGGGTTCCAGAATGAAACCTCACTCATGTTCCCAGGCCACAGGGTTCCAGAATCAAACCTCAGTCATGTTCCCAGGTAACAGGGTTCCAGAATGAAACCTCACTCATGTTCCCACGCCACAGGCTTCCAGAATCAAACCTCAGTAATGTTCCCAGGCCACAGGGTTCCAGAATCAAACCTCAGTCATATTGCCAGGCCACAGGGTTCCAGAATCAAGCCTCAGTCATTTACCCAGGTCAGAGGGTTCCACAACCAAACCGATGTCACATTCCCAGGCCACAGGGTTCCAGAATCAAGCCTCAGTCATTTTCCCAGGCCAGAGGGTTCCACAGTAAAACCTCAGCCAGGTTCCCAGGCAACAAGGTTCCAGAATCAAACCTCAGTCATGTTCCCAGGCCACAGGATTCCAGAATTAAACCTCAGTCATGTTCCCAGGAGACAAGATTCCAGAATCAAATCTCAGTCATGTTCCCAGGTCACAGGTTTCCACAATCAAACCTCAGTCATGTTCCCAGGCCACAGGGTTCCACAATCAAACCGATGTCATGTCCCCAGGCCACAGGGTTCGAGAATCAAATCGATGTCATTTTCCCAGGTCAGAGGGTTACACAACCAAACCGATGTCATATTCCCAGGCCACAGGGTTCCAGAACCGAGCCTCAGTCATTTTCCCAGGCCAGAGGGTTCCACAGTAAAACCTCAGTCATGTTCCCAGGCAACAGGGTTCCCCAATCAAACCGCAGTCATGATCGCAGGACACAGGGCAACACAATCAAACCTCAGTCATGTTCCGAGGCCACAGGCTTCCAGAATCAAACCTCAGTCATGTTCCCAGGCAACAGGGTTCCAGAATCAAACCTTAGTAATGTTCCCAAGCCGCAGGCTTCCAGAATCAAACCTCAGTCATGTTCCCAGGCCACAAGGTTCCAAAATCAAACCTCAGTCATATTCCCAGGCCACAGGTTTACAGAATCAGGCGTCAGTCATTTTCCCAGGCCAGAGGGTTCCACAGTAAAACCTCAGTCATATTCCCAGGCAACAGGGTTCCAAAATCAAACCTGAGTCATGTTCCAACACCACAGGGTTCCAGAATCAAACCTCAGTCATGTAGCCAGGCCACAGGGTTCCAGAAACAAACCTCAGTCATGATCCCAGGCCACAGCGTTCCAGAATCAAACCTCAGTCATGTTCCCAGGCAACAGGGTTCCAGAATCAAATCTCAGATATGTTCCAAGGCCACAGGGTTCCAGAATCTAGCCTCCGTCATTTTGTCAGGCCAGAGGATTCCACAATCAAACCTCAGTCATGTTCCCATGCCAGAGGGTTCCACAATCAAACCGATGTCATATCCCCAGCTCACAGGGTTCGAGAATCAAATCGATGTCATGTTCCCAGGTCACAGGGTTCCACAACCAAACCGATGTCATATTCCCAGGCCACAGGGTTCCAAAATCAAGCCTCAGTCATTTTCCCAGGTCAGAGGGTTACACAACCAAACCGATGTCATATTCCCAGGCCACAGGCTTCCAGAACCAAGCCTCAGTCATTTTCCCAGGCCAGAGGGTTCCACAGTAAAACCTCAGTCATGTTCCCAGGCAACAGGGTTCCACAATCAAACCGCAGTCATGATCGCAGGACACAGGGCAACACAATCAAACCTCAGTCATGTTCCGAGGCCACAGGCTTCCAGAATCAAACCTCAGTAATGTTCACAGGCCACGGGTTCCAGAATCAAACCTCAGTCATGTTGCCAGGCCACAGGGTTCCAGAATCAAACCTCAGACATCTTCCCACGCCACAAGGTTCCAGAATTAAACTTCAGTCATATTCCCAGGCCAAAGGGTTCCAGAATCAAACCTCCGTCAGGTTTCCAGGAAAGAGCGTTCCACAAGCAAAGCTCAGTCATGATCCCAGGACACAGGTTTCCACAATCAATACTCAGACATAATCCCAGGCCACAGTGTTCCACAATCAAATTGATGTCATGTTCCCAGGCCACAGGGTTCCACAATCAAACCTCAGTCATGTTCCCATGCCAGAGGGTTCCACAATCAAACCGATGTCATATTCCCAGGCCACAGGGTTCCAGAATCAAGCCTCAGTCATTTTCCCAGGTCAGAGGGTTACACAACCAAACCGATGTCATATTCCCAGGCCACAGGGTTCCAGAATCAAGCCTCAGTCATTTTCCCAGGCCAGAGGGTTCCACAGTAAAACCTCTGTCAGGTTCCCAGGCAACAAGTTTCCAGAATCAAACCTCAGTCATGTTCCCAGGCCACAGGATTCCAGAATTAAACCTCAGTCATGTTCCCAGGACACCGGGTTCCACAATCAAACCTCAGTCATGTTCCCAGGACACAGGGTTCCACAATCAAACCTCAGTCATGATCCCAGGCCACACGGTTCCACAGTCAAACCTCAGTCATGTTCCCAGGAGACAAGATTCCAGAATCAAATATCAGTCATGTTCCCCGGTCACAGGGTTCCACAATCAAACCTCAGTCATGTTCCCAGGCCACAGGGTTCCACAATCAAACCTCACTCATGTTCCCAGGCCACAGGGTTCCACAATCAAACCTCACTCATGTTCCCAGGCCACAGGATTCTACAATTAAGACTCAGTCATGTTCCCAGGCCAGAGGTTTCCACCATCAAACCTCAGTCATGTTCCCAGGCCAGAGGGTTCCACAATCAAACTTCAGTCATGTCCCCAAGGCATAGGATTTCACAACCAAACCGTTGTTACGTTCCCAAGCCACAAGGTTCCAGAATCAAACCTCAGTTATGTTCCCACACCACAGGGCTCCAGAACGAAACCTCACTCATGTTCCCAGGCCACAGGCTTCCAGAATCAAACCTCAGTCATGTTCCCAGGGCACAGGGTTCCACAATCAAACCGCAGTCATGATCGCAGGACACAGGGGAACACAATCAAACCTCAGTCATGTTCCGAGGCCACAGGTTTAGAGAATCGAACCTCAGTAATGTTCCCAGGCCACAGGGTTCCAGAATCAAACCTCAGACATCTTCCCATGCCACAAGGTTCCAGAATTAAACTTCAGTCATATTCCCAGGCCACAGGGTTCCAGAATCCAACCTCTGTCACGTTTCCAGGATAGAGCGTTCCACAGTCAAACCTCAGTCATGATCCCAGGCCACAGGGTTCGAGAATCAAATCGATGTCATGTTCCCAGGGCACAGGGTTCCACAACCAAACCGATGTCATATTCCCAGGCCACAGGGTTCCAGAATCAAGCCTCAGTCATTTACCCAGGTCAGAGGGTTCCACAACCAAACCGATGTCACATTCCCAGGCCACAGGGTTCCAGAATCAAGCCTCAGTCATTTTCCCAGGTCAGACGGTTCCACAGTAAAACCTCAGTCAGGTTCCCAGGCAACAAGGTTCCAGAATCAAACCTCAGTCATGTTCCCAGGCAACAGGGTTCCAGAATCAAACCTCAGTCATGTAGCGAGGCCACAGGGTTCCAGAATCAAACCTCAGTCATGTTCCCAGGCCACAGCGTTCCAGAATCAAACCTCAGTCATGTTCCCAGGCAACAGGGTTCCAGAATCAAATCTCAGATATGTTCCCAGACCACAGGGTTCCAGAATCAAACCTCAGTCATTTTCCCAGGCCACAGGGTTCCAGAATCTAGCCTCCGTCATTTTGCCAGGCCAGAGGATTCCACAATCAAACCTCAGTCATGTTCCCATGCCAGAGGGTTCCACAATCAAACCGATGTCATGTCCCCAGGCCACACGGTTCGAGAATCAAATCGATGTCATTTTCCCAGGTCAGAGGGTTACACAACCAAACCGATGTTATATTCCCAGGCCACAGGGTTCCAAAACCGAGCCTCAGTCATATTCCCAGGCCAGAGGGTTCCACAGTAAAACCTCAGTCATGTTCCCAGGCAACAGGATTCCACAATCAAACCACAGTCATGATCGCAGGACACAGGGCAACACAATCAAACCTCAGTCATGTTCCGAGGCCACAGGATTCCAGAATCGAACCTCAGTAATGTTCCCAGGCCACAGGGTTCCAGAATCAAACCTCAGTCATGTTCCCAGGTAACAGGGTTCCAGAATCAAACCGCAGTCATGTTCCCAGGTAACAGGGTTCCAGAATCAAACCTCAGTCATGTTCCCAGGTAACAGGGTTCCAGAATCAAACCTCAGTCATATTCCCAGGTAACAGGGTTCCAGAATCAAAACTCAGTAATGTTTCTAGGCCACAGGGTTCCAGAATCAAACCTCAGTCATGTTCACAGGCAACAGGGTTCCAGAATCAAACCTCAGACATGTTCCCAGGCCACAGGGTTCCAGAATTAAACCTCACTCATTTCCCCAGGCCACAGGGTTCCAGAATCAAACCTCAGTCATGTTCCCAGGCAACAGGGTTCCAGAATCAAACGTTAGTCATGTTCCCAAGCCGCAGGCTTCCAGAATCAAACCTCAGTCATGTTCCCAGGCCACAAGGTTCCAGAATCAAACCTCAGTCATATTCCCAGGCCACAGGTTTACAGAATCAGGCGTCAGTCATTTTCCCAGGCCAGAGGGTTCCACAGTAAAACCTCAGTCATGTTCCCCGGCAACAGGGTTCCAAAATCAAACCTGAGTCATGTTCCAACACCACAGGGTTCCAGAATCAAACCTCACTCATGTTCCCAGGCCACAGGGTTCCAGAATCAAACCTCAGTCATGTAGCGAGGCCACAGGGTTCCAGAATCAAACCTCAGTCATGTTCCCAGGCCACAGCGTTCCAGAATCAAACCTCAGTCATGTTCCCAGGCAACAGGGTTCCAGAATCAAATCTCAGATATGTTCCCAGGCCACAGGGTTCCAGAATCAAACCTCAGTCATTTTCCCAGGCCACAGGGTTCCAGAATCTAGCCTCCGTCATTTTGCCAGGCCAGAGGATTCCACAATCAAACCTCAGTCATGTTCCCATGCCAGAGGGTTCCACAATCAAACCGATGTCATGTCCCCAGGCCACAGGGTTCGAGAATCAAATCGATGTCATTTTCCCAGGTCAGAGGGTTACACAACCAAACCGATGTCATATTCCCAGGCCACAGGGTTCCAGAACCGAGCCTCAGTCATTTTCCCAGGCCAGAGGGTTCCACAGTAAAACCTCAGTCATGTTCGCAGGCAACAGGATTCCACAATCAAACCGCAGTCATGATCGCAGGACACAGGGCAACACAATCAAACCTGAGTCATGTTCCGAGGCCACAGGCTTCCAGAATCAAACCTCAGTCATGTTCCCATGTAACAGGGTTCCAGAATGAAACCTCACTCATGTTCCCAGGCCACAGGGTTCCAGAATCAAACCTCAGTCATGTTCCCAGGTAACAGGGTTCCAGAATGAAACCTCACTCATGTTCCCACGCCACAGGCTTCCAGAATCAAACCTCAGTAATGTTCCCAGGCCACAGGGTTCCAGAATCAAACCTCAGTCATATTGCCAGGCCACAGGGTTCCAGAATCAAGCCTCAGTCATTTACCCAGGTCAGAGGGTTCCACAACCAAACCGATGTCACATTCCCAGGCCACAGGGTTCCAGAATCAAGCCTCAGTCATTTTCCCAGGCCAGAGCGTTCCACAGTAAAACCTCAGCCAGGTTCCCAGGCAACAAGGTTCCAGAATCAAACCTCAGTCATGTTCCCAGGCCACAGGATTCCAGAATTAAACCTCAGTCATGTTCCCAGGAGACAAGATTCCAGAATCAAATCTCAGTCATGTTCCCAGGTCACAGGTTTCCACAATCAAACCTCAGTCATGTTCCCAGGCCACAGGGTTCCACAATCAAACCGATGTCATGTCCCCAGGCCACAGGGTTCGAGAATCAAATCGATGTCATTTTCCCAGGTCAGAGGGTTACACAACCAAACCGATGTCATATTCCCAGGCCACAGGGTTCCAGAACCGAGCCTCAGTCATTTTCCCAGGCCAGAGGGTTCCACAGTAAAACCTCAGTCATGTTCGCAGGCAACAGGGTTCCACAATCAAACCTGAGTCATGTTCCGAGGCCACAGGCTTCCAGAATCAAACCTCAGTCATGTTCCCAGGTAACAGGGTTCCAGAATGAAACCTCACTCATGTTCCCAGGCCACAGGTTTCCAGAATCAAACCTCAGTCATGTTCCCAGGTAACAGGGTTCCAGAATGAAACCTCACTCATGTTCCCACGCCACAGGCTTCCAGAATCAAACCTCAGTAATGTTCCCAGGCCACAGGGTTCCAGAATCAAACCTCAGTCATATTGCCAGGCCACAGGGTTCCAGAATCAAGCCTCAGTCATTTACCCAGGTCAGAGGGTTCCACAACCAAACCGATGTCACATTCCCAGGCCACAGGGTTCCAGAATCAAGCCTCAGTCATTTTCCCAGGCCAGAGGGTTCCACAGTAAAACCTCAGCCAGGTTCCCAGGCAACAAGGTTCCAGAATCAAACCTCAGTCATGTTCCCAGGCCACAGGATTCCAGAATTAAACCTCAGTCATGTTCCCAGGAGACAAGATTCCATAATCAAATCTCAGTCATGTTCCCAGGTCACAGGGTTCCACAATCAAACCTCAGTCATGTTCCCAGGCCACAGGGTTCCAAAATCAAACCTCAGTCATGTTCCCAAGCCACAGGGTTCCACAATCAAACCTCACTCATGTTCCCAGGCCACAGCATTCTACAATTAAGCCTCAGTCTTGTTCCCAGGCCATAGATTTCCACCATCAAACCTCAGTCATGTTCCCAGGTCAGAGGGTTCCACAATCAAACCTCAGTCATGTTCCCAGGGCACAGGATTCCACAACCAAACCGTTGTTATGTTCCCAGGCCACAGGGTTCCAAAATCAAACCTCCATAATGATCCCAGGCCACAAGGTTCCAGAATGAAACCTCAGACATGTTCCCAGGCCACAGGGTTCCACAATCAAATGTCAGTCATGTTCGCAGGGCACATGGTTCCAGAATCAAACCTCAGTCATGTTCCCAGGCAACAGGTTTACAGAATCAGGCGTCAGTCATTTTCCCAGGCCAGGGGGTTCCACAGTAAAACCTCAGTCATATTCCCAGGCAACAGGGATCCAAAATCAAACCTGAGTCATGTTCCAACACCACAGGGTTCCAGAATCAAACCTCAGTCATGTAGCCAGGCCACAGGGTTCCAGAAACAAACCTCAGTCATGTTCCCAGGCCACAGCGTTCCAGAATCAAACCTCAGTCATGTTCCCAGGCAACAGGGTTCCAGAATCAAATCTCAGATATGTTCCCAGGCCACAGGGTTCCAGAATCAAACCTCAGTCATTTTCCCAGGCCACAGGGTTCCAGAATCTAGCCTCCGTCATTTTGCCAGGCCAGAGGATTCCACAATCAAACCTCAGTCATGTTCCCATGCCAGAGGCTTCCAAAATCAAACCGATGTCATGTCCCCAGCTCACAGGGTTCGAGAATCAAATCGATGTCATGTTCCCAGGTCACAGGGTTCCACAACCAAACCGATGTGATATTCCCATGCCACAGGCTTCCAGAACCAAGCCTCAGTCATTTTCCCAGGCCAGAGGGTTCCACAGTAAAACCTCAGTCATGTTCCCAGGCAACAGGGTTCCACAATCAAACCGCAGTCATGATCGCAGGACACAGGGCAACACAATCAAACCTCAGTCATGTTCCGAGGCCACAGGCTTCCAGAATGAAACCTCAGTAATGTTCCCAGGCCACAGGGTTCCAGAATCAAACCTCAGTAATGTTCCCAGGCCACAAGGTTCCAGAATTAAACTTCAGTCATATTCCCAGGCCAAAGGGTTCCAGAATCAAACCTCCGTCAGGTTTCCAGGAAAGAGCGTTCCACAAGCAAAGCTCAGTCATGATCCCAGGACACAGGGTTCCACAATCAATCCTCAGACATAATCCCAGGCCACAGTGTTCCACAATCAAATTGATGTCATGTTCCCAGGCCACAGGGTTCCACAATCAAACCTCAGTCATGTTCCCATGCCAGAGGGTTCCACAATCAAACCGATGTCATGTTCCCAGGCCACAGGGTTCGAGAATCAAATCGATGTCATGTTCCCAGGGCACAGGGTTCCACAACCAAACCGATGTCATATTCCCAGGCCACAGGGTTTCAGAATCAAGCCTCAGTCATTTTCCCAGGCCAGAGGGTTCCACAGTAAAACCTCAGTCAGGTTCCTAGGCAACAAGTTTCCAGAATCAAACCTCAGTCATGTTCCCCGGTCACAGGGTTCCACAATCAAACCTCAGTCATGTTCCCAGGCCACAGGGTTCCACAATCAAACCTCACTCATGTTCTCAGGCCACAGGGTTCTACAATCAAACCTCACTCATGTTCCCAGGCCACAGGAGTCTACAATTAAGCCTCAGTCATGTTCCCAGGCCAGAGGTTTCCACCATCAAACCTCAGTCATGTTCCCAGGCCAGAGGGTTCCACAATCAAACCTCAGTCATGTCCCCAAGGCACAGGATTTCACAACCAAACCGTTGTTACGTTCCCAGGCCACAGGGTTCCAGAATCAAATCTCCGTAATGATCCCAGGCCACAAGGTTCCAGAATCAAACCTCAGTTATGTTCCCACACCACAGGGTTCCAGAATGAAACCTCAGTCATGTTCCCAGGCCACAGGCTTCCAGAATCAAACCTCAGTCATGTTCCCAGGACACAGGGTTCCACAATCAAACCTCAGTCATGTTCCCAGGGCACAGGGTTCCACAATCAAACCGCAGTCATGATCGCAGGACACAGGGCAACACAATCAAACCTCAGTCATGTTCCGAGGCCACAGGTTTCCAGAATCGAACCTCAGTAATGTTCCCAGGCCACAGGGTTCCAGAATCAAACTTCAGACATCTTCCCACGCCACAAGCTTCCAGAATTAAACTTCAGTCATATTCCCAGGCCACAGGGTTCCAGAATCAAACCTCCGTCATGTTTCCAGGATAGAGCGTTCCACAATCAAACCTCAGTCATGATCCCAGGCCACAGGGCTCGAGAATCAAATCGATATCATGTTCCCAGGGCACAGGGTTCCACAACCAAACCGATGTCATATTCCCAGGCCACAGGGTTCCAGAATCAAGCCTCAGTCATTTACCCAGGTCAGAGGGTTCCACAACCAAACCGATGTCACATTCCCAGGCCACAGGGTTCCAGAATCAAGCCTCAGTCATTTTCAAAGGCCAGAGGTTTCCACAGTAAAACCTCAGTCAGGTTCCCAGGCAACAAGGTTCCAGAATCAAACCTCAGTCATGTTCCCAGGCCACAGGATTCCAGAATTAAACCTCAGTCATGTTGCCAGGAGACAAGATTCCAGAATCAAACCTCAGACATGTTCCCAGGCCACAGGGTTCCACAATCAAATGTCAGTCATGTTCGCAGGGCACATGGTTCCAGAATCGAACCTCAGTCATGTTCCCAGGCAACAGGGTTCCAGAATCAAACCTTAGTCATGTTCCCAGGCTGCAGGCTTCCAGAATCAAACCTCAGTCATGTTCCCAGGCCCCAAGGTTCCAGAATCAAACCTCAGTCATATTCCCAGGCCACAGGTTTACAGAATCAGGCGTCAGTCATTTTCCCAGGCCAGAGGGTTCCACAGTAAAACCTCAGTCATGTTCCCAGGCAACAGGGTTCCAAAATCAAACCTGAGTCATGTTCCAACACCACAGGGTTCCAGAATCAAACCTCACTCATGTTCCCAGGCCACAGGGTTCCAGAATCAAACCTCAGTCATGTAGCGAGGCCACAGGGTTCCAGAATCAAACCTCAGTCATGTTCCCAGGCCACAGCGTTCCAGAATCAAACCTCAGTCATGTTCCCAGGCCAGAGGGTTCCAGAATCAAATCTCAGATATGTTCCCAGACCACAGGGTTCCAGAATCAAACCTCAGTCATTTTCCCAGGCCACAGGGTTCCAGAATCTAGCCTCTGTCATTTTGCCAGGCCAGAGGATTCCACAATCAAACCTCAGTCATGTTCCCAGGGCACAGGATTCCACAACCAAACCGTTGTTATGTTCCCAGGCCACAGGGTTCCAAAATCAAACCTCCGTAATGATCCCAGGCCACAAGGTTCCAGAATCAAACCTCAGACATGTTCCCAGGCCACAGGGTTCCACAATCAAATGTCAGTCATGTTCGCAGGGCACATGGTTCCAGAATCAAACCTCAGTCATTTTCCCAGGCCACAGGGTTCCAGAATCTAGCCTCCGTCATTTTGCCAGGCCAGAGGATTCCACAATCAAACCTCAGTCATGTTCCCATGCCAGAGGGTTCCAAAATCAAACCGATGTCATGTCCCCAGCTCACAGGGTTCGAGAATCAAATCGATGTCATGTTGCCAGGAAAGAGCGTTCCACAAGCAAAGCTCAGTCATGATCCCAGGACACAGGGTTCCACAATCAATCCTCAGACATAATCCCAGGCCACAGGGTTCGAGAATCAAATCGATGTCATGTTCCCAGGCCACAGGGTTCGAGAATCAAATCGATGTCATGTTCCCAGGGCACAGGGTTCCACAACCAAACCGATGTCATATTCCCAGGCCACAGGGTTCCAGAATCAAGCCTCAGTCATTTTCCCAGGTCAGAGGGTTCCACAACCAAACCGATGTCATATTCCCAGGCCACAGGGTTCCAGAATCAAGCTTCAGTCATTTTCCCAGGCCAGAGGGTTCCACAGTGAAAAATCAGTCAGGTTCCCAGGCAACAAGTTTCCAGAATCAAACCTCAGTCATGTTCCCAGGCCACAGGATTCCACAATTAAACCTCAGTCATGTTCCCAGGACACAGGGTTCCACAATCAAACCTCAGTCATGTTCCCAGGCCACAGGGTTCCACAATCAAACCTCAGTCATGATCCCAGGCCACACGGTTCCACAGTCAAACCTCAGTCATGTTCCCAGGAGACAAGATTCCAGAATCAAATATCAGTCATGTTCCCCGGTCACAGGGTTCCACAATCAAACCTCAGTCATGTTCCCAGGGCACAGGGTTCCACAACCAAACCGATGTCATATTCCCAAGCCACAGGGTTCCAGAATCAATCCTCAGTCATTTACCCAGTTCAGAGGGTTCCACAACCAAACCGATGTCACATTCCCAGGCCACAGGGTTCCAGAATCAAACCTCAGTCATTTTCCCAGGCCAGAGGGTTCCACAGTAAAACCTCAGTCAGGTTCCCAGGCAACAAGATTCCAGAATCAAACCTCGGTCATGTTCCCAGGCCACAGGATTCCAGAATTAAACCTCAGTCATGTTCCCAGGAGACAATATTCCAGAATCAAATCTCAGTCATGTTCCCAGGTCACATAGTTCCACAATCAAACCTCAGTCATGTTCCCAGGCCACAGGGTTCCACAATCAAACCTCAGTCATGTTCCCAGGCCACAGGGTTCCACAATCAAACCTCACTCATGTTCCCAGGCCACAGCATTCTACAATTAAGCCTCAGTCATGTTCCCAGGCCAGAGGTTTCCACCATCAAACCTCAGTCATGTTCCCAGGCCAGAGGGTTCCACAATCAAGCCTCAGTCACATTCCTAGGGCACAGGATTCCACAACCAAACCGTTGTTATGTTCCCAGGCCACAGGGTTCCAAAATCAATCCTCCGTAATGATCCCAGGCCACAAGCTTCCAGAATCAAACCTCAGACATGTTCCCAGGCCACAGGGTTCCACAATCAAATGTCAGTCATGTTCGCAGGGCACATGGTTCCAGAATCAAACCTCAGTCATGTTCCCAGGCAACAGGGTTCCAGAATCTAACCTTAGTCATGTTCCCAGGCCGCAGGCTTCCAGAAACAAACCTCAGTCATGTTCCCAGGCCACAAGGTTCCAGAATCAAACCTCAGTCATATTCCCAGGCCACAGGTTTACAGAATCAGGCGTCAGTCATTTTCCCAGGCCAGAGGGTTCCACAGTAAAACCTCAGTCATGTTCCCAGGCAACAGGGTTCCAAAATCAAACCTGAGTCATGTTCCAACACCACAGGGTTCCAGAATCAAACCTCACTCATGTTCCCAGGCCACAGGGTTCCAGAATCAAACCTCAGTCATGTAGCGAGGCCACAGGGTTCCAGAATCAAACCTCAGTCATGTTCCCAGGCCACAGCGTTCCAGAATCAAACCTCAGTCATGTTCCCAGGCAACAGGGTTCCAGAATCAAATCTCAGATATGTTCCCAGGCCACAGGGTTCCAGAATCAAACCTCAGTCATTTTCCCAGGCCACAGGGTTCCAGAATCTAGCCTCCGTCATTTTGCCAGGCCAGAGGATTCCACAATCAAACCTCAGTCATGTTCCCATGCTAGAGGGTTCCACAATCAAACCGATGTCATGTCCCCAGGCCACAGGGTTCGAGAATCAAATCGATGTCATTTTCCCAGGTCAGAGGGTTACACAACCAAACCGATGTCATATTCCCTGGCCACAGGGTTCCAGAACCGAGCCTCAGTCATTTTCCCAGGCCAGAGGGTTCCACAGTAAAACCTCAGTCATGTTCCCAGGCAACAGGATTCCACAATCAAACCGCAGTCATGATCGCAGGACACAGGGCAACACAATCAAACCTCAGTCATGTTCCGAGGCCACAGGCTTCCAGAATCAAACCTCAGTAATGTTGCCAGGCCACAGGGTTCCAGAATCAAACCTCAGTCATGTTCCCAGGTAACAGGGTTCCAGAATCAAACCTCAGTCATGTTCCCAGGTAACAGGGTTCCAGAATCAAACCTCAGTCATGTTCCCAGGTAACAGGGGTCCAGAATCAAACCTCAGTCATATTCCCAGGTAACAGGGTTCCAGAATCAAAACTCAGTAATGTTTCTAGGCCACAGGGTTCCAGAATCAAACCTCAGTCATGTTCCCAGGTCAGAGGGTTCCACAACCAAACCGATGTCACATTCCCAGGCCACAGGGTTCCAGAATCAAGCCTCAGTCATTTTCCCAGGCCAGAGGGTTCCACAGAAAAACCTCAGCCAGGTTCCCAGGCAACAAGGTTCCAGAATCAAACCTCAGTCATGTTCCCAGGCCACAGGATTCCAGAATTAAACCTCAGTCATGTTCCCAGGATACAAGATTCCAGAATCAAATCTCAGTCATGTTCCCAGGTCACAGGGTTCCACAATCAAACCTCAGTCATGTTCCCAGGCCACAGCATTCTACAATTAAGCCTCAGTGTTGTTCCCAGGCCATAGGTTTCCACCATCAAACCTCAGTTATGTTCCCAGGTCAGAGGGTTCCACAATCAAACCTCAGTCATGTTCCGAGGGCACAGGATTCCACAACCAAACCGTTGTTATGTTCCCAGGCCACAGGGTTCCAAAATCAAACCTCCGTAATGATCCCAGGCCAAAAGGTTCCAGAATCAAACCTCAGACATGTTCCCAGGCCACAGGGTTCCACAATCAAATGTCAGTCATGTTCGCAGGGCACATGGTTCCAGAATCAAACCTCAGTCATGTTCCCAGGCAACAGGGTTCCAGAATCAAAGCTTAGTCATGTTCCCAGGCCGCAGGCTTCCAGAATCAAACCTCAGTCATGTTCCCAGGCCACAAGGTTCCAGAATCAAACCTCAGTCATATTTCCAGGCCACAGGTTTACAGAATCAGGCGTCAGTCATTTTCCCAGGCCAGAGGGTTCCACAGTAAAACCTCAGTCATGTGCCCCGGCAACAGGGTTCCAAAATCAAACCTGATTCATGTTCCAACACCACAGGGTTCCAGAATCAAACCTCACTCATGTTCCCAGGCCACAGGGTTCCAGAATCAAACCTCAGTCATGTAGCCAGGCCACAGGGTTCCAGAAACAAACCTCAGTCATGTTCCCAGGCCACAGCGTTCCAGAATCAAACCTCAGTCATGTTCCCAGGCAACAGGGTTCCAGAATCAAATCTCAGATATATTCCCAGGCCACAGGGTTCCAGAATCAAACCTCAGTCATTTTCCCAGGCCACAGGGTTCCAGAATCTAGCCTCCGTCATTTTGCCAGGCCAGAGGATTCCACAATCAAACCTCAGTCATGTTCCCATGCCAGAGGGTTCCAAAATCAAACCGATGTCATGTCCCCAGCTCACAGGGTTCGAGAATCAAATCGATGTCATGTTGCCAGGAAAGAGCGTTCCACAAGCAAAGCTCAGTCATGATCCCAGGACACAGGGTTCCACAATCAATCCTCAGACATAATCCCAGGCCACAGGGTTCGAGAATCAAATCGATGTCATGTTCCCAGGCCACAGGGTTCGAGAATCAAATCGATGTCATGTTCCCAGGGCACAGGGTTCCACAACCAAACCGATGTCATATTCCCAGGCCACAGGGTTCCAGAATCAAGCCTCAGTCATTTTCCCAGGTCAGAGGGTTCCACAACCAAACCGATGTCATATTCCCAGGCCACAGGGTTCCAGAATCAAGCTTCAGTCATTTTCCCAGGCCAGAGGGTTCCACAGTGAAAAATCAGTCAGGTTCCCAGGCAACAAGTTTCCAGAATCAAACCTCAGTCATGTTCCCAGGCCACAGGATTCCACAATTAAACCTCAGTCATGTTCCCAGGACACAGGGTTCCACAATCAAACCTCAGTCATGTTCCCAGGCCACAGGGTTCCACAATCAAACCTCAGTCATGATCCCAGGCCACACGGTTCCACAGTCAAACCTCAGTCATGTTCCCAGGAGACAAGATTCCAGAATCAAATATCAGTCATGTTCCCCGGTCACAGGGTTCCACAATCAAACCTCAGTCATGTTCCCAGGGCACAGGGTTCCACAACCAAACCGATGTCATATTCCCAAGCCACAGGGTTCCAGAATCAATCCTCAGTCATTTACCCAGTTCAGAGGGTTCCACAACCAAACCGATGTCACATTCCCAGGCCACAGGGTTCCAGAATCAAACCTCAGTCATTTTCCCAGGCCAGAGGGTTCCACAGTAAAACCTCAGTCAGGTTCCCAGGCAACAAGATTCCAGAATCAAACCTCGGTCATGTTCCCAGGCCACAGGATTCCAGAATTAAACCTCAGTCATGTTCCCAGGAGACAATATTCCAGAATCAAATCTCAGTCATGTTCCCAGGTCACATAGTTCCACAATCAAACCTCAGTCATGTTCCCAGGCCACAGGGTTCCACAATCAAACCTCAGTCATGTTCCCAGGCCACAGGGTTCCACAATCAAACCTCACTCATGTTCCCAGGCCACAGCATTCTACAATTAAGCCTCAGTCATGTTCCCAGGCCAGAGGTTTCCACCATCAAACCTCAGTCATGTTCCCAGGCCAGAGGGTTCCACAATCAAGCCTCAGTCACATTCCTAGGGCACAGGATTCCACAACCAAACCGTTGTTATGTTCCCAGGCCACAGGGTTCCAAAATCAATCCTCCGTAATGATCCCAGGCCACAAGCTTCCAGAATCAAACCTCAGACATGTTCCCAGGCCACAGGGTTCCACAATCAAATGTCAGTCATGTTCGCAGGGCACATGGTTCCAGAATCAAACCTCAGTCATGTTCCCAGGCAACAGGGTTCCAGAATCTAACCTTAGTCATGTTCCCAGGCCGCAGGCTTCCAGAAACAAACCTCAGTCATGTTCCCAGGCCACAAGGTTCCAGAATCAAACCTCAGTCATATTCCCAGGCCACAGGTTTACAGAATCAGGCGTCAGTCATTTTCCCAGGCCAGAGGGTTCCACAGTAAAACCTCAGTCATGTTCCCAGGCAACAGGGTTCCAAAATCAAACCTGAGTCATGTTCCAACACCACAGGGTTCCAGAATCAAACCTCACTCATGTTCCCAGGCCACAGGGTTCCAGAATCAAACCTCAGTCATGTAGCGAGGCCACAGGGTTCCAGAATCAAACCTCAGTCATGTTCCCAGGCCACAGCGTTCCAGAATCAAACCTCAGTCATGTTCCCAGGCAACAGGGTTCCAGAATCAAATCTCAGATATGTTCCCAGGCCACAGGGTTCCAGAATCAAACCTCAGTCATTTTCCCAGGCCACAGGGTTCCAGAATCTAGCCTCCGTCATTTTGCCAGGCCAGAGGATTCCACAATCAAACCTCAGTCATGTTCCCATGCTAGAGGGTTCCACAATCAAACCGATGTCATGTCCCCAGGCCACAGGGTTCGAGAATCAAATCGATGTCATTTTCCCAGGTCAGAGGGTTACACAACCAAACCGATGTCATATTCCCTGGCCACAGGGTTCCAGAACCGAGCCTCAGTCATTTTCCCAGGCCAGAGGGTTCCACAGTAAAACCTCAGTCATGTTCCCAGGCAACAGGATTCCACAATCAAACCGCAGTCATGATCGCAGGACACAGGGCAACACAATCAAACCTCAGTCATGTTCCGAGGCCACAGGCTTCCAGAATCAAACCTCAGTAATGTTGCCAGGCCACAGGGTTCCAGAATCAAACCTCAGTCATGTTCCCAGGTAACAGGGTTCCAGAATCAAACCTCAGTCATGTTCCCAGGTAACAGGGTTCCAGAATCAAACCTCAGTCATGTTCCCAGGTAACAGGGGTCCAGAATCAAACCTCAGTCATATTCCCAGGTAACAGGGTTCCAGAATCAAAACTCAGTAATGTTTCTAGGCCACAGGGTTCCAGAATCAAACCTCAGTCATGTTCCCAGGTCAGAGGGTTCCACAACCAAAACCGATGTCACATTCCCAGGCCACAGGGTTCCAGAATCAAGCCTCAGTCATTTTCCCAGGCCAGAGGGTTCCACAGAAAAACCTCAGCCAGGTTCCCAGGCAACAAGGTTCCAGAATCAAACCTCAGTCATGTTCCCAGGCCACAGGATTCCAGAATTAAACCTCAGTCATGTTCCCAGGATACAAGATTCCAGAATCAAATCTCAGTCATGTTCCCAGGTCACAGGGTTCCACAATCAAACCTCAGTCATGTTCCCAGGCCACAGCATTCTACAATTAAGCCTCAGTGTTGTTCCCAGGCCATAGGTTTCCACCATCAAACCTCAGTTATGTTCCCAGGTCAGAGGGTTCCACAATCAAACCTCAGTCATGTTCCGAGGGCACAGGATTCCACAACCAAACCGTTGTTATGTTCCCAGGCCACAGGGTTCCAAAATCAAACCTCCGTAATGATCCCAGGCCAAAAGGTTCCAGAATCAAACCTCAGACATGTTCCCAGGCCACAGGGTTCCACAATCAAATGTCAGTCATGTTCGCAGGGCACATGGTTCCAGAATCAAACCTCAGTCATGTTCCCAGGCAACAGGGTTCCAGAATCAAAGCTTAGTCATGTTCCCAGGCCGCAGGCTTCCAGAATCAAACCTCAGTCATGTTCCCAGGCCACAAGGTTCCAGAATCAAACCTCAGTCATATTTCCAGGCCACAGGTTTACAGAATCAGGCGTCAGTCATTTTCCCAGGCCAGAGGGTTCCACAGTAAAACCTCAGTCATGTGCCCCGGCAACAGGGTTCCAAAATCAAACCTGATTCATGTTCCAACACCACAGGGTTCCAGAATCAAACCTCACTCATGTTCCCAGGCCACAGGGTTCCAGAATCAAACCTCAGTCATGTAGCCAGGCCACAGGGTTCCAGAAACAAACCTCAGTCATGTTCCCAGGCCACAGCGTTCCAGAATCAAACCTCAGTCATGTTCCCAGGCAACAGGGTTCCAGAATCAAATCTCAGATATATTCCCAGGCCACAGGGTTCCAGAATCAAACCTCAGTCATTTTCCCAGGCCACAGGGTTCCAGAATCTAGCCTCCGTCATTTTGCCAGGCCAGAGGATTCCACAATCAAACCTCAGTCATGTTCCCATGCCAGAGGGTTCCAAAATCAAACCGATGTCATGTCCCCAGCTCACAGGGTTCGAGAATCAAATCGATGTCATGTTCCCAGGTCACAGGGTTCCACAACCAAACCGATGTCATATTCCCAGGCCACAGGGTTCCAAAATCAAGCCTCAGTCATTTTCCCAGGTCAGAGGGTTACACAACCAAACCGATGTCATATTCCCAGGCCACAGGCTTCCAGAAACAAGCCTCAGTCATTTTCCCAGGTCAGAGGGTTCCACAGTAAAACCTCAGTCATGTTCCCAGGCAACAGGGTTCCACAATCAAACCGCAGTCATGATCGCAGGACACAGGGCAACACAATCAAACCTCAGTCATGTTCCGAGGCCACAGGCTTCCAGAATCAAACCTCAGTAATGTTCCCAGGCCACAGGGTTCCAGAATCAAACCTCAGTCATGTTGCCAGGCCACAGGGTTCCAGAATCAAACCTCAGACATCTTCCCACGCCACAAGGTTCCAGAATTAAACTTCAGTCATATTCCCAGGCCAAAGGGTTCCAGAATCAAACCTCCGTCAGGTTTCCAGGAAAGAGCGTTCCACAAGCAAAGCTCAGTAATGATCCCAGGACACAGGGTTCCACAATCAATCCTCAGACATAATCCCAGGCCACAGTGTTCCACAATCAAATTGATGTCATGTTCCCAGGCCACAGCGTTCCAGAATCAAACCTCAGTCATATTCCCAGGCCACAGGTTTACAGAATCAGGCGTCAGTCATTTTCCCAGGCCAGAGGGTTCCACAGTAAAACCTCAGTCATGTTTCCCGGCAACAGGGTTCCAAAATCAAACCTGAGTCATATTCCAACACCACAGGGTTCCAGAATCAAACCTCACTCATGTTCCCAGGCCACAGGGTTCCAGAATCAAACCTCAGTCATGTAGCGAGGCCACAGGGTTCCAGAATCAAACCTCAGTCATGTTCCCAAGCCACAGCGTTCCAGAATCAAACCTCAGTCATGTTCCCAGGCAACAGGGTTCCAGAATCAAATCTCAGATATGTTCCCAGGCCATAGGGTTCCAGAATCAAACCTCAGACATTTTCCCAGGCCACAGCGTTCCAGAATCTTGCCTCCGTCATTTTGCCAGGCCAGAGGATTCCACAATCAAACCTCAGTCATGTTCCCATGCCAGAGGGTTCCACAATCAAACCGATGTCATGTCCCCAGGCCACAGGGTTCGAGAATCAAATCGATGTCATTTTCCCAGGTCAGAGGGTTACACAACCAAACCGATGTCATATTCCCAGGCTACAGGGTTCCAGAATCAAGCCTCAGTCATTTTCCCAGGCCAGAGGGTTCCACAGTAAAACCTCAGTCATGTTCCCAGGCAACAGGATTCCACAATCAAACCGCAGTCATGATCGCAGGACACAGGGCAACACAATCAAACCTCAGTCATGTTCCGAGGCCACAGGCTTCCAGAATCAAACCTCAGTAATGTTCCCAGGCCACAGGGTTCCAGAATCAAACCTCAGTCATGTTCCCAGGTAACAGGGTTCCAGAATCAAACCTCAGTCATGTTCCCAGGTAACAGGGTTCCAGAATCAAACCTCAGTCATGTTCCCAGGTAACAGGGGTCCAGAATCAAACCTCAGTCATATTCCCAGGTAACAGGGTTCCAGAATCAAAACTCAGTCATGTTCCCAGGCCACAGGGTTCCACAATCAAACCTCATTCATGTTCTCAGGCCACAGGGTTCTACAATCAAACCTCACTCATGTTCCCAGGCCACAGGAGTCTACAATTAAGCCTCAGTCATGTTCCCAGGCCAGAGGTTTCCACCATCAAACCTCAGTCATGTTCCCAGGCCAGAGGGTTCCACAATCAAACCTCAGTCATGTCCCCAAGGCACAGGATTTCACAACCAAACCGTTGTTACGTTCCCAGGCCACAGGGTTCCAGAATCAAACCTCCGTAATGATCCCAGGCCACAAGGTTCCAGAATCAAACCTCAGTTATGTTCCCACACCACAGGGTTCCAGAATGAAACCTCACTCATGTTCCCAGGCCACAGGCTTCCAGAATCAAACCTCAGTCATGTTCCCAGGACACAGGGTTCCACAATCAAACCTCAGTCATGTTCCCAGGGCACAGGGTTCCACAATCAAACCGCAGTCATGATCGCAGGACACAGGGCAACACAATCAAACCTCAGTCATGTTCCGAGGCCACAGGTTTCCAGAATCGAACCTCAGTAATGTTCCCAGGCCACAGGCTTCCAGAATCAAACCTCAGACATCTTCCCACGCCACAAGGTTCCAGAATTAAACTTCAGTCATATTCCCAGGCCACAGGGTTCCAGAATCAAACCTCCGTCATGTTTCCAGGATAGAGCGTTCCACAATCAAACCTCAGTCATGATCCCAGGCCACAGGGCTCGAGAATCAAATCGATATCATGTTCCCAGGGCACAGGGTTCCACAACCAAACCGATGTCATATTCCAAGGCCACAGGGTTCCAGAATCAAGCCTCAGTCATTTACCCAGGTCAGAGGGTTCCACAACCAAACCGATGTCACATTCCCAGGCCACAGGGTTCCAGAATCAAGCCTCAGTCATTTTCCCAGGCCAGAGGGTTCCACAGTAAAACCTCAGTCAGGTTCCCAGGCAACAAGGTTCCAGAATCAAACCTCAGTCATGTTCCCAGGCCACAGGATTCCAGAATTAAACCTCAGTCATGTTCCCAGGAGACAAGATTCCAGAATCAAATCTCAGTCATGTTCCCAGGTCACAGGGTTCCACAATCAAACCTCAGTCATGTTCCCAGGCCACAGGGTTCCACAATCAAACCTCACTCATGTTCCCAGGCCACAGGGTTCCACAATCAAACCTCAGTCACTTTCCCAGGGCACAGGATTCCACAACCAAACCGTTGTTATGTTCCCAGGCCACAGGGTTCCAAAATCAATCCTCCGTAATGATCCCAGGCCACAAGGTTCCAGAATCAAACCTCAGACATGTTCCCAGGCCACAGGGTTCCATAATCAAATGTCAGTCATGTTCGCAGGGCACATAGTTCCAGAATCAAACCTCAGTCATGTTCCCAGGCAATAGGGTTCCAGAATCAAACCTTAGTCATGTTCCCAGGCCGCAGGCTTCCAGAATCAAACCTCAGTCATGTTCCCAGGCCACAGGGTTCCAGAATCAAACCTCAGTCATATTCCCAGGCCACAGGTTTACAGAATCAGGCGTCAGTTATTTTCCCAGGCCAGAGGGTTCCACAGTAAAACCTCAGTCATGTTCCCCGGCAACAGGGTTCCAAAATCAAACCTGAGTCATGTTCCAACACCACAGGGTTCCAGAATCAAACCTCACTCATGTTCCCAGGCCACAGGGTTCCAGAATCAAACCTCAGTCATGTAGCGAGGCCACAGGGTTCCAGAATCAAACCTCAGTCATGTTCCCAGGCCACAGCGTTCCAGAATCAAACCTCAGTCATGTTCCCAGGCAACAGGGTTCCAGAATCAAATCTCAGATATGTTCCCAGACCACAGGGTTCCAGAATCAAACCTCAGTCATTTTCCCAGGCCACAGGGTTCCAGAATCTAGCCTCCGTCATTTTGCCAGGCCAGAGGATTCCACAATTAAACCACAGTCATGTTCCCATGCCAGAGGGTTCCACAATCAAACCGATGTCATGTCCCCAGGCCACAGGGTTCGAGAATCAAATCGATGTCATTTTCCCAGGTCAGAGGGTTACACAACCAAACCGATGTCATATTCCCAGGCCACAGGGTTTCAGAACCGAGCCTCAGTCATTTTCCCAGGCCAGAGGGTTCCACAGTAAAACCTCAGTCATGTTCCCAGGCAACAGGATTCCACAATCAAACCACAGTCATGATCGCAGGACACAGGGCAACACAATCAAACCTCAGTCATGTTCCGAGGCCACAGGCTTCCAGAATCAAACCTCAGTAATGTTCCCAGGCCACAGGGTTCCAGAATCAAACCGCAGTCATGTTCCCAGGTAACAGGGTTCCAGTATCAAACCTCAGTCATGTTCCCAGGTAACAGGGTTCCAGAATCAAACCTCAGTCATGTAGCGAGGCCACAGGGTTCCAGAATCAAACCTCAGTCATGTTCCCAGGCCACAGCGTTCCAGAATCAAACCTCAGTCATGTTCCCAGGCAACAGGGTTCCAGAATCAAACCTCAGTCATATTCCCAGGCCACAGGGTTCCAGAATCAAACCTCAGTCATGTTCCGAGGCCACAGGCTTCCAGAATCAAACCTCAGTAATGTTCCCAGGCCACAGGGTTCCAGAATCAAACCGCAGTCATGTTCCCAGGTAACAGGGTTCCAGTATCAAACCTCAGTCATGTTCCCAGGTAACAGGGTTCCAGAATCAAACCTCAGTCATGTAGCGAGGCCACAGGGTTCCAGAATCAAACCTCAGTCATGTTCCCAGGCCACAGCGTTCCAGAATCAAACCTCAGTCATGTTCCCAGGCAACAGGGTTCCAGAATCAAATCTCAGATATGTTCCCAGACCACAGGGTTCCAGAATCAAACCTCAGTCATTTTCCCAGGCCACAGGGTTCCAGAATCTAGCCTCCGTCATTTTGCCAGGCCAGAGGATTCCACAATTAAACCACAGTCATGTTCCCATGCCAGAGGGTTCCACAATCAAACCGATGTCATGTCCCCAGGCCACAGGGTTCGAGAATCAAATCGATGTCATTTTCCCAGGTCAGAGGGTTACACAACCAAACCGATGTCATATTCCCAGGCCACAGGGTTTCAGAACCGAGCCTCAGTCATTTTCCCAGGCCAGAGGGTTCCACAGTAAAACCTCAGTCATGTTCCCAGGCAACAGGATTCCACAATCAAACCACAGTCATGATCGCAGGACACAGGGCAACACAATCAAACCTCAGTCATGTTCCGAGGCCACAGGCTTCCAGAATCAAACCTCAGTAATGTTCCCAGGCCACAGGGTTCCAGAATCAAACCGCAGTCATGTTCCCAGGTAACAGGGTTCCAGTATCAAACCTCAGTCATGTTCCCCGGCAACAGGGTTCCAAAATAAAACCTGAGTCATGTTCCAACACCACAGGGTTCCAGAATCAAACCTCACTCATGTTCCCAGGCAACAGGGTTCCAGAATCAAATCTCAGATATGTTCCCAGACCACAGGGTTCCAGAATCATACCTCAGTCAGTTTCCCAGGACACAGGGTTCCAGAATCTAGCCTCCGTCATTTTGCCAGGCCAGAGGATTCCACAATCAAACCTCAGTCATGTTCCCATGCCAGAGGGTTCCACAATCAAACCGATGTCATGTCCCCAGCTCACAGGGTTCGAGAATCAAATCGATGTCATGTTCCCAGGTCACAGGGTTCCACAACCAAACCGATGTCATATTCCCAGGCCACAGGGTTCTAAAATCAAGCCTCAGTCATTTTCCCAGGCCAGAGGGTTACACAATCGAACCGCAGTCATGATCGCAGGACACAGGGCAACACAATCAAACCTCAGTCATGTTCCGAGGCCACAGGCTTCCAGAATCAAACCTCAGTAATGTTCCCAGGCCACAGGGTTCCAGAATCAAACCTCAGTCATGTTGCCAGGCCACAGGGTTCCAGAATCAAACCTCAGACATCTTCCCACGCCACAAGGTTCCAGAATTAAACTTCAGTCATATTCCCAGGCCAAAGGGTTCCAGAATCAAACCTCCGTCAGGTTTCCAGGAAAGAGCGTTCCACAAGCAAAGCTCAGTCATGATCCCAGGACACAGGGTTCCACAATCAATCCTCAGACATAATCCCAGGCCACAGTGTTCCACAATCAAATTGATGTCATGTTCCCAGGCCACAGGGTTCCACAATCAAACCTCAGTCATGTTCCCATGCCAGAGGGTTCCACAATCAAACCGATGTCATGTTCCCAGGCCACAGGGTTCGAGAATCAAATCGATGTCATGTTCCCAGGGCACAGGGTTCCACAACCAAACCGATGTCATATTCCCAGGCCACAGGGTTCCAGAATCAAGCCTCAGTCATTTTCCCAGGTCAGAGGGTTCCACAACCAAACCGATGTCATATTCCCAGGCCACAGGGTTCCAGAATCAAGCCTCAGTCATTTTACCAGGCCAGAGGGTTCCACAGTCAAACCTCCGTCAGGTTCCCAGGCAACAAGTTTCCAGAATCAAACCTCAGTCATGTTCCCCGGTCACAGGGTTCCACAATCAAACCTCAGTCATGTTCCCAGGCCACAGGGTTCCACAATCAAACCTCACTCATGTTCTCAGGCCACAGGGTTCTACAATCAAACCTCACTCATGTTCCCAGGCCACAGGAGTCTACAATTAAGCCTCAGTCATGTTCCCAGGCCACAGGCTTCCAGAACCAAGCCTCAGTCATTTTCCCAGGCCAGAGGGTTCCACAGTAAAACCTCAGTCATGTTCCCAGGCAACAGGGTTCCACAATCAAACCGCAGTCATGATCGCAGGACACAGGGCAACACAATCAAACCTCAGTCATGTTCCGAGGCCACAGGCTTCCAGAATCAAACCTCAGTAATGTTCCCAGGCCACAGGGTTCCAGAATCAAACCTCAGTCATGTTGCCAGGCCACAGGGTTCCAGAATCAAACCTCAGACATCTTCCCACGCCACAAGGTTCCAGAATTAAACTTCAGTCATATTCCCAGGCCAAAGGGTTCCAGAATCAAACCTCCGTCAGGTTTCCAGGAAAGAGCGTTCCACAAGCAAAGCTCAGTAATGATCCCAGGACACAGGGTTCCACAATCAATCCTCAGACATAATCCCAGGCCACAGTGTTCCACAATCAAATTGATGTCATGTTCCCAGGCCACAGCGTTCCAGAATCAAACCTCAGTCATATTCCCAGGCCACAGTTTTACAGAATCAGGCGTCAGTCATTTTCCCAGGCCAGAGGGTTCCACAGTAAAACCTCAGTCATGTTTCCCGGCAACAGGGTTCCAAAATCAAACCTGAGTCATATTCCAACACCACAGGGTTCCAGAATCAAACCTCACTCATGTTCCCAGGCCACAGGGTTCCAGAATCAAACCTCAGTCATGTAGCGAGGCCACAGGGTTCCAGAATCAAACCTCAGTCATGTTCCCAGGCAACAGGGTTCCAGAATCAAATCTCAGATATGTTCCCAGGCCATAGGGTTCCAGAATCAAACCTCAGACATTTTCCCAGGCCACAGCGTTCCAGAATCTAGCCTCCGTCATTTTGCCAGGCCAGAGGATTCCACAATCAAACCTCAGTCATGTTCCCAGGGCACAGGGTTCCACAATCAAACCGCAGTCATGATCGCAGGACACAGGGCAACACAATCAAACCTCAGTCATGTTCCGAGGCCACAGGTTTCCAGAATCGAAGCTCAGTAATGTTCCCAGGCCACAGGGTTCCAGAATCAAACCTCCGTCATGTTTCCAGGATAGAGCGTTCCACAATCAAACCTCAGTCATGATCCCAGGCCACAGGGCTCGAGAATCAAATCGATATCATGTTCCCAGGGCACAGGGTTCCACAATCAAACCGATGTCATATTCCAAGGCCACAGGGTTCCAGAATCAAGCCTCAGTCATTTACCCAGGTCAGAGGGTTCCACAACCAAACCGATGTCACATTCCCAGGCCACAGGGTTCCAGAATCAAGCCTCAGTCATTTTCCCAGGCCAGAGGGTTCCACAGTAAAACCTCAGTCAGGTTCCCAGGCAACAAGGTTCCAGAATCAAACCTCAGTCATGTTCCCAGGCCACAGGATTCCAGAATTAAACCTCAGTCATGTTCCCAGGAGACAAGATTCCAGAATCAAATCTCAGTCATGTTCCCAGGTCACAGGGTTCCACAATCAAACCTCAGTCATGTTCTCAGGCCACAGGGTTCCACAATCAAACCTCACTCATGTTCCCAGGCCACAGGGTTCCACAATCAAACCTCAGTCACGTTCCCAGGGCACAGGATTCCACAACCAAACCGTTGTTATGTTCCCAGGCCACAGGGTTCCAAAATCAATCCTCCGTAATGATCCCAGGCCACAAGGTTCCAGAATCAAACCTCAGACATGTTCCCAGGCCACAGGGTTCCACAATCAAATGTCAGTCATGTTCGCAGAGCACATAGTTCCAGAATCAAACCTCAGTCATGTTCCCAGGCAATAGGGTTCCAGAATCAAACCTTAGTCATGTTCCCAGGCCGCAGGCTTCCAGAATCAAACCTCAGTCATGTTCCCAGGCCACAGGGTTCCAGAATCAAACCTCAGTCATATTCCCAGGCCACAGGTTTACAGAATCAGGCGTCAGTTATTTTCCCAGGCCAGAGGGTTCCACAGTAAAACCTCAGTCATGTTCCCCGGCAACAGGGTTCCAAAATCAAACCTGAGTCATGTTCCAACACCACAGGGTTCCAGAATCAAACCTCAGTCATGTAGCGAGGCCACAGGGTTCCAGAATCAAACCTCAGTCATGTTCCCAGGCCACAGCGTTCCAGAATCAAACCTCAGTCATGTTCCCAGGCAACAGGGTTCCAGAATCAAATCTCAGATATGTTCCCAGACCACAGAGTTCCAGAATCAAACCTCAGTCATTTTCCCAGGCCACAGGGTTCTAGAATCTAGCCTCCGTCATTTTGCCAGGCCAGAGGATTCCACAATTAAACCACAGTCATGTTCCCATGCCAGAGGGTTCCACAATCAAACCGATGTCATGTCCCCAGGCCACAGGGTTCGAGAATCAAATCGATGTCATTTTCCCAGGTCAGAGGGTTACACAACCAAACCGATGTCATATTCCCAGGCCACAGGGTTTCAGAACCGAGCCTCAGTCATTTTCCCAGGCCAGAGGGTTCCACAGTAAAACCTCAGTCATGTTCCCAGGCAACAGGATTCCACAATTAAACCACAGTCATGATCGCAGGACACAGGGCAACACAATCAAACCTCAGTCATGTTCCGAGGCCACAGGATTCCAGAATCAAACCTCAGTAATGTTCCCAGGCCACAGGGTTCCAGAATCAAACTTCAGTCATGTTCCCAGGTAACAGGGTTCCAGAATCAAACCGCAGTCATGTTCCCAGGTAACAGGGTTCCACAATCAAACCTTAGTCATGATCCCAGGCCTCAGGGTTCCACAATCAAACCTCACTCATGTTCCTAGGACACAGCATTCTACAATTAATCCTCAGTCAGGTTCCTAGGCCAGAGGTTTCCACCATCAAACCTCAGTCATGTTCCCAGGCCAGAGGGTTCCACAATCAAACCTCAGTCATGTTCCCAGGGCACAGGATTTCACAACCAAACCGTTGTTATGTTCCCAGGCCACAGGGTTCCAGAATCAAACCTCCGTAATGATCCCAGGCCACAAGGTTCCAGGATCAAACCTCAGACATGTTCCCAGGGTACAGGGTTCCACAATCAAATGTCAGTCATGTTCACAGGGCACATGGTTCTAGAATCAAACCTCGGTCATGTTCCCAGGCAACAGGGTTCCAGAATCAAACTTTAGTCATGTTCCCAGGCCGCAGGCTTCCAGAATCAAACCTCAGTCATGTTCCCAGGCCACAAGGTTCCAAAATCAAACCTCAGTCATATTCCCAGGCCACAGGTTTACAGAATCAGGCGTCAGTCATTTTCCCAGGCCAGAGGGTTCCACAGTAAAACCTCAGTCATATTCCCAGGCAACAGGGTTCCAAAATCAAACCTGAGTCATGTTCCAACACCACAGGGTTCCAGAATCAAACCTCAGTCATGTAGCCAGGCCACAGGGTTCCAGAAACAAACCTCAGTCATATTCCCAGGCCACAGCGTTCCAGAATCAAACCTCAGTCATGTTCCCAGGCAACAGGGTTCCAGAATCAAATCTCAGATATGTTCCCAGGCCACAGGGTTCCAGAATCTAGCCTCCGTCATTTTGCCAGGCCAGAGGATTCCACAATCAAACCTCAGTCATGTTCCCATGCCAGAGGGTTCCACAATCAAACCGATGTCATGTCCCCAGCTCACAGGGTTCGAGAATCAAATCGATGTCATGTTCCCAGGTCACAGGGTTCCACAACCAAACCGATGTCATATTCCCAGGCCACAGGGTTCCAAAATCAAGCCTCAGTCATTTTCCCAGGTCAGAGGGTTACACAACCAAACCGATGTCATATTCCCAGGCCACAGGGTTCCAGAACCAAGCCTCAGTCATTTTCCCAGGCCAGAGGGTTCCACAGTAAAACCTCAGTCATGTTCCCAGGCAACAGGGTTCCACAATCAAACCGCAGTCATGATCGCAGGACACAGGGCAACACAATCAAACCTCAGTCATGTTCCGAGGCCACAGGCTTCCAGAATCAAACCTCAGTAATGTTCACAGGCCACAGGGTTCCAGAATCAAACCTCAGTCATGTTGCCAGGCCACAGGGTTCCAGAATCAAACCTCAGACATCTTCCCACGCCACAAGGTTCCAGAATTAAACTTCAGTCATATTCCCAGGCCAAAGGGTTCCAGAATCAAACCTCCGTCAGGTTTCCAGGAAAGAGCGTTCCACAAGCAAAGCTCAGTCATGATCCCAGGACACAGGGTTCCACAATCAATCCTCAGACATAATCCCAGGCCACAGTGTTCCACAATCAAATTGATGTCATGTTCCCAGGCCACAGGGTTCCACAATCAAACCTCAGTCATGTTCCCATGCCAGAGGGTTCCACAATCAAACCGATGTCATGTCCCCAGGCCACAGGGTTCGAGAATCAAATCGATGTCATTTTCCCAGGTCAGAGGGTTACACAACCAAACCGATGTTATATTCCCAGGCCACAGGGTTCCAGAACCAAGCCTCAGTCATTTTCCCAGGCCAGAGGGTTCCACAGTAAAACCTCAGTCATGTTCCCAGGCAACAGGATTCCACAATCAAACCGCAGTCATGATCGCAGGACACAGGGCAACACAATCAAACCTGAGTCATGTTCCGAGGCCACAGGCTTCCAGAATCGAACCTCAGTAATGTTCCCAGGCCACAGGGTTCCAGAATCAAACCTCAGTCATGTTCCCAGGTAACAGGGTTCCAGAATCAAACCGCAGTCATGTTCCCAGGTAACAGGGTTCCAGAATCAAACCTCAGTCATATTCCCAGGTAACAGGGTTCCAGAATCAAAACTCAGTAATGTTTCTAGGCCACAGGGTTCCAGAATCAAACCTCAGTCATGTTCCCAGGCAACAGGGTTCCAGAATCAAACCTGAGTCATGTTCCCAAGCCGCAGGCTTCCAGAATCAAACCTCAGTCATGTTCCCAGGCCACAAGGTTCCAAAATCAAACCTCAGTCATATTCCCAGGCCACAGGGTTCCACAATCAAATTGATGTCATGTTCCCAGGCCACAGGGTTCCACAATCAAACCTCAGTCATGTTCCCATGCCAGAGGGTTCCACAATCAAACCGATGTCATGTTCCCAGGCCACAGGGTTCGAGAATCAAATCGATGTCATATTCCCAGGGCACAGGGTTCCACAACCAAACCGATGTCATATTCCTAGGCCACAGGGTTCCAAAATGAGGCCTCAGTCATTTTCCCAGGTCAGGGGCTTCCACAACCAAACCGATCTCATATTCCCAGGCCACAGGGTTCCAGAATCAAGCCTCAGTCATTTTCCCAGGCCAGAGTGTTCCACAGTAAAACCTCAGTCATGTTCCCATGCCAGAGGGTTCCACAATGAAACCGATGTCATGTTCCCAGGACACAAGGTTCCAGAATCAAACCTCAGTCATGTTCCCAGGACACAGGGTTTCACAATCAAACCTCAGTCATGTTCCCAGTCCACAAGGTTCCACAATCAAACCTCAGTCATGATCCCATGCCAGAGGTTTCCACCCTCAAACCTCAGTCATCTTCCCAGCCAGAGGGTTCCACAATCAAACCTCAGTCATGTTCCCAGGGCACAGGATTCCACAACCAAACCGTTGTTATGTTCCCAGGCCACAAGGTTACAGAATCAAACCTCAGACATATTCCCAGGCCACAGTGTTCCACAATCAAATTGATGTCATGTTCCCAGGCCACAGGGTTCCACAATCAAACCTCATTCATGTTCCCATGCCAGAGGGTTCCACAATCAATCCGATGTCATGTTCCTAGGCCACAGGGTTCGAGAATCAAATCGATGTCATGTTCCCACGGCACAGGGTTCCACAACCAAACCGATGTCATATTCCCAGGCCACAGGGTTCCAGAATCAATCCTCAGTCATGTTCCCAGCCAACAGGCTTCCAGAATCAAACCTCAGTAATGTTCCCAGGCCACAGGGTTCCAAAATCAAACCTCAGTCATGTTCCCAGCCAACAGGCTTCCAGAATCAAACCTCAGTCATGTTCCGACACCACAGGGTTCCAGAATCAAACCTCACACATGTTCCCAGGCCACAGGCTTCCAGAATGAAACCTCAGTAATGTTCCCAGGCCACAGGGTTCCAAAATCAAACCTCAGTCATGTTCCCAGGCCACAGGGTTCCAGAATCAAACCTCAGTCATGTTCCCAGGCCACAGGGTTCCAGAATCAAACCTCAGACATCTTCCCACGACACAAGGTTTCAGAATTAAACTTCAGTCATATTCCCTGGCCACACGGTTCCAGAATCAAACCTCCGTCATGATTCTAGGATAGAGTGTTCCACAATCAAACCTCAGTCATGATCCCAGGCCACAGGGTTCCACAATCAAACCTCAGTAATGTTCCCATGCCAGAGGGTTCCACAATCAAACCGATGTCATGTTCCCAGGCCACAGGGTTCGAGAATCAAATCGATGTCATGTTCCCAGGGCACAGGGTTCCACAACTAAACCTCAGTCATGATCCCAGGCCACAGGGTTCGAGAATCAAATCGATGTCATGTTCCCAGGGCACAGGGTTCCACAACCAAACCGATGTCATATTCCCAGGCCACAGGGTTCCAGAATCAAGCCTCAGTCATTTACCCAGGTCAGAGGGTTCCACAACAAAACCGATGTCACATTCCCAGGCCACAGGGTTCCAGAATCAAGCCTCAGTCATTTTCCCAGGCCAGAGGGTTCCACAGTAAAACCTCAGTCAGGTTCCCAGGCAACAAGGTTCCAGAATCAAACCTCAGTCATGTTCCCAGGCAACAGGGTTCCAGAATCATACCTCAGTCATGTAGCGAGGCCACAGGGTTCCAGAATCAAACCTCAGTCATGTTCCCAGGCCACAGCGTTCCAGAATCAAACCTCAGTCATGTTCCCAGGCAACAGGGTTCCAGAATCAAATCTCAGATATGTTCCTAGACCACAGGGTTCCAGAATCAAACCTCAGTCATTTTCCCAGGCCACAGGGTTCCAGAATCTAGCCTCCGTCATTTTGCCAGGCCAGAGGATTCCACAATCAAACCTCAGTCATGTTCCCATGCCAGAGGGTTCCACAATCAAACCGATGTCATATCCCCAGCTCACAGGGTTCGAGAATCAAATCGATGTCATGTTCCCAGGTCACAGGGTTCCACAACCAAACCGATGTCATATTCCCAGGCCACAGGGTTCCAAAATCAAGCCTCAGTCATTTTCCCAGGTCAGAGGGTTACACAACCAATCCGATGTCATATTCCTAGGCCACAGGGTTCCAAAATGAGGCCTCAGTCATTTTCCCAGGTCAGGGGCTTCCACAACCAAACCGATCTCATATTCCCAGGCCACAGGGTTCCAGAATCAAGCCTCAGTCATTTTCCCAGGCCAGAGTGTTCCACAGTAAAACCTCAGTCATGTTCCCATGCCAGAGGGTTCCACAATGAAACCGATGTCATGTTCCCAGGACACAAGGTTCCAGAATCAAACCTCAGTCATGTTCCCAGGACACAGGGTTTCACAATCAAACCTCAGTCATGTTCCCAGTCCACAAGGTTCCACAATCAAACCTCAGTCATGATCCCATGCCAGAGGTTTCCACCCTCAAACCTCAGTCATCTTCCCAGCCAGAGGGTTCCACAATCAAACCTCAGTCATGTTCCCAGGGCACAGGATTCCACAACCAAACCGTTGTTATGTTCCCAGGCCACAGGGTTACAGAATGAAACCTCAGACATATTCCCAGGCCACAGTGTTCCACAATCAAATTGATGTCATGTTCCCAGGCCACAGGGTTCCACAATCAAACCTCATTCATGTTCCCATGCCAGAGGGTTCCACAATCAATCCGATGTCATGTTCCTAGGCCACAGGGTTCGAGAATCAAATCGATGTCATGTTCCCACGGCACAGGGTTCCACAACCAAACCGATGTCATATTCCCAGGCCACAGGGTTCCAGAATCAATCCTCAGTCATGTTCCCAGCCAACAGGCTTCCAGAATCAAACCTCAGTAATGTTCCCAGGCCACAGGGTTCCAAAATCAAACCTCAGTCATGTTCCCAGCCAACAGGCTTCCAGAATCAAACCTCAGTCATGTTCCGACACCACAGGGTTCCAGAATCAAACCTCACACATGTTCCCAGGCCACAGGCTTCCAGAATGAAACCTCAGTAATGTTCCCAGGCCACAGGGTTCCAAAATCAAACCTCAGTCATGTTCCCAGGCCACAGGGTTCCAGAATCAAACCTCAGTCATGTTCCCAGGCCACAGGGTTCCAGAATCAAACCTCAGACATCTTCCCACGACACAAGGTTTCAGAATTAAACTTCAGTCATATTCCCTGGCCACACGGTTCCAGAATCAAACCTCCGTCATGATTCTAGGATAGAGTGTTCCACAATCAAACCTCAGTCATGATCCCAGGCCACAGGGTTCCACAATCAAACCTCAGTAATGTTCCCATGCCAGAGGGTTCCACAATCAAACCGATGTCATGTTCCCAGGCCACAGGGTTCGAGAATCAAATCGATGTCATGTTCCCAGGGCACAGGGTTCCACAACTAAACCTCAGTCATGATCCCAGGCCACAGGGTTCGAGAATCAAATCGATGTCATGTTCCCAGGGCACAGGGTTCCACAACCAAACCGATGTCATATTCCCAGGCCACAGGGTTCCAGAATCAAGCCTCAGTCATTTACCCAGGTCAGAGGGTTCCACAACAAAACCGATGTCACATTCCCAGGCCACAGGGTTCCAGAATCAAGCCTCAGTCATTTTCCCAGGCCAGAGGGTTCCACAGTAAAACCTCAGTCAGGTTCCCAGGCAACAAGGTTCCAGAATCAAACCTCAGTCATGTTCCCAGGCAACAGGGTTCCAGAATCATACCTCAGTCATGTAGCGAGGCCACAGGGTTCCAGAATCAAACCTCAGTCATGTTCCCAGGCCACAGCGTTCCAGAATCAAACCTCAGTCATGTTCCCAGGCAACAGGGTTCCAGAATCAAATCTCAGATATGTTCCCAGACCACAGGGTTCCAGAATCAAACCTCAGTCATTTTCCCAGGCCACAGGGTTCCAGAATCTAGCCTCCGTCATTTTGCCAGGCCAGAGGATTCCACAATCAAACCTCAGTCATGTTCCCATGCCAGAGGGTTCCACAATCAAACCGATGTCATGTCCCCAGGCCACAGGGTTCGAGAATCAAATCGATGTCATTTTCCCAGGTCAGAGGGTTACACAACCAAACCGATGTTATATTCCCAGGCCACAGGGTTCCAGAACCGAGCCTCAGTCATTTTCCCAGGCCAGAGGGTTCCACAGTAAAACCTCAGTCATGTTCCCAGGCAACAGGATTCCACAATCAAACCACAGTCATGATCGCAGGACACAGGGCAACACAGTCAAACCTCAGTCATGTTCCGAGGCCACAGGCTTCCAGAATCGAACCTCAGTAATGTTCCCAGGCCACAGGGTTCCAGAATCAAACCTCAGTCATGTTCCCAGGTAACAGGGTTCCAGAATCAAACCGCAGTCATGTTCCCAGGTAACAGGGTTCCAGAATCAAACCTCAGTCATGTTCCCAGGTAACAGGGTTCCAGAATCAAACCTCAGTCATGTTCCCAGGCCACAGCGTTCCAGAATCAAACCTCAGTCATGTTCCCAGGCAACAGGGTTCCAGAATCAAATCTCAGATATGTTCCCAGACCACAGGGTTCCAGAATCAAACCTCAGTCATTTTCCCAGGCCACAGGGTTCCAGAATCTAGCCTCCGTCATTTTGCCAGGCCAGAGGATTCCACAATCAAACCTCAGTCATGTTCCCATGCCAGAGGGTTCCACAATCAAACCGATGTCATGTCCCCAGGCCACAGGGTTCGAGAATCAAATCGATGTCATTTTCCCAGGTCAGAGGGTTACACAACCAAACCGATGTTATATTCCCAGGCCACAGGGTTCCAGAAACGAGCCTCAGTCATTTTCCCAGGCCAGAGGGTTCCACAGTAAAACCTCAGTCATGTTCCCAGGCAACAGGATTCCACAATCAACCCACAGTCATGATCGCAGGACACAGGGCAACACAGTCAAACCTCAGTCATGTTCCGAGGCCACAGGCTTCCAGAATCGAACCTCAGTAATGTTCCCAGGCCACAGGGTTCCAGAATCAAACCTCAGTCATGTTCCCAGGTAACAGGGTTCCAGAATCAAACCGCAGTCATGTTCCCAGGTAACAGGGTTCCAGAATCAAACCTCAGTCATGTTCCCAGGTAACAGGGTTCCAGAATCAAAACTCAGTAATGTTTCTAGGCCACAGGGTTCCAGAATCAAACCTCAGTCATGTTCACAGGCAACAGGGTTCCAGAATCAAACCTCAGACATGTTCCCAGGCCACAGGGTTCCAGAATTAAACCTCACTCATTTCCCCAGGCCACAGGGTTCCAGAAACAAACCTCAGTCATGTTCCCAGGCAACAGGGTTCCAGAATCAAACCTTAGTCATGTTCCCAAGCCGCAGGCTTCCAGAATCAAACCTCAGTCATGTTCCCAGGCCACAAGGTTCCAAAATCAAACCTCAGTCATATTCCCAGGCCACAGGTTTACAGAATCAGGCGTCAGTCATTTTCCCAGGCCAGAGGGTTCCACAGTAAAACGTCAGTCATATTCCCAGGCAACAGGGTTCCAAAATCAAACCTGAGTCATGTTCCAACACCACAGGGTTCCAGAATCAAACCTCAGTCATGTAGCCAGGCCACAGGGTTCCAGAAACAAACCTCAGTCATGATCCCAGGCCACAGCGTTCCAGAATCAAACCTCAGTCATGTTCCCCGGCAACAGGGTTCCAGAATCAAATCTCAGATATGTTCCCAGGCCACAGGGTTCCAGAATCTAGCCTCCGTCATTTTGCCAGGCCAGAGGATTCCACAATCAAACCTCAGTCATGTTCCCATGCCAGAGGGTTCCACAATCAAACCGATGTCATATCCCCAGCTCACAGGGTTCGAGAATCAAATCGATGTCATGTTCCCAGGTCACAGGGTTCCACAACCAAACCGATGTCATATTCCCAGGCCACAGGGTTCCAAAATCAAGCCTCAGTCATTTTCCCAGGTCAGAGGGTTACACAACCAAACCGATGTCATATTCCCAGGCCACAGGCTTCCAGAACCAAGCCTCAGTCATTTTCCCAGGCCAGAGGGTTCCACAGTAAAACCTCAGTCATGTTCCCAGGCAACAGGGTTCCACAATCAAACCGCAGTCATGATCGCAGGACACAGGGCAACACAATCAAACCTCAGTCATGTTCCGAGGCCACAGGCTTCCAGAATCAAACCTCAGTAATGTTCACAGGCCACGGGTTCCAGAATCAAACCTCAGTCATGTTGCCAGGCCACAGGGTTCCAGAATCAAACCTCAGACATCTTCCCACGCCACAAGGTTCCAGAATTAAACTTCAGTCATATTCCCAGGCCAAAGGGTTCCAGAATCAAACCTCCGTCAGGTTTCCAGGAAAGAGCGTTCCACAAGCAAAGCTCAGTCATGATCCCAGGACACAGGGTTCCACAATCAATCCTCAGACATAATCCCAGGCCACAGTGTTCCACAATCAAATTGATGTCATGTTCCCAGGCCACAGGGTTCCACAATCAAACCGATGTCATATTCCCAGGCCACAGGGTTCCAGAATCAAGCCTCAGTCATTTTCCCAGGTCAGAGGGTTACACAACCAAACCGATGTCATATTCCCAGGCCACAGGGTTCCAGAATTAAGCCTCAGTCATTTTCCCAGGCCAGAGGGTTCCACAGTAAAACCTCTGTCAGGTTCCCAGGCAACAAGTTTCCAGAATCAAACCTCAGTCATGTTCCCAGGCCACAGGATTCCAGAATTAAACCTCAGTCATGTTCCCAGGACACCGGGTTCCACAATCAAACCTCAGTCATGTTCCCAGGCCACAGGGTTCCACAATCAAACCTCAGTCATGATCCCAGGCCACACGGTTCCACAGTCAAACCTCAGTCATGTTCCCAGGAGACAAGATTCCAGAATCAAATATCAGTCATGTTACCCGGTCACAGGGTTCCACAATCAAACCTCAGTCATGTTCCCAGGCCACAGGGTTCCACAATCAAACCTCACTCATGTTCCCAGGCCACAGGATTCTACAATTAAGCCTCAGTCATGTTCCCAGGCCAGAGGGTTCCACAATCAAACTTCAGTCATGTCCCCAAGGCACAGGATTTCACAACCAAACCGTTGTTACGTTCCCAGGCCACAAGGTTCCAGAATCAAACCTCAGTTATGTTCCCACACCACAGGGCTCCAGAACGAAACCTCACTCATGTTCCCAGGCCACAGGCTTCCAGAATCAAACCTCAGTCATGTTCCCAGGGCACAGGGTTCCACAATCAAACCGCAGTCATGATCGCAGGACACAGGGGAACACAATCAAACCTCAGTCATGTTCCGAGGCCACAGGTTTAGAGAATCGAACCTCAGTAATGTTCCCAGGCCACAGGGTTCCAGAATCAAACCTCAGACATCTTCCCATGCCACAAGGTTCCAGAATTAAACTTCAGTCATATTCCCAGGCCACAGGGTTCCAGAATCCAACCTCTGTCACGTTTCCAGGATAGAGCGTTCCACAGTCAAACCTCAGTCATGATCCCAGGCCACAGGGTTCGAGAATCAAATCGATGTCATGTTCCCAGGGCACAGGGTTCCACAACCAAACCGATGTCATATTCCCAGGCCACAGGGTTCCAGAATCAAGCCTCAGTCATTTTCCCAGTTCAGAGGGTTCCATAGTAAAACCTCAGTCAGGTTCCCAGGCAACAAGGTTCCAGAATCAAACCTCAGTCATGTTCCCAGGCAACAGGGTTCCAGAATCAAACCTCAGTCATGTAGCGAGGCCACAGGGTTCCAGAATCAAACCTCAGTCATGTTCCCAGGCCACAGCGTTCCAGAATCAAACCTCAGTCATGTTCCCAGGCAACAGGGTTCCAGAATCAAATCTCAGATATGTTCCTAGACCACAGGGTTCAAGAATCAAACCTCAGTCATTTTCCCAGGCCACAGGGTTCCAGAATCTAGCCTCCGTCATTTTGCCAGGCCAGAGGATTCCACAATCAAACCTCAGTCATGTTCCCATGCCAGAGAGTTCCACAATCAAACCGATGTCATGTCCCCAGGCCACACGGTTCGAGAATCAAATCGATGTCATTTTCCCAGGCCACAGGGTTCCAAAATCAAGCCTCAGTCATTTTCCCAGGTCAGAGGGTTACACAACCAAACCGATGTTATATTCCCAGGCCACAGGGTTCCAGAACCAAGCCTCAGTCATTTTCCCAGGCCAGAGGGTTCCACAGTAAAACCTCAGTCATGTTCCCAGGCAACAGGGTTCCACAATCAAACCGCAGTCATGATCGCAGGACACAGGGCAACACAATCAAACCTCAGTCATGTTCCGAGGCCACAGGCTTCCAGAATCAAACCTCAGTAATGTTCACAGGCCACAGGGTTCCAGAATCAAACCTCAGTCATGTTGCCAGGCCACAGGGTTCCAGAATCAAACCTCAGACATCTTCCCACGCCACAAGGTTCCAGAATTAAACTTCAGTCATATTCCCAGGCCAAAGGGTTCCAGAATCAAACCTCCGTCAGGTTTCCAGGAAAGAGCGTTCCACAAGCAAAGCTCAGTCATGATCCCAGGACACAGGGTTCCACAATCAATCCTCAGACATAATCCCAGGCCACAGTGTTCCACAATCAAATTGATGTCATGTTCCCAGGCCACAGGGTTCCACAATCAAACCTCAGTCATGTTCCCATGCCAGAGGGTTCCACAATCAAACCGATGTCATATTCCCAGGCCACAGGGTTCCAGAATCAAGCCTCAGTCATTTTCCCAGGTCAGAGGGTTCCACAACCAAACCGATGTCATATTCCCAGGCCACAGGGTTCCAGAATCAAGCCTCAGTCATTTTCCCAGGCCAGAGGGTTCCACAATCAAACCTCAGTCATGATCCCAGGCCACACGGTTCCACAGTCAAACCTCAGTCATGTTCCCAGGAGACAAGATTCCAGAATCAAATATCAGTCATGTTCCCCGGTAACAGGGTTCCACAATCAAACCTCAGTCATGTTCCCAGGCCACAGGGTTCCACAATCAAACCTCACTCATGTTCCCAGGCCACAGGGTTCCACAATCAAACCTCAGTCATGTTCCCAGGCCAGAGGGTTCCACAATCAAACCTCAGTCATGTCCCCAAGGCACAGGATTTCACAACCAAACCGTTGTTACGTTCCCAGGCCACAGGGTTCCAGAATCAAACCTCCGTAATGATCCCAGGCCACAAGGTTCCAGAATCAAACCTCAGTAATGTTCCCACACCACAGGGCTCCAGAACGAAACCTCACTCATGTTCCCAGGCCACAGGCTTCCAGAATCAAACCTCAGTCATGTTCCCAGGGCACAGGGTTCCACAATCAAACCGCAGTCATGATCGCAGGACACAGGGGAACACAATCAAACCTCAGTCATGTTCCGAGGCCACAGGTTTAGAGAATCGAACCTCAGTAATGTTCCCAGGCCACAGGGTTCCAGAATCAAACCTCAGACATCTTCCCACGCCACAAGGTTCCAGAATTAAACTTCAGTCATATTCCCAGGCCACAGGGTTCCAGAATCCAACCTCTGTCACGTTTCCAGGATAGAGCGTTCCACAGTCAAACCTCAGTCATGATCCCAGGCCACAGGGTTCGAGAATCAAATCGATGTCATGTTCCCAGGGCACAGGGTTCCACAACCAAACCGATGTCATATTCCCAGGCCACAGGGTTCCAGAATCAAGCCTCAGTCATTTACCCAGGTCAGAGGGTTCCACAACCAAACCGATGTCACATTCCCAGGCCACAGGGTTCCAGAATAAAGCCTCAGTCATTTTCCCAGGCCAGAGGGTTCCACAGTAAAACCTCAGTCAGGTTCCCAGGCAACAAGGTTCCAGAATCAAACCTCAGTCATGTTCCCAGGCAACAGGGTTCCAGAATCAAACCTCAGTCATGTAGCGAGGCCATAGGGTTCCAGAATCAAACCTCAGTCATGTTCCCAGGCCACAGCGTTCCAGAATCAAACCTCAGTCATGTTCCCAGGCAACAGGGTTCCAGAATCAAATCTCAGATATGTTCCCAGACCACAGGGTTCCAGAATCAAACCTCAGTCATTTTCCCAGGCCACAGGGTTCCAGAATCTAGCCTCCGTCATTTTGCCAGGCTAGAGGGTTCCACAATCAAACCTCAGTCATGTTCCCATGCCAGAGGGTTCCACAATCAAACCGATGTCATGTCCCCAGGCCACAGGGTTCGAGAATCAAATCGATGTCATTTTCCCAGGTCAGAGGGTTACACAACCAAACCGATGTTATATTCCCAGGCCACAGGGTTCCAGAACCGAGCCTCAGTCATTTTCCCAGGCCAGAGGGTTCCACAGTAAAACCTCAGTCATGTTCCCAGGCAACAGGATTCTACAATCAAACCGCAGTCATGATCGCAGGACACAGGGCAACACAATCAAACCTCAGTCATGTTCCGAGGCCACAGGCTTCCAGAATCAAACCTCAGTAATGTTCACAGGCCACAGGGTTCCAGGATCAAACCTCAGACATGTTCCCAGGGCACAGGATTTCACAACCAAACCGTTGTTATGTTCCCAGGCCACAGGGTTCCAGAATCAAACCTCCGTAATGATCCCAGGCCACAAGGTTCCAGGATCAAACCTCAGACATGTTCCCAGGGTACAGGGTTCCACAATCAAATGTCAGTCATGTTCACAGGGCACATGGTTCTAGAATCAAACCTCGGTCATGTTCCCAGGCAACAGGGTTCCAGAATCAAACTTTAGTCATGTTCCCAGGCCGCAGGCTTCCAGAATCAAACCTCAGTCATGTTCCCAGGCCACAAGGTTCCAAAATCAAACCTCAGTCATATTCCCAGGCCACAGGTTTACAGAATCAGGCGTCAGTCATTTTCCCAGGCCAGAGGGTTCCACAGTAAAACCTCAGTCATATTCCCAGGCAACAGGGTTCCAAAATCAAACCTGAGTCATGTTCCAACACCACAGGGTTCCAGAATCAAACCTCAGTCATGTAGCCAGGCCACAGGGTTCCAGAAACAAACCTCAGTCATATTCCCAGGCCACAGCGTTCCAGAATCAAACCTCAGTCATGTTCCCAGGCAACAGGGTTCCAGAATCAAATCTCAGATATGTTCCCAGGCCACAGGGTTCCAGAATCTAGCCTCCGTCATTTTGCCAGGCCAGAGGATTCCACAATCAAACCTCAGTCATGTTCCCATGCCAGAGGGTTCCACAATCAAACCGATGTCATGTCCCCAGCTCACAGGGTTCGAGAATCAAATCGATGTCATGTTCCCAGGTCACAGGGTTCCACAACCAAACCGATGTCATATTCCCAGGCCACAGGGTTCCAAAATCAAGCCTCAGTCATTTTCCCAGGTCAGAGGGTTACACAACCAAACCGATGTCATATTCCCAGGCCACAGGGTTCCAGAACCAAGCCTCAGTCATTTTCCCAGGCCAGAGGGTTCCACAGTAAAACCTCAGTCATGTTCCCAGGCAACAGGGTTCCACAATCAAACCGCAGTCATGATCGCAGGACACAGGGCAACACAATCAAACCTCAGTCATGTTCCGAGGCCACAGGCTTCCAGAATCAAACCTCAGTAATGTTCACAGGCCACAGGGTTCCAGAATCAAACCTCAGTCATGTTGCCAGGCCACAGGGTTCCAGAATCAAACCTCAGACATCTTCCCACGCCACAAGGTTCCAGAATTAAACTTCAGTCATATTCCCAGGCCAAAGGGTTCCAGAATCAAACCTCCGTCAGGTTTCCAGGAAAGAGCGTTCCACAAGCAAAGCTCAGTCATGATCCCAGGACACAGGGTTCCACAATCAATCCTCAGACATAATCCCAGGCCACAGTGTTCCACAATCAAATTGATGTCATGTTCCCAGGCCACAGGGTTCCACAATCAAACCTCAGTCATGTTCCCATGCCAGAGGGTTCCACAATCAAACCGATGTCATGTCCCCAGGCCACAGGGTTCGAGAATCAAATCGATGTCATTTTCCCAGGTCAGAGGGTTACACAACCAAACCGATGTTATATTCCCAGGCCACAGGGTTCCAGAACCAAGCCTCAGTCATTTTCCCAGGCCAGAGGGTTCCACAGTAAAACCTCAGTCATGTTCCCAGGCAACAGGATTCCACAATCAAACCGCAGTCATGATCGCAGGACACAGGGCAACACAATCAAACCTGAGTCATGTTCCGAGGCCACAGGCTTCCAGAATCGAACCTCAGTAATGTTCCCAGGCCACAGGGTTCCAGAATCAAACCTCAGTCATGTTCCCAGGTAACAGGGTTCCAGAATCAAACCGCAGTCATGTTCCCAGGTAACAGGGTTCCAGAATCAAACCTCAGTCATATTCCCAGGTAACAGGGTTCCAGAATCAAAACTCAGTAATGTTTCTAGGCCACAGGGTTCCAGAATCAAACCTCAGTCATGTTCCCAGGCAACAGGGTTCCAGAATCAAACCTGAGTCATGTTCCCAAGCCGCAGGCTTCCAGAATCAAACCTCAGTCATGTTCCCAGGCCACAAGGTTCCAAAATCAAACCTCAGTCATATTCCCAGGCCACAGGGTTCCACAATCAAATTGATGTCATGTTCCCAGGCCACAGGGTTCCACAATCAAACCTCAGTCATGTTCCCATGCCAGAGGGTTCCACAATCAAACCGATGTCATGTTCCCAGGCCACAGGGTTCGAGAATCAAATCGATGTCATATTCCCAGGGCACAGGGTTCCACAACCAAACCGATGTCATATTCCTAGGCCACAGGGTTCCAAAATGAGGCCTCAGTCATTTTCCCAGGTCAGGGGCTTCCACAACCAAACCGATCTCATATTCCCAGGCCACAGGGTTCCAGAATCAAGCCTCAGTCATTTTCCCAGGCCAGAGTGTTCCACAGTAAAACCTCAGTCATGTTCCCATGCCAGAGGGTTCCACAATGAAACCGATGTCATGTTCCCAGGACACAAGGTTCCAGAATCAAACCTCAGTCATGTTCCCAGGACACAGGGTTTCACAATCAAACCTCAGTCATGTTCCCAGTCCACAAGGTTCCACAATCAAACCTCAGTCATGATCCCATGCCAGAGGTTTCCACCCTCAAACCTCAGTCATCTTCCCAGCCAGAGGGTTCCACAATCAAACCTCAGTCATGTTCCCAGGGCACAGGATTCCACAACCAAACCGTTGTTATGTTCCCAGGCCACAAGGTTACAGAATCAAACCTCAGACATATTCCCAGGCCACAGTGTTCCACAATCAAATTGATGTCATGTTCCCAGGCCACAGGGTTCCACAATCAAACCTCATTCATGTTCCCATGCCAGAGGGTTCCACAATCAATCCGATGTCATGTTCCTAGGCCACAGGGTTCGAGAATCAAATCGATGTCATGTTCCCACGGCACAGGGTTCCACAACCAAACCGATGTCATATTCCCAGGCCACAGGGTTCCAGAATCAATCCTCAGTCATGTTCCCAGCCAACAGGCTTCCAGAATCAAACCTCAGTAATGTTCCCAGGCCACAGGGTTCCAAAATCAAACCTCAGTCATGTTCCCAGCCAACAGGCTTCCAGAATCAAACCTCAGTCATGTTCCGACACCACAGGGTTCCAGAATCAAACCTCACACATGTTCCCAGGCCACAGGCTTCCAAAATCAAACCTCAGTCATGTTCCCAGCCAACAGGCTTCCAGAATCAAACCTCAGTCATGTTCCGACACCACAGGGTTCCAGAATCAAACCTCAGTCATGTTCCCAGCCACAGGGTTCCAGAATCAAACCTCAGACATCTTCCCACGACACAAGGTTTCAGAATTAAACTTCAGTCATATTCCCTGGCCACACGGTTCCAGAATCAAACCTCCGTCATGATTCTAGGATAGAGTGTTCCACAATCAAACCTCAGTCATGATCCCAGGCCACAGGGTTCCACAATCAAACCTCAGTAATGTTCCCATGCCAGAGGGTTCCACAATCAAACCGATGCCATGTTCCCAGGCCACAGGGTTCGAGAATCAAATCGATGTCATGTTCCCAGGGCACAGGGTTCCACAACTAAACCTCAGTCATGATCCCAGGCCACAGGGTTCGAGAATCAAATCGATGTCATGTTCCCAGGGCACAGGGTTCCACAACCAAACCGATGTCATATTCCCAGGCCACAGGGTTCCAGAATCAAGCCTCAGTCATTTACCCAGGTCAGAGGGTTCCACAACAAAACCGATGTCACATTCCCAGGCCACAGGGTTCCAGAATCAAGCCTCAGTCATTTTCCCAGGCCAGAGGGTTCCACAGTAAAACCTCAGTCAGGTTCCCAGGCAACAAGGTTCCAGAATCAAACCTCAGTCATGTTCCCAGGCAACAGGGTTCCAGAATCATACCTCAGTCATGTAGCGAGGCCACAGGGTTCCAGAATCAAACCTCAGTCATGTTCCCAGGCCACAGCGTTCCAGAATCAAACCTCAGTCATGTTCCCAGGCAACAGGGTTCCAGAATCAAATCTCAGATATGTTCCTAGACCACAGGGTTCCAGAATCAAACCTCAGTCATTTTCCCAGGCCACAGGGTTCCAGAATCTAGCCTCCGTCATTTTGCCAGGCCAGAGGATTCCACAATCAAACCTCAGTCATGTTCCCATGCCAGAGGGTTCCACAATCAAACCGATGTCATATCCCCAGCTCACAGGGTTCGAGAATCAAATCGATGTCATGTTCCCAGGTCACAGGGTTCCACAACCAAACCGATGTCATATTCCCAGGCCACAGGGTTCCAAAATCAAGCCTCAGTCATTTTCCCAGGTCAGAGGGTTACACAACCAAACCGATGTCATATTCCTAGGCCACAGGGTTCCAAAATGAGGCCTCAGTCATTTTCCCAGGTCAGGGGCTTCCACAACCAAACCGATCTCATATTCCCAGGCCACAGGGTTCCAGAATCAAGCCTCAGTCATTTTCCCAGGCCAGAGTGTTCCACAGTAAAACCTCAGTCATGTTCCCATGCCAGAGGGTTCCACAATGAAACCGATGTCATGTTCCCAGGACACAAGGTTCCAGAATCAAACCTCAGTCATGTTCCCAGGACACAGGGTTTCACAATCAAACCTCAGTCATGTTCCCAGTCCACAAGGTTCCACAATCAAACCTCAGTCATGATCCCATGCCAGAGGTTTCCACCCTCAAACCTCAGTCATCTTCCCAGCCAGAGGGTTCCACAATCAAACCTCAGTCATGTTCCCAGGGCACAGGATTCCACAACCAAACCGTTGTTATGTTCCCAGGCCACAGGGTTACAGAATGAAACCTCAGACATATTCCCAGGCCACAGTGTTCCACAATCAAATTGATGTCATGTTCCCAGGCCACAGGGTTCCACAATCAAACCTCATTCATGTTCCCATGCCAGAGGGTTCCACAATCAATCCGATGTCATGTTCCTAGGCCACAGGGTTCGAGAATCAAATCGATGTCATGTTCCCACGGCACAGGGTTCCACAACCAAACCGATGTCATATTCCCAGGCCACAGGGTTCCAGAATCAATCCTCAGTCATGTTCCCAGCCAACAGGCTTCCAGAATCAAACCTCAGTAATGTTCCCAGGCCACAGGGTTCCAAAATCAAACCTCAGTCATGTTCCCAGCCAACAGGCTTCCAGAATCAAACCTCAGTCATGTTCCGACACCACAGGGTTCCAGAATCAAACCTCACACATGTTCCCAGGCCACAGGCTTCCAGAATGAAACCTCAGTAATGTTCCCAGGCCACAGGGTTCCAAAATCAAACCTCAGTCATGTTCCCAGGCCACAGGGTTCCAGAATCAAACCTCAGTCATGTTCCCAGGCCACAGGGTTCCAGAATCAAACCTCAGACATCTTCCCACGACACAAGGTTTCAGAATTAAACTTCAGTCATATTCCCTGGCCACACGGTTCCAGAATCAAACCTCCGTCATGATTCTAGGATAGAGTGTTCCACAATCAAACCTCAGTCATGATCCCAGGCCACAGGGTTCCACAATCAAACCTCAGTAATGTTCCCATGCCAGAGGGTTCCACAATCAAACCGATGTCATGTTCCCAGGCCACAGGGTTCGAGAATCAAATCGATGTCATGTTCCCAGGGCACAGGGTTCCACAACTAAACCTCAGTCATGATCCCAGGCCACAGGGTTCGAGAATCAAATCGATGTCATGTTCCCAGGGCACAGGGTTCCACAACCAAACCGATGTCATATTCCCAGGCCACAGGGTTCCAGAATCAAGCCTCAGTCATTTACCCAGGTCAGAGGGTTCCACAACAAAACCGATGTCACATTCCCAGGCCACAGGGTTCCAGAATCAAGCCTCAGTCATTTTCCCAGGCCAGAGGGTTCCACAGTAAAACCTCAGTCAGGTTCCCAGGCAACAAGGTTCCAGAATCAAACCTCAGTCATGTTCCCAGGCAACAGGGTTCCAGAATCATACCTCAGTCATGTAGCGAGGCCACAGGGTTCCAGAATCAAACCTCAGTCATGTTCCCAGGCCACAGCGTTCCAGAATCAAACCTCAGTCATGTTCCCAGGCAACAGGGTTCCAGAATCAAATCTCAGATATGTTCCCAGACCAGAGGGTTCCAGAATCAAACCTCAGTCATTTTCCCAGGCCACAGGGTTCCAGAATCTAGCCTCCGTCATTTTGCCAGGCCAGAGGATTCCACAATCAAACCTCAGTCATGTTCCCATGCCAGAGGGTTCCACAATCAAACCGATGTCATGTCCCCAGGCCACAGGGTTCGAGAATCAAATCGATGTCATTTTCCCAGGTCAGAGGGTTACACAACCAAACCGATGTTATATTCCCAGGCCACAGGGTTCCAGAACCGAGCCTCAGTCATTTTCCCAGGCCAGAGGGTTCCACAGTAAAACCTCAGTCATGTTCCCAGGCAACAGGATTCCACAATCAAACCACAGTCATGATCGCAGGACACAGGGCAACACAGTCAAACCTCAGTCATGTTCCGAGGCCACAGGCTTCCAGAATCGAACCTCAGTAATGTTCCCAGGCCACAGGGTTCCAGAATCAAACCTCAGTCATGTTCCCAGGTAACAGGGTTCCAGAATCAAACCGCAGTCATGTTCCCAGGTAACAGGGTTCCAGAATCAAACCTCAGTCATGTTCCCAGGTAACAGGGTTCCAGAATCAAACCTCAGTCATATTCCCAGGTAACAGGGTTCCAGAATCAAAACTCAGTAATGTTTCTAGGCCACAGGGTTCCAGAATCAAACCTCAGTCATGTTCACAGGCAACAGGGTTCCAGAATCAAACCTCAGACATGTTCCCAGGCCACAGGGTTCCAGAATTAAACCTCACTCATTTCCCCAGGCCACAGGGTTCCAGAATCAAACCTCAGTCATGTTCCCAGGCAACAGGGTTCCAGAATCATACCTCAGTCATGTAGCGAGGCCACAGGGTTCCAGAATCAAGCCTCAGTCATTTTCCCAGGCCAGAGGGTTCCACAGTAAAACCTCAGTCAGGTTCCCAGGCAACAAGGTTCCAGAATCGAACCTCAGTAATGTTCCCAGGCCACAGAGTTCCAGAATCAAACCTTAGTCATGTTCCCAGGTAACAGGGTTCCAGAATCAAACCGCAGTCATGTTCCCAGGTAACAGGGTTCCAGAATCAAACCTCAGTCATGTTCCCAGGTAACAGGGTTCCAGAATCAAACCTCAGTCATTTTCCCAGGCCACAGGGTTCCAGAATCTAGCCTCCGTCATTTTGCCAGGCCAGAGGATTCCACAATCAAACCTCAGTCATGTTCCCATGCCAGAGGGTTCCACAATCAAACCGATGTCATGTCCCCAGGCCACAGGGTTCGAGAATCAAATCGATGTCATTTTCCCAGGTCAGAGGGTTACACAACCAAACCGATGTTATATTCCCAGGCCACAGGGTTCCAGAACCGAGCCTCAGTCATTTTCCCAGGCCAGAGGGTTCCACAGTAAAACCTCAGTCATGCTCCCAGGCAACAGGATTCCACAATCAAACCACAGTCATGATCGCAGGACACAGGGCAACACAGTCAAACCTCAGTCATGTTCCGAGGCCACAGGCTTCCAGAATCGAACCTCAGTAATGTTCCCAGGCCACAGGGTTCCAGAATCAAACCTCAGTCATGTTCCCAGGTAACAGGGTTCCAGAATCAAACCGCAGTCATGTTCCCAGGTAACAGGGTTCCAGAATCAAACCTCAGTCATGTTCCCAGGTAACAGGGTTCCAGAATCAAAACTCAGTAATGTTTCTAGGCCACAGGGTTCCAGAATCAAACCTCAGTCATGTTCACAGGCAACAGGGTTCCAGAATCAAACCTCAGACATGTTCCCAGGCCACAGAGTTCCAGAATTAAACCTCACTCATTTCCCCAGGCCACAGGGTTCCAGAATCAAACCTCAGTCATGTTCCCAGGCAACAGGGTTCCAGAATCAAACCTTAGTCATGTTCCCAAGCCGCAGGCTTCCAGAATCAAACCTCAGTCATGTTCCCAGGCCACAAGGTTCCAAAATCAAACCTCAGTCATATTCCCAGGCCACAGGTTTACAGAATCAGGCGTCAGTCATTTTCCCAGGCCAGAGGGTTCCACAGTAAAACGTCAGTCATATTCCCAGGCAACAGGGTTCCAAAATCAAACCTGAGTCATGTTCCAACACCACAGGGTTCCAGAATCAAACCTCAGTCATGTAGCCAGGCCACAGGGTTCCAGAAACAAACCTCAGTCATGATCCCAGGCCACAGCGTTCCAGAATCAAACCTCAGTCATGTTCCCCGGCAACAGGGTTCCAGAATCAAATCTCAGATATGTTCCCAGGCCACAGGGTTCCAGAATCTAGCCTCCGTCATTTTGCCAGGCCAGAGGATTCCACAATCAAACCTCAGTCATGTTCCCATGCCAGAGGGTTCCACAATCAAACCGATGTCATATCCCCAGCTCACAGGGTTCGAGAATCAAATCGATGTCATGTTCCCAGGTCACAGGGTTCCACAACCAAACCGATGTCATATTCCCAGGCCACAGGGTTCCAAAATCAAGCCTCAGTCATTTTCCCAGGTCAGAGGGTTACACAACCAAACCGATGTCATATTCCCAGGCCACAGGCTTCCAGAACCAAGCCTCAGTCATTTTCCCAGGCCAGAGGGTTCCACAGTAAAACCTCAGTCATGTTCCCAGGCAACAGGGTTCCACAATCAAACCGCAGTCATGATCGCAGGACACAGGGCAACACAATCAAACCTCAGTCATGTTCCGAGGCCACAGGCTTCCAGAATCAAACCTCAGTAATGTTCACAGGCCACGGGTTCCAGAATCAAACCTCAGTCATGTTGCCAGGCCACAGGGTTCCAGAATCAAACCTCAGACATCTTCCCACGCCACAAGGTTCCAGAATTAAACTTCAGTCATATTCCCAGGCCAAAGGGTTCCAGAATCAAACCTCCGTCAGGTTTCCAGGAAAGAGCGTTCCACAAGCAAAGCTCAGTCATGATCCCAGGACACAGGGTTCCACAATCAATCCTCAGACATAATCCCAGGCCACAGTGTTCCACAATCAAATTGATGTCATGTTCCCAGGCCACAGGGTTCCACAATCAAACCTCAGTCATATTCCCATGCCAGAGGGTTCCACAATCAAACCGATGTCATATTCCCAGGCCACAGGGTTCCAGAATCAAGGCTCAGTCATTTTCCCAGGTCAGAGGGTTACACAACCAAACCGATGTCATATTCCCAGGCCACAGGGTTCCAGAATCAAGCCTCAGTCATTTTCCCAGGCCAGAGGGTTCCACAGTAAAACCTCTGTCAGGTTCCCAGGCAACAAGTTTCCAGAATCAAACCTCAGTCATGTTCCCAGGCCACAGGATTCCAGAATTAAACCTCAGTCATGTTCCCAGGACACCGGGTTCCACAATCAAACCTCAGTCATGTTCCCAGGCCACAGGGTTCCACAATCAAACCTCAGTCATGATCCCAGGCCACACGGTTCCACAGTCAAACCTCAGTCATGTTCCCAGGAGACAAGATTCCAGAATCAAATATCAGTCATGTTACCCGGTCACAGGGTTCCACAATCAAACCTCAGTCATGTTCCCAGGCCACAGGGTTCCACAATCAAACCTCACTCATGTTCCCAGGCCACAGGGTTCCACAATCAAACCTCACTCATGTTCCCAGGCCACAGGATTCTACAATTAAGCCTCAGTCATGTTCCCAGGCCAGAGGTTTCCACCATCAAACCTCAGTCATGTTCCCAGGCCAGAGGGTTCCACAATCAAACTTCAGTCATGTCCCCAAGGCACAGGATTTCACAACCAAACCGTTGTTACGTTCCCAGGCCACAAGGTTCCAGAATCAAACCTCAGTTATGTTCCCACACCACAGGGCTCCAGAACGAAACCTCACTCATGTTCCCAGGCCACAGGCTTCCAGAATCAAACCTCAGTCATGTTCCCAGGGCACAGGGTTCCACAATCAAACCGCAGTCATGATCGCAGGACACAGGGGAACACAAGCAAACCTCAGTCATGTTCCGAGGCCACAGGTTTAGAGAATCGAACCTCAGTAATGTTCCCAGGCCACAGGGTTCCAAAATCAAACCTCCGTAATGATCCCAGGCCACAAGGTTCCAGAATCAAACCTCAGACATGTTCCCAGGCCACAGGGTTCCACAATCAAATGTCAGTCATGTTCGCAGGGCACATGGTTCCAGAATCAAACCTCAGTCATTTTCCCAGGCCACAGGGTTCCAGAATCTAGCCTCCGTCATTTTGCCAGGCCAGAGGATTCCACAATCAAACCTCAGTCATGTTCCCATGCCAGAGGGTTCCAATATCAAACCGATGTCATGTCCCCAGCTCACAGGGTTCGAGAATCAAATCGATGTCATGTTCCCAGGTCACAGGGTTCCACAACCAAACCGATGTCATATTCCCAGGCCACAGGGTTCCAAAATCAAGCCTCAGTCATTTTCCCAGGTCAGAGGGTTACACAACCAAACCGATGTCATATTCCCAGGCCACAGGCTTCCAGCACCAAGCCTCAGTTATTTTCCCAGGCCAGAGGGTTCCACAGTAAAACCTCAGTCATGTTCCCAGGCAACAGGGTTCCACAATCAAACCGCAGTCATGATCGCAGGACACAGGGCAACACAATCAAACCTCAGTCATGTTCCGAGGCCACAGGCTTCCAGAATCAAACCTCAGTAATGTTCCCAGGCCACAGGGTTCCAGAATCAAACCTCAGTCATGTTGCCAGGCCACAGGGTTCCAGAATCAAACCTCAGACATCTTCCCACGCCACAAGGTTCCAGAATTAAACTTCAGTCATATTCCCAGGCCAAAGGGTTCCAGAATCAAACCTCCGTCAGGTTTCCAGGAAAGAGCGTTCCACAAGCAAAGCTCAGTCATGATCCCAGGACACAGGGTTCCACAATCAATCCTCAGACATAATCCCAGGCCACAGTGTTCCACAATCAAATTGATGTCATGTTCCCAGGCCACAGGGTTCCACAATCAAACCTCAGTCATGTTCCCATGCCAGAGGGTTCCACAATCAAACCGATGTCATGTTCCCAGGCCACAGGGTTCGAGAATCAAATCGATGTCATGTTCCCAGGGCACAGGGTTCCACAACCAAACCGATGTCATATTCCCAGGCCACAGGGTTCCAGAATCAAGCCTCAGTCATTTTCCCAGGTCAGAGGGTTCCACAACCAAACCGATGTCATATTCCCAGGCCACAGGGTTCCAGAATCAAGCTTCAGTCATTTTCCCAGGCCAGAGGGTTCCACAGTGAAAAATCAGTCAGGTTCCCAGGCAACAAGTTTCCAGAATCAAACCTCAGTCATGTTCCCAGGCCACAGGATTCCACAATTAAACCTCAGTCATGTTCCCAGGACACAGGGTTCCACAATCAAACCTCAGTCATGTTCCCAGGCCACAGGGTTCCACAATCAAACCTCAGTCATGATCCCAGGCCACACGGTTCCACAGTCAAACCTCAGTCATGTTCCCAGGAGACAAGATTCCAGAATCAAACCTCAGTCATGTTCCCAGGGCACAGGGTTCCACAACCAAACCGATGTCATATTCCCAGGCCACAGGGTTCCAGAATCAATCCTCAGTCATTTACCCAGTTCAGAGGGTTCCACAACCAAACCGATGTCACATTCCCAGGCCACAGGGTTCCAGAATCAAACCTCAGTCATTTTCCCAGGCCAGAGGGTTCCACAGTAAAACCTCAGTCAGCTTCCCAGCCAACAAGATTCCAGAATCAAACCTCGGTCATGTTCCCAGGCCACAGGATTCCAGAATTAAACCTCAGTCATGTTCCCAGGTGACAATATTCCAGAATCAAATCTCAGTCATGTTCCCAGGTCACATAGTTCCACAATCAAACCTCAGTCATGTTCCCAGGCCACAGGGTTCCACAATCAAACCTCAGTCATGTTCCCAGGCCACAGGGTTCCACAATCAAACCTCACTCATGTTCCCAGGCCACAGCATTCTACAATTAAGCCTCAGTCATGTTCCCAGGCCAGAGGTTTCCACCATCAAACCTCAGTCATGTTCCCAGGCCAGAGGGTTCCACAATCAAGCCTCAGTCACATTCCTAGGGCACAGGATTCCACAACCAAACCGTTGTTATGTTCCCAGGCGACAGGGTTCCAAAATCAATCCTCCGTAATGATCCCAGGCCACAAGGTTCCAGAATCAAACCTCAGACATGTTCCCAGGCCACAGGGTTCCACAATCAAATGTCAGTCATGTTCGCAGGGCACATGGTTCCAGAATCAAACCTCAGTCATGTTCCCAGGCAACAGGGTTCCAGAATCTAACCTTAGTCATGTTCCCAGGCCGCAGGCTTCCAGAATCAAACCTCAGTCATGTTCCCAGGCCACAAGGTTCCAGAATCAAACCTCAGTCATATTCCCAGGCCACAGGTTTACAGAATCAGGCGTCAGTCATTTTCACAGGCCAGAGGGTTCCACAGTAAAACCTCAGTCATGTTCCCAGGCAACAGGGTTCCAAAATCAAACCTGAGTCATGTTCCAACACCACAGGGTTCCAGAATCAAACCTCACTCATGTTCCCAGGCCACAGGGTTCCAGAATCAAACCTCAGTCATGTAGCGAGGCCACAGGGTTCCAGAATCAAACCTCAGTCATGTTCCCAGGCCACAGCGTTCCAGAATCAAACCTCAGTCATGTTCCCAGGCAACAGGGTTCCAGAATCAAATCTCAGATATGTTCCCAGGCCACAGGGTTCCAGAATCAAACCTCAGTCATTTTCCCAGGCCACAGGGTTCCAGAATCTAGCCTCCGTCATTTTGCCAGGCCAGAGGATTCCACAATCAAACCTCAGTCATGTTCCCATGCCAGAGGGTTCCACAATCAAACCGATGTCATGTCCCCAGGCCACAGGGTTCGAGAATCAAATCGATGTCATTTTCCCAGGTCAGAGGGTTACACAACCAAACCGATGTCATATTCCCTGGCCACAGGGTTTCAGAACCGAGCCTCAGTCATTTTCCCAGGCCAGAGGGTTCCACAGTAAAACCTCAGTCATGTTCCCAGGCAACAGGATTCCACAATCAAACCGCAGTCATGATCGCAGGACACAGGGCAACACAATCAAACCTCAGTCATGTTCCGAGGCCACAGGCTTCCAGAATCAAACCTCAGTAATGTTCCCAGGCCACAGGGTTCCAGAATCAAACCTCAGTCATGTTCCCAGGTAACAGGGTTCCAGAATCAAACCTCACTCATGTTCCCAGGCCACAGGGTTCCAGAATCAAACCTCAGTCATGTTCCCAGGTAACAGGGTTCCAGAATGAAACCTCACTCATGTTCCCACGCCACAGGCTTCCAGAATCAAACCTCAGTAATGTTCCCAGGCCACAGGGTTCCAGAATCAAACCTCAGTCATGATCCCAGGCCTCAGGGTTCCAGAATCAAACCTCAGTCATGTTCCCAGGCCACAGCATTCTACAATTAAGCCTCAGTCTTGTTCCCAGGCCATAGGTTTCCACCATCAAACCTCAGTCATGTTCCCAGGTCAGAGGGTTCCACAATCAAACCTCAGTCATGTTCCCAGGGCACAGGATTCCACAACCAAACCGTTGTTATGTTCCCAGGCCACAGGGTTCCAAAATCAAACCTCCGTAATGATCCCAGGCCACAAGGTTCCAGAATGAAACCTCAGACATGTTCCCAGGCCACAGGGTTCCACAATCAAATGTCAGTCATGTTCGCAGGGCACATGGTTCCAGAATCAAACCTCAGTCATGTTCCCAGGCAACAGGGTTCCAGAATCAAACCTTAGTCATGTTCCCAGGCCGCAGGCTTCCAGAATCAAACCTCAGTCATGTTCCCAGGCCACAAGGTTCCAGAATCAAACCTCAGTCATATTCCCAGGCCACAGGTTTACAGAATCAGGCGTCAGTCATTTTCCCAGGCCAGAGGGTTCCACAGTAAAACCTCAGTCATATTCCCAGGCAACAGGGTTCCAAAATCAAACCTGAGTCATGTTCCAACACCACAGGGTTCCAGAATCAAACCTCAGTCATGTAGCCAGGCCACAGGGTTCCAGAAACAAACCTCAGTCATGTTCCCAGGCCACAGCGTTCCAGAATCAAACCTCAGTCATGTTCCCAGGCAACAGGGTTCCAGAATCAAATCTCAGATATGTTCCCAGGCCACAGGGTTCCAGAATCAAACCTCAGTCATTTTCCCAGGCCACAGGGTTCCACAATCTAGCCTCCGTCATTTTGCCAGGCCAGAGGATTCCACAATCAAACCTCAGTCATGTTTCCATGCCAGAGGGTTCCAAAATCAAACCGATGTCATGTCCCCAGCTCACAGGGTTCGAGAATCAAATCGATGTCATGTTCCCAGGTCACAGGGTTCCACAACCAAACCGATGTCATATTCCCAGGCCACAGGCTTCCAGAACCAAGCCTCAGTCATTTTCCCAGGCCAGAGGGTTCCACAGTAAAACCTCAGTCATGTTCCTAGGCAAAAGGATTCCACAATCAAACCGCAGTCATGATCGCAGGACACAGGGCAACAAAATCAAACCTCAGTCATGCTCCGAGGCCACAGGCTTCCAGAATCAAACCTCAGTAATGTTCCCAGGCCACAGGGTTCCAGAATCAAACCTCAGTCATGTTCCCAGGTAACAGGGTTCCAGAATCAAACCTCACTCATGTTCCCAGGCCACAGGGTTCCAGAATCAAACCTCAGTTATGTTCCCAGGTAACAGGGTTCCAGAATGAAACCTCACTCATGTTCCCACGCCACAGGCTTCCAGAATCAAACCTCAGTAATGTTCCCAGGCCACAGGGTTCCAGAATCAAACCTCAGTCATATTGCCAGGCCACAGGGTTCTAGAATCAAACCTCAGTCATGTTCCCAGGCCACAGGGTTCCAGAATCAAACCGCAGTCATGTTCCCAGGCAAGAGGGTTCCAGAATCAAATCTCAGACATGTACCCAGGCCACAGGGTTCCAGAATCAAACCTCAGTCATTTTCGCAGGCCACAGGGTTCCAGAATCAAACCTCCGTCATTTTGCCAGGCCAGAGGATTCCACAATCAAATCTCAGTTATGTTCCCATGCCAGAGGGTTCCACAATCAAACCGATGTCATGTTTCCAGGCCACAGGGTTCGAGAATCAAATCGATGTCATGTTCCCAGGTCACAGGGTTCCACAACCAAACCGATGTCATATTCCCAGGCCACAGGGTTCCAAAATCAAGCCTCAGTCATTTTCCCAGGTCAGAGGGTTACACAACCAAACCGATGTCATATTCCCAGGCCACAGGGTTCCAGAATCAAATCTCAGTCATGTTGCCAGGCCACAGGGTTCCAGAATCAAACCACAGACATCTTCCCACGCCACAAGGTTCCAGAATTAAACTTCAGTCATATTCCCAGGCCACAGGGTTCCAGAATCCAACCTCTGTCATGTTTCCACGATAGAGCGTTCCACAATCAAACCTCAGTCATGATCCCAGGCCACAGGGTTCGAGAATCAAATCGATGTCATGTTCCCAGGGCACAGGGTTCCACAACCAAACCGATGCCATATTCCCAAGCCACAGGGTTCCAGAATCAAGCCTCAGTCATTTACCCAGGTCAGAGGGTTCCACAACCAAACCGATGTCACATTCCCAGGCCACAGGGTTCCAGAATCAAGCCTCAGTCATTTTCCCAGGCCAGAGGGTTCCACAGTAAAACCTCAGCCAGGTTCCCAGGCAACAAGGTTCCAGAATCAAACGTCAGTCATGTTCCCAGGCCACAGGATTCTAGAATTAAACCTCAGTCATGTTCCCAGGAGACAAGATTCCAGAATCAAATCTCAGTCATGTTCCCAGGTCACAGGGTTCCACAATCAAACCTCAGTCATGTTCCCAGGCCACAGGGTTCCAAAATCAAACCTCAGTCATGTTCCCAGGCAACAGGAATCCACAATCAAACCGCAGTCATGATCGCAGGACACAGGGCAACAAAATCAAACCTCAATCATGTTCCGAGGCCACAGGCTTCCAGAATCAAACCTCAGTAATGTTCCCAGCACACAGGGTTCCAGAATCAAGCTTCAGTCATTTTCCCAGGTCAGAGGGTTCCACAACCAAACCGATGTCACATTCCCAGGACACAGGGTTCCAGAATCAAGCCTCAGTCATTTTCCCAGGCCAGAGGGTTCCACAGTAAAACCTCAGTCATGATCCCAGGGCTCAGGGTTCCACAATCAAACCTCACTCATGTTCCTAGGACACAGCATTCTACAATTAATCCTCAGTCAGGTTCCTAGGCCAGAGGTTTCCACCATCAAACCTCAGTCATGTTCCCAGGCCAGAGGGTTCCACAATCAAACCTCAGTCATGTTCCCAGGGCACAGGATTTCACAACCAAACCGTTGTTATGTTCCCAGGCCACAGGGTTCTAGAATCAAACCTCCGTAATGATCCCAGGCCACAAGATTCCAGAATCAAACCTCAGACATGTTCCCAGGCTACAGGGTTCCACAATCAAATGTCAGTCATGTTCACAGGGCACATGGTTCCAGAATCAAACCTCGGTCATGTTCCCAGGCAACAGGGTTCCAGAATCAAACTTTAGTCATGTTCCCAGGCCGCTGGCTTCCAGAATCAAACCTCAGTCATGTTCCCAGGCCACAAGGTTCCAAAATCAAACCTCAGTCATATTCCCAGGCCACAGGTTTACAGAATCAGGCGTCAGTCATTTTCCCAGGCCAGAGGGTTCCACAGTAAAACCTCAGTCATATTCCCAGGCAACAGGGTTCCAAAATCAAACCTGAGTCATGTTCCAACACCACAGGGTTGCAGAATCAAACCTCACTCATGTTCAGAGGCCACAGGGTTCCAGAATCAAACCTCAGTCATGTTCCCAGGCAACAGGGTTCCAGAATCAAACCTCAGACATGTTCCCAGGCCACAGGGTTCCAGAATCAAACCTCAGTCATTTCCCCAGGCCACAGGGTTCCACAATCAAACCTCAGTCATGTTCCCATGCCAGAGAGTTCCACAGTAAAACCTCAGTCATGTTCCTAGGTAACAGGGTTCCAAAATCAAACCTGAGTCATATTCCAACACCACAGGGTTCCAGAATCAAACCTCACTCATGTTCCCAGGCCACAGGGTTCCAGAATCAAACCTCAGTCATGTAGCGAGGCCACAGGGTTCCAGAATCAAACCTCAGTCATGTTCCCAGGCCACAGCGTTCCAGAATCAAACCTCAGTCATGTTCCCAGGCAACAGGGTTCCAGAATCAAATGTCAGTCATGTTCGCAGGGCACATGGTTCCAGAATCAAACCTCAGTCATGTTCCCAGGCAACAGGGTTCCAGAATCAAACCTTAGTCATGTTCCCAGGCCGCAGGCTTCCAGAATCAAACCTCAGTCATGTTCCCAGGCCACAAGGTTTCAGAATCAAACCTCAGTCATATTCCCAGGCCACAGGTTAACAGAATCAGGCGTCAGTCATTTTCCCAGGCCAGAGGGTTCCACAGTAAAACCTCAGTCATATTCCCAGGCAACAGGGTTCCAAAATCAAACCTGAGTCATGTTCCAACACCACAGGGTTCCAGAATCAAACCTCAGTCATGTAGCCAGGCCACAGGGTTCCAGAAACAAACCTCAGTCATGTTCCCAGGCCACAGCGTTCCAGAATCAAACCTCAGTCATGTTCCCAGGCAACAGGGTTCCAGAATCAAATCTCAGATATGTTCCCAGGCCACAGGGTTCCAGAATCAAACCTCAGTCATTTTCCCAGGCCACAGGGTTCCAGAATCTAGCCTCCGTCATTTTGCCAGGCCAGAGGATTCCACAATCAAACCTCAGTCATGTTTCCATGCCAGAGGGTTCCAAAATCAAACCGATGTCATGTCCCCAGCTCACAGGGTTCGAGAATCAAATCGATGTCATGTTCCCAGGTCACAGGGTTCCACAACCAAACCGATGTCATATTCCCAGGCCACAGGCTTCCAGAACCAAGCCTCAGTCATTTTCCCAGGCCAGAGGGTTCCACAGTAAAACCTCAGTCATGTTCCTAGGCAACAGGATTCCACAATCAAACCGCAGTCATGATCGCAGGACACAGGGCAACAAAATCAAACCTCAGTCATGCTCCGAGGCCACAGGCTTCCAGAATCAAACCTCAGTAATGTTCCCAGGCCACAGGGTTCCAGAATCAAACCTCAGTCATGTTCCCAGGTAACAGGGTTCCAGAATCAAACCTCACTCATGTTCCCAGGCCACAGGGTTCCAGAATCAAACCTCAGTTATGTTCCCAGGTAACAGGGTTCCAGAATGAAACCTCACTCATGTTCCCACGCCACAGGCTTCCAGAATCAAACCTCAGTAATGTTCCCAGGCCACAGGGTTCCAGAATCAAACCTCAGTCATATTGCCAGGCCACAGGGTTCTAGAATCAAACCTCAGTCATGTTCCCAGGCCACAGGGTTCCAGAATCAAACCGCAGTAATGTTCCCAGGCAAGAGGGTTCCAGAATCAAATCTCAGACATGTACCCAGGCCACAGGGTTCCAGAATCAAACCTCCGTCATTTTGCCAGGCCAGAGGATTCCACAATCAAATCTCAGTTATGTTCCCATGCCAGAGGGTTCCACAATCAAACCGATGTCATGTTTCCAGGCCACAGGGTTCGAGAATCAAATCGATGTCATGTTCCCAGGTCACAGGGTTCCACAACCAAACCGATGTCATATTCCCAGGCCACAGGGTTCCAAAATCAAGCCTCAGTCATTTTCCCAGGTCAGAGGGTTACACAACCAAACCGATGTCATATTCCCAGGCCACAGGGTTCCAGAACCGAGCCTCAGTCATTTTCCCAGGCCAGAGGGTTCCACAGTAAAACCTCAGTCATGTTCCCAGGCAACAGGATTCCACAATCAAACCGCAGTCATGATCGCAGGACACAGGGCAACACAATCAAACCTCAGTCATGTTCCGAGGCCACAGGCTTCCAGAATCAAACCTCAGTAATGTTCCCAGGCCACAGGGTTCCAGAATCAAACCTCAGTCATGTTCCCAGGTAACAGGGTTCCAGAATCAAACCTCACTCATGTTCCCAGGCCACAGGGTTCCAGAATCAAACCTCAGTCATGTTCCCAGGTAACAGGGTTCCAGAATGAAACCTCACTCATGTTCCCACGCCACAGGCTTCCAGAATCAAACCTCAGTAATGTTCCCAGGCCACAGGGTTCCAGAATCAAACCTCAGTCATGATCCCAGGCCACAGGGTTCCACCATCAAACCTCAGTCATGTTCCCAGGTCAGAGGGTTCCACAATCAAACCTCAGTCATGTTCCCAGGGCACAGGATTCCACAACCAAACCGTTGTTATGTTCCCAGGCCACAGGGTTCCAAAATCAAACCTCCGTAATGATCCCAGGCCACAAGGTTCCAGAATGAAACCTCAGACATATTCCCAGGCCACAGGGTTCCACAATCAAATGTCAGTCATGTTCGCAGGGCACATGGTTCCAGAATCAAACCTCAGTCATGTTCCCAGGCAACAGGGTTCCAGAATCAAACCTTAGTCATGTTCCCAGGCCGCAGGCTTCCAGAATCAAACCTCAGTCATGTTCCCAGGCCACAAGGTTCCAGAATCAAACCTCAGTCATATTCCCAGGCCACAGGTTTACAGAATCAGGCGTCAGTCATTTTCCCAGGCCAGAGGGTTCCACAGTAAAACCTCAGTCATATTCCCAGGCAACAGGGTTCCAAAATCAAACCTGAGTCATGTTCCAACACCACAGGGTTCCAGAATCAAACCTCAGTCATGTAGCCAGGCCACAGGGTTCCAGAAACAAACCTCAGTCATGTTCCCAGGCCACAGCGTTCCAGAATCAAACCTCAGTCATGTTCCCAGGCAACAGGGTTCCAGAATCAAATCTCAGATATGTTCTCAGGCCACAGGGTTCCAGAATCAAACCTCAGTCATTTTCCCAGGCCACAGGGTTCCAGAATCTAGCCTCCGTCATTTTGCCAGGCCAGAGGATTCCACAATCAAACCGCAGTCATGATCGCAGGACACAGGGCAACAAAATCAAACCTCAGTCATGCTCCGAGGCCACAGGCTTCCAGAATCAAACCTCAGTAATGTTCCCAGGCCACAGGGTTCCAGAATCAAACCTCAGTCATGTTCCCAGGTAACAGGGTTCCAGAATCAAACCTCACTCATGTTCCCAGGCCACAGGGTTCCAGAATCAAACCTCAGTTATGTTCCCAGGTAACAGGGTTCCAGAATGAAACCTCACTCATGTTCCCACGCCACAGGCTTCCAGAATCAAACCTCAGTAATGTTCCCAGGCCACAGGGTTCCAGAATCAAACCTCAGTCATATTGCCAGGCCACAGGGTTCTAGAATCAAACCTCAGTCATGTTCCCAGGCCACAGGGTTCCAGAATCAAACCGCAGTCATGTTCCCAGGCAAGAGGGTTCCAGAATCAAATCTCAGACATGTACCCAGGCCACAGGGTTCCAGAATCAAACCTCAGTCATTTTCGCAGGCCACAGGGTTCCAGAATCAAACCTCCGTCATTTTGCCAGGCCAGAGGATTCCACAATCAAATCTCAGTTATGTTCCCATGCCAGAGGGTTCCACAATCAAACCGATGTCATGTTTCCAGGCCACAGGGTTCGAGAATCAAATCGATGTCATGTTCCCAGGTCACAGGGTTCCACAACCAAACCGATGTCATATTCCCAGGCCACAGGGTTCCAAAATCAAGCCTCAGTCATTTTCCCAGGTCAGAGGGTTACACAACCAAACCGATGTCATATTCCCAGGCCACAGGGTTCCAGAATCAAATCTCAGTCATGTTGCCAGGCCACAGGATTCCAGAATCAAACCTCAGACATCTTCCCACGCCACAAGGTTCCAGAATTAAACTTCAGTTATATTCCCAGGCCACAGGGTTCCAGAATCCAACCTCTGTCATGTTTCCACGATAGAGCGTTCCACAATCAAACCTCAGTCATGATCCCAGGCCACAGGGTTCGAGAATCAAATCGATGTCATGTTCCCAGGGCACAGGGTTCCACAACCAAACCGATGCCATATTCCCAAGCCACAGGGTTCCAGAATCAAGCCTCAGTCATTTACCCAGGTCAGAGGGTTCCACAACCAAACCGATGTCACATTCCCAGGCCACAGGGTTCCAGAATCAAGCCTCAGTCATTTTCCCAGGCCAGAGGGTTCCACAGTAAAACCTCAGCCAGGTTCCCAGGCAACAAGGTTCCAGAATCAAACGTCAGTCATGTTCCCAGGCCACAGGATTCTAGAATTAAACCTCAGTCATGTTCCCAGGAGACAAGATTCCAGAATCAAATCTCAGTCATGTTCCCAGGTCACAGGGTTCCACAATCAAACCTCAGTCATGTTCCCAGGCCACAGGGTTCCAAAATCAAACCTCAGTCATGTTCCCAGGCAACAGGAATCCACAATCAAACCGCAGTCATGATCGCAGGACACAGGGCAACAAAATCAAACCTCAATCATGTTCCGAGGCCACAGGCTTCCAGAATCAAACCTCAGTAATGTTCCCAGCACACAGGGTTCCAGAATCAAGCTTCAGTCATTTTCCCAGGTCACAGGGTTCCACAACCAAACCGATGTCACATTCCCAGGACACAGGGTTCCAGAATCAAGCCTCAGTCATTTTCCCAGGCCAGAGGGTTCCACAGTAAAACCTCAGTCAGGTTCCCAGGCCACAGGGTTCCACAATCAAACCTCAGTCATGATCCCAGGGCTCAGGGTTCCACAATCAAACCTCACTCATGTTCCTAGGACACAGCATTCTACAATTAATCCTCAGTCAGGTTCCTAGGCCAGAGGTTTCCACCATCAAACCTCAGTCATGTTCCCAGGCCAGAGGGTTCCACAATCAAACCTCAGTCATGTTCCCAGGGCACAGGATTTCACAACCAAACCGTTGATATGTTCCCAGGCCACAGGGTTCTAGAATCAAACCTCCGTAATGATCCCAGGCCACAAGATTCCAGAATCAAACCTCAGACATGTTCCCAGGCTACAGGGTTCCACAATCAAATGTCAGTCATGTTCACAGGGCACATGGTTCCAGAATCAAACCTCGGTCATGTTCCCAGGCAACAGGGTTCCAGAATCAAACTTTAGTCATGTTCCCAGGCCGCTGGCTTCCAGAATCAAACCTCAGTCATGTTCCCAGGCCACAAGGTTCCAAAATCAAACCTCAGTCATATTCCCAGGCCACAGGTTTACAGAATCAGGCGTCAGTCATTTTCCCAGGCCAGAGGGTTCCACAGTAAAACCTCAGTCATATTCCCAGGCAACAGGGTTCCAAAATCAAACCTGAGTCATGTTCCAACACCACAGGGTTGCAGAATCAAACCTCACTCATGTTCAGAGGCCACAGGGTTCCAGAATCAAACCTCAGTCATGTTCCCAGGCAACAGGGTTCCAGAATCAAACCTCAGACATGTTCCCAGGCCACAGGGTTCCAGAATCAAACCTCAGTCATTTCCCCAGGCCACAGGGTTCCACAATCAAACCTCAGTCATGTTCCCATGCCAGAGAGTTCCACAGTAAAACCTCAGTCATGTTCCTAGGTAACAGGGTTCCAAAATCAAACCTGAGTCATATTCCAACACCACAGGGTTCCAGAATCAAACCTCACTCATATTCCCAGGCCACAGGGTTCCAGAATCAAACCTCAGTCATGTAGCGAGGCCACAGGGTTCCAGAATCAAACCTCAGTCATGTTCCCAGGCCACAGCGTTCCAGAATCAAACCTCAGTCATGTTCCCAGGCAACAGGGTTCCAGAATCAAATGTCAGTCATGTTCGCAGGGCACATGGTTCCAGAATCAAACCTCAGTCATGTTCCCAGGCAACAGGGTTCCAGAATCAAACCTTAGTCATGTTCCCAGGCCGCAGGCTTCCAGAATCAAACCTCAGTCATATTCCCAGGCCACAGGTTTACAGAATCAGGCGTCAGTCATTTTCCCAGGCCAGAGGGTTCCACAGTAAAACCTCAGTCATATTCCCAGGCAACAGGGTTCCAAAATCAAACCTGAGTCATGTTCCAACACCACAGGGTTCCAGAATCAAACCTCAGTCATGTAGCCAGGCCACAGGGTTCCAGAAACAAACCTCAGTCATGTTCCCAGGCCACAGCGTTCCAGAATCAAACCTCAGTCATGTTCCCAGGCAACAGGGTTCCAGAATCAAATCTCAGATATGTTCCCAGGCCACAGGGTTCCAGAATCAAACCTCAGTCATTTTCCCAGGCCACAGGGTTCCAGAATCTAGCCTCCGTCATTTTGCCAGGCCAGAGGATTCCACAATCAAACCTCAGTCATGTTTCCATGCCAGAGGGTTCCAAAATCAAACCGATGTCATGTCCCCAGCTCACAGGGTTCGAGAATCAAATCGATGTCATGTTCCCAGGTCACAGGGTTCCACAACCAAACCGATGTCATATTCCCAGGCCACAGGCTTCCAGAACCAAGCCTCAGTCATTTTCCCAGGCCAGAGGGTTCCACAGTAAAACCTCAGTCATGTTCCTAGGCAACAGGATTCCACAATCAAACCGCAGTCATGATCGCAGGACACAGGGCAACAAAATCAAACCTCAGTCATGCTCCGAGGCCACAGGCTTCCAGAATCAAACCTCAGTAATGTTCCCAGGCCACGGGGTTCCAGAATCAAACCTCAGTCATGTTCCCAGGTAACAGGGTTCCAGAATCAAACCTCACTCATGTTCCCAGGCCACAGGGTTCCAGAATCAAACCTCAGTTATGTTCCCAGGTAACAGGGTTCCAGAATGAAACCTCACTCATGTTCCCACGCCACAGGCTTCCAGAATCAAACCTCAGTAATGTTCCCAGGCCACAGGGTTCCAGAATCAAACCTCAGTCATATTGCCAGGCCACAGGGTTCTAGAATCAAACCTCAGTCATGTTCCCAGGCCACAGGGTTCCAGAATCAAACCGCAGTCATGTTCCCAGGCAAGAGGGTTCCAGAATCAAATCTCAGACATGTACCCAGGCCACAGGGTTCCAGAATCAAACCTCCGTCATTTTGCCAGGCCAGAGGATTCCACAATCAAATCTCAGTTATGTTCCCATGCCAGAGGGTTCCACAATCAAGCCGATGTCATGTTTCCAGGCCACAGGGTTCGAGAATCAAATCGATGTCATGTTCCCAGGTCACAGGGTTCCACAACCAAACCGATGTCATATTCCCAGGCCACAGGGTTCCAAAATCAAGCCTCAGTCATTTTCCCAGGTCAGAGGGTTACACAACCAAACCGATGTCATATTCCCAGGCCACAGGGTTCCAGAACCGAGCCTCAGTCATTTTCCCAGGCCAGAGGGTTCCACAGTAAAACCTCAGTCATGTTCCCAGGCAACAGGATTCCACAATCAAACCGCAGTCATGATCGCAGGACACAGGGCAACACAATCAAACCTCAGTCATGTTCCGAGGCCACAGGCTTCCAGAATCAAACCTCAGTAATGTTCCCAGGCCACAGGGTTCCAGAATCAAACCTCAGTCATGTTCCCAGGTAACAGGGTTCCAGAATCAAACCTCACTCATGTTCCCAGGCCACAGGGTTCCAGAATCAAACCTCAGTCATGTTCCCAGGTAACAGGGTTCCAGAATGAAACCTCACTCATGTTCCCACGCCACAGGCTTCCAGAATCAAACCTCAGTAATGTTCCCAGGCCACAGGGTTCCAGAATCAAACCTCAGTCATGATCCCAGGCCTCAGGGTTCCAGAATCAAACCTCAGTCATGTTCCCAGGCCACAGCATTCTACAATTAAGCCTCAGTCTTGTTCCCAGGCCATAGGTTTCCACCATCAAACCTCAGTCATGTTCCCAGGTCAGAGGGTTCCACAATCAAACCTCAGTCATGTTCCCAGGGCACAGGATTCCACAACCAAACCGTTGTTATGTTCCCAGGCCACAGGGTTCCAAAATCAAACCTCCGTAATGATCCCAGGCCACAAGGTTCCAGAATGAAACCTCAGACATGTTCCCAGGCCACAGGGTTCCACAATCAAATGTCAGTCATGTTCGCAGGGCACATGGTTCCAGAATCAAACCTCAGTCATGTTCCCAGGCAACAGGGTTCCAGAATCAAACCTTAGTCATGTTCCCAGGCCGCAGGCTTCCAGAATCAAACCTCAGTCATGTTCCCAGGCCACAAGGTTCCAGAATCAAACCTCAGTCATATTCCCAGGCCACAGGTTTACAGAATCAGGCGTCAGTCATTTTCCCAGGCCAGAGGGTTCCACAGTAAAACCTCAGTCATATTCCCAGGCAACAGGGTTCCAAAATCAAACCTGAGTCATGTTCCAACACCACAGGGTTCCAGAATCAAACCTCAGTCATGTAGCCAGGCCACAGGGTTCCAGAAACAAACCTCAGTCATGTTCCCAGGCCACAGCGTTCCAGAATCAAACCTCAGTCATGTTCCCAGGCAACAGGGTTCCAGAATCAAATCTCAGATATGTTCCCAGGCCACAGGGTTCCAGAATCAAACCTCAGTCATTTTCCCAGGCCACAGGGTTCCAGAATCTAGCCTCCGTCATTTTGCCAGGCCAGAGGATTCCACAATCAAACCTCAGTCATGTTTCCATGCCAGAGGGTTCCAAAATCAAACCGATGTCATGTCCCCAGCTCACAGGGTTCGAGAATCAAATCGATGTCATGTTCCCAGGTCACAGGGTTCCACAACCAAACCGATGTCATATTCCCAGGCCACAGGGTTCCAAAATCAAGCCTCAGTCATTTTCCCAGGTCAGAGGGTTACACAACCAAACCGATGTCATATTCCCAGGCCACAGGCTTCCAGAACCAAGCCTCAGTCATTTTCCCAGGCCAGAGGGTTCCACAGTAAAACCTCAGTCATGTTCCCAGGGCACAGGATTTCACAACCAAACCGTTGTTATGTTCCCAGGCCACAGGGTTCCAGAATCAAACCTCCGTAATGATCCCAGGCCACAAGGTTCCAGAATTAAACCTCAGACATGTTCCCAGGCTACAGGGTTCCACAATCAAATGTCAGTCATGTTCACAGGGCACATGGTTCCAGAATCAAACCTCGGTCATGTTCCCAGGTAACAGGGTTCCAGAATCAAACCTCAGTCATATTCCCAGGTAACAGGGTTCCAGAATCAAAACTCAGTAATGTTTCTAGGCCACAGGGTTCCAGAATCAAACCTCAGGCATGTTCACAGGCAACAGGGTTCCAGAATCAAACCTCAGACATGTTCCCAGGCCACAGGGTTCCAGAATTAAACCTCACTCATTTCCCCAGGTCACAGGGTTCCAGAATCAAACCTCAGTCATGTTCCCAGGCAACAGGGTTCCAGAATCAAACGTTAGTCATGTTCCCAAGCCGCAGGCTTCCAGAATCAAACCTCAGTCATGTTCCCAGGCCACAAGGTTCCAGAATCAAACCTCAGTCATATTCCCAGGCCACAGGTTTACAGAATCAGGCGTCAGTCATTTTCCCACGCCAGAGGGTTCCACAGTAAAACCTCAGTCATGTTCCCCGGCAACAGGGTTCCAAAATCAAACCTGAGTCATGTTCCAACACCACAGGGTTCCAGAATCAAACCTCACTCATGTTCCCAGGCCACAGGGTTCCAGAATCAAACCTCAGTCATGTAGCGAGGCCACAGGGTTCCAGAATCAAACCTCAGTCATGTTCCCAGGCCACAGCGTTCCAGAATCAAACCTCAGTCATGTTCCCAGGCAACAGGGTTCCAGAATCAAATCTCAGATATGTTCCCAGGCCACAGGGTTCCAGAATCAAACCTCAGTCATTTTCCCAGGCCACAGGGTTCCAGAATCTAGCCTCCGTCATTTTGCCAGGTCAGAGGATTCCACAATCAAACCTCAGTCATGTTCCCATGCCAGAGGGTTCCACAATCAAACCGATGTCATGTCCCCAGGCCACAGGGTTCGAGAATCAAATCGATGTCATTTTCCCAGGTCAGAGGGTTACACAACCAAACCGATGTCATATTCCCAGGCCACAGGGTTCCAGAACCGAGCCTCAGTCATTTTCCCAGGCCAGAGGGTTCCACAGTAAAACCTCAGTCATGTTTCCAGGCAACAGGATTCCACAATCAAACCGCAGTCATGATCGCAGGACACAGGGCAACACAATCAAACCTCAGTCATGTTCCGAGGCCACAGGCTTCCAGAATCGAACCTCAGTAATGTTCCCAGGCCACAGGGTTCCAGAATCAAACCTCAGTCATGTTCCCAGGTAACAGGGTTCCAGAATCAAACCGCAGTCATGTTCCCAGGTAACAGGGTTCCAGAATCAAACCTCAGTCATGTTCCCAGGTAACAGGGTTCCAGAATCAAACCTCAGTCATATTCCCAGGTAACAGGGTTCCAGAATCAAAACTTAGTAATGTTTCTAGGCCACAGGGTTGCAGAATCAAACCTCAGGCATGTTCACAGGCAACAGGGTTCCAGAATCAAACCTCAGACATGTTCCCAGGCCACAGGGTTCCAGAATTAAACCTCACTCATTTCCCCAGGCCACAGGGTTCCAGAATCAAACCTCAGTCATGTTCCCAGGCAACAGGGTTCCAGAATCAAACGTTAGTCATGTTCCCAAGCCGCAGGCTTCCAGAATCAAACCTCAGTCATGTTCCCAGGCCACAAGGTTCCAGAATCAAACCTCAGTCATTTTCCCAGGCCACAGGGTTCCAGAATCAAATCTCAGATATGTTCCCAGGCCACAGGGTTCCAGAATCAAACCTCAGTCATTTTCCCAGGCCACAGGGTTCCAGAATCTAGCCTCCGTCATTTTGCCAGGCCAGAGGATTCCACAATCAAACCTCAGTCATGTTCCCATGCCAGAGGGTTCCACAATCAAACCGATGTCATGTCCCCAGGCCACAGGGTTCGAGAATCAAATCGATGTCATTTTCCCAGGTCAGAGGGTTACACAACCAAACCGATGTCATATTACCAGGCCACAGGGTTCCAGAACCGAGCCTCAGTCATTTTCCCAGGCCAGAGGGTTCCACAGTAAAACCTCAGTCATGTTCCCAGGCAACAGGATTCCACAATCAAACCGCAGTCATGATCGCAGGACACAGGGCAACACAATCAAACCTCAGTCATGTTCCGAGGCCACAGGCTTACAGAATCAAACCTCAGTAATGTTCCCAGGCCACAGGGTTCCAGAATCAAACCTCAGTCATGTTCCCAGGTAACAGGGTTCCAGAATCAAACCTCACTCATGTTCCCAGGCCACAGGGTTCCAGAATCAAACCTCAGTCATGTTCCCAGGTAACAGGGTTCCAGAATGAAACCTCACTCATGTTCCCACGCCACAGGCTTCCAGAATCAAACCTCAGTAATGTTCCCAGGCCACAGGGTTCCAGAATCAAACCTCAGTCATGATCCCAGGCCTCAGGGTTCCAGAATCAAACCTCAGTCATGTTCCCAGGCCACAGCATTCTACAATTAAGCCTCAGTCTTGTTCCCAGGCCATAGGTTTCCACCATCAAACCTCAGTCATGTTCCCAGGTCAGAGGGTTCCACAATCAAACCTCAGTCATGTTCCCAGGGCACAGGATTCCACAACCAAACCGTTGTTATGTTCCCAGGCCACAGGGTTCCAAAATCAAACCTCCGTAATGATCCCAGGCCACAAGGTTCCAGAATGAAACCTCAGACATGTTCCCAGGCCACAGGGTTCCACAATCAAATGTCAGTCATGTTCGCAGGGCACATGGTTCCAGAATCAAACCTCAGTCATGTTCCCAGGCAACAGGGTTCCAGAATCAAACCTTAGTCATGTTCCCAGGCCGCAGGCTTCCAGAATCAAACCTCAGTCATGTTCCCAGGCCACAAGGTTTCAGAATCAAACCTCAGTCATATTCCCAGGCCACAGGTTTACAGAATCAGGCGTCAGTCATTTTCCCAGGCCAGAGGGTTCCACAGTAAAACCTCAGTCATATTCCCAGGCAACAGGGTTCCAAAATCAAACCTGAGTCATGTTCCAACACCACAGGGTTCCAGAATCAAACCTCAGTCATGTAGCCAGGCCACAGGGTTCCAGAAACAAACCTCAGTCATGTTCCCAGGCCACAGCGTTCCAGAATCAAACCTCAGTCATGTTCCCAGGCAACAGGGTTCCAGAATCAAATCTCAGATATGTTCCCAGGCCACAGGGTTCCAGAATCAAACCTCAGTCATTTTCCCAGGCCACAGGGTTCCACAATCTAGCCTCCGTCATTTTGCCAGGCCAGAGGATTCCACAATCAAACCTCAGTCATGTTTCCATGCCAGAGGGTTCCAAAATCAAACCGATGTCATGTCCCCAGCTCACAGGGTTCGAGAATCAAATCGATGTCATGTTCCCAGGTCACAGGGTACCACAACCAAACCGATGTCATATTCCCAGGCCACAGGCTTCCAGAACCAAGCCTCAGTCATTTTCCCAGGCCAGAGGGTTCCACAGTAAAACCTCAGTCATGTTCCTAGGCAACAGGATTCCACAATCAAACCGCAGTCATGATCGCAGGACACACGGCAACAAAATCAAACCTCAGTCATGCTCCGAGGCCACAGGCTTCCAGAATCAAACCTCAGTAATGTTCCCAGGCCACAGGGTTCCAGAATCAAACCTCAGTCATGTTCCCAGGTAACAGGGTTCCAGAATCAAACCTCACTCATGTTCCCAGGCCACAGGGTTCCAGAATCAAACCTCAGTTATGTTCCCAGGTAACAGGGTTCCAGAATGAAACCTCACTCATGTTCCCACGCCACAGGCTTCCAGAATCAAACCTCAGTAATGTTCCCAGGCCACAGGGTTCCAGAATCAAACCTCAGTCATATTGCCAGGCCACAGGGTTCTAGAATCAAACCTCAGTCATGTTCCCAGGCCACAGGGTTCCAGAATCAAACCGCAGTCATGTTCCCAGGCAAGAGGGTTCCAGAATCAAATCTCAGACATGTACCCAGGCCACAGGGTTCCAGAATCAAACCTCACTCATGTTCCCAGGCCACAGGGTTCCAGAATCAAACCTCAGTCATGTAGCGAGGCCACAGGGTTCCAGAATCAAACCTCAGTCATGTTCCCAGGCCACAGCGTTCCAGAATCAAACCTCAGTCATGTTCCCAGGCAACAGGGTTCCAGAATCAAATCTCAGATATGTTCCCAGGCCACAGGGTTCCAGAATCAAACCTCAGTCATTTTCCCAGGCCACAGGGTTCCAGAATCTAGCCTCCGTCATTTTGCCAGGTCAGAGGATTCCACAATCAAACCTCAGTCATGTTCCCATGCCAGAGGGTTCCACAATCAAACCGATGTCATGTCCCCAGGCCACAGGGTTCGAGAATCAAATCGATGTCATTTTCCCAGGTCAGAGGGTTACACAACCAAACCGATGTCATATTCCCAGGCCACAGGGTTCCAGAACCGAGCCTCAGTCATTTTCCCAGGCCAGAGGGTTCCACAGTAAAACCTCAGTCATGTTTCCAGGCAACAGGATTCCACAATCAAACCGCAGTCATGATCGCAGGACACAGGGCAACACAATCAAACCTCAGTCATGTTCCGAGGCCACAGGCTTCCAGAATCGAACCTCAGTAATGTTCCCAGGCCACAGGGTTTCAGAATCAAACCTCAGTCATGTTCCCAGGTAACAGGGTTCCAGAATCAAACCGCAGTCATGTTCCCAGGTAACAGGGTTCCAGAATCAAACCTCAGTCATGTTCCCAGGTAACAGGGTTCCAGAATCAAACCTCAGTCATATTCCCAGGTAACAGGGTTCCAGAATCAAAACTCAGTAATGTTTCTAGGCCACAGGGTTGCAGAATCAAACCTCAGGCATGTTCACAGGCAACAGGGTTCCAGAATCAAACCTCAGACATGTTCCCAGGCCACAGGGTTCCAGAATTAAACCTCACTCATTTCCCCAGGCCACAGGGTTCCAGAATCAAACCTCAGTCATGTTCCCAGGCAACAGGGTTCCAGAATCAAACGTTAGTCATGTTCCCAAGCCGCAGGCTTCCAGAATCAAACCTCAGTCATGTTCCCAGGCCACAAGGTTCCAGAATCAAACCTCAGTCATTTTCCCAGGCCACAGGGTTCCAGAATCAAATCTCAGATATGTTCCCAGGCCACAGGGTTCCAGAATCAAACCTCAGTCATTTTCCCAGGCCACAGGGTTCCAGAATCTAGCCTCCGTCATTTTGCCAGGCCAGAGGATTCCACAATCAAACCTCAGTCATGTTCCCATGCCAGAGGGTTCCACAATCAAACCGATGTCATGTCCCCAGGCCACAGGGTTCGAGAATCAAATCGATGTCATTTTCCCAGGTCAGAGGGTTACACAACCAAACCGATGTCATATTACCAGGCCACAGGGTTCCAGAACCGAGCCTCAGTCATTTTCCCAGGCCAGAGGGTTCCACAGTAAAACCTCAGTCATGTTCCCAGGCAACAGGATTCCACAATCAAACCGCAGTCATGATCGCAGGACACAGGGCAACACAATCAAACCTCAGTCATGTTCCGAGGCCACAGGCTCACAGAATCAAACCTCAGTAATGTTCCCAGGCCACAGGGTTCCAGAATCAAACCTCAGTCATGTTCCCAGGTAACAGGGTTCCAGAATCAAACCTCACTCATGTTCCCAGGCCACAGGGTTCCAGAATCAAACCTCAGTCATGTTCCCAGGTAACAGGGTTCCAGAATGAAACCTCACTCATGTTCCCACGCCACAGGCTTCCAGAATCAAACCTCAGTAATGTTCCCAGGCCACAGGGTTCCAGAATCAAACCTCAGTCATGATCCCAGGCCTCAGGGTTCCAGAATCAAACCTCAGTCATGTTCCCAGGCCACAGCATTCTACAATTAAGCCTCAGTCTTGTTCCCAGGCCATAGGTTTCCACCATCAAACCTCAGTCATGTTCCCAGGTCAGAGGGTTCCACAATCAAACCTCAGTCATGTTCCCAGGGCACAGGATTCCACAACCAAACCGTTGTTATGTTCCCAGGCCACAGGGTTCCAAAATCAAACCTCCGTAATGATCCCAGGCCACAAGGTTCCAGAATGAAACCTCAGACATGTTCCCAGGCCACAGGGTTCCACAATCAAATGTCAGTCATGTTCGCAGGGCACATGGTTCCAGAATCAAACCTCAGTCATGTTCCCAGGCAACAGGGTTCCAGAATCAAACCTTAGTCATGTTCCCAGGCCGCAGGCTTCCAGAATCAAACCTCAGTCATGTTCCCAGGCCACAAGGTTTCAGAATCAAACCTCAGTCATATTCCCAGGCCACAGGTTTACAGAATCAGGCGTCAGTCATTTTCCCAGGCCAGAGGGTTCCACAGTAAAACCTCAGTCATATTCCCAGGCAACAGGGTTCCAAAATCAAACCTGAGTCATGTTCCAACACCACAGGGTTCCAGAATCAAACCTCAGTCATGTAGCCAGGCCACAGGGTTCCAGAAACAAACCTCAGTCATGTTCCCAGGCCACAGCGTTCCAGAATCAAACCTCAGTCATGTTCCCAGGCAACAGGGTTCCAGAATCAAATCTCAGATATGTTCCCAGGCCACAGGGTTCCAGAATCAAACCTCAGTCATTTTCCCAGGCCACAGGGTTCCACAATCTAGCCTCCGTCATTTTGCCAGGCCAGAGGATTCCACAATCAAACCTCAGTCATGTTTCCATGCCAGAGGGTTCCAAAATCAAACCGATGTCATGTCCCCAGCTCACAGGGTTCGAGAATCAAATCGATGTCATGTTCCCAGGTCACAGGGTTCCACAACCAAACCGATGTCATATTCCCAGGCCACAGGCTTCCAGAACCAAGCCTCAGTCATTTTCCCAGGCCAGAGGGTTCCACAGTAAAACCTCAGTCATGTTCCTAGGCAACAGGATTCCACAATCAAACCGCAGTCATGATCGCAGGACACACGGCAACAAAATCAAACCTCAGTCATGCTCCGAGGCCACAGGCTTCCAGAATCAAACCTCAGTAATGTTCCCAGGCCACAGGGTTCCAGAATCAAACCTCAGTCATGTTCCCAGGTAACAGGGTTCCAGAATCAAACCTCACTCATGTTCCCAGGCCACAGGGTTCCAGAATCAAACCTCAGTTATGTTCCCAGGTAACAGGGTTCCAGAATGAAACCTCACTCATGTTCCCACGCCACAGGCTTCCAGAATCAAACCTCAGTAATGTTCCCAGGCCACAGGGTTCCAGAATCAAACCTCAGTCATATTGCCAGGCCACAGGGTTCTAGAATCAAACCTCAGTCATGTTCCCAGGCCACAGGGTTCCAGAATCAAACCGCAGTCATGTTCCCAGGCAAGAGGGTTCCAGAATCAAATCTCAGACATGTACCCAGGCCACAGGGTTCCAGAATCAAACCTCAGTCATTTTCGCAGGCCACAGGGTTCCAGAATCAAACCTCCGTCATTTTGCCAGGCCAGAGGATTCCACAATCAAATCTCAGTTATGTTCCCATGCCAGAGGGTTCCACAATCAAACCGATGTCATGTTTCCAGGCCACAGGGTTCCACAACCAAACCGATGTCATATTCCCAGGCCCCAGGGTTCCAAAATCAAGCCTCAGTCATTTTCCCAGGTCAGAGGGTTACACAACCAAACCGATGTCATATTCCCAGGCCACAGGGTTCCAGAATCAAATCTCAGTCATGTTGCCAGGCCACAGGGTTCCAGAATCAAACCTCAGACATCTTCCCACGCCACAAGGTTCCAGAATTAAACTTCAGTCATATTCCCAGGCCACAGGGTTCCAGAATCCAACCTCTGTCATGTTTCCACGATAGAGCGTTCCACAATCAAACCTCAGTCATGATCCCAGGCCACAGGGTTCGAGAATCAAATCGATGTCATGTTCCCAGGGCACAGGGTTCCACAACCAAACCGATGCCATATTCCCAAGCCACAGGGTTCCAGAATCAAGCCTCAGTCATTTACCCAGGTCAGAGGGTTCCACAACCAAACCGATGTCACATTCCCAGGCCACAGGGTTCCAGAATCAAGCCTCAGTCATTTTCCCAGGCCAGAGGGTTCCACAGTAAAACCTCAGCCAGGTTCCCAGGCAACAAGGTTCCAGAATCAAACGTCAGTCATGTTCCCAGGCCACAGGATTCTAGAATTAAACCTCAGTCATGTTCCCAGGAGACAAGATTCCAGAATCAAATCTCAGTCATGTTCCCAGGTCACAGGGTTCCACAATCAAACCTCAGTCATGTTCCCAGGCCACAGGGTTCCAAAATCAAACCTCAGTCATGTTCCCAGGCAACAGGAATCCACAATCAAACCGCAGTCATGATCGCAGGACACAGGGCAACAAAATCAAACCTCAATCATGTTCCGAGGCCACAGGCTTCCAGAATCAAACCTCAGTAATGTTCCCAGCACACAGGGTTCCAGAATCAAGCTTCAGTCATTTTCCCAGGTCACAGGGTTCCACAACCAAACCGATGTCACATTCCCAGGACACAGGGTTCCAGAATCAAGCCTCAGTCATTTTCCCAGGCCAGAGGGTTCCACAGTAAAACCTCAGTCAGGTTCCCAGGCAACAAGGTTCCAGAATCAAACCTCAGTCATGTTCCCAGGCCACAGGATTCCAGAATTAAACCTCAGTCATATTCCCAGGCCACAGGATTCCAGAATTAAACCTCAGTCATGTTCCCAGGAGACAAGATTCCAGAATCAAATCTCAGTCATGTTCCCAGGTCACAGGGTTCCACAATCAAACCTCAGTCATGTTCCCAGGCCACAGCATTCTACAATTAAGCCTCAGTCTTGTTCCCAGGCCATAGGTTTCCACCATCAAACCTCAGTTATGTTCCCAGGTCAGAGGGTTCCACAGTCAAACCTCAGTCATGTTCCCAGGCCACAGGGTTCCACAATCAAACCTCACTCATGTTCCCAGGCCACAGCATTCTACAATTAAGCCTCAGTCATGTTCCCAGGCCAGAGGGTTCCACAATCAAATCTCAGATATGTTCCCAGGCCACAGGGTTCCAGAATCAAACCTCAGTCATTTTCCCAAGCCACAGGGTTCCAGAATCTAGCCTCCGTCATTTTGCCAGGCCAGAGGATTCCACAATCAAACCTCAGTCATGTTTCCATGCCAGAGGGTTCCAAAATCAAACCGATGTCATGTCCCCAGCTCACAGGGTTCGAGAATCAAATCGATGTCATGTTCCCAGGCAACAGGGTTCCAGAATCAAATCTCAGACATGTACCCAGGCCACAGGGTTCCAGAATCAAACCTCAGTCATTTTCCCAGGCCACAGGGTTCCAGAATCTAGCCTCCGTCATTTTGCCAGGCCAGAGGATTCCACAATCAAACCTCAGTCATGTTTCCATGCCAGAGGGTTCCAAAATCAAACCGATGTCATGTCCCCAGCTCACAGGGTTCGAGAATCAAATCGATGTCATGTTCCCAGGTCACAGGGTTCCACAACCAAACCGATGTCATATTCCCAGGCCACAGGCTTCCAGAACCAAGCCTCAGTCATTTTCCCAGGCCAGAGGGTTCCACAGTAAAACCTCAGTCATGTTCCCAGGCAACAGGATTCCACAATCAAACCGCAGTCATGATCGCAGGACACAGGGCAACAAGATCAAACCTCAGTCATGTTCCCAGGCCACAGGATTCCAGAATTAAACCTCAGTCATGTTCCCAGGACACAGGGTTCCACAATCAAACCTCAGTCATGTTCCCAGGCCACAGGGTTCCACAATCAAACCTCAGTCATGATCCCAGGCCACACGGTTCCACAGTCAAACCTCAGTCATGTTCCCAGGAGAAAAGATTCCAGAATCAAATATCAGTCATGTTCCCCGGTCACAGGGTTGCACAATCAAACCTCAGTCATGATCCCAGGCCACAGGGTTCCACAATCAAACCTGACTCATGTTCCCAGGCCACAGGGTTCCACAATCAAACCTCACTCATGTTCCCAGGCCACAGGGTTCTACAATCAAACCTCACTCATGTTCCCAGGCCACAGGAGTCTACAATTAAGCCTCAGTCATGTTCCCAGGCCAGAGGTTTCCACCATCAAACCTCAGTCATGTTCCCAGGCCAGAGGGTTCCACAATCAAACCTCAGTCATGTCCCCAAGGCACAGGATTTCACAACCAAACCGTTGTTACGTTCCCAGGCCACAGGGTTCCAGAATCAAATCTCCGTAATGATCCCAGGCCACAAGGTTCCAGAATCAAACCTCAGTTATGTTCCCACACCACAGGGTTCCAGAATGAAACCTCACTCATGTTCCCAGGCCACAGGCTTCCAGAATCAAACCTCAGTCATGTTCCCAGGACACAGGGTTCCACAATCAAACCTCAGTCATGTTCCCAGGGCACAGGGTTCCACAATCAAACCGCAGTCATGATCGCAGGACACAGGGCAACACAATCAAACCTCAGTCATGTTCCGAGGCCACAGGTTTCCAGAATCGAACCTCAGTAATGTTCCCAGGCCACAGGGTTCCAGAATCAAACCTCAGACATCTTCCCACGCCACAAGGTTCCAGAATTAAACTTCAGTCATATTCCCAGGCCACAGGGTTCCAGAATCAAACCTCCGTCATGTTTCCAGGATAGAGCATTCCACAATCAAACCTCAGTCATGATCCCAGGCCACAGGGCTCGAGAATCAAATCGATGTCATGTTCCAGGGCACAGGGTTCCACAACCAAACCGATGTCATATTCCCAGGCCACAGGGTTCCAGAATCAAGCCTCAGTCATTTACCCAGGTCAGAGGGTTCCACAACCAAACCGATGTCACATTCCCAGGCCACAGGGTTCCAGAATCAAGCCTCAGTCATTTTCCCAGGCCAGAGGGTTCCACAGTAAAACCTCAGTCATGTTCCCAGGCAACAGGAATCCACAATCAAACCGCAGTCATGATCGCAGGACACAGGGCAACAAAATCAAACCTCAATCATGTTCCGAGGCCACAGGCTTCCAGAATCAAACCTCAGTAATGTTCCCAGCACACAGGGTTCCAGAATCAAGCTTCAGTCATTTTCCCAGGTCACAGGGTTCCACAACCAAACCGATGTCACATTCCCAGGACACAGGGTTCCAGAATCAAGCCTCAGTCATTTTCCCAGGCCAGAGGGTTCCACAGTAAAACCTCAGTCAGGTTCCCAGGCAACAAGGTTCCAGAATCAAACCTCAGTCATGTTCCCAGGCCACAGGATTCCAGAATTAAACCTCAGTCATATTCCCAGGCCACAGGATTCCAGAATTAAACCTCAGTCATGTTCCCAGGAGACAAGATTCCAGAATCAAATCTCAGTCATGTTCCCAGGTCACAGGGTTCCACAATCAAACCTCAGTCATGTTCCCAGGCCACAGCATTCTACAATTAAGCCTCAGTCTTGTTCCCAGGCCATAGGTTTCCACCATCAAACCTCAGTTATGTTCCCAGGTCAGAGGGTTCCACAGTCAAACCTCAGTCATGTTCCCAGGCCACAGGGTTCCACAATCAAACCTCACTCATGTTCCCAGGCCACAGCATTCTACAATTAAGCCTCAGTCATGTTCCCAGGCCAGAGGGTTCCACAATCAAATCTCAGATATGTTCCCAGGCCACAGGGTTCCAGAATCAAACCTCAGTCATTTTCCCAAGCCACAGGGTTCCAGAATCTAGCCTCCGTCATTTTGCCAGGCCAGAGGATTCCACAATCAAACCTCAGTCATGTTTCCATGCCAGAGGGTTCCAAAATCAAACCGATGTCATGTCCCCAGCTCACAGGGTTCGAGAATCAAATCGATGTCATGTTCCCAGGCAACAGGGTTCCAGAATCAAATCTCAGACATGTACCCAGGCCACAGGGTTCCAGAATCAAACCTCAGTCATTTTCCCAGGCCACAGGGTTCCAGAATCTAGCCTCCGTCATTTTGCCAGGCCAGAGGATTCCACAATCAAACCTCAGTCATGTTTCCATGCCAGAGGGTTCCAAAATCAAACCGATGTCATGTCCCCAGCTCACAGGGTTCGAGAATCAAATCGATGTCATGTTCCCAGGTCACAGGGTTCCACAACCAAACCGATGTCATATTCCCAGGCCACAGGCTTCCAGAACCAAGCCTCAGTCATTTTCCCAGGCCAGAGGGTTCCACAGTAAAACCTCAGTCATGTTCCCAGGCAACAGGATTCCACAATCAAACCGCAGTCATGATCGCAGGACACAGGGCAACAAGATCAAACCTCAGTCATGTTCCCAGGCCACAGGATTCCAGAATTAAACCTCAGTCATGTTCCCAGGACACAGGGTTCCACAATCAAACCTCAGTCATGATCCCAGGCCACACGGTTCCACAATCAAACCTGACTCATGTTCCCAGGCCACAGGGTTCCACAATCAAACCTCACTCATGTTCCCAGGCCACAGGGTTCTACAATCAAACCTCACTCATGTTCCCAGGCCACAGGAGTCTACAATTAAGCCTCAGTCATGTTCCCAGGCCAGAGGTTTCCACCATCAAACCTCAGTCATGTTCCCAGGCCAGAGGGTTCCACAATCAAACCTCAGTCATGTCCCCAAGGCACAGGATTTCACAACCAAACCGTTGTTACGTTCCCAGGCCACAGGGTTCCAGAATCAAATCTCCGTAATGATCCCAGGCCACAAGGTTCCAGAATCAAACCTCAGTTATGTTCCCACACCACAGGGTTCCAGAATGAAACCTCACTCATGTTCCCAGGCCACAGGCTTCCAGAATCAAACCTCAGTCATGTTCCCAGGACACAGGGTTCCACAATCAAACCTCAGTCATGTTCCCAGGGCACAGGGTTCCACAATCAAACCGCAGTCATGATCGCAGGACACAGGGCAACACAATCAAACCTCAGTCATGTTCCGAGGCCACAGGTTTCCAGAATCGAACCTCAGTAATGTTCCCAGGCCACAGGGTTCCAGAATCAAACCTCAGACATCTTCCCACGCCACAAGGTTCCAGAATTAAACTTCAGTCATATTCCCAGGCCACAGGGTTCCAGAATCAAACCTCCGTCATGTTTCCAGGATAGAGCGTTCCACAATCAAACCTCAGTCATGATCCCAGGCCACAGGGCTCGAGAATCAAATCGATGTCATGTTCCCAGGGCACAGGGTTCCACAACCAAACCGATGTCATATTCCCAGGCCACAGGCTTCCAGAACCAAGCCTCAGTCATTTTCCCAGGCCAGAGGGTTCCAGAATCTAGCCTCCGTCATTTTGCCAGGCCACAGGGTTCCACAATCAAACCTCACTCATGTTCCCAGGCCACAGCATTCTACAATTAAGCCTCAGTCATGTTCCCAGGCCAGAGGGTTCCACAATCAAATCTCAGATATGTTCCCAGGCCACAGGGTTCCAGAATCAAACCTCAGTCATTTTCCCAAGCCACAGGGTTCCAGAATCTAGCCTCCGTCATTTTGCCAGGCCAGAGGATTCCACAATCAAACCTCAGTCATGTTTCCATGCCAGAGGGTTCCAAAATCAAACCGATGTCATGTCCCCAGCTCACAGGGTTCGAGAATCAAATCGATGTCATGTTCCCAGGCAACAGGGTTCCAGAATCAAATCTCAGACATGTACCCAGGCCACAGGGTTCCAGAATCAAACCTCAGTCATTTTCCCAGGCCACAGGGTTCCAGAATCTAGCCTCCGTCATTTTGCCAGGCCAGAGGATTCCACAATCAAACCTCAGTCATGTTTCCATGCCAGAGGGTTCCAAAATCAAACCGATGTCATGTCCCCAGCTCACAGGGTTCGAGAATCAAATCGATGTCATGTTCCCAGGTCACAGGGTTCCACAACCAAACCGATGTCATATTCCCAGGCCACAGGCTTCCAGAACCAAGCCTCAGTCATTTTCCCAGGCCAGAGGGTTCCACAGTAAAACCTCAGTCATGTTCCCAGGCAACAGGATTCCACAATCAAACCGCAGTCATGATCGCAGGACACAGGGCAACAAGATCAAACCTCAGTCATGTTCCCAGGCCACAGGATTCCAGAATTAAACCTCAGTCATGTTCCCAGGACACAGGGTTCCACAATCAAACCTCAGTCATGTTCCCAGGCCACAGGGTTCCACCATCAAACCTCAGTCATGATCCCAGGCCACAGGGTTCCACAATCAAACCTGACTCATGTTCCCAGGCCACAGGGTTCCACAATCAAACCTCACTCATGTTCCCAGGCCACAGGGTTCTACAATCAAACCTCACTCATGTTCCCAGGCCACAGGAGTCTACAATTAAGCCTCAGTCATGTTCCCAGGCCAGAGGTTTCCACCATCAAACCTCAGTCATGTTCCCAGGCCAGAGGGTTCCACAATCAAACCTCAGTCATGTCCCCAAGGCACAGGATTTCACAACCAAACCGTTGTTACGTTCCCAGGCCACAGGGTTCCAGAATCAAATCTCCGTAATGATCCCAGGCCACAAGGTTCCAGAATCAAACCTCAGTTATGTTCCCACACCACAGGGTTCCAGAATGAAACCTCACTCATGTTCCCAGGCCACAGGCTTCCAGAATCAAACCTCAGTCATGTTCCCAGGACACAGGGTTCCACAATCAAACCTCAGTCATGTTCCCAGGGCACAGGGTTCCACAATCAAACCGCAGTCATGATCGCAGGACACAGGGCAACACAATCAAACCTCAGTCATGTTCCGAGGCCACAGGTTTCCAGAATCGAACCTCAGTAATGTTCCCAGGCCACAGGGTTCCAGAATCAAACCTCAGACATCTTCCCACGCCACAAGGTTCCAGAATTAAACTTCAGTCATATTCCCAGGCCACAGGGTTCCAGAATCAAACCTCCGTCATGTTTCCAGGATAGAGCGTTCCACAATCAAACCTCAGTCATGATCCCAGGCCACAGGGCTCGAGAATCAAATCGATGTCATGTTCCCAGGGCACAGGGTTCCACAACCAAACCGATGTCATATTCCCAGGCCACAGGGTTCCAGAATCAAGCCTCAGTCATTTACCCAGGTCAGAGGGTTCCACAACCAAACCGATGTCACATTCCCAGGCCACAGGGTTCCAGAATCAAGCCTCAGTCATTTTCCCAGGCCAGAGGGTTCCACAGTAAAACCTCAGTCAGGTTCCCAGGCAACAAGGTTCCAGAATCAAACCTCAGTCATGTTCCCCGGCCACAGGATTCCAGAATTAAACCTCAGTCATGTTCCCAGGAGACAAGATTCCAGAATCAAATCTCAGTCATGTTCCCAGGTCACAGGGTTCCACAATCAAACCTCAGTCATGTTCCCAGGCCACAGGGTTCCACAATCAAACCTCACTCATGTTCCCAGGCCACAGGGTTACACAATCAAACCTCACTCATGTTCCCAGGCCACGGCGTTCTACAATTAAGCCTCAGTCATGTTCCCAGGCCAGAGGTTTCCACCATCAAACCTCAGTCATGTTCCCAGGCCAGAGGGTTCCACAATCAAACCTCAGTCACATTCCTAGGGCACAGGATTCCACAACCAAACCGTTGTTATGTTCCCAGGCCACAGGGTTCCAAAATCAATCCTCCGTAATGATCCCAGGCCACAAGGTTCCAGAATCAAACCTCAGACATGTTCCCAGGCCACAGGGTTCCACAATCAAATGTCAGTCATGTTCGCAGGGCACATGATTCCAGAATCAAAGCTCAGTCATGTTCCCAGGCAACAGGGTTCCAGAATCAAACCTTAGTCATGTTCCCAGGCCGCAGGCTTCCAGAATCAAACCTCAGTCATGTTCCCAGGCCACAAGGTTCCAGAATCAAACCTCAGTCATATTCCCAGGCCACAGGTTTACAGAATCAGGCGTCAGTCATTTTCCCAGGCCAGAGGGTTCCACAGTAAAACCTCAGTCATGTTCCCCGGCAACAGGGTTCCAAAATCAAACCTGAGTCATGTTCCAACACCACAGGGTTCCAGAATCAAACCTCACTCATGTTCCGAGGCCACAGGGTTCCAGAATCAAACCTCAGTCATGTAGCGAGGCCACAGGGTTCCAGAATCAAACCTCAGTCATGTTCCCAGGCCACAGCGTTCCAGAATCAAACCTCAGTCATGTTCCCAGGCAACAGGGTTCCAGAATCAAATCTCAGATATGTTCCCAGGCCACAGGGTTCCAGAATCAAACCTCAGTCATTTTCCCAGGCCACAGGGTTCCAGAATCTAGCCTCCGTCATTTTGCCAGGCCAGAAGATTCCACAATCAAACCTCAGTCATGTTCCCATGCCAGAGGGTTCCACAATCAAACCGATGTCATGTCCCCAGGCCACAGGGTTCGAGAATCAAATCGATGTCATTTTCCCAGGTCAGAGGGTTACACAACCAAACCGATGTCATATTCCCAGGCCACAGGGTTCCAGAACCGAGCCTCAGTCATTTTCCCAGGCCAGAGGGTTCCACAGTAAAACCTCAGTCATGTTCCCAGGCAACAGGATTCCACAATCAAACCACAGTCATGATCGCAGGACACAGGGCAACACAATCAAACCTCAGTCATGTTCCGAGGCCACAGGCTTCCAGAATCAAACCTCAGTAATGTTCCCAGGCCACAGGGTTCCAGAATCAAACCTCAGTCATGTTCCCAGGTAACAGGGTTCCAGAATCAAACCTCAGTCATGTTCCCAGGTAACAGGGTTCCAGAATCAAACCTCAGTCATGTTCCCAGGTAACAGGGGTCCAGAACCAAACCTCAGTCATATTCCCAGGTAACAGGGTTCCAGAATCAAAACTCAGTAATGTTTCTAGGCCACAGGGTTCCAGAATCAAACCTCAGTCATGTTCCCAGGTCAGAGGGTTCCACAACCAAACCGATGTCACATTCCCAGGCCACAGGGTTCCAGAATCAAGCCTCAGTCATTTTCCCAGGCCAGAGGGTTCCACAGAAAAACCTCAGCCAGGTTCCCAGGCAACAAGGTTCCAGAATCAAACCTCAGTCATGTTCCCAGGCCACAGGATTCCAGAATTAAACCTCAGTCATGTTCCCAGGAGACAAGATTCCAGAATCAAATCTCAGTCATGTTCCCAGGTCACAGGGTTCCACAATCAAACCTCAGTCATGTTCCCAGGCCACAGCATTCTACAATTAAGCCTCAGTCTTGTTCCCAGGCCATAGGTTTCCACCATCAAACCTCAGTTATGTTCCCAGGTCAGAGGGTTCCACAATCAAACCTCAGTCATGTTCCCAGGGCACAGGATTCCACAACCAAACCGTTGTTATGTTCCCAGGCCACAGGGTTCCAAAATCAAACCTCCGTAATTATCCCATGCCACAAGGTTCCAGAATCAAACCTCAGACATGTTCCCAGGCCACAGGGTTCCACAATCAAATGTCAGTCATGTTCGCAGGGCACATGGTTCCAGAATCAAAGCTCAGTCATGTTCCCAGGCAACAGGGTTCCAGAATCAAACCTTAGTCATGTTCCCAGGCCGCAGGCTTCCAGAATCAAACCTCAGTCATGTTCCCAGGCCACAAGGTTCCAGAATCAAACCTCAGTCATATTCCCAGGCCACAGGTTTACAGAATCAGGCGTCAGTCATTTTCCCAGGCCAGAGGGTTCCACAGTAAAACCTCAGTCATATTCCCAGGCAACAGGGTTCCAAAATCAAACCTGAGTCATGTTCCAACACCACAGGGTTCCAGAATCAAACCTCAGTCAGGTAGCCAGGCCACAGGGTTCCAGAAACAAACCTCAATCATGTTCCCAGGCCACAGCGTTCCAGAATCAAACCTCAGTCATGTTCCCAGGCAACAGGGTTCCAGAATCAAATCTCAGATATGTTCCCAGGCCACAGGGTTCCAGAATCAAACCTCAGTCATTTTCCCAGGCCACAGGGTTCCAGAATCTAGCCTCCGTCATTTTGCCAGGCCAGAGGATTCCACAATCAAACCTCAGTCATGTTCCCATGCCAGAGGGTTCCACAATCAAACCGATGTCATGTCCCCAGGCCACAGGGTTCGAGAATCAAATCGATGTCATTTTCCCAGGTCAGAGGGTTACACAACCAAACCGATGTCATATTCCCAGGCCACAGGGTTCCAGAACCGAGCCTCAGTCATTTTCCCAGGCCAGAGGATTCCACAGTAAAACCTCAGTCATGTTCCCAGGCAACAGGATTCCACAATCAAACCACAGTCATGATCGCAGGACACAGGGCAACACAATCAAACCTCAGTCATGTTCCGAGGCCACAGGCTTCCAGAATCAAACCTCAGTAATGTTCCCAGGCCACAGGGTTCCAGAATCAAACCTCAGTCATGTTCCCAGGTAACAGGGTTCCAGAATCAAACCTCAGTCATGTTCCCAGGTAACAGGGTTCCAGAATCAAACCTCAGTCATGTTCCCAGGTAACAGGGGTCCAGAATCAAACCTCAGTCATATTCCCAGGTAACAGGGTTCCAGAATCAAAACTCAGTAATGTTTCTAGGCCACAGGGTTCCAGAATCAAACCTCAGTCATGTTCCCAGGTCAGAGCGTTCCACAACCAAACCGATGTCACATTCCCAGGACACAGGGTTCCAGAATCAAGCCTCAGTCATTTTCCCAGGCCAGAGGGTTCCACAGAAAAACCTCAGCCAGGTTCCCAGGCAACAAGGTTCCAGAATCAAACCTCAGTCATGTTCCCAGGCCACAGGATTCCAGAATTAAACCTCAGTCATGTTCCCAGGAGACAAGATTCCAGAATCAAATCTCAGTCATGTTCCCAGGTCACAGGGTTCCACAATCAAACCTCAGTCATGTTCCCAGGCAACAGGGTTCCAGAATCAAACCTTAGTGATGTTCCCAGGCCTCAGGCTTCCAGAATCAAACCTCAGTCATGTTCCCAGGCCACAAGGTTCCAGAATCAAACCTCAGTCATATTCCCAGGCCACAGGTTTACAGAATCAGGCGTCAGTCATTTTCCCAGGCCAGAGGGTTCCACAGTAAAACCTCACTCATGTTTCCCGGCAACAGGGTTCCAAAATCAAACCTGAGTCATGTTCCAACACCACAGGGTTCCAGAATCAAACCTCACTCATGTTCACAGGCCACAGGGTTCCAGAATCAAACCTCAGTCATGTAGCGAGGCCACAGGGTTCCAGAATCAAACCTCAGTCATGTTCCCAGGCCACAGTGTTCCAGAATCAAACCTCAGTCATGTTCCCAGGCAACAGGGTTCCAGAATCAAATCTCAGATATGTTCCCAGACCACAGGGTTCCAGAATCAAACCTCAGTCATTTCCCCAGGCCACAGGGTTCCAGAATCTAGCCTCCGTCATTTTGCCAGGCCAGAGGATTCCACAATCAAACCTCAGTCATGTTCCCATGCCAGAGGGTTCCACAATCAAACCGATGTCATGTCCCCAGGCCACAGGGTTCGAGAATCAAATCGATGTCATTTTCCCAGGTCAGAGGGTTACACAACCAAACCGATGTCATATTCCCAGGCCACAGGGTTCCAGAACCGAGCCTCAGTCATTTTCCCAGGCCAGAGGGTTCCACAGTAAAACCTCAGTCATGTTCCCAGGCAACAGGATTCCACAATCAAACCGCAGTTATGATCGCAGGACACAGGGCAACACAATCAAACCTCAGTCATATTCCGAGGCCACAGGCTTCCAGAATCACACCTCAGTAATGTTCCCAGGCCACAGGGTTCCAGAATCAAACCTCAGTCATGTTCCCAGGTAACAGGGTTCCAGAATCAAACCTCAGTCATGTTCCCAGGTAACAGGGTTCCAGAATCAAACCTCAGTCATGTTCCCAGGCCACAGGGTTCCAGAATCAAACCTCAGTCATGTTCCCAGGCCACAGGTTTCCAGAATCAAACCTCCGTCATGTTTCCAGGATAGAGCGTTCCACAATCAAACCTCAGTCATGATCCCAGGACACAAGATTCCAGAATCAAATGTCAGTCATGTTCCCAGGTCACAGGGTTCCACAATCAAACCTCAGTCATGTTCCCAGGCCACACGGTTCCACAATCAAACCTCAGTCATGTTCCCAGGAGACAAGATTCCAGAATCAAATGTCAGTCATGTTCCCAGGTTACAGGGTTCCACAATCAAACCTCAGTCATGTTCCCAGGCCACACGGTTCCACAATCAAACCTCAGTCATGTTCCCAGGCCACAGGGTTCCACAATCAAACCTCACTCATGTTCCCAGGCCACAGCATTCTACAATTAAGCCTCAGACAGGTTCCCAGGCCAGAGGTTTCCACCATCAAACCTCAGTCATGTTCCCAGGCCACAGGGTTCCACAATCAAATGCCAGTCATGTTCACAGGGCACATGGTTCCAGAATCAAACCTCAGTCATGTTCCCAGGCAACAGGGTTCCAGAATCAAACCTTAGTCATATTCCCAGGCCGCAGGCTTCCAGAAACAAACCTCAGTCATGTTCCCAGGCCACAAGGTTCCAGAATGAAACCTCAGTCATATTCCCAGGACACAGGTTTACAGAATCAGGCGTCAGTCATTTTCCCAGGCCAGAGGGTTCCACAGTAAAACCTCTGTCATGTTCCCAGGCAACAGGGTTCCAAAATCAAACCTGATTCATGTTCCAACACCACAGGGTTCCAGAATCAAACCTCACTCATGTTCCCAGGCTACAGGATTCCAGAATCAAACCTCAGTCATGTTCCCAGGCCACAGGGTTCCAGAATCAAACCTCACTCATGTTCTCAGGCAACAGGGTTCCAGAATCAAACCTCAGACATGTTCCCAGGCCACAGGGTTCCAGAAACAAACCTCAGTCATTTTCCCAGGCCACAGGGTTCCAAAATCAAGCCTCAGTCATTTTCCCAGGCCAGAGGATTCCACAATGAAACCTCAGTCATGTTCCCATGCCAGAGGGTTCCACAGTAAAACCTCAGTCATGTTCCCAGGTAACAGGGTTCCAAAATCAAACCTCAGTCATGTTCCAACACCACAGAGTTCCAGAATCAAACCTCACTCATGTTCCCAGGCCACAGGGTTCCAGAGTCAAACCTCAGTCATGTTCTCAGGCCACAGGGTTCCAGAATGAAACCTCACTCATGTTCCCACGCCACAGGCTTCCAGAATCAAACCTCAGTAATGTTCCCAGGCCACAGGGTTCCAGAATCAAACCTCAGTCATATTGCCAGTCCACAGGGTTCCAGAATCAAACCTCAGTCATGTTCCCAGGCCACAGGGTTCCAGAATCAAACCGCAGTCATGTTCCCAGGCAACAGGGTTCCAGAATCAAATCTCAGACATGTACCCAGGCCACAGGGTTCCAGAATCAATCATCAGTCATTTTCCCAGGCCACAGGGTTCCAGAATCAAGCCTCCGTCATTTGGCCAGGCCAGAGGATTCCACAATCAAACCTCAGTCATGTTCCCATGCCAGAGGGTTCCACAATCAAACCGATCTCATGTTTCCAGGCCACAGGGTTCGAGAATCAAACCGCAGTCATGTTCCCAGGCAAAAGGGTTCCAGAATCAAATCTCAGACATGTACCCAGGCCACAGGGTTCCAGAATCAATCATCAGTCATTTTCCCAGGCCACAGGGTTCCAGAATCAAGCCTCCGTCATTTGGCTAGGCCAGAGGATTCCACAATCAAACCTCAGTCATGTTCCCATGCCAGAGGGTTCCACAATCAAACCGATCTCATGTTTCCAGGCCACAGGGTTCGAGAATCAAACCGCAGTCATGTTCCCAGGCAAAAGGGTTCCAGAATCAAATCTCAGACATGTACCCAGGCCACAGGGTTCCAGAATCAATCATCAGTCATTTTCCCAGGCCACAGGGTTCCAGAATCAAGCCTCCGTCATTTGGCCAGGCCAGAGGATTCCACAATCAAACCTCAGTCATGTTCCCATGCCAGAGGGTTCCACAATCAAACCGATCTCATGTTTCCAGGCCACAGGGTTCGAGAATCAAATCGATGTCATGTTCCCAGGTCACAGGGTTCCACAAACAAACCGATGTCATATTCCCAGGCCACAGGGTTCCAAAATCAAGCCTCAGTCATTTTCCCAGGTCAGAGGGTTACACAACCAAACCGATGTCATATTCCCAGGCCACAGGGTTCCAGAACCAAGCCTCAGGCATTTTCCCAGGCCAGAGGGTTCCACAGTAAAACCTCAGTCATGTTCCCAGGCAACAGGGTTCCAAAATCAAACCTGATTCATGTTCCAACACCACAGGGTTCCAGAATCAAACCTCAGTAATGTTCCCAGGCCACAGGGTTCCAGAATCAAACCTCAGTCATATTGCCAGTCCACAGGGTTCCAGAATCAAACCTCAGTCATGTTCCCAGGCCACAGGGTTCCAGAATCAAACCGCAGTCATGTTCCCAGGCAACAGGGTTCCAGAATCAAATCTCAGACATGTACCCAGGCCACAGGGTTCCAGAATCAATCATCAGTCATTTTCCCAGGCCACAGGGTTCCAGAATCAAGCCTCCGTCATTTGGCCAGGCCAGAGGATTCCACAATCAAACCTCAGTCATGTTCCCATGCCAGAGGGTTCCACAATCAAACCGATCTCATGTTTCCAGGCCACAGGGTTCGAGAATCAAATCGATGTCATGTTCCCAGGTCACAGGGTTCCACAAACAAACCGATGTCATATTCCCAGGCCACAGGGTTCCAAAATCAAGCCTCAGTCATTTTCCCAGGTCAGAGGGTTACACAACCAAACCGATGTCATATTCCCAGGCCACAGGGTTCCAGAACCAAGCCTCAGGCATTTTCCCAGGCCAGAGGGTTCCACAGTAAAACCTCAGTCATGTTCCCAGGCAACAGGGTTCCAAAATCAAACCTGATTCATGTTCCAACACCACAGGGTTCCAGAATCAAACCTCAGTCATGTTCCCAGGCCACAGGGTTCCAGAATCAAACCTCACTCATGTTCCCAGGCAACAGGCTTACAGAATCAAACCTCAGTCATGTTCCCAGGCCACAGGGTTCCAGAATCAAACCTCAGTCATGTTCCAAGGCCACAGGGTTCCAGAATCAAACCTGTCATGTTCCCAGGCCACAGGGTTCCAGAATGAAACCTCACTCATGTTCCCACGCCACAGGCTTCCAGAATCAAACCTCAGTAATGTTCCCAGGCCACAGGGTTCCAGAATCAAACCTCAGTCATATTGCCAGTCCACAGGGTTCCAGAATCAAACCTCAGTCATGTTCTCAGGCCACAGGGTTCCAGAATCAAACCGCAGTCATGTTCCCCAGCAACAGGGTTCCAGAATCAAATCTCAGACATGTACCCAGGCCACAGGGTTCCAGAATCAGTCATCAGTCATTTTCCCAGGCCACAGGGTTCCAGAATCAAGCCTCCGTCATTTGGCCAGGCCAGAGGATTCCACAATCAAACCTAAGTCATGTTCCCATGCCAGAGGGTTCCACAATCAAACCGATCTTATGTTTCCAGGCCACAGGGTTCGAGAATCAAACCGCAGTCATGTTTCCAGGCAACAGGGTTCCAGAATCAAATCTCAGACATGTACCCAGGCCACAGGGTTCCAGAATCAATCATCAGTCATTTTCCCAGGCCACAGGGTTCCAGAATCAAGCCTCCGTCATTGGGCCAGGCCAGAGGATTCCACAATCAAACCTCAGTCATGTTCCCATGCCAGAGGGTTCCACAATCAAACCGATCTCATGTTTCCAGGCCACAGGGTTCGAGAATCAAATCGATGTCATGTTCCCAGGTCACAGGGTTCCACAAACAAACCGATGTCATATTCCCAGGCCACAGGGTTCCAAAATCAAGCCTCAGTCATTTTCCCAGGTCAGAGGGTTACACAACCAAACCGATGTCATATTCCCAGGCCACAGGGTTCCAGAACCAAGCCTCCGGCATATTCCCAGGCCAGAGGGTTCCACAGTAAAACCTCAGTCATGTTCCCAGGCAACAGGGTTCCAAAATCAAACCTGATTCATGTTCCAACACCACAGGGTTCCAGAATCAAACCTCAGTAATGTTCCCAGGCCACAGGGTTCCAGAATCAAACCTCAGTCATATTGCCAGTCCACAGGGTTCCAGAATCAAACCTCAGTCAAGTTCCCAGGCCACAGGGTTCCAGAATCAAACCGCAGTCATGTTCCCAGGCAACAGGGTTCCAGAATCAAATCTCAGACATGTACCCAGGCCACAGCGTTCCAGAATCAATCATCAGTCATTTTCCCAGGCCACAGGGTTCCAGAATCAAGCCTCCGTCATTTGGCCAGGCCAGAGGATTCCACAATCAAACCTCAGTCATGTTCCCATGCCAGAGGGTTCCACAATCAAACCGATCTCATGTTTCCAGGCCACAGGGTTCGAGAATCAAATCGATGTCATGTTCCCAGGTCACAGGGTTCCACAAACAAACCGATGTCATATTCCCAGGCCACAGGGTTCCAAAATCAAGCCTCAGTCATTTTCCCAGGTCAGAGGGTTACACAACCAAACCGATGTTATATTCCCAGGCCACAGGGTTCCAGAACCAAGCCTCAGGCATTTTCCCAGGCCAGAGGGTTCCACAGTAAAACCTAAGTCATGTTCCCAGGCAACAGGGTTCCAAAATCAAACCTGATTCATGTTCCAACACCACAGGGTTCCAGAATCAAACCTCAGTAATGTTCCCAGGCCACAGGGTTCCAGAATCAAACCTCAGTCATGTTCCCAGGCCACAGGGTTCCAGAATCAAACCTCACTCATGTTCCCAGGCAACAGGCTTACAGAATCAAACCTCAGTCATGTTCCCAGGCCACAGGGTTCCAGAATCAAACCTCAGTCATGTTCCCAGGCCACAGGGTTCCAGAATCAAACCTCAGTCATGTTCCCAGGCCACAGGGTTCCAGAATCAAACCTCCGTCATGTTTCCAGGATAGAGCGTTCCACAATCAAACCTCAGTCATGATCCCAGGCCACACGGTTCCACAATCAAACCTCAGTCATGTTCCCAGGAGACAAGATTCCAGAATCAAATGTCAGTCATGTTCCCAGGTCACAGGGTTCCACAATCAAACCTCAGTCATATTCCCAGGCCACACGGTTCCACAATCAAACCTCAGTCATGATCCCAGGGCTCAGGGTTCCACAATCAAACCTCACTCATGTTCCTAGGACACAGCATTCTACAATTAATCCTCAGTCAGGTTCCTAGGCCAGAGGTTTCCACCATCAAACCTCAGTCATGTTCCCAGGACAGAGGGTTCCACAATCAAACCTCAGTCATGTTCCCAGGGCACAGGATTTCACAACCAAACCGTTGTTATGTTCCCAGGCCACAGGGTTCCAGAATCAAACCTCCGTAATGATCCCAGGCCACAAGGTTCCAGAATCAAACCTCAGACATGTTCCCAGGCTACAGGGTTCCACAATCAAATGTCAGTCATGTTCACAGGGCACATGGTTCCAGAATCAAACCTCGGTCATGTTCCCAGGCAACAGGGTTCCAGAATCAAACTTTAGTCATGTTCCCAGGCCGCAGGCTTCCAGAATCAAACCTCAGTCATGTTCCCAGGCCACAAGGTTCCAAAATCAAACCTCAGTCATATTCCCAGGCCACAGGTTTACAGAATCAGGCGTCAGTCATTTTCCCAGGCCAGAGGGTTCCACAGTAAAACCTCAGTCATATTCCCAGGCAACAGGGTTCCAAAATCAAACCTGAGTCATGTTCCAACACCACAGGGTTGCAGAATCAAACCTCACTCATGTTCAGAGGCCACAGGGTTCCAGAATCAAACCTCAGTCATGTTCCCAGGCAACAGGGTTCCAGAATCAAACCTCAGACATGTTCCCAGGCCACAGGGTTCCAGAATCAAACCTCAGTCATTTCCCCAGGCCACAGGGTTCCACAATCAAACCTCAGTCATGTTCCCATGCCAGAGAGTTCCACAGTAAAACCTCAGTCATGTTCTTAGGTAACAGGGTTCCAAAATCAAACCTGAGTCATATTCCAACACCACAGGGTTCCAGAATCAAACCTCACTCATGTTCCCAGGCCACAGGGTTCCAGAATCAAACCTCAGTCATATTCCCAGGCCACAGGGTTCCAGAATGAAACCTCACTCATGTTCCCACGCCACAGGCTTCCAGAATCAAACCTCAGTAATGTTCCCAGGCCACAGGGTTCCAGAATCAAACCTCAGTCATATTGCCAGGCCACAGGGTTCCAGAATTAAACCTCAGTCATGTTCCCAGGCCACAGGGTTCCAGAATCAAACCGCAGTCATGTTCCAAGGCAACAGGGTTCCAGAATCAAATCTCAGACATGTACCCAGGCCACAGGGTTCCAGAATCAAACCTCACTCATTTTCCCAGGCCACAGGGTTCCAGAATCAAACCTCAGTCATGTTCCCAGGTCAGAGGGTTCCACAACCAAACCGATGTCACATTCCCAGGCCACAGGGTTCCAGAATCAAGCCTCAGTCATTTTCCCAGGCCAGAGGGTTCCACAGAAAAACCTCAGCCAGGTTCCCAGGCAACAAGTTTCCAGAATCAAACCTCAGTCATGTTCCCAGGCCACAGGATTCCAGAATTAAACCTCAGTCATGTTCCCAGGAGACAAGATTCCAGAATCAAATCTCAGTCATGTTCCCAGGTCACAGGGTTCCACAATCAAACCTCAGTCATGTTCCCAGGCCACAGCATTCTACAATTAAGCCTCAGTCTTGTTCCCAGGCCATAGGTTTCCACCATCAAACCTCAGTTATGTTCCCAGGTCAGAGGGTTCCACAATCAAACCTCAGTCATGTTCCCAGGGCACAGGATTCCACAACCAAACCGTTGTTATGTTCCCAGGCCACAGGGTTCCAAAATCAAACCTCCGTAATTATCCCAGGCCACAAGGTTCCAGAATCAAACCTCAGACATGTTCCCAGGCCACAGGGTTCCACAATCAAATGTCAGTCATGTTCGCAGGGCACATGGTTCCAGAATCAAAGCTCAGTCATGTTCCCAGGCAACAGGGTTCCAGAATCAAACCTTAGTTATGTTCCCAGGCCGCAGGCTTCCAGAATCAAACCTCAGTCATGTTCCCAGACCACAAGGTTCCAGAATCAAACCTCAGTCATATTCCCAGGCCACAGGTTTACAAAATCAGGCGTCAGTCATTTTCCCAGGCCAGAGGGTTCCACAGTAAAACCTCAGTCATATTCCCAGGCAACAGGGTTCCAAAATCAAACCTGAGTCATGTTCCAACACCACAGGGTTCCAGAATCAAACCTCAGTCAGGTAGCCAGGCCACAGGGTTCCAGAAACAAACCTCAATCATGTTCCCAGGCCACAGCGTTCCAGAATCAAACCTCAGTCATGTTCCCAGGCAACAGGGTTCCAGAATCAAATCTCAGATATGTTCCCAGGCCACAGGGTTCCAGAATCAAACCTCAGTCATTTTCCCAGGCCACAGGGTCCAGAATCTAGCCTCCGTCATTTTGCCAGGCCAGAGGATTCCACAATCAAACCTCAGTCATGTTCCCATGCCAGAGGGTTCCACAATCAAACCGATGTCATGTCCCCAGGCCACAGGGTTCGAGAATCAAATCGATGTCATTTTCCCAGGTCAGAGGGTTACACAACCAAACCGATGTCATATTCCCAGGCCACAGGGTTCCAGAACCGAGCCTCAGTCATTTTCCCAGGCCAGAGGATTCCACAGTAAAACCTCAGTCATGTTCCCAGGCAACAGGATTCCACAATCAAACCACAGTCATGATCGCAGGACACAGGGCAACACAATCAAACCTCAGTCATGTTCCGAGGCCACAGGCTTCCAGAATCAAACCTCAGTAATGTTCCCAGGCCACAGGGTTCCAGAATCAAACCTCAGTCATGTTCCCAGGTAACAGGGTTCCAGAATCAAACCTCAGTCATGTTCCCAGGTAACAGGGTTCCAGAATCAAACCTCAGTCATGTTCCCAGGTAACAGGGGTCCAGAATCAAACCTCAGTCATATTCCCAGGTAACAGGGTTCCAGAATCAAAACTCAGTAATGTTTCTAGGCCACAGGGTTCCAGAATCAAACCTCAGTCATGTTCCCAGGTCAGAGGGTTCCACAACCAAACCGATGTCACATTCCCAGGCCACAGGGTTCCAGAATCAAGCCTCAGTCATTTTCCCAGGCCAGAGGGTTCCACAGAAAAACCTCAGCCAGGTTCCCAGGCAACAAGGTTCCAGAATCAAACCTCAGTCATGTTCCCAGGCCACAGGATTCCAGAATTAAACCTCAGTCATGTTCCCAGGAGACAAGATTCCAGAATCAAATCTCAGTCATGTTCCCAGGTCACAGGGTTCCACAATCAAACCTCAGTCATGTTCCCAGGCAACAGGGTTCCAGAATCAAACCTTAGTCATATTCCCAGGCCGCAGGCTTCCAGAAACAAACCTCAGTCATGTTCCCAGGCCACAAGGTTCCAGAATCAAACCTCAGTCATATTCCCAGGCCACAGGTTTACAGAATCAGGCGTCAGTTATTTTCCCAGGGCAGAGGGTTCCACAGTAAAACCTCACTCATGTTTCCCGGCAACAGGGTTCCAAAATCAAACCTGAGTCATGTTCCAACACCACAGGGTTCCAGAATCAAACCTCACTCATGTTCCCAGGCCACAGGGTTCCAGAATCAAACCTCAGTCATGTAGCGAGGCCACAGGGTTCCAGAATCAAACCTCAGTCATGTTCCCAGGCCACAGTGTTCCAGAATCAAACCTCAGTCATGTTCCCAGGCAACAGGGTTCCAGAATCAAATCTCAGATATGTTCCCAGACCACAGGGTTCCAGAATCAAACCTCAGTCATTTCCCCAGGCCACAGGGTTCCAGAATCTAGCCTCCGTCATTTTGCCAGGCCAGAGGATTCCACAATCAAACCTCAGTCATGTTCCCATGCCAGAGGGTTCCACAATCAAACCGATGTCATGTCCCCAGGCCACAGGGTTCGAGAATCAAATCGATGTCATTTTCCCAGGTCAGAGGGTTCCACAACCAAACCGATGTCATATTCCCAGGCCACAGGGTTCCAGAACCGAGCCTCAGTCATTTTCCCAGGCCAGAGGGTTCCACAGTAAAACCTCAGTCATGTTCCCAGGCAACAGGATTCCACAATCAAACCGCAGTTATGATCGCAGGACACAGGGCAACACAATCAAACCTCAGTCATGTTCCGAGGCCACAGGCTTCCAGAATCAAACCTCAGTAATGTTCCCAGGCCACAGGGTTCCAGAATCAAACCTCAGTCATGTTCCCAGGTAACAGGGTTCCAGAATCAAACCTCAGTCATGTTCCCAGGTAACAGGGTTCCAGAATCAAACCTCAGTCATGTTCCCAGGCCACAGGGTTCCAGAATCAAACCTCAGTCATGTTCCCAGGCCACAGGTTTCCAGAATCAAACCTCCGTCATGTTTCCAGGATAGAGCGTTCCACAATCAAACCTCAGTCATGATCCCAGGAGACAAGATTCCAGAATCAAATGTCAGTCATGTTCCCAGGTCACAGGGTTCCACAATCAAACCTCAGTCATGTTCCCAGGCCACACGGTTCCACAATCAAACCTCAGTCATGTTCCCAGGAGACAAGATTCCAGAATCAAATGTCAGTCATCTTCCCAGGTTACAGGGTTCCACAATCAAACCTCAGTCATGTTCCCAGGCCACACGGTTCCACAATTAAACCTCAGTCATGTTCCCAGGCCACAGGGTACCACAATCAAACCTCACTCATGTTCCCAGGCCACAGCATTCTACAATTAAGCCTCAGACAGGTTCCCAGGCCAGAGGTTTCCACCATCAAACCTCAGTCATGTTCCCAGGCCAGAGGGTTCCACAATCAAACCTCAGTCATGTTCCCAGGGCACAGGATTTCACAACCAAACCGTTGTTAGGTTCCCAGGCCACTGGGTTCCAGAATCAAACCTCCGTAATGATCCCAGTCCACAAGGTTCCAGAATCAAACCTCAGACATTTTCCCAGGCCACAGGGTTCCACAATCAAATGCCAGTCATGTTCACAGGGCACATGGTTCCAGAATCAAACCTCAGTCATGTTCCCAGGCAACAGGGTTCCAGAATCAAACCTTAGTCATATTCCCAGGCCGCAGGCTTCCAGAAACAAACCTCAGTCATGTTCCCAGGCCACAAGGTTCCAGAATGAAACCTCAGTCATATTCCCAGGCCACAGGTTTACAGAATCAGGCGTCAGTCATTTTCCCAGGCCAGAGGGTTCCACAGTAAAACCTCTGTCATGTTCCCAGGCAACAGGGTTCCAAAATCAAACCTGATTCATGTTCCAACACCACAGGGTTCCAGAATCAAACCTCACTCATGTTCCCAGGCTACAGGATTCCAGAATCAAACCTCAGTCATGTTCCCAGGCCACAGGGTTCCAGAATCAAACCTCACTCATGTTCTCAGGCAACAGGGTTCCAGAATCAAACCTCAGACATGTTCCCAGGCCACAGGGTTCCAGAAACAAACCTCAGTCATTTTCCCAGGCCACAGGGTTCCAAAATCAAGCCTCAGTCATTTTCCCAGGCCAGAGGATTCCACAATGAAACCTCAGTCATGTTCCCATGCCAGAGGGTTCCACAGTAAAACCTCAGTCATGTTCCCAGGTAACAGGGTTCCAAAATCAAACCTCAGTCATGTTCCAACACCACAGAGTTCCAGAATCAAACCTCACTCATGTTCCCAGGCCACAGGGTTCCAGAGTCAAATCTCAGACATGTACCCAGGCCACAGGGTTCCAGAATCAATCATCAGTCATTTTCCCAGGCCACAGGGTTCCAGAATCAAGCCTCCGTCATTTGGCCAGGCCAGAGGATTCCACAATCAAACCTCAGTCATGTTCCCATGCCAGAGGGTTCCACAATCAAACCGATCTCATGTTTCCAGGCCACAGGGTTCGAGAATCAAATCGATGTCATGTTCCCAGGTCACAGGGTTCCACAAACAAACCGATGTCATATTCCCAGGCCACAGGGTTCCAAAATCAAGCCTCAGTCATTTTCCCAGGTCAGAGGATTACACAACCAAACCGATGTCATATTCCCAGGCCACAGGGTTCCAGAACCAAGCCTCAGGCATTTTCCCAGGCCAGAGGGTTCCACAGTAAAACCTCAGTCATGTTCCCAGGCAACAGGGTTCCAAAATCAAACCTGATTCATGTTCCAACACCACAGGGTTCCAGAATCAAACCTCAGTAATGTTCCCAGGCCACAGGGTTCCAGAATCAAACCTCAGTCATATTGCCAGTCCACAGGGTTCCAGAATCAAACCTCAGTCATGTTCCCAGGCCACAGGGTTCCAGAATCAAACCGCAGTCATGTTCCCAGGCAACAGGGTTCCAGAATCAAATCTCAGACATGTACCCAGGCCACAGGGTTCCAGAATCAATCATCAGTCATTTTCCCAGGCCACAGGGTTCCAGAATCAAGCCTCCGTCATTTGGCCAGGCCAGAGGATTCCACAATCAAACCTCAGTCATGTTCCCATGCCAGAGGGTTCCACAATCAAACCGATCTCATGTTTCCAGGCCACAGGGTTCGAGAATCAAATCGATGTCATGTTCCCAGGTCACAGGGTTCCACAAACAAACCGATGTCATATTCCCAGGCCACAGGGTTCCAAAATCAAGCCTCAGTCATTTTCCCAGGTCAGAGGGTTACACAACCAAACCGATGTCATATTCCCAGGCCACAGGGTTCCAGAACCAAGCCTCAGGCATTTTCCCAGGCCAGAGGGTTCCACAGTAAAACCTCAGTCATGTTCCAAGGTAACAGGGTTCCAAAATCAAACCTGATTCATGTTCCAACACCACAGGGTTCCAGAATCAAACCTCAGTCATGTTCCCAGGCCACAGGGTTCCAGAATCAAACCTCACTCATGTTCCCAGGCAACAGGCTTACAGAATCAAACCTCAGTCATGTTCCCAGGCCACAGGGTTCCAGAATCAAACCTCAGTCATGTTCCAAGGCCACAGGGTTCCAGAATCAAACCTCAGTCATGTTCCCAGGCCACAGGGTTCCAGAATGAAACCTCACTCATGTTCCCACGCCACAGGCTTCCAGAATCAAACCTCAGTAATGTTCCCAGGCCACAGGGTTCCAGAATCAAACCTCAGTCATATTGCCAGTCCACAGGGTTCCAGAATCAAACCTCAGTCATGTTCCCAGGCCACAGGGTTCCAGAATCAAACCGCAGTCATGTTCCCCAGCAACAGGGTTCCAGAATCAAATCTCAGACATGTACCCAGGCCACAGGGTTCCAGAATCAATCATCAGTCATTTTCCCAGGCCACAGGGTTCCAGAATCAAGCCTCCGTCATTTGGCCAGGCCAGAGGATTCCACAATCAAACCTAAGTCATGTTCCCATGCCAGAGGGTTCCACAATCAAACCGATCTTATGTTTCCAGGCCACAGGGTTCGAGAATCAAACCGCAGTCATGTTTCCAGGCAACAGGGTTCCAGAATCAAATCTCAGACATGTACCCAGGCCACAGGGTTCCAGAATCAATCATCAGTCATTTTCCCAGGCCACAGGGTTCCAGAATCAAGCCTCCGTCATTGGGCCAGGCCAGAGGATTCCACAATCAAACCTCAGTCATGTTCCCATGCCAGAGGGTTCCACAATCAAACCGATCTCATGTTTCCAGGCCACAGGGTTCGAGAATCAAATCGATGTCATGTTCCCAGGTCACAGGGTTCCACAAACAAACCGATGTCATATTCCCAGGCCACAGGGTTCCAAAATCAAGCCTCAGTCATTTTCCCAGGTCAGAGGGTTACACAACCAAACCGATGTCATATTCCCAGGCCACAGGGTTCCAGAACCAAGCCTCAGGCATTTTCCCAGGCCAGAGGGTTCCACAGTAAAACCTCAGTCATGTTCCCAGGCAACAGGGTTCCAAAATCAAACCTGATTCATGTTCCAACACCACAGGGTTCCAGAATCAAACCTCAGTAATGTTCCCAGGCCACAGGGTTCCAGAATCAAACCTCAGTCATATTGCCAGTCCACAGGGTTCCAGAATCAAACCTCAGTCATGTTCCCAGGCCACAGGGTTCCAGAATCAAACCGCAGTCATGTTCCCAGGCAACAGGGTTCCAGAATCAAATCTCAGACATGTACCCAGGCCACAGCGTTCCAGAATCAATCATCAGTCATTTTCCCAGGCCACAGGGTTCCAGAATCAAGCCTCCGTCATTTGGCCAGGCCAGAGGATTCCACAATCAAACCTCAGTCATGTTCCCATGCCAGAGGGTTCCACAATCAAACCGATCTCATGTTTCCAGGCCACAGGGTTCGAGAATCAAATCGATGTCATGTTCCCAGGTCACAGGGTTCCACAAACAAACCGATGTCATATTCCCAGGCCACAGGGTTCCAAAATCAAGCCTCAGTCATTTTCCCAGGTCAGAGGGTTACACAACCAAACCGATGTCATATTCCCAGGCCACAGGGTTCCAGAACCAAGCCTCAGGCATTTTCCCAGGCCAGAGGGTTCCACAGTAAAACCTAAGTCATGTTCCCAGGCAACAGGGTTCCAAAATCAAACCTGATTCATGTTCCAACACCACAGGGTTCCAGAATCAAACCTCACTCATGTTCCCAGGCTACAGGGTTCCAGAATCAAACCTCAGTCATGTTCCCAGGCCACAGGGTTCCAGAATCAAACCTCACTCATGTTCCCAGGCAACAGGCTTACAGAATCAAACCTCAGTCATGTTCCCAGGCCACAGGGTTCCAGAATCAAACCTCAGTCATGTTCCCAGGCCACAGGGTTCCAGAATCAAACCTCAGTCATGTTCCCAGGCCACAGGGTTCCAGAATCAAACCTCCGTCATGTTTCCAGGATAGAGCGTTCCACAATCAAACCTCAGTCATGATCCCAGGCCACACGGTTCCACAATCAAACCTCAGTCATGTTCCCAGGAGACAAGATTCCAGAATCAAATGTCAGTCATGTTCCCAGGTCACAGGGTTCCACAATCAAACCTCAGTCATATTCCCAGGACACACGGTTCCACAATCAAACCTCAGTCATGTTCCCAGGCCACAGGGTTCCACAATCAAACCTCACTCATGTTCCCAGGCCACAGCATTCTACAATTAAGCCTCAGACAGGTTCCCAGGCCAGAGGTTTCCACCATCAAACCTCAGTCATGTTCCCAGGCCAGAGGGTTCCACAATCAAACCTCAGTCATGTTCCCAGGGCACAGGATTTCACAACCAAACCGTTGTTATGTTCCCAGGCCACAGGGTTCCAGAATCAAACCTCCGTAATGATCCCAGTCCACAAGGTTCCAGAATCAAACCTCAGACATTTTCCCAGGCCACATGGTTCCACAATCAAATGCCAGTCATGTTCACAGGGCACATGGTTCCAGAATCAAACCTCAGTCATGTTCCCAGGCAACAGGGTTCCAGAATCAAACCTCATTAATGTTCCCAGGCCACAGGGTTCCAGAATCAAACCTCAGTCATGTTCCCAGGTAACAGGGTTCCAGAATCAAACCTCAGTCATTTTCCCAGGTAACAGGGTTCCAGAATCAAACCGCAGTCATGTTCCCAGGCAACAGGGTTCCAGAATCAAATCTCAGACATGTACCCAGGCCACAGGGTTCCAGAATCAAACATCAGTCATTTTCCCAGGCCACAGGGTTCCACAATCAAACCTCAGTCACGTTCCCAGGGCACAGGATTCCACAACCAAACCGTTGTTATGTTCCCAGGCCACAGGGTTCCAAAATCAATCCTCCGTAATGATCCCAGGCCACAAGGTTCCAGAATCAAACCTCAGACATGTTCCCAGGCCACAGGGTTCCACAATAAAATGTCAGTCATGTTCGCAGGACACATGGTTCCAGAATCAAAGCTCAGTCATGTTCCCAGGCAACAGGGTTCCAGAATCAAACCTTAGTCATGTTCCCAGGCCGCAGGCTTCCAGAATCAAACCTCAGTCATGTTCCCAGGCCACAAGGTTCCAGAATCAAACCTCAGTCATATTCCCAGGCCACAGGTTTACAGAATCAGGCGTCAGTCATTTTCCCAGGCCAGAGGGTTCCACAGTAAAACCTCAGTCATGTTCCCCGGCAACAGGGTTCCAAAATCAAACCTGAGTCATGTTCCAACACCACAGGGTTCCAGAATCAAACCTCACTCATGTTCCCAGGCCACAGGGTTCCAGAATCAAACCTCAGTCATGTAGCGAGGCCACAGGGTTCCAGAATCAAACCTCAGTCATGTTCCCAGGCCACAGCGTTCCAGAATCAAACCTCAGTCATGTTCCCCGGCAACAGGGTTCCAAAATCAAACCTGAGTCATGTTCCAACACCACAGGGTTCCAGAATCAAACCTCACTCATGTTCCCAGGCCACAGGGTTCCAGAATCAAACCTCAGTCATGTAGCGAGGCCACAGGGTTCCAGAATCAAACCTCAGTCATGTTCCCAGGCAACAGGGTTCCAGAATCAAATCTCAGATATGTTCCCAGACCACAGAGTTCCAGAATCAAACCTCAGTCATTTTCCCAGGCCACAGGGTTCCAGAATCTAGCCTCCGTCATTTTGCCAGGCCAGAGGATTCCACAATCAAACCTCAGTCATGTTCCCATGCCAGAGGGTTCCACAATCAAACCGATGTCATGTCCCCAGGCCACAGGGTTCGAGAATCAAATCGATGTCATTTTCCCAGGTCAGAGGGTTACACAACCAAACCGATGTCATATTCCCAGGCCACAGGGTTCCAGAACCGAGCCTCAGTCATTTTCCCAGGCCAGAGGGTTCCACAGTAAAACCTCAGTCATGTTCCCAGGCAACAGAATTCCACAATCAAACCACAGTCATGATCGCAGGACACAGGGCAACACAATCAAACCTCAGTCATGTTCCGAGGCCACAGGCTTCCAGAATCAAACCTCAGTAATGTTCCCAGGCCACAGGGTTACAGAATCAAACCTCAGTCATGTTCCCAGGTAACAGGGCTCCAGAATCAAAACGCAGTCATGTTCCCAGGTAACAGGGTTTCAGAATCAAACCTCAGTCATGTTCCCAGGTAACAGGGTTCCAGAATCAAACCTCAGTCATATTTCCAGGTAACAGGGTTCCAGAATCAAAACTCAGTAATGTTTCTAGGCCACAGGGTTCCAGAATCAAACCTCAGTCATGTTCACAGGCAACAGGGTTCCAGAATCAAACCTCAGACATGTTCCCAGGCCACAGGGTTCCAGAATTAAACCTCACTCATTTCCCCAGGCCACAGGGTTCCAGAATCAAGCCTCAGTCATTTTCCCAGGCCAGACGGTTCCACAGTAAAACCTCAGTCATGTTACCAGGCAAAAGGGTTCCAAAATCAAACCTGAGTCATGTTCCAACACCACAGGGTTGCAGAATCAAACCTCACTCATGTTCACTGGCCACAGGGTTCCAGAATCAAACCGCAGTCATGTTCCCAGGCAACAGGGTTCCAGAATCAAATCTCAGACATGTACCCAGGCCACAGGGTTCCAGAATCAATCATCAGTCATTTTCCCAGGCCACAGGGTTCTAGAATCAAGCCTCCGTCATTTGGCCAGGCCAGAGGATTCCACAATCAAACCTCAGTCATGTTCCCATGCCAGAGGGTTCCACAATCAAACCGATCTCATGTTTCCAGGCCACAGGGTTCGAGAATCAAATCGATGTCATGTTCCCAGGTCACAGGGTTCCACAAACAAACCGATGTCATATTCCCAGGCCACAGGGTTCCAAAATCAAGCCTCAGTCATTTTCCCAGGTCAGAGGGTTACACAACCAAACCGATGTCATATTCCCAGGCCACAGGGTTCCAGAACCAAGCCTCAGGCATTTTCCCAGGCCAGAGGGTTCCACAGTAAAACCTCAGTCATGTTCCAAGGTAACAGGGTTCCAAAATCAAACCTGATTCATGTTCCAACACCACAGGGTTCCAGAATCAAACCTCAGTCATGTTCCCAGGCCACAGGGTTCCAGAATCAAACCTCACTCATGTTCCCAGGCAACAGGCTTACAGAATCAAACCTCAGTCATGTTCCCAGGCCACAGGGTTCCAGAATCAAACCTCAGTCATGTTCCAAGGCCACAGGGTTCCAGAATCAAACCTCAGTCATGTTCCCAGGCCACAGGGTTCCAGAATGAAACCTCACTCATGTTCCCACGCCACAGGCTTCCAGAATCAAACCTCAGTAATGTTCCCAGGCCACAGGGTTCCAGAATCAATCATCAGTCATTTTCCCAGGCCACAGGGTTCCAGAATCAAGCCTCCGTCATTTGGCCAGGCCAGAGGATTCCACAATCAAACCTAAGTCATGTTCCCATGCCAGAGGGTTCCACAATCAAACCGATCTTATGTTTCCAGGCCACAGGGTTCGAGAATCAAACCGCAGTCATGTTTCCAGGCAACAGGGTTCCAGAATCAAATCTCAGACATGTACCCAGGCCACAGGGTTCCAGAATCAATCATCAGTCATTTTCCCAGGCCACAGGGTTCCAGAATCAAGCCTCCGTCATTGGGCCAGGCCAGAGGATTCCACAATCAAACCTCAGTCATGTTCCCATGCCAGAGGGTTCCACAATCAAACCGATCTCATGTTTCCAGGCCACAGGGTTCGAGAATCAAATCGATGTCATGTTCCCAGGTCACAGGGTTCCACAAACAAACCGATGTCATATTCCCAGGCCACAGGGTTCCAAAATCAAGCCTCAGTCATTTTCCCAGGTCAGAGGGTTACACAACCAAACCGATGTCATATTCCCAGGCCACAGGGTTCCAGAACCAAGCCTCAGGCATTTTCCCAGGCCAGAGGGTTCCACAGTAAAACCTCAGTCATGTTCCCAGGCAACAGGGTTCCAAAATCAAACCTGATTCATGTTCCAACACCACAGGGTTCCAGAATCAAACCTCAGTAATGTTCCCAGGCCACAGGGTTCCAGAATCAAACCTCAGTCATATTGCCAGTCCACAGGGTTCCAGAATCAAACCTCAGTCATGTTCCCAGGCCACAGGGTTCCAGAATCAAACCGCAGTCATGTTCCCAGGCAACAGGGTTCCAGAATCAAATCTCAGACATGTACCCAGGCCACAGCGTTCCAGAATCAATCATCAGTCATTTTCCCAGGCCACAGGGTTCCAGAATCAAGCCTCCGTCATTTGGCCAGGCCAGAGGATTCCACAATCAAACCTCAGTCATGTTCCCATGCCAGAGGGTTCCACAATCAAACCGATCTCATGTTTCCAGGCCACAGGGTTCGAGAATCAAATCGATGTCATGTTCCCAGGTCACAGGGTTCCACAAACAAACCGATGTCATATTCCCAGGCCACAGGGTTCCAAAATCAAGCCTCAGTCATTTTCCCAGGTCAGAGGGTTACACAACCAAACCGATGTCATATTCCCAGGCCACAGGGTTCCAGAACCAAGCCTCAGGCATTTTCCCAGGCCAGAGGGTTCCACAGTAAAACCTAAGTCATGTTCCCAGGCAACAGGGTTCCAAAATCAAACCTGATTCATGTTCCAACACCACAGGGTTCCAGAATCAAACCTCACTCATGTTCCCAGGCTACAGGGTTCCAGAATCAAACCTCAGTCATGTTCCCAGGCCACAGGGTTCCAGAATCAAACCTCACTCATGTTCCCAGGCAACAGGCTTACAGAATCAAACCTCAGTCATGTTCCCAGGCCACAGGGTTCCAGAATCAAACCTCAGTCATGTTCCCAGGCCACAGGGTTCCAGAATCAAACCTCAGTCATGTTCCCAGGCCACAGGGTTCCAGAATCAAACCTCCGTCATGTTTCCAGGATAGAGCGTTCCACAATCAAACCTCAGTCATGATCCCAGGCCACACGGTTCCACAATCAAACCTCAGTCATGTTCCCAGGAGACAAGATTCCAGAATCAAATGTCAGTCATGTTCCCAGGTCACAGGGTTCCACAATCAAACCTCAGTCATATTCCCAGGCCACACGGTTCCACAATCAAACCTCAGTCATGTTCCCAGGCCACAGGGTTCCACAATCAAACCTCACTCATGTTCCCAGGCCACAGCATTCTACAATTAAGCCTCAGACAGGTTCCCAGGCCAGAGGTTTCCACCATCAAACCTCAGTCATGTTCCCAGGCCAGAGGGTTCCACAATCAAACCTCAGTCATGTTCCCAGGGCACAGGATTTCACAACCAAACCGTTGTTATGTTCCCAGGCCACAGGGTTCCAGAATCAAACCTCCGTAATGATCCCAGTCCACAAGGTTCCAGAATCAAACCTCAGACATTTTCCCAGGCCACATGGTTCCACAATCAAATGCCAGTCATGTTCACAGGGCACATGGTTCCAGAATCAAACCTCAGTCATGTTCCCAGGCAACAGGGTTCCAGAATCAAACCTCATTAATGTTCCCAGGCCACAGGGTTCCAGAATCAAACCTCAGTCATGTTCCCAGGTAACAGGGTTCCAGAATCAAACCTCAGTCATTTTCCCAGGTAACAGGGTTCCAGAATCAAACCGCAGTCATGTTCCCAGGCAACAGGGTTCCAGAATCAAATCTCAGACATGTACCCAGGCCACAGGGTTCCAGAATCAAACATCAGTCATTTTCCCAGGCCACAGGGTTCCACAATCAAACCTCAGTCACGTTCCCAGGGCACAGGATTCCACAACCAAACCGTTGTTATGTTCCCAGGCCACAGGGTTCCAAAATCAATCCTCCGTAATGATCCCAGGCCACAAGGTTCCAGAAACAAACCTCAGACATGTTCCCAGGCCACAGGGTTCCACAATAAAATGTCAGTCATGTTCGCAGGGCACATGGTTCCAGAATCAAAGCTCAGTCATGTTCCCAGGCAACAGGGTTCCAGAATCAAACCTTAGTCATGTTCCCAGGCCGCAGGCTTCCAGAATCAAACCTCAGTCATGTTCCCAGGCCACAAGGTTCCAGAATCAAACCTCAGTCATATTCCCAGGCCACAGGTTTACAGAATCAGGCGTCAGTCATTTTCCCAGGCCAGAGGGTTCCACAGTAAAACCTCAGTCATGTTCCCCGGCAACAGGGTTCCAAAATCAAACCTGAGTCATGTTCCAACACCACAGGGTTCCAGAATCAAACCTCACTCATGTTCCCAGGCCACAGGGTTCCAGAATCAAACCTCAGTCATGTAGCGAGGCCACAGGGTTCCAGAATCAAACCTCAGTCATGTTCCCAGGCCACAGCGTTCCAGAATCAAACCTCAGTCATGTTCCCAGGCAACAGGGTTCCAGAATCAAATCTCAGATATATTCCCAGACCACAGAGTTCCAGAATCAAACCTCAGTCATTTTCCCAGGCCACAGGGTTCCAGAATCTAGCCTCCGTCATTTTGCCAGGCCAGAGGATTCCACAATCAAACCTCAGTCATGTTCCCATGCCAGAGGGTTCCACAATCAAACCGATGTCATGTCCCCAGGCCACAGGGTTCGAGAATCAAATCGATGTCATTTTCCCAGGTCAGAGGGTTACACAACCAAACCGATGTCATATTCCCAGGCCACAGGGTTCCAGAACCGAGCCTCAGTCATTTTCCCAGGCCAGAGGGTTCCACAGTAAAACCTCAGTCATGTTCCCAGGCAACAGAATTCCACAATCAAACCACAGTCATGATCGCAGGACACAGGGCAACACAATCAAACCTCAGTCATGTTCCGAGGCCACAGGCTTCCAGAATCAAACCTCAGTAATGTTCCCAGGCCACAGGGTTCCAGAATCAAACCTCAGTCATGTTCCCAGGTAACAGGGTTCCAGAATCAAAACGCAGTCATGTTCCCAGGTAACAGGGTTTCAGAATCAAACCTCAGTCATGTTCCCAGGTAACAGGGTTCCAGAATCAAACCTCAGTCATATTCCCAGGTAACAGGGTTCCAGAATCAAAACTCAGTAATGTTTCTAGGCCACAGGGTTCCAGAATCAAACCTCAGTCATGTTCACAGGCAACAGGGTTCCAGAATCAAACCTCAGACATGTTCCCAGGCCACAGGGTTCCAGAATCACGCCTCAGTCATTTTCCCAGGCCAGATGGTTCCACAGTAAAACCTCAGGCATGTTACCAGGCAAAAGGGTTCCAAAATCAAACCTGAGTCATGTTCCAACACCACAGGGTTGCAGAATCAAACCTCACTCATGTTCACAGGCCACAGGGTTCCAGAATCAAACCTCAGCCATGTTCCCAGGCAACAGGGTTCCAGAATCAAACCTCAGACATGTTCCCAGGCCACAGGGTTCCAGAATCAAACCTCAGTCATTTCCCGAGGCCACAGGGTTCCACAATCAAACCTCAGTCATGTTCCCATGCCACAGAGTTCCACAGTAAAACCTCAGTCATGTTCCTAGGTAACACGGTTCCAAAATCAAACCTGAGTCATATTCCAACACCACAGGGTTCCAGAATCAAACCTCACTCATGTTCCCATGCCACAGGGTTCCAGAATCAAACCTCGGTCATGTTCCCAGGCCACAGGATTCCAGAATTAAACCTCAGTCATGTTCCCAGGAGACAATATTCCAGAATCAAATCTCAGTCATGTTCCGAGGTCACATGGTTCCACAATCAAACCTCAGTCATGTTCCCAGGCCACAGGGTTCCACAATCAAACCTCAGTCATGTTCCCAGGCCACAGGGTTCCACAATCAAACCTCACTCATGTTCCCAGGCCACAGCGTTCTACAATTAAGCCTCAGTCATGTTCCCAGGCCAGAGGTTTCCACCATCAAACCTCAGTCATGTTCCCAGGCCAGAGGGTTCCACAATCAAACCTCAGTCACATTCCTAGGGCACAGGATTCCACAACCAAACCGTTGTTATGTTCCCAGGCCACAGGGTTCCAAAATCAATCCTCCGTAATGATCCCAGGCCACAAGGTTCCAGAATCAAACCTCAGACATGTTCCCAGGCCACAGGGTTCCACAATCAAATGTCAGTCATGTTCGCAGGGCACATGGTTCCAGAATCAAAGCTCAGTCATGTTCCCAGGCAACAGGGTTCCAGAATCAAACCTTAGTCATGTTCCCAGGCCGCAGGCTTCCAGAATCAAACCTCAGTCATGTTCCCAGGCCACAAGGTTCCAGAATCAAACCTCAGTCATATTCCCAGGCCACAGGTTTACAGAATCAGGCGTCAGTCATTTTCCCAGGCCAGAGGGTTCCACAGTAAAACCTCAGTCATGTTCCCCGGCAACAGGGTTCCAAAATCAAACCTGAGTCATGTTCCAACACCACAGGGTTCCAGAATCAAACCTCACTCATGTTCCCAGGCCACAGGGTTCCAGAATCAAACCTCAGTCATGTAGCGAGGCCACAGGGTTCCAGAATCAAACCTCAGTCATGTTCCCAGGCCACGGCGTTCCAGAATCAAACCTCAGTCATGTTCCCAGGCAACAGGGTTCCAGAATCAAATCTCAGATATGTTCCCAGGTCACAGGGTTCCACAACCAAACCGATGTCATATTCCCAGGCCACAGGGTTTCAAAATCAAGCCTCAGTCATTTTCCCAGGTCAGAGGGTTACACAACCAAACCGATGTCATATTCCCAGGCCACAGGGTTCCAGAACCAAGCCTCAGTCATTTTCCCAGGCCAGAGGGTTCCACAGTAAAACCTCAGTCATGTTCCCAGGCAACAGGGTTCCACAATCAAACCGCAGTCATGATCGCAGGACACAGGGCAACACAATCAAACCTCAGTCATGTTCCGAGGCCACAGGCTTCCAGAATCAAACCTCAGTAATGTTCCCAGGCCACAGGGTTCCAGAATCAAACCTCAGTCATGTTCCCAGGCAACAGGGTTCCAGAATCAAACCTCAGACATCTTCCCACGCCACAAGGTTCCAGAATTAAACTTCAGTCATATTCCCAGGCCAAAGGGTTCCAGAATCAAACCTCCGTCAGGTTTCCAGGAAAGAGCGTTCCACAAGCAAAGCTCAGTCATGATCCCAGGACACAGGGTTACACAATCAATCCTCAGACATAATCCCAGGCCACAGTGTTACACAATCAAATTGATGTCATGTTCCCAGGCCACAGGGTTCCACAATCAAACCTCAGTCATGTTCCCATGCCAGAGGGTTCCACAATCAAACCGATGTCATGTTCCCAGGCCACAGGGTTCGAAAATCGAATCGATGTCATGTTCCCAGGGCACAGGGTTCCACAACCAAACCGATGTCATATTCCCAGGCCACAGGGTTCCAGAATCAAGCCTCAGTCATTTTCCCAGGTGAGAGGGTTCCACAACCAAACCGATGTCAAATTCCCAGGACACAGGGTTCCAGAATCAAGCCTCAGTCATTTTCCCAGGACAGAGGGTTCCACAGTAAAACCTCAGTCAGGTTCCCAGGCAACAAGTTTCCAGAATCAAACCTCAGTCATGTTCCCAGGCCACAGGATTCCAGAATTAAACCTCAGTCATGTTCCCAGGACACAGGGTTCCACAATCAAACCTCAGTCATGATCCCAGGCCACACGGTTCCACAGTCAAACCTCAGTCATGTTCCCAGGAGACAAGATTCCAGAATCAAATATCAGTCATGTTCCCTGGTCACAGGGTTCCACAATCAAACCTCAGTCATGTTCCCAGGCCACAGGGTTCCACAATCAAACCTCACTCATGTTCCCAGGCCACAGGATTCTACAATTAAGCCTCAGTCATGTTCCCAGGCCAGAGGTTTCCACCATCAAACCTCAGTCATGTTCCCAGGCCAGAGGGTTCCACAATCAAACCTCAGTCATGTCCCCAAGGCACAGGATTTCACAACCAAACCGTTGTTACGTTCCCAGGCCACAGGGTTCCAGAATCAAATCTCCGTAATGATCCCAGGCCACAAGGTTCCAGAATCAAACCTCAGTTATGTTCCCACACCACAGGGTTCCAGAATGAAACCTCACTCATGTTCCCAGGCCACAGGCTTCCAGAATCAAACCTTAGTCATGTTCCCAGGACACAGGGTTCCACAATCAAACCTCAGTCATGTTCCCAGGGCACAGGGTTCCACAATCAAACCGCAGTCATGATCGCAGGACTCAGGGCAACACAATCAAACCTCAGTCATGTTCCGAGGCCACAGGTTTACAGAATCGAACCTCAGTAATGTTCCCAGGCCACAGGGTTCCAGAATCAAACCTCAGACATCTTCCCACGCCACAAGGTTCCAGAATTAAACTTCAGTCATATTCCCAGGCCACAGGGTTCCAGAATCAAACCTCCGTCATTTTTCCAGGATAGAGCGTTCCACAATCAAACCTCTGTCATGATCCCAGGCCACAGGGCTCGAGAATCAAATCGATGTCATGTTCCCAGGGCACAGGGTTCCACAACCAAACCGATGTCATATTCCCAGGCCACAGGGTTCCAGAATCAAGCCTCAGTCATTTACCCAGGTCAGAGGGTTCCACAGTAAAACCTCAGTCAGGTTCCCAGGCAACAAGGTTCCAGAATCAAACCTCAGTCATGTTCCCAGGCCACAGGATTCCAGAATTAAACCTCAGTCATGTTCCCAGGAGACAAGATTCCAGAATCAAATCTCAGTCATGTTCCCAGGTCACAGGGTTCCACCATCAAACCTCAGTCATGTTCCCAGGCCAGAGGGTTCCACAATCAAACCTCAGTCACATTCCCAGGACACAGGATTCCACAACCAAACCGTTGTTATGTTCTCAGGCTACAGGGTTCCAAAATCAATCCTCCGTAATGATCCCAGGCCACAAGGTTCCAGAATCAAACCTCAGACATGTTCCCAGGCCACAGGGTTCCACAATCAAATGTCAGTCATGTTCGCGGGCACATGGTTCCAGAATCAAACCTCAGTCATGTTCCCAGGCAACAGGGTTCCAGAGTCAAACCTTAGTCATGTTCCCAGGCCGCAGGCTTCCAGAATCAAACCTCAGTCATGTTCCCAGGCCACAAGGTTCCAGAATCAAACCTCAGTCATATTCCCAGGCCACAGGTTTACAGAATCAGGCGTCAGTCATTTTCCCAGGCCAGAGGGTTCCACAGTAAAACCTCAGTCATATTCCCAGGCAACAGGGTTCCAAAATCAAACCTGAGTCATGTTCCAACACCACAGGGTTCCAGAATCAAACCTCAGTCAGGTAGCCAGGCCACAGGGTTCCAGAAACAAACCTCAATCATGTTCCCAGGCCACAGCGTTCCAGAATCAAACCTCAGTCATGTTCCCAGGCAACAGGGTTCCAGAATCAAATCTCAGATATGTTCCCAGGCCACAGGGTTCCAGAATCAAACCTCAGTCATTTTCCCAGGCCACAGGGTTCCAGAATCTAGCCTCCGTCATTTTGCCAGGCCAGAGGATTCCACAATCAAACCTCAGTCATGTTCCCATGCCAGAGGGTTCCACAATCAAGCCGATGTCATGTTTCCAGGCCACAGGGTTCGAGAATCAAATCGATGTCATTTTCCCAGGTCAGAGGGTTACACAACCAAACCGATGTCATATTCCCAGGCCACAGGGTTCCAGAACCGAGCCTCAGTCATTTTCCCAGGCCAGAGGATTCCACAGTAAAACCTCAGTCATGTTCCCAGGCAACAGGATTCCACAATCAAACCACAGTCATGATCGCAGGACACAGGGCAACACAATCAAACCTCAGTCATGTTCCGAGGCCACAGGCTTCCAGAATCAAACCTCAGTAATGTTCCCAGGCCACAGGGTTCCAGAATCAAACCTCAGTCATGTTCCCAGGTAACAGGGTTCCAGAATCAAACCTCAGTCATGTTCCCAGGTAACAGGGTTCCAGAATCAAACCTCAGTCATGTTCCCAGGTAACAGGGGTCCAGAATCAAACCTCAGTCATATTCCCAGGTAACAGGGTTCCAGAATCAAAACTCAGTAATGTTTCTAGGCCACAGGGTTCCAGAATCAAACCTCAGTCATGTTCCAAGGTCAGAGGGTTCCACAACCAAACCGATGTCACATTCCCAGGCCACAGGGTTCCAGAATCAAGCCTCAGTCATTTTCCCAGGCCAGAGGGTTCCACAGAAAAACCTCAGCCAGGTTCCCAGGCAACAAGGTTCCAGAATCAAACCTCAGTCATGTTCCCAGGCCACAGGATTCCAGAATTAAACCTCAGTCATGTTCCCAGGAGACAAGATTCCAGAATCAAATCTCAGTCATGTTCCCAGGTCACAGGGTTCCACAATCAAACCTCAGTCATGTTCCCAGGCAACAGGGTTCCAGAATCAAACCTTAGTCATGTTCCCAGGCCGCAGGCTTCCAGAATCAAACCTCAGTCATGTTCCCAGGCCACAAGGTTACAGAATCAAACCTCAGTCATATTCCCAGGCCACAGGTTTACAGAATCAGGCGTCAGTCATTTTCCCAGGCCAGAGGGTTCCACAGTAAAACCTCACTCATGTTTCCCGGCAACAGGGTTCCAAAATCAAACCTGAGTCATGTTCCAACACCACAGGGTTCCAGAATCAAACCTCACTCATGTTCCCAGGTAACAGGGTTCCAGAATCAAACCTCAGTCATGTTCCCAGGCCACAGGGTTCCAGAATCAAACCTCAGTCATGTTCCCAGGCCACAGGTTTCCAGAATCAAACCTCCGTCATGTTTCTAGGATAGAGCGTTCCACAATCAAACCTCAGTCATGATCCCAGGAGACAAGATTCCAGAATCAAATGTCAGTCATGTTCCCAGGTCACAGGGTTCCACAATCAAACCTCAGTCATGTTCCCAGGCCACACGGTTCCACAATCAAACCTCAGTCATGTTCCCAGGAGACAAGATTCCAGAATCAAATGTCAGTCATGTTCCCAGGTTACAGGGTTCCACAATCAAACCTCAGTCATGTTCCCAGGCCACACGGTTCCACAATCAAACCTCAGTCATGTTCCCAGGCCACAGCGTTCCACAATCAAACCTCACTCATGTTCCCAGGCCACAGCATTCTACAATTAAGCCTCAGACAGGTTCCCAGGCCAGAGGTTTCCACCATCAAACCTCAGTCATGTTCCCAGGCCAGAGGGTTCCACAATCAAACCTCAGTCATGTTCCCAGGGCACAGGATTTCACAACCAAACCGTTGTTATGTTCCCAGGCCACTGGGTTCCAGAATCAAACCTCCGTAATGATCCCAGTCCACAAGGTTCCAGAATCAAACCTCAGACATTTTCCCAGGCCACAGGGTTCCACAATAAAATGCCAGTCATGTTCACAGGGCACATGGTTCCAGAATCAAACCTCAGTCATGTTCCCAGGCAACAGGGTTCCAGAATCAAACCTTAGTCATATTCCCAGGCCGCAGGCTTCCAGAAACAAACCTCAGTCATGTTCCCAGGCCACAAGGTTCCAGAATGAAACCTCAGTCATATTCCCAGGCCACAGGTTTACAGAATCAGGCGTCAGTCATTTTCCCAGGCCAGAGGGTTCCACAGTAAAACCTCTGTCATGTTCCCAGGCAACAGGGTTCCAAAATCAAACCTGATTCATGTTCCAACACCACAGGGTTCCAGAATCAAACCTCACTCATGTTCCCAGGCTACAGGATTCCAGAATCAAACCTCAGTCATGTTCCCAGGCCACAGGGTTCCAGAATCAAACCTCACTCATGTTCTCAGGCAACAGGGTTCCAGAATCAAACCTCAGACATGTTCCCAGGCCACAGGGTTCCAGAAACAAACCTCAGTCATTTTCCCAGGCCACAGGGTTCCAAAATCAAGCCTCAGTCATTTTCCCAGGCCAGAGGATTCCACAATGAAACCTCAGTCATGTTCCCATGCCAGAGGGTTCCACAGTAAAACCTCAGTCATGTTCCCAGGTAACAGGGTTCCAAAATCAAACCTCAGTCATGTTCCAACACCACAGAGTTCCAGAATCAAACCTCACTCATGTTCCCAGGCCACAGGGTTCCAGAGTCAAACCTCAGTCATGTTCTCAGGCCACAGGGTTCCAGAATGAAACCTCACTCATGTTCCCAGGCCGCAGGCTTCCAGAATCAAACCTCAGTAATGTTCCCAGGCCACAGGGTTCCAGAATCAAACCTCAGTCATATTGCCAGTCCACAGGATTCCAGAATCAAACCTCAGTCATGTTCCCAGGCCACAGGGTTCCAGAATCAAACCGCAGTCATGTTCCCAGGCAACAGGGTTCCAGAATCAAATCTCAGACATGTACCCAGGCCACAGGGTTCCAGAATCAAGCATCAGTCATTTTCCCAGGCCACAGGGTTCCAGAATCAAGCCTCCGTCATTTGGCCAGGCCAGAGGATTCCACAATCAAACCTCAGTCATGTTCCCATGCCAGAGGGTTCCACAATCAAACCGATCTCATGTTTCCAGGCCACAGGGTTCGAGAATCAAATCGATGTCATGTTCCCAGGTCACAGGGTTCCACAAACAAACCGATGTCATATTCCCAGGCCACAGGGTTCCAAAATCAAGCCTCAGTCATTTTCCCAGGTCAGAGGGTTACACAACCAAACCGATGTCATATTCCCAGGCCACAGGGTTCCAGAACCAAGCCTCAGGCATTTTCCCAGGCCAGAGGGTTCCACAGTAAAACCTCAGTCATGTTCCCAGGCAACAGGGTTCCAAAATCAAACCTGATTCATGTTCCAACACCACAGGGTTCCAGAATCAAACCTCAGTAATGTTCCCAGGCCACAGGGTTCCAGAATCAAACCTCAGTCATATTGCCAGTCCACAGGGTTCCAGAATCAAACCTCAGTCATGTTCCCAGGGCACAGGATTTCACAACCAAACCGTTGTTATGTTCCCAGGCCACAGGGTTCCAGAATCAAACCTCCGTAATGATCCCAGTCCACAAGGTTCCAGAATCAAACCTCAGACATTTTCCCAGGCCACATGGTTCCACAATCAAATGCCAGTCATGTTCACAGGGCACATGGTTCCAGAATCAAACCTCAGTCATGTTCCCAGGCAACAGGGTTCCAGAATCAAACCTCATTAATGTTCCCAGGCCACAGGGTTCCAGAATCAAACCTCAGTCATGTTCCCAGGTAACAGGGTTCCAGAATCAAACCTCAGTCATTTTCCCAGGTAACAGGGTTCCAGAATCAAACCGCAGTCATGTTCCCAGGCAACAGGGTTCCAGAATCAAATCTCAGACATGTACCCAGGCCACAGGGTTCCAGAATCAAACATCAGTCATTTTCCCAGGCCACAGGGTTCCACAATCAAACCTCAGTCACGTTCCCAGGGCACAGGATTCCACAACCAAACCGTTGTTATGTTCCCAGGCCACAGGGTTCCAAAATCAATCCTCCGTAATGATCCCAGGCCACAAGGTTCCAGAATCAAACCTCAGACATGTTCCCAGGCCACAGGGTTCCACAATAAAATGTCAGTCATGTTCGCAGGGCACATGGTTCCAGAATCAAAGCTCAGTCATGTTCCCAGGCAACAGGGTTCCAGAATCAAACCTTAGTCATGTTCCCAGGCCGCAGGCTTCCAGAATCAAACCTCAGTCATGTTCCCAGGCCACAAGGTTCCAGAATCAAACCTCAGTCATATTCCCAGGCCACAGGTTTACAGAATCAGGCGTCAGTCATTTTCCCAGGCCAGAGGGTTCCACAGTAAAACCTCAGTCATGTTCCCCGGCAACAGGGTTCCAAAATCAAACCTGAGTCATGTTCCAACACCACAGGGTTCCAGAATCAAACCTCACTCATGTTCCCAGGCCACAGGGTTCCAGAATCAAACCTCAGTCATGTAGCGAGGCCACAGGGTTCCAGAATCAAACCTCAGTCATGTTCCCAGGCCACAGCGTTCCAGAATCAAACCTCAGTCATGTTCCCCGGCAACAGGGTTCCAAAATCAAACCTGAGTCATGTTCCAACACCACAGGGTTCCAGAATCAAACCTCACTCATGTTCCCAGGCCACAGGGTTCCAGAATCAAACCTCAGTCATGTAGCGAGGCCACAGGGTTCCAGAATCAAACCTCAGTCATGTTCCCATGCCAGAGGGTTCCACAATCAAACCGATGTCATGTCCCCAGGCCACAGGGTTCGAGAATCAAATCGATGTCATTTTCCCAGGTCAGAGGGTTACACAACCAAACCGATGTCATATTCCCAGTCCACAGGGTTCCAGAACCGAGCCTCAGTCATTTTCCCAGGCCAGAGGGTTCCACAGTAAAACCTCAGTCATGTTCCCAGGCAACAGAATTCCACAATCAAACCACAGTCATGATCGCAGGACACAGGGCAACACAATCAAACCTCAGTCATGTTCCGAGGCCACAGGCTTCCAGAATCAAACCTCAGTCATGTTCCCAGGCCACAGGGTTCCAGAATCAAACCTCAGTCATGTTCCCAGGTAACAGGGTTCCAGAATCAAACCTCAGTCATGTTCCCAGGTAACAGGGTTCCAGAATCAAACCTCAGTCATGATCCCAGGGCTCAGGGTTCCACAATCAAACCTCACTCATGTTCCTAGGACACAGCATTCTACAATTAATCCTCAGTCAGGTTCCTAGGCCAGAGGTTTCCACCATCAAACCTCAGTCATGTTCCCAGGCCAGAGGGTTCCACAATCAAACCTCAGTCATGTTCCCAGGGCACAGGATTTCACAACCAAACCGTTGTTATGTTCCCAGGCCACAGGGTTCCAGAATCAAACCTCCGTAATGATCCCAGGCCACAAGGTTCCAGAATCAAACCTCAGACATGTTCCCAGGCTACAGGGTTCCACAATCAAATGTCAGTCATGTTCACAGGGCACATGGTTCCAGAATCAAACCTCGGTCATGTTCCCAGGCAACAGGGTTCCAGAATCAAACTTTAGTCATGTTCCCAGGCCGCAGGCTTCCAGAATCAAACCTCAGTCATGTTCCCAGGCCACAAGGTTCCAAAATCAAACCTCAGTCATATTCCCAGGCCACAGGTTTACAGAATCAGGCGTCAGTCATTTTCCCAGGCCAGAGGGTTCCACAGTAAAACCTCAGTCATATTCCCAGGCAACAGGGTTCCAAAATCAAACCTGAGTCATGTTCCAACACCACAGGGTTGCAGAATCAAACCTCACTCATGTTCAGAGGCCACAGGGTTCCAGAATCAAACCTCAGTCATGTTCCCAGGCAACAGGGTTCCAGAATCAAACCTCAGACATGTTCCCAGGCCACAGGGTTCCAGAATCAAACCTCAGTCATTTCCCCAGGCCACAGGGTTCCACAATCAAACCTCAGTCATGTTCCCATGCCAGAGAGTTCCACAGTAAAACCTCAGTCATGTTCCTAGGTAACAGGGTTCCAAAATCAAACCTGAGTCATATTCCAACACCACAGGGTTCCAGAATCAAACCTCACTCATGTTCCCAGGCCACAGGGTTCCAGAATCAAACCTCAGTCATATTCCCAGGCCACAGGGTTCCAGAATGAAACCTCACTCATGTTCCCACGCCACAGGCTTCCAGAATCAAACCTCAGTAATGTTCCCAGGCCACAGGGTTCCAGAATCAAACCTCAGTCATATTGCCAGGCCACAGGGTTCCAGAATTAAACCTCAGTCATGTTCCCAGGCCACAGGGTTCCAGAATCAAACCGCAGTCATGTTCCAAGGCAACAGGGTTCCAGAATCAAATCTCAGACATGTACCCAGGCCACAGGGTTCCAGAATCAAACCTCACTCATTTTCCCAGGCCACAGGGTTCCAGAATCAAACCTCCGTCATTTTGCCAGGCCAGAGGATTCCACAATCAAACCTCAGTCATGTTCCCATGCCAGAGGGTTCCACAATCAAACCGATGTCATGTTTCCAGGCCACAGGGTTCGAGAATCAAATCGATGTCATGTTCCCAGGGCACAGGGTTCCACAACCAAACCGATGTCATATTCCCAGGCCACAGGGTTCCAGAATCAAGCCTCAGTCATTTACCCAGGTCAGAGGGTTCCACAACCAAACCGATGTCACATTCCCAGGCCACAGGGTTCCAGAATCAAACCTCAGTCATTTTCCCAGGCCAGAGGGTTCCACAGTAAAACCTCAGTCAGGTTCCCAGGCAACAAGTTCCAGAATCAAACCTCGGTCATGTTCCCAGGCCACAGGATTCCAGAATTAAATCTCAGTCATGTTCCCAGGAGACAATATTCCAGAATCAAATCTCAGTCATGTTCCCAGGTCACATGGTTCCACAATCAAACCTCAGTCATGTTCCCAGGCCACAGGGTTCCACAATCAAACCTCACTCATGTTCCCAGGCCACAGGGTTCCACAATCAAACCTCACTCATGTTCCCAGGCCACAGCGTTCTACAATTAAGCCTCAGTCATGTTCCCAGGCCAGAGGTTTCCACCATCAAACCTCAGTCATGTTCCCAGGCCAGAGGGTTCCACAATCAAACCTCAGTCACATTCCTAGGGCACAGGATTCCACAACCAAACCGTTGTTATGTTCCCAGGCCACAGGGTTCCAAAATCAATCCTCCGTAATGATCCCAGGCCACAAGGTTCCAGAATCAAACCTCAGACATGTTCCCAGGCCACAGGTTTACAGAATCAGGCGTCAGTCATTTTCCCAGGCCAGAGGGTTCCACAGTAAAACCTCAGTCATGTTCCCCGGCAACAGGGTTCCAAAATCAAACCTGAGTCATGTTCCAACACCACAGGGTTCCAGAATCAAACCTCAGTCATGTAGCGAGGCCACAGGGTTCCAGAAACAAACCTCAGTCATGTTCCCAGGCCACAGCGTTCCAGAATCAAACCTCAGTCATGTTCCCAGGCAACAGGGTTCCAGAATCAAATCTCAGATATGTTCCCAGGCCACAGGGTTCCAGAATCAAACCTCAGTCATTTTCCCAGGCCACAGGGTTCCAGAATCTAGCCTCCGTCATTTTGCCAGGCCAGAGGATTCCACAATCAAACCTCAGTCATGTTCCCATGCCAGAGGGTTCCACAATCAAACCGATGTCATGTCCCCAGGCCACAGGGTTCGAGAATCAAATCGATGTCATTTTCCCAGGTCAGAGGGTTACACAACCAAACCGAAGTCATATTCCCAGGCCACAGGGTTCCAGAACCGAGCCTCAGTCATTTTCCCAGGCCAGAGGGTTCCACAGTAAAACCTCAGTCATGTTCCCAGGCAACAGGATTCCACAATCAAACCGCAGACATGATCGCAGGACACAGGGCAACACAATCAAACCTCAGTCATGTTCCGAGGCCACAGGCTTCCAGAATCAAACCTCAGTAATGTTCCCAGGCCACAGGGTTCCAGAATCAAACCTCAGTCATGTTCCCAGGTAACAGGGTTCCAGAATCAAACCTCAGTCATGTTCCCAGGTAACAGGGTTCCAGAATCAAACCTCAGTCATGTTCCCAGGTAACAGGGGTCCAGAATCAAACCTCAGTCATATTCCCAGGTAACAGGGTTCCAGAATCAAAACTCAGTAATGTTTCTAGGCCACAGGGTTCCAGAATCAAACCTCAGTCATGTTCCCAGGTCAGAGGGTTCCACAACCAAACCGATGTCACATTCCCAGGCCACAGGGTTCCAGAATCAAGCCTCAGTCATTTTCCCAGGCCAGAGGGTTCCACAGAAAAACCTCAGCCAGGTTCCCAGGCAACAAGGTTCCAGAATCAAACCTCAGTCATGTTCCCAGGCCACAGGATTCCAGAATTAAACCTCAGTCATGTTCCCAGGAGACAAGATTCCAGAATCAAATCTCAGTCATGTTCCCAGGTCACAGGGTTCCACAATCAAACCTCAGTCATGTTCCCAGGCCACAGCATTCTACAATTAAGCCTCAGTCTTGTTCCCAGGCCATAGGTTTCCACCATCAAACCTCAGTTATGTTCCCAGGTCAGAGGGTTCCACAATCAAACCTCAGTCATGTTCCCAGGCCACAGGGTTCCACAATCAAACCTCACTCATGTTCCCAGGCCACAGCATTCTACAATTAAGCCTCAGTCATGTTCCCAGGCCAGAGGGTTCCACAATCAAATCTCAGATATGTTCCCAGGCCACAGGGTTCCAGAATCAAACCTCAGTCATTTTCCCAGGCCACAGGGTTCCAGAATCTAGCCTCCGTCATTTTGCCAGGCCAGAGGATTCCACAATCAAACCTCAGTCATGTTTCCATGCCAGAGGGTTCCAAAATCAAACCGATGTCATGTCCCCAGCTCACAGGGTTCGAGAATCAAATCGATGTCATGTTCCCAGGCAACAGGGTTCCAGAATCAAATCTCAGACATGTACCCAGGCCACAGGGTTCCAGAATCAAACCTCAGTCATTTTCCCAGGCCACAGGGTTCCAGAATCTAGCCTCCGTCATTTTGCCAGGCCAGAGGATTCCACAATCAAACCTCAGTCATGTTTCCATGCCAGAGGGTTCCAAAATCAAACCGATGTCATGTCCCCAGCTCACAGGGTTCGAGAATCAAATCGATGTCATGTTCCCAGGTCACAGGGTTCCACAACCAAACCGATGTCATATTCCCAGGCCACAGGGTTCCAAAATCAAGCCTCAGTCATTTTCCCAGGTCAGAGATTTACACAACCAAACCGATGTCATATTCCCAGGCCACAGGCTTCCAGAACCAAGCCTCAGTCATTTTCCCAGGCCAGAGGGTTCCACAGTAAAACCTCAGTCATGTTCCCAGGCAACAGGATTCCACAATCAAACCGCAGTCATGATCGCAGGACACAGGGCAACAAAATCAAACCTCAGTCATGTTCCCAGGCCACAGGATTCCAGAATTAAACCTCAGTCATGTTCCCAGGACACAGGGTTCCACAATCAAACCTCAGTCATGTTCCCAGGCCACAGGGTTCCACAATCAAACCTCAGTCATGATCCCAGGCCACACGGTTCCACAGTCAAACCTCAGTCATGTTCCCAGGAGACAAGATTCCAGAATCAAATATCAGTCATGTTCCCCGGTCACAGGGTTGCACAATCAAACCTCAGTCATATTCCCAGGCCACACGGTTCCACAATCAAACCTCAGTCATGTTCCCAGGCCACAGGGTTCCACAATCAAACCTCACTCATGTTCCCAGGCCACAGCATTCTACAATTAAGCCTCAGACAGGTTCCCAGGCCAGAGGTTTCCACCATCAAACCTCAGTCATGTTCCCAGGCCAGAGGGTTCCACAATCAAACCTCAGTCATGTTCCCAGGGCACAGGATTTCACAACCAAACCGTTGTTATGTTCCCAGGCCACAGGGTTCCAGAATCAAACCTCCGTAATGATCCCAGTCCACAAGGTTCCAGAATCAAACGTCAGACATTTTCCCAGGCCACATGGTTCCACAATCAAATGCCAGTCATGTTCACAGGGCACATGGTTCCAGAATCAAACCTCAGTCATGTTCCCAGGCAACAGGGTTCCAGAATCAAACCTCAGTAATGTTCCCAGGCCACAGGGTTCCAGAATCAAACCTCAGTCATGTTCCCAGGTAACAGGGTTCCAGAATCAAACCTCAGTCATTTTCCCAGGTAACAGGGTTCCAGAATCAAACCGCAGTCATGTTCCCAGGCAACAGGGTTCCAGAATCAAATCTCAGACATGTACCCAGGCCACAGGGTTCCAGAATCAAACATCAGTCATTTTTCCAGGCCACAGGGTTCCACAATCAAACCTCAGTCACGTTCCCAGGGCACAGGATTCCACAACCAAACCGTTGTTATGTTCCCAGGCCACAGGGTTCCAAAATCAATCCTCCGTAATGATCCCAGGCCACAAGGTTCCAGAATCAAACCTCAGACATGTTCCCAGGCCACAGGGTTCCACAATAAAATGTCAGTCATGTTCGCAGGGCACATGGTTCCAGAATCAAAGCTCAGTCATGTTCCCAGGCAACAGGGTTCCAGAATCAAACCTTAGTCATGTTCCCAGGCCGCAGGCTTCCAGAATCAAACCTCAGTCATGTTCCCAGGCCACAAGGTTCCAGAATCAAACCTCAGTCATATTCCCAGGCCACAGGTTTACAGAATCAGGCGTCAGTCATTTTCCCAGGCCAGAGGGTTCCACAGTAAAACCTCAGTCATGTTCCCCGGCAACAGGGTTCCAAAATAAAACCTGAGTCATGTTCCAACACCACAGGGTTCCAGAATCAAACCTCACTCATGTTCCCAGGCCACAGGGTTCCAGAATCAAACCTCAGTCATGTAGCGAGGCCACAGGGTTCCAGAATCAAACCTCAGTCATGTTCCCAGGCCACAGCGTTCCAGAATCAAACCTCAGTCATGTTCCCAGGCAACAGGGTTCCAGAATCAAATCTCAGATATGTTCCCAGACCACAGAGTTCCAGAATCAAACCTCAGTCATTTTCCCAGGCCACAGGGTTCCAGAATCTAGCCTCCGTCATTTTGCCAGGCCAGAGGATTCCACAATCAAACCTCAGTCATGTTCCCATGCCAGAGGGTTCCACAATCAAACCGATGTCATGTCCCCAGGCCACAGGGTTCGAGAATCAAATCGATGTCATTTTCCCAGGTCAGAGGGTTACACAACCAAACCGATGTCATATTCCCAGGCCACAGGGTTCCAGAACCGAGCCTCAGTCATTTTCCCAGGCCAGAGGGTTCCACAGTAAAACCTCAGTCATGTTCCCAGGCAACAGAATTCCACAATCAAACCACAGTCATGATCGCAGGACACAGGGCAACACAATCAAACCTCAGTCATGTTCCGAGGCCACAGGCTTCCAGAATCAAACCTCAGTAATGTTCCCAGGCCACAGGGTTCCAGAATCAAACCTCAGTCATGTTCCCAGGTAACAGGGTTCCAGAATCAAACCTCAGTCATGATCCCAGGGCTCAGGGTTCCACAATCAAACCTCAGGCATGATCCCAGGGCTCAGGGTTCCACAATCAAACCTCACTCATGTTCCTAGGACACAGCATTCTACAATTAATCCTCAGTCAGGTTCCTAGGCCAGAGGTTTCCACCATCAAACCTCAGTCATGTTCCCAGGCCAGAGGGTTCCACAATCAAACCTCAGTCATGTTCCCAGGGCACAGGATTTCACAACCAAACCGTTGTTATGTTCCCAGGCCACAGGGTTCCAGAATCAAACCTCCGTAATGATCCCAGGCCACAAGGTTCCAGAATCAAACCTCAGACATGTTCCCAGGCCACAGGGTTCCACAATCAAATGTCAGTCATGTTCACAGGGCACATGGTTCCAGAATCAAACCTCGGTCATGTTCCCAGGCAACAGGGTTCCAGAATCAAACTTTAGTCATGTTCCCAGGCCGCAGGCTTCCAGAATCAAACCTCAGTCATGTTCCCAGGCCACAAGGTTCCAAAATCAAACCTCAGTCATATTCCCAGACCACAGGTTTACAGAATCAGGCGTCAGTCATTTTCCCAGGCCAGAGGGTTCCACAGTAAAACCTCAGTCATATTCCCAGGCAACAGGGTTCCAAAATCAAACCTGAGTCATGTTCCAACACCACAGGGTTGCAGAATCAAACCTCACTCATGTTCAGAGGCCACAGGGTTCCAGAATCAAACCTCAGTCATGTTCCCAGGCAACAGGGTTCCAGAATCAAACCTCAGACATGTTCCCAGGCCACAGGGTTCCAGAATCAAACCTCAGTCATTTCCCCAGGCCACAGGGTTCCACAATCAAACCTCAGTCATGTTCCCATGCCAGAGAGTTCCACAGTAAAACCTCAGTCATGTTCCTAGGTAACAGGGTTCCAAAATCAAACCTGAGTCATATTCCAACACCACAGGGTTCCAGAATCAAACCTCACTCATGTTCCCAGGCCACAGGGTTCCAGAATCAAACCTCAGTCATATTCCCAGGCCACAGGGTTCCAGAATGAAACCTCACTCATGTTCCCACGCCACAGGCTTCCAGAATCAAACCTCAGTAATGTTCCCAGGCCACAGGGTTCCAGAATCAAACCTCAGTCATATTGCCAGGCCACAGGGTTCCAGAATTAAACCTCAGTCATGTTCCCAGGCCACAGGGTTCCAGAATCAAACCGCAGTCATGTTCCAAGGCAACAGGGTTCCAGAATCAAATCTCAGACATGTACCCAGGCCACAGGGTTCCAGAATCAAACCTCACTCATTTTCCCAGGCCACAGGGTTCCAGAATCAAACCTCCGTCATTTTGCCAGGCCAGAGGATTCCACAATCAAACCTCAGTCATGTTCCCATGCCAGAGGGTTCCACAATCAAACCGATGTCATGTTTCCAGGCCACAGGGTTCGAGAATCAAATCGATGTCATGTTCCCAGGGCACAGGGTTCCACAACCAAACCGATGTCATATTCCCAGGCCACAGGGTTCCAGAATCAAGCCTCAGTCATTTACCCAGGTCAGAGGGTTCCACAACCAAACCGATGTCACATTCCCAGGCCACAGGGTTCCAGAATCAAACCTCAGTCATTTTCCCAGGCCAGAGGGTTCCACAGTAAAACCTCAGTCAGGTTCCCAGGCAACAAGTTCCAGAATCAAACCTCGGTCATGTTCCCAGGCCACAGGATTCCAGAATTAAATCTCAGTCATGTTCCCAGGAGACAATATTCCAGAATCAAATCTCAGTCATGTTCCCAGGTCACATGGTTCCACAATCAAACCTCAGTCACGTTCCCAGGCCACAGGGTTCCACAATCAAACCTCACTCATGTTCCCAGGCCACAGGGTTCCACAATCAAACCTCACTCATGTTCCCAGGCCACAGCGTTCTACAATTAAGCCTCAGTCATGTTCCCAGGCCAGAGGTTTCCACCATCAAACCTCAGTCATGTTCCCAGGCCAGAGGGTTCCACAATCAAACCTCAGTCACATTCCTAGGGCACAGGATTCCACAACCAAACCGTTGTTATGTTCCCAGGCCACAGGGTTCCAAAATCAATCCTCCGTAATGATCCCAGGCCACAAGGTTCCAGAATCAAACCTCAGACATGTTCCCAGGCCACAGGTTTACAGAATCAGGCGTCAGTCATTTTCCCAGGCCAGAGGGTTCCACAGTAAAACCTCAGTCATGTTCCCCGGCAACAGGGTTCCAAAATCAAACCTGAGTCATGTTCCAACACCACAGGGTTCCAGAATCAAACCTCAGTCATGTAGCGAGGCCACAGGGTTCCAGAAACAAACCTCAGTCATGTTCCCAGGCCACAGCGTTCCAGAATCAAACCTCAGTCATGTTCCCAGGCAACAGGGTTCCAGAATCAAATCTCAGATATGTTCCCAGGCCACAGGGTTCCAGAATCAAACCTCAGTCATTTTCCCAGGCCACAGGGTTCCAGAATCTAGCCTCCGTCATTTTGCCAGGCCAGAGGATTCCACAATCAAACCTCAGTCATGTTCCCATGCCAGAGGGTTCCACAATCAAACCGATGTCATGTCCCCAGGCCACAGGGTTCGAGAATCAAATCGATGTCATTTTCCCAGGTCAGAGGGTTACACAACCAAACCGAAGTCATATTCCCAGGCCACAGGGTTCCAGAACCGAGCCTCAGTCATTTTCCCAGGCCAGAGGGTTCCACAGTAAAACCTCAGTCATGTTCCCAGGCAACAGGATTCCACAATCAAACCGCAGTCATGATCGCAGGACACAGGGCAACACAATCAAACCTCAGTCATGTTCCGAGGCCACAGGCTTCCAGAATCAAACCTCAGTAATGTTCCCAGGCCACAGGGTTCCAGAATCAAACCTCAGTCATGTTCCCAGGTAACAGGGTTCCAGAATCAAACCTCAGTCATGTTCCCAGGTAACAGGGTTCCAGAATCAAACCTCAGTCATGTTCCCAGGTAACAGGGGTCCAGAATCAAACCTCAGTCATATTCCCAGGTAACAGGGTTCCAGAATCAAAACTCAGTAATGTTTCTAGGCCACAGGGTTCCAGAATCAAACCTCAGTCATGTTCCCAGGTCAGAGGGTTCCACAACCAAACCGATGTCACATTCCCAGGCCACAGGGTTCCAGAATCAAGCCTCAGTCATTTTCCCAGGCCAGAGGGTTCCACAGAAAAACCTCAGCCAGGTTCCCAGGCAACAAGGTTCCAGAATCAAACCTCAGTCATGTTCCCAGGCCACAGGATTCCAGAATTAAACCTCAGTCATGTTCCCAGGAGACAAGATTCCAGAATCAAATCTCAGTCATGTTCCCAGGTCACAGGGTTCCACAATCAAACCTCAGTCATGTTCCCAGGCCACAGCATTCTACAATTAAGCCTCAGTCTTGTTCCCAGGCCATAGGTTTCCACCATCAAACCTCAGTTATGTTCCCAGGTCAGAGGGTTCCACAATCAAACCTCAGTCATGTTCCCAGGCCACAGGGTTCCACAATCAAACCTCACTCATGTTCCCAGGCCACAGCATTCTACAATTAAGCCTCAGTCATGTTCCCAGGCCAGAGGGTTCCACAATCAAATCTCAGATATGTTCCCAGGCCACAGGGTTCCAGAATCAAACCTCAGTCATTTTCCCAGGCCACAGGGTTCCAGAATCTAGCCTCCGTCATTTTGCCAGGCCAGAGGATTCCACAATCAAACCTCAGTCATGTTTCCATGCCAGAGGGTTCCAAAATCAAACCGATGTCATGTCCCCAGCTCACAGGGTTCGAGAATCAAATCGATGTCATGTTCCCAGGCAACAGGGTTCCAGAATCAAATCTCAGACATGTACCCAGGCCACAGGGTTCCAGAATCAAACCTCAGTCATTTTCCCAGGCCACAGGGTTCCAGAATCTAGCCTCCGTCATTTTGCCAGGCCAGAGGATTCCACAATCAAACCTCAGTCATGTTTCCATGCCAGAGGGTTCCAAAATCAAACCGATGTCATGTCCCCAGCTCACAGGGTTCGAGAATCAAATCGATGTCATGTTCCCAGGTCACAGGGTTCCACAACCAAACCGATGTCATATTCCCAGGCCACAGGGTTCCAAAATCAAGCCTCAGTCATTTTCCCAGGTCAGAGATTTACACAACCAAACCGATGTCATATTCCCAGGCCACAGGCTTCCAGAACCAAGCCTCAGTCATTTTCCCAGGCCAGAGGGTTCCACAGTAAAACCTCAGTCATGTTCCCAGGCAACAGGATTCCACAATCAAACCGCAGTCATGATCGCAGGACACAGGGCAACAAAATCAAACCTCAGTCATGTTCCCAGGCCACAGGATTCCAGAATTAAACCTCAGTCATGTTCCCAGGACACAGGGTTCCACAATCAAACCTCAGTCATGTTCCCAGGCCACAGGGTTCCACAATCAAACCTCAGTCATGATCCCAGGCCACACGGTTCCACAGTCAAACCTCAGTCATGTTCCCAGGAGACAAGATTCCAGAATCAAATATCAGTCATGTTCCCCGGTCACAGGGTTGCACAATCAAACCTCAGTCATATTCCCAGGCCACACGGTTCCACAATCAAACCTCAGTCATGTTCCCAGGCCACAGGGTTCCACAATCAAACCTCACTCATGTTCCCAGGCCACAGCATTCTACAATTAAGCCTCAGACAGGTTCCCAGGCCAGAGGTTTCCACCATCAAACCTCAGTCATGTTCCCAGGCCAGAGGGTTCCACAATCAAACCTCAGTCATGTTCCCAGGGCACAGGATTTCACAACCAAACCGTTGTTATGTTCCCAGGCCACAGGGTTCCAGAATCAAACCTCCGTAATGATCCCAGTCCACAAGGTTCCAGAATCAAACGTCAGACATTTTCCCAGGCCACATGGTTCCACAATCAAATGCCAGTCATGTTCACAGGGCACATGGTTCCAGAATCAAACCTCAGTCATGTTCCCAGGCAACAGGGTTCCAGAATCAAACCTCAGTAATGTTCCCAGGCCACAGGGTTCCAGAATCAAACCTCAGTCATGTTCCCAGGTAACAGGGTTCCAGAATCAAACCTCAGTCATGTTCCCAGGTAACAGGGTTCCAGAATCAAACCGCAGTCATGTTCCCAGGCAACAGGGTTCCAGAATCAAATCTCAGACATGTACCCAGGCCACAGGGTTCCAGAATCAAACATCAGTCATTTTCCCAGGCCACAGGGTTCCACAATCAAACCTCAGTCACGTTCCCAGGGCACAGGATTCCACAACCAAACCGTTGTTATGTTCCCAGGCCACAGGGTTCCAAAATCAATCCTCCGTAATGATCCCAGGCCACAAGGTTCCAGAATCAAACCTCAGTCATGATCCCAGGCCACAGGGCTCGAGAATCAAATCGATGTCATGTTCCAGGGCACAGGGTTCCACAACCAAACCGATGTCATATTCCCAGGCCACAGGGTTCCAGAATCAAGCCTCAGTCATTTACCCAGGTCAGAGGGTTCCACAACCAAACCGATGTCACATTCCCAGGCCACAGGGTTCCAGAATCAAGCCTCAGTCATTTTCCCAGGCCAGAGGGTTCCACAGTAAAACCTCAGTCATGTTCCCAGGCAACAGGAATCCACAATCAAACCGCAGTCATGATCGCAGGACACAGGGCAACAAAATCAAACCTCAATCATGTTCCGAGGCCACAGGCTTCCAGAATCAAACCTCAGTAATGTTCCCAGCACACAGGGTTCCAGAATCAAGCTTCAGTCATTTTCCCAGGTCACAGGGTTCCACAACCAAACCGATGTCACATTCCCAGGACACAGGGTTCCAGAATCAAGCCTCAGTCATTTTCCCAGGCCAGAGGGTTCCACAGTAAAACCTCAGTCAGGTTCCCAGGCAACAAGGTTCCAGAATCAAACCTCAGTCATGTTCCCAGGCCACAGGATTCCAGAATTAAACCTCAGTCATATTCCCAGGCCACAGGATTCCAGAATTAAACCTCAGTCATGTTCCCAGGAGACAAGATTCCAGAATCAAATCTCAGTCATGTTCCCAGGTCACAGGGTTCCACAATCAAACCTCAGTCATGTTCCCAGGCCACAGCATTCTACAATTAAGCCTCAGTCTTGTTCCCAGGCCATAGGTTTCCACCATCAAACCTCAGTTATGTTCCCAGGTCAGAGGGTTCCACAGTCAAACCTCAGTCATGTTCCCAGGCCACAGGGTTCCACAATCAAACCTCACTCATGTTCCCAGGCCACAGCATTCTACAATTAAGCCTCAGTCATGTTCCCAGGCCAGAGGGTTCCACAATCAAATCTCAGATATGTTCCCAGGCCACAGGGTTCCAGAATCAAACCTCAGTCATTTTCCCAAGCCACAGGGTTCCAGAATCTAGCCTCCGTCATTTTGCCAGGCCAGAGGATTCCACAATCAAACCTCAGTCATGTTTCCATGCCAGAGGGTTCCAAAATCAAACCGATGTCATGTCCCCAGCTCACAGGGTTCGAGAATCAAATCGATGTCATGTTCCCAGGCAACAGGGTTCCAGAATCAAATCTCAGACATGTACCCAGGCCACAGGGTTCCAGAATCAAACCTCAGTCATTTTCCCAGGCCACAGGGTTCCAGAATCTAGCCTCCGTCATTTTGCCAGGCCAGAGGATTCCACAATCAAACCTCAGTCATGTTTCCATGCCAGAGGGTTCCAAAATCAAACCGATGTCATGTCCCCAGCTCACAGGGTTCGAGAATCAAATCGATGTCATGTTCCCAGGTCACAGGGTTCCACAACCAAACCGATGTCATATTCCCAGGCCACAGGCTTCCAGAACCAAGCCTCAGTCATTTTCCCAGGCCAGAGGGTTCCACAGTAAAACCTCAGTCATGTTCCCAGGCAACAGGATTCCACAATCAAACCGCAGTCATGATCGCAGGACACAGGGCAACAAGATCAAACCTCAGTCATGTTCCCAGGCCACAGGATTCCAGAATTAAACCTCAGTCATGTTCCCAGGACACAGGGTTCCACAATCAAACCTCAGTCATGATCCCAGGCCACACGGTTCCACAATCAAACCTGACTCATGTTCCCAGGCCACAGGGTTCCACAATCAAACCTCACTCATGTTCCCAGGCCACAGGGTTCTACAATCAAACCTCACTCATGTTCCCAGGCCACAGGAGTCTACAATTAAGCCTCAGTCATGTTCCCAGGCCAGAGGTTTCCACCATCAAACCTCAGTCATGTTCCCAGGCCAGAGGGTTCCACAATCAAACCTCAGTCATGTCCCCAAGGCACAGGATTTCACAACCAAACCGTTGTTACGTTCCCAGGCCACAGGGTTCCAGAATCAAATCTCCGTAATGATCCCAGGCCACAAGGTTCCAGAATCAAACCTCAGTTATGTTCCCACACCACAGGGTTCCAGAATGAAACCTCACTCATGTTCCCAGGCCACAGGCTTCCAGAATCAAACCTCAGTCATGTTCCCAGGACACAGGGTTCCACAATCAAACCTCAGTCATGTTCCCAGGGCACAGGGTTCCACAATCAAACCGCAGTCATGATCGCAGGACACAGGGCAACACAATCAAACCTCAGTCATGTTCCGAGGCCACAGGTTTCCAGAATCGAACCTCAGTAATGTTCCCAGGCCACAGGGTTCCAGAATCAAACCTCAGACATCTTCCCACGCCACAAGGTTCCAGAATTAAACTTCAGTCATATTCCCAGGCCACAGGGTTCCAGAATCAAACCTCCGTCATGTTTCCAGGATAGAGCGTTCCACAATCAAACCTCAGTCATGATCCCAGGCCACAGGGCTCGAGAATCAAATCGATGTCATGTTCCCAGGGCACAGGGTTCCACAACCAAACCGATGTCATATTCCCAGGCCACAGGCTTCCAGAACCAAGCCTCAGTCATTTTCCCAGGCCAGAGGGTTCCAGAATCTAGCCTCCGTCATTTTGCCAGGCCACAGGGTTCCACAATCAAACCTCACTCATGTTCCCAGGCCACAGCATTCTACAATTAAGCCTCAGTCATGTTCCCAGGCCAGAGGGTTCCACAATCAAATCTCAGATATGTTCCCAGGCCACAGGGTTCCAGAATCAAACCTCAGTCATTTTCCCAAGCCACAGGGTTCCAGAATCTAGCCTCCGTCATTTTGCCAGGCCAGAGGATTCCACAATCAAACCTCAGTCATGTTTCCATGCCAGAGGGTTCCAAAATCAAACCGATGTCATGTCCCCAGCTCACAGGGTTCGAGAATCAAATCGATGTCATGTTCCCAGGCAACAGGGTTCCAGAATCAAATCTCAGACATGTACCCAGGCCACAGGGTTCCAGAATCAAACCTCAGTCATTTTCCCAGGCCACAGGGTTCCAGAATCTAGCCTCCGTCATTTTGCCAGGCCAGAGGATTCCACAATCAAACCTCAGTCATGTTTCCATGCCAGAGGGTTCCAAAATCAAACCGATGTCATGTCCCCAGCTCACAGGGTTCGAGAATCAAATCGATGTCATGTTCCCAGGTCACAGGGTTCCACAACCAAACCGATGTCATATTCCCAGGCCACAGGCTTCCAGAACCAAGCCTCAGTCATTTTCCCAGGCCAGAGGGTTCCACAGTAAAACCTCAGTCATGTTCCCAGGCAACAGGATTCCACAATCAAACCGCAGTCATGATCGCAGGACACAGGGCAACAAGATCAAACCTCAGTCATGTTCCCAGGCCACAGGATTCCAGAATTAAACCTCAGTCATGTTCCCAGGACACAGGGTTCCACAATCAAACCTCAGTCATGTTCCCAGGCCACAGGGTTCCACCATCAAACCTCAGTCATGATCCCAGGCCACAGGGTTCCACAATCAAACCTGACTCATGTTCCCAGGCCACAGGGTTCCACAATCAAACCTCACTCATGTTCCCAGGCCACAGGGTTCTACAATCAAACCTCACTCATGTTCCCAGGCCACAGGAGTCTACAATTAAGCCTCAGTCATGTTCCCAGGCCAGAGGTTTCCACCATCAAACCTCAGTCATGTTCCCAGGCCAGAGGGTTCCACAATCAAACCTCAGTCATGTCCCCAAGGCACAGGATTTCACAACCAAACCGTTGTTACGTTCCCAGGCCACAGGGTTCCAGAATCAAATCTCCGTAATGATCCCAGGCCACAAGGTTCCAGAATCAAACCTCAGTTATGTTCCCACACCACAGGGTTCCAGAATGAAACCTCACTCATGTTCCCAGGCCACAGGCTTCCAGAATCAAACCTCAGTCATGTTCCCAGGACACAGGGTTCCACAATCAAACCTCAGTCATGTTCCCAGGGCACAGGGTTCCACAATCAAACCGCAGTCATGATCGCAGGACACAGGGCAACACAATCAAACCTCAGTCATGTTCCGAGGCCACAGGTTTCCAGAATCGAACCTCAGTAATGTTCCCAGGCCACAGGGTTCCAGAATCAAACCTCAGACATCTTCCCACGCCACAAGGTTCCAGAATTAAACTTCAGTCATATTCCCAGGCCACAGGGTTCCAGAATCAAACCTCCGTCATGTTTCCAGGATAGAGCGTTCCACAATCAAACCTCAGTCATGATCCCAGGCCACAGGGCTCGAGAATCAAATCGATGTCATGTTCCCAGGGCACAGGGTTCCACAACCAAACCGATGTCATATTCCCAGGCCACAGGGTTCCAGAATCAAGCCTCAGTCATTTACCCAGGTCAGAGGGTTCCACAACCAAACCGATGTCACATTCCCAGGCCACAGGGTTCCAGAATCAAGCCTCAGTCATTTTCCCAGGCCAGAGGGTTCCACAGTAAAACCTCAGTCAGGTTCCCAGGCAACAAGGTTCCAGAATCAAACCTCAGTCATGTTCCCCGGCCACAGGATTCCAGAATTAAACCTCAGTCATGTTCCCAGGAGACAAGATTCCAGAATCAAATCTCAGTCATGTTCCCAGGTCACAGGGTTCCACAATCAAACCTCAGTCATGTTCCCAGGCCACAGGGTTCCACAATCAAACCTCACTCATGTTCCCAGGCCACAGGGTTACACAATCAAACCTCACTCATGTTCCCAGGCCACGGCATTCTACAATTAAGCCTCAGTCATGTTCCCAGGCCAGAGGTTTCCACCATCAAACCTCAGTCATGTTCCCAGGCCAGAGGGTTCCACAATCAAACCTCAGTCACATTCCTAGGGCACAGGATTCCACAACCAAACCGTTGTTATGTTCCCAGGCCACAGGGTTCCAAAATCAATCCTCCGTAATGATCCCAGGCCACAAGGTTCCAGAATCAAACCTCAGACATGTTCCCAGGCCACAGGGTTCCACAATCAAATGTCAGTCATGTTCGCAGGGCACATGATTCCAGAATCAAAGCTCAGTCATGTTCCCAGGCAACAGGGTTCCAGAATCAAACCTTAGTCATGTTCCCAGGCCGCAGGCTTCCAGAATCAAACCTCAGTCATGTTCCCAGGCCACAAGGTTCCAGAATCAAACCTCAGTCATATTCCCAGGCCACAGGTTTACAGAATCAGGCGTCAGTCATTTTCCCAGGCCAGAGGGTTCCACAGTAAAACCTCAGTCATGTTCCCCGGCAACAGGGTTCCAAAATCAAACCTGAGTCATGTTCCAACACCACAGGGTTCCAGAATCAAACCTCACTCATGTTCCGAGGCCACAGGGTTCCAGAATCAAACCTCAGTCATGTAGCGAGGCCACAGGGTTCCAGAATCAAACCTCAGTCATGTTCCCAGGCCACAGCGTTCCAGAATCAAACCTCAGTCATGTTCCCAGGCAACAGGGTTCCAGAATCAAATCTCAGATATGTTCCCAGGCCACAGGGTTCCAGAATCAAACCTCAGTCATTTTCCCAGGCCACAGGGTTCCAGAATCTAGCCTCCGTCATTTTGCCAGGCCAGAAGATTCCACAATCAAACCTCAGTCATGTTCCCATGCCAGAGGGTTCCACAATCAAACCGATGTCATGTCCCCAGGCCACAGGGTTCGAGAATCAAATCGATGTCATTTTCCCAGGTCAGAGGGTTACACAACCAAACCGATGTCATATTCCCAGGCCACAGGGTTCCAGAACCGAGCCTCAGTCATTTTCCCAGGCCAGAGGGTTCCACAGTAAAACCTCAGTCATGTTCCCAGGCAACAGGATTCCACAATCAAACCACAGTCATGATCGCAGGACACAGGGCAACACAATCAAACCTCAGTCATGTTCCGAGGCCACAGGCTTCCAGAATCAAACCTCAGTAATGTTCCCAGGCCACAGGGTTCCAGAATCAAACCTCAGTCATGTTCCCAGGTAACAGGGTTCCAGAATCAAACCTCAGTCATGTTCCCAGGTAACAGGGTTCCAGAATCAAACCTCAGTCATGTTCCCAGGTAACAGGGGTCCAGAACCAAACCTCAGTCATATTCCCAGGTAACAGGGTTCCAGAATCAAAACTCAGTAATGTTTCTAGGCCACAGGGTTCCAGAATCAAACCTCAGTCATGTTCCCAGGTCAGAGGGTTCCACAACCAAACCGATGTCACATTCCCAGGCCACAGGGTTCCAGAATCAAGCCTCAGTCATTTTCCCAGGCCAGAGGGTTCCACAGAAAAACCTCAGCCAGGTTCCCAGGCAACAAGGTTCCAGAATCAAACCTCAGTCATGTTCCCAGGCCACAGGATTCCAGAATTAAACCTCAGTCATGTTCCCAGGAGACAAGATTCCAGAATCAAATCTCAGTCATGTTCCCAGGTCACAGGGTTCCACAATCAAACCTCAGTCATGTTCCCAGGCCACAGCATTCTACAATTAAGCCTCAGTCTTGTTCCCAGGCCATAGGTTTCCACCATCAAACCTCAGTTATGTTCCCAGGTCAGAGGGTTCCACAATCAAACCTCAGTCATGTTCCCAGGGCACAGGATTCCACAACCAAACCGTTGTTATGTTCCCAGGCCACAGGGTTCCAAAATCAAACCTCCGTAATTATCCCATGCCACAAGGTTCCAGAATCAAACCTCAGACATGTTCCCAGGCCACAGGGTTCCACAATCAAATGTCAGTCATGTTCGCAGGGCACATGGTTCCAGAATCAAAGCTCAGTCATGTTCCCAGGCAACAGGGTTCCAGAATCAAACCTTAGTCATGTTCCCAGGCCGCAGGCTTCCAGAATCAAACCTCAGTCATGTTCCCAGGCCACAAGGTTCCAGAATCAAACCTCAGTCATATTCCCAGGCCACAGGTTTACAGAATCAGGCGTCAGTCATTTTCCCAGGCCAGAGGGTTCCACAGTAAAACCTCAGTCATATTCCCAGGCAACAGGGTTCCAAAATCAAACCTGAGTCATGTTCCAACACCACAGGGTTCCAGAATCAAACCTCAGTCAGGTAGCCAGGCCACAGGGTTCCAGAAACAAACCTCAATCATGTTCCCAGGCCACAGCGTTCCAGAATCAAACCTCAGTCATGTTCCCAGGCAACAGGGTTCCAGAATCAAATCTCAGATATGTTCCCAGGCCACAGGGTTCCAGAATCAAACCTCAGTCATTTTCCCAGGCCACAGGGTTCCAGAATCTAGCCTCCGTCATTTTGCCAGGCCAGAGGATTCCACAATCAAACCTCAGTCATGTTCCCATGCCAGAGGGTTCCACAATCAAACCGATGTCATGTCCCCAGGCCACAGGGTTCGAGAATCAAATCGATGTCATTTTCCCAGGTCAGAGGGTTACACAACCAAACCGATGTCATATTCCCAGGCCACAGGGTTCCAGAACCGAGCCTCAGTCATTTTCCCAGGCCAGAGGATTCCACAGTAAAACCTCAGTCATGTTCCCAGGCAACAGGATTCCACAATCAAACCACAGTCATGATCGCAGGACACAGGGCAACACAATCAAACCTCAGTCATGTTCCGAGGCCACAGGCTTCCAGAATCAAACCTCAGTAATGTTCCCAGGCCACAGGGTTCCAGAATCAAACCTCAGTCATGTTCCCAGGTAACAGGGTTCCAGAATCAAACCTCAGTCATGTTCCCAGGTAACAGGGTTCCAGAATCAAACCTCAGTCATGTTCCCAGATAACAGGGGTCCAGAATCAAACCTCAGTCATATTCCCAGGTAACAGGGTTCCAGAATCAAAACTCAGTAATGTTTCTAGGCCACAGGGTTCCAGAATCAAACCTCAGTCATGTTCCCAGGTCAGAGCGTTCCACAACCAAACCGATGTCACATTCCCAGGACACAGGGTTCCAGAATCAAGCCTCAGTCATTTTCCCAGGCCAGAGGGTTCCACAGAAAAACCTCAGCCAGGTTCCCAGGCAACAAGGTTCCAGAATCAAACCTCAGTCATGTTCCCAGGCCACAGGATTCCAGAATTAAACCTCAGTCATGTTCCCAGGAGACAAGATTCCAGAATCAAATCTCAGTCATGTTCCCAGGTCACAGGGTTCCACAATCAAACCTCAGTCATGTTCCCAGGCAACAGGGTTCCAGAATCAAACCTTAGTGATGTTCCCAGGCCTCAGGCTTCCAGAATCAAACCTCAGTCATGTTCCCAGGCCACAAGGTTCCAGAATCAAACCTCAGTCATATTCCCAGGCCACAGGTTTACAGAATCAGGCGTCAGTCATTTTCCCAGGCCAGAGGGTTCCACAGTAAAACCTCACTCATGTTTCCCGGCAACAGGGTTCCAAAATCAAACCTGAGTCATGTTCCAACACCACAGGGTTCCAGAATCAAACCTCACTCATGTTCCCAGGCCACAGGGTTCCAGAATCAAACCTCAGTCATGTAGCGAGGCCACAGGGTTCCAGAATCAAACCTCAGTCATGTTCCCAGGCCACAGTGTTCCAGAATCAAACCTCAGTCATGTTCCCAGGCAACAGGGTTCCAGAATCAAATCTCAGATATGTTCCCAGACCACAGGGTTCCAGAATCAAACCTCAGTCATTTCCCCAGGCCACAGGGTTCCAGAATCTAGCCTCCGTCATTTTGCCAGGCCAGAGGATTCCACAATCAAACCTCAGTCATGTTCCCATGCCAGAGGGTTCCACAATCAAACCGATGTCATGTCCCCAGGCCACAGGGTTCGAGAATCAAATCGATGTCATTTTCCCAGGTCAGAGGGTTACACAACCAAACCGATGTCATATTCCCAGGCCACAGGGTTCCAGAACCGAGCCTCAGTCATTTTCCCAGGCCAGAGGGTTCCACAGTAAAACCTCAGTCATGTTCCCAGGCAACAGGATTCCACAATCAAACCGCAGTTATGATCGCAGGACACAGGGCAACACAATCAAACCTCAGTCATATTCCGAGGCCACAGGCTTCCAGAATCACACCTCAGTAATGTTCCCAGGCCACAGGGTTCCAGAATCAAACCTCAGTCATGTTCCCAGGTAACAGGGTTCCAGAATCAAACCTCAGTCATGTTCCCAGGTAACAGGGTTCCAGAATCAAACCTCAGTCATGTTCCCAGGCCACAGGGTTCCAGAATCAAACCTCAGTCATGTTCCCAGGCCACAGGTTTCCAGAATCAAACCTCCGTCATGTTTCCAGGATAGAGCGTTCCACAATCAAACCTCAGTCATGATCCCAGGACACAAGATTCCAGAATCAAATGTCAGTCATGTTCCCAGGTCACAGGGTTCCACAATCAAACCTCAGTCATGTTCCCAGGCCACACGGTTCCACAATCAAACCTCAGTCATGTTCCCAGGAGACAAGATTCCAGAATCAAATGTCAGTCATGTTCCCAGGTTACAGGGTTCCACAATCAAACCTCAGTCATGTTCCCAGGCCACACGGTTCCACAATCAAACCTCAGTCATGTTCCCAGGCCACAGGGTTCCACAATCAAACCTCACTCATGTTCCCAGGCCACAGCATTCTACAATTAAGCCTCAGACAGGTTCCCAGGCCAGAGGTTTCCACCATCAAACCTCAGTCATGTTCCCAGGCCACAGGGTTCCACAATCAAATGCCAGTCATGTTCACAGGGCACATGGTTCCAGAATCAAACCTCAGTCATGTTCCCAGGCAACAGGGTTCCAGAATCAAACCTTAGTCATATTCCCAGGCCGCAGGCTTCCAGAAACAAACCTCAGTCATGTTCCCAGGCCACAAGGTTCCAGAATGAAACCTCAGTCATATTCCCAGGACACAGGTTTACAGAATCAGGCGTCAGTCATTTTCCCAGGCCAGAGGGTTCCACAGTAAAACCTCTGTCATGTTCCCAGGCAACAGGGTTCCAAAATCAAACCTGATTCATGTTCCAACACCACAGGGTTCCAGAATCAAACCTCACTCATGTTCCCAGGCTACAGGATTCCAGAATCAAACCTCAGTCATGTTCCCAGGCCACAGGGTTCCAGAATCAAACCTCACTCATGTTCTCAGGCAACAGGGTTCCAGAATCAAACCTCAGACATGTTCCCAGGCCACAGGGTTCCAGAAACAAACCTCAGTCATTTTCCCAGGCCACAGGGTTCCAAAATCAAGCCTCAGTCATTTTCCCAGGCCAGAGGATTCCACAATGAAACCTCAGTCATGTTCCCATGCCAGAGGGTTCCACAGTAAAACCTCAGTCATGTTCCCAGGTAACAGGGTTCCAAAATCAAACCTCAGTCATGTTCCAACACCACAGAGTTCCAGAATCAAACCTCACTCATGTTCCCAGGCCACAGGGTTCCAGAGTCAAACCTCAGTCATGTTCTCAGGCCACAGGGTTCCAGAATGAAACCTCACTCATGTTCCCACGCCACAGGCTTCCAGAATCAAACCTCAGTAATGTTCCCAGGCCACAGGGTTCCAGAATCAAACCTCAGTCATATTGCCAGTCCACAGGGTTCCAGAATCAAACCTCAGTCATGTTCCCAGGCCACAGGGTTCCAGAATCAAACCGCAGTCATGTTCCCAGGCAACAGGGTTCCAGAATCAAATCTCAGACATGTACCCAGGCCACAGGGTTCCAGAATCAATCATCAGTCATTTTCCCAGGCCACAGGGTTCCAGAATCAAGCCTCCGTCATTTGGCCAGGCCAGAGGATTCCACAATCAAACCTCAGTCATGTTCCCATGCCAGAGGGTTCCACAATCAAACCGATCTCATGTTTCCAGGCCACAGGGTTCGAGAATCAAACCGCAGTCATGTTCCCAGGCAAAAGGGTTCCAGAATCAAATCTCAGACATGTACCCAGGCCACAGGGTTCCAGAATCAATCATCAGTCATTTTCCCAGGCCACAGGGTTCCAGAATCAAGCCTCCGTCATTTGGCTAGGCCAGAGGATTCCACAATCAAACCTCAGTCATGTTCCCATGCCAGAGGGTTCCACAATCAAACCGATCTCATGTTTCCAGGCCACAGGGTTCGAGAATCAAACCGCAGTCATGTTCCCAGGCCACAGGGTTCCAGAGTCAAATCTCAGACATGTACCCAGGCCACAGGGTTCCAGAATCAATCATCAGTCATTTTCCCAGGCCACAGGGTTCCAGAATCAAGCCTCCGTCATTTGGCCAGGCCAGAGGATTCCACAATCAAACCTCAGTCATGTTCCCATGCCAGAGGGTTCCACAATCAAACCGATCTCATGTTTCCAGGCCACAGGGTTCGAGAATCAAATCGATGTCATGTTCCCAGGTCACAGGGTTCCACAAACAAACCGATGTCATATTCCCAGGCCACAGGGTTCCAAAATCAAGCCTCAGTCATTTTCCCAGGTCAGAGGGTTACACAACCAAACCGATGTCATATTCCCAGGCCACAGGGTTCCAGAACCAAGCCTCAGGCATTTTCCCAGGCCAGAGGGTTCCACAGTAAAACCTCAGTCATGTTCCCAGGCAACAGGGTTCCAAAATCAAACCTGATTCATGTTCCAACACCACAGGGTTCCAGAATCAAACCTCAGTAATGTTCCCAGGCCACAGGGTTCCAGAATCAAACCTCAGTCATATTGCCAGTCCACAGGGTTCCAGAATCAAACCTCAGTCATGTTCCCAGGCCACAGGGTTCCAGAATCAAACCGCAGTCATGTTCCCAGGCAACAGGGTTCCAGAATCAAATCTCAGACATGTACCCAGGCCACAGGGTTCCAGAATCAATCATCAGTCATTTTCCCAGGCCACAGGGTTCCAGAATCAAGCCTCCGTCATTTGGCCAGGCCAGAGGATTCCACAATCAAACTTCAGTCATGTTCCCATGCCAGAGGGTTCCACAATCAAACCGATCTCATGTTTCCAGGCCACAGGGTTCGAGAATCAAATCGATGTCATGTTCCCAGGTCACAGGGTTCCACAAACAAACCGATGTCATATTCCCAGGCCACAGGGTTCCAAAATCAAGCCTCAGTCATTTTCCCAGGTCAGAGGGTTACACAACCAAACCGATGTCATATTCCCAGGCCACAGGGTTCCAGAACCAAGCCTCAGGCATTTTCCCAGGCCAGAGGGTTCCACAGTAAAACCTCAGTCATGTTCCCAGGCAACAGGGTTCCAAAATCAAACCTGATTCATGTTCCAACACCACAGGGTTCCAGAATCAAACCTCAGTCATGTTCCCAGGCCACAGGGTTCCAGAATCAAACCTCACTCATGTTCCCAGGCAACAGGCTTACAGAATCAAACCTCAGTCATGTTCCCAGGCCACAGGGTTCCAGAATCAAACCTCAGTCATGTTCCAAGGCCACAGGGTTCCAGAATCAAACCTGTCATGTTCCCAGGCCACAGGGTTCCAGAATGAAACCTCACTCATGTTCCCACGCCACAGGCTTCCAGAATCAAACCTCAGTAATGTTCCCAGGCCACAGGGTTCCAGAATCAAACCTCAGTCATATTGCCAGTCCACAGGGTTCCAGAATCAAACCTCAGTCATGTTCTCAGGCCACAGGGTTCCAGAATCAAACCGCAGTCATGTTCCCCAGCAACAGGGTTCCAGAATCAAATCTCAGACATGTACCCAGGCCACAGGGTTCCAGAATCAGTCATCAGTCATTTTCCCAGGCCACAGGGTTCCAGAATCAAGCCTCCGTCATTTGGCCAGGCCAGAGGATTCCACAATCAAACCTAAGTCATGTTCCCATGCCAGAGGGTTCCACAATCAAACCGATCTTATGTTTCCAGGCCACAGGGTTCGAGAATCAAACCGCAGTCATGTTTCCAGGCAACAGGGTTCCAGAATCAAATCTCAGACATGTACCCAGGCCACAGGGTTCCAGAATCAATCATCAGTCATTTTCCCAGGCCACAGGGTTCCAGAATCAAGCCTCCGTCATTGGGCCAGGCCAGAGGATTCCACAATCAAACCTCAGTCATGTTCCCATGCCAGAGGGTTCCACAATCAAACCGATCTCATGTTTCCAGGCCACAGGGTTCGAGAATCAAATCGATGTCATGTTCCCAGGTCACAGGGTTCCACAAACAAACCGATGTCATATTCCCAGGCCACAGGGTTCCAAAATCAAGCCTCAGTCATTTTCCCAGGTCAGAGGGTTACACAACCAAACCGATGTCATATTCCCAGGCCACAGGGTTCCAGAACCAAGCCTCCGGCATATTCCCAGGCCAGAGGGTTCCACAGTAAAACCTCAGTCATGTTCCCAGGCAACAGGGTTCCAAAATCAAACCTGATTCATGTTCCAACACCACAGGGTTCCAGAATCAAACCTCAGTAATGTTCCCAGGCCACAGGGTTCCAGAATCAAACCTCAGTCATATTGCCAGTCCACAGGGTTCCAGAATCAAACCTCAGTCAAGTTCCCAGGCCACAGGGTTCCAGAATCAAACCGCAGTCATGTTCCCAGGCAACAGGGTTCCAGAATCAAATCTCAGACATGTACCCAGGCCACAGCGTTCCAGAATCAATCATCAGTCATTTTCCCAGGCCACAGGGTTCCAGAATCAAGCCTCCGTCATTTGGCCAGGCCAGAGGATTCCACAATCAAACCTCAGTCATGTTCCCATGCCAGAGGGTTCCACAATCAAACCGATCTCATGTTTCCAGGCCACAGGGTTCGAGAATCAAATCGATGTCATGTTCCCAGGTCACAGGGTTCCACAAACAAACCGATGTCATATTCCCAGGCCACAGGGTTCCAAAATCAAGCCTCAGTCATTTTCCCAGGTCAGAGGGTTACACAACCAAACCGATGTTATATTCCCAGGCCACAGGGTTCCAGAACCAAGCCTCAGGCATTTTCCCAGGCCAGAGGGTTCCACAGTAAAACCTAAGTCATGTTCCCAGGCAACAGGGTTCCAAAATCAAACCTGATTCATGTTCCAACACCACAGGGTTCCAGAATCAAACCTCAGTAATGTTCCCAGGCCACAGGGTTCCAGAATCAAACCTCAGTCATGTTCCCAGGCCACAGGGTTCCAGAATCAAACCTCACTCATGTTCCCAGGCAACAGGCTTACAGAATCAAACCTCAGTCATGTTCCCAGGCCACAGGGTTCCAGAATCAAACCTCAGTCATGTTCCCAGGCCACAGGGTTCCAGAATCAAACCTCAGTCATGTTCCCAGGCCACAGGGTTCCAGAATCAAACCTCCGTCATGTTTCCAGGATAGAGCGTTCCACAATCAAACCTCAGTCATGATCCCAGGCCACACGGTTCCACAATCAAACCTCAGTCATGTTCCCAGGAGACAAGATTCCAGAATCAAATGTCAGTCATGTTCCCAGGTCACAGGGTTCCACAATCAAACCTCAGTCATATTCCCAGGCCACACGGTTCCACAATCAAACCTCAGTCATGATCCCAGGGCTCAGGGTTCCACAATCAAACCTCACTCATGTTCCTAGGACACAGCATTCTACAATTAATCCTCAGTCAGGTTCCTAGGCCAGAGGTTTCCACCATCAAACCTCAGTCATGTTCCCAGGACAGAGGGTTCCACAATCAAACCTCAGTCATGTTCCCAGGGCACAGGATTTCACAACCAAACCGTTGTTATGTTCCCAGGCCACAGGGTTCCAGAATCAAACCTCCGTAATGATCCCAGGCCACAAGGTTCCAGAATCAAACCTCAGACATGTTCCCAGGCTACAGGGTTCCACAATCAAATGTCAGTCATGTTCACAGGGCACATGGTTCCAGAATCAAACCTCGGTCATGTTCCCAGGCAACAGGGTTCCAGAATCAAACTTTAGTCATGTTCCCAGGCCGCAGGCTTCCAGAATCAAACCTCAGTCATGTTCCCAGGCCACAAGGTTCCAAAATCAAACCTCAGTCATATTCCCAGGCCACAGGTTTACAGAATCAGGCGTCAGTCATTTTCCCAGGCCAGAGGGTTCCACAGTAAAACCTCAGTCATATTCCCAGGCAACAGGGTTCCAAAATCAAACCTGAGTCATGTTCCAACACCACAGGGTTGCAGAATCAAACCTCACTCATGTTCAGAGGCCACAGGGTTCCAGAATCAAACCTCAGTCATGTTCCCAGGCAACAGGGTTCCAGAATCAAACCTCAGACATGTTCCCAGGCCACAGGGTTCCAGAATCAAACCTCAGTCATTTCCCCAGGCCACAGGGTTCCACAATCAAACCTCAGTCATGTTCCCATGCCAGAGAGTTCCACAGTAAAACCTCAGTCATGTTCTTAGGTAACAGGGTTCCAAAATCAAACCTGAGTCATATTCCAACACCACAGGGTTCCAGAATCAAACCTCACTCATGTTCCCAGGCCACAGGGTTCCAGAATCAAACCTCAGTCATATTCCCAGGCCACAGGGTTCCAGAATGAAACCTCACTCATGTTCCCACGCCACAGGCTTCCAGAATCAAACCTCAGTAATGTTCCCAGGCCACAGGGTTCCAGAATCAAACCTCAGTCATATTGCCAGGCCACAGGGTTCCAGAATTAAACCTCAGTCATGTTCCCAGGCCACAGGGTTCCAGAATCAAACCGCAGTCATGTTCCAAGGCAACAGGGTTCCAGAATCAAATCTCAGACATGTACCCAGGCCACAGGGTTCCAGAATCAAACCTCACTCATTTTCCCAGGCCACAGGGTTCCAGAATCAAACCTCCGTCATTTTGCCAGGCCAGAGGATTCCACAATCAAACCTCAGTCATGTTCCCATGCCAGAGGGTTCCACAATCAAACCGATGTCATGTTTCCAGGCCACAGGGTTCGAGAATCAAATCGATGTCATGTTCCCAGGGCACAGGGTTCCACAACCAAACCGATGTCATATTCCCAGGCCACAGGGTTCCAGAATCAAGCCTCAGTCATTTACCCAGGTCAGAGGGTTCCACAACCAAACCGATGTCACATTCCCAGGCCACAGGGTTCCAGAATCAAACCTCAGTCATTTTCCCAGGCCAGAGGGTTCCACAGTAAAACCTCAGTCATGTTCCCAGGCAACAGGATTCCACAATCAAACCGCAGTCATGATCGCAGGACACAGGGCAACAAAATCAAACCTCAGTCATGTTCCCAGGCCACAGGATTCCAGAATTAAACCTCAGTCATGTTCCCAGGACACAGGGTTCCACAATCAAACCTCAGTCATGTTCCCAGGCCACAGGGTTCCACAATCAAACCTCAGTCATGATCCCAGGCCACACGGTTCCACAGTCAAACCTCAGTCATGTTCCCAGGAGACAAGATTCCAGAATCAAATATCAGTCATGTTCCCCGGTCACAGGGTTGCACAATCAAACCTCAGTCATGTTCCCAGGCCACAGGGTTCCACAATCAAACCTGACTCATGTTCCCAGGCCACAGGGTTCCACAATCAAACCTCACTCATGTTCCCAGGCCACAGGGTTCTACAATCAAACCTCACTCATGTTCCCAGGCCACAGGATTCTACAATTAAGCCTCAGTCATGTTCCCAGGCCAGAGGTTTCCACCATCAAACCTCAGTCATGTTCCCAGGCCAGAGGGTTCCACAATCAAACCTCAGTCATGTCCCCAAGGCACAGGATTTCACAACCAAACCGTTGTTACGTTCCCAGGCCACAGGGTTCCAGAATCAAATCTCCGTAATGATCCCAGGCCACAAGGTTCCAGAATCAAACCTCAGTTATGTTCCCACAACACAGGGTTCCAGAATGAAACCTCACTCATGTTCCCAGGCCACAGGCTTCCAGAATCAAACCTCAGTCATGTTCCCAGGACACAGGGTTCCACAATCAAACCTCAGTCATGTTCCCAGGGCACAGGGTTCCACAATCAAACCGCAGTCATGATCGCAGGACACAGGGCAACACAATCAAACCTCAGTCATGTTCCGAGGCCACAGGTTTCCAGAATCGAACCTCAGTAATGTTCCCAGGCCACAGGGTTCCAGAATCAAACCTCAGACATCTTCCCACGCCACAAGGTTCCAGAATTAAACTTCAGTCATATTCCCAGGCCACAGGGTTCCAGAATCAAACCTCCGTCATGTTTCCAGGATAGAGCGTTCCACAATCAAACCTCAGTCATGATCCCAGGCCACAGGGCTCGAGAATCAAATCGATGTCATGTTCCCAGGGCACAGGGTTCCACAACCAAACCGATGTCATATTCCCAGGCCACAGGGTTCCAGAATCAAGCCTCAGTCATTTTCCCAGGCCAGAGGGTTCCACAGTAAAACCTCAGTCAGGTTCCCAGGCAACAAGGTTCCAGAATCAAACCTCAGTCATGTTCCCAGGCCACAGGATTCCAGAATTAAACCTCAGTCATGTTCCCAGGAGACAAGATTCCAGAATCAAATCTCAGTCATGTTCCCAGGTCACAGGGTTCCACAATCAAACCTCAGTCATGTTCCCAGGCCACAGGGTTCCACAATCAAACCTCACTCATGTTCCCAGGCCACAGGGTTACACAATCAAACCTCACTCATGTTCCCAGGCCACGGCATTCTACAATTAAGCCTCAGTCATGTTCCCAGGCCAGAGGTTTCCACCATCAAACCTCAGTCATGTTCCCAGGCCAGAGGGTTCCACAATCAAACCTCAGTCACATTCCTAGGGCACAGGATTCCACAACCAAACCGTTGTTATGTTCCCAGGCCACAGGGTTCCAAAATCAATCCTCCGTAATGATCCCAGGCCACAAGGTTCCAGAATCAAACCTCAGACATGTTCCCAGGCCACAGGGTTCCACAATCAAATGTCAGTCATGTTCGCAGGGCACATGATTCCAGAATCAAAGCTCAGTCATGTTCCCAGGCAACAGGGTTCCAGAATCAAACCTTAGTCATGTTCCCAGGCCGCAGGCTTCCAGAATCAAACCTCAGTCATGTTCCCAGGCCACAAGGTTCCAGAATCAAACCTCAGTCATATTCCCAGGCCACAGGTTTACAGAATCAGGCGTCAGTCATTTTCCCAGGCCAGAGGGTTCCACAGTAAAACCTCAGTCATATTCCCAGGCAACAGGGTTCCAAAATCAAACCTGAGTCATGTTCCAACACCACAGGGTTCCAGAATCAAACCTCACTCATGTTCCCAGGCCACAGGGTTCCAGAATCAAACCTCAGTCATGTTCCCAGGCCACAGCGTTCCAGAATCAAACCTCAGTCATGTTCCCAGGCAACAGGGTTCCAGAATCAAATCTCAGATATGTTCCCAGGCCACAGGGTTCCAGAATCAAACCTCAGTCATTTTCCCAGGCCACAGGGTTCCAGAATCTAGCCTCCGTCATTTTGCCAGGCCAGAGGATTCCACAATCAAACCTCAGTCATGTTCCCATGCCAGAGGGTTCCACAATCAAACCGATGTCATGTCCCCAGGCCACAGGGTTCGAGAATCAAATCGATGTCATTTTGCCAGGTCAGAGGGTTACACAACCAAACCGATGTCATATTCCCAGGCCACAGGGTTCCAGAACCGAGCCTCAGTCATTTTCCCAGGCCAGAGGGTTCCACAGTAAAACCTCAGTCATGTTCCCAGGCAACAGGATTCCACAATCAAACCACAGTCATGATCGCAGGACACAGGGCAACACAATCAAACCTCAGTCATGTTCCGAGGCCACAGGCTTCCAGAATCAAACCTCAGTAATGTTCCCAGGCCACAGGGTTCCAGAATCAAACCTCAGTCATGTTCCCAGGTAACAGGGTTCCAGAATCAAACCTCAGTCATGTTCCCAGGTAACAGGGTTCCAGAATCAAACCTCAGTCATGTTCCCAGGTAACAGGGGTCCAGAATCAAACCTCAGTCATATTCCCAGGTAACAGGGTTCCAGAATCAAAACTCAGTAATGTTTCTAGGCCACAGGGTTCCAGAATCAAACCTCAGTCATGTTCCCAGGTCAGAGGGTTCCACAACCAAACCGATGTCACATTCCCAGGCCACAGGGTTCCAGAATCAAGCCTCAGTCATTTTCCCAGGCCAGAGGGTTCCACAGAAAAACCTCAGCCAGGTTCCCAGGCAACAAGGTTCCAGAATCAAACCTCAGTCATGTTCCCAGGCCACAGGATTCCAGAATTAAACCTCAGTCATGTTCCCAGGAGACAAGATTCCAGAATCAAATCTCAGTCATGTTCCCAGGTCACAGGGTTCCACAATCAAACCTCAGTCATGTTCCCAGGCCACAGCATTCTACAATTAAGCCTCAGTCTTGTTCCCAGGCCATAGGTTTCCACCATCAAACCTCAGTTATGTTCCCAGGTCAGAGGGTTCCACAATCAAACCTCAGTCATGTTCCCAGGGCACAGGATTCCACAACCAAACCGTTGTTATGTTCCCAGGCCACAGGGTTCCAAAATCAAACCTCCGTAATTATCCCAGGCCACAAGGTTCCAGAATCAAACCTCAGACATGTTCCCAGGCCACAGGGTTCCACAATCAAATGTCAGTCATGTTCGCAGGGCACATGGTTCCAGAATCAAAGCTCAGTCATGTTCCCAGGCAACAGGGTTCCAGAATCAAACCTTAGTTATGTTCCCAGGCCGCAGGCTTCCAGAATCAAACCTCAGTCATGTTCCCAGACCACAAGGTTCCAGAATCAAACCTCAGTCATATTCCCAGGCCACAGGTTTACAAAATCAGGCGTCAGTCATTTTCCCAGGCCAGAGGGTTCCACAGTAAAACCTCAGTCATATTCCCAGGCAACAGGGTTCCAAAATCAAACCTGAGTCATGTTCCAACACCACAGGGTTCCAGAATCAAACCTCAGTCAGGTAGCCAGGCCACAGGGTTCCAGAAACAAACCTCAATCATGTTCCCAGGCCACAGCGTTCCAGAATCAAACCTCAGTCATGTTCCCAGGCAACAGGGTTCCAGAATCAAATCTCAGATATGTTCCCAGGCCACAGGGTTCCAGAATCAAACCTCAGTCATTTTCCCAGGCCACAGGGTTCCAGAATCTAGCCTCCGTCATTTTGCCAGGCCAGAGGATTCCACAATCAAACCTCAGTCATGTTCCCATGCCAGAGGGTTCCACAATCAAACCGATGTCATGTCCCCAGGCCACAGGGTTCGAGAATCAAATCGATGTCATTTTCCCAGGTCAGAGGGTTACACAACCAAACCGATGTCATATTCCCAGGCCACAGGGTTCCAGAACCGAGCCTCAGTCATTTTCCCAGGCCAGAGGATTCCACAGTAAAACCTCAGTCATGTTCCCAGGCAACAGGATTCCACAATCAAACCACAGTCATGATCGCAGGACACAGGGCAACACAATCAAACCTCAGTCATGTTCCGAGGCCACAGGCTTCCAGAATCAAACCTCAGTAATGTTCCCAGGCCACAGGGTTCCAGAATCAAACCTCAGTCATGTTCCCAGGTAACAGGGTTCCAGAATCAAACCTCAGTCATGTTCCCAGGTAACAGGGTTCCAGAATCAAACCTCAGTCATGTTCCCAGGTAACAGGGGTCCAGAATCAAACCTCAGTCATATTCCCAGGTAACAGGGTTCCAGAATCAAAACTCAGTAATGTTTCTAGGCCACAGGGTTCCAGAATCAAACCTCAGTCATGTTCCCAGGTCAGAGGGTTCCACAACCAAACCGATGTCACATTCCCAGGCCACAGGGTTCCAGAATCAAGCCATAGTCATTTTCCCAGGCCAGAGGGTTCCACAGAAAAACCTCAGCCAGGTTCCCAGGCAACAAGGTTCCAGAATCAAACCTCAGTCATGTTCCCAGGCCACAGGATTCCAGAATTAAACCTCAGTCATGTTCCCAGGAGACAAGATTCCAGAATCAAATCTCAGTCATGTTCCCAGGTCACAGGGTTCCACAATCAAACCTCAGTCATGTTCCCAGGCAACAGGGTTCCAGAATCAAACCTTAGTCATATTCCCAGGCCGCAGGCTTCCAGAAACAAACCTCAGTCATGTTCCCAGGCCGCAAGGTTCCAGAATCAAACCTCAGTCATATTCCCAGGCCACAGGTTTACAGAATCAGGCGTCAGTTATTTTCCCAGGGCAGAGGGTTCCACAGTAAAACCTCACTCATGTTTCCCGGCAACAGGGTTCCAAAATCAAACCTGAGTCATGTTCCAACACCACAGGGTTCCAGAATCAAACCTCACTCATGTTCCCAGGCCACAGGGTTCCAGAATCAAACCTCAGTCATGTAGCGAGGCCACAGGGTTCCAGAATCAAACCTCAGTCATGTTCCCAGGCCACAGTGTTCCAGAATCAAACCTCAGTCATGTTCCCAGGCAACAGGGTTCCAGAATCAAATCTCAGATATGTTCCCAGACCACAGGGTTCCAGAATCAAACCTCAGTCATTTCCCCAGGCCACAGGGTTCCAGAATCTAGCCTCCGTCATTTTGCCAGGCCAGAGGATTCCACAATCAAACCTCAGTCATGTTCCCATGCCAGAGGGTTCCACAATCAAACCGATGTCATGTCCCCAGGCCACAGGGTTCGAGAATCAAATCGATGTCATTTTCCCAGGTCAGAGGGTTCCACAACCAAACCGATGTCATATTCCCAGGCCACAGGGTTCCAGAACCGAGCCTCAGTCATTTTCCCAGGCCAGAGGGTTCCACAGTAAAAACTCAGTCATGTTCCCAGGCAACAGGATTCCACAATCAAACCGCAGTTATGATCGCAGGACACAGGGCAACACAATCAAACCTCAGTCATGTTCCGAGGCCACAGGCTTCCAGAATCAAACCTCAGTAATGTTCCCAGGCCACAGGGTTCCAGAATCAAACCTCAGTCATGTTCCCAGGTAACAGGGTTCCAGAATCAAACCTCAGTCATGTTCCCAGGTAACAGGGTTCCAGAATCAAACCTCAGTCATGTTCCCAGGCCACAGGGTTCCAGAATCAAACCTCAGTCATGTTCCCAGGCCACAGGTTTCCAGAATCAAACCTCCGTCATGTTTCCAGGATAGAGCGTTCCACAATCAAACCTCAGTCATGATCCCAGGAGACAAGATTCCAGAATCAAATGTCAGTCATGTTCCCAGGTCACAGGGTTCCACAATCAAACCTCAGTCATGTTCCCAGGCCACACGGTTCCACAATCAAACCTCAGTCATGTTCCCAGGAGACAAGATTCCAGAATCAAATGTCAGTCATCTTCCCAGGTTACAGGGTTCCACAATCAAACCTCAGTCATGTTCCCAGGCCACACGGTTCCACAATTAAACCTCAGTCATGTTCCCAGGCCACAGGGTACCACAATCAAACCTCACTCATGTTCCCAGGCCACAGCATTCTACAATTAAGCCTCAGACAGGTTCCCAGGCCAGAGGTTTCCACCATCAAACCTCAGTCATGTTCCCAGGCCAGAGGGTTCCACAATCAAACCTCAGTCATGTTCCCAGGGCACAGGATTTCACAACCAAACCGTTGTTAGGTTCCCAGGCCACTGGGTTCCAGAATCAAACCTCCGTAATGATCCCAGTCCACAAGGTTCCAGAATCAAACCTCAGACATTTTCCCAGGCCACAGGGTTCCACAATCAAATGCCAGTCATGTTCACAGGGCACATGGTTCCAGAATCAAACCTCAGTCATGTTCCCAGGCAACAGGGTTCCAGAATCAAACCTTAGTCATATTCCCAGGCCGCAGGCTTCCAGAAACAAACCTCAGTCATGTTCCCAGGCCACAAGGTTCCAGAATGAAACCTCAGTCATATTCCCAGGCCACAGGTTTACAGAATCAGGCGTCAGTCATTTTCCCAGGCCAGAGGGTTCCACAGTAAAACCTCTGTCATGTTCCCAGGCAACAGGGTTCCAAAATCAAACCTGATTCATGTTCCAACACCACAGGGTTCCAGAATCAAACCTCACTCATGTTCCCAGGCTACAGGATTCCAGAATCAAACCTCAGTCATGTTCCCAGGCCACAGGGTTCCAGAATCAAACCTCACTCATGTTCTCAGGCAACAGGGTTCCAGAATCAAACCTCAGACATGTTCCCAGGCCACAGGGTTCCAGAAACAAACCTCAGTCATTTTCCCAGGCCACAGGGTTCCAAAATCAAGCCTCAGTCATTTTCCCAGGCCAGAGGATTCCACAATGAAACCTCAGTCATGTTCCCATGCCAGAGGGTTCCACAGTAAAACCTCAGTCATGTTCCCAGGTAACAGGGTTCCAAAATCAAACCTCAGTCATGTTCCAACACCACAGAGTTCCAGAATCAAACCTCACTCATGTTCCCAGGCCACAGGGTTCCAGAGTCAAATCTCAGACATGTACCCAGGCCACAGGGTTCCAGAATCAATCATCAGTCATTTTCCCAGGCCACAGGGTTCCAGAATCAAGCCTCCGTCATTTGGCCAGGCCAGAGGATTCCACAATCAAACCTCAGTCATGTTCCCATGCCAGAGGGTTCCACAATCAAACCGATCTCATGTTTCCAGGCCACAGGGTTCGAGAATCAAATCGATGTCATGTTCCCAGGTCACAGGGTTCCACAAACAAACCGATGTCATATTCCCAGGCCACAGGGTTCCAAAATCAAGCCTCAGTCATTTTCCCAGGTCAGAGGGTTACACAACCAAACCGATGTCATATTCCCAGGCCACAGGGTTCCAGAACCAAGCCTCAGGCATTTTCCCAGGCCAGAGGGTTCCACAGTAAAACCTCAGTCATGTTCCCAGGCAACAGGGTTCCAAAATCAAACCTGATTCATGTTCCAACACCACAGGGTTCCAGAATCAAACCTCAGTAATGTTCCCAGGCCACAGGGTTCCAGAATCAAACCTCAGTCATATTGCCAGTCCACAGGGTTCCAGAATCAAACCTCAGTCATGTTCCCAGGCCACAGGGTTCCAGAATCAAACCGCAGTCATGTTCCCAGGCAACAGGGTTCCAGAATCAAATCTCAGACATGTACCCAGGCCACAGGGTTCCAGAATCAATCATCAGTCATTTTCCCAGGCCACAGGGTTCCAGAATCAAGCCTCCGTCATTTGGCCAGGCCAGAGGATTCCACAATCAAACCTCAGTCATGTTCCCATGCCAGAGGGTTCCACAATCAAACCGATCTCATGTTTCCAGGCCACAGGGTTCGAGAATCAAATCGATGTCATGTTCCCAGGTCACAGGGTTCCACAAACAAACCGATGTCATATTCCCAGGCCACAGGGTTCCAAAATCAAGCCTCAGTCATTTTCCCAGGTCAGAGGGTTACACAACCAAACCGATGTCATATTCCCAGGCCACAGGGTTCCAGAACCAAGCCTCAGGCATTTTCCCAGGCCAGAGGGTTCCACAGTAAAACCTCAGTCATGTTCCAAGGTAACAGGGTTCCAAAATCAAACCTGATTCATGTTCCAACACCACAGGGTTCCAGAATCAAACCTCAGTCATGTTCCCAGGCCACAGGGTTCCAGAATCAAACCTCACTCATGTTCCCAGGCAACAGGCTTACAGAATCAAACCTCAGTCATGTTCCCAGGCCACAGGGTTCCAGAATCAAACCTCAGTCATGTTCCAAGGCCACAGGGTTCCAGAATCAAACCTCAGTCATGTTCCCAGGCCACAGGGTTCCAGAATGAAACCTCACTCATGTTCCCACGCCACAGGCTTCCAGAATCAAACCTCAGTAATGTTCCCAGGCCACAGGGTTCCAGAATCAAACCTCAGTCATATTGCCAGTCCACAGGGTTCCAGAATCAAACCTCAGTCATGTTCCCAGGCCACAGGGTTCCAGAATCAAACCGCAGTCATGTTCCCCAGCAACAGGGTTCCAGAATCAAATCTCAGACATGTACCCAGGCCACAGGGTTCCAGAATCAATCATCAGTCATTTTCCCAGGCCACAGGGTTCCAGAATCAAGCCTCCGTCATTTGGCCAGGCCAGAGGATTCCACAATCAAACCTAAGTCATGTTCCCATGCCAGAGGGTTCCACAATCAAACCGATCTTATGTTTCCAGGCCACAGGGTTCGAGAATCAAACCGCAGTCATGTTTCCAGGCAACAGGGTTCCAGAATCAAATCTCAGACATGTACCCAGGCCACAGGGTTCCAGAATCAATCATCAGTCATTTTCCCAGGCCACAGGGTTCCAGAATCAAGCCTCCGTCATTGGGCCAGGCCAGAGGATTCCACAATCAAACCTCAGTCATGTTCCCATGCCAGAGGGTTCCACAATCAAACCGATCTCATGTTTCCAGGCCACAGGGTTCGAGAATCAAATCGATGTCATGTTCCCAGGTCACAGGGTTCCACAAACAAACCGATGTCATATTCCCAGGCCACAGGGTTCCAAAATCAAGCCTCAGTCATTTTCCCAGGTCAGAGGGTTACACAACCAAACCGATGTCATATTCCCAGGCCACAGGGTTCCAGAACCAAGCCTCAGGCATTTTCCCAGGCCAGAGGGTTCCACAGTAAAACCTCAGTCATGTTCCCAGGCAACAGGGTTCCAAAATCAAACCTGATTCATGTTCCAACACCACAGGGTTCCAGAATCAAACCTCAGTAATGTTCCCAGGCCACAGGGTTCCAGAATCAAACCTCAGTCATATTGCCAGTCCACAGGGTTCCAGAATCAAACCTCAGTCATGTTCCCAGGCCACAGGGTTCCAGAATCAAACCGCACTCATGTTCCCAGGCAACAGGGTTCCAGAATCAAATCTCAGACATGTACCCAGGCCACAGCGTTCCAGAATCAATCATCAGTCATTTTCCCAGGCCACAGGGTTCCAGAATCAAGCCTCCGTCATTTGGCCAGGCCAGAGGATTCCACAATCAAACCTCAGTCATGTTCCCATGCCAGAGGGTTCCACAATCAAACCGATCTCATGTTTCCAGGCCACAGGGTTCGAGAATCAAATCGATGTCATGTTCCCAGGTCACAGGGTTCCACAAACAAACCGATGTCATATTCCCAGGCCACAGGGTTCCAAAATCAAGCCTCAGTCATTTTCCCAGGTCAGAGGGTTACACAACCAAACCGATGTCATATTCCCAGGCCACAGGGTTCCAGAACCAAGCCTCAGGCATTTTCCCAGGCCAGAGGGTTCCACAGTAAAACCTAAGTCATGTTCCCAGGCAACAGGGTTCCAAAATCAAACCTGATTCATGTTCCAACACCACAGGGTTCCAGAATCAAACCTCACTCATGTTCCCAGGCTACAGGGTTCCAGAATCAAACCTCAGTCATGTTCCCAGGCCACAGGGTTCCAGAATCAAACCTCACTCATGTTCCCAGGCAACAGGCTTACAGAATCAAACCTCAGTCATGTTCCCAGGCCACAGGGTTCCAGAATCAAACCTCAGTCATGTTCCCAGGCCACAGGGTTCCAGAATCAAACCTCAGTCATGTTCCCAGGCCACAGGGTTCCAGAATCAAACCTCCGTCATGTTTCCAGGATAGAGCGTTCCACAATCAAACCTCAGTCATGATCCCAGGCCACACGGTTCCACAATCAAACCTCAGTCATGTTCCCAGGAGACAAGATTCCAGAATCAAATGTCAGTCATGTTCCCAGGTCACAGGGTTCCACAATCAAACCTCAGTCATATTCCCAGGACACACGGTTCCACAATCAAACCTCAGTCATGTTCCCAGGCCACAGGGTTCCACAATCAAACCTCACTCATGTTCCCAGGCCACAGCATTCTACAATTAAGCCTCAGACAGGTTCCCAGGCCAGAGGTTTCCACCATCAAACCTCAGTCATGTTCCCAGGCCAGAGGGTTCCACAATCAAACCTCAGTCATGTTCCCAGGGCACAGGATTTCACAACCAAACCGTTGTTATGTTCCCAGGCCACAGGGTTCCAGAATCAAACCTCCGTAATGATCCCAGTCCACAAGGTTCCAGAATCAAACCTCAGACATTTTCCCAGGCCACATGGTTCCACAATCAAATGCCAGTCATGTTCACAGGGCACATGGTTCCAGAATCAAACCTCAGTCATGTTCCCAGGCAACAGGGTTCCAGAATCAAACCTCATTAATGTTCCCAGGCCACAGGGTTCCAGAATCAAACCTCAGTCATGTTCCCAGGTAACAGGGTTCCAGAATCAAACCTCAGTCATTTTCCCAGGTAACAGGGTTCCAGAATCAAACCGCAGTCATGTTCCCAGGCAACAGGGTTCCAGAATCAAATCTCAGACATGTACCCAGGCCACAGGGTTCCAGAATCAAACATCAGTCATTTTCCCAGGCCACAGGGTTCCACAATCAAACCTCAGTCACGTTCCCAGGGCACAGGATTCCACAACCAAACCGTTGTTATGTTCCCAGGCCACAGGGTTCCAAAATCAATCCTCCGTAATGATCCCAGGCCACAAGGTTCCAGAATCAAACCTCAGACATGTTCCCAGGCCACAGGGTTCCACAATAAAATGTCAGTCATGTTCGCAGGGCACATGGTTCCAGAATCAAAGCTCAGTCATGTTCCCAGGCAACAGGGTTCCAGAATCAAACCTTAGTCATGTTCCCAGGCCGCAGGCTTCCAGAATCAAACCTCAGTCATGTTCCCAGGCCACAAGGTTCCAGAATCAAACCTCAGTCATATTCCCAGGCCACAGGTTTACAGAATCAGGCGTCAGTCATTTTCCCAGGCCAGAGGGTTCCACAGTAAAACCTCAGTCATGTTCCCCGGCAACAGGGTTCCAAAATCAAACCTGAGTCATGTTCCAACACCACAGGGTTCCAGAATCAAACCTCACTCATGTTCCCAGGCCACAGGGTTCCAGAATCAAACCTCAGTCATGTAGCGAGGCCACAGGGTTCCAGAATCAAACCTCAGTCATGTTCCCAGGCCACAGCGTTCCAGAATCAAACCTCAGTCATGTTCCCCGGCAACAGGGTTCCAAAATCAAACCTGAGTCATGTTCCAACACCACAGGGTTCCAGAATCAAACCTCACTCATGTTCCCAGGCCACAGGGTTCCAGAATCAAACCTCAGTCATGTAGCGAGGCCACAGGGTTCCAGAATCAAACCTCAGTCATGTTCCCAGGCAACAGGGTTCCAGAATCAAATCTCAGATATGTTCCCAGACCACAGAGTTCCAGAATCAAACCTCAGTCATTTTCCCAGGCCACAGGGTTCCAGAATCTAGCCTCCGTCATTTTGCCAGGCCAGAGGATTCCACAATCAAACCTCAGTCATGTTCCCATGCCAGAGGGTTCCACAATCAAACCGATGTCATGTCCCCAGGCCACAGGGTTCGAGAATCAAATCGATGTCATTTTCCCAGGTCAGAGGGTTACACAACCAAACCGATGTCATATTCCCAGGCCACAGGGTTCCAGAACCGAGCCTCAGTCATTTTCCCAGGCCAGAGGGTTCCACAGTAAAACCTCAGTCATGTTCCCAGGCAACAGAATTCCACAATCAAACCACAGTCATGATCGCAGGACACAGGGCAACACAATCAAACCTCAGTCATGTTCCGAGGCCACAGGCTTCCAGAATCAAACCTCAGTAATGTTCCCAGGCCACAGGGTTCCAGAATCAAACCTCAGTCATGTTCCCAGGTAACAGGGCTCCAGAATCAAAACGCAGTCATGTTCCCAGGTAACAGGGTTTCAGAATCAAACCTCAGTCATGTTCCCAGGTAACAGGGTTCCAGAATCAAACCTCAGTCATATTCCCAGGTAACAGGGTTCCAGAATCAAAACTCAGTAATGTTTCTAGGCCACAGGGTTCCAGAATCAAACCTCAGTCATGTTCACAGGCAACAGGGTTCCAGAATCAAACCTCAGACATGTTCCCAGGCCACAGGGTTCCAGAATTAAACCTCACTCATTTCCCCAGGCCACAGGGTTCCAGAATCAAGCCTCAGTCATTTTCCCAGGCCAGACGGTTCCACAGTAAAACCTCAGTCATGTTACCAGGCAAAAGGGTTCCAAAATCAAACCTGAGTCATGTTCCAACACCACAGGGTTGCAGAATCAAACCTCACTCATGTTCACTGGCCACAGGGTTCCAGAATCAAACCGCAGTCATGTTCCCAGGCAACAGGGTTCCAGAATCAAATCTCAGACATGTACCCAGGCCACAGGGTTCCAGAATCAATCATCAGTCATTTTCCCAGGCCACAGGGTTCCAGAATCAAGCCTCCGTCATTTGGCCAGGCCAGAGGATTCCACAATCAAACCTCAGTCATGTTCCCATGCCAGAGGGTTCCACAATCAAACCGATCTCATGTTTCCAGGCCACAGGGTTCGAGAATCAAATCGATGTCATGTTCCCAGGTCACAGGGTTCCACAAACAAACCGATGTCATATTCCCAGGCCACAGGGTTCCAAAATCAAGCCTCAGTCATTTTCCCAGGTCAGAGGGTTACACAACCAAACCGATGTCATATTCCCAGGCCACAGGGTTCCAGAACCAAGCCTCAGGCATTTTCCCAGGCCAGAGGGTTCCACAGTAAAACCTCAGTCATGTTCCAAGGTAACAGGGTTCCAAAATCAAACCTGATTCATGTTCCAACACCACAGGGTTCCAGAATCAAACCTCAGTCATGTTCCCAGGCCACAGGGTTCCAGAATCAAACCTCACTCATGTTCCCAGGCAACAGGCTTACAGAATCAAACCTCAGTCATGTTCCCAGGCCACAGGGTTCCAGAATCAAACCTCAGTCATGTTCCAAGGCCACAGGGTTCCAGAATCAAACCTCAGTCATGTTCCCAGGCCACAGGGTTCCAGAATGAAACCTCACTCATGTTCCCACGCCACAGGCTTCCAGAATCAAACCTCAGTAATGTTCCCAGGCCACAGGGTTCCAGAATCAAACCTCAGTCATATTGCCAGTCCACAGGGTTCCAGAATCAAACCTCAGTCATGTTCCCAGGCCACAGGGTTCCAGAATCAAACCGCAGTCATGTTCCCCAGCAACAGGGTTCCAGAATCAAATCTCAGACATGTACCCAGGCCACAGGGTTCCAGAATCAATCATCAGTCATTTTCCCAGGCCACAGGGTTCCAGAATCAAGCCTCCGTCATTTGGCCAGGCCAGAGGATTCCACAATCAAACCTAAGTCATGTTCCCATGCCAGAGGGTTCCACAATCAAACCGATCTTATGTTTCCAGGCCACAGGGTTCGAGAATCAAACCGCAGTCATGTTTCCAGGCAACAGGGTTCCAGAATCAAATCTCAGACATGTACCCAGGCCACAGGGTTCCAGAATCAATCATCAGTCATTTTCCCAGGCCACAGGGTTCCAGAATCAAGCCTCCGTCATTGGGCCAGGCCAGAGGATTCCACAATCAAACCTCAGTCATGTTCCCATGCCAGAGGGTTCCACAATCAAACCGATCTCATGTTTCCAGGCCACAGGGTTCGAGAATCAAATCGATGTCATGTTCCCAGGTCACAGGGTTCCACAAACAAACCGATGTCATATTCCCAGGCCACAGGGTTCCAAAATCAAGCCTCAGTCATTTTCCCAGGTCAGAGGGTTACACAACCAAACCGATGTCATATTCCCAGGCCACAGGGTTCCAGAACCAAGCCTCAGGCATTTTCCCAGGCCAGAGGGTTCCACAGTAAAACCTCAGTCATGTTCCCAGGCAACAGGGTTCCAAAATCAAACCTGATTCATGTTCCAACACCACAGGGTTCCAGAATCAAACCTCAGTAATGTTCCCAGGCCACAGGGTTCCAGAATCAAACCTCAGTCATATTGCCAGTCCACAGGGTTCCAGAATCAAACCTCAGTCATGTTCCCAGGCCACAGGGTTCCAGAATCAAACCGCAGTCATGTTCCCAGGCAACAGGGTTCCAGAATCAAATCTCAGACATGTACCCAGGCCACAGCGTTCCAGAATCAATCATCAGTCATTTTCCCAGGCCACAGGGTTCCAGAATCAAGCCTCCGTCATTTGGCCAGGCCAGAGGATTCCACAATCAAACCTCAGTCATGTTCCCATGCCAGAGGGTTCCACAATCAAACCGATCTCATGTTTCCAGGCCACAGGGTTCGAGAATCAAATCGATGTCATGTTCCCAGGTCACAGGGTTCCACAAACAAACCGATGTCATATTCCCAGGCCACAGGGTTCCAAAATCAAGCCTCAGTCATTTTCCCAGGTCAGAGGGTTACACAACCAAACCGATGTCATATTCCCAGGCCACAGGGTTCCAGAACCAAGCCTCAGGCATTTTCCCAGGCCAGAGGGTTCCACAGTAAAACCTAAGTCATGTTCCCAGGCAACAGGGTTCCAAAATCAAACCTGATTCATGTTCCAACACCACAGGGTTCCAGAATCAAACCTCACTCATGTTCCCAGGCTACAGGGTTCCAGAATCAAACCTCAGTCATGTTCCCAGGCCACAGGGTTCCAGAATCAAACCTCACTCATGTTCCCAGGCAACAGGCTTACAGAATCAAACCTCAGTCATGTTCCCAGGCCACAGGGTTCCAGAATCAAACCTCAGTCATGTTCCCAGGCCACAGGGTTCCAGAATCAAACCTCAGTCATGTTCCCAGGCCACAGGGTTCCAGAATCAAACCTCCGTCATGTTTCCAGGATAGAGCGTTCCACAATCAAACCTCAGTCATGATCCCAGGCCACACGGTTCCACAATCAAACCTCAGTCATGTTCCCAGGAGACAAGATTCCAGAATCAAATGTCAGTCATGTTCCCAGGTCACAGGGTTCCACAATCAAACCTCAGTCATATTCCCAGGCCACACGGTTCCACAATCAAACCTCAGTCATGTTCCCAGGCCACAGGGTTCCACAATCAAACCTCACTCATGTTCCCAGGCCACAGCATTCTACAATTAAGCCTCAGACAGGTTCCCAGGCCAGAGGTTTCCACCATCAAACCTCAGTCATGTTCCCAGGCCAGAGGGTTCCACAATCAAACCTCAGTCATGTTCCCAGGGCACAGGATTTCACAACCAAACCGTTGTTATGTTCCCAGGCCACAGGGTTCCAGAATCAAACCTCCGTAATGATCCCAGTCCACAAGGTTCCAGAATCAAACCTCAGACATTTTCCCAGGCCACATGGTTCCACAATCAAATGCCAGTCATGTTCACAGGGCACATGGTTCCAGAATCAAACCTCAGTCATGTTCCCAGGCAACAGGGTTCCAGAATCAAACCTCATTAATGTTCCCAGGCCACAGGGTTCCAGAATCAAACCTCAGTCATGTTCCCAGGTAACAGGGTTCCAGAATCAAACCTCAGTCATTTTCCCAGGTAACAGGGTTCCAGAATCAAACCGCAGTCATGTTCCCAGGCAACAGGGTTCCAGAATCAAATCTCAGACATGTACCCAGGCCACAGGGTTCCAGAATCAAACATCAGTCATTTTCCCAGGCCACAGGGTTCCACAATCAAACCTCAGTCACGTTCCCAGGGCACAGGATTCCACAACCAAACCGTTGTTATGTTCCCAGGCCACAGGGTTCCAAAATCAATCCTCCGTAATGATCCCAGGCCACAAGGTTCCAGAAACAAACCTCAGACATGTTCCCAGGCCACAGGGTTCCACAATAAAATGTCAGTCATGTTCGCAGGGCACATGGTTCCAGAATCAAAGCTCAGTCATGTTCCCAGGCAACAGGGTTCCAGAATCAAACCTTAGTCATGTTCCCAGGCCGCAGGCTTCCAGAATCAAACCTCAGTCATGTTCCCAGGCCACAAGGTTCCAGAATCAAACCTCAGTCATATTCCCAGGCCACAGGTTTACAGAATCAGGCGTCAGTCATTTTCCCAGGCCAGAGGGTTCCACAGTAAAACCTCAGTCATGTTCCCCGGCAACAGGGTTCCAAAATCAAACCTGAGTCATGTTCCAACACCACAGGGTTCCAGAATCAAACCTCACTCATGTTCCCAGGCCACAGGGTTCCAGAATCAAACCTCAGTCATGTAGCGAGGCCACAGGGTTCCAGAATCAAACCTCAGTCATGTTCCCAGGCCACAGCGTTCCAGAATCAAACCTCAGTCATGTTCCCAGGCAACAGGGTTCCAGAATCAAATCTCAGATATATTCCCAGACCACAGAGTTCCAGAATCAAACCTCAGTCATTTTCCCAGGCCACAGGGTTCCAGAATCTAGCCTCCGTCATTTTGCCAGGCCAGAGGATTCCACAATCAAACCTCAGTCATGTTCCCATGCCAGAGGGTTCCACAATCAAACCGATGTCATGTCCCCAGGCCACAGGGTTCGAGAATCAAATCGATGTCATTTTCCCAGGTCAGAGGGTTACACAACCAAACCGATGTCATATTCCCAGGCCACAGGGTTCCAGAACCGAGCCTCAGTCATTTTCCCAGGCCAGAGGGTTCCACAGTAAAACCTCAGTCATGTTCCCAGGCAACAGAATTCCACAATCAAACCACAGTCATGATCGCAGGACACAGGGCAACACAATCAAACCTCAGTCATGTTCCGAGGCCACAGGCTTCCAGAATCAAACCTCAGTAATGTTCCCAGGCCACAGGGTTCCAGAATCAAACCTCAGTCATGTTCCCAGGTAACAGGGTTCCAGAATCAAAACGCAGTCATGTTCCCAGGTAACAGGGTTTCAGAATCAAACCTCAGTCATGTTCCCAGGTAACAGGGTTCCAGAATCAAACCTCAGTCATATTCCCAGGTAACAGGGTTCCAGAATCAAAACTCAGTAATGTTTCTAGGCCACAGGGTTCCAGAATCAAACCTCAGTCATGTTCACAGGCAACAGGGTTCCAGAATCAAACCTCAGACATGTTCCCAGGCCACAGGGTTCCAGAATCACGCCTCAGTCATTTTCCCAGGCCAGACGGTTCCACAGTAAAACCTCAGTCATGTTACCAGGCAAAAGGGTTCCAAAATCAAACCTGAGTCATGTTCCAACACCACAGGGTTGCAGAATCAAACCTCACTCATGTTCACAGGCCACAGGGTTCCAGAATCAAACCTCAGCCATGTTCCCAGGCAACAGGGTTCCAGAATCAAACCTCAGACATGTTCCCAGGCCACAGGGTTCCAGAATCAAACCTCAGTCATTTCCCGAGGCCACAGGGTTCCACAATCAAACCTCAGTCATGTTCCCATGCCACAGAGTTCCACAGTAAAACCTCAGTCATGTTCCTAGGTAACACGGTTCCAAAATCAAACCTGAGTCATATTCCAACACCACAGGGTTCCAGAATCAAACCTCACTCATGTTCCCAGGCCACAGGGTTCCAGAATCAAACCTCGGTCATGTTCCCAGGCCACAGGATTCCAGAATTAAACCTCAGTCATGTTCCCAGGAGACAATATTCCAGAATCAAATCTCAGTCATGTTCCCAGGTCACATGGTTCCACAATCAAACCTCAGTCATGTTCCCAGGCCACAGGGTTCCACAATCAAACCTCAGTCATGTTCCCAGGCCACAGGGTTCCACAATCAAACCTCACTCATGTTCCCAGGCCACAGCGTTCTACAATTAAGCCTCAGTCATGTTCCCAGGCCAGAGGTTTCCACCATCAAACCTCAGTCATGTTCCCAGGCCAGAGGGTTCCACAATCAAACCTCAGTCACATTCCTAGGGCACAGGATTCCACAACCAAACCGTTGTTATGTTCCCAGGCCACAGGGTTCCAAAATCAATCCTCCGTAATGATCCCAGGCCACAAGGTTCCAGAATCAAACCTCAGACATGTTCCCAGGCCACAGGGTTCCACAATCAAATGTCAGTCATGTTCGCAGGGCACATGGTTCCAGAATCAAAGCTCAGTCATGTTCCCAGGCAACAGGGTTCCAGAATCAAACCTTAGTCATGTTCCCAGGCCGCAGGCTTCCAGAATCAAACCTCAGTCATGTTCCCAGGCCACAAGGTTCCAGAATCAAACCTCAGTCATATTCCCAGGCCACAGGTTTACAGAATCAGGCGTCAGTCATTTTCCCAGGCCAGAGGGTTCCACAGTAAAACCTCAGTCATGTTCCCCGGCAACAGGGTTCCAAAATCAAACCTGAGTCATGTTCCAACACCACAGGGTTCCAGAATCAAACCTCACTCATGTTCCCAGGCCACAGGGTTCCAGAATCAAACCTCAGTCATGTAGCGAGGCCACAGGGTTCCAGAATCAAACCTCAGTCATGTTCCCAGGCCACGGCGTTCCAGAATCAAACCTCAGTCATGTTCCCAGGCAACAGGGTTCCAGAATCAAATCTCAGATATGTTCCCAGGTCACAGGGTTCCACAACCAAACCGATGTCATATTCCCAGGCCACAGGGTTTCAAAATCAAGCCTCAGTCATTTTCCCAGGTCAGAGGGTTACACAACCAAACCGATGTCATATTCCCAGGCCACAGGGTTCCAGAACCAAGCCTCAGTCATTTTCCCAGGCCAGAGGGTTCCACAGTAAAACCTCAGTCATGTTCCCAGGCAACAGGGTTCCACAATCAAACCGCAGTCATGATCGCAGGACACAGGGCAACACAATCAAACCTCAGTCATGTTCCGAGGCCACAGGCTTCCAGAATCAAACCTCAGTAATGTTCCCAGGCCACAGGGTTCCAGAATCAAACCTCAGTCATGTTCCCAGGCAACAGGGTTCCAGAATCAAACCTCAGACATCTTCCCACGCCACAAGGTTCCAGAATTAAACTTCAGTCATATTCCCAGGCCAAAGGGTTCCAGAATCAAACCTCCGTCAGGTTTCCAGGAAAGAGCGTTCCACAAGCAAAGCTCAGTCATGATCCCAGGACACAGGGTTACACAATCAATCCTCAGACATAATCCCAGGCCACAGTGTTACACAATCAAATTGATGTCATGTTCCCAGGCCACAGGGTTCCACAATCAAACCTCAGTCATGTTCCCATGCCAGAGGGTTCCACAATCAAACCGATGTCATGTTCCCAGGCCACAGGGTTCGAAAATCGAATCGATGTCATGTTCCCAGGGCACAGGGTTCCACAACCAAACCGATGTCATATTCCCAGGCCACAGGGTTCCAGAATCAAGCCTCAGTCATTTTCCCAGGTGAGAGGGTTCCACAACCAAACCGATGTCAAATTCCCAGGACACAGGGTTCCAGAATCAAGCCTCAGTCATTTTCCCAGGACAGAGGGTTCCACAGTAAAACCTCAGTCAGGTTCCCAGGCAACAAGTTTCCAGAATCAAACCTCAGTCATGTTCCCAGGCCACAGGATTCCAGAATTAAACCTCAGTCATGTTCCCAGGACACAGGGTTCCACAATCAAACCTCAGTCATGATCCCAGGCCACACGGTTCCACAGTCAAACCTCAGTCATGTTCCCAGGAGACAAGATTCCAGAATCAAATATCAGTCATGTTCCCTGGTCACAGGGTTCCACAATCAAACCTCAGTCATGTTCCCAGGCCACAGGGTTCCACAATCAAACCTCACTCATGTTCCCAGGCCACAGGATTCTACAATTAAGCCTCAGTCATGTTCCCAGGCCAGAGGTTTCCACCATCAAACCTCAGTCATGTTCCCAGGCCAGAGGGTTCCACAATCAAACCTCAGTCATGTCCCCAAGGCACAGGATTTCACAACCAAACCGTTGTTACGTTCCCAGGCCACAGGGTTCCAGAATCAAATCTCCGTAATGATCCCAGGCCACAAGGTTCCAGAATCAAACCTCAGTTATGTTCCCACACCACAGGGTTCCAGAATGAAACCTCACTCATGTTCCCAGGCCACAGGCTTCCAGAATCAAACCTTAGTCATGTTCCCAGGACACAGGGTTCCACAATCAAACCTCAGTCATGTTCCCAGGGCACAGGGTTCCACAATCAAACCGCAGTCATGATCGCAGGACTCAGGGCAACACAATCAAACCTCAGTCATGTTCCGAGGCCACAGGTTTACAGAATCGAACCTCAGTAATGTTCCCAGGCCACAGGGTTCCAGAATCAAACCTCAGACATCTTCCCACGCCACAAGGTTCCAGAATTAAACTTCAGTCATATTCCCAGGCCACAGGGTTCCAGAATCAAACCTCCGTCATTTTTCCAGGATAGAGCGTTCCACAATCAAACCTCTGTCATGATCCCAGGCCACAGGGCTCGAGAATCAAATCGATGTCATGTTCCCAGGGCACAGGGTTCCACAACCAAACCGATGTCATATTCCCAGGCCACAGGGTTCCAGAATCAAGCCTCAGTCATTTACCCAGGTCAGAGGGTTCCACAGTAAAACCTCAGTCAGGTTCCCAGGCAACAAGGTTCCAGAATCAAACCTCAGTCATGTTCCCAGGCCACAGGATTCCAGAATTAAACCTCAGTCATGTTCCCAGGAGACAAGATTCCAGAATCAAATCTCAGTCATGTTCCCAGGTCACAGGGTTCCACCATCAAACCTCAGTCATGTTCCCAGGCCAGAGGGTTCCACAATCAAACCTCAGTCACATTCCCAGGACACAGGATTCCACAACCAAACCGTTGTTATGTTCTCAGGCTACAGGGTTCCAAAATCAATCCTCCGTAATGATCCCAGGCCACAAGGTTCCAGAATCAAACCTCAGACATGTTCCCAGGCCACAGGGTTCCACAATCAAATGTCAGTCATGTTCGCGGGCACATGGTTCCAGAATCAAACCTCAGTCATGTTCCCAGGCAACAGGGTTCCAGAGTCAAACCTTAGTCATGTTCCAAGGCCGCAGGCTTCCAGAATCAAACCTCAGTCATGTTCCCAGGCCACAAGGTTCCAGAATCAAACCTCAGTCATATTCCCAGGCCACAGGTTTACAGAATCAGGCGTCAGTCATTTTCCCAGGCCAGAGGGTTCCACAGTAAAACCTCAGTCATATTCCCAGGCAACAGGGTTCCAAAATCAAACCTGAGTCATGTTCCAACACCACAGGGTTCCAGAATCAAACCTCAGTCAGGTAGCCAGGCCACAGGGTTCCAGAAACAAACCTCAATCATGTTCCCAGGCCACAGCGTTCCAGAATCAAACCTCAGTCATGTTCCCAGGCAACAGGGTTCCAGAATCAAATCTCAGATATGTTCCCAGGCCACAGGGTTCCAGAATCAAACCTCAGTCATTTTCCCAGGCCACAGGGTTCCAGAATCTAGCCTCCGTCATTTTGCCAGGCCAGAGGATTCCACAATCAAACCTCAGTCATGTTCCCATGCCAGAGGGTTCCACAATCAAGCCGATGTCATGTTTCCAGGCCACAGGGTTCGAGAATCAAATCGATGTCATTTTCCCAGGTCAGAGGGTTACACAACCAAACCGATGTCATATTCCCAGGCCACAGGGTTCCAGAACCGAGCCTCAGTCATTTTCCCAGGCCAGAGGATTCCACAGTAAAACCTCAGTCATGTTCCCAGGCAACAGGATTCCACAATCAAACCACAGTCATGATCGCAGGACACAGGGCAACACAATCAAACCTCAGTCATGTTCCGAGGCCACAGGCTTCCAGAATCAAACCTCAGTAATGTTCCCAGGCCACAGGGTTCCAGAATCAAACCTCAGTCATGTTCCCAGGTAACAGGGTTCCAGAATCAAACCTCAGTCATGTTCCCAGGTAACAGGGTTCCAGAATCAAACCTCAGTCATGTTCCCAGGTAACAGGGGTCCAGAATCAAACCTCAGTCATATTCCCAGGTAACAGGGTTCCAGAATCAAAACTCAGTAATGTTTCTAGGCCACAGGGTTCCAGAATCAAACCTCAGTCATGTTCCAAGGTCAGAGGGTTCCACAACCAAACCGATGTCACATTCCCAGGCCACAGGGTTCCAGAATCAAGCCTCAGTCATTTTCCCAGGCCAGAGGGTTCCACAGAAAAACCTCAGCCAGGTTCCCAGGCAACAAGGTTCCAGAATCAAACCTCAGTCATGTTCCCAGGCCACAGGATTCCAGAATTAAACCTCAGTCATGTTCCCAGGAGACAAGATTCCAGAATCAAATCTCAGTCATGTTCCCAGGTCACAGGGTTCCACAATCAAACCTCAGTCATGTTCCCAGGCAACAGGGTTCCAGAATCAAACCTTAGTCATGTTCCCAGGCCGCAGGCTTCCAGAATCAAACCTCAGTCATGTTCCCAGGCCACAAGGTTACAGAATCAAACCTCAGTCATATTCCCAGGCCACAGGTTTACAGAATCAGGCGTCAGTCATTTTCCCAGGCCAGAGGGTTCCACAGTAAAACCTCACTCATGTTTCCCGGCAACAGGGTTCCAAAATCAAACCTGAGTCATGTTCCAACACCACAGGGTTCCAGAATCAAACCTCACTCATGTTCCCAGGTAACAGGGTTCCAGAATCAAACCTCAGTCATGTTCCCAGGCCACAGGGTTCCAGAATCAAACCTCAGTCATGTTCCCAGGCCACAGGTTTCCAGAATCAAACCTCCGTCATGTTTCTAGGATAGAGCGTTCCACAATCAAACCTCAGTCATGATCCCAGGAGACAAGATTCCAGAATCAAATGTCAGTCATGTTCCCAGGTCACAGGGTTCCACAATCAAACCTCAGTCATGTTCCCAGGCCACACGGTTCCACAATCAAACCTCAGTCATGTTCCCAGGAGACAAGATTCCAGAATCAAATGTCAGTCATGTTCCCAGGTTACAGGGTTCCACAATCAAACCTCAGTCATGTTCCCAGGCCACACGGTTCCACAATCAAACCTCAGTCATGTTCCCAGGCCACAGCGTTCCACAATCAAACCTCACTCATGTTCCCAGGCCACAGCATTCTACAATTAAGCCTCAGACAGGTTCCCAGGCCAGAGGTTTCCACCATCAAACCTCAGTCATGTTCCCAGGCCAGAGGGTTCCACAATCAAACCTCAGTCATGTTCCCAGGGCAGAGGATTTCACAACCAAACCGTTGTTATGTTCCCAGGCCACTGGGTTCCAGAATCAAACCTCCGTAATGATCCCAGTCCACAAGGTTCCAGAATCAAACCTCAGACATTTTCCCAGGCCACAGGGTTCCACAATAAAATGCCAGTCATGTTCACAGGGCACATGGTTCCAGAATCAAACCTCAGTCATGTTCCCAGGCAACAGGGTTCCAGAATCAAACCTTAGTCATATTCCCAGGCCGCAGGCTTCCAGAAACAAACCTCAGTCATGTTCCCAGGCCACAAGGTTCCAGAATGAAACCTCAGTCATATTCCCAGGCCACAGGTTTACAGAATCAGGCGTCAGTCATTTTCCCAGGCCAGAGGGTTCCACAGTAAAACCTCTGTCATGTTCCCAGGCAACAGGGTTCCAAAATCAAACCTGATTCATGTTCCAACACCACAGGGTTCCAGAATCAAACCTCACTCATGTTCCCAGGCTACAGGATTCCAGAATCAAACCTCAGTCATGTTCCCAGGCCACAGGGTTCCAGAATCAAACCTCACTCATGTTCTCAGGCAACAGGGTTCCAGAATCAAACCTCAGACATGTTCCCAGGCCACAGGGTTCCAGAAACAAACCTCAGTCATTTTCCCAGGCCACAGGGTTCCAAAATCAAGCCTCAGTCATTTTCCCAGGCCAGAGGATTCCACAATGAAACCTCAGTCATGTTCCCATGCCAGAGGGTTCCACAGTAAAACCTCAGTCATGTTCCCAGGTAACAGGGTTCCAAAATCAAACCTCAGTCATGTTCCAACACCACAGAGTTCCAGAATCAAACCTCACTCATGTTCCCAGGCCACAGGGTTCCAGAGTCAAACCTCAGTCATGTTCTCAGGCCACAGGGTTCCAGAATGAAACCTCACTCATGTTCCCAGGCCGCAGGCTTCCAGAATCAAACCTCAGTAATGTTCCCAGGCCACAGGGTTCCAGAATCAAACCTCAGTCATATTGCCAGTCCACAGGATTCCAGAATCAAACCTCAGTCATGTTCCCAGGCCACAGGGTTCCAGAATCAAACCGCAGTCATGTTCCCAGGCAACAGGGTTCCAGAATCAAATCTCAGACATGTACCCAGGCCACAGGGTTCCAGAATCAATCATCAGTCATTTTCCCAGGCCACAGGGTTCCAGAATCAAGCCTCCGTCATTTGGCCAGGCCAGAGGATTCCACAATCAAACCTCAGTCATGTTCCCATGCCAGAGGGTTCCACAATCAAACCGATCTCATGTTTCCAGGCCACAGGGTTCGAGAATCAAATCGATGTCATGTTCCCAGGTCACAGGGTTCCACAAACAAACCGATGTCATATTCCCAGGCCACAGGGTTCCAAAATCAAGCCTCAGTCATTTTCCCAGGTCAGAGGGTTACACAACCAAACCGATGTCATATTCCCAGGCCACAGGGTTCCAGAACCAAGCCTCAGGCATTTTCCCAGGCCAGAGGGTTCCACAGTAAAACCTCAGTCATGTTCCCAGGCAACAGGGTTCCAAAATCAAACCTGATTCATGTTCCAACACCACAGGGTTCCAGAATCAAACCTCAGTAATGTTCCCAGGCCACAGGGTTCCAGAATCAAACCTCAGTCATATTGCCAGTCCACAGGGTTCCAGAATCAAACCTCAGTCATGTTCCCAGGGCACAGGATTTCACAACCAAACCGTTGTTATGTTCCCAGGCCACAGGGTTCCAGAATCAAACCTCCGTAATGATCCCAGTCCACAAGGTTCCAGAATCAAACCTCAGACATTTTCCCAGGCCACATGGTTCCACAATCAAATGCCAGTCATGTTCACAGGGCACATGGTTCCAGAATCAAACCTCAGTCATGTTCCCAGGCAACAGGGTTCCAGAATCAAACCTCATTAATGTTCCCAGGCCACAGGGTTCCAGAATCAAACCTCAGTCATGTTCCCAGGTAACAGGGTTCCAGAATCAAACCTCAGTCATTTTCCCAGGTAACAGGGTTCCAGAATCAAACCGCAGTCATGTTCCCAGGCAACAGGGTTCCAGAATCAAATCTCAGACATGTACCCAGGCCACAGGGTTCCAGAATCAAACATCAGTCATTTTCCCAGGCCACAGGGTTCCACAATCAAACCTCAGTCACGTTCCCAGGGCACAGGATTCCACAACCAAACCGTTGTTATGTTCCCAGGCCACAGGGTTCCAAAATCAATCCTCCGTAATGATCCCAGGCCACAAGGTTCCAGAATCAAACCTCAGACATGTTCCCAGGCCACAGGGTTCCACAATAAAATGTCAGTCATGTTCGCAGGGCACATGGTTCCAGAATCAAAGCTCAGTCATGTTCCCAGGCAACAGGGTTCCAGAATCAAACCTTAGTCATGTTCCCAGGCCGCAGGCTTCCAGAATCAAACCTCAGTCATGTTCCCAGGCCACAAGGTTCCAGAATCAAACCTCAGTCATATTCCCAGGCCACAGGTTTACAGAATCAGGCGTCAGTCATTTTCCCAGGCCAGAGGGTTCCACAGTAAAACCTCAGTCATGTTCCCCGGCAACAGGGTTCCAAAATCAAACCTGAGTCATGTTCCAACACCACAGGGTTCCAGAATCAAACCTCACTCATGTTCCCAGGCCACAGGGTTCCAGAATCAAACCTCAGTCATGTAGCGAGGCCACAGGGTTCCAGAATCAAACCTCAGTCATGTTCCCAGGCCACAGCGTTCCAGAATCAAACCTCAGTCATGTTCCCCGGCAACAGGGTTCCAAAATCAAACCTGAGTCATGTTCCAACACCACAGGGTTCCAGAATCAAACCTCACTCATGTTCCCAGGCCACAGGGTTCCAGAATCAAACCTCAGTCATGTAGCGAGGCCACAGGGTTCCAGAATCAAACCTCAGTCATGTTCCCATGCCAGAGGGTTCCACAATCAAACCGATGTCATGTCCCCAGGCCACAGGGTTCGAGAATCAAATCGATGTCATTTTCCCAGGTCAGAGGGTTACACAACCAAACCGATGTCATATTCCCAGTCCACAGGGTTCCAGAACCGAGCCTCAGTCATTTTCCCAGGCCAGAGGGTTCCACAGTAAAACCTCAGTCATGTTCCCAGGCAACAGAATTCCACAATCAAACCACAGTCATGATCGCAGGACACAGGGCAACACAATCAAACCTCAGTCATGTTCCGAGGCCACAGGCTTCCAGAATCAAACCTCAGTCATGTTCCCAGGCCACAGGGTTCCAGAATCAAACCTCAGTCATGTTCCCAGGTAACAGGGTTCCAGAATCAAACCTCAGTCATGTTCCCAGGTAACAGGGTTCCAGAATCAAACCTCAGTCATGATCCCAGGGCTCAGGGTTCCACAATCAAACCTCACTCATGTTCCTAGGACACAGCATTCTACAATTAATCCTCAGTCAGGTTCCTAGGCCAGAGGTTTCCACCATCAAACCTCAGTCATGTTCCCAGGCCAGAGGGTTCCACAATCAAACCTCAGTCATGTTCCCAGGGCACAGGATTTCACAACCAAACCGTTGTTATGTTCCCAGGCCACAGGGTTCCAGAATCAAACCTCCGTAATGATCCCAGGCCACAAGGTTCCAGAATCAAACCTCAGACATGTTCCCAGGCTACAGGGTTCCACAATCAAATGTCAGTCATGTTCACAGGGCACATGGTTCCAGAATCAAACCTCTGTCATGTTCCCAGGCAACAGGGTTCCAGAATCAAACTTTAGTCATGTTCCCAGGCCGCAGGCTTCCAGAATCAAACCTCAGTCATGTTCCCAGGCCACAAGGTTCCAAAATCAAACCTCAGTCATATTCCCAGGCCACAGGTTTACAGAATCAGGCGTCAGTCATTTTCCCAGGCCAGAGGGTTCCACAGTAAAACCTCAGTCATATTCCCAGGCAACAGGGTTCCAAAATCAAACCTGAGTCATGTTCCAACACCACAGGGTTGCAGAATCAAACCTCACTCATGTTCAGAGGCCACAGGGTTCCAGAATCAAACCTCAGTCATGTTCCCAGGCAACAGGGTTCCAGAATCAAACCTCAGACATGTTCCCAGGCCACAGGGTTCCAGAATCAAACCTCAGTCATTTCCCCAGGCCACAGGGTTCCACAATCAAACCTCAGTCATGTTCCCATGCCAGAGAGTTCCACAGTAAAACCTCAGTCATGTTCCTAGGTAACAGGGTTCCAAAATCAAACCTGAGTCATATTCCAACACCACAGGGTTCCAGAATCAAACCTCACTCATGTTCCCAGGCCACAGGGTTCCAGAATCAAACCTCAGTCATATTCCCAGGCCACAGGGTTCCAGAATGAAACCTCACTCATGTTCCCACGCCACAGGCTTCCAGAATCAAACCTCAGTAATGTTCCCAGGCCACAGGGTTCCAGAATCAAACCTCAGTCATATTGCCAGGCCACAGGGTTCCAGAATTAAACCTCAGTCATGTTCCCAGGCCACAGGGTTCCAGAATCAAACCGCAGTCATGTTCCAAGGCAACAGGGTTCCAGAATCAAATCTCAGACATGTACCCAGGCCACAGGGTTCCAGAATCAAACCTCACTCATTTTCCCAGGCCACAGGGTTCCAGAATCAAACCTCCGTCATTTTGCCAGGCCAGAGGATTCCACAATCAAACCTCAGTCATGTTCCCATGCCAGAGGGTTCCACAATCAAACCGATGTCATGTTTCCAGGCCACAGGGTTCGAGAATCAAATCGATGTCATGTTCCCAGGGCACAGGGTTCCACAACCAAACCGATGTCATATTCCCAGGCCACAGGGTTCCAGAATCAAGCCTCAGTCATTTACCCAGGTCAGAGGGTTCCACAACCAAACCGATGTCACATTCCCAGGCCACAGGGTTCCAGAATCAAACCTCAGTCATTTTCCCAGGCCAGAGGGTTCCACAGTAAAACCTCAGTCAGGTTCCCAGGCAACAAGTTCCAGAATCAAACCTCGGTCATGTTCCCAGGCCACAGGATTCCAGAATTAAATCTCAGTCATGTTCCCAGGAGACAATATTCCAGAATCAAATCTCAGTCATGTTCCCAGGTCACATGGTTCCACAATCAAACCTCAGTCATGTTCCCAGGCCACAGGGTTCCACAATCAAACCTCACTCATGTTCCCAGGCCACAGGGTTCCACAATCAAACCTCACTCATGTTCCCAGGCCACAGCGTTCTACAATTAAGCCTCAGTCATGTTCCCAGGCCAGAGGTTTCCACCATCAAACCTCAGTCATGTTCCCAGGCCAGAGGGTTCCACAATCAAACCTCAGTCACATTCCTAGGGCACAGGATTCCACAACCAAACCGTTGTTATGTTCCCAGGCCACAGGGTTCCAAAATCAATCCTCCGTAATGATCCCAGGCCACAAGGTTCCAGAATCAAACCTCAGACATGTTCCCAGGCCACAGGTTTACAGAATCAGGCGTCAGTCATTTTCCCAGGCCAGAGGGTTCCACAGTAAAACCTCAGTCATGTTCCCCGGCAACAGGGTTCCAAAATCAAACCTGAGTCATGTTCCAACACCACAGGGTTCCAGAATCAAACCTCAGTCATGTAGCGAGGCCACAGGGTTCCAGAAACAAACCTCAGTCATGTTCCCAGGCCACAGCGTTCCAGAATCAAACCTCAGTCATGTTCCCAGGCAACAGGGTTCCAGAATCAAATCTCAGATATGTTCCCAGGCCACAGGGTTCCAGAATCAAACCTCAGTCATTTTCCCAGGCCACAGGGTTCCAGAATCTAGCCTCCGTCATTTTGCCAGGCCAGAGGATTCCACAATCAAACCTCAGTCATGTTCCCATGCCAGAGGGTTCCACAATCAAACCGATGTCATGTCCCCAGGCCACAGGGTTCGAGAATCAAATCGATGTCATTTTCCCAGGTCAGAGGGTTACACAACCAAACCGAAGTCATATTCCCAGGCCACAGGGTTCCAGAACCGAGCCTCAGTCATTTTCCCAGGCCAGAGGGTTCCACAGTAAAACCTCAGTCATGTTCCCAGGCAACAGGATTCCACAATCAAACCGCAGACATGATCGCAGGACACAGGGCAACACAATCAAACCTCAGTCATGTTCCGAGGCCACAGGCTTCCAGAATCAAACCTCAGTAATGTTCCCAGGCCACAGGGTTCCAGAATCAAACCTCAGTCATGTTCCCAGGTAACAGGGTTCCAGAATCAAACCTCAGTCATGTTCCCAGGTAACAGGGTTCCAGAATCAAACCTCAGTCATGTTCCCAGGTAACAGGGGTCCAGAATCAAACCTCAGTCATATTCCCAGGTAACAGGGTTCCAGAATCAAAACTCAGTAATGTTTCTAGGCCACAGGGTTCCAGAATCAAACCTCAGTCATGTTCCCAGGTCAGAGGGTTCCACAACCAAACCGATGTCACATTCCCAGGCCACAGGGTTCCAGAATCAAGCCTCAGTCATTTTCCCAGGCCAGAGGGTTCCACAGAAAAACCTCAGCCAGGTTCCCAGGCAACAAGGTTCCAGAATCAAACCTCAGTCATGTTCCCAGGCCACAGGATTCCAGAATTAAACCTCAGTCATGTTCCCAGGAGACAAGATTCCAGAATCAAATCTCAGTCATGTTCCCAGGTCACAGGGTTCCACAATCAAACCTCAGTCATGTTCCCAGGCCACAGCATTCTACAATTAAGCCTCAGTCTTGTTCCCAGGCCATAGGTTTCCACCATCAAACCTCAGTTATGTTCCCAGGTCAGAGGGTTCCACAATCAAACCTCAGTCATGTTCCCAGGCCACAGGGTTCCACAATCAAACCTCACTCATGTTCCCAGGCCACAGCATTCTACAATTAAGCCTCAGTCATGTTCCCAGGCCAGAGGGTTCCACAATCAAATCTCAGATATGTTCCCAGGCCACAGGGTTCCAGAATCAAACCTCAGTCATTTTCCCAGGCCACAGGGTTCCAGAATCTAGCCTCCGTCATTTTGCCAGGCCAGAGGATTCCACAATCAAACCTCAGTCATGTTTCCATGCCAGAGGGTTCCAAAATCAAACCGATGTCATGTCCCCAGCTCACAGGGTTCGAGAATCAAATCGATGTCATGTTCCCAGGCAACAGGGTTCCAGAATCAAATCTCAGACATGTACCCAGGCCACAGGGTTCCAGAATCAAACCTCAGTCATTTTCCCAGGCCACAGGGTTCCAGAATCTAGCCTCCGTCATTTTGCCAGGCCAGAGGATTCCACAATCAAACCTCAGTCATGTTTCCATGCCAGAGGGTTCCAAAATCAAACCGATGTCATGTCCCCAGCTCACAGGGTTCGAGAATCAAATCGATGTCATGTTCCCAGGTCACAGGGTTCCACAACCAAACCGATGTCATATTCCCAGGCCACAGGGTTCCAAAATCAAGCCTCAGTCATTTTCCCAGGTCAGAGATTTACACAACCAAACCGATGTCATATTCCCAGGCCACAGGCTTCCAGAACCAAGCCTCAGTCATTTTCCCAGGCCAGAGGGTTCCACAGTAAAACCTCAGTCATGTTCCCAGGCAACAGGATTCCACAATCAAACCGCAGTCATGATCGCAGGACACAGGGCAACAAAATCAAACCTCAGTCATGTTCCCAGGCCACAGGATTCCAGAATTAAACCTCAGTCATGTTCCCAGGACACAGGGTTCCACAATCAAACCTCAGTCATGTTCCCAGGCCACAGGGTTCCACAATCAAACCTCAGTCATGATCCCAGGCCACACGGTTCCACAGTCAAACCTCAGTCATGTTCCCAGGAGACAAGATTCCAGAATCAAATATCAGTCATGTTCCCCGGTCACAGGGTTGCACAATCAAACCTCAGTCATATTCCCAGGCCACACGGTTCCACAATCAAACCTCAGTCATGTTCCCAGGCCACAGGGTTCCACAATCAAACCTCACTCATGTTCCCAGGCCACAGCATTCTACAATTAAGCCTCAGACAGGTTCCCAGGCCAGAGGTTTCCACCATCAAACCTCAGTCATGTTCCCAGGCCAGAGGGTTCCACAATCAAACCTCAGTCATGTTCCCAGGGCACAGGATTTCACAACCAAACCGTTGTTATGTTCCCAGGCCACAGGGTTCCAGAATCAAACCTCCGTAATGATCCCAGTCCACAAGGTTCCAGAATCAAACGTCAGACATTTTCCCAGGCCACATGGTTCCACAATCAAATGCCAGTCATGTTCACAGGGCACATGGTTCCAGAATCAAACCTCAGTCATGTTCCCAGGCAACAGGGTTCCAGAATCAAACCTCAGTAATGTTCCCAGGCCACAGGGTTCCAGAATCAAACCTCAGTCATGTTCCCAGGTAACAGGGTTCCAGAATCAAACCTCAGTCATTTTCCCAGGTAACAGGGTTCCAGAATCAAACCGCAGTCATGTTCCCAGGCAACAGGGTTCCAGAATCAAATCTCAGACATGTACCCAGGCCACAGGGTTCCAGAATCAAACATCAGTCATTTTTCCAGGCCACAGGGTTCCACAATCAAACCTCAGTCACGTTCCCAGGGCACAGGATTCCACAACCAAACCGTTGTTATGTTCCCAGGCCACAGGGTTCCAAAATCAATCCTCCGTAATGATCCCAGGCCACAAGGTTCCAGAATCAAACCTCAGACATGTTCCCAGGCCACAGGGTTCCACAATAAAATGTCAGTCATGTTCGCAGGGCACATGGTTCCAGAATCAAAGCTCAGTCATGTTCCCAGGCAACAGGGTTCCAGAATCAAACCTTAGTCATGTTCCCAGGCCGCAGGCTTCCAGAATCAAACCTCAGTCATGTTCCCAGGCCACAAGGTTCCAGAATCAAACCTCAGTCATATTCCCAGGCCACAGGTTTACAGAATCAGGCGTCAGTCATTTTCCCAGGCCAGAGGGTTCCACAGTAAAACCTCAGTCATGTTCCCCGGCAACAGGGTTCCAAAATCAAACCTGAGTCATGTTCCAACACCACAGGGTTCCAGAATCAAACCTCACTCATGTTCCCAGGCCACAGGGTTCCAGAATCAAACCTCAGTCATGTAGCGAGGCCACAGGGTTCCAGAATCAAACCTCAGTCATGTTCCCAGGCCACAGCGTTCCAGAATCAAACCTCAGTCATGTTCCCAGGCAACAGGGTTCCAGAATCAAATCTCAGATATGTTCCCAGACCACAGAGTTCCAGAATCAAACCTCAGTCATTTTCCCAGGCCACAGGGTTCCAGAATCTAGCCTCCGTCATTTTGCCAGGCCAGAGGATTCCACAATCAAACCTCAGTCATGTTCCCATGCCAGAGGGTTCCACAATCAAACCGATGTCATGTCCCCAGGCCACAGGGTTCGAGAATCAAATCGATGTCATTTTCCCAGGTCAGAGGGTTACACAACCAAACCGATGTCATATTCCCAGGCCACAGGGTTCCAGAACCGAGCCTCAGTCATTTTCCCAGGCCAGAGGGTTCCACAGTAAAACCTCAGTCATGTTCCCAGGCAACAGAATTCCACAATCAAACCACAGTCATGATCGCAGGACACAGGGCAACACAATCAAACCTCAGTCATGTTCCGAGGCCACAGGCTTCCAGAATCAAACCTCAGTAATGTTCCCAGGCCACAGGGTTCCAGAATCAAACCTCAGTCATGTTCCCAGGTAACAGGGTTCCAGAATCAAACCTCAGTCATGATCCCAGGGCTCAGGGTTCCACAATCAAACCTCAGGCATGATCCCAGGGCTCAGGGTTCCACAATCAAACCTCACTCATGTTCCTAGGACACAGCATTCTACAATTAATCCTCAGTCAGGTTCCTAGGCCAGAGGTTTCCACCATCAAACCTCAGTCATGTTCCCAGGCCAGAGGGTTCCACAATCAAACCTCAGTCATGTTCCCAGGGCACAGGATTTCACAACCAAACCGTTGTTATGTTCCCAGGCCACAGGGTTCCAGAATCAAACCTCCGTAATGATCCCAGGCCACAAGGTTCCAGAATCAAACCTCAGACATGTTCCCAGGCCACAGGGTTCCACAATCAAATGTCAGTCATGTTCACAGGGCACATGGTTCCAGAATCAAACCTCGGTCATGTTCCCAGGCAACAGGGTTCCAGAATCAAACTTTAGTCATGTTCCCAGGCCGCAGGCTTCCAGAATCAAACCTCAGTCATGTTCCCAGGCCACAAGGTTCCAAAATCAAACCTCAGTCATATTCCCAGACCACAGGTTTACAGAATCAGGCGTCAGTCATTTTCCCAGGCCAGAGGGTTCCACAGTAAAACCTCAGTCATATTCCCAGGCAACAGGGTTCCAAAATCAAACCTGAGTCATGTTCCAACACCACAGGGTTGCAGAATCAAACCTCACTCATGTTCAGAGGCCACAGGGTTCCAGAATCAAACCTCAGTCATGTTCCCAGGCAACAGGGTTCCAGAATCAAACCTCAGACATGTTCCCAGGCCACAGGGTTCCAGAATCAAACCTCAGTCATTTCCCCAGGCCACAGGGTTCCACAATCAAACCTCAGTCATGTTCCCATGCCAGAGAGTTCCACAGTAAAACCTCAGTCATGTTCCTAGGTAACAGGGTTCCAAAATCAAACCTGAGTCATATTCCAACACCACAGGGTTCCAGAATCAAACCTCACTCATGTTCCCAGGCCACAGGGTTCCAGAATCAAACCTCAGTCATATTCCCAGGCCACAGGGTTCCAGAATGAAACCTCACTCATGTTCCCACGCCACAGGCTTCCAGAATCAAACCTCAGTAATGTTCCCAGGCCACAGGGTTCCAGAATCAAACCTCAGTCATATTGCCAGGCCACAGGGTTCCAGAATTAAACCTCAGTCATGTTCCCAGGCCACAGGGTTCCAGAATCAAACCGCAGTCATGTTCCAAGGCAACAGGGTTCCAGAATCAAATCTCAGACATGTACCCAGGCCACAGGGTTCCAGAATCAAACCTCACTCATTTTCCCAGGCCACAGGGTTCCAGAATCAAACCTCCGTCATTTTGCCAGGCCAGAGGATTCCACAATCAAACCTCAGTCATGTTCCCATGCCAGAGGGTTCCACAATCAAACCGATGTCATGTTTCCAGGCCACAGGGTTCGAGAATCAAATCGATGTCATGTTCCCAGGGCACAGGGTTCCACAACCAAACCGATGTCATATTCCCAGGCCACAGGGTTCCAGAATCAAGCCTCAGTCATTTACCCAGGTCAGAGGGTTCCACAACCAAACCGATGTCACATTCCCAGGCCACAGGGTTCCAGAATCAAACCTCAGTCATTTTCCCAGGCCAGAGGGTTCCACAGTAAAACCTCAGTCAGGTTCCCAGGCAACAAGTTCCAGAATCAAACCTCGGTCATGTTCCCAGGCCACAGGATTCCAGAATTAAATCTCAGTCATGTTCCCAGGAGACAATATTCCAGAATCAAATCTCAGTCATGTTCCCAGGTCACATGGTTCCACAATCAAACCTCAGTCACGTTCCCAGGCCACAGGGTTCCACAATCAAACCTCACTCATGTTCCCAGGCCACAGGGTTCCACAATCAAACCTCACTCATGTTCCCAGGCCACAGCGTTCTACAATTAAGCCTCAGTCATGTTCCCAGGCCAGAGGTTTCCACCATCAAACCTCAGTCATGTTCCCAGGCCAGAGGGTTCCACAATCAAACCTCAGTCACATTCCTAGGGCACAGGATTCCACAACCAAACCGTTGTTATGTTCCCAGGCCACAGGGTTCCAAAATCAATCCTCCGTAATGATCCCAGGCCACAAGGTTCCAGAATCAAACCTCAGACATGTTCCCAGGCCACAGGTTTACAGAATCAGGCGTCAGTCATTTTCCCAGGCCAGAGGGTTCCACAGTAAAACCTCAGTCATGTTCCCCGGCAACAGGGTTCCAAAATCAAACCTGAGTCATGTTCCAACACCACAGGGTTCCAGAATCAAACCTCAGTCATGTAGCGAGGCCACAGGGTTCCAGAAACAAACCTCAGTCATGTTCCCAGGCCACAGCGTTCCAGAATCAAACCTCAGTCATGTTCCCAGGCAACAGGGTTCCAGAATCAAATCTCAGATATGTTCCCAGGCCACAGGGTTCCAGAATCAAACCTCAGTCATTTTCCCAGGCCACAGGGTTCCAGAATCTAGCCTCCGTCATTTTGCCAGGCCAGAGGATTCCACAATCAAACCTCAGTCATGTTCCCATGCCAGAGGGTTCCACAATCAAACCGATGTCATGTCCCCAGGCCACAGGGTTCGAGAATCAAATCGATGTCATTTTCCCAGGTCAGAGGGTTACACAACCAAACCGAAGTCATATTCCCAGGCCACAGGGTTCCAGAACCGAGCCTCAGTCATTTTCCCAGGCCAGAGGGTTCCACAGTAAAACCTCAGTCATGTTCCCAGGCAACAGGATTCCACAATCAAACCGCAGTCATGATCGCAGGACACAGGGCAACACAATCAAACCTCAGTCATGTTCCGAGGCCACAGGCTTCCAGAATCAAACCTCAGTAATGTTCCCAGGCCACAGGGTTCCAGAATCAAACCTCAGTCATGTTCCCAGGTAACAGGGTTCCAGAATCAAACCTCAGTCATGTTCCCAGGTAACAGGGTTCCAGAATCAAACCTCAGTCATGTTCCCAGGTAACAGGGGTCCAGAATCAAACCTCAGTCATATTCCCAGGTAACAGGGTTCCAGAATCAAAACTCAGTAATGTTTCTAGGCCACAGGGTTCCAGAATCAAACCTCAGTCATGTTCCCAGGTCAGAGGGTTCCACAACCAAACCGATGTCACATTCCCAGGCCACAGGGTTCCAGAATCAAGCCTCAGTCATTTTCCCAGGCCAGAGGGTTCCACAGAAAAACCTCAGCCAGGTTCCCAGGCAACAAGGTTCCAGAATCAAACCTCAGTCATGTTCCCAGGCCACAGGATTCCAGAATTAAACCTCAGTCATGTTCCCAGGAGACAAGATTCCAGAATCAAACCTCAGTCATGTTCCCAGGTCACAGGGTTCCACAATCAAACCTCAGTCATGTTCCCAGGCCACAGCATTCTACAATTAAGCCTCAGTCTTGTTCCCAGGCCATAGGTTTCCACCATCAAACCTCAGTTATGTTCCCAGGTCAGAGGGTTCCACAATCAAACCTCAGTCATGTTCCCAGGCCACAGGGTTCCACAATCAAACCTCACTCATGTTCCCAGGCCACAGCATTCTACAATTAAGCCTCAGTCATGTTCCCAGGCCAGAGGGTTCCACAATCAAATCTCAGATATGTTCCCAGGCCACAGGGTTCCAGAATCAAACCTCAGTCATTTTCCCAGGCCACAGGGTTCCAGAATCTAGCCTCCGTCATTTTGCCAGGCCAGAGGATTCCACAATCAAACCTCAGTCATGTTTCCATGCCAGAGGGTTCCAAAATCAAACCGATGTCATGTCCCCAGCTCACAGGGTTCGAGAATCAAATCGATGTCATGTTCCCAGGCAACAGGGTTCCAGAATCAAATCTCAGACATGTACCCAGGCCACAGGGTTCCAGAATCAAACCTCAGTCATTTTCCCAGGCCACAGGGTTCCAGAATCTAGCCTCCGTCATTTTGCCAGGCCAGAGGATTCCACAATCAAACCTCAGTCATGTTTCCATGCCAGAGGGTTCCAAAATCAAACCGATGTCATGTCCCCAGCTCACAGGGTTCGAGAATCAAATCGATGTCATGTTCCCAGGTCACAGGGTTCCACAACCAAACCGATGTCATATTCCCAGGCCACAGGGTTCCAAAATCAAGCCTCAGTCATTTTCCCAGGTCAGAGATTTACACAACCAAACCGATGTCATATTCCCAGGCCACAGGCTTCCAGAACCAAGCCTCAGTCATTTTCCCAGGCCAGAGGGTTCCACAGTAAAACCTCAGTCATGTTCCCAGGCAACAGGATTCCACAATCAAACCGCAGTCATGATCGCAGGACACAGGGCAACAAAATCAAACCTCAGTCATGTTCCCAGGCCACAGGATTCCAGAATTAAACCTCAGTCATGTTCCCAGGACACAGGGTTCCACAATCAAACCTCAGTCATGTTCCCAGGCCACAGGGTTCCACAATCAAACCTCAGTCATGATCCCAGGCCACACGGTTCCACAGTCAAACCTCAGTCATGTTCCCAGGAGACAAGATTCCAGAATCAAATATCAGTCATGTTCCCCGGTCACAGGGTTGCACAATCAAACCTCAGTCATATTCCCAGGCCACACGGTTCCACAATCAAACCTCAGTCATGTTCCCAGGCCACAGGGTTCCACAATCAAACCTCACTCATGTTCCCAGGCCACAGCATTCTACAATTAAGCCTCAGACAGGTTCCCAGGCCAGAGGTTTCCACCATCAAACCTCAGTCATGTTCCCAGGCCAGAGGGTTCCACAATCAAACCTCAGTCATGTTCCCAGGGCACAGGATTTCACAACCAAACCGTTGTTATGTTCCCAGGCCACAGGGTTCCAGAATCAAACCTCCGTAATGATCCCAGTCCACAAGGTTCCAGAATCAAACGTCAGACATTTTCCCAGGCCACATGGTTCCACAATCAAATGCCAGTCATGTTCACAGGGCACATGGTTCCAGAATCAAACCTCAGTCATGTTCCCAGGCAACAGGGTTCCAGAATCAAACCTCAGTAATGTTCCCAGGCCACAGGGTTCCAGAATCAAACCTCAGTCATGTTCCCAGGTAACAGGGTTCCAGAATCAAACCTCAGTCATGTTCCCAGGTAACAGGGTTCCAGAATCAAACCGCAGTCATGTTCCCAGGCAACAGGGTTCCAGAATCAAATCTCAGACATGTACCCAGGCCACAGGGTTCCAGAATCAAACATCAGTCATTTTCCCAGGCCACAGGGTTCCACAATCAAACCTCAGTCACGTTCCCAGGGCACAGGATTCCACAACCAAACCGTTGTTATGTTCCCAGGCCACAGGGTTCCAAAATCAATCCTCCGTAATGATCCCAGGCCACAAGGTTCCAGAATCAAACCTCAGACATGTTCCCAGGCCACAGGGTTCCACAATAAAATGTCAGTCATGTTCGTAGGGCACATGGTTCCAGAATCAAAGCTCAGTCATGTTCCCAGGCAACAGGGTTCCAGAATCAAACCTTAGTCATGTTCCCAGGCCGCAGGCTTCCAGAATCAAACCTCAGTCATGTTCCCAGGCCACAAGGTTCCAGAATCAAACCTCAGTCATATTCCCAGGCCACAGGTTTACAGAATCAGGCGTCAGTCATTTTCCCAGGCCAGAGGGTTCCACAGTAAAACCTCAGTCATGTTCCCCGGCAACAGGGTTCCAAAATCAAACCTGAGTCATGTTCCAACACCACAGGGTTCCAGAATCAAACCTCACTCATGTTCCCAGGCCACAGGGTTCCAGAATCAAACCTCAGTCATGTAGCGAGGCCACAGGGTTCCAGAATCAAACCTCAGTCATGTTCCCAGGCCACAGCGTTCCAGAATCAAACCTCAGTCATGTTCCCAGGCAACAGGGTTCCAGAATCAAATCTCAGATATGTTCCAGGACCACAGAGTTCCAGAATCAAACCTCAGTCATTTTCCCAGGCCACAGGGTTCCAGAATGTAGCCTCCGTCATTTTGCCAGGCCAGAGGATTCCACAATCAAACCTCAGTCATGTTCCCATGCCAGAGGGTTCCACAATCAAACCGATGTCATGTCCCCAGGCCACAGGGTTCGAGAATCAAATCGATGTCATTTTCCCAGGTCAGAGGGTTACACAACCAAACCGATGTCATATTCCCAGGCCACAGGGTTCCAGAACCGAGCCTCAGTCATTTTCCCAGGCCAGAGGGTTCCACAGTAAAACCTCAGTCATGTTCCCAGGCAACAGAATTCCACAATCAAACCACAGTCATGATCGCAGGACACAGGGCAACACAATCAAACCTCAGTCATGTTCCGAGGCCACAGGCTTCCAGAATCAAACCTCAGTAATGTTCCCAGGCCACAGGGTTCCAGAATCAAACCTCAGTCATGTTCCCAGGTAACAGGGTTCCAGAATCAAACCTCAGTCATGATCCCAGGGCTCAGGGTTCCACAATCAAACCTCACTCATGTTCCTAGGACACAGCATTCTACAATTAATCCTCAGTCAGGTTCCTAGGCCAGAGGTTTCCACCATCAAACCTCAGTCATGTTCCCAGGCCAGAGGGTTCCACAATCAAACCTCAGTCATGTTCCCAGGGCACAGGATTTCACAACCAAACCGTTGTTATGTTCCCAGGCCACAAGGTTCCAGAATCAAACCTCCGTAATGATCCCAGGCCACAAGGTTCCAGAATCAAACCTCAGACATGTTCCCAGGCTACAGGGTTCCACAATCAAATGTCAGTCATGTTCACAGGGCACATGGTTCCAGAATCAAACCTCGGTCATGTTCCCAGGCAACAGGGTTCCAGAATCAAACTTTAGTCATGTTCCCAGGCCGCAGGCTTCCAGAATCAAACCTCAGTCATGTTCCCAGGCCACAAGGTTCCAAAATCAAACCTCAGTCATATTCCCAGGCCACAGGTTTACAGAATCAGGCGTCAGTCATTTTCCCAGGCCAGAGGGTTCCACAGTAAAACCTCAGTCATATTCCCAGGCAACAGGGTTCCAAAATCAAACCTGAGTCATGTTCCAACACCACAGGGTTGCAGAATCAAACCTCACTCATGTTCAGAGGCCACAGGGTTCCAGAATCAAACCTCAGTCATATTCCCAGGCCACAGGGTTCCAGAATGAAACCTCACTCATGTTCCCACGCCACAGGCTTCCAGAATCAAACCTCAGTAATGTTCCCAGGCCACAGGGTTCCAGAATCAAACCTCAGTCATATTGCCAGGCCACAGGGTTCCAGAATTAAACCTCAGTCATGTTCCCAGGCCACAGGGTTCCAGAATCAAACCGCAGTCATGTTCCAAGGCAACAGGGTTCCAGAATCAAATCTCAGACATGTACCCAGGCCACAGGGTTCCAGAATCAAACCTCACTCATTTTCCCAGGCCACAGGGTTCCAGAATCAAACCTCCGTCATTTTGCCAGGCCAGAGGATTCCACAATCAAACCTCAGTCATGTTCCCATGCCAGAGGGTTCCACAATCAAACCGATGTCATGTTTCCAGGCCACAGGGTTCGAGAATCAAATCGATGTCATGTTCCCAGGGCACAGGGTTCCACAACCAAACCGATGTCATATTCCCAGGCCACAGGGTTCCAGAATCAAGCCTCAGTCATTTACCCAGGTCAGAGGGTTCCACAACCAAACCGATGTCACATTCCCAGGCCACAGGGTTCCAGAATCAAACATCAGTCATTTTCCCAGGCCAGAGGGTTCCACAGTAAAACCTCAGTCAGGTTCCCAGGCAACAAGTTCCAGAATCAAACCTCGGTCATGTTCCCAGGCCACAGGATTCCAGAATTAAATCTCAGTCATGTTCCCAGGAGACAATATTCCAGAATCAAATCTCAGTCATGTTCCCAGGTCACATGGTTCCACAATCAAACCTCAGTCATGTTCCCAGGCCACAGGGTTCCACAATCAAACCTCACTCATGTTCCCAGGCCACAGGGTTCCACAATCAAACCTCACTCATGTTCCCAGGCCACAGCGTTCTACAATTAAGCCTCAGTCATGTTCCCAGGCCAGAGGTTTCCACCATCAAACCTCAGTCATGTTCCCAGGCCAGAGGGTTCCACAATCAAACCTCAGTCACATTCCTAGGGCACAGGATTCCACAACCAAACCGTTGTTATGTTCCCAGGCCACAGGGTTCCAAAATCAATCCTCCGTAATGATCCCAGGCCACAAGGTTCCAGAATCAAACCTCAGACATGTTCCCAGGCCACAGGTTTACAGAATCAGGCGTCAGTCATTTTCCCAGGCCAGAGGGTTCCACAGTAAAACCTCAGTCATGTTCCCCGGCAACAGGGTTCCAAAATCAAACCTGAGTCATGTTCCAACACCACAGGGTTCCAGAATCAAACCTCAGTCATGTAGCGAGGTCACAGGGTTCCAGAAACAAACCTCAGTCATGTTCCCAGGCCACAGCGTTCCAGAATCAAACCTCAGTCATGTTCCCAGGCAACAGGGTTCTAGAATCAAATCTCAGATATGTTCCCAGGCCACAGGGTTCCAGAATCAAACCTCAGTCATTTTCCCAGGCCACAGGGTTCCAGAATCTAGCCTCCGTCATTTTGCCAGGCCAGAGGATTCCACAATCAAACCTCAGTCATGTTCCCATGCCAGAGGGTTCCACAATCAAACCGATGTCATGTCCCCAGGCCACAGGGTTCGAGAATCAAATCGATGTCATTTTCCCAGGTCAGAGGGTTACACAACCAAACCGAAGTCATATTCCCAGGCCACAGGGTTCCAGAACCGAGCCTCAGTCATTTTCCCAGGCCAGAGGGTTCCACAGTAAAACCTCAGTCATGTTCCCAGGCAACAGGATTCCACAATCAAACCGCAGTCATGATCGCAGGACACAGGGCAACACAATCAAACCTCAGTCATGTTCCGAGGCCACAGGCTTCCAGAATCAAACCTCAGTAATGTTCCCAGGCCACAGGGTTCCAGAATCAAACCTCAGTCATGTTCCCAGGTAACAGGGTTCCAGAATCAAACCTCAGTCATGTTCCCAGGTAACAGGGTTCCAGAATCAAACCTCAGTCATGTTCCCAGGTAACAGGGGTCCAGAATCAAACCTCAGTCATATTCCCAGGTAACAGGGTTCCAGAATCAAAACTCAGTAATGTTTCTAGGCCACAGGGTTCCAGAATCAAACCTCAGTCATGTTCCCAGGTCAGAGGGTTCCACAACCAAACCGATGTCACATTCCCAGGCCACAGGGTTCCAGAATCAAGCCTCAGTCATTTTCCCAGGCCAGAGGGTTCCACAGAAAAACCTCAGCCAGGTTCCCAGGCAACAAGGTTCCAGAATCAAACCTCACTCATGTTCCCAGGCCACAGGATTCCAGAATTAAACCTCAGTCATGTTCCCAGGAGACAAGATTCCAGAATCAAATCTCAGTCATGTTCCCAGGTCACAGGGTTCCACAATCAAACCTCAGTCATGTTCCCAGGCCACAGCATTCTACAATTAAGCCTCAGTCTTGTTCCCAGGCCATAGGTTTCCACCATCAAACCTCAGTTATGTTCCCAGGTCACAGGGTTCCACAATCAAACCTCAGTCATGTTCCCAGGCCACAGGGTTCCACAATCAAACCTCACTCATGTTCCCAGGCCACAGCATTCTACAATTAAGCCTCAGTCATGTTCCCAGGCCAGAGGGTTCCACAATCAAATCTCAGATATGTTCCCAGGCCACAGGGTTCCAGAATCAAACCTCAGTCATTTTCCCAGGCCACAGGGTTCCAGAATCTAGCCTCCGTCATTTTGCCAGGCCAGAGGATTCCACAATCAAACCTCAGTCATGTTTCCATGCCAGAGGGTTCCAAAATCAAACCGATGTCATGTCCCCAGCTCACAGGGTTCGAGAATCAAATCGATGTCATGTTCCCAGGCAACAGGGTTCCAGAATCAAATCTCAGACATGTACCCAGGCCACAGGGTTCCAGAATCAAACCTCAGTCATTTTCCCAGGCCACAGGGTTCCAGAATCTAGCCTCCGTCATTTTGCCAGGCCAGAGGATTCCACAATCAAACCTCAGTCATGTTTCCATGCCAGAGGGTTCCAAAATCAAACCGATGTCATGTCCCCAGCTCACAGGGTTCGAGAATCAAATCGATGTCATGTTCCCAGGTCACAGGGTTCCACAACCAAACCGATGTCATATTCCCAGGCCACAGGGTTCCAAAATCAAGCCTCAGTCATTTTCCCAGGTCAGAGATTTACACAACCAAACCGATGTCATATTCCCAGGCCACAGGCTTCCAGAACCAAGCCTCAGTCATTTTCCCAGGCCAGAGGGTTCCACAGTAAAACCTCAGTCATGTTCCCAGGCAACAGGATTCCACAATCAAACCGCAGTCATGATCGCAGGACACAGGGCAACAAAATCAAACCTCAGTCATGTTCCCAGGCCACAGGATTCCAGAATTAAACCTCAGTCATGTTCCCAGGACACAGGGTTCCACAATCAAACCTCAGTCATGTTCCCAGGCCACAGGGTTCCACAATCAAACCTCAGTCATGATCCCAGGCCACACGGTTCCACAGTCAAACCTCAGTCATGTTCCCAGGAGACAAGATTCCAGAATCAAATATCAGTCATGTTCCCCGGTCACAGGGTTGCACAATCAAACCTCAGTCATGTTCCCAGGCCACAGGGTTCCACAATCAAACCTGACTCATGTTCCCAGGCCACAGGGTTCCACAATCAAACCTCACTCATGTTCCCAGGCCACAGGGTTCTACAATCAAACCTCACTCATGTTCCCAGGCCACAGGATTCTACAATTAAGCCTCAGTCATGTTCCCAGGCCAGAGGTTTCCACCATCAAACCTCAGTCATGTTCCCAGGCCAGAGGGTTCCACAATCAAACCTCAGTCATGTCCCCAAGGCACAGGATTTCACAACCAAACCGTTGTTACGTTCCCAGGCCACAGGGTTCCAGAATCAAATCTCCGTAATGATCCCAGGCCACAAGGTTCCAGAATCAAACCTCAGTTATGTTCCCACACCACAGGGTTCCAGAATGAAACCTCACTCATGTTCCCAGGCCACAGGCTTCCAGAATCAAACCTCAGTCATGTTCCCAGGACACAGGGTTCCACAATCAAACCTCAGTCATGTTCCCAGGGCACAGGGTTCCACAATCAAACCGCAGTCATGATCGCAGGACACAGGGCAACACAATCAAACCTCAGTCAAGTTCCGAGGCCACAGGTTTCCAGAATCGAACCTCAGTAATGTTCCCAGGCCACAGGGTTCCAGAATCAAACCTCAGACATCTTCCCACGCCACAAGGTTCCAGAATTAAACTTCAGTCATATTCCCAGGCCACAGGGTTCCAGAATCAAACCTCCGTCATGTTTCCAGGATAGAGCGTTCCACAATCAAACCTCAGTCATGATCCCAGGCCACAGGGCTCGAGAATCAAATCGATGTCATGTTCCCAGGGCACAGGGTTCCACAACCAAACCGATGTCATATTCCCAGGCCACAGGGTTCCAGAATCAAGCCTCAGTCATTTACCCAGGTCAGAGGGTTCCACAACCAAACCGATGTCACATTCCCAGGCCACAGGGTTCCAGAATCAAGCCTCAGTCATTTTCCCAGGCCAGAGGGTTCCACAGAAAAACCTCAGCCAGGTTCCCAGGCAACAAGCTTCCAGAATCAAACCTCAGTCATGTTCCCAGGCCACAGGATTCCAGAATTAAACCTCAGTCATGTTCCCAGGAGACAAGATTCCAGAATCAAATCTCAGTCATGTTCCCAGGTCACAGGGTTCCACAATCAAACCTCAGTCATGTTCCCAGGCCACAGCATTCTACAATTAAGCCTCAGTCTTGTTCCCAGGCCATAGGTTTCCACCATCAAACCTCAGTTATGTTCCCAGGTCAGAGGGTTCCACAATCAAACCTCAGTCATGTTCCCAGGGCACAGGATTCCACAACCAAACCGTTGTTATGTTCCCAGGCCACAGGGTTCCAAAATCAAACCTCCGTAATTATCCCAGGCCACAAGGTTCCAGAATCAAACCTCAGACATGTTCCCAGGCCACAGGGTTCCACAATCAAATGTCAGTCATGTTCGCAGGGCACATGGTTCCAGAATCAAAGCTCAGTCATGTTCCCAGGCAACAGGGTTCCAGAATCAAACCTTAGTCATGTTCCCAGGCCGCAGGCTTCCAGAATCAAACCTCAGTCATGTTCCCAGGCCACAAGGTTCCAGAATCAAACCTCAGTCATATTCCCAGGCCACAGGTTTACAGAATCAGGCGTCAGTCATTTTCCCAGGCCAGAGGGTTCCACAGTAAAACCTCAGTCATATTCCCAGGCAACAGGGTTCCAAAATCAAACCTGAGTCATGTTCCAACACCACAGGGTTCCAGAATCAAACCTCAGTCAGGTAGCCAGGCCACAGGGTTCCAGAAACAAACCTCAATCATGTTCCCAGGCCACAGCGTTCCAGAATCAAACCTCAGTCATGTTCCCAGGCAACAGGGTTCCAGAATCAAATCTCAGATATGTTCCCAGGCCACAGGGTTCCAGAATCAAACCTCAGTCATTTTCCCAGGCCACAGGGTTCCAGAATCTAGCCTCCGTCATTTTGCCAGGCCAGAGGATTCCACAATCAAACCTCAGTCATGTTCCCATGCCAGAGGGTTCCACAATCAAACCGATGTCATGTCCCCAGGCCACAGGGTTCGAGAATCAAATCGATGTCATTTTCCCAGGTCAGAGGGTTACACAACCAAACCGAAGTCATATTCCCAGGCCACAGGGTTCCAGAACCGAGCCTCAGTCATTTTCCCAGGCCAGAGGGTTCCACAGTAAAACCTCAGTCATGTTCCCAGGCAACAGGATTCCACAATCAAACCGCAGTCATGATCGCAGGACACAGGGCAACACAATCAAACCTCAGTCATGTTCCGAGGCCACAGGCTTCCAGAATCAAACCTCAGTAATGTTCCCAGGCCACAGGGTTCCAGAATCAAACCTCAGTCATGTTCCCAGGTAACAGGGTTCCAGAATCAAACCTCAGTCATGTTCCCAGGTAACAGGGTTCCAGAATCAAACCTCAGTCATGTTCCCAGGTAACAGGGGTCCAGAATCAAACCTCAGTCATATTCCCAGGTAACAGGGTTCCAGAATCAAAACTCAGTAATGTTTCTAGGCCACAGGGTTCCAGAATCAAACCTCAGTCATGTTCCCAGGTCAGAGGGTTCCACAACCAAACCGATGTCACATTCCCAGGCCACAGGGTTCCAGAATCAAGCCTCAGTCATTTTCCCAGGCCAGAGGGTTCCACAGAAAAACCTCAGCCAGGTTCCCAGGCAACAAGGTTCCAGAATCAAACCTCAGTCATGTTCCCAGGCCACAGGATTCCAGAATTAAACCTCAGTCATGTTCCCAGGAGACAAGATTCCAGAATCAAATCTCAGTCATGTTCCCAGGTCACAGGGTTCCACAATCAAACCTCAGTCATGTTCCCAGGCCACAGCATTCTACAATTAAGCCTCAGTCTTGTTCCCAGGCCGCAGGCTTCCAGAAACAAACCTCAGTCATGTTCCCAGGCCACAAGGTTCCAGAATCAAACCTCAGTCATATTCCCAGGCCACAGGTTTACAGAATCAGGCGTCAGTCATTTTCCCAGGCCAGAGGGTTCCACAGTAAAACCTCACTCATGTTTCCCGGCAACAGGGTTCCAAAATCAAACCTGAGTCATGTTCCAACACCACAGGGTTCCAGAATCAAACCTCACTCATGTTCCCAGGCCACAGGGTTCCAGAATCAAACCTCAGTCATGTAGCGAGGCCACAGGGTTCCAGAATCAAACCTCAGTCATGTTCCCAGGCCACAGTGTTCCAGAATCAAACCTCAGTCATGTTCCCAGGCAACAGGGTTCCAGAATCAAATCTCAGATATGTTCCCAGACCACAGGGTTCCAGAATCAAACCTCAGTCATTTCCCCAGGCCACAGGGTTCCAGAATCTAGCCTCCGTCATTTTGCCAGGCCAGAGGATTCCACAATCAAACCTCAGTCATGTTCCCATGCCAGAGGGTTCCACAATCAAACCGATGTCATGTCCCCAGGCCACAGGGTTCGAGAATCAAATCGATGTCATTTTCCCAGGTCAGAGGGTTCCACAACCAAACCGATGTCATATTCCCAGGCCACAGGGTTCCAGAACCGAGCCTCAGTCATTTTCCCAGGCCAGAGGGTTCCACAGTAAAACCTCAGTCATGTTCCCAGGCAACAGGATTCCACAATCAAACCGCAGTTATGATCGCAGGACACAGGGCAACACAATCAAACCTCAGTCATGTTCCGAGGCCACAGGCTTCCAGAATCAAACCTCAGTCATGTTCCCAGGCCACAGGGTTCCAGAATCAAACCTCAGTCATGTTCCCAGGTAACAGGGTTCCAGAATCAAACCTCAGTCATGTTCCCAGGTAACAGGGTTCCAGAATCAAACCTCAGTCATGTTCCCAGGCCACAGGGTTCCAGAATCAAACCTCAGTCATGTTCCCAGGCCACAGGTTTCCAGAATCAAACCTCCGTCATGTTTCCAGGATAGAGCGTTCCACAATCAAACCTCAGTCATGATCCCAGGAGACAAGATTCCAGAATCAAATGTCAGTCATGTTCCCAGGTCACAGGGTTCCACAATCAAACCTCAGTCATGTTCCCAGGCCACACGGTTCCACAATCAAACCTCAGTCATGTTCCCAGGAGACAAGTTTCCAGAATCAAATATCAGTCATGTTCCCAGGTTACAGGGTTCCACAATCAAACCTCAGTCATGTTCCCAGGCCACACGGTTCCACAATTAAACCTCAGTCATGTTCCCAGGCCACAGGGTTCCACAATCAAACCTCACTCATGTTCCCAGGCCACAGCATTCTACAATTAAGCCTCAGACAGGTTCCCAGGCCAGAGGTTTCCACCATCAAACCTCAGTCATGTTCCCAGGCCAGAGGGTTCCACAATCAAACCTCAGTCATGTTCCCAGGGCACAGGATTTCACAACCAAACCGTTGTTATGTTCCCAGGCCACTGGGTTCCAGAATCAAACCTCCGTAATGATCCCAGTCCACAAGGTTCCAGAATCAAACCTCAGACATTTTCCCAGGCCACAGGGTTCCACAATCAAATGCCAGTCATGTTCACAGGGCACATGGTTCCAGAATCAAACCTCAGTCATGTTCCCAGGCAACAGGGTTCCAGAATCAAACCTTAGTCATATTCCCAGGCCGCAGGCTTCCAGAAACAAACCTCAGTCATGTTCCCAGGCCACAAGGTTCCAGAATGAAACCTCAGTCATATTCCCAGGCCACAGGTTTACAGAATCAGGCGTCAGTCATGTTCCCATGCCAGAGGGTTCCACAGTAAAACCTCAGTCATGTTCCCAGGTAACAGGGTTCCAAAATCAAACCTCAGTCATGTTCCAACACCACAGAGTTCCAGAATCAAACCTCACTCATGTTCCCAGGCCACAGGGTTCCAGAGTCAAACCTCAGTCATGTTCTCAGGCCACAGGGTTCCAGAATGAAACCTCACTCATGTTCCCACGCCACAGGCTTCCAGAATCAAACCTCAGTAATGTTCCCAGGCCACAGGGTTCCAGAATCAAACCTCAGTCATATTGCCAGTCCACAGGGTTCCAGAATCAAACCTCAGTCATGTTCCCAGGCCACAGGGTTCCAGAATCAAACCGCAGTCATGTTCCCGGGCAACAGGGTTCCAGAATCAAATCTCAGACATGTACCCAGGACACAGGGTTCCAGAATCAATCATCAGTCATTTTCCCAGGCCACAGGGTTCCAGAATCAAGCCTCCGTCATTTGGCCAGGCCAGAGGATTCCACAATCAAACCTCAGTCATGTTCCCATGCCAGAGGGTTCCACAATCAAACCGATCTCATGTTTCCAGGCCACAGGGTTCGAGAATCAAATCGATGTCATGTTCCCAGGTCACAGGGTTCCACAAACAAACCGATGTCATATTCCCAGGCCACAGGGTTCCAAAATCAAGCCTCAGTCATTTTCCCAGGTCAGAGGGTTACACAACCAAACCGATGTCATATTCCCAGGCCACAGGGTTCCAGAACCAAGCCTCAGGCATTTTCCCAGGCCAGAGGGTTCCACAGTAAAACCTCAGTCATGTTCCCAGGCAACAGGGTTCCAAAATCAAACCTGATTCATGTTCCAACACCACAGGGTTCCAGAATCAAACCTCAGTAATGTTCCCAGGCCACAGGGTTCCAGAATCAAACCTCAGTCATATTGCCAGTCCACAGGGTTCCAGAATCAAACCTCAGTCATGTTCCCAGGCCACAGGGTTCCAGAATCAAACCGCACTCATGTTCCCAGGCAACAGGGTTCCAGAATCAAATCTCAGACATGTACCCAGGCCACAGGGTTCCAGAATCAATCATCAGTCATTTTCCCAGGCCACAGGGTTCCAGAATCAAGCCTCCGTCATTTGGCCAGGCCAGAGGATTCCACAATCAAACCTCAGTCATGTTCCCATGCCAGAGGGTTCCACAATCAAACCGATCTCATGTTTCCAGGCCACAGGGTTCGAGAATCAAATCGATGTCATGTTCCCAGGTCACAGGGTTCCACAAACAAACCGATGTCATATTCCCAGGCCACAGGGTTCCAAAATCAAGCCTCAGTCATTTTCCCAGGTCAGAGGGTTACACAACCAAACCGATGTCATATTCCCAGGCCACAGGGTTCCAGAACCAAGCCTCAGGCATTTTCCCAGGCCAGAGGGTTCCACAGTAAAACCTCAGTCATGTTCCCAGGCCACAGGGTTCCAGAATCAAACCTCACTCATGTTCCCAGGCAACAGGCTTACAGAATCAAACCTCAGTCATGTTCCCAGGCCACAGGGTTCCAGAATCAAACCTCAGTCATGTTCCAAGGCCACAGGGTTCCAGAATCAAACCTCAGTCATGTTCCCAGGCCACAGGGTTCCAGAATGAAACCTCACTCATGTTCCCACGCCACAGGCTTCCAGAATCAAACCTCAGTAATGTTCCTAGGCCACAGGGTCCCAGAATCAAACCTCAGTCATATTGCCAGTCCACAGGGTTCCAGAATCAAACCTCAGTCATGTTCCCAGGCCACAGGGTTCCAGAATCAAACCGCAGTCATGTTCCCCAGCAACAGGGTTCCAGAATCAAATCTCAGACATGTACCCAGGCCACAGGGTTCCAGAAACAATCATCAGTCATTTTCCCAGGCCACAGGGTTCCAGAATCAAGCCTCCGTCATTTGGCCAGGCCAGAGGATTCCACAATCAAACCTAAGTCATGTTCCCATGCCAGAGGGTTCCACAATCAAACCGATCTTATGTTTCCAGGCCACAGGGTTCGAGAATCAAACCGCAGTCATGTTTCCAGGCAACAGGGTTCCAGAATCAAATCTCAGACATGTACCCAGGCCACAGGGTTCCAGAATCAATCATCAGTCATTTTCCCAGGCCACAGGGTTCCAGAATCAAGCCTCCGTCATTTGGCCAGGCCAGAGGATTCCACAATCAAACCTAAGTCATGTTCCCATGCCAGAGGGTTCCACAATCAAACCGATCTTATGTTTCCAGGCCACAGGGTTCGAGAATCAAACCGCAGTCATGTTTCCAGGCAACAGGGTTCCAGAATCAAATCTCAGACATGTACCCAGGCCACAGGGTTCCAGAATCAATCATCAGTCATTTTCCCAGGCCACAGGGTTCCAGAATCAAGCCGCCGTCATTTGGCCAGGCCAGAGGATTCCACAATCAAACCTCAGTCATGTTCCCATGCCAGAGGGTTCCACAATCAAACCGATCTCATGTTTCCAGGCCACAGGGTTCGAGAATCAAATCGATGTCATGTTCCCAGGTCACAGGGTTCCACAAACAAACCGATGTCATATTCCCAGGCCACAGGGTTCCAAAATCAAGCCTCAGTCATTTTCCCAGGTCAGAGGGTTACACAACCAAACCGATGTCATACTCCCAGGCCACAGGGTTCCAGAACCAAGCCTCAGGCATTTTCCCAGGCCAGAGGGTTCCACAGTAAAACCTCAGTCATGTTCCCAGGCAACAGGGTTCCAAAATCAAACCTGATTCATGTTCCAACACCACAGGGTTCCAGAATCAAACCTCAGTAATGTTCCCAGGCCACAGGGTTCCAGAATCAAACCTCAGTCATATTGCCAGTCCACAGGGTTCCAGAATCAAACCTCAGTCATGTTCCCAGGCCACAGGGTTCCAGAATCAAACCGCAGTCATGTTCCCAGGCAACAGGGTTCCAGAATCAAATCTCAGACATGTACCCAGGCCACAGCGTTCCAGAATCAATCATCAGTCATTTTCCCAGGCCACAGGGTTCCAGAATCAAGCCTCCGTCATTTGGCCAGGCCAGAGGATTCCACAATCAAACCTCAGTCATGTTCCCATGCCAGAGGGTTCCACAATCAAACCGATCTCATGTTTCCAGGCCACAGGGTTCGAGAATCAAATCGATGTCATGTTCCCAGGTCACAGGGTTCCACAAACAAACCGATGTCATATTCCCAGGCCACAGGGTTCCAAAATCAAGCCTCAGTCATTTTCCCAGGTCAGAGGGTTACACAACCAAACCGATGTCATATTCCCAGGCCACAGGGTTCCAGAACCAAGCCTCAGGCATTTTCCCAGGCCAGAGGGTTCCACAGTAAAACCTAAGTCATGTTCCCAGGCAACAGGGTTCCAAAATCAAACCTGATTCATGTTGCAACACCACAGGGTTCCAGAATCAAACCTCACTCATGTTCCCAGGCTACAGGGTTCCAGAATCAAACCTCAGTCATGTTCCCAGGCCACAGGGTTCCAGAATCAAACCTCACTCATGTTCCCAGGCAACAGGCTTACAGAATCAAACCTCAGTCATGTTCCCAGGCCACAGGGTTCCAGAATCAAACCTCAGTCATGTTCCCAGGCCACAGGGTTCCAGAATCAAACCTCAGTCATGTTCCCAGGCCACAGGGTTCCAGAATCAAACCTCCGTCATGTTTCCAGGATAGAGCGTTCCACAATCAAACCTCAGTCATGATCCCAGGCCACACGGTTCCACAATCAAACCTCAGTCATGTTCCCAGGAGACAAGATTCCAGAATCAAATGTCAGTCATGTTCCCAGGTCACAGGGTTCCACAATCAAACCTCAGTCATATTCCCAGGCCAAACGGTTCCACAATCAAACCTCAGTCATGTTCCCAGGCCACAGGGTTCCACAATCAAACCTCACTCATGTTCCCAGGCCACAGCATTCTACAATTAAGCCTCAGACAGGTTCCCAGGCCAGAGGTTTCCACCATCAAACCTCAGTCATGTTCCCAGGCCAGAGGGTTCCACAATCAAACCTCAGTCATGTTCCCAGGGCACAGGATTTCACAACCAAACCGTTGTTATGTTCCCAGGCCACAGGGTTCCAGAATCAAACCTCCGTAATGATCCCAGTCCACAAGGTTCCAGAATCAAACCTCAGACATTTTCCCAGGCCACATGGTTCCACAATCAAATGCCAGTCATGTTCACAGGGCACATGGTTCCAGAATCAAACCTCAGTCATGTTCCCAGGCAACAGGGTTCCAGAATCAAACCTCATTAATGTTCCCAGGCCACAGGGTTCCAGAATCAAACCTCAGTCATGTTCCCAGGTAACAGGGTTCCAGAATCAAACCTCAGTCATTTTCCCAGGTAACAGGGTTCCAGAATCAAACCGCAGTCATGTTCCCAGGCAACAGGGTTCCGGAATCAAATCTCAGACATGTACCCAGGCCACAGGGTTCCAGAATCAAACATCAGTCATTTTCCCAGGCCACAGGGTTCCACAATCAAACCTCAGTCACGTTCCCAGGGCACAGGATTCCACAACCAAACCGTTGTTATGTTCCCAGGCCACAGGGTTCCAAAATCAATCCTCCGTAATGATCCCAGGCCACAAGGTTCCAGAATCAAACCTCAGACATGTTCCCATGCCACAGGGTTCCACAATAAAATGTCAGTCATGTTCGCAGGGCACATGGTTCCAGAATCAAAGCTCAGTCATGTTCCCAGGCAACAGGGTTCCAGAATCAAACCTTAGTCATGTTCCCAGGCCGCAGGCTTCCAGAATCAAACCTCAGTCATGTTCCCAGGCCACAAGGTTCCAGAATCAAACCTCAGTCATATTCCCAGGCCACAGGTTTACAGAATCAGGCGTCAGTCATTTTCCCAGGCCAGAGGGTTCCACAGAAAAACCTCAGTCATGTTCCCCGGCAACAGGGTTCCAAAATCAAACCTGAGTCATGTTCCAACACCACAGGGTTCCAGAATCAAACCTCACTCATGTTCCCAGGCCACAGGGTTCCAGAATCAAACCTCAGTCATGTAGCGAGGCCACAGGGTTCCAGAATCAAACCTCAGTCATGTTCCCAGGCCACAGCGTTCCAGAATCAAACCTCAGTCATGTTCCCAGGCAACAGGGTTCCAGAATCAAATCTCAGATATGTTCCCAGACCACAGAGTTCCAGAATCAAACCTCAGTCATTTTCCCAGGCCACAGGGTTCCAGAATCTAGCCTCCGTCATTTTGCCAGGCCAGAGGATTCCACAATCAAACCTCAGTCATGTTCCCATGCCAGAGGGTTCCACAATCAATCGATGTCATGTCCCCAGGCCACAGGGTTCGAGAATCAAATCGATGTCATTTTCCCAGGTCAGAGGGTTCCACAACCAAACCGATGTCATATTCCCAGGCCACAGGGTTCCAGAACCGAGCCTCAGTCATTTTCCCAGGCCAGAGGGTTCCACAGTAAAACCTCAGTCATGTTCCCAGGCAACAGAATTCCACAATCAAACCACAGTCATGATCGCAGGACACAGGGCAACACAATCAAACCTCAGTCATGTTCCGAGGCCACAGGCTTCCAGAATCAAACCTCAGTAATGTTCCCAGGCCACACGGTTCCAGAATCAAACCTCAGTCATGTTCCCAGGTAACAGGGTTCCAGAATCAAAAAGCAGTCATGTTCCCAGGTAACAGGGTTTCAGAATCAAACCTCAGTCATGTTCCCAGGTAACAGGGTTCCAGAATCAAACCTCAGTCATATTCCCAGGTAACAGGGTTCCAGAATCAAAACTCAGTAATGTTTCTAGGCCACAGGGTTCCAGAATCAAACCTCAGTCATGTTCACAGGCAACAGGGTTCCAGAATCAAACCTCAGACATGTTCCCAGGCCACAGGGTTCCAGAATTAAACCTCACTCATTTCCCCAGGCCACAGGGTTCCAGAATCAAGCCTCAGTCATTTTCCCAGGCCAGACGGTTCCACAGTAAAACCTCAGTCATGTTACCAGGCAAAAGGGTTCCAAAATCAAACCTGAGTCATGTTCCAACACCACAGGGTTGCAGAATCAAACCTCACTCATGTTCACAGGCCACAGGGTTCCAGAATCAAACCTCAGCCATGTTCCCAGGCAACAGGGTTCCAGAATCAAACCTCAGACATGTTCCCAGGCCACAGGGTTCCAGAATCAAACCTCAGTCATTTCCCCAGGCCACAGGGTTCCACAATCAAACCTCAGTCATGTTCCCATGCCACAGAGTTCCACAGTAAAACCTCAGTCATGTTCCTAGGTAACAGGGTTCCAAAATCAAACCTGAGTCATATTCCAACACCACAGGGTTCCAGAATCAAACCTCACTCATGTTCCCAGGCCACAGGGTTCCAGAATCAAACCTCAGTCATGTTCCCAGGCCACAGGGCTCCAGAATGAAACCTCACTCATGTTCCCACGCCACAGGCTTGCAGAATCAAACCTCAGTAATGTTCCCAGGCCACAGAGTTCCAGAATCAAACCTAAGTCATATTGCCAGGCCACAGGGTTCCAGAATTAAACCTCAGTCATGTTCCCAGGCCACAGGGTTCGAAAATCAAATCGATGTCATGTTTCCAGGGCACAGGGTTCCACAACCAAACCGATGTCATATTCCCAGGCCACAGGGTTCCAGAATCAAGCCTCAGTCATTTACCCAGCTCAGAGGGTTCCACAACCAAACCGATGTCGCATTCCCAGGCCACAGGGTTCCAGAATCAAACCTCAGTCATTTTCCCAGGCCAGAGGGTTCCACAGTAAAACCTCAGTCAGGTTCCCAGGCAACAAGTTCCAGAATCAAACCTCGGTCATGTTCCCAGGCCACAGGATTCCAGAATCAAACCTCAGACATGTTCCCAGGCCACAGGGTTCCAGAATCAAACCTCAGTCATATTGCCAGGCCACAGGGTTCCAGAATTAAACCTCAGTCATGTTCCCAGGCCACAGGGTTCCAGAATCAAACCGCAGTCATGTTCCAAGGCAACAGGGTTCCAGAATCAAATCTCAGACATGGACCCAGGCCACAGGGTTCCAGAATCAAACCTGACTCATTTTCCCAGGCCACAGGGTTCCAGAATCAAACCTCCGTCATTTTGCCAGGCCAGAGGATTCCACAATCAAACCTCAGTCATGTTCCCATGCCAGAGGGTTCCACAATCAAACCGATGTCATGTTTCCAGGCCACAGGGTTCGAGAATCAAATCGATGTCATGTTCCCAGGGCACAGGGTTCCACAACCAAACCGATGTCATATTCCCAGGCCACAGGGTTCCAGAATCAAGCCTCAGTCATTTACCCAGGTCAGAGGGTTCCACAACCAAACCGATGTCACATTCCCAGGCCACAGGGTTCCAGAATCAAACCTCAGTCATTTTCCCAGGCCAGAGGGTTCCACAGTAAAACCTCAGTCAGGTTCCCAGGCAACAAGTTCCAGAATCAAACCTCGGTCATGTTCCCAGGCCACAGGATTCCAGAATTAAATCTCAGTCATGTTCCCAGGAGACAATATTCCAGAATCAAATCTCAGTCATGTTCCCAGGTCACATGGTTCCACAATCAAACCTCAGTCATGTTCCCAGGCCACAGGGTTCCACAATCAAACCTCACTCATGTTCCCAGGCCACAGGGTTCCACAATCAAACCTCACTCATGTTCCCAGGCCACAGCGTTCTACAATTAAGCCTCAGTCATGTTCCCAGGCCAGAGGTTTCCACCATCAAACCTCAGTCATGTTCCCAGGCCAGAGGGTTCCACAATCAAACCTCAGTCACATTCCTAGGGCACAGGATTCCACAACCAAACCGTTGTTATGTTCCCAGGCCACAGGGTTCCAAAATCAATCCTCCGTAATGATCCCAGGCCACAAGGTTCCAGAATCAAACCTCAGACATGTTCCCAGGCCACAGGTTTACAGAATCAGGCGTCAGTCATTTTCCCAGGCCAGAGGGTTCCACAGTAAAACCTCAGTCATGTTCCCCGGCAACAGGGTTCCAAAATCAAACCTGAGTCATGTTCCAACACCACAGGGTTCCAGAATCAAACCTCAGTCATGTAGCGAGGCCACAGGGTTCCAGAAACAAACCTCAGTCATGTTCCCAGGCCACAGCGTTCCAGAATCAAACCTCAGTCATGTTCCCAGGCAACAGGGTTCCAGAATCAAATCTCAGATATGTTCCCAGGCCACAGGGTTCCAGAATCAAACCTCAGTCATGTAGCGAGGCCACAGGGTTCCAGAAACAAACCTCAGTCATGTTCCCAGGCCACAGTGTTCCAGAATCAAACCTCAGTCATGTTCCCAGGCAACAGGGTTCCAGAATCAAATCTCAGATATGTTCCCAGGCCACAGGGTTCCAGAATCAAACCTCAGTCATTTTCCCAGGCCACAGGGTTCCAGAATCTAGCCTCCGTCATTTTGCCAGGCCAGAGGATTCCACAATCAAACCTCAGTCATGTTCCCATGCCAGAGGGTTCCACAATCAAACCGATGTCATGTCCCCAGGCCACAGGGTTCGAGAATCAAATCGATGTCATTTTCCCAGGTCAGAGGGTTACACAACCAAACCGAAGTCATATTCCCAGGCCACAGGGTTCCAGAACCGAGCCTCAGTCATTTTCCCAGGCCAGAGGGTTCCACAGTAAAACCTCAGTCATGTTCCCAGGCAACAGGATTCCACAATCAAACCGCAGTCATGATCGCAGGACACAGGGCAACACAATCAAACCTCAGTCATGTTCCGAGGCCACAGGCTTCCAGAATCAAACCTCAGTAATGTTCCCAGGCCACAGGGTTCCAGAATCAAACCTCAGTCATGTTCCCAGGTAACAGGGTTCCAGAATCAAACCTCAGTCATGTTCCCAGGTAACAGGGTTCCAGAATCAAACCTCAGTCATGTTCCCAGGTAACAGGGGTCCAGAATCAAACCTCAGTCATATTCCCAGGTAACAGGGTTCCAGAATCAAAACTCAGTAATGTTTCTAGGCCACAGGGTTCCAGAATCAAACCTCAGTCATGTTCCCAGGTCAGAGGGTTCCACAACCAAACCGATGTCACATTCCCAGGCCACAGGGTTCCAGAATCAAGCCTCAGTCATTTTCCCAGGCCAGAGGGTTCCACAGAAAAACCTCAGCCAGGTTCCCAGGCAACAAGGTTCCAGAATCAAACCTCAGTCATGTTCCCAGGCCACAGGATTCCAGAATTAAACCTCAGTCATGTTCCCAGGAGACAAGATTCCAGAATCAAATCTCAGTCATGATCCCAGGTCACAGGGTTCCACAATCAAACCTCAGTCATGTTCCCAGGCCACAGCATTCTACAAATAAGCCTCAGTCTTGTTCCCAGGCCATAGGTTTCCACCATCAAACCTCAGTTATGTTCCCAGGTCAGAGGGTTCCACAATCAAACCTCAGTCATATTCCCAGGCCACAGGGTTCCACAATCAAACCTCACTCATGTTCCCAGGCCACAGCATTCTACAATTAAGCCTCAGTCATGTTCCCAGGCCAGAGGGTTCCACAATCAAATCTCAGATATGTTCCCAGGCCACAGGGTTCCAGAATCAAACCTCAGTCATTTTCCCAGGCCACAGGGTTCCAGAATCTAGCCTCCGTCATTTTGCCAGGCCAGAGGATTCCACAATCAAACCTCAGTCATGTTTCCATGCCAGAGGGTTCCAAAATCAAACCGATGTCATGTCCCCAGCTCACAGGGTTCGAGAATCAAATCGATGTCATGTTCCCAGGCAACAGGGTTCCAGAATCAAATCTCAGACATGTACCCAGGCCACAGGGTTCCAGAATCAAACCTCAGTCATTTTCCCAGGCCACAGGGTTCCAGAATCTAGCCTCCGTCATTTTGCCAGGCCAGAGGATTCCACAATCAAACCTCAGTCATGTTTCCATGCCAGAGGGTTCCAAAATCAAACCGATGTCATGTCCCCAGCTCACAGGGTTCGAGAATCAAATCGATGTCATGTTCCCAGGTCACAGGGTTCCACAACCAAACCGATGTCATATTCCCAGGCCACAGGGTTCCAAAATCAAGCCTCAGTCATTTTCCCAGGTCAGAGATTTACACAACCAAACCGATGTCATATTCCCAGGCCACAGGCTTCCAGAACCAAGCCTCAGTCATTTTCCCAGGCCAGAGGGTTCCACAGTAAAACCTCAGTCATGTTCCCAGGCAACAGGATTCCACAATCAAACCGCAGTCATGATCGCAGGACACAGGGCAACAAGATCAAACCTCAGTCATGTTCCCAGGCCACAGGATTCCAGAATTAAACCTCAGTCATGTTCCCAGGACACAGGGTTCCACAATCAAACCTCAGTCATGTTCCCAGGCCACAGGGTTCCACAATCAAACCTCAGTCATGATCCCAGGCCACACGGTTCCACAGTCAAACCTCAGTCATGTTCCCAGGAGACAAGATTCCAGAATCAAATATCAGTCATGTTCCCCGGTCACAGGGTTGCACAATCAAACCTCAGTCATGTTCCCAGGCCACAGGGTTCCACAATCAAACCTGACTCATGTTCCCAGGCCACAGGGTTCCACAATCAAACCTCACTCATGTTCCCAGGCCACAGGGTTCTACAATCAAACCTCACTCATGTTCCCAGGCCACAGGATTCTACAATTAAGCCTCAGTCATGTTCCCAGGCCAGAGGTTTCCACCATCAAACCTCAGTCATGTTCCCAGGCCAGAGGGTTCCACAATCAAACCTCAGTCATGTCCCCAAGGCACAGGATTTCACAACCAAACCGTTGTTACGTTCCCAGGCCACAGGGTTCCAGAATCAAATCTCCGTAATGATCCCAGGCCACAAGGTTCCAGAATCAAACCTCAGTTATGTTCCCACACCACAGGGTTCCAGAATGAAACCTCACTCATGTTCCCAGGCCACAGGCTTCCAGAATCAAACCTCAGTCATGTTCCCAGGACACAGGGTTCCACAATCAAACCTCAGTCATGTTCCCAGGGCACAGGGTTCCACAATCAAACCGCAGTCATGATCGCAGGACACAGGGCAACACAATCAAACCTCAGTCATGTTCCGAGGCCACAGGTTTCCAGAATCGAACCTCAGTAATGTTCCCAGGCCACAGGGTTCCAGAATCAAACCTCAGACATCTTCCCACGCCACAAGGTTCCAGAATTAAACTTCAGTCATATTCCCAGGCCACAGGGTTCCAGAATCAAACCTCCGTCATGTTTCCAGGATAGAGCGTTCCACAATCAAACCTCAGTCATGATCCCAGGCCACAGGGCTCGAGAATCAAATCGATGTCATGTTCCCAGGGCACAGGGTTCCACAACCAAACCGATGTCATATTCCCAGGCCACAGGGTTCCAGAATCAAGCCTCAGTCATTTACCCAGGTCAGAGGGTTCCACAACCAAACCGATGTCACATTCCCAGGCCACAGGGTTCCAGAATCAAGCCTCAGTCATTTTCCCAGGCCAGAGGGTTCCACAGAAAAACCTCAGCCAGGTTCCCAGGCAACAAGGTTCCAGAATCAAACCTCAGTCATGTTCCCAGGCCACAGGATTCCAGAATTAAACCTCAGTCATGTTCCCAGGAGACAAGATTCCAGAATCAAATCTCAGTCATGTTCCCAGGTCACAGGGTTCCACAATCAAACCTCAGTCATGTTCCCAGGCCACAGCATTCTACAATTAAGCCTCAGTCTTGTTCCCAGGCCATAGGTTTCCACCATCAAACCTCAGTTATGTTCCCAGGTCAGAGGGTTCCACAATCAAACCTCAGTCATGTTCCCAGGGCACAGGATTCCACAACCAAACCGTTGTTATGTTCCCAGGCCACAGGGTTCCAAAATCAAACCTCCGTAATTATCCCAGGCCACAAGGTTCCAGAATCAAACCTCAGACATGTTCCCAGGCCACAGGGTTCCACAATCAAATGTCAGTCATGTTCGCAGGGCACATGGTTCCAGAATCAAAGCTCAGTCATGTTCCCAGGCAACAGGGTTCCAGAATCAAACCTTAGTCATGTTCCCAGGCCGCAGGCTTCCAGAATCAAACCTCAGTCATGTTCCCAGGCCACAAGGTTCCAGAATCAAACCTCAGTCATATTCCCAGGCCACAGGTTTACAGAATCAGGCGTCAGTCATTTTCCCAGGCCAGAGGGTTCCACAGTAAAACCTCAGTCATATTCCCAGGCAACAGGGTTCCAAAATCAAACCTGAGTCATGTTCCAACACCACAGGGTTCCAGAATCAAACCTCAGTCAGGTAGCCAGGCCACAGGGTTCCAGAAACAAACCTCAATCATGTTCCCAGGCCACAGCGTTCCAGAATCAAACCTCAGTCATGTTCCCAGGCAACAGGGTTCCAGAATCAAATCTCAGATATGTTCCCAGGCCACAGGGTTCCAGAATCAAACCTCAGTCATTTTCCCAGGCCACAGGGTTCCAGAATCTAGCCTCCGTCATTTTGCCAGGCCAGAGGATTCCACAATCAAACCTCAGTCATGTTCCCATGCCAGAGGGTTCCACAATCAAACCGATGTCATGTCCCCAGGCCACAGGGTTCGAGAATCAAATCGATGTCATTTTCCCAGGTCAGAGGGTTACACAACCAAACCGATGTCATATTCCCAGGCCACAGGGTTCCAGAACCGAGCCTCAGTCATTTTCCCAGGCCAGAGGATTCCACAGTAAAACCTCAGTCATGTTCCCAGGCAACAGGATTCCACAATCAAACCACAGTCATGATCGCAGGACACAGGGCAACACAATCAAACCTCAGTCATGTTCCGAGGCCACAGGCTTCCAGAATCAAACCTCAGTAATGTTCCCAGGCCACAGGGTTCCAGAATCAAACCTCAGTCATGTTCCCAGGTAACAGGGTTCCAGAATCAAACCTCAGTCATGTTCCCAGGTAACAGGGTTCCAGAATCAAACCTCAGTCATGTTCCCAGGTAACAGGGGTCCAGAATCAAACCTCAGTCATATTCCCAGGTAACAGGGTTCCAGAATCAAAACTCAGTAATGTTTCTAGGCCACAGGGTTCCAGAATCAAACCTCAGTCATGTTCCCAGGTCAGAGGGTTCCACAACCAAACCGATGTCACATTCCCAGGCCACAGGGTTCCAGAATCAAGCCTCAGTCATTTTCCCAGGCCAGAGGGTTCCACAGAAAAACCTCAGCCAGGTTCCCAGGCAACAAGGTTCCAGAATCAAACCTCAGTCATGTTCCCAGGCCACAGGATTCCAGAATTAAACCTCAGTCATGTTCCCAGGAGACAAGATTCCAGAATCAAATCTCAGTCATGTTCCCAGGTCACAGGGTTCCACAATCAAACCTCAGTCATGTTCCCAGGCAACAGGGTTCCAGAATCAAACCTTAGTCATGTTCCCAGGCCGCAGGCTTCCAGAAACAAACCTCAGTCATGTTCCCAGGCCACAAGGTTCCAGAATCAAACCTCAGTCATATTCCCAGGCCACAGGTTTACAGAATCAGGCGTCAGTCATTTTCCCAGGCCAGAGGGTTCCACAGTAAAACCTCACTCATGTTTCCCGGCAACAGGGTTCCAAAATCAAACCTGAGTCATGTTCCAACACCACAGGGTTCCAGAATCAAACCTCACTCATGTTCCCAGGCCACAGGGTTCCAGAATCAAACCTCAGTCATGTAGCGAGGCCACAGGGTTCCAGAATCAAACCTCAGTCATGTTCCCAGGCCACAGTGTTCCAGAATCAAACCTCAGTCATGTTCCCAGGCAACAGGGTTCCAGAATCAAATCTCAGATATGTTCCCAGACCACAGGGTTCCAGAATCAAACCTCAGTCATTTCCCCAGGCCACAGGGTTCCAGAATCTAGCCTCCGTCATTTTGCCAGGCCAGAGGATTCCACAATCAAACCTCAGTCATGTTCCCATGCCAGAGGGTTCCACAATCAAACCGATGTCATGTCCCCAGGCCACAGGGTTCGAGAATCAAATCGATGTCATTTTCCCAGGTCAGAGGGTTCCACAACCAAACCGATGTCATATTCCCAGGCCACAGGGTTCCAGAACCGAGCCTCAGTCATTTTCCCAGGCCAGAGGGTTCCACAGTAAAACCTCAGTCATGTTCCCAGGCAACAGGATTCCACAATCAAACCGCAGTTATGATCGCAGGACACAGGGCAACACAATCAAACCTCAGTCATGTTCCGAGGCCACAGGCTTCCAGAATCAAACCTCAGTAATGTTCCCAGGCCACAGGGTTCCAGAATCAAACCTCAGTCATGTTCCCAGGTAACAGGGGTCCAGAATCAAACCTCAGTCATATTCCCAGGTAACAGGGTTCCAGAATCAAAACTCAGTAATGTTTCTAGGCCACAGGGTTCCAGAATCAAACCTCAGTCATGTTCCCAGGTCAGAGGGTTCCACAACCAAACCGATGTCACATTCCCAGGCCACAGGGTTCCAGAATCAAGCCTCAGTCATTTTCCCAGGCCAGAGGGTTCCACAGAAAAACCTCAGCCAGGTTCCCAGGCAACAAGGTTCCAGAATCAAACCTCAGTCATGTTCCCAGGCCACAGGATTCCAGAATTAAACCTCAGTCATGTTCCCAGGAGACAAGATTCCAGAATCAAATCTCAGTCATGATCCCAGGTCACAGGGTTCCACAATCAAACCTCAGTCATGTTCCCAGGCCACAGCATTCTACAAATAAGCCTCAGTCTTGTTCCCAGGCCATAGGTTTCCACCATCAAACCTCAGTTATGTTCCCAGGTCAGAGGGTTCCACAATCAAACCTCAGTCATATTCCCAGGCCACAGGGTTCCACAATCAAACCTCACTCATGTTCCCAGGCCACAGCATTCTACAATTAAGCCTCAGTCATGTTCCCAGGCCAGAGGGTTCCACAATCAAATCTCAGATATGTTCCCAGGCCACAGGGTTCCAGAATCAAACCTCAGTCATTTTCCCAGGCCACAGGGTTCCAGAATCTAGCCTCCGTCATTTTGCCAGGCCAGAGGATTCCACAATCAAACCTCAGTCATGTTTCCATGCCAGAGGGTTCCAAAATCAAACCGATGTCATGTCCCCAGCTCACAGGGTTCGAGAATCAAATCGATGTCATGTTCCCAGGCAACAGGGTTCCAGAATGAAATCTCAGACATGTACCCAGGCCACAGGGTTCCAGAATCAAACCTCAGTCATTTTCCCAGGCCACAGGGTTCCAGAATCTAGCCTCCGTCATTTTGCCAGGCCAGAGGATTCCACAATCAAACCTCAGTCATGTTTCCATGCCAGAGGGTTCCAAAATCAAACCGATGTCATGTCCCCAGCTCACAGGGTTCGAGAATCAAATCGATGTCATGTTCCCAGGTCACAGGGTTCCACAACCAAACCGATGTCATATTCCCAGGCCACAGGGTTCCAAAATCAAGCCTCAGTCATTTTCCCAGGTCAGAGATTTACACAACCAAACCGATGTCATATTCCCAGGCCACAGGCTTCCAGAACCAAGCCTCAGTCATTTTCCCAGGCCAGAGGGTTCCACAGTAAAACCTCAGTCATGTTCCCAGGCAACAGGATTCCACAATCAAACCGCAGTCATGATCGCAGGACACAGGGCAACAAGATCAAACCTCAGTCATGTTCCCAGGCCACAGGATTCCAGAATTAAACCTCAGTCATGTTCCCAGGACACAGGGTTCCACAATCAAACCTCAGTCATGTTCCCAGGCCACAGGGTTCCACAATCAAACCTCAGTCATGATCCCAGGCCACACGGTTCCACAGTCAAACCTCAGTCATGTTCCCAGGAGACAAGATTCCAGAATCAAATATCAGTCATGTTCCCCGGTCACAGGGTTGCACAATCAAACCTCAGTCATGTTCCCAGGCCACAGGGTTCCACAATCAAACCTGACTCATGTTCCCAGGCCACAGGGTTCCACAATCAAACCTCACTCATGTTCCCAGGCCACAGGGTTCTACAATCAAACCTCACTCATGTTCCCAGGCCACAGGATTCTACAATTAAGCCTCAGTCATGTTCCCAGGCCAGAGGTTTCCACCATCAAACCTCAGTCATGTTCCCAGGCCAGAGGGTTCCACAATCAAACCTCAGTCATGTCCCCAAGGCACAGGATTTCACAACCAAACCGTTGTTACGTTCCCAGGCCACAGGGTTCCAGAATCAAATCTCCGTAATGATCCCAGGCCACAAGGTTCCAGAATCAAACCTCAGTTATGTTCCCACACCACAGGGTTCCAGAATGAAACCTCACTCATGTTCCCAGGCCACAGGCTTCCAGAATCAAACCTCAGTCATGTTCCCAGGACACAGGGTTCCACAATCAAACCTCAGTCATGTTCCCAGGGCACAGGGTTCCACAATCAAACCGCAGTCATGATCGCAGGACACAGGGCAACACAATCAAACCTCAGTCATGTTCCGAGGCCACAGGTTTCCAGAATCGAACCTCAGTAATGTTCCCAGGCCACAGGGTTCCAGAATCAAACCTCAGACATCTTCCCACGCCACAAGGTTCCAGAATTAAACTTCAGTCATATTCCCAGGCCACAGGGTTCCAGAATCAAACCTCCGTCATGTTTCCAGGATAGAGCGTTCCACAATCAAACCTCAGTCATGATCCCAGGCCACAGGGCTCGAGAATCAAATCGATGTCATGTTCCCAGGGCACAGGGTTCCACAACCAAACCGATGTCATATTCCCAGGCCACAGGGTTCCAGAATCAAGCCTCAGTCATTTACCCAGGTCAGAGGGTTCCACAACCGAACCGATGTCACATTCCCAGGCCACAGGGTTCCAGAATCAAGCCTCAGTCATTTTCCCAGGCCAGAGGGTTCCACAGAAAAACCTCAGCCAGGTTCCCAGGCAACAAGGTTCCAGAATCAAACCTCAGTCATGTTCCCAGGCCACAGGATTCCAGAATTAAACCTCAGTCATGTTCCCAGGAGACAAGATTCCAGAATCAAATCTCAGTCATGTTCCCAGGTCACAGGGTTCCACAATCAAACCTCAGTCATGTTCCCAGGCCACAGCATTCTACAATTAAGCCTCAGTCTTGTTCCCAGGCCATAGGTTTCCACCATCAAACCTCAGTTATGTTCCCAGGTCAGAGGGTTCCACAATCAAACCTCAGTCATGTTCCCAGGGCACAGGATTCCACAACCAAACCGTTGTTATGTTCCCAGGCCACAGGGTTCCAAAATCAAACCTCCGTAATTATCCCAGGCCACAAGGTTCCAGAATCAAACCTCAGACATGTTCCCAGGCCACAGGGTTCCACAATCAAATGTCAGTCATGTTCGCAGGGCACATGGTTCCAGAATCAAAGCTCAGTCATGTTCCCAGGCAACAGGGTTCCAGAATCAAACCTTAGTCATGTTCCCAGGCCGCAGGCTTCCAGAATCAAACCTCAGTCATGTTCCCAGGCCACAAGGTTCCAGAATCAAACCTCAGTCATATTCCCAGGCCACAGGTTTACAGAATCAGGCGTCAGTCATTTTCCCAGGCCAGAGGGTTCCACAGTAAAACCTCAGTCATATTCCCAGGCAACAGGGTTCCAAAATCAAACCTGAGTCATGTTCCAACACCACAGGGTTCCAGAATCAAACCTCAGTCAGGTAGCCAGGCCACAGGGTTCCAGAAACAAACCTCAATCATGTTCCCAGGCCACAGCGTTCCAGAATCAAACCTCAGTCATGTTCCCAGGCAACAGGGTTCCAGAATCAAATCTCAGATATGTTCCCAGGCCACAGGGTTCCAGAATCAAACCTCAGTCATTTTCCCAGGCCACAGGGTTCCAGAATCTAGCCTCCGTCATTTTGCCAGGCCAGAGGATTCCACAATCAAACCTCAGTCATGTTCCCATGCCAGAGGGTTCCACAATCAAACCGATGTCATGTCCCCAGGCCACAGGGTTCGAGAATCAAATCGATGTCATTTTCCCAGGTCAGAGGGTTACACAACCAAACCGATGTCATATTCCCAGGCCACAGGGTTCCAGAACCGAGCCTCAGTCATTTTCCCAGGCCAGAGGATTCCACAGTAAAACCTCAGTCATGTTCCCAGGCAACAGGATTCCACAATCAAACCACAGTCATGATCGCAGGACACAGGGCAACACAATCAAACCTCAGTCATGTTCCGAGGCCACAGGCTTCCAGAATCAAACCTCAGTAATGTTCCCAGGCCACAGGGTTCCAGAATCAAACCTCAGTCATGTTCCCAGGTAACAGGGTTCCAGAATCAAACCTCAGTCATGTTCCCAGGTAACAGGGTTCCAGAATCAAACCTCAGTCATGTTCCCAGGTAACAGGGGTCCAGAATCAAACCTCAGTCATATTCCCAGGTAACAGGGTTCCAGAATCAAAACTCAGTAATGTTTCTAGGCCACAGGGTTCCAGAATCAAACCTCAGTCATGTTCCCAGGTCAGAGGGTTCCACAACCAAACCGATGTCACATTCCCAGGCCACAGGGTTCCAGAATCAAGCCTCAGTCATTTTCCCAGGCCAGAGGGTTCCACAGAAAAACCTCAGCCAGGTTCCCAGGCAACAAGGTTCCAGAATCAAACCTCAGTCATGTTCCCAGGCCACAGGATTCCAGAATTAAACCTCAGTCATGTTCCCAGGAGACAAGATTCCAGAATCAAATCTCAGTCATGTTCCCAGGTCACAGGGTTCCACAATCAAACCTCAGTCATGTTCCCAGGCAACAGGGTTCCAGAATCAAACCTTAGTCATGTTCCCAGGCCGCAGGCTTCCAGAAACAAACCTCAGTCATGTTCCCAGGCCACAAGGTTCCAGAATCAAACCTCAGTCATATTCCCAGGCCACAGGTTTACAGAATCAGGCGTCAGTCATTTTCCCAGGCCAGAGGGTTCCACAGTAAAACCTCACTCATGTTTCCCGGCAACAGGGTTCCAAAATCAAACCTGAGTCATGTTCCAACACCACAGGGTTCCAGAATCAAACCTCACTCATGTTCCCAGGCCACAGGGTTCCAGAATCAAACCTCAGTCATGTAGCGAGGCCACAGGGTTCCAGAATCAAACCTCAGTCATGTTCCCAGGCCACAGTGTTCCAGAATCAAACCTCAGTCATGTTCCCAGGCAACAGGGTTCCAGAATCAAATCTCAGATATGTTCCCAGACCACAGGGTTCCAGAATCAAACCTCAGTCATTTCCCCAGGCCACAGGGTTCCAGAATCTAGCCTCCGTCATTTTGCCAGGCCAGAGGATTCCACAATCAAACCTCAGTCATGTTCCCATGTCAGAGGGTTCCACAATCAAACCGATGTCATGTCCCCAGGCCACAGGGTTCGAGAATCAAATCGATGTCATTTTCCCAGGTCAGAGGGTTCCACAACCAAACCGATGTCATATTCCCAGGCCACAGGGTTCCAGAACCGAGCCTCAGTCATTTTCCCAGGCCAGAGGGTTCCACAGTAAAACCTCAGTCATGTTCCCAGGCAACAGGATTCCACAATCAAACCGCAGTTATGATCGCAGGACACAGGGCAACACAATCAAACCTCAGTCATGTTCCGAGGCCACAGGCTTCCAGAATCAAACCTCAGTAATGTTCCCAGGCCACAGGGTTCCAGAATCAAACCTCAGTCATGTTCCCAGGTAACAGGGTTCCAGAATCAAACCTCAGTCATGTTCCCAGGTAACAGGGTTCCAGAATCAAACCTCAGTCATGTTCCCAGGCCACACGGTTCCACAATTAAACCTCAGTCATGTTCCCAGGCCACAGGGTTCCACAATCAAACCTCACTCATGTTCCCAGGCCACAGCATTCTACAATTAAGCCTCAGACAGGTTCCCAGGCCAGAGGTTTCCACCATCAAACCTCAGTCATGTTCCCAGGCCAGAGGGTTCCACAATCAAACCTCAGTCATGTTCCCAGGGCACAGGATTTCACAACCAAACCGTTGTTATGTTCCCAGGCCACTGGGTTCCAGAATCAAACCTCCGTAATGATCCCAGTCCACAAGGTTCCAGAATCAAACCTCAGACATTTTCCCAGGCCACAGGGTTCCACAATCAAATGCCAGTCATGTTCACAGGGCACATGGTTCCAGAATCAAACCTCAGTCATGTTCCCAGGCAACAGGGTTCCAGAATCAAACCTTAGTCATATTCCCAGGCCGCAGGCTTCCAGAAACAAACCTCAGTCATGTTCCCAGGCCACAAGGTTCCAGAATGAAACCTCAGTCATATTCCCAGGCCACAGGTTTACAGAATCAGGCGTCAGTCATGTTCCCATGCCAGAGGGTTCCACAGTAAAACCTCAGTCATGTTCCCAGGTAACAGGGTTCCAAAATCAAACCTCAGTCATGTTCCAACACCACAGAGTTCCAGAATCAAACCTCACTCATGTTCCCAGGCCACAGGGTTCCAGAGTCAAACCTCAGTCATGTTCTCAGGCCACAGGGTTCCAGAATGAAACCTCACTCATGTTCCCACGCCACAGGCTTCCAGAATCAAACCTCAGTAATGTTCCCAGGCCACAGGGTTCCAGAATCAAACCTCAGTCATATTGCCAGTCCACAGGGTTCCAGAATCAAACCTCAGTCATGTTCCCAGGCCACAGGGTTCCAGAATCAAACCGCAGTCATGTTCCCAGGCAACAGGGTTCCAGAATCAAATCTCAGACATGTACCCAGGCCACAGCGTTCCAGAATCAATCATCAGTCATTTTCCCAGGCCACAGGGTTCCAGAATCAAGCCTCCGTCATTTGGCCAGGCCAGAGGATTCCACAATCAAACCTCAGTCATGTTCCCATGCCAGAGGGTTCCACAATCAAACCGATCTCATGTTTCCAGGCCACAGGGTTCGAGAATCAAATCGATGTCATGTTCCCAGGTCACAGGGTTCCACAAACAAACCGATGTCATATTCCCAGGCCACAGGGTTCCAAAATCAAGCCTCAGTCATTTTCCCAGGTCAGAGGGTTACACAACCAAACCGATGTCATATTCCCAGGCCACAGGGTTCCAGAACCAAGCCTCAGGCATTTTCCCAGGCCAGAGGGTTCCACAGTAAAACCTCAGTCATGTTCCCAGGCAACAGGGTTCCAAAATCAAACCTGATTCATGTTCCAACACCACAGGGTTCCAGAATCAAACCTCAGTAATGTTCCCAGGCCACAGGGTTCCAGAATCAAACCTCAGTCATATTGCCAGTCCACAGGGTTCCAGAATCAAACCTCAGTCATGTTCCCAGGCCACAGGGTTCCAGAATCAAACCGCACTCATGTTCCCAGGCAACAGGGTTCCAGAATCAAATCTCAGACATGTACCCAGGCCACAGGGTTCCAGAATCAATCATCAGTCATTTTCCCAGGCCACAGGGTTCCAGAATCAAGCCTCCGTCATTTGGCCAGGCCAGAGGATTCCACAATCAAACCTCAGTCATGTTCCCATGCCAGAGGGTTCCACAATCAAACCGATCTCATGTTTCCAGGCCACAGGGTTCGAGAATCAAATCGATGTCATGTTCCCAGGTCACAGGGTTCCACAAACAAACCGATGTCATATTCCCAGGCCACAGGGTTCCAAAATCAAGCCTCAGTCATTTTCCCAGGTCAGAGGGTTACACAACCAAACCGATGTCATATTCCCAGGCCACAGGGTTCCAGAACCAAGCCTCAGGCATTTTCCCAGGCCAGAGGGTTCCACAGTAAAACCTCAGTCATGTTCCCAGGCCACAGGGTTCCAGAATCAAACCTCACTCATGTTCCCAGGCAACAGGCTTACAGAATCAAACCTCAGTCATGTTCCCAGGCCACAGGGTTCCAGAATCAAACCTCAGTCATGTTCCAAGGCCACAGGGTTCCAGAATCAAACCTCAGTCATGTTCCCAGGCCACAGGGTTCCAGAATGAAACCTCACTCATGTTCCCACGCCACAGGCTTCCAGAATCAAACCTCAGTAATGTTCCCAGGCCACAGGGTCCCAGAATCAAACCTCAGTCATATTGCCAGTCCACAGGGTTCCAGAATCAAACCTCAGTCATGTTCCCAGGCCACAGGGTTCCAGAATCAAACCGCAGTCATGTTCCCCAGCAACAGGATTCCAGAATCAAATCTCAGACATATACCCAGGCCACAGGGTTCCAGAATCAATCATCAGTCATTTTCCCAGGCCACAGGGTTCCAGAATCAAGCCTCCGTCATTTGGCCAGGCCAGAGGATTCCACAATCAAACCTAAGTCATGTTCCCATGCCAGAGGGTTCCACAATCAAACCGATCTTATGTTTCCAGGCCACAGGGTTCGAGAATCAAACCGCAGTCATGTTTCCAGGCAACAGGGTTCCAGAATCAAATCTCAGACATGTACCCAGGCCACAGGGTTCCAGAATCAATCATCAGTCATTTTCCCAGGCCACAGGGTTCCAGAATCAAGCCTCCGTCATTTGGCCAGGCCAGAGGATTCCACAATCAAACCTAAGTCATGTTCCCATGCCAGAGGGTTCCACAATCAAACCGATCTTATGTTTCCAGGCCACAGGGTTCGAGAATCAAACCGCAGTCATGTTTCCAGGCAACAGGGTTCCAGAATCAAATCTCAGACATGTACCCAGGCCACAGGGTTCCAGAATCAATCATCAGTCATTTTCCCAGGCCACAGGGTTCCAGAATCAAGCCTCCGTCATTTGGCCAGGCCAGAGGATTCCACAATCAAACCTCAGTCATGTTCCCATGCCAGAGGGTTCCACAATCAAACCGATCTCATGTTTCCAGGCCACAGGGTTCGAGAATCAAATCGATGTCATGTTCCCAGGTCACAGGGTTCCACAAACAAACCGATGTCATATTCCCAGGCCACAGGGTTCCAAAATCAAGCCTCAGTCATTTTCCCAGGTCAGAGGGTTACACAACCAAACCGATGTCATATTCCCAGGCCACAGGGTTCCAGAACCAAGCCTCAGGCATTTTCCCAGGCCAGAGGGTTCCACAGTAAAACCTCAGTCATGTTCCCAGGCAACAGGGTTCCAAAATCAAACCTGATTCATGTTCCAACACCACAGGGTTCCAGAATCAAACCTCAGTAATGTTCCCAGGCCACAGGGTTCCAGAATCAAACCTCAGTCATATTGCCAGTCCACAGGGTTCCAGAATCAAACCTCAGTCATGTTCCCAGGCCACAGGGTTCCAGAATCAAACCGCACTCATGTTCCCAGGCAACAGGGTTCCAGAATCAAATCTCAGACATGTACCCAGGCCACAGGGTTCCAGAATCAATCATCAGTCATTTTCCCAGGCCACAGGGTTCCAGAATCAAGCCTCCGTCATTTGGCCAGGCCAGAGGATTCCACAATCAAACCTCAGTCATGTTCCCATGCCAGAGGGTTCCACAATCAAACCGATCTCATGTTTCCAGGCCACAGGGTTCGAGAATCAAATCGATGTCATGTTCCCAGGTCACAGGGTTCCACAAACAAACCGATGTCATATTCCCAGGCCACAGGGTTCCAAAATCAAGCCTCAGTCATTTTCCCAGGTCAGAGGGTTACACAACCAAACCGATGTCATATTCCCAGGCCACAGGGTTCCAGAACCAAGCCTCAGGCATTTTCCCAGGCCAGAGGGTTCCACAGTAAAACCTCAGTCATGTTCCCAGGCCACAGGGTTCCAGAATCAAACCTCACTCATGTTCCCAGGCAACAGGCTTACAGAATCAAACCTCAGTCATGTTCCCAGGCCACAGGGTTCCAGAATCAAACCTCAGTCATGTTCCAAGGCCACAGGGTTCCAGAATCAAACCTCAGTCATGTTCCCAGGCCACAGGGTTCCAGAATGAAACCTCACTCATGTTCCCACGCCACAGGCTTCCAGAATCAAACCTCAGTAATGTTCCCAGGCCACAGGGTCCCAGAATCAAACCTCAGTCATTTTCCCAGGCCACAGGGTTCCAGAATCAAGCCTCCGTCATTTGGCCAGGCCAGAGGATTCCACAATCAAACCTAAGTCATGTTCCCATGCCAGAGGGTTCCACAATCAAACCGATCTTATGTTTCCAGGCCACAGGGTTCGAGAATCAAACCGCAGTCATGTTTCCAGGCAACAGGGTTCCAGAATCAAATCTCAGACATGTACCCAGGCCACAGGGTTCCAGAATCAATCATCAGTCATTTTCCCAGGCCACAGGGTTCCAGAATCAAGCCTCCGTCATTTGGCCAGGCCAGAGGATTCCACAATCAAACCTAAGTCATGTTCCCATGCCAGAGGGTTCCACAATCAAACCGATCTTATGTTTCCAGGCCACAGGGTTCGAGAATCAAACCGCAGTCATGTTTCCAGGCAACAGGGTTCCAGAATCATATCTCAGACATGTACCCAGGCCACAGGGTTCCAGAATCAATCATCAGTCATTTTCCCAGGCCACAGGGTTCCAGAATCAAGCCTCCGTCATTTGGCCAGGCCAGAGGATTCCACAATCAAACCTCAGTCATGTTCCCATGCCAGAGGGTTCCACAATCAAACCGATGTCATGTCCCCAGGCCACAGGGTTCGAGAATCAAATCGATGTCATTTTCCCAGGTCAGAGGGTTCCACAACCAAACCGATGTCATATTCCCAGGCCACAGGGTTCCAGAACCGAGCCTCAGTCATTTTCCCAGGCCAGAGGGTTCCACAGTAAAACCTCAGTCATGTTCCCAGGCAACAGGATTCCACAATCAAACCGCAGTTATGATCGCAGGACACAGGGCAACACAATCAAACCTCAGTCATGTTCCGAGGCCACAGGCTTCCAGAATCAAACCTCAGTAATGTTCCCAGGCCACAGGGTTCCAGAATCAAACCTCAGTCATGTTCCCAGGTAACAGGGTTCCAGAATCAAACCTCAGTCATGTTCCCAGGTAACAGGGTTCCAGAATCAAACCTCAGTCATGTTCCCAGGCCACAGGGTTCCAGAATCAAACCTCAGTCATGTTCCCAGGCCACAGGTTTCCAGAATCAAACCTCCGTCATGTTTCCAGGATAGAGCGTTCCACAATCAAACCTCAGTCATGATCCCAGGAGACAAGATTCCAGAATCAAATGTCAGTCATGTTCCCAGGTCACAGGGTTCCACAATCAAACCTCAGTCATGTTCCCAGGCCACACGGTTCCACAATCAAACCTCAGTCATGTTCCCAGGAGACAAGTTTCCAGAATCAAATGTCAGTCATGTTCCCAGGTTACAGGGTTCCACAATCAAACCTCAGTCATGTTCCCAGGCCACACGGTTCCACAATTAAACCTCAGTCATGTTCCCAGGCCACAGGGTTCCACAATCAAACCTCACTCATGTTCCCAGGCCACAGCATTCTACAATTAAGCCTCAGACAGGTTCCCAGGCCAGAGGTTTCCACCATCAAACCTCAGTCATGTTCCCAGGCCAGAGGGTTCCACAATCAAACCTCAGTCATGTTCCCAGGGCACAGGATTTCACAACCAAACCGTTGTTATGTTCCCAGGCCACTGGGTTCCAGAATCAAACCTCCGTAATGATCCCAGTCCACAAGGTTCCAGAATCAAACCTCAGACATTTTCCCAGGCCACAGGGTTCCACAATCAAATGCCAGTCATGTTCACAGGGCACATGGTTCCAGAATCAAACCTCAGTCATGTTCCCAGGCAACAGGGTTCCAGAATCAAACCTTAGTCATATTCCCAGGCCGCAGGCTTCCAGAAACAAACCTCAGTCATGTTCCCAGGCCACAAGGTTCCAGAATGAAACCTCAGTCATATTCCCAGGCCACAGGTTTACAGAATCAGGCGTCAGTCATGTTCCCATGCCAGAGGGTTCCACAGTAAAACCTCAGTCATGTTCCCAGGTAACAGGGTTCCAAAATCAAACCTCAGTCATGTTCCAACACCACAGAGTTCCAGAATCAAACCTCACTCATGTTCCCAGGCCACAGGGTTCCAGAGTCAAACCTCAGTCATGTTCTCAGGCCACAGGGTTCCAGAATGAAACCTCACTCATGTTCCCACGCCACAGGCTTCCAGAATCAAACCTCAGTAATGTTCCCAGGCCACAGGGTTCCAGAATCAAACCTCAGTCATATTGCCAGTCCACAGGGTTCCAGAATCAAACCTCATTCATGTTCCCAGGCCACAGGGTTCCAGAATCAAACCGCAGTCATGTTCCCAGGCAACAGGGTTCCAGAATCAAATCTCAGACATGTACCCAGGCCACAGGGTTCCAGAATCAATCATCAGTCATTTTCCCAGGCCACAGGGTTCCAGAATCAAGCCTCCGTCATTTGGCCAGGCCAGAGGATTCCACAATCAAACCTCAGTCATGTTCCCATGCCAGAGGGTTCCACAATCAAACCGATCTCATGTTTCCAGGCCACAGGGTTCGAGAATCAAATCGATGTCATGTTCCCAGGTCACAGGGTTCCACAAACAAACCGATGTCATATTCCCAGGCCACAGGGTTCCAAAATCAAGCCTCAGTCATTTTCCCAGGTCAGAGGGTTACACAACCAAACCGATGTCATATTCCCAGGCCACAGGGTTCCAGAACCAAGCCTCAGGCATTTTCCCAGGCCAGAGGGTTCCACAGTAAAACCTCAGTCATGTTCCCAGGCAACAGGGTTCCAAAATCAAACCTGATTCATGTTCCAACACCACAGGGTTCCAGAATCAAACCTCAGTAATGTTCCCAGGCCACAGGGTTCCAGAATCAAACCTCAGTCATATTGCCAGTCCACAGGGTTCCAGAATCAAACCTCAGTCATGTTCCCAGGCCACAGGGTTCCAGAATCAAACCGCACTCATGTTCCCAGGCAACAGGGTTCCAGAATCAAATCTCAGACATGTACCCAGGCCACAGGGTTCCAGAATCAATCATCAGTCATTTTCCCAGGCCACAGGGTTCCAGAATCAAGCCTCCGTCATTTGGCCAGGCCAGAGGATTCCACAATCAAACCTCAGTCATGTTCCCATGCCAGAGGGTTCCACAATCAAACCGATCTCATGTTTCCAGGCCACAGGGTTCGAGAATCAAATCGATGTCATGTTCCCAGGTCACAGGGTTCCACAAACAAACCGATGTCATATTCCCAGGCCACAGGGTTCCAAAATCAAGCCTCAGTCATTTTCCCAGGTCAGAGGGTTACACAACCAAACCGATGTCATATTCCCAGGCCACAGGGTTCCAGAACCAAGCCTCAGGCATTTTCCCAGGCCAGAGGGTTCCACAGTAAAACCTCAGTCATGTTCCCAGGCCACAGGGTTCCAGAATCAAACCTCACTCATGTTCCCAGGCAACAGGCTTACAGAATCAAACCTCAGTCATGTTCCCAGGCCACAGGGTTCCAGAATCAAACCTCAGTCATGTTCCAAGGCCACAGGGTTCCAGAATCAAACCTCAGTCATGTTCCCAGGCCACAGGGTTCCAGAATGAAACCTCACTCATGTTCCCACGCCACAGGCTTCCAGAATCAAACCTCAGTAATGTTCCCAGGCCACAGGGTCCCAGAATCAAACCTCAGTCATATTGCCAGTCCACAGGGTTCCAGAATCAAACCTCAGTCATGTTCCCAGGCCACAGGGTTCCAGAATCAAACCGCAGTCATGTTCCCCAGCAACAGGATTCCAGAATCAAATCTCAGACATATACCCAGGCCACAGGGTTCCAGAATCAATCATCAGTCATTTTCCCAGGCCACAGGGTTCCAGAATCAAGCCTCCGTCATTTGGCCAGGCCAGAGGATTCCACAATCAAACCTAAGTCATGTTCCCATGCCAGAGGGTTCCACAATCAAACCGATCTTATGTTTCCAGGCCACAGGGTTCGAGAATCAAACCGCAGTCATGTTTCCAGGCAACAGGGTTCCAGAATCAAATCTCAGACATGTACCCAGGCCACAGGGTTCCAGAATCAATCATCAGTCATTTTCCCAGGCCACAGGGTTCCAGAATCAAGCCTCCGTCATTTGGCCAGGCCAGAGGATTCCACAATCAAACCTAAGTCATGTTCCCATGCCAGAGGGTTCCACAATCAAACCGATCTTATGTTTCCAGGCCACAGGGTTCGAGAATCAAACCGCAGTCATGTTTCCAGGCAACAGGGTTCCAGAATCAAATCTCAGACATGTACCCAGGCCACAGGGTTCCAGAATCAATCATCAGTCATTTTCCCAGGCCACAGGGTTCCAGAATCAAGCCTCCGTCATTGGGCCAGGCCAGAGGATTCCACAATCAAACCTCAGTCATGTTCCCATGCCAGAGGGTTCCACAATCAAACCGATCTCATGTTTCCAGGCCACAGGGTTCGAGAATCAAATCGATGTCATGTTCCCAGGTCACAGGGTTCCACAAACAAACCGATGTCATATTCCCAGGCCACAGGGTTCCAAAATCAAGCCTCAGTCATTTTCCCAGGTCAGAGGGTTACACAACCAAACCGATGTCATACTCCCAGGCCACAGGGTTCCAGAACCAAGCCTCAGGCATTTTCCCAGGCCAGAGGGTTCCACAGTAAAACCTCAGTCATGTTCCCAGGCAACAGGGTTCCAAAATCAAACCTGATTCATGTTCCAACACCACAGGGTTCCAGAATCAAACCTCAGTAATGTTCCCAGGCCACAGGGTTCCAGAATCAAACCTCAGTCATATTGCCAGTCCACAGGGTTCCAGAATCAAACCTCAGTCATGTTCCCAGGCCACAGGGTTCCAGAATCAAACCGCAGTCATGTTCCCAGGCAACAGGGTTCCAGAATCAAATCTCAGACATGTACCCAGGCCACAGCGTTCCAGAATCAATCATCAGTCATTTTCCCAGGCCACAGGGTTCCAGAATCAAGCCTCCGTCATTTGGCCAGGCCAGAGGATTCCACAATCAAACCTCAGTCATGTTCCCATGCCAGAGGGTTCCACAATCAAACCGATCTCATGTTTCCAGGCCACAGGGTTCGAGAATCAAATCGATGTCATGTTCCCAGGTCACAGGGTTCCACAAACAAACCGATGTCATATTCCCAGGCCACAGGGTTCCAAAATCAAGCCTCAGTCATTTTCCCAGGTCAGAGGGTTACACAACCAAACCGATGTCATATTCCCAGGCCACAGGGTTCCAGAACCAAGCCTCAGGCATTTTCCCAGGCCAGAGGGTTCCACAGTAAAACCTCAGTCATGTTCCCAGGCAACAGGGTTCCAAAATCAAACCTGATTCATGTTCCAACACCACAGGGTTCCAGAATCAAACCTCAGTAATGTTCCCAGGCCACAGGGTTCCAGAATCAAACCTCAGTCATATTGCCAGTCCACAGGGTTCCAGAATCAAACCTCAGTCATGTTCCCAGGCCACAGGGTTCCAGAATCAAACCGCACTCATGTTCCCAGGCAACAGGGTTCCAGAATCAAATCTCAGACATGTACCCAGGCCACAGGGTTCCAGAATCAATCATCAGTCATTTTCCCAGGCCACAGGGTTCCAGAATCAAGCCTCCGTCATTTGGCCAGGCCAGAGGATTCCACAATCAAACCTCAGTCATGTTCCCATGCCAGAGGGTTCCACAATCAAACCGATCTCATGTTTCCAGGCCACAGGGTTCGAGAATCAAATCGATGTCATGTTCCCAGGTCACAGGGTTCCACAAACAAACCGATGTCATATTCCCAGGCCACAGGGTTCCAAAATCAAGCCTCAGTCATTTTCCCAGGTCAGAGGGTTACACAACCAAACCGATGTCATATTCCCAGGCCACAGGGTTCCAGAACCAAGCCTCAGGCATTTTCCCAGGCCAGAGGGTTCCACAGTAAAACCTCAGTCATGTTCCCAGGCCACAGGGTTCCAGAATCAAACCTCACTCATGTTCCCAGGCAACAGGCTTACAGAATCAAACCTCAGTCATGTTCCCAGGCCACAGGGTTCCAGAATCAAACCTCAGTCATGTTCCAAGGCCACAGGGTTCCAGAATCAAACCTCAGTCATGTTCCCAGGCCACAGGGTTCCAGAATGAAACCTCACTCATGTTCCCACGCCACAGGCTTCCAGAATCAAACCTCAGTAATGTTCCCAGGCCACAGGGTCCCAGAATCAAACCTCAGTCATTTTCCCAGGCCACAGGGTTCCAGAATCAAGCCTCCGTCATTTGGCCAGGCCAGAGGATTCCACAATCAAACCTAAGTCATGTTCCCATGCCAGAGGGTTCCACAATCAAACCGATCTTATGTTTCCAGGCCACAGGGTTCGAGAATCAAACCGCAGTCATGTTTCCAGGCAACAGGGTTCCAGAATCAAATCTCAGACATGTACCCAGGCCACAGGGTTCCAGAATCAATCATCAGTCATTTTCCCAGGCCACAGGGTTCCAGAATCAAGCCTCCGTCATTTGGCCAGGCCAGAGGATTCCACAATCAAACCTAAGTCATGTTCCCATGCCAGAGGGTTCCACAATCAAACCGATCTTATGTTTCCAGGCCACAGGGTTCGAGAATCAAACCGCAGTCATGTTTCCAGGCAACAGGGTTCCAGAATCATATCTCAGACATGTACCCAGGCCACAGGGTTCCAGAATCAATCATCAGTCATTTTCCCAGGCCACAGGGTTCCAGAATCAAGCCTCCGTCATTTGGCCAGGCCAGAGGATTCCACAATCAAACCTCAGTCATGTTCCCATGCCAGAGGGTTCCACAATCAAACCGATGTCATGTCCCCAGGCCACAGGGTTCGAGAATCAAATCGATGTCATTTTCCCAGGTCAGAGGGTTCCACAACCAAACCGATGTCATATTCCCAGGCCACAGGGTTCCAGAACCGAGCCTCAGTCATTTTCCCAGGCCAGAGGGTTCCACAGTAAAACCTCAGTCATGTTCCCAGGCAACAGGATTCCACAATCAAACCGCAGTTATGATCGCAGGACACAGGGCAACACAATCAAACCTCAGTCATGTTCCGAGGCCACAGGCTTCCAGAATCAAACCTCAGTAATGTTCCCAGGCCACAGGGTTCCAGAATCAAACCTCAGTCATGTTCCCAGGTAACAGGGTTCCAGAATCAAACCTCAGTCATGTTCCCAGGTAACAGGGTTCCAGAATCAAACCTCAGTCATGTTCCCAGGCCACAGGGTTCCAGAATCAAACCTCAGTCATGTTCCCAGGCCACAGGTTTCCAGAATCAAACCTCCGTCATGTTTCCAGGATAGAGCGTTCCACAATCAAACCTCAGTCATGATCCCAGGAGACAAGATTCCAGAATCAAATGTCAGTCATGTTCCCAGGTCACAGGGTTCCACAATCAAACCTCAGTCATGTTCCCAGGCCACACGGTTCCACAATCAAACCTCAGTCATGTTCCCAGGAGACAAGTTTCCAGAATCAAATGTCAGTCATGTTCCCAGGTTACAGGGTTCCACAATCAAACCTCAGTCATGTTCCCAGGCCACACGGTTCCACAATTAAACCTCAGTCATGTTCCCAGGCCACAGGGTTCCACAATCAAACCTCACTCATGTTCCCAGGCCACAGCATTCTACAATTAAGCCTCAGACAGGTTCCCAGGCCAGAGGTTTCCACCATCAAACCTCAGTCATGTTCCCAGGCCAGAGGGTTCCACAATCAAACCTCAGTCATGTTCCCAGGGCACAGGATTTCACAACCAAACCGTTGTTATGTTCCCAGGCCACTGGGTTCCAGAATCAAACCTCCGTAATGATCCCAGTCCACAAGGTTCCAGAATCAAACCTCAGACATTTTCCCAGGCCACAGGGTTCCACAATCAAATGCCAGTCATGTTCACAGGGCACATGGTTCCAGAATCAAACCTCAGTCATGTTCCCAGGCAACAGGGTTCCAGAATCAAACCTTAGTCATATTCCCAGGCCGCAGGCTTCCAGAAACAAACCTCAGTCATGTTCCCAGGCCACAAGGTTCCAGAATGAAACCTCAGTCATATTCCCAGGCCACAGGTTTACAGAATCAGGCGTCAGTCATGTTCCCATGCCAGAGGGTTCCACAGTAAAACCTCAGTCATGTTCCCAGGTAACAGGGTTCCAAAATCAAACCTCAGTCATGTTCCAACACCACAGAGTTCCAGAATCAAACCTCACTCATGTTCCCAGGCCACAGGGTTCCAGAGTCAAACCTCAGTCATGTTCTCAGGCCACAGGGTTCCAGAATGAAACCTCATTCATGTTCCCACGCCACAGGCTTCCAGAATCAAACCTCAGTAATGTTCCCAGGCCACAGGGTTCCAGAATCAAACCTCAGTCATATTGCCAGTCCACAGGGTTCCAGAATCAAACCTCATTCATGTTCCCAGGCCACAGGGTTCCAGAATCAAACCGCAGTCATGTTCCCAGGCAACAGGGTTCCAGAATCAAATCTCAGACATGTACCCAGGCCACAGGGTTCCAGAATCAATCATCAGTCATTTTCCCAGGCCACAGGGTTCCAGAATCAAGCCTCCGTCATTTGGCCAGGCCAGAGGATTCCACAATCAAACCTCAGTCATGTTCCCATGCCAGAGGGTTCCACAATCAAACCGATCTCATGTTTCCAGGCCACAGGGTTCGAGAATCAAATCGATGTCATGTTCCCAGGTCACAGGGTTCCACAAACAAACCGATGTCATATTCCCAGGCCACAGGGTTCCAAAATCAAGCCTCAGTCATTTTCCCAGGTCAGAGGGTTACACAACCAAACCGATGTCATATTCCCAGGCCACAGGGTTCCAGAACCAAGCCTCAGGCATTTTCCCAGGCCAGAGGGTTCCACAGTAAAACCTCAGTCATGTTCCCAGGCAACAGGGTTCCAAAATCAAACCTGATTCATGTTCCAACACCACAGGGTTCCAGAATCAAACCTCAGTAATGTTCCCAGGCCACAGGGTTCCAGAATCAAACCTCAGTCATATTGCCAGTCCACAGGGTTCCAGAATCAAACCTCAGTCATGTTCCCAGGCCACAGGGTTCCAGAATCAAACCGCACTCATGTTCCCAGGCAACAGGGTTCCAGAATCAAATCTCAGACATGTACCCAGGCCACAGGGTTCCAGAATCAATCATCAGTCATTTTCCCAGGCCACAGGGTTCCAGAATCAAGCCTCCGTCATTTGGCCAGGCCAGAGGATTCCACAATCAAACCTCAGTCATGTTCCCATGCCAGAGGGTTCCACAATCAAACCGATCTCATGTTTCCAGGCCACAGGGTTCGAGAATCAAATCGATGTCATGTTCCCAGGTCACAGGGTTCCACAAACAAACCGATGTCATATTCCCAGGCCACAGGGTTCCAAAATCAAGCCTCAGTCATTTTCCCAGGTCAGAGGGTTACACAACCAAACCGATGTCATATTCCCAGGCCACAGGGTTCCAGAACCAAGCCTCAGGCATTTTCCCAGGCCAGAGGGTTCCACAGTAAAACCTCAGTCATGTTCCCAGGCCACAGGGTTCCAGAATCAAACCTCACTCATGTTCCCAGGCAACAGGCTTACAGAATCAAACCTCAGTCATGTTCCCAGGCCACAGGGTTCCAGAATCAAACCTCAGTCATGTTCCAAGGCCACAGGGTTCCAGAATCAAACCTGAGTCATGTTCCCAGGCCACAGGGTTCCAGAATGAAACCTCACTCATGTTCCCACGCCACAGGCTTCCAGAATCAAACCTCAGTAATGTTCCCAGGCCACAGGGTCCCAGAATCAAACCTCAGTCATATTGCCAGTCCACAGGGTTCCAGAATCAAACCTCAGTCATGTTCCCAGGCCACAGGGTTCCAGAATCAAACCGCAGTCATGTTCCCCAGCAACAGGGTTCCAGAATCAAATCTCAGACATGTACCCAGGCCACAGGGTTCCAGAATCAATCATCAGTCATTTTCCCAGGCCACAGGGTTCCAGAATCAAGCCTCCGTCATTTGGCCAGGCCAGAGGATTCCACAATCAAACCTAAGTCATGTTCCCATGCCAGAGGGTTCCACAATCAAACCGATCTTATGTTTCCAGGCCACAGGGTTCGAGAATCAAACCGCAGTCATGTTTCCAGGCAACAGGGTTCCAGAATCAAATCTCAGACATGTACCCAGGCCACAGGGTTCCAGAATCAATCATCAGTCATTTTCCCAGGCCACAGGGTTCCAGAATCAAGCCTCCGTCATTTGGCCAGGCCAGAGGATTCCACAATCAAACCTAAGTCATGTTCCCATGCCAGAGGGTTCCACAATCAAACCGATCTTATGTTTCCAGGCCACAGGGTTCGAGAATCAAACCGCAGTCATGTTTCCAGGCAACAGGGTTCCAGAATCAAATCTCAGACATGTACCCAGGCCACAGGGTTCCAGAATCAAGCCTCCGTCATTTGGCCAGGCCAGAGGATTCCACAATCAAACCTCAGTCATGTTCCCATGCCAGAGGGTTCCACAATCAAACCGATCTCATGTTTCCAGGCCACAGGGTTCGAGAATCAAATCGATGTCATGTTCCCAGGTCACAGGGTTCCACAAACAAACCGATGTCATATTCCCAGGCCACAGGGTTCCAAAATCAAGCCTCAGTCATTTTCCCAGGTCAGAGGGTTACACAACCAAACCGATGTCATACTCCCAGGCCACAGGGTTCCAGAACCAAGCCTCAGGCATTTTCCCAGGCCAGAGGGTTCCACAGTAAAACCTCAGTCATGTTCCCAGGCAACAGGGTTCCAAAATCAAACCTGATTCATGTTCCAACACCACAGGGTTCCAGAATCAAACCTCAGTAATGTTCCCAGGCCACAGGGTTCCAGAATCAAACCTCAGTCATATTGCCAGTCCACAGGGTTCCAGAATCAAACCTCAGTCATGTTCCCAGGCCACAGGGTTCCAGAATCAAACCGCAGTCATGTTCCCAGGCAACAGGGTTCCAGAATCAAATCTCAGACATGTACCCAGGCCACAGCGTTCCAGAATCAATCATCAGTCATTTTCCCAGGCCACAGGGTTCCAGAATCAAGCCTCCGTCATTTGGCCAGGCCAGAGGATTCCACAATCAAACCTCAGTCATGTTCCCATGCCAGAGGGTTCCACAATCAAACCGATCTCATGTTTCCAGGCCACAGGGTTCGAGAATCAAATCGATGTCATGTTCCCAGGTCACAGGGTTCCACAAACAAACCGATGTCATATTCCCAGGCCACAGGGTTCCAAAATCAAGCCTCAGTCATTTTCCCAGGTCAGAGGGTTACACAACCAAACCGATGTCATATTCCCAGGCCACAGGGTTCCAGAACCAAGCCTCAGGCATTTTCCCAGGCCAGAGGGTTCCACAGTAAAACCTCAGTCATGTTCCCAGGCAACAGGGTTCCAAAATCAAACCTGATTCATGTTCCAACACCACAGGGTTCCAGAATCAAACCTCAGTAATGTTCCCAGGCCACAGGGTTCCAGAATCAAACCTCAGTCATATTGCCAGTCCACAGGGTTCCAGAATCAAACCTCAGTCATGTTCCCAGGCCACAGGGTTCCAGAATCAAACCGCACTCATGTTCCCAGGCAACAGGGTTCCAGAATCAAATCTCAGACATGTACCCAGGCCACAGGGTTCCAGAATCAATCATCAGTCATTTTCCCAGGCCACAGGGTTCCAGAATCAAGCCTCCGTCATTTGGCCAGGCCAGAGGATTCCACAATCAAACCTCAGTCATGTTCCCATGCCAGAGGGTTCCACAATCAAACCGATCTCATGTTTCCAGGCCACAGGGTTCGAGAATCAAATCGATGTCATGTTCCCAGGTCACAGGGTTCCACAAACAAACCGATGTCATATTCCCAGGCCACAGGGTTCCAAAATCAAGCCTCAGTCATTTTCCCAGGTCAGAGGGTTACACAACCAAACCGATGTCATATTCCCAGGCCACAGGGTTCCAGAACCAAGCCTCAGGCATTTTCCCAGGCCAGAGGGTTCCACAGTAAAACCTCAGTCATGTTCCCAGGCCACAGGGTTCCAGAATCAAACCTCACTCATGTTCCCAGGCAACAGGCTTACAGAATCAAACCTCAGTCATGTTCCCAGGCCACAGGGTTCCAGAATCAAACCTCAGTCATGTTCCAAGGCCACAGGGTTCCAGAATCAAACCTCAGTCATGTTCCCAGGCCACAGGGTTCCAGAATGAAACCTCACTCATGTTCCCACGCCACAGGCTTCCAGAATCAAACCTCAGTAATGTTCCCAGGCCACAGGATCCCAGAATCAAACCTCAGTCATATTGCCAGTCCACAGGGTTCCAGAATCAAACCTCAGTCATGTTCCCAGGCCACAGGGTTCCAGAATCAAACCGCAGTCATGTTCCCCAGCAACAGGGTTCCAGAATCAAATCTCAGACATGTACCCAGGCCACAGGGTTCCAGAATCAATCATCAGTCATTTTCCCAGGCCACAGGGTTCCAGAATCAAGCCTCCGTCATTTGGCCAGGCCAGAGGATTCCACAATCAAACCTAAGTCATGTTCCCATGCCAGAGGGTTCCACAATCAAACCGATCTTATGTTTCCAGGCCACAGGGTTCGAGAATCAAACCGCAGTCATGTTTCCAGGCAACAGGGTTCCAGAATCAAATCTCAGACATGTACCCAGGCCACAGGGTTCCAGAATCAATCATCAGTCATTTTCCCAGGCCACAGGGTTCCAGAATCAAGCCTCCGTCATTTGGCCAGGCCAGAGGATTCCACAATCAAACCTAAGTCATGTTCCCATGCCAGAGGGTTCCACAATCAAACCGATCTTATGTTTCCAGGCCACAGGGTTCGAGAATCAAACCGCAGTCATGTTTCCAGGCAACAGGGTTCCAGAATCAAATCTCAGACATGTACCCAGGCCACAGGGTTCCAGAATCAATCATCAGTCATTTTCCCAGGCCACAGGGTTCCAGAATCAAGCCTCCGTCATTTGGCCAGGCCAGAGGATTCCACAATCAAACCTCAGTCATGTTCCCATGCCAGAGGGTTCCACAATCAAACCGATCTCATGTTTCCAGGCCACAGGGTTCGAGAATCAAATCGATGTCATGTTCCCAGGTCACAGGGTTCCACAAACAAACCGATGTCATATGCCCAGGCCACAGGGTTCCAAAATCAAGCCTCAGTCATTTTCCCAGGTCAGAGGGTTACACAACCAAACCGATGTCATACTCCCAGGCCACAGGGTTCCAGAACCAAGCCTCAGGCATTTTCCCAGGCCAGAGGGTTCCACAGTAAAACCTCAGTCATGTTCCCAGGCAACAGGGTTCCAAAATCAAACCTGATTCATGTTCCAACACCACAGGGTTCCAGAATCAAACCTCAGTAATGTTCCCAGGCCACAGGGTTCCAGAATCAAACCTCAGTCATATTGCCAGTCCACAGGGTTCCAGAATCAAACCTCAGTCATGTTCCCAGGCCACAGGGTTCCAGAATCAAACCGCAGTCATGTTCCCAGGCAACAGGGTTCCAGAATCAAATCTCAGACATGTACCCAGGCCACAGCGTTCCAGAATCAATCATCAGTCATTTTCCCAGGCCACAGGGTTCCAGAATCAAGCCTCCGTCATTTGGCCAGGCCAGAGGATTCCACAATCAAACCTCAGTCATGTTAACATGCCAGAGGGTTCCACAATCAAACCGATCTCATGTTTCCAGGCCACAGGGTTCGAGAATCAAATCGATGTCATGTTCCCAGGTCACAGGGTTCCACAAACAAACCGATGTCATATTCCCAGGCCACAGGGTTCCAAAATCAAGCCTCAGTCATTTTCCCAGGTCAGAGGGTTACACAACCAAACCGATGTCATATTCCCAGGCCACAGGGTTCCAGAACCAAGCCTCAGGCATTTTCCCAGGCCAGAGGGTTCCACAGTAAAACCCAAGTCATGTTCCCAGGCAACAGGGTTCCAAAATCAAACCTGATTCATGTTGCAACACCACAGGGTTCCAGAATCAAACCTCACTCATGTTCCCAGGCTACAGGGTTCCAGAATCAAACCTCAGTCATGTTCCCAGGCCACAGGGTTCCAGAATCAAACCTCACTCATGTTCCCAGGCAACAGGCTTACAGAATCAAACCTCAGTCATGTTCCCAGGCCACAGGGTTCCAGAATCAAACCTCAGTCATGTTCCCAGGCCACAGGGTTCCAGAATCAAACCTCAGTCATGTTCCCAGGCCACAGGGTTCCAGAATCAAACCTCCGTCATGTTTCCAGGATAGAGCGTTCCACAATCAAACCTCAGTCATGATCCCAGGCCACACGGTTCCACAATCAAACCTCAGTCATGTTCCCAGGAGACAAGATTCCAGAATCAAATGTCAGTCATGTTCCCAGGTCACAGGGTTCCACAATCAAACCTCAGTCATATTCCCAGGCCAAACGGTTCCACAATCAAACCTCAGTCATGTTCCCAGGCCACAGGGTTCCACAATCAAACCTCACTCATGTTCCCAGGCCACAGCATTCTACAATTAAGCCTCAGACAGGTTCCCAGGCCAGAGGTTTCCACCATCAAACCTCAGTCATGTTCCCAGGCCAGAGGGTTCCACAATCAAACCTCAGTCATGTTCCCAGGGCACAGGATTTCACAACCAAACCGTTGTTATGTTCCCAGGCCACAGGGTTCCAGAATCAAACCTCCGTAATGATCCCAGTCCACAAGGTTCCAAAATCAAACCTCAGACATTTTCCCAGGCCACATGGTTCCACAATCAAATGCCAGTCATGTTCACAGGGCACATGGTTCCAGAATCAAACCTCAGTCATGTTCCCAGGCAACAGGGTTCCAGAATCAAACCTCATTAATGTTCCCAGGCCACAGGGTTCCAGAATCAAACCTCAGTCATGTTCCCAGGTAACAGGGTTCCAGAATCAAACCTCAGTCATTTTCCCAGGTAACAGGGTTCCAGAATCAAACCGCAGTCATGTTCCCAGGCAACAGGGTTCCAGAATCAAATCTCAGACATGTACCCAGGCCACAGGGTTCCAGAATCAAACATCAGTCATTTTCCCAGGCCACAGGGTTCCACAATCAAACCTCAGTCACGTTCCCAGGGCACAGGATTCCACAACCAAACCGTTGTTATGTTCCCAGGCCACAGGGTTCCAAAATCAATCCTCCGTAATGATCCCAGGCCACAAGGTTCCAGAATCAAACCTCAGTCATATTCCCAGGCCACAGGTTTACAGAATCAGGCGTCAGTCATTTTCCCAGGCCAGAGGGTTCCACAGTAAAACCTCAGTCATGTTCCCCGGCAACAGGGTTCCAAAATCAAACCTGAGTCATGTTCCAACACCACAGGGTTCCAGAATCAAACCTCACTCATGTTCCCAGGCCACAGGGTTCCAGAATCAAACCTCAGTCATGTAGCGAGGCCACAGGGTTCCAGAATCAAACCTCAGTCATGTTCCCAGGCCACAGCGTTCCAGAATCAAACCTCAGTCATGTTCCCAGGCAACAGGGTTCCAGAATCAAATCTCAGATATGTTCCCAGACCACAGAGTTCCAGAATCAAACCTCAGTCATTTTCCCAGGCCACAGGGTTCCAGAATCTAGCCTCCGTCATTTTGCCAGGCCAGAGGATTCCACAATCAAACCTCAGTCATGTTCCCATGCCAGAGGGTTCCACAATCAAACCGATGTCATGTCCCCAGGCCACAGGGTTCGAGAATCAAATCGATGTCATTTTCCCAGGTCAGAGGGTTACACAACCAAACCGATGTCATATTCCCAGGCCACAGGGTTCCAGAACCGAGCCTCAGTCATTTTCCCAGGCCAGAGGGTTCCACAGTAAAACCTCAGTCATGTTCCCAGGCAACAGAATTCCACAATCAAACCACAGTCATGATCGCAGGACACAGGGCAACACAATCAAACCTCAGTCATGTTCCGAGGCCACAGGCTTCCAGAATCAAACCTCAGTAATGTTCCCAGGCCACACGGTTCCAGAATCAAACCTCAGTCATGTTCCCAGGTAACAGGGTTCCAGAATCAAAACGCAGTCATGTTCCCAGGTAACAGGGTTTCAGAATCAAACCTCAGTCATGTTCCCAGGTAACAGGGTTCCAGAATCAAACCTCAGTCATATTCCCAGGTAACAGGGTTCCAGAATCAAAACTCAGTAATGTTTCTAGGCCACAGGGTTCCAGAATCAAACCTCAGTCATGTTCACAGGCAACAGGGTTCCAGAATCAAACCTCAGACTTGTTCCCAGGCCACAGGGTTCCAGAATTAAACCTCACTCATTTCCCCAGGCCACAGGGTTCCAGAATCACGCCTCAGTCATTTTCCCAGGCCAGACGGTTCCACAGTAAAACCTCAGTCATCTTACCAGGCAAAAGGGTTCCAAAATCAAACCTGAGTCATGTTCCAACACCACAGGGTTGCAGAATCAAACCTCACTCATGTTCACAGGCCACAGGGTTCCAGAATCAAACCTCAGCCATGTTCCCAGGCAACAGGGTTCCAGAATCAAACCTCAGACATGTTCCCAGGCCACAGGGTTCCAGAATCAAACCTCAGTCATTTCCCCAGGCCACAGGGTTCCACAATCAAACCTCAGTCATGTTCCCATGCCACAGAGTTCCACAGTAAAACCTCAGTAATGTTCCCAGGCCACAGGGCTCCAGAATGAAACCTCACTCATGTTCCCACGCCACAGGCTTGCAGAATCAAACCTCAGTAATGTTCCCAGGCCACAGAGTTCCAGAATCAAACCTAAGTCATATTGCCAGGCCACAGGGTTCCAGAATTAAACCTCAGTCATGTTCCCAGGCCACAGGGTTCGAAAATCAAATCGATGTCATGTTTCCAGGGCACAGGGTTCCACAACCAAACCGATGTCATATTCCCAGGCCACAGGGTTCCAGAATCAAGCCTCAGTCATTTACCCAGCTCAGAGGGTTCCACAACCAAACCGATGTCGCATTCCCAGGCCACAGGGTTCCAGAATCAAACCTCAGTCATTTTCCCAGGCCAGAGGGTTCCACAGTAAAACCTCAGTCAGGTTCCCAGGCAACAAGTTCCAGAATCAAACCTCGGTCATGTTCCCAGGCCACAGGATTCCAGAATTAAACCTCAGTCATGTTCCCAGGAGACAATATTCCAGAATCAAATCTCAGTCATGTTCCCAGGTCACATGGTTCCACAATCAAACCTCAGTCATGTTCCCAGGCCACAGGGTTCCACAATCAAACCTCAGTCATGTTCCCAGGCCACAGGGTTCCACAATCAAACCTCACTCATGTTCCCAGGCCACAGCGTTCTACAATTAAGCCTCAGTCATGTTCCCAGGCCAGAGGTTTCCACCATCAAACCTCAGTCATGTTCCCAGGCCAGAGGGTTCCACAATCAAACCTCAGTCACATTCCTAGGGCACAGGATTCCACAACCAAACCGTTGTTAAGTTCCCAGGCCACAGGGTTCCAAAATCAATCCTCCGTAATGATCCCAGGCCACAAGGTTCCAGAATCAAACCTCAGACATGTTCCCAGGCCACAGGGTTCCACAATCAAATGTCAGTCATGTTCGCAGGGCACATGGTTCCAGAATCAAAGCTCAGTCATGTTCCCAGGCAACAGGGTTCCAGAATCAAACCTTAGTCATGTTCCCAGGCCGCAGGCTTCCAGAATCAAACCTCAGTCATGTTCCCAGGCCACAAGGTTCCAGAATCAAACCTCAGTCATATTCCCAGGCCACAGGTTTACAGAATCAGGCGTCAGTCATTTTCCCAGGCCAGAGGGTTCCACAGTAAAACCTCAGTCATGTTCCCCGGCAACAGGGTTCCAAAATCAAACCTGAGTCATGTTCCAACACCACAGGGTTCCAGAATCAAACCTCACTCATGTTCCCAGGCCACAGGGGTCCAGAATCAAACCTCAGTCATGTAGCGAGGCCACAGGGTTCCAGAATCAAACCTCAGTCATGTTCCCAGGCCACAGCGTTCCAGAATCAAACCTCAGTCATGTTCCCAGGCAACAGGGTTCCAGAATCAAATCTCAGATATGTTCCCAGGTCACAGGGTTCCACAACCAAACCGATGTCATATTCCCAGGCCACAGGGTTTCAAAATCAAGCCTCAGTCATTTTCCCAGGTCAGAGGGTTACACAACCAAACCGATGTCATATTCCCAGGCCACAGGGTTCCAGAACCAAGCCTCAGTCATTTTCCCAGGCCAGAGGGTTCCACAGTAAAACCTCAGTCATGTTCCCAGGCAACAGGGTTCCACAATCAAACCGCAGTCATGATCGCAGGACACAGGGCAACACAATCAAACCTCAGTCATGTTCCGAGGCCACAGGCTTCCAGAATGAAACCTCAGTAATGTTCCCAGGCCACAGGGTTCCAGAATCAAACCTCAGTCATGTTCCCAGGCAACAGGGTTCCAGAATCAAACCTCAGACATCTTCCCACGCCACAAGGTTCCAGAATTAAACTTCAGTCATATTCCCAGGCCAAAGGGTTCCAGAATCAAACCTCCGCCAGGTTTCCAGGAAAGAGCGTTCCACAAGCAAAGCTCAGTCATGATCCCAGGACACAGGGTTACACAATCAATCCTCAGACATAATCCCAGGCCACAGTGTTCCACAATCAAATTGATGTCATGTTCCCAGGCCACAGGGTTCCACAATCAAACCTCAGTCATGTTCCCATGCCAGAGGGTTCCACAATCAAACCGATGTCATGTTCCCAGGCCACAGGGTTCGAAAATCGAATCGATGTCATGTTCCCAGGGCACAGGGTTCCACAACCAAACCGATGTCATATTCCCAGGCCACAGGGTTCCAGAATCAAGCCTCAGTCATTTTCCCAGGTCAGAGGGTTCCACAACCAAACCGATGTCATATTCCCAGGACACAGGGTTCCAGAATCAAGCCTCAGTCATTTTCCCAGGACAGAGGGTTCCACAGTAAAACCTCAGTCAGGTTCCCAGGCAACAAGTTTCCAGAATCAAACCTCAGTCATGTTCCCAGGACACAGGGTTCCACAATCAAACCTCAGTCATGATCCCAGGCCACACGGTTCCACAGTCAAACCTCAGTCATGTTCCCAGGAGACAAGATTCCAGAATCAAATATCAGTCATGTTCCCCGGTCACAGGGTTCCACCATCAAACCTCAGTCATGTTCCCAGGCCACAGGGTTCCACAATCGAACCTCACTCATGTTCCCAGGCCACAGGATTCTACAATTAAGCCTCAGTCATTTTCCCAGGCCAGAGGTTTCCACCATCAAACCTCAGTCATGTTCCCAGGCCAGAGGGTTCCACAATCAAACCTCAGTCATGTCCCCAAGGCACAGGATTTCACAACCAAACCGTTGTTACGTTCCCAGGCCACAGGGTTCCAGAATCAAATCTCCGTAATGATCCCAGGCCACAAGGTTCCAGAATCAAACCTCAGTTATGTTCCCACACCACAGGGTTCCAGAATGAAACCTCACTCATGTTCCCAGGCCACAGGCTTCCAGAATCAAACCTCAGTCATGTTCCCAGGACACAGGGTTCCACAATCAAACCTCAGTCATGTTCCCAGGGCACAGGGTTCCAGAATCAAACCGCAGTCATGATCGCAGGACTCAGGGCAACACAATCAAACCTCAGTCATGTTCCGAGGCCACAGGTTTCCAGAATCGAACCTCAGTAATGTTCCCAGGCCACAGGGTTCCAGAATCAAACCTCAGACATCTTCCCACGCCACAAGGTTCCAGAATTAAACTTCAGTCATATTCTCAGGCCACAGGGTTCCAGAATCAAACCTCCGTCATTTTTCCAGGATAGAGCGTTCCACAATCAAACCTCTGTCATGATCCCAGGCCACAGGGCTCGAGAATCAAATCGATGTCATGTTCCCAGGGCACAGGGTTCCACAACCAAACCGATGTCATATTCCCAGGCCACAGGGTTCCAGAATCAAGCCTCAGTCATTTACCCAGGTCAGAGGGTTCCACAGTAAAACCTCAGTCAGGTTCCCAGGCAACAAGGTTCCAGAATCAAACCTCAGTCATGTTCCCAGGCCACAGGATTCCAGAATTAAACCTCAGTCATGTTCCCAGGAGACAAGATTCCAGAATCAAATCTCAGTCATGTTCCCAGGTCACAGGGTTCCACCATCAAACCTCAGTCATGTTCCCAGGCCAGAGGGTTCCACAATCAAACCTCAGTCACATTCCCAGGACACAGGATTCCACAACCAAACCGTTGTTATGTTCTCAGGCTACAGGGTTCCAAAATCAATCCTCCGTAATGATCCCAGGCCACAAGGTTCCAGAATCAAACCTCAGACATGTTCCCAGGCCACAGGGTTCCACAATCAAATGTCAGTCATGTTCGCGGGCACATGGTTCCAGAATCAAACCTCAGTCATGTTCCCAGGCAACAGGGTTCCAGAGTCAAACCTTAGTCATGTTCCCAGGCCGCAGGCTTCCAGAATCAAACCTCAGTCATGTTCCCAGGCCACAAGGTTCCAGAATCAAACCTCAGTCATATTCCCAGGCCACAGGTTTACAGAATCAGGCGTCAGTCATTTTCCCAGGCCAGAGGGTTCCACAGTAAAACCTCAGTCATATTCCCAGGCAACAGGGTTCCAAAATCAAACCTGAGTCATGTTCCAACACCACAGGGTTCCAGAATCAAACCTCAGTCAGGTAGCCAGGCCACAGGGTTCCAGAAACAAACCTCAATCATGTTCCCAGGCCACAGCGTTCCAGAATCAAACCTCAGTCATGTTCCCAGGCAACAGGGTTCCAGAATCAAATCTCAGATATGTTCCCAGGCCACAGGGTTCCAGAATCAAACCTCAGTCATTTTCCCAGGCCACAGGGTTCCAGAATCTAGCCTCCGTCATTTTGCCAGGCCAGAGGATTCCACAATCAAACCTCAGTCATGTTCCCATGCCAGAGGGTTCCACAATCAAACCGATGTCATGTCCCCAGGCCACAGGGTTCGAGAATCAAATCGATGTCATTTTCCCAGGTCAGAGGGTTACACAACCAAACCGATGTCATATTCCCAGGCCACAGGGTTCCAGAACCGAGCCTCAGTCATTTTCCCAGGCCAGAGGATTCCACAGTAAAACCTCAGTCATGTTCCCAGGCAACAGGATTCCACAATCAAACCACAGTCATGATCGCAGGACACAGGGCAACACAATCAAACCTCAGTCATGTTCCGAGGCCACAGGCTTCCAGAATCAAACCTCAGTAATGTTCCCAGGCCACAGGGTTCCAGAATCAAACCTCAGTCATGTTCCCAGGTAACAGGGTTCCAGAATCAAACCTCAGTCATGTTCCCAGGTAACAGGGTTCCAGAATCAAACCTCAGTCATGTTCCCAGGTAACAGGGGTCCAGAATCAAACCTCAGTCATATTCCCAGGTAACAGGGTTCCAGAATCAAAACTCAGTAATGTTTCTAGGCCACAGGGTTCCAGAATCAAACCTCAGTCATGTTCCCAGGTCAGAGGGTTCCACAACCAAACCGATGTCACATTCCCAGGCCACAGGGTTCCAGAATCAAGCCTCAGTCATTTTCCCAGGCCAGAGGGTTCCACAGAAAAACCTCAGCCAGGTTCCCAGGCAACAAGGTTCCAGAATGAAACCTCAGTCATGTTCCCAGGCCACAGGATTCCAGAATTAAACCTCAGTCATGTTCCCAGGAGACAAGATTCCAGAATCAAATCTCAGTCATGTTCCCAGGTCACAGGGTTCCACAATCAAACCTCAGTCATGTTCCCAGGCAACAGGGTTCCAGAATCAAACCTTAGTCATGTTCCCAGGCCGCAGGCTTCCAGAATCAAACCTCAGTCATGTTCCCAGGCCACAAGGTTACAGAATCAAACCTCAGTCATATTCCCAGGCCACAGGTTTACAGAATCAGGCGTCAGTCATGTTCCCATGCCAGAGGGTTCCACAGTAAAACCTCACTCATGTTTCCCGGCAACAGGGTTCCAAAATCAAACCTGAGTCATGTTCCAACACCACAGGGTTCCAGAATCAAACCTCACTCATGTTCCCAGGCCACAGGGTTCCAGAATCAAACCTCAGTCATGTAGCGAGGCCACAGGGTTCCAGAATCAAACCTCAGTCATGTTCCCAGGCCACAGTGTTCCAGAATCAAACCTCAGTCATGTTCCCAGGCAACAGGATTCCAGAATCAAATCTCAGATATGTTCCCAGACCACAGGGTTCCAGAATCAAACCTCAGTCATTTCCCCAGGCCACAGGGTTCCAGAATCTAGCCTCCGTCATTTTGCCAGGCCAGAGGATTCCACAATCAAACCTCAGTCATGTTCCCATGCCAGAGGGTTCCACAATCAAACCGATGTCATGTCCCCAGGCCACAGGGTTCGAGAATCAAATCGATGTCATTTTCCCAGGTCAGAGGGTTCCACAACCAAACCGATGTCATATTCCCAGGCCACAGGGTTCCAGAACCGAGCCTCAGTCATTTTCCCAGGCCAGAGGGTTCCACAGTAAAACCTCAGTCATGTTCCCAGGCAACAGGATTCCACAATCAAACCGCAGTTATGATCGCAGGACACAGGGCAACACAATCAAACCTCAGTCATGTTCCGAGGCCACAGGCTTCCAGAATCAAACCTCAGTCATGTTCCCAGGCCACAGGGTTCCAGAATCAAACCTCAGTCATGTTCCCAGGTAACAGGGTTCCAGAATCAAACCTCAGTCATGTTCCCAGGTAACAGGGTTCCAGAATCAAACCTCAGTCATGTTCCCAGGCCACAGGGTTCCAGAATCAAACCTCAGTCATGTTCCCAGGCCACAGGTTTCCAGAATCAAACCTCCGTCATGTTTCCAGGATAGAGCGTTCCACAATCAAACCTCAGTCATGATCCCAGGAGACAAGATTCCAGAATCAAATGTCAGTCATGTTCCCAGGTCACAGGGTTCCACAATCAAACCTCAGTCATGTTCCCAGGCCACACGGTTCCACAATCAAACCTCAGTCATGTTCCCAGGAGACAAGATTCCAGAATCAAATGTCAGTCATGTTCCCAGGTTACAGGGTTCCACAATCAAACCTCAGTCATGTTCCCAGGCCACACGGTTCCACAATTAAACCTCAGTCATGTTCCCAGGCCACAGGGTTCCACAATCAAACCTCACTCATGTTCCCAGGCCACAGCATTCTACAATTAAGCCTCAGACAGGTTCCCAGGCCAGAGGTTTCCACCATCAAACCTCAGTCATGTTCCCAGGCCAGAGGGTTCCACAATCAAACCTCAGTCATGTTCCCAGGGCACAGGATTTCACAACCAAACCGTTGTTATGTTCCCACGCCACTGGGTTCCAGAATCAAACCTCCGTAATGATCCCAGGCCACAAGGTTCCAGGATCAAACCTCAGACATGTTCCCAGGCTACAGGGTTCCACAATCAAACCTTAGTCATGTTCCCAGTGCACAGGGTCCCAGAATCAAACCTCAGTCATATTGCCAGTCCACAGGGTTCCAGAATCAAACCTCAGTCATGTTCCCAGGCCACAGGGTTCCAGAATCAAACCGCAGTCATGTTCCCCAGCAACAGGGTTCCAGAATCAAATCTCAGACATGTACTCAGGCCACAGGGTTCCAGAATCAATCATCAGTCATTTTCCCAGGGCACAGGGTTCCAGAATCAAGCCTCCGTCATTTGGCCAGGCCAGAGGATTCCACAATCAAACCTAAGTCATGTTCCCATGCCAGAGGGTTCCACAATCAAACCGATCTTATGTTTCCAGGCCACAGGGTTCGAGAATCAAACCGCAGTCATGTTTCCAGGCAACAGGGTTCCAGAATCAAATCTCAGACATGTACCCAGGCCACAGGGTTCCAGAATCAATCATCAGTCATTTTCCCAGGCCACAGGGTTCCAGAATAAAGCCTCCGTCATTTGGCCAGGCCAGAGGATTCCACAATCAAACCTAAGTCATGTTCCCATGCCAGAGGGTTCCACAATCAAACCGATCTTATGTTTCCAGGCCACAGGGTTCGAGAATCAAACCGCAGTCATGTTTCCAGGCAACAGGGTTCCAGAATCAAATCTCAGACATGTACCCAGGCCACAGGGTTCCAGAATCAATCATCAGTCATTTTCCCAGGCCACAGGGTTCCAGAATCAAGCCTCCGTCATTTGGCCAGGCCAGAGGATTCCACAATCAAACCTCAGTCATGTTCCCATGCCAGAGGGTTCCACAATCAAACCGATCTCATGTTTCCAGGCCACAGGGTTCGAGAATCAAATCGATGTCATGTTCCCAGGTCACAGGGTTCCACAAACAAACCGATGTCATATTCCCAGGCCACAGGGTTCCAAAATCAAGCCTCAGTCATTTTCCCAGGTCAGAGGGTTACACAACCAAACCGATGTCATATTCCCAGGCCACAGGGTTCCAGAACCAAGCCTCCGGCATTTTCCCAGGCCAGAGGGTTCCACAGTAAAACCTCAGTCATGTTCCCAGGCAACAGGGTTCCAAAATCAAACCTGATTCATGTTCCAACACCACAGGGTTCCAGAATCAAACCTCAGTAATGTTCCCAGGCCACAGGGTTCCAGAATCAAACCTCAGTCATATTGCCAGTCCACAGGGTTCCAGAATCAAACCTCAGTCATGTTCCCAGGCCACAGGGTTCCAGAATCAAACCGCAGTCATGTTCCCAGGCAACAGGGTTCCAGAATCAAATCTCAGACATGTACCCAGGCCACAGCGTTCCAGAATCAATCATCAGTCATTTTCCCAGGCCACAGGGTTCCAGAATCAAGCCTCCGTCATTTGGCCAGGCCAGAGGATTCCACAATCAAACCTCAGTCATGTTCCCATGCCAGAGGGTTCCACAATCAAACCGATCTCATGTTTCCAGGCCACAGGGTTCGAGAATCAAATCGATGTCATGTTCCCAGGTCACAGGGTTCCACAAACAAACCGATGTCATATTCCCAGGCCACAGGGTTCCAAAATCGAGCCTCAGTCATTTTCCCAGGTCAGAGGGTTACACAACCAAACCGATGTCATATTCCCAGGCCACAGGGTTCCAGAACCAAGCCTCAGGCATTTTCCCAGGCCAGAGGGTTCCACAGTAAAACCTAAGTCATGTTCCCAGGCAACAGGGTTCCAAAATCAAACCTGATTCATGTTCCAACACCACAGGGTTCCAGAATCAAACCTCAGTAATGTTCCCAGGCCACAGGGTTCCAGAATCAAACCTCAGTCATGTTCCCAGGCCACAGGGTTCCAGAATCAAACCTCACTCATGTTCCCAGGCAACAGGCTTACAGAATCAAACCTCAGTCATGTTCCCAGGCCACAGGGTTCCAGAATCAAACCTCAGTCATGTTCCCAGGCCACAGGGTTCCAGAATCAAACCTCAGTCATGTTCCCAGGCCACAGGGTTCCAGAATCAAACCTCCGTCATGTTTCCAGGATAGAGCGTTCCACAATCAAACCTCCGTCATGATACCAGGCCACACGGTTCCACAATCAAACCTCAGTCATGTTCCCAGGAGACAAGATTCCAGAATCAAATGTCAGTCATGTTCCCAGGTCACAGGGTTCCACAATCAAACCTCAGTCATATTCCCAGGCCAAACGGTTCCACAATCAAACCTCAGTCATGTTCCCAGGCCACAGGGTTCCACAATCAAACCTCACTCATGTTCCCAGGCCACAGCATTCTACAATTAAGCCTCAGACAGGTTCCCAGGCCAGAGGTTTCCACCATCAAACCTCAGTCATGTTCCCAGGCCAGAGGGTTCCACAATCAAACCTCAGTCATGTTCCCAGGGCACAGGATTTCACAACCAAACCGTTGTTATGTTCCCAGGCCACAGGGTTCCAGAATCAAACCTCCGTAATGATCCCAGTCCACAAGGTTCCAGAATCAAACCTCAGACATTTTCCCAGGCCACATGGTTCCACAATCAAATGCCAGTCATGTTCACAGGGCACATGGTTCCAGAATCAAACCTCAGTCATGTTCCCAGGCAACAGGGTTCCAGAATCAAACCTCATTAATGTTCCCAGGCCACAGGGTTCCAGAATCAAACCTCAGTCATTTTCCCAGGTAACAGGGTTCCAGAATAAAACCTCAGTCATTTTCCCAGGTAACAGGGTTCCAGAATCAAACCGCAGTCATGTTCCCAGGCAACAGGGTTCCAGAATCAAATCTCAGACATGTACCCAGGCCACAGGGTTCCAGAATCAAACATCAGTCATTTTCCCAGGCCACAGGGTTCCACAATCAAACCTCAGTCACGTTCCCAGGGCACAGGATTCCACAACCAAACCGTTGTTATGTTCCCAGGCCACAGGGTTCCAAAATCAATCCTCCGTAATGATCCCAGGCCACAAGGTTCCAGAATCAAACCTCAGACATGTTCCCAGGCCACAGGGTTCCACAATAAAATGTCAGTCATGTTCGCAGGGCACATGGTTCCAGAATCAAAGCTCAGTCATGTTCCCAGGCAACAGGGTTCCAGAATCAAACCTTAGTCATGTTCCCAGGCCGCAGGCTTCCAGAATCAAACCTCAGTCATGTTCCCAGGCCACAAGGTTCCAGAATCAAACCTCAGTCATATTCCCAGGCCACAGGTTTACAGAATCAGGCATCAGTCATTTTCCCAGGCCAGAGGGTTCCACAGTAAAACCTCAGTCATGTTCCCCGGCAACAGGGTTCCAAAATCAAACCTGAGTCATGTTCCAACACCACAGGGTTCCAGAATCAAACCTCACTCATGTTCCCAGGCCACAGGGTTCCAGAATCAAACCTCAGTCATGTAGCGAGGCCACAGGGTTCCAGAATCAAACCTCAGTCATATTCCCAGGCCACAGCGTTCCAGAATCAAACCTCAGTCATGTTCCCAGGCAACAGGGTTCCAGAATCAAATCTCAGATGTGTTCCCAGACCACAGAGTTCCAGAATCAAAGCTCAGTCATTTTCCCAGGCCACAGGGTTCCAGAATCTAGCCTCCGTCATTTTGCCAGGCCAGAGGATTCCACAATCAAACCTCAGTCATGTTCCCATGCCAGAGGGTTCCACAATCAAACCGATGTCATGTCCCCAGGCCACAGGGTTCGAGAATCAAATCGATGTCATTTTCCCAGGTCAGAGGGTTACACAACCAAACCGATGTCATATTCCCAGGCCACAGGGTTCCAGAACCGAGCCTCAGTCATTTTCCCAGGCCAGAGGGTTCCACAGTAAAACCTCAAGTCATGTTCCCAGGCAACAGAATTCCAAAATCAAACCACAGTCATGATCGCAGGACACAGGGCAACAAAATCAAACCTCAGTCATGTTCCGAGGCCACAGGCTTCCAGAATCAAACCTCAGTAATGTTCCCAGGCCACACGGTTCCAGAATCAAACCTCAGTCATGTTCCCAGGTAACAGGGTTCCAGAATCAAAACGCAGTCATGTTCCCAGGTAACAGGGTTTCAGAATCAAACCTCAGTCATGTTCCCAGGTAACAGGGTTCCAGAATCAAACCTCAGTCATATTCCCAGGTAACAGGGTTCCAGAATCAAAACTCAGTAATGTTTCTAGGCCACAGGGTTCCAGAATCAAACCTCAGTCATGTTCACAGGCAACAGGGTTCCAGAATCAAACCTCAGACATGTTCCCAGGCCACAGGGTTCCAGAATTAAACCTCACTCATTTCCCCAGGCCACAGGGTTCCAGAATCAAGCCTCAGTCATTTTCCCAGGCCAGACGGTTCCACAGTAAAACCTCAGTCATGTTACCAGGCAAAAGGGTTCCAAAATCAAACCTGAGTCATGTTCCAACACCACAGGGTTGCAGAATCAAACCTCACTCATGTTCACAGGCCACAGGGTTCCAGAATCAAACCTCAGCCATGTTCCCAGGCAACAGGGTTCCAGAATCAAACCTCAGACATGTTCCCAGGCCACAGGGTTCCAGAATCAAACCTCAGTCATTTCCCCAGGCCACAGGGTTCCACAATCAAACCTCAGTCATGTTCCCATGCCACAGAGTTCCACAGTAAAACCTCAGTCATGTTCCTAGGTAACAGGGTTCCAAAATCAAACCTGAGTCATATTCCAACACCACAGGGTTCCAGAATCAAACCTCACTCATGTTCCCAGGCCACAGGGTTCCAGAATCAAACCTCAGTCATGTTCCCAGGCCACAGGGCTCCAGAATGAAACCTCACTCATGTTCCCACGCCACAGGCTTGCAGAATCAAACCTCAGTAATGTTCCCAGGCCACAGAGTTCCAGAATCAAACCTAAGTCATATTGCCAGGCCACAGGGTTCCAGAATTAAACCTCAGTCATGTTCCCAGGCCACAGGGTTCGAAAATCAAATCGATGTCATGTTTCCAGGGCACAGGGTTCCACAACCAAACCGATGTCATATTCCCAGGCCACAGGGTTCCAGAATCAAGCCTCAGTCATTTACCCAGCTCAGAGGGTTCCACAACCAAACCGATGTCGCATTCCCAGGCCACAGGGTTCCAGAATCAAACCTCAGTCATTTTCCCAGGCCAGAGGGTTCCACAGTAAAACCTCAGTCAGGTTCCCAGGCAACAAGTTCCAGAATCAAACCTCGGTCATGTTCCCAGGCCACAGGATTCCAGAATTAAACCTCAGTCATGTTCCCAGGAGACAATATTCCAGAATCAAATCTCAGTCATGTTCCCAGGTCACATGGTTCCACAATCAAATCTCAGTCATGTTCCCAGGCCACAGGGTTCCACAATCAAACCTCAGTCATGTTCCCAGGCCACAGGGTTCCACAATCAAACCTCACTCATGTTCCCAGGCCACAGCGTTCTACAATTAAGCCTCAGTCATGTTCCCAGGCCAGAGGTTTCCACCATCAAACCTCAGTCATGTTCCCAGGCCAGAGGGTTCCACAATCAAACCTCAGTCACATTCCTAGGGCACAGGATTCCACAACCAAACCGTTGTTATGTTCCCAGGCCACAGGGTTCCAAAATCAATCCTCCGTAATGATCCCAGGCCACAAGGTTCCAGAATCAAACCTCAGACATGTTCCCAGGCCACAGGGTTCCACAATCAAATGTCAGTCATGTTCGCAGGGCACATGGTTCCAGAATCAAAGCTCAGTCATGTTCCCAGGCAACAGGGTTCCAGAATCAAACCTTAGTCATGTTCCCAGGCCGCAGGCTTCCAGAATCAAACCTCAGTCATGTTCCCAGGCCACAAGGTTCCAGAATCAAACCTCAGTCATATTCCCAGGCCACAGGTTTACAGAATCAGGCGTCAGTCATTTTCCCAGGCCAGAGGGTTCCACAGTAAAACCTCAGTCATGTTCCCCGGCAACAGGGTTCCAAAATCAAACCTGAGTCCTGTTCCAACACCACAGGGTTCCAGAATCAAACCTCACTCATGTTACCAGGCCACAGGGTTCCAGAATCAAACCTCAGTCATGTAGCGAGGCCACAGGGTTCCAGAATCAAACCTCAGTCATGTTCCCAGGCCACAGCGTTCCAGAATCAAACCTCAGTCATGTTCCCAGGCAACAGGGTTCCAGAATCAAATCTCAGATATGTTCCCAGGTCACAGGGTTCCACAACCAAACCGATGTCATATTCCCAGGCCACAGGGTTTCAAAATCAAGCCTCAGTCATTTTCCCAGGTCAGAGGGTTACACAACCAAACCGATGTCATATTCCCAGGCCACAGGGTTCCAGAACCAAGCCTCAGTCATTTTCCCAGGCCAGAGGGTTCCACAGTAAAACCTCAGTCATGTTCCCAGGCAACAGGGTTCCACAATCAAACCGCAGTCATGATCGCAGGACACAGGGCAACACAATCAAACCTCAGTCATGTTCCGAGGCCACAGGCTTCCAGAATCAAACCTCAGTAATGTTCCCAGGCCACAGGGTTCCAGAATCAAACCTCAGTCATGTTCCCAGGCAACAGGGTTCCAGAATCAAACCTCAGACATCTTCCCACGCCACAAGGTTCCAGAATTAAACTTCAGTCATATTCCCAGGCCAAAGGGTTCCAGAATCAAACCTCCGTCAGGTTTCCAGGAAAGAGCGTTCCACAAGCAAAGCTCAGTCATGATCCCAGGACACAGGGTTACACAATCAATCCTCAGACATAATCCCAGGCCACAGTGTTCCACAATCAAATTGATGTCATGTTCCCAGGCCACAGGGTTCCACAATCAAACCTCAGTCATGTTCCCATGCCAGAGGGTTCCACAATCAAACCGATGTCATGTTCCCAGGCCACAGGGTTCGAAAATCGAATCGATGTCATGTTCCCAGGGCACAGGGTTCCACAACCAAACCGATGTCATATTCCCAGGCCACAGGGTTCCAGAATCAAGCCTCAGTCATTTTCCCAGGTCAGAGGGTTCCACAACCAAACCGATGTCATATTCCCAGGACACAGGGTTCCAGAATCAAGCCTCAGTCATTTTCCCAGGACAGAGGGTTCCACAGTAAAACCTCAGTCAGGTTCCCAGGCAACAAGTTTCCAGAATCAAACCTCAGTCATGTTCCCAGGCCACAGGATTCCAGAATTAAACCTCAGTCATGTTCCCAGGACACAGGGTTCCACAATCAAACCTCAGTCATGTTCCCAGGCCACAGGGTTCCACAATCAAACGTCAGTCATGATCCCAGGCCACACGGTTCCACAGTCAAACCTCAGTCATGTTCCCAGAAGACAAGATTCCAGAATCAAATATCAGTCATGTTCCCCGGTCACAGGGTTCCACAATCAAACCTCAGTCATGTTCCCAGGCCACAGGGTTCCACAATCAAACCTCACTCATGTTCCCAGGCCACAGGATTCTACAATTAAGCCTCAGTCATGTTCCCAGGCCAGAGGTTTCCACCATCAAACCTCAGTCATGTTCCCAGGCCAGAGGGTTCCACAATCAAACCTCAGTCATGTCCCCAAGGCACAGGATTTCACAACCAAACCGTTGTTACGTTCCCAGGCCACAGGGTTCCAGACTCAAATCTCCGTAATGATCCCAGGCCACAAGGTTCCAGAATCAAACCTCAGTTATGTTCCCACACCACAGGGTTCCAGAATGAAACCTCACTCATGTTCCCAGGCCACAGGCTTCCAGAATCAAACCTCAGTCATGTTCCCAGGACACAGGGTTCCACAATCAAACCTCAGTCATGTTCCCAGGGCACAGGGTTCCAGAATCAAACCGCAGTCATGATCGCAGGACTCAGGGCAACACAATCAAACCTCAGTCATGTTCCGAGGCCACAGGTTTCCAGAATCGAACCTCAGTAATGTTCCCAGGCCACAGGGTTCCAGAATCAAACCTCAGACATCTTCCCACGCCACAAGGTTCCAGAATTAAACTTCAGTCATATTCCCAGGCCACAGGGTTCCAGAATCAAACCTCCGTCATTTTTCCAGGATAGAGCGTTCCACAATCAAACCTCTGTCATGATCCCAGGCCACAGGGCTCGAGAATCAAATCGATGTCATGTTCCCAGGGCACAGGGTTCCACAACCAAACCGATGTCATATTCCCAGGCCACAGGGTTCCAGAATCAAGCCTCAGTCATTTACCCAGGTCAGAGGGTTCCACAGTAAAACCTCAGTCAGGTTCCCAGGCAACAAGGTTCCAGAATCAAACCTCAGTCATGTTCCCAGGCCACAGGATTCCAGAATTAAACCTCAGTCATGTTCCCAGGAGACAAGATTCCAGAATCAAATCTCAGTCATGTTCCCAGGTCACAGGGTTCCACCATCAAACCTCAGTCATGTTCCCAGGCCAGAGGGTTCCACAATCAAACCTCAGTCACATTCCCAGGACACAGGATTCCACAACCAAACCGTTGTTATGTTCTCAGGCTACAGGGTTCCAAAATCAATCCTCCGTAATGATCCCCGGCCACAAGGTTCCAGAATCAAACCTCAGACATGTTCCCAGGCCACAGGGTTCCACAATCAAATGTCAGTCATGTTCGCGGGCACATGGTTCCAGAATCAAACCTCAGTCATGTTCCCAGGCAACAGGGTTCCAGAGTCAAACCTTAGTCATGTTCCCAGGCCGCAGGCTTCCAGAATCAAACCTCAGTCATGTTCCCAGGCCACAAGGTTCCAGAATCAAACCTCAGTCATATTCCCAGGCCACAGGTTTACAGAATCAGGCGTCAGTCATTTTCCCAGGCCAGAGGGTTCCACAGTAAAACCTCAGTCATATTCCCAGGCAACAGGGTTCCAAAATCAAACCTGAGTCATGTTCCAACACCACAGGGTTCCAGAATCAAACCTCAGTCAGGTAGCCAGGCCACAGGGTTCCAGAAACAAACCTCAATCATGTTCCCAGGCCACAGCGTTCCAGAATCAAACCTCAGTCATGTTCCCAGGCAACAGGGTTCCAGAATCAAATCTCAGATATGTTCCCAGGCCACAGGGTTCCAGAATCAAACCTCAGTCATTTTCCCAGGCCACAGGGTTCCAGAATCTAGCCTCCGTCATTTTGCCAGGCCAGAGGATTCCACAATCAAACCTCAGTCATGTTCCCATGCCAGAGGGTTTCACAATCAAACCGATGTCATGTCCCCAGGCCACAGGGTTCGAGAATCAAATCGATGACATTTTCCCAGGTCAGAGGGTTACACAACCAAACCGATGTCATATTCCCAGGCCACAGGGTTCCAGAACCGAGCCTCAGTCATTTTCCCAGGCCAGAGGATTCCACAGTAAAACCTCAGTCATGTTCCCAGGCAACAGGATTCCACAATCAAACCACAGTCATGATCGCAGGACACAGGGCAACACAATCAAACCTCAGTCATGTTCCGAGGCCACAGGCTTCCAGAATCAAACCTCAGTAATGTTCCCAGGCCACAGGGTTCCAGAATCAAACCTCAGTCATGTTCCCAGGTAACAGGGTTCCAGAATCAAACCTCAGTCATGTTCCCAGGTAACAGGGTTCCAGAATCAAACCTCAGTCATGTTCCCAGGTAACAGGGGTCCAGAATCAAACCTCAGTCATATTCCCAGGTAACAGGGTTCCAGAATCAAAACTCAGTAATGTTTCTAGGCCACAGGGTTCCAGAATCAAACCTCAGTCATGTTCCCAGGTCAGAGGGTTCCACAACCAAACCGATGTCACATTCCCAGGCCACAGGATTCCAGAATCAAGCCTCAGTCATTTTCCCAGGCCAGAGGGTTCCACAGAAAAACCTCAGCCAGGTTCCCAGGCAACAAGGTTCCAGAATCAAACCTCAGTCATGTTCCCAGGCCACAGGATTCCAGAATTAAACCTCAGTCATGTTCCCAGGAGACAAGATTCCAGAATCAAATCTCAGTCATGTTCCCAGGTCACAGGGTTCCACAATCAAACCTCAGTCATGTTCCCAGGCAACAGGGTTCCAGAATCAAACCTTAGTCATGTTCCCAGGCCGCAGGCTTCCAGAATCAAACCTCAGTCATGTTCCCAGGCCACAAGGTTACAGAATCAAACCTCAGTCATATTCCCAGGCCACAGGTTTACAGAATCAGGCGTCAGTCATTTTCCCAGGCCAGAGGGTTCCACAGTAAAACCTCACTCATGTTTCCCGGCAACAGGGTTCCAAAATCAAACCTGAGTCATGTTCCAACACCACAGGGTTCCAGAATCAAACCTCACTCATGTTCCCAGGCCACAGGGTTCCAGAATCAAACCTCAGTCATGTAGCGAGGCCACAGGGTTCCAGAATCAAACCTCAGTCATGTTCCCAGGCCACAGTGTTCCAGAATCAAACCTCAGTCATGTTCCCAGGCAACAGGATTCCAGAATCAAATCTCAGATATGTTCCCAGACCACAGGGTTCCAGAATCAAACCTCAGTCATTTCCCCAGGCCACAGGGTTCCAGAATCTAGCCTCCGTCATTTTGCCAGGCCAGAGGATTCCACAATCAAACCTCAGTCATGTTCCCATGCCAGAGGGTTCCACAATCAAACCGATGTCATGTCCCCAGGCCACAGGGTTCGAGAATCAAATCGATGTCATTTTCCCAGGTCAGAGGGTTCCACAACCAAACCGATGTCATATTCCCAGGCCACAGGGTTCCAGAACCGAGCCTCAGTCATTTTCCCAGGCCAGAGGGTTCCACAGTAAAACCTCAGTCATGTTCCCAGGCAACAGGATTCCACAATCAAACCGCAGTTATGATCGCAGGACACAGGGCAACACAATCAAACCTCAGTCATGTTCCGAGGCCACAGGCTTCCAGAATCAAACCTCAGTCATGTTCCCAGGCCACAGGGTTCCAGAATCAAACCTCAGTCATGTTCCCAGGTAACAGGGTTCCAGAAGCAAACCTCAGTCATGTTCCCAGGTAACAGGGTTCCAGAATCAAACCTCAGTCATGTTCCCAGGCCACAGGGTTCCAGAATCAAACCTCAGTCATGTTCCCAGGCCACAGGTTTCCAGAATCAAACCTCCGTCATGTTTCCAGGATAGAGCGTTCCACAATCAAACCTCAGTCATGATCCCAGGAGACAAGATTCCAGAATCAAATGTCAGTCATGTTCCCAGGTCACAGGGTTCCACAATCAAACCTCAGTCATGTTCCCAGGCCACACGGTTCCACAATCAAACCTCAGTCATGTTCCCAGGAGACAAGATTCCAGAATCAAATGTCAGTCATGTTCCCAGGTTACAGGGTTCCACAATCAAACCTCAGTCATGTTCCCAGGCCACACGGTTCCACAATTAAACCTCAGTCATGTTCCCAGGCCACAGGGTTCCACAATCAAACCTCACTCATGTTCCCAGGCCACAGCATTCTACAATTAAGCCTCAGACAGGTTCCCAGGCCAGAGGTTTCCACCATCAAACCTCAGTCATGTTCCCAGGCCAGAGGGTTCCACAATCAAACCTCAGTCATGTTCCCAGGGCACAGGATTTCACAACCAAACCGTTGTTATGTTCCCAGGCCACTGGGTTCCAGAATCAAACCTCCGTAATGATCCCAGTCCACAAGGTTCCAGAATCAAACCTCAGACATTTTCCCAGGCCACAGGGTTCCACAATCAAATGCCAGTCATGTTCACAGGGCACATGGTTCCAGAATCAAACCTCAGTCATGTTCCCAGGCAACAGGGTTCCAGAATCAAACCTTAGTCATATTCCCAGGCCGCAGGCTTCCAGAAACAAACCTCAGTCATGTTCCCAGGCCACAAGGTTCCAGAATGAAACCTCAGTCATATTCCCAGGCCACAGGTTTACAGAATCAGGCGTCAGTCATTTTCCCAGGCCAGAGGGTTCCACAGTAAAACCTCTGTCATGTTCCCAGGCAACAGGGTTCCAAAATCAAACCTGAGTCATGTTCCAACACCACAGGGTTCCAGAATCAAACCTCACTCATGTTCCCAGGCTACAGGATTCCAGAATCAAACCTCAGTCATGTTCCCAGGCCACAGGGTTCCAGAATCAAACCTCACTCATGTTCTCAGGCAACAGGGTTCCAGAATCAAACCTCAGACATGTTCCCAGGCCACAGGGTTCCAGAAACAAACCTCAGTCATTTTCCCAGGCCACAGGGTTCCAAAATCAAGCCTCAGTCATTTTCCCAGGCCAGAGGATTCCACAATGAAACCTCAGTCATGTTCCCATGCCAGAGGGTTCCACAGTAAAACCTCAGTCATGTTCCCAGGTAACAGGGTTCCAAAATCAAACCTCAGTCATGTTCCAACACCACAGAGTTCCAGAATCAAACCTCACTCATGTTCCCAGGCCACAGGGTTCCAGAGTCAAACCTCAGTCATGTTCTCAGGCCACAGGGTTCCAGAATGAAACCTCACTCATGTTCCCACGCCACAGGCTTCCAGAATCAAACCTCAGTAATGTTCCCAGGCCACAGGGTTCCAGAATCAAACCTCAGTCATATTGCCAGTCCACAGGATTCCAGAATCAAACCTCAGTCATGTTCCCAGGCCACAGGGTTCCAGAATCAAACCGCAGTCATGTTCCCAGGCAACAGGGTTCCAGAATCAAATCTCAGACATGTACCCAGGCCACAGGGTTCCAGAATCAATCATCAGTCATTTTCCCAGGCCACAGGGTTCCAGAATCAAGCCTCCGTCATTTGGCCAGGCCAGAGGATTCCACAATCAAACCTCAGTCATGTTCCCATGCCAGAGGGTTCCACAATCAAACCGATCTCATGTTTCCAGGCCACAGGGTTCGAGAATCAAACCGCAGTCATGTTCCCAGGCAAAAGGGTTCCAGAATCAAATCTCAGACATGTACCCAGGCCACAGGGTTCCAGAATCAATCATCAGTCATTTTCCCAGGCCACAGGGTTCCAGAATCAAGCCTCCGTCATTTGGCCAGGCCAGAGGATTCCACAATCAAACCTCAGTCATGTTCCCATGCCAGAGGGTTCCACAATCAAACCGATCTCATGTTTCCAGGCCACAGGGTTCGAGAATCAAATCGATGTCATGTTCCCAGGTCACAGGGTTCCACAAACAAACCGATGTCATATTCCCAGGCCACAGGGTTCCAAAATCAAGCCTCAGTCATTTTCCCAGGTCAGAGGGTTACACAACCAAACCGATGTCATATTCCCAGGCCACAGGGTTCCAGAACCAAGCCTCAGGCATTTTCCCAGGCCAGAGGGTTCCACAGTAAAACCTCAGTCATGTTCCCAGGCAACAGGGTTCCAAAATCAAACCTGATTCATGTTCCAACACCACAGGGTTCCAGAATCAAACCTCAGTAATGTTCCCAGGCCACAGGGTTCCAGAATCAAACCTCAGTCATATTGCCAGTCCACAGGGTTCCAGAATCAAACCTCAGTCATGTTCCCAGGCCACAGGGTTCCAGAATCAAACCGCAGTCATGTTCCCAGGCAACAGGGTTCCAGAATCAAATCTCAGACATGTACCCAGGCCACAGCGTTCCAGAATCAATCATCAGTCATTTTCCCAGGCCACAGGGTTCCAGAATCAAGCCTCCGTCATTTGGCCAGGCCAGAGGATTCCACAATCAAACCTCAGTCATGTTCCCATGCCAGAGGGTTCCACAATCAAACCGATCTCATGTTTCCAGGCCACAGGGTTCGAGAATCAAATCGATGTCATGTTCCCAGGTCACAGGGTTCCACAAACAAACCGATGTCATATTCCCAGGCCACAGGGTTCCAAAATCAAGCCTCAGTCATTTTCCCAGGTCAGAGGGTTACACAACCAAACCGATGTCATATTCCCAGGCCACAGGGTTCCAGAACCAAGCCTCAGGCATTTTCCCAGGCCAGAGGGTTCCACAATAAAACCTCAGACATGTTCCCAGGCAACAGGGTTCCAAAATCAAACCTGATTCATGTTCCAACACCACAGGGTTCCAGAATCAAACCTCAGTCATGTTCCCAGGCCACAGGGTTCCAGAATCAAACCTCACTCATGTTCCCAGGCCACAGGCTTACAGAATCAAACCTCAGTCATGTTCCCAGGCCACAGGGTTCCAGAATCAAACCTCAGTCATGTTCCAAGGCCACAGGGTTCCAGAATCAAACCTCAGTCATGTTCCCAGGCCACAGGGTTCCAGAATGAAACCTCACTCATGTTCCCACGCCACAGGCTTCCAGAATCAAACCTCAGTAATGTTCCCAGGCCACAGGGTTCCAGAATCAAACCTCAGTCATATTGCCAGTCCACAGGGTTCCAGAATCAAACCTCAGTCATGTTCCCAGGCCACAGGGTTCCAGAATCAAACCGCAGTCATGTTCCCCAGCAACAGGGTTCCAGAATCAAATCTCAGACATGTACCCAGGCCACAGGGTTCCAGAATCAATCATCAGTCATTTTCCCAGGCCACAGGGTTCCAGAATCAAGCCTCCGTCATTTGGCCAGGCCAGAGGATTCCACAATCAAACCTAAGTCATGTTCCCATGCCAGAGGGTTCCACAATCAAACCGATCTTATGTTTCCAGGCCACAGGGTTCGAGAATCAAACCGCAGTCATGTTTCCAGGCAACAGGGTTCCAGAATCAAATCTCAGACATGTACCCAGGCCACAGGGTTCCAGAATCAATCATCAGTCATTTTCCCAGGCCACAGGGTTCCAGAATCAAGCCTCCGTCATTTGGCCAGGCCAGAGGATTCCACAATCAAACCTAAGTCATGTTCCCATGCCAGAGGGTTCCACAATCAAACCGATCTTATGTTTCCAGGACACAGGGTTCGAGAATCAAACCGCAGTCATGTTTCCAGGCAACAGGGTTCCAGAATCAAATCTCAGACATGTACCCAGGCCACAGGGTTCCAGAATCAATCATCAGTCATTTTCCCAGGCCACAGGGTTCCAGAATCAAGCCTCCGTCATTTGGCCAGGCCAGAGGATTCCACAATCAAACCTCAGTCATGTTCCCATGCCAGAGGGTTCCACAATCAAACCGATCTCATGTTTCCAGGCCACAGGGTTCGAGAATCAAATCGATGTCATGTTCCCAGGTCACAGGGTTCCACAAACAAACCGATGTCATATTCCCAGGCCACAGGGTTCCAAAATCAAGCCTCAGTCATTTTCCCAGGTCAGAGGGTTACACAACCAAACCGATGTCATATTCCCAGGCCACAGGGTTCCAGAACCAAGCCTCAGGCATTTTCCCAGGCCAGAGGGTTCCACAGTAAAACCTCAGTCATGTTCCCAGGCAACAGGGTTCCAAAATCAAACCTGATTCATGTTCCAACACCACAGGGTTCCAGAATCAAACCTCAGTAATGTTCCCAGGCCACAGGGTTCCAGAATCAAACCTCAGTCATATTGCCAGTCCACAGGGTTCCAGAATCAAACCTCAGTCATGTTCCCAGGCCACAGGGTTCCAGAATCAAACCGCAGTCATGTTCCCAGGCAACAGGGTTCCAGAATCAAATCTCAGACATGTACCCAGGCCACAGCGTTCCAGAATCAATCATCAGTCATTTTCCCAGGCCACAGGGTTCCAGAATCAAGCCTCCGTCATTTGGCCAGGCCAGAGGATTCCACAATCAAACCTCAGTCATGTTCCCATGCCAGAGGGTTCCACAATCAAACCGATCTCATGTTTCCAGGCCACAGGGTTCGAGAATCAAATCGATGTCATGTTCCCAGGTCACAGGGTTCCACAAACAAACCGATGTCATATTCCCAGGCCACAGGGTTCCAAAATCAAGCCTCAGTCATTTTCCCAGGTCAGAGGGTTACACAACCAAACCGATGTCATATTCCCAGGCCACAGGGTTCCAGAACCAAGCCTCAGGCATTTTCCCAGGCCAGAGGGTTCCACAGTAAAACCTAAGTCATGTTCCCAGGCAACAGGGTTCCAAAATCAAACCTGATTCATGTTCCAACACCACAGGGTTCCAGAATCAAACCTCACTCATGTTCCCAGGCTACAGGGTTCCAGAATCAAACCTCAGTCATGTTCCCAGGCCACAGGGTTCCAGAATCAAACCTCACTCATGTTCCCAGGCCACAGGGTTCCAGAATCAAACCTCAGTCATGTTCCCAGGCCACAGGGTTCCAGAATCAAACCTCAGTCATGTTCCCAGGCCACAGGGTTCCAGAATCAAACCTCAGTCATGTTCCCAGGCCACAGGGTTCCAGAATCAAACCTCCGTCATGTTTCCAGGATAGAGCGTTCCACAATCAAACCTCAGTCATGATCCCAGGCCACACGGTTCCACAATCAAACCTCAGTCATGTTCCCAGGAGACAAGATTCCAGAATCAAATGTCAGTCATGTTCCCAGGTCACAGGGTTCCACAATCAAACCTCAGTCATATTCCCAGGCCACACGGTTCCACAATCAAACCTCAGTCATGTTCCCAGGCCACAGGGTTCCACAATCAAACCTCACTCATGTTCCCAGGCCACAGCATTCTACAATTAAGCCTCAGACAGGTTCCCAGGCCAGAGGTTTCCACCATCAAACCTCAGTCATGTTCCCAGGCCAGAGGGTTCCACAATCAAACCTCAGTCATGTTCCCAGGGCACAGGATTTCACAACCAAACCGTTGTTATGCTCCCAGGCCACAGGGTTCCAGAATCAAACCTCCGTAATGATCCCAGTCCACAAGGTTCCAGAATAAAACCTCAGACATTTTCCCAGGCCACATGGTTCCACAATCAAATGCCAGTCATGTTCACAGGGCACATGGTTCCAGAATCAAACCTCAGTCATGTTCCCAGGCAACAGGGTTCCAGAATCAAACCTCATTAATGTTCCCAGGCCACAGGGTTCCAGAATCAAACCTCAGTCATGTTCCCAGGTAACAGGGTTCCAGAATCAAACCTCAGTCATTTTCCCAGGTAACAGGGTTCCAGAATCAAACCGCAGTCATGTTCCCAGGCAACAGGGTTCCAGAATCAAATCTCAGACATGTACCCAGGCCACAGGGTTCCAGAATCAAACATCAGTCATTTTCCCAGGCCACAGGGTTCCACAATCAAACCTCAGTCACGTTCCCAGGGCACAGGATTCCACAACCAAACCGTTGTTATGTTCCCAGGCCACAGGGTTCCAAAATCAATCCTCCGTAATGATCCCAGGCCACAAGGTTCCAGAATCAAACCTCAGACATGTTCCCAGGCCACAGGGTTCCACAATAAAATGTCAGTCATGTTCGCAGGGCACATGGTTCCAGAATCAAAGCTCAGTCATGTTCCCAGGCAACAGGGTTCCAGAATCAAACCTTAGTCATGTTCCCAGGCCGCAGGCTTCCAGAATCAAACCTCAGTCATGTTCCCAGGCCACAAGGTTCCAGAATCAAACCTCAGTCATATTCCCAGGCCACAGGTTTACAGAATCAGGCGTCAGTCATTTTCCCAGGCCAGAGGGTTCCACAGTAAAACCTCAGTCATGTTCCCCGGCAACAGGGTTCCAAAATCAAACCTGAGTCATGTTCCAACACCACAGGGTTCCAGAATCAAACCTCACTCATGTTCCCAGGCCACAGGGTTCCAGAATCAAACCTCAGTCATGTAGCGAGGCCGCAGGGTTCCAGAATCAAACCTCAGTCATGTTCCCAGGCCACAGCGTTCCAGAATCAAACCTCAGTCATGTTCCCAGGCAACAGGGTTCCAGAATCAAATCTCAGATATGTTCCCAGACCACAGAGTTCCAGAATCAAACCTCAGTCATTTTCCCAGGCCACAGGGTTCCAGAATCTAGCCTCCGTCATTTTGCCAGGCCAGAGGATTCCACAATCAAACCTCAGTCATGTTCCCATGCCAGAGGGTTCCACAATCAAACCACAGTCATGATCGCAGGACACAGGGCAACACAATCAAACCTCAGTCATGTTCCGAGGCCACAGGCTTCCAGAATCAAACCTCAGTAATGTTCCCAGGCCACAGGGTTCCAGAATCAAACCTCAGTCATGTTCCCAGGTAACAGGGTTCCAGAATCAAAACGCAGTCATGTTCCCAGGTAACAGGGTTTCAGAATCAAACCTCAGTCATGTTCCCAGGTAACAGGGTTCCAGAATCAAACCTCAGTCATATTCCCAGGTAACAGGGTTCCAGAATCAAAACTCAGTAATGTTTCTAGGCCACAGGGTTCCAGAATCAAACCTCAGTCATGTTCACAGGCAACAGGGTTCCAGAATCAAACCTCAGACATGTTCCCAGGCCACAGGGTTCCAGAATTAAACCTCACTCATTTCCCCAGGCCACAGGGTTCCAGAATCAAGCCTCAGTCATTTTCCCAGGCCAGACGGTTCCACAGTAAAACCTCAGTCATGTTACCAGGCAACAGGGTTCCAAAATCAAACCTGATTCATGTTCCAACACCACAGGGTTCCAGAATCAAACCTCAGTCATGTTCCGAGGCCACAGGCTTCCAGAATCAAACCTCAGTAATGTTCCCAGGCCACAGGGTTCCAGAATCAAACCTCAGTCATGTTCCCAGGCAACAGGGTTCCAGAATCAAACCTCAGACATCTTCCCACGCCACAAGGTTCCAGAATTAAACTTCAGTCATATTCCCAGGCCAAAGGGTTCCAGAATCAAACCTCCGTCAGGTTTCCAGGAAAGAGCGTTCCACAAGCAAAGCTCAGTCATGATCCCAGGACACAGGGTTCCACAATCAATCCTCAGACATAATCCCAGGCCACAGTGTTCCACAATCAAATTGATGTCATGTTCCCAGGCCACAGGGTTCCACAATCAAACCTCAGTCATGTTCCCATGCCAGAGGGTTCCACAATCAAACCGATCTCATGTTTCCAGGCCACAGGGTTCGAGAATCAAACCGCAGTCATGTTCCCAGGCAAAAGGGTTCCAGAATCAAATCTCAGACATGTACCCAGGCCACAGGGTTCCAGAATCAATCATCAGTCATTTTCCCAGGCCACAGGGTTCCAGAATCAAGCCTCCGTCATTTGACCAGGCCAGAGGATTCCACAATCAAACCTCAGTCATGTTCCCATGCCAGAGGGTTCCACAATCAAACCGATCTCATGTTTCCAGGCCACAGGGTTCGAGAATCAAATCGATGTCATGTTCCCAGGTCACAGGGTTCCACAAACAAACCGATGTCATATTCCCAGGCCACAGGGTTCCAAAATCAAGCCTCAGTCATTTTCCCAGGTCAGAGGGTTACACAACCAAACCGATGTCATATTCCCAGGCCACAGGGTTCCAGAACCAAGCCTCAGGCATTTTCCCAGGCCAGAGGGTTCCACAGTAAAACCTCAGTCATGTTCCCAGGCAACAGGGTTCCAAAATCAAACCTGATTCATGTTCCAACACCACAGGGTTCCAGAATCAAACCTCAGTAATGTTCCCAGGCCACAGGGTTCCAGAATCAAACCTCAGTCATATTGCCAGTCCACAGGGTTCCAGAATCAAACCTCAGTCATGTTCCCAGGCCACAGGGTTCCAGAATCAAACCGCAGTCATGTTCCCAGGCAACAGGGTTCCAGAATCAAATCTCAGACATGTACCCAGGCCACAGCGTTCCAGAATCAATCATCAGTCATTTTCCCAGGCCACAGGGTTCCAGAATCAAGCCTCCGTCATTTGGCCAGGCCAGAGGATTCCACAATCAAACCTCAGTCATGTTCCCATGCCAGAGGGTTCCACAATCAAACCGATCTCATGTTTCCAGGCCACAGGGTTCGAGAATCAAATCGATGTCATGTTCCCAGGTCACAGGGTTCCACAAACAAACCGATGTCATATTCCCAGGCCACAGGGTTCCAAAATCAAGCCTCAGTCATTTTCCCAGGTCAGAGGGTTACACAACCAAACCGATGTCATATTCCCAGGCCACAGGGTTCCAGAACCAAGCCTCAGGCATTTTCCCAGGCCAGAGGGTTCCACAGTAAAACCTCAGTCATGTTCCCAGGCAACAGGGTTCCAAAATCAAACCTGATTCATGTTCCAACACCACAGGGTTCCAGAATCAAACCTCAGTCATGTTCCCAGGCCACAGGGTTCCAGAATCAAACCTCACTCATGTTCCCAGGCCACAGGCTTACAGAATCAAACCTCAGTCATGTTCCCAGGCCACAGGGTTCCAGAATCAAACCTCAGTCATGTTCCAAGGCCACAGGGTTCCAGAATCAAACCTCAGTCATGTTCCCAGGCCACAGGGTTCCAGAATGAAACCTCACTCATGTTCCCACGCCACAGGCTTCCAGAATCAAACCTCAGTAATGTTCCCAGGCCACAGGGTTCCAGAATCAAACCTCAGTCATATTGCCAGTCCACAGGGTTCCAGAATCAAACCTCAGTCATGTTCCCAGGCCACAGGGTTCCAGAATCAAACCGCAGTCATGTTCCCCAGCAACAGGGTTCCAGAATCAAATCTCAGACATGTACCCAGGCCACAGGGTTCCAGAATCAATCATCAGTCATTTTCCCAGGCCACAGGGTTCCAGAATCAAGCCTCCGTCATTTGGCCAGGCCAGAGGATTCCACAATCAAACCTAAGTCATGTTCCCATGCCAGAGGGTTCCACAATCAAACCGATCTTATGTTTCCAGGCCACAGGGTTCGAGAATCAAACCGCAGTCATGTTTCCAGGCAACAGGGTTCCAGAATCAAATCTCAGACATGTACCCAGGCCACAGGGTTCCAGAATCAATCATCAGTCATTTTCCCAGGCCACAGGGTTCCAGAATCAAGCCTCCGTCATTTGGCCAGGCCAGAGGATTCCACAATCAAACCTAAGTCATGTTCCCATGCCAGAGGGTTCCACAATCAAACCGATCTTATGTTTCCAGGACACAGGGTTCGAGAATCAAACCGCAGTCATGTTTCCAGGCAACAGGGTTCCAGAATCAAATCTCAGACATGTACCCAGGCCACAGGGTTCCAGAATCAATCATCAGTCATTTTCCCAGGCCACAGGGTTCCAGAATCAAGCCTCCGTCATTTGGCCAGGCCAGAGGATTCCACAATCAAACCTCAGTCATGTTCCCATGCCAGAGGGTTCCACAATCAAACCGATCTCATGTTTCCAGGCCACAGGGTTCGAGAATCAAATCGATGTCATGTTCCCAGGTCACAGGGTTCCACAAACAAACCGATGTCATATTCCCAGGCCACAGGGTTCCAAAATCAAGCCTCAGTCATTTTCCCAGGTCAGAGGGTTACACAACCAAACCGATGTCATATTCCCAGGCCACAGGGTTCCAGAACCAAGCCTCAGGCATTTTCCCAGGCCAGAGGGTTCCACAGTAAAACCTCAGTCATGTTCCCAGGCAACAGGGTTCCAAAATCAAACCTGATTCATGTTCCAACACCACAGGGTTCCAGAATCAAACCTCAGTAATGTTCCCAGGCCACAGGGTTCCAGAATCAAACCTCAGTCATATTGCCAGTCCACAGGGTTCCAGAATCAAACCTCAGTCATGTTCCCAGGCCACAGGGTTCCAGAATCAAACCGCAGTCATGTTCCCAGGCAACAGGGTTCCAGAATCAAATCTCAGACATGTACCCAGGCCACAGCGTTCCAGAATCAATCATCAGTCATTTTCCCAGGCCACAGGGTTCCAGAATCAAGCCTCCGTCATTTGGCCAGGCCAGAGGATTCCACAATCAAACCTCAGTCATGTTCCCATGCCAGAGGGTTCCACAATCAAACCGATCTCATGTTTCCAGGCCACAGGGTTCGAGAATCAAATCGATGTCATGTTCCCAGGTCACAGGGTTCCACAAACAAACCGATGTCATATTCCCAGGCCACAGGGTTCCAAAATCAAGCCTCAGTCATTTTCCCAGGTCAGAGGGTTACACAACCAAACCGATGTCATATTCCCAGGCCACAGGGTTCCAGAACCAAGCCTCAGGCATTTTCCCAGGCCAGAGGGTTCCACAGTAAAACCTAAGTCATGTTCCCAGGCAACAGGGTTCCAAAATCAAACCTGATTCATGTTCCAACACCACAGGGTTCCAGAATCAAACCTCACTCATGTTCCCAGGCTACAGGGTTCCAGAATCAAACCTCAGTCATGTTCCCAGGCCACAGGGTTCCAGAATCAAACCTCACTCATGTTCCCAGGCAACAGGCTTACAGAATCAAACCTCAGTCATGTTCCCAGGCCACAGGGTTCCAGAATCAAACCTCAGTCATGTTCCCAGGCCACAGGGTTCCAGAATCAAACCTCAGTCATGTTCCCAGGCCACAGGGTTCCAGAATCAAACCTCCGTCATGTTTCCAGGATAGAGCGTTCCACAATCAAACCTCAGTCATGATCCCAGGCCACACGGTTCCACAATCAAACCTCAGTCATGTTCCCAGGAGACAAGATTCCAGAATCAAATGTCAGTCATGTTCCCAGGTCACAGGGTTCCACAATCAAACCTCAGTCATATTCCCAGGCCACACGGTTCCACAATCAAACCTCAGTCATGTTCCCAGGCCACAGGGTTCCACAATCAAACCTCACTCATGTTCCCAGGCCACAGCATTCTACAATTAAGCCTCAGACAGTTTCCCAGGCCAGAGGTTTCCACCATCAAACCTCAGTCATGTTCCCAGGCCAGAGGGTTCCACAATCAAACCTCAGTCATGTTCCCAGGGCACAGGATTTCACAACCAAACCGTTGTTATGCTCCCAGGCCACAGGGTTCCAGAATCAAACCTCCGTAATGATCCCAGTCCACAAGGTTCCAGAATAAAACCTCAGACATTTTCCCAGGCCACATGGTTCCACAATCAAATGCCAGTCATGTTCACAGGGCACATGGTTCCAGAATCAAACCTCAGTCATGTTCCCAGGCAACAGGGTTCCAGAATCAAACCTCATTAATGTTCCCAGGCCACAGGGTTCCAGAATCAAACCTCAGTCATGTTCCCAGGTAACAGGGTTCCAGAATCAAACCTCAGTCATTTTCCCAGGTAACAGGGTTCCAGAATCAAACCGCAGTCATGTTCCCAGGCAACAGGGTTCCAGAATCAAATCTCAGACATGTACCCAGGCCACAGGGTTCCAGAATCAAACATCAGTCATTTTCCCAGGCCACAGGGTTCCACAATCAAACCTCAGTCACGTTCCCAGGGCACAGGATTCCACAACCAAACCGTTGTTATGTTCCCAGGCCACAGGGTTCCAAAATCAATCCTCCGTAATGATCCCAGGCCACAAGGTTCCAGAATCAAACCTCAGACATGTTCCCAGGCCACAGGGTTCCACAATAAAATGTCAGTCATGTTCGCAGGGCACATGGTTCCAGAATCAAAGCTCAGTCATGTTCCCAGGCAACAGGGTTCCAGAATCAAACCTTAGTCATGTTCCCAGGCCGCAGGCTTCCAGAATCAAACCTCAGTCATGTTCCCAGGCCACAAGGTTCCAGAATCAAACCTCAGTCATATTCCCAGGCCACAGGTTTACAGAATCAGGCGTCAGTCATTTTCCCAGGCCAGAGGGTTCCACAGTAAAACCTCAGTCATGTTCCCCGGCAACAGGGTTCCAAAATCAAACCTGAGTCATGTTCCAACACCACAGGGTTCCAGAATCAAACCTCACTCATGTTCCCAGGCCACAGGGTTCCAGAATCAAACCTCAGTCATGTAGCGAGGCCGCAGGGTTCCAGAATCAAACCTCAGTCATGTTCCCAGGCCACAGCGTTCCAGAATCAAACCTCAGTCATGTTCCCAGGCAACAGGGTTCCAGAATCAAATCTCAGATATGTTCCCAGACCACAGAGTTCCAGAATCAAACCTCAGTCATTTTCCCAGGCCACAGGGTTCCAGAATCTAGCCTCCGTCATTTTGCCAGGCCAGAGGATTCCACAATCAAACCTCAGTCATGTTCCCATGCCAGAGGGTTCCACAATCAAACCACAGTCATGATCGCAGGACACAGGGCAACACAATCAAACCTCAGTCATGTTCCGAGGCCACAGGCTTCCAGAATCAAACCTCAGTAATGTTCCCAGGCCACAGGGTTCCAGAATCAAACCTCAGTCATGTTCCCAGGTAACAGGGTTCCAGAATCAAAACGCAGTCATGTTCCCAGGTAACAGGGTTTCAGAATCAAACCTCAGTCATGTTCCCAGGTAACAGGGTTCCAGAATCAAACCTCAGTCATATTCCCAGGTAACAGGGTTCCAGAATCAAAACTCAGTAATGTTTCTAGGCCACAGGGTTCCAGAATCAAACCTCAGTCATGTTCACAGGCAACAGGGTTCCAGAATCAAACCTCAGACATGTTCCCAGGCCACAGGGTTCCAGAATTAAACCTCACTCATTTCCCCAGGCCACAGGGTTCCAGAATCAAGCCTCAGTCATTTTCTCAGGCCAGACGGTTCCACAGTAAAACCTCAGTCATGTTACCAGGCAACAGGGTTCCAAAATCAAACCTGATTCATGTTCCAACACCACAGGGTTCCAGAATCAAACCTCAGTCATGTTCCGAGGCCACAGGCTTCCAGAATCAAACCTCAGTAATGTTCCCAGGCCACAGGGTTCCAGAATCAAACCTCAGTCATGTTCCCAGGCAACAGGGTTCCAGAATCAAACCTCAGACATCTTCCCACGCCACAAGGTTCCAGAATTAAACTTCAGTCATATTCCCAGGCCAAAGGGTTCCAGAATCAAACCTCCGTCAGGTTTCCAGGAAAGAGCGTTCCACAAGCAAAGCTCAGTCATGATCCCAGGACACAGGGTTCCACAATCAATCCTCAGACATAATCCCAGGCCACAGTGTTCCACAATCAAATTGATGTCATGTTCCCAGGCCACAGGGTTCCACAATCAAACCTCAGTCATGTTCCCATGCCAGAGGGTTCCACAATCAAACCGATCTCATGTTTCCAGGCCACAGGGTTCGAGAATCAAACCGCAGTCATGTTCCCAGGCAAAAGGGTTCCAGAATCAAATCTCAGACATGTACCCAGGCCACAGGGTTCCAGAATCAATCATCAGTCATTTTCCCAGGCCACAGGGTTCCAGAATCAAGCCTCCGTCATTTGGCCAGGCCAGAGGATTCCACAATCAAACCTCAGTCATGTTCCCATGCCAGAGGGTTCCACAATCAAACCGATCTCATGTTTCCAGGCCACAGGGTTCGAGAATCAAATCGATGTCATGTTCCCAGGTCACAGGGTTCCACAAACAAACCGATGTCATATTCCCAGGCCACAGGGTTCCAAAATCAAGCCTCAGTCATTTTCCCAGGTCAGAGGGTTACACAACCAAACCGATGTCATATTCCCAGGCCACAGGGTTCCAGAACCAAGCCTCAGGCATTTTCCCAGGCCAGAGGGTTCCACAGTAAAACCTCAGTCATGTTCCCAGGCAACAGGGTTCCAAAATCAAACCTGATTCATGTTCCAACACCACAGGGTTCCAGAATCAAACCTCAGTAATGTTCCCAGGCCACAGGGTTCCAGAATCAAACCTCAGTCATATTGCCAGTCCACAGGGTTCCAGAATCAAACCTCAGTCATGTTCCCAGGCCACAGGGTTCCAGAATCAAACCGCAGTCATGTTCCCAGGCAACAGGGTTCCAGAATCAAATCTCAGACATGTACCCAGGCCACAGCGTTCCAGAATCAATCATCAGTCATTTTCCCAGGCCACAGGGTTCCAGAATCAAGCCTCCGTCATTTGGCCAGGCCAGAGGATTCCACAATCAAACCTCAGTCATGTTCCCATGCCAGAGGGTTCCACAATCAAACCGATCTCATGTTTCCAGGCCACAGGGTTCGAGAATCAAATCGATGTCATGTTCCCAGGTCACAGGGTTCCACAAACAAACCGATGTCATATTCCCAGGCCACAGGGTTCCAAAATCAAGCCTCAGTCATTTTCCCAGGTCAGAGGGTTACACAACCAAACCGATGTCATATTCCCAGGCCACAGGGTTCCAGAACCAAGCCTCAGGCATTTTCCCAGGCCAGAGGGTTCCACAGTAAAACCTCAATCATGTTCCCAGGCAACAGGGTTCCAAAATCAAACCTGATTCATGTTCCAACACCACAGGGTTCCAGAATCAAACCTCAGTCATGTTCCCAGGCCACAGGGTTCCAGAATCAAACCTCACTCATCTTCCCAGGCCACAGGCTTACAGAATCAAACCTCAGTCATGTTCCCAGGCCACAGGGTTCCAGAATCAAACCTCAGTCATGTTCCAAGGCCACAGGGTTCCAGAATCAAACCTCAGTCATGTTCCCAGGCCACAGGGTTCCAGAATGAAACCTCACTCATGTTCCCACGCCACAGGCTTCCAGAATCAAACCTCAGTAATGTTCCCAGGCCACAGGGTTCCAGAATCAAACCTCAGTCATATTGCCAGTCCACAGGGTTCCAGAATCAAACCTCAGTCATGTTCCCAGGCCACAGGGTTCCAGAATCAAACCGCAGTCATGTTCCCCAGCAACAGGGTTCCAGAATCAAATCTCAGACATGTACCCAGGCCACAGGGTTCCAGAATCAATCATCAGTCATTTTCCCAGGCCACAGGGTTCCAGAATCAAGCCTCCGTCATTTGGCCAGGCCAGAGGATTCCACAATCAAACCTAAGTCATGTTCCCATGCCAGAGGGTTCCACAATCAAACCGATCTTATGTTTCCAGGCCACAGGGTTCGAGAATCAAACCGCAGTCATGTTTCCAGGCAACAGGGTTCCAGAATCAAATCTCAGACATGTACCCAGGCCACAGGGTTCCAGAATCAATCATCAGTCATTTTCCCAGGCCACAGTGTTCCAGAATCAAGCCTCCGTCATTTGGCCAGGCCAGAGGATTCCACAATCAAACCTAAGTCATGTTCCCATGCCAGAGGGTTCCACAATCAAACCGATCTTATGTTTCCAGGACACAGGGTTCGAGAATCAAACCGCAGTCATGTTTCCAGGCAACAGGGTTCCAGAATCAAATCTCAGACATGTACCCAGGCCACAGGGTTCCAGAATCAATCATCAGTCATTTTCCCAGGCCACAGGGTTCCAGAATCAAGCCTCCGTCATTTGGCCAGGCCAGAGGATTCCACAATCAAACCTCAGTCATGTTCCCATGCCAGAGGGTTCCACAATCAAACCGATCTCATGTTTCCAGGCCACAGGGTTCGAGAATCAAATCGATGTCATGTTCCCAGGTCACAGGGTTCCACAAACAAACCGATGTCATATTCCCAGGCCACAGGGTTCCAAAATCAAGCCTCAGTCATTTTCCCAGGTCAGAGGGTTACACAACCAAACCGATGTCATATTCCCAGGCCACAGGGTTCCAGAACCAAGCCTCAGGCATTTTCCCAGGCCAGAGGGTTCCACAGTAAAACCTCAGTCATGTTCCCAGGCAACAGGGTTCCAAAATCAAACCTGATTCATGTTCCAACACCACAGGGTTCCAGAATCAAACCTCAGTAATGTTCCCAGGCCAGTGGGTTCCAGAATCAAACCTCAGTCATATTGCCAGTCCACAGGGTTCCAGAATCAAACCTCAGTCATGTTCCCAGGCCACAGGGTTCCAGAATCAAACCGCAGTCATGTTCCCAGGCAACAGGGTTCCAGAATCAAATCTCAGACATGTACCCAGGCCACAGCGTTCCAGAATCAATCATCAGTCATTTTCCCAGGCCACAGGGTTCCAGAATCAAGCCTCCGTCATTTGGCCAGGCCAGAGGATTCCACAATCAAACCTCAGTCATGTTCCCATGCCAGAGGGTTCCACAATCAAACCGATCTCATGTTTCCAGGCCACAGGGTTCGAGAATCAAATCGATGTCATGTTCCCAGGTCACAGGGTTCCACAAACAAACCGATGTCATATTCCCAGGCCACAGGGTTCCAAAATCAAGCCTCAGTCATTTTCCCAGGTCAGAGGGTTACACAACCAAACCGATGTCATATTCCCAGGCCACAGGGTTCCAGAACCAAGCCTCAGGCATTTTCCCAGGCCAGAGGGTTCCACAGTAAAACCTAAGTCATGTTCCCAGGCAACAGGGTTCCAAAATCAAACCTGATTCATGTTCCAACACCACAGGGTTCCAGAATCAAACCTCACTCATGTTCCCAGGCTACAGGGTTCCAGAATCAAACCTCAGTCATGTTCCCAGGCCACAGGGTTCCAGAATCAAACCTCACTCATGTTCCCAGGCAACAGGCTTACAGAATCAAACCTCAGTCATGTTCCCAGGCCACAGGGTTCCAGAATCAAACCTCAGTCATGTTCCCAGGCCACAGGGTTCCAGAATCAAACCTCAGTCATGTTCCCAGGCCACAGGGTTCCAGAATCAAACCTCCGTCATGTTTCCAGGATAGAGCGTTCCACAATCAAACCTCAGTCATGATCCCAGGCCACACGGTTCCACAATCAAACCTCAGTCATGTTCCCAGGAGACAAGATTCCAGAATCAAATGTCAGTCATGTTCCCAGGTCACAGGGTTCCACAATCAAACCTCAGTCATATTCCCAGGCCACACGGTTCCACAATCAAACCTCAGTCATGTTCCCAGGCCACAGGGTTCCACAATCAAACCTCACTCATGTTCCCAGGCCACAGCATTCTACAATTAAGCCTCAGACAGTTTCCCAGGCCAGAGGTTTCCACCATCAAACCTCAGTCATGTTCCCAGGCCAGAGGGTTCCACAATCAAACCTCAGTCATGTTCCCAGGGCACAGGATTTCACAACCAAACCGTTGTTATGCTCCCAGGCCACAGGGTTCCAGAATCAAACCTCCGTAATGATCCCAGTCCACAAGGTTCCAGAATAAAACCTCAGACATTTTCCCAGGCCACATGGTTCCACAATCAAATGCCAGTCATGTTCACAGGGCACATGGTTCCAGAATCAAACCTCAGTCATGTTCCCAGGCAACAGGGTTCCAGATTCAAACCTCATTAATGTTCCCAGGCCACAGGGTTCCAGAATCAAACCTCAGTCATGTTCCCAGGTAACAGGGTTCCAGAATCAAACCTCAGTCATTTTCCCAGGTAACAGGGTTCCAGAATCAAACCGCAGTCATGTTCCCAGGCAACAGGGTTCCAGAATCAAATCTCAGACATGTACCCAGGCCACAGGGTTCCAGAATCAAACATCAGTCATTTTCCCAGGCCACAGGGTTCCACAATCAAACCTCAGTCACGTTCCCAGGGCACAGGATTCCACAACCAAACCGTTGTTATGTTCCCAGGCCACAGGGTTCCAAAATCAATCCTCCGTAATGATCCCAGGCCACAAGGTTCCAGAATCAAACCTCAGACATGTTCCCAGGCCACAGGGTTCCACAATAAAATGTCAGTCATGTTCGCAGGGCACATGGTTCCAGAATCAAAGCTCAGTCATGTTCCCAGGCAACAGGGTTCCAGAATCAAACCTTAGTCATGTTCCCAGGCCGCAGGCTTCCAGAATCAAACCTCAGTCATGTTCCCAGGCCACAAGGTTCCAGAATCAAACCTCAGTCATATTCCCAGGCCACAGGTTTACAGAATCAGGCGTCAGTCATTTTCCCAGGCCAGAGGGTTCCACAGTAAAACCTCAGTCATGTTCCCCGGCAACAGGGTTCCAAAATCAAACCTGAGTCATGTTCCAACACCACAGGGTTCCAGAATCAAACCTCACTCATGTTCCCAGGCCACAGGGTTCCAGAATCAAACCTCAGTCATGTAGCGAGGCCGCAGGGTTCCAGAATCAAACCTCAGTCATGTTCCCAGGCCACAGCGTTCCAGAATCAAACCTCAGTCATGTTCCCAGGCAACAGGGTTCCAGAATCAAATCTCAGATATGTTCCCAGACCACAGAGTTCCAGAATCAAACCTCAGTCATTTTCCCAGGCCACAGGGTTCCAGAATCTAGCCTCCGTCATTTTGCCAGGCCAGAGGATTCCACAATCAAACCTCAGTCATGTTCCCATGCCAGAGGGTTCCACAATCAAACCACAGTCATGATCGCAGGACACAGGGCAACACAATCAAACCTCAGTCATGTTCCGAGGCCACAGGCTTCCAGAATCAAACCTCAGTAATGTTCCCAGGCCACAGGGTTCCAGAATCAAACCTCAGTCATGTTCCCAGGTAACAGGGTTCCAGAATCAAAACGCAGTCATGTTCCCAGGTAACAGGGTTTCAGAATCAAACCTCAGTCATGTTCCCAGGTAACAGGGTTCCAGAATCAAACCTCAGTCATATTCCCAGGTAACAGGGTTCCAGAATCAAAACTCAGTAATGTTTCTAGGCCACAGGGTTCCAGAATCAAACCTCAGTCATGTTCACAGGCAACAGGGTTCCAGAATCAAACCTCAGACATGTTCCCAGGCCACAGGGTTCCAGAATTAAACCTCACTCATTTCCCCAGGCCACAGGGTTCCAGAATCAAGCCTCAGTCATTTTCCCAGGCCAGACGGTTCCACAGTAAAACCTCAGTCATGTTACCAGGCAACAGGGTTCCAAAATCAAACCTGATTCATGTTCCAACACCACAGGGTTCCAGAATCAAACCTCAGTCATGTTCCGAGGCCACAGGCTTCCAGAATCAAACCTCAGTAATGTTCCCAGGCCACAGGGTTCCAGAATCAAACCTCAGTCATGTTCCCAGGCAACAGGGTTCCAGAATCAAACCTCAGACATCTTCCCACGCCAAAAGGTTCCAGAATTAAACTTCAGTCATATTCCCAGGCCAAAGGGTTCCAGAATCAAACCTCCGTCAGGTTTCCAGGAAAGAGCGTTCCACAAGCAAAGCTCAGTCATGATCCCAGGACACAGGGTTCCACAATCAATCCTCAGACATAATCCCAGGCCACAGTGTTCCACAATCAAATTGATGTCATGTTCCCAGGCCACAGGGTTCCACAATCAAACCTCAGTCATGTTCCCATGCCAGAGGGTTCCACAATCAAACCGATGTCATGTTCCCAGGCCACAGGGTTCGAAAATCGAATCGATGTCATGTTCCCAGGGCACAGGGTTCCACAACCAAACCGATGTCATATTCCCAGGCCACAGGGTTCCAGAATCAAGCCTCAGTCATTTTCCCAGGTCAGAGGGTTCCACAACCAAACCGATGTCATATTCCCAGGACACAGGGTTCCAGAATCAAGCCTCAGTCATTTTCCCAGGACAGAGGGTTCCACAGTAAAACCTCAGTCAGGTTCCCAGGCAACAAGTTTCCAGAATCAAACCTCAGTCATGTTCCCAGGCCACAGGATTCCAGAATTAAACCTCAGTCATGTTCCCAGGACACAGGGTTCCACAATCAAACCTCAGTCATGATCCCAGGCCACACGGTTCCACAGTCAAACCTCAGTCATGTTCCCAGGAGACAAGATTCCAGAATCAAATATCACTCATGTTCCCAGGCCACAGGATTCTACAATTAAGCCTCAGTCATGTTCCCAGGCCAGAGGTTTCCACCATCAAACCTCAGTCATGTTCCCAGGCCAGAGGGTTCCACAATCAAACCTCAGTCATGTCCCCAAGGCACAGGATTTCACAACCAAACCGTTGTTACGTTCCCAGGCCACAGGGTTCCAGAATCAAATCTCCGTAATGATCCCAGGCCACAAGGTTCCAGAATCAAACCTCAGTTATGTTCCCACACCACAGGGTTCCAGAATGAAACCTCACTCATGTTCCCAGGCCACAGGCTTCCAGAATCAAACCTCAGTCATGTTCCCAGGACACAGGGTTCCACAATCAAACCGCAGTCATGATCGCAGGACTCAGGGCAACACAATCAAACCTCAGTCATGTTCCGAGGCCACAGGTTTCCAGAATCGAACCTCAGTAATGTTCCCAGGCCACAGGGTTCCAGAATCAAACCTCAGACATCTTCCCACGCCACAAGGTTCCAGAATTAAACTTCAGTCATATTCCCAGGCCACAGGGTTCCAGAATCAAACCTCCGTCATTTTTCCAGGATAGAGCGTTCCACAATCAAACCTCTGTCATGATCCCAGGCCACAGGGCTCGAGAATCAAATCGATGTCATGTTCCCAGGGCACAGGGTTCCACAACCAAACCGATGTCATATTCCCAGGCCACAAGGTTCCAGAATCAAGCCTCAGTCATTTACCCAGGTCAGAGGGTTCCACAACCAAACCGATGTCACATTCCCAGGCCACAGGGTTCCAGAATCAAGCCTCAGTCATTTTCCCAGGCCAGAAGGTTCCACAGTAAAACCTCAGTCAGGTTCCCAGGCAACAAGGTTCCAGAATCAAACCTCAGTCATGTTCCCAGGCCACAGGATTCCAGAATCAAACCTCAGTCATGTTCCCAGGAGACAAGATTCCAGAATCAATTCTCAGTCATGTTCCCAGGTCACAGGGTTCCACCATCAAACCTCAGTCATGTTCCCAGGCCAGAGGGTTCCACAATCAAACCTCAGTCACATTCCCAGGACACAGGATTCCACAACCAAACCGTTGTTATGTTCTCAGGCTACAGGGTTCCAAAATCAATCCTCCGTAATGATCCCAGGCCACAAGGTTCCAGAATCAAACCTCAGACATGTTCCCAGGCCACAGGGTTCCACAATCAAATGTCAGTCATGTTCGCGGGCACATGGTTCCAGAATCAAACCTCAGTCATGTTCCCAGGCAACAGGGTTCCAGAGTCAAACCTTAGTCATGTTCCCAGGCCGCAGGCTTCCAGAATCAAACCTCAGTCATGTTCCCAGGCCACAAGGTTCCAGAATCAAACCTCAGTCATATTCCCAGGCCACAGGTTTACAGAATCAGGCGTCAGTCATTTTCCCAGGCCAGAGGGTTCCACAGTAAAACCTCAGTCATGTTCCCCGGCAACAGGGTTCCAAAATCAAACCTGAGTCATGTTCCAACACCACAGGGTTCCAGAATCAAACCTCACTCATGTTCCCAGGCCACAGGGTTCCAGAATCAAACCTTAGTCATGTAGCGAGGCCACAGGGTTCCAGAATCAAACCTCAGTCATGTTCCCAGGCCACAGCGTTCCAGAATCAAACCTAAGTCATGTTCCCAGGCAACAGGGTTCCAGAATCAAATCTCAGATATGTTCCCAGACCACAGGGTTCCAGAATCAAACCTCAGTCATTTTCCCAGGCCACAGGGTTCCAGAATCTAGCCTCCGTCATTTTGCCAGGCCAGAGGATTCCACAATCAAACCTCAGTCATGTTCCCATGCCAGAGGGTTCCACAATCAAACCGATGTCATGTCCCCAGGCCACAGGGTTCGAGAATCAAATCGATGTCATTTTCCCAGGTCAGAGGGTTACACAACCAAACCGATGTCATATTCCCAGGCCACAGGGTTCCAGAACCGAGCCTCAGTCATTTTCCCAGGCCAGAGGGTTCCACAGTAAAACCTCAGTCATGTTCCCAGGCAACAGTATTCCACAATCAAACCACAGTCATGATCGCAGGACACAGGGCAACACAATCAAACCTCAGTCATGTTCCGAGGCCACAGGCTTCCAGAATCAAACCTCAGTAATGTTCCCAGGCCACAGGGTTCCAGAATCAAACCTCAGTCATGTTCCCAGGTAACAGGGTTCCAGAATCAAACCGCAGTCATGTTCCCAGGTAACAGGGTTCCAGAATCAAACCTCAGTCATGTTCCCAGGTAACAGGGTTCCAGAATCAAAACTCAGTAATGTTTCTAGGCCACAGGGTTCCAGAATCAAACCTCAGTCATGTTCACAGGCAACAGGGTTCCAGAATCAAACCTCAGACATGTTCCCAGGCCACAGTGTTCCAGAATTAAACCTCACTCATTTCCCCAGGCCACAGGGTTCCAGAATCAAGCCTCAGTCATGTTCCCATGCCAGAGGGTTCCACAGTAAAACCTCAGTCATGTTCCTAGGTAACAGGGTTCCAAAATCAAACCTGAGTCATGTTCCAACACCACAGGGTTCCAGAATCAAACCTCACTCCTGTTCCCAGGCCACAGGGTTCCAGAATCAAACCTCAGTCATGTTCCCAGGCCACAGGGTTCCAGAATGAAACCTCACTCATGTTCCCACGCCACAGGCTTCCAGAATCAAACCTCAGTAATGTTCCCAGGCCACAGGGTTCCAGAATCAAACCTCATTCATATTGCCAGGCCACAGGGTTCCAAAATTAAACCTCAGTCATGTTCCCAGGCCACAGGGTTCCAGAATCAAACCGCAGTCATGTTCCCAGGCAACAGGGTTGCAGAATCAAATCTCAGACATGTACCCAGGCCACAGGGTTCCAGAATCAAACCTCAGTCATTTACCCAGGCCACAGGGTTCCAGAATCAAACCTCCGTCATTTTGCCAGGCCAGAGGATTCCACAATCAAACCTCAGTCATGTTCCCATGCCAGAGGGTTCCACAATCAAACCGATGTCATGTTTCCAGGCCACAGGGTTCGAGAATCAAATCGATGTCATGTTCCCAGGGCACAGTGTTCCACAACCAAACCGATGTCATATTCCCAGGCCACAGGGTTCCAGAATCAAGCCTCAGTCATTTACCCAGGTCAGAGGGTTCCACAACCAAACCGATGTCACATTCCCAGGCCACAGGGTTCCAGAATCAAGCCTCAGTCATTTTCCCAGGCCAGAGGGTTCCACAGTAAAACCTCAGTCAGGTTCCCAGGCAACAAGGTTCCAGAATCAAACCTCGGTCATGTTCCCAGGCCACAGGATTCCAGAATTAAACCTCAGTCATGTTCCCAGGAGACAATATTCCAGAATCAAATCTCAGTCATGTTCCCAGGACACAGGGGTCCACAATCAAACCTCAGTCATGTTCCCAGGCCACAGGGTTCCACAATCAAACCTCAGTCATGTTTCCAGGCCACAGGGTTCCACAATCAAACCTCACTCATGTTCCCAGGCCACAGCATTCTACAATTAAGCCTCAGTCATGTTCCCAGGCCAGAGGTTTCCACCATCAAACCTCAGTCATGTTCCCAGGCCAGAGGGTTCCACAATCAAACCTCAGTCACATTCCCAGGGCACAGGATTCCACAACCAAACCGTTGTTATGTTCTCAGGCCACAGGGTTCCAAAATCAATCCTCCGTAATGATCCCAGGCCACAAGGTTCCAGAATCAAACCTCAGACATGTTCCCAGGCCACAGGGTTCCACAATCAAATGTCAGTCATATTCGCGGGCACGTGGTTCCAGAATCAAACCTCAGTCATGTTCCCAGGCAACAGGGTTCCAGAATCAAACCTTAGTCATGTTCCCAGGCCGCAGGCTTCCAGAATCAAACCTCAGTCATGTTCCCAGGCCACAAGGTTCCAGAATCAAACCTCAGTCATATTCCCAGGCCACAGGTTTACAGAATCAGGCGTCAGTCATTTTCCCAGGACAGAGGGTTCCACAGTAAAACCTCAGTCATGTTCCCCGGCAACAGGGTTCCAAAATCAAACCTGAGTCATGTTCCAACACCACAGGGTTCCAGAATCAAACCTCACTCATGTTCCCAGGCCACAGGGTTCCAGAATCAAACCTCAGACATGTAGCGAGGCCACAGGGTTCCAGAATCAAACCTCAGTCATGTTCCCAGGCCACAGCGTTCGAGAATCAAACCTCAGTCATGTTCCCATGCAACAGGGTTCCAGAATCAAATCTCAGATATGTTCCCAGGCCACAGGGTTCCAGAATCAAACCTCAGTCATTTTCCCAGGCCACAGGGTTCCAGAATCTAGCCTCCGTCATTTTGCCAGGCCAGAGGATTCCACAATCAAACCTCAGTCATGTTCCCATGCCAGAGGGTTCCACAATGAAACCGATGTCATGTCCCCAGGCCACAGGGTTCGAGAATCAAATCGATGTCATTTTCCCAGGTCAGAGGGTTACACAACCAAACCGATGTCATATTCCCAGGCCACAGGGTTCCAGAACCGAGCCTCAGTCATTTTCCCAGGCCAGAGGTTTCCACAGTAAAACCTCAGTCATGTTCCCAGGCAACAGGATTCCACAATCAAACCGCAGTCATGATCGCAGGACACAGGGCAACACAATCAAACCTCAGTCATGTTCCGAGGCCACAGGCTTCCAGAATCAAACCTCAGTAATGTTCCCAGGCCACAGGGTTCAAGAATCAAACCTCAGTCATATTCACAGGTAACAGGGTTCCAGAATCAAAACTCAGTAATGTTTCTAGGCCACAGGGTTCCAGAATCAAACCTCAGTCATGTTCCCAGGCCACAGGGTTCCAGAATCAAGCCTCAGTCATTTTCCCAGGCCAGAGGGTTCCACAGTAAAACCTCAGTCATGTCACCAGGCAAAAGGGTTCCAAAATCAAACCTGAGTCATGTTCCAACACTACAGGGTTGCAGAATCAAACCTCACTCATGTTCACAGGCCACAGGGTTCCAGAATCAAACCTCAGTCATGTTCCCAGGCAACAGGGTTCCAGAATCAAACCTCAGACATGGTCCCAGGCCACAGGGTTCCAGAATCAAACCTCAGTCATTTTCCCAGGCCACAGGGTTCCAAAATCAAGCCTCAGTCATTTTCCCAGGCCAGAGGATTCCACAATCAAACCTCAGTCATGTTCCCATGCCAGAGGGTTCCACAGTAAAACCTCAGTCATGTTCCTAGGTAACAGGGTTCCAAAATCAAACCTGAGTCATGTTCCAACACCACAGGGTTCCAGAATCAAACCTCACTCATGTTCCCAGGCCACAGGGTTCCAGAATCAAACCTCAGTCATGTTCCCAGGCCACAGGGTTCCAGAATGAAACCTCACTCATGTTCCCACGCCACAGGCTTCCAGAATCAAACCTCAGTAATGTTCCCAGGCCACAGGGTTCCAGAATCAAACCTCAGTCATATTGCCAGGCCACAGGGTTCCAGAATCAAACCTCAGTCATGTTCCCAGGCCACAAGTTTCCAGAATCAAACCGCAGTCATGTTCCCAGGCAACAGAGTTCCAGAATCAAATCGATGTCATGTACCCAGGCCACAGGGTTCCAGAATCAAACCTCAGTCATTTTCCCAGGCCACAGGGTTCCAGAATCAAACCTCCGTCATTTTGCCAGGCCAGAGGATTCCACAATCAAACCTCAGTCATATTCCCATGCCAGAGGGTTCCACAATCAAACCGATGTCATGTTTCCAGGCCACAGGGTTCGAGAATCAAATCGATGTCATGTTCCCAGGTCACAGGGTTCCACAACGAAACCGATGTCATATTCCCAGGCCACAGGGTTCCAAAATCAAGCCTCAGTCATTTTCCCAGGTCAGAGGGTTACACAACCAAACCGATGTCATATTCCCAGGCCACAGGGTTCCAGAATCAAACCTCAGTCATGTTGCCAGGCCACAGGGTTCCAGAACCAAACCGATGTCATGTTCCCAGGCCACAAGCTTCCAGATTCAAACCTCAGACATGTTCCAAGGTAACAGGGTTCTAGAATTAAACCTCAGACATATTCCCATGACACAAGGTTCCAGAACTAAACCTCAGTCATGTTCCCAGGCCACAGGATTCCAGAATCAAACCTCCGTCATGTTCCCAGGATACAGCGTTCCACAATCAAACCTCAGTCATGATCCCAGGCCACAGGGTTCCACAATCAAACCTCAGTCATGTTCCGAGGCCAGAGGGTTCCAGAATCAAACCTCAGTCAGGTTCCCAGGCCACAGGATTCCACAATCAAACCGTTGTTATGTTCCCAGGCCACAGTGTTCCAGAATCAAACCTCAGTAATGTTCCCAGGCCACAGGGTTCTAGAATCAAACCTCAGTAATGTTGCCAGGCCACAAGGTTCCAGAATTAAACCTCAGACATGTTCCCAGGCCACAGGGTTCAACAATCAAACCTCAGTCATGATCCCAAGACACAGGGTTCCACTATCAAATCTTAGTCATGTTCCCAAGGCACAGGGTTTCAAAATGAAACCTCAGGCATGTTCCAAGGACACAAGGTTTCACCACCAAACCTCAGTCATGTTCCCAGGCCACAGGGTTGCAGAATCAAACCTCAGTCATGATCCCAGGCCAGAGGGTTTCACAGTCAAACCTCAGTCGTGTTCCCAGGCCACAGGATTCCACAATAAAACCGCTGTTATGTTCCCAGGCCACAGAGTTCCAGAATTATACCTCAGTCATGTTACCAGGCCACAGAATTCCACAATGAAATTGATGTCATATTCCCAGGCCACAGTGTTCCAGCACCAAACCGATGTCATGTTCCCAGGACACAAGCTTCCAGAATCAAACCTCAGACATGTTCACAGGTAACAGGGTTCCAGAATCAAACCTCAGACATGTTCCCATATAACAGGGTTCAAAATCAAGCCTTAGTCATTTTCCCAGCGCAGAGGGTTTCACCATCAAATCTCAGCCGTGTTCCCAGGCCACGGGGTTTGAGAATCAAACCATTGTTATGTTCCCAGGCCACAGGATTCCAGAATCAAATTGATGTCATATTCCCAGGCCACAGGATTCCAGAACCAAACCGATGCCATGTTCCCAGGCCACAATCTTCCAGAATAAAACCTCAGACATGTTCCCAGCTAACAGTGTTCCAGAATCAAACGTCAGACATGTTGCCACGACACAAGGTTCCAGAATTAAACCTCATTCATGTTCCCAGGCCACAGGATTCCAGAATCAAACCTCCGTCATGTTCCCAGGATACAGCGTTCCACAATCAAATTGATGTCATATTCCCAGGCCACAGGTTTCCAGAACCAAACCGATGTCATGTTCCCAGGCCACAAGCTTCCAGAATCAAACCTCATACATGTTCCCAGGTAACAGGGTTCCAGAATCAAACCTCAGACATGGTCCCACGACACAAGGTCCCAGAATTAAAAATCAGTCATGTTTCGAGGGCACAGGTTTCCACAACCAAACCGATGTCATGTTCCCAGGCCACAGGGTTCCACAATCAAATTGATGTCATATTCCCAGGCCACAGGGTTCAAGAACCAAACCGATGTCATATTCCCAGGCCACAATCTTCCAGAATCAAACCGCAGACATATTCCCAGGTAACACGTTTCCAGAATCAAACCTCAGACATGTCCCCACGACACAAGTTTTCAGACTTAAACCTCAGTCATGTTCCCAGGACACAAGGTTCCACCATCAAATCTCAGTCATGTTCCCAGGCCACAGGGTTCCAGAATCAAACCTCAGTCATGATTCCAGGCCAGAGGGTTTCACAATGAAACCTCAGTCATGTTCCGAGGCCAGAGGTTTCCAGAATCCAACCTCAGTCATGTTCCCAGGCCACAGGATTCCACAGTCAAACCGTAGTTATGTTCCCAGGACACAGGGTTCCAGAATCAAATCTCAGACATGTTCCCAGCCCACTGGGTTCCAGAATCCAACATCAGTCATGTTCCCAGGCCACAGGGTTCCAGAATCAAACCTCAGTCATGTTCCCAGGCCACAGGGTTCCACAATTAAATTGATGTCATATTCCCAGGCCATAGGGTTCCAGAACCAAACCGATGTCATGTTCCCGGGCCACAAGTTTCCAGAATCAAACTTTAGACATGTTCCCAGGTACCAGGGTTCCAGAATCAAACCTCAGACATGTTCCCACGACACAAGGTTCCAGAATTAAACCTCAGTCATATTCCCAGGCCACAGGATTCCAAAATCAATCCTCCGTCCTGTTCCCAGGATACAGCGTTCCACAATCAAATTGATGTCATATTCCCAGGCCACAGGGTTCCAGAACCAAACCGATGTTATGTTCCCAGGCCACAAGCTTCTGGAATAAAACCTCAGACAGGTTACCAGGTAACAGGGTTCCAGAATGAAACCTCAGACATGTTCCCACGACACAAGGTTCCAGAATTAAGCCTCAGTCATGTTCCCAGGCCACAGGATTCCAGAATCAAACCTCCGTCATGTTCCCAGGATACAGCGTTCCACAATCAAATTGATGTCATATTCGCAGGCCACAGGTTTCCAGAACCAAACCGATGTCATGTTCCCAGGCCACAATCTTCCAGAATCAAACCTCAGACATGTTCCCAGCTAACAGGGTTCCAGAATCAAACGTCAGACATGTTCCCACGACACAAGGTTCCAGAATTAAACCTCAGTCATGTTACCAGGGCACAGGTTTCCACAACCAAACCGATGTCATATTCCCAGGCCACAGGGTTCCACAGTCAAGGCTCAGTCATGTTCCCAGGCCACAGGGTTCTAAAATCAAACCTAAGTTATATTCCCTGGACACAAGGTTCCACCATCAAACCTCACTCATGTTCCCAGGCCACAGGGTTCCAGAATCAAACCTCAGTCATGTTCCCAAGCCACAAGTTTCCAGAATCAAACCTCAGTCATGTTCCCAGGCCACAGGTTTCCATAATCAAACCTCAGTCATATTCCCAGGCCACAGGGTTCCAGATTCAAACCTCAGTCATATTCCCAGGCCAGAGGGTTCCACAGTAAAACTTCAGTAATGTTCCCAGGCAACAGGGCTCCAAAATCAAACCTCACTCATGTTCCCAGGCCACAGGCTTCCAGAATCAAACCTCACTCATGTTCCCAGGCCACAGGTTTCCAGAATCAAACCTCAGTAATGTTCCCAGGCCACAGGCTTCCACAATCAAACCTCAGTCATGTTCCCAGGTCACAGGGTTCCACAACCAAACCGATGTCATGTTCCCAGGCCACAGGGTTCCACAATCCAATTGATGTCATATTCCCAGGCCACAGGGTTCCAGAACCAAACCGATGTCATGTTCCCAGGCCACAATCTTCCAGAATCAAACCTCAGACATGTTCCCAGGTCACAGGGTTCCACAACCTAACCGATGTCATATTCCCAGGCCACATGGTTCCAAAATCAAGCCTTAGTCATTTTCCCAGGCCACAGAGTTACAGAATCAGGCGTCAGTCATTTTCCCAGGCCAGAGGGTGCCACAGTATAACCTCAGTCATGTTCCCAGACAACAGGGTTCCAAAATCAAACCTGAGACATGTTCCAATACCACAGGGTTCCAGAATCAAACCTCACTTATGTTCCCAGGCCACAGGGTTTCAGAATCAAACCTCAGTCATGTTCCCAGGCCACGGGGTTCCAGAATCAAACCTTATTCATGTTCCTATGCCACAGGCTTCCAGAATCAAACCTCAGTCATGTTCCCAGGCAACAGGGTTCCAGAATCAAACCTCAGACATGTTCCCAGGCCACAGGGTTCCAGATTCAAACCTCAGTCATTTTCCCAGGCCACAGGGTTCCAGAATCAAGCTTCAGTCATTTTCCCAGGCCAGAGGATTCCACAATCAAACCTCAGTCATATTCCCATGCCAGAGGGTTACACAATCAAACCGATGTCATGTTCCCAGGCCACAGGGTTCGAGAATCAAATCGATGTCATGTTTCCAGGTCACAGGGTTCCACAACCTAACCGATGTCATATTCCCAGACCACAGGGTTCCAAAATCAAGCCTTAGTCATTTCCCCAGGTGAGAGGGTTACACGACCAAACCGATGTCATATTCCCAGGCCACAGGGTTCCAGAATCAAGCCTCAGTCATTTTCCCAGGCCAGAGGGTTCCACAGTAAAACCTCACTCATGCTCCCAGGCAACAGGGTTCCAAAATCAAACCTCAGTCATGTTCCGACACCACAGGGTTCCAGAATCAAACCTCACTCATGTTCCCAGGACACAGGCTTCCAGAATCAAACCTCAGTCATATTCCCAGGCCACAGGTTTCCAGAATCAATCCTCAGTCATGTTCCCAGGCAACAGGGTTCCACAATCAAACCTCAGTCATGTTCCCAGGGCACAGGGTTCCAGAATCAAACCTCAGTCATTACTCAGGCCACTGGGTTTGAGAATCAAACCTCAGTTATGTTCCCAGGTCGCAGGGTTCCAGAATCAAACCTCAGTCATATTCCCAGGCAACAGGGTTCCAGAATCAAACCTCATTCATGATCCCAGGCCACAGGGTTCCACAATCAAATTGATGTCATGTTCCCAGTCCACAGGGTTCCACAATCAAACCTCCGTCATGTTCCCATGCCAGAGGGTTCCACAATCAAACCTCCGTCATGTTCCCATGCCAGAGGGTTCCACAACCAAACCGATGTCATATTCCCAGGCCACAGGGTTCCAGAATCAGACCTCAGTCATTTTCCCAGGTCAGAGGGTTCCACAACGAAACCGATGTCATATTCCCAGACCACAGGGTTCCGGAATCAAACCTCAGTCATTTTCCCAGGTCAGAGGGTTCCACAGTAAAACCTCAGTCATGTTCCCAGGCAACTGGGTTCCAAAATCAAACCTGAGTCATGTTGCAACACCAGAGGTTTCCAGAATCAAACCTCACTCATGTTCCCAGGACACAGGCTTCCAGAATCAAACCTCAGTCATATTCCCAGGCCACAGGTTTCCAGAATCAATCCTCAGTCATATTCCCAGGCAACAGGGTTCCACAATCAAACCTCAGTCATGTTCCCAGGGCACAGGGTTCCAGAATGAAACCTCAGTCATTACTCAGGCCACTGGGTTTGAGAATCAAACCTCAGTTATGTTCCCAGGTCGCAGGGTTCCAGAATCAAACCTCAGTCATGTTCCCAGGCAACAGGGTTCCAGAATCAAACCTCATTCATGATCCCAGGCCACAGGGTTCCACAATCAAATTGATGTCATGTTCCCAGTCCACAGGGTTCCACAATCAAACCTCCGTCATGTTCCCATGCCAGAGGGTTCCACAATCAAACCTCCGTCATGTTCCCATGCCAGAGGGTTCCACAACCAAACCGATGTCATATTCCCAGGCCACAGGGTTCCAGAATCAGACCTCAGTCATTTTCCCAGGTCAGAGGGTTCCACAACGAAACCGATGTCATATTCCCAGACCACAGGGTTCCGGAATCAAGCCTCAGTCATTTTCCCAGGCCAGAGGGTTCCACAGTAAAACCTCAGTCATGTTCCCAGGCAACTGGGTTCCAAAATCAAACCTGAGTCATGTTGCAACACCAGAGGTTTCCAGAATCAAACCTCACTCATGTTCCCAGGCCACAGGGTTCCAGAATCAAACCTCAGTCATGTAGGGAAGCCACAGGGTTCCAGAATCAAACCTCAGTCATGTTCCCAGGCCACAGCGTTCCAGAATCAAACCTCAGTCATGTTCCCAGGCAACAGGGTTCCAGAATCAAATCTCAGATATGTTCCCAGGCCACAGGGTTCCAGAATCAATCCTCAGTCATTTTCCCAGGCCACAGGGTTCCAGAATCTAGCCTCCGTCATTTTCCCAGGCCAGAGGATTCCACAATCAAACCTCAGTCATGTTCCCATGCCAGATGGTTCCACAATCAAACCGATGTTATGTCCCCAGGCCACAGGGTTCGAGAATCAAATCGATGTCATTTTCCCAGGTCAGAGGGATACACAACCAAACCGATGTCATATTCCCCGGCCACAGGGTTCCAGAACCAAGCCTCAGTCATTTTCCCAGGCCAGAGGGTTCCACAGTAAAACCTCAGTTATGTTCCCAGGCAACAGGGTTCCACAATCAAACCGCAGTTATGATCGTAGGACACAGGGCAACACAATCAAACCTCAGTCATGTTCCCAGGTAACAGGGTTCCAGAATCAAACCTCAGTCATGTTCCCAGGTAACAGGGTTCCAAAATCAAACCTCAGTCATATTCCGACACCACAGGGTTCCAGAATCAAACCTCAGTAATGTTCCCAGGCCACAGGCTTCCAGAACCAAACCTCAGTCATATTCCCAGGCCACAGGGTTCCAGAATCAAACCTCAGTCATGTTCCCAGGCCACAGGGTGCCAGAATCAAACCTCAGTCATGATCCCAGGCCACACGGATCCACAATCAAACCTCAGTCATGTTCCCAGGAGACAAGATACCAGAATCAAATGTCAGTCATGTTCCCAGGTCACAGGGTTCCACAATCAAACCTCAGTCATGTGCCCAGGCCACAGGGTTCCACAATCAAACCTCAGTCATGTTCCCAGGGCACAGGATTTCACAACCAAACCGTTGTTATGTTCCCAGGCCACTGGGTTCCAGAATCAAACCTCTGTAATGATCCCAGTCCACAAGGTTCCAGAATCAAACCTCAGACATTTTCCCAGGCCACAGGGTTCCACAATCAAATGCCAGTCATGTTCACAGGGCACATGGTTCCAGAATCAAACCTCAGTCATGTTCCCAGGCAACAGGGTTCCAGAATCAAACCTTAGTCATGTTCCCAGGCCGCAGGCTTCCAGAAACAAACCTCAGTCATGTTCCCAGGCCACAAGGTTCCAGAATGAAACCTCAGTCATATTCCCAGGCCACAGGTTTACAGAATCAGGCGTCAGTCATTTTCCCAGGCCAGAGGGTTCCACAGTAAAACCTCAGTCATGTTCCCAGGCAACAGGGTTCCAAAATCAAACCTGATTCATGTTCCAACACCACAGGGTTCCAGAATCAAACCTCACTCATGTTCCCAGGCTACAGGGTTCCAGAATCAAACCTCAGTCATGTTCCCAGGCCACAGGGTTCCAGAATCAAACCTCACTCATGTTCCCAGGCAACAGGGTTCCAGAATCAAACCTCAGACATGTTCCCAGGCCACAGGGTTCCAGAATCAAATCTCAGTCATTTTCCCAGGCCACAGGGTTCCAAAATCAAGCCTCAGTCATTTTTCTAGGCCAGAGGATTCCACAATCAAACCTCAGTCATGTTCCCATGCCAGAGGGTTCCACAGTAAAACCTCAGTCATGTTCCCAGGTAACAGGGTTCCAAAATCAAACCTCAGTCATGTTCCCAGGCCACAGGGTTCCAGAGTCAAACCTCAGTCATGTTCTCAGGCCACAGGGTTCCAGAATGAAACCTCACTCATGTTCCCACGCCACAGGCTTCCAGAATCAAACCTCAGTAATGTTCCCAGGCTACAGGGTTCCAGAATCAAATCTCAGTCATATTGCCAGGCCACAGGGTTCCAGAATCAAACCTCAGTCATGTTCCCAGGCCACAGGGTTCCAGAATCAAACCGCAGTCATGTTCCCAGGCAACAGGGTCCCAGAATCAAATCTCAGACATGTACCCAGGCCACAGTGTTCCAGAATCAAACATCAGTCATTTTCCCAGGCCACAGGGTTCCAGAATCAAGCCTCCGTTATTTGGCCAGGCCAGAGGATTCCACAATCAAACCTCAGTCATGTTCCCATGCCAGAGGGTTCCACAATCAAACCGATCTCATGTTTCCAGGCCACAGGGTTCGAGAATCAAATCGATGTCATGTTCCCAGGTCACAGGGTTCCACAAACAAACCGATGTCATATTCCCAGGCCACAGGGTTCCAAAATCAAGCCTCAGTCATTTTCCCAGGTCAGAGGGTTACACAACCAAACCGATGTCATATTCCCAGGCCACAGGGTTCCAGAACCAAGCCTCAGGCATTTTCCCAGGCCAGAGGGTTCCACAGTAAAACCTCAGTCATGTTCCCAGGCAACAGGGTTCCAAAATCAAACCTGATTCATGTTCCAACACCACAGGGTTCCAGAATCAAACCTCACTCATGTTCCCAGGCTACAGGGTTCCAGAATCAAACCTCAGTCATGTTCCCAGGCCACAGGGTTCCACAACCTAACCGATGTCATATTCCCAGGCCACAGGGTTCCAGAATCAAGCCTCAGTCATTTTCCCAGGCCAGAGGGTTCCACAGTAAAACCTCACTCATGCTCCCAGGCAACAGGGTTCCAAAATCAAACCTCAGTCATGTTCCGACACCACAGGGTTCCAGAATCAAACCTCACTCATGTTCACAGGACACAGGCTTCCAGAATCAAACCTCAGTCATATTCCCAGGCCACAGGTTTCCAGAATCAATCCTCAGTCATGTTCCCAGGCCACAGGGTTCCACAATCAAACCTCAGTCATGTTCCCAGGGCACAGGGTTCCAGAATCAAACCTCAGTCATTACTCAGGCCACTGGGTTTGAGAATCAAACCTCAGTTATGTTCCCAGGTCGCAGGGTTCCAGAATCAAACCTCAGTCATGTTCCCAGGCAACAGGGTTCCAGAATCAAACCTCATTCATGATCCCAGGCCACAGGGTTCCACAATCAAATTGATGTCATGTTCCCAGTCCACAGGGTTCCACAATCAAACCTCCGTCATGTTCCCATGCCAGAGGGTTCCACAATCAAACCTCCGTCATGTTCCCATGCCAGAGGGTTCCACAACCAAACCGATGTCATATTCCCAGGCCACAGGGTTCCAGAATCAGACCTCAGTCATTTTCCCAGGTCAGAGGGTTCCACAACGAAACCGATGTCATATTCCCAGACCACAGGGTTCCGGAATCAAACCTCAGTCATTTTCCCAGGCCAGAGGGTTCCACAGTAAAACCTCAGTCATGTTCCCAGGCAACTGGGTTCCAAAATCAAACCTGAGTCATGTTGCAACACCAGAGGTTTCCAGAATCAAACCTCACTCATGTTCCCAGGCCACAGGCTTCCAGAATCAAACCTCAGTCATATTCCCAGGCCACAGGTTTCAAGAATCAATCCTCAGTCATGTTCCCAGGCCACAGGGTTCCACAATCAAACCTCAGTCATGTTCCCAGGGCACAGGGTTCCAGAATGAAACCTCAGTCATTACTCAGGCCACTGGGTTTGAGAATCAAACCTCAGTTATGTTCCCAGGTCGCAGGGTTCCAGAATCAAACCTCAGTCATGTTCCCAGGCAACAGGGTTCCAGAATCAAACCTCATTCATGATCCCAGGCCACAGGGTTCCACAATCAAATTGATGTCATGTTCCCAGGCCACAGGGTTCCACAATCAAACCTCCGTCATGTTCCCATGCCAGAGGGTTCCACAATCAAACCTCCGTCATGTTCCCATGCCAGAGGGTTCCACAACCAAACCGATGTCATATTCCCAGGCCACAGGGTTCCAGAATCAGACCTCAGTCATTTTCCCAGGTCAGAGGGTTCCACAACGAAACCGATGTCATATTCCCAGACCACAGGGTTCCGGAATCAAGCCTCAGTCATTTTCCCAGGCCAGAGGGTTCCACAGTAAAACCTCAGTCATGTTCCCAGGCAACTGGGTTCCAAAATCAAACCTGAGTCATGTTGCAACACCAGAGGTTTCCAGAATCAAACCTCACTCATGTTCCCAGGCCACAGGGTTCCAGAATCAAACCTCAGTCATGTAGGGAAGCCACTGGGTTCCAGAATCAAACCTCAGTCATGTTCCCAGGCCACAGCGTTCCAGAATCAAACCTCAGTCATGTTCCCAGGCAACAGGGTTCCAGAATCAAATCTCAGATGTGTTCCCAGGCCACAGGGTTCCAGAATCAAACCTCAGTCATTTTCCCAGGCCACAGGGTTCCAGAATCTAGCCTCCGTCATTTTCCCAGGCCAGAGGATTCCACAATCAAACCTCAGTCATGTTCCCATGCCAGATGGTTCCACAATCAAACCGATGTTATGTCCCCAGGCCACAGGGTTCGAGAATCAAATCGATGTCATTTTCCCAGGTCAGAGGGATACACAACCAAACCGATGTCATATTCCCCGGCCACAGGGTTCCAGAACCAAACCTCAGTCATGTTCCCATGCCAGATGGTTCCACAATCAAACCGATGTTATATCCCCAGGCCACAGGGTTCGAGAATCAAATCGATGTCATTTTCCCAGGTCAGAGGGATACACAACCAAACCGATGTCATATTCCCCGGCCACAGGGTTCCAGAACCAAGCCTCAGTCATTTTCCCAGGCCAGAGGGTTCCACAGTAAAACCTCAGTTATGTTCCCAGGCAACAGGGTTCCACAATCAAACCGCAGTTATGATCGTAGGACACAGGGCAACACAATCAAACCTCAGTCATGTTCCCAGGTAACAGGGTTCCAGAATCAAACCTCAGTCATGTTCCCAGGTAACAGGGTTCCAAAATCAAACCTCAGTCATATTCCGACACCACAGGGTTCCAGAATCAAACCTCAGTAATGTTCCCAGGCCACAGGCTTCCAGAACCAAACCTCAGTCATATTCCCAGGCCACAGGGTTCCAGAATCAAACCTCAGTCATGTTCCCAGGCCACAGGGTGCCAGAATCAAACCTCAGTCATGATCCCAGGCCACACGGATCCACAATCAAACCTCAGTCATGTTCCCAGGAGACAAGATACCAGAATCAAATGTCAGTCATGTTCCCAGGTCACAGGGTTCCACAATCAAACCTCAGTCATGTTCCCAGGCCACAGGGTTCCACAATCAAACCTCAGTCATGTTCCCAGGGCACAGGATTTCACAACCAAACCGTTGTTATGTTCCCAGGCCACTGGGTTCCAGAATCAAACCTCTGTAATGATCCCAGTCCACAAGGTTCCAGAATGAAACCTCAGACATTTTCCCAGGCCACAGGGTTCCACAATCAAATGCCAGTCATGTTCACAGGGCACATGGTTCCAGAATCAAACCTCAGTCATGTTCCCAGGCAACAGGGTTCCAGAATCAAACCTTAGTCATGTTCCCAGGCCGCAGGCTTCCAGAAACAAACCTCAGTCATGTTCCCAGGCCACAAGGTTCCAGAATGAAACCTCAGTCATATTCCCAGGCCACAGGTTTACAGAATCAGGCGTCAGTCATTTTCCCAGGCCAGAGGGTTCCACAGTAAAACCTCAGTCATGTTCCCAGGCAACAGGGTTCCAAAATCAAACCTGATTCATGTTCCAACACCACAGGGTTCCAGAATCAAACCTCACTCATGTTCCCAGGCTACAGGGTTCCAGAATCAAACCTCAGTCATGTTCCCAGGCCACAGGGTTCCAGAATCAAACCTCACTCATGTTCCCAGGCAACAGGGTTCCAGAATCAAACCTCAGACATGTTCCCAGGCCACAGGGTTCCAGAATCAAATCTCAGTCATTTTCCCAGGCCACAGGGTTCCAAAATCAAGCCTCAGTCATTTTTCTAGGCCAGAGGATTCCACAATCAAACCTCAGTCATGTTCCCATGCCAGAGGGTTCCACAGTAAAACCTCAGTCATGTTCCCAGGTAACAGGGTTCCAAAATCAAACCTCAGTCATGTTCCCAGGCCACAGGGTTCCAGAGTCAAACCTCAGTCATGTTCTCAGGCCACAGGGTTCCAGAATGAAACCTCACTCATGTTCCCACGCCACAGGCTTCCAGAATCAAACCTCAGTAATGTTCCCAGGCTACAGGGTTCCAGAATCAAATCTCAGTCATATTGCCAGGCCACAGGGTTCCAGAATCAAACCTCAGTCATGTTCCCAGGCCACAGGGTTCCAGAATCAAACCGCAGTCATGTTCCCAGGCAACAGGGTCCCAGAATCAAATCTCAGACATGTACCCAGGCCACAGGGTTCCAGAATCAAACATCAGTCATTTTCCCAGGCCACAGGGTTCCAGAATCAAGCCTCCGTTATTTGGCCAGGCCAGAGGATTCCACAATCAAACCTCAGTCATGTTCCCATGCCAGAGGGTTCCACAATCAAACCGATCTCATGTTTCCAGGCCACAGGGTTCGAGAATCAAATCGATGTCATGTTCCCAGGTCACAGGGTTCCACAAACAAACCGATGTCATATTCCCAGGCCACAGGGTTCCAAAATCAAGCCTCAGTCATTTTCCCAGGTCAGAGGGTTACACAACCAAACCGATGTCATATTCCCAGGCCACAGGGTTCCAGAACCAAGCCTCAGGCATTTTCCCAGGCCAGAGGGTTCCACAGTAAAACCTCAGTCATGTTCCCAGGCAACAGGGTTCCAAAATCAAACCTGATTCATGTTCCAACACCACAGGGTTCCACAATCAAACCTCCATCATGTTCCCATGCCAGAGGGTTCCACAATCAAACCTCCGTCATGTTCCCATGCCAGAGGGTTCCACAACCAAACCGATGTCATATTCCCAGGCCACAGGGTTCCAGAATCAGACCTCAGTCATTTTCCCAGGTCAGAGGGTTCCACAACGAAACCGATGTCATATTCCCAGACCACAGGGTTCCGGAATCAAACCTCAGTCATTTTCCCAGGCCAGAGGGTTCCACAGTAAAACCTCAGTCATGTTCCCAGGCAACTGGGTTCCAAAATCAAACCTGAGTCATGTTGCAACACCAGAGGTTTCCAGAATCAAACCTCACTCATGTTCCCAGGCCACAGGGTTCCAGAATCAAACCTCAGTCATGTAGGGAGGCCACAGGGTTCCAGAATCAAACCTCAGTCATGTTCCCAGGCCACAGCGTTCCAGAATCAAACCTCAGTCATGTTCCCAGGCAACAGGGTTCCAGAATCAAATCTCAGATATGTTCCCAGGCCACAGGGTTCCAGAATCAATCCTCAGTCATTTTCCCAGGCCACAGGGTTCCAGAATCTAGCCTCCGTCATTTTCCCAGGCCAGAGGATTCCACAATCAAACCTCAGTCATGTTCCCATGCCAGATGGTTCCACAATCAAACCGATGTTATGTCCCCAGGCCACAGGGTTCGAGAATCAAATCGATGTCATTTTCCCAGGTCAGAGGGTTACACAACCAAACCGATGTCATATTCCCCGGCCACAGGGTTCCAGAACCAAGCCTCAGTCATTTTCCCAGGCCAGAGGGTTCCACAGTAAAACCTCAGTTATGTTCCCAGGCAACAGGGTTCCACAATCAAACCGCAGTTATGATCGTAGGACACAGGGCAACACAATCAAACCTCAGTCATGTTCCGAGGCCACAGGCTTCCAGAATCAAACCTCAGTAATGTTCCCAGGCCACAGGGTTCCAGAATCAAACCTCAGTCATGTTCCCAGGTAACAGGGTTCCAGAATCAAACCTCAGTCATGTTCCCAGGTAACAGGGTTCCAGAATCAAACCGCAGTCATGTTCCCAGGCAACAGGGTTCCAGAATCAAATCTCAGACATGTACCCAGGCCACAGGCTTCCAGAATCAAACATCAGTCATTTTCCCAGGCCACAGGGTTACAGAATCAAGCCTCCATCATTTGGCCAGGCCAGAGGATTCCACAATCAAACCTCAGTCATGTTCCCATGCCAGAGGGTTCCACAATCAAACCGATGTCATGTTTCCAGGCCACAGGGTTCGAGAATCAAATCGATGTCATGTTCCAAGGTCACAGGGTTCCACAAACAAACCGATGTCATATTCCCAGGCCACAGGGTTCCAAAATCAAGCCTCAGTCATTTTCACAGGTCAGAGGGTTACACAACCAAACCGATGTCATATTCCCAGGCCACAGGGTTCCACAACCAAGCCTCAGTCATTTTCCCAGGCCAGAGGGTTCCACAGTAAAACCTCAGTCATATTCCCAGGCAACAGGGTTCCAAAATCAAACCTCAGTCATATTCCGACACCACAGGGTTCCAGAATCAAACCTCAGTAATGTTCCCAGGCCACAGGCTTCCAGAATCAAACCTCAGTCATGTTCCCAGGCCACAGGGTTCCAGAATCAAACCTCAGTCATGTTCCCAGGGCACAGGGTTCCAGAATCAAACCTCAGTCATTACTCAGGCCCCTGGGTTTGAGAATCAAACCTCAGTTATGTTCCCAGGTCGCAGGGTTCCAGAATCAAACCTCAGTCATGTTCCCAGGCAACAGGGTTCCAAAATGAAACCTGAGTCATGTTGCAACACCAGAGGTTTCCAGAATCAAACCTCACTCATGTTCCCAGGCCACAGGGTTCCAGAATCAAACCTCAGTCATGTAGGGAGGCCACAGGGTTCCAGAATCAAACCTCAGTCATGTTCCCAGGCCACAGCGTTCCAGAATCAAACCTCAGTCATATTCCCAGGCAACAAGGTTCCAGAATCAAATCTCAGATATGTTCCCAGGCCACAGGGTTCCAGAATCAATCCTCAGTCATTTTCCCAGGCCACAGGGTTCCAGAATCTAGCCTCCGTCATTTTCCCAGGCCAGAGGATTCCACAATCAAACCTCAGTCATGTTCCCATGCCAGATGGTTCCACAATCAAACCGATGTTATGTCCCCAGGCCACAGGGTTCGAGAATCAAATCGATGTCATTTTCCCAGGTCAGAGGGTTACATAACCAAACCGATGTCATATTCCCTGGCCACAGGGTTCCAGAACCAAGCCTCAGTCATTTTCCCAGGCCAGAGGGTTCCACAGTAAAACCTCAGTTATGTTCCCAGGCAACAGGGTTCCACAATCAAACCGCAGTTATGATCGTAGGACACAGGGCAACACAATCAAACCTCAGTCATGTTCCGAGGCCACAGGCTTCCAGAATCAAACCTCAGTAATGTTCCCAGGCCACAGGGTTCCAGAATCAAACCTCAGTCATATTCCCAGGTAAAAGGGTTCCAGAATCAAACCTCAGTCATGTTCCCAGGTAACAGGGTTCCAGAATCAAACCTCAGTCATGTTCCCAGGTAACAGGGTTCCAAAATCAAACCTCAGTCATATTCCGACACCACAGGGTTCCAGAATCAAACCTCAGTAATGTTCCCAGGCCACAGGCTTCCAGAACCAAACCTCAGTCATATTCCCAGGCCACAGGGTTCCAGAATCAAACCTCAGTCATGTTCCCAGGCCACAGGGTTCCAGAATCAAACCTCAGTCATGTTCCCAGGCCACAGGGTTCCAGAATCAAACCTCCGTCATGTTTCCAGGATAGAGCGTTCCACAATCAAACCTCAGTCATGATCCCAGGCCACACGGTTCCACAATCAAACCTCAGTCATGTTCCCAGGTCACAGGGTTCCACAATCAAACCTCAGTCATGTTCCCAGGCCACACGGTTCCACAATCAAACCTCAGTCATGTTCCCAGGCCACAGGGTTCCACAATCAAACCTCACTCATGTTCCCAGGCCACAGCATTCTACAATTAAGCCTCAGACAGGTTCCCAGGCCAGAGGTTTCCACCATCAAACCTCAGTCATGTTCCCAGGCCAGAGGGTTCCACAATCAAACCTCAGTCATGTTCCCAGGGCACAGGATTTCACAACCAAACCGTTGTTATGTTCCCAGGCCACTGGGTTCCAGAATCAAACCTCCGTAATGATCCCAGTCCACAAGGTTCCAGAATCAAACCTCAGACATTTTCCCAGGCCACAGGGTTCCACAATCAAATGCCAGTCATGTTCACAGGGCACATGGTTCCAGAATCAAACCTCAGTCATGTTCCCAGGCAACAGGGTTCCAGAATCAAACCTTAGTCATGTTCCCAGGCCGCAGGCTTCCAGAAACAAACCTCAGTCATGTTCCCAGGCCACAAGGTTCCAGAATGAAACCTCAGTCATATTCCCAGGCCACAGGTTTACAGAATCAGGCGTCAGTCATTTTCCCAGGCCAGAGGGTTCCACAGTAAAACCTCAGTCATGTTCCCAGGCAACAGGGTTCCAAAATCAAACCTGATTCATGTTCCAACACCACAGGGTTCCAGAATAAATCCTCACTCATGTTCCCAGGCTACAGGGTTCCAGAATCAAACCTCAGTCATGTTCCCAGGCCACAGGGTTCCAGAATCAAACCTCACTCATGTTCCCAGGCCACAGGGTTCCAGAATCAAACCTCAGTCATGTAGCGAGGCCACAGCGTTCCAGAATCAAACCTCAGTCATGTTCCCAGGCCACAGCGTTCCAGAATCAAACCTCAGTCATGTTCCCAGGCAACAGGGTTCCAGAATCAAATCTCAGATATGTTCCCAGGCCACAGGGTTCCAGAATCAAACCTCAGTCATTTTCCCAGGCCACAGGGTTCCAGAATCTAGCCTCCGTCATTTTGCCAGGCCAGAGGATTCCACAATCAAACCTCAGTCATGTTCCCATGCCAGAGGGTTCCACAATCAAACCGATGTTATGTCCCCAGGCCACAGGGTTCGAGAATCAAATCGATGTCATTTTCCCAGGTCACAGGGTTCCACAACCAAACCGATGTCATATTCCCAGGCCACAGGGTTCCAGAACCAAGCCTCAGTCATTTTCCCAGGCCAGAGGGTTCCACAGTAAAACCTCAGTCATGTTCCCAGGCAACAGGGTTCCACAATCAAAGCGCAGTTATGATCGCAGGACACAGGGCAACACAATCAAACCTCAGTCATGTTCCGAGGCCACAGGCTTCCAGAATCAAACCTCAGTAATGTTCCCAGGCCACAGGGTTCCAGAATCAAACCTCAGTCATGTTCCCAGGTAACAGGGTTCCAGAATCAAACCTCAGTCATGTTCCCAGGTAACAGGGTTCCAGAATCAAACCTCAGTCATGTTCCCACGTGACAGGGTTCCAGAATCAAACCTCAGTCATATTCCCAGGTAACAGGGTTCCAGAATGAAAACTCAGTAATGCTTCTAGGCCACAGGGTTCCAGAATCAAACCTCAGTCATGTTCACAGGCAACAGGGTTCCAGAATCAAACCTCAGACATGTTCCCAGGCCACAGGGTTCCAGAATTAAAACTCACTCATTTCCCCAGGCCACAGGGTTCCAGAATCAAGCCTCAGTCATTTTCCCAGGCCAGAGGGTTCCACAGTAAAACCTCAGTCATGTTACAAGGCAAAAGGGTTCCAAAATCAAACCTGAGTCATGTTCCAACACCACAGGGTTGCAGAATCAAACCTCACTCATGTTCCCAGGCCACAGGCTTCCAGAATCAAACCTCAGTACTGTTCCCAGGCCACAGGGTTCCAGAATCAAACCGCAGACATGTTCCCAGGCTACAGCGTTCCAGAATCAAACCTCAGTCATTTTCCCAGGCCACAGGGTTCCAGAATCAAATCTCAGTCATGTTCCCAGGACAGAGGATTCCACAGCCAAACCTCAGTTATGTTCCCAGGCCAGAGGGTTCTACAATCAAACCTCAGTCATGTTCCTAGGCCATAGGGTTCCAGTATCAAACCTCACTCATATTCCCATGCAACAGGGTTTCACAATCAAACCTTAGTCATGTTCCCAGGCCAGAGGGTTCCACAAACAAACTTCAGTCATGTATCCAGTCCACAGGGTTCAGGAAAGAAACCTCAGCCATGTTCCCAGGCCACAGGTTTCCAGAATCAAACCACGGTCATGTTCCCAGTCCACAGGGGTCCAGAATCAAACCTCAGTCATTTTTACAGGCCAGAGAGTTCCAGAATCAAACCTCATTCATATTCCCAGGGCAGAGGCTCCAGAATGAAACCTCAGTCATGTTCCCAGGCCACAGGGTTCCAGAACCAAACCGATGTCATGTTCCCAGGCCACAAGCTTCCAGATTCAAACCTCAGACATGTTCCAAGGTAACAGGGTTCTAGAATTAAACCTCAGACATATTCCCATGACACAAGGTTCCAGAACTAAACCTCAGTCATGTTCCCAGGCCACAGGATTCCAGAATCAAACCTCCGTCATGTTCCCAGGATACAGCGTTCCACAATCAAACCTCAGTCATGATCCCAGGCCACAGGGTTCCACAATCAAACCTCAGTCATGTTCCGAGGCCAGAGGGTTCCAGAATCAAACCTCAGTCAGGTTCCCAGGCCACAGGATTCCACAATCAAACCGTTGTTATGTTCCCAGGCCACAGGGTTCCAGAATCAAACCTCAGTAATGTTCCCAGGCCACAGGGTTCTAGAATCAAACCTCAGTAATGTTGCCAGGCCACAAGGTTCCAGAATTAAACCTCAGACATGTTCCCAGGCCACAGGGTTCAACAATCAAACCTCAGTCATGATCCCAAGACACAGGGTTCCACTATCAAATCTTAGTCATGTTCCCAAGGCACAGGGTTTCAAAATGAAACCTCAGGCATGTTCCAAGGACACAAGGTTTCACCACCAAACCTCAGTCATGTTCCCAGGCCACAGGGTTGCAGAATCAAACCTCAGTCATGATCCCAGGCCAGAGGGTTTCACAGTCAAACCTCAGTCATGTTCCCAGGCCACAGGATTCCACAATAAAACCGCTGTTATGTTCCCAGGCCACAGAGTTCCAGAATTATACCTCAGTCATGTTACCAGGCCACAGAATTCCACAATGAAATTGATGTCATATTCCCAGGCCACAGTGTTCCAGCACCAAACCGATGTCATGTTCCCAGGACACAAGCTTCCAGAATCAAACCTCAGACATGTTCACAGGTAACAGGGTTCCAGAATCAAACCTCAGACATGTTCCCATATAACAGGGTTCAAAATCAAGCCTTAGTCATTTTCCCAGCGCAGAGGGTTTCACCATCAAATCTCAGCCGTGTTCCCAGGCCACGGGGTTTGAGAATCAAACCATTGTTATGTTCCCAGGCCACAGGATTCCAGAATCAAATTGATGTCATATTCCCAGGCCACAGGATTCCAGAACCAAACCGATGTTATGTTCCCAGGCCACAAGCTTCCAGAATAAAACCTCAGACAGGTTCCCAGGTAACAGGGTTCCAGAATCAAATCTCAGACATGTTCCCACGACACAAGGTTCCAGAATTAAACCTCAGTCATGTTCCCAAGCCACAGGATTCCAGAATCAAACCTCCGTCATGTTCCCAGGATACAGCGTTCCACAATCAAATTGATGTCATATTCCCAGGCCACAGGGTTCCAGAACCAAACCGATGTTATGTTCCCAGGCCACAAGCTTCCAGAATAAAACCTCAGACAGGTTCCCAGGTAACAGGGTTCCAGAATCAAACCTCAGACATGTTCCCACGACACAAGGTTCCAGAATTAAACCTCACTCATGTTCCCAAGCCACAGGATTCCAGAATCAAACCTCCGTCATGTTCCCAGGATACAGCGTTCCACAATCAAATTGATGTCATATTCGCAGGCCACAGGTTTCCAGAACCAAACCGATGTCATGTTCCCAGGCCACAATCTTCCAGACTCAAACCTCAGACATGTTCCCAGCTAACAGGGTTCCAGAATCAAACGTCAGACATGTTCCCACGACACAAGGTTCCAGAATTAAACCTCAGTCATGTTACCAGGGCACAGGTTTCCACAACCAAACCGATGTCATATTCCCAGGCCACAGGGTTCCAAAATCAAGCCTCAGTCATTTTCCCAGGTCAGACGGTTACACAACCAAACCGATGTCATATTCCCAGGCCACAGGGTTCCAGAATCAAACCTCAGTCATGTTCCCAGGTAACAGGGTTCCAAAATCAAACCTCAGTCATGTTCCAACACCACAGAGTTCCAGAATCAAACCTCACTCATGTTCCCAGGCCACAGGGTTCCAGAATCAAACCTCAGTCATGTTCCCAGGCCACAGGGTTCCAGAATCAAACCTCACTCATGTTTCCACGCCACAGGCTTCCAGAATCAAACCTCAGTAATGTTCCCAGGCCACAGGGTTCCAGAATCAAACCTCAGTCATATTGCCAGGCCACAGGGTTCCAGAGTCAAACCTCAGTCATGTTCCCAGGCCACAGGGGTCCAGAATCAAACCGCAGTCATGTTCCCAGGCAACAGGGTTCCAGAATCAAATCTCAGACATGTACCCAGGCCACAGGGTTCCAGAATCAAACCTCAGTCATTTTCCCAGCCCACAGGGTTCCAGAATCAAGCCTCCGTCATTTGGCCAGGCCAGAGGATTCCACAATCAAACCTCAGTCATGTTTCCATGCCAGAGGGTTCCACAATCAAACCGATGTCATGTTTCCAGGTCACAGGGTTCGAGAATCAAATCGATGTCATGTTCCCAGGGCACAGGGTTCCACAACCAAACCGATGTCATATTCCCAGGCCACAGGGTTCCAAAATCAAGCCTCAGTCATTTTCCCAGGTCAGAGGGTTACACAACCAAACCGATGTCATATTCCCAGGCCACAGGGTTCCAGAACCAAGCCTCAGTCATTTTCCCAGGCCGGAGGGTTCCACAGTAAAACCTCAGTCATGTTCCCAGGCAACAGGGTTCCAAAATCAAACCTCAGTCATATTCCGACACCACAGGGTTCCAGAATCAAACCTCAGTAATGTTCCCAGGCCACAGGCTTCCAGAATCAAACCTCAGTCATGTTCCCAGGCCACAGGGTTCCAGAATCAAACCTCAGTCATGTTCCCAGGCCACAGGGTTCCAGAATCAAACCTCAGTCATGTTCCCAGGCCACAGGGTTCCAGAATCAAACCTCACTCATGTTCCCAGGTAACAGGTTTCCAGAATCAAACCTCAGTCATGTTCCCAGGTAACAGGGTTCCAGAATCAAACCTCAGTAATGTTTCTAGCCCACAGGGTTCCAGAATCAAACCTCAGTCATATTCCCAGGCCACAGGGTTCCAGAATCAAACCTCAGTCATGTTCCCAGGCAACAGGGTTTCAGAATCAAACCTCAGACATGTTCCCAGGCCACAGGGTTCCAGAATCAAACCTCAGTCATTCTCCCAGGCCACAGGGTTCCAGAATCAAGCCTCAGTCATTTTCCCAGGCCAGAGGATTCCACAATCAAACCTCAGTCATCTTCCCATGCCAGAGGGTTCCACAATCAATACGATGTCATGTTCCCAGGCCACAGGGTTCGAGAATCAAATCGATGTCATGTTCCCAAGTCACAGGGTTCCACAACGAAACCGATGTCATATTCCCAGGCCACAGGGTTCCATAATCAAGCCTCAGTCATATTCCCAGGCCACAGGGTTCCACAATCAAACTTCAGTCATGTTCCCAGGACACAAGGTTCCACAATCAAACCTCAGTCATGTTCCCAGGCCACAGGGTTCTACAATCAAACCTCACTCATGTTCGCAGGCCATAGCATTCTACAATTAAGCCTCAGTCATGTTCCCAGGCCAGAGGTTTCCACCATCAAACCTCAGTCACATTCCCAGGCCAGAGGGTTCCACAATCAAACCTCAGTCATGTTCCCAGGGCACAGGATTCCACAACCAAACCGTTGTTATGTTCCCAGGCCACAGGGTTCCAGAATTAAACCTCCGTAATGATCCCAGGCCACAAGGTTCCAGAATCAAACCTCAGACATGTTCCCAGGCCACAGGGTTCCACAATCAAATGTCAGTCATGTTCGCAGGGCACATGGTTCCAGAATCAAACCTCAGTCATGTTCCCAGGCAACAGGGTTCCAGAATCAAACCTTAGTCATGTTCCCAGGCCGCAGGCTTCCGGAATCAAACCTCAGTAATGTTCCCAGGCCACAGGGTTCCAGAATCAAACCTCAGTCATGTTCCCAGGCAACATGGTTCCAGAATCAAACCTCAGTCATGTTCCCAGGCCACAGGGTTCCAGAATCAAACCTCAGTCATGTTTCCAGGTAACAGGGTTCCAGAATCAAACCTCAGTCATATTCCCAGGTAACAGGGTTCCAGAATCAAACCTCAGTCATGTAGCGAGGCCACAGGGTTCCAGAATCAAACCTCAGTCATGTTCCCAGGCCACAGGGTTCCAGAATCAAACCTCAGTCATGTTCCCAGGCCACAGGATTCCAGAATCAAACCTTAGTCAGTTCCCAGGCCGCTGGGTTCCAGAGTCAAACCTCAGTCATGTTCCCAAGCCACCAGTTTCCAGTATTAAACCTCAGTCATGTTCCCAGGCTACAGGGTTCCAAAATCAAACCTCAGTCATGTTCTCAGGCCACAGGGTTCCAGAATCAAACCTCAGTCATGTTCCCAGGCCACAGGGTTCCAGAATCAAACCTCAGTCATGTTCCCAGGCCACAGGGTTCCAGAATAAAACCTCAGTCATGTTCCCAGTCCACAGGGTTCCAGAATCAAATCTCAGTCATGTTTCCAGGCCACAGGGTTCCAGAAGGAAACCTGGTCATGTTCCCAGGCCAGAGGCTTCCAGAATCAAACCTCGGTCCTGTTCCCAGGCCCTGAGCTAGCAGCCAGATTGCGACCATGATGTCGTGGAGTCACCCTGGGATCCTCTGTCCCCTCATCCCCACCATCTGATGATCGTCTCGGGTGCAGGCTGCGGTGCCCTGGCAGCTCGTCCCTGGCAGTGCTGGCCTCCTGACCGCATGCTGCCCTGCGACCACTTCCGCGACCCCGCCAAGCTCCCTCTGCCATCTGCCCGCTCAGCTGAGTACCCCCCCGGGCTGGCAGGGTGCTGTGCTCAGCTCTGGCCACCTGAGAGTCTTAACTCCACCGTGGTCCCCCTGGCCTCAGCCTGGACGATGTTGAAATAGGACAGCAGGGAATCCCCTGGTGGTTCACTGGTTAAGACTCTGCACTTCCACTGCAGGGGACATGGGTGTGATCCCTGATCGGGGAACTAAGATCCCGCATGCCGTGAGGCACAGCCAAAAAAAAAAAAAAAGAAAGAAAGAAATAGGACAGCACCTCCCAACAGAGTCCTGCACAGACCACAGGAGCCCTCAGCGTGCGCTCTGCTTTTTTCCTTATCCCGCATCACGGCGGATCCAGGGGCTGTCTCTCTAGTCTAACATGTAACACACACATTACCTAGTGCCCCCGTCCCTGCACTGACGGTTCAGTTGTTCTTTTCCAAACTCCTATTGTCTACTTTGCTGAGAGGTGTGCAGCAAATGATGAACTAGAAGATGGGAAGCTGCCTGGTGCTGGACCCCTTCATTCACTGGAAAGGAAAGAAGGGGTCGACAGGGAGAGCAGAAGCCGGGTGGCAGGGGGGCGCTGGACCAGGAGGAAAGCCAGCTGCAGAGATGGTGCGGTGGAGACAGGGGATGTTACGGAAACTGAATACCGTATTATCCATTTGTCTGTCTTCCAGCTTTCAGGCCCTCAGTTTCCTAACCTGGAAAATGAAAGGCAGGAGTGGACGGCCAGGGCTCTGCCAGGCTGAAAGTACTTCTAAGTACACTGGAGTCTTGTCCCATTTTACAGGGAAAGCTTTGCTGCTGCATGAATCACATTTGCCTGCAGCTCAGTCAGTCAGGAGAAAAAGGCGGAAAGGAAGTGAGTGAACCAGGATCAGCAAGGGGCGGGGGGCGCGTGCAAACACCCCCTGTCCTGGCAGACTGAGGGGGCCGAGTGGTCTTCTCGGAGGGAGGGGTCTGGGTCTGGGCCCAGGGGCTGAGACCCAGGCAGTCCTCACGAGTGAAAAGAAAGAAAGTCAGACAGAAAATGAAATGCATCCTGGGGAACAATTGCTGGGACTCAAAAATTTGAGCACAGCCTTAAGATGGGAATAGAGCAGTAAAGAATGGAAGGCACTTTCAGGAGGTTAGTATCTTACATTTGAAGGCCAAGTCAGGTTGAGTTGGATGAGATGGAAAGGATGGAGAGGTGGATGGATAGACAGGATGTAAAGATGCTGAGTTGGTGGAAATCACAGCTACAATGTGGAATTCTATTCCTCCCCTGTTGTGGAAGGGCATGGTTTTAACAAAGGGGGGCCCTTTATATATGTGGTCATGTGTTAGATCTCACCCTCTGGATTCAAATGACTGATGAAAGAAGCAGGGAGGACCCTGTGTCTCTAAGTCTTACCTATGCATGCCTGGCATTAGTGAAGTGCTCAATGCATATCATTTGAAGGACAAATTCTCATTCTCAATGCAATATTTAGTATGATCCTTTGTACAAAGGATGCCTAATTCAATTAATGTTTAATTGAATTCATTATCAGTATCTCCTACTTTGTCTTTACATTATTAGAGTATCAGCTTTCCTTCTCAAATCCCTTCGTAAGCCAATTAATTAAAATCTTTTTTTTTTCTTGGTCAGACATTTTCTTAGTATTTCTACACACTAGATAACTTAGGTACACTTCTGTATTATCTCAGGAAAGTTACTTCAATTGTGTGTTTTTCTCATGGGGAAGGTCCAGCTTACAGAAGCAAAAGATACTTCAATTTTAAAAAATCGTTTTAAAAAAAAAACAAAGCCCAAATTTAAAAGTTAGGGCAAAAAAAAAAAGAAGAAGAAGCAAAAGGACATTGACCAAGAATATGTACAATTGGAATGTCATATTGAATCTTTAGTTTTTCTGTTTCTTCCAATGACTAAAGAAGAGAAAATTAGATAAAAATGCATTAGGAAAATACTTGCAGATTATATGTCTGATAAGGGTCATATCCAGAATGTATAAAGAACTCTTACAATCTAATATAAAAAGGCAAATAACCCAATTTAAAAATAGGTAAAGGCTTTGGATAGACAGTTCTCCAAAGAAGATTTACAAATAGCCAATAAACACATAAGACACTCAGCATCATTAGTCATTAGGGAAATGCATATCAAAACCATAATGCGACACCACTTTGCACCCATTAGGATGGCTATAATAAAAAAGGCAGACAATAACAAGTGTTGGTGAGAATGTAGATGAACTGGAGCCCTCATACATTGCTGGTGGGAATATAAAATGGTGCAGCCACTGAGGAAAACAGTTCTGCAAAAAGTTAAACATAAAGTTACCATGTGATCCAGCAATTCCACGCCTAGATATATACCAAAGAGAATAGAAAACATATGTCCATACAAAACTTACACACAAATACTCACAGCAGCATTCTAATAGCCAAAATGTGGAAACAAATTTCCATCAACTGATGGCTGGATAAATAAAATGTGGCATATTCATACAATGGAATAGTATTTGTCTATAAAAAGGAATGAAGTACTGATACATGTTACAACATAATGAACCCAGAAAACATTGTGCTAAGTGAAAGAAAGGGGTCACAAAAGCCACATAATATACACCAATGTTCATAGCAGCACTATTTACAATAGCCAAGACATGGAAGTAACTTGTGTCCATCAACAGATGAATGGATAAAGAAGATGTGGTACATATATACAATGAACCATCACTCAGCCATAAAAAAAGGAATGAAATATTGCCATTTGCAGCAACATGGACAGATCTAGAGATTATCATACTAAGTGAAGTCAGACAGAGAAAGACAAATACTATATGACATCACTTACATGTGGAATCCAAAAAAATAATACAACTTATTTACAAAACAGAAACAGACTCACAGACGTAGAAAACAAACTTCTGGTTACCAAAAAGGAAAGGGAAGGGGAGGGATAAATTAGGAGTATGGGATTAACAGATACACACCACTACAAATAAAATAGGTAAACAACAAGGATTTACTGTATAGCACAGGGAACTATATTCAGTATCTTATAATAACCTATAATGGAAAAGAACCTGAAGATGTATACCTGCAACTAACACAATACTGTAAATCAACTATAGTTAAGTTTAAAAAGCCGCATATTATATAATTCCATTTATATGAAATGTCCAGAATAGGCAAATCCACGGAGACAGAAGATAAATTGGTGACTGCCAGAGGCTAGGGGCCTTGTAATAAAACCCTTACATCTATCTTAACTCTTAAAAGCTTTCTGGTGGGTGTATATTTATGGGACTTACAACCTCACTGTCAATTCATGTCATGTCAGCTCACAATGGAATCATGTCGAACAGGTAAGTAGAACATTTGGGAACTGGATGGCAAGAAGGGGCTGGAAGATGCAGGAAAATGGTAACATAAGGACAGAGAAACCGGAATCATCAGTGGCTTCATGAAACGGATCCCCTGGGAACCATGGGCACAAAAATTCATGGAGCTGAAACAAAATAAGGGAGAGAGAAGTGGTTGCAGGTTGCTAGGTGAGCTGGCCAGAGAAATGAGTAGAAAAAGGAAGAGAATACTCAAACATCTGCTCACTAAGCTTTCTCTCTGCAGGGTTCTCTGACTCTCTTCCCAGACAGCTCTTTTATTTTATTTTATTTTAAATTTATTTAATTTTGGCTGCGTTGGGTCTTCGTTGCTGCACGCGGGCTTTCTCTAGTTGCGGCGAGCGGGGGCTACTCTTCGTTGCGGTGCACGGGCTTCTCATCGCAGTGGCTTCTCTTGTGGCAGAGCACGGGCTCTAGGTGCACGGGCTTCAGTAGTTGTGGCATGTGGGTTCAGTAGTTGTGGCTTGCAGGCTCTATAGTGCAGGCTCCGGAGTTGTGGCGCACGGGCTTAGTTGCTCCGGTGCATGTGAGATCTTCCCGGACCAGGGCGCAAACCCGTGTCCCCTACATTGGCAGGCTGATTCTTAACCATTGCACCACCAGGGAAGCCCCCAGACAGCTCTTTTAAAAGCTACTTGAGGGCTTCCCTGGTGGCACAGTGGTTAAAAATCCGTCTGCCAATGCAGGGGACATGGGTTCGAGCCCTGGTCCGGGAAGATCCCACATGCCCCGGAGCAACTAAGCCCACGTGCCACAACTACTGAAGCCCACGTATCTAGAGCCCGTGCTCCATAACAAGAGAAGTCACTGCAATGAGAAGCCTGCGCACCGCAACAAAGAGTAGCCCCTGCGTGCAGCAACGAAGACCCAACGCAGCCAAAAAAAAATAAATTAAAAAAAAAAAAAAGTTACTTGAGTTAATGTTAACTTTCTGATTACAGGAACGTGTGGGCATAGGAGAAGAGGTAACATGAACCTGGACAGACAGCAATTTATTTAGAAGATTTATATGTTGCCTTCGAGGGGAATGAACAAAATTCAGAGACGAGAAAGTGAACTCAGCGTCTTTATCTGATTAGGGCTGGGCCCTGTTCTTTGAAATGCTCATCATGTCCCAGGTGGGCGTGAGATACATCTTGGCTATTAGAAGGCAAGCTGCTGCAAGCACAGGCTTATTCTGTACGTTCACTTGATGGGGCTCATCTAAAGAACGATGGAAGGGTGCCCTTCATGCAGTTCTAGGGAGCCACTCGCAGAGCCTGCGTTTGGAATTAGGCTGGGCTGAGGTTTTCAGCTATCATTCAACAATATCTTTTCTTCTGACAAAAACAGTTGAAAAGATAGAGATGGCTAAGGGGCATTTAGATTTCTGGAATCTCTTTTTATTTTCAGCACAGAAAAAAAGGATTAAACTCAGTGCATACAATTTGGTTGTTTGTGCTAAGTGTTCATCCGGGGACCCACGGCACATAAAGGCAGGCCAACCCTCCCACCAACACCCTCCTCTTATTTATCCTGTTTCACCAAAGCAGTTTCTTCTCCTGTCAACATGCCTATAAAATGCAGGGCCTGCTCATAGGCTAGGGCAGGAATCTATGCTCAAGCACATTCCCCGAAACTGTATGTGAGCAACACCTTTTGATGTGTGATTCTTCAGCGCTGAATTGCCTCTGTAATAGGCACCCTGTATGGGTAATCATTCTGAAAGGCTCCCATTCTTGGTCCTATATGCCCACAGGGCTTCAATCTAGTCATGGTCTGGCACCTCCCCTTCAGAAACTAGATACCTTTGAAAACTAGAATCTTAGCATCTCCTCTGATGCCAAATCACAGAGGCCTGGTCAATCAGAGCTCTGACCACTGTTTGGGCAGGGATGCTTTCGGCCTGGGACAGGAAAGGGGCTGTGACCCATGGCAATGGCCACGACCACCTGTTGTTAAAAGGCTTTTGGGGAAAAGGAAAAAAGCGTCTTCAGATCTTCCTTTCTTGATAATCAACTCTGTCTTTCTAGAAACCTAGCATTTGTCCAAACTATCAAATGAAAACATTTTTTCATTTTAGGAAAAGCCTCTGGATTCCATTTATTTCCAGATCTTCAACATGAAAGATGAGGTTATGCCAGCAGAATGTGGTTCATTCTGGTCCTGAGGGCTTGCTTTGCTTTGGCTAAGAAGATGCAAAACCTAAACCCACGGCATTCAGGCCTGCGAGCTCGGTAAGGAAAGACGTTTCAATGGAAGAGAAATTTCTCAAGTGGGCTTTCTTTGTCAAGTCAATTTTCAGTGAATCTCTATACAACTGGGCCCCCGGTCTGAGCATAAATTCACTGAGTCCCAGGAGCGTCTGTACATGCTGATGTGTTGAAGGGAGAGGAAATGGGAAAGAAGAGGTTGCTGGTGAATCTTGCAATCTGGAATCTTATTCTCAACTTGTCATCTTCACCTGAGCTAGGAAACAGATTCACATCCCTAATTCATCTAACGAATTAAATGAAGAAATCACAGCACAAAGGGGTAAACAGAATAACTGAATAAAACAAACTGTAAACAAACTAACAATAATTAGGCAAGACATGTTTGTAGGTTCTGGTTTGGATGAATGTAATGAACGATGAGGTGGAAAAGCCACTTCCCTTCCTACCATTCTCAGACTGTAATCTTGACTTTGTTTTATAAATGATGTGAGTCATCCGGGGGGCTGGACCGTGGTTCTCAGCAGGCCTTCACTGGAAACCCAAGAAATGCATATCAGACCCACCCCACGTCCTAACTAACCTAAAGCAGTGTCAGAACTCACCTCGGAGCTCCTTCAAACTGTGAAGCCTTGTCCCCCCAAGTGGTTCTCATCTTTGGGCTGGGGGAGGGGCAAGGCTGTCCAGATCATTATGGTATGTCACCCTCACTCTGTATCCATGGAATTGAAAGTCACTCCACTACTCTAATTTGTGAGAGTTTGCTCTTTATAGCCTCCCTGTAGCAATCTAGACGCTGTTCTCACTTACTGTGTCTTCTCCACTCTCGGACTACCTTGACTCCAGCTAACCATGAAGCCAGAAGGCCCGCAGATTTCCCCTTCCCTCTCCAGCACAAAGCGAGCTGCTGAATAGGTAAGATACTCCAGAAACTTTCTTTGGTTACTCTGTCTTTTTCAGTACTGACAGTCATTGTCTACTTATCATCCTGTCTGATTCATTTTCCAAATTTTCTCCTCCAGGAAGAAGGACAGGGTAATAGCACCTAATTCAATATGTCCTGAGATGGGAGTCAAGATGACTGTGCCCCCCAAAAATGGACAAGTAGATCAATGGAACAGAATCGAGAGCCCAGAAATAAACCCACACACCTATGGTCAATTAACCTTCGACAAAGAAGGCAAGAATAACAATGGAGGAAAGACAGTCTCTTCAACAAATGATGTTGGGAAAAGCTGGACAGCTACACATAAGTCAATGGAGTTAGAACACCCGCACACACCACACACAAAAATAAACTCAGAATGGTTTAAAGACCTAAATATAAGCCATGACACCATAAAACTCCTAGAAGAGAACATAGGTAAAGCATTCTCGGACATAAATCATAGGAATATTTTCTTAGATCAGTCTCCAAAGGCAAAAGAAATAAAAGCAAACATAAACAAATGGGACGTAATCAAACTTAAAAGCTTTTGTACAGCAAAGGAAACAATCAACAAAACAAAAAGACAACCTATGGACTGGGAGAAAATATTTGCAAATGATGCGACCGACAAGGGGTTAATATCCAAAATATACAAACAGCTCATACAACTCAATATCAAAAGAACAAACAACCCAATCAAAAAATGGGCAGAAGACCTAAATAGACATTTCTCCAAAGAAGACATACATATGGCCAACAGGTACATGAAAAGATGCTCAACATCGCTAATTACTAGAGAAATGCAAATCAAAACTGCAATGAGGTATCACCTCACACTGGTCAGAATGGCCATCATCAAAATGTCTACAAGGAATAAATGCTGGAGAGGGTGTGGAGAAAAGGGAACCTTCCTACACTGTTGGTGGGAATGTAAATTGGTGCAGCCACTATGGAGAACAGTATGGAGGTTCCTTAAAAAACTAAAAATAGAACTATCATATGATCCAGCAATCCCACTCCTGGGCACATATCCAGAAAAGATGAAAATTCTAACTCGAAAAGATACATGCACCCCTATGTTCATAGCAGCACTATTTACAATAGCCTAGATGTGGAAACAACCTAAATGTCCATCAACAGATGAATGGATAAAGATGATGTGGTACCTATATATACCATTGAATACTACTCAGGCATAAGAAAGGGTGAAATAATGCCATTTGCAACGACATGGATGGACTTTGAGGGCATTATGCTGAGATAAATCAGACAAAGACAAATACTGCATGATATCCCTTATATGTGGAATCTAAAAAAGCCAAACTCATAGAAACAGAGATTTAATGGTGGTTACCAGGGCCTGGGGGTTCGGGAGCTGGGGAGATGTTGGTCAAAATGCACAAACTTGCAGTTAGAAGACGAATAAGTCCTGGAGATCTAATGCACAACATAGTGATTATATTCAACAGTACTGTGTTACAGGGACTTCCCTGGCGGTCCAGTGGTAAAGAATCTGCCTTCCAATGCAGAGGACGTGGGTTGGATCCCTGGTCAAGGAACTAAGATCCCACATGCTGCTGGGCAACTAAGCCCGAGTGTCACAGCTATTGAGCTCACGTGCCTCAACTAGAGAAGAGAAAACCCGCACACCACAACTACAGAGAAGCCCGAGCGCAGCAGCTAAGATCCCGTGTGCCGCAACTAAGACCCAATGCAGCCAAAAAAAATAAAGTTAAAATAAAATTTTAAAAAACAACAAAAAAAAACCCCAATACTGTATTATAAACTTCAAAGTTGCTAAAAGACGAGATCTTAAACGTTCTCACCACAAAAAAGAAATGATAATTATGTGACGTGACAGAGATGTTAGCTAAGACTTCAGGGATAACCATATTGCAATACATACATGTATCAAATTAACACCATGTCCAACGGTATACATCAATTATATCTCAATTTTTTAAAAAAGCATTTCTTAGCTGTACGCCAGACACATACATCAGTTTAGATTACAAGTTTTCAGGTTAAACCTCTCCACTTAATAAAACTAGGGTATAAATCACAGACTAAGTCAATCAGCAAAGGATTAGTCACTATTATTTATTCTGAGAGGGAGGCAGGTGTCCTCCAGGCAGGGCCTCCTAGGCCATATTCAGGATTTTGCTATTTTTCCTAATGAAGGAGTTTAAGCAGGGGAATCCCAGGGTCTTATATGGGTTTTGAAATATTACTTCAGATATTGGATTGAGGATGAAATCAAGGTGAGAGAGGGTGAACTGGGGAGACCAGCTGGGGGCAACTGTAGTGTATGTTCTCAGAATAGATAATAGTTGAATATGTGAAACCACACACACACATCTATCTATCTATCATCATCCATCTCTCTCTCCCTCTCTCTCTCTATCTTGTCCACCCATCTGCTTATTAAACACATACACATTATATATACAATTGTCCTGTACACCCAATGGAGCTCTAAAGTACAGAGGGCCAGCTCAGCCTGCCCTTGCAGTGGAATCAGACTTACCTTCGCTCCTGTTTGTTGGACGGCTTCCTTCTCAAGCTATGTCCTGTCGGTGGAGGCCGAGCTCACCAGACTGCCCCAGTCCAGACTCTGCAGGAACCAGGGCTAACCCTGATGGATGCAAGAGGCAGGCCTGCAGCTGAGATGCCCAGTGGACCCTGCAGGAAACGGCTGGGAAGGCACCTCTTGCCTCCTCTCGGAGCATTAGTGGCCACGCTGCTTCCTCTCTGTCCGACCTTGGTTTATGGTTCAGGCTCTGAGGGCTCCTCAGACGAACATGGCCCCCCAGGCCTCCAGCAGCCTCAGGATGCATCGTGTAGACAGGCCTGGTCCTGGCTTTGTCTTCCCGCTTAGGGAAAATCCACCTCCACCCCAATGCACAGACAGGCAGAGGGACATGAGCGCACAGCATGCACCAGATCTGATGGTAAAAATGCTGCTGCAAGTTTGCAGTTCACAAGAACACCTGCTTCGCAGAACGGAGGCGATTCTCGTGCTTGCCAAAGGTCAAAGGATCAGGTGTCCTTGATTTACCGTCATCATCGTGAGAAGCGGGTGCTTTTCTGGATCTCCCTGCTCTGTGGGAATCTCTGCAGGCCGGGATCAGGCAGGAGGGCAGCTTCCTGCAGCCTTGCAGGCGGCCCCTTGAACTTCACGCAGGTGCTTGTCAGGGAAGTTCTTAGCCACGGACCTTTCCACCTGATGCTTCTTTAGGCTCCCGTGGCCCCAGGAGCGTTGTTCAACTCAGGGCTCTGCTTTTTGCCCGCCTTTGACTTGTTAAGTCTCTGTGCTCAACACTACCAAGATTCTGGAGGCAAAACCTACAGGGTGATGCTACATTTGGAACGTGAACTTCACGCAGATGAATCACACCTGGGCCGGAGCAGGTCCTGGAAAGTAGTGGATCCCGGGGGGACCACAAGCCTCATTGTCTGATAATCCCTGCTTCGAGGCGTGATGCTTACTGAGGCCACAGTTAATTTTGTAGATATTTATTTACATTATATTTTAAGACTTCAGAAGCTGGCACAGTGCGCGGGAGTAGAGTTTCACATGAGGGCTTAGACACAGGGGTACCAGTGGGTGGCGGCTCATCCCTCCTCCTCCAGGCCAGAGTTACAAGGGTCTGGGATACTGATGCCCTTGGCCCTGGGGGGTGGGGTGGGGCTGGGTGGTCCCCTCCGGCCGTGAGCTGCCTCACCCAGGTACCCTGGTGTGCTGCACGGAGGTCTGCAACTCCAAGCGCGACCTGCTGTGAAGAGGGTCTGCACACATGGCCCCAGGCCGTGGAGGCAAGCGTGCCCAGCTCTCATGGATCTGAATCTCCCACCCCGGCCCCCGGAGAGGGCCTCTCTAAGCTGGATTTCTCATGGCCCCAAGCTCCTGCTGACGGCTGCCTGGGACCTTCCAGCAGACAATTCCCTCCACAACCTGAGTGCTGCGGTACATGCTCTGCTCTGTGTTCTGTGCCCACCTCCAGGGACAGGTGTGCTCTGGGGTCTGCGATCAACGTGCCCTGCACAGTGGCTGCTTTTAGGCTGCCTGAATGAGGAACACCTCAGACGTCTAGAAAGGTATCTGGGAATATACTTCTAGTAACAGCAAGCTTGACTGGCCAAGAACAAGGAGACTATTCCATGAAAAAAGGAGGCACTCCTTTTCCTGGCTTCCTGCCATCCCCGATAGGGCACTGGGTCAGCTGAACTGCCTCCACCCGGATGGGTGGATCTCCCATCAGCTCCCAGGGGTAAGCGACAGGGTCTTATCCAGGCTGCATTTCATGGTGCATTGTTGCTTTGATTATTACCACTTCCCCTCCTCAAAGAACTGACACATTTGTTTGCTTAATATGTTTTTCATATTTTGCATAAAGAGTCATAGCATTTTGGAGCTGGGGGTGTCTTATCCCAGTTCTTAAAGCATCACTACATTACAGGTGAAGGGACTTGCCCAAGGCCCCCCACTGCCTCTGCTACTCCTGCAGGGGTGCCCTCCCACGTGCGTCCCGCCCCCTGCCCTCCCCAAGCTCGGCGCAGACACGGCAGTGGCAGGATTGGACCTCAAGCTCCACATTTTGATTTCGGACAAAGGTGTTGGATACAGTACTCCATTTTTGCCCAACAGTCCTTCCTTTTAGAGAGTTTTTGAGAAAGTGATTTAAGGGACTCTGGGTCTTTATTGCACACACCTTACTGGGGCAGGTAGAAATTAATTTGAAAAACAATAAGTAGATTCTACGTACGCTGCATGTGCCTTGGAGACAAACCACTGGCTCTTCCTTCACTCCCCTCCCCTCCCCCACCCCTGCCTTTGCCGCAACAAAGAGAGCTGCCATTTACCCACCCGGTGCTGTGCAAGACGCTGCAAATCTTTCCAACTCTCCCCATCACCCTAGGAGGTAGAAACTGCTATTCCCATTTTACAGATGAGGAAACTGAGGCTCCCAAAGGTTCAATAACTTGCGCCAAATCACACAGCTTGGTGAGTGGTAGAATTCTATTGATCTGATTCCACGGCTATATATACTCTTTCCACGTGAAAATACATTTCTACAACATACGTTGCCAATGTATCTGGAACACATTGGCTCTAGGTTTTTAATTGTTTGAAATGACTTGTATTCTAAACCAAGATCAGCTTCATATTTAAGTTTTGTATCTTCTGGAGATGTGTCTTAGGAGCCTAAGATATAACTGTGAAAAACCATTTGGGGCTTCCCTGGTGGCGCAGTGGTTGAGAATCTGCCTGCCAATGCAGGGGACTCGGGTTCGAGCCCTGGTCTGGGAAGATCCCACATGCCGCGGAGCAACTGGGCCCGTGAGCCACAACTACTGAGCCTGCGTGTCTGGAGCCTGTGCTCCCAACAAGAGAGGCCGTGATAGTGAGAGGCCCGCGCACCGCGATGAAGAGTGGCCCCCACTTGCCGCAACTAGAGAAAGCCCTCGCACAGAAACGAAGACCCAACACAGCCAAAATATAAATTAAAAAAAAAAAAAAAAAGAGTTCTAGGCCTCATACTTTAAAAAACAAACAAACAAACCAAAAAAACCATTTGGAAATCACATTAAGAGGTTAAGATCACTGCCATCATCAGAATAAAGTCATGATTTCAATAATTTTTTTCAAAGCAAAAAAGAACCTTCAAAACTACCTAGTCCAACACTTAATTTCATAGATGAGGAAAGCAATGTGGAGAACCCAGTGACTTGACCACAGTCTCGGAGCTGGTGAGACCCAGAGCCAGGCCCAGAACCTGCCCCCCGGCCAAGTGGCAAAGACACTGCTTTGCATCTCAGGGCCCCGTTAAAGCCACAGACTCCCTGCCTTGTGCAGAGGACCTGGATCGGGGAGGCCGGGCCCTTGCCTACCTGCAGAACTCTCCTTCGGATTCCGGCAGCAGGAGGGAGGCCGTGGGGTTCTTCCTCAGATCAGCCACCAGGAGGTCCTTGGGTGTCACATAGAAGAAGGGAACCCCCGTGCTGTTGTCGAAGGGGCCGTCACTGACCGGCAGGCAGTTCCCAAACGGCAGTCCTGGGATCTAACAAACACCAAAAAAAGGCCTTTTCAATGCAGGGTTGTGGATTGACTTGAGCTGGGACCTTAGTCTGTGTCTCTAACCAGGAAATATAGCATTGGGGGCGCGAAGGCAGCATGGCGTCCCCGTGGTTTTGACAGGTCATGAATCAAAGCGAAGTGGTTCCCAACCTGCCCAGTTCACCCAGTGATGGCTCCAGAATGTCTATAGAGGAGCTTAGCAGTGGCATCTGTAGAGGAGGGGCGGTTAGGGGATTATTCTTGAAGCTGCAGGTACATAGCAAACACACTCTATTAAACTGAAAGTTATTTGGGGGAAAGGCAATGAAAATCATGGAAGGGTAGAGGGTCACGAAAACCTTTCTCACAAGCTAGCCCTTGGGAGCCCCACTGCCTTCACCACCTCCTCCATATTTTTGGCAACTTTGGGGATAGAATCTTAAGTCTTAACCTAACATCTTACCTGGTCTTTGGACTCCAGGAACTTTCTGTTTTTGTTTCCTTTAGGGTCACACCACTCTCTCACTTATTAGCCACATTTTTAAATTGTAATCAATAATATTTTAATAGTATAACTCAGCAACTTACGGGAATTTGCTTTCTTACCCTTCTAGCTTCAAGGAAGACACATAAACATGCTAAACCAATTTTTTGCTCACGATCATCCAGTAGAGCAGATGAAATTCTCAGACACGTACACAAATATTTCTTAGGTTTTTTCCCAAGCCCTGCTGGGTCCAGCATCATGACCTTTACCCTTCACAGAGCGTTCCTCACTGTTACTTAGCTCAGAACTCAGGGGCTGTCTTTGTCTTTGAAGTGTTGCATGACAACAGTGTGTAGAATTGTGATAGGGGTGGCTTTAATTTTTTAAGAAAACCCAATGTTAAGAAATCCTACAAAATGCTAATATGTCATTCCCAGATCCTGTTTTTCAGCTGGTCACTCACAAACCGAGTAGAGTCATGCTTTGCACACATGCCAGGCACGTAGTAAATGTTCTCTGAATTTATTGCATTTGGAGTATACGTCAATACTGGAAAAGGGAACTACAAACAAAGCTAAGAAAAGGGATGTTGAAAGTCATAATACCTTGACTACATTGGCACTAGAGTTTTAATTGCTTGAAGTGATCTGTGTTTTAAACCAAGATCAGCTTCATATTTAAGCTTCATATCTTCTGAAGGTATGTCTTAGGAACATAAGATATAGCTGTGAAGAACTATTAGGAAGCTGTGAAAGAGCTTAAGATCATTTCTCATCAAAATAAAGTTGTCATTTAGATTTTTTTTTTTTTCAGAGCAAAAAAGGACCTTCAAAACTACCTAGTCCACCACTTAATTTCATAGATGAGGAAAGCAAAGTGGAGAACCCATTGACTTGGCCTCAGTCTCAGAGCTGGTGAGACCCAGAGCTGGGCCCAGAACCTTCCCCCTGGCCAATGACTTACACACTCCATAAAACAGTATTTTTTTTTTTTGCATGAAGTAAATAGGAATTCAAATTACTGCCCTGTAATAAAACCCTTACATCTACCTTAACATCCCTAAAAGCTTTCTGGAGGGTGTATACGTATGGATGTTACATCCTCACCATGTATCCACGGCATTTCCACTTCACGTGGAATCATGTCTAACAGGTGAGTAAAACATCTGTGAAACGAACGATGAAAGCTGCAGCTGAGGACAGCGCTGTCACTCCAACATTTACACGCTTCGCACAATAAATCTCCTTTCCAGAACAGTTCTCGAATTCCATTTTTTAAAATGCAAGTTTCCACCAAAGCCCCGGTCCCCACTTGGGTTCGGGGTCAGTAGGTGATGGGGCAGCTCTGGTCTATGGGCGGGCAGGGGCTGGACGCGCTACTCGGTGATGCCAAAGGTGGCTCTGGCTTTTTTGTCCAGGTCTCTGGTCGGGCGCTGGTTATTTGCACGCCTCTTTGGCCATTTCAAGACTGCGCTTCTCGCTTCTCGACTGCGCTTCGGTCCCCGTCCACCTGGCAGGAAGCCTGCTTGTCGTCCCCTCCCCCAGCACCACCCCCCACTCCTGCCTTTGCCAGGGTGCCAGGGTAACCGAAGCACAATCTGGCTGCATTAATTACACGCTGTCCACGCCGATCCAGCCCCCAGCGCACGTCTGCTAGACCTGGATCCGAGCGCGGGAGTGGCCCCAGGCTCTCCCCGTCCCCTGCACGCCGCTCCCGCCGGGTGGCTTACCTTCTCGTGGGCGGACACAGTGGCCAGACAGCCCCAGGCGCTGGCGTGGGCCAGGAAGCGGGCGGTGCCCGGGCGCAGCCTCGCGCCGCCCTCGCGCCGGTAGGAGAACATCCCGGGCGGCGCGGGGGACGGCCTGGCGCGGGCGGTGCCGTCCGGGGGCGGCAGGTGAGCGTCCTCCTCGTGCGCCGAGGCCGGGAAGCTCCGCTGCCAGATGCTGCCCGAGTCTTCCAGCAGCGCGGGCAGCGCCTCCTCGGTGGAGGCGCTGTCTAGCTCCTCGTCCACCTCGTTGGTGACGGCCCAGGACACGGAGCTCACGAGCACGTAGCCCGCGGCCCGGGACAGCAGGGCGCTGCAGCACAGTAGCCAGGACAGGCGCGGCCCGGGCTGCCGGCCGCGGCGCCCGGACATCTTGCGGGGCGCGCCCGGCCCCGGGGACCGCGGGCAGCGCCCCCCGACGGCGGACGCGGAGAAGGACCCGCTGCCCCCGCCGCAGGCGCCCGGGGGCGTGGGGCCCGGGGCCGCCCTAGCAGCCGTACGCCGCGTGGGGAGGTGGGGCTCCGCACGCGCTGCAGACCCGGTGCGCAGTCCTCCCTGCGCGCCGGGGCCGGGGTTGCGCTTCTTTCCCGCTGGATGGCGCGGGTTCTGCAGCCAGACGGGGGGGCGTTCAAATCCCGGCTCAGCGCACTCCTCCACTCACCAGCTGTGTGGCCCTGCCGAGTCACGTAGGCTCTCTGTGCCCGGTTCCTTCATTAGGAAACGCAGAAAACAGTATTTACATCATGGGAGTGAGGGATGGGAGGATGGAACGGGTTAATATTTGGAGAGGCTTAGAACAGTGTGTGGTGCGGAGTAAGCGTTATGTGCTGTGAAACAGGCACAAGGTAGGGATGGTTATCATTTTATGGGAGAGGAAGCCGAGCGAATGATGAAGATTAGCACCAAGTCCGTCTGAGGCCAAAGCCCATCCTCTTGCTCCGTAAGGACCGTGACCACCTTACACTTCGCTGTGACAGGAGGGCATTGCTTCCAGTTAATCTAAAAGCAGAATCAAATTACTCACTACGCATACACTGAAATAAAGTGGAGTCAGCAGTACCCAGGGAGAATGTGGCCGGGACGGTGTGGCAGAGGATTGTATGAAATGCACCACCCTTAAACACATTCTCTTATTGATGGGAAGTTGGCTTGTTTCCAATAATAAAGTTTTATGAACAGTCTTGTATTCTGATGTGTTGGTATCTTTTATGCTCTGTCTCACTTCTCTGGGCTCCTCTGTTTTCTCCTGTTGTCGCTGTGGTAACGAACTAGTGGTGGTACAGACAGCAGCAGGTTACCTCACCAATCTGCATGTCCCTTGCTTTCTGCCTCAGGGCCTCTGTGCCAACTGCCACGTGGGACATAGGTAGGGTTCCACTGAGCAATGTGAAAACCCACGAGTGCAGAACATTAATCCCCCCATTGCCACGACTTTTGGCGAATGGGTACAAAAGCCAGAGGATAAATACCCCCCACTTCCAAGTCACAAGTGAATGATTCTGAAGGCCACTCTCCACAATTTCATGTGTTAACTTGACTGGGCTAAGGGATGCCCAGATAGCTGGGAAAACGTTATTTCTGGGCGTGTCTGTGTTTCTGGGAGAGATTAGCGTTTGCATCAGATTGAGTAAACATCACCCTCACCAATGCAGTGGGCGTCATCCAATCCAATGAAGGCCTGAATGGGACAGAAAGGCAGAGCAAGGACCAGTTTGCTCTCTGCCTAAGCGGGACATCCTTGTTCTGCTGCCCTTGCACATCGACACTCCTGGTTCTGGAGCCTTTGGACTCAGGCTGGGACTCACTGCATTGGTCCCCCTGGTTCTCAGGCCTTCGAGATGTCAGGTTTGAGCGCCCTCACCAGAAACTGGATCAGCTGGAACCTTGATCTTGGACTCCCCAGCCTCTAGAACTATGAGAAAATAAATTTCTGCTGTTTAAGCCACCAGATCTGTAGTTTATTGTTATGGCAGCCCAAGCAGATGAATACAATAAACCTACTGAAATTAGCTTATCCATTATCCTAATGATGGTTATTAGTATTGTTTTCAGGTGTTATCTGTTAGGAATAAAATTGCTATAAATATCCTTCTACAAGTCTTTTTGTGAATGTATGTTTTCTTCCCTTTGGGTAAATACCTAGGAATAAAATCATTGGGTCATAGCGTAGGTATATGTTTAACTTTATGTAGAACTTTCTGTTATGGACTGAATGTTTGTGCCCCCCAAATTCATATGTTGAACTTCTAACCCCTAATGTGACAGTATTTGGAGATGGGGCTTTTGGAAGGTAAGTAGGGTTAGATTAGGTCATGAGGGGATTAATGGCCTTATGAGAAAAGGGAGAGTCCCCGCGCCCCCCTCCCCACTGTGTTTCTGCTCCAAGGAAAGCCCATGTAAGGACACAGCAAGAAGGCAGGTGTCTGCAAGCAGGAGGAGAGCTCTCACCAGGAACCCGTCACCTGGCACCTTGATCTTGGACTTCTAGCCTCCAGAACCGTGGGGAATAAATGTCTATTTTTTTAAGCCACCCAGTTTACGATATTTTGTTATGACAGCCCAAGCAGATGAAAACACTGTCAAACTGTTTTCCAAAATGATTTTTGACCGTTTTATAGTTCTACTAGCAGTGTATGAGTACTTCAGGAGGTCTCTAAATGATGCATGGGGTGATTTCACAAAGAAGGAGCTATTTTGAATTGGGGCTCAGTTGCTTGGCTTGGTAACATTTCCCATAGATTTCAGATTTGTTTATTGTAAGCAGTCCTGAACCACCGTGTATGTGCTGTTATAGAAAAGGTCTCCCCCCCCTGGCAAATACTATGAGGTTTGGCTGCAGGAAATTGGTCCTTGGTATATTTACAAGCAGATTTGACTTGTAATGGGAGAAAATGGATTGCATATCTGCTGCTTATCTACCACTTCCCATTAACAAATACTTTGTCAAGGACAATGAGAGGCACATGGTCAAAGGTAACAAAGCACCATTTAAAGTTTGGGGCTGGAAATGTACAAGAGGAGCCTGGGATGTCTTCTCGAGTCAAAAAAAGCAGCAGCAGCTAGAAAAGACCAATGAAACATGTCAAAAGAAGCAACTTGAAAGGTCCTCCACTGGGAAAAGATGGAATCATTTAGGCATCAAAAAGAAAAATGATGGCAGTTAAAGAAAGACCTAAATGTACATTTACCATACTTCCCAGCAATTGCACTCCTGGGCATTTATCCCTGAGAAATAAAAACATATGTTCCCCACAAAAACCTGTATACACCATTGTTCATAGCAGCTTTATTCATAATAGGCCCAAACTGGAAACAACCCGAATGTCCCTCAATATGTGAATAAACAAACAGCAGTGTATCCATACCATGGAATACCCCTCAGCACTAAAAAGAAACAAACTATTAATAAATGCAACAACTTGGGTGGATCTTAAGAGAACCCTGCTGAGAAAAAAAAGCTAGTCTCAAAGGTTACACAGTGTATGATTTCATTTATACAACATTCACAAAATGACAACGTTATAGGGGTGGAAGACATTAGTTGTCGCTGAGGGTTAGTGATGGTGTGTGGCTATATAAAGCGGTAGCATGAGGGAGATCTCTGTGGTGATCAACAGTTCTGTATCTTGACTGTGGTGGTGGTTACATGAACCCACAGGTCATAGAAAGTGCTAGAACTCTACACGTACATTGCATCAATGGCAAATTCCTGCTTTTGATGTTACAATCCAGTTGTTTAAGATGTAAGTATTAGGGGAAACTGGGTAGAGGGTACACAGGTCTCTCTGAGTGAATAATGATTAGAAACAAAATTAAAAACAAATCCTCATAAGTCGTCACTAGAAGTTGTTAGGACATCCAATTTATTCTGAAAAAAATTTTTTTCAGATAATTCTAAACAACTTAAAAATTTTTTATTTTATACTGGAGTAGAGTTGATTTAAAAAGTTGTCTTAGTTTCAGGTGTACAGCATAGTGATTCAGGTATACATATACATATACCTATTCTTTTTCAAATTCTTTTCCCAGTTAGGTCATTACACAATACTGAGCAGAATTCCCTGTGCTATACAGTAGGTCCTTGTTGGTTATCTATTTGAAATATAGTCGTGTGTATATGTCAATCCCAAACTCCTAATTTATCCCTCTCTCCCACTCCTCCGTGTATATACCTAAGAGAAATGAAAACATATGTCCACACAAAAACTTGTACACAAATGTTTACAGAGGCATTATTCAAATGGGAATGAACTTATTCATGTTTTCTATTAAGTGAAAACCACCTGGGTGTCCATCAGATGATGAATGGATAAATAAAATGTGGCGTATCCATACGATGGAATATCATTTCAATAAAAGGAGTGTTTCTGGGGGCCAGGAAAAAGGGGAAAAGATAATGAATGTGAATGTGTGTGGGGATTCTCTGAGGTGATGAAAATGTTCTAAAATTAGATCAAGGTCGTGGTTGCACAGCTCTCTAGATATGCTAAAATCATTGAATTTGATGAAATAAAATTCACGTTTTATGGCAAGCCAAGAACATTTAATTATAAAATTTGTCTTTGCCTGTTTGCCTTCTCTATAGTGTATACTGTGTATCTGCATTAACCAGATCTCCTTAGGAGATAACCTTCCTTCTTAATCTTGTATGGGGCCAGGAGGACCCATGACCCACTCTTCACTTTGTACATGTAGATCTGGATCCTGTAAACTGTCAGTAATATGCCATTTGACGTATAACCTTTTGTCTCAAAAACTTATATAACTATGCTTTGACCTCTGACAGGTCAAGGTGTAACTGTTCTCAGAGCTTTCTGAATAATCCTCAGGTTGGCTCAAATAAAAATTTTCCTTTCTGAGATGGACTATTGATTAATTTTTTCATCAACAAATTGTACACTTTAAATGAGAAAAATTTCTGGTATGTATATCTCCAAAAAAAATGTTTTTAAAATCTGATCTGGGGCAAGCTCTTGTTTACAATTTCTCAGGACAGCTTTCCCCACCCTGAGATACTCAGCGTGTTTCTTTGTTGTTTCCTGGGTGGGTGGAGGCAGGCAGGAGGGGTCAGGAGGGCAGCCTTACTTCTGACTCACCCCTGCCTGCAGCGTGTAGCCCTTTGGATGTTCTGGTTTGTGAGCTGTGCCACTGGACTCCCCACCCTGGGCAGGTGTGATATTTGATGACTGCCCTCTTTACCCTAAGAGGTCATCCAAGTTGTGTGGATTGCAAAACATCGCCTTGGTGTTTATGTTTTTTATTTGTATTGTTTTAAAGGTTTTTTCTTTGATGGGGACCAATTTTTAAAGTCTGTATTGAATTTGTTACAATATTGCTTGTTTTGTTTTTATGTTTTGGTTTTTTGGCCGTTTTTTGGCTGCGGGATCTCAGTTCCCCCACCAGGGATCGAACCCGTACCCCCTGCAGTGGAAGCGAGGGGTCCTAAACAGTGGACTGACAGGGAAGTCCCTTGCCTGCTTTTTGATGCTTTTAAGATATTTTATAGTTTTTCTAACTAGTATTGTGTTCACCTGATGAGTTGGTCCAACTACACTAGCTTGACACATTCCTGGAAACCAATAATGATGTTAAATTCCTTAATCATTTTAAACTCACGGCCAATAACATCAAGGGAGCCCAGGGGCTACTTCACATCTCTGATTCATTCTCCCTCCCTTCTAGAAGACTCTCACACCTCTCCTTCTTCCTACTTTCTTTGGATCTCTTTTCAAATTACATCTTGCTTGTAAATCTTGTAAGAAGTAACATTGCCAACCTTGTCACTCTCTCTCTTTTTTTTTTTTTTTGGCTATTAATGCTGTTCTTTCCTTTTTAATTTTTATTGGAGTAAAGTTGCTTTACAACATTTTGTTAGTTTCTGCTGTACAGCAAAGTGAATCAGCTATACGTATACATATATCCCCTCTTTTTTTGGATTTCCTTCCCATGTAGGTCACCACAGAGCATTGAGTAGAGTTCCCTGTGCTATACAGTAGGTTCTCATTAGTTATCTATTTTATACGTAGTATCAATAGTGCATATATGTCAATCCCAATTCATCCCACCCCCCCCCTTCTCCTTGGTATCCATACATTTGTTCTCTACGTCTGTGTCTCTATTTCTGCTTTGTGAATAAGATCGTCTGTACCAATTTTTTCAGATTCCACATATATGCATTAATATACGATATTTGTTTTTCTCTTTCTGACTTCACTCTGTATGACAGTCTCTAGGTCCATCCACTTCTCTACGAATGACCTGATTTTATCACTCTCTTCTTTATTGTGTGTTAATATTTACTGTTACACTTATCACCACCTAAGATATCAGGCTTTATTTTGTTGATTAGTTCATTGCCAGTCTTTTCACACCAGGAATATAATAAGCTCCTGCTGGGGAGAAAAGAATTTTCCTCTACCTTTCAAAGGTCTTTTGGTTGGTCTAATAACCAAATCAACATGAGACAGAGTAACAGGAGAAAAACAAATTTAATTTTGTATGTATGGGAACCCCACATGCATGAGAGGTTCAAACAGAAGTGCAAAACGTGGTAGGAATGCCACCCTGAGCTAAGGAATGGGAAAGAGGCCTGGGGCTTTGAAGGGGGGTGCAGTTCTCAGGACAATAAGAAGATTCGGTGATGTTTGGTAATTAGATGTTTGCCCTGCCCTACAGATGGGTCACTCGGATAAAATTTATTGCTGGTAAGTCACTCTGGAAAATACCCCCAATTTAAATTCTTCTAGGTAGTCAAGAGAAGGGCAGATATTCCTCTGGAGCCTGCAGGGTCCCCATGCCAAAGTGGCACATTTTGGGGAGGGTGGTTCTGAGCCTCTTCGCCCCCGAAGGGCAGGGAGATACCTCTTTTGTTCACTGATGATCCCCCATGTTTAAAAAGTACCTGGTAAAAGAATGCATGACAGTTGTGGAACACATCACTGTACATTTTAGATCAAATTTCTGGTTTTGGAAAACTCTGCTGACAGAATGTTAGTGGGCCTCCAACTCGTCATCATCATGTGTGAAAATTTATGCTCCAAGATCCACGTGGGTGTAGCTATTATTACTACGTGAAGAAAAATGCGATGTGCTTCTCTTGCTGTGGGCACCACATGGACAACCAGGGATGTGCCCTGGGGAGATTTCCATCTGTACAAGGTCTCACTATTATTCCTATTATTCAAATGACTGTTTCAGAAACTACTCTTGACTCTCTGCAGCGTTGAGGAACAGATGTTTGTGTTTCTTATCCGGTTAGGTGGCATGAGGGCAGCGCTGTCATAATATCACAGTGGGTGATGCCGTGGTGGTGACCGTGGACTCAGTACTGCGGATCAGGGTCTCACTGCTGCCCGGATGACCTTGAGCAGGTCATTTCCCCTGCACGACTGTCTCCCTAACCAGACATCTGGGATAATGATTTGGACAGTAGATAGCGCTGACCTTGATAAGGTAGATTGAAGTGGATTATTTGACACACACCCTCCCCCCCAACCCTGCCCCACGTGCACACCCTTTTCTAGAGACATCTCTACTTTGCTTTGGCCAATGGGACAGGAACACGCCGAGGCAACAGATGTGTGAAAACCTGCTTGTGGGTTTCCATTTCCGCCCTCTAGGCCCACAGCTCTGCCATGAGAACGTGCCCGGGCTGGGCTGCTGGAGAGACGTGGGAGCAGCAAACAGGGGAGCTCAGTCGTCCGAGGGGGGGAGACCGTCCTAGACCTGCGGGCCCCCACGAGCCCATCAGGGACAGCGGATGGCCGAGCAAGCTCAGCTGAGGTTCGCCAAGTCCAGCCCAGATTAGCAGAACCATCCAAGCCACCTGCAGACTGGTGAGGAATAATAAATACACAGTGGCTCTTATAAGGCATCGAGGATTAGTTTCTCACGCCCGCCATCGCGGGCTGATGGATGGCGCAAGCAGAAAACAAGCCTTGCCACCTGCTCTGTGGATCATTGCCGGCTGTCGGATGAAAAACCAAGTTCAGGGGAGGGGCTAGGGAGTTCCCGCTCACTTTGCACTAGTAGAAGACCACCAGTTACCTTCAAACATAAGAACCATCTCTGTTCAGCAATGAAAGTGTCCAGTCCTGTGTGATCATCGAGATGTCAGACTACATGAAAGATGAACGCTTTCGCCGTCTCCCGGCTGGGAACCGTGCTCGGACGGGAGACCCCGGTGAGGGAGGTGGATGGTTGGATTCTCCGTCTCATCGGGCAGGCAGGGGGGCCGGTGCAGGTCTCTCCTTGCACGGAGCCTGCTTCCCAAACCCGCCTGTGTGCTTCTTACCCTCGCTCCCACCGGGAGCCTCCAGCACTACCCCCATGATGTGTGCACTTTTTTTTTTTTTTAATTCAATTTTTTAAATTGAAGTATAGTTGATTTACAATGTCATGCCAATCTCTGCTGTACAGCGAAGTGACTCAGTTATACATATGTATATCTTTTTATAGTCTTTTCCATTATGGTTATCACAGGATATTGAGTTCCCTGTGCTCTACAGCAGGACCTTGTTGTTTATCCATCCTCTATATAAAAGCTTACATCTGCTGACCCCAAACTCCCAGTCCTTCCTTCCCCACCCCCTCCCTGGGTGCACTGACTTCTCTTTTAAAAAATACATTGTCATATATAACATATGCAGAAAAACAATCATAGCAAGTTTTAAGCTTTGGAACACAGTTTTCAAGATGAACATGCTGTAGGGCCACCCCCAGACCAAGAATTGGAACAGATGAGGGTCCCGGAAGCCCCTTCCTCTTCTCTCTGTTACTACCCACCCTTACCCCCATCCTAACTTCTAACCCCACAAATAGACAATTGGAATTATTTTCTTTGATAACCTGGATGGCCTTTTTAAAGACAGAATGCTCTCTGCTAGTTCTCAGTGAATCACTTTACCCCAAACTATGCACGTAAAATTCACCGTTTCCAGACCCATAAATCTTGTTGTTGCCTTTGTTCCTTGACTCAGCCCATCACCTGTCTGCTTAAGATGTGAACAAACAAAGGATATGCAAAGTCACTGAACAGTGAGCAAAGGAATGAAGGTCTCTGAGTTGTTTTTTGACAAATAACTGCTCCCAGATGGCTTAAGAAATGACATAGCATGTTCAAGGGAGTGGTAAAGGCTCTGAAATATGATTACTTTTTAAACCATAAAGGAGAATAATCCTTAATGAATCTAGTGACACAAGAGTTCTGACGTTTCTTTAAAATTTCCAAGCATTACAGGAAATTGAATTCATTTCTTATGTAACAGGAGATCAATAAAATAGTCTCTTATTTCCACTGCTACCAGAAACTGTGTTAAGCATGAATTGTCAAATTTCTTCCAAATATCATAATCAGTTACATGAAAATGGATCTGGTTCAACAGTGATCTATGCCTAGTTTCAAGATTTTTTAAGGATTTTGCTAGAGGGGAACAGAGCATCAGCGGGACATCTTCATTTGTTGCAGACATTGTTGGATTCATAATCCTACATAACTTTAAGAAAAGTGCCATGTGAACCAAGCGAAGTTGGGACGCTTTAATGGACTATTAAGTCTAACAGTACTCTCAAATAACTGAGTTTTTTCCTTTTGCTCACTGCCTGAGGGGATCTTTCTTCAAATTCTATGTTGACTGGGGCACTACCAAGGGGAAGAAAAATATTACGATGGGCCTTTGACTGCTTGTACCAGCTGCTATTCTGTAAACTTTATCTTTCTCTGGAGAATGATCATGTTTTCACTACCAACAAGATTTCTCAAATTTCTCTTTAGTCCCCATAGAAATACTGGGAAAGCCCCAAAGCAAAGCAACAGAGGCAAAAAGTATTCTCCATATTAGTTTATATGATTCATCAAAACCAACTCCTTGAAATACATATAAACAGGAGATAGTGCTACCTCTATCATGTACATAAAATCTTCTTTCTTATCAATACAAAAGCTTTAGCATTTACCGTAATCTTAAGAATGAAAACTCTATGTTTTCTCAGGCCCTAGTCAAATAAATAATCTTAGGTGTCAGCATTACTGTCCCTAAAATAAATATTCTCAGAGCTTTGGGATACGTCTGATACGTGAATCACAAATTTTTGTCCATCTTTCAGGGTTATGAGGGTTTCTCGTTCCAGAGGAAGGTTGAGTCTGATGGTGCTTTCAGTGGCCTTATCTTCCAATAATACCTGGATGAGCTGCAGGCGGAAAATGTTGAAAAGAAACGATGGGAAGAGGAAGTTACATTATTCCCTGTTTCAGAACCCACCATTTGAATTCTTCTACCCCACACTCGTCCCACCCTGGGACCTACTACAGGGGACCCTGATTTCTCTGGGGAGCGCTCAGGGGCTGGTGAGGAATCTCAAACCCGGGATGGTGCACGAGACAGGGGTCGGGGGGAGTGGGAGCAAGCGGGCTCCCTTTAGGGACAGGAATGGGGGTCTGTAGTTGTTTGTGAGGCCAGAGAGCAAAAGAACGCTGCCATTAAAGACACGGAGAGCCCAGGTCGGTTCCGAAAGTCAGGAGTAATGTGCATCACCTTGGCTGCCTTCCAGACAGACACGGATCCCTGCTTTCTTGGCAGTTCTGAGCCGAGAGAGTTGGCTCAAGTTCCCATATAGACCCTCCCCGCAACACCCATCAAATAGACCAGTATATAAAGGGGGAAATCTGTGAAAACCGTCATTGGTTAAATTAACACTCTGCTGGGTAGTAACTGACATGAGAGATTCACAGAGTCTGATGTTGGCACAGGTGCCAGCTCTCAGTCATCTAGTTGCCTGAGCCAGCCTTCCTGCAGGAGAAACAAGGGTAATATGCCACCCTCAGCTCCAAGGGTACTCGGAAAATGGGCAAATCCTCCGACATGATTACTTTCAAACCGGCGGAGATGTATTTTCTTGGTGTGACTTCTTCAATAGCCTCCCCCCTTCCCATAAGCTAACATATTGTGACAAGGATGTGCACGAGATAACTTTGAACGTGAGGTTAATGACAGTACATTTCTCACCCATTCTCTCTAAACTCAACAATAACCATCACCAACCAATGAAAAGATATTTTTCTTCTCCCTCTCTCTCTCAAAAAAACTGTCTCCACCTTTACCCTATAACTGAAGTCACTTATTTTTAAATATTTTTGCCATGCTTTAATACTTCAGTACACGACCTAAACTGAAAACTGTGTAGTAGGTTTTTAAGAAGCATAGCCTTTATTTAGTATCAGTGTAATTTTTCCCTTTATTCTAAAACAAGTCTTGGCATCTTACTGTCTTGAGCATTGCTAGAATGGAGAAGAGCGACAGATGGAGATGGCAATGGGGACTGCTCACTTGAGGTTGTTACCATTGGTGCAGGGCAGCCCCAGATGTGCAGCTGAACGGGCGATAGCCCATGGCAGATGAATGCAGACGGGACGCGGAGGGTGTGCTTTTTTGTTGACGATGAGTGCAAATACTGACTAATGAATGCAATGAAAATTAGATGAGTGTAATTTTTTGGTGTTAGATTAAGTCCTTATAGCTAATTCAGCAGGCTCGCACGAGCAGAAACAGGTTTAATTAAACTCTAATGCCTATCACCTTGGATTATCTGACATTTATCTGTTTGTATTGCTTTATTATGTCATTCAATAAAATATTTAATGTCTCCTCTACTGTTTCCACCAATTAAATATAGATGGAACGAACCCCTTGCCATGAACTTCAGAGTGGCTAGGGCATTGGGTAGAGAGTGTTCTGGAAAGGTGTTCAGATTAGGAGGTTTTGGTGGAGAAATAATAATGATGACTGGAGTTATGGGTACTTACTATGCTCTAAGAATTTTACAATAATTAACTTATTTAAACCTCATTATAGCCCTGTGGAATTAGATATACTGATCTCCATTTTGCAGATGAGGAAACCGAGGAGCAGATAAATTAAGCAACTTGCCCAAGGTTCTCAGCTAATGAGTGGATGATGGGGAACTTGAACCCAGGAAGTTACGTACCAGAACTGCCTGCTTATTTTCCCAAATCATCAGACTTGAAGAATGTTTAATCTACTCCCAACTCACTGCTTTTGGAATTAAAGCACATGGTAGGTAGTAGCCTCTGGGGAGAGAGGGTGCTAGGAAACGACAGCCTGGGAAGATCTACGGAGCTTTGGAGTCCTGCTCTGACAATTATTAGCGAGGTTACCTTGGGAACATGACTCAACCCCTCATGAGCCTCAGTTACACCATCTGTGAAATGGGGGCAATGATAACAGCGTCTCACTGCGTTGCTGAAATGGTGCCTTTAAATGCCCAGCACAGGGGCCTCAGCAGGGTCTGCTCTCCACCCGCTTCCAACTGTGGCCCAAGAGGTATAAGCTGACTCCCTGTTACCTTGGTGACCAAGGGGCATGTCAGCTGGTCCCTCGCCCCAGCCAGTGAGCAGGGATCTGCACACGTGGTGCTGATGTCCAGCACAGATGCGTGTCCTACTGGGGCTCCCAAGTGACTGGGGTGAGCCCCGCCATGGGGCCCTGTTGCCAGGACGGGGTGTGTTCTCCACAGGGTCAGGAGCCGGGAGAGGGCTCTCCTGGGCACAGCCTGGCCAACTGGTCCCTTCTCCAGACTTGGCTGGGCCTTCTGTCTGCCCACAGCCCTGAATCACCAGCTCGAGAGCGGGGCCTGAACTGCCCCCAGCTGGTCCTCTTCTCGGGCAGCCCAGCGCCCCTCCCCCGCCATGGGTCCCTTATCGGGGGCCAGTATTTCCCTGTTTCCTGTCTCAGCCGTCTTGTGGGCTCCACATACACACTCCCGGAGGGGATGAGTTTCTTATTTACAGACACATGTCGGAACCTGCAGCACTGAGACCATGGAAGGCAGCTGGATATACGAATTTACTGTCGCAAGGTGAGCAAACGGAGACCAAACAGAGACAGAGGGCTGGTGACCACGGAGTGGCAGCTCTTCTGCTCCTGATCCTATTATTTTTGTCTGACCATGTTCGGCTGTGCTCAGTAACAGTCTGTCCAGGTTCTGTGCACTTGGAATGAGGAAGGAAAGCCCAGGGAAGGTTCTGGTTATTCTGAGGACTGCAGGGCAAGGACAGTTCAGGCGTAAGTCAGCCACATGACCGGGACCACGTTTCACCCAGGTCGAGGTCACGCCCCCACCTTCAGTGGTCTCCTGCTAAGCAAACCCCTCATCTACTCAAAAGCGGAACTCGTGGGTGTGAAAACAATGCTATGTAAAGAGGCTAAACTTCCAAACATGCGTATAGGAGTTTTAGAAATTAGTACTGACGGTTGTCAGGATGTTTTTCCAACCAGCCCACTCCCCTGCCCTGCAGCAACAGAGGGGCATCAGCTGCTTCCTGATCAATCCGGCTCCTTTTCCCGGCATTCAAGGCCCCACCTCAGACCTCTGCAGCCTGTGTCCTACTCTTCTCGGGGCCTGGACCCGCCTCCTCCCATCTAGTGTTGTGGGAGAAGAATGGACTTGAGATCAGGTAGGCCTGGGCACCACTCTCTGTTCTGCTATCTACTTGCTGTGTGACTCTGGGCCGCTCGCTTAGCTTCTCTGAGCCTCCGTTTCCTCATCCATGGCATGAAAATGATAAGAATAGATACTGCACAGGGTTGTATGGTTTTGAGAGAATGTGTATCAAGGGTACATAGTAGGTGTTCGATAAATAGCAATTCTTATTTTTGCTATTTTATTTTAATTTCTTTGGCCACGCTGTGTGGCTTGCACGACCCTAGTCCCCTGACCGGGGATCGAACCCAGGCCCCGGCAGTGAAAGCGCGGAGTCCTACCTACTGGACCACCAGGGAATTCCCGCAATTCTTATTTTTATATCTTTCAAGATGGACCCCAATTCCATCTTTTCAATATCCTTTCTATTCAGACTATTCAATGTTTCCTTTCTTTAAACGCCGCCAGAGGCATTTTCAGGGCACGTCACCCTGTTGAGTGGCAGTGATCTCCTGCTCAGCAAGTCTAACCGTCCCAGGCAGGCTCTGGGAAGGCCAGGCTCGGGCCGTCCCCATACTCCACACCTCTCGTCAAGCCGGGCACGTCTCAGAGCTGACCACCAGTCAACAGACATGCCGTTCTCAGCACCCCTGGCAAAATCAGCTAAAGCTGAGATGAAGCTAGAATCCCGTACCCTTGTTTGGACAACGTATACCCTCTGTGGGCTTCCTAACCACCTGGCAGTTCTCAGCTCCCTGAAAACACGACGGAAGTTGGCGCTCCAGCATCTGTACCTTGTCGCCCGTGACGATGTCCACCAGGAAGCCCGGGACCCTGACGACCACGCTGCTCCCCTCCGTGGCACACTGGCTGTGGCTCTTGTGTCTCAGTGTCACCCGGGGGGGATCCGCACTCGGGCTTCTACGCTCCTGAGCTGGGGAGGGGTCTGGAGGGTGGGAGAGTTCCTGGTCTGGCGGGACAAGAGGCTGGTCGTCTGGTAGCATCTCCTTGATATTTCCCACGTCACCGCCCTCCTCGTCCTCCTCGATGCACGACTGAAGTACGTGAATCACATATTCCAAAAGCAGCAGATGAAACAGATGCCAGGAGCCTACATTGAAATAACAACCCCAAATGAGTAAGTAGATAGACAGATGGACAAGTAAACAGATCCCTGTGAAACTAACAGCTTTTCTGGGGCCTTGAACTCCTGGGCACTAAAGCCTCACTCCTACTGGCAGATCCTGAGGGCCCCGGGCAGCGTCTGTCACCTGTGCGGCACCCCGTACCCAGAGGAACCCAGCAAGGCGGCTTTCGGACGGAAAGCACAGGGAGCTTAATGGCCTGAGCCACGGAAGGGAACGTAAACCCAGCTAGTGTGAGGTGGGAGGAAAGCAACCCTACGGAGAAATGGGTGCCACTCCCGGAGCTGGAGGACGTGCCCCTCGGCCGCCTGTGGTTGGCACGTGTAGCACGGCGGCATCTCCTGGAGGGAGGCGGGCAAGGGGCGCATTCTCTCACGCGGGCCCGCAAGGGTTGTCCTTAGGGAGTCTGGGGTGGGGGACAGTAGGGCGTGTGGCTCTGCTGAGTGCTCTGAATCCTAGGGCCTTTGGTTCCAGAAAAGGAAAGGATAATTAATGTTCATCTGAGCAATGGGGGTGGGGGGAGATCTGGCCTGTTATAATCGTTAAAAGATGATTACTTAATGAAGGTAAAACCATGACTCTTATACAAATATAAAATGAATGTGGGTCAAAGATTTTACGGGACTCAATTAATGAGAGAACTAGTAAGATGTTGCAACTGATTCAAAAGAGAATTCAGGACTTCCCTGGTGGCACAGTGGTTAAGAATCTGCCTGCCAATGCAGGGGACATGGGTTCGAGCCCCGGTCTGGGAAGATCCCACATGCCGCGGAGCAACTAAGCCCGTGCGCCACAACTACTGAGCCTGCGCTCTAGGGCCCGCGAGCCACAACTACTGAGCCCGCGTGCCACAACTATTGAAGCCCACGTGCCTAGAGCCTGTGCTCTGCAACAAGAGAAGCCACCGCAATGAGAAGCCCGTGCACCGCAACTAGAGAAAGCCCGGGTGCAGCAATGAAGACCCAACGCAGCCAAAAATAAATAAATAAATTTATTTAAAAAAAAGAGAGAGAGAATTCAAGACACTAAACATACACAGACAACAAAGAATGCCACGGACAGTAATCTGCAAACAGATGCCGCACAGCTCTGTGCTCAGGGCAGTTACCAGCTGCCTCCTGCTGACACACTAGTTTGCATTTGTGTGGAGGAGAATCATTTGCATTATTATCTGTTTGATACAATTTACAAGATTTGTAAAATAACTCAAAGACCGTGGAAGACCAGAAGGCTGTGTTGACCCTTTCTGTCCATTTCAAAGCTTTATACAATATTCACTATTCTCTGCTAGATCTCAGGTGAGAGAATCTGGCTCCATGAGAGGCAATGGCCTGGTCTGGAATAAGCCGGACCCACAAACAACTCCTGGCTTGTTTAACTTAGTGAAACCACGGTCCACGTGAAGGGGAAAAACTAGTGGTGTGAATACTCTGACTTCATGTGAAGGTCCAAGAAGGCAGAGGGGAAACGCACTGTGAGGTGAGAAGGCCACCTGCCTTATCAGTAAACAAAGGATTTTGCAGCCATCAAGCCATCACATGACAGCCGCCCCGAGACCGTGAGCCCTGAGGGAACTCAGGGTAGAGGCAGGATGCCCCCCATCTAGCAATTAGCTGCTGCGGCCGCCCGCAGCCGTGCACCCTGAGGAGACCCAGGAAGAGAAAACGCAGGGTACTGGCCCCAGATAGCCGAGGAGCACATCAAAGGGATGACAGCAAGGAGCCCAGACTCTTGCATCTGCCCGAACGCAGGAAAGTGCTGAACTCCTTACCTTGAGATGTGTGGTTTTCTTTAATTACCAGTCGTCTTTTGATGTTCCGACGACCTGGTCTTTGTTGCAAAAACTGCTCCTATCTACCCTGGCCCCCGCCTTGCCTCTCTGGAGCCGTCCCTCGGAGTGAGCTGAGATGCTGTGTCCCGGACCTTAGTCCTCAGTTTTGTCCACCGAATAAAACACAACTCTCCACTTTCAGGCTGTGCATTTTTTTCAGTCGACAGCACTAACTACAGAGCTGGCTTTCCTTCTGTGGTTGCACCTGAACTCTGCCCTCATCTTCATCTGTGGGGTGAGCCTCGTGACGAATGGGGGTCACATATATGGCTGTGTACAGCCACAACCCTCCCAAGAGCCCCAGTGTTTGCAGAATTGTCTAGAACAGGGCTTGTCTGCTCTTCCTGTTCTGTGTACCCGCCGCAAGGGCATCTGGCAGCCCTGGGGCAGGGATTCCTTGCCCTGTTAGGTGTGTGAGTTTGTGGGCTGGAGGCTCTGTCTGTCTGTCTGTCCACGGCCGTGTGTCCAGTGCCCAGGAAGGTGCCTGGGACTTTGCAGGGACGCACGACATCTGCTGAAACGAGTGATCCCCTCCGTGGGGCTGGGGGGCTCAGTGGTGACTGTCCCTCCCCGCGACTCTCCTGTGCTGTGTCTGTACCACAGCTGTGACAGATGGGACCCCCCGGGCCCAGAAAGACCCTCTACTGGACCAGAAAGTTGGCAAAACAGACACTGCTTTACTCTTTCCACCATCTGCACGCAGTGGGAACTTTATCAACTCTTATTCCTGAAGGTTAAATCCGGGTGCCCCCAAAGAACCCATTTTTTGGACCATCTCAGTTGGGAGATGGAGAAAAAGAGGACGCTTGCTGCTTTTCTCACAATGTCTGAAAGCGCACAATTCAAATGCCAGGGGAGGTTTCCCGCGCGTCCGACAATGATGGCAGGGGAGTGACAAAAGACATGTCCACATATTGAGATACAGGGAAGTCATTCTGGCTTATACATGAGTGAACTTGAATTTGATGTTAACTAAAATAGCCTGTGTGTCGCCTATCAAACCTACACTGTACCTCTGCTTTAATTATTAGAGAAAAGGACACACTGACCAGAAGTAAAGAATGTCCATGTCAAAAATAAAGATTAAATGCCTCTCTTCCTGGGACACCGATACTGGTTACTCCTTTGATGGTAAGTCCCCCTTCCCAGGTGACAAGGCCATACTGACTCGCTGGGTACTTGCTGGTTTTTTGTTTTTGTTTTTTAAATAACCTTGAAGAAATGAAACCCTGACTTGTTTAATGTTCTTTGTTCTGACAAGATATAAAACTGTGCTGCTCTCCGGAGCAGTTTCTCAGAGTCATCTGGGAAGCTGGCTTCCAGGCTAGTCCTCAGTTTGGCTCAAATAAAACCCTTTTCTATTCTTATTTTAGATTGTTGATTGATTATTTTCATTGACAGGAGAGTGAGGCGAGGTCCAGCTGTTTGATGAACTACCATACTGCCATAATAAAAACATTAATATGGTTTTTTGTGTGTGTGGTTCTCTGTGTGTTGTATTTTACATAGAAAGGTGAGAAAAAGACGAGTGGGTTCCAGGTAGCAATGTGGAAAACGCTTAGGCTGTCATAACATCTGTAAAAGGTAGAATACAAAATGCTGTGCGTTCTCGGACTTACCGAAGCTGTCTCTGTGCCAGAGGGTCATAGCTTTGCTCACGGCCGTGAGGAGGAAATTCCATCTCAGCTGGAAGCTGGCGGCCAATCTGATCAACTCCTCTTTGCTTCTGCTCGGCTGTGACATTTTAGAGAGAAGAAAATGCTGGGGTTTATGATAAAAATCAAGGCGAGCGTGTTGTCAAATGCACCCTCGGGTGGTGCACAGACAGTCTCACGAGGCCAAAGCGCGGCAGGAAGAAGGAAAGACGAGGTGCGAGGAGGCCCAGGCCTGGGCCCGGTCTTGCACCGTCTCCTGTGGGGATGGTTCCAGGCAGAACCCTTTGAAGTGGGTGGGGAGAAGGCAGGAGGTGGGAGAGCGGCTTACTTCCTTTTTTTAATCCCACACAATTTTTTTAGAAAAAGGTCACTTGTGGGGAGCAACAGGGGAGGGAGGCCTGCAGGACCGCCGTGCTGCAGCCCCCTTGGCAGTTGCCTCCGAGAGGGTCGGGGGCTAATTTACACTTGGCAAGTCTGATACCGTGAAGAAGGGGCCCAGAGTCCCACAGCGATGGAAGGAAGGGTGCTGACTTTGCAAAGCACAAAGCTGGCCGCTGTGCCGGGTGAATTATCTGAGGCCCGGAAGGCCCACCTGTGTGTCCAGCGGAGCCAAGGTCATTGGATGGCCTGAGTGGCACTAAACTGGGTACCCGGGAGATGCCTCCACGTGCAGACTAAGGAACTCCCCACTAGATTGACAGCAGCCTCGGGCCACATTTCAGGTGAGTTACAAACCAACAGAGTTGGTAATTTCCAGCACAGGTTGGAGTGAACCCCCTGAGCCTCTCCTGAGTCTCCCGCGTGAGGACCACCCAGGGACTCAACCGCAAGTCTCCGAGGAAGAACGGCAGGGACTGGCCGGAAATAAGGAGATGCCCTTTCCTCTCGGTTTCTGTTCAGGCCCCGCTGAGAGCCCCCAAAGGCCCGCCCTGGGCTCTGGGTGGGTGTGGACCTGTAACCAAGCGGGACCCTATGGGGCCCTCCCAGGACAGAACCTCCCCTCCCCCAATATCCTCTGCTGTAGCTCCTCTCTGAAGTACCTAGACAATAGTATCTCATGCATATTTCCTGAGTTTCAGATGCTAAAACCCCCCCAGCAAATGGAAGAAATTAACTACCTGATGATCATGAGACCTGCTGGGGCCTAAGGACTGATCACCATCAACCAATCAGAGAACTGTGCACGAGCTGACCACACACCCTGGGACCCGGCCCCTCCCCTCACCTAGCCTTTCAAATTGCTTTGTTGAAACCCTTCCGGGCGTGCGGGGTATTCTGAGCCCGAGCCACCCATCTCCTTCCTGGTCTCCTTGCTCGGCCCTGCAGTAAACCTTTCTCTGCTCCAAACTCCAGCCTTTCAGTTTGAGTGGCCTCACTGTGCATCGGGCACGTGAACTGGGGTTTGGGAACAGACCTCCCTCGGCAGCGGCACCCTCCCCCCACGACTTGGGACCACCTGGAACGGGGCTCTCGGGGTGGGGTGGGGGGAGCCCGGCTGGTGTTCAACACACACAGGGATGCTTCCTAAAACCATCCAGAGAAGGAGCCGTGGGCGATCTCCACACAAACGTTCACACGTGAACACAGACATTTACCCAGCTTTCCTCCTCTTGCCGGCAGCGTGATACCCCAGGTTCCTACATTTAGAAATGACTCCTGGGCCCAAACTGCACGAGAAGCAGGGGACCGAAATGAAGCACGACAGAGCTGAGCGTTTCTCTCCTCTGGCTCTGCCAGGTGTAACAACTTGAGGCCATTAGTCATCTTGGACAAGCCCGAGGGTTCACATTTTAACAGTCTGAGTATCTCATTGACAATAGTTTGTGGTTTTGTTTTTTTTTTTTTTATCAGCCAGGTTGTTTTACAAAAACAAGCCCTTCAAAGGCAGGCAGTTACAAAACCACCATTTTTCGAAGACGCCTCATGGGTGACGCTGCAGGGGTGAGGACGGAAACACCGCGTTACACGGTCTTGCACGCAGGACCGGTACCAACGGTCTCAGTGGGCTCAGCGGGGGTGAAGTGGAGGCTGCGTGAGTGTCTGAAACAAGGACCAGAGGATGGACAGCTTCATCCTGTCGAATGAATCGCTGTCTCTGCAGCTATGCACCCGCGCACGTTACCACTGGTGCAAGTGAGCTTTGCCGAGGACCAAGGAGGGGGAATCAAAACCACACAGAATCTGGAAAGATTATATCCAAGGAGCAAAGAATGGAAACAGACACCTGCCAAGGCTTGGGAACAGCTTTCAAGCTCCTTCCTGGGTTTTCTGGGGGAGATGGAGGGGGCAGGAAGACATGTGGCTGGAGGCTTAAGGAGAAAACCCGAGTCACGTTCTGGTCCCAGGCCCTCCAGGTCCTTGCTCTCTGCTGCAGAGATGTCCCCCTCTTCCCTAGACCGGTCCCCCACTTTCCCTACGCCCACTCCGCTCCTGCCGTCCTGTCTCGGGAACGGTGTCTCCCTTTCTCAGCTTCTTTTAATCCTATCTGCCCTTCACCTCCCAGTGGAACCCAACTCCCTCGTCAAGGTCTTCTCCTGCTGCCTTGGCCTTCAGAGTACGATGCCTCGAGGGGCGGGAGGCCCCGTGTTTCGGGCCCACTGGGGCCAGGGTGCTGGGGCGTCCCCTGACGGCATCCTTCGCTCTCACAGGGTGACTGTCGGCAGCTTTGGGCAGAAAAGAGCTCTCTGCAGGAGGTCCCTTCGTCTCATCACTAACCTTAAACCAGGCGCCCCCACGCTCTACTCATCTCCGGCCCTAGCACACCTTTCAAACCTTTTGATCACACGATACTTTGCCTAACTTGTTGGTTCTTTCCATAGATCAAAGAAACAGAAATGAAGAAGTAATTAACAGATGACCGATCTCTTCCTCAGCTTCCCCTTTAGTGATCTCAAGGACAAACTGTGTGAACAGGATAGCATCTAAAGAGCGAGCACAGGAAGTCGACAAGCCTGCACACAGTGGGGCATGGCACCACTCCGACCCCCCATCTCAGTGATTAACTGAGATGACTTCCCTTTTCCGCTTTAAAAACTTTCTTGGTCGAGCAGAATCTTCGGAGGTGGTTTTGGGGGACGTTGAGTCTACCGTCTCCCCGGACTGCCGGTATTCTGCTCAAAGGCAATTTCCCTTTCTGCCAACATCCGCCTCTCTTGAGTACTGATTTTTGAGCTGCAAGCAGCTGGACCTGATTTGGTACTGTGACTGCTGATGAGGGTGATGATGACAGTCAAGCCAACGGGCCTACTGAGAGGTCAGTCCAAGTGACACGTCCAGCAGAAGGACCAAATCCGCCCACGTCCAAAGCCAATTCACCTTGGCTTCTGTGAACCCAAGCCTGACACCTTACTGGGACTGCCTGCAAATCCCCCAGATGAGTACCATTCTCCCCAAACAGACAAACCCATCTCCCTCCTAAACACTCCTGCTTGGGGCACACATACTCCACTGCACACTAACACTTACCTGCCCACACCCACTCACATGCCCTCCCACGCACAGACATGCTCACATATGCACACATGTGCTCACTTGCAAGCAAACACACACACACACAGAGCTGCATGATGTGCCAGCCTCTGAGACACCACTTTCCCATCCTGAACCCCCGTCCCGGCCTTGACACATTTCTGTCCAGAGTGCCAGAGAAAACCTTTTCCTTTGCACCAGGTCCTGGGCACTCAGTGCTATAATGTAGCTAGAATGACCCACACCCACTTCTTCTCTTAAAAAAAAAAATCATGGTTTTGTACCTGGAAGACAGATGTTTGGAGATTTGAACACAGACAATTCAGGAATACACTGAGGTCTGTTGACGTCCCCAGCAAAGAAATTAAACTGCTCAAACCTATCAACAGACAAAACAAACCCAATGATTGTGAGCAGTAGAGCAGAATTCCCCAGTAGGTATTTGTATCCCAGGTGACCTAGGGGATAACATCCGCACTGCAGTTCAAAGGAATTCCCTGGGGCCTCGCCCTCATTTTGAACACAAAGGCTGCCTTGGGCTGCATCTGTCACCCCAGGTTGTCTGGTTCAGAGCTCTGTGGTCTTGCCTTCTAGCAATCCCCTGGGCTACTTGTTGAAATGGGAAGAAATAGTTTGAAATCATAACTACACCTTGTAATTACACAGAACCCGGCTCCAAGTGAGCTCACTGCAGGATACAGACGTGACCTCACCCATCCCTGCCATTTTTATAAAGGGGGCGGTTTGTTCAAGTCCTTTAACTGACGGTGGACATCAAAGCCGCCGAGGGATGTTAGGTGAGTTGCCCAGGGCTACAGACCCTGTCAGTACAGGCCCAAGGGCTGCAGCCCAAGTGTGCGACGTTGGGACTTGGGTCCCGCACCCATGCAGGCAGCGCTGAGAGTGGAAGTTCAGCCTTTGGCCCCTCCTCCACCTGTCTGAGTGCCCCCGTGTGCCAAGGAGATTTAGAAAACCCAGTGGGCTGCCATAGCCCTGGTGCAGGTTTGGTCAGGCTCCGTCTGGAAGATCTTCCAGGCACATCTCAGGCATTCGTCTGCCAGGGGTCATGCTGTCTCCCTGCCAGCGACGTGTCCTCTGGAAAGGACACGCAAGGATGCCAACTGGAGGCCAGGAGCCCCTGGCAGGCTGACGGGCAGCTGGGGGAGAGGCCTCATGCCTCCTGGGTCTCCCTGGGCTTGGGCTGGGGTTGAGAGCAAGGTTTGGGTGGCCAGCTGGGATTGCTGGGGAAGCCAGTGGCCTGGGAGGGGGGGCTTCCACTGCCCTAAGGCCTGCTGGGTTAGGTGTTCACCTTTCAGCTGCTGGTCTGGTTGGAGGGGAGTCTCCCAGGGGAGGATCTGGGATTTGGGACAGGCAAGCGGTGGGGGGAGGGAGCTACTCTGCAACAAGTAAGGACCCATTTCATTATTTTAATAGCTGGTACAATCCTACCAAGTCAGCCCCACCTCAAGGTCAAAGGAAGAGGACAGGATACTTTGCGGTGCTTTTATGCATTGCTGAATCCACGTAGCCATCTGGTCGTGAAATGCTGAGGTGCCCCCGTGTGCCAGCCCCGTGTTGGGTGGGCCGTGATGAAGCCCACAGCCCACGCCTTGAGGGGGCTCCAGGCACTGGGGGGCAGCTTTATGCATGGCTGACCCCTCCCGGCAGCCCTCAGACCAAAGCCTAGCGACTGGGGGAGGAGGTGGTAACTGGTCTGCAGCCCCTCCTGAAGCAGCTCCCGCCCCCCCCCGAGTGGGGAGCCTCCTGCTGTGGCGACTGTCCCCTCCCAGTGATGCCACCACGCGTGGAACTGTAACTGAGGCAGCACCCTACGGGGCCTTCCCAGAATACACCTCCACCCGTGTCCTCCGCCTGCCTTTTGTCTGCAGAAAAACTTTAGCCGAAGAAGAAATTTAATCAGAGAAGTGAGAAAATGCAGAAAGAAAGGAAAACAGGCAAGCAAGACAAAATAATAATACTTTAGCCATTAAATACAGTCAAGGACCTTTAGTTCCTCCTCAAGGACTCTAGAGAATATTCTGAGCCATGTCCCTTGAGCTGTTTTGCAGATACTGAAACCTCCTCCAGGTGGGAGAAGTTAACTGTCTGCTGCCCACGAGCAGGGAGACCCCAGACCGCTTGGAACCAGAAGGTTGATGATGCCGACTCCCGATGACCTCACCACCAGCCAATCAGAAGAGTGTCCACGAGCTGACCACGCCCTGCCCCTTGAACGCTATAAGACTCCTCACGACCCCCTCCAGGGCAGGACACACAGTCTTGAGGGCATGAGCCCGCTGTGGCCCCCTTTGCCTGGCAAAGCAATAAAGCTATTTCTTTCTACTTCACCCACAACTCTGAGATTTAATCTGGCACCAGTGTACAGAGGCCGGATTTTGGCATCAGAATGGAGATTTTCTTCCTTAAGATTAACTACAATTGTCAGATAGTGTCGGGGCCCAGAGTAGGCGGCTCCAATATGTGCCTCAGTGGCATATTGGTTAATTTGATTGAAAAGTTACTTAAGAAACGGCCAACACAGGAAGGACACTGACTCTTCCCCTCGGTCTCCCTGAAAACAGGAAATAAATCTCCGGTGTGAGAGGTGCCCTTCCGGCACCAGGATGTGAAGAGACACCCTTATCCCCAGAGACAGGGAATTCAGGCTGAGAACAAACCATGTATAAACAAACCATGTTACTTTTTTTTTTTTGGCTGCGCCGCCAAACTTGTGGGATCTTAGTTCCCCGAGCAGGGATTGAACCCAGGCCCTCGGCCATGAAAGCACGGAGTCCTAACCACTGGACAGCCAGGGAAGTCCCAAACCATGTTAGTTCTTTAATTTACTACCCAAGCCCCAATTCTGTTTAGCTTCTTCACTAATTGGGCACCCCAAAACCTAAGTTTCTTTGTCTACTTCTTAGGTCCTATTTCTATAAGACCTCTGTGCACACGAATTAAAATTTGTGTCTTTTTCTCCTGTGAACCTGTCTTGCGTCAGGTTGATTATTAGTCCAGCCAGGAGAACTCAAGACGGGTAGAGGGGGAAATTCCCCCTTCCCCGGACAATAGCAAAGGGCAAGAATATTCATGGGCTTATATAGCACTTGTTTGTAAAGTAGTTAAATAAGGTCAAAGCACCACCGTTAAACTTCACATTGTTAAAAATAACACTTGGTGCAGGAATTCCCTGGCGGTCCAGTGGTTAGGGCTCTGCGCTCTCACTGCCGTGGGCCGGGGTTCAATCCCTGGTGGTCGGGGAACTAAAAATCCCACAAGCTGCGAGGGTGTGGAAACAAACAAACAAAACTACAGTTAGAGCAGAAACTGGCAAGGTAGAGAGCTAAGTCAATCCCATTCAGGCCCGAAGAGGCGATCTGTGCATCTACAAGAGGGATGCAGGAGGGTTTTCCAAAGGAGACAAGAAATACTGTCAATCAGCAACCACACTCACTCGGCAAATATGTCCTGGCGCTACGGACCCCAGGGCAGGCCCTGGAAGAAGGTTCTCGGGGCACTCCTCACCTTCTGCAGGAAGAGGTGTGCAAGCAGATAAATTATAACGTCTAAGAGGAACGTTCTAAATCTCTTAGGAAATCTATAAATCAGTGATGGCCGTACCAGCCCTGACTATATACCAAACACTGCAACCAAGCAGCCGAGGAAAGAGGATTACATTTCATCTCTGTGTTCTCCTCCAGGTCGTCAGTGCCGCTCGGGTTACTCCTCAGGGCTTTCTCGGAAATATCCAAAGCGCCCTGACGGATGATGGCGCGCAGATCCGACTTCAGGAGGCTGGCTCTCCTGCTGTTTTCCAGCACCGTTCTCATGGTCTAAAGACAAACGGCAAACGCTACACTTAATGAAATCTTGTCATCTTACTTGGGCCTAATGCCCCCTCTCCAAATTACCAAAATTTTCTTGCTGTCGAAGAGAAAGAAAAGTGGATTTGGGTATTTTTGCCCGTTACAACTGAATCCTAAATGACGATCAAAATGTTCAAATTGCACACATTCTAGAACTGCCTTTCTGAAACTCAGCACTTAGAACACTTCTGCTCCCGGGCAGATGTCTCAGGGCCCTGCAGCTCCTCCTCCCGGTTCCTTGTCCTCTGCACCCCGAGCAAGGAGCCTGAATTCTCTCGAGAGGGAAACAGTGGTGACTGGGCTCTGCCAGGCAAGTGCGGTTCTGGAGAAGCAACAGGGCGGCCGGACTCTGCAGGACGGCTGTGGGGACCCAGGAGCTCTCCTGTCCTTCCTCTGGGGAGCCTTGGGCAGCGAAGTGGGTCTCCGCCGTCCAATGGGACAAACCTATCCCTTACGTGTTCGGGGTCTGCAGGACGAGCGGTGAGTCATCATCCTCACACCGGCCCCAAGGGCAGGCACCACAGCCGTGTCTGTTTTACGGAGAGGAAAGGGGCCCTTGGCTATTAAGTGAACTCTCCTGGAACAGTGAGTGTAAAGGTGCGGCTCCCAGCAGGGCAGGCTCTGGACCCTGTGCTGACCGCCCCAGTGGGTAGGGATGGAGGTCGGGTTGCAAGGTCGTTGCCATCGCCCCAGTCGGGAAGGTGAAAGTGCCAAGAACCCGATGGGCCTCTAGCTCAGAAGGAGAAACAACCCTTCTGGTGGAGGATGGAGATGGTCAAAGGGCGGGCCTGGCTGGGCGAACCCCCTGGCCGGGGCTGATTTGGGGCAGAGGGCCGGTCCCAGGCTCCGTCTCCATCTGCCGCCGTGGGATTTCAGAACAGATCCTAGAACCTCTCCTTCAGCCCCTCTCTCCCCTCCCCTAACACCCAGGAGTGAGAAGGTCGGAGCCGAGGACCTGGTGGCCCCGACACACAGAGTCCACAGGGCCATATGCACAGGGTGCAGGGTCTGTCTGCCCGTCCGTCTGTCCTAGGCTCTGCTACGATGCCCTTCCACCTCTGATGTTGGCTTGCCCGGGATGCCACCCCTGGGGGGCCTCCCTCTGGAACTTTAGAACCTTGACCTGCTGGCCCTGCGTCCTCTCCTCCACGGGCAGAGCCTGGAGGCCGGAGGGGAGGAGGGGGTGGCTTCCACCTGAGCACCTGGGGCCCAGCAAGCTGTCCTCTGCCCTCCAGGTGGGTGGGCCGGCCTCCCTGCACAGGGCCTGCTTCCCGCTCTGAGGGACACTGGCAGCCTTCACTTTTCGCTTTGGGAAAGCTGCTTTGTCCCCTACTGTCTGGTTGCCTGAGACCTACCTTTGCCATGTTGGAAAGGTATGTCTTTCTTCTTAGTCTTTTGACAAACACAGTAACTTCTGTGAAGAACAATACACACGGCCATTATTGATACTGTAACTTCAAGTTTGCACCCAGGAAGGCAGGGACGAGGAGGCGCCTGCACGCAGCGCATACAGGTGGCACGCCCATCTGCCCAGGAGGGCAGAGCCGTCCACCTGCCCCACCCAGCCAGGCCCCCAGCACCCTCACCCCCCTGCCCGCTCGCCCCTTCCCAAGTGGCTCCGAGATCCCGGCAGGGGCGCATTGACTCAACCGCACCCCCCGCTCGCGCAACGCCAGGAAAATGATGTCCTCCAGCGTCTGCCGTGTGCTCCATGAAGTTGAGGATTTTGCCCAGGAACCCTGACTTCCCCCAACTTCTCATCTCTACGTGCTCTCCTCAGGAAACGATCAGAAATGAGAAAACATGAAGAGGAGGTGCTCTCCTGGATGTACTCATTTATTCATTTATTCACATATTCACTTCCCGGGGACACTCGTGCAGCGTCTGCTGGGTGCTGGATGCACGGCTGGATGAAGGGGAATGACCTCCACCCTCCAGGGGCTCCCCACGAAGGGTAGGTTACCGGGGGCACAAACAGCGTCCCAACGGCAGAGTAAGTGCTCCCGGCAACGTGAGACACAGGGAGAAGGAAGTGAGCGGTTCTAGCGGAAGAAGGTATCAGGGACGGCTTCATCTGGAAGGGGACATTCTGCCTGGGCCTTAACGCGTAGGTAGGAGCTGGCGGGGAGCAATGGCGGGGGGCGGGGGCGACTAGGCACAGACAGCAGTGGGAATAAGGGCCCCTTGGGGACGACCAGTCTGCGGTGCTGGGGAACGCCAGTGGGTCAGGGGGCAGGGGGACAGGGTCGGGCCAGAGGCCAAGCAGGGAAGGAGAGAGGACCATCGGGCAATGGGGGCCGTGGACAGTTGTTAATTGATCGAACCGCTGTTATAGAGCACCTGCTGGGAGGGGAAGGGCGTGTGACCGAGGCGGGGCAAGGCTGCAGGCAGGCCCATCAACTAGGAAGCTACTGAAGATCCTAGAGGGGGTTTGGAGAGCCAAAGGGCTGGGATTAGCGCAGGTGGTGAAGGGGCCACCGGAAAACTGTATCCCTTTCAGGCGCCCCCTTCTCCAACAAGTTCCAGACCTCACTTTCTCTCTGCAGGACCCTTCCTGCTGCCTTCTTGGCTGGCAATCACACGGGCCCGAGGGCCCAGCCTGGGCACGTGAACTTTTCCAAGTGGGTCAGACAGGGATCAACACAGCCCGGGGTGCTGGGGATGCCAGGGGTGGGTGAAGGTTAGACGTGGCCTGTTCTGCGGGCCCTCGGGGGAGAGAGCACACAGGGCGCAAGGGTGGCAGGCCTGCAGAGGGGAAGGGAAGGAAGTGGTGAGGGCTTGGCGGGCGGGGAGAGCTAGAGGCAGTGATGGAGAACCTCACAAAGGCAGGAGGGAGAAAACCGGGAATTTCCAGGACCGTAAAACACGCGACCCACACAGTGGGTGTGTGCTGGCGTTCACAAGGGCCACGGAGCTGGAGGGATACCACGGGGTCAGATGCAGGGAGGCGGGGACAGCCAGCAGAACAGCTCGGGCTCCCAAGAGGAAGCCGTCGCAGGCTCGAGCGGACGAACAGCCTTCTGCGACAGCAGGTAGTGTTCAGACACTGCGCCCTGGCAGCCGGATGGAGGGGAAAGTCACCAGGGTGACTGGAACCACATGGGTGTGAATGCCTGGTGGCCTGGAGTTGAGCAAGTCAGGCTACGGGCGGAATTTCTAAGGAGGGCGAGATAATCTCTGAGCCTCGCGGGGGCCCACCCAGAGCACAGAGAGGCGGGAGGATGCTGGGGTCGGAGCCCTCGCCGGCGCCGCTTGGGTGGGCAGTGAGCTGAGCGCTGCTGGCTCAAGAGAGCGGAGGCACGGCCCGCCTCCCCCTTGCCCTTTCCTACCTCCCCGTTCCCTTGGCCCCGCCGCGATTCACGAGGGGGAAACGGTAAGAGGGTGTGGGTGTAGCTGCACAGGCATCCCCTGTGGGCACTACAGGAAAAGCCGGGAGAGCCGCAGCGGCCAGGCCTTGTGGACTGCAGTTTAGTGCCTGAGGACAGAGTTAACACAAGAGGGGAGGAGGCCTGCCCCACGTGGAAAGTTCATCGACTCTCACAGCATTTATGTTGTCCGTCGAAACCTACCTCTGAGCTTGGAGAGCTGTAAGAGGGCCGGAAAACCTTCCAAAGCAGTGAGGAGCCACAGCTTAAACTTCTTACTAAACGACTGGACAGATTCCAGATGCTGAATAGAAACATCTTCCAAAAAGTCATGAAGGAGAACGTCCTCAATTCCCTACAACGGAAGTGTCAAGACATGTGCCTGCCGGCCGGTGTGCACAGCCTCTGGTTACGAGTGGCCGCAGGTCATGTGAGCCACAGACAGAGAGAGAGGCCGGGTCTCCACCTGCTGAGGGCTCGGCCACCTCGCAGCCCTGGCCACTGCCCACTGGGCAGGACATCAGGCTGGAGAAGCCGGAATCGGAATTCTTTCCAAGATTTCCAAGTATTGATAACTGATTCAAAAATTTAAACAGCACAAATGCTGGCCAGTACAAGGTTGGGGGCAGGAGGGGAGGTCAAACCAAAATATGTAAGGGCTGGACCCAGCCTCCAGTTTTCAACCTTTGTAGTAAAAATTTAGAAACCCTGGGTTTTTTTTTTTCCTAAGAAAATATAAAATAAAAGGTAAAAGTTCATGAGTAGCTCAAGGGGAACACATTTTCACTGTAGAAATTATATATAATTGACCCCCAAACTATAATAATCACTCCAGAGCTTAAAAAACAAACCCACAAGCCCTGGCAGGTATATACAATGCAAAGCAACTACTCCAATTACTCCTTTTAAAAAGCTCTCTTTGGCTGAAATATCAGAGGAAGAACCCTGACTCAGTTCAGGGTTCACGGGTCACCGGAGCCACAGGTCACCATGTGTACTGGCTTTTTCTCTACATGAGGTAACTCAGATTCTCAGTGAAATCAGAAAGAAAAGCTGAGTCTTAGGGAAAGATCCAAGGCTCACCGGTCCAGGGGCCCCACGACTGACTCCTCAGAAGGTCTTAGGAGGAGACCTTCTCCATTTTCTCCAACTCCACGGACACCGCCGAGAGTGAGGGCTGCGGGTCTAACCCCAGCATCTGGTACCAATTTCTGGGAAGGATACAAACCAGCACCTCGAAGGAACTTCCTCCTACCTTGTACAGCTGTCTGTCGTAGCATTTAAGGAGCTGGCACACGTCAGGCAACGACATGAGCATGACTGTGTCCTGCTGCAGAGATTTCCAGAAGGACGTGAGTGAGTCCTCCACCTGATGTAAAGAACAGAACGTATCTCTGAACGCTTGTTTTGTGCCTGGTGAGGCCACTCCAGCCCACCCGCCCCCCGCTCTTCATCAGCCCCAAATGGTAACAGAATGAATTTCATTCCAACCCACATAAAGCTCTGCCTATTGGCTTTTCCAAGCTGTATCTCAGAAGTGATTTTACACCCATCAGAGACCACCTGTCAGTTGGGTGGGAGAACGTGGACCACCTTTTTCCTGAGGCAGTTTTCTGGAAGGAAGGCTGTTTCTGACCACAAGGGGGCTCCTACTGATTACAATAGGATGAGGATCAGGCCCCAGGGGTACAAACCAGAGTTTAGAATAAATTTTCATTGACTGATTGACCCTCTCAATTATTTTTCGGCTCAGGAAGAGGTGTAACAGTATGGAATCAAAGACACCTCGGGACTTCCCTGGTGGTCCAGTGGGTAAGACTCCACCCTCCCAACGCACGGGACCCGGGTTTGATCCCTGGTCAGGGAGCTAGATCCTGCATGCGTGCCGCAACTAAGAGCTCGCATGCCACAACTAAGACGCAGTGCAGCCAAAATAAATAAATAAATAAATAAATATTTAAAAAGAAAAAAGAAAAGACACTTCCTCCTTGACATCATGTCAGAATTCACCTAAGGACGGTGTAGACCAAAGGGAACTGGTGCGATTCTATTGCACAAAGGAGCCTTCTTTAAAGACTTCTGTGGACAACTTTTGTTTTGTTTTCCCCCATGTTGACTTTTCAGATTCCATCTTTGGACCAGGTGGCCAACCTGAGTTGTCATCTCATGAGGACTCTAGCCTTTGGGGATTCCTGCAGCTCAGATATTCTGAGACATCACAATACTGACCCCAGGGCCCTCCAGTGACCCCAGGCAAGAAACTGTTCCTTCTGTGCAGGCTGTCAAGGGAGTGAGGGCTGACCCTGGAGTTACCTGATTTTAAACTCTCTTCTAGAGAAGACGTCTCCCAAGAGACTCATAGATATTTAACGAAAAAGACAAGTGTGGGGTGAGCAGGATATATTGATCCTTCGACTCCCAGGCTGGAGGCTTTTGGGGCCCGTGGGTCTGGATAAGACAGCACCACCTCGGCCCACTCCCCCAGCACCCAGGTCCCAAATCATCTAATCCCGATGCGCCTGCTTCAGAAATATTTCTGATTTGTCCCTCTTTCTCTCTGATGTCACTGTCACTGGATCTCCCGATCCAACCCTCCTTCCTTCTCACCTTGACTGCGACAAAACCTCCTTCGCACCCTCTGCTCCAATATGGCCCTTGGATGTCACTGCCAACCCGTCTCCTCAGTGAGTCAGGGTCTTTCAGAGGCCCCTCCTAGCAGCGGCCGATTCCCACCTCCCCTCTGGCTTCTCTCCTTTCGAGATAAATCCGGCCACAGCGACCTTCTTGTCCTGTGATGCCGGTGGCCGTCCTGCTGCCTTTGCCTGGCACCACTGATGCCGCCTGGAATCCCTTTTCTGCCCCGTTTCGAGTCTGTTGAACTTCTGCTTTTCTAAGAGAGTTGCCGGCAACGCGGCCTCCCCCGGGGGAGCCCGCTCCAGCTGTCTCTGTTCCTCTTCCCTTGGGCACCCAGAACCGTCCATCACACTGTGTTCTAGAACTTTCCATACGGTATCACGTTCATTGGCTTACATCGTTCCTTTCAGTACCAGACTATACGCTTCTCCAGCCTCCTGGGGAATACCTTCCTAGTTCCAGAAACGGTGCTGGTCACAGGGTAAGAATTCAGTTAGTACTTGATGAAGCACTGAAGGCAAGAAGGAATGGATTTTTTTTTTTTTTTTTTAATTTTTTTGGCCATGCCACGCAGCATGTGGGATCTTAGTTCCCTGACCAGGGATCAAACCCACGTCCCTTGCATTGGAAGGGTGGAGTCTTAACCACTGGACCACCAGGGAAGTTCCAAGAAGGAATGGATTAGCTATCCGACACGCGTGGATGTTTACAACACGGCATTAATAGGCCAGGGGCCACTCTGAAGACCGCGTGGTCCCTCCCTCACGCCAATGCTTTACACAAAGTACAAAATGCGTTCGTGCTGAGTGAATATTATCTCCCAGCAAGAGGGAAGAGATATGGGAACATATTGTATGTGTATAACTGATTCACTTTGTTATAAAGCAGAAGCTAACACACCATTGTAAGGCAATTATACTTCAATAAAGATGTTTAAAAATGTATATATATATTATCTCCCAAAGGTGAAGTGCTTAGAACACGGAGGCCTCAGACGACTTTTCATTTAAATGTGCACCTGCTTCCCTGGATTTTCATTTTGTACAGCAAAAGGCAGAATTCAGAATGGTTAAGAGATTTACTCGTGTCTTCCACGGTCAATTCTAGAATAAAATACAATCATCATGATACCCACGTCAGAGCACCCTGGTTCGAACTGCTTCGTGTTCAGTTAGCCGCGTATCAATAACGGCTCTGAAGCACCACGGAGAGCTCCAGGGTAAATAACGTTACCAATACTGGATTCCAAATCAGCTGGAATTAGGATCTAAAAATAGCTGAATTTTTATTTAAAGCGTGAAGTGGTCCATATGAGCACCTTGGAACACCTTCCAGATGATTAAACTGAATAAAAATAGCACCTTCAAGAGCTCACTGACTATAAAATAGCTTCATTCTAAGCACTTCAGTCAATGAATTCCCACTAGACATCCCTCGAGGGGTCTTTTCAAGTAGAAAGGTTAAGAACAAGTCATTAATGCTGGTATTTTGCAGATAAAACCTACTCTCTTGAGTTCTTGGTTCCTCACGTTCTGTAAAATGTCTTGACAATAGTTGCAGTATTCATCGGCAAGAAAGGCCATCTAGGAAGGATACGGAGAATCATTTCAGTTTGCAGCCCACTTCCAGAATGAACTGCTCCTCAAAGACCTTTCTGAGCCCCTAAGATGCTGCTTGTGTTGCTATTTGGCTATGACAGCAGCTGGGCTCTTTCCTGGGGCCGCGTGTTTTTTAGCTACGTGGAGTAATGCCTAACTTATTGGCCTGAAATTGATGTAGCTCCATTTCTGATGCCATAACTCATATATTTCCAGGATCTGCACCACCCGCTCTAAAAGCCACCGATCTTTGACAACTTTCTTTCCTAACCCCAATTTCTCCCTCCACACCCCCCAGCCCAGGCTCTAGGAAATGCACATATGTGTTCCCTGCTCTGTCATGGGGAGGCCCTCATTCTAAAAGATGACAACGTGGTCCCACGTGGAGCCTTTCTATAGGACATGAAGAGAAGCCCTGAATTTCCTGGCCACCATCAAGCCCAGCAGGGAATGCTGGTTCTCCCTGGTCTGGGAGAAGGCAAACATTACTCCAACTGGTACGATTATGATCACAGGCAAACTAAGAAGCCATTTACTGCCCCTAGGCAGCCAAGGCGTGAACGTTAATCTCCCCGATGCATGCAGGCTTACTGTTTTGTAGGAGTACTTCTTTGCCAGTTCCTGCTCCCAGAATGGACATCTCCTGAATTCAGACAAAGGCGATCCAACTGGGTCTGTCTTACTCGGCGAACGACTGGCACCCTAAAAACCATTGACACATGGATTATTTCTCTAAGCCAGGCGATAATTACACTGCTGCTGTGGAGTAATCTTTTATCCACACCTCTGGACACACTATTGATCCCAGCAATTTGCCCTTGTATTTCATTGCAAATAATACTAACCTTCCTCTGTAAGTCTATGCACTACAGTCATCAGGGAGGAACTAGGATTTAACATATTGCACTCTTACTGCCGTGTATTACAAATGCTGAATAGCGACGTACAGTAAAAATATTACCTATGAATAATTTGATGCCATAAATACATTCTACAACTCTTGTCTATCTCATTGTCCCTCCTTGAACTAAAACCATATCCTGTCTGGGTCACCGTGCCTGGATTATACAAATGGTTAGTCATATAAAAAAATCTCAGGGCCTAACGGACAAGGAAAATGAGGGGCACAGACTTTCCTTTAGAAGAACACATTACAGAATGTAAAAGCTTTCCATCAAGGATGGAAAAAGGCAACATGGCGGAAAGCGAATTCAATATTCCTGCCTTTTGTCATCCTGGATGTTCTCCCCGCCTCCCCTCCCCACCCCCTCCTCCCCCCCCCAAGAGCAAGGGGAGGCATGGTTGCCCCTGGTTTGAATGAAGGACATCAACTGTATTTGAAATTACTTCTTCAGGATTTTCCCAGCCACCTTTTGAATAACTTCCATTTTAATAGATTCGGTGAAAGCATCCCTGGGGGTTGGAAGTTAAGTAGCTAAGCCTGCTGGACTGCACCTCGGGGGCGGGGGGGCTGGCTCCCCTTCATTTTCTCCAACCTAATGGCCCGCCGTGTGGCAGCACAGTTCCAAGGTCAGCAGTTCCTCCTTAGCTCTCTCCGTTCTTACGTGCTCAGAGCCTTACCGAGCTACTCGCTTGTATCTTGCTTAGTAGCTCGTTGACGTGGGTTTGCAGTAGGCTCTTGTCTACAAGCCACTGGAGGCCAGACCAGCCTTCTGAACCGCCAGCCCCTATCCTTAGGGCCAGGAGCGCCCCCAGCTGCGCGCTGCACCCACAGAGAACAGCCGCCGCCAGCTTTCTCCTGAGCTGATGCTTCCTTGTTATCAGCCAATATCACATTGAAGTCCGGGGGGCGTTTAGGGTCACACTCAACGGTCTTCTTAAGGACCTAAAATCTGTTACTTCTCAACTCTTTTGTGGTCCTGAACCCCTTTGAGCATGTGATGAAAACAAATGAGCTTCTCCCCAGAAAAATGCACATCATGCACTACATACTGTGAAGATGCCAAGTTAAACTCCCGTTGTTAATATTTTTGGAAGAAAGTAAGGGTGTAGATGTCTAAATAAATAAAGCAGTAGCGCAGAAAGGTGATAGATCAAGAGGCATCATTCCATGGGGTGCTGTTTGGTTTCCACTGGGGGCTGTTCCACCCTCATTCCTACCATTAGCCCTGGCAACATTCACAGTCCTCTGATGGGTCCGCTTCCAGGATGTGGGTTGGGGGGACAATGCTCGGGCTGGTCACCAGGAAGGATGGGGCTGTCGCAGGGACTTCACTGGCCTGGCCACCAGTGCTGCTACTGGAGAAGAACTGAGGGATCCTCCTTTCCAACCCTGGGCTACCCTCTCCTCTCACGCTGCACGATCCCAACCACGTCCACTTTCTCCGCAGCACACGTGACCTCCCGGGCTCATCAATACTCTCGTGACGCTGATTCTGCCAGTATCCAAGCCCGTGTTTCTCAAGGGCGGCCCTGAAACCAACTACATCAGGATTCCTGGGGTGTCTGAGGTTCATAGCGCTAGGGCCCTCGTGAATCACATGAGGCCAGAAATCTCTCATTTTAACCAGCTCCCCGAGTGAGCCTTACGCATCTCAAGCTGAGACTGCAGCTCCGGGCAGGCTGTGTTGTCCAACTCTGCAGAAATCCCTACATTAAACACGGCTACTTCTAATTAGAATTCAAAATTCTAATTTCCGATACTTCACAGTTTCACCTGTGCAGAAGAAGTCATCTGAAAACACAGTATTGTCAGAATGGAAACGGAAGCTACGACCAAAAATAATAATAAGTAAATTCATTGCGTTCCTGAAGTCAATTCCTTTTGGACTCTTCCTGTGAAAAGAACTGATCTTTCAGGAAAAAAAAAAAAAAGAAAATCATGAATTGAAATCTTTTCTTCATAATATAAACAATCAGAAATCTAAAGGGAGCGAGTGTCTGGTGCAGAACCACTGAAGTCTGAATCTCTGCGGGACAAGGCATTCAGGAAAGAATCAGGGGGATTCCTGTTCTGGAGAAATAATTCAGCAAAATGACAAAGAAAAAAGTGAGAAATTCTATTTAGATTTTTTTAGGTGTATTAAATACAGCTTGGGATCTTCAGGAGATCCAAGAAAAGTCACTGGGGTTATTATCATTCATTTATTCCACCCACCTTTAGTGAGCAGGTACTAAGTGTCAGCCCCTGGAGAAACGCTGGAGGACCTTCCTGTCATCACCTGTGCCTTTAGGCACCACCTGCCACCCCTGAGTTACTCTATGGATTCTCTTGATGACTTTTGTCCTTCCTGCATTCTTGAAGACACTGCTCCCAGAATTATCGCCCCCAAAGCAAATGTATCCTGTCATTCTCCTTCTGAAGATGTCTCAGTGGTTTTCCCCCAGTCTCTTGGGTGACACCCAAATTCCCCAGCCTGGCATTGACAAGCTGTCCACCATCTGGACCTCATGTTGAGTCTACTTCTCCCCAACATCCTCACTTCTGGTTCTCACTGCCCACACACCCCCCAGCATGAATGCAGGCTACATATTCCCTCAAGATCAACACCTCCTAAAAAGAGGATCTCAGCGACCCTGTCCAGGACCAGCTCAAGGGCAGCAAGATAGGTGGAAGAACAGCCCCTTGAAAACGCCCACATCCTAGTCCCTGGAACCTGACGTGGCAGAGGGGCTTTGCAGGTGTGATTACGGTTAAGGACCCCGAGATGGGGAGATGATCCTGGATCCTCCAGGTGGCCCCAATGTAATCACGAGGGTCCTTAAAAGCAGACAGCCTTTCCCAGCTGCAGAGAGCCAGAGAGATGGTGTCATGAGAAGGACTCAGCCTGCCTTTGCTGGCTGAGGAAGTGGCCACCAGCCAAGGAATGTGGGCAGCCTCTAGAAGCTGGAAAAGGCCAGGAACAGATTCTCCCCTCCAGGTCCCCCAGAAGGAATGTAGCCCTGTCAACCCCTTGCTCTTAGCCTGGTGAGAACTAGTCAGACTCATAACTTCTAGAAGTTTTAGATAATAAGTTTGTGTTAAGTCATGAAATTTGTGCTAGTATGTTACAGCCGCAACAGGAAACAAACACAGGCCACCTCTTCCATGAAGCCTTCCCTAATTACTCCTGGCCCACATCCTTCCTCCCTCCCCCCCTGTGGAGTTCCCAATCCCCCTGTAGCGGGCACAGGCCCCTCACAGCACACCCATAGTTTTATGTCTGTCTTAGATCCCCAGCTACGAAACTGTATTCTATTCAAGTATAGGGAATATGCTTTTTGTTTGTTTTTACTTTTCTTTCACACCCCATTCAGCCCTCAAGAGGGCTGGTCACAAAACAGGCTTTTCAAAGGGTGTCTACTCAATGCCACTTGTCGTAGCAAAGTGCTATCCTGTCATCCTGGGCAACCAAAGAAAAGTTCACCTCGTGATGTCACAGATTAGCTATTCATAGTTCTGGTGTCCTAATTCAAAGAGTTATACATGTAATTGGAGACACTTTCACACAGATTTATTGCTAATAACCTATGCTTCTTTTCTGATTATAGCAGAAGAAACACTGTTAAACGGCTGATGAGTAGCTAGGTAGTTTGTTCCTGAGGACAGGGACCTCCCCTGTCCTCACACACCGTGTGTACACAGTGGACACACAACAGTCCTGGCTGGAGGGGTGAGTGGTTGAGGGCTGCCCATAATAAGAATGTTACACACAGGAAAACAGTTGCATCTAATTCAGCAATTACTGAATATTCCAGGGTCTATCATAACAAATCTATTTTATTCAACACTCACTGCTCCTTCTTCTTGGAGAATGCTGTTATAATTAGCAGATTTTTCAAAGGCAACGACGTCTCCACTGTGACATAACAGACAACAGAGAAATAATTTCAGTTAGACACTCGTTTCTGAGCATAAGCATAGAGTTTCTTTGGCAGTGAGGTTACTTGTTGGGGGGTAACTTTGATTTCAAAACAATCCTCCAAGTTTCTTTCCACAACTGCTGATTATCACCTGCTTAGAGTTGGTTTTTTTTTTTTTTAATCCATTTCTGTAACTGAGACAACCACGTATTTATTTTTATAGGTTTATTCCTCTCAGAAGCAAGAATATGATGTCATCATGGGTAGGACTTGCTCCAGTGAGAAAAGAAAAATTATCATGGAAATGAAGTCTTCTATTTTCTGATTTGGGGCTTTGAAAATGATCTACTCAGAAACGATAATATCCTCTGAGTTGATGGATGAAGCAGGGCAGCTTCACAGAACAAGGAAACTGAGAATGAATAATATGTAAGTTCCATGTCACCATGCCTCTTGGGTTCATATATCGTACTGGAGACATTTATCTATATGTCGCAGAGAACAGATTCAGTTCTATCTATGCGGTGTGGTGCATTTCCCCTTTAATTGTGGGCATCGAGAAACTGGGAGCCCAGGGCCTCCCGCTTTGCCCAGGAAATGTGCATCCTCCAGATGCCGGAGGTGTCGGCTTCTCCACGCCCTGCCCAGAGCTGTGGCTGCGGCTTCCACTCCCACACACGCCCTCACGCCTGACTCTTTGAATTCTATGTAAATATGCAAAGAGGAAGGTAGCAGGCGAACGCTCTGCTTCTGGAAGCAAGACCAAGGTCTTCAAGGCAGGGATGGCCTGGGGCGGGGTGGGAGTCAGAAGGGAGTGGAGGAAAATGGCTTTCATCTCACACAGGAAGATCCTACATCCCCTCCCAGCCTCTCTATAGCCCTGGGAGCTCTCTTCTGAAGGTTTGGGTCAGTCCATTCTCCATGGAAATCTGGACAGAACACTTGATACCCATGTGATCAATGTTTCTGCATGATATTCTATTTCAAAACAGGGCAGATAGATTCAGGGTCTGGCTACACACCCACTAGAAAGCCACCCTCTTCATTGTTCAGTAAGAGCTGTTATCACAACAGGAAGTGTACTGTGGACTGCTCATTGGCAAAAGGGTTTCAGGACATGGAATCTGTTCAACCTGGAGGAGATCCAGGATGATGGACTGATGGAGAATCTGAAATGTCTCGGGAGTTCCATCTGTCATGTCTCAATGACATCTTGGGTAGGTGTGGACAATGATGGAGTTTCTCCAGGTAAAATCCATGAACAGCCCATGGCCACAAAGACTCTGAGACATTATAGCAACAAAAACAACAAGCAACAATCACCACCTGAAAGCATAAAACCTAGAATGAAAGAAGACAAGAAGATGTCGGAAACAAAAGTTCATTGAATAAAGGGCTAATAGAAAAGGAATCTAAGTAGAAAAATAGGATCATCATCAGCCTTTAAGAGATGCGTAAGAATCACTTGTGAGGCGTCCCTCAGCTGAATTGGAGGGAGAGCAGTTTCTCCACAATCCACGTCTGTTCTCCTGCTGCTCCTAATATGTCTTCTTTGGAAAACGAATGCAAGACCGTGACTGTATTCCGCTTCGTCCGTCCATTTCTCATTCATGCGTCCATTATTTACTGCGTACCTACTATATTGGGGCATCACGCTAGGCCCTGGGGGATACAGCTGTGGTCGTGACGGACGAGGTCCGCCCTCTGAGAGGTTACAGCCCGTGGAGGAGAAAAGCTGTTAACACGAATAATTGCAAAGTCATTCTCATGACAGCTGAAGTACAGGCTGTCAGGGGAACCTACGTCAGAGGGCCCATCCTCTTCTCTTATTAGTTTAACAGCTTACAGGCCTATAAACTGGCAGCTTGATCAGCTCAGGGGAGCTTCCCTTGTGATTGGTTAGTGTGCTTTGGTTGGTACTTATCACAGCCCTGTACTTGGAGGGCACTTACTAAAGTCTTTGGATGGTAACAGCCATCTTCCTGGGACATTCCTTTGGATACTCAGGAACCTGGAAGCTGGAAGGTCTGGTTTCTGGCTTAAAGGAAGGACAAGGGAAACCCTCCGCCTTATGGCTCACCCCTCCCCCAACCCTGACGCAGGGAGCTTTGGAGGCTAAGCCACTGAGAGTGATATTCAGTAATTGTGGATTTGTAAGTGAAACTCCTAAGTTTCTGCCATCGGTTCAATGTAGAGTAGGAGTTTAACTCCACAGCCATTGAAAGGAGGGTGGTGCTACAAGGAAGACTGAAAGGGGACTCCTTGCCATGCAGAGGCCTATGTGAGGCCGACAAGGGGATGCAATGCTCCTATCCTCCCTGGGGAGATATGCAATTTTTGTAGCGTTTAATTGGGGGATTTTATGCACTGAGACAACAATAATGGGAAACAGAAATATGCCAACCTCACGGAGAGATTCGGTCATCTGTTAGAAAGTCCTCATCTCCACGTAGCCAGACGACGATAGCTCTCTTGCTCAAAGGAACGGAGAGGCTGTCTCTTCCCACCTCTGGGAGGTCCTCGTTCAATAAATGGTTCATCACACGCGTCAACACGTAGGTGCAGTAAGATCTTAATTATCTATTTAAAAGATTACCTAGTTTCAGAGGTCCCATGCAAGCCAAGAGGCATGAAAATCTGCATGAGATAGAGGGTGGCAATACTAGAGCCACGCTACAAAGCAGCTGAGCAGAGAACAGCTGCCGGAGACCAGCCCTACTGCGAGAGGAGGTCCGTGGAGGTCCAGGTCAAGGGCGTCGGCGCCCAGAGCATCTGGCCGGGTGAGCACTGCAGGCGTTGACTGTGCTCTGATCTTGCAGGTCAGGCTGGGCTAGGCTAGAAGGGGGGACTGTGGCAGACGGGTGCCCCACCGAGGGGTCTTCCACCCGAGAGCAGGGGCGCTCAGGGTGAGGGGCTGAAGCAGCACTGGAGGTGATAGTTTTAGCTCTCAGGGTCCAGCCAGGATGGCCTCGTGTTCTGGGGGTGGGGAGGGGGGGCGGTCACTGTCCCTGTGTCATTTCCCGTGTGTGGTTCCGATTCAGTCCTTTGGGACATTTATTAGGTTGTGATCAAAAGCACAGTCATTGTGAAAATAGGGCTCTAAGAAAACCATACCAAACATCCAGAGCTGACCTTACTGGGAAGAAAGTGCTTCCAGCTCAAAAGGAGGTCTTCTTCCATCATCCTCTGAGGCCTGAGATGCTTTATTTTTTTAATTTTTTAAATTATTTTTTTTGGCCGCACAGCTTGTGGGATCTTAGTTCCCCAGCCAGGGATTGAACCCAGACCCTGGCAGTGAACTTGCCCGGTTCCTAACCACTGGACCACCAGGGAATTCCCCCCCACCTTTTTCTTTTTCTTGAGATGCTTTAAAGGCGTAGACACATAAAAACCACATTTTACTTTAGTTTTTACGATCAATTGGGCTAAGAAGGGTCCAACGTAAAGAGGGCTGAGACATGATTATATGCCACATGACTCATCCTTTTTTTTCCCCGGGGAAAATCTTTCAAATGTCGTGTTAGTTTAATATGCCTTCTGGCATTTAACTTTCTTTTAGTCCTAACTGCAGTTTGCATCCACATTCTCAGGTTTTGACATCTGTTGTTATTAATCCAGACTTTCATTTACATCATCTGGGCATCGACATTTGCCCTTGCAAATCATTCTAACAGCAGTGAAACAACGTGAAGCAATTACAAAGGCAAGAGGATAAAAGTGTAATAAAACTGAATTCATGTCCCATACTTGTTCAGTGTCAGATTTCGGAGGGAAGGTGCTTCATCTTCTCATCAGTGGAGGGCCTGATTTCAATTTTTACTCAGAGCACACGAATTAGTTATTTTGGTTTTGATTAGGAGAAGATACCCTCAACTTGATATTTTTATATCTAAACAGTCAATATTTGTATTCATAGCAGGATGGGTGTTATGACTGCAAAAGCTTTATTTAATATAATTTTGATTATACTAATGCTAATCACTGAAATATACTGAGCATTCACCCACTGCTAAGCGCCCTACGTGCATCATCTTAGCCCTCACAACGATCCGTTAGGTGGTGGATAAAAATTCATTATTATTCCCATTTCACGTACGGGAAACGAGAAACAATTCAGAGCCAGAAACCCAGCTCTAACTTCACATCTTCACCTCTATTACCTCTTCCGCTATTTCCGTCTTGTAAGACACACGTGTGCATGAAAACAAATAACGTACACGACGAGGGCAAAGGAAGACGCGAGAGTTTTGAAACTTAAAGTGGAAAAGAACCTTCTCTCTTTAAATTTTATTTTATAGTGGACTATAGTTGATTAACAATGTTGTGTTAGTTTCAGGTGTACAGCAAAGTAGATTCAGTTATACGTATACATATATCTATTCTTTTTCATTCTTTTCCCATTTAGGAAGAACAACCTTCTTTTTAAACCGGGTTAGGTGAGCGTCGTGGATTTGTCATTTTCGGCGTTGGGGGCTGTTGCTCTTACACTGCTTAACTCTATTCCCATTAGATTTTATGAGCAACTTAATGGCAAAATGATGACCTGGCGGGACACCTTTAAAAGTGTTGAAAGTCTAACTTGTTCACATTCACCTTCCGGAGACAAAACTCAGCAACTGGATGCCAGCCTTCCTCAGCAGATAGCACGTTGCCTTGTTTTGGCGTCTCGGCTGGAGATGAGCATGGGAGGGACACTCTGAACAGGTGAGATAGTTTGGGAGCTTCACAGCATTACCGGCTTTTAAAACCTTCCCCGAGGGATTCCCTGGTGGCGCAGTGGTTAAGAATCCGCCTGCCAACGCAGGGAACACGGGTTCGAGCCCTGGTCTGGGAAGATCCCACATGCCGCAGAGCAACTAGGCCCGTGAGCCGCAACTACTGAGCCTGCACGTCTGGAGCCTGTGCTCCGCAACAAGAGAGGCCGCGATAGTGAGAGGCCCGCGCACCGCGATGAAGAGTGGCCCCCGCTCGCCGCAACTAGAGAAAGCCCTCGCACAGAAACGAAGACCCAACACGGCCATAAATAAATAAATAAATAAATAAATAAAACAAAAAACCTTCCCCGAGCAAAGGTGCAGTCTGGGGCGGGATCCTCTACACCTATGTTTTTTGAGCCGCTAGACAACGATCAGGTAACACCTATTTTTTTTAACCTTAACAAGTTCTAACCAGCCTTGCAAAGCATAGGGCGGACAAGGCCCAGATGTGGGTTGCAACTTGGACTCCTGATTATACCTGAGAGGGAGGCCGCACGGGGCTCGATAGAGCCCTGGCCCCGGGAGGGTTCAGCTCCTGCAGGTACCAGGGCTGCACGGACAGAAAGAAAAGCTCCGATGTAACTCCTGATGTTCTGACATCCTTGGGTCCTCGGTGCCCACAATCGCCCAGCTGACGGCTCCCTGTCAACTCATCCTCCTGGGGTGGTGAGTCTGAAAGATGAACCCTGAGCCTTTCTGCTTTGTCAGCACAACTAGCCAGCTGTGGACCCACAGCCCTGGGTTCTGCGGGCGCAGGGCCGCCGGGCAGCCCCCTGGGCTCAGGAGCTGGCAGAAGAACAAAGGCGCAGAGAACAAAGGCGCAGACTGGGGAAGGCCCAATTTTAGAAACGTTCTAAAGGCCTTTAATATGCTATGTTGGAAAAGCTGAGAGAGAGAGAGAGAGAGAGACAGAGAGAGAGTGTGTGTGTGTGTGTGTGTGTGTGTGTGTGTGGTGTGCTGGGGAAGGAATGAGGGCTACGGTTAGTTTCCATATACCCTGAGAGAAACGTGAGCCTCTGTCCCATTGATGTCAGAAGTCATGTGCGATAGAATGGGGAGTCATCTGTCAAAGTTTTCCTTGTAACATATGAGCCAGGGATTTGGCCTAAGAGATAGAGAATAAACCTGAGTTAAGCAGAGCTGTTTCTCTACATGTGACAACAACACACACACACATACACACACACACACACACTCTCTCTCTCTCTCTCTCTCTCTCCATTCCCCTCCCCCTCCCCTGATGATAATAGAGCATTTTATACTTTGGCCTCAATTCTCCAGTAGGTTCTAGGTCAGGACTCAGCCTGGATGCCAGCTAAACAAGACTGGGATCTGGGGAGGCCTGTTTCCTGTAAAATTATGTTACCCTGGAGCAGGGTGGGAAACGTCCTGGATTTTGGGAAGGGGTCCTTTTCATCTGGCACACACTGCATATATATATTTTTAAATTTATTTATTTTTGGCTGCGTTGGGTCTTCATTGCTGTGCACAGGCTTTCTCTAGTTGTGTCGAGCGGGGGCTACTCTTCGATGCGGTGCGCGGGCTTCTCATTGCAGTGGCTTCTCTTGTTGTGGAGCACGGGCTCTAGGCACATGGGCTCAGTCATTGTGGTTCATGGGCTCTAGAGCGCAGGCTCAGTAGTTGTGGCACACAGGCTTAGCTGCTCCGCGGCATGTGGGATCTTCCCGGACCAGGGCTCGAACCCATGTCCCCTGCATTGGCAGGCGGATTCTTAACCACTGCGCCACCAGGGAAGCCCCACACTGCATATTTATAGTCATTTTCCTCAAAAAAAAAAAAAATAGCCTCAAGCTTCTCATTGGTTTTGAAAATCAAGCCTTGGTCTCTCCTGGGTTCAGGGCAGGCGCTGCCTCAGCAGTTTTCAGTGGAATCCACCACAACCTGCCCGCCTCGCCCTCCCAAGGGAAAACAAATGCTGTTGACACCAGGACTCCCGGTCTGCTTGCTCCTGGGCCACCTGTCAGGTGTCCAACAAAGGGGGTCCCTGGCTGGGGATCGTGTCCTCCTACGGCTTCGCTGGCATGGGGGAGGGGGAGGGGTGGATGATAGCAGAGAGCTGAGCATGAGAATTTCTCCACTGATGGGGCTCGGAGGGGCAACATGGGGGAGACAGGGGCTCACCTCAAGACTAAACTGATTTTAATTAGATTGCATGCTTTTTTGCAGCACCTGGTGGTGGCGGTGATGCGGAGGCAGACCCCAGAGTCCCTTAAAGCCACCAGCGCTGGCTCCCGGCCAAATCTCTATGCTGACGCCCTCATCAGTGGCTCCATGCCTTTCCTTAACACGCGGTCGAGAGAAAAAAAAAGAGCAGACAAGATGCCCTTGAAAAATGCAGATGCCTACTCCTCCCTTAGGCAAACATGAGCAGGAAAGTAAATCAGACTTCAGTGGCTGCACCCGTGGAGAAACGCCTGCCTCACTGGGGCCATCACCCTGGGGAACAAGGGAAATGCTCAGCTGGGGTCTAAACACTGGCGAGCTCGTGCTCTCAGAAGCCGGCCCTGAGCGTGTGCCCTGGGCGGACACAGCTCCCTGCCCGTGGGGCTGCTTGCTCCCAGGTGCACAGCAGGGCGGCCCCGGTTAGGGTACCACGTGAACAGCTGTGCTGCAGGCCACAGTGAGGAGGGCGCCCTGGGACACAGGAGTGAGCCCGACTCTGCGGGAAGGGCCCCTGGGCGCCAGCAGAAGACAGGGGCGGGGGAAGACCAGCTACTTCAGGGGACCCGCCATCCCGTGTTTTCCTGGACTGCAGGGTCAGGCTTGATGCATTATTTGTAATCGAGGTAGCAGCGGTGAGAAATGATTCAGAGAGCTCCCTTTTACCCTCCGCCCCATCTCCCCCGATGGCAACATTTTGCCCATCTACAGTACAACGTCACAGTCTGGCTTTTGACACTGATACAGATTCACCGATCTTACTCGAATTTCCCAAGTTTCACTTAAACTCCTTTTTGCATATGTTCAACACAGTGTTATCACCTATGGCGATGCGTGCATTCGACACCACAGACGAGACACAGAACGTCTGTGTCATCATGAGGGTCCCTGGTGCTGCCCCTCTGTAACCACACCCACCTCTGGCTCCCTCACCCCCAGGTCCCTAACTCCTGGCAACCAGGAAACTGTCCTTCATTTCAAAAACGTGGTCATTTCACAAATACCATCTATCACTTACGACACAAATGAACCTATCTAAGAGACAGAAACAGACTCACAGACATAGAGAACAGACTTGTGCTTGCCCAGGGGGAAGGGGGAAGGGGGCAGGGGAGGGCTGGATTGGGAATTTGGGCTTAGCAGATGCAAACTAGTACATACAGGATGGATAAACAACAAGGTCCTACTGTAGAGCACAGGGGACTGTATTCAGTATCCTGGGATAAACCACAATGGGAAAGAATGTGATACATATATACATACATGTATAACTGAAACTAACACAACATTGTAAATCAACTATACTTCAATTAAAAAAAAAGAAAAAAAAATTTTTGTCATTTCAAAATGTTTTATAAATGGGATCATACAATGTGGAACCTTGTGAGAGTTTTTTCACTCAGTGTAATTCCCTGGGGATTCAGCCAAGCGGTTGTATCAATAGTTTGCTCCCTTCGCTGCTGCACAGTATTCCATGGCATGGCCGTACCCTCCTTTGTTTAAAGTCCCCCAGTGAAGGACATCGGGGCTGATTCCAGTTTTTGCTTATTATGAAGAAAGCTGCTATGAACATGTGTGTGCAGGTTTTTGTGGGGACAGAAGTTTTCCTTTCTCTGGGATCAATGTCCAAGGGTGAAATTGCTGGTTTGAATGGTAATTGTATGTTTAGCTTTAGAAGAGTCTGCCAAGCTATTTTCCAGAGTGGTTGGACCATTTTGCATTCCCATCAGCAATGTATGAGTCTCTCTGCATCATCACCATCATTTCGTGTTGTCATCATTTTTTATTTTAACAACCTGATAGGTGTGTGTTCATTGTGGTGTTAATTTGCATTTCCATAGTGATGAATGGTGCTGAACACCCTTTCATGTGCTTATTGGCCATCTGTAGATCCTCTTCAGGGAGATGCATGGGTATGTCTTTTGCCCACTTTCTAACTGGACTTTTTTTTTTACTGTTTAGTTTTGAAAGCTCTTTATATATTCCAGGCACTAGTCCTTTGTCGGATGTGTGGCTTGTAGATATTTTCTTCCAGGGTGGGTGGAACTTATCTTTCCCTCCTCTTCACAAGGTCACACACAGAACAAAAGTTTTCATTCTGATGAGGTCCAACTCATTAGTTTTCTCTTTTATGGATCATGGTTTTGGTGTCAAGCCTCAGAACTTTTTGCCTAACCCTAGGGTACACCCCAAAGATTTTCTCCTGTTTTTTTAAATTTAATATTTTTATGTTTTAAATGTAAGTGTATGATCCATCCTGAGTTAATTTTTGTATCAGTTGAAGTTCACTTTTTTGCACGTGGACATCTAGTTGTTCCTGCACCGTTTGTTGAAAAGCTAGTCTTCTTCCACTGAACTACTCTTGCACCTTTGTGAGAAATCATGTGAGCATATTTGAGCGGGTCTATTTCTGGTTCTCTACTCTGTCCCTGTTCCGTGTCTATGCCTCCACCAAACCACACTGTCTTGACTACTATAGCTGTATAGTGAGCCTTAATATCAGGTAGTGTTTTCTCCCACTTGATTCTTCTTTGTCAAGGTTGTTTGAACTATTTTAGGGCCTTGCCTTTCCATATAACTTTTAGAACAAGCCGTCTGTGTCTACAAAAAAACCTTGCTGGAATTTTTTTTAAAAAACAACTTCATTGAGAGATAATTCACATTTCATGCAATTCACCCTTTTAAAGAGTGCAATTTGCAGCAAAGGAAACCATAAACAATGAAAAAGACGACCTATGGAATGGGAGAAAATATGTGCAAATGATGCAACCAACAAGGGCTTAATCTCCAAAATATACAAACAACTCATATAACTCAACAACAAAAAAACAAACAACCCAATCGAAAAATGGGTGAAGAACTAAATAGACATTTCTCCAAGGAAGACATACACATGGCCAACAGGCACATGAAAAGATGCTTCACATTGCTAACTATCAGAGTAATGCAAATCAAAACTGCAATGAGGTATCACCTTACACCGGTCAGAATGACCATCATCAAAAAGTCTACAAATAACAAATGCTGGAGAGGGTGTGGAGAAAAGGGACCCCTCCTGCACTGTTGGTGGGAATGTAAGTTAGTGCAGCCCCTATGGAAAATAGTATGGAGGTTCCTCAAAAAGCTAAAAATAGAGTTGCCATCTGATCCAGCAATCCCACTCTCGTGCATATACAAAGACAAAACTCTAATTCAAAAAGATACATGCATCCCTATGTTTATAGCAGCACTGTTCACAATAGCCAAGACAGGGAAACAACCTAAATGTCCACCGACAGATGAATGGGTAAAGAAGATGTGGTATATATGCATAATGGAATACTACTCAGCCGTAAAAAAGAACAAAATAATGCCATTTGCAGCAACATGGATGGACCTAGAGATTATCATATTAAATGAAGTAAGTCAGACAGAGAAAGACAAATACCATACGATATTACTTACATGTGGAATCTAAAATATAACATAAATGAACTTATCTATGAAACAGAAACAGACTCACAGACATAGAGAACAGACTTGTGGTTACCAAGGTGGGTGGGGTGGGGGACGGATGGAGTGGGAGTTTGGGATTAGCAGATGCAAACCAGTGTACATAGGATGGATAAACAACAAGGTCCTGCTGCAGAGCACAGGGGACTCTTCAATATCCTGTGATAAACCACAATGGAAAAGAATATATATAAAAAAAGAACATATATCTATGTACGTAAAACTGAATCACTCTGCTGTACAGCAGAAATTAACACAACACTGTAAATCAACTATACTTCAATAAAAATAAAGAGTGCAATTTGGTGTTTTCTTAGCTTATTCACAAGGTCATGCACTTGTGCAGAGAAGACAGAACACGGCAGGCCTGAGACTGCTATCCTTAGAGAGGCCTGCTTGCCAGACTGGCCCTCGGCTGGCGTCTGAGAACTGGGCTCCCGGAGTGTTTCCAGTCAACAAGCAACAAGTAAGAGGGGTTCACTGTGCCTGGACTGTTTCTGCACACACTGTAGCTGATGCTGAGTAATGTTTCTCGGTGGTTTTGGCACATGCTAGGAAGGAGGTGCTTATGGAACCAGCCCTTAGTAAAGCCTCTGAGTGTGCAGTCTCCAGTGAGCTTCCCTGAGCTGAAACATCACACGCGTGTCGCTGTGCTTTTCCTGCACAGAGGGCTGTGCTCTGTGTGAGCCCTCGGGGCAGGGCGAGAGCAGGAGAAAGGCTGCACGTGGATCCCTCCAGACGGTGCCTCTCTCTCCCTTCTGATCTGTGTATCCTCACTGCATCTCTGCAGTCAATCTTAGCCTCGGCTGAGAGCTCCCTGTTGGTGTGGCCTGAGGGGCTGGAGAGCTTTTCTCAGGCAGGGCAGGGATTTCCCTCTGTAGCGGAGGGATTCCGTCAGCTGGACTCCTTGGCTGCTTCTTGGGTGGGCTGGGGGACAAAGAGGCTTCCTGGACCAGGCTGCTTGCTGTAGCTGGGCCTCGCCCGACAGGTGGGCTCACATTCCCAGTATCTCCTGGTGGAAAAGGGATGTCTCAGACCCAGCGAGGAAGGACAGTGTTTCCTCTGGCTGTTTATATTTGGTGGGAATCTCCCTAGCGCTTCCCCTTGCCTGGTATTGTTAGAAGAATGAGTCTGTCTGGGATGCTTTTTCTTGCTCGGTCGGGGTGGGGTGGGAAACACTGGGTCTAGGGTCGGGGGTCGCGGGATACCCCACCTCTGTGCTGTGTGTAGCCCTGGGGTTCCCAACCTGCTCACTTTCTTCTTACCACCTTTCAGAGTTTTCCTCTGGTTGCTTCTTGCATTATTTCCAGGGTTTACAGTTGTGCTGAGCAGGGAGAAGCAGAAAGAAATGTGTCTACACCATTCTGTCCCAATCCAAAGGCTCCATCATCTTTTTTAAAAAAATTTTTATTGGCATATAGTTGATTTACAGTGTTGTGTTACAGTGTCTCATTCTTTTTTTTTTTTTAACATCTTTATTGGAGTATAATTGCTTTACAATGGTGTGTTAGTTTCTGCTTTATAACAAAGTGAATCAGTTATACATATACGTATGTTCCCATATCTCTTCCCTCTTGCATCTCCCTCCCTCCCACCCTCCTTATCCCACAGTTCTAGCTGGTCACAAAGCACCAAGCTGATCTCCCTGTGCTATGCGGTTGCTTCCCACTAGCTGTCTGTTTTACATTTGGTAGTGTATATATGTCCATGCCACTCTCTCACTTCGTCCCAGCTTACCCTTCCCCCTCCCCGTGTCCTCAAGTCCATTCTCTAGTAGGTCTGTGTCCTGCCCCTAGGTTCTTCATGACCTTTTTTTCTTTTTTTTAGATTCCATATATATGTGTTAGCATACAGTATTGGTTTTTCTCTTTCTGAGTTACTTCACTCTGTATGACAGACTCTAGGTCCATCCACCTCACTACAAATAACTCAATTTCGTTTCTTTTTATGGCTGAGTAATATTCCATTGTATATGTGTGCCACATCTTCTTTATCCATTCATCTGTCGATGGACACTTAGGTTGCTTCCATGTCCTGGCTATTGTAAATAGAGCTGCAATGAACCAGTGTCTCATTCTTTTTTTTTTTTTTAACTAATTAATTTATTTATTTTTGGCTGCGCTGGGTCTTTGTTGCTGTGCGCGGGCTTTCTCTAGTTGCAGCGAGCGGGGGCTACTCTTCATTGCGGTGCACGGGTTTCTCATTGCGGTGGCTTCTCTTGTTGCAGAGCACAGGCTCTAGGCACGTGGGCTTCAGTAGTTGTGGCTCGCAGGCTTTAGAGCGCAGGCTCAGTAGTTGTGGTGCACAGGCTTAGTTGCTCCACGGCATGTGGGCTCTTCCCGGACCAGGGCTCGAACCCGTGTCTCCTGCACTGGCAAGCGGATTCTTAACCACTGCGCCACCAGGGAGGCTCCAGTGTCTCATTCTTAAAGTGGATCTCTGGACTATAGATTTCTACTTCATACTTTTTTTTCTTTATTTTTTTTGGCCACTCGGCATGTGGGATCTTAATTCCCCGACCCGGGATCGAACCCTCGCCCCCTGCATTGGCAGCAGGGAGTCTTAACCACTGGACTGCCAGGCAAGTCCCCCATCATCATATTTTAACTCATCCTACTTTAATTTATGAGGAACAATCATATAATTAAGCATTCCATTCACCATTAACATTGATTTACAGAGTATATACGGTCTTTTTTCCAAAAGTTTCTGGAGTAGCTTGATTCGTGTCCAGGGAACAGGCTGTAGATTCACTTTTCCTGGCTCCTGCCCTCGAATCCAAACCAATACCCTGGAGATGATTCAATCGCCCATGAGGAAAGGGCTCTGAAAGCTGGAAAGAAGATGGTGGACTGCCTGGGAGTACAGGACTGCAGAAGCAACCAGGTGATGAGTTCGCTGTTTTGTTTCGATCGCCCATGTGTATCTGGACTGCACACAGGAGGGACCTGGGACCCAGAACTGTCAACAGGCACAGACCTGAATCCCAAGAGGACCAGGAGAGGGAAGCCTGACGGAGACAGCAGGAGCTGGCCACCGCAAATGCCCACAGCGGCAGCTCTGACGTGCTGGTGGGCTGAGCAGCCCCTACCACCCCCGGGACGCTGATGCAGGGACAGTACTGAAGCCCCTCGCCAGTTCAGCGCCCACTCCACACTTGGAGCTCAGCAGGGCAGGCGGTCTACCCACAGGGCTAATACCAGCAGAGACTGGTGTCTCCCTGCCCTACACCAGGTGGCATAAGGGGATGAAGGCCCAGCACTCTGGCTCTCCCAGCTCCCCAGAGAAGGTGGCCCATGGAGGTGGGTTCAGCCCCTGCAGGGGGCCCAGTAAGTAACTGATCACAAGCCCCAGCAGTGCCAGAAGAGTGAAACAGATCAGAACAGCATGATCAGAAAACTAAACTGTCACTGGAACTACAGCCCACAAAAGTAGGCCAGATCCTATATGCTAAGCCCAAATCGGGTGACTGCCTGCTAAAGGAGAAGATTTAAACAGGGTCAAGTCTCCTAACATAACCCAAATGCCCAGGATACGATAGAAAATCACCCCTAAAATACAAAGATCAGTGGAACAGAATAGAGAGCCCAGAAATAAACCCACACATATATGGTCAATTAACTTACGACAAAGGACCTAAGAATATACAATGGGGAAAGGACAGTCTCTTCAATAAATGGTGCTGGGAAGACTGGACAGACACATGCAAAAGAATGAATCTAGACCACTCTCTTACACCATACACAAAATTAACCCAAAATGAATTAAAGAGCTGAATGTAAGACCTGAGCCTAGAAGAACTTCTAGAAGCAAACATAGGTGGTAAGCTCCTTGACATAGATCCTGGTGACGATTTTTTTGAAATCTGACCCCAAAAGTAAAAGCAACAAAAGCAAAAACAAAGAAGTGGGATTACATCAAACTAAAAACCTTGTGCACAGTAAACCATCAACAAAGTGAAAAGTCAACCTATGGAACTGGAGAAAATATTTGCAAATCATCTCTCTGATAAGGGGTTAATAACCAAAATATAAAGAGCTCATACAACTCAATAGCAAACACCAAACAATCCAATTAAAAATGGGCAGAATATCTGAACAGACATTTTTGCAACAAAGACATGCAGATGGCCGACAAGTACATGAAAAGATGCTCAACAACACTAATCATCAGGGAAATGCAAATCAAAACCAAAAATGAGATCTCACCTCACACCTGTTAGAATGGCTGTCATCAAGAAGATAGGAGAGAACAAGTGCTGGAGAGGGTGTGGAGAAAAGGGAGCCCTTGTGCACTGCTGGTGGGAATGTAAAAACACCATATGATCCACCAATCCCACTCCTGGGGATTTATCTGAAGAAAACAAAAGCACTAACTTGAAAAGATACATGTACCTCCATGATCACTGCAGCATTATTTACACCAGCCGAGATATGAAAAAGACCTACGTGTCCACTGACAGGTGAACGAATAAAGCAATTATGGTATATATACACAGTGGAATAATATTCAGCCATAAAAAAGAATGACATCTTGCCATTTGGGACAACATGGATGGACCCTGAGGGCAGTATGCTAAGTGAAATAAGCCAGACAGAAAAAGACAAATATTGTATGATCTCACTTACACGTGGAATCTAAAAAGAAAAAGAAAAGCAAAAACCAAGCTCATAGATACAGTGGCTGCCAGGGATGGAGGGGCTGGTGGTGCTGGAGGGTGGGCAAAAGGGGTGAAGGGAGACAAAAGGTACAAACTTCCAGGTGTAAAATAAGTAAGTCCTGGGAACGTTATGTATAGCATGATGATTACAGTTACTAATACTGTGTCATATATTTGAAATTTGCTAACAGAGTAGATCTTAAAAGTTATCATGACCAGAAAAAATTCTGTAACTATGTATGGTGACAGATGATAATTCGACTTATTGTGGTGATCATTTTGCAATATACACAAATATCCAATCATTATGTTGTACACCTGAAGCTAATATTATGTTGTTTATCAGTTATACCTCAATGAAAAAAGAAAGAAAGGAAGGAAGGAAGGAAGGAGGGAAGGGAGGGAGGGAGGAAGGAAACCACCCAAAATAATGAGTTAGGTAAATCACAATTTGCATCAGAGAAGACAATCTATTGACGCTTACACTGAGATGAACCAGATGTTGGAATTATGTGACAAAGATTTTCACACAGTCATTATAAAAGTGTTCCAAGTAATTATGAATTCTTTTGAAACAGATTAAAAAAATAGAAAACCTCTGCAAAGAAACAGAAGTTATACAACAGAACCAAATGGGAATGATAGAACCGAAAAACACAAGAGCCAAAATAAAAATAATATACATAACACTATGAAAAAATCATGCAGATATACTAAAATAAATACATCAAAGCCAAGGGCAATATGCTGAGGAGTCTTATTAAATGTTTACTATGTGCCAGGTACTGTTTTAAGCATTTTCCTTGTATTAATTCATTTAATCTTCACAACAGCCCTGTGACGTAGATATTAGTATCCTTGTTAACGGGTGAGGAATCTGAGACACAGAGAGGTCGAGTGACTTGCCTAAGATCACACAGCTTACTAGAGGTGGAGTCAGGGAGTCTGTCCTAGAGTCTCTGCTCCTGTCCACGTGTAGTATTGCTTGGTATTATGCTGCCTCTTTCAGAGAATGAAACGAATTCCAGCGAGAAGTCTCGGTGGGCATCTCTGCCAGGGCTGCTGCTAAGCCTCCTCACGGGCCCCTCCTCCTCCTCTTCCATCTCCTCCTACAGCCCAGAATTAGCACAGCTGCCAGAGGATCTCCACTTGACATGCCAATCAGCCTGCTTCACTCCCCAGCCTGAGTCTCCCCAGTGGCTCACATCACACTCGGAATAACATCCTGCCTCCTTCCCAAGACCTGTGGGCCCTGCCTGTGTTTTCAGATCCCCCTCCGCCCACTCTCCTGTTCATGCCAACCTCCACCCTCAGACTTCCTCGCTCTTCTTTGCACTCATCCCTGCCCCAGGCCCTTTGCACTTGCCCTTTCCCCTCCCGGAATGCTTGTCCCCCAGATCTTCACTTGGCCACTTGCTTTTTTCACATTTCTGCTCCAAAGGCATCTTCCCAGGGAGGCCTCCCATGACTTCATTTTACTGTCTTCAGATCAATCTCACTATCGTTCCTTTTTGACTGTCTTTCTCCCCAACTAAAACTGACCAGAGGGGGAATTCCCTGGCAGTCCAGGGGTTAGGACTCCACACTTCCACTGCAGGGGGCACGGGTTCGATCCCTCATTGGGGAACTAAGATCTTGCATGCCACGTGGCACAGCCAAAAAAAAAAAAAAAACTGGGGCAAAAAAAAATAATAATTAAAAAAATGAATAAACCTGACCAGCGGGAAGGCCTTGTTTATCTTGCTTCATCACCAGTGGCTAGAACAGGGCCTGACTTAGTGTAGGAACTTAAATATTTGTTGAATGAACAGATAAATGAATGGATGAGATATAGTTTTCATTACCTGGAAAGCAGAGAGATGATGTTTTTATTTTCAGACCTAATTTTTAAAAGGTCACACAGGTCCTAACGTAAAAGACGTCGTATAATAAAATAGAAGACAGTTTCACCAGCATAGTTCATAGATTAACAACAGTATTAACATTTATTATATTCTGCCTTCAAAATATACATGTTGTATTTCTTAAAACGTGGCATTGGTAAGAAACTTACCCTTAAACCTTAGTGCTTTTTAAGCTACAGTAACCAAGACAATATGGTACTGGCACAAAAACAGAAATATAGATCAATGGAACAGGATAGAAAGCCCAGAGATAAACCCACGCACCTATGGTCAACTAATCTATGACAAAGGAGGCAAGGATATACAATGGAGAAAAGACAGTCTCTTCAATAAGTGGTGCTGGGAAAACTGGACAGCTACATGTAAAAGAATGAAATTAGAACACTCCCTAACACCATACACAAAAATAAACTCGAAATGGATTAGAGACCTAAATATAAGACTGGACACTATAAAACTCTTAGAGGAAAACATAGGAAGAACACTCTTTGACATAAATCACAGCAAGATCTTTTTTGACCCACCTGCTAGAGTAATGGAAATGAAAACAAAAACAAACAAATGGGACCTAATGAAACTTAAAAGCTTTTGCAAAGCAAAGGAAGCTAAAAACAAGACAAAAAAACAACCCTCAGAATGGGAGAAAATATTTGCAAACCAATCAACGGACAAAGGATTAATCTCCAAAATATATAAACAGCTCATGCAGCTCAATATTAAAAAAACAAACATCCCAATCCAAAAATGGGCAGAAGATCTAAATAGGCGTTTCTCCAAAGAAGACATACAGATGGCCAAGAAGCACATGAAAAGCTGCTCAACATCACTAATTATTAGAGAAATGCAAATCAAAACTACAATGAGGTATCACCTCACACCAGTCAGAATGGCCGTCATCAGAAAATCTACAAACAACAAATGCTGGCGAGGGTGTGGAGAAAAGGGAACCCTCTTGCACTGTTGGTGGGAATGTAAATTGATACAGCCACTATGGAGAACAGTATGGAGGTTCCTTAAACAACTAAAAATAGAATTACCATATGACCCAGCAATCCCACTACTGGGCATAAATCCAGAGAAACCCATAATTGTAAAAGACACATGAACCCCAGTGTTCACTGCAGCACTATTTACACTAGCCAGGTCATGGAAGCAACCTAAATGCCCATCGACAGACGAATGGATAAAGAAGTTGTGGTACATATATACAATGGAATATTACTCAGCCATAAAAAGGAACGAAATTGGGTCATTTGTAGAGACGTGGATGGATCTAGAGACTGTCATACGAGTGAAGTAAGTCAGAAAGAGAAAAACAAATATCGTATATTAAGGCATATATGTGGAACCTAGGAAAATGGTACAGATGAACCGTTTTGTAGGGCAGAAATTGAGACACAGATGTAGAGAACAAACGTATGGACACCAAGGGGGGAAAGCAGCGGGCGGGTAGTGTGATGAATTGGGCAATTGGGATCGACATATATACACTGATGTGTATAAAATTGATGACTAATAAGAACCTGCTGTATAAAAAAAATAAATTAAATAAAATTCAAAAAAAAAAAACAACCTTAATGCTTTAAAAAAAAATTCTCTTAATTGGCCAAGACTTTAGAGTTCATCTATTATCAGACACGTGTGGGGCACAGGACATTAAAAGCACCTGCTGCTGGGCTGATCTCCAGAATAAGCCAATGTCATCCTTGCCCTGACGTTTGTCCCCTGAAGCCCTCCTCTTCCTCAATGAGGGTAAAGCCTATTTTTTCCCCACAAAGACCCGTTCTAGCCCCTTTCTCTGTGACATCAACGCAGAGGCGTCAGGACACTAATGGCCTCTCACCCGGGCCCAGTTCTTGCCCTGTTCGTAGTTTTCCTTGTGTGTGTGCACGTGGGCACATGCAGGGCTCTCCACACCGCCTGCTGGGTGCTCTGGGCAAACAAAGACACACACACATCAGCAAGTGAGAGATCCCCTTTGCACAAGGAAAGGTCCGACTATGACTGAAACAAATCTCTCATCTTTCCGACTCCCTTCCCTAACTTCTCTATTTTCGCTGCTCTCATTTTTCCACCTTTGTGACGAAGGGCTGAATAAGAGATGTAAGAGGAGCTGGTGGGAAGCAGGTAATTAGGACTCGACTTGAGGTTGAGTTCGAGATTTCAGTGGGACGGGCTGGCCTGAGTCATCCCTGCCGCCGTCTGTGGACACAGGCTCAACCATCCGAAGACCCTGCCTTCGAAGGGTCCTGCAGCTCTGCCTCCTTTTTGGTCCAGGCGCTCATCGGAACGACTGAGGACCATCTCCTGGCCGCTGTCACCCTCTCCTTCCAGTCTAGTCTCTTTAAACCTTAATTCCAAGTTTTTCATTCTTCAACAGCTACTTCGGGGCCGACACTGTGTTTCCAGGCAACGTTGGGGATAAAACAAGCTCCATGGTTCCTGGCCTTGCAGAGGTTCCCATGATGACACCACCCTGTTTCCCAGAGGACGACTCCGAAGGCTTACAGACACCCCACCCCCAGCATCGAATTCAAGTCCCTTCCCCAGGCTGGTGCTGCACCCCATCTCCGCATCCTGCACGGCAGGGAGCTCTGCCGTCACACCTCTGCGTACGCTCGCCTCCCTCCCTGAGCCTGGACACCCTCTCCCTCCCGCCTCCCTCTCCACCCGTCAACGCTCTGTCCTTCACAGCTTCGTTCAAAGCACGCCTCTCTCCCGGGCCCCTCTGATCCCCTGGCCCAAGACGTGCGCTCTCCACCTCTGAGTTCTCACGGGACCTTGTGTACACTTCCGACACCCATCACGTTATACTTGGTATCAAGCGAAATGTACATTTAGTTCCTCTATGAAGCCATCAGAGAGAAGGGTCCACGTCTTACCCATACTGGTGGTTCCCCATGGCTCCCCCTCGGCCGCTGCCTTACAACACAGGGTACCTTATACAAAAGGTGATCATATAATTCGCTATAGTTTCTTGTCCACGCTAGAGCCCTTTGGAGAGGGAAAGGAGCCCTCTTCATCAACACGCTGGGCTAGAAGTAAAGGTAAAATTGACCCTGGCTACTTGGATACGAGCTCCTCTATTTATGCCACATGAAGGCTCCATGAACAACGTATGAATTAAGAGGAAACGCTGGCTGGGTCGACAGCCAGTGAGCGGCGTGGGGCAGTGCAGGAGGGGGTCTTCCCTAGAGCTGAGGCTGCTGAGGACAGTGTCCTGGAGCAGGTGGTCCCTCAGGTATGTCCCAGGGAAGGGACAGGATTCAGGAAGGTCCAATGAGACAGAGAGAAGAAGGAATGACATCATGCAAGGACAGGATGATGGGAGCAAAGGCAGAACCGCATTTGACATTTTCAGAGAAAAGTGAGCATGGCTGAAACCGGCAGTTTATATGGGGGAGAAATTGGCAACCGGGTTGGAAAGTGCAGTAGGAAGGATCTGGGGGGCGGACACCAGTCTGGGAGAGGCGGGTGCGTAGGCTTCGCGCAAGAGGTAAGGGCAAGCTCCTGCATGTTTCTGAGCAAGAAAGAGACAAAGAAAATGCAGAATTGTGGGGAGGTTAGTCTCACAGTTGTGTTTATTTACTTATTTTGAAATTTAGGGGTTTGTATTTATATTAATGAGTAGTGTTACAGGAACAGTTTTCACAGAATTCCTTAAGGTATTAAGGCTTCTTGATATGTTTCGGAATTCGTATTTCTCTTTTGTTAAATATCTCTTTTTGGTTTTGGTCGTGCTGGGTTCTCAGCCTTCACATGGATTAACATGAATATTTTACTATTAAGTACTATATTTGTTAAATTATATCTATTATAAGAATGTGGCCCATAGATACAAGGAATTTCCCTTTAATTATTTAAGATAAAGAAGTTTTAAGTTTTGCCAAATCAAGATTATCAATTATTTTCTTACTCCTTCCATTTATTTATTATTATACTTTTAATTTAATTTTTTAAATTAATTTTTACTGGAGTGTCATTGCTTTACTCACGGCTGTGTCTACAGAGAGGTGAGGCTGAGCAGAGGGAGGTCACGTGGGATCCACGGAAATAATCTTGACGTGAGATGACCAGGGCTTCAAGGAAACATCAGTAACCATGAAGAGTGGTCAGGAGACCCGAAAGGGAAGAATTAACAGGACTTGTGACCCGAGGGAGTCAGGGATGGCTTTCGGGTGACACTCTGCACGGGTTATACCTATTGGGATCACAGATGGAATTATGGACGTCAAGAGGCAGAGGCGGCCGGAGGGAGAGGATGAAGTTAAATTTCTGCATCCTCAGTGTGAGGTACCAGTGGGTCTTCTGGATGGAAACGTCCAGTAGACAGCCAGACTGAAAAGCCTAGGAGGTGGGAGAGACGAGGAGAAGCAGAAGTGATTTAGAAGGAGTCGTCAGCCATGGACGGAGAGACAGGTGGAAGACAGAAAGGGATGAGGTGTCTTGGGGCCAAAGTGCGGGAAGAGCATCATGGATTATGAAGGCTTGGATCTCAGGGAGATGCATGCCCTGGGGGGGGAGGGGAGAGGTAAGGAGACCAAGAAGGGCTCATTCTGGGGAAGGAACTGGATGATGCAGAGTCCTGAGGGCTAGAGGAAGTTTCGAGCAGGAAGTGGCTAATTCTGTCAAATTTGACAGAGGGATCGAGAAGGACAAAGACTTTGTGCAAAACGGCTTTGGCAATTGAGATGAGGATGAAAATGAACAGTATCCGAGGAAGTGAACGCGATATGCATTTCTCTGGCCAACGATGTGGCCCGTGTCAGAGGCATGGTGATGTGATGTGTGCTTCCATCCTTAAGAAGGATGAATGGCACAACAGCCAAGTTAGGTTCAACCAAAGTACGAATGGTCCTAATATTGATCAGGCTGTGACCTATGACCAAAATACCTAAATGACAGGCACTAACCTGTGATATCTTTTTTCACCCAGAAGGTAGCAGTACCGGGCATAGAAGAAAGAACTTTTCTTGATACAGATCCCGTCGTAATGATACCTGAAAAATAAAGGTTGTCTTCAAGATGATGTCAAACCACTGGCGTGCTTTAGAGAAGACACAGAACAGACTAGCCAAGGAAGACAGAGTTCTTCTCTGGGTTTCATCACTGACTCCATTTATTAGGAAAAGCTAATCAGTCATGCGGCCTGACCAAGCTCTGTTAGGTGGACAATTTCATACTATTTCACATGCATCAACTTTGAAACGGGCTTGCAGATGTTCTCCTCTGCTTTCCCGACTTATGACACTCGAATCTTAGAGAGATGCCACAGGGAAAGCCTCCGGTTGCCTCCGCCATTGACTTTCTCAAAGGGAGGTGGACCGATGCCAGTGTCCCCTCTGTTGAATGGACTCAGGTTCTCAGACCCCCAGTAGGAAGGTTGGTTCCTCCTCTGCTGAGCCGGGGAAAGGCAGCAGCTCATATGGGCTCCTAGCAGCCCCACAAAATTTTTTCAAATTAACTGTTGCTCAGTGTTTAGCTTGGCAAACTCTTCCATGCTTTCCACTCCTTCAAGGGTGGCAGGCTCCTTCCCTAGTTTGGCTTCCACCCCTTCTTACTGATTTCCTGATCTCACTGATTTCTCCTGATTTTTCTTGATTTAAAACAAACAACAAATAACAATGATAATTGAGTGACAATTATAACAGGATGCACCCGATAACACTGGAATTTCCTTTCAAGTTAAAAATATCGCCGGGGTACCTTCTGTCTCCTGAATAGAATTCAAATATGCGAATTAGATGAACGCTTAGAAATTTTAGTTCAAGGGGTAATTAAAACAGTTTTATTGTTCTAGGGATATAGTTACTTAATTATTTCAACAATTAGACATTTACATGTCTAAACGTTGGAAGTGTCAGAAACAGAAAAATACACTGTGACTTTTGTATTTTAACAAAATCTCTCAAGAAGATAGAGACTCATATTTGGTCCTGGCATCACCTGAATTATATCAGGCACTGGGAATTTCATATAATTATAGGAACTCTTTGGTAAGAGCTGATATTTATCGTTTGTTTAGTTTTGCATTTCTTTGGTCACCCATTTTGTGATTTTTCAAAATGTGTGTTTTTAACATTTAAAATAAAACAAACTGCTTGTGATGATGGATGACTTTGTTTTTTGCTTCTTTTGTTTTTTGGTTTTCTATTATGCACATGTTAACTTTTAAGAAATAAGTGTTATTCAAAAAAATAATAAAATAAAACAAAAATGATCAACCTACCTGGCATTTCCTCTTGTGCCCAGCCTCCGGGTGCCAAGATCAGGGAAAACCAAGTGCACGAGCTAAAAGAATAAGCCAGATTTAAAGCTGCAATTTGAAAATTTAGAAATAGAACTTCCAGCTTCGTCTCTTACCACGTTTAAACTGTATTCCCTCTTTTCTGATCATTAAGAAAATATATGTAACTGAAATTTGGAAAAGTCAGACAAGTATAAAGAAGGAAACACAAAACTCAGAGGGATACTGCCATGTAAACCTCACTGTGGTCCATTCCCATCTTTTTTCCAAAGCCTCACTGTGTACATGGATTCTGTGGGTCTACATAGGAAATACCTGCATCGCACAATTAGCATGTCTGCAGTTCTGCTTTCCACTTTCTTCCCTCCAACTTGTACCATAAACACTTCCCCTTGTCATTAAAAATCCTCTGAAAACAGAGAAGTATCAATACTAACACTGCAAAATAGTCCAGCATGCGAGTGTGCCATGAATTTTACCAGTTTCTTTTTTCCAATGTGATTGGCATTTTCACTTTTTTTATTATTCGTTTACCTAATTTTTTCATTTTAAAGGTTTTGTTAGCAAATGCTGTGAAATATTGAATAACAGAGCTACTTCTGACTCAACATTTCATCTCTCCGTTATCTTATCTTTTTTTTTGGCCGTGCCATGCGGCATGCAGGATCTTAGTTCCCCGACCAGGGATCGAACCCCTGCCCCCTCCATTGGGAGCGCAGAGTCTTAACCACTGGACCGCCAGGGAAGTCCCAAACCCCACCATCTTTCTGATGTACGTTTTGTTAGACAGCACTGATATGATGTCTATGACCAATTACATTAAAAAAAACCAGAAGTCTGTTTTTTTTACAGGTTTACAGGTCGTTCACAGGTCCATGACAAGCATGGTATCCAAGTGGATGTCTGTTGAAAAGGGAAATCCTGGATTGCGGTAAAATTACAAAAATACAAAGCAGGAAGGCAGGATGTTCCAAGCTGTTGTGTAATGATTTCTGTGATTTTCTACAATTTGCTCCAGAGTCACTCAGCCTCCGCTTCTGCCTTCCTCCTTTTTTTATTCTTAGCCTCCAAAAGCAGCAGGATTTGACAGTGTCTTGAAGTGTTTCTCTTGGCTGGCGCCAGGCCCCACCTCTTCCTCCAGGAAGCTGCCCAAGCCCAGGTGGGAAGGCACAAGTCAGGGATGGAGAGGCAGGTCTTGGCATATCGAGGTCACGAGGCCAAATCGAGGCTTCTTCAGGGAAGGAGAACCAGAACGTACGAGAAAATAAATGACAACAGGAGTTAAAAGAAAACGTCAGCCACGTCTAAAGGCAGAATTCGGAGCCAGAAGTTCCTACTTTCAACCACAGATTGACCATTTCATCTTCTCTTGAGAAAATCACTTAAACCCTTCCCTCTAGGTCTAGTTGTAAAATAATAGCTACCGAAAAGAATTATCCGCAAGCATGCAGCAGGCTCAGATTCAAGGCCCTGGCATATCATCTGGTGCTTTGGAGGGAGAAGCAGAAACAAATTCCTCGTTGCCTGGCAGGACAGTAATGCACACGTCTTATTTTACTGAGTGTTTCCAACCCCAGACTATCCTGTGATTTCATCTTATAATCGAGAACACCACAGTTACAATTTAAAAAGCGACTGAGATGATCATTTCCAAAAGATGTAATAAGTAAAAAAAAACTTATCTACCTAGTATATAGAGCTCACATAAATCAATAGGGAAAACACTAATACCCCAATAGAAAGTGATCGGATAATAATGTGCATACGTGAAGGATACACATAACCAAAACACACGCCAAAGGACTCACCTTCCCTAACCATACAATAAATGCCAGCTGAAACAGCTAAATGTAGTTCTTACCCAACAAATTCCCTAGGTCAAGGATATCATGGATTTGGGTAAGAATATCAAGAACTATCATGTGGGCTTACAATTGTCTAGAATCTCGCTGAGGGAAATTACCAGATACAGATGGAGACTTATGTTACTCAGAATAGAGAAAAATTATAAACATCATAAATTTCCAATAAGGAAAATGGTTAAATGAATTCTGGAACAACCAAAAAAATATTTCACAGCCATTCTACACCATGCATTTAGAAATATTTTAATGTGAAAATGTTTATAACATTCTAAGTGAAAATATGTATGTATGTAATTATAAAAGTTAACGGCCCTTGGTTGCTTCCTATGTGCCAGGACTGTCCAACTCTCTCTACGTGTGTTTTTCTCATGAATTTCTTAAAAGTCTCTCATGAAGGAGGTACTATTATTAACATTATGAATATTCTCGTTTTACAGATGACGAAGTTGAGGCACAAAAAAGTTAAATAACTTGCCCAGGATTGTACACTAGTTAGTCTGATTCTAGGCTTAGGGTTACCTGTCTGTCTGTCCATCCACCTGTTTGACCATCCACATGTCCATCCATCCATCCACACATTGATCTTCCAATCCATCCATCCTTGTGGTGTCCACACAAGAGGCTGGGGCGTGAAGACAGAGGCAGGCAGCAAGGTGAACTGAGACACCCCCCTGCCAGGGGGACTTGCACCTTCAGGCTTTCAGCTAAAATTTGGTTATAAAACTCTAAAAAGTCCTCGACTGAAATCGCCCACCATGAGATAGAGAGAGGACGAAAAGGAGGATGTGTAAGGGGGTTTCTTGCAGCAAGACCACTCCCTGACCTATGAAGGGTGTGCAGGACGGGATGGTCCAGTCACCTGGGGCCCAGGGGAAGCGGGTTCGCAGATTTGCCTGAAGGGCTGATCGTGAGGCCCCTGCAGTCAGTGCCTGGCTTGGGCAGAGGACTCCGGATGGACGAGAGACGGCTGGCCAGCCAGTGGCCTTGGGGGGAAGGCAGAGGGGCACGGCTGCTGCCCTGGCTCAGCACACCCACAGCCTGTTCAGGCCAAGAGTGGCTGAGAAGTTTCGATGGCCAGACACTGGTCACCCGTGATAAAGAGCTGACAGGTGGGAGAGGCCGGACTCTGCCCAGCAAAGCCCCCCAGGATGGGCAGTCAGGCTTCAGAGCCATTCACCAAGGCCAGGGATGCATTCTAGAACATTCCCAAGGGCTGCCCTGCAGAAGCCAACAAAGGCACCAGGAGACAAGGGTTTGCCTGGCCTCCCCAAGTGTGAAGCTGTGCAGTAGAAACTTTGCAGCCGCTTTTACCTTCCCCTCCCACGGGGTCCAACCAACACCCAGCAAGGTGGCAGGAAATGTGGGAGGGAGGAAGAGGAGACCCCCGCAACTAGTTCTCTGCTGGCGAGAAACCTCGCTGGAGGACTGCGGAAGCGATTCCACGTTAAACCCAGCTCAGAGTTTGGACGTTATATGGGGCTGGACATTCGAAGCGTCAGACGGATACTGTCTGGTAAACTAGAAGGACAATGGGGCTTTGTGTCACCCAAGGAGCTCTAGAGAGGTCAGGCTGCCCGCTCAGATGCTCTGTCAGGAGGGAGAAGAACCACCGCGTGGGCAGGACCGAAGGGACGTGGGAAACAAACAGAGAGGCCTCTGTGATCACTCCCCGCTCCTGCTGGCACATGTATGTGAGTGTGCCGGGGGCCTGCAAATAAACCACACATGTGCTTGCATCTCTGGACAGTGAGGTCGTAGCCGGCATTTGTCTTCTTCTTCTTTTATACCCTTCTCTCGAATTCCCACATTTTCTATAAAGGGAATGTGTTCTTTCATAATCAGAAAAACATCAGGAAATGTTACTTTAAAAAAAGGAAGTCAGCCTTTGGGAAATTTCCTCATCCACATAAGCCATCACTTGCACTGGGAGTGAGATGACCTGTCATATAGCCGGGACTGCCGAGCAGAGCAAGAAACACCCCAACATCTGCACAGGAACTTGGTGTGGAGTCTGGAATCAACCCCAATCCCGGGGGGGAGGCAGGAAATGAGAAGTGGGTATTTTGCTGTTTCTCTTGTAAACAAGCTTTGGGATCACATCCTTTTCCCCTTCCTCTCCCTTCTCCACTGAGTCACAGATCAGCAGCTCAGGGTCCCTTTCCAAGACCAGCACCACTGAACTGACTCATTCTTTGGGCAAATTCCCAACGAGAACTGAAAGCTAGGACCTCAGTGTCTTGGGGGATGGATTCGAAGGGAAGTAGGAAGATCAAAAATGCTAGACAAATGCCCATGGTCACGCACCGGAGGCTCTTTTTAACTCTTTTTTCGGAACACCCTGCAGTAGGACTGCCCTTGAGGGGAAACCACTTAGAAGAAAATCTGAGAGAGGTTTTGAAAAGGAGCCTTTGATTTCTTAAAAAAGGAAGTAGAGATCATTCAGAACCAAGACGTGTCAAGCTCAAGTCACCCCACTCCCATCTGATAAGGCTGCCAGATAAGGAAATGGCTTAGTGCCAGGATACCCAGACTAGCAAAGCCCTTGAGGAAGTGCCCCAATGTGCCTAGTGAAGAAAGGACAAAATGTGGGCTGAGTGATAAGACAGCCAGGGGAATTCCTGGCTGGTTGGAAAACCTTCCAGAGACACCCAGCGAGCTCCAGAGCCTAACACCCTGCACGTGTCCACATTGCTTTTGATTTATTGAAGGAGGGATAAGAGACGTGCTATTCCCATGTGTGAGCTTCAGCAGGCTGAGACGACTGGATGACTATGAGTCTAGAAGATACGGCAGGTCAGCACTAAGAAGCTGCCAACTCGGAATAAGGGAACAGCCACTCTTGGGTTCCCACGGTCACGGGCATAATGACCACAGTCTGATAACAAGGACAACATATTGTATCTACATGGAGTGCTTTACAGTTTATAAAGCAGTTTTGGGAGGGCTAGCTTACTTATAATTCGTGTGAAATACAGAAGGGTTATTTTTTCTTTTTTTGGATCACAAGCTTAAAATGAAACCAGCAGAGCGGCATGGAGGCATGAAAGCCAATAGTAGCCCAAAAAATTAAAAAAGAAAAATAAAAGCCCCATCCTCTGAGCCCTCCTGAGACACTGGGCTGTACCCTTGGGGAACCTACCTTTGAAGAGAAACACCAATAAACTGAAGTCATAATGAAACAAGTAGTCAGGAAGTAAAAATTTGGGACCGAAGAGTATTCAATGAAGAAGGGCAGACACAAAGGTTTAAACAATTGTTTCCAATATTTGAGCAGCTTCCGTATTAGAAGATTCTACTCCTTATTTTATGATTATCCAAAGTGCAGAGCTTCCACCAATGACTGTGTTTCAGGGGTGACGACTGTGGCTAGAGAAATGGGTCTAAAAATGTCAGTGTTTTGGAAACATCATTGGAATCTACAGAATTGCTGGTGGGAGGGCAACGGAAGCCACCATTTCAGAAAACGATCTGGTCCCATCCCCAGACGTCACAGTCACACAGCCCGTCAGCCTGCAAGTTCACCTCCGGACACACACGCCCAAGAGAACATCTCCACGTGCATAGTAGGAGATACACAAGTGAATGTTCACGACAGCAAAATTGGGAAACAGCCCAAATGCTCATCAAAGGGAGAGAAGATAGGTAAACTGAACTACTACACAACAGTCAAATGAATGTAGAGGAATCCTGATATAATAATAAGTGGAACAAGTCCCAAAAGATGACATATAACATGACCCTCCTTTTTAAAAAGTTAAGTCACAAAAAAAAAAAGTTAAGTCACATATAACATGACCCTCCTTTTTAAAAAGTCAAGTCACAAAAATTAAAAAAATGGGCTTTTAAAAGAAATACATTATATAAAATAAGTCAGACAGAGAAAGCCAAAGATGGTATGATCTTGCTTATATATGCAATGTAAAAAACAACAGTAAAACAAAAACAAAAACACCAATCTCACTGAAACAGAGAACAGATTGATGGTTGCCAGAGGTCGGGGATGGGGGTGGTCAAAATGGGTGAAGGGGGTCAAAGATCAAAAAGAAGAAAACAACAAAAACAGAAAGACATACAAATGCACTAAAACTCTTTTTAGAAAGGCAAGATAACGATGAAGGGGTTGATGGTTCCCACCAGTGGGGAAGGCAGGGAGATGGGATACAGGGATCTGGCCATATGGTTCATACGGGGCGGTGGGTTCACGGATGCTTGTAACATTGTTAAAAAGAACGGAAGACCCAGAGGGAATCAGGCTGTGAGTGGATCGAAGGTAAGAGTGTGTCATGAACCAATTCCATTCTGTCCACTGAGGACCACTGAGAAAGAGGGAGCAAGAAGGAAGGGAGGAAAGATGGGAGGGAGAGGTTGAACTGGCATCTCTGCGGCCGTGAGCAGGCTTGCCCCCCAGGTCATTTCAGCCCCGGCCAGGTGGCCCCTGCAGGGGTCTGATCCTGCAGGCTGTGAGCCGTCCCCAGGCCCGCAAGGAGTCGGGTGGCTTTCCATGCGCCTGTGCTCTGCTTGCCAAGCGTGGATCCTGGGGAGGGGCCGTGTCCGCCCAGAGGAAGAGCAGCTTCCTCGTTGCAGAAACACGTTGCCCCCCTCCCAGCTCCGAGCCCCCATGGCTGTCTCTGCCCGGAGAGGGCATTTTGTTCTCATAAAAGCTCCCAGCCAGAGGTGCTTTTGAAGGGCTCTTGCATTGGATGTGGAGTTGGACCAGTGACCTCCAAGTTCTCTTGCAAGCCCAGGATAGTTCTGAGGGAATAGCAGGTGGAAAGAGGACTGACCCATAAAGAAGGAGACCAGATTTGCTGCCCAAGCATTGTAACTGGCGGTGGGACCCCCCACCGTACTCACTCCTGGTTTGTTCCTTGACTTCTAACGCTACCAGCCTCTGCTGATGGCTGTGACACAAGACAAGGCCTCAAGGATGCCAACTGTTTCCTCCCACCCACCTGTCCTCCCTGTGGGCCTCTCTCGCCTGAAGACCATTACAGTGTGGGACCCTGGGGCAGGTGGTCACGGACAGCATCACGGGAAGTCGTGAAGTGGTGGCAGAAGCTGGCTTCTGGGAAGGGGCCTGGAGCAGCCCAGCGCGGAGAAGCAGTGGCCCAGTGGTTTACATACGGACACACCGGAGGGAGAGAGAGGAGATGCCTGGTGACGTAGAATCTAGTCACGGGCTGTCTCAGAGGGGACCCACCGGCCACATGTGGCCACCGAGCACTTGAAATGTGCCTGGTCCGAATTGAAATGGGCTGTACATGTAAAATGACGTGTCGGAGTTTTGAGATCCAGCACGAAGAAGAGAATGCAAAAAATAACGCATTCATTTTTAAATACTGATTCCATGTTGAACGATAGTATTTTGAATATTTTGGATTGAACTTAAAAGTTATAAAAAATTAATTTTACCTTAAAAAAACTTTTAAAATGAGGATCTAGAATATTTAAAATTGTATCTATGGCTCCTCTTACATTTTTATTGGGTAGTACTGGACTAAACTCTATGAGGCCCAGTCAAACTTCTTGCAGTTGGATGAAATGAGATATCCCTTTAAAAAAATTCTCCTTTAAACTTGTTTTGAGTGGATGTCTGTCTATTCCTGAAAACCGGATTGAAAATTAATACGATGCAATATACGATTGAAAGTTATTATTGTTAATTTAATAACAATTAAGCCCCGTGATTCTATTAATTCTTTCCATCAACAAATCCTATTGGCTCTGTCTTCCAAATACACCCAGACTTTGACCCCTTCTCACGACATCCACTGCTGCGTCCCTGTCCGCTCCCTGCACACCTGGGCTCCTCCCACCTCCCTGAGTTGACCCCCTGGTTGTCTCTCCCTGGTCTCTGCCCTCCAGCCACTGCAGCCTCCTTGCTACTTGAGCCCCCTCCTGCCTCAGGGCCTTGGCGCTGGCTCTGCCTGCACTGCTCTTTGCTCATATAGCCCCATACTCACTGCCTCATCTTTTGGAAATCTGGACTCAAATGTTACTTCTCAGGGAGGCCTTCCCTCCAATGACAAGTCCTCCCCCTAAAACACACACACAGTCACACACACACAGTCCTTTCCTCCTTCCACTCCATTTAGCATTTATACCACCTAACAGACTGTATATTTTACCTTCTTTATCTTCCTCAGCTATAATATAATAAATGCAGTAAAGGCAGGAATTTTTCTCTGTTCTGTTCATTGTTGTACACTCAGCACCTAAAACAGTGCCGGCACATAGCAGCTGCTCAATAAATATCTGTTAGATGTGGAGGGTCTCAGATGGGCCATTCTTGTGCTAACGTTTGCTGTGTATTGCGTGGTCTAAACAAACCCTTGACAGAGTTCTTAAGAGGAAAACCTTTGAGAGCCCGTGAGTTCTCTAGGAACAACCGAATTGTGGGAAGCACAAGCTGTCTGACACCACAAAGTGGCTCTTTGAGCTTGTGGGGTCCTGAGCTGTGGCATTTCTATGCAGGGAATAATGGCCCAGCAAGCCTGGCTGAGAACTGGGGGTATCTGAGGCTGCCATGGCTGCATTCTCTTGGGTGAATGCCACCCCATCCTTGAACTTTCCTGGCCCCTCACTATGAAGTATGGACAAAGGACGGAATGGCTTTCAGATGGAGATGAGGATGTATGTTAGCCATCGGGCTGGTTCCCAGGGTGAAGCCAGTTATATCCACTGAGAAGCCATCAGACCCAAATAAATGCCAGCATTTCCTCATCATTAACCTGCATGCTTTTTTTACTCGGTGGACATGTATTTTTGTCTTCACAACCTACCTTCCCAAACGTGGCTGGGTTGACTTGGTTCTGAGCATTTTGCCCGCAGGTCTCCACATACATCTCATACATGAGGCAGTGAGGCACACTGTACCCTTCGCAGATGCAGAAGTTGTCAACCAACCTGGGGGCGGGGAGGAAGAAGAGCAGGAAGAGAAGGTTGGCGTCAGTTTTTCGAGAGTGGGACACTTTGATATGGGTCAGACACAAGCAAGGGACCCAACAAAACGAAATATGCTTACTTTATCGAATGCAAAGTCTCACCCATCAGCATCTGTAATGTGCTCAGCCCAGAGTTCAGAATATTGATTTAGACTATGGTGAGGTTTTGTTGTTGTTTTTTTAAATCTTTTTGGCATACAGGCATATTAAAAAGAAGCCCAAATTACTGGGCTCAGCAGACGCTGCTTCATGTAACTTTGTAAAGGTGGCAGCCAAGGTCTCTCACTGTGACGTAGAGATTTACTCGCTAAAACACAACACAATGCCCCCTACCCCTTGTAGAGTCGATCACCCCTGCAGGTGACAGCTGGAGCCCATGTGGCTTCCTAGGACCCGTGTGCCTGTGACCCAGGACAGGTGTGCACAACTCCTCCCCTTCCCCCCTCCCCCTGAAGCAGTCATTTGCACGACTGTTAAACCCGAGTGATTTAGGGCGGGCCACTACATTTTGATTCTTTAAATTGTAATGAGATGGAAGATGGAAGACACCAAGAGACAGAAAGGCAGGCCACCCTCCCTGCCCTTTACTTCCCGTTGGGTGCAGAGCTCGGTAGCGTTCAGATGTGATCTGCAGCCCCCAGGCCCCTGCTTGGGGTGGGACCTTCAATGGCCCAAATGTTCCTGGGCCCCGGGGCAGGTGGGGTCCGCTGGCAACGAGGGGCTCTGCCCGTGGCTCACAGCCCAGGGTGCAGCCCCGAGGGGACAGCCAGGTGCCTGTTCCAGCAGCAGGTATGGGAGTGAGGGGGCAGGCAATGCAGACGACTGAGCTCAGAAGGTGTGGTCCACACTGACACCCAATCACAGCCTTCCCTTTTCTGGCCAGGGACAGACTGGCAGGTTTCTCCTCATTCTTTTCAAGAAATACACAAAGCAAGCCAGTGCAGTTTTTAAACACCGGAGAATTCTTTAGCAGGGAATTTACCAACAATGCATCTCCTCCTTTCTTACTGATGACCTACAGCTTATTTTCTGGGCTGAGGCAGGCTGAGGCCTACATTAACTTTCCTTGAGAGCAAGAGACCACAGTTGTTAACCCCATCTGCTTCCTGGAAGGAGGAAAAGTCAACATATGGTGGACGGCGGGGTGAGGGGAAGCTGTGGCCCTGTATTGGTTTCCTCAGGTAACCAATTACCATAGGCCAGGTGGCTGAAAGCAACAGAAACATACTCTGTCACAGTTCTGGAAGCTGAAAGTCCAAATCAAGGTGTCAGCCGGGTTGGTTCCTTCCAGAGGCGCTGAGGAAGCATGTGCTCCACGCTTTCCTCCTGGCTGCTGGTGGCTGCCAGAAACCCTTGGCGTTCCTTGGCTTGTAGACACATCACTCTAGTGCCCTCGCCTTCACCTGGCTGTCTCCTCGCCTCTTTTTTTTTTTTTTTTTTTTTTTTGGCTGCGTTGGGTCTTCGTTGCTGCACACGGGCTTTCTCTAGTTGCCGTGAGCGGGGGCTACTCTTCGTTGTGGTGCGTGGGCTTCTCATTTCGGTGGCTTCTCTTGTTGCGGAGCATGGGCTCTAGGTGAGTGGGCTCAGTAGTTGTGGCACGCGGGCTCAGTAGTTGTGGCTCACGGGCTCTAGAGCGCAGGCTCAGTAGTTGTGGCTAACAGGCTTAGTTGCTCCGCGGCATGTGGGATCTTCCCGGACCAGGGCTCAAACCCGTGTCCCCTGCATTGGCAGGCGGATTCTTAACCACTGCGCCACCAGGGAGGTCCCTCCTCATCTCTTCTTATAAGGACAACCATCACTGGATTTAGGGCCCACCTAATCCAGTGGGGCCTCCTCTTAACTGGTTCCATCTGCAAAGACCCTATTTGCAGGGTCACATTCTGATATTCCAGACAGACATGCATTTTGGGAGGGGACACCATTCAACCCAGTCCAAGCCCAAGGAGGGGATTTTCTGAGACTCTCCCATAGCATCAGGGTGGGAACCTGACACTTTGGACACCTCACAATGGATTAATTACAGCTGCTGGGGCACCAATTATTTGCTTCGCGGTTGAACGCAGGGTAATGTCACTGGTGGTGTGTGGGGCAGTGGCAAATTCACTGATCCGCGAGATATTGATATTTATTTTATTAAGACATTTGCTGACATATAAAAAACCTACATGGGAAGTGTCACAGGAAAACACTGGCTAAGTTTGGGGAGGGGCAGCAAAACGTGACCAACATTAAGTGCAAGCTCACTTTTGTCTATTCATAGCTCCTTCCGATGTAGTCATGGAATGGTATTCTTAAAAAAGAAATGTGCAAAATACTTTCCAAAATGAGCTCGAGTGTAAACTTTTGCCAGTTGTTCTTCCTTGTCACTGAAATTCACGTGCTCTGGGCCTCTTGTCCTCCTATTTCAAAATGACACTGCTGAGTTTGACTGCCATCTGGGTAGACAATTAAGACCAAATTATACCATCAATGATATCCCACCAAGGTCCAGGACCAGAGTCTTTTCTCCGCCCACACTCAGAGAAAGGGCTGCCTCCTGGTGGTGAGCCCAGCGCCAATGCTTGGTACTTTTGCTGCTCCCGGAGATTCAGCCCAGGGCCTTTCATCTTCTCCCCAAAGTTCACAGCCAGATCTCACGGATGGCCCGTGGGAGGAGGCAGCACACACTAAGTGGACAAGTGGAAGGTCCTGTAAGAGCGTCTATGTTCAGATGGTGCCTTTACTTCAGCTCAAAGAGTACGTGCTTCCGCATTTAGTCTCCACGCCCAGAGGAACTTACGACCATGACTCTGACCCAGGGCTCCAAAGCTCACAGACCCAGGTGCAGGTTCTGACTCTGAGACGTCTCTTGGAGTTTTTGTGATGAGAAATCAGGCATGGGATGTGGCTGGTGCACTGGCTGGCCCACGGCAGCTCTTACTGTTATCATTTTTACGTCCACCTCCAAAACCCTGAATGGGAGCGAGAAAGGCGTCCACGCTGGCGGACCGGCAGCACAGAAGCAGCTACTGCAGGTGAGCCTGACTCTGAACTACACGTGGGGCCGGTGGGGGGGCGGGATGAGCATATGCAGGCAGTAGGGCTGGCCAGGACTCCTGGCAGGTGAGACTGGCCAAGGCTTGCTTTCACACCGAGCCACCAATACGGTTTTTGGCGATACGTGATTATAAAGCCTGTCCAAGTCTGGAGTCGATCAGATCACTCAGTTCCTTGCTTGGGTGCATAATCGCCTTCCCCAGGTCTCACCATCAGACGAAGCTGACAGCTAAGATCTTGAGAATCTCATGACGCTCTCCTCGTTTTGAGTGATGGACAGGCTGATCATCGGCAACTTCAGAGCACTCACACCGGGTCCTGCAGCTCTCACGTTCCTGAGGGCTCCTTTTCCTCACAAAGAAAAATGTGGCACTGGGAGTGACCGTACCCTTTGATTCAGCCTGATCAAAGGCTATTACGAATTCTGTACCTTTCAAAGTAAATTTCCACCTCATGAACCTCCAGAGTCTGCAGAAATCTGAAAGCCGTATTTATACGCAGGAGACAGTTAGTTAGTCTATAGCCAGGCTCGGCGTGCGTAGGGTTTAGGTGACATTTAGATTTTTCGCCTGAGGTCTGAGCCCGGGGTCCCACCTGTCCGACCTGCCGGATCTGTACCCTCAGCCGAGGAAATCGGGTCACTTCACCCTTCTGTGCTCCTCAGAAGTCTGACCACTTCGCTCCCCATTTCTACGATCCTTCCTGCCCGTGAAACAGAAAACTTCTAGTACTTCGGTTTCCAGAGGCGGGACCTTTCTTGCTCCTTGCGGGACCTTTCTTTGCCCTTGGAGAACTTATCACAAGTTGGTGGCAGAGACAGTGAAGTCTCTAAGGAACACTGGAAGCCCAAGCAGGACTGACTGGGAGATGAAACAACGAATATGCTAAAAACGGAGCGTTTCTTTCGCGCGACAACCATCAGCCCCTCCCTGGGCTTTCACCCGGAAGCCTGAGCTGTTTCTGGGCATCTGGACACCTCGCCCGCCGGTACCCACCGCCACTCTTCCAGGAAGCTGGTCTCCTTGGCCATCTTCTAACACCTTCCAGGACGCCAAGCTCTGTTACAAACCGAGGGGCTCTGCTGTGTTTGGTTTTTAAAAAATTGTTCATGTTTTAATTCTGGCAAAATATATGTAACATAAAATGTACCATTTTTAAATGCAGAGTTCAGCGGCATTAAGTACCTTCTCACTGTTGTGCAACTGCTGGTGTCTCACCATCCATCCAAAGAATTCTGGTTGTCTCGCAAAACTGAAACTCTGTACCGGCCAGAAACGCTACTCCCCGTTCCCTCTCCCCCAGCCCCTGGCAACCACCACTCTCCTTTCTGTCTCTATGAAGTTGACTCCTCTTGGTGCCTCGTATAAGTGAAATCATATACTATTTGTCCTTTTGTGACTGGCTCATTTCATTTCGCTTAATGTCTTCAAGGTTCGTCCACGTTGCAGTCTGTATCAGAATTTCCTTCCTTTTTACATCTGAATAATAGTGCATTGTATGTACAGACCACATTTTGTTTATCCATTCATCTGCTGATGGACACTTGGATTACTTCCATCTTTGGCTATTGTGCATAATGCTGCTATGAACACGGGGATGCGAATATCTGTTCCAATGCTTGCTTTCAAGTCTTTGGGGCATATGCCCAGAGGGGGAATTGCTGGATCACATGGTGGTTCTATTTTCAATTTTTTGAGGAACCACTATCCTATTTTCCACAGTGGCTACACCAATTTACGTTCCCACCAAGAGTGCACAAGTGTTCTAATTTCTTCACATCCTCACAAACACTCGTTATCCTCTATTTTTGTTTGTTTGATAAGGGCCATCCTAACCAGCGTGGAGTGGTTGCAGCTGCGTTTTTAATGCCAATGTTCAAACCACCAGCACCAATTGAGACAGGCTGGGACCTGGGACCCTTTTCCAGAGTGCTTGCCCCGGACAAACGCCTCCCAGAGCATCAGAATACAAAGAAACTATTGACATAAGGGACTACACGTAACTGCATGCACATGCAGTTGGGGCAAACTATGAACAAGAAGATACAAAAAGGCCAAAACCCAACTGCCACTTCTGAGGAGCTGGGAGCAAAAGCAGGGCCCCGCGCGTGATCCCTGCACACGGCACCACCAAGGGGGTGGGCACACCACCTAAGCCCCCCCTCCCGGCCCGACAGCCCGTCCTCCACGGACAGCAAGCAAGGGGACCTGTTACTGGTTTTCACTCCCTCTTGCTGTAGCACGAGTCCCAATAAAGCCTTACCTGAATTCCTCCTCTGGAGTCTTATCAACTTCTATTGATTAAAGAGTCCAAGGGCTTCCCTGGTGGCGCAGTGGTTGAGAATCTGCCTGCTAATGCAGGGGACACGGGTTCGAGCCCTGGTCTGGGAAGATCCCACGTGCCGCGGAGCAACTGGGCCCGTGAGCCACAACTACTGAACCTGTGCGTCTGGAGCCTGTGCTCCGCAACAAGAGAGGCCGGGACAGTGAGAGGCCCGCGCACCGCAATGAAGAGTGGCCCCCGCTTGCCACAACTAGAGAAAGCCCTCGCACAGAAACTAAGACCCAACACAGCCATAAATAAATAAATAAAAATTAAAAAAAAAAAAAGAGTCCAAGGACCCAGGTGGGTTGCACAGTGACCTGTCAAGCATCGCACCTCATAGATGGGATGCCTCAAGAGCAGTCTTCCAAGGGAAACTCTGCCCCTCCTCGCCTCCACGGCCCCGCCTCCCCCCACCTGAAGAGCAGAGCCTGGCCCCCTGGGTCCGAGGCCTGCAGGGACAGGAGTTTGGGACACAGGACTTGAACACCATCCTAAGTGATTTAGGGCATCTGCTTTGTGGGCAGTCGGGACCCTGTCAATTCACAAATGACCTGAGGAGAACATCTAAGTATTTTCTGAAACCCTAATCATTCTTTCTAGTCTCTGGACTTATTCAAGTCTTAGAAACTCTAATTTACTAAATGGTGACCTGAAACTTGAAGGTGCAGATATGCTGAGGGGTCTAAGTGTGAAAGAAATAGAGTCCTGCTGTGCAACACTCTAAAAACACTGTGTGTGCTGTGGTTCTTTTTTTTTTTTTTTTTTTAATATTTTTAGATTTAAAAATATTTATTCTTTTGATTTTTTTCTCTTATGCAAGGGAAAATATATCAAAAATTTTCTTTTGGAGGAGAGGGGTGACCATTTAGGCCTTTTTGGGGTTCTAATCACAAACACTCCCCTTCATTTTTCTATTTCACTCATTGAACTTTTTCAGAAAGTATTTCTTTCTTGAGAAATACTCCTTAAAACTTAAAAAACGAAGTAATCAGCTATCTACTAGTTATTCACCTTCTAAAACGAATGTTTTCGGGCTGGTTTCAATTATTTTCCTATTTATGAAGCGCTACAAACCCATGAGTTCATCAGTCCCAAGGGCTGATGATATTTTTCTTTCCAGCTTTTTCTTCCTCTATTTAAATAGCCAGAAGTGAATTTCTCAAATGTGGAATGCATTGTTAGAGCTAAAAACTGCTTTAAGTTAGGAAACATCCCATTCTGGATCGCCCACTGAGAGAAAACATTTCCTCTCCTGGCCTAGCCCTCGTGCTTTCAGATGTGTATGTAAACCCAGGCCCACCAACGAGCCCCCCCGGTGGAGGGCTGGCTGGATTGCTTCCCACGGGAAGCGTGACCAACAGGGGAGGCCCCAGGGGGGAAACCCACACTGCCCCACCGTGTGTGCGTGTGTGCGCGTGTGTGCGCGTGCCCAGTCCCATCCCAGCCAGCATGAAGACGCGCTGGTCCTGCGTGTGAACGGCTGTCCTCTGAGCCATTTACCAGGGCCCCGGGGGCGCAGGCGGTCGGCCCTGGCACTTGGTCCGAGGTCCTGGGGACAGCAGCCGAGGGAGCCACGCTCCCCTTCCTCGCCCCCCTCGCCCCCCCCCCATCCGCCGGGGCGGTCCCGGTCCCGCCGCGGTCCCGCTCACCACTGGATGATGCCGCCGTGCAGGCCCCAGCCGCCAGCGCCGCCCGAGGCGGAGGCCGCCACGCCCTCAGCCATGGCTGGACCCGCCCGCGGCACCGAGGCGGCGAGCGGGCGGAGGCGCTGCACCGTCCGGCCGCCGCCGCTCCGGGGTGTTTACTTTAGAGCGGGGCGCGCGGGGGCGCGGGGCACCGGCGGGGAACGCGAGCGGGGCGGGGCAGCGCCACGTGGCGGCGTGGCGCGCGGGCTCGCAGGGGGGCGGGGGAGCTCGTTGGGGGCGGAGCTAGGGCGCGTGCGTGGGAGCCTGGGGGGCGCGCGGGCCTCGGGACGGCGTCGGGCCACGCCCTGCACCTGCTGTGAGGGTTTGGGAGGCGGCGTCCTCTCTTTTCCAGGATCTAAAGCTCGTAGGACAGAAACCCAAGTGCCGCTCTTCCCCCGCTACAAGCACTCCAACAGGGAAACGACAAACAAAAACCAACGGACGCACATTTCAAGTCAGGTCACGGTGTTTGGTGAGCGGTGGTCGTCAACCTGACTGCACTTGGGAGTCACTTGGGCACGTTTCAAAAACACTGCCCCAGCGCCACCCCTAGAGGGTCTGAGGTCTGAGGGGTTTGGCCTATACAAACCTGATTTTTAAAAAAAAATTTATTTATTTGGCTGCACTGGGTCTTAGTTGCGGCATGCAGGCTTTTAGTTGCGGCATGCGGGATCTAGTTCCCTGACCAAGGATCAAACCCGGGACGCCTAAATTGGGAGCGCGGAGGCCTAACCACTGAACCACCTGGGAAGTCCCAAACCCCGTGTTATAAGCTGCCCTGGAGGTTCGTGATGCTGACGTGCGCCCGGTGGTGAGACCCACTGGTCCTGGGAGTTTCAGCGTGGCTGGGTCAGGACTTCTGAGAGGCTGAGCCGGGGTGAGAGCTCCTGCCCTGGATGAGTCCCCTGGTCTGCAGCCCGGCCCTGGTGGTCCTCGCCTTCAAGAGCTATTTAGTTAATACGTTGCTGTGAGACTTAGCTGCTTATTCTCTCCTAACCTCCCTTCTCTGGCGGGGTATGTGTGATTATTCTAAGTATTAAGCAGCTAGTAAACGTAGGGCGAGTGGCGTGAGCACGAGCTCAGTCAGGCCACTGTTGCTTGGACTGCTGACTGCTTGAGAGCCTCTGGTAAGGATTTCGTCATCTAGATTAAAAACACGGGTGGGAGGGAGGGAGATGCAAGAGGGAAGAGATATGGGGACATATGTATATGTATAGCTGATTCACTTTGTTATAAAGCAGAAACTAACACACCATTGTAAAGCAGTTATACTCCAATAAAGATGTTAAAAAAGAAAAAAAAACCACACTGGACAACTGAACAACAACAACAGCCCACTTAAAATTTGGGCAAGGGACTTGAATGAATGTGTTCACCTGAAGAAGACATACAAATGGCCAATAAGCACATGAAAAGATGCTCAGTGTCATTAGTCATTAGGGAAATGCAGATCAAAACCGCAATGAAATAGCACTCCACATTCATTGAGGCTGCTATTTTCTTTTAAAGAGTAACGATAACGAAGATGTGGTATCTATATACAGTGGAATATTACTCTGCCATGAAAATTAAATCTTGCTTGCGACAACGTGGAGGGACCTAGAGGGTGTTATGCTAAGTGACACAAGTCAGACAAAGAGAAATACTGTATGATTTTGCTTGTATATGGAATCTAAAAAAGAAAACAAATGAACAAACGCAACTAAACAGAAACAGTCATAGATACAGAGAACAAATGGGTGCTTGTCAGAGGGAGGGGCACTGGGGGGAGGAGAGAAATAAGTGAGGGAGATTAAGAGGTACAAACTTCCAGTTACAAAATAAATGAGTCATGGGTATGAAATGTAGTGTGCGGAATATGGTCAATAGTTATGTAACATCTTTGTAGGCTGACAGATGGTAGTTGGGCTTATCATGGTGATCATTTTGAAATGTATAGAAATATCGAATCACTATGTTTTGTACCAGGAACTAACATAGTGCTGTTATGTTATACTTAACATAACAATTATATTATACTTCAAAAACGAACAAACAAACTCGTAGATCAGAGTTGTGGTTACCAGAGGCTGGCGGTGGAGGGGTGGGGATTGGATGCAGGTGGTCAAAAGGTACAAGTTTCCAGTTATAAGACAAATAAGTACTAGGGATGTAATGTACAACATGATTAATGTAATTAACACTGCTCTTCGTTATATATGAAAGTTAAGACAGCAAATCCAAAGAGTTCTCATCACAAGGAAAAAGGTTTTTTTTTTCCATTTCTTTAGTTTTGTATCTGTATAAGATGATGGATACTCACTAAATTTGTGGTCATCATTTCATGATGTACGTAAGTCAAGTTATTACGCTGGACACAAACTTATACAGTGCTGTATGTTAATTATGGGTCAATAAAATTGGAAGAAAAAGAAAAACAAAAAAGTAAGTGTTGATGAGGATGTGAAGAAATTGGAATGGTGTTCACTGCTGGTGGGAACAAAAAATGGTGTAGCTGCTATAAAAACAGGCAGTTTCTAAAAAAATTTAAAATAGAATTACCATATGATCCACCAATTCCACTTCTGAGTATGTACCCTAAAGAATTGAAAGCCAGGGGACTTCCCTGATGGCGCAGTGGCTGGGAATCCGCCTGCCAGTGCAGGGGACCCGGGTTCGAGCCCTTGTCTGGGAAGATCCCACATGCCGCGGAGCAGATAGGCTCGTGCGCCACAACTACTGAGCCCGCGCACCTAGAGCCCATGCTCCACAACAAGAGAAGCCACCGCAATGGGAGGCCCGCGCAATGCAATGAGGAGTGACCCCTGCTCGCCCAACTGGAGAAGGCCTGTGCTCAGCAATGAAGACCCAACGTAGCCCAAAATAAATAGAATTAAAAAAAAAAAAAAAAAAAGAATTGAAAGCCGGACTTGAATAGATACTTGTAATTTGTACCCACATGTTCATAGCAGCATTAGTCACAATAACCCAAAGATGAAAGCAACCCACTTGTCCATCAACCAATGTCTGGCTAAACAAAATGTGGTAGATACACACCATGGAGTATTATCCAGTCTTAGAATGGAAGGAAATTCTGATAATCTGATACAGACTGCAACATGCAACCTCAAAGGCATTATGCTAAGTGCAGCAAGCCAGATACAAAAGGATGATTCCGTTATATGCGGTACCCAGGATTGTCAAACTCATAGAGGCAGAAGGAATGGCGGTTACCAGGGGCGGGGGGAGGAGGGAATGGAGAGTTGTTTAATGGGTACAGAGTTTCAGTTTGGGATGATGAAAAAGTTCTGGAGATTAATAGTGGCAATAGTTGCATCACGATGTAAAAGTACTTAATGCCACTGAATTGTACACTTAAAAATGGTTAAAATCTCAAATTTTATGTTCTATGTGTATTTTACCAAAATTTAAAAAAATCTCAGAACAAAACAAAAATCCAGCCACCACCAATAACGCCACATGCACATTTGACAACCACTTCTAGAAGCAGGGCAGAGATTCAGTCCACAGATAGCGCTGACTGCCTTCCATGTGACAGCACTGGGCTACAGTTGTCAGGGAGGACCCCAGAGGTCTCCCTTCAGTGGGGACCCCATCATCAGGGGACCAGGGGTAAGGCTCCAAGGGCAGTCCCAGAGGAGACATCACAGGACGTTCATTGCAGAGCCTGAGGCTTGAGTTTTGACAGGTCCCTGGAGCCAACCCTAGATGGCACCTGGCTCTCCTTTGGGGAGCTGTGCCAGGGATAACCCTGGTCCCGAAACTTGGGGAGGTTCTTTTGGGGGCGGGTAGTGGTGGGATGGGCGGATACTTGGGAAGGGCTTGTAATTAACAAGTGACGGCAGCTGCTGTTTGCCCTATTTCTCTTCTCAGCTGAATGTCCTTTTTTTTAGGGCTGGCTGCTTTAAAAAGCCATCCAGTAGGGGACAGCTGACCCCACGTGAGCCCCTCTCAAGCCAGGAACCGAGGGTAACGATGTCTGGAGAGACTCCGTCATACCCGGCAAGGATGGGACGCCAACTGCGTGGGTAAGAAACAGGTTCGCTGCGGCCAGTTTCAGGCAGTGCCAGGAGACTCTGCTGGGGAAAGCGGAAAGGCCACAGTGATGGAGGACCCGCAGTGATGGAGAGAGGAAGCCACAAGGTAAGATGATACAGCAGGTCCTCCAAGGCAGCTCTCTTGAGACCAGCCCTTCTCTGGTTGTTTCTAGAAGAGGTGGCAGGATCCTCAGGGCCTTGGGCGGACGCCCTGTGAGGCCCCTTCATGGGCTTTGCTTTGGCCTGAGTGCTCACCCCCAGCAGTGGGCGTCCTTCTCAGTAGCCGGTGGAAGCCGAAAGCATGGCTCCTTCCATCCCTCTTGCTGGTCCTGCAGCAGCTCCCTGCCACCCAAGAAACTCCCCAAGATGCCCACCCATTTCCACAGAGATTGGAAATAAACAAGAGAAGAGCTTACCGTTATTTAAGGCCAACTTGTGGTCCTGTTATGTCACTGCTGATTATGTAAAATTTGCATATTTACTGAGCCCCAGTCAGCACCAGGCACTGGGACAGACCCTGGAAATACAGTGGGACACCAGGACCCTCTGGTTGACCACTGGTCTCTCTGCTGTTTACTGCATCAAATATAAGATGCTATGAAATGCAAACATTACCTCACCTTGCTCCAGAGCTGTTGAGGTCTGGTGGTTAGAGGACTGTAAAAATGAGGCCACTGGGTCAATTTCACACCCTCCACCCGAAGGACTGGTTAATTTCATCCATAGCAGGTAACAGCTGGTGTCCCTAGTTTAACCAGCCCTCTTACAGGTGCAGCCTCTGAGTAGGTACATACTAGCACAGTAACACTCTTAGATTTATTCACAGCTTCTGCCTTCCTAATGTGCTGGATGTGCAAAGGACGTTTACCTCTGCACGTGATTCTTTTACTAGCAGCATAATTAAGGCTTTCATTTGGGTTGAGCATATAGCCACATAGACTGCTAAGTAGAATTAGGTATAAAATCCATTTTCTTTTCAAAGAACGTTTCATTGCAACTGACATAACGAAAATTTTCATGAGACAGCCAGACACAGGTATATGCTCTTTTGTACCTGAAAAGTCCAGCCTCCCTCTAATTCACGTTCAGCATCTTAACTCAAAAGGTCCTATATCATTACAAGGGAAAAGAAATCTTAAAGTTTATATCAAAAGATTTCCAATTCCTGATGTCAGATTTTGTGCACACAAAGCTTTTTCTCCCTCTTCCAGAGAATATATCTCTTTTAGCTGCACATCAATTTCTTTTGCCTACTTCAGTCTACTTGGTTTCTAGATTATCCAATTAGCCTCATTTCACCTTTTAAAAGGGCACCAGCTGTGCCTTTTCCTCACGGAAAACCATCTCTGATCCAGGGTGCTTAATTTCATTCAATCCTTGCAATTATTCACTTTCTGTGGATGTACCAGGTGTCTCCAGGCAGTAGATGTATTTTTAAAAATACAGCGAATGAGTCTAATGCATCTAGTCAAGAATGTAGAATGTAGTTAGCATCTGTATGGACAGAGAATTATAGAGAACAGACAACTGTATGTTCCACTTTCGCTTGGAAGAGACCTTTTAAGATCACTGGGCTGTAAACTAATAAGCCATGGGGACTTTCAAACTATGCTGGAGCAGAACAATCTCATTGGAGAGATTCCAAATCACTATCATATGTTAAAATTTTCCTTGGTCTAGATTCGCCTTCTGAGTATCTGGCTCACGTTCTAGTTGAAATTGATGGGGACACGACATTTACAGGCATGTGAGTGATGGGCAAATCCAACTTCACATCAAGCACATCTCTGCCATTTCCTGATCTGAAATCCATGATTTGGAGCATCGCAGGGATGTACCACTTCTGCACAGCTTGTTTTCCACCGATCCACGGTTTTCCTTCCTCCCATTTCGCAGAGGACACGTGAAAGGCGGGCCACATGCTATGTGACGGACAGGATTATCTACTGGGAACTCTGAGAATGTGTGGAATGAGAAAGAACAGGCTTCATTCATCACTGAATGCTTGTAAATTGTAATTTGTAGAGTAACACGTTTGAACTCTTTTGTTACATTAAAAGTGGGATTTTTTTTTTTCTGGAAGTCTGATAGAAAACCAAGCAAAAGCAAAAATGGAAAGTGGTTTCCTTGTTTGCAAAGGAACAGTAGGAATTTAATAAGTCCTCTTTTTAGGCTGTCACGTAACCTCAAAAGGCACTTGTCCAAATCATGATTGTGTGCAAAATCATAAATCATACCCTGATTCATTTAATAATTTTCCAAGAGAATGGGCAAAGGCACATTAAGTAATTACTTTGGGCTTCTGGAAATACTGTTTTAAAGGTTTTCATGAGCATGGAGGAATTAATTTTTTAAGGCAGTTTAAAAATGGTAGCATGAGCTGACTTTCTGGCGTGATGAACCTTCATCTTTCCTAACAGTTCATATTATTCTTTGATAAAAACATACTCTGACAGCTGCTTGGTCCCCACTGTTCTGCATGGAATTATCTCATGATACCCTCACCATGAAATGAATTTCACTAAAGCATCCCCAAACAAAGTCGATGTTTGACTTATCTTTCTGAAAGGTGCTAAAGGATAGTAGACGCCTTTCAATTGGTTGTGTGACCCCCTCCTGCTAATTCACAATTGGAATTCCCCAGCAGAGAGAGAGGTAAGAAGCATGCTTTATAAAGAACATCTGCCTGGATGCTTTGTTACCGAACAAAGGTAAACATCCCAATAGGTGCCAAAAGATAGTTAAAGTCTGTTTGATGAAAAGAAGTATGTCTTCACGTGGGTTAAAAAACCACTAACATTAAGACCCCAAAGAGCCAGTCCAAGACCTAAACAGTTTGTCAAGATCATCATTCTCAAATATACTTTTCACATGTCATCGCTGTGCCAGAAGCTTAGAAGCTTGCCCAGTGCCTCTCAGCCTCGTCTACGTGCAGTTGAGCAGTCCAGGGACATCCATCGCCCACCTGCCTCTGATAATTCCCACCCCCGGCAACCCGACCCTCGCCCAGACCCCTCAGCTGGGCAACACTTCTTAGAACCTTGACCAGGAAGCAGATGAGCCGACGGAAGCTGAGGAGAGAGGCCACGGACGCAGGTGGGGAGGGCTGGAGATGGCGGATGTGTGAGAACCTTCTAGTCCTCAGGTGGCTCAGCTGTCCCTCCTGAAGCTGAGTTCCGCAGGATTCCTCTGTGTTCTCCAACAAACCGCCTTTTCACTTGAGCTACTCTGAGCAGATCTCCTTATGACAAATGGATGCGTTTCTAATAGTTGTCATGTATTGTATCTTCTCAGGGAGGACTCTGGGAGGAGCAGGTTGATTGCACACCAACCTGGAGGTGACCGTTTCAGAGTGTATCACGGCTCAGCAGAGGGACGGCTGGGTTTGAGCCATCGCTCAACGAATATTTATGAAGCACCTACATGAGACATGCATGCTCGGGGTTGTGGAGACCTCAGGAAGGACACATTGCGATGGTACCTGCCCTGGTGGTACCCACAGCAATCACCGCCCCTAACAAAGCCACGGGAATGAAAACAGAACTACCCCCAAATATTCTGTATAAGAGAACACATTAGACAGTGGTTGAAGGTCTAGCTAGGGACCTTGTCAGAGCGGGCATGTAGCTCAGGGTCACAGGATGGGCTCTTGGCAGGGAGCCTTGGGGAGATACAGCCAGACCTCCAGGGCCCTCACTAGGGAGAGGGAGCAAGTCCCCCATGGAGGGTGACTGAGGTCCAACCATGCCCAGCCGCAGACGTTGGCCTTGATGCCACCACAGGCCGTGGCCTGTGAGTCCCAGCGGCCAGGGAAGAGGGCAAGGCCTGACAGGGGATCCATGTAGGTGGGTTTGCCTGGAACACTGCCAGTTTACGCCTGTAGCCCTTGTGCAACTGTTTCTAGCTCTCTTTGCCATTCTCAAGAGTGGCCTGGCCTAAACTGTAAGTAATGTGATCCTCCCACACACGAGCCACCTCCCTCCCCATGTGGCCGAGGGCCATCCTGGGGAAAGGCAGGGGAAGGAAATGAACCTGAGAGATAAATCCTGTTTACCTAAGGAGACCAGGCGTGATCTCAGAGGGCTGAATGAATCATTACATGGGCTAACTCTAGAAGATCACACTAAAATTTAGATTTCTCCCCCAGTACCCCACACATGCAGGAGAACACAGCACCCTTGGGGTCTTATACATGAGGCTGTAAGTCCGCTCGAGTTGAATTTTCTTGTTTGCCTCATCTTACAGGGAGGAAATGAAGGCTCATAGAAACCATATGCAAAGTCACACAGTCGATAAGTGGCCGCGCGCACAGGGCCACGGGCTTAACCACTCTTGGGGGAGGTCTAAGTGGCAGTTTCCTCATTTGTGAAATGGGCCACTATAGTAGCTACCACCGAGTGTAGCTGTGAGGCCAAAAGAAAGTGGATAAAGCTTTTAGCATGGCGCCTGGCACATAGTAAGTGCTCAATAAACGTGTGACTGTTGCCTATGTCCAGCTGCCCTTGAAAAGGAATTGTTAAAATGATTTCAGGGACTTCCCTGGTGGTCCAGTGGTTAAGAATCCACCTGCCAATGCAGGGGACACGGGTGCGAGCCCTGGTCTGGGAAGATCCCACATGCCGCAGAGCAACTAAGCCTGTGCGCCACAACTACTGAGCCAGCACTCTAGAGCCCGCGAGCCACAACTACTGAAGCCCACATGCCTAGAGCCCGTGCTCCGCAACAAGAGAAGCCACTGCAACGAGAAGCCCGTGCACCACAATGAAGAGTAGACCCCCTCGCTGCAACTAGAGAAAGCCCACGCACAGCAACGAAGACCCAATGCAGCCAAAAATAAAAAATAAGTTAAAAAAAAAATTAATAAAATGATTTTAGTTATTTCATATATATATATAATCAGTATTCTGGGGGGATCATGCATGAAAGACATTTATACACACACACTACTTTCAGATCTGCCTGAAAAACTCTCTTCAACATGTCAGATACTCAAATACGGTACATTATCAACAGTATAATAAGCACTAGTGTTTTATCAATATGGCATTATGAGGACTCTGGTTTAGTGTTCTGCAGAAAAAAAAAAACAAGGTTCTTTTTTTGAAACTCGCAAATACTATCTCTGTCTTGGTGATTCCCGGGTGTATTATCATATTAAAGGATCGGAGAGGTCCTGTGGGAAATAAGTCTGTTTCACTCCGTTTGACTTAGTGTTTCCAAGTTTAATTGTCTACAGAATCCCACCCCTCCCCCACGTGTTGGCTTACTTGTCTGCTTTTGCATGACACTGATACCATGGACGAACCTCTTAAAGGGTACTGGGGTTCCACGGAACCGAGTTTGGGAAACACTGTTATGAACAGCAGTGCAGAATAAGTCAGATCTTGTGGGCTGTCCCAGGAGCGTACGCTGGTTTAAACGAATGGTCGTTGTCTCCTGCTTCCTGTGTCCACCTTTCTGCTCCCATCTCTCCTTCCCCAGGACCCACCCCACACCCAGAGATGGGGGGGGCACCTTCTGAGCTCATCGCACCCACCCCTTCCACAGCAGCAGCGTGAACCAGAAGCTCTAGAAACATTTCCTCTCCTTGGGGATTGGGGTGAAGGCCTGTCTCCCACCCTCCCCTCCACGATCGCACATGGCTCAGTCTGCTTCTGTGGCAGGATTTAAGTCAGCTGTTGGCTCTATCCAAGGAGAGGTAACCTGTGGAATTGAAAACACATATGAAGTCATGTTTTATACATTCTGCCTTCTGCTATGATACAAACAGACTTTCTCCTATTTTCCTCTACTCAGCACTTGAACTCACGTGTTGGCTGTGTACTGGAAGGCCCCGTGGAACCTGAATAGACCCATCGGTTTAGGATTTCCTTGCTCTGGAAGTTTTATTTAAAAACAGATAAAAAGAGTGTGGTCATAACCGCTCAAGAGATATGCTGAGAGTCACAGAATGTTGAGTCACAGACTCACTTTTTAATTTATCTGCCTGACGCACAATGAGCCACTTCCCCTTCTGCAGCCCAGCCAAACGCCACGGCCACAGCCTTCCTCCTGGCCCTCCATGCTGGCTTCCCTCTGCCGACACCCCCGGGGCCTCTGGGGTCTGGAGTCCCCGCACCTCCCCTCCTTTCCCCCTTCACTTTATCTTCTCTGTGCTTCTTCCTTTCCATCGCTCATCATGCTGGGAAGTTAGTTATTAAACTTGCCATGATGATGATCATGGCAGTCATATGATAATTATGAAGATTGTGATCGTAATAACACTAATGGTAAACCCAGTGACCCTTAATGCAATCATTGTTACCATTGTATCACATGTGCTCACAAAACGGTTTCACGTCCATCCATCTGTGGAATAGATATGTTTATTGTTTTGTAGGTAAATCAGCTGAGGCCTTAGAGAAGTGGAGCATTTAGCTCAAGATCATACAGTTCCCATGTTTATTGCAACTAAATCTGTGCCCTGGTCGTTCACATTTCTGTCGTACTCTGGGTCCTCCGTTTACCAAAAGTGATGACAAGTCCATGACCACGCACACCTGAGGATTTCTTTTCTTCTCCACAGAGAGAAGCCTATAGTTCCAAATATTCTTACAGAAGTTATTCAGATTTGAACAACTGCTGCCCTAGCCTCATCTCACCCACCTCCCCGAAGCACAGAACTTGCAGTTCCGTGAGGAGCTGCACTTTTGCATGGCTCAGGGCCTTTGCACAAGCTGCTCTCACTGCCTGGAATCTCAGGACTTCTTCTCATCTTCTCCTGGCTAACTGGTGTCCAGCCGACTTCAGCTTTCCTGGAAGGCTTCCCAGACCTCTTCTTCTTCAACCGGCTTAAGTGGGTGTTCCCAGTGCCCTCCCATACCCATCCAGCATTGCTCGTGCTGGGCAGTCCCTCCTCTATAAAGTGAATTCCTTAAGGCAGGGAGTACCTAGCATAGTGGTGGACAGATACTGACAATGTTTGTTGAATGACTAATGAGAAATGTCCTCTAAGAAGAGATGAGTTTTGTGTTTCTTAAAAGGACCATTCCTTGCATCTTTTGCTCCAGCATAATATTTTCTATTTTGTTAGATGGGGTGGTGTTTTTTTGTTTGGGCCCATCCTAGGAGACATCATTTGAACTTCCTGAGTTGGTTGCCTTTGCCGCCTCAGATACAGCCCACCATAAAGAGTTCTGCTGCATTTGATTTCCTCTGCAAGGAAGAAAAACAAAACAAAACAAAAGTCTCAATTTATCACAAAATGCAGCACAGGAAAGCTTAAACAATGGCCCCCAAACTCAGCTCTTGTGTAGCTGAAAAAACTATTTGTCTTTTACAAGGAAGAGAGTTCCTCAAACCCAAGAAAGGCAACTCTTCTTCCTGGATAAAGCAGCTTTGCCGGGAATGAGAGGAATAGTCATAATACAGGTTGATGGTCAAGTGACTTTGCAAACCCACAGGCTGGTCAAGGGAGGAGGGGCTGTCAGGGCCCCACTGGAGAATGGATTCATTTAGTTTTAAGGATGGGATGGATAGCAAATACGAGTTATAGCATCTTTGGACAATACACATGTTTAAACACACACTATGAAATCATCAAATGTTTTAGAGGAAGCTAGGGGCAGTTGAGTCCCCCACATGCTTGTGTAGATGGTGAAACAGAGATTCTGTCTGTGATCTTGTCTTAGGCCTCCCTCTGATAATTGCTGAGAAAGAATGCCTGCTTTCACTTCATTTAATAGTGACCTCCTACCATGATGTCTGTGTCACTAGTTTCATTATCTGTTGAGCATCATCTATCATGATAAATTTAAAAATCATTTTCTCTCCTTTCTTGGATTAATTTACTATTTTTATTACTCCATTTTTTATTCTTTAGTAGTTTGGAAGTAATATCTTCTTTTTTTTTTTTAATGATTACCCTGGAAATTACAACATAAATATTTAACTTCTCAAAGTCGAAATCTGTCGATTTGTTTAGCCTAAAAGAAACTTTAAAATGTTTAATTCCTTTTACCTTTCTACTTATATATAGATGTCATTTATTTAAATTCTATCTTTTTACCACTTCCCAGTGTTAATATTTTTTTATACAGGCAATTTTGCTTGGTTTACCAATATATTCTCCATTTTCTTTTGTTGTTTGTTTTGTTCCTTCTTTCATCACACTACTCCCATCTGGCATCATTTCCCTTCTACCTAAAGATTGTCTTTTAGAATTATCTTTATTGAAGATCTGCTCTTGGAAAATTCTCTCAGGTTTTTTTTTTTTTAATATCTTCATTTTGCTCACTTTCTTGAAAGATGTTTACACTGGTTTTAGAATTCTTGATAGGTGTTTACTGCCTTAAGCATGTTGAAGATATTCCACCACCTTCTAGCTTCCATTGTTGACAGCGAATAATCAGTTGTAAGCCTGTTCTTTCTTTGAAGGCAGTTTGTCTTTTTTTCTCTGTCTTCCTTTAAGTTCTCTTTGATTTTAGTGTTCTTCAGCTTCACTGCAATGGGCTTAGATGTGAATTTCTTATATTTTACCCTTCTAGGGAATTTGTGGCACTTCTGGAATCTATGGATCAGTGTCTTCCATCGGTTGTGAAAACTTTTCAGCCATTACCTCCTCAAACATTTCTTCCATCCGATTCTCTCTCTTCTCTCCTTCTGGAACTCTGATTAAATGGATGTTAGACTCTCTCAGTCTATTTTCTAAGTCTTTAAATTTCCCTTTATGGATTTTTTTCTTCTTTTGTTTAATTCATTTACTGAGTTTCTACCTCAATTATTGTGTTTTTCATTTCTAGAAGTTCTGCTTGGTTATTATTAATATCTGCTATATCACATTTATACTTTCTTATTTCTTGCAAACATAACTTTATAGATTTTTATGAGCTTTTCTTTTTAAAAAGATACCAAGTATTTGCTATATATTCTATCTGACAGTTGATTATCTGACGTCTTGGCGGTTCAGTTTCTCTAATCTACCACTGTACTAGTTCTTGCTCAAGGTGTCTGGTTACTCTGCATGCTTGTTTGCTTTGGCTATGTGTTGGCCACTGTTCTTGAAAAATTATCTTTGGAGTTTTATCTGCCCTAAGCTGAAGGTGCTTTCTTCTAGAGAGAATTTTTGCTTATTTTTGTCAGCAGTCTTGGACACTACTAGTCCAGGATATGTTTAAACTAACCTCAAGGCTTGAGTATTATTGGACCACCGGGTGATATGGTCGTGGACTGCAAATCCACACAAGGGCTGGCTTGTGGTTATGACTCTAAGGAAATTTTTATTTCCTATACTCTGCTCAGTATTGATTACATTTTCCTTACAATCTGTTCTCTCATGGGATGTTTACTGAAGTAATAGCCTTTTGTTGGCCCCACATTTATGGAGGAAGGGTCTCCCCTAAGACCAACTCCACCCTGATCATGCCCTAGGTGTTGATTTTTCTGCCATTGTCCTATGAAGCCAAGAAAATCCAAGCTCAGTTTTGACCAGATTGGCAGAGGCTTCCAGGGCAGAAGGAACAACAGAGCTTCACTTGACTGTCTAGGTTTCCATGTAGATGTTTGTCTTGGTAATTCCTTATTATCTTGTCAGCTCTTTGGTACTTTTAAAATATCTAAAAATATTTCATATATTATTTTTCATTGATTTATAGCAGGAGTATTATTCTGAGTAACCTAGACCATTGTATTCCCAGAAATTAGAAGTTCCTCTGTCATTTTCCTAAGACTGATGCTTATTCACGCATCAAGACACATTCAGGCATCAGCTCCCAAGAGTACCTCCTTACACTCCTAGTTCTTCTCATGAGACTCCAAGCCCTGCCCACGTGACCCCAAAGCCTGTCCACATGAGTATACTGCCATCGTTGTACTTATCACACTGCATTCTTTTTTAATCTTGTTTTTTTGGTGAGATATACTGCACCTACAAAAAGTACATTAAATATAAAATACAGCTTAACAAATTAGTATGAAACAACAGTTGGCAAATGTTTTCTGTAAAGGACAAGATAGTAAATACTTTAGGCTTTGTGGTCATACAGCGGTCTCTGTCACAACTACTGAACTCTGCCACTATAGTGCAAAAACAGCCATATGTTTATAATATGTAAACAAATGAGTGAGGCTGTGTTCCAACAAAACTTTATTTACAAGAACAAGTGGCAGGCAGGATTTAGCCCACAGGTCATAGTTTGCTGACTCTATAGTAATTTATACTAATACGTAAACATTCCTGTAACCATCAACCAAGTTAAGAAATGAAATATTGCCTCTCTTGGCCCTTCTCAATCATAATTCCTCCCACAAACAAAATCACTGTATTTACTTTTATGATAATCCCATCTTTGCTTTTTTAAACAGTCTTATCACCTTAGTAATATGCATCCTTAAACAATATAGTTAGTTTTACCTGTTTTGAATATTATATATGAAATCACTTAATTTTTTGCATCAGGACATTTTAAACTTATGTTTTTAGGATTCATCCATGTGGCTGCATCTAGTCGTAGTTAATTCATTGTCTTTGCCGTATAGCATTCCACATGGTTGTATGACTATACTACAATTTATTTATCCGTTTTACTATTCATGGATATTTGGGTTGCTTCCAGTTTGGGACTATCTTGAATAATGGTCCTATGAAACGTCTTTAGGTACACATGTGCAAGCATTTCTGTTCTACCAGAAATGCCTAGCAGTAGGACTGCTAGGTCACAAGGTATGTATTTCTTCACTTTTATTCAGCATACTAAATTATTTTCAAAGGGGTTGTAGCAATGTTCACTGCCAGCAGCAGTGTAGGAGAGTTCCTGCTTCTCCATGTGGTTAAAGATAAAAGATTCTAGCCTGAGTGGACACTTCCCCCACTCTCTCGGGCAGGAAATTCAATCCAGCAGAGAATGTAAAGCGTAAAATGCAATGGCTTTTAGTATAGTATACACAGAGTTTTGTACCCATCACCACAATTAACTTTAGAACATTTTCATCACCCCCAAAAGAAAACCTGCACCCCTTAGTAGTCACCCCCGCCCCCTCCATCCTCCCCAACCCTAGGCAACCACTAGTCTACTGTCTGTCTCTATGGATTTACCCAGTCTGGATATTTCAGATATGAATGGAATCATACAATATATGGTTCTTTGCATCTGGCTTCTTTCACTTAGCTCAGTGTTTTCAAGGATCATCCATGTTGTTGCACGTATCAGTACTTCTTTCCTTTTTATTGCTGAATACTATTCCATTGTATGGCTACATCATGTTTTATTTATCCATTCATTACTTGATGGACATTTGGGTTGTTTCTACCTTTGGGATATTATGAATAATGCTGCTATGGACATTCTTGTGCAAGTTTTTGTATGGACATTTTTTTTTTATTGGGGTATAGTTGTTTTACAATGTTGTGTTAATTTCTACTGTACAGCGAAGTGGAGTTCCCTGTGCTATACTACAGGTTCTTATTATTTTATACGTATTAGTGTATATATGTCAATCCCAGTCTCCCAATGTATGGACATGTTTTTTATTTCTCTTGGGTATTTACCTAGAAGTTGGAATTGCTGGATCATATGTTATGTGCTGACTTTCTATCCAGCAATACTGCTAAACTTGATTTATAATTCTAAGATCTCCTCTATAGATTATTTTGTATTTTCTATGATAAAATTATATTAAGGATAATGACAGTTTTTGCTTCTTCCTTTACTGCCTTTATATGTTTATTTCCTGCCTTACATCACTGTTACCTCAGTACCATATTGAATAAAACAGATGATAGCAAGTATCCTTGTCTTGTTCCCATCTCAAAGGGAAAGATTTCAATGCTTTAGCCATTAAATATACTTACTGTGGTTTTAAAATAGATAATACTTACCAGATTACACAAGTTTGTTTCTTTACCTAACTTACTAAGATAATTTTTTTTTGTTTTATCATGCACTGATGTTGTATTTTATCAAACACTTTTTCTGCATTATTGAGATGATCATATGATGTCTCTCCTTTAAATTGGTTAATGTAGCGAATTATGATTGTTATTCTTGGAATAAGCTCAACTTGGTCATGATATATTATCCTTTTCATATGGTAGTTTGTAATATTGCTGAACTTGAATTGCTAATACTTTGTTTAGGATTTTTTTTCTTCTGTGTTCTTCACTGGGAATTCCCTATGTTTTTCCTTTCTTGTACTATACTTGTTAGATTGGGATATGAAGTTATGCTTGTCATACACTGAGTTGGGAAATATTGCCTTATTTTGTATTCTCCTAAACATTTGTGCAATACTGGCTTTAGCTTGAGAGAACTCACTCTAGAAGTCACTTGAAACTGAACTTTTTTTTTTAAAGTTTTTATTATAGGTCCAACTTTAAAATACTTATAGGTTATTTAGTTTTTCTTTTCCCTTGGGCCAATTTGGTAAATTGAACTTTCCTAGTAATTTTTAAATTATAAGGTGCTTCAAAATATTCTCTTATCATTTTAATATTTATAAGATCTATTAATAATTTATAACTATGAGAACTATACCATTCCTGATAGTAGTTACTTGTGCCATTTCATTTTTCTCTTAATAACTCTTGCCAGATGTTTATTAGTTTTATTTCTCTTTCAAAGAACCAACTTTTAGCTTTGTTGATCTTCTCTAATTGTATTTTTCTATTTTTCATCTTTTATTTTCTACTTAGAATAATTTTCTTTTTTGTACTTTTTAAGAGGGTTATCTTTATCTTCCTGACACTGACCCTTAGCTCCCTAAATTCAGGCTTTTCTTATATTTGAATTCAAGACTAGAAATTTCCATCTAATTACAGCTTTAGTTGCATTCAGCAAATTTTATTATTTTTGTAGTATTTTTTATCATATAGCTCAAATAATTTTCTACCTTACGTTATGATCTGTATTTTGATTTATGAGAAATTTGTTTCTTATTCCAAACACATGGGGACTGTGTTTTTGTGATTTATTTCAAGTATAATTGCAGTGTGTCAGAGAATACACTATGAATCATTTCAATCCTTTGAAATTTGATGAGACTTACTTGATAGCATAGTAAATCATGTGTGCTTGTAAAGAACATGAATTCTGCAGGTTATTCCTATTTCCTTCTTCATAAAATCTCACACTACCACTGTGTACTTATTTATTTCTCCCTGTACTTTTTCAATTGTTTCTTATATATTTTGATACCATGGTGTTAGGTGTAGAAATCTTGAAGTCTTTTATCTTCCTGGTAAATCAATCAATACAGAAAATGGGTGGATAAAAAAAGATGTGTTAGGTAAATTACAACTCACTTTCTACCTGCCTGCATCTTTATATTTTACTTGTGCTTCCTGCAAAAAGTATATGCTTAGGGTATTTTAAAGAAATTCAATGTTTAGTTTTTAACTGTAACATTTGGTTAAAATGTTAAATTTTTACATTTAGTTTAAAACTTAATTTTAAAATGTTAAAATTTACATTTAGTGTAATTACTAATATAATTTAGTTGAAATCTACTCTCTTAGTACTTGCTTTATCTTTCCTCCCTTTCTCTTTTCTCTTTCATTGCTTACTTTTGATTTATTATCTTATTATTACATATTTCCTGTGGCAGGATTTAGGATGTTAGTTTGAAAGATATTCAAATTTTGGTCATTCTTGCAGTAGTTACTCCAGAAATTATGATATGCAGCCATGATTATCAGAGTCTAATGATAACTGGTATGTTTATCCTCCTGAACAATAAAATTTAACCTTGAAAATTTAACCTCATCTGTCCTCCTCCCCACTTGTACGCCCTAGATGTCATACGTAATTATTCTACGTGTTTTTTAATTTACATTGCTTTTTGAGTTGATATTCATTTAACTTGGCCTATGTATTTATCATTTGCATTGTACTTCATTCCCTCTGCATCTTTACCATCCATTTGCCATTACTTTCCTTTTGTCTAATGAGTATTTTCAAATTTTCTGTAGTGTAATTCTGCTGCTGGTAGACTCTCAGTTTTCATTTGGAAATGTTCTTATTTCTTGAAGATGCTTATAGGATGCTAAATTGGCAGATATGCTCTTTCACATTGAAAACATACCCTCTGGTCCATACTTCTGCACTTCTGAGAAGTCAGCTGTCTAACTTTTGAAGGTAATCTATTTTTAATTCTCTGGCTGCTTTTAAGTTTTTCTCATTGTCTTTAGGGTTATATTTTACTATGAGGTGTCTAGGGATAGATTTCTTTTCATTTACCTTATTTGGAATTTATGAGATTTTGAATTTGGGAATTAATATCTTTCATCAGTATTAGAAAATTATTAGCTATTATCTTAATCTCTTTAGATGTTGCTTTTTGCCCCATTTTCTTTCTCCTTTCCTTCTAGGATGCCAATTGCATGTACGTAACATCTTCTCACTCTATTCTTTTTTTTTTTTGGCTGCATCAGGTCTTCATTGCTGCATGCGGCCTTCCTCTAGTTGCAGTGAGCTGGGACTACTCTTCGTTGCGGTGCACGGACTTTTCATTGTGGTGGCTTCTTTTGTTGTAGAGCACGGGCTCTAGGTGTGTGGGCTTCAGTAGTTGTGGCATGCAGGCTCAGTAGTTGTGGTTCGTGGGCTCTAGAGTGCAGGCTCAGTAGTTGTGGTGCACGGGCTTAGTGTCTCTGTGGCTTGTGGGATCTTCCTGGACCAGGGATCGAACCCATGTCCCCTGCATTGGCAGGCAGATTCTTAACCACTGCACCACCAGGAAAGTCCCTCACTCTATTCTTTATGCCACTAATCCTCTTCTTTTGTATTTTTCATCACTTTCACATTCTGTGCTTCATTCTCGATAGCTTTTTTTTCTGACCTATCTTCCAATTCATTCAGTTTGCACTCCATCTGTTTCTAATTCGCTGTTAAACCCATCTGTGGAATTATTTTTGTTATTGTAATTTTCATTTCCAAAATTTCTATTTGGTTTTTAAAATATTGGTGATTTTTTTTTTTAAATAATAGACTTCATTTTTTAGAATAGTTTCAGGTCTATGGAAAAATTAAGCCAATGGTATAGACACTATACCGTATACCTCCTCCCTCCCCACCCCCCTATTATTAACATCTTGCATCAGTGTGGTACATTTATTACAATTAATGAACCAATATTGATACATTATTATTAACTAAAGTCCCATGTTTACTGTGAGGTTCACTGTGTTGTACAGTTCAATGGGTTTTGACAAATGCATGACATCATGTACCCATCACTACAGTACTATACAGAATAATTTCACTGTCGTAAATATCCCAGTGCTTCATCTTTTTATTCCTCCACTCCCTTTCCCTGAATCCCTAACAAACAGTTGATTCTGTTTGTTTACACCTTCTGATTCCCTGCCAAAATTTTCAAGCTTTTATTTCTTTGACCATAGTGAGCATGGTTGTTTTATAATCTGGCAATTCCCATGTCTGGAGTCCTTGTTTCTACTGTTTTTTTTTTTTTTTTGACAGCTTTTTGCACTTTAATGTGTAATACTCGAGGTACAAGAAAACTGCGTCTAACATTGTCATAAATAAAAGAAATCAGATCAGCCATCAAGGGCTCCAGAGTGAACAGCATCTTTATAACCTCCATGCTTATCATCTTTGCTTTCTGGGTGTAATTTAATAAAATCATCAATTCTTGTTGTTCTTGAAAATTCTCATTAATATTATCGTCTCTTGGATGCCTGGTAATTTTTTTGTTTGTTTCAAATATTTTCTCAGTGTTTTTTATTGTGGTGAAATACACCTAACATAAAATTTACCATCTTAACAATTTTTAAGTGTACAATTCAGTGCTAATAAGTACATTCATATTGTTGTGCAACCTTCATCACCACCCATTTCCAGATCACTTTTTATCTTGCAAAATGGAAACTATACACTCATTAAATGATAACTCTCCCATTTCTCCTTCCCTCTAGCCCTTTGAAACCACCATTTTACTTTCCATGTCTCTATGAATTTGACTCCTCTAGGTACCTCATGTAACTGGAACCATTCAGTATTTGTATTTTTGCTACTGGCTTATTTCAGTCAGCATCATGACCTCAAGGTTCATCCATGTTGTAGCATATGTCAGAATTTCCTTCCTTTTTAAGGCTGAATAATATTCCACTGTGTGTATAGACCACAGTTTGCTTATCCATTCATCCACTGATGAACACTTAGGTTGTTTCTACATTTAGCTGTTGTGAATAATGCTGCTATGAAAATGGGTATAGAAATATCTCTTTGAGATGCTACTTTCAACTTTGGGCTATATACCCAGAAGTAGAATTGCTAGATCACATGGAGATTCTACATTTAATTTTTTGAGGAACCAGCACAATGTTTTCCACAGCGGCTATACCATTTTACATTCACACCAACAGTGCACAAGGGTTCCAATTTATCCTGTCCTCATCAATACCTGCTATTTTCTGTTTTTTGATAACCACCCTGTTGGGTGTGAGGTGGTGCCTGATTATTTTTTATTACGTGCTTGACATTATGTTTGAGAAATATGTAGAAATAATTTGAAGTTCAGAATAATGTTGTCTTCCCTTACAAAAGGTTTTCATTTCTGTCTGTCAGATGTGTGGGTACTCTAGCAATAGAGTATGACCTTAAACTATCTTCGGTAGTAGAGATTTTCTGAGTCACCAAAAGGACTCAAAATCTGGTTTGTATTCCATGCTAGGGCCGATTTACTTTCGACTTACCCTTATTTCTCAAAATCAGACCTTTGTGGTCCCTTCTTGAGGTAGGGAATTAATTTAGCAGGGTACCCACCCTTAGCAGGCTCTGGACTCTGACTTTTGTCCCTACATGTTCAGGAGGCTCTAAAAATGCAGCTGAACCTCTGAGCCACTTATTCCAGCTCAAAAATAGCCCCCACACCAGAGCAACTCCAAGTGCACCGCTCATCCCTCTGGATTTTTTACCTTTCCTGGATCTTGGTCTGGTATCATTTCACTGTCACATTATCAGCTCCTTTACGCTCTTCAGTTTTCTTTAAAAAATATTTTGTTCACCTTTTAAAGTTGTCTTTAGCAGGTGGGTTGGTCTGAATGATCTAGTTGCTATCAGCTGTATTGCAAGTGTTCACTTCTCTTTCCTCCAGATCTAAGGTGTATTAAGGTCAGGGACTACCTTGTTTTCGTTTTTTGTATCCTCAGAACCTGGCACTTACTGTTGGTGCCTGACATATTTTTTAGGAGCTTACTAAATATTTGTTGATTGAATGCATTCCTGGAGTGGGTTCATTCTCCTGATATGGAGGAAGATATCAGAAGAACTCTTGTGTAATGTCAAAATCAAATTTGTACAATACAGCAAAGGTGGACTTTAGGGACATGACCAGAGTCAGATAACAAAACAACTATGCAAAAAATACCAAAGTAGGACAAATGAAAAAAATCAAACCATGGGCAAAACAGACAGGAAGAAGGCATAAGCTGTAAGGTACTGAGGTAGGGATGCATTGGTTATCCTTCAAATGTCGATGAACAGGGTTTTGTTGATTATGATTATTTTCTTTTAAAAATGCTATGTATCATTGTTACACTATTGCTGATGAGATAAAACATTTTTAAAAAATGCTCATTGGTTCCAGTCATGCCTAATTCATTTGATGACTCACATTGGAATTATTGGTGCCCAGGTGTCCTAATAGAGGATGAATTTGGGGAATTGATTAGACCAGAGTTCAGAATTTAGTGCCCAGCCTGGCCACTATGTGATTGTGAGCGAGGTTCCTAACTCCGTGATCTTTATTCACTCACCTGTAAAGGGGAGGAGACTAGCTCCTCTTCAGGGTTGGTTGTGAAGACAGTGACCACCAGGTGCCTGAAGGGGACAGCGTTTACTCTTTTTTTTTTTTTTTTAAATTAATTAATTTATTTATTTTTGGCTGTGTTGGGTCTTTGTCTCTGTGCGAGGGCTTTCTCCAGTTGCGGCAAGCGGGGGCCACTCTTCATCGCGGTGCGCGGGCCTCTCACTATCGCGGCCTCTCTTGTTGCAGAGCACAGGCTCCAGACGCGCAGGCCCAGCAATTGTGGCTCACGGGCCCAGCCGCTCCGCGGCATGTGGGATCTTCCCAGACCAGGGCTCGAACCCGTGTTCCCTGCATTGGCAGGCAGACTCCCAACCACTGCGTCACCAGGGAAGCCCCAGCGTTTACTCTTGTTATCCCAGCCCTGAGCTCAGCGGCAGGTCCAGTAGGTACACCCCCGGCCCCGACAGTGGACGGCACAGCACTTTCCAGAAAACAGGCACTTAAAATATTTACTGCTTTTTCCTCTTGGGGCTGAAAGAAAATAAGCGTGGTCGTTTCTCCGTTTCCTGTCCCAGGGCCTACTCACTCAGGGCCAGGGTCCCCAGCCTCCAAACTGACTTCTACTTCCCTGTGCCCTCCCCAACCCAGCAGGCCTCTACATTAGTGCTCGCTAATTTTGCTAAATTTATAATTATAATTGAAATGTAATTTTTCTTATTTATTTTTATGTGAGTCGTTTATTTAATTTTAAGTGAATTATTTAATTACACAGTTGTTTAATAACTAATTATTCCAGACACCCTGATACCATTTTCCACCCTGGGCTAAGGGCTTCCTCATGGCCTCCAAGTCCCGTGAATAAGCTAATACATGTTTTCCTAATTGAAAATTACTGAGTATCTTTCTAAATAGGAACAACTACCTCCCATTGCATTGTGAGGAATCAGGCCTGTTCCCTGTCTTCCCTGCCCCAATTTAATCCACCCCCGAGATGTGGCATAGCTGTTGTTGTAATATAAATAGAGGGTGTCTTGCTGTGAATAAAGTGTCAGATTCTGATGGGTGAGATTGAAGATAAGGTCCCAGATGAATGGCAAAAGGGCTCTCTTGGACTGTATGTCTGCTAACGTCACTGAAATGGGGCTGATACAGAATCTCCAAGGTCATGCTCCCCGCAGAGAAGCCTCCCTCCCCCGTGACGGGCCAGACGGACTCCCTAACAGCTTTCTTAAGCCTGAAAAGCCTCAGTTTCCCTCACCCGCTTGTCCTCTGTAAAAAGCCTTTCGGGGCTCGGACCTTTCAGTGGCCCAAATCCTTTAGCAACCTTTGACCTAAGATCACACAAAGAAGGAAGGAGAACTATCTGGATGAACTGGAAAAAGGCTGGCACAGGGCATTCTAACTGAAGTCCCTGTGGGATGCTAAAAATAAAATACAAAAACAAAAAATAAAAGCTGATGAAAAATACTGGCTCACAACATACTGGTTGATATGTTATCAGATATCAAAAGAATTAACAATAGGATATTTGGAAATGAGTACTCAGTTGGAATAAATGTCCAATAGGAGAATAGGGAGGTAATTTCATTGCTTTATGTCAAAGTATAATGTTCAAAAGGTTAAAAACATGAATTTCATACAAACATAGAAGGTTTATTTAACACATTAGTGAGAGATTCAGCAAGACGTTAAAGCTGCTTCAGAGAATTCAAGAATTTATTTATTCCGTTCGGAAAGGCATGCTGAAATGATTTTGCTAAGTGTATTAGTTTACTAAGGCTACCATAACAAAGTACCACAGACTGGGGGTCTAAACAAAAGAAATTTAGTTGTTCTTGATCCTGGAGGCTAGAGGTCAGAGATCAAGGTGTCGGCAGTGTAGGTTTCTTCTACGCCCTCTCTGGTTGGCTGATAGACGGCCGTCTTCTCCCCGTGTCCTCACGTGGCTGCTCTGTGTGTGTGTCTGTGTCCTAATCTCCTCTTCCCCTAAGGACACCAGTCCTATTGAATTAGGGTCCACCCCAATGACCTCATTTTAACTTAATTACCTCTTTAAAACTCTATCTCCAAGTACATTCTGAGGTACTGAGGGTTAGGACTTCAACATATGAGTTTGGGGGAGCGGTACAAAATTCAGCCCCTAAGACTCAGTGTCAGAGACAAAACTAGTTACTATCCTAATAGGGCAAGAAAACTGTAACCTTTGGTGTAACTTTCTTCACCATACAGAAATCTTTGCAAATCTACTGGACACAAACCTGTAATTAAGAATCTGGGCCATAGTTAGCAGTAATTAATAACTCAAACAAAGGTATGTTCCCTAGAGAATCAAATAATCTTTGAGCAGGCCTGTTCAACAATGTCCCAAAATAATACTGAAAGGAAATGCAGTCATCCTTTTATCGTAATCCCAATTTGGCATAGTTTATTTTTTTTCCCCACACGTATAACAAATACAACAAAAATGTAAAAACAGACAAGAGACAATGCAAGAGGTTAGGAAAATAAGTAATATGCAGTATGTATTGGGAAAATTGTCAGTCTGGAATTATACTCAATGGAATTTCTCCAAGATTAGGTTACTGGCAAAATCCGCTTAATAACACTGAAACTCTTATTGCTTCTTTCCATTTATATATAGATTGAAAAGTCACAACAAAACTCATAATAAATTTGTAAGTATTCATTCATGAATTTAGTCACTGGTTTAAATCAAACCATTGTATTGTGGGAAAAATGGATTTAAGAAACTAATATTAATTTTTTCCATAGATGCTTAAATTTACTTTATAAGAGCTATTTTCACATGAATAATTAATGTATCTATTACAAATGAGTCTGTCATAAATGATGATAGATCCAGCTGAGCTTTCTTAGCTATTAACATTACGCTGGTTTAAAGTGCCCTTTGCCTTATTTTAATGTTTGATAGACACGCCCCAGCACTCAGCCACCTCCAGGTTCCCCAAATTATGTCAAGTGAATGAGGAATTATTGCTGCTCTCCACAGTATATATAATAAAGAATTCTCATTTTTGGAAAAACTTCAATCACTTACTTTATTTCCCCCTCAGTAATACTGGCTTCATTGTTGTTATTTAATAGGCAATATTTTTTGTCGTGAAACAAATAGGAAATCTTATCCCCTCCCCTCATTTTAAACAATAGAGCAATGAATAAAATTCTACAGAGTTCTCTCTACCAGTGGATGATTCTTTTCTTAGTATGTTTTCTTAGACGTGGAATTGTTGGGTTAAGAAGCATGTTTAAATTTTTAATAGATACCATCAGATTGCTTTTTGGAAAAGTTGTCCCTACTTTTCCTGAAACACACAATGCTTCAGAATGCTTGCCCATGTCTTTGTATCCTGGTCAACATCAGATGTTTGTGGTTTGTCTTGTAAGCCAAATTAAAAAAAAAAAAAAAGGTTGTTAATCTAATCAATGTTTTTTTCCTCATTTCTATTTTAATATTTATTTCTTTGATTATTACTAAAGTTGTTTTCCTTTTTCTCACAGTTCATGCCTTTTGAATTTCTTTTGTGAAAAGAGTAATCATATTCTTTACCGGTTTTTCTATTAGGGTTTTTGTTTTTTTCTTATTGATTCGTAAGACCTCTTACATAGTAAGTATGTAATTTGGATGTTAATCGTTTCAGTTGGATATTTTGCAAACATTTCCCTGTACCTTTCTTTTGCTTTGTTAAATATCAAATTAATTTACTGTTTGGGTGAATTTTTGCCATGTGCAAGTCTTATATTTTACATAGTTAACCTTTAAAAATACAATTTGTGATCCTAGTATCAAGATAAAATAATATATATACTTTTGCAGCTTAGAATTTCTTAGATGGTAGGGATTGATTCTACATCCTTATCTATATTCTGGATGCTGCGGAAGTTGGGTAATTTCTAAGCATCAACAAATTTAGGTAGGCAAGGAAAAATTAATTACATAGTCATAAATAATGGCACACTAAGAAAGAGATGACTTTACTAGAAAAACAAAAGATTGAATAATATCCAAGAATGTATTTAAAGAAGAAGTTTAAAAGTTCACATGTGGGTAATGGAAGCCACCATTAGTAATGTTTTGGAATTTTTTGCAAGTGTAATTGATCATTAAAAAGTTGAAGCCCTTGAAAAAAGAAATGAAAGGCTCTGGGAAGTAGGATCATTTTGTTTAAAAATGCATGAAGCTCTTTGATAATACAGCGTGGTTGGGGAAATGTCAGGAATCAAGATTGAGCCACAAGAACAAAGCTCAAGTATTTTATGTCATGAAATGAAATAAAACATTTTAAAGGATAATTTCAGCAACTTTACGGCTATTTTCCAGGAGATCACTTACAACCCCAGATCTGCAGCTGTGACCAGAAATTATCTGGGTTCCCCCGGCATGAGATGAGAAAACGAAGGAGAGCTCTGAGTTCACACACATCCAAGTGTATAGCCAAGAATAATTTAAGAACCTCAGCTATAGAAGATTAGCAGCCCACCTTTTAAAAAGTACGAAATGGAGTGTGTTTGTAGTCTTAGAAAAAGAGAAAATATCAATATATTGTTGCTGTTGTTGCCTTAATTCCCCAAGAGCCACGTGAAAATCCTGCAGGCACCTCCAATGTCAGGTGTGCAGACTCAGCCCCCACGCCCTTCCAAGCCTACCCCCAAGGGCTTGGTTAGTTAGCCTCACCTGTCCTGATATCCAGGCTAGAAAGCCTCGAGATATTTTGGGTTCCTCCCTTTTTGTTTCCCTGCCTTAGATCCAAACGGTGGACAGAAGGGATTTCTTCCCAGGAATCTTCCCAAGTCCTGGTGAAAATTAGTTATTCCCTCCACTGTGTTTCTAGAAGGAAGGTACTTTTTCAGGGATGGAGCTTATCACAGCTGCTTGGTCTTTATGGCCCATGTACATCCCTGGCACATAATAGGCGCTCACAATGGTGCTTACCTGAGTTGAGGTTAAATCCAGGGAGGCCAGTCGGCTATAGGATGTGTTTCTACGGCTAAAATTAGTCTGACTGCTATTTTATCCTTGCGGCTCTTTAGTCCTTGCAGATTCCATTGTTATAATTTTTATGATGATTCGTCTCCGCCCCAGGATTCACGGTGTTTTTTTCTGCAGCTGTTAGTAACTGCCTACAAAATTCTAGACTGTATCCCCAGGCTTGAGGTATCTCTGTAAGTGAATAGGCTACTGCGATCACTTTTTGTTACCAAATCAAAGAGCCACCTATGATGCAAGGCATTTTGTAACCTTTGGGAAAAATATTTCTGCAAGTCATTCTCAGGCATCTTGTGAATGGCAAAATGAGAATACTTTTGCTTAAAAAAAAAAAAAAGAATTCTTTTTAGTCTGTTTGTAGAAGTAGCTTTCACATTCTTTTATAAAGTGCACTTTAAACACTTTTGTGCTACATATATCAAAATAATGTTACTTGAGGTAAGTTTGGAAACAGTTACCGGAGCTGGGAGGCCAAGCTGCTCCCACCTCTGAAGAAAGCCTAATTCAATCATCAGAGCCAAACAGCCAGGCTCCTGGCCAGGTGGATGGGATGCAAAAGCTGGGCAGTTGGGTGGTCACGAGAGAGACACTCCGCCCAGCTCCCGAGGTTCCTAAGGGCAGGGACTTGATCCCAGTCACCATTTTATTCCAGAATATCATTCACAAAAGGCCCCTGAAGCGGTTCACTATATGCACAAACTTCAACCAGAGGCTGTCCTGAGCTCATTTCCTTGGGACGTACGTGATTGGTCAGCAGGTGACAAAGGGGTTTCCCGGCTTTGGGCACAGAAAAAAAATACTTGGGAGAAGTGGCAAGAACGAGACTGGGTTCCATGCCCCACATCAGGAGAGGATGCCCCAGGTCTGAGAGGCACAGAGCCCAGAAGATGGAGGGAGGATCTGAGTTTGCTCCACTGAGGGATGGAAACACTGCCTATGTCGAGGGTGACCAGGGAGGGATGCTCACAGCGGACAGTTCCCAATACCTTCCCGGTCCCCCTGGTCCACCCCCCTCCCCCGCCAGCCACACACAAGAGTCCGCCCAGGGCGCCTCGAGGCTTAGCTGGCTCCCCAGGCAGCCTCCCCATGTGGGCAGCTCTCCCACTGCCAGTCCTCCAGATGGGCCTCCAAATACCTCTGAGTCCAAGGATGGAGACGGGGCTATAGAACGAAAGTGCCCCACACGGCACTGCAGGCTGTTGGGAGGCTGAATGGGGCCCAAGCCTCCTCCCAAGATGGGATGGTGGTTAATTACTTGTTGCTGAATAACGCTGGAAGCTGAACAGCAAGGGTGGGAGGGGAAGGAAACCAGCCAAATAATGTTTAAATAAACTAATGTTTAAATAATGTTTATGTAAACTTTAGCACATTTATGTTACTTATCCATTATATTAGTTTTTCTATTTCTGCATAACACATGGCCACAAACGTGGTAGCTTAAAACAACTCTCACTTCTGGACATACATTCAAAAAACTGAAATCAGTATAGGTAGACTGATTAGAAGACACGTCAGAAGACATTATAGAAGACACATCTGCACTCCCCTGTTCACTGCAGCACTATTCACAAGAGTTAAGACGTGGAAACCACCTAAGGTCCTTGACGGATGAATGGACGGAGAAAATATTCATCTATATATCTATATATAGATATTATTCAGCCATAAAAAAGAAAGCAATTCATTTGTGACAACGTGGATGAACCAGAGGATCATTATGCTAAGTGAAAGGAGCCGGACCCAGAAAGACAAATATTGCATGAGCTCACTGACATGTAGACTAAGAAAAAGTCAATCTCAGAAGCACAGAGTAGAACAGCGGTTGTCAGGGGCTGGGGGGCAGGGAAACAGAGAGATGTTGGTCAAAGGGTACAAAGCTTCCATTACGCAGGATGAATGTGTTCTGGGATCTCATGTACAGCTTGGTGACTATAGCGAACAATGCTATACTGTACAAGTGAAATTTGCTGAGAGGTTAAATCTTAAGTGTTCTCAGAAACACTTAAGTAACACTGTGAAGTGCTCGACAGGTTAATTAGCTTGATTGTGGGTGGTCACATCAAAATGTATACGTATCTCAAAACATCAAGTTGTACGTCTTAAATACAGACAATTTTTGCTCATCGATTATATTTCAATAAAGCTGAAAACCGACGAAACAAACCCACCCCGTCACCTGCCCATTAGCTCGCAGCTGTGATACTTAGGATCCGGCACAGTGATGCCCAGCCCGTTCTCTGCTCAGTACCAGCCAACCCAAGTCCTCACCTGGAGGCTCCGGGGGATAAATAACCTGTCTCCAAGCTCATTCTCGCGGCAGGATTCCGTTCCTCATTGTGGCAGGACTGAGGTTCCCACGTCCTTGCTGATGGTCAGCTGGGGGCTGCTCTCGGCCCCTAAGGGGGGGGGCCTTGCCATGTGGCCCCTCCATCCTCAAACCAGCCACAATGAGTCCAATCTTTCTCCTGCTTCAAATCTCTGATTTCCTGCGTCTCTGACTCTACACCCAGGTTGAAAGGGCTCCTGTGATCAGGCCGAGCCCACCTCCATAATCTTCCTAAAAGGCCAACTGATTGGAGACCTTCATTCCACCTGCAAAGTCCTTCACTGCAGCGCCTCAATGAGTGTTTTTGATTGACTAATGGGAGACGGTGCCTGGACGCGGGGGCTGGAAATCTCGGGGCTATCTTCGAATTCTGCCCACCCCAATCCTGAATAAACTTTGTCCACTACGGGAAAGTGAATCAGAAGATTCCAGTGATGCCGTTGGCCCTGAATTAGCCTGGGCTCAGCTATACCCATGCGTCCCTTTTGAGCGAGTTCACTCTGAGTTTATGTCTAATCCTCTGTGGAACGCCATATTCCTGCGTTTAAACAGTAGATTTGAAATAAAGGATGATAGCAGTACAGTTGTGGAGACGAAATGGAATATGACTTCTATTCTGGCATTCTATATGATCACGTGGGGTTTTTATTTTTAAAATTTAAAACCATGAAGCTGTGCAAACTGCCAGGTATAATACTTTTGTTATGTGCAAATTTTCCATACATGAAAAACGTGATTAAATGTAAGTGATATTTGAAAATGTGACTATTTAAAATTCAAATTTATGTTTTGTATTTGCCTTCCTTTTTTATTCAATTGCTCTGAAACTATAGTATTGTTCATTACCATGATGGACTAATTTTTAGGTATACCTTTTCCTCCTTTATAAAAAAAATACATTAATGTAATTAAAAAGCACTAATCCATTGCTTCTTTCCTTTGTTGTACTGGAAATTTATTTCCTTTGTTGTACAGGGTGTTTCTTTTGTATTTTACCTTTTGCTGTCATCATTATCTAGAAAGTTCAGTAAAAGGAAAACTTTACTGCATTTTTCTGGCTATTATTATGATTTATTCCATTTCTTAATTACTACTGAAAACTGTTTTGTTGTAAAAGAGGGAGGGGGATAAAAACTCTTCCCTCCAGATGTCAAATGCCCTGGGTGCCCACTGCAGGTTCTTGGACCCGCTTCCAGTGACGTTAGCAGAAGCTGACATTTCCTGGCACTGCGGTAAGTGCTTTGTATATAGTATCTCATTTAAGCCTCACAAAAACTTCACTTTACAGATGACAAAACAGCCCAGAGAGTGGCCCTCCTGTAGGTGGAGAAGCTGAGACTTGAAGCCATCCAAAAGCCATCAGACACCTCACTAACTGGTAAAGCCTTGGTTTGCTGGAAGTAACAACTTTATGTTCTATTTGTCCTGCCTCAAGTTGGGCAATGACACGATTTCCTGACACAGCTTCTCTGCCATAGACAACGGTGTGGGCTGAGCCCTCTCCACCAATGGCAGCTTCATTCCTGAGCACGGCTGACCCCACTGATGCTGGGTTTCCAGACTCGCTCCCCTCGGATGCCTTCCTCTGCCCATCCCTACCCCCTGCGGTTCTGGGATAGCAAACGAGGTAAGACTTGCTTCGGATATTTTTGAACCTGCTTGCTGCACGTTAGTTCTTTCACAGCAGGGGCAGTGTGTGGTCAGTAGGTATAAGCCCAGCACCTCCCAGAGTCCTTGGCACAGAAAATGGGCTTGAGCAATGTTGGAGGAGCTTCCTTGGCTGGCGGCATGAAAACTGCTGGCTGAGAAGGTGTTTGGAAACTCTCTGGGAATATTGTTTAATAATACGCCTCTTGATCTCCCATGAATGATGATCAGTTCCTTCCTCTGGCAGGAAGTAGCGGCCTGGTTTCCTCCGCCAGAAAGATTTATTCCCCTGCAAATATGGGTGGATTAAAACGGCAGACACAGGCAAAGCTGAGAGTCGGGCAGGATGGCCAATGTTAGCCTGGCTGACAAACAAGTCCAACCACACTGTCGGGAAAGGGAGAGTCTGGTAGTCCATCTCCAAAGCTGTGCAGATGTTCCAGTTCTGCTGTCCTGCTGTGCGTGGCAGGACCGTACTGCATACCCACTGGGATGAGGCATGGCTGCGTGGCTTGTTTGGCCAATGAACTATGGCCAGAAGCTTCGGGAGCTTGTGTGTAATTTGCCGTGTCGCCTTCCTCATCCCACTGTGATCATGGGATAGTGCGTGGGGAAGGAACCTCCATCGACCTGGGTCGCTTAATGACGGTAGTGAGCGGAGCTCCTCCGCCAAGCCAGAGCGGACATGTAGCTTAAGCAAGAAATCAGCTCTTCCTGTCGTGGGTCTCGAAGATTTTTAGAGGGATTGTTCTCGTGGCAGCACCTAGTAACACAGAGAACCCGAGGATGCTGAGAAGGGAAAGAGACAGGAAATGTGGACCAAGAGGTCGGTGGCAAGGGGGTCTGGGGAGACGTGAATGCTGGGCTGTCCACACTCTGTACGGCGGGCTGGGTCCCTCTGCAGGTCCGGGGGGTTGGGGAAGGGAAACACAGGCCGTGGGGTGACACCACCCAGGAGGTACGCTAATGAGGATTTTGTGGCACACCCTGACTGTGGGTCACCGCCACCTGGAGAAGTGGTGGCTGGGAAAGGGTCAGGGAGAGTGTGTCATGCACTGGACAGTTGGAGCCTGGAAAGTTCTAATTCTCCTCCAGGGTGAGTAAGCTGGGATACCCACAAAGGAGGCTAAATCCGACTTCCTGCGTGGGGAGTATGCCCAGCTGTGGGTGAGCTGTCACCTTATCACACATGGCTGGTGACTGATGCACTTGGCTCTGTGGCCCCTTCTTGAATAGAGAACGTCTATGGTCATTACTCATACATTCCTTCTGCAAATATCAGAGGTCCGAGGCACTGAGACCACCACTGAGGTAGACAGGCTGCACGGATATTATGGGCTGCGTATAGCCCAATAATTAACAGCAAATTACTGTGGATCCTTAAGTCCTCTGACAGAGGTAAGTACAGGTTGTCCAGAAGAAGGGCACAGAAACTAGTCCAGGAGGTCTGCAAAGACCAAGGCTGCTGGTAAACGAATTGGGAGTTAAGTTCTTGCTGCTGCAGAGGGAACGCCCTCCCGCCCCACTTACAGATAAACACAGCCCTTCCTTCCAAGGGCCAGCTGCAGCAGGAAAATACTGAGTTGCCTGTGGATTTGAAGGCAATATAAAAAGTTCTGAAAGTCAAAGTTCTTGGAATAAAACATTCATGAGGTGAAGGCTTATGATTCATGCTCTTAGGTTCACTTTGTGGTCAAACCAAGGAAGGAAAAAAAATCTGGGGAATTTGAAAAAAGCCAGGTATCTGGAATGAATTAACTAGTTCTTTTTCCTCTCTCTCTCTCTCTCTTTTTTTTAAAAAAATTATAAGTACTATCAGAAACTCAAGGGACCTGAGACCATCAGAAAATTAGTATATCACAATGATAATGGGGTGGGTGCCCATCTGGAGTTAACTCTTCCCATTCCAGAGAGTCCCACCACCCCGTCCCTGTCCCATTTTCTTCCACTGACCAAACATTTTCATCCTTTAAGGCACAGTTTAAAATCCCCTGGAGGGCTTCCCTGGTGGCGCAGTGGTTAAGAGTCCGCCTGTCAATTCAGGGGACACGGGTTCGAGCCCTGGTCAGGGAAGATCCCACATGCCGCAGAGCAACTAAGCCCGTGCGCCACAGCTACTGAGCCTGTACTCTAGAGCCCACGAGCCACAACTACTGAGACCGTGTGCCACAACTACTGAAGCCCACGTGCCTAGAGCCCGTGCTCTGCAACAAGAGAAACCACCACAACAAGAGAAGCCACCGCAATGAGAAGCCTGTGCATTGCAACGAAGAGTAGACCCTACTTGCCGCAACTAGAGAAAACCTGCGTGCAGCAAGGAAGACCCAGTGCAGAAAAAATCTCCTGGAATTACACAAAGCAAACCCTAAACGGTGGTTACCTGCTGAGAATGGAAGTACATGGGGAGTGAGAGGAACGTTCACTTTTGCTTTTTTCAAGTTTTATAAGTATGTATTATTTTGTTTAACTATAACCAAAAATAAACCCATGGGAAAAAAATTCCACCTCCCTGTGGAAGCTTCTTCTCTGATTCTCTACTGCAGGGGGACCTCACGCCCCTGACACCTCACAGCCTTCTCCCATTAGCTAACTTTCCATGGGGAAGTCTTTTCCCTTCCTTTAGATGGTAGGTCCTAGCTGGAGCCATCAACGTGCACGGTACTGCTCACACACTGGGAACTCAAGTAATATTTGGTGAATGAATAAAAACCCGCAACGTTGGCGCCTCCATTTATGGGAATCGCGGTTGTGTGTGTGTTCGAAATTCATACCTTTAACCGAGTCCCCAACTTTGTGCAGTCTAGTAGACGTAACAACTCTTTTTCGTTCCCTTCTGGTTTCCACATACCCGCATCAGTCCTATCGCATCCTCCAAGAAGTGAGAAATGATAGTCCGTGGGAGCTGACGGGAGCTGGGGAGACTTACAGCTCTCCCTCCTGCGAGGAAACAGGACTCTGAGCCCTGAAGGGCCTGCTCCCCTCCCGGGGTGCCTGGGGAAAGGTCTCCCCGCCACCGCTCTGAGCCTTTTTCCCACGTGGGCCCACTAGATGGCCTTCGATGCACACTGTGCCTTGCTGGCAGAGGAAACACTTCCTTGCTTATCTGTTCATTTGTCTGCTTTCCCTTTCACCCTGCGTCCCCTTAAACCCCTTGAAGTATCACTAATATTAAAAATAAATCACTTGTGGCTTTGAGAATGGGGACAGTGCTGTGTCAGCATCAGAACGGAAGGGGCTTCAAGCAGAGATTTCTGATTGTTGGCAGAACGGTGACTGATTTTCTGAGCGCTGGCATCCTGTTCATCCCAACGTAACTCTGTCTAGAAAGAAATATTTAAAATAAAGAGAGCCGGCAGGACCTAGGATGGGTGGGTGTGGGAGGGAGCAGGCTCTTCCGGGCATGGCTGGCGCTCTGCGTAAAGTTGTGGCTTCTGGGAAGCAATGTGGCTTCATAGAAGAGCCATAAAATAACTCAGATGCTTGAACGAGGAAACTTTCCTTTGAGAAACAATCTAAGAGTTAGAAAAAAGTGACCAGATCAGAAAACCTGGATCAACAGTAGGGAATGACTCAGTCACCTGTGAGGAATCAGTAGAACACGTGGGCATGAAAAATGGTGGAAAGCGTGAACTCTGTCTGTCTCTGTGCACGTGAAATCTGTTAGGTGATGTTTTCTCTAGTTAAAGATGAATTTTCTAGTTTAGAGAGTGAGATGAAGAGCAGGTACTTTCCTCATAGTGAGACTTTACACAGACAGCAAAATGTCCCCAGGTAGGACTCAAACAAAAGTAAACTCAATAACTGAGTTCCACGGAGACCCTGGGAGGAAGTGGGCCGTCTCCAGTTGGGAGAGAATACAGTGCAGAATTACGAGGAGGAGGTATTGCGGGGGGTCTTAGCCTGTTTGGGCTGATGTAACAAAGTACTTCAGACTGGGTGGTTAAAACGACAGAAATTTTTTTCTCACAATTCTGGAGACTGGAAGTCCAAGATCAAGGTGCCAGCAAGTTCAGGGCTCTCTTCCTGCCTTGCAGACAGCCATCTTCTTGCTATATCCCCCTATGGCAGAGAGAGAGGCGGCTCTGGTCTCTTCTTCTTATAAGGACACTAATTCCATCATGGGGGGGTCCCGTCCTCATGACCTCATCTTGACCTAATTACCTCCCAAAGGCCCCACCTCCAAAGACCATTGCATTGGGGATTAGGGCTTCAGCATATGAATTTTGAGGGGATACATACATTTAGTCCACGAGTGGGGACAATTCCACCCGCGAATGTTAGGCCGAGCACAGAAATAGCCCAGGCCAGGGGAAGGCCCGAGAGCTGCTTCTTCTGTGGGACTAACTGGGTGTAGTCAGGGCTCTGGGGAGAGAGGCCAGGCGCTCAGGGGCTAGCCCGCACTTGCACAGATGAACTACCATCTACTCAGATTGCATCGCTGATGGTCAATCACAGGCTTGTCATTCAGACCTAGCATTTGACCTACATTCAAACCACCACACAGTTACAGGCCACAGCATTTTGTATACAGCTCAGGGCCCACAGGCTTGAACCACTGTAAGGGACAGTCTGGTGACCACAAGGAAAAAGCCAGCATTCCCTTGGAGGCCCAGGTCCCACTGGGAGATTTTTCTATGGCTCCAAAAGATATCCTCAAATTCAGAGACTGTTTTTAAGATGATCACATCTTAAAAATATGTATAGAGCATCTACTGTGTCTGGACCCTATGCTAGACACTGGGGTCACATCACTGAACAACTCAGATGCTATCTCCACGTTGATCAAGCATAGACTCGCGGAGAAGCGCTGATAGTTACACAATTAATTAATGCTATTGTGAAAAGTAATACTGCAAAGGAGAATACAACTGCTATGACACTGGGTATCAGGGGTCCTGTCCAGATGGGAATGTGGCATGGGAGTGGGGAATCAGCAATTTTTTTAAAGTGGTTTAAACAGAGACCTGAAGGACACAGGTTAGTTGAGTGTATTCATCAGCTAGATCTGCCGTAACAGAATAAACAACAGAAATTTATTTCTCACAGTTCGGAGATGAGGGTGCCAGCCAATTTAGTTTCTGATAAGGAACGCTTCCTAGCTTGTAGATGGTGTAGATGGCCAGCTGTCTTCTTGCTGTGTCCTCACCTGGGTGGGCTGGGGGAAACTCCAGTGGCCTGTGGTGTTTCTTTTAATATGGACACAAATCCCATTGTATTAGGGCCCCACCCTTATGACCTCATGTAACCTTAATCGTCTCCATAATGGCCCTGTCTCCAAATATAGTCCCACTGGGGACTGGGGCTTCAACACATGAATTTTGGGGAGAATGCAAGCATTCAGTCTGTAACACCAAGGATGGAAAAAAGGAAGGAAGGATGCTGTGAACAGAGGGAGCAATAACTGCAGAGGCCCAGGGGCATGAGGGGAAGGAGTGACCGGGTGGCTGGAAAGGCAAAAGTGGAAGCCGGAGGAGGGACTGGGTTAGGCTGGGCCTGGGAAGCCAAGTTAAAGATTCTGTTCTAACCTAGAAGCAGTGGAAAACCACTGGAGAGTGTGAAGCAGGGGCATGACACTGGAGAGCAGGAATGAACGTGGGGCAGGCCGTCAGGAGGCAGGGGGCTGGAACTAGGGTGGTGGTTGTGGAGATGGAGAAAGATGGATTTGCCATATGGTTTGGAGGTAGAATCAACAGGACTTAGTATAGGCTTGAGCATGAGAGGTGAAGAGAGGGTGTCAGACACAACTCTCTCTGCAGATGTTGGCCCTTTACCAGGACGGTTTTGGAGCAGGAGCACGTTGGCAAGGAAATGGTGAGTTCAGTCTGGACGTGCTGAGTTGGAGATGCTACAAGACCTCCAAATCTGAAGTTGGACATGGAGGCGGGGCCTGAGCTGGAGACACAGGTTTGGGAACAGGTGAATAGGGTCAGCTGAGGACAGAGTGTAGAGTTGAGAAAAGTAGGAAGCCTAGGACTGAACCCTGAGGAGCACCAGGATTGGTAGGTTAAGGAGGGGAGGAGGAGGCAGCCAGGGATGCTGAGAAGTGGCCAGTGATGTAGGGGAGAAATTAGGAGAACAGGATGCCGTAGAAGCCAGTGCAAGAGGGTATTTCAAGAAGGAGGTGGTGGCCAACACCGTTGAGTGGTGCTGCTGAGCCAAGAAGAGGATTGAGATGTCTCTCGTTTATAGTGATTTCTATGCCCTTCCTTGGGCAGGCGGACTTGGCGGGGTTGTGAGGCATAAGACAGTCTGGAGTGGATGGAGAAGGAGGAGGTGAGGAAATCAGCTCCGAGGGGAGACGGGCTGGGAAGGGACTGAAGGAGGCTCCACAAGGTGCAAGGGACTTGGTGGCTCCATTGCTAGTTGGAAGGCTCTATTGTCTGACAGGAAGAGGTTCAAGGTGTCTTTACTGGGAAGATCAAAAGGGAAGGGTGGAGAGTCCAAGAGGAGTGGGGTCTGAGGCGGAAAGACACTCAGTTCCCTGCCTGTCAGAGGAGGGGAGAGGGAGGGGAAGATGGCCGAGCGGGGAGTAAAAGGCTGGCTGGACGTTGTACTGGGGTTGGGAGGTGCTGTTGACTATCAGCTTCTTGGTGGGGTGATCTGCCCGGGCCGTGTGATGTCAGCGTCTCCAGCATCTGAGCCCCCAGCATCCTCCGCGGAGGGTGAGGACCTGCCTGTCGGCGTTCTGGGAGATGAGGGAGAGGAGAGGGCTGCCCACCGCAGCCCCCGCTGGGCACAGCGCGTGTGGTTTCCCCCACCTTTCAGTGCAGGGCCCCGTCCTCGTATGCACGTCTGCTTTCTGCATAGACTAGATTTCCAGCCTCCTTACAGGGCTGGGGAGAGGCAGTTGGGGTAGGGGGCACCTGCAGACCTAACCGCTCCTCCAACACCCTGCAGCCCTCCTCCTTCAACCCCACTCCCAGAAGTGCCCGGTCAGCCTTTTCCTGGGGTTTTTGAGGATGTTGCCATGTCAATGGTGGAGAATCTTGTCTTTCTGCACTGCCAGATTTGGCTTTGATCTGCTTTCCAGCTTCCAAAACCTTGGTATCTCTTCCCCTGTTCTCTCTGTTATAGTTCAGTGGGGTTTCAGGAAAGACCAGAATCAGAGGCAGGGGTTCAGGCCGCCATCTTTCCCCAGAAGTCAGCGCCATAGCAGTGGATCAGCAAGGAATACTTTTGCTTTTGTAAGAAAGCAAAAGACTCCAGAGCTTCTTGTTTCTCTGCTGCTCTTTGGATACCAACACCTCAAACCTGACCACCTGGCCGCATGAAACCAAACCAAGCAAAACAAAGACACACACAGACGGAAAACGCCGCCATCAACTCAGATTTGGAATTAGATGGACCCAAGACCTTTGGACCCACTGATGGCCTATAGCCACCAAAGATGAAATGAGTCAAATATAGAAACATGTCCTGAATCTTCCTAATATAGTGATTAATGAAATGCCCTCTGAGTCCAGAGAAATGATTTCTTTTTCTGAAGTCTTTATAAAGAAACTTTATAAAAATAGTCACAGAAATTAAAATAAAAGAGTAAAAGAAACTTAACCGTAATCCTATCTGCTACCTACAACGCACGATTTTGTTCTGTTTTGTGGTTTCAGATTTTCGAACAGTTCTGGTCCACAGACATTCATAATATTACAAAAAGAATCAACTCTTTATGTGTCAACTCTTGTTGGTTTGTAAAAGCGGGCATTCCTCTCGTCCTTTCAGGGCCTAAGCCAGGCCTCTTTGGGAAAAGCATGAACTGTTTCAGGTCAATCACACACAGAACAATGCTTAGATTGTCTAATAGAGGGATGGGGTACTATTGCCTCTAAGAAACCCCTTGGTCAGGTGCTTAAGTAAACTAGGGAAGTAGACACCGCTCTGACAACGATTTGCAGGTCGTAGGGAACGCTGGCTCCAAATCTCCCCAGTCAGTCTGCCCAGTGCCTACCTTCCTACCTATCACAGCCTCTTTCTGGGGGGTTAAGACATGGAGCCCCACAGCAGCACTGCATGTCAGTGTTAGAAAGGGCCTGGAGACCATTTGGCCCAATACTCCATATGGTGCCTGAATCACCCCTGACTCATGAGTGTCCACCTTCCGCTTGCATGCTCCCATGGCCAGGAAACTCACTACCGGAAAGCTCCAGCGACGTCCAGACACATCCCTGGGTCTACGTCATTCATCAAGCCCTCAGCCCCTAATTTACACGTCCTTCTGGATTAACTCTTACCAGGGAGTATGGCTGCTGGGGTTGAGGGTTGCAGGGGGCATCGGGGGGCCCAGATGGAATGTGGGTTCCAGGCTGCGTGCCAGGCCTGGGCACAAAGAGGAAGCTTGCCTGTTAATGTCACCCCGCAAAGTCCTGCCAACTGCCACTTCTGAATTCCCTGCCCCAGAGCAAATCCCACACAGCCCCCGGAAGGAACTTCTCTACCGGCTGTTCCGCAGCTCAGAGAGACATTCTGCTCTCCAGTTACTCGCATCTGCTGACCTATCCTTACCCCTCCCCCCCCCCAGCCCCCAGAGGGGGCCCCGACCCCTAGATGAGCTTGTCCTATTTAGGGCCTCGTGAAGACTTGCCCCCAGACTTGTGGCGGCTGCTGTGACTGTCCCCCGTCATCCAGCCCCTCCCCTCCCAGAGTGCCTCCTGGACCTGCAGCCCCTGCACGCTGACAACCGCATTTCCCAGATCTCCTTGCAACCCGTTCCCACTGGGATCCAGGCTCCGCCAGTGAGATGCGCCACGGCGGAGGAGTCTCGGCTTGGACCAGAGCCAGGAGGGAGAGGGCAGAGGGCGAGCGGGGAGCTCGGGGGGCAGGCTCCTGCAGGGCGGCGGGAGGACGCTCCCGCTCGAATCGGCCCCTGACAGTGCGTTTTGTAAACCACCCAATGAACGGTGAACCCCATTAATGATGTTCATGAACCCCTTGAACTAGACAGAGCGGTTTCTGGTGTTTGCAAAACGCTGTTTAATGTACCGCAGACTCTGGGTGACATAATATCTCGTGTGGATATTAATATTTAATACGTACCCACTTATCGATGACCCGTGACATTCCAGCCACACTGTGTATGTTTACACACACACAGTCTCGTTGAACATCAGAACAACCTAAGATGTAGCTCTATTCTCATTTTGGAGAGAAAGAAACTGAGGTCCACAGGGTTTAACAACTTTCACATGCTTTTGTAGCTAGTAAACGGCAGAACCAGGGTTGGAATGTATCCATGTCCAGAGACTATGGCTTTCTTCTGTCCCATATTGCACCCAAGGCAGACCCCTGGGACACAGCGTGACAGTGTGCGGTCCCTCTGTGGAAGCCCCTCTCCTCAGCACTTCATGTCATGCCCAGTTTTACCTCCCAAGAGCCCCACAGGGCCACACTCACCTCTCTCTGTTCTGCAGGGATCACTGGAGAAGGGCTGGGTGTCAGTCAGCGCTTCTCAAACCTCCTTATGCACGGGAAGCCCTGGAGAGCTCGTGAAAATGCAATTCCTGATCCAGGAGTCCCAGCTGGGGCTGAGATTGCATTTCTAACGAGTTCCCAGGTGATACTGAGGTTACTGGTCCACGGACCCGTCTCTGAGTAGCGAGGGTGGGTGCAGCGTGTCACCGATAGGGGAGGAAAAAGTGTTCCTGGACCCTCTTAGGGTCCCTGGCGGGGCCTGAAAATCAAACTGACAAAGACAAATTAGGGGCAGAAAAGCGTACACGTTTACTGGATATAAATTTTATGCGACGTGGGAGCCTTCATAAAGAAATGAAGACTCGTAGAAACCGTCAGCCCTGAGTGCTTTTCTGCTGGGTTTGCTGAAACACGGGCAGACGTGCAGAAATACAGAGGGTCAAAGAGGGCGAGGTAAGTGTTGTAAACTGGGGGAAACTTAGCCAGGCCTGTTTGCTTGGATTCTTTTCGATGTCCCTTTGTCTCTGGGGAGGGCACCTCTCCCATGAGGGGTTTATGGCCTGTCTCAGGGGAGAAGGGCTGGGGGGAGTGTCAGTGACCTTTTGCACCTGCCGTTTGCTCAACCGCCTTCAGCTGGAAGCGTTCACGACGCTGGGGTGCCATCACCGGGGGCAGCGTGTCCTGAACCCCATCCCATCTCACTGTTGTTTTTTTTAAAAAAATAAGTTTATTTATTTATTTTGGCTGTGTTGGGTCTTTGTTGCTGCGTGCAGGCTCTCTCTAGTTGTGGCGAGTGGGGGCTTCTCTTGCTGCGGTGCATGGGCTCTAGGCGTGCGGGTTTCAGTAGTTGTGGCTCGCGGGCTCTAGAGCGCAGGCTCAGTAGTTGTGGCGCACGGGCTTAGCTGCTCCGCGGCATGTGGGATCTTCCCGGACCAGGGCTCTAACCATGTCCCCTGCATGAGCAGGCGGATTCTCAACCACTGCGCCACCAGGGAAGTCCCTCACGGTTGGTTTTGAATTTCATCTCTCTCACTTCTTCACACTGCGGTCAAGGGCAATTTGTTGAACTTATTTAACCTCTGAGGCTCAGGATCGTCATTTGTAAAGTGAGGACAATCATACCAACCTCACAGGTGAATTTACATTAAAGGAGATGAAAACACGGGCGAGCTTCTCACTCGTTCTGGTTAGAATAGGGGGGCGACCTCCACTGACACGGTGCGTTAAGGCTGCTGTCCACATGCAGCTGCTAACATGGGGATCGGGGCCCAGATCTTGGATTATGACGACAGCTCTCAGCGTCACCCAGGAAAAGCGGCTTTACGTGCAGCCTGGGCTTCTTAAACAAAGTGGGCAGTGGGAAGAGGGAAACTGCACACAAGTAGGCAGGACCCTGACCCGGGTCCACGTGTGCACGTGGATTATCTGGAGTTTCTGCAATGGCTCCTGCCAAGCGCAGGGGTCCAAACTCTCCCTCAGACAGAACTGAAAGAGGCAAAGTTAGCTCCACTTTTTTTTCTGGCCACACCATGCTGCTTACCGTACCTTAGTTTCCCGACCAGGGCTTGAACCCACGCCCTCGGCAGTGAAAGCTCTGAGTCCTAACCACTGGACTGCCAGGGAATTCCCAAGCGAGCTCCAGTTTTATCCAGAGAAAACAGGAAGATGGGATCACATTTCCTTGAGTCCCCAGTGCAGACATCAGGCTGGGCCCTGGGCCTGTGCAGCCGCCTGATGGCCAGGCTGGAAAGAGGCGGCCCTACTGTGCGCAGGTTGGAACCGCGCCCGCTGCCTCTGCGCGTGTTTCCTTTGCTGGAATAGCAGTTGGTTCTCACCGCTCAGTGTCACCAGCATTTCCATTCAAGCCTGTAGTGTCAGGGCTTTATTTTTAAGTCAGGCATAAAAAAGGGGCTTGAAACTTGGAAGCAGGGCAATTAGCATATTTGAAAGGAAGCCAACTGGTCTTCTGTGGGGCAGGAGGGACTCTTCCTTCTGAGTGAGAAAAAGGGTTTTGTGTTGGGCATTTTAAAAACTAGTAGCGCCCATGGGCTTGGGCTGTTTATGCTGAAGTTCACAAGAAAATTGTCTCTGGACTCCCTGGCAAGGTGTCCACTTAGAGGCTTCAAGACCCAGGCGTGCTCTCTGCTGACCAGAAGAGATCAGAGCACTTGAACGTGACCATTGAAAGGCAAGGGACTTTGTGTTTAAAGTAGAGCTTTTGGAAGTGGCTAGGTCCACGGCTGCCCTCCAGGACGTCCTTGGGAAAAATGCTGACCGGTCTCCTGACAAATATGTACTGAGTGCCTTCTCTCTGCTGAAACTAGAAGCCAGAGGTTTGGTGCTCGGACTGGGTAGTGATATGTGATCTCAGAAGGAGGGTGTTCTGTATGTAGAGAGGTAACAAGACAGGTGACCAGAGCTCCCGGCCAAAGGAGGACCCAGAAACAGAGTGATGGGGAAGTTCGGGAGGAGAGAGACCGCGAGACCTGGAGAAAGATCGGGGTGTGTGTGTGTGTGTGTGTGTGTGTGTGTGTGTGTGTGTGTGTGTGTGTGTGTGTGTGTGTGTGTGTTTGTGTGTGTGTGTGTGTTTATGTTTGACGAAGGTCAGGTGGAAGGAACAATGGATTTGGAAGCACTCACCAGCTGTGCAACCCTGGCAAATTTCTGAGCCTTGGGCAACTACCAGAAACTATAAGGAACCTAAGAACAGTAATACCAGGAATGGCTGGGTAAGGAGATCCAAGGAGATAATGCATGTCAAGAGCTTAGCATGTAATAAATGATGAGTATCATTTATAAATGATAGGTACACTGGTTTCAGAGCTAAGTAATCAGAGAAAATGGACCTTTTCAGAAGACTTGAAGATACAGGCAGTAGGTATTCTGTGATCCCCTCTGCTCATTCTGTGCGTTCTAAATACGTAATTGCTGGCAAATTTTTCACAACGTACATGAGGACAAGCATATTTTTCTTATATTTCAGATACAGAGATTAATATAACTAGGTTTGCCAGATAAAACACAGGCTGTCCCAATAGGACATATACCATATTAAAAATTATTTATACTAAAAATGATTTGTAGTTTATCTGAAATTCACTTTGAGTGTCCTGGGGTTTTTTTGTTTTTTTGTTTTTCTTTGTGCGAGGTCTGGCAACCTGATACCTAACACCTACGTACCCAGCACTCAGAGTTCACGAATAGGAATATTTTGCTATCTGAGCTTGAGCTATTTTTATGTTTTAAATAGAAAGTTACAGATCACAGTTGAAATCTCTTTGTAATCTTTCCCAAGCAATCCCTGCCACCGCCCACCATTCTCCTCCAAAGGAACTCACTATTTATTGTATTAGTGAGTGTCTTGATGGGGTGGTTTTTTTTTTTTTTCCGCTTTTCCTATTTGTGTGTGTCCATAAACAAAATACACTCTTGTTTTCTGTGCTTTACTCTTACTGTACTTTACTTTCTGCCAAGTATTTTTTTTATTTAAACTTATAAAATATATTATGAAGACATTATATATGTTATATGCAAGATATACATCATCATCATCATCAAAACCAATGCCTGGGGCTTCCCTGGTGGCGCAGTGGTTGAGAGTCTGCCTGCTAATGCAGGGGACACGGGTTCGAGCCCTGGTCTGGGAAGATCCCACATGCCGTGGAGCAACTAGGCCCGTGAGCCACAACTACTGAGCCCGCGCGTCTGGAGCCTGTGCTCCGCAACAAGAGAGGCCACGATAGTGAGAGGCCCGCGCACTGCAATGAAGAGTGGCCCCTGTTTGCCGCAACTAGAAGAAGCCCTCGCACAGAAACGAAGCCAAATAAATAAATAAATAAATAAATAATAATTAAAAGGTGCTAATAATTTAAAACAACAACCACAACAACAAAACCCCCAATGCCTATGTGCCTACCGCCCAGAAGTAGATCACGGCTGATACTTTTGAAGTGCCTGTGTGCCCCTCCCAAATCTCACCCACCCCTGACCCCTGTGAGAGGTAACCACTTCCTTAAATTGATTGCTTATTGTTTCTTTACATTTCTTTATGGTTTTCCATAATATATGTAACCCTGAACAATGTATTTTTTCATTTTGAATATGTTTAAACCATATACAAAATAAGGTGTCATGTTGTATGCATTCTTCTGAGACTGTTTTCTGTTGATATTTGTGAGGTTCATTCCTATTGATGAGTGTAATTATGGTTCACTGATTTTTTTTCCCCAGTGCTGTATAGTATTACATCAGAAAACACACCATATCTTGTACTGCCATTGGATATTTCGGTGGTTTCAAGTTTTCGCTACTGCAAACATTGTTGTTATGAAATTATTGTATTTTTCCCTAGCATTTTATATGTATATAAATGTAGGAATTTCTCTGTGGTAAATTCCAAAGAGTGGGATTTCTGGGTCCTTATATTATTACATTTATTAATATAATTTTTCAAATTGGTTCTACTGGTTTATACCCCACCAGGATTTTGACCAGTTTATACCTCTACCAGAGTGTATTAAGTGTTCTGGGTATTTCCCAGTCTTTTCAACATCTGCCAGTCTACTCGGGACAAAACAATGTCTTGCTACAGCTTAATTTTCCATTTTCCTGATTATTAACAATGTTGATCATCTTTTCATATGATTACTGGTCATTTGCAGTTCCTTTTTCTGGGAAGAGACTGTTGCATTCTTTGTCCATTTTTCTGTTGGGTTTGTCTTTTTCTTATTGATTTGTCAGAACTTTTAACATATTCTGGATATTAATCCTTTATTGGTTATATATGTTGCAAATATTTACTTCCGTTTTATGGCTTGTCATTTCATTTTTTATGGTGTTTTGATGAAGAAACATTCTCAATTTTAAAATATTCAAATTTATCACTTTAGCACTTTGGGGTTTTATTTAAGATACCCTTCTCTATTCTGACATCACAAAGATATTCTCTTATATTTTCCTCTTAGAGTTCCAAAGTTTAGGCTTTCATATTTAAGTGTTTAATGTGCCTAAAATTGATTTACCTGTTTGTAAGATGGTATAAGGCAAGGATCCAATTCCATATTCCTTCCTTATGGGGAAACATTGTTTCCAGTGTCATTTATGGAGAAGCTACCTTTTCCCCACTGATCTGCAATGCTGTTTTTTCCACATAGGTATGGGTTTGTTTCTAGGTTTCTCCTGTCCCGTCAGTTTGTCTGTCTATCCTTGCACTAATTCCATACTATTTTAACCATCATAGCTTTATTTATTTTTTTAATTAATTAATTTAATTTATTTATTTTTGGCTGCGTTGGGTCTTCGTTGCTGTGCATGGGCTTTCTCTAGTTGTAGCAAGCGGGGGCCACTCTTCGTTGCAGCGTGTGGGCTTCTCATTGCGGTGGTTTCTCTTGTTGTGGAGCACAGGCTCTAGGCGTGCGGGCTTCAGTAGTTGTGGCTCACGGGCCCAGTTGCTCCGCGGCATGTGGGATCTTCCCAGACCAGGCTCAAACTCATGTCCCCTGCATTGGCAGGCGGATTCTTAACCACTGCACCACCAGGGAAGCCCCATCATAGCTTAATAATAAATTTTGAGGTTTGGGGAAAGAAGCATCCTAACTTCTTTATAGTGTTTTAGCTATTCTCAGTTCTTAACTTGAAATATAATTTTTTTTAAATGTTAATATTTAGTATTTTTTTTTAAACGTTTCTTTATTTATTTATTTTATATTTATTTTTGGCTGTGTTGGGTCTTCGTTTCTGTGCGAGGGCTTTCTCCAGTTGTGGCGAGCAGGGGCCACTCTTCATCGCGGTGCGCGGGCCTCTCACTGTCGCGGCCTCTCCCGTTGTGGAGCACAGGCTCCAGACGCGCAGGCTCAGTAGTTGTGGCTCACGGGCGTAGTTGCTCTGCGGCATGTGGGATCTTCCCAGACCAGGGCTCGAACCCGTGTCCCCTGCATTGGCAGGCAGATTCTTAACCACTGCGCCACCCGGGAAGCCCAGAAATATAATTTTTGATACAACAAATTTTTATAGGATTTGTCTAGAAAGTATATCTATATATTCATTTTAACTGCCCTTTATATTTATATATTTTTATATTTATGTATTCCATTTATAAATACTATAGATCAGTGGTTGGCAAACTATGGCCCTTGCCCATGGTCTGTTTCTGCAGGACTCTGAACTAAGAGTGGTTTTTACATTTTTAAAGGTTTGTAGAAGAAGATGAAGGAGGAAGAGAAGGGGGAGGAGGAGAAGGGACAGAGATGAATGTGGTCTACAAAGCATAAAATATTTACTATCTAGACATTTACAGAAAAAAGTTTGCTGAATCTGGTTTCAATTGTTTTCCAACAATTTCAGTATGTTTAATTTCAATGTACTCTAAGGTATTGTTTTTTCATTATAATATGATAGAATATTATGTGGCTCTGTTTCGGGTTCTCTGGTTTCTTTGGTCTGTTCATCTATCACAATGCCAATTTACTAGTGTTTCAAAATATCTTGATACCTGATAAGGCAAATCCACGCACTGACGCCCCAACACAACCCATTTTCTTCTTTAAATCGCCTCTATCACCCAAACATCCTCCCCACTTGGTCATGATGATCAAAGTTGATTCATTGCATGAGCTGATTTTATACTTACACATTTCAACTGCCAGTACATAAGAATTAAAGGGTTTCTCCTTTTTCTGGCCAATTATTTTATTGCTATTCTTGAGAGGAAATGAGTATTTTCCAACCCATGGCACATGTTTGTATTATTTGTAATTAGGAAACTTGCTAGAAGAATCAAACTCATTTTGGGCACATCTGTTTGGCTTTCTTTGTCCTTCTGCTTTCTTCTAGCAGGGGAGATGAGCTCTTAATTAATTACTGCTTACATTGAGCAGTAATACCCCCTGAGTAGGGCAGTAGCTTGCACTGAAGAAAGCATAGCAAATAGTAAATTGCTGTAGAGACAATGAAATTAACTGAATGTTTATTTCTTTAAATATCATTGTGTACCTAAAACCAATCTTCTTGGAGATCTATCAATTAGATTCACATAATCATTCCAAATTCTAGCTTAACTTCAGCAGCAGAAATGCTTCATAGCAAAGTAGAGCCAACTGGATTGAAGTTGGATTTTTAGATCGCTATATTTCACGTTTTCAAGTTTTTAAACAGTTTTGTCGAGGCATACTCTACATACCTTTAAATTCACTAATCATAAGTGTACAGTTTAATGATCTTTAACAAATTTACGGAGTTGTCTGATGATCACCACAATCCAGTTTTAGAACATTTCCATCAGCCCACAAAGCTCCCTCAAACCTGTTTGCAGTTAATTAGGTTAATTAGGCAATCACTAATCTGCTTTCTGTCTCTATAAATTTGCTTTTCCTGGACATTTAATACAAATGGAATCATATAATAATTAGCCTTTTGTGTCTGGCTTCTTTCTCTCTGTTTTAGCAGTGTTTTGAGGTTCATCTATGTCACAGGATGTATCAGTAGTTTTTTCCTTTTCATTGCTGAATATTCCATTGCATGCAATTGACACGTTTTGCTTATCCATTCATCAATTAATGGACATTTGGATTGTTCCTAGTTTTGGGTTGTTATGAATAATACTGCTCTGAACATCTGCATGTGCATCTTTGTGTGAGTATGTGTTTTCATTTCTCTTGGGCAGATTCCTAGGGGTGGAATTGCTGGATCAAGTAGTAACTTTAAATTTCTAAGAAAATGCTGGACTGTTTTCCAAAGTGTCTGCACCATTTTAAATTCCCACTGGCAACATATGAGGGCTACAGTTTTGGGACATCCTTGTCATAGTTGATTTTGTCTTTTTTATTAAAAACATCCTAGTGAGTGTGTAGTACCGTCTCACTGTGGTTTTAATTTTCACTGGTGAAATTTTGGTTCACATTTTTGACCATTTTTATATTGCATTACTTGTTTTTTCTAAATCAACATGTTCAGAAAGTTCTTTATATAATTTGGATATAAGTCCTTTATGAAATATATGATTTGCAAATATTTTCTCCCAGTCTATGTCTTGTCTTTTCATTTCTTAATGGTATCTTTTGAAGCACAAATGTTTTAAATTTTGAAGTTCAATTTATCAGTATTTTTATAGACCTTGCTTTTGGTGTCATTTGTAAAAATGTGTAGCCCAATCTAAGGTCACAAAGATTTTTTCCTATGTTTTCTTCTATGAGTTCAATAGTTTTAGCTTTTGCATTTATGTCTATGATCCATCGTGGGCTTAATTTTTTTGTTTATACTACAAGATGAAGGTCTAAGTTCTTTTTTTTCTGGCATGTGGACATCCAGTTGTTGCAGAAACATTGTTGAAAGTATTACCCTTTTGAATATGGTCAATAATATTATAATAACTTTGTGTGGGAACAGTTGGTTACTAGGCATATCGTGGTGATCATTTCGTAATGTATGCAAATGTCAAGTCACTATATAGTACACCTGAAACTAACATAATACACTTAATGTACTTCAACTACATTTCAATTAAAAAAAATACCCTTTCATCATTGAATTTAATTGTCTGGAATCTTCACAGAAATCAACCGGCCATAAAAGTGACAATCTATTTCTGGACACTTAATTCTGTGCCACTGATCTATATGCCTATCCTTGTGTTAACACCACACTGTTTTGATTAGTGTGGTCTTATAGTAAGTTTTAAATTAAGTAATATAAGTCCTTAATTTGTTCTTCTTTTAAAATACTGTTTTGGCTACTCTGAGTCTTTTGCATTTTCACATAGTTTTCTTATTGAATCAGGTTGTTAATTTTTACAAAAAAGCTTACTGGGAGTTTGATAAGGATTGTGTTAGATTTATACATCAATTTGGGGAGAGTTTCCATCTTAAAAATATTAGGACTTCAAATCTGTGAGCCTGGAATATCTCTTCATTTATTTAGATCTTTAATTTTTCTCCACAGTGTTTTGTAGTTTTGCAGTGTACAAGTCTTGTACTTCTTTTGTTAATTTGTTCCCAAGTATTTGACTCTCTGTGATGTTATTGTAAATGGAATTGTTTTCTTAATTTCCTTTTTGGATTTTTCATTGTTAGCATATGAAAATACAATTGATAATTTAATGTGCTTCTTGTGTCAGGCAACCTTGCTAAACTTGTTTTATTTTTGTTCTTATTAATTTTATGTGACTTCTCTGGCATTTTCTACATACGGAATCTGGTGTTCTGAGAATATGATTTTATTTATCTCTTTCCAAACTGGATGAGCTTAATTTTTGTTGTTGTTCTTTTGTTTTCCATCTTACTGGCTAAAGCTTTCAGTACAGTGTTGAAAAGAACAGATGAGAGTGGACATTGCTGCCTTGTTTTTGATTTTAGGGTAAAAGTATTCACTTTTTCACTGGTAAGTATGATGTTAGCTATGGTTTTTTCCCAGAAGCCCTTTATCAGGTTGTGGAAGATCCCTCCTGTTCCTAATACGCTGAAAGTTTTTATCATAAAGGGGTGTTGGATTCTGTCAAATGCTTTTCTGCATCTGTTGAGATGATCATGTGGATTTTGTCCTTTATTCTATTAATATACTGTATTGTGGTCATTGTTTTTCAGATGTTAAACCAACCTTGTATTCCTGGGGTAAATCCCACTTGGTCATGGTGTATCATCCTTTTTATATGTTGCTGGATTCAGTTTGCTAATATCTTGTTAAAGATAGCTGCATCTGTGTGCGTTAGGGGATGTTGGTCTGTAGTTTTCTTTTCTTGGGTTGTCTTTGTCTGGATTTAATATCAGGGTAATACTGGGCTCCCAGAATGAGTGTTAAGTGTACCCCCTTGATTTTCTGAAAGAGCTTATGAAAGATTGGTGTTATATCTTCTTTAATTATTTGATATTATATCTTCTTTAATTATTTGAAGCCATCAAGTTCTGAGCTTTCTTTGTGGGATGTTGTAATCTAATTCAATTTTTCTACTTCTTAGAGTCCTATTCAAATTGTTTCTTTCTTCATGAGTAAATAATTATAATTTTTGTCTTCCTAAGAATTTGTCCATTTTATCTAAGCTTCTTTGGCATAAATTTGTTCATAATAGTCCTTTATAATCCTTTTCATCTCGGTAGGATCAGTAATGATGTCCCCTCTTTCATTCCTCATTTTGGGAATTTGTGTGTCTTATCTTTTTTCCTCCATCAGTTCAGCTAAAGACTTCTCATTTTTATTGATCTCTTCAAAGAACAAATTTGGGTTTCATTGATTTTTCTCTATTGTTTTTCTGTTTTCTATATCATTGATTTCACTTCCAATCTTTATTACTATCTTTCTTCTATTTGCTTTGTCTTTAGATTGGTCTTCTTTTTCTACTTTCTTTTCTATTTATTTATTTATTTATTTTTGGCTGTGTTGGGTCTTCCTTTCTGTGCGAGGGCTTTCTCTAGTTGTGGCAAGCGGGGGCCACTCTTCATCGCAGTGCACGGGCCTCTCACTATCGCGGCCTCTCTTGTTGCGGAGCACAGGCTCCAGACGCGCAGGCTCAGTAATTGTGGCTCACGGGCCCAGTTGCTCCACGGCATGTGGGATCTTCCCAGACCAGGGCTCGAACCCGTGTCCCCTGCATTGGCAGGCAGATTCTCAACCGCTGTGCCACCAGGGAAGCCCTCTACTTTCTTAATGTGGAACTTTAGGTTATTGATTTGTGAGCTTTCTTCTTTTTCTGCTATAAGCATTTAATGCTATAAATATCCATTTAAGCGCCGCTTTATTTGCATCCACATATTTTTATATGTTGTGTTCTCATTTACATTCAGCCCACTGTGATTTACTCTTGTGATTACTTCTTTGACCCATGGATTATTTAGAAGTGTGTTGTTTAATTTCCAAATATTATGGGATTTCCATATTTCTTTCTTTCCTTTTTTTTGAATTTTATTAATCTTTTTATACAGCAGGTTCTTATTAGTTATCCATTGTATACATATTGGTGTATATATGTCAATCCCAATCTCCCAATTCGTTACACAACCCCCCCCTTTCCCCCCTTGGTGTCCATACATTTGTTCTCTACATCTGTGTCTCTATTTCTGCCCTGCAAACCAGTTGGTACAGATGAACCGGTTCTTTCTTTTCTTGATTTCTAATTTAATTTCATTGCAGTCAGAGAACAGACTTCATATAATTAATCTGCTTAAATACATTGGGACTTGGTTTATGGCCTAACATATGTTCTTTCCTAGGGACGGTTCCATGTGCACTTGAAAAGAATGTGTATTCTGTAGTCAGAGTGTCCTGTATAAGTCAGAGCAAATTGGTTGATAGTGTTGTTCAACTCTTCTATATCCTTGTTGATTTTATATCTAGTCTTGCTATTGATTATTGAGGCGGGTATTGAAAATATCCAACTATTATTGTGAAATTGTTTATTTCAACTTCAATTCTGTCAATTTTGGCCTCACATATTACATTTGTAATTATTCTATTTCCCGATGTATTGACCTTTTTATTGTTATAAAATAGTTCTTTATAGCCCTAGTAATATGTCTTATATTCTAGTCTATCGTGTCTGATATGAGTATACCTACTTGAACTCTCTTATGGATACTGTTTTGGATATCTTTTTCCATCCTTTCACTTTGGATCTCTTTGTGTCTTCAAATCTTTGTGTCTTTTATCTCTTGTAGACAAAAGCGAGGTGGATCTTGGCTTTTAATCCAGTATGACAATCTCAGCCATTTGATTGTTTAGACCTGACAGAGGTTTTGCCCAAGCACCTGGAGCCAGTTAGGCTTCTGTCCTCTACTGCTGGGTCTGTGAGTGGATGGGGTGGGGGTGGGCACATGCAAAGTCTGGGTCACTTTCAAGTCTTCCCCAAGCTTCTCCTTTCCACCTGGCCTTTTTGCATTCCTTCTGTGTCTTGTGTATAACCTCAGGACTGGCTGGGAGTGTGCGGCTAGCTTGGGCTTTCTTCAGTCTGCTGTGCATGCTGCAGACCCAGCCATGAATATGCTGGCCCCAACCACAAACGCAACCCCAGTCTGATAGAATAACCAGCTCATCCACTGCCAGGATAGTCGTTTCCAGACTGTGCAGTTGGATGCGGGTGTGGCCCACTGCTCCAAATCAAGCAAGGCCTTTTGATTGCAGCTGTGAAGCTGCTGGTCCTCACGACCTTCCTGCCCTGGTGGGACATTCTCCTCCACTGACCTGGGGAGGGGGGTGGAGCCTTCCCAGGCAAGGATGTCAGACTTCCACTGTACTTCGCAGTTTTTCATGCATAAATGTTTCTTAGATTTTTTTGTATGCCTTTGGTCAAATTCCAGGGCAGTGAAATCGTTTTTGTCAAATTTGCCCAGCTTTATAGTTGCTTTTTCAGGAGATTTGTTGATCTTCTTACTTGGCCATGGCCAGAAATCCCATGAACAAAGCCAGTGGCGCTGAAACCTATTTCCTTTAGGGCAACTGGAAGTTTCAGTTTGAACATTGCCTCTTAGATCCCGAAGCCTGCTCCCCCCTCACTTATTACAGAGCAGAACTGCCCCACACTGGTTTATCTGCCTTCCTAATCTAAGGGAGTTCAGTTAACGAAATGGTAAAAAACCTTCCCCAGGGGACATTTTCCCCAATGTAGCCATCCTCAGCAGAGACTTGTAGATGGAGCTCAATGTATGAGTAGATAGATGTTTATGTATTTTAATACTCATGACTTCAAATTTTACAGCATCCCCCAGTGGGAGATAGAAGGTAAGATTTTTCATGACCACTTTACTGGCATGGCTGTGTCTTTAAAAGATGACTAACAATAACACTTGTTCAGTGCTTCAGTCCCTGGCCTTGTACTGTTTCACCTACATTAACTATTACAAGCCACATTTTAGAGTTGGGAAAGTAGCTCACCAGGAGTCACCAGCTAATCACTGGTCTCTGAAGGCTTCTGGTCGAGCACCAGAACCTTAGTCATTTACTGCCCTCTGTGGCTTTGTGACAACTCTTGAACGTTACAGGCCTGGAAGTGACAAATCAAGGGAACAATGGTGAGTTGTAACCTACCCCAACATTAAAGATGGAAAAGAGGAGACAGTTTCCATGTCCCAGGTCGAACATGGAAAGTATAACTATCCTGGTATAACTAATTCTTCCCTAGATGTGCTCGGCTGGAGTCATTCTCGACAGATGTTAAGCATGTCCGGTCCCCAAGTGGTCCATGTGAATGCGACGGCGGGTCTGGGGAGGGCATCATTTCCAAGAACAGCATCTTCCACCTGTGGGTGGGCCGGGCATCCCTTCCTGGGAAAGCCCTTCTCTTCTCAATGAGTCAAGCTAATAAGGAAATTGAGGGCCATTCAGTTTCTTCATTTTAAAGATGAGGAAACGGAGGTTCAGAGAAGCGATCCTTCTGTGAAGACCCTGAGGGCCTGGTTCAAACACACCCTCTGCCTGGAAACCTTCCTTGTGAGGAACACTAGTCTTTACTGCTGTCCTGTCTCTGAATTCCTTTAGTGTGGTCGGTATGCTTCACCCATGGCTGAGTGGTTTGATTCTCATGGGGAAGTGAAAGCCAAAGCAAGGCTGGAGCCCAAACTGGGCAGTTATCTTTGCCCAAAGAACAACTGTTCTACCCCCCGCCCACTGGGGTGAAGACAGTAGGGTGGCCTGTCCTGTTTCTGGGGAAGCATTTCAAACATGAGGCCTGCTAAGTGTGGACATTGTCTTCTGCTTCCAAGTCATGAGAATTCTTTCTTTCTCCCTCTCTCTTTCCTTCCCTCTCTCTTTCTCCAGCTCTTAGAAAACAGAGACAAATAGGGCTGTGGGATAAAATAAAAGTTTTCCCAAATGGGACCTCATCCCCCTATGGCATTGGACAGATGGAACTTTTCTCTTCCCAGCCCTCTTCTCCTTACTGTATCTCCAGATTGAGAATGGGCAGATAAATACATCATGGGAAGCCCTACCCTAATGTCAGGGATCCTGGGAACTAGAGACCACAGGAATCTGTTAAGTAAAATTCCATCAAGAGCAGGGATTTGGACTGAGTTGTCCAGCTATTTGTGGTTAGTTGGTGTTGCTAATGCTGCTTCAATTCATCCTTTACTTTTTCTGTCCTCGTATATTTCATAACCTAATGTGATGGTGAGTAGGGGCGGAGATTTTTATTTTTTAAAATAAAGAACCTCATTTTCTATGCTCTACTCCCCTTGTCCAGCTAGAAAAAGTCCTGCAGTGATTACATATAATACTATAGACTTGGTAAGGATGAGTCTATGCATATGTATGGCTCATTCACAACTTGTACCATTTTTTGAACCAAGGAGACAGTGAGGTTGGTTCCACAATTGCAAGTCGCAAGGATAGTTTGCAGCTGACATTTTGCATTGTCATGGACTCCCTGACACACAGATTATAAATGAACTCTGATCCATCTCTCTTTGGTGCAATACTCCTCGGTTGACCTTTATGCCTTACAACACTCATGGGTGGAGTGTGGGGAGCTCTTTCCCATTATGCATCCTTTAGAAAGACATCAAAAGTTCATGGACGAAACCATTTCTCCCTACTTTCTGCCTTTGCCCTCCCTCATTCCCTCTCTCATATGGTGACACAACATTTTCTTCTAAGAATGACTTTTCAAAGTTAGCACTACTTATTGGACTTCTAGAGTAGGCAGACCACTGCCTGGGTTCTTCTCTGTCTTGAACGACTCAAGGATGAACAGTAACCACAGCCTAGACTGAGGCTGAAGGAAGAATAAACATGGCCAAGCCCTTTACATACACTAGTCATGGCTTTAGCTTGACCTTAAGATAGATTGTTGTTTATTCTTTAATGAGTCACATAGGCAGACATCAGGAGGAGCCAAATGTGACCCAGCCCTTTCCATTCTCCTGGAGCACCTATAAGTGTTGGTAATGTGGCTTCTGATGCTCTTAGGGAGAAAAAAAAAAAAAAACACTGACGGGAATGTATAAAAGACAAGCCGCTCCATCCATGGCTGTTCCCAGTTTTCTCCAAGGTAATTATTCTCAGAAGTCATGATCAAACAGTCCAAGGTGTTCTGGTCATCTTCAGCCTAGGCGTCCACTCTTTTGAGAAGGCTCATTGCGGCGTGAGAAAGACTTTAGATGTGGTTAAAGTGGAATAGGTACTGGGAGGAGATTCAGGCCATCATTCAAAGGCAGAGCAACAGTGACAGATGGGGGGTGGCCCAGGCAAGTAAATCACTGTTCCTTGCTGCTGCTACTGCTGGTGGCACCAGCAGAGGCGGGGGTGGCGGCATTGTTGTTGATGTCAGGGATTGTCTAACACAAACTAATGGATATTATTTGACAACCAGCGAGAGTGCTGTTGGAGAGAAACCGGGATTGGGAAACTCTTAAAACTCCAGGCAGCATCAGGAAAGCTAGTGGGCAGAGTCTGCAGTTGTTCAGGGGCATCTGTGAGACCTGGGGCATGAGTGGAGGGTGCATTTCAGGAAGTTATGACAAATGGGCACATGGTCACAGCCAGGTGAGCAATGAGGCAGCATTGTGGTAATCTTCCTTAGCTTTTGCTAAAGGCAGCAACCATCGGACGCAGCCCTCGCCCTGAGGAGTAGAGGCAACTGGAGTTGAGGAAGGTTGACAGATAAGCCCAAACAAATCTCAGTCCTGCATCGCAAAGCTCTGATCCCCTGTATCTTCACGTAACTGTCATGGCTTGTGTGGCTGAGAGATGGCACAGAAGGAAGGTGGGCTGGTCATAGTGGCCAAATTGCCAACAGACAGAAGCTGGTTGGGCAAAACACAGTTGCCTAAAATGAAGTCTGAGTTGAGTGGGTCAGTAATGAGAAATCATGGCAGAAGAAGAGACTTAAAGCCAAATGTGGTGACATAAAAGGTTTTAGGACTGGAGACTCATTGGATGAAGAAGGACCAGTTACAGATAGAGAGACTAGCAAGGGAAGGGGGCACTTGTCCTGGTGCCATCAGGACATTGTGGGTTAATGGGTTACAGAACATCTGTCTTTTTGGGATGCAGAATACAGTTGAGTCTTTTTGGTTTTTTTTTTTAATCTTTTATCTAACCCCAAAGTCTCCACCTTTTAATTGGACTATTTAGACCATGTATATATAATGTGATTATGAACATTGTTGGGTTTAAATCTACTATCTTGCCATATGTTTTCTATTTATTCCATCTGTTCTTTGTTCTTTTCTCATTTTCTGCCTTCTTTTGGCTTAGTTGAACATTTTAAAATAATTGCATTTTTTCTCCTTTGTTGGTTTATTAACTATAACTCTTTATTGCATTTTTATGATGGTTGCTTTATGATTTAGCCTATTATGGTCTACCTTCCAGTGATAGCATACTACTTCACGTTTAGTACAAGAAACTTTCAACAGTATACTTCTATTTCTCCCCTTCTAGCTTTTGTGCTATTGGGGTCATACATTTTCTTTCTACGTATGTCAAAAAGTCCACAGTGTATTATCATTGTCACTGCTTTAAACAGTCAATCATCCTTTAAAGAGATTAAAATAATAAAAAATTGTTACATTTATCTGCATAGTTACCATTTCACGTGCTCCTCTTTCCTTTGCATAGATCCCAGGTTTCCCTCTGGTATCACTTTCCTTCTGCCTAAAGGAAGCACTTTACCATTTCTTGCAATGCAAGTTTACTGGTGATGAATTTTTTTCACCTTCTGTATGTCTAGAAAAGTTTTTATTTCACTTTTGTTTTGCACATATATTCTTTGGATATAGAATTCTAAGATGACAATTTTACCTTCATAAACTTGCTCCACTGTCTCCTAGCTTCCCTTGCTTCAAACAGGACATCTGTTATTCTTATCTTTGTTCTTCTGTACATAATATGTCCTTTTTCTTCCCTGGTGGTTTTTAAAATTATTTATTTATTCATGTTTTAAAGCTATTTTATCATGATATGCCTTGGTGTGATTTTCTTCATATTTCTTGTGCTCAGGATTCATGGGACATCTTAGATTTGTGTGTTTATAGTTTTTATCAAATTTGGAAATTTCTTTTTGGCCATGCCGCATGGCTTGTGGGATCCTAGTTCCCTGACCAGAGATCAAACCTGGGCCCCCTACAGTGGAAACACAGAGTCCTAACCACTGGACTGCCAGGGAAGTCCCAAATTTGGAAATTTTTTGGCCATTATTTCTTCAAATATTTTTTTCTGTCCCCTGCTCCCTTTGGGGCCCCATGTACATGTATATTTGGTCACTTCAGGTTGTCCCAGAGTTCACTAATGCTCTTTTTATTTTTTTCTCCCAGTCTTTATTCTGTGTTTCATTTTAGATGATTTCTATTGCTATGTATTCAAGTTCACTAATCTTTTCTTCTATAATCTCTAATCATCTGTTAACACTATCCAGTATATTTTTCATCTCAGACATTGAAGTTTTCATTTCTAGAAGTTTGATTTATGTCTTTTTATATCTTCCATGTCTCTATTTATCATGTTCAATCTTTCCTCTAGGCTCTCAGGCATATGGAATATAGTTATAGTAAGTGTTTTCCTGTCCTTGACTACTGCATCTATCATTGTGTTATTTCTGGGTAGGTTTCTATTAATTGCTTTTTCCTCCTCCCTTCATTATGGATCATATTTTTCTGCTCGTTTGTATGCCTGGTAATTTTTAACTGAATGCCAGACTGTGTATTTTATCTTTTGAGTGCTGGATATTTTCATATTCCTATAAATATACTGGAACTTTATTTTGGGATGCAGTTAAGTTACTTGGAAACAGTTTGATACTTTCAGATCTTACTTTTAAGCTTTGCTAGGTGAGACTTGTAGTGTTTAGTCCAGTGATAATTTTGTTCCACTACTGAGGCAAAACTCTCCTGAGTTCTCTACCTGACGCTCCATGAATTTTGAGGTTTTCCACTTTGGCTGGTGGCAATAGGAACTTTTCTGGCCCTGTGTGAGCTTAAAGGATTGTTCCCTCTAATCCTTTTGGGCGACCCTTTCCCTGACTTCAGGAAGTTTCCTCACAGGCGTGTGAAGGAAAACCTGAGGGCACCCCTTGAAGATCTAGAGAGCTGTCTTTGCATGCAGCTCCCAGATCTTCAGTTCTCTGCCCTGAGAACTCAGTCACCTTGGCTTCCTTGGACCACCTGTTCCATCTAGTCAACATAGAGAGATTGTGAAGTTCTACTCAGGCTCTCCTCCTTGTGCTACAGAAATTGGGGCAAATTTTGTTTGCTTTTCCCTCTCAGGGATCATGGTCCTTCAGTGCCCGATGCCCAATGTCTTGAAAGCCTATATTTTCTTCTGTGTTTTAGTTGTTTCAAGTGGGAGGATAAATCCAGTCCTTGTTACTCCACCTGGACAAGAAGCAGAAGTTCATTTTGTTTCTGAATTTTTTTTTTTTTATACTTTTTGAAATCTCTTTTCTCCTTTTATTATTTATTTATTTATTTTTGGCTGTGTTGGGTCTTCGTTTCTGTGCCAGGGCTTTCTCCAGTTGCGGCGAGCGGGGGCCACTCTTCATCACGGTGCGCGGGCCTCTCACTGTCGCGGCCTCTCTTGTTGTGGAGCACAGGCTCCAGACGCGCAGGCTCAGTAGTTGTGGCACACGGGCTTAGTTGCTCCGCGGCCTGTGGGATCTTCCCAGACCAGGGCTGGAACCCGTGTCCCCTGCATTAGCAGGCAGACTCTCAACCAGTGCGCCACCAGGGAAGCCCCTGAATGTTTTCCATCCAACAACAAAGGCTTGTTTTTTTAGATGAGAAATTGATGAAGCTTCTGAACCTCAATACCTCCTGCTGAGCAGGGTCAGAGGACACATTACCTGATATCGCCAAGCCTGGAAACCTGTTCTCTGGTTTACGTCTAACCTCAGTGATGGGCCTGCTTCTCCAAGCCCAGGCTAACTTGTTTGGCTGTTGTCTATGTCTTTCTTTAACCTCTGATAATCAAAATTCTTTACCTTCTTCCTTGTCCTCCTAGAGAGCAGAAAACCCCTTGATAAAACCAGTTCCTAATTTCCTACCCAACAATATATATTCTATCAATGCCACTAACTTGACATTCATTCATTCATTCATTCATTCAACAAGTATTTGCTGAGTGCCTATCATGTACCAGGCACTCTGCTAGGTACCAGGAATAAAACTGTAAGCAAAAGTTGGCACTGCCCCTGCTTGCATGGACTTACTCCAGATATTTTCTGACCACAATAATCAATAAGCATTGAAATTTACATATTTGGCCTCATCGAATTCTAGATATAATGACAGTGATTACAGTACATAAGCACTTCACTTCCTTTTCCCTCTGTTGGAGTGAGACCACGAACATTTAGGTTAACTTTAGAGGTTGCTCAAAGCCATGTCATTTCCTGTGTGTATCAGCTTACTGCCAAGGCCACCACAGGGTCAGTTATCCAATTTTGCTCCTAGGTCCTGAAGAAGAAACTGGATTTCCTTTTTCTCATCTGGCTCTGTGTTTTAAAAGCAATTCACACTAAGCTTCCATTTTACCACTCAGGATCTATTTAGGCCTAGACTCAGCAAAGCTGTAACATGAAAGGCCATCACTTAGTTAATTGAACTCATAAATAACTCATCTGACACCAGCCATTTCTTGGTCTTGTCCCTTCATTAAGCTCGTGATCCCCAGGACAGGGAGTTTGATGCCTAGTTTTCTTTTTTTTTGTTCCTTTAACCTGGACCCTCACCGCCACCTCCCACCTCCCCCACCCCCAGGACACATCCATCTACTAGAAAGGAATGCTCATACCACTCCTCCCAGTGCCTATGAGGTGATGGACCCTTGAGTGTCCCTCTTGGCCTGTTGCCCTATCCCTTACTCACGCCTCCACAGGTTATGGGATTCATGGGTGACAGCCATTGGTCCACGCTCTCCACTGGGAGGATCTAATCTATTACAAGGCTCTAAGCACTGAGGTACCAACCTCTCTTCTTCCCTCTCTGCCCCAGACCAGTGTGAGGCACAATCTTGGCTAAGAGGATGTGCTTGCAAACCCATTATGTGGGCTGTCCATGACCAGGATGTGTGGGTAGGAGGACGAGATGGAAAGTGTTAGGAAGCCAGTGGGGGCTCCTCTCCTGCACCCCATACTCCAGCCTCGCTTTTATTGGTAACCAAGCTGATATTTTGATCACTATCTACCCGACTGCTGCATCTACCGTACAACTGGGTCTATACTCTGGGAGAAATGATCCCTTCTGAAGCATTGCGTAAAGTGAACAGGTGATAAATGGCAGTGACGAGCTAAGTAGTTGGACAGAGAAAGGTCACGTACCTAGGTGACAACCACCTAGATTCATGGTCTACAAGGATATGAATGGGGGTCAACAAAATCCATTTCCCCTGTCACCAGGAGGCAGGAACTGTCCCACGAAATTAGCTCCTCATTTGCTAGCGGCTGTTCACCATCACACACCATCACACATGTCCTCTGACATTTAGGAGAGTGTGGTGCACGGTGAGGGAGCTGGAAGTTTGGACAGAGCACTGATGGAGCTGTTATCCAGGAAACACATTGACCCTGGGGTCCCACCCTCCACTTACAGGGCTCTGTTTCCTGATGCAGCAGGAGGAATTCTACGTGAAGCGCTAAATATAACGCTTGAGGTAGTGTTTCTGGACAGGAATTGCAGTTTGAAAGTGAGGAAGATAAACATATTGACAAAGGAGACACAAACATAAAAATTGAGCCAAAGGAAAAAATGATGGCCTTCATTCTGCAGACCTAAAAGAGCCTATTGGAAGTATGGTGTTTTTTTGTTTGTTTGTTTCAGGTTTTGTTTTAGGGCAGCCTAAAGCAGGATGTGATGCAGAACTGGAAAATCCAAACTTTAAGGTTTTTTTTTTTTGAGAAAACCATCACCTTTAACCTAGGTAGAAAAAGCAGAAACAAAAGTATGTAAGAGTTCCTTATAACTTTTGCTTCATAGTTTGGTGGTGTCTTTTTCGTTTTTAAAAACAGCACATTTATTTCAGTTTAAATAACAGCCCATGAAGGCATCTGATGATAATGGAAGTTATATGGTTTTAGTGTGTCTTCAGAGACGCTGTTTAGTTTTTTCTTTTTTTTTTTTGATAGCTTTCTTGACTGTCCTCTGTATATCTTACTTTTCAGAGTCTCATGCAATCCCAAAAGCCGTGTGGTTCTCCTTTTTCAGCTGGTAATCTGTGTGTGGACATGCCAGTTCCCCATTAGCCATTCAAGTGATGGCTTAATGTCAATTCATAATCCAGACTTGAATCCATAATTTCATGACATTGGTTTTTAAGCTTTATACTTAGGAGAATGTCAAATACATACAAAGTAGAGAGGAACTTCTGACTGGACCCTCACATGCCCATCACCAGCCTCAATGTTGATCATCATCTGTATCCTACCAGCTCCCCACTGCCCGGTTTATTTTGAAGCAAACCCCAGAAATTGCCTCATCCCATCTGCAGATATTTCATCATGCATCTTGCAAATACAAAGACTCTTTAAAAAGTACCCAGAATAGCTTTTTCACGCCAAAGATCTTAATAATTTCTTAACATTTCAAATACCTCCACTAGATTATTTTGAAGCAAATGACAGGCATCCTAATATTTTATCTATAAATAGTTGTCTATACATCTAAAACATAAACACCATTTTCTTTTCTCTAAGCAACACCACGATGCCATTATCACACTTAAAAAGGAAAACGTTAATCCCTTCATATCATCAGACACCCAGTCAGTGTATACATTTTCCCGATGTTATTTTACATTGGGTTGTTTGAACCCGGGTCCAGACAAAGCTGTGGATTACATTTGGTAGCTGTGTCCCTTATACCTCTTTCGATTTATGGGTTCTCTTTCTGTTTTTCTTAATAATTAATTCACTGAAGCACATGCCGCACATTCTGGAGTTTTCAAGGTAACAGCCCAGTAGCGTTTCTTCCCCTGAAAACATTCTTATTTTGCCTTCACTTTTTTTAAAAAGAAATTTTATTGAGGCACACTTGTCATATAAGAAACTGCACACATTTAAAGTGTGTAATTTGGTGGGACTTCCCTGGTGGTCCCGTGGATAAGACTTGGTGCTTCCGCTGCAGGGGCATGGGTTCAATCTCTGATCGGGGAACTAAGATCCCACGTGCCACGTGGTACCGCCAAAAGAAAAAAAAAAAAAGGAAAAAAATTAAAGTACAGCAACAGAAAAAAATAAAGAAGTAAAGAAAGTGTGTAATTTGGTAGGTTTTGACATAGGTATGTACTTTGAAACCATCACCACAATCAAGATAATAAATGTATCTGTCACCCCAAGATACATTTCTGAATTAGGGCACATGCTTGAGTTGTCCTGGTCTCAGTGTCTTTCCTGTAAAATGTGGGCCTGCAAAGGACAGGTGTATGAAACCAGATGATCGTTAATGCTCTGTATGTGTCTAAATTTCTGTTATTGTTTCTTTCTTGGTTCATCACTTCTATCAGATGTTAGGAATGCATATAAGTGAGCCTCACCTCTGTGTATAAAATCCACAGATGGAACCTCTAGGTTAAAATAGTTTTTTAAAAAATATTTCATAGGGTTCTGTTTTTCTTTCATTAAAGTGTGAGACTCTCTAGCTGCTTTCTCTCCTGCGTACCAGAAAGGTCCATATATTGGTTGCTCATTGCTGGAAACTGGCATGTTTCTATTTAAGTTTCTGCATCACAAATATCCCATTTTGAACCTTTGTGAATCATTGCCCTTCTTCAAACCAGACTGAATGTAATGTAGGTTTAGGGCCCTGCAGGCTTTAATCATCCTATAAAATAGGAAAGCACACGGGGATGGGGGATCAGTTGGCTCCTGGGGCGGGGCCAGAGAGGTGCCAATTTAAAATTGTTCAAGAGATGATCAAAATTGACATAGCAGGAAAGTGTTTAAAGCTGACAAAACAGAAGCAAAGGCCGATAAAATAAAACGGTGTCCGTATACTCTGGTCTCGGCAGAAACGGCTGGCTGGGCATGAGCAATTGGGGCCTATGGTATGAACAAAAGAATGGTGAAATTTTTCTTGGAGATTTGTACATTTCAAAGACTCTAAACCTTCTGAGTAGCAGATTGTTCATTTACTTACCCACTTGATGCTAAGTAGCCGGTAGGTCTCCGAATACTAAAATAAATAATTCATGGTCTCCTAAGGAGTTTGTTTTCTCAGGCTTCAGGATCTCAAGACAAAATACCCAAGGACAATTCAGAGGGAAGCTAGCTAAAAGGTTCGTTTTAATTGCATCCTTGAGCATATCTGTCCCCAGAAATCTTTTCCCATCCTTTTCTCTGGTGAATACCTATTCCCTTTCACATCTCGATTTCAGTGTCTCTTGTTCTGGAATGTCCTCTCCCGCCTCTAAGTTTTGGCTAACACCCTCGTCCATGGAACTGTCCATGCTCTGTGCAGTAGGAAAGAGTCCTTGGCTACATCATTGAGCTATTCCTGCATTTTAAGAAAATCCCCAAACTGAATGCCTTAAATCCACAACTATCTAGCCAGCTCATAATCCATGGGGAGGTAGGCTGCTCCTGGGTGCCCTGGCCTGGCTGGTCTGGCCTGGGGTCCCTCATGCATCGGTGGTCAGCTGGGAACTGGGCGATCTCAGGGCCTCCCAGGATGGCTCACGTGACTCTGCAGGGCACCCCTCCAGCCAGTCTATTAGTCACAAGGCACAAGGCCACCCCAGGTTCCAGAGGCAGGAAGAAGACATCACCTTCTGACGGAAGGAGCTGCAAATACCGTGGACACTTTGCAATCCTTTGCCCCAATTTCAAAACCCAGAGAGTTTTCCTTAGGAAAAGAGCTGTGCTTTGTATGAAATCAGGAAATGAGTCCTCAGAGAATTGGTAGGATTGACTTGGAATGAGTGAAGAGACTTATTTGAATAAAGATATCAAACAAATGTTTTTAAATTTCCATGGGTGCCCAGGAGATGCGAGAGCTGTGAGGGGAGCCGGGAGGTTGGGTGAGAACTTTGGGAACAGCTGGTTCTCTGTGAGGGTGAATGCAGCTTCTCACATGCACACACACCCCTCCAGACTTCCACAGAGGTTTTTCCCCAAACAGCCAGGCCTGTGAGACTTCAGACGGTGAGGTATGATGGAGGTGTCCCACGAGGTGGCATGGGCTGGCAAAGAGGACCTACGGGTGTCCAGAAACTTACACCTGTGTCACTTCCCTTTTTTTTTTTTTAAATTTTACTGAAGTATAGTTGACTTACCATGTTGTGTTAAATTCTGCTGTACAGCAAAGTGATTCAGTTATACATATATATGTATATATATTCTTTTTCATATTCTTTTCCATTGGTTTATCACAGGATATTGAATATAGTTCCCAGTGCAACAGTAGGACCTTGTTGTTTATCCATTCTCTATATAATAGTTTGCATCTGCTAATCCCAAACTCCCAATCCATCCCTTTCCCACCCATCCTCCCCCTTGGCAACCACAAGTCTGTTCTCTATGTCTGTGAGTCTGTTTCTGTTTTGTAGATAGGTTCATTTGTGTCATATTTTAGATTCCACATATAAGTGATATCATATGGTATTTGTCTTTCTCTGTCTGACTTACTTCACTTTGTATGACAGTCTTTAGGTCCTTCCACATCTCTACAAATGACCCAATTTCATTCCTTTTTATGGCTGAGTAATATTCCATTGTATTACATATATGTACCACATCTTCTTTATCCATTCATCTGTCGATGGACCTTTAGGTTTTTTCCACGCCTTGGCTATTGTGAATAATGCTGCTGTGAACATAGGGGTGCATGTCTTTTTTTGACTTATAGTTTTGTCTGGACATATGCCTAGGATCTCTCCTCTGTAAATATTTCAGTGTGTATTTCTAAAAGACAGGGAATTGTTTTTACAATGTATAACCACAATACTGTTATAACAACTTCAGATGAATGGATAAAGAAGATGTGGTACATGTATACTATGGAATACTACTCAGCCAAAAAAAAAGAATGAAATTTTGCCATTTGCAGCAACATGGATGGACTTGGAAGGCATTATGCTAAGGGAAATAAGTCAGACAGAGAAAGACAAATATTGTATGATATCACTTATAGGTGGAATCTAAAAAATACAACAAACTAGTGAATAAAACAAAAAAGAAGCAGACTCACAGATATAGAGAACAAACTAGTGGTTACCAGTTGGGAAGAGGGAAGGGAGGAGGAGCAATAGGGGTAGGAGATAAAAAGGAGTTATTTGGGATTACATGAAATCATGTGTATGAAACTTATGAAAATTGTAAAGCACTATAGAATTAAAAAAATTTTTTTAAAAAGAGCACTAGGAAGAAAATTTGAAAATACAGATAAGAAAGGAAACAACAAATGTTGCTCCAAAGCTCCTAGAAGAGGTGGGGTGAGTTTGAATCAAGAGCACAGATAGAGAAGTGGGTCTTGAATAAGACAGAGGATGTGAAAGCAAGGAGGTGGTTGGCCATCCTTGGCCGACCCTCAGATGGAGTGAGGAACTCTGCTCTGTGGCCTTGCAGATCCACGCTCATACCTCTATGTTATTGTTGTTGTTAAGTGCTTTTCTCCCCAATAAACTGCGAGTTTCCTGCAGAAAAAAAAAATTAACAATAATTCCTTAAAATTATCAAATATCTGGTCATTGTTCAAATTTCCAGTTGTCTCCATGCTAAGGTCCACACATTGCCAGTGATTGATGTGTCTAAGTCTATTAACCTACAAGATGCCCCTCTAATATTCTGTCTCTCTTCCTTCTAATATATTTATTGAAGAAACCAGGTCATTTGTCCTATAGAGTTTCCCCTGATCTGGATTTTGTGGATGGTAACTCCAAGAGACCATTTGACATGTTCATCTGTTTTCTGTATTTCCTGCAAATGGGTAATTGGATCTAGGGGCTTGATTCATTTCCAACTCATTTATTTTGGAAAGACTACTTCATAAGTTATGTTTATTCTGGAAGATTTTTTTCTAGATTCCTGGCTTTCAAACTCTGCTCTTCAAATTATGTTCGTTTGTATCTTGAATCAGTAAAACGTTCACAATCTTTTCCTCCCCATTAATGAAAAATACTTTAGTTTTTCCATGTTTACTACTCTGGTGAAAAACAGGGAGTGAGGAATACATGTGATTTTTTGAAATGCCAAAGCAATAAATTTTCAAATCCGTTTTGTTTGGAAGTACATTTGGTGTATATGTGATCTAATTCCAGCCCTCGGCAGTAAAACTTCATGAGACCTTGTGAAATGTCTCACACACTGGTGAGAGCAGTAAAATAGAAGCAACTGGTTAGAGAAAAGGAAAGCTGTAGCCACAGGGAAGTTTGGATATTTCGAGGGAAGAGTGAGAGACATAGAGGCTGTTGGTAACGTCTGACCCCTATATCAACATCAGCCGTGTAAGTAAGACCTCTCTGCCTCTGTTGGCCATCAGTAAATATCTGGTTAGTTGGCAACCCTTCCCCATCTTATTGTTAGTTAAGACTTGGAAACTTGGCTGTAACGTGTTTGTAAATAAACACACAGGGACATCACTGACATCATATCTTCTAAATAGAATTGCCTTTCCTATTTGAACAATGCAGCTATGCAGACTGTGAAACCAAGGCTTTTTTGTTGTTGTTGTTAACCACTTCATCTAACAATGTTTTTAAAAAGAACAGTGACTTTAGAGCTGGTGACAGCACAAATATGAGGAGGGAAAGTGAGACACTCTAAGCTCCCGCAGATGGCTCTCTACTGTGGAGGGGAGGCGGCCCCCGAGGAAAGGCCAGTCTCACTGACATGCTATATATAGAATCCAGGGAAAGAAAGCTACCAAGTTCTCTGCATCCAAAGGCCATCAGGCAGCAGGCCCGAAGTTTAATATGCCCTCAGCTTCTCCATCCTGGTCCTTTTGTTTGATTTTTATGAGAGTCTGTATGGGGCTCTCTTCTCTCTCTCTCTTTTCTTTATTCTTCTTCTTTTTTTTTTTTTTAAACTCTTATGTTCTCTTATTTTTAGGACAGAGGAAGCAATAGACAGAGGTGACTTCCATGGAGAAGCTATAAAGGGCTACTGAGAAAGAAATATACACCCTAAAAGTTGAGTTATGTGTTATTTGGCGGACAAAACTGAGGACTTAAGCCTGGGACACAGCATCTCAAATAGCTCTGAAGGACTGTTCCAGAGAGGTAAGCGGGGGGGCCAGGATGTATGGGAGTTTTTGCAATGAAGGCCAGGTAGTCGGAACATCAAAAGATTACTGTTAGTTAAAGAAAACCAGACATCTCAAGTGAAGGAATTTAGCACTTTTCCGTGTAGAGGAAGACGCAAGAGTCTGGGCTCACTGCAATCATTCCTTTGATGTGCACCGCAGCCATCTCTGGCCAGTGTCCTGTGCTTTCTCATCCTGAGTCTCCTCAGGGCTCCTCTGGGGCTGGGGCGAGGGGCTGCGGTGTCTGACTGCTGGATGGGGGGCCTCCTGTTTCTATCCTGAGTTCCCTCAGGGCTCCCCATCGGGGCGGCTGTCATGTGACGGCCTGATGGCTTCAGCATCCTTTGTTTACTGATAAGCCAGGCAGCATTTTTTCATTGACAATAAATACCACGGATGTTGGGAAACGGATGGCACTGCCGTTTGGTTGCTGATTCCTGCCTGCGTTAGGTGTGGTACAGCGAAAATGCCCTCCGGCCCCACCACGACCCCTGGCTTCCAGAGGACGCAGAGCAGTGGGAGGGGCACTGGCTGGGAGCCCACACCCTCGGCCCAGCGGCCGCCGTCAGGGGTGCTGAGCTGCGCTGGAGTTTCCCCAGCCGCAGAGAAACTGGCTGGAACCAAGAGCTCCCTAAGGTCCTGGCTGCCCTGCCTGCCTCTCAGCTCTCAGAAGTATTACAGACGGTTGTGTGTTTCCTGCTTCTGCTGTAACAAGTTACCACAGACCTGGTGGCTTAAAACAACACAGATTTGTTCTCCTGCAGTTCTGTATGTCAGAAGTCCAAGCTGGGTCTCATTGGGCTAAGCCAGTTGTCAGCAGGGCTCTTCCTTTCTGGAGGCTCTCGGGGAGAATGTTTCCTTGCCTTTCCCTGCAGTCCTGGGCTTGTGGCCCCTTCCTCCATCTTCAAAGCCAAGTGCTTCTCCTGCTGCTACCTCTCTGTTCTCTGACTTCAAGGGCTCCGTTGAATCGGGCCCATTCCACTAATGCAAAATCCCTTGTACCACATTCACTGGGGACTAGGGTATGGACATCATTCTGCCTCCCAGAAAGATCGTGTTGTCCTTAGGAAAAAGGAAAGAAAAAGTTGAGGAAGGAAATGATTTCAGCAATCAAATCTGCCCTCCGCACGTTGAAAGTTCCCAGTAGACGGCGGTGGTGACATTCTTCCCAGTTCACAGAGAGAGGAGGACAAGCTCAGCGAGCAGTGGGGGCTGATGGGAGCACCAGGCAGCAGGAGGAGACGGAGGGGGAGCCAGAGGATAAAACGGGGGGAGGGCAGCGAGACCCGCAAAGCCTGGCGCTCTTCAGTTTCACGGGCCTCATCTTCCCCCTTGACACCTTCCATCCCACCCTCATCCCTCCTTCCCGCTGGCTGTTGTGCCTCAGAGGAAAGAAAAGGTGTCTAAGTTTGTAGTTCATGGCAATTCCATCAGTCGGCACCAGTGGGCTGTACCAAACCACCCAACTGGTGGAACCTAGCTGACACTAATGTTTGCGGAATAAGTGAAGAAATAAATGGATGAGTGAGTGACTGAACGAGCCAGTGATGAACGAATGTACCTCTTGGCTCTGAAGACAAAGGATGTGCTCTCAGCAGCCCCGTTCACAAGTAGGGTTTCGTTTGGCCCTCGTTGTCATCCTTCAGATGGTAGTGACCTGACCCTCCATCTCAGATCCAAGAGATTTTAGTGGTTACGTGAGAAGAAATTATGTAAACATGGAAACGATGCCCTTGAACTGAGGCCCTTTGCCACGTTCCTTACTGAATTCAATAGCTAAACGTGACTTACTAGCCAGACTCTGCAGAAACCCATCAACACTGGCCTTCCTCTCTCACTCACCCCATTGTTTTCCCCACACAGCACCCTTTGCTCAAGCCCAGCTCACCTGGAAACTAACCCCACTGCCCACCCACCCGCCCCCAACACAGGCACGCATTTGCACTAAGATGCTTCCTGTCAGCACAAGTCCTGGGTCTCTGCTCCCCTTGGCATCTCCCCAAGGCTGCCACACCCACCGGAGACCTAAAAAAAGCAGAAGATAAAGCATCCTTCTCTTGGGATCAGATTCACTTCTATGTTTTTTAAACTTCGAATTCCATGTCCCTGGACTGCCAGGGCCTGTTTGCTCCATCCTGACCGAACCTGTAGCTCACACCTGTGCATGGGAACTGCAGGTTCCCTGCCTGTTGCTCCAGAGCTCTGCTCTGTTCTCTCACGATTGGGCTCTCCCAGACTCGCTGCCCCTGACTCCACGGGGAACTCACTCCCCCTCGCGGACTCCGGGCATGCTGTCCACGTGGCACCCTCCCTCCTTGCCCCCAGTCTCACTCTTCACTTCCTTCAGACACCTGAAAAATGTACCATCTCCGTCGTCCGTTTCGGCTCACAGCTCCGTCCCCTCCCTGTGTGCCCTCGGCTTGCGGTACTCCAACATCCATTTATTATCCGGAACCCAGGAGGGCAGCCGCCTACTTTCCCGTCTGGCTTATCATCATCTTCAGGAGGACGGGCGCTCTTACTCTGTGCTCAATTATCCCCTGTTTCCTGTGCACAGCGGAGAAGATTTGAAATGGATCGACGTACTCAAAGCAAAGCCAGGACCAGGTCTATCTCTGGAAGGCAGATAGATATCCACCTGAGCGCCAGCCCTGGTGGTTTTCGTGCTGTTGGAATGCGGAGGATTCCAGGTGGCCAGGGTCACACCCACGCTCACTGTGTTCAATCAGTGATGTCTCCCAGGCACCGGAGAACAGAGCTGAGCGCAGGCCGCCTGCTTGCCAATCCCTGCCCACTAGCTCCGTCTCCCTCCGTTAACTCACCTTGGAAAGGGGGGACTTTGTGGCTAGGGTGGGCTGAAGTTTTCGATGTTGCCAGAGAACCATGAGAGTTGTTTAGCTGAGAATGACCTTTACCTCTAACACTGACCTGGTCTCTAATATTGTAGTCGCCCCCATCTGAGGTCCAGGACTGGCAGGAAGGTGGGTGAGGGCCCGTGACTCCTGGGACAGCCATCAGTTCATCCTGGGGCCTTTGAACACGGTGACATCTTAGACAGAAATCAGCCCTGACAAGCCAGGATTCCTCAAAGCACAGTTGTCTCTAGACCTTAGAATCTGGACCATCTGTCCACCGGCCGGGGTATCTCTGTCTAATAACTATATCTAAGGGGTTCTTTAACAGGAGACCTCAAGAAAATTAAAAATAACTGACCTTGGGCTTCCCTGGTGGCACGGTGGTTAAGAATCTGCCTGCCAATGCAGGGGACACGGGTTCGAGCCCTGGTCCGGGAAGACCCCATACACAGTCAAAAAGGTCAGTCATTTTTATTTATTTATCTTTATTTTTATTTTTTAAAAACTTTTTTAATACCATGCATTTTCTATTTTTATTTTCTTTTTCTTTTTTAAAATGTATTTTATGTTATTTATTTTTGTCTGCATTGGGTCTTCGTTGCCACGCATGGGCTTTCTTTAGTTGTGGCGAGCGGAGGCTACTCTTCGTTGTGGTACACAGGCTTCTCATTGCGGTGGCTTCTCTTGTTGCAGAGCACGGGCTCTAGGCACTCGGGCTTCAGTAGCTGTGGTGTGCGAGCTCAGTAGTTGTGGCTCGTGGGCTCTAGAGCACAGGCTCAGTAGTTGTGGCGCACGGGCTTAAACTCTTCAGCAGCAAAGAAGAAAAAAGAAAACTCTCCCCCTCCTAGAATAGTTCTCCTCAAGGAGAAAAGTTTCTTCTTTCATTTTAGTGTTTTCGATTGACATCTCTTCAATGTCTTTCTGGTTTGTAAAGAAATTTCACATCCACGTCAGTCTCACAAAGAGAATCTGGAAGTCGAAACCGAACCTCCTCGCTCTCCAGGCAGGGCCAGGAAACATCTGGGTGAGGGGACCCAGCTCCCACCCACAAAGGGCCCTGATATCTGCATCCTCCTGTCACATGGCTTCCAGGCAGCTGCTGGTTCAGTTTTTGGTATGATTATTAAAATAATGCAATGCAAGGCAAAATCCTCTGAGTTTTCCAGCAACAGATCAAGTATCTGCTTTGTTTGAGAGGATCTCTGGTCCCTGCCTTTCGGTGATTCCCAGGGACCCACACTGACCACTTTTGTCCTCATCGCCCCTTAGCAAGGCCTGGAGTGGGGAGCATTGTCAGAGCCACAGGGGAGCTACTGAGTGTGAGACCACCAGCCCTGCTGTGGGGCGGTGGGGTGGTGGTGGAGGGGGAGATGGGGGTGCCTCAAGGTGCGGGCGGTTCAGAGTCCCTTCTGCCTTCCGGCTTGAATACCTTTGCCGTCTAGGGAAAGGGATGCCACCACCCACTCACTTTTCCCCTCAGCCACATGCCTCGTTGTGGAGGTGAAACGGGAGCCTTTCCCACCATGCAGTCACGTGGAGAGGACCTTCCTGGGTCTGCCCCTCGGGGATCCCGAGGCCTTGACAAGTTCCCTGCGCCTCCTGAGCCCACTTCTGGCCAAATGTTATTCTGGGTGTATCAGTGAGGGAGATTCTGGATGAGATTAACTGTTAAATCAGTAGCCTGAGTAAAGCAGATTGCCCTCCCCAGTGGGTGGGCAATCAGGTGACACCTGAATAGAACAAAAGGCTGACCCCACCTCAGGTCAGAGAGAATTCTGCCTGCCTGCCTTTGAACTGGGACACCAGCCTCTTCCTGCCCTCAGACTTGCACTGAAACATCACTCTTCCTCGGTCTTGAGGGTACCAGCCTTTGGAGTGGAATTTACACCATTGGCTCTCTGAGTTCACAGACCTTAGGCGTCCGACTAGCCCCATCAGCTCTGTGGGTCTCCAGCTGGCCGACTCACCTTGCAGGTCTTGGGACTTGCCGGCCTCCACACCTGTGTGAGCCAGTTCTTTATAATAATAAATCTCTGTCTCTGTATCTCTCTCTCCACACACACACACACACACACACACACTATTGGTTCTGTCTCTCTGGAGAACCCTGACTAATACGGCGATAACTGAGACAAAAAGAGAAACGTCATTGACTCAGCCTTTCGTGGGCTCAAGCAGTGGTGGTGTTTTTGTCTTGGAGGTGTGCATATTCTAACTTCTAGGTCTGGACAAGGAGTGCTGAATTGCATGAATGGAAAGACATCACAAAAACCGAAGTCCTTAGGTGAGCAGGTGATTAGAATTCACAGGTGCTGAGCATTTGTGCAATACTTTTTTCTAATGAAAAAGGAAGCTCTCAAACTTGGAACGTGGCCTAATAAGTCCTGGGAAGGAGGTCTGATAAAACCCAAAGGGCAGGAGTTACCCCTGCTTACAGAGAGTACTGAAAGCACTGGCTTAGCGCTAAGTAAGCACTGAGATGCTTTCTGTTTAAACTTCAAAGAGGCTCAAGGACGGTTCAGCTGTGCCCTGACAGCTTCCCCTTTGATGACGGGACCCCTTGCCCCGGCACACCAAAGGCAAGCCAACAATCTCTGTGCAGAGGAGTGGGCAAACATCACTGATAAAACACCTTCCAAGGACCAGAGTGAATGCAAATATGGCAGATCAATACCTAGATTCCATCTGATATGGGATCAAGGCAGACAGACAGTTTACACACAAGCAAATACAATAAATCAAAGCATAGGAGCAATTTTAGAAATGTAAATATAAAATTTTGTGATAGCATGAGGTATCTATAAAGCTCACAAATAAATAAGAATAGAAATACCCAGCTTGGTCAGACTCTAAATCAGTTTGCTCTTTCTGGACAGCAATGTGGCCACAAGCATAAGAGTAGCTACAAATTCGTTTTATGACTTCTAATTCAGTACTCTACCCTGGGAATTAGTCCACATGAAAATTATTTATTTACAATGGTAAAAAAATAGGAATCATTCCAGATGCTCAAGAATGGGGAATTGGTTGAATAAATGGTGGCACCTCAACCTAAAAGCGTGTAGACCTAGCCCGTTATTTTACACATGAGGACATCCAGGAGAAGTTAAATCTAGGGTGGTAAATAGTTTTCATCTTCTGTACCAATCTCTTGGTTGGGAAGTACGTCTTGGAGTCCAGGATTGAAAGGGTCCTGAGGCTGTATCTGGACTCCTCGGAAAGAAAACCCCATCAATTAGCAATGTGAGTCTGAGGTGTGGCAGGAGGTTCTACACACGTGACCATGAGCCCTGGGTTATGGAGCTGACTCGGGGGACCTGTGGGTGGTAAAGCCAGTCTCCTCTCCTTGACACCGGTGCGTTCTGCAGAGCAAGTCTTCAAACCGGGTTTGAGGATTCCTGGGGGCAGGCAAAGATGTCCAGGGGCTACTCTGGGCGTTTCTGCATTACCTGACCCTCAATGTCTGGAGGTATCCGTTCCTACAATGGATTTGCTAAGATCTGGCCTGAGTTCCAAAAGCCTCTTCCCACTTGAAAAAAGCAGCCGTGCTCCTTCACCATTAAATCTTGCCATGAAACAATGCTCTGGGTGAGAAAGGTTCCAAGTGCAAAACAAAGGTGAAAACATTTTTAATAACTGATCAATTTCCCACAAACCCCCATGGGCCCGGCATTTCCCAGGCTACACGTCCCTTGTATGGAACAGTGAAGTGGCCCTGTGTGAATTAAGACCCGTGGCAGGGTGGGATGACGGGAGTACTAACAAACCCCAGGTCATAACTTTGCTTTTCCTACTCCCCAGTCCATGGCAACTGCACTTTTGCCTCTCTTGAGATTCCCTTGAGAGCAAAGCAGAGAGAGCCACCCTAAGAGATACTGGTTATCCAACAAGGACCTGGTGTATAGCACAGGGAACTATACTCAATATTATGTAATAACCTATAAGGGAAAAGAATCTGAAAAAGAGTATCTATATCCACATCTAGATATAGATAGATAGATAGATATCTGAATTGCTGTGCTATACACCTGAAACTTACATGATATCGTAAATCAACTATACTTCAACTTAAAAAAATTTTTTTAAAGAAATACTGGTTATCAAGAAGTGCTTATTTTCACAAGTGCATATAAGCTATTCTTCTCAGCTCTTATCTATCTTCATCCCTAGGATATGACATTATCTGGGAAGAAAGTCACCATCAAACAGCCAGGGAAGTAGGGGTCTGTGCCACTGATCATTTTAACTGCAACCGAAATGTTTTCTGGGACGGCCAAAGTTTTCACGATTCTTGGACTAACACCCAGAGGTAAAATTATTGCATAATATCTTTCAGATTTGGTAAAAACTATTTTTATCAAGTATTCTAAAATATTACTCAAATTATGTGACTCTTCAACTTTATTTTATAAAATTATTACATTTTTAACCTCCTAATAGCAAGAAATGAACAATATGATAGCTCCTGGCATAGTTTACCTTTCATTAAATGCCTAGGAGACGTTTGATCCTGATGTATCTGACTTTATATGCCTTTTATGCTTCATTACGTTTTAAAATTGATAATATATTTATGTTGTTTTGTTCAGTTGTGTTCTAGGATAGTAATTATAATGAAAACTCATCCTGGAAGAAAAGTTAATGTGTAGACTATTATGATCACATTGAAATGTAAAATTTCAATTTCCATATGTTTGTTTTGTTTAGTGGGATAACCAATAAGTCACTTTCAAGCAAAATGATTTAGTATGAGGGTAAGAATTGTGGGGAAAGTGAATTGGAAGTACAGGTTCAAGAAGAAAAAACTACCTTAGTTCATTTTTTTAATGGATGTTGACGAATATCAAATGGTTATGGTTTTGAAATTCTATTGCAAACTTACTAAAGATGGATAAGTTTTATTTTTGATGTTCAATATTTGCATCAATGCAACTATCTAAACTTATGTGAAATTTTTGTGTATGTTACATTTTTTAATTTAAAAAAATTTTTAATTGAAGTACAGTTGATTTGCAATATTTCAGGTGTATAGCAAAGTGATTCATGCATATATATACATATATATACACACACACATATATATACATAAATATATATATATTCTTTTTCAGATTCTTTTCCATTATAGGTTGTTAAAAGATATTGAATATAGTTCCCTGTGCTATACAATAGGCCCTATTGTTTATCTGTTTTATATATTGTAGTGTGTATCTCTTAATCCCAAATTCCTGATTTTTCCCTCCCCGCCACACCGCCCCCTGCTCCTGCTTTCCCCTCTGGTAACCATGTTTGTTTTCTATGTCTGTGAGTCTATTTCTGTTTTGTAAATAAGTTCATTTGTATCATTTTCTTAGATTCCACATATAAGTGATATCGTATGATATTTGTCTTTGTCTGACTTACTTCGCTTAGTATGACAATCTCTAGGTCCATCCATGTTGCAGCAAATGGCATTATCTCATTCTTGTTTATGGCTGAGTAATAGTCCATTGTATATATGGCCTCTTGGCCATCTGTATGTCTTCTTTGGAGAAATGTCTGTTTAGGTCTTCTGCCCATTTTTTTTATTGGGTTGTTTGTTTTTTTGTTATCGAGTTGTATGACCTGTTTGCGTACTTTGGAAATTAATCCCTTGTCGGTCCCATCATTTGCAAATATTTTCTCCCATTCCATAGGTTTTTTCCTTTTGTTTATGGTTTCCTTTGCTGTGCAAATAAACTTATGTGAAATTTTAAAATGTCAGCTTAAAATAGGCAATGGAGTGAACAGTTTCAAAATTCTTTTACAGAGTATGTAACAAAAATCTTTGCAGACTACTGTTTTTCAAACGTAACCCTCTAGAAATGCCTCACAAAAAAAGAGTATCTTGATCAAATAAATTTGAGGAATGCTTCAAATCCCCATTTTGAAAACTTACAGCGCATATCGAATACACTGAGAAATCCTATGTAAAGAAGCATGTTTAACTTGGTTTAAATCAGTGTCTCCCATACTTACTTGCTCATTGAGGCATATTTTCTCAAATATCCCTTTTAATATCCATAGGATAGTTTTGGGGAAAGCTGCCCTGTCACATCCCCCCAGTTACTTAAAGTAAATGAATGTCGTGATAAAAAAATTTGTGAATGAAAAGAAAAATTTGTGAATGAAATAGTGAGAACAGTAGAACAAAATAAGACACACATTACCACTATGCAATACTGTTTACTGGTTGAAACAATTTTGGGATCAATGTAAACAGCTTAGCACTTCCTGTTCTGTTATAAAGTTGCTTAAGACAAAGACGATAAGTAGGAAGAGAAAGCAGGGAGGCAGGGAGAGCCTGCCTGGATAGGAATGATAGCTGGTTGACTGACTGATTCAGGAGAATGTCCTGAGAACAAAATAGGGTTCTGGGCCCCAAGGGTCATCTGGGTCCTGGAAGATGTACTAGATCCACACCAAACACCAGTCTCTGGGGAACTGTCTCAACAGGCAAGGAAGTTGTTTTAACCTGTAGAGCTCAGCTCTTGAGAATAATTACTCAGTGCAAGCTGGTGGACACGGCAAACTTTACGTTGCAGGGGCAAAGGCCAGCTTCAAATTTGGATGTGACCATTTTATGCCATTTGGATAAACCATCTCCAGTTCATGCCATTTCTCTAAGAAAACGTGTTGGGAAGAACTGGAGCAGCTGGCTGGGTTTGACGCTTTCCAGGGGAGCTGTGTTTCTTCTTCCCAGAGAATTTATCTCTTGCAAGTGCTGGCACTTCTGTGGCAGACTCGGCTTGTCACATCTTAGGGACAACATCAAAGCATCTGTAAAACAAAGCTTCCCAGCTTTAAAAGGAAGAAGGGATCTTAGGGGAACAATGCCATGGAAAATCCAACATGAGGCCCTTTGACACCCACGGGGTGGGAGCCCATCGGGCAGACAGCCACATGTCCCAGTCCTCCAAATGGACCAGCCTCCCAGATGAGGACGGTCCTACTGACAGACGACCATCTTCACTCTAAGAATTGGTCCGCTTAGCTCCCAAAGAAAGCTGTTACTCCTTACTCCTTAAATGACAAAGTCGGAAGTAGTCTACCCTTGACTATCTGAGGGTTTATCTAATTGCAGATTATCTATATCAATCGTGTGTGTGTGTGTGTGTGTGTGTGTGTGTATTCTGAAAATAGCCACAATTATCTACTATCCTAGATTTATATTTTTATTGAGGTGAAATTTACATAACATACAATTAACCATGTTAAAGTGTACAATTCAGTGGTATTTAGGATATTCACAAAGTTGCAGAACCATCAGTTCTAGTTAGTTTCAAATTTTTCTCATTATCCCATTAAAAACACCTCATACCCATTAAAGAATCACTCCCCACTTCCCCCTTGCCTCAAAGCCTGGTAACTTCTAATTTGCTTTCTGTCTCTGTGGATTTGCCTATTCTGGATTTCTTTTTTCAGTCTAAAATCATAAAGAATATTGGTCTGTAGTTTTCTTATGGTATCTTTGGCTTTGGCATCAGGATAATTCTGGCATCATAGAATGTATTAGAAAGCATTCCCTTTTCTTCTAGTTTTTTTGGAAGATTAGGATTGGTGTTAATTCTTTTTGAACTGTTTAGTACAATTCAGCAGGGAAGCTATGTGGTTCTGGATATTTCTTTGTTGCGAGGTTTCTGATTACTGATTCAATCTCCCTACGTGTTCTAAGTCTGCTGAGATTTTCTGTTTCTTCTTGAGTTGGTTTTGGTCATTTGTGTGTTTCTAGATATTTGTCCATTTCCTCTAGGTTATCTAATTTGTTGGCATACAGCTGTTCATAGTGCTCTCTTTTCGTTCTTTTAATTTCTATAAGGTCAGTAGTAATGTCCTCACTTTCTTTTCTGATTTTATTTCTGTCTTCTCTCTTTTTTTTCTTAGTTTAGCTAAAGGTTTGTCAATTTTGTCAATCTTTTCAAATAAGTCACTTTTGGTTTTGCTGATTCTTTCTATTGTTTTTCTACTCCCTGTTTCATTTGTCTCTGTACTCACCTTTATTATTTTGTTCCTTGTTTAGTTTGTTCTGTTTTTCTAGTTCTTTAATACCTACATGTTCTGTACAACGAGAGTCACTATCGCTTCATCAAGATGCGGGGTCTATTTCTTCTCATCTTGCATCTGGGCGGCCTGTGCTAGTGAGTCCTAGAAGTTCAGAAGTGAGAAAGCTCCCTCCTATCCTGTGTCTGCCATGCTCTCAGCATACAACCTTTATAGCAGCTGTCATTGGGGTGCCAGCACAGCTCACAAGAGTTCTGCCCCTTTTTGTGGACTATTCCCTCCCACCGCCCATTGCCACATGCAGCCAAGCTTCTGTTGCAGGAGGCCCTGCCCAACAGCTACAGCTAATTCAACTAAGTTGGACAACTGACCCACAGTGGACCAATCAGATTCTTTCCTCCAGAAACTTGGATTAGGGATTGGAGAGAGCCAGCCAGTTTCTTCATATGACTAGGATCGGAATGTGAGTGCGTGTACTCTCTGAGCAGCAGAGAACCAGGGCCCAGAACACCAAGCAAACACTAAGAAATGGTGCAAAGAGAGAATTCCTGAGTTCTCCGTAAAGCCTGATATCTAGCCCAGCTTTATCTTTCCCTTTGGATTCCATGGAATATCCCTGAATCCTTATAATAAATTCAATTTATTTGTCTGTTTGTTGGAAGTAACTGAGATTGATTGCTGCTTCTAACCAAGCATTTCTTCCTAGGCCCTCTTGGACAGGTCACTTACGTTCACTATGTTTCCATTTCTTCACCTACAAAACAAGGAAATTTGACCAGATACCTTCCTAGCTTTAATTTGCATGAGAAGGCATCTTCCTGGAGCCTGGCTCCAAGATGAGGCTAGGGTTTTGCTTACCCTTGACAGAGAGATGAGAAAGTACCACAGCGATCTTCTACTATGTAAGTCAGCTCTCTAGAAGTTACACAAAGGTAGAATCTCACTTCTTCCAGAGCACGCCAGCTGCAGAGAATTCATCTTTACGTGTATCAGATAAGGGCTAAACTCACCAATAGAAATAAAAATGTCAGGACTTCCCTGGTGATGCAGTGGTTAAGAATCTGCCTGCCAATGCAGGGGACACGGGTTCAAACCCTGGTCAGGGAAGATCCCACATGCCGCGGAGCAACTCAGCCCAGGTGCCACAACTACTGAGCCCGAGCTCTAGAGCCCACAAGCCACAACTACGGAGCCCGGGTGCCACAACTACTGGAGCCTGCGTGCCACAACTACTGTAGCCTGCGTGCCACAACTACTGGAGCCCGTGTGCCACAACTACTGGAGCCCATGTGCCTAGAGCCCGTGCTCCGCAACAAGATAAGCCACCGCCATAAGAAGCCTGTGCACTGCAACCCGCTCACCGCCACTAGAGAAAGCCCGCACACAGCAATGAAGACCCAATGCAGCCAAAAATAAAAATAATAAAATAGAAAGAAATTAAAATCTCTAAGTGGGCAGGAGTCTTTGCAAACAGATCTGGATAGAATTTTTTTTTCCAGATGGGAATTTGGGGTTTGACACCATAAACATGGAAACATTCTGGTCTCTATATCCATTCTCTGTGTTTAGTCAGTCCCATAAATTATATATTACATCCTGAATTGTATACATTCTTATATTACTAAGTATGGTTTAGCGATCATAAATCTTCCTAATTAGATTAAATATTCCTCCAGAGTAGAGGCCAAAATCGTATACTGCCTGTTCTGAATCCCTACTGTGTCCAGCCCCATTTTTGGTACGTGGTAGTTATTCTCGAAAAACATGCAGTTAAATTGCATTCAGCATCCAAACAGAGCATTACTTACAGATGTTCTTACCTCATCAAGATGCTTAAGAGAAGTGTCTGCCATTTCCCGGCCGAAGGGATAATTGATTGAATAAATGAACGATGCCAACAGGTATCCACTGAGTTCTTGCTGAGCATCAGGAAAAGTGCACCGTCCCCACGTACCCACAGGTCAGCTCTCCATGAGTGAGGCGCAAGGAAACAGGTGCGCAGTTCTTCCATTCCCACTGGCGGAGGTTTATCGAATGTGTCACAGAAGAATACTTTGCTTGCAAAGCAGAAATAGAGACATGGATGTAGAGAACAAATGTATGGATACCAAGAAGGGGAAAGGGGTGGGGGGTGGGATGAATTGGGAGATTGGGACTGACATATATACACTACTATGTATATAATAGGTAACTAATGCGAACCTACTGGATAGTACAGGAACTCTACTCAGTGCTCTGTGGTGACCTAAAAGGGAAGGAAATCCAAAAGAGAGGGGCTATATGTATACGTAGAGCTGATTCACTTTGCTGTATAGTAGAAACGAACACAACATTGTAAAGCAACTGTACTCCAATAAAAATTAATTTTTAAAAAAATTTAAAAAAAGAATACATTGCACACAGTAGATGCTGAGTTAATCCAGGTCATTGGAGAAACAGATGGGGTTAAATGTGCAAGGATATATTGGGGGAAATGCCTGTGTGAGAGAAAATAGGAAAGAAGCTGAAGAAGGCTGGAGACTGATCCTGGTTGGACTTGAAGTGGGGGGAAACATTGGGAGAGAGTCTCCTGGGCTGCCGTGCAGGGAGGGTGGTCCCGAGAAGCCAGAGGGGTCCTGTGGCTCCGAGGCACAGACCTGCCTTAATATTCCGCCCAGCTCAGTCACTGACCAAGAGCAGCCCATGGGACGCGTGGTCCTGATGCAAACGTGGATGACGGATGTCAGTGGAGCAGCTGGGTCCCTGATCAATCACACCTCCTGTACTTGGCAATCTGCAAGGCATGACCATCACAGATGTTTGTATTTTTGCTTCATTGAATTGATGATTTTACCACATGCCTCTTCTCTTACCATGTCCATTCTCACCATGACAGAAGAGGCTACAGATCTCTGGATGTAAGCGGCCTTGGCTATTGTACACGCTGGACAAATCCCCATTAGGAAGTCCATGAGGAAGTTTGCAGGATCCATGCTTTCTTCTTTTATTTTTTATTGAAATATAGTTGATTTACAATGTTTCAGGTGTACAGCAAAGTGATTCAGTCATATATATATATATATATATATATATATATATATATATATATACACACACACATATATATATATTCTTTTTCAGGTTCTTTTCCATTATAGTTATTACAATGTATTGAATATAGTTCCCTTAGTTCCCTGTGCTATACAGTAGGTCCTTGTTGTTTATCTATTTTATATACAGTAGTGTGCATCTGTTAACATGCTTTTTTCAATAGCAGAAAGTTCAGATCCCCTGATAAACATCTTATTTCTTTGGTATAGCACAAGATTTGGTCTCCAAAAAATATAGGGTGCAATAGGAGTATATGTATGTGAGAGACAGACGGATGGCAGGCACTTGGCCTGTTCAGAATTTGTTCCAGCTAAGCTTTGAATCTGAATATTTCAGTACTTACCCTCCTTTGACTAAAATGATAAAGTAGAGATAATGCAGCCAAATCCACTTAATGTCAAGTCATTAATAAAAAATCTGTTTCATGGATTTTTTTTTCTTCAGACTCCAGGCAATTTGGCAAAATTGCAAAACAACTAGCCAAATACTCACTGACATCAAAACACCCTCAAGATTAGTCTTAAGTAAAAAACATTGCTTTCTGGGACTAAAACTTACTTGCCATCAACCAAAGCAAAAAAACACAATTATTTTAATGGATTAAAACTTGCCATTTTGTTCCTCCTCTATGGGTGTGTTGGTTACACACAACAGAACCATTTGAGCAGACCAGAGTAATTTCAATTGTGTAGAATTAAAAGGCTGAGAACTTGCCCCTGCTTTGATGATATCGTTTTCTTCCACTATTATTTTTAGAAAACCCTATTTACATTACTCTGGAAGAAGGAATCTAATCACATTAGAATTACGTTTTCTAGTAGTTCCCAGCAGATTAAGCCAGACTTGCAAATGGTCTAGAAATAGAAGTTCAATAATATTTGCAAAACACCTATCTTTGACTGGAAAGCTAGACTCATTTTATGTTCATGTCTAATCTTCCTACCTAGCCATGGCAAGAAAAATAAATTTTGCTCAGGGAAAAGTCATTTGGCTATTTTCCATGGACCCCGATGCTCAGGTCAAATTTGGTCGAAACCAAAGGCCACAGGAAACCAAAGGTAAATTTATACATAGCACCTGGATCAGCTTCAAAAATGACCTTTTGTTCAGAATTCTCATTGAAAACAGGGAAATACCTTCTACCAAGTTGTATGATTGTTCTCCTATTAGCATTTTGTTCTACGAACATATTCTTTCATTCAGCTGTTCCTTCCAGCATTTGCTGATTGATATGTGCCTATCATTCTATTAGGGTCTAACAGGAGGATATAAAATATATGAAACACATCTTTACTATCGCAAGACTTTCAATTTAGTTGGAGAAATAAGACATGTATAAATTCCTACAACATGCGACCATAGGCAATCAGTGAAATGGAAGTTTAAGGTTGACAGATAGAAATTTTGATCCAGTTCTTGGGTGGCATTAGAGATGGAGGTTATGAAAGATGTGTCTGAGATGAAAGAAGGCAAAGAATATACCTGATGATGAGAAAACTATGGGGAGAGACAGAGAGGAAAGAAAACATAAAGCACGATCAGTTTTGTTGAAGGCGAGGCCATTTTAGAGGAGCAGCGAGTCATTGAACTGGAAAGGTAGGCAGGGCCTGACTGTGGAGCATTTTAAATTCCAGCTGGAAAGTTTAGCCCTTAGTAGGAAGGCAGCAAGGAACCACTAATGGCTTTTAACAGAGGAGTGAAATAAAGAAATGTGTAGGAAGATTTTAAACCAGTGGTAATGTGCAAATTCCTGGAAGAGGCAAAAACAAGAGGCAGGAAACTAGGATGGTAGCACAAGAATCAGAGCATGACAAAAGGGGACCAGTTAAGATTGTGGTGGTGGGAATGGAAAAGTAGGGTCAGAAGGAAAAGCCACTAGAAAAGAATTGAAAGGAAGTGGCCACCCATAGGAATGAAGATGGCAAGACAGATGAACTCAAAGGTGACCCCAATCTAAGCCCGGGTGATGGAAATGGCTGTGCAACCAACAAAAATAAAAATAGTAAAGACAGGGAGTTGCTGGTATGGACAGAAAGGATGTACAGGTGTTCCTCACTATGGTGTCATGACAGCCCAATAAACCCATCTTAAGTTGAAAATATCCTAAGTTGAAATGCATTTAATTCACCTATCGGACATCATAGTTTAGCCTAGCCTACCTTAAATGTGCTCAGAACACTCATATTAGCCTACAGTTGGGCAAAATCATCTAACACGAAGCCTATTTTATAATAAAGTGTTGAATAGCTCATGTAATTGATCGAATACTGTACCGAAAGTGAAAAACAGAATGGTCGTCCGGGAGAATGGCTGTTAAGTGTGTCAGTTGTTTACCCTCGCGATCGCCTGTCTCACTTGGAGCTGCGGCTCACTGCCCAGCATCACGAGAGACGATTGTTCTGCATATCACTAGCCCAGGACGAGATCAAAATTCAAAATTCAAAGCATGGTTTCTACTGAATGCATATGGCTTCCACACCATCGTAAAGTCAAAAACTCGTAAGTCAAACCATCTTAAGTCAGGGACCATCTATAGAGGAAAAGTGAAGACACGAAGTTTAACCTTCATCACGTGCAGTTTGCAGAGTGAACAGTAGTCCCTTGGCAGGAAATATGGGACTAAAATTCAGGAGAGAAGTTATGGGCTTGTGATCAAAACTTAAGGGTGAAAAGACCGAGGGAGAGGTTGAATCCATAGATGTATAATCAGCCCAAGGAAGTAGGTAACTCGGCGAAAAGAGCACAGGCGTCTGGGGGTGAGGGCAGCGGGGAGCGAGAGAAGAACAGAAAAGAGACTTCAAGGTAGAACGTTGGGAAGTCTGCCCCCGCCCTGACCCGTGCGGGTGTACCTTCCTCTGATTCATTTGGGGGAGGGAGTGCGTGAGGCATGGCTGGCCCGCGATCATCATGTGTTCCCCTGACCCCCTCTCGGCACCGCCTTGGGCTGCTCACACCACTCTTCCTCACCTGGACTCTGGGTCCTGTTCTCCCTCAAGGGATACACCTGGGTGGGGTGGGGACCGTGCAGAGATGTCAGCGCGTCTCCTTCCTGGGCCGCCCCTTATTTATCCAGGAACCACTCAAGCGAGGCTCTGGGGCATGCTGAAACCTTTATTAAAGCTTTGGAAATAACTACAGGAAATGGCAATGTAGGAAAGAAGAAAACTCAAGTCTGATTGCCAAGTAGATGATTATAGCCCAGAATCCTAGAGAAAAGGAAAGATGTCACCCCTTTCCCAGGGCCTGCTCGCTTCCTAATCCTGCTTGCATGACTTGAAGCCCATCCTTCTCTCTCTCTCTCTCTCTCTCCTTAAAGAAAAGCCCATCTTACTTTGTTTTATTTCTGTCAAATCTCCACGCCTCTATTCTGGACCCAGTGGATTGTCTAACACTGCTCCACACTGACACAATCCAGGGCACACAGGAAGCTGCTGGGACATTCCCCAGAATGGGAGCTAATCAGTCTAGAATGACAATGCAGGTGGCTTCGGAACAGTCCACAGAGGGCTTTCCTGTTCCAAGTTCAGTCCCTTTTCAAACATCTTTAGGGGGAGGCAAGGAGCCCTCTGAATTGTCCCACAGGTAACATGAAAACACAATCTTGCACACCCTTTTCGAGGACAAACAATAATTCCCAGAGACCATGTAGTAGTCTAAATACACATTAAGGAAGAGAAATATTTTCCTAAAGGCAATATAGCCCATAAAAATTTCCCCCGTCTATCACTGAAATTGCTCTTCACGGCAGAACAATTTTTTCCCCTTTTTTTATCCTCCTGCTCTAGGATGTGCCTAGGGCCCACCTGTGAGAGGCTCGACTTTCCAACAACAGAACCATTCATCTTCCCCAAAGACCCTGCAGAAACTCTAACATTATAGTTGTTTCATAAGGAATGTGAGAAAGGCCTCCAGCTGCAGTGGCAGAGACATAATGGTCAGAAAGGTAGAATAATAAGGGGAACAGAGTTACACTTTAGGTCTAGGAAAAAAGAAATTTAAGGAAAAGTAGGTCACAGTTTCATGTGCTCCAAAGAAATCAACATAGAAGAAAATGACAAAAATTCATTGCCGACTTAGATGTCGTTGGTGACCATCTAACAAAGGAGTTTCCATAGTGAAGGTGAAGGTGGAATGGGAACCAGAGTGGTTTTCTCTTCAGGGAAGGATATCCATGTCAAGAAGGGAAAAGAGGAGCTGACAGCCTGAGATGGTAGGAAATTTGAGGTAAGGTTTTATTTAGGCTTTGTTTGGGGGTAAGGTACCTAGAGATGGTTGGAAGCAGCCCGACAGGAGAGATTGAAGACAGACTGTCCTTAGATGGTGAAGCAAGATGAGATGGGACAGAGAAAGCTGAGGCCATGCTAACAAGAGTTCAACCATTTTATTTTGAGAAAGGGAGAAAGTAGACAAAAACATGGGAAGGTACAGAAACACACAATCAAATAATAATTTAAAAACCAATACTGAGGCAGAGAGGAGGGCTTTGAGAAAGATTTGCTTCCTCAGTCGAGCAAAAAGCTAACACTGAGACAGAAGAACAGACGTTGACTTAGAAGCTTGAAGGTTGTGGCGAAGGAAACAGTGGCTCCCATGTGGAACCTGAGAGGCAGTAACAAAAAGGGTAGAATTAAAAAACCCATGGAAAAGAATATGAAAAAGAATACATATGTGTGTGTAACTGAGTCATTTCTCTGTACAGCAGAAATTAACACAACATTGGAAACCAACTATACTTCAATAAAATTAGAAAACAAACAAACAAAACCAGAAAGAAACTCACTCAGCTTCCTTTCCAGATAGTTCAGACCAAACCTCACAATGAGTACAACTAGAAAAGCAAACAAAATAGAAGAAGCAACTATTTGAAGGGGGTGAAAGTCTGTGAGAATTACTCAGCTAGATTCAGGAGATAATAATCCAGACAGGTGCGCCTGGCATTTGGATTCCTTTCCCCTTGAGGGTGTTTGTTAATTCCTACAGAGGCGTCTGAGCAGTGCTTTGGGCCTTATGGAGTTAGAAGGCAGACATAAACTCAATTAGTCAAATGCCCTAGGAGGATATAAGGCTGAAGGACCAAAGACCACAGTGAGGGAGAAGGGTGGATTCATGGATGTGAGAGTCTGGAAGAAGTAAGGGGTATTGCACACCAAAGAGAGCACTAACGTACACTCCAATGCAATGCAGTGTGTTGATAATACCACGAACACAAAACAAGCATCTTTTAGCCTAGTATTCACTCATTCGTTCAACAAGTATTTACAGTAAGTCCCTTACATACGAACGAGTTCCTTTTCGAGAGCACGTAAGTCCAATTTGTTCATAAGTCCAACAAAGTTCGCCTAGGTACCCAACTAACACAATCAGCTATATAGTACTGTACTGTAATAGGTTTATAATACTTTTTGCACAAATAATACATAAAAAACAAACACAAAAATAAAGAAAGCATTTTTAATCTTATAGTACAGTACCTTGAAAAGTACAGTAGTACAGTATGGCAATGGTATACAGGGGCTAGCATCGAGTGAACAGGCAAGAAATAAAGATACTGTACTACTGTACTCTATACAGTACTGTACAGTAAAATACACAAAAGCACACCACTTGTAGAGGATGCACGCACGTGACATGTACACCAGACACGTGAACTAACTCACGCGATTGGACAAGTGAACACATGTTCGCATCTTTGAAAGTTTGCAACTTGAAAGTTTGTATGTAGGGGACTTACTGTAATGAGTATCAGGAACTGTTCTAGGTGCTGTAGAGGATACAAAAAAGCGTAAGACAAGTCTTCTCTTTTGTTTTAACTAAGATAAAACATACTCTCATGAACATTTTAGTAATAATTTGAGATTCCAATGCCCAAAGGATAAAACTCAATCCCACTCATAGTATATAAACTCCACCCTAATTGGACCCCATCCAGTGGTACTGTTACCGACCCAGGCCCTTGGATTCTTTAATCAATAGAAATTGACAAGAGACCAGATGAGAGATTCAAGCAAGGCTTTACTGGGACTGGTGCTACAGCAGGAGGGGAGCGAAAACAAGTAACAGGTGCCCTTGCTTTCTCTTCAAGGAGGGTGACCTGGTTCCTTACAGGGGTGAGGGTAGGGGCAGATGGGTAGGTCAGGCCGGAGTGGGGGGTTTAGATGGTCTGCCCGCCCCGTTGGTGGTGCCGTGCGCAGGGATCATGCGTAGTTCCCTGCTTTTGCTCCTGGCACCTCAGAAATGGCAATTGGTTTGTGGCCTTTTGTATAATATCTTATTGTTCATAATTGCCCTGACTGCACTTGAGTGCAGTTATTTTTAGCCCCTTATAGTTTCTTTGTATTCTGTTGCTCCGAGAGACCTTTGCCCAGATGCATGCTCGAGCACTCCAATAGAGGGTCTCAGGTCCCAGCCTGTCTCAGTATTTCTCCCTGGGCATCTGCTCTTCCCCAGAGTGGTTCATTTTCACTGATCCTGTGACCACCTGGCAGGCAGGCACCTGGCAGTTCTATGCACTTTACATCTATTCACCTCACTTTGGGAGGTACGTACTGCTGTTATTCACTGTCTGAATGAGGTAACAGGCCCAGAGAAATTAAGTAACTTGTTCATGGTCACACAGCTTGTAGGTGCCGGGGCCAGGACTCCAGCCCTGGGAGTCTGGCTCCAGTGGATGTGCTCTTAACAACCACGATTGAACCACAGCCATCTTTCTCTTCCCTGACAAGTCCAAACCCTTTCATCTTACTGTGGCTTTGGATTGCTCCCTGCTGGCTTCTCCACGGAGAGAAATCTATTCATCTCCCCAAACCCAGCTTGAAGGCTGCCTTCCTGTGTAGCCTTCCATGGCCTTCTCCTCAGGGTCAGGCTCTCCCTTGATCTTTCATGGGCCTCTCCTAACTCTGAACAAGTCCCTGGATGTCCTCAAGGGCAGAAACTTTGACTTGTTTGTCTATCCATCTTCTCCAGAATCTGTCATACCTGAGATCACTGGCAATGTTGAATTGGATCTGAAGAAGAATGTAAACCCTAAATAAGTGTTGTCAACATTGACAGTCGTTAAAGTTAGAAGAGAGCGGCTTCTGAACCTTAAGGAATGAGCAAAACATGAGTAGCTAAGGATGATGGAGGGGGTGACCAAGACAGGAAAGGCTGTGTACACAGGCCTGGAGGCTGCAATGCACAGGTGTCTCTAGAGGTCGGTCTTCAAAGCAAACCCACCAGAGCAGAGGCTGCAGGCAAAGCAATCAGGGTTCTGGAGGCAAGCAGCTCCTAATACAAATACCTACCCCGGGAACCCTCAGAAAGTTTTGCTCCTTAAGTAAATCCAGAAAACTGGAATACTTCTAAGTACAAGAGACCTGGGGCACGGGGGGGTGGCGGGGGGAGGGGGCAGATTCCAATTTAATCAGATTTAGATTTTTTGGATACTTTTTATTGGATAATATGGTACACAATTAACTGCAGGGTTGGAACTGCCCTGAATCAGGCACTGTGTTAAGTGAATCAATATCAGCGTGTGGAGATTTTACTGCAGCCAGGCGGGCTGAGCTATTGCCATCAACCAGGGTTCAGCCCGAGATGCACACGGTGCCCACGTGATGCCCACCCAAGCCAAGAGCAAGCTTCACATAGTCGTGGTACAAACAGTCCTGCCACACACAGGCTCCAGCCAGGAAAGGGGGCACTGGCCATTCAAAAGGGGTATTTCGTGAGAGGGACTTGGCGTGGACTTCTTGTGGTTTCTTCTGGGGGGCCTGGAAAATATATGCCACTGGGTCTGGGTATGTATTTACTGAGGGATGTCTCTGCAAAGCAGACTGAACGGATGGGGAGGGTTGATCTCTACTAGATGGACGGTACCTCCTGTCCTGTTTAGCCCTTGCTCTTATGATCACCTTTCTTCCAGGTGAAAGTTAGGAACATCAGGAATATATTAATATTATTTTCAGCAGAAGTCTAAAAAAGAAACGCTCTCTGCTATTCCACAGAAGACCCCAGACCCATCGCAACTTCCTTAAAGTATGTGAGAGAAGCCCCTGCCCCCCAACTAAATGAGGATCAAATAGATTCAGTAAGGTCATCATCACATGAGAAAATCTTTCCTTTTACTTCTACAGATTTGCCTGAGATCCTTCACAAATCGTAACAATACATTTCACTGGCTCTCCTACATCTACGAATTACCTCAATGACCTTGATCTCATTTAAACTCATTGCGCAAACAAGCAAAAGTTTTATTGGTTGCCTAAGACTGCCAAGTTACTAAGTCGTGGAGTCAGGCCCAAGCCTAGGACCTGTGTCCAACTCTGTTCCACTTGAGAGCAAACACATTACAACATATTCCCATCCCACAGAACACATAAATTTTTGCTGTATAATTTTTATAATTCCAATTTGGAGTTTTCTTATAACATAAACGTTTTCTCATGATTCAAACGGTTCCATTTTTAGGTAATCACACAGGGTTTGAGTTGAGTAGCAGCTGACACTGATATCACGTTACATTTCACAGACTCCTAATTAAATATTTATTCCAATTTCAACGTTCTATTTTCATGGTCAGGAGCCAGTACATTATTTCCAGGTCTGAAATATTGCCGTGGGTCCTGGAAAGGTCACAGGGCACCAAGCCAAGAATGCCTCATGGCAGAAAGAGCCCTACTCTGGCTGCCCAGCACCCGGCCCCCAGCACAGGGGTGCGATGTGAGCAAAGGCTTTGGAGGCTGGGATACAGAAGGCAGGAAAAGGTGGCTGTCACAGCCTCAGCTGGCAGGCACAGAAAGGACAGGCTCCAGTCACAGGCTGGCCTTCTAACAGAAGCGTCTCTCTCTGTGGGTCTTCTCTGGGACAGTCTGCTGCCTGCCTTCAGGGACAGGCTGTGCCCTTATGTTAACCAGGCTATTAATCCACAGAGTTAAGCCAGCATCCAGAAAAACTTCAAACGTGATCAAAGGGAGAGTTTATTCTAGATGTAGAGTTCTCCCTGCAACAAACCTCAAGGGATTCGGGGATGCTAGTCTAGACTGACCTTGTCACCCAAAACCCCCAACCCCAGAGAGCGCTGGGATTGGAGAGGAACCCAGAGCAGGAGGGCGCCCCTTCTTCTATTGCCATGGAGACACGCAGACCCCTCCCACCGAGACGGGGAATTAAAGCTGTTTCCACTGCACCTCCCGGGGCCCCGGCCTTGCTTTATAGGCAGCACATTCCCAATAATTCTGAGTAAGCTGAGATTTTGTAAGATCCATTTTAAATGCACAGGCCAGGGAAACCTAACTATTTAAAGGCATACTGCTCCAAATTTGTTTAGAAAAAAAAAAAAAAGAAATCTTTAATAGTGTAAGCCATCACTCCCTGAATTCTCTCTTTGGATGTCCATATTTTTATGTTCTGCAGAGCTTCATTAAATTAGAACACATGACCACCATACTTGCTAAAAGCCTATTGCGTCAGGCCCTGGAATTTAGAAAGAGAAGCGAGTTGTTGTTTATGCCACTTCTCTTCAGTAACTGAAACAAATTTGAAGATAGAGAGAAACCTGGGGATTTGGGCAAAGCTCTGTACTCATCTACGCTTCTAGTTGCCATGGAGAATAACAGTTTTAAAGGCATCTTTAAATAAAGTCAGCCCCGAGCTGAAACCTCTCTTCTTGAGTGAGGTAGGCAGGGGGAGACAAGGGTCTTTGTGCTCCAAACAGCAAAATTATCCCAGGAAGACACTCCTGAAACTTGCACTAATTCAGAAGAGAAATTCATGTGGAAGAAAAAGCACGCTCCCGGGGCAGTGCGCCAGTCAGACTTTCCAGGGCCACCCTGTCACCTTCGGTATCCGGGGCCACCCTGTCACCTTCGGTATCCGGGGCCACCCTGTCACCTTCGGTATCCGGGGCCACCCTCTCACCTTCGGTATCCGGGGCCACCCTGTCACCTTCGGTATCCGGGGCCACCCTCTCACCTTCGGTATCCAGGTTCTGATCCTCGGAGCTACAGACTTCCTTCTGAGAGCTGGTCCTCCCCGTGTTCACGAGGCTCCAGTTACCAAACCTTCTGCTTCTGCGGCCCGTTGTCCTGGGGCTCCCGAGCACGTGGTCCACCCCATCACCTTGCCTACAGATAACTTTCTTTGCCCATCTTCCAAACTCTCCCCCTCCTCCTTCAAATTTCCCCTCCGATCCTTCATCCCTGGGGGGGGGGGCCTCTTTTGTTCTGTTTACCTTAAGGAAGGAGGGGGCTAGCTAGTCATAATCACAATCATAATAATAGACATTGATTAAGCACCTATGAAGAACTTAACGCGGATTTTTATTTTATTTTATTTATTTATTTATTTCGCCGTGTCACGCAGCATGTGGGATCTTAGTTCCCTGACCGGGGATCAAACCCGTGCCCCCTGCAGTGGAAGTGCAGAGTCCTAAACCACTGGACCACCAGGGAATTCCCTGGATTTTTAATCCATGGATTTTTTTTTAATGGATTTAACATTTTTTACCTCATTTTAATCTTCCAGCAATCTTAAGATAGGTCCTAATTCTACCCCATTTTACAGAGGAAGAAACAGTTTTAGGAAGCATGATCAGCTTGGCCACATTGTTGGCAGGCAGCAGAGCTGGGGTTCAGCCCAGACTGTCCAACTGCAAAGCCTCCACTCGTATTTTCTCTCCATCGAATCATTCACTCATTTACGCACCCAAAATTGATCAAGCCCTCACTATGGGCCAGACGCTGGTCAGGGTATATACAGCAGTGATCAAGGCAAAAGAGGATTCCAGCCTCATTCGGGTTCTTTGATTCTAATAAGGGGAAACAGACAAGAAATGAACAAATAAATTAAATAATTTCAGAGTGATAGGAGCTGTGGAGAAAATACTTGAAGGAATGGGACAGAGCAGTGGTCCTCAGACTTGAGCGTGCATGAGCTCCCCTGGGGGGCTTGCTGAATCGCAAATTGCTGGGCCAGCCTCTCAGGGTTCCTGGTCCAGGTTGGCCGTGGGGCCTGGGAACTTGCATTTCTAACAAGCTCCCAGCTCAGGCTGAAAGCGCTGTTCTGGGTCCATGCTTGGAGAATCACTGGGATAGGGAGTCACTAGGGTTGGAGTGGAGCGTGGGGAAAGCTCTCTCGGAATGTGTGCTTCTGAGCTGAGACCTGACTGAGGAAGATGAGGAAGCCACCTGGAGACGTGAGGAGGGGTTCCAAGCAGAGGGTCCAGGAAGTACGATAAAGTCCTCATGGTGGAAATGAGCCCGGGCATTGGACGGACAAAACCAAGATTTGCGGGGAGTTGAATGAGTGAGAAAGAAGAGAGACAGACGAGGGCCAGCTTAGACCCAACACAGCTTCATCATTTCTTTTCCTTCTGGGCTGTGTTGTTGTAACATGAAAACCAGACCGTCATTTTTTTTTTTTTTTTGGCTGCGTTGGGTCTTTGTTGCTGTGTGTGGGCTTTCTCTAGTTGTGGCGAGTGGGGCCTTCTCTTGTTGTGGAGCACGGGCTCTAGGTGCACGGGCTTCAGTAGTTGTGGCATGTGGGCTCAGTATTTGTGGCTTGCGGGCTCTAGAGCGCAGGCTCAGTAGTTGTGGCGCACGGGCTTAGTTGCTCCGCGGCATGTGGGATCTTCCCGGACCAGGGCTCGATGCCCTGTGTCCCCTGCGTTGGCAGGTGGATTCTTAACCACTGCACCACCAGGGAAGTCCAAGCAGACCGTCTTTAACCAACTAAATAGTTGCAGTTAGGTGACTTAAAATATAAAGATCCTACGTAAGATGACTTTAAGTGGGCTCCCCCTATGGCATGTTTAAAATATGATTTCAGTTGCTCTTCACTCCAGTGCAATTTTCAATTGTAATTTTTCAAGTAAAAATAATCTATCGTGTTCTACGCAATGTACACCAGCGTTATATATCTTTTAACTTTATTTTTAAAATCTGGGCCGTCTGTCAAATCTGCAAGTTGTTGCAAAAGATCAAAGAGGGATCCATGCCTTTTTTCCCCCTCACTCTTCCACCTTAGTGCTTTCCAAACACAAATGTACCTAGAATTGAACTCACCTACCCGGCGCCCTGGAAAGGGGCATTTAGGAAGGAAAAGTGACCTGGGTGAAGCTCGTTCTTCCCAGAGCCCCTTGTCTCCAGACCCTCCCCCCACCCGCCCCTGAGATGCAGGAGTGCATAGCTGTGAAAGGATGAGGCCCCGGCTTCCGCTGGGGTCTCAGCCAAGGTGAGCCTGCCTGTGTCAGGATCTCTGTCTCCACTCTCTCGGCAAACACACCTGAGGCTCCTTCTGCGGCCAGGGCTTCATTAACTTCCTTTGCTTTGATCTGTTCTGATGAAGCAATGATGTTCTGCATGATTGATAAAGAGAGACTGTTCGTCTCATTCCTGAAAGAAATCGGGGCAATCTATCCAGCACTGGGAATTTCCCAAACATGGCGCAATGGACGGTTGGAGCTCCCAGAAGTTTACTGTTGGTGAGTGCAATGGGCTGAAATGGGCTGAATTGTGTCCTAACCCCTAGGACCTCAGACTGTGACTGTATTTGGAGGCTTTAAGGTTAAATGAGGTCAGTGGGTTGGGCCCTCTGTATGACCGAATGACCGGGGTCCTTATAAGAAGAGGAGATTAGGACACAGACACTCACAGAGGTAAAACCACGTGAACATGCAGTAAGAAGAAGTCTATCCACAAGCCAAGGAGAGAGGCCTTAGAAGAAGCCAACCCTGCTGACACTTTGATCTTGGACCTCTGACCTCCAGAACGATGAGAAAATACATTTCTGTCGTTTAAGCCCCCCCGGTCTATGGTACTTTGTTATGACAGCCAGAGCAAACTAATATAGTGAGTGTTTGTGTCTTAGGTTTTTATAAAAACTTTGTTATCTTTTTCATTCCGTGCTATAAATTTTTTTGCCTTTTATAAAATAAAAGTTAAGAAAACCAGGCCCCTCCTCTGAGCGTATCTTCAAGGTTTCAGTTCAGCAGGAAGCCTGTGGACCAGAATTAGCGGGAGAAACTCCCCTCCCTGGTCCTCCCTTCCCTGGGGCAGGGGGGTGGGTCTCTTGCCTCTGCTACGGCCCACAGTGTTCATGTCTTTAGCCCTAAGACAGCACCATCCCTTGCCCTCAGTTTTACTGACTGGCCTAGTCAGCAGACAGAGCATTCCTGGGGTATTGTTTCTGCTTCGTATTTCACATTTGGTTGAAATATAGCCTGACCAGATTAGCCCACTTAGTTCAGGAGAAACATCCAGGAGGTGCTGAGGAGGGCCTTTGCCTCTGAGGGTTGTGGAGTGCTGAGAATGAGCAGCCCTTCTCTATGCTGACAGTGACAAAGTGTTGGGGGTCCAGGAAAGGAGGGCAGCCAGGATGTGAAGGGGACACCAAAGTTAGCCCCAGGGTCCTGTTGGGGGAACTTCCTGTCTGGATAAGTCAGGATATTTTGGCAGGTGACAGAAAACCAACTCAAAGTAGCTTAAAACAGAAAAGGGTTGTGGGTGGATTTAGGCCTATACAACTGGGATGTTCAAGACATGATGGTTTCAGGTACAGTTTGATCCTGGGTTCAAATTCTGTCATCAGGAAGCTGTCTACCTCTCTCTAACTGGAGACTCTGCTTCCCTATGTTGGGATCTATCCTTAGGCAAGAACTCCTGGTGTGTTAGCAAGGATGGCACAGACTTATTAGCCATAGAGACAGTGATCCCAAAGAAAAGAACATGTCTCTTTCCCCAGAATTAGAGCAAAATTCTAGGGGAGGCTCCCATGTGGTCCAGCTTGGGTGGTCAGCTAGTTTCTAAATCCATCATTGTAGCCAGGATGGTAGAGGACTCTGGGCCACGTGACCCTCGTTTTGGGACTGAGAAGCGGGGTGGAGGTGGTTGGCCCCCACTAAGTCACTGAGAATTCGGAGGGTTGGTTCTTCGGAGATGTGCCAGGAAGAGAAAGAGTAAGCCTACAAAACATTAATCTAGCGCTACATTAGGCTGGCTTATATAAAGTGCTTAAGGGACAAATTAATTAAAAAAAAGGGAAGTGTGCTGTTTCAAAAATCTGGAAGATTCCACTGTCACGTGGAAGAGAATGGAGCGGAAAGAGGAGGAAAACTACACGTGAAAGTTACACGAGAGGCAGATTTCAGCCCAATGCAAGGAAAAGCCCTTCTAGAAGTGAGGGCAACAGAAAGGGGTTCTCAGGAAGTGGTGGGCTCCCCTCCTCTGGACGATCCCAGTGGGGGTGAACGGCCACCAACCAGTGAGGCAGAAGAGGGGGTTCGCAGTCAGGTGCGTTGGGGGACAAATGATCCCAAAGACCTCACCCAACCTCAAGGTCCAGTGATGCCCGAACTACTTGGGCATCAAGTAGAAAACACTGAAGCAGTGAGGAAGGTGCAGCCGAGGGTGCACAGCGAGCAGCATTGAGGTTTGAGGATATCTTTTAAGTTAACATTTGCTGAGGCCTCACTGGGTACCAGGCACTGGCTACGTGCTTGCATCCCTCACCCCATTTCATCCTCACAGCCAACCGTGAAATAAGTTTTAGCGACGCCCATTTAATGAACGAGGAAACCGGGGTACGGAGAGGTTGAGTAACTTGCCAAAAATGACACAGTAAGTAGTGGAGCCCAGGTCCAATTTAATTTAATTTAAGCCCAAGCTCTTACCCTCTTTGGTGCTGGGGCACAGGCAGGCCTGCTCCTTTCCAGAGCACCATACCCCTCCCTCCGTTCACCTACTCCCTCCTGCCCGCTCGGGATCAAGGTCGACAGGGTCCAGATGGCGGCAGGCAGGTCTAATGAGATGTGAAGGGTATACACACAGGGAGCCAAGAGTGGTTGGGAGAGAATCCCAGATTCCCGTCTCCCCACTTGAGATGTCAAGAACACACGTTACGGCCATGCATTAAAAATGAGCCCAGCTACAGAGCCAGCATGGTCACGGAACCCTTTCCAGCTCCCGTCCCTCTGGTCGCTGTGGTCGGTGCATCAGGTAAGCCAGGCCCCTCAACTCCATCACCCTTCTGGGTTTTCAGAACAAGTAACTTAGTTTTTCAACACTTTCTCCTTTTTCCACCCTTTTACAAAAAATGATTTCAGTGCAAACTTAAAGAGCTATCGGGGGAAAAAAAAAAGGGTATCAGGAAGGGAGCAGATTATATTCTGTTTTCATTGACCTCTTTGCTTACCAAGCAAGTATTTATTTGGCACCTACTGTGTGCCAGACCCTGGGTTTTGCAGCAAAGACAGATCATTGTTTCACTTAGCAGTTGAAAACACAAGTTATCTTGAGTAAATAATAGAAGAATCCATAATCGAAAGCAGTACCATTTACCTTGACAATTCCTGGTGGCATCAGTAGTTAAACTATGAGAATTCATGTTAAAAGCTGTGACGGATGGCCTGCACTGTTGGAAAGAGCCTTCCCAGGAAATATTCAGCTGGGAACTGGACAACTGCTTCCTCAAGTTGCAGACAGAGATGAAGGGTCTTGTGCTGCCTTCAGGCCTCACGACATTCCAGGTTTCTATGAGATTCTCTTACACGCTCTCCACACAGGTTGGTAGCTTGCTGTAGAGCAAAACAGAGTGAGCAAGATGGCCTCCACGTTCAAAACTCAACCGGCCCCAGTCCAGGCTTTCCCTAGAGAGCACGGGAAGGAGGCTGTCAGACCCAGACGGCAGCTGAGGAGGCTCGAGTCCGCCTGGACCCTCACTCCCATCCCACACCCCCTGCGCCTGAGCCCCAGTGCCCATTAGGTCCTTTCCCTTTGTGGCCGCAGGATTACTGACGAGCCAAACTCTTTAAAAACATCATTTCATACACCAACTAGTAAGAGAGGTGAAGAAGTAAATAGACAAAGAAAATACACGAAGCATAAAAGCATCCAAGCTTAGGGAGAACCACTTCCTGTCCTACTGCGTGGACCTACACATGCACCAGGTTCAGAAGCTCTATCCCAATCGTTCTCAACCCTGGATGCAGGTTAGGAGCACCTGGAGAGTTGTGTGCATGGGTGTGTGTGTGTGGGAGAGAGAGAGAGAGAGATACCAGTTTCCTGGGTCTTACTCTCCAGTGGTTTGGGAACTTGGCTGGCTGCCCTACGGACTTGCGGACCTCCCGCAGACTCTGATTTGCTTGTTCAGGTGTGACCTCACCACAGGTATTTTTAAAAGCTCCCACGTGATCTAGCATCCTGCCAGGTTGGGAACCCCTGCCTTAGACCGAATGAAACAGAATGATCTGGACACTTGAAAAGCTCCCCAGGCATAGCTGACTGTCCTTCTAGAGACGGTGTAACCTTTCCTCCTGGCTCTTCTACACTGTGTCCTTGATAGGGCTCTCCTTTAAAGGCGGAGTCTGATTGCCCTCCCCTTCCCTCGGCCGGGCTGTGGGCTTCAGCCAGCAGATTGCGGCACAGGTAAGGCTGTGTGGCCTCTAGGGCTGGTGCATAAAGACCACGCGCTCCCACCCGCTTTGCCTGGGACGCTGACTGCCCTCCTGGAGACTCCGGTTCCTCATGGAGTAACACAGTAACAACAGAAGCTAGATCTTCTCACGCCGGAGCCCTCAGTGACGCTCACCCATCAGCTCCTTGAGGCCCGTTGGGAAGAGTTTTACCCATTCTTTAGGGCCTTCTTCTGGATACCACTTGTCATTTCCTCTCAAACTGGTGGGAAATCTCTGCTAGGAGACCCACCTGGGAATTTCTCTTGCCCTTTCTAAGAGAAGGCAAATCTAGAAATAAGACATAGACAATATGGCGGCCTCATGGAGTGTGGCCCCAAGTGTGTATTGTTAGCAGGGATTGAAAAGAGCTGGACGTAAACAGTCGCACCCAGGCTGCGCTCTGGGAGGCCCAGGTGTTGGCTTTCCCCACCCCTCCTGTGTCTCTGCCTCTCTGGGCCTGAAGCTGATGACCAGGTTTCCGGGTTGGCCACAGTTCCAGAAGTTTCGCTGAGACTTGGGGGGATCTGAGCTTGTGGCCTTTGTTCTTGCTTCATCGGAAAGCTCTGAAGTCAACGATGAACAATCTAGCGGCCACCTCATCAGGTCCTTGCTTCTGAAAGGCCACCCGTGATTGACAGGAGAGCTCAGCAGAGGCCAAGGCCGCGGGCTTTTTACGGTAAGCGTGGGACGGCTTTGTCAGGAGTATATTCTGAGGGGTTAACATCGCAGCAAAGAGAGAGACGGGCGGGTCTTAACTCAGGCCCACCAGCTTGGCAACCTGAATTTGACAAAAGGCGAAGTGAGTTTTGGTCTAACAAGAGCCATTGAAACTTTCTTCCTGTAAATGCGTAAGCCTTAAAGGGAGCGTTTTGAAGAGAAAACATCCCAGTACTGTGTTGGGGAAAATTATGCAGGTGCATTATTAGAATACACCAATTAAATGTAATCACATCAAAACTAGATTTACAATGAAATTCAAGTTTCTTGCTGGTAACAATGGCAATGACTCATCTTCTATGTCTTTTTTTTTTTTAATTAATTAATTAATTAATTAATTAATTTATTTTTGGCTGTGTTGGGTCTTCGTTTCTGTGCGAGGGCTTTCTCTAGTTGCGGCAAGCGGGGGCCACTCTTCATCGCGGTGCGCGGGCCTTTCTCTATCGCGGCCTCTCTTGTTGGGAGCACAGGCTCCAGACGCACAGGCTCAATAGTTGTGGCTCACGGGCCCACTTGCTCCGCGGCATGTGGGATCTTCCCAGACCAGGGCTCGAACCCGCGTCCGCTGCATTGGCAGGCAGATTCTCAACCACTGTGCCACCAGGGAAGCCCATCTTCTATGTCTTGAATAAGAGTTCTATTTCAGGAATACTTTATTTTAAAACCACAGATTTGAGGATTGACTTCCATTCAGTCACCTAAACAGTACACACTGCCCAGAAAGAATGAAATTGCATCTCAGAGACCTACATGATACGGTTAGAGCTGGTAAGGGGAGTGTGTGGGTTTTAATGCCTCCTTCTTGTTTGTTCTTTCCTCAAAGCTGCTCCCAATAAGCTACTCCTGGGGGATACAGAAAGGCCCTTTTCCGTTTTGAAAAAAACGAACACTTTTATAAAGAATTATTGTGAAGATTTGAAGGAGACTTTACTGCAGCCTCTCCATCTTTTTTCCCCTCATTTTCCCCAGGGGGAAAAAGGAATTTCTGTAATTCAAAATCTAGTCACAAGAAAGGAAGCACCTGAGATCGATCTGGTGGTGCCAGCAATCAGGCAAATAGATATAATGCTCTTTCGATTTCCGAAGGTTAGTTCAATTAAAGAATAAAACTGTCAGGTAACATTCACAGGACACCCAAGGTGTGATCAAGGTGTGATCCCTAAGTGAGTCTAACATTTTAAAGATTAAAAAAAAAAGACAAAATAATTCCTAGGTTCTTTCTCCAGGGATTACTCTGCCTTAGAAGAAACAGCTGTGTATCTTCATAGGTTAAATAGAGCTAAGAAAGGGAGGCATCAGAACGCACCTGGACAAAACCAACTCCATCAGTTCTGGCTTTAAAAAATGGTTTTCTCATTGAAGATAACATACATACAGAAAAATGCCCATACACCAGGTGTCCAGCTGAGTGAATTTTCACAAACTGAACACACGTGTTTAACCAGCACTCAGATGTAAGAAACAGAATATAACTAGAAGTGCCCTCATTCTCCCACTCCAGGGGGAACCGGCTTCCTACTTCTGAAACCATTGATGAGTTTCGCCTGAGTATGTGCTTTTTATACATGGAATCCTGCGGCATGTCCCCTTTTGTGACTGCTTTCCTTCACACATTTCATGTCCGTGACAGTTATCCAAGTAGTTAGAGATGGTTGACTGTCTCTGTTGGCGGGTATTCCATCGTGTGGATACACTGCAATTTATTTCTCCATGCTACAGCTGATGGACATTTGGGTAGCTTCCAGTCTGGGGCTGTTATAAAGAGCCAGCTGCATGGGTTTTTACACTGGTTGTAGTGTGCTGGTATCCAGGATGCTGCCTCAAGTGAATGCTTCGTGAGGCCATTTGGAACAACACTGGCCCCCGAGCCCTGGCCGGCATTGTCAGTTGGGTCCTTCTGCTGGCAGATGCAGACCTGAGAAGAGAAAGGCCGCAGCTCTCCACCTGTGAAAACTGCCTCTTGTTTTCATGGAAAAAAGGTTTTAGAAAAAATCAGCAGCTGAGAACAGAAGTAAGCATTGTTTGCATTATCGTAGAGACCCAAGCAGCTGGCCATGGGGAATTTGGATCGGAGATAATAAGGTAACTTATCTTATTGAAACAGGATACAGCCTAACAGTCTTGAACAAGGAGCGGGGCATGTCCAGGGAACTGGGGGATCGTATAAGCTGGGAGGGGAAAATGTTGCCAAGAAAACTTAACTGAACCATCTCATCTCAATGGGTTACGGGTTTAAAATGAGGGCCAAAAGCCAAGATTCTTCACACACAGAATCAAGAGCTTAAGTCTTCCCTGAGAGAGGAGAGTTCAGATCGCCACTCTGGACCGCCCAGGGGATGCTGCCCGAACTTTCCATAAAGTTCTGCTCCTCATCTCCAAAATGGGGGTGATAAGCGCACACTTGCGGGACTTCAGGGTCAAAGAGACACCAAAGGTGGAAGTACAGGGAACAACGAATAGAGGCTGATCAAATGCTGTGTCCGCCGCAAGGGTCGTGATTTAGGTGGAACAGAAACTCATTTGCTTAATTGGACTATAATGTGGGAATTAGAGGAAAGTCAGAAGATCGACTGCTTGTTCCTTTTGAAAATGCAAAAGAAAATATGTGAAAAGACCGCATTGGTGCCAGCCCATGGCAGAAGGGTGGGTGGGGAGGGGATCTCAGTTCTCCGAAGGGAGCAAATGGTAGCTGGGGAGGCACGATGGGGGCGGGAGAGGGCCGTGCATGGAGCTGCCCGCCTGTCTGTCCTGCTGGGCTTCGCTCTCTGCCAGTCAGACTCTGGTTGCCAAGAGAAAAGCCTCTATTGTTATTTGCATCTTCGAGTATTCTCGCCTGTCAGGACAAACCCTTCTTAAGCACTCGACCACCTGGCCTGGTTAACAGAGGGAGGCCTGAGGTCTCAGGATTTAGGTGGCCCCTCCCCAGAGCTTCTCTGTGTGGTCCCCAAGGCGGTAGCTCCAAGACAGCCCTTTATTTTTCTGCTGCAGGTGGTGATGACAAGTTTGGATTTTATGCAAAAGACAGTATTATCTTTGGAAATAAATGGGGGGCAACACAATGATGTGGAGGCCCTGCAGCCTGAAGCATCTCTACTGCAGCTCGAGCTGAGCACCGGTTTCCACCGGGCCTGGAGATGCTTCACTGAGGTTTGCAGCTGGGCGTCAGCCCCGCCCTGTGAAGAGGCTACAGCAAACAGAAAGAGCTAGTGCTCTGCAATCAGGTGGGAAAATCACTCCAGCTCAGCTGGTTTCCCCGCCTTAAGGGAGCCTGAGGTTGGAATCCCAGCCGCAGTCATAACAATACTTCACACTCACTCAGTGGATGTGATGATGTTTTCTGGTCCTCAAAGCTACTAATTTTATCCCAACGTGAAAGAGATAAGGTGCATCTCATTACACCCATTTTACAAATAAGCTCATGCGAACCCAGAGAGAGTAGATGATTGGCTCTTGCAGGAAGAGCCAGAGGCCGTAGGTCCAGGTTTCCTGGATGTGCTCACCAGACCATACCTTCCAGAAGGACAGACGTGAGTCTCTGACACAGGCGGGTGTGGCCACCTTTCAGGTTCTGCATTATCAGACCCCAGATTTAGGGGTCAGACAGTGGCGACTGATGCCCGTGTGGGGAAGATTAGCTTCCTATCTAAGAAAGTGAGGTGAACGGATTTGAGGGATGTTTGGGTGGCAGAGCAAACAAGAGTCAGTGACAAACTGCTGGGGAGGAGGGAAGTCCAGATGGCCCTAGGTTTCCAGTCTGGTTCTGCATAATCAAGGCACCCGCCAGCGCTGGGGGTCACCCTTGATCGTAGGGAATAACCAACTGGATCTCGGCAGCCATCGTTCGTCTGTTTCATGACAAACCTCAAGAGCTCTAAGTGCCAAGCCCTCTAGCCGAGGCCGAATCGCATGGGGCTGGAGGAATTGGTGTCAGGAACCATTCCCCTGAGAGCTGACAGATGTGCTCAGAAGTCACCCCTGGCTGCCCGCTGCATTCGCATAAAACTGGGGCTCCTCCCCCAGCTCCCCCAAACCACACGGGAACCAGCCTCTGCAGACCGTCCCACCTCCTCTCCCTATTCTCCCTCTGACCTCCAGCCTGGGGTCACCTCCAACCCTGGAACCCTTTGAGCTTGTTCCCATCTCCGGGCCTGTGGGTTTGAGGCAGGCCTGGAATCTTCTTCGACGTCCTCAAATATCACCTCCTCAGAGAGGCAGCCCCCCACCTCCCTCTTGGATCACCCTCTAGCCGGTTTCTAGGCTTTTCTTCATAGCACTCAACAGTCTAAGAAACTTCCTAATTTATTGGTCAGCCTGCCGGTTAACCACTTCCCCAACCAGGTGTTTTTTTTTTTTTTTTTTAATTGAAGTATAGTTGATTTACAATGTGTTAGTTTCAGGTGTACAGCAAAGTCATTCAGTTATACATACATACGTATCCATTCTTTTTCAGGTTCTTTCCCCGTATAGGTCATTGCAGAGTACTGAGTAGAGTTCCCTGTGCTCTACAGCAGGTCCTTGTTGGTTACCCATTTTGTATAAAGCAGTGTGTCCCAACCATTCTTCATGTTCCACGTCAGAAGGCAATAGTTGAGCAAGATTGTGGGCCCATGGTCACCCTGGTAGAGATGGAGAGAAGTGAGCGGGGTCATTGGGGTGACGTGTGGAGGCACAGCTGACGGGGTCTGTGGGTCAGCCTTCGAGGTCTGCGTGCATGACGGTGCCCATCACTCACCCGGCTTGCCCCAGCGGGGGGTGAGGTGTGGGTTTGAAAAGGTCTGAGTCAGGCTTTCCGCTTACAGATTCTGCGGCACTTGAGGCATCCGGGGGGGGACCTGCCAGGCATGCAGGGGCTCCCTGGGTCTGGAGCTCAGCGGAGAGCTCTGGGCTGGAGTGTAATTGTGTGAGTTGCTATGTACGGCTGCGGATGGGCACAGGGGCCATGGATGACGGGGCTGTGTGAGGGCAGGAGACGGAGAGGGCGGCGGGGACGGCCCTTGGGCTCGAAAAGGAATCGGGGAGGTAGAGGAAGAAAAGCAGGCACGGTGGCCAAAGACAGAAGAGTGTGTTGGGGTGTGGGCGGACTCTTGGGGCTCCCAAGTTGGACCCCTCAGGAAGGTCATCTCCAGCCCTGACAGCGGGATGCTGGGGCTTTCCAAGTGATGCATGACATGGCCTTGACAAGTGCTAACTCACTAAGGCCTCACAAGGACCCTGCCCATTACTTTCCCCCAGTCTTCAGGGGAGAAAACCAAAGCACACAGGGAGTAAAAGACTTGCCCAAGTCACCAGCCAGCGAGTAGAGGTCTCAAGATTCAGCCCAGACTCCACGGTCTTTGTCACCACGCTTGCTAACATCCCCCCCTCCACTTTTTGCAGGCTCCCCTTTTGACTGGGCTGATCCAATATCAGACAATTTGCGATTGCCAAACTTCATCTTTAGTAATCAAAAGAGCTCTGACTGCAGACACAAGGTATGAGCCAATGTTCTCTTAAGCCTTTGGTTAAGACCATGATGCAATCTTGGTCCCTTTTTTTTATTTTTGAATTGCTTTGTCACCATCTGGGATCGTTCCTGAGCTCTGGGAGGCTTTGAAGAAGTTTCTGAGGACCTTGCACAAGGACCCTGGGCCATTCGGGTCCTCCTTTCCCTCCCAGGTGGTGGCAGGAACACCAGAGCCAGACCCACTGGCGTTGTTCACGGTGAAAGTGGCCGCCCGGCTGGCCTGTGCTGGCCACCCCTGTACACGGCAGCTGGGCTTCTTGACCAGCCCCATTGGGCTTTTTTCAGTAATGGCCTGGGTGAGAAGGCACTAACTCAGGGAGCACCTCTGATTTTGTATGACTCTTGTAACAAGCTGTATCCTTCAGCATCCTTCAAAGCATTCTCCCTTCATGTGACATTGATGACCAACATCTCTTTGCTGCCACTCCCCTCACAATGTCAAGAGAGTGTCTTTAAAAGTTTGAAAACTTTGCATTGTAAATGAAAAAAAAAAAAAAAAATCCCGATGGGCAACCAATCTTGTCTTTCACCAGACTAAACAGGAGTTTCCCTTTGGCTTCATCAAATCCCAGAACAGCCAGCCTTCGGGTATATTTTAGTCCCTTCGTATCCAAATAACACTGTGTGATTTGGTGAAAAGCTGTGTGTTTATTATCATGAAATATAAATGTGTTGAAAACATCAAACTGCTATCGTGCAGGCTCTTCTAATAGCCTATTGGAACCTCCTTCACTTCAGAAATGACACACTTTGGGGTAGAACTTCCCATTTTAAAAACCACATAAACTCCCCACCCGTTCCCCTTCCAACACTTCAGCAGTCAGATTACGTAGTATTTGTCTTTCCCACTTCAACTGACGCTTTACATCAAACATTACCAAGCTCTGCAAGATGCACAGGGATGCAGTCACACTAAGGTAGAGTCACTTTGGTGTTTTTGGGTTTTTTTTTTTGCTCTTAAGGTCACCTATTCATTATTTCCACCATTCGGCACAAAAGTCAGGATCTGTCTGGAAAATGTGTTACTGCCCCATGACCAGAAGCCAGAGAGAAACATGTTCGCCTTTAGATGGATGCGATGATTATGTGGATTGTGTCGTTTAAAAAGAAAGCAACTCAATTTTGCAACTGCATTCTTTGTAGCAATCTGGCCTTTGGTTGACTAATCTCATCAACCAATTAATCCCACACTGATTACCCTGCTCATTCATTCTCAGCAACAAAATGTAAGCAAAACTTGCAAAACTCCCTTGAAGTCTCACCTGGGCTCTGTCTGGCTTCTGACACTTCCTCTGGATTTATGTTCATCATGGTGATTCTCAACCGCAACTCTGATTGGCTGGCCCCTCCTCTCGTGGTATCAGTCTCAAGGGCTGTGGAAGCAGAGGACCTGAGTGCACATTCTTGCTATACAGTCAACTGTCTAAGCCAGAAACCTGTGGCGGGTCTTCCTTGACCTATCCCTCCCCCTCCTCCCTCCACAGCCAGTCAGTCACCAAGTCCTGTCCATTCTGTATCTTGAATCACTTGCCTCCCCTGCTTCTCTCCATGGCCACATCCTGGCTCAGCCTCCATCACCCATAGCCTCATATTAGTCTCCCAAGGGGTCTCCCTGCCTCCATATATGGGGTCAATCCATATACAGTAAGTCCCTTACATACGAACCTTCAAGTTGTGAACTTTCAAAGATGCGAACATGCCTTCGAATGTCCAATCGTGTAAGTTCACGTGTCTGCGTACATTGTCACGTGCGTGCATCCTTTACAAGTGGTTGTGCTTTTGTGTACTTTACTGTATAGAGTACAGTAGTACAGTATCTTTATTTCAAGCCCAGGGTGTCCAGAAGCAAGTGTAAAAGCAGCAGTGATGTAGCTGGTATATACTACTGTACTTTTCAAGGTGCTGTACTGTAAGGTTAAAAATGTTTATTTTTTGTTTTTGTTTTTTATGTATTATTTGTGTGAAAGGTATTATAAACCTATTACAGTACAGTACTATGTAGCTGATTGTGTTGGTCAGGTACCTAGGCTAACTTTGTTGGACTTGCGGACGTGCCGTCAGAACAGAACTCATTCATAGGTAGGGAACTTACTGTAAGGGCTCCTTTGAAAATGCAGATTCGACTATGCCACCCTCCTGTTTAACACTCCTCAAGGCCTTCCATCACCTATAGGTTATAGCAGAGGCCCCTCTTCGTCACCCTGAAGCTCCCTCCATGACGTAACCTGGTTATCCCAGCACAGAGCTTATGGCCTCTAGAAACCCGTGCTGTATCCTTGCTCTGCACTCCACCCCAGCCCCACTCATTCCTCCAGGCCCCCCGAGTGCCCATCTCCCGAACTTCCTGGACACCCCTCAGTTGATGGAATTTCTCTCTGGGTCTACCTCATCTTCCAGGCTGACCTCGTTGTGGATGAGGGCAAGCTCTGGTTTTTTTCCTTTATCTCCAGCCCAGGACAGAATCTGTCACAAAGCAGGCATTCACTAAATGCTTGTTCCTTGGTGACATGGCTGGGGTTCAAGGTGGTTCTTAGGGTACTGGACTTCCATCTATGTCCCGTAGGAAGCTCCATTTAGGTTTCCACAAATATCTGATTCAGATTTCATGTTTTAAAGATTGTTAAATTATTTTGCATATTGTAGTGTAGAATAGATTCAAATATGTTACTGACAAACATGTGACACACTGCCGATCGGCAAGCTAAGTGTGTTGCAAAGAAAAATTATCTTCATGAAGACTCTGAATAAATCTGTCATTTGTTGGTTCCTTAAATCCCAAGGTTATAAGGCTGGTTATTTTTAAAAATTGTTACAGTGTACTGCCATTTATCTGTGTGAGTTAGGAATTTCTTATTACAATATGACCAAAGCAAATGGCGGAAATAAACTAGACTGAGGCTGACATCAGATTGCAGTGGTTTCCCACAACTACAGTTCCGACTTTTTCTCATTTATTAAAACAGCCTGTAATCCTCACTGGCTGGTTTCACAGTGCGTGAGTACCAGAGGTCTGAGGTTATAATGGAAATGTATACCGATGAAATGTACCGTCAGCCCCTGGATGTTTTAGGGCTTCCTCTAAGGCGTTGTTTGAAAGATGGGCTTAGCCATTTCTTTAAAAGTTTGGAAACTACTGGCCAGGGGGAAGCAGGGTGCTGGGCTGAGGCTGCCCAGAGATTCAGCTCTCAGTTCCCAAGGAAACGAGGCACCTGCCCAGGACTGGGCCGGGAGGGCAGTGGAAGAGCTGAGGGAACTGGGAAGGACTTAGAGATCTGCGGAGGACGGGGGAAGATCAGGGAGCAGCTCTGTGTCCCCTCTAGGGGATCCCTAACCTCCTCCAGCACCCTTAACCTCGAAGGTCTGTAGGTCGGCTCAGTGCCTGCTTCACGGGGCCGGCTGCTCTGCTGGAGGGCAAGTGATGGGGGAACAGATGCTCACAGCCTGTGTGCTGCCTGCGGGGAGGCCAGTCCCCGTCCCTCCAAATCTGCAAGGGGACTTCCAAAGGGATGGGGGGAGAGGAAGCCAGGCCTCGGGCTCTTTACGGGAACCTGTTGGAGCTGAACGGAATTCAGTGGCTGCCAGCACCTGGGGCCAGCACAAAGAGCCCTTCCTCCTCCTAGACGTCAGGCCAAGCCACTGCTGTGCGCTAGCTCTCCACCTGGGCTTGGTGCCCTTCCCCTGGTCCCGGGAGTTTCCTTCTCACTCATTTAACCAATGGAGATTGGTTCCCTCTCTGGGGTTTCTACAGCCATGCTCGCCCAGGACTCCCTACATACCACCCTAAAAACGTCCTTCCCTTGGTTCTGCTTCCCCCTCCAGCTACCGTCCTATCCCGTCCCTGCCCTTCATACTGAAACTTCTTGAAAATAAGGATTCTCCATCCCTAGACCATCGTGTCACCTTCCCCCCAACCTAACTGCCCCTGGTTTTCCCCTGCTGCACCAATGACATCTTTCTCAAAGGTCACCAGTGACTTCCTGGTGTTAAAGCCCAGCAGCTTTCCGTAAGCCCTGCATCCTCACTGGCAACCGGCATCCACCGCCCACCCCCATCGCGCAGACACTGTTTATTTTGTGACCTGACCTCCTGCTTCCTCCTCTTCCTCCCTGACCACTTCTAGCCAGTCTCCAAGGACTTTTCTGCCTCTTGTTCTTCTCAGGGAAGGTGGCTGTGTTTGCTAGGACCTGCTGGAACGAGGTACCACAGGCCAGGGGCTTAAACAGCCGAAGTTTATGTTCTCAGTCCTGGAGGCTGGAAGTCTGAGGCCACAGTGGCAGCAGGGTGGGTTTTTCCTGAGACCTCCCTCCTTGGTGTGTGGACGGCCGTCTTCTCCCTGTGTCTTCACATGGTCTCTCCTATGTGTGTCTGTGTCCTGATCTCGTCCTCTTATAAGGACCCTAGTCTTGCTGGATTAGGTCTCCCCTTGATGACCTCATTTTAACTTAATTACCTCTGTAAAGACCTTATTTCCAAATACAGTCACAGTCTGAGGTTCTGAGGGTTAAGACTTCAACAGGGCATTTGGGGTGGGGACATAATTGAGACAGTAACAATGATCTTGCACAGATTAGGTTCTTGACCCTTTTTAACGTTACTTCCTACAGCCATTTCTAAAGCGCGTGTATTATTATTGAGTAAATGCTTTTGTCAATTTCATTTTTTTAATTTCAGTTTTGCAATTTCATTTCTTAAATTACAAAAGTAATGCCTCTCGTGAAAATAAAGTGGAGCAATCCTCGAGTGTTCGAAGAAAAGGTTAATCAGAGGATATGATTTCCAAGTCAATAACTATGTCTCCAAGTTCTTTTCTGAGCTTTAGGGTCAAATTCCCAACTTGTTGTCAAGCACCTCCCTGGGAGGGCTGGACCATCACATGCAGAACCACCATAGTACTCTTCATCTCTTCACGCAAATCCCCAACGCTTTCAATCACTTCTCCCCTCAGCCCCACTCCCTGACCAAGCACTTCCTTGAGCCCAAATGTCCGCCTCTCAAGCATATTTTGTGAGACTCAGTTCAAAATCGGTGGGGCTCTTTGTTCAAAAGCTATTAAGAATTTCAAGACAGTGACAGCAGAGCACTTGTTTTTTATTGACATAGAGTTGATTTGCAATGCTTCAGGTGTACAGCAAAGTAATTTGGTTACTTTTTTTTTCAGATTCTTTTCCATTATAGGTTATTAAAAGATATTGAATAGAGTTCCCTGTGCTCTACAGTAGGACCTTGTTGTTTATCTGTTTTATATACAGTAGTTTATATCTGCTAATCCCAAACCCCTAATTTATCCCTCCCCCACTCCCTTTCCCCTCTGGTAACCATAAATTTGTTTTCTATATCTGTGAGTCTGTCTCTGTTTTGTAAATAAGCTCATTTGTATAGTTTTTTTTAGATTCCGCATATCAGTGGTATATGATATGTGTCTTTCTCTGTCTGACTTATTCCACTTAGTATGATCATCTCTAGGTCCATCCATGTTGCTGCAGATGGCATTATTTCATTCTTTTTTATGGCTGAGTAATATTTAAAACCGAGCCCAGGGCCCCTCAGAGAAGGTCACACATCCTAAAGGGGGCCAGCCCCCCTCCATTATCCCCTCCATATCCCGCTGAGCCCCACCCCCATCAATGCCCTGGGTTTCCACCAGGGCCTCCTGGGACCTCACATCCATCCCCCTTCCCCTCCCACCCCTCTGCCTGGTGACGCCTACCGTCACCGTCTGCACATGGTATACTTTGCTCAAAGCCTTTGGCGTGCCCTCGCCTCCACACTGGGCACAGCTCTCCAGGACAGCACTTTAGGCCCTGATTTCCTGACTTGACTCCTTCTCATGCCTCATCCGGACACACAGCGCGGCGTGAACGTTCTGGTCTCTCCCCTGACTGTCCTCCGTGCAGCTCGCCCTGCAAGCCCTGTCTCTCTGAAACCCTACCCTCTCCATCTGTGTCAGTGGAAACTCTCCAAACGCCAGGGCCTCCCTCTTGCAAGTGTTTCCTGGCCTCTGACCTCGGTGTGATGGCTTCTTTCCGGTCGGCCCACACGTCCTGCAAGGGCTGGCGTGCTTTCATCCTTTAAACCTCCCGCTCGCCCAGGGCCAGGCTCTATTTCTGTCGCCTGCGGCTTAGCGGGGCCGGTAACCTTGCACAAGGCTACTTGCACCGGCAAGCGGAGGCCTAGGGCTGCAGCCGCTCCGCCGCCACAGTCTGGCTCAGAGGCCGTGCCTGTCCCTTGCCTTGTGCCGCGCTGGTCCTCCAGCATTGCTCCTGGACCCGCACTAGACAGCGAGCTCTTTGCAGAAAATGGATCTTTTCCATCTTCGTTTTCCTTGAGGTGCTTTGTTTGTCTCTACCTTCAGCCCGTGTGTTTCTGTGATGGAGCAGGAAGTTTTGAAACACTGGGTTAGCCCAGGAAGAGGCAGTGACCAAATATGTTATCTTACATTTCCGAAAACTCAACCAGTTAAGGATTCTTTGGTGTGACAACAGCCCTTTTCAAAAGCAATGTCCTTTGGGGACCATTTAGGGAATGTGAATTTGTCAGTCACACTTAGGAATCAGTAGATTCAACTCTGTGCTGGTTGCCGGCCTTCCTTCCAAATGAGAGCCCTGCGGGGGTGGGGGGATCTCTGGTGGGAGGGAGGTGGTCCGGGTCCCCCCACTCTTACCCTTTTGTTGGGTTTTGCGTTAACCACTGTCTGCACCTCAAACTCCCCCTCCCCCGAGGCTAAGCTATCAAAGCTGAAGGAGAAATCCAGATTTCTTAGTCTCCTGATATTTCTTTTCTTCACACTGGATCTGGGGGAGCCAACTTCTTTTTTTTTTTTTTTTTAATTTATTTATTTAAATTTATTTATTTTTGGCTGTGTTGGGTTTTGGTTGCTGTGCGTGGGCTTTCTCTAGTTGCGGCGAGCGGGGGCTACTCTTCGTTGTGGTGCACGGGTTTCTCATTGTGGTGGCTTCTCTTGTTCCAGAGCACGGGCTCTAGGCACTCGGGCTTCAGTAGTTGTGGCACGTGGGCTTCAGTAGTTGTGGCTCGCGGGGTCTAGAGTGCAGGCTCAGCAGTTGTGGCGCATGGGCTTAGTTGCTCCGCGGCATGTGGGATCTTCTCGGACCACGGCTCGAACCCATGTCCCCTGCATTGGTAGGCAGATTCTTAACCACTGCACCACCAGGGAGGTCCTGGGAGCCAACTTCTTCCAGAGCTTCTGTGAGGCCCAGATGGGAGTGGTTCTCATCTCTCCTCCTTTGTCCCTTAGGACCAGTGATGCAGAGTGAAAACTGAGGGGGGTTAGACAGAGGGCAAGTGGTCAACAGAAATTTAGAGGATATGGGACTTCCCTGGTGGTCTAGTGGTTAAGATTCCACGCTTCCAATGCAGAGGACACAGGTTCGATACCCGATCGGAGAACTAAGGTCCCACATGCCGCGCAGCCAAAAAATTAAAAAAAAAAAAAAAAAAAAAAAGAGATGTGCAACAATTAAACACATTGTAAAATAATATCTAATGACATGGAAAATGTTCATCATATATATAGATATATATAATATATATATATTTTACTTTTGACTGTGTTGGGTCTTCGTTTCTGTGCGAGGGCTTTCTCTAGTTGCGGCAAGCGGGGGCCACTCTTCATCACAGTGCACGGGCCTCTCACTATCGCGGCCTCTCTTGCAGAGCACAGGCTCCAGACGCACAGGCTCAGTAATTGTGGCTCACGGGCGTAGTTGCTCCGCGGCATGTGGGATCTTCCCAGACCAGGGCTCGAACCTGTGTCCCGTGCATTGGCAGGCAGATTCTCAACCACTGCACCACCAGGGAAGCCCCATCATATATTATTGAGGGAGGGAACAAATGGATTACAAAGCAGAATGTGTGATAGAGTCCCATTCTTATATTTTTATATTTAGATAAATATGTGTGTACTGTACTTTACCCATAGACATTTGGGAAAATACTTATTGTAAAAAGGACAACAAACTTTCCAAAGATATTCACCAAAATGTTTTCAGTATCTGGGTAGCAAATTTTGAATGAAACAGTCTTCCCTTTTTTAAAAAATTTTCTCCGCTTACGGTGTGTTACTTTGGGACGTGTGTTTTGCATGGAGCTGGAAACTTACAAGCAAATCTGCATCTGACACATGGGCTTCCTCTGCTGGCATCCTCTCCTCACCTCACCTCTCACAATCCCCCCGCCCGATGCTGTCCAGAGAAAGAGGAGGAAGTAGGTGCCACCAAAGGCCCTTCCCTGCAGTCTGCAGGCATGTGATTGCCTTGCGGGGCAGGAGCTTAGTCAGGAGTGCACCACTTCCCCTCCTGGCGGGAATTCCAGGGCTGAAGTGGTGATGTGATTTGACCTGTGAGGGTGTGACCGCCAGGAGGAAAAGGGAACTGAGCTGAGCTGTCCTGACTCCCCGGTCTGGTGTGGCCACCGCAGTGCCCTCCTTGCTGGAGTTGCCTTTTGCCACGCTTGGGGCTGGATGACAGCCCAGGGGTCCCTGGCGGTTCCCTTTCTGGGACCCTGTGAGGTAGGGACAGGGAGTGATGGCTCAGGGGGTGCCCTCCACCCTGCCAGCTAAGGCCCCTCCCTGGCCCTCTAACTCTCCTACTCCAAAAGTCCATCAGCCGCCCTGCTCCGACCTCTTCTCTGCCCCCCAGGAGCTAGCCCACGGTGAGCATTCTAGAAATGCTGGCTCCGAGCTCCACCCTGATTCCACACTGCTCGTCACACCTCTGCTGGGACAGAGATCGCTTCCTAACTCCGGCCCTCTCCCTCCCCCCTTGCTGGAAATCCAGCCTAAGGGACGAGAAGGGAGCTCACTTCAAAGCACACCCCCTCCCCACATCTCCACATGCCCCAGCTTCAGATAAAAGGAATGGGGAGAGAAAGCATGAACACGATGAAATCAAACCCAGAGCATCTGAAGAGGTGGACACTGCGTCCTACTTGTCCCTGACGGCCCCATCGGAGCTGAGACCTGCCCGGTCCGTGCTCGTGCCCCTCATCCTGCCTGGACGGCCATCCCCCTGACTTCCTCCGTCCCCTCCTTCTGCACAAAGCTTCCCAGCCCACGTCAGCTCATGATAGCTGCTCCCGCCAGGGCTTATACTATGAATTCACTGTTCATCTGTTTATATCTCATCTCCTCCCAGAAGTAAAGCTCTTGGAGGATTGAAAGCAATTCCTGGATGCAGTGAAATGCACTGGTCTTGGGACTGAGACCAGGGCAAACGCCCGGCTCAGCCCCATGGTGGTTCTAAGACCCTGGGTAAGTCGCTGCCTCCGGGCTTGGTTACCTCATCTGTCAATCAGGCAGCAATCATCTCTACCTGGTGGAAAGATGAAATGAGATAACAGGTGTAAGAGTTCTGGTCATTTAGTTATTTCCTGAACATCTGAAACAGATAACATCATTTAGTTATTTCCTGAACATTTCCTTGCCATCCTTCCCAACACCTTCCCTAGCGCGGGGCCTTTCATGTAGTAAATGTTCAATACATGTTCACTGATTGAGTGACAGATCATGAATTCCACTCCATTCCTCCCTGCATCTTATCTGCATATCTCAGAGAGTTGGCCCTTAGGACTGTGTCACAGAAGGGTTTGGATGTATACCTCGATAGCCACCAGAAATTGGAGATAAATATTACTGATTTTTACTGAATCCATCTATAAAGTGGTCTAAGGGTTTTGTTGTTCCATAAGTTTATTACACCCAGAGAAAAATATCATGAAAATAACATGTTCGAGAGAAAGTCTATACCAGACACTCCTAACGGAGTAGGACTTGTATGACCGACCAGTAGTCTCTTCCACAAGAGAGATTTAAGACAATGGGACTATTCAGTGGAAAGTAGTGTGCGGGTCAGGGGGTTGTCCAGAAACAGATGGCATACCCAAAAGGGGTACCTGGAAAAGAGTTTGTTAAAACGCATTTTATTTACAAAGGGTGGTGAGAGACTAAAAAGGAATGTGAACTACTCTGTGTTACAATGATGGGGAGTTTTAGCTCTCCCAGACCTGAAGGGGCCAAGGAAAGGAGGAGTGACTGGTACCCAGCAGGACCTGTGCCTGCCAGAGGGCCACCGACATGAGCCGCCTCTCTCCATCAGAGGAACGCAGACCTGCAGAGAGGGAGGTGGTGGAACCGACAGCCTGACTTTCCTCTCCAATTGTCCTCCAATACCTGCTGGGGTTTCCATTGGCTCGACGCAGCCAGAAGCCAAAAGGAAGTGGGCTATATTGGTAATCCACGGAGGTTAGTCCCTAGGGCACAAGAGTTGGGTGGGCAGTGAATCTGAAAGGCAAAGCAAGAATATCCAGCCTGATGGGAAAAGAGAAAGAAAAGTCAAAAGAAATTATAGTGGGGCTTCCCTGGTGGCGCAGTGGTTGAGAATCTGCCTGCCAATGCAGGGGACACGGGTTCGAGCCCTGGTCTGGGAAGATCCCACATGCCGCGGAGCAAATAGGCCCGTGAGCCACAACTACTGAGCCTGCGCGTCTGGAGCCTGTGCTCCGCAACAAGAGAGGCCGCGATAGTGAGAGGCCCGCGCACCGCAATGAAGAGTGGCCCCCACTTGCCACAGCTGGAGAAAGCCCTCGCACAGAAACAAAGACCCAACACAGCTAAAAATAAATAAATAAATAAATAAAATTTATACAAAAAAAAAAGAAATTATAGTAAATAAGAACACCACCACAAAATAGGTGCTAGAAATGAATCCAAATATTTTAGTAATCAAAATAAAAGTAAATAGATTAAAGAGACTCTCAGATTGAAAAAAACAAGATCACAGACTATCACAATTTCCATTTAAAGGAGATAAGTCTCAGGTGGGATAGGGAGGGTGGGAGGGAGGGAGACACAAGACGGAAGAGATATGGGAACATATGTATATGTATAACTGATTCACTTTGTTATAAAACAGAAACTAACACACCATTGTAAAGCAATTATACTCCAATAAAGATGTTAAAAAAAAAAAAAAAGGAGATAAGCCTCCAGCATAGAGATATCAATAGGAGGAAAATAACTAGAAAAAGGTATAGCATGTAAATATTAACAAAAGGAAGGCTTCTCCTGTAATATTAGTATCAAACCTGAGAGAATTGAAGGTGAAAATTTTTCATGTAAATGAAGAAACAAATACACCAAAAAGATATAAAAATCATGAAATCATACCTATTTAATAGTATAATCTTAAAATTACAAAGCTAAAATTGATGGATTTACATGGGAAAATTGACAAATCTGTAATCACAGCAGGAGATTTTAAAGCATATCTCTCAGAAACTGACAGATAAAGCAGACCCAAAATTATAGGAAATTAAGGCCCTCCAAATTTGAAAAAAAAAACAAAAAACATTTAAAACAGACTAACTCTAGGGGGTAACATTTAGGCTCCTGCACCTGTCAAATAGATGACATACATTTTTTCCAAGCACAAATGGAACATTGTCACAACTTGATCACGATAGGCCACAAAGGAAGTCTCAACAAATTTAACGATTCAATATCATAAAGGCCCATGTTCTCTGAAAGCAGTGCAGTATTAGTGATTATTAGAAATCACCAATAAAAAGATATCCAAACCACTTCGCCCATGTATATTGAAACTAAATGGCACATTTCTAAATACTTCCTAATTTAAAGATAAAATTCAAGGGAGGGCTTCCCTGGTGGCGCAGTGGTTGAGAATCTGCCTGCCAATGCAGGGGACACGGGTTCGAGCCCTGGTCTGGGAAGATCCCACATGCCGCGGAGCAACTGGGCCCGTGCGCCACAACTACTGAGCCTGCGCGTCTGGAGCCTGTGCTCTGCAACAAGAGAGGCCGCGATAGTGAGAGGCCCGCGCACCGCGATGAAGAGTGGCCCCCGCTTGCCGCAACTGGAGAAAGCCCTCGCACAGAAACGAAGACCCAACACAGCCAAAAATAAAAATAATAAATAAATAATAAATTAAAAAATTTAAAAAAAAATTCAAGGGAAATTATAAAACATTTAAAACTAGTAGTTATGAAAATTCAACATATAGCTCTTGGAACGCAGCTAAAGAAGCGGTTAAGGGGATAATCAGAGCCTTTAATATGTATATTAGAAAACAAAAATCTAAATTAATGAGCTGGGAGTTAAGCTCACAAAGCTAGGAAAAAACAATAGTGAATTTAGCATTTGTCTTAAGGAGAGTTACATTTCAATGGGATGACATGTATATACATATATTTTTCTATCCAACATGCAGCAAATTTATAAGGTGCTCTTTTCTGTTGCTGTAGCTGTTATGCTTACTTTGACTTAGCACAGAATAGATGCTCAATACATTCCTTTTTTTTTAACATCTTTATTGGAGTATAAATGCTTTACAATGGTGTGTTAGCTTCTGCTTTATAACAAAGTGAATCAGCTATACATACACATATATCACCATATCTCCTCCCTCTTGCGTCTCCCTCCCACCATCCCTATCCCACCCCTCTAGGTGGTCGCAAAGCACCCAGCTGATCTCCCTGTGCTATGAGGCTGCTTCCACTAGCTATCTACTTTACGTTTGGTAGTGTATATATGTCCATGCCACTCTCTCACTTCGTCCCAGCTTACCCTTCCCCACTCCCCGTGTCCTCAAGTCCGTTCTCTATGTCTGCATCTTTATTCCTGTCCTGCCCCTAGGTTCTTCAGAACCTTTTTTTTTTTTTTAGATTCCATATATATGTGTTAGCATACGGTATTTATTTTTCTCTTTCCTTTTTTTTTTCATCTTTTAATTCCTATGGGGTTCATCATTTCTTTATCAGTTAACATTCTCATTGACAAAAACCAATTTATATTAACTATAGTTATATATAACATATCAAGGGAGTACATGGGAAAATCAGAACACAAGACTTCATCAGCTAAATAAAGTTCAACCCAGTTTGCTGTTATGGGGACAAACAAGATAACAAATACACTGAAGCATAAACAAAATATTACACTCAGAATAACAGCATTCCAGAAGAAAACAGAAAGCTGAAGATACAATAAAGGTCTTTAATTTATAATATGTATAATTATATAATTTATTAAAATCAACATGATTCATGTACAAAATATTAACATGGCAGTCATAAAGTTTGTGAAGCACTTCAAATGCTGAAATGTTAAAACAGTAAAACTACAGTAAGCAACTTTTGCATCAAGGGATCTAATCTAGCTCACTAGTTCAGGCTGAACATTCACTCTCCGTAGTATTTCTTCAGGCATGCAAAAAACAAGGCTAACAGGTTTAATCTGTTCTTCTCCCAAAAGTGACAATCCAGCAATTCCAAATAGAGTATGAAAAGGATCTACCATATCTCCTGGCCTGTCCGCAAATCCTCCCATTTCTTCATCTTGACATGCTAAAATGAAACTGCGCAGTTTCTCTCTGTCAATCCAATGAAGCCTTCCAATTATCTTTAGGGAAGCCAACACCCACTAAGAGTAGCATACATCTGGTAACTTCTCTGGCCTTCCATTGAGTCCACCTGATGGAAGCTGTCGTTCTCAAAGCCACCAACCAAGCAAATCAGAATTTACTCGATGCAACTGACTAGTAATAGCCAGGAATCCTGTGCAATAATAGATCTGCCCAACATGGGATTCAGAACCTGGCCTGCAACCAAATCTTCCATCAAAGTTCATACATGATAAAACAAATTCGATTGCCTTTTCCACATTAATAGCATCCAGCTTCCCCAACAGAGCCAAAGTTGCCACCGCACAAAAAGAGAATCTTGTATCTATTTCTCCCCAAATATCTCCAGCTAAAGAACCATCTTCTTTCTGTAGACTCTGAATATATTCTACAACTTTATTTACATCAATAACATTAATACTATCATAGTAAGAATCTGGACAGCACTAAGAGTGTACAAAAGATGAGGATCATGTCCAATACTAGCACGTATTCCACCACACTCGTGTTGACAAAACTTAATAAATGTCAGCATTTCTTCTCTATTCGTGCGATGTAGCTGTCCCATGAGACCCATTACAGTCAGACCCCAATAGATGCCACTCATTCTCAAATATTCAGACATACAGTATTCGTATTCATCTTTCTTTGAGCCATAGGATGCTATATAATCTGGATGCTTCTCCACTAATAGGGTGTCGGGTGCATCTGACTTGATAATAACATCCTTCTGTGGTGTGCCATGCTTGAGAGTGAAAGGAGCTATTTTTCTCTTTCTGACTTACTTCATTCTGTATGACAGTCTCTAGGTCCATCCACCTCACTACAAATAATTCAGTTTCGTTTCTTTTTATGGCTGAGTAATATTCCATTGTATATATGTGCCACATCTTCTTTATCCATTCATCTGTTGATGGACACTTAGGTTGGTTCCATGTCCTGGCTATTGTAAATAGAGCTGCAGTGAACATTGTGGTACATGACTCTTTTTGAATTATGGTTTTCTCAGGGTATATGCCCAGTAGTGGGATTGCTGGGTCGTATGGTAGTTCTATTTTTAGTTTTTTAAGGAACTTCCATACTGTTCTCCATAGTGGCTGTATCAATTTACATTCCCACCAACAGTGCAAGAGAGTTCCCTTTTCTCCACACCCTCTGCAGCATTTATTGTTTCTAGATTTTTTGATGATGGCCATTCTGACTGGTGTGAGGTGATACCTCATTGTAGTTTTGATTTTCATATCTCTAATGATTAGTGATGTTGACCACCCTTTCATGTGTTTGTTGGCAATCTGTATATCTTCTTTGGAGAAATGTCTATTTAGGTCCTCTGCCCATTTTTGGGTTGGGTTGTTTGTTTTTTTGATATTGAACTGCATGAGTTGCTTGTAAATTTTGGAGATTAATCCTTTGTCAGTTGCTTCATTTGCAAATATTTTCTCCTATTCTGAAGGTTGTCTTTTCGTCTTGTTTATGGTTTCCTTTGTTGTGCAAAAGCTTTTAAGTTTCATTAGGTCCCATTTGTTTATTTATGTTTTTATTTCCATTTCTCTAGGAGCTGGATCAAAAAGGATCTTGCTGTGATTTATGTCATAGAGTGTTCTGCCTATGGTTTCCTCTAAGAGTTTGATAGTGTCTGGACTTACATTTAGGTCTTTAATCCATTTTGAGTTTATTTTTGTGTATGGTGTTAGGGAGTGTTCTAATTTCATTCTTTTACATAGAGCTGTCCAGTTTTCCCAGCACCACTTACTGAAGAGGCTGTCTTTTCTCCATTGTATATTCTTGCCTCCTTTATCAAAAATAAGGTGACCATATGTGCGTGGGTTTATCTCTGGGCTTTCTATCCTGTTCCATTGATCTATATTTCTGTTTTTGTGCCAGTACCATACTGTCTTGTTTACTGTAGCTTTGTAGTGTAGTCTGAAGTCAGGGAGCCTGATTCCTCCAGCTCTGTTTTTCTTTCTCAAGATTGCTTTGGCTATTCGGGGTCTTTTGTGTTTCCATACAAATTGTGAAATGTTTTGTTCTAGTTCTGTAAAAAATGCCATTGGTAGTTTGATAAGGATTGCATTGAATCTGTAGATTGCTTTGGGTAGTATAGTCATTTTCACAATGTTGATTCTTCTAATCCAAGAACATGGTATATCTCTCCATATGTTTGTATCATCTTTGATTTCTTTCATCAGTATCTTATAGTTTTCTGCATACAAGTCTTTTGTCTCCTTAAGTAGGTTTATTCCTAGGTATTTTATTCTTTTTGTTGCAATGGTAAATGGGAGTGTTTCCTTAATTTCTCTTTCAGAGTTTTCATCATTAGTGTATAGGAATGCAAGAGATTTCTGTGCATTAATTTTGTATCCTGCTACTTTACCAAATTCATTGATTAGCTCTAGTAGTTTTCTGGTAACATCTTTAGGATTCTCTATGTATAGTATCATGTCATCAGCAAACAGTGACAGCTTTAGTTCTTCTTTTCCGATTTGGATTCCTTTTATTTCTTTTTCTTCTCTGATTGCTGTGGCTAAAACTTCCAAAACTATGTTGAATAATAGTGGTGAGAGTGGACAACCTTGTCTTGCTAAGTACATTCTTGATGCATTAATGAATGGGTGAATGCCCAAGAAATTTCCCATTTTCTAGCAGCCATGTTAAAAAAATGTAAAAACACAAAACAGGTAAAATTAATTTTAATATTATATTTTATTTAATTCACTATTTCCAACACATGATCACTTCAACATATAATCCATATAAAAAAATCTTGGAGACATTTTATGTTCTTTTTTTCATACTAAGCCTTAGAAAGCCAGTGTATATTTCGTACTGAAAGCATATCTCAGTTCAGATGCTAAATTTTCATCAGAAACACTTGACTGGTTTCTAGATTTCATAAAATTTACCATTGAAAAGTATTTTCACATGCCCAAGTTGTTTGAAAATTACTTCAAAGTTTTCTAGTAACTGAATTGTCAGTTTTTAAATTCAAATACTAAAATTAAATTAAATTAAAAATTCAGTCCTCCAGTCATACTGGGCACATTTTACATGCTCAATATCCACAGGTGCCAGAGGCTACACTATTGGACAGTGTAGGTCTAGTCCACATAGACATTCATGCGTCTAGGAATTGCCCTTTCCAAAGATTGCCACCTTCCCTTGTCTGCTGTCCTATGTTGGGATCTGGAACTTTCCATTCCGACTTCAATATAAAGAAACTTTCCTGCCTAAGCTACTATGTAGAAGTGAGGTAGCCTGGGACTATCAAAGCCCTCCCTCCCCCAATAGCCGGTGAAATTTCTGTTTAACAATAGCACTGATTGATGCTATTTTCTTTCTTTGCCAAGGATTAGTGGACTATACTTCCAAAAAATATTAAAAACCTTAACTAAGGGAAGCAGAAAGCAGTGAGAATTCCCTGGGTCAGCTCTCTCCCCAGCCTCTAAATTGAGACCTTCTGAGAATGACATAGAAGGAAAGCTCCACCCCCAACCCTCCCAGAGCCAGGCCACCTGTCTCCTCCTCCCTCCGCTAGGCTCAGTCAGAAAGGAGGACTTATTTCAGCTAAGAAACTGAACACCACAATCAGGGCATTCTTTACACTTTGGCATAAACTCAAGACTTGCAGAAGCCTTGGAGTCTCCTCACCTCCAGGCCATGCCCTCCTAGCCTCTCAAGGCTGGTCCTTCCAGCTTGTGGGAAGAGAAACAGAATCAGTTCCAGGGCTCTGCCTCTGGGAGGCCACTGCCTTGCAGTGAACCTGGGGCCAGTCTTTTTGGCTGAGATTCTAAAACAGGAATCAGAAGGGAATCGGGTCTTCCCTACTTATATCATGGACTCCTGTGAAGGTCAAAGGAGAATACATATTCCATGTAAAAATACCTGGAAAAATATAGAGTATTTTGTGCACCTAAAGTATCAATTTTTTTTGAATTTTATTTTATTTAGTTATTTTTTATACAGCAGGTACTTATTAGTTATCTATTTTATGCATATTAGTGTATATATGTCAATCCCAATCTCCCTGAAGTATCATTTTAAAATCATATTGGGGTTTCCCTGGTAGCGCAGTGGTTAAGAGTCCGCCTGCCAATGCAGGAGACACGGGTTCGAGCCCTCGTCTGGAAAGATTTCACATGCTGTGGAGCAACTAAGCCCGTGCACCACAACTACTGAGCCTGCTCTCTAGAGCCGGCGAGACACAACTACTGAGCCTGTGTGCCACAACTACTGAAGCCCACTTGCCTACAGCCCATGCTCCACAACAAGAGAAGCCATCTCAATGAGAAGCCCACACACCGCAATGAAGAGTAGCCCCCACTCACCGCGACTAGAGAAAAGCCTGCACACAGCAACGAAGACCCAACGCAGCCAAAATTGAATGAATAAATAAATTAATTAATTAATTAAAAAAATAATAATAAAAAAATAAGGGGGCTTCCCTGGTGGCGCAGTGGTTGAGAATCTGCCTGCCAATGCAGGGTACACGGGTTCGAGCCCTGGTCTGGGAAGATCCCACATGCCGCGGAGCAACTAGGCCCGCGAGCCACAACTACTGAGCCTGCGTGTCTGGAGCCTGTGCTCCGCAACAAGAGAGGCCGCGATAGTGAGAGGCCCGCGCACCACGATGAAGAGTGGCCCCCGCTCGCTGCAACTAGAGAAAGCCCTCGCACAGAAACGAAGACCCAACACAGCCAAAAATAAATAAATAAATAAAATAAAGAGGAAACATTTTAAACTAATAATAATAATAAAATAAAATAAAATCATGTTGGCTGCAAGTCTTCCAACATACGCCCAGGAAAGACTTAAAAGGTAAGCCCAACAAGTTTTCTCAATTCTGGTTGGGGCTATAAATCAGAAAAAAACTTTTTGGAGGGAAATTTGTCAGTATCTACCAAAATGTTAAATGTTCATACCCTGGGGACCATAAATCCCACATTTGAGGGTAACCGGAGAAATACTCTGTTAAAAAAGATGTATATACAAGGGTTTTACTGCAGCGTAGTTTGTAATAGCAAAAATTAAAACCTGCCTCAATTTCCAACTGTAAAAGAGTTAATAAAGAAAGCTATGGAATGACAGAGACCTGTGTGCTCTGTGCAAAAGAGGCCATAATATTCTGATGGTTTATAAAAGCAGATTACAGATAGAATGAATAAATACGTTATTCATATTGCACTAAAAGTGTGGACAACATCAGTAAATAACCTCTTAGGAGATGGGCCTGGTTAGACCTTTCACTTTTTACTTTTTGTTTCTATACTGCTTAAATTTTACTTTGAGCGTATGCCACTTTTTGATAAGCAAAAGAAGTAAAGATGTTTCCATCGTTAAAACAACGAAAGAGAAAAAATTAGGCCAAAAGTGTGCTAGCCAGTGGGGATTTAAAATGATTTTAAAATATGGTCCATTTCCTTGAGGGAGTCACAAATCAGCCAGGCATATTTAAAGAAAAGAGCACTTCCTAAGTCACTTCCTAAAATCATTATCTCGGCTTTCCAAATCACTTTGTAAATTTTATTTTTCGACGATTACATGAGACCTTCCTTCCACAATTTTTTAAGCTTTTTGTAGCTTTTGACGTTTCAAGATATACTTTACTTGACTTTCTCCTTTGTTGTTCATTCAGGAAATGTTTCTCGTACACCTCACAGCCAGGTACAGCCAAGGCACTGTACCGTGTGCCATGGTAGAACCAAGGGATTTCGTCTTCTGACGTTGCAGTCTGATGGGAAACACAGAGATTTATGTAAAGAATAAAAATGCAAGACAGAAAAGGGTAAGTACCCAAAGAGATGCACCAGATTAAGCATTCCAGGGCCTCAGAGAGCATGTCCTGGGGAAACAGGCAAGAGGATGGCCAAGGCTTTGTGAAAGGGGGCGGGAAAGAGTGGTAGGATTTGCAAAAGCAAACAGCACTTTCCAAATTTAGAGATGAACTGAGAGATGTATAGTAGTTACAGCAAGTGCTGAAGCTTACTGCTGTAGTTTTTATTTCCAGTGACTAAACCCGACCCTCCTGCACACACCCACTCCTTTGTGTCGTCAACCAACACCGGAGCACGGGGATTGGGTGCCACTGGTGGTCTCCACTCCCCTGCCCCCAGTAGCATGACCCAGGGGTGGGCTGGGGGAGCCGTGGCTGAGTTTTGGCAGCGCTGCTTCAGTGTTACCACCCCTCGTACCATAAAAGCAGTTCTTGGATAGACTTTTCTGGTAATTGGAAACCCCTCAGCAAACCTGATCTCTGAACTGAGTCAAAAGTCACATGTGTGTGAAACCCACACTCCGCCTCCTGCACATCTGAAAAGAGCTCAAGTTCACCGGGGCCCTGACACCAGCAGCATGAGTGGAACCAGGCCCTTGAGCAAACGCCTCTCTGTGAAGCAGCAGCTCTAATAATTTCCTCCTAAATCCTTATTTCAACATTCTAGAACATCCCTCAATAAAGATGCTCGTTTTCTCTTTAATTTGTTCTCACCGTGGTTTAAGGGAAGCTTGCGTGAAGGTCACCCCTTCCTCTCCCGATAACCCAGAGGAGCCGAGACATGCGGCTGGTGGCTGGGATGGAATAAAACACTCTAGCAAACGCTTGGGAACCACTGAGACTGTGAGCACAGATGTTCCAGGGCACAGTTGCCAGGATGGTTCTCCTCCATCCTGTTCTGTAGACATTTGTTAAGCAGTGAGCATGTCCCAGGCACAGGGGATGCAACAATGATTGACCTGGTCCTTAACCTCCAGACAGCTGCGGGCTGGTGACAGAGACGTGGCAAATCAGATCAACAGCTGCCTTTATCTGGGGCTTCCTCTGGGTCAGATGCTGTGCCAGTGTGGATTCAGTCTTACTCTACAGCCCTGCAAGGTAGGTTTTGTTAGATTCTTTCCACCGATGAAGCGGCAGAGGGCTCGCGGAGCCCAGGGGAGGTGAGCGGAGCAGGGGAGCGCGAGGTAGAGGCTGGGGGAGAAGGGGTCTGTCCCACAGACAGCTGAGGGGCACCCAAGGCCTGCAGGGAGGAGCAGGAAAGCGCACAGAGCCTGGGGATTCGGAAAAAGCACACAGGACTGTATGAGGCAGGTGGGCAGGTGGGCAAGCAGCCCTGAGACCAGCGAGGTCTACAGGGACAGAGTCCCAAATCCAGGAGCCTGGAGAGAAATGGCCATGCGCGTGACCAGGAAACATGCAAGGGCCCTGCTTCCAGAGCAGAAGTGCCTTGAGCTCTGTCTTCTTTTCATCCAAGAATTTTCTTCCCCTCGGTAGCCTGCTTACCTCGCGCATTGTGTGTTCGCCACAGACCAGATTCTCCAGGGGGAGGGAGTGGACCCTTGGGCTGGTCGGCTGTGCACTGATCCCAGAGGTTTATTTACCTTTTCCCCCATTTCCCAACGGCTTTGCTGGTAGTGGTCAAACTCGACCTGTGACACTGGGCAAGACACACTTCCTGTAGAGTCTTGTTGACTCATTTGTATAACGTTCAGGGTTGGACTCAATGATTTCCGAGGTCGCTCCCTGCTCTCAATATCCAGAGGCCTCAGTCAGCATTTTGAGAAGTAAGATGCCTTCTCACACATCTTCACCTCTATTTGATGAGCTATTTTATTGCAATAATCAAACCTTACACATGAAAAGAAGTATCCTAAGTCCTAAGCATCTTGTTACACATGGGGGAAAAAAGGTATCCTAAGCCCTAGTGTATTGACAGAATATGGAAATGTAAGTTTTGAAGATTTTAAAAGTAGCTGGTGGGACTTCCCTGGTGGTCCAGTGGTTAAGACTCCACGCTCCCAATGCAGGGGGCCCAGGGTTCAATCCCTGGTCAGGGAACTAGATCCCGAATGCCGCAACAAAGATCCCACATGCTGCAGCTAAGACCTGGTGCAGCCAAATAAATAAATTTAAAAATATTAAAAAAAAAAAAAGTAACTGGTGTCAGAGAATGCAGGTTTTAATCTAAGTCCTATCACCTATTGGCTACTGAACTTTAGACTCTGCCCGAACCCCAGTTTCTACATCTTTCAGTTCTAGGAAAGCATCTTACCGTGTAGAGCTGTTGCAAAGATGAAATAAGATGATGGATATAGAAGAGTTTTTGGAAAGATAAGAAACTAGACAAGTGTGTGTTAGGAATGGAATTTCCGGCATTAAATTCTTGATGGCCCATGATTTGGCTGGCACGCAAACAACAAGAGGAAATGTACTACGGGTGAACACAGGCAATTATGGGTCAGGACCTGGTGAAGTGGGGGAAAGCTTGCTGACAACATGAGAATTGGAAAAAGGTGATTCGATTTCAGCTGAGGAGAAGGGTGGGAGCGCTGGTGAGCGTTCGGAGAATTTTAGAGGCAAGATAGAAATTCATGAAGCAGGTTCTTCTTTATGTAAACATATCTCCTCCTACGGGAAACCAAGCACGGGGTCAGAGAGTGCTGGAGTTCGCGGTGCTTCTCAGATTGCTCTCCTTGGGATCATATGACCACCCCAATCACAGCGTTTAAGGATGAGGAAACAGACCAGGGAAGGTGGGGTGACTTACCCAGGGTCACAGGAGTGGGAGCAAACTCAAGGGACTCAGGAAAGGAAACATGGACGAGTGAGGGGGGCGGTCAGCACTTGAGCCGGCGTCTGGGGTTAGACAGAGGGCAGATCTCACCTCATTCCAAGGGGTTGTACAGGATGCCACCAGTAAAGGATTCTGACATCAGATATTAGAGTTAGGAGGCGACCTCCTCTGGGGTAAGAAGCAGGCTAGAACCAGCAGGACACAGGTATATGTCTTAAGCTGTATCAAACTAGGTTCCATGACAAAAATGTAAGTTTATACATTACCCACCTCTATACAATATCAGTAGATTCCTCACATCACGGTGAAGTAATTTTGCACCTTATGTGGCTTCCCTGGGCACAGGATGTGCAAATGAACCACTGACAGTTGGTTTGTTGTGGTCATCCCCATTAAAATGGTAGAAATTGGGACTTCCCTGGTGGCGCAGTGGCTAAGACTCCGTGCTCCCAATGCAGGGGGCCGGGGTTCGATCCCTGGCCAGGGAACTAGATCCCACATGCATGCTGCAGCTATGAGTTCACATGCCCCAACTAAGGTGCCCACATGCAGCAACTAAGACCCGACACAACCAAATAAATAAATAAATATTTTTAAAAATTATTAAAAAACTAAAGGAGCTTAAATACTAATTGAGAGGGGAAAAAATGGTGGAAATTATTATTGTGTTATAACTATTATATACTCAGGGCCTTCGATGTGTCCTGTGCTACACTATTATCTATATAACCCCCAGTCTGCACAGGGACCCATTGACATAGATATTTGCAGACGAGGAAACTGAGGCTCAGAAAAGTTAGGTAATTTGCCTGAGGTCACACAGCTGCTAAGTGGCAGAGCCCAGGTTTAAACCCAGTCATGCCTGGTTCCAAAGCCCAGCCACTGTTCCTCCCACCAGTTCATGATGCTCTAGGTCATGGTGATGGCCGAGAAGCAAACGCAAGGGCCAAAACTCTGGACGGTCCTTGTATCAAAATCATTAAACCAATCAAATGCTTCAACTTAAATCAGCAATGAAAATCATCATTTCCTGGACTGAGAGTTTGGGATTAGCAGATGCAAACATATATAGGATGGATAAACAACAAGGTCCTACTGTATAGCACAGGGAACTATATTCAATATCCTGGGATAAGCCATGATGGAAAAGAATATGAAAAAGAATATATATGTATAACTGAATCACTCTGCTGTACAGCAGAAATTAACACAACATTGTAAATCAACTATACTTCAATAGAATAAATTTTTTAAAAAATCATCATTTCCACACTGTATCTAACTACTGTTCTGCTTCTTTCAGGACATTACTTCCTAAGTTTGGTGTCGAGAGCAAGTGCCAAGGTAGCAAGTAGTCCATTAACATAGGACCTCAAAGTAGATGAGGACCCATTTTGGGGGGTATTGTTCATCGGACAGGAAAATATTTATCCTCAGATAACATTAGCTGAGTAATTCAACAGGCACTTTTTGAGCATCAGCAATTACTAAATCCCATGTACACTACCTGGGAAGGAGTGGTTTCTTCATAAGACCTATAGGTGACACTTAAGAAGACAACATCATTATATTTGACTAATGTTTATGAAGTGTCTTGGGACTCTTTTTAGAGATCATCTGTATTAGCTGACTCAGTAATTTCATCCAGCTGGGCCATGGAAGAGGACTGATGAAAAGAAGCCCTATTTTCATAACGTGATTCAGAAGTCTAGAAGGAAAATAAAGAAAGAATTAAATTCAAAGAGATAAGTTTGGAGACAAGAATAAGTGTCTTAGGCAAGATGAAGGGAAGTGTCCCCAAGTTGCTACTGTGGGGATGGCCAGAGGCACTGGCCACGGAAATGCCCACATCCCTCGCTGCTCCAAGGCCACTCCTGTTATCCTTTCACAAATGTCAGGGACCTGGCAAGAGAGGGGCATCAAGCCAAGCTGGAAACATTCTTGTGAGGGTAGTACTGGGTCTTAGGGGTCCCTGACCTTATTTCAGGAAACTCCCCCTTTTAAAATATCCATCAATAAAAATAATTACATTTATTAAATATCTACTAAGAGCTAGCCCCTACAGCAATGTCCTCAGATGCTATTTCTCTATTTTGCCCACTACCTTGTGAAGTAGGTTTTAATATCTGATTTTTGGACATGAAGAAAACAAATTCAGTGAGGTTCACTTGACCAAGTTTACATATCCAGGATTTTCACCCTTGCTTTTCCAATTCTAGGACCCAAGCATTTCCCTCCATTTCATGCAAACTTCCTCTCTTTAAGCCAACCAACATTTACTGAAAGTTCGCTCTGAGTAGTTGCAAACTGTTGTGGAATTCAAGAAAGCGAAAAACATACTTCTGGACAGCAGGGAGCTTAAAATCTAGAAGAGCAGATTTTAAGAAGATTATAATACAATACCTAACACTATGAGAGGCAATAAAGAGAATTAAATGAATGAATGATATTGGCCTATAATTTTCTTTTTTTTGTAGTATCTTTGTCTGGTTTTGGTGTCAGGGTGATGGTGGCTTCATAGAATGAGTTTGGGAGTGTTCCTTCCTCTGCAATTTTTTGGAATAGTTTCAGAAGGATGCGACAGACAAAGGATTAGTCTCCAAAATTTACAAACAGCTCATGTGGCTCAATATCAAAAAAACAAACAACCCAACCCAAAAATGGGCAGAAGACCTAAATAGACATTTCTCCAAGGAAGACATACAGATGACCAAGAGGCACATGAAAAAATGCTCAACATTGCTAATTATTAGAGAAATGCAAATCAAAACTACAATGAGATATCACCTCACACCAGTCAGAATGGCCATCATCAAAAAATCTACAAACAGTAAATGCTGGAGAGGGTGTGGAGAAAAGGGAACCCTCTTACACTGATGGTGGGAATGTAAATTGGTGCAGCCACTATGGAGAACAGTATGGAGGTTCCTTAAACTAAAAATAGAGCTACCATATGACTCAGCAATCCCACTACTGGGCAAATATCGGGAGAAAAACATGGTTTGAAAGGATACCCCAATGTTCATTGTAGCACTGTTTACAATAGCCAAGATGTGTAAGCAACCTAAACATCCATCGACAAATGAATGGATAAAGAAGATGTAGTAGATACATACAATGGAATATAACTCAGCCATAAAAAAGAATGAAATAATGCCATTTGCAGCAACATGGATGGACCTAGAGATGATCATACCAAGTGAAGTAAGTCAGACAGAGAAAGACAAATCTCATGTGATATTGCTTATATGTGGAATCTAAAAAAAAAAAAATGATACAAATGAACTTATTTACAAAACCAAAACAGACTCACAAACTTAGAGAACAAACTTATGGTTACCAGGGGGGAAGGGTGGAGGTCAGGGATAAATTAGGAGTTGGGGATTGACATGTACACACTGCTATATTTAAAGTAGATAACAAACAAGGACCTACTGTATGGCACAGGGAACTCTGCTCAATATTCTGTAGTAACCTAAATGGGAAAAGAATTTGAGAAAGAATAGATACGTGTATATGTATAACTGAATCACTTTGTTGTACACCTGAAACTAACAGAACATTTTTAATCCACTATGCTCGAATACAAAATATAAATTTAAATAAGTAAGTGCATGAAAAGAGGGGCTGGCAGCTTACAGATGGGGAGTGTCGCCCCACACAGAGGGGGAGTTGGGCAGGTCCTGGAACTGGTCTTTGAGGAATGAATAGAAATTAGATAGGAACAGGAACAGAGGCGGGCTTGTGTGTTCTAGCAGGAAATACCTCCACAGTGAGCTTCCCTGCTTCAGAGAAAGCAAGGGCTAAAATCTTGGTACTTTTGAAAGTTTTTGCTCATAGCATGAGCATTCTGAAGATATTTTTGAAAGTCTTGCTAATTTTCTTTTTTTCAGTTAAAAAGACTATGGAGGATAAAATTTACATAGAGCGAAATGCATAGATCTTAAGTATAAATTCGATGATTTTGATAAAAGTACATACACTTGCGTAATCACCACTCCAATAAAATTTAGAACACGTTTGTTACCCTAGAAAGTTCCTTCCTACCCCTTCTCAGCCAATCTTCACTACCTCACCACCACCCACAACAGGCAACCACTGTTCTGATTTCTATATCCATAGATTAGAACTTAAATGAAAAGAATCATATAGTCTGCGTTATTTTGTGTCTGGCTTCTTTTGTGCTGCACAATGCTTTTGAGGTTAGCTCATGTTGCACTAGCAGTCCATTTCTTTTTATTTCTGAGTAGTGTTCCATTGTATGGATGTTTTCTTTATTCATTGTTCTTCTGTTGATGGACATTTGTGTCGTTTCCAGTTTGGGCTACTGTGAATGATGTTGCTATGAACATGTTTTCCCCTAATATCATTTTAAAATCCATGTTCTAGACTCTTCTTTTTCCTTCCTTTGTCTATTTTCCGAGAATTCAGATGACGTCCTGCATAGACACTAAAAGATCTGGAGCTGAAGTCCTTTTCCTGTTAAGAGTAATTACACCCATGAAAGCCTTTATGTCCAGACCTAACCATACAAAATAAGAAAAATCAATAATTTATATGTACTTTATTGTTTTTGTAATGAGTTTTGATGAACTTGGATGAAATTATTTGCAAGTTTTGGAAGAGTAGATCTGAGTCCTTTATAGGGACATTCGAAACTAGAAGACAAAGATTCTACGCCTTCAAAATTCCAGGGGAAATTATTTCAAAACCAAAATTCTACCAAACGCCAGTTGAGGGTGAGGGTAGAAGGAAATTTCTGAAACGTAACCTCACCTGTCACCTCCCATGTCTTTTCTTAAGGAATGCTGTGCTATGCCAAAATGAGGGCGCGATCCAAGCTGAGGATCCAGGAATAGGTACCCTGACCCAGGTGAGAGGGAGGGGCGGCCCCATGCTGACGGTGGGGATGCCCTGCTTGCTGTGGCCGTGGAGCGTCAGACCGGCAGGCCACCAGGGCCAGTAGGAACAGGAGGACAGAGGGTTGCAGAAGGGCTGGCCTCAAGGGAAAAAATGAAATTGGTAAATGGCCTACTATATTTGAACATATTGAGAGGCAATGTACATACTGGGAGATTTATAAGAATTGAGAAAAATTAGTAATTGGCATAGTGAAATCTAAATAGAAAAATTAAGACTGCTATTATTCTCTTAAGAAAGCAAAAGCAAAAAAAAAAAAAAAAGGTCAGACAAGAAAGAAAATGTAGTTAATTTTAGTTAATTATAGTACACCACATGGCTAAGCTTTGAGTAATATTTCCATAGCCGTAGTAATATAAATACAAGATACTGATTTCTACTTAGCAGAATATATTTTTTTTTATTGGGAGGGAAAGTATAATGTATGAGACCTAATTCTTTTCTTCCACAGAAGGGAGACAAAGGATAATATCAAAGCAGAAAAAAATCAAGAAATAGCAGCATAAGCAAGTTATTTTCAACATATGGAGGCAAAAGTCAAAATAAACAACTAAACTAGTTGGAACTAGGAACCTCTTGAAATGGGAATCAAGGGTGGGCAGGCTGGCACGGGGGCTGCTGCTTTTGTTACAAGCTTATACAGCGATTTCACTTTCTGGGACTTCCCTGGCGGTCCAGTGGTTAAGACTCTGCACTTCGAATGTAGGGGACACAGGTTCGATCCCTGGTCAGAGAACAAAGATCCCACGTGCTGTGCAGCGCAGCAGAAAAAAAAAAAAAAAAAAAAAGATTTCACTTTCTAATGTATATGTATAACTTTAAAAATTAGAATTTTCTAAAGAAAAGGTAAAAGATAGGTTTCCAGGCATCTTTAAGTGTCTAGAGACACGAGCACATTAAATGATGCAGGATATGACACATTTCAAAACCCCTGTCCTGCAGGACTCAGCCACCCACAGGTCCTCAGGGTGACATCCCAGCCTATTCAGACCCTCCTCTGGTTCCTCCTTCCAAGCTGGTCCTTAGGTCACTAAAGACGGATGGATTTGTCTTTGGAGGTTTATACCCAGTGACCAGGATGCATGCTCTAGCGACAGTCCTCTGTTTATTTTTAGCATGAGAAAGAAATGCATAGGTTGCCGGCGAATGAACTAAACGTTATATTTAGCTGGGAAGATAACATATCCCTAATGTCTGGATTTATCAAAACAAATTCCAGATGGCAGGCAAGCCATAGAGAGGGGCCATCTGCTAAGTTACAGCAGGGCTCGTTTTTTTTAAAGGTGATAAGTAGTAAATGTCAAAACTTCTGATAGTGAAAATATATCTATCTATTGCTACTACTGGAGTAGCCATCCTGAGCTGTACATCCTATATGTGCTAATTTAAATATCTGTCACATTATGCTCTGTCAAATAACTGAATGATGAACTATGTTTTTAAAAAAAACAAAAAAACAAAAAACACAGTGGGGACTTCGCTGGTGGCGCAGTGGTTAAGAATCCATCTGCCAATGCAGGGGACACGGGTTCGAGCCCTGGTCCGGGAAGGTCCCACATGCCGCGGAGCAACTAAGCCTGTGCGCCACAACTACTGAGCCTGCGCCCTAGAGCCTGCGAGCCACAACTGCTGAGCCCACACGCCACAACTACTGAAGCCCGTGTGCCTAGAGCCCACGCTCCACAAGAGAAGCCACCGCAATGAGAAGCCCGCACGCCGCAACGAAGAGTAGCCCCTGCTCGCCGCAACTAGAGAAAGCCCACGGGCAGCAATGAAGACCCAACGCAGCCAAAAATACATAAAAAAACAAAACCACACAGTGAATATAGTAAGGTCTTAATGTATACCTGCTAAACATATATTGTATGGCGATAGCCATAACCATTTCACAGGCTACAATTACACAAACTGAGAGTAGAAACCAGTAAAAACCAACATTTTTTTCAAAATGATTTAAGATGTTGCTGCCATTTTTGATTTAGTGGAGCAGTGCTATTTTTAGTGCGTTTTCTGTTTGACAGGATGTTTCTTGCACATATTTTCTGCCCTCCCCACTCCCACTGCTGCCTCTGAAACTGATCATTACATGCCTGTGTTTATTCACCCCCTCACCCCAAGCCCCGGGCCCTGCTTGCACACAACTGCCAACTTAATCTTCTTTAAACATCACTCTGTTTATATAACTTCCCAGCTCGAAAAAGTCAATACCTCTCCAACATCCAGAAGATAATGTGCAGGCTTCTACTCACTGACACCCCACTGTCCCACCCTGCCCCTCATGTAAATCCCCCCATCTCCCCAGGCTGCAGCTAGGCTCTCCTCCCCAAGAACTGGATGGAGCTCTGTCTCCAACCTCAGGGCGTTTGGCGGGGACCCTGATTCTCTCTGATGGGCCCAGCAGCCTTCTCCCCAGGAAGTTTGGATGTCGCGCCCTCTACCATGAGCTGAATCCAACACGCCGTATCTAGCGTGAAGTCAAGAGTTCCTCCAACACAGACGCTTCTGTGGCTGAGGCCACCTCCAGGTCAGCTTCCAAGGGTGATGTCAATACTCCAGATCTAATGTGATGGAAAATGTTGGTCACCCCACTGCTAGTCTCAGTAATGGCCTCCCAAAGATGTCTATGTCCTAATTCCTGGAACCTGTGAATGTGTTACCTTACACAGAAAAAGAGTCTTTGCTGGTGTGATTAAATTAAGGATCTTAGGACGAGGAGGTGATCCTGGGTTATCCCAGGTGGACCCAATGTAATCACATGGGTCTTTATAAGAGGGAGTCAGGAGGGTCAGAGTCAGAGAAGGTGGTGTGATGACAGAGGCACAGGTCAGAGAGAAAGAGAAATTTTGAAGATGATAAACTGTTGGCTTTGATGATGAAAGGAAGGGACCATAGACCAAGGAATGGAGGCACCTCTAGAAGTTGGAAAAGGCAAGGAATTGATTCTCCCCGAGATCCTCTGGAAGGAACCACTCCTACCTACACCTTAACTTTAGCCTAATAAGACTGACTTGGATTTCTGACTTCCAGAACTGTAAGATAATGACTCTGTGTTGTTTTAGGCCACTAAATTTGTGGTCATTTGTTTTGGCATTAATAGGAAACTAACACAGCCTCTGCTGGCTCTCCTTGTTCCAGCCGTAATAATCCTGGCCTGTGCTCATCTCTCTGCGGGCCCTTAGTGAGGTCCCAGCAGGCTTAGGCTGAGATTGGTTAAAAGCTGCCTGGGGGCTTCCCTGCTGGTCCAGTGGTTAAGACTCTGCCCTTCCATTGCAGGGGCCACAGGTTTGATCCCTGGTCCTTGGTCGGGGAACTAAGATCCCACCTGCTGCACAGCCAAAAAAAAAAACAAAAACCAAAAAAATCTGCCTGGTCCGACACAGTAACCACTAGTCTCATGTGGCTCTTTATATTTAAATTTCACTTAATTAAAATAAAATAAGACATTCAGTTCCTCAGTTATACTAGCTACATTTTAAAGTGTTCAATAGTAGCATGTGGCTAGTGGCTACTGGATAGTGAAGACACAGAATGATTCCCTCACCACCGCAAGTTCTACGGGACAGTGCTGGTTACAATGGTGCCGTGTGCACCACTAGTTTTTCATAAGCCATGGGAAACCTTTAACCAATCTGATTTTATCTTTCTCCCAGTGGGCTATGGGGTAAACGGTGTAAGTTTCCTGGGGGACATTCCAGGCTGGGGAAACAGGGCTTAGAAGTGGCTGAAGTGAGCACACCTGGGTAAGTGCACCTCCTGAAATGCTCAAGCCCACCCACCTACACCCCACTGCTGGGGGGTGGGGTCTTGAACAAAGCTGAGGAGGTCCCTCCAGGGCATCTCCTAGTGCTGGGTCTTGGCCAGGGGCCTGCTACCTGCCTCCAGGGACCCCATCTGGTTTTTTGAATTGCTTAGGAAATCTGTCCTCATTGTTAAGATGATAAAAACATTCTTCACTATTTCCTTCTAATAAGCTCAGAAGTTTTTACTTTAAAACTTGTTTTAATTCATCTGAAATTTATTTTTGTGTATGATATCAGATAGTGATCTCTAAGTTATTTTCCCCCTTGGATAGCAAATATCTTATCATTCTTTCCCCACAATTTGAAATGCCACTTTGGTGGTGTAATAAATTCCCACGGATAAACAGATGTTTTTCTACTTATCTACCCCTGCGTGACTAGCATCCCACTTTACCTGCAAGAGCTTTGCAGTTTATTTTGTCACCTAACAGGGCAATTCCCTCTCATTGTCCTTGTTCTTCAATATTTTATTTGTTCTTGTCGTTTCCTCTTCCTGATGCACTTCAGAGTCAGTTTGCCAAGTTTCATCTAAATATCCAGTGGATATTTTTTTAGAATCATTTTGGATTTAGACTCATGAGCTCATTGACATCTTTAAAGCATTGAGCCTCTCAATTTAAGAACAAGATTTGCTGTTCATTTATTTAGGTGTTTCTTTTGGTACTTCTTGAAGGTTTTGTATGTGTCTTCATTTCATTGGAAGTCAACTTACAATGCAATAATAAGGTGTTTGTTGTTGCTAATGTGAAAGGGTTTCTTCCCCCATGGGTTTTTTAATTGCTTATTATTAGTGTGTAGGAACTGCTGATTTTTGTGTATGGCTCACTTACTGAACCCTTTTTCAATTTAATAGTGTTTCTGTTGATTCTCTGGGATTTTCTAGATAGATTATCATCCCATCTACAAACCAAGGCAGTTTTCCCACTTTTGTCCCTGCGATCTTTATCTCTCACTTCTTTTTCTTGGCTTGACTCATAGGAATATCCAGTGCGCTGTTGAATAGGAGTGGTAACAGCTAGCGTTCCTGTATCTTCCTGGCTTTCTAATTGGAATATTTCTATTATCTCACCACTAAGTGTAATGTTGATTCAAGAAAATTTCTTTCTTTTTCTAATTTGCTCAGAAAGAGATGTTGAAATTTAACCAGGAGAAGAGGGAACCCTCTTACACTGTTGGTGGGAATGTAAATTGATACAGCCACTAAGGAGAACAGTATGGAGGTTCCTTAAAAAACTAAAAATAGAACTACCATATAACCCAGCAATACCACTACTGGGCATATACCCGGAGATACATGCACCCCAATGTTCATTGCGGCACTATTTACAATAGCCAGGACATGCAAGCAACCTAAATGTCCATCAACAGTGGAATGGTTAAAGAAGATGTGGTACATATATACAATGGAATATTACTCAGCCATGAAAAGGAATGAAACTGTGTTATTTGCAGAGATGTGGATGGACCTAGAGACTGTCATACAGAGTGAAGTAAGTCAGAAAGAGAAAAACAAATATTGTATATTAATACATATATGTGGAATCTAGAAAAATGGTACAGATGAACTTATTTGCAGGGCAGGAATAAGATGTAGATGTAGAGGACAAACGTATGGGCACCAAGGGGGAAAGGGGGGGTGGGATGAATTGAGAGATTGGGATTGACATATATACACTACTAAGTATGAAATAGGTAACTAATGAGAACCTACTGTATAGCACAGGGAACTCTACTCGGTGCTCTGTGGTGACCTACATGGGAAGGAAATCCAAAAAAGAGGGGATATATGTATACATTCGGCTGATTCACTTTGTTGTACAGTGGAAACTGACATAGCAGTGTAAAGCAACTATACTCCAATAAAAAGAAAAGAAATTTAACCAAAATATTATTTTACATTTGAGATGATTACATGGTTTTTTCTTCTTTAAACTGTAAATGTTGAATTACAATAACAGATTTCCTAATATTGAACTAGCCTTATATTTCTGGAATAAACCCTATTTGGCCAATCACGTTAGAATTAGCCTTTAAAGACACATAAACTTCTTTGAGTTTTGTCCAGTCCAGTTTATCTTAGCCTTGTACAATGATTTGGGAAAGTTCCACTTTTTTCTAGCCTCCAGAACCTTTATATGTCCTAAACTTCTGGGAGAACTTTGCTGTAATTGTCTGGGACAAATAGCTTTTTAAAGGTAAAGCCTTCACCAGTTTAACTTCCATAGTGGTTGGTCTATTCTGTTTTCCTGCTTCTTTAAAAGTCACTTTGACTCTCGTGTTCATTATACCATTATTCCCAGTAGCCAAAATGTAGAAACAACTCAAGTGTCTACCAACAAATGAATGGATAAACGAAATGTGGTCTATACATACAATGGGATATTACTCACCCATGAAAAGGAATACGTTTGTGATATATGCTGCAACATGGATGAACTTGAAAATATGCTATGTGAAATAAGGCAGTGACAAAAAGACAAATATTGTATGATTCTATTTATATGAAATATCTGGATAGGCAAATTCATAGAGACAGAAAGTATAGTAGAGGTTCCCAGTGGCTGGGAGAAGAGGGGAATGGGAGATATTGTCTAATGTTTACAGTTTCTTTTTGGGGTGATGGAAAAGATTTGGAAACACAGAGCAGTGATGGTTGCACAGCAGTGTGAATATAATTAATACACTGAATTGTACACTGAAAATGATTACAATGACATATTTTATGTCATATATATTTTATCACAATAAAAAAATTTTAACCCACATAAAGTGCTTTGTGTTTTAAAAAGGTTATTTTTGGTAATTTGTATTTTCCTAGAATATCTTCCATTCCTCTAGATGTTTAAATGTATTGGTGTAAATTTATAGTTTTGTCCATTTCCTTAATTTCATTTGTTAGTATGTCTTTACTTTTTTGTTGTTCAGGTTTGCCCAAAGCTTGTCTTTTATACTGATTTTTTTAGCCCCCAGGAAACAGCTTTTTGTTTTATTGATGATAATAATACTGTTTTTTTTTCTTTTCAATTAATTCTTCCTATTATCTTTATAAATTTCTTTTTTAGGAGTAATTTCATTGTCTTTTTTAGCTTCCTATTTTGGAAGCTAGTCCCTCACTGTCCTTTATTTCAAAATAACTCACAATTTTAGTTGAAATTTCTTTTTTTATCCTAGGGATTAAACATTTTCAAAAATTTATAAGCAAATTGATTTTTTTTTGCTACCTTTTTGTTGTTGCTTATTTCTAATTTTACTGCCTTATGGCCAGATGATGTATCCTGATTATATAATTTGAATTTTTGAACTATTTTGAGATTTTCTGTGTAGTCTAATTCATAGTGGCTTTTATGAGTGTTCTGAGGTCAACTGAAAAGAATATATGTGAATATATGTATGTATTTGTAAATATATGTACGTATGCGTGTGTGTGATTCAGTAGTGAATTATATTATTCAAATATTCCACATACATTCAGAATTAATTTTTTTGCCTGTTTAATCTTTCAATTTGGGGGGAAAGTATGTTAAAATGCCCCCCTAAGATTTTTGATTGTCATCTCTTTGTGTATTTGCATATATATTAAAGCTATGTTGTTAAGAGGGCAGCAGTTCATGACAATGTGTTTTCTTAGCAGATAGTAGCTTTTACCATTACAAAATATCTTTTCTCATTCTATCTAATACTTTACTCTTAAATCCTGCTTTGTCTGATATTAATATTGCCATACTTACTCTCTTTAAATTATTTTTTAATCTCAAGAAATTTTAATTTATATGGGTGCATGGTTTTAAAAATAAAATAATTTTACAAAATGTATAACAAAATGAACTTCTTGCCTCACCCCTCCCACTCTTATTTTTCTCTCCCTAGAGACAACCACTTACTACCCTTTTCATTGTTTCTTCGATTAATTGCTTCCACATTTCTAAGTAATAATCTTCCTGCTGCGATATCTTGATTTTTCAGTTTTAGATTTTATCCATTTCCTGTGGTGGAACATTATTATTTAGCTCTCTTAAATGATTCCATTCCCCTTTCCATTCCCAAATCCTCCCCAAATAGTTATAATTTGAGGTTAGATCAGTATTCAATATTCATTATTATATTTATGAAAATATGATTCACAGCCAAGTTCTTTACTGTATTATGATTATATATCCTTTTAGGTATAACTTTCCATTTTCCCTGGAGTTAATATATCTCCCCCTTCGCGTGGTTGTTTTAAGTATCTATCATTATTTCATCCTCAATTTTTCAGCAGAAGTTAAACCTGTGCCCACATTACACAGTCTATTCTCTGCCCTCTTGTGACGTTGGTGGGTCTCAAGGCCAATTGCATTGCTGGTCTCCTCAGACTCTCTGTACCCTCACCTCTGGCATTCCCTTGATCATTCTCCTGTGTCTTCATTCCCTAACCCCATGGTGGACCCTATCCAAAGCCTCTTAGGACAGGGTACATGAGGGTGGCCTGTCTGAACTGTCTTTATTGTACTCTTACATTTGGTTGATTGTTTGGGGGTCATGTGTAGGAATTCTAGGTTGGAAGTCATTTTGCCCTCGAGATTTTGAAGACATTGCTAGTTCCTAGTCTTGCTGTTGGGATGTGTTGCCAATCTGATTCCCACTCCTTTGTCTGTGGCCTGTTTTGTGTCCTGGAAGCTTTTAGGATCTTTCCTTTGTCCCGGGTGCTCTGAAATTTCACAAGGAGTTGCCTTGGTCTGCATCTCTTTTCATCCACGGTGCTAGGCACTAGTCGGTGCTTTCCTTCTAGAAACTCATGTCTCTTAATTCTGGGATTTTTCTTGAGTTGATGACTTGATAACTTCTTCTAATTGATTTTCTCCCTGGAACTCCAATTTCTCAGGATTATGAGCCTGTTAGACAGATGCACTGATTCTCTGTATTTTTAAATCCATTTTCACTCTCTTTCTTATGCTCTTCATTTCTTACTTTTGGGGAAGCTTTCTCAAATTTAACTTCTTATCCTTTCATTGAATTTGTCATATGTGCTATTGTTTTTTATTACCAAGGCAACTTTTGAATGTTCCTTTGTTTGTAGCCTACTGGTCTCTTTTTTTCGTAGATACAATTATCTACGAATTCTACTACTCTGAAAATATTCCTTTGTTTGGCTTTCTAAGTTTCTTATACTTCTGCATTGTTTCTGTCTCCCCCAAATTTCATTTTTCTCTTTTGTTGAGTTTTTGTTTTGTTTTCTGCCTTTGTGTGGAAGCTTTCTTCAAATATCTGGTGGTCCTGAGACGATTTTTCAAGGTCAAGAGGGAGTCACTTAAAAGCTTATTGGGAACTCTCTCAGTGGGTGTGGCTTGTTTCCTAGTTGGTCCACTTTAAGGACATCTGGCTGGGCAGTGTAGCTACGGAACCCTAACCACCAGTATTTGAAGGTCTTTTCGCCTAGGTTAATCAGATTCCTGGGAGAGATTATCTCTAATGCCTGGGAGTAAAAGTTCAGACTACCAGCATTTTTGGATCCAAATGGAGGAGGGAGACTAGGGGTTTTACACTTTATACTATGTGGCATTTCCTTTACACCTGCTGTGTTTAGTATGGTCCCTCATTCTTCACCTAAGCCCTGAGTCAGTGTCACTCTAGTTCATTATCTTTCTAGTGTTCTGTAGAGGTGGGGAGGATGGTTGGAGATCTAAGTACATCCTATATGGACTTCAATCAATAATCCCATCTTTAGCTGCACATAGACCCCAATGACCATACTCAGTGCTACCTCCTACTCGTGAGACTTTCTGATAGTTTGTGGCACAAAGCTGCCTACTTCTGGGTGTCCCATGGCCCAACAGGCGTTAGCTTTTTCTGTTTTGTTTTGTTTTTTCAATCATTTACTAATTGGTTGTCTAACTGCTTTCCTTTGCCAAGACGTTGTTGCATCTCTTGGTCCTTATTGGTCTATTCCTATATAAGACCAGTCCTCTTATGGCATCTTCAGTGGGTTTTCAGATGGCAGTGGGAGCACCTTCGATCTATCATACTTAACTCAGTGCTCCCTGTTTATTTTCATTAGTATTTGCTTGCTCTCTCTTTGCTTGTTTCTGTATTTTCAAACTTTAAACCTGTCATTCTGTTTCAGGTGTCTCTTACAGTAACAAGATCTGACATTTATTGACACTATTTGCTAGGCACTTTACATGTACTGTACCTGTACATACATGATCTTATTTATGACTCATGACAACACTCTGAAGTAAGTACTACATACTACTCTTATTCTCACTTTATGTGCACCTAGTAAACAGTGGTGTACTCAAGATGGAAACCCAGAGCTTGTACCACTGTACTAATCAGTACTGTAACAGTAATGGCACCTGGATTTCTTTTTTAATACATTAGAGTCTTTGTCCTTTAATAGGGGAATTTCAACCCATCACATTTATTGGGCTAAATGATATGTATGAGTGTATTCTTACTATCTGTGGTGAATTATGTCATTACTAGTAATTATTCTCTCTCTTTTCCATCTGAGAGATGATTATACTTCAGTAAGCCCTCTGATGTTGGGTTTAGATATGTCTTTGTTTTAGTCAACTGAATGTAGGTGCGACTCTCCTTTCCCCTCTGCCTTGAACACAGGTGTATCTCAGATAATGATGCTCCTTCATTCCCAGAGTAAGAAAACAAAGGAAGAGACCCATAGCCTGAAGTGGAGCCATAGCCAACCCATGGCTCTCATGCAATGTGAGCTGGAAATAAATGTTTACTGTCATAAGATACTGAACTTTTTGAATTATTTAATATGGCATCTCATCTTCTAATTTCTATAAAAACTTGTTTTCTTTTGCTGAAGTACACTCTTGAATAGTATCTTTTTAAGAGGTCCTATGGAATATAAACTTTCTTAGTCTTTGAATGTCTAAAATTGTCTTTGTTTAGACCTCCCACTTGAATGTTAATTTGGCTGGGTATAAAATTTGAAGTTTGAAGTAATTCTCACTTGGAATTTTGAAGTTATTTTTTTCTTTTTTCCCCTTTCATGTCTATTGTTTCTAATGCCAACCTGAATATCATTCCTTTCTGGATAACCTGTTTTCATCTTCTGGAAGTTTTAGGAATTTCTCTTTATCCTTGCAGCTTTAAAATTTTAAGATGACATTTCTGGATCATTTTTCCTTTCTTTCTTGCTCAACACATAGTAGACTCTTGAATCTGAAAATTCATATTTTCCATCAGTTCTGGGAAATTTTCTTCAATTATTTATTTGAATATTTCTTCCCTTCTTTTGTCTCTCTTACTTTAAAATTCCTGTAGGAAAAAATGTTCAATTCTCTCTCTTCCATGTCTTGTATTTTCTACCTCATGATTGATAATTATCATTACTTCAGCACTATATTGAGGGAAAATTTCTTGGGTTGATCATACACTTTCAGCTGAATCCATGCTTCTATTTAGCCCACTTAAGTTTTTATTTCATAAATCATTAATAAGTGTTAGGGCTTCCCTGGTGGCGCAGTGGTTGGGAATCTGCCTGCTAATGCAGGGAGCACGGGTTCGAGCCCTGGTCTGGGAGGATCCCACGTGCCGCGGAGCGGCTGGGCCCGTGAGCCATAATTACTGAGCCTGCGCGTCTGGAGCCTGTGCTCCGCAACAAGAGAGGCCGCGATAGTGAGAGGCCCGCGCACAGCGATGAAGAGTGACCCCCACTTGCCACAACTAGTGAGGGCCCTCGCACAGAAACGAAGACCCAACATAGCCATAAATTAAAAATAAATAAATAAATAAGTGTTAGAGCCAGGATTCAAATTCAGAGCCTGTGCTATTAATTACTACACTATTAGTAAATGGTATAAAGACTTTTTTATTTAGCCCAAATAGAGATTTTGTCCTTTAATAAAGAAATTTTAACCCACCTACATTTATTGGAATAATTGATATTTATGAATGTACTTTTACCATCTTGATTTAAGGACATGAAAACCTTTAAAATTTCTTTGAGGATATCATTTATAAAGATTTTTTCCCTTTCCTCTATTGAGGCTGTTTACTCAGGGTTTTAATACTTTTTTCCAATGGGATGATTTTGATGCATTTCTTTTCTCAGGGTTGCTTTTCCACAAATACTAGAGTGTTCATATTTGAGGTTACCTCTTCATCTGTCATTTTTTTAAAATTTATTTTATTTATTTTATTTTTGGCTGTGTTGGGTCTTTGTTGCTGTGTGCAGGCTTTCTCTAGTTGTGGCGAGCAGGGTCTACTCTCTGTTGTGGTGTGCAGGCTTCTCATTGCAGTGGCTTCTTTTATTGCGGAGCACGGGCTCTAGGCACGCGGGCTTCAGAAGTTGTGGCTTGCGGGCTCTAGAGCACAGGCTCAGTAGTTGTGGTGCACGGGCTTAGCTGCTCTGTGGCATGTGGGATCTTCCCGGACCAGGGCTCGAACCCGTGTCCCCTGCATTGGCAGGCGGATTGTTAACCACTGCGCCACCAGGGAAGCCCTCATTGAATGTTTTGATTAGGATAGTCTGCCTCCTTCTGATTGCAGAGAAGGATCAGGATTTGGGACTCATTGGGTGTGGGAAGGTTGTCTTCTGGGTCTCCCTCCCTCCTATAGTTTGCTAATTCTCTGGAGCCTTAGCCCCATTACCTATTCTGTGGGTCTCCTGTGCCAGATTTCCCGCTTAGGAGAAGTACTCTTGTACTTTGGAAACAAATACTGAGTCAGCATTTTCCACGTCTTTCTTCTGTCCTCCAATGTCCCTGTGAGGATCTGGAGGTCCATCAGAGTCCAGTTGTATCTTTCCTTAATTAACCTCAACATAATAAACATTTCTCTTTTGAAAACGGTTCTAAGGGCTTTAACCTGGGGACACATGGTGCACTGGATGTGCACAGTGAAAGAAGGGGAAGAGAAAGGACTGCTCCAATTAAATTTAACGAATTGCCCTGCCAATTGCTAGAGAGTCCAGGCCTGTTCATTGTAATCATTTATGCTGAGTGTGGAGAAATTTTAGAATTGCTTTTGTGGCCCTGAATTTTAAACAAGATTTTCTTGTTCTTGTTTTGCTACCAATGCAGTCTTATTCATTCTTTGTCTACTAGGAATTCCTAAAATTTCTGGACTACTGAAATTTCTTTCTTGTGTTTTTTTGTGTTGTTGTTGTTCTATTTTAGTTATTTCTTTAATGGAGAGAGGGATAAAACATGTCTTCTGTTCTTCAGTTGGCCAACTTGATTCAGTACTCTCTACTTCATTTTAAAAACACATTCTTTGTCTCCGAAACAAAGTAAGTAGGGAATGGGAAAGAGGGTACATTTGTGGGTAAATTGCCTCCTCATGGCCACTCCCAACAGGCTTAACTGAGGGCCCTTTTTCATCAGCTTCATGGCCCACACCCAGTGGAGACTCTGGTGCTTGGTCAAACCAGTTAACTAGCTTTCTGATCACTTATCATACGCTCCCTTTTTGTTTGAACTTTTCACTCGTTCTCCTCTGTCCGCCTGCCTCTCACTTAACTTGAACATCAGAGTTGTCAAGTAGCCTACTTTCTCCTGTATAGAAAATCATCCAAGACACTAATTTGCATTAAAATGTTAGGAATTTAATATATTTTCCCTGCCAGTAATATGTGTACTTTAAAACTGATGAAAGAAGGAAAGCAGGGCTCACCCTAAGGGGTTGCTATGGACTGAATGTTTGTGTCCCTGCAAAATTCACATGTTGAAATCCTAACATCAGAGTGATGGTTTTGGGGGGCAATACCTTTGGAAGGCAACTAGGTCACAAAGGTGGAGCCTCGTGGATAGGGTTAACGCCCTAATAAAAAGACATGAGAGCCCTCGCTTCCGCTCTCTCTGCTCTTTCTGCCTTGGGGACACAGTAAGTCAGCAGTTTGCAACCTGGAAAGAGGCCCTCATCAGAACCTTGATCTGACTTCCAGCCTCCAGCACTGTAAGAAATAAATTTCTGCTGGTTATAAGCTATCCAACCTATGGTATTCGGTTATAGCAGCAGAGGTAAGACAGGGATAAATAGGTAATAGTGGCACTAGAGATCATCAATGCACAATTTTCAGGCCACTGCCCCTTTGCCTGTTCATTAAGGTAGCCCTGCCTTCTAGAAATGGGATCCGCCTCTGTGTTAGCCATACTTTATTCCTTGCCCCGCCCCCCAGCCCCACTGCCCTGTCAGAATCAGAGGCAGTGTCAGGGGTCAACACGCTCTTTTCCCCTCCTGGGTGCCACCGCAGTTACTTCAGAGGCACCAAAACCCAAGCAGCATCCAAGTCCCTGCAGAGCTGTGGCTACAACTCACTTCTTTTATCAACTGTCTCTTGCACTTTAATACCGTGTAAGGGAAGTAGGTGTTTGGTAAAGTTTGGATCATGTGGTGTTTGTGTGTATGTGTGTGTGTGCATGCGCGCGTGTGTGTGTAACATATTAAATACATCTGAAATGAGCAGGCAAATCTGGGAATACTCTCCAAGGTTTTCTTTTTCTTCGTCTTGAATGAATTTAAGTGCACATCACACACAATGATCCCTGACATTCCAAAATGGCGCACAGAATCACACTTGGGGTTGAGCCTGTTTGCCTTTGTTTGGACCAACAAACTGGGCATTGTCTTTGCAAAGGCGGTCAGAGCTCTAAATAGCTGTCAAGAATGTGTAACCAGACATGTAATTACCCAAAGTGCCCCTTCTTCAGACAGCATTGTAACTGAGTGCATTCCCCTCATTTCTCATGTTTGCCAGGCTTGTTGGCTTCTCAAGATTGAAAGCCCAAAGATCCAGAACCATCTGTATCTAGGACAGCACCTATTATGTGGCTGGAATTCAGCAAATGTTGATAATTACGTGCACAGCAAGTTCAATGCTTCCTTAAGATAATGCCAAGTATTTCACCTGTCAACTGATAGAATCGCTGACATTGAGGCTTTCTTCTTGAGGAGAGACAGCCTGATGGAGCAGAGCAGGACAAGCCAGGTGTGGTCCAGGTGCCTCTGCAGAGAGAGGTGTGATTTTTTTTTTTTAATTTTTATTTTTTTATTGAAGTATAGTTGATTTACAATATTTTGGGTATACAGCAAAGTGATTCAGTTATATGTATATATTATATGCTTTTTTGTATTCTTTTCCATTTTGGTTTATCACAGGATATTGAATATAGTTCCCTGTGCTATACAGTAGGACCTTGTTGTTTATCCATCCTATATATAATATTTTACATCTGCTAATCCCAAACTCCCAGTCCAGGAAACGATGATTTTCATTGCTGATTTAAGTTGAAATATTTGATTGGTTTAATGATTTTGATACAAGCACTGTCCAGAGTTTTGGCCCTTGCATTTGCTTTTCTGCTATCCCTAGAAGAGCATGCACCGGTGGGGGGAAGAGTGGCCAGGCTTTGGAACCAGGCATGACTGGGTTTAAACCTGGGCTCTGCCACTTAGCAGCTGTGTGACCTCAGGCAAATTACCTAACTTTTCTGAGCATCAGTTTCCTCATCTGCATATATCTATATATTAATACATTCTTTTTCAGATTATTTTCCCTTATAGGTTATTACAAGATATTGAATATAGTTGCCTGTGTTATACAGTAGGTCCTTGTTGTTTATCTATTTTATATACATACAGTAGTACGTGTATGTTAATCCCAGACTCCTAATGATTTATCCCTCCCCCGCCCCTTTCCCCTTTGGTAGCCATAAGTTTGTTTTCTGTGTCTGTGAGTCTACTTCTATTTTGTAAATAAGTTCATTTGTATCAGTTTTTAAGATTCCACATACAAGTGATATCATATGATATTTGCCTTTCTCTGTCTGACTTGCAGAGAGGTGTGATCTAAGTAAGTCATGTACCTCACCTAAATCTGACCATCATTCTCTGCAAAATGCCAATGGTCATAAAGTTGCATGGGCAGCTGCAGCTTCCAGGGCTGCGATGAGTAACAGTGGAAACAGTGGGCAGGAAAACCCCTTGTAAACTAGTAAATGTCCGGCCGTCTTCACTCACTGAGGAGCAGCTGTCCCAGGCTTCTCAGGGACCACTGAACTCACAGCCGTGAGCTGGGTGGGCAGTGCAGAGCCCTGGTGTAACACCCTTTGTTCCAGCTCTTCTCCACTGGACCAAGGGTCCTTATTGGGCCCCCCTGGGAGACATCAGGCGGCTGCCCATAAAGTATTGAGAAGTGATGGATGATCTACGTTCCCCATGGTGTTATGGAGTCCAAACTCGTTCAGCTCACCGCACGAGAGGCCGATAAATTGGGAGACAGAGGTGCTGGGACAAGGAAAAGAGACTTTAGTCGGAACGGCTGGAGTCTGAGAAGATGGAGGACTGATGTCCTAGAGAACCATCTTACCTGAGTTAGAATTCAGGCTTCTTTTATATTAAATGGGGAGGGTGTGTGATTGGTTGTCGCAAACTTCTTGGTGCTGGAATCCTTTGTTCTTGCGGTCATCCACGTGGGTCAGGTGATGATATTCCTGTAAACCTCCAACAAAAAAAAGTTATTCTCTGTTCCGCAACTTTTTTATCTCTATATGAATAGAAAAGTGTCATACCCTGAAAGTTCAGAGCCTTGAGAATGGGCTCTCCTATATATTTCAGGCTATAGGCAACATTCTGAACTTGAAGCAAAAGCAGTAGAATACAAAGGTTAAGGTAAAAGAAACAGATCTAATAGGAACATGGATTTGTTCTTCCCTGTTACAATGATATCTCCCTGGAAACCCTGTACTAGAACTTGAAACACCCATCTTTAAACCTCCCCCTCTCTTAATTTGGCAGAGCCATTTTGGAAGGAGTTTGACAAAATATACCAAGAACCTTACAAATGCTCAAAGTCTTTGATTTTGTAATTCCACTTCCAGGAATTTATCTTAAGGAAATTACTAGCATATGTGGTATTTAAAACAGTGACTGATTAGAAACAACCTAACTATCCAACACCATAAGATTGGTTAAATAAATTACATGGTAGTAAGTACTGCCATTAAAAATTAGCTTGTAACAGGGTATTTAATGACGGTAAATGTTTGTAATACATGAAGTGAAAAGAAGGAGGTAACCATACAATTCTGATTACATTAAACACACACAGCCTTAAGAAAAAGGACAAAAGAAATATATTAAGAATTAATGATTGTTGGTAAGGATTATAGGTGAATTTTTTATTCTTCTCTGTATTTTCTTTATATTCTGTATTCTTCTTTTATACTTCTCTCTTTTCTTCAATGAATATGCATTATATTTACCATCAGAAGAATGTAATTTTTCTTTAAAAGTCCCTCTGTTGTGTTTGGAAATTGGCTCTTCCAAGACTTGGTTAAAATGCATCAGTTGGGGTTTCCCTGGTGGCGCAGTGGTTAAGAATCCGCCTGCCAATGCAGGGAATACGGGTTCGAGCCCTGGTCCGGGAAGATCCCACATGCCACGGAGCAACTAATCCTGTGCGCCCACAACTACTGAACCTGCGCTCTAGAGCCCGTGAGCCACAACTACTGAGCCCATGTGCCACAACTACTGAAGCCCGTGCGCCTAGAGCCCGTGCTCCGCAAAGAGAAGCCACCGCCATGAGAAGCCCGCTCACCTCAAGGAAGAGTAGCCCCCGCTCGCCGCAACCAGATAAAAGCCTGCGCGCAGCAACGAAGACCCAACACAGCCAAAAAAAAAAAAAAAAAAAAGCTTCAGTTACCTAAAACTTACTGGTCAGAAGTAGGGGTTGTCCACATGAATCTGGCTTTTAAACCTGGAATAGCTACTTTCTGAATGTGCAATCATGGCCAAATGAATTCATGCCTCTAGGTCTTGGTTTTCTCGCCTGTGAAATTAGGAAAACGGGAGGGCTGGCTACATGGGGTTGCGTGAGGCTTAAATGAAATAAGTCAGGGAAAGTGCTGAGCAGAGCACCGGGCCCAACACTCAACAAGGGGGGTGGCACATAGGAACGGTGGCAGTGCTGGGAGAGCCACCCCTGTCCCAGTAGCACGCAGGTAGTTTGTCAGTTTAACTGTGGCCCTTCTTGCAGAGCAGAGAAGAGGGGTTAGGAGTGGAAGAGGCTGAGGACCCGGGAGATCCTGAGCTGGTGGTAGATCCTGAGCTGATCCTGGCCCCATAGTCCTGTGCACAGAGTGGGAAGAACTGATACTCTTTTTATCCCAACAGAATTCCTTTGAGGAAAACTGCCCCCACGTTAACTTTTCTGGACATATCACGTTCAGAGTAGCCAAACACCAGCTGCTGGGAGAACAAATCCTAATTTCCTGACGTGTATAGTGAAGTTACATTGTACTGACATAGTTTTGTATTTAATTTCCTTAGTGTTTTAGACACAAAACATTCACCACAAGAAAATAGAAATAAAAGGGAATAACTGCACAATGGGATACACGTGCTGATCTGAAGATGTCACTGAGAGTCTCATAAATACTCTATATAAATGCGTGTGTGTAACAAGTGAAATAAATATTTTTGCTTCCTAAGGAGTGCATCAGCAATGTAATTGTCTTTAGAAAATATAAAGTGGTGCTTGCTTTATCCATGCCACACTATGGTCCCTTATTTATATTTTTATGTCAAGCAATTCTGCCAAACTTAGCAAAAGACAGCATTCTTTCAAAAAATTAAATAAGCATGGTTAAATTTCTATTTAAAACAATGAACATGTTTCCAGCCATGCTGGGGGTAAAAGTCCCAAAGAACAGTTCAAAGCCAGTAAGACAATATTTTAAAACAGTTAGCGAATTCCTAAATATCCCAACCAAACCAGAGATTACTGAATGCTGAAAAAATAGTCTTTCTGTCTTTAGAACAAGCAAAATTAATTTCTATTTTGACCTATTTCTATTTTAGTTTTCTTCCTTGTTTTCCCCATATCATCTGTTATATATTTGTAAGAAGGTCTAAGAAATTGTTTTTTACAAATCTAACCTAAAGGTAATTCTTTATAGTGATTTGCAGACTGAAGTCATTGATTATAAAGTCAGTCTGTTTGAAAATTGCAGTGTAGATGAAAGCAACTTGTTAGAAAAGAGTTTTGTGTGATTTTTTTTTATTTTGATAGATCAACACAGTGCTATGAACTCAGTATGTGCCTAATAAATACGTGTTAGAAAATGAGAGGGGTCACAAGAGAGAAGGTGAGGAAGTCTTAGCAAAAACTATCAAAGTGACCTACACTTACCCATGTGCTAAAATGTGGAAACCTGTTACATCAGAATGAGGAAGAATAACGGTCTTCAACCTCTGTAAAAACATCAAAGTTGTTAACTTATTGTTATAGATTGAATTGTGCCCCCCTCACCAAAAACATGGTATATTGAATTCCTAACCCCTAGTATCTCAGAATGTGCCCTTATTTGGAAATAAAGTCATTGCAGATGTAATCAGTTATGTATAGACAGCGTGGAGTAGGCTGGGCCCTTAATCCAGTACGACTGGGGTCCTTATAAGAAGACTTGACACACAAGGAGAAAGCCCTGGCACTGGAACTAAGCAGCTGTCAGCCAAGGACCACTGAAGAGGGGCAACCACCGTTAATTACCTAGAGGAGGCAAGGAAGGCTCGACTCCCCTCCAGGTTTCAGAGGAATTGTGGCCTGCCAACACCTGATTTCAGACTTCTGGCCTCCAGAACCGTGGGACGGTACACTTCCATTGTCTTAAGCCACCCAGATTGTGGTACTTTGTTAGGTCAGTCCTAGGAAACTAATGCAATTAGTTTTACTTATTTCAATAGTAGTTTCTTTTATTTATTTAAAATTTCATTTTATTTTAAAATTTATATTCTTTTTAAAAAAATTTTATTGAAGTATAGTTGACTTACAATGTTGTATTAATTTCTTCTGTACAGCAAAGTGACTCAGTTATATATATATTTATATTTTTTTCTTTTTCATATTCTTTTCCATTATGGTTTGTCACAGGATATTGAATAGAGTTCCCTGTGCTCTACAGTAGGGCCTTGTTGTTTATGCATCCTATATATAATAGTTTGCTTCTGTTTATATTCTTTGGCATAAAATATCACATGCTCATAGAAGAAATCTGTACAATCACATGTCCTGAAAGAAGGAAAAAAAAAAATCACTCACAGTTTCCATCTATTGAAAGCTACTAAAATTTGATGTATTTCTTCCTAATTTTTCTTATGCATAGTTTTAGATTTTTATGCAGCTATGACTATAATCTCACACCAGTTTTGTATAGTGATATTTCCAATTAACATGACAACATACATTTCTACATTACTACAAACTTTTTGTAAGTATCCTTTAAGTTTTTCGATATAAGCAATGTTGCCCAGATTATTGTTGGGCAACTCTACTATCTACATCATTTTGGTCGATCTTTTGGTGTTCATGAATGAAAAATGTTTTTGATTATCTCATCAATTCTCTCTAAAGTGTGCTGTGTGAGAGACAGGAAGTAGGTTATTTCATAAAAAAACAGGTCATCAAATAGACCCTAAAAGGCCGTGGTCACACTCACATAGTCGGGAACAGGGACACAGCTGTTCCTCACATCTGTGTATGAGATCTTGTTTGAGAGTGAAGCTTGTGCTACTTAATGAACGAGCAGTTTGTGAATACTTGGTCCCATGACATCAGGCTGGGTGTTCTAACCACCGTGACAGTGGAGATTCCGGTAGAACACATCCAGCGCCTAGGTTCCTAATTTCTCCTCCTGTATCTTCTCTACTGCTCTGCTCAGGTCATGGCAATGATTTAAAAAGTGCCTCTAGTGCTTAGTTTTGAACTCAGCAGAACTAGATCTCCTAGACACCTGCCATGTGATCATGCAAATCTTGGTGCCAAGTATACTTTAGCCTGTGATTTGCAAACTTTTCTTAGCAGTGAAAATCTTGTCTTAATAAACTATTACTCATATTCCCAATGTCTAAAACATATAAAAGCAGAACTGGGGTGGTGGAAGGAGGAAGGGCCGGGCAGTGCGAGCTCAGGGGTCCCCTTACGAACTCCTCCACCTCCCTTGGGAAATCCAGGGAGACCCTGGGAACACAGTTTGCAGAACAGAACACATACTGCTGCTCTGTATCCACCCTGCGTGGAATGGCCACGCAGAAAGGGACTTTCTTAAGGTCCAAGGTATGTAAAGAATTACCAGTTATCAAACATTGCTTTTCAGTTTTTCCGAGGCCACTGGTTCCCTCTTCTGAGTGACTGCCTCATTCCCAGTTCCTGGAAATTTCAAAAGTGGGTGTATGTTGAGTCCATACCCAGATCACTCCCTTTTCAATTCCTCTTGTCAGTTACTGGCATCCCACATCCTCTGCATTTTCTCCTCTCTGTAGAGCTAAAAAGCTAAGCTGTGGTTTTAAAGGCCATTTTTGTGTAGCACTTCTCCATGTGTACTGTTTGAACGCTGAATACATTTTTTACAAGCAAGGCGGCTAATAATAATAAGTTCTAAAGCAATAAAAGATGCAATTCTATAAGAATAAGTGGTCTTTCCTTTTTGCGACTCTGAGGTGCATTTCCAGGAGACGTCAAGACTCCATGCTGATACAGACACATTTTCTTGTTCAACTCTTCCCCTCCCCCACCCCTCAACCTCCAACTAACCTCAAGGAGCTGTCTGTACTCGAGAATTAGGACAAATCCAGGTGATCCAAGTCAGTCAGTCATGGCTGGCCCCTTGACCTGGCCCTGACTACATTTTCTAAACTAGCTGGCCACCGAATATGGAATGCAGACAGGGAAAAGAAGATGAAGATGATAATTATGTTTATTTAAGAGAACAGGACAGGCCTTCACATTTTGTAATTCATCCATGGCATTTGCAGTTCATAGTTTCTCATTGGCATGTCACCACTTAATCTTTCATCATAGGGCATAGTTTAGAAGATTTTGAGGCTGGAGTCACTATAATTAACTTAGAACTACAAATCAATAGGCTGGACCAGCTTGCAGGATCCCTAATGGAGACCTGTGGTTCATTCGTTGTTTTTTTTTTTTTTTTTAATTTTATTTATTTATTTATTTTTTTATACATCTTTATTGGAATATAATTACTTCACAATACTGTGTTAGTTTCTGTTGTACAACAAAGTGAATCAGCCCTATGCATACATATGTCCCCATATCCCCTCCCTCTTGAGCCTCCCTCCCACCCTCCCTATCCCACCCCTCTAGGTGGACACAAAGCACTGAGCTGATCTCCCTGTGCTATGCAGCTGCTTCCCACTAGCTATCTATTTTACAGTTGGTAGTGTATATATGTCCATGCTACTCTCTCACTTCACCCCAGCTTCCCCCTCCCCGTGTCCTCAAGTTCATTCTCTATGTCTACGTCTTTATTCCTGCCCTGCCCCTAGGTTCATCAGTACTATTTTTTTTTTTTTTAGATTCTATATATATGTGTTAGCATATGGTATTTGTTTTTCTCTTTCTGACTTACTTCACTCTGTATGACAGACTCTAGGTCCATCCGCCTCACTACAAATAACTCAATTTCATTTCTTCTTATGGCTGATAATATTCCATTGTATATATGTGCCACATCTTCTTTATCTATTCATCTGTCGATGGACACTTAGGTTGCTTCTATGTCCTGGCTATTGTGATGCTACAAAGGGATAAACCTGATTATGACTGACTCCTTTCTAATGGCGCTTCTGATACACGTTGATGCACATTGGCCAGAATCTGATACATCATATTCAAACTCCAGATTCTAACATTTCATTTGTGACCTATTCAATGGGTGAGCATCAGAGAGGCCTGCTGCTCTGGTCACTTTCTAAGATTTAGCTGCAGGGGCTCAGGACACAAATGTGGGCTCAAGTATAAATAAGCCTGTTGTCTCTTCAGCTAGCAGGCCTGGCTTGTCCTTCCCTCAAAGCCCCTGATTCCTGTTGCCGGACTACCTATCAAAACCTGACATACCTGATAACTATTTAATGTCCCTGTCTGGCTTCTCCCAACCACTTCCTATGGCTCCCATCTTGATTCCTAAAGCTGTCAGGCTACCTCTGACCTCATTTTTGAGGCCCCTTGCGGATTTTTGCAGGTTAAGGACTTTTCGTGGCTGAACTTGATTTAAACAATCCTTACATATAAAATATAAATTTACAAAAAGGATAAGTTAAGGGAAGTAATTCTTTTTATAAAAGATTTCAAATAGGTCTCTAAAGCAAGTTCCTCTGCATTTAAAATACTACTTTTTAAAAAATGTTGACAGAAACCTTTACTGAGATCACAGGTACACATAAAATAAGGTCAGTCTGCATTCTCTCATTTCCCTACCATCTAGGTACATCCGGCCCAGCTGCCCAGTGAACGCTCTGTTCACTGGCGCATCTCCATCCCATGTTCCTTTTTTCGTTTTGTTTTGGGGTTTTTTTTTTTTTGCCGCACCCTGTGGCATGCAGGATCGACCAGGGATGGAACCTGTGCCCCCCTGCATTGAGAGCACGGAGTCCTAACCACTGGACCGCCAGGGAAGTCCCATCCCATGTTTCTTTTTCCCTTTTCGCTCACTTGTGCTTCCCGGGACCATCTCCCAAATAAACTACCAGCACCCAAACCCTTGTTTCCAGATTTGCTTTTGGGAGAGATCTGAGCTCACACAACTTCCTTATCACAGCAGTGGCAACTGCACGGCCCTGGTAGCTGGGGTACGATGTCTGTCTCGCCTCTGGTCTGCTTCATCTTTTTTTTTTTTAAAATTAATTAATTTTATTTATTTATTTTTGGCTGTGCTGTGTCTTCGTTGCTGTGCACGGGCTTTCTCTAGTTGTGGCGAGCAGGGGCTACTCTTTGTTGAGGTGTCAGGGCTTCTCATTGCGGTGGCTTCTCTTGTTGCAGAGCACAGGCTCTAGGCGCACAGGCTTTGGTAGCTGTGGTGCACGGGCTCAGTAGTTGTGGCTCGCGGGCTCTAGAGCACAGGCTCAGTAGTTGTGGCGCATGGGCTTAGTTGCTCCGCGGCATGTGGGATCTTCCCAGACCAGGGCTCGAACCCGTGTCCCCTGCATTGGCAGGCGGGTTCTTAACCACTGCACCACCAGGGAAGCCCTGCTTCTTCTTCTTTTGTTGCCCTTTGATCTGCTTCTGCACCCCAAGCCTTCCATCCTGTTGTGCACTAGAGGAGTTACTTCCTTTTAATTCAACTGATCGACTAGTTTAAAAAGATTCTCTCCCAGTGCTCAAAGATGGCCTTTAAAGGGCTGAGCTTGGCTGCTGAATCTCCAGCATGCCACGTGTTCTACTAACTTCCATTGCTCATGTCAACCCTCTTCTACTCGGCTAGGAGGTGTGAACAGTTCCAGGGCTGAGGCCAGGTTTCTATAAATCTGAGTCTCTAACGTCTCAAGAGGACCTTTCGATCATTTCCACCCAATCCCGGGTGTTAGAAAACTGAGGGGCAGAGAGGGTGAGCTTTTGAACACTTTGTCCATCAGAACTCAGATCTCTGACTCCTAAACCTCTGCTTTTCCCTTTCTGAGCTTCTGAACATATCTCACCCTCGTTTCCTTGCTTGACTCAATTCCCCTTGCTGATCACTACTTCCACCGTTTATTTCCAGTTGCTCTAAGTCTTCAATGACCCTGAACCCTTGAATTACATTCATGCAGTCCAGTTTCATGGCTCTGTGGCCCCCCCCCTTCCCCTGCCCCATTCTGAGGTTGAAAATCAACTTCTACCAACATTTTTGCAACAAAGAAAAAACGAGGAAATAAGTAAAGTGATGTCCGGGGGACTGTCCGTGTCCACCTCTTGCATAATCAAGCTTCCTCCGGAATTTCTGTGACTGGAGGGGAGATGACTGCCAGTGTACACTGGGAAGATGCAGATTTGTATCCATGGCTTGCTGAACTCAAGAGCCTCTCACCTGCCATCTGAGCTCTCAAGAGCCAAGGCTTTACACATTTCCTAATGTGTAAAGTTCTTGACTTGACTGATAATCCGGGATCTGCCCAGGCCTCGGTTTTGTCCTCTGGTCCCACCTAACCTGCCTGGCTTTCTCCGAACTGAGCCCTCTTGCCCAGTGTGGCTGGTTTCCTCATTCTCTCAGCTCCTCATTCTTTGTCCAAGCAAGCTATTTTTTCCTCCAGCCTAAAATGCCAGATTGGTATTTATTTTCCAAATTATGATCTTGATAATCTTTTTGGGTGGGTTTATTTGTGTTCTCAAACAGACGCTGGAGGACAAGGCCCTGACAAATCTGCTTCCCGGTGTCACGTAGGACACCTGGCTTGTTATGGACTAATGTGTCTCCCCCTCCCCCAACCCCGTATGTTGAAACCCTAACCCCCCAGTGTGGCTGTATTTGGAGAAGCGGCCACTAGGGAAATAATTAAGGTTAAATTCATAAGGTCATAGGGGTGGGGCCCTGATCTGATAGGATGGGTGTCCTTATAAGAAGAAACACCAGAGAGCTTAGTGTTCTGTGACACTAGCACTGAGGACATTAGCCAGAAGGCAGCCTTCTGCAAGCCAGGAAGAGAGCTCTCACCAGGAACCAAATCAGCTGGAACCTTGATCTTGGACTTCCAGTCTCCAGAACTACGAGAAAAGAAATTTCTGTTATTGAAGCCACCCCATCTGTGTATTTTGTTATGGCGGCCTGAGCTAACACACGGCTGTTGACTGAGAACATGGTCCCCAGCCTCCGAGCTGGGCAGGTGTACACTGCTTCTGCACGAAGAGTTAACTATCTTTGCAGAGTCCAAAACCAAACCTTCCTTTGCTACCACCATTCAGGAACTCCCATCCTTTCCTCTACTTGTGACAGCATCCTCGCAAGCGTGAACAAGGCTCTGAACCACAAGCAAATCTTTTAACTCCTCGTCTATTCTGCCTCTGGCCTTCCATTAGATGCCAAGTCTAAGAGCATCTCCTGGCCCGACACTTCTTGTATCTCCTTTCTCCAGGCCTTACTACCCTGGCCTGTGCTCTTGAGATGGCCTTTTAACTGTCCTTACCCCCGTCTTTATCTAGTGGACAGAAGAGGAAACGACGGAGGCTCAGAACTTAAGTAACAGGTGTCAGCTTGCATAACTGGTAAATAATAGAACTAGGTCCAGTTTTGCCCCCAACACAGCATACTTTCCACTAGACCTGTTTGGTGCTCTTTCCAGCTGGCTAGAATTTATAATGTTCCGACTTTAACAATAGCGATTTATGAAACTGTCCTACACCCATTAGCAGATTGTTAAGCTCTTTGAGGGAAGCAGATTGTAAACTCTGTCCTGATCTTCCTTATATCCTGGGCAAGGGCTAAGCCAGTGCCTTGCCCTGGGTAGGGACTTAAGAAAAGGTACTGGATTGAAAGTAAGAAATAATTGTCACAATGGTAATATGGGAAAGAGCAGCTTAGGAGAGAGATTTAGAGAAAGCTGGTAGCAAGAGGAGTTGGTTTCTGAATTGAGCTTGAGGTGATGAAGAGAACTTGGCTAGGCAAAGAAGGGGTTGGTCTGGGGTTGGTCTCAGTGTCATGAGGTTAGAGTTGAGGCTGTGAACCCGTGGAAGGAGGCTGGCTTGGGGGGGTCCTGGAGTTTCTGCATCGGGTTCAGCTGTGAACACCAAGCAAGTCAACTAATTTCTTTAGACGTTGGTTTCCTAATGTGTAAAGTGGGAAAAGTAAGAGTACCTACCATTTGGGGTTAATGTGAAGAATAAGGAGATAGTATATGTAAAGGATTGAGCACATTGTTTGGACCCAATACCTGTTACCTATTATTAATAATAAATACTATTAAAATATTATTACTAGCACTGTGGTCTGAAAGTTCACATGTGCACCAATCTAACGCTCTGAGTAAATTATTTATTTTATACTCATAGATAATTCCATTGCTGTTGGTAGATTAAAAAACAGAATTATTTAAAGGTACCACTAAATTCATAGGAACGCTTTGGTTACTATGATTTTCCTAATCAATAGACTCCAGGAGTCCATGAATATATTTTAGCCTTATGAGAGATTCTCACAGTCCAAAAGTTTGGAGGGACTTCCCTGGTGGTCCAGTGGTTAAGGCTTTGCCTTCCAATTCAGGGGGTGCGGGTTCAATCCCTGGCTGGGGAGCTAAGATCCCACATGCCTTGCGGCCAAACAACCAAAACATAAAACAGAAGCAATGTAGTAGCAAATTCAATAAAGTCGTTAAAAATGGTCCACATCAAAAAAAAAAAAAACAACAAAAAGAAGAAAATCTTGGAAACCAAACTTTTGGGAGGCAGGAGAGTGCTAAACATATTCTGGGTAGAAGACTAACTTGGCCGAATCAGAGACTTGGATTTTGGGACTAGGCTGACCTGGTGAGAATCCCTCCACTTCCAGGCTATGCCTTTAAGGGATTTAGGAAAGTTCCTCGGCTTTCAGTACTTTGGTTTCCTCATCCCTAAAATGAGGATAACATCACCCTTAAGGCTAAAGGAGGGGTTAAATTGATACTGTAAGTAAACCCAGAATTGGTAGACAAGGATGATGGTGTTTGTGAAGCCCAAGTAGAAGGGCCTTGGATTTTCGTGAGGCCCCCTGTTCTCAAAGTGTGATCCCTGTACCAGCAACTCAGCATCGTCTGAGAACTTGTGAGAAATTCAAGTTCTCAGGCCTACCCAACACTTGCTGAATCACAAAGTCCGGAGGTGGGGTTGGCAATCCATGCTTTTACAATCTCTCTTGGTGATTCCCGGGCGGGCGCTCACGTTCGAGAACCCGCTGTGCGGGAATAGGGAGCCATCGAAAGTTCTGGACAGTGGAGTGACAGTGATACAATGACTGCTGTGCAGACCATATATTCTCGTTTAACAGGATGAAACTGCCTAACTGCTGACTAGCTTCCAGAGTTGCCGGAAGAAGCCCGTCTGTAGGTCCTCAGTGATCTCCAGGCACAAAACCTGGGTTAGGACTCCTGGCCCCTGACACGGTGCTCAGCTACTGAGCGAGGTTCTCCTCGGCACGAGGCAGCTGGAGGTGATGCTCCGGATTCAGTTTCCGCTGAGAGTCTCGGGCGGGACCCGGCAGCCGAGGGATGCTCAGTGAAGCCCCAACCTAATCAGGCCACCGCTTTAGCCCGGAAAAGAAGAGAAAGGACAAGAAAACCAGGTAGGGAAACCGGAAGCGAGGGTCTTAAGGGGCCAGAATCTGGCGGTGGGGGATGGGACGGGATGGGAAGAGCGGGAGCGGGGGCGGGGCCGGGAGGACCCTCCTCCTCGGGGATCCCGGCGGAGCCGGGCGCGGCGGGCGGGGCGGGGCTCCGGGAGGGCGGGGTCGGCCCGCCCCTCCGCCCCTCAGCCCGGGGGTCCGGGCCGGTTTCCCTTTGTCGCGGGCGCTCCCCCGGCTCACCCAACCCCGCACCCGGCCCCGCGCGCGGCCGCCGTCCGGGCCCCACCCCTGCTGAATATTCACGCCGCGCCGCGCCCCTCGCCCCCCGCCCGGGCCGGCTCCGGGCGCGAGCGCGCTTCCGCCCGCTTTTCCTGCCGGAGGAGGAAAGGGGGAGCTGTTTGCTCTCCTCAGAATACGTTTTCGGTGTCCCGTGTCTCCTCCTCCCGCGCCGCCGCCCCCCGCCGCGCGCCCGCCTCCGCCTCCGCCTCCCGGTCATCTTTGTCTGGCGGCCTCGCGCTCCGGGCTCCACTCTCGGCGGCGCCGCGGCCCCTGCTCCGGGCCGCTCGTGCAGGCGCGCGGCGGGGCGCGGGGCCGGGGCCTGAGGCGCGGGCGACGCCCGGGGTCCTGCCGGCCGCCCCAGCCATGGAGTGAGCGCCGCCGCCCGCCCGCCCTCCGTCCCCGGCCTCGCCCGCGGGCTTGCGCCGCCCGCCGGGCCTCCGACTCCCAGAAACACACCAGAGACCGATTGATTGTGGCCGGGTTTTGGGTGGCGAAAAGGGAAAATGGCGAACGACTCCCCTGCAAAAAGTCTGGTGGACATCGACCTGTCCTCCCTGCGGGTGAGTGGCGGCCGCGGGGAGCGGGACGCGGGGAGCCGGGAGCGGGGCGCGCGGAGCCGGGGCCGCGCCCTGGCCGGCCGGGGGCTCGGGCGCCGCCGCGGGCAGAGCCGCGGGCGCGGCGGCCCCTTTGTCTGCCCGCGTCGGCGGGTGCGGGGCCCGGGGCGCGACCCTCCGCCGGAGCCGCCGCCCGGGACCCCGACCCCGCGCGCCCCGACCCCCATCGCGGGTCTCGGGCGCCGGCGACCGCTCCGGGCGAAGCCCACCTCTTCGGTCGCCGCCCTTTCTCTCCCGCTGCCCCGCTTCTTTTATTCATTGTTGTGCTGCTTTCCGATGCTCACCCCTCCCCTCCTTCTCCTCCAGGATCCGGCTGGGATTTTCGAGCTGGTGGAAGTGGTGGGAAATGGCACCTACGGACAAGTCTATAAGGTCGGTGCGGGCGCCTCCTTTGTTTCCCGGGGACGGGTTGAAACTTCTGGTTCGGGGGCGACGGGGAGGCTGATGGACACGCTGCCGCCCGGAGGCCACGCCGCTCGGCCGAAGTTGGGAGAGGGGTCTCGCCTCGCCGTCCCGCTGTTTTTCCGCAGAGTTTATATGCACACTGGCCTGAAAAGACCTCATTTCCTGGCTCTCAGATAAGGAAATAAGCTCCACTCTTAGGCATGCACTTTTCTCCCATGAAATGGGCAAGCATTTTTGCATCAGACAGCCTACATTTTTTCTCGTCTTTCCCAGATCTGGCCTTCGGAGTTGGTGTGTTAATTATAATTCAGTAGAGGCAGGCCTTGCTTGTGATTATCCCAAAACACTGCCTTGGCCTCCTTGAGAATTGTCTTCGTGTTCCCTCGTTTGAATGCTCGCCAGGCGCCCAGGGAGCGGAGTTCGGTGCTACTTGCTTCTCCTTTATAAGCAGCGTACATTCTACTGATGGGTACATGTTTTGGGGAACCGGGGAACGGTGTGTGTTTGGGCAACAGGAGCAGGAAGAATTACAGTGTGAGGATTATACGGTCTGAATTCCAGGAATAACCTGTTTGACAGGTGTGTAATTGAAACAGAAATGAGGCAGAGCCCAGGAGTGGAGAGGGTGCCCAGATTTTACACCCACCCCAGGTCTTTCTCTTTTTTTTTTTAATACCCGCCCCCTCGCCCCCCGACGGTAAATGAAATTAACAAATCTGGAGACTCTGAGTCGGCCCTGAGTAGCTGACACCTCGTGAGGCTAACCCGTGCTGCACATTTTATCCAGTGCACATTCTAGAGATTATGAGCAGCTCTAGGTAATGGAGGCGCAGGCCTTGAACGTTTGAAACAGAATGTGAAATTCTCCCTCTCCTGATTTGTTTCTTATTACTGAACGCTTTCTCAAAGTTATCTGCACCGGGGGTGTTTGGTAGCAGTTAGTGTTTTCTAGCTGGGTACAAGGTTGGGATAGAATAAAAAAAAAAAAAAAAAAATCTTATGAAGCAGGGCTTTGTGGTTCGCTGTGAAGAATTGTCATTGTCTCGTTAAAAATGGAGGGGGGGTTGGAAGCTAACTGTAGGCATTTTCTTCGCCCAAATTAAGTGTGGATCCCATTGTCTGTTTTCTGCTCTGAGAATAGGGTTCATCTGTCTCTTGAAAGCCTCTCCCCAGCCCTGACTTCCCCTGGCCTGGGCTGTGTCCCGGCCTGTGGCCTGAACTGGATGGAGTCAGTATTCTGAGGTGCTCTCAAGTGAATCAGCATGTGTTTTGTTGGTTAACTGTTGGGGCCAGGGCCAGATTTTTGAATTTGAAAGAGAGCCCTGTGAGCTCAGCCTGCCGGCCTCAACTGAATTTGGAAGCTTTTGGAAATTTTTGGAGAAGATTGTGTTGCAACTCCCTGAGTGGTCTGCTAACTGGCTGAAAGATGTTCTTTCCCGAGCCCCAGTGTTTGTTTAAGCACCAGTCGGTTTTTTCTAACCCAGTTTTTCTGGCCAGATCCGAGTGGTGAGTGTGCCCTCATCCAAGTGAACTAGCCAGAGCTTGTTTTTGACCTGGTTACACAGTAGTTGGATTGTTTGGCTCTTCTTTGGTCAGGGTGGATGTGAAGGCTGGGGAAGTAAACCAGAAGCCAGTGAAACCTGAATGGGTCTTGAAGGGTTTAAGAGCTGGGGGTTCTTTATAGGAGCACGTGGGGCAGGTTCACTGCCGAGGGTTTCCCCTCCTCCTTCCCCCTTTGGTTCCATCCCCTCTTCCCCCAATCTTTTGAGATAAGATTTGCTGAGCACAACATTTGGGGGAAGTTGGGATCCTCAACATTTGGGGATCGTGGCAGTGACCCGGCTCTCTGGCTCTCTCCCTGTAAAGTCAGTACAGTTGAGGAGAAATTCACAAATTATGCAAACCCGAGGAATTAAGAAATCTGTGCAACCGTGCCATACAATCACGAGCAAGAGTGCTTGAGATTTTGCTCGCCTGCAGTTGTTTTATTATTATGGAGAATTTGAACCAGACACTAGGGAGAGAGAGATCACCAGTTTAACAGTTACCAGCACGTGACTAATCTGGTTTTGTCTGTAGTCTTCCCTCCCTCCATCCATTATCTTCACATAAAACCCAGATACCATTTCACCCATAAATACTTCAGTATGTATCTTTTTTTGTTTTTTAGATAGTCTCAATGCTGTTCTCACACCAAAAAAATTAATTCCTTCCTATCAAATATTCAGTTTTTTTTAAATTGAAGTATAGTTGACTTACAATGTGTTAGTAAGGTGTACAGCAAAGTGATTCAGTTTTATACATATATATAGACATGTATGTGTGTGTGTATATATATATATGTTTTTCAGAGCCTTTTCCCTTATATGTTATTACAGAATATTGAGTAGCGTTCCCTGTGCTATACAGTAGGTCCTTGTTGGTTATCTATTTTACGTATAGTCGTTTGTGTATGTTCATCCCAAACTCCTAATTTATCCCCCCCACTTCCCCCTTTGGTTACCGTAAGCTTGTTTCAGATGTTCAGTGTGAACATTTTCCTGATTATCTCATACATGTTCTCTTACTATCATGAGAAGCTCTTTCATATTTATGAACTGATCCTGGGAAGTTTAGTCTTAGAGATGGTGGAAATAGCAGAGACAGTTAACATTTCCATTCTTTTTTCTCTTTAAATGTGTACTTTCTAGAACCGTTTACATCATGCCTAGGAGTTTAGGATTTTTGTTGGCACGATTTGCATAGGGTGGTTTTGGGATTAGATTATTGACCCTGTAGCATTTGTTTACCGTTGCTAAACATCCATTAGTGTGACCAGCATCAGAGTTTGGAAAATACTTGTGTCTAATTTGTTTTTTATAAAGAAGCTTTTTTTTTTAAACATTAGGTGAAACACCTGTAAGCTGAACAACCTGTAGTCCTAATTTATTTCATTGTTATATTTTCTATTTTTTGTTCTTTCTTTGAACTTTTTTAGTCATAGTGGTTGCTTATTTTTAGAAGACTGTGTTTACATGAAGTGAATGAGTCGAGAGGGAGTTTTCTGAGTTTTGATATGTTCTATGAAAATGGCTTTCTTGGGGATAGTTTATAATTTTCTCCATCTCTGACAAAAATGGTAAATAGTCTGGGTATAGTTGAACAGTATGTAACTTTATCTTTAAAAAAGGAGTTGAGACAGGCTGTATTCTATTTAGAGAAATTTATTTTTGGCTTTAGGTTTCTGAGGGATCATAGGGAAGGATACTCATAAATTAAAATGTGAAAACAATTGTGAATTTCTGTTCACAGGGTTTCATTCAGAGTACCATATATTTATAAAAGAAGTGTCTATAAGATGATCTTGTGCATGTTGAGTAGATACAGTGAATTTTAATTATTTTCATCAAAGGGAGAAATGGTAATGTGAAAAATCCAAACCAGAAATGATAGATCAAAGTTTGTTTTTGTGTTTTTGGAGTTTGTTATTTTTAACGTTTATTTGGCCATTTTTGTTTTTTTCTTGGGGTGGCTACTGTTATTTTGCATTTTGCAGGCGTCCAGTGGCCAGTGTTCCAGAATGTCTTGGCTAAAGGCAGGAAAGTCCTGCATCTGGAATGGCATGGTAGGGGGCCCGAGGGGAAGTTAGGGAGTTGAGAACCCAGCAGGCGCAATGCCTGGAGTCAGGGCTTACTCACCGGCCAGATGGAGAGAGCATCTTGACTCTGACCCTGTCTGACCCTGTCCTTGGAGGAGAGGGCCTTGGTGGATTGGACACCTTGAAGGCTGAGGAGGAGGCTACCCTAGGCCCGAAGATGGTAAGCAGAGCTAACCTGAGAGCTGGCCACCTGTTAGGCGCTGTGCTAATGCTGTCCCCCTCTTTTATTGAAGAAAGGGGGGTATGTGTGGCCAAAGGGCTGAGGGTGACCTTTGGGAATGGTAGTAGGGCTTGGGGGTAGTGGGCATCTCGAGGAGGGGTTATTCGTGTTGGCATTGAGGAGGTCCATCATTCCCTGGCACTGAGGAGCCATTGAAAGTTTTGTCGGGATTGGGGATCCCTGGGAGTAGGAGACTTGGTCAGATGAACCTTGGGGAAGGAACAGGTAAGGTGGTTGGCCTGGGGCAGCGGTCTAGGAGAGAGGAGGGGAAGGAAGGCCGGGGCAGGGCAGTAGAGAGAAGAGTGTTGGGGTGAATTCTGGGGCTTTCCTCCTTGCTAAATTTACCCTCCTTGCTAAATTCACACCTTCTCTGCAAGCTTTGGTGTGACCCTTTAAAACGGGTCCACTGTTTGCCTGCTGGATTAGGAGGAGCCTTGGGATTTGTGAAAGTGCTAAAATTGCTTTCCATTGCTCAGCAATAAAGTGCCATGTAAATTGTGTAGCTTTTAAAGATCATCACTGTAACATTTTGGAGCAAGCACTTAAACTTTTGGGAGGGGCGTTCTGCAAATGTTGCTTTGTCAGGGTGACATCTCTTGTTCTTAAATGGAGGTAAAGACATCCACTGGGGCAAAATAAAGTTTGTAGAACTGGATGTTTTCCTTAGGAGGAGGGTTGATCGGCCTCTGAGTGGCATGTACAGACTTGTTCTGAGACACAGAGTTCCTTCACGCTGGAAGGATTCTGGCCCTGGGTTAAGGGAGGGGGGATGAACCAACCCTGTTGAACACACACAGGTGTGTGGCTGTCTTAAAAAATATCAACCCAGACTTCCAAAAACTGTTTTGGCCCTAAACTAAATCAGGAACGTCAAAAGCCTTGCAGAAAAACCAACCACCAGATAAAACCCTGCTCATGATAGTTTTTTAACTCCTTATTGCTTGAAACTCTGTAATACAGTGTTTATTTGCATAGCTTGCAAACTTGTATTTTGCCTTTTTTCTTGACCAATTTTGGATCTATGTCTATTTCTACATATTGATATTATCTGGGGGCGCTTTTGGTACAGTGTGTGTGTTCATAGATTTTTGTGGATTGACCTTTGAAAAGCAAAGATGATTTCTGAAAAAATATATCCTACTTTGGAGATAATGAATCCTTGAACAGGTGTGCTAAGCCAAGGAATAATCTAAGGGGTTTCATTCCCAGGGAACTAAAAATATTATAAACTAAAATACATTTTAACCTAGAGATGGGTGCTTTGACACATGCATTTCATACATGGTCTTTTGTTTCTTTGCCTTCTTAGTAAATAAATACTTTCACCTGGTTGTGAACAGCATCTTGAGCCAAGACATTGCCCACCCTCAGAGCATCAAGTGTTTTCCATCTCTCAGCTGCACTAAGTTTAGATGCCTGTGCTTCTTATCGTTAGTAACAGTGCTTTCACTTTTTCTCTATTCTAATGATTTAAATTGGCAGACAGCAGTGCATGTAAATGATTGTGCAAGTGCACTGCTTTCAGACCCAGGTGGTTCCGGTGCTGAAGCAGGACTGTTGCCCAGAGGGCAGCACTGATACGTGATACCGTGGAAGCTTCCCTCTCATCTTATAAAGGAAAATGTACAAAAGTTCAGACTGTGTGGCCATTCACTGTGTTGGAGTCAAGAACTTAATCTACAGTGAGTTCTCAGGGTCAAACACTACCTATTTAGAATTTGTGATAATTTTACGGGTCAAAACAATATTAGGTCACCACCTCACCTTTTAAAAATCAGTGTTTTAAAAACTTTGTTTCTCGCCCAAGTAGCTAGATATATAGCTAGCGGCTTGTGGGTCATCCTGTAAAGTACTTGCAAATAATTGCTTTCAATATTTACTACAAACAGATTTTTTGTGAATTCAAGTTGGTTTTAATACTACTCTGAATAACCAGTGTTAAAATATTAAGATATATTTAATATGTAATTTGGGACCTGATTACATAGTCATTGGGACGTGATTATCAGAGGGTAGAGATTCCCAAGTACTTTTGGAAGATTTGATTGACAGTTATTTTGCTGTAATAATATGATAACACAAGAATTGAATCAGGATACATTTTTTTGGACTTAGAGAGGGATGGCCAGGAAGAGAATGGAGACCAGGGCAATGTTATATTACCAGTGACCAAAGTCTTAGGTTTTTATGATATTCTGTTAGGAGGCTGGCTCAGTAATAAAAGTCCGCTGGCATCATTCAGAAGAGAAGTGAGTGATGTGTTGGCAGGGATAGAGTTGCGAGGCCCTGTTTTCTGTTAAGAATTTCAAAAGGAAGGACAGAATGGTAAGTTTTAGGACTTCTCTAAAGTTTAAAAAACTGGGATCTTAGAAACTCTGACATCTGCGTAGCATTATGAGGAACTTAGAACTAATTTGGGGACACCAGTTAACCATACAGGGCTGGTTTCCTGCCACTTACAGTGTTCACTGTGCTGCTACCCGAGCTGGGCCCTGCCTGCGTGGTCCGTGTCCACACAGCAGTGCAGGAAGCAGGCAGTGTGTTTACCCTCCGGGGGTGCAGGGAAGACGGGGTGGACACAGCGTGCCAGATGTGTAACATCAGATGTGTACCATCTTGTGATGGCTCTGTCTCCCCAGGCCCTCCACCCAGACACAGCCCGTGCGCCCGACCCCAGAGAGCTTTCCAGCCTCCGCAGGGCTGAAATAGTTCAAACACGTGACCAGAAAAGCGAGGTGAAAAAGTAGACACGGAAAATGCCAGCCTGAATCTTTTTTTTTTAATATTTATTTTATTGAAGTGCAGTTGACCTACAACGTTGTGTTAATTTCTGCTGTACAGCAAAGTGATTCAGTTATATATATTACACATTCTTTTCATATTATATACACATTCTTTTTCATATTCTCTTCCATTACGGTTTATCACAGGATATTGAATGTAGTTCCCTGAGCTATACAGTAGGACCTTGTGGGGTTGTTTTTTTTTTTTGGCCGCATCGCGTGGTGTGCTGCGGGATCTTCATTTCCTGACCAGGGATCGAACCCGGGCCCTCTGCAGTGGAAGCTTGGAGTCCTAACCACTGGACTGTCAGGGAATTCCCAGAACCTTGTTGTTTATCCATTTCTATATACAGCATCTTTTTGTTATTAGAATCAAAGGACATCATGTCACCCTCTCAACTTGCTATAAAAGTTTTTCCGCAGTTGTCAGTATCTGAAGTTACCTGGTTGTCCCCTAGTCAGCAGAACGGACCTGCGGGAGCCCTGAACTGGCAGGGTCGAGTCTGCACAGGGCTCTCTGTGAGCCCTTGGGCTGATGTGTTGCATTAGCGAGAGAATTGGGGGCCTTGTCCACGAGGAGGAGGGAGCCGGAGCCCAGGCTGCTTCCCTCTTTCTGCGGAATTGGCCCTCCATCCCTGGGGCATTGCAAGTATCTCAGATGTGGCCAAGTGTTGACAGGTTTTCCTATCCAATTTTTAATTTTAACTAATTATTAAATTATTAAAAAGGAAAAAGGCCCTCACTTTTATGCTATGACTTAAAAACTTAGACAGGACCTTCAAACACTTGCCAAAGTTAGGAATGCACATAGTTGCAATCAGGTGACAAACTAAAGTTCTCTTATCAAAACTTGGAGTTGTCCTATTCCCAAGGGACATCTATTTTCAGTGCTTTTAGTTGTTCCATTTGAAATTGACTGCTGTATTTCTAAATTAGATGCTTACATGGCTTTTTCTTGATTTTTGTGCACTTACTGACTTCTTGTGACGGTGGTTACAGCTCTTGAACTACTGGAGTGGTCCCATGTGAAGAATTAGCTATTATACTTGTTCCCCTCCCTTAAATGAGTATATCATAATTTGGGGTTAAAATGATAATTGTTTGTATTATACTGTTTATCTCTGAGCCAAGCAATCTAATATGATTACATTTTCTTTTTTAAACACTCCTTCCCCCGTGTGTTGCCTTTTTCGTTTGCTTAGTTTTCTAGGTACTTGTCATTACTTTCCACCTCAAATGCCCTGAAAGTTATATCAAGTGCCTAGCATAGTTAAGCCTTTATCAACAGTTTTTCTAAACACTTAAACACGTTAGATGATTCATGGTTTCAGATAACCTGTAGGTTCCGCTTTTTTCTCCCTGGAGGGGAGCTGGCCAGGTATGCTTGGCCTCCCACCTTGGTGCATAGCTCTGCCCCTGGACCATCTGTTTCCCGGATGCCACAGTCTTTTTTTTTTTTTTGGTGTACTGCCTTTCTTTCCTGAAGCACATCCTCCAGTTGCTTTGTAAGTAAGGGTGCCTGGGGTGTAAAGGTTTTAAGTCTTTGGATGACCCAAAATGCTTTTGTTCTTCTTTTACGTGGGATTTATATGTTAGCGGGTGGAAAATACTCTAGGGTGAATATTCATTTTTCTCTTGGAATTTTGAAGTCATTGGTCTTTTGAGTGTGACCTGTTTTAAACTTCTTTGGGGAAGCTTTTAGGATATTCTCTTTATTCCTGGTGTTCTTAGATTTTATGAGTGTCTTGTGTTGTCGTTCACTGTTCCAGGTGCTTGGTTAATTCTTTTTCTTAGGAGCTGCCCTTTTTTTCTGGGAAATTTTTTTTTCTTCCCCTCCAAATTCCCTGCCTTCTCTTTCTGAAAGCCCTGTTAGTCACCTCTTTGATTTATTTTCTTATCTTTTCCTCTATTTTTGTCTTTTTGTTCTGTTATTATGAAATGTCTTTGACTTTCCGTTTCAATATTTCTATTGAATTTTTAGCTTTGTCATATTTTTAATTTATAAGAGAAACCCTCTTTCACAGTTTTTTTATTAAAAAAACCCGCGTCTATTCTTTCATGAATTTATCTCATCTCTCTGAGGATACTGAGTGTAGATACAGGTATTTTCTTTTGGTTGGTATTCTTGTGCTCCGGTATTCCCCCCCACCCCCACCCCCACCCCCACCCCCACCCCCACCCATTTCCTCCAGATTTCAGTTTTCCTATTTGTTTATTTGGGTTATTTATTTATTTATTATTTGGCCATGCCATGTGGCATGCGGGATCTTAGTTCCCCAACCAGGGATCGAACCTGGGCCCTCGGCAGTGAAAGCCTGGAGTCCTAACCACTGGACCGCCAGGGAAGTCCGGGGTCTTTGTCTTTAACGCTGAAGATTGTCCTTAAATACTTGGAGGTGGGTGACTCTCCTCATATTTGACTGAGGCACCAGCAGTGACTTGGAGGCTGCTGACTGCTGATAATTCAGTTTAGGGGGTGCAGGTGGGCCCAGTATATTCTCGTGGATGGGGAACCCCACTGCTGAACATCTGAAGGGCTTTTCTTTGGGGTTTCTCTAAGAAGAACTCCCAGAAGCTTTTCCTGCTTAGGGGCCGTGCATGTGTTTATTGGCCTGTGGGGCTCAGGTGGAGGAAGGAGGCTGGAGATGTACCGTCTGATATCTTAGCTTTGCAGCCCTGTGGCCTGCCGCTTTCCCTCCTCTGTCATCACATCTGGAGCATTTCTCCTTCAGCTTCTTCAGGGCCTGAACCTCTGGTTTCCTAGTGGTGTGGAGTGACATGGGGCGGCCGCCAGACTGTGAGGTAGAGAAAGGGGGCCTGGGGCGCTGTGCCACTAAGTGTCCCCTCTCCTGATTTTAGCCTCATATTTCGTTTGGTATCAGTTGCTTCCAAATGAGGATCTCCTCAGGGTTCTGTGCAAATTGCCTCACTTTTGGTGTCCCCTCAGTGGGCACTTAGATTATAACTTTTTTCTCTTTGCTCCATCCATTTAAAAAAAATATTATTTATTTATTTACTTGGTTGCACCGCGTCTTAGTTGCGGCAGGTCGGCTCCTTAGTTGAGGCACATGGGCTCCTTAGTTAGGGCACGCAAACTCTTAGTTGCGGCACGCGTGTGGGATCTAGTTTCCTTACCAGGGATCGAACCCGGGGCCCCTGCATTGGGAGCGCGGAGTCTTAACCGCCGCGCCACCAGGGAAGTCCCTCCATTTTTTCCTTGCATTTTATTTTATTATTTATTTTCTTTTGGCCGCACCTTGCCGCATGCAGGATCTTAGTTCCCCGACCAGGGTCGAACCCGTGCCCCCTGCAGTGGAAGCGTGGAGTCTTAACTGCTGGACCACCAGGGAAGTCCCTGCTCCATCCATATTTTAGCGGTCAAAACCTGATAGTAACAATCTGTGCCGTCGTCTCTTCCCCTTGATCTCTTTATGCTTCTGTTTACCTTATACTCATTTTTATGGGAATGAACCCCTGTGACTCAAGTGATCAGTCCCCCGGACCAGGAGTCAACTAGAGGTTGCGTCTTTGATTTCACACCTGTGGTTTTGTTCAGGTGTGGGCTACTTTTCATCCGGAGCAGTAACCACAAAAACAGCAATGCCAGCAACAGAAACGAAAACAGGAGTGGAACAGTGCCGTAGTGCCGATACTTAAAGTGGGAGACGCAACCCAGGGGCGGGGGCCGTGCCGGCGTGCCGGGTGGGCGTCCCCAGGCTCGCCGCGCTCCGCACCAGCCTCCAGGAGACACGGAAGTTTGTTCGGCAGGTTTGTTCTTTTAAACAGCTCTATTGAGGTGTATTTTATATATCACGGGATTCACCCGCCTCAAGCCTGCATTTCAAGGGTTTTTAGTAGATGTGCTGAGTGGCACAACTGTCCCCACAGATCAGCGTTCAGCACTTCCATCGCCCCAGCAAGATCCCTCCTACCCTCTCGCAGTGAACCCCTGTTCCATCCCAGAGCTTCAGACAACCGCCCGGCTATTTTCTGTCTCTGTAAATTTGCCTTTTTTGAACATTGCATATAAATAAAATCATGCCACGTGTGGTCGCTGGTGTATGATTCCTTTCACTTTGCATAATGCCTCTGAGGTTCGTTCATGCCGCTGAGCGTGGTCGTTTGTTCCTTTTCACGTCTGGATGGTGTCCAGGGTATGGACGGGCTGTGTTTTGCCCACCAGTTCGCCAGCTGATAGACGTCACAGTTATTTCTAGGTTTTGGCTGTTGGGAGGCGTGCCTGCAGCAGGTGTTTGGGCCTCGCATCTCAGATGCTTTCAGAGGAGCTGCACCGGGGAGCCTTACATACCAGGAGAAAAGAGGGGACATTTGTCTGCTTGGGTCTACCCCTTTCTCGTCAGTATAACTCAACACCTCCTGGTTCTGATGACCCGGCCGCCTGTCTCTGCTTCCCTGAAACCTTTACCTTCCCCACTCTCAGTATTAGTCATCACTGCATTTAGGTCATTTCTTTAAACATGAAAACAGTTTCTTATCGCCATAAAGACAAACTGTTCACTATCAGTGAGGTCATTGGTATCAGGAACTAGACCAAACCGGTTTTTCCTTCTCACATTTTATTGGGGGAGTCCATTGTCAATAGCCAGCCCTTTGCCATGTGATACTAAAGACTGGAGTTTTCCTTTATCTCAGACAGAAGCTATTGACTCACCAGGATTTGAAAAAACATAACAAAATCTATTATCTTTGGTCAGAAGGACGTATACCAAGTTAAATAAATGATTTGTTGCGTTACATGGGGGAATACAGTTGCTCATTTGATTTTCTTCAGGTGTACCTTTTACAGTATTTTTTTCATCTTACATTTTAAAGAACTTTTTTTTTTGAATTTTATTTTATTTATTTTTGTATACAGCAGGTTCTTATTAGTTATCCATTTTATACATGTTAGTGTATACATGTCAGTCCCAATCTCCCCATTCATCATATCTTTTATTGGGGGCTTCAGTGCATTCAGATCAAATCTAAATTTAATATTAGTATACTTTTGGAAAATTCTTATACTTAGAGCTATAGTCTTACCTGTTTATGATACTAACTGAATACTGTTGACAGCCAGAACCGTTGCCCCATCAGTAACTCTGGGACCCTCTGTATAGTTGCGGTGTAGTTTTGCCGACTATTCAGTTTGGAGATCTCAAGTCAAAGACTGACTATTACCCAAGTCAGGGTTGTGCATCCAAGGGACATAGGAGTTATTGGGATCCCGAGTCAGGCAGTGAGGATGGCCCGGGGCTGAGGATGGCTCAGTGGCGCGGGGTTCACTGAGCGTGTTCACTCACCTGCGGGGGCCTGCCTGCAGTTCTAGGGCCTCTCCTGTTTGAACTTGGCCTCTCCGCGTGTCCATGTGCTCCCCATCCGTTCTTGTTGCTCCTTCCCTTAGTTGCCAGAAAAGCCTTGGGAATGTTCAGCTCTTTACTCTTTAGTGACTTGGGGGCTTCGTATCTGGTTTGTGTGTCGCTGTTTGTGAGAGAGCTGAGCCTGCTCTGCTAGGCGGCACTCTGTTACTCCGGAGCTCACTGCGGACGCGGTGTGTGCCGGGCACCCCTCGAGGCTCCTTGCTGGTGGCAGTGGGCAAGAAGAGCGGCCAGCGCGTGCCTTGTGCAGCACGTAGTTTGAGGAGGAGGATGTTGGCAGGTGGGGAAGAGCGGGGCCGTGGGAGTGGATAGCTAAGCTGGACCTGGTACAGGAGACACGTGGTACACAGTGAGGCTCTATGGTTTAAGTTCCGAGTCTCTGGCTGAGGCCGAGAAGGGTGAGGCGCGTGCAGCTGATGGCTCATCGTCCTGGTTAACAGAACCCTGAATAGAGATAGGAGAGGTGCGTTCCACTGATTATGGTACTTGCCTGCCCCTTTCAGCTGCCTGGAGCGTCTGTCTCTTGGCAGGCCTTGCATCCTCTGTCTGCTGCTGGTGTGGCGTCCGGTCTGTCCTGAGTTGGGAGTTAGCAGCTGTTGGTCGAGCACCTTCAGCATCCCCATAGAGAGTAGGGCGGGGAGGGCGCTCCCATCAAACCTCAGGGCGTCCTGTGAGCAACACGTGGTGCTCATACTTGGCGATGGATGGCCCGGGGGGGGGGGGACATGTGGCGGGATGGTTAGCCGCCAGACCCCCGAGCTTAGGGCTGCAGGCGGCCTCTGTGAAATGGGAACGCTGGTGTACAGACAGCCTTAGGATACTCAGATAGCTTTTAATAAGTTTCTGGAGTTCAGGTTATACAAGGAAATGATTTCAAAGATGAGGTTTTGCTTTTTTTTTTTTAGGTGCTGTGTATTTGCTTTTTGATACTACAGATAAAAGATGATTTTCTTTTCCCGAGCTTACTGAGTAAAATGGTCTTGTGGGCTTTTTTGAAAAAAATTTAATATCGAGTGAAATATTTCTAACCTTTCTCTAATCACACTGGAAAAAGACCTTTTTGATTGCTAATGCCAGCCATCAAAATGTGAAAAAAATTTTGTTTTATTTTGTTTAAACAAGGCCTCCGTCAGTCATCAACCCCAAGGTTGAATCAGACATTTCATCAGTTTGCTACTCAATTAGCTGAAAATATATATTCTCTTTTTTACTTATTATATGAAAAAAGTGATTTAAAATGCTAAATTTTACATAGGATGTTGATTTTTTTCCTTGACCTTTCTTCTTTCATTTCTTTCTGGCTCTTTCTACTGAGGACTTTGTCTCTTTGGTAGTTTGTCTTTTTCCCTTTTTTCTTTCTTTTGAATTAAATAATTGAGTGTTTTTTTTTAAATTTTTTATTTTATTTATTATTTATGGCTGCGTTGGGTCTTCGTTTCTGTGCGAGGGCTTTCTCTAGTTGCGGCAAGTGGGGGCCACTCTTGATAGCGGTGCGCAGACCTCTCATTATCGCGGCCTCTCTTGTTGCGGAGCACAGTCTCCAGACACGCAGGCTCAGTAATTGTGGCTCACGGGCCTAGTTGCTCCGCGGCATGTGGGATCTTCCCAGACCAGGGCTCGAACCCGTGTCCCCTGCATTGGCAGGCAGATTCTCAACCACTGCGCCACCAGGGAAGCCCTTGAGTGTTTTTTTGTGATTCCATTTTCTGGCTTATTAGCTGTAACTTCTACTTTATTGTTTCATACATTACTTTAGGGTTTATAGTACACACTTGTAACCTATCACAGTTTACCTTCAAATGGTAAATACTTCACATGTAATATAAGAACATTACAGTAGTATCACTTCTGTTTCTCCCTAGCTGGCCTTATAGTATTTTGTTATATATTTTACTTTTATATATGTTATAAATCTCAAAATATATTGGTGCTATTTTTGCTCAGTCAGCTATCTTTTAAAAAGATATAAATAGTAAGAAAAATCCCTAATACATGTACCCACGTGGTTGTTAGCATTTCCGGTGCTTTTCATTCCTGGTGTAAATCCATATTTCTATCAGGTACCATTTTCCTTCCGCCTGAAGGACTTATGTTATCATTTTTTGTAGTACAGGTCTGCTGGGTGATGAATTCTTTCAGTTTTCGTATGTCTGAAAATTTTTGTGCTTTTGTTTTTGAAAGATATTTTTGCTGAGTATAGAATTCTAGGTTGCTATTTTTTTTCCTTATCTTAGAGATGTTACTCCACTGTTGTCTCACTTGAATTGTTTCCACTGACAAATTTGCTGTCCTTATTTTGTTCCTTTTCACATGTCTGTTTTTTTTTTTTTCTTCTTCTTCTGACTGCTTTTAAGAGTCTCCATTTATCCCTGGTTTTGAGCAATTTGATTATGATGTGCCCTGGTGTACTTCTCTTCATGCTTCTTGTGCTTGGGGTCTGGGAGCTTCTTGGATCTGTGCGTTTAGAAGTTTCATAAAATTTGGAAGCCTTTTGGCCACTGTTTCTTCAATTCTTTTTTTTCTTCCCCCCTCACTTCTCTTCCCCCTTCTTAGTCTTGGGGACTCCCATTGAATGTTTATTAAGCTACTTGAAGCTGTCTCACTGATGTATCTTTTTTTTTTTTTTTTGTCTTTTTGTGCTTCATTTTGGTTAGTTTCTTTTGCTATGCGTTCGTGTTAACTTATCTTTCTTTTTCATTGTTGACTCTGCCATTAATCCCATCCCACGTATTTTTCATCTCTGATGTTGTATTTGCATCTCTAGAAGATTTGGGTGTTTTAAAAATATTTTCTGGATCTCTACTTTTGCACATATGAATACAGTTGTAACAGCTGGTTTAGTGTCCTTGCCTATAATTTTAGTATCTGTGCCAGTACTGGGTGGGTTCCGATGGATTGTCCTCACTCTTGGTTATGTCTTCCCATCTGGTAATCTTGGCGTGGATGTGAGACATGAATTTTACCTTGTTGGGTGCTTCCTGTAAGTATTCTTGAGCTTTGTTCTGGGGTGCAGTTAAGTTACATGGAAATAATTTGATCCTTTTGTGTCTTGCTTTTATGGTTTTCGTTAAGGAGATCTGGATCAGTGCTCAGTCTAATGCTAGTTATATCCCACTGCTCAGGCAAGACCTCTCTGAGTTCTCCATTCCCCCTGATGCATGAGTTTTTCCATTTGTTTTAGTGGGAACAGGCACTATTTCCATCCCTGTGTGAGCACTTGCACCGTTCCTTCTAATCCTTTTGAATGTTTTTCCCCCCAGCCTTGGTAGTTTCCCTTGCATGTGCTGATCATCCCTTGGACGAATATAGGGGGGCCCTTTGCAGAGCCTGGCGGTTCTTCTCTTTGTTCTCACTGGAACTCTAGCTGTCCAGGTTTACCCGGACTCTTAGCTCCTGCTCCCCAACTCAGGGAGTCTGCCGAGCTCTGCTTGGGTTTCCTCTCCCCGTGCCGTGCCCACAAACTTTGTAAAGGGAGTAAGTTCAGGCAGTTGTATGACTCACCTCATTTGTTTCTTACCTCAGGGACCACTGTTCTTCATCGCTTGATGTCCAGTTTCTCGAAAACCTTTGTTTCGTAAATTTTGTATGGGTTTGTTTTGGTTGTTTCAAGTGCAAAGGTATATCCAGTCCCCGTTAACAGCATCTTGGCCAGAAGTAGATGTTCAGTGGTATGTCCACTCTGTCTCTTTATTCACCATTCATTCATTAGGAGGCATCAGCAACATGACAAACTGAAAACAACCCCGCCCCACTTCTTTGATGGGAATAGTAGTGAGTAGGAGGAGAACAACCTTGGATTTCAAAAACACCACTTTAAAAAAAAAAAGATTTATTGAGACGTAATTCAGACACCACACTGTTCACCTATTTAAGGTGTCGAATTCAATGGCTTTTAGTATATTCCCGGAGTTACGCAGTCATAGCCACATTTTAGAACATGTTTGTTGCTCCAGAGAAGAAACTGCATATCCCAGTCCTCCTATCACTACCTTTCTCCCTTCCGCCACCTCAGCCCCAGGCTACTAGTAATCTACTTTCTATCTCTATAGATTTACCAATTCTGGACCTTTCATGTAAATGGAATCAAACAATTTGTGTTCTGTGAACACTTAGCATGTGTTCTAGGTTCATCCGTGTTGTAGTATGTATTGGTGCTTCATTTCTTTTTGTTGCAGAATAACATTCCATTGAATGGATATACTGATTTTACCTGTTATTCAGTTGATGGGCAGGTGGATTGTTTCTACTTTTGGACTATTAGGAATGATGCTGCTATGAACATTTGTGTGCAAGTTTTTGTATAGACTATATTTTCATTTCTCTTGGATGTATATCTAGGAGTAGAATTCCTTCTCCTGTCATGTGGTAATGACAAAGGAACTCAGTTCCTTTGGAGGAACTGCTAAACTGTTTTCCAAAGCAGCTGGACCAATTGACGTTCCCACCAGCAGTATATGAAGGATTTGGTTTCTCCACCTCCTTGCCAATACTTGTAATTACTTGTCTTTTTAAAATTACAGCCAACCTAGTTGTATCTCATTTTAGTGGTTTTGATTGCTTTTCTCTGATGACTAATGATGTTGAGCATTTTTTCATATGCTTGCTGGTCATTTGAATATCTTTGGAGAAATGGTATTCAGATCCTTTGCACATTTTTAATTGTGTTATTTGTTTTTTAAACTTTTTGAATTGTAAAAGTTCTTTATGTATTCTAGATACAAGTCTTTTGCCAGATGTATGACTTGCAAAAATTTTCTCCCATTCTTTTGAGTTGACTTTTCACTTTCTTGATGGTGTACTTAGAGCACAAAAGTTTTTAATTTTGATAAAGTTCAGTTTATTTCTTTTGTTGCTTGTGCTTTTGGTGTCATATCTAAGAAACTACTGCCTAAGCCAAGATTATGAAGATTTACTCCTTTGTTTTTCTTTTAAATTTTAAAGTTTTAGGTCTTATGTTTAGCTCTTTGATCCATTTTGAGTTAATTTTTGTGTAAAATGTGAAGTAGGGGTGCAGCTACATTCATTTGCATGTGGATATCCAGTGGCCCAGCACTGTTTGTTGAAAGGACCATTCCGTTCCCACTTAGTTGTTTTGGTACACTTGCCAGAAACCAATTGACCTTAAATGTGAGCGTTTCTGAACTCTTTTTTTTTTTCTTTTTCTTTCTTAAATTTCTGGACTCTAAATTCTATTCTATTGATCTCAGTATTTATCCTATGCTAGTACCACACTGTCTTTTTTTCTTAACATATTTTAAAATTTATTTTATTTATATTTATTTTTGGCTGTGTTGGGTCTTCGTCGCTGTGCGTGGGCTTTCTCTAGTTGCGGCGAGCAGGGGCTACTCTTTGCAGTGGTGCACGGGCTTCTCATCGCGGTGGCTTCTCTTGTTGCGGAGCACGGGCTCTAGGCGCATGGGCTTCAGTAGTTGTGGCACTTGGGCTCAGTAGTTGTGGCTCGCGGGCTCTAGAGCGCAGGCTCAGTAGTTGTGGCGCACGGGCTTAGTTGCTCCGCGGCATGTGGGATCTTCCCGGACCAGGGCTCGAACCTGTGTCCTCTGCATTGGCAGGTGGATTCTTAACCACTGCGCCACCAGGGAAGTCCATACACTGTCTTGATTACTATAGATTTGCGGGAAGTTTGGAAATTGGGAAGAGTGAGTTCTCCAAATTTGTTCTTCAAGAGGACCTGCTGATTTTGCTAATCTTTTTACTAATGACTGACCCTGGCACATACTTTCAAGACACTTTTTTGGCACTTGACGCAAGCTTTGTGAATTGGGACTTACTCCTCTCATGATGAAAGATTTACTGTTTTGCAGACTAATGTCTTCATACACATGTCCATATCACACAGATGGTAGACCCCCGACCCCGACTGCCACCCTGCTATGTTTGTGAGAGAACAAATCTAGAGTGTCTCAATTCCTCTTCCTCTTGCAAATGCATTAAGGAATAATTTGATAATGTCACTGAATTCTTTCAAAATCCTTATAAATTAAGTACCATATAGCACAGAAGAGGAAAATGTAAACCATGTAAGGAAATGGAACCAAGTCAAGCTATCTAGATATGAAACAACTCTACCTAGATTATTTTATCATTTCATATGAAATTTTCACTGTAAAAAGTCTATTCCAGAATACGTACAAATTACATACGTAGATAACATACCATCATTATCAGAAAAGTATAAAGAAATATGTTTCTTAAGGAAGATCAAAGACCCTGGCTCCGAACCACTAAGAAATAGTTTGCCTTGAACCTCAAGTGTTGATTAATCAAAAATTTCTGTTAAACCAAAGTCTTTGGTATGCTTAAAATATTTCATCTAGGAGGAAAGACGTGCATTGTGAGCCCAATATTTCAGTTTGACAACGATAAATGAAAAAGTTCCTACCTCCTTCACCAGAAGTGACAAATACCCAAGGAGATTTTCATTGCAATTACATTGAAAGTCAGCTGGCCTTGGGACAGAGCAGGTTGTTGAATATCTTTAGGAGCCTCACTCATACGATGCAGATAAATCTCAAGTCCATCCCAGGGTGATGCTCTTAGAAACCAGTGACTTCAAGGCACGTTGGAAATCTGATGGTGCTACGTGAACGTTAAATAATGGTCTTGTCAGATTTAGTTCAACACTTATTATTTGTATACTCTCAAAACATAGTTTTTATTTAACTTTTTAAACTACTTGTTTATAAATATTAGCAAAAGAGGAACTACCCAGAACACAGGTTTCACCTGAGTAACCTGCTCAGACTAAATTACAGGGAAGGAAGCTTTTGCTAAAATACATTTCCTCTACTTGTGAAGAAACTGTTGAGAAACAAACTTTAACTCTGAGAAAGTTATGCCATCTCTCTGCAACCTGTTTATACTTAAGGGACATAATTATCTTATGTTTCAAATGAGGTTCTTTGAAGAAAGAACCCTCTCAAGAAAGCCCCTCTCCCTGCAAAAGACTATAAGAAATATATTCCACAACTGTCTTCTGTAACTAATTGTACGAACTCTGCTTTCATCAGCAAACTGTGGGAAAACTATGCTTCCTGTGAAGTTCATCACTGATATCAGCCAACCCTGAATAAGAATGGGAATTAAAACTCCTTTTTAAAAAATTAATTAATTAATTAATTTTTGGCTGCGTTGGGTCTTCATTGCTGCACGTGGGCTTCCTCTAGTTGCAGCGAGTGGGGGCTACTCTTCGTTGCGGTGCGCGGGCTTCTCATTGCATTGGCTTCTCTTGTTGCGGAGCACGGGCTCTAGGTGTGTGGACTTCAGTAGTTGTGGCACGTGGGCTCAGTAGTTGTGGCTTGCGGGCTCTAGAGCGCAGGCTCAGTAGTTGTGGCTAACGGGCTTAGTTGCTCCGTGGCATGTGGGGTCGTCCCGGACCAGGGATCGAACCCGTGTCCCCTGAACTGGCAGGCGGATTATTAACCACTGCACCACCAGGGAAGTCTCAAAACTCCTTTTAAAAATCATTTGTGGAGTTCATTTGACCATTCTGACAATTATTTCCACACGTACTTGTTGAATGTTATGGCTCTAAGGAGGCTTGAAGATTATCTATTTCAAACTTTGGTAAAAGAATGGATCTAAGATTTGTCCTAAGAGAGTCCAGACCCCTCCCCAAATCAGAGGCCTCGTCAGTCACATAGATGGGACCAGAACCCCTCCTCCTCCTAGTTAAAAATCAGTTTGAAAAATTACTTGCCATCCAACATTTCTTCTGTAGGAATTCCTCAGTAATTTTGTCATTTTTCAGAGAATGTGATAGAAATACGGGGCCACGAGAACCATAAGAAGAAATGTAAGTGAACTCCATACCTGTACTCGTTTGCTTGGGGTCCCATATGAAAATGCCATGGACTTGGTGGCTTAAACAACAGACATTTGTTTTCTCATGGTTCTAGAGGCTAGAAGTCCAAGATCATGGTGTTGGTAGGTTTGGTTTCTGCTGTCTGGCTCTGCCCTCACATGGTCTTTCTTCGTGTGGGTGCCTCCCTGGTGCCTCTTTGTGTGTCCACATTTCCTCTTAGAAGGAAATAACTTTGTGCTCGTACGTACTAATGGTTTATTAACTAATAACTTAGGAATTTCATTTTTTAAAATCTAAGAAGTACATGTGGTCTTCTGTTCAGTTATGTAGCATATCCAACCCCCATGTCACTGCAGACTCTGTTCTAGAGCATGGAGATACAGAATTGGCAAAAAAGACACAGTCCATGCTTTCATGGAGTTTAAGAAGACAGAAAATAAAATATCTCAGGTGGTGAAAAATGCCTCTTTCAGTTGCCTTTACTGGGTAACAGGCCGCCCCTGAAACTTAGTGGCTTAAAGCAACCGTCATTCTATGTGCTCAGGATTCTGAGGGCCAGCACCTGGGGCTGGACCAGGCTCTGCACGGTGGTTCTTCTGCTGGTCTCTCCTCCAGCCCCTCAGGCCCCTCAGGCCCCTCAGGCAGCTACGGTCAGCTCACCAGGGGCTGCGGCTGGCAAACTTCTTATAAGTGCCCTGTTGTTTTCTCTGTCATTTCAGTTCTCTCTTTCTCTTCCCTTTGTCCTTCATTAAGGAAGAGTCAAAAGGTTTTGGATATTGTGGAAGATTCCATTTTTCGGCATTGAGATGGAGAGATAACGCTGACCTTTTTAATATCTTCATTTTACAGAAAAGTCTCATCACCCATTAATTGCAGTGTTACCACATGTCCTGTTTTACAGCTGGGAGTTAGGATTTTTTATCTGTGTGTTTGGATGGGATGATAATAGGAAAGGGATAAGTAAGTCCTACGTTGGCTATGGTTTTAGGGGCTCAAATGCCTCGATTCATGCGTGGCAACACTAGACCTGCTTTTCTTAGCTCAACAGGAAATGAGAGTCGGGCCTGGAGGAAGTCATGCATCCCCAGCTTGTAGTTGGCAGGCTTCTCATTGGCTGTTTAGGAGAGTAAGTGAAGTTTACTTCCTTCCCCAAAATGCTGATTATGAAGGGGAAGTGAGATCCATCTACAGGTAAACGAACCAGATTGTGTCTGATGTTTACGTGTCAGAAGATGAAGTTTGAAGATGAGTTCAGTTCTTAGGAAGAATAAAACAAATGGTGGGATTTGAGGGTTAAGTGCCTGAGGTTAAGACTCTCTTACTATGATGCTTAATTTCTTTGCGTGAATTGATTTTTCACTTCAGTGGGTCAGACACGTGGGGAGTGTCTGGGGTACGCCTTCTGCAGTGTTTGAGAGTTGATGGTATTCCACAAACTGATTTTGGTGGCTTTAGAAAAGAATCAGGATGTGCTAAGCTCAGTGAGGACTCATTAGCCTTTGATACAGTAAGGTGATCGTATACGTTAATGGAAATGGACAGGTGGAGACTCACAAGAGAAAAAATGCTGACATTGCAGGCTGGACGGATGCGTGGGAGCTTTGGAACCAAAATGATTTATTTGAATTAGTAAAGAGAGGGGGCATCTTGACAGTGTGTTAAAAAATAATATCTATCTTGAGTACTGACTCCATGAGGTTTTTGTATATGTGTTTCCTCATTTTTATCCTTATGTCACATACGAGTAATTTGTGAGGTTGAGTAACTTGCCTATAGTGACATAGCTAGTGGGCAGTGGAGAAACTGGGCTTTAAGGCCTTTCAGTCTTGACTTAAGTCTAGCACTTACCGTTTGCCAGACTGTTTCCCAGGGTATTGGTAGGTTGGGTCGATAGGTGTGACCAGGCGGGAGGGCCCTGGGTGATGCTGGGAAGAGGGGTGGGTGGGAGTAGGGGTGGGATCGAGGGACAGAGGAGGGCAGACGTTGCTGCCCTGAAGGTTTCCTTTCCCCACAGTTTTCTGTGCCTCATTTGGTGCTTCTCAGCCTTCACTGTGCACTTGAATCAACTGGGGAGCTTGTTAACGTGTAGATGGTCGTTCCGCGGGTCTGTGATGGGGCCTGAGAGTCTACGTTTCTAATATGCCTCCTGGTGATGCTACAGCAGCTTCACACTTGGGATAGTAAGGACCCAGTAAGAGGTTCCAGGAAGTGGCGGTGGTTGGCAGCTGATTTAGACATTACGTTGGAGCACAGCTGTTAGGGTGGCTTAGTCGGGCCGGGATTACGTTGGGTCTGTGTGGTGTCAGGTGTTACTTGGGTCCATGATTTTGTGAAGCGACCATAGCATTCCGGTGGGATCCTAGTTGCTCTGCGCGTCACAGGATGTGGATGTAGGGGAGGCTTCTAGAGATTCCATAGCCTGACCCCGCAGGTGACAAGTGAGCAGTGAGGGGCCTTGTGGCCTGGTCTGGACTAGGGTCCCAGAGAGCTGGGGCCCCCCCGACTCCCCACCCCGGGTGCTTTCTCTCTCTCTCTGTCTGGATTGAAAGCAGTGCAGTGGGGCGCTCTCCCTCCTCGCTCCCCCCCGTTTGGTGATATGGTGACGTGATTCTCATTCCGTTTCAGTTTGCAGCGCACTTCGTGGTACAACAGGAAGTGTTTCAGAGGGTAAAGGAATGAGCCGAGTTCCTGGGTGAGGCGGTCGCGGAGTGGCTCGGGGGCTGGGCACCGCCGCCGAGCCCGGTGCAGGTTTCCAGTGAAGTAGACCCCGCCGGCGCGGCGCCCTGGGGGTGCTGCAGACCCCAGCGCAGGCCTGCCGGATGGCAGGTGGGCTTTGAGTTGGGGTTGCAGGGCAGGGAGGCAGGTGTGAATCTCATCAAGTGGAGAACTCGGGAGAGACTCACTTTTTGGTTCTTGATCGCCTGCTCTCTTGCAAAATTGGGAAGCAGGCAGTAGACAGCGTCCCTGTTGAAATAGGAACATTCACAGCCCTGGCTGCGAGCGAGCAGAGCGCAGCTCTGGAAGCGGGGCCGCCGCATGGAGGGTGGGTACCGCCTGGAGGTGTGGAGCCAGGGCTGTGGAGGAGGAAGCGAGGGAAGAAGTGGGTGTGGGCGGAGAGACGTGAGGCACAGTTGTCCTTAAGTGTGTGTCTTTTGTGGGGCTAGTGGGTGAGGCCAGTGGTTTTTATGTTGATGTCTCACAATCATAGGATGGTCGTTCTGGGAAGAACTGGAGAGAACCGGTAGTTCCCCCTCCCTCATTTGCCCAGAAAACCCCCAAAGGACCCAGAGAGCTGGAGGGAACAGTGGCTTACTTACGAGGTGAACCAGCCTTGGAGGAGATTGCCAAAAGGGCTTTGACGTTTTTGCCTAAAATGACCTGTTGACACTCTCGCTTTCTCTCCTCTTACTCATTTAAAAAAAATATGCTTTTAGTGACTGTTAGGTGCTGGCACTGTGATAAACATGGTGCTTTTTGTCATGTTCCTTTGACTTTCAAATGGTGCTTCCTGAAAGTTCAGATATTCAAGCTAATTACTTCAGTCACCTTTTGTTACTGTTTGCTTAATGTGAGAATAATTACTAGATTTGTCTGTTTTAGGCTTTAATTTGGAAAGCAAGTGGAATTATTGCGGAATTTCTGGTTTTGGCAGAATTAATATGCTATTTTGCAGTGTGTTGCATCAGGCCGGTCTTTAGAGAACAACATTTTTAATACTCGATTTTTCTATGCGTCACATTAATAAAAACCATATTTAAAATTCCGTCCTTTGAAAGCTCTGTACCCTAGCTGGATTGCCTTTAGCACGAATCGTTGGAGCTTTCCTACCATGAGTTCAGCTCTCCCAGCCATCTAAACAGTAGACAAGTAACACTCCCATCTTACAGACATGCTTTTGAAATTTAATTTCCACCTTAGAACATGTCAGTAGGCTCTACGGTTAAAAAACAAAAAAGGGGAAAACCTAAATTGTCACTGTTTCATGGGAGGCCCTGAGAGAAAGGTAACCCCTAACGCAGCCTTGAGAATCCAGACCCTGCTTCTGCGCGGTGGCGTGGGAGAGGTGCGCTGTTTTCCTCCGTGTCGGTGTTGGAGAGGGGAGGCTTTCGTGCTCCGGGGGGGCGGGCTGGCTGCGTGGAGAAAGGCGCCGGGAGGCGATGTGTATGGGAATGTCTCTGGTGTGTTAAGGATGGCGGCGGCAGGTTGTGTTTGTTTTTTTTGTGGTAATTCACATAGAGTACGGGTTGTTGTGAAGCTGCGGGGTGCTTTCCTCCCACTTTCCCCGGCAGGTGCCCAGCGGGAAGAGCCCCTCTGCTCTTCTCCTCTTCCCTCAAAACTCAAAGTCAGCAAGACAGGAGGTCTAACTCCAGCTCATGGCAGCTTCTCTGGCTAGTTCATTCCCTAACTCCAGCTGCACCTGCTACACAGAGGTCCTAACGAGACCACCTTCTTTTTTTTTCTTTTAATTAAGGTATTCTTATGTATTTATTTATTTAAAAACTTTTTTATTGGCGTATAGTTGATGTACAATGTTGTGTTCGTTTCAGGTGTCCAGCAAAGTGAATCAGTTATACATACACGCATATCCCCTCTTTTTTCTTTTTAGATTCTTTTCCCATATAGGCCATTACAGAGTATTGAATAGGGTTCCCTGTGCCCTACAACTGGTTCTTATTAGTTAACTATTTTATATATAGTAGTGTGTATATGTCAGTCCCAGTCTCCCAATTTATCCCCCCCTCCCCCATCCCCTGGTAACTGAAAGTTTGTTTTCTGCATCCTAACGGGACCTTCTTGCCTCGAAGCCCTGACCCTGGTTTGCAGCAGGGCAAGGCCGCCGCCGTGGGGAGTCTGAAGCAAAGGCCGTGGGCTCCCGTTCTCACCCTCGCGCTCCTTGGGACTGCGTTGCGGAGCTTCTGATCCTCGCCGTGAAGCCGCGGTCCCGGCCTGGCCTGCACGTGGCAGTCACCTGGGAGCCTACACACCCGATAACTGTGCCGAATCCCCAGGGACTCAAGCTGGCCTGTCCTGGGGGTGCCGCCTGGGCGGCGGGGTGGTTTGTCAACACTCCTAGGTTATCCTGAGGAGCGTCCGGTTCTAAGCTGAGGGTCTTGGTCCACACCGGCTGCAGGAATTGGTCCGTTTCCGCCCTGGGCTCGCTCTGCTGGCTGTTGGATTTGGAAGTCCTTTGTGCCTTTTCCTCCCCTTGTTGTTCCCTTTACTAAGCATCGTTTTTCATAACTCAGTTTGGGGGAACACAGGTTCAGTTGATTGCGGAAATTTGCTGCTTCGCTAGTTTGAAAGAAAAAGGTAAATCAAAGTCTGCTTTTTTCCCCCTTTCACCACCCCCGTGCCCCCAATTCCCTGGATGGCAACATCATGAATTACTGTTAATTTTCTGACCGGTTTAAAGTTTTCAACTCCGTGTTACATTGGAGTTTCTTCCTTTGGGAGTTTGTTGTTAATTTTCGTGGTTTGTATGGACTTCTCATAGGTGCGACTTTATATATACCTTTATCAGAGGGCATTTCCCAGGGGCTGCCTGTACTGGTTTTGGAGGAAGAGGCCATGGAAGCTCAGGACTCAGAGGGTTTCAGAATCACCTGTTGACTGCCCACGTCCTCCGCGATCTGCAGAGTCATTCTTGGTGGAGTTGACCTCGCGTGTACTAAACACTGACACTGTGGTGGAAGTATACACGTCTTATTGGAGGATGTTTCCCCACATTTTTTGCATATGATACAAACATCTTGTATAAACTAATACACTAGTAGTGTTTTCTTGTAAATGCTTGTAGTAAACATAGGAGAGAATTACTGAAGATGTCTAGTTGTATACAGCAGAGGTAAGAAAATAGGCTTTGGATAAGCGCAGAATGTGGATCAAGCAGATTATGATCTGCTTTTTGCACAGCCTCTGGGACTCCTAGAATCACCGTTTCTGTTTCACGAGGTTACGCCTGAGGCGGCCTCTGCCCCGTGTAGCTGGTGTGCTTCTGTGCCGGGCCCCTCTCCCGGTGGGTCAAGGCTGCAGGCTTCACATTAAGAAATTTAACAATGATCTTTCTTTGAAGGTTCACAGCGTTAACGACTTACTTACCTTTAAATTCTTTGTTGCCAGCCTTGTTTGGTCCTCTCAACTTTGTCGGGAGAGGTTGAGAAGAAACCGTAAATTGCCGTGGTGGCGTCAGGTAAGCCTGATGGTGGAACGGAAGGAGCTGGGCTAGTCTGTGCTTCCTCCTGCCGCCTTCAGGAAGCCCCTCCCCCAGCACAGCGTCTGGCCGGTCCTCTGTCCTTGTCCCTTGCAGACTCAGGGACCAGAGCTCATGGCCACCATCATTTATGTCACTCACGGTTGGAGATGTCAGCCAGTATTTTCTTCTCGGCAGCTTCTGCCCTGGCAAGTGATGACTGGCCAGGTGATGGGGGCCTCACTCCTGTGTCCCGAGGGCTCCTTAGCATTAGACCAGGCATCTTCAGTCCTTCCGATGGTCTCTGTATGTCTGACACGTCCCTCGTGTTTGAGATGATACCTCCGGATGTGTTCAAGTCCATCATGGCCTCTGTGACGGCCGTGGTGCTCGGGAATGGACCCATGTCGGTGCTGTGCCTCTGGTGTGCAGTGCAGGCTCTGGACGCCGGGACGGTCCTGGAGGACTCGGGTAACTGGCAAAGCCCTGAGGTCAGAGAGCGACAGAGCCTCAAAGTTGGATTTCCTTCAGTGCTGCTGTGATAGGATCAGTGTCCTGAGCTGGTCATGTCATCTCTTTGGGCTTCAGGTTCCTTTTCTACGAAAGGAAGGGGTGGGCCAGCATCGGGGCCCATTTATCTCTAACATTTGGAGTGCTTTCAAAAGGCAGCCCTTTTTGAAACCTCTAGTACTAGCAGGTGAGATTTAGGGCACCTGGTTCCACTTTGCAGGAGGGCTCTGGATAGTGTTTTAGGTCTAAATTGGTTTCTTGGTTGGGTATTTTTGCCACGTTTTCTACATTCCAAAGATTCTCTCTTCGGAGGGAATGAAACAGAAATCAGCTTTGGGTCTAGAACTTAAGGAATGGTTCTCTCCCAGCTATGGGATATTGACCCTGAGAGATTACAAAACAGATTCCAGGACCCCACCCAGACCTGCTGATGCGTTGAGGCCCAGAAGTGGGTATTTTTTATAAAGGTCTGTAAATAACTGCACAGCCAGGTTTGGGAAGTACTAACTTCAGAAGCGTTTGCTTCTTATAAATAGTGAAGTATTTGCATATGAAACGATACATGTCTGGGATTGACTTCAGAATAGCCCAGTGCAAGGAGGATGTGGGTCAGAGTAAAGATGAAGCCAGCTTGGGCGCGTCTTGATGATTTTTAAAGCTGGAGGGCACGGGGCTTTATTCTCCTACTCTCTCTACTTCTGTGGCGAGTTTGAAGTTTCCCAGGCTAAAAGGTAAGCTAAAAAAAAAAAGTTTTACTTTTTGGAACCATTTATGCTCGCCTGTTGTGTTTATTCTGTAGTCACAAAATGTAAATGGTAAGGTGGGCCCCGGGCTCACCTCACCTGAGATGGACTCGAGTCAGATTCCGTGGGTCCAGGCCTTTCCCTCGGCCTCTGCGCGCACACCTGGGATCTGTTAACCACTGCCAGGACGGGCTGGCCCATCGCCGTGCGGCTTCAGGTCTCCAAGATAACAGGAGGAGAGACATCCTCTCACGTGGGGCTCCTGTGCCGACGTCAGCATCGCAACACTGCTGGGTGTGAAAGGGGAGCGGGTGGGTGGCATGTGTGGCGGATGATCTGGGGCGGAGCCAGGACACCTGCGGTCGCGTGACAATCCTCGCAGGGGCGTTCGGCATCCTGCGGGACTCGGCTCATCCCTCTCAAGCTTGTCTGCTCCTCGGAGCCCGTTTCTTGGCGGGCACCTCCTGTTTCTGTTGGTGGAAGCCTGGATAAAAGCCGAGTGTCTTCACGAGTCCCCTGCATGTCCGGGGACCCACATGGGGAGTCCTTGTCCTGCTGTTTCTCAGCTTCACAGCTTCCTTGGGTTTGGGTGCTGCTGCGGGAATGGACTTGGACTCGGGCTGGGGTAACTACGCCTTTTCATCTCTTACACTTTGACTGTGGAGAGAAGCTGAGCAGATCGATTTGTATCTTAGAGAGAGTTGCAAACGTCAGAGTTTTGAAACAGCTTTATTATCTCTGAGTGAGGATTCAGAATTTTAAAGGGTCTTTGGGGCTTGCGTGTGTTTCTGGTGATTCAAGGACTTTGGAGGAATTGCCATGAAAATTGCCTTTGAGGAAGAGCAGGTTTGAAACCATCACTTGGCCATCACAGGTCAGTCGGTCTGTGTTAGGTAGGCAGGTAGACAGGCGTGCTCTGCCACAGAGAAGTGCCAGTAATTAGCTAATTTATGAGCCATTCTCTTTTGCATTTAGTTTTGATTTTATTGTTGACTGAAAATCCATTAGCTTTAGTTAAATATCAGCTAATATTAGCTAATCATCTTGGAGTTAATTGTGGGTTTTTACTGGTTGTTGGTAAATAGTTTTCTGTTCAGTTTTCTGCTCTGCAGTTGGCCTGGCTGATACTTTCATACACCATTATCAAGGCTTCAAGTCTTACTTAGAACATAAATAACTTTATTTTGGAATGAAAGGGCCTCCGTGGATAGGATTATAGAACATGTTCCTTAAACCAGATAGGACAGAGCAGGATGTTCTTATGATTTGTTTGGCCTGCTCTACATGAGATAGGGGAGGAATTCAGTTCCACCCTCTCATAACTTGCTAATGCTATCTGTTTTAATAGTCTGCAGATGATCTATAGAAATGCAAGTAGAACACTTAGCATTTACTCGGGTAGCTCATTTTCAAAAAGGAAAGGATTTATTTCTCTAAAACTCAGTGGAGTGTACTTTAAAGGTCCTGTGAGAATTTAGGGAAAAAAATATTATTTCAACAAACACTGTTATCTCAAAATATCCAGAAGTATAAAGAACCTTGTATAGTCAGTGAGATTGTCTTTTGATTGTAATTGTGGAACTCCTTAAAGATAAAGCCAGTTTTATTTATTTTATCTGAAAAAAACCCCCATTTTTTGTCAGATGTAGCTTTTTACCAAATAACTGGCCTCTGTCTTAGACTCTGTAAGTTCTTTTTTGCAAGTATAGGTTAATATAGAATGAAAGAGAAATAAGAAGCACTTACTTGTTTGTTGATTTGGCAGTTTGCTCTTGTGTTGAAAGTTGTGAAACAGAATGACAGTGGTGAGACCACAGAAGGAGCACATTTAGGACTCCACGTAGGAAACGTGTGGAACCAGAGAGCTAGGAGATTATCGGTTCAATTTGCTGTCATGAAATAACTGAGGAAACACCCAGAGTTGGTGACATTAAGATTACGGCCCCCATCATTTCCCCGTCTAGACATTGCTGGGGTTTGGTTGGAGCCTGGTCTGTGCAGCACGCTGGCACCGTCTCCACCACCGCCCGCCTTCCCTGGGTGCTTGTTGGGCACGGATGGCTGGGTCCCGCCTCACAGATCCTGGTGCAGTCAGCCTGGAGTGGGACGGAGAATCCGAGTTTCTAACAAGTTACTGGGTGCCATGGAAGCGGCTGGTCTGGGGACTACACTTAAAGGAAATGTCTGAATATAATCGTCTGGGGGAGCTTTCCTCCCAACAGTTTATTAAGAAAGAATTGAAACCTACGTAAAAGTTAATAACTACAAAATGAATACCCATACCTATCTGCCTCCTAGATTTTATAACTAATGTTTTATTATATTTGCTTTCTCACAGTTATCCACCTGTCCATCCATCAGTCTGTCCTTTTTTGTTTTATTAAAGACAGTTTTCTTACAGCAGTTTCAGGTTCACAGCAGAATTAAAAGAGGGCGCAGAGATTTCCCGTATAGCTCCTGCCTCACCCCGCCAAATCCAGAGCCTCCCCCATTATCAGCACCCTCTCCCAGATGGTACCTTTGTCACAATTGATGAACCGGCATGGATGCGTTATTGTCACCTGGAGTCCAGCGTTTACATTAGGGTTCACTCTTGGTGGTGTGCATTCTGTGGGTTTAGAAAAATGTATAAGACGCGCACCCACCGTTAGGGTATCATACAGAGTGGTTTTACTGCCCTGAAAAGTCTTCTGTGCTGCACCTGTTCTTTTCTCCCCACCCCCCCAACCCCTGACAGCCACTGATCTGTTCACTTTTTGCAGGTTTTGCCTCTTCCAGAATGTCATATAGTGGGAATCCTACAGTATGAGCTATTTCTTTTTCTTTTTTTTCCTTTTAAATTTATTTATTTATTTATTTTTGGCTGTGTTGGGTCTTCGTTGCTGCGCGCGGGCTTTCTCGAGTTGTGGCGAGCGGGGGCTACTCTTAGTTGCGGTGCGCGGGCTTCTCACTGCGGTGGCCTCCCCTGCTGCGGAGCACGGGCTGTAGGTGCGCGGGCTTCAGTAGTTGTGGCACACGGGCTCAGTAGTTGTGGCATGTGGGCTTAGTTGCTCCGCGGCACGTGGGATCTTCCCAGACCAGGGCTCAAACCCGTGTCCCCTGCATTGGCAGGCGGATTCTTAACCACTGCGCCACCAGGGAAGTCCTGAGCTATTTCTTTAAAGGCATTTCAGAATAACTTGCTGAAATCAGTAGCTTTGCTCTGAAACATTTCAGCTTGAATATTATTACATGGAGTGCAGTGTTTATATACAGTTTTTCTTAGTGAAATGCACAGATCTTAATGAGTTTTGAGGACAGTGCAAGCAGTAGTTTAACCCAGCCTCCCCATCGAAATATAGAGCATCACCATGACCCCAGGAGGCTTTAAAATCTTAGCTGGTCCATGGCCCCGTTGATTAATCCGGGATGGGGCCCAGGGTGATATTTTTACAAACAAATCCCCCAGCTGATTTTAACGTGCAGCCCCGTTTGGAAACCACTGCTCTGGAGTCTTTTCTTGTAGTCTGTGAAAGAATTGATTTATATTTGGAAATCTGGCAAAGTTAAGAAGTCAGTCTGTGACGTGAAGAAAACAGGTAAGTGTTGCACAGATGTTCAGTCTTCAGGGATCTGTGAAGATGCTAAAAACGAAACAACAGATGAAGGCAGAAGCAGCCAAGAGTTACGGCTCAGAAAGTGATTGGTTGCTTGTGTGTTGTGGCCCTTCCTCCCCATCCTTTTCTCTTTAGGATTGCCTCTGAAAACAATCCGCTTGACATTGCACTCAGAAAATGGAATTTTTGTTTAATATTAGGCGTATAATCTCTTGTCCTCGATTTTTGCCTGCTTTTCATAAAGTGACAAAGGAGGACCGTGTTTCTCTGGTTGGGGGTGCACTCCATTAGTGGGTAGCGCAACCAGTTAGTTGGTCAAAACTATCATCTTTCTTTTAACTGGGTAGAAAATAGAGTGTATCAGATGTACTCGGTGGGTGTTTTGCAGAACTTTCAGAAATGTTTATTTTGATGAAAAAATATGTGTTATATGTGTATTGGGTGGTGGTTCGACATGTATTTTTTATTAGGTTGCACTCCAGATAGTTTGAAAGCAAATGAACCGAGGGATGCTAGGTTTCTTTTAGCAAAAGGGAGGAATGATTAAAAAGAACACACTTTTATTAACCGAGTAGACATTTCTTCTGGATTGAAAGCAGCCACGTAGCCCAGTGTTCTCTGCACTTCGGTCCTCGTTCTGTTTTGTCCCGTCTGGCCTAGGGCTTCGCCGTGAGGACACCTACCAAGGTAGTCCCTCCACTTGCCCTCCGGGAGCGGCGCTCACTCCAGGGCCCTCGTGAAATCCCGCTCCCTCTCCTCCTGGCCTCGCTCTCTTTTGGAACTCGAGGTGTTTCCTGGCTCGAGGGTGGTCCTAACTAGTGCAGGGATGACCCAGATGCCCAGCTGTCCTGTGTCTCCTCCCGCAGCCCCCCGGGCCCTCGTGGAGGTCCCGCACGAGACATCACATCTTCCCTGAGAGACGCAGACTGGGAGCTCGAGTGGGTCCAGGGGACAGAGGAAAGGCTTATTTGGTTTGGGTTCTGTTTTTTTTCATGTATTTTGTATCTGAAACAATTTTTTTCATATTTCTAACCAGCCTTCCTAATCATTGGAAATGGCTCATGGCTTTCTTCAGAGTTCTACTGTTGTGACATCATAGGACAGTTTGCTACATGGTTTATTTGCAGGTTATAGTCACAGCCTGAAGCTACTTTTCCGCTTTTCCTCTGGCTGTGGGAGCTTTTGTGGGGATGCAGTGTCGAGTCTGGGGTGGGGGAGGTGTGTGAAGCTGGGTGGGAGGCCCGCCCTCCGTGACCGAGGGGCCCACTCTTCTCACGCACTCCCTTTCTGATGGCAGGGGGGGACAGTTGTTCAGATCACGTGTTGGTTATAGCAAAAGAGAGCAGAGGTTACACTCTGGCGAGTTGGTTTAACTGCAGAGAAGTCTGCTGAAGCAGGTTGGGTGGGAGGAGCTGGTCCTGCCAGCTCGTGCCCTGTGGTCCCAGGGGTCACGGTCACGTGTCACAGACACCGGATCATTGACTCCGGGGCTCTCATGGGACGAACGCCCGTGAGCTCCAGACGTGTCTTCTGCAGGGGCTGTTCCAGTAACATCCAGAATGACGTGAACTGGTTTTAGCATGGTTGAGGGTACTTCTTTTTTCTTGAGGATATCACAGCTTCTTAACATCTAATTCTCGTCAGTCACTTCAACTCAGAAATGTGTCAGAGAGAACATTTACAGTGATTTGAATGGGACGGTACATCTTAAAAAATTATAAAGCCAAGAGCAGGAAATCATCTCTTTTGCAAATGAAATGACGTGTGTGGAACCTGAAGGAAAGGAGAGGATTTTGAGGAGGAACCTGACATCACACCCTGTTTTTTATCCACTCGAGATTCCTTTTGTTTATTTATTTTTAAAATACTTCCTTTTTGATGAGAACTCTCTTAGCAACTTACAAATGTATGATACAGTGCTATCGACTGTAGTCACCATGCTGTACATTACATTTCTAGGACTTATTTATTTTATAACTGGAAGTTCGTACCTCCCCCTCCAACCCCCGCCGAGCGGCATGTGGAATCTTAGTTCCCCAGCCAGGGATCGAACCTGGGGCCCTGCAGTGAAAGCTTGGAGTCCTAACCACTGGACCGCCAGGGAATTCCCAAGATTCCTTTTAAATGAACTAAGTTTTGGTTCCTGTTGGTGGATTTTACCTTTCTTCTCACCCTCCAGAAATGACTAGGAAAATTATTAAAAGTCCCATAATCTTGTGTGGACTTATCCAATATAGTGACTCCTTCCCTTAATTTTGAATTCTTCTTCAGAATTGGGGGGGAAAGCTGGTTCCACCAGTTTCTGTGGTAACGTGTATGGTCAAACCAGCACTGAAGGAGTAGGTGTGGATTTTAATATAATTTATGATTCATTTTAAGGTCGGTGGGAGATGAAATGGGCTCAGAAAGCCCACGCAAGTAGCTGGTGTGTGACTTCCTGGGGTCCTGGGCTGAGGTAGCCCACACGCCCTCGCTTCATAAGCTTTCCAGAACTTACTGATTTTATACTGATTTTATTCCTTTGGGAATTGCTTACCCCTCGGGAGTGTAATCACTTGTGGGGGGTGGGGCGGGCCGGAGAGAAATGGCAGTGACCAGCTCAGAAAAAGTGCTTTTACCGTCTTGCGATTAGTACTGATTGAAGGCTAGCTCCTCCGAAATGGGGAGTGACAGGGTCCAGGGGGTGTGCTGTCTCTCCCACCCCCCCGGCCTCCTCGCCCCTCGGGGCTGCCGGGAGGGAGGAGGGGGTGATTCCCAGCAGCTGGCAGCACGATCGCCGTCCCGACCCCAGCTGTGTGCTGGTGAACTTGGACAGTCCACAGCGCAGTCTCTCGGAGCTGCTGTCCTCGTCCTGGGCTGGGCCTCGGGTCCCTCGGCCTCTGAGCCAGAGCTCCAGCTTCCCCGGGGGAGCTTTTCGGGTAACTCTGGGGCTCTGGCTTGAAGCTGATGGGATCCCGAATTTGAACAAAACACCCCACCTGGTGATCTAGAAGCCAGCCTGCCATCCGCAGGCTTTCCCGACGCCTGTGGCCCTGGGCAGGGTCCTCACGTCTGCAGGAGCACGGAAGCCGCCGAGCCCGGACCTGACCCTGTGTGATTGTGAGGAGGTGACACTCAGGGACGGTGGGTCAGGGATTCTCCAGGGCAAGGTCGAAGGGGAGGTCAGGAAACACTGAGCACGAGGCTTGTGCGGGCTTGCGTGCCCTCTGGTCAACTAACCTCATGGGGCCCAGAGAAGTTCAGCTCCTTTCACGAGGTCACCCGGCAAGTTGGTGTCAAGTCTAGAACTGAGAACTTGGGTCTCTGAAAGCTGGAGGTGGGGAGGTGAGGGGGTGCGTGTGACGTGTGGTGGCTGATGGAGGAACAGCAGCAGATGCCCTGGTGTTGAGGGGACGGGAGGGGACGGGAGGGGACGGGAGGTGCAGGTGGCGGGCCTGCGCTCTCACCTGGTCAGGCCGAAGGGCAGAAGGTTTGGTGAGCGCGTGGGGCAGTGGGAAGAACGGGAGTTTTGGAGCCAGACAGACTGAGGTTTAAACACTCCTTCCACCCCTTGCTAGCTTGCAAACCTTGGACTGGCTAATGTATGTATGCTCTCCTTGAACTCTGATTTTTCTCACCTGAGAAATAGGGGTCGTGTCACCTGCCCGTCAAGCTTCACCCTGCAGATGAAACGCCCTGAGTGCGTTCTTTATCTTTTTTCCTTCCGTTATCGGGTCTGTTGATGGAAAGAGATCCCATGAGCGAGTTGATTCATTATCCGTTATGTAGGGAATCATACTACAGTTTCTTTAGTAATAGAGAAAATTAACATTTTGAAATGACTTTTGTTTGAAAATCTGTATAAGTCAAACATTATGAAAACATAAAGAAAAGAGTGACCTGGTAAATGTTGTGCCCACTCCCACCCCCTTAATTTTTCTTTTATGTTCTAGTAGCTGATTGCAACATGCACAGAGTTTACTATTGTATTAAAAAAAAAAAAAAAAGGCCCCAAAACTCACAAGATCAATCTGAAGCACGTAATTATCTATATGATGGCTATTATGCTGAGTGGTAATTTAGTACAACCATCAGGTAGTTTACTTAAAACCTTATAATTAGCCTTGTTACATAGTAAAGCAAAATTTATAAATATACACACATATATATATTGTTTCCTTCCCATTTCCTTTCTGTTGTGTCTGTACTCACGCACCAGCTCAGCCATCACTAGTTTGCCTGATGCACAGGGTGTGAGGAACTCGGGTACCAGGGTGTTGCTTTCGGGACTGGCCTGCCTTCCCCACGCTCCCGTGGCCTCGCCTGCAGAGGGTCAGCTGCTTGGACCTGGGCAGCCTTCTCCCCTGCTTCCCGGCCTGCCTTCCGGGGCTGCTTAGGGAGCGCGGCTCTGGGTCTGTGCACCGGTCACACTGTCCAGGGAACAGAATGGTCACCACGCTGTGTCTGGCCGGAACCGAATGGAGCCTGGGGTGGCTGTGGAGGAGAGAAGGCTCCTGAGAAGTGGGCTTGGGGGGCCCTTGGCATCCGAGGCTCTCAGGGTGTTGCTAGTGAGAGACCTGAGCATCTGTGGACCTGCGGGAAAGGGATGGGGGTCAGAAGGGTCCAGGCCCAGTCAGCTTAGGTTTTGACTTGTGTTTGTGGCCAGGATGGTGTTTAGAGACAAAGAGAAGGCACCAGACTGAAATGCCACCTCCCCTGTCACTGGCCAGAACCAGAATTTCTTTGTCCAGCACTGAAGCCCTCTGTTTTCCCTTTATGTACAGTAAAAGGCTTACCATGCAAATGTACGGTGTAGTGGCTGAGTTTCAGTTGTTGTATAAACGAGGTCCCTGTTAAGGTGGCAAGGGGGGGGTTAGACTGGAAAGCAGGAAGGTTGTAGGGTCATTCTTGCAGGCACAAGTGGGGTCACCCGTGGCAAACTTCCAGACTAACCGTTTTGCCAAGGCTGGCCCTGTTTATCTTCATCTCTGTATCAGACCAGGGAAAGTCGTCAGAGGGCAAGAGTCTTTCTCTCTCAGACAGTGGCTGAGCAGGGGGCTTCTTGCATGGCCCGGCCAGGGCACCGAGTAGGCACCACCTGCATTATTTTTGTACTGGAGTTTCCTGCTGAGAGCAAATGAAGGATCTGTGGTTTTTGGAGTAAACCCTTCCCAGAATACCCTAAGTCACTCTTCTTAGGCATTTGTTGGCGGGTGGGGCAGGGCCGTGGCAGGGAGGCAGACAGGGGCCAGCCGGCCCATGGGAGGCCCTGTGCGTTCAGCCGGGGAACTCGGGCTTCATCCTGAAGTGGGAGGCTGAAGGGTTTGAAGCAGGAGAGAGGGCAGTCAGGTTTGTACTTGGAAAGAGCGCTCCGTCGGCAGTGGGGAGGGTGGCGTGGAGCGGAGCGTGGCTGAAGGCAGGGACACCAGTTTGCGCGCTGTTGGAACAGGTGCCAGAAATGGACTAGAGCTGGGGTGGATGGAAGGGTGTAAATTCCAGAGTTGCGTGAACGCGATGGGTGAGCTCTGGCTGACAGCGCACATTGTGAGCGTGACACAGAATTCTCAGAAAGCACTGCTTTAGGTGGCTGCCGACAGATGCTCTCGGGGTGAGTGGCGCTTTTTCTGCAGGGGAGAAGTTCACTTGTCCAGCCTCTCTTTACTGATGCCGTTCTCCCGGTTACACCTTCTGGAAGTCTACTATTTGCAGCCGTGTGACTCCACCAAAAGCAAGTTGATATCAACTACTTTCAAAGCTGAAAATCCTAGAGCCGCTCCTGCTGCTGAGGTCAGAATTCCTTCCCACTTGTTCTCACACAGTTGCCGGCTGCGGGAGCCTTCATCCTAGCTGGCCTCTCCACATCTGACCTGTTCCCTGCAGCTCAGCTGTAAGGCTCTGTTCCAAACAAGACCTGGATGGTGTCACCCTCTTTCAGTGGTTACCCATCGCTCACAGGATAAAGGCCAGACTCTAATGTGACTCCTGGCCCAGGCTGGTCCAGGCCCCGGCCAGATGCCGCGGTGCCTCTTCATCTTTGTGCTACCACCGCACTGACCTTCTCGTCCCGCTCCCGCCTGTCTGCCAGGCACTTACGACTGCTGCCAGGCGGCCCCTGATGCCCGCAGCTGGGTCCTGCTCACAGACCTGGCGCTTTGAGAGCCGCCTCTTGCTGTCACAGCACTTGGCTCAGTTGCCTTTTCACATTTGTTCGTGGAATCATTGATCAGTGTTAGAGAGGGATCACTGCCCCTTGCCAGTCACATAACTGGTCCTTATGTATTTTGAATTCAACTCTGGCACATTAGCCTAACTCATCCTGTTCATTGTAGACCCTCAGTTATTCAGAAAGGTTACGTTAAGTAACTTCTTTCTGGTTGAAACTCCTTTGCAGTGTGCCCCCTCGTGCCTGGCCTAACTTGGTACCACTCCTCACGCTGTACTGCATTGTTGATCCCTCCCGCCAAGGTGTCAGCTCTCTGAGGGCCTCAGAGCTGGTGCTGGACACTTACAGTACTCTGTCTCTGGTGGGTACTTAATAAAGGTTTGTTGGCTGAAAGAACACTTTAGAAAGAAATCCATTAAAATGAAAGTAAGGAGAGCTGTGGCATCAAAAAGGTTAACCAGTCCCTCTCTCCCTCCCCCTTTCCTCCCCTGCCCTCTCCCCCTCCCCCCCCCCTTTGACAGCTCAGTTTTACTGTCACAGTTCTGCGTGCTTGGCTGTGCTATCATGAGCTGTCCACGCTCAGGAAAAAGGGTCTGTTGGGCAATTTGGAGTTTTGATTATGAGACGTTAGTCATTGTTACAAACCCGTGAAACACACATGATGAAGCCACTAATAAAATTTAATCTTGTGAAATTTATGTGCCACCTGGAAGGTACTCGGGGCCTTTTATTTCGGTGGAGGTGTGTGTTTCTGTTGGCTGTGAACGGTGTGGGGCTCCCGGGAGACGGGAAGTGGGGCCAGGGCTGGGCTTTGCTGTGACGAGCTGCCGCCCTCGCTGGGCTGATGAGGACCAGGCCTCTGTTTAATTCCTGGATTAAATTAAGGTGGTTATGTGGTTCCAAGGAATTTACAGATATACCTTATTGCTCCAAATGACCTAAGTCGGTTAGGACTTAATGTGAGCGGTCCTCCGCCGCCATTACTAATATTTTCTGTATTTCCTGTTACTAATATGTCTCTCTGATGGATCTGAGTGTGAGCCTGGGAAATGTTCAGAAGTAGTCTCCGACAAGGGGCAGGGCTGCTTGGTGTGCCATGAAGCATGCTGGTGGGTGCGCACATTAAAGACCACGGGCGAGTCTTTTCCTTTCTCTGCTGCTGCTTTGGCGTTGCTCAAGGCCGGGAGCCTGTGTCTCAGACAGGTGACTCAGAAGAAAGAAAGTTTGAAAAGGAAAAAAGCTGTTATTTTCTGGTTACTCACTATCATCATTCAGGCCCCAATTATGCCTTTTCTGTCTCCTCTCTCCGTCCTTCTTGCTCCTTCATTTAGATTCCTGTCTCCTTGAACCTTCTCTGCACTTTGTAAAAGTTTGCCAGGAATGAATGGAAATGGAAAGGAATGCTGTGGATTTGTTGATCCTCTGCTCTGTGGCTGGCTCTGGAAACACGAAATTCAGAGAGGTTACCCACCACGCCAGTGTCACCCAGCTTGTAGGTGGCCGAGGGAGCTGGCCGGGACTGGGGTTGGCTCAGAGCTCAGCTCTGGACCACGTGCCAGGGAAAATCCATCCACTTACAAGTCAGTAGTGACCACTGCCTGCCCCGCTCCTTTTTACTGCTACTTCTCTGAAGTCACTAAAGTACCTTCCCAGATAAAGACTGGGGTACTTCAAACACCGAGGAATATCTGCGTAAACCTGGACCCTCTCTTAGTCCACTGAACCAAGGGAATTAGGACATCAGCTTCTGACCAGAAACTCACTTGGACTCCTAATGAACACAGGCCAGCCTGAGGAATAAAAACATCCTAGGCACAGAATACTGAGAAAGAAGTGCCTTCGGTCCATACTAGAAGTAACATATGCAGATTGAAAAAAAGCAGTAGGATGTCTTTTTTTTATACAGGGCAGTTAAAGTCAGCTTCAGTTGAACAAAATTGGTAGTAGTTGCCTCTGGGAAGCGATTTAGTGCTTTGAGATTCATAGGGTGAAAGAAATAGGATAAGGATCTACAGAAGGTTTTTTCGGTTCAGTGATTTTTTTCTAGACGTCTCGAATCTGTCTTATCCCCACATCCTTCTGTGCTGTTGGAGTGCGCTAGGGACCTAGACCCAGTGTCCCATGTCTTTTGCAGAGTCTGATGACCTTCCTTTCCTGTCTCGGCCCCTGTCGCTCTGCCTTGCTCCCCGTCCTTGGGCTGATCTATAATAGTTTAAAGGACCAGTGGTGGAAAGATCACCGCCTGGGCTGCCACCAAATAGGCGGTGACCTAGGGAAGGTGAGTGAACCCAAGAACCCCTCTTTCAGCTGTAACTTAGGGCTCATCACAATAGTGCCTGTTTTATGAGGTGGTGGTGAGGACTGTGAAAGATGGATGAAGCCAGACAGTGAAGTGGTCAGGACAGACTCTGATCTGTAATAACTGTTACTGACCTTCCCTTTGTACAGAGGTGACCAGGCGTTTTAGAGGGAGAGTGAGGGTGTAGGGAAGGGTGAGTGGGTCCCCTGTCATGTCCGGCAGGTGGGGGTAGGTCCATGTGAAGTCCATCTGGGGCTGCTGACCAGCACTTTCTGAACTTGGCTCCCAGCCCCCCTCCCCGAGCCCCGCTCCCCCCTCCATGGAGACTGAGATGGGCCTGATCTCCAGGCATTGGCTGAACAGTCAGTTCTTCTGGCAGCTGGAGTTTTCTGAGGCAGCAGCTTTTAGGGGGGGCCAGGGTCCTCCTAGGGACGCGGCCTTGAGCTGTGAGAAACGATGCTAGTGTTTGTTCCCGTCTCGATAGGTCTAGTTGAGAAGAGGCTCAGAGGAGGCTGGCTGCAGTTTAGTCCAGGAGGGGATCTCTGTCAGCGTAGATGAGGGCGTGTCCAGAGGTGTGATGCGTGTCCGTGTGGTGGCCGCTGGCCATCGTGTCTGGGAGGACGTCTGCCTTGCTGTGCTTTTCTCATGGTTGTGTCCAGGTGCGCTGTGACTCCTGGTGGGCAGATTCCATGGCTCAGAAGATGGTGCGTGGCCTGGGGGGAGGCAAGAGGGGAAGCTGCTGTGATGGCCCCGTGACGGGTTCCACCAGTGACTCTGCACTTGACTCTCAAATCAGCTGGCGGTCAGCACAGGATTGCCTTCCTTGCGCATAGCTGGCATTCAATAGACAGAAATATTAAATCAGGGCGGTGGGCCTCTCAGTGCACAGGTTTTCTGTGTGGCCCCAGATCCTGCTGTACATGAGCTCCAGCCCCCAGAACTGTGTCCCCGTGTGTCTCGGTGCTGCTGGCTCTGTTGGGAAGGTGCTACTTCTGTCACCTCTGGTTGGCAGCATGGATAACCCAAAGGGAAATGCATTTATGAAGACATTTTATATAGGATATAAATAAACACATTTATCTTCTTCATTGGAGGAGTCCTAACGATTTTTCCCCTGAAATAGCGCTTGATTCTGAAGGGTTTTTTTTTTCTTCTTGTTTTTGGTTTTTTGCTATTTACTTTTGTAATAATTCAGTACAATTAAGAAACGTAAAGCAGAGGATACTTCTGTAATAGTGGGCGCACTGAGCTTCGGGGTCTTAGTCGTTGAAATTTAAGTTCCCTGGAGGGTGCCAGCTACTTTCTCAGTTTGAACACTCTGTGCTTTACTGAATTCGGGTTTATTATATAGATTTACTTTTCATAAGCTCTGTTGACTAAAGGTTAAAAAAATAACTAAATAAACCTGACTCTGAAAACTTGTTTCCTTTGCAGCATGGCAGATAGGAGAATTTCCAGTGAATCTCTAAACTCCAGAAATGAATCCAGAATGCACTCAGACAGATAGGAGTTGCTAATTACTTCCAGCTTTATTGGGGAAGTCAGCTGTAGAAGTGTTGGGCGACCGGCCTTGGGACTGTCAGAGTGGCTGCTGCCTGCTGCCTCTTACCCTGTAAATGAAGAGGGCCCCGTCAATCCCTGTTAGCAGAGGTCTTCCCCCTCCATGTGCCTGAGCCTCTGGCCCGTCCTGCGCTCTCTGCGGACGCCCGGCCCCGGGGCATCGAGCAGCCTGACTGCTCAGCCTTCAACAGAGCATGTCCCATGTCTTTGGCTTCAAGTGATTTATATCATCACCTTGATATATTTTCCCCTGGCCATCCTGATCAGAAGCCTACCTTATTGTCTTGAGCATCTGACTTATTACATAAATTGGAGCCCCACACAGTTGAGGTCCTTTGCGACGTCCAGCCACACCGGGACTTGAAGGAGTACTCTTCGACCGCGATGCCTGCGGTAAATGCTCTTTTCAGGCTTGCTGCGAAAACGGGAAGGAGTGTTGACATCAAATGGGAAAATAAATATTTGCAGATAAGGGTTAGTTTTTCTCACTTTGCGCTGTCAGCATAAGCAAAGACCCATTCCTTATTTCCTTTGAAAAGAGCCTTATTTTTAGAGGAAGGGGAAGGAAACACGTCTGTTGAGAAAACCTTGCTGTTTTGTGGAAGTGGACAGTTCTGTCCTTAGCCCGTCTCTCCTTTCCTATAGCTGATAATAATAGCAGTGATTACAGTCCGCATCTGAGTGTTTACGAGCCAGAGGCTGTGGTGAGAGTTCTGCCCTGAAAATACTCCATTAGCTGTTACACCCATAGTACAGATGAGGAGACTGAGGCCTGTGGAGGTTATTGCTCTCACCTAAGGCCATAAAGAGTTTAAGGAAAAAAAGGAAGAGTGAGAATCAAATCCAACTTTGTGATGCTCATGGACTCTGGACACTGTTTTAGTGTAAACTTTGCAGTTTCGACTCTTTCGTTTTATATGGGGAGGTGTGGAGGGCGATAGAGCTTTCCCCTCGAGCATGTCACAGACTCCATGTTAATAGGGATTCCTTATCAAGGGAGTTTTACTCTGGTTCCCCCCTTTAATGACTGATTTTTAATTTCTAATGCGGTAGATATTGATATAACCCACCTAAACAAAAAGCTCTTTGGAATTTTCTTGAGTGTAAGGAGATCCTGAGACTAAAAGGTTTGAGAACCGCTGGCCTAGTGGTTAAGGGTAGGCTTTGGGGTCAGCTGTCCCTGCTATAGCATTTACTAGCCACGGGCTGTTGGATCTCAGCGTCCTTAGTTGAAAGATGGGGCCCATGGTAGTCGTTGATCAGGCTGTGAGGGTTCAGTGCAGTGACGCCTGCCCCGGGGGTCTGTCTTGGGGGGTTACCGGGTTCTGAGGCAGACAGGGCCCATGTGTCGGTGGGTGGGAGGGTGGTGGCCCTCAGGGGAGAGCGTGCTGTTGGTGCTGGTTTGAGCTCGGGGGAGAGATGGTAGGCCTGGGAGGGACCCCGCTGCCTGGGGGCCCCCTGTGTGGCGGCGGGGAGGGAGGGAAGGACCCTCCGGAGTCCCGCAGCCCGGGGTGGGGCCTGAAGAGGGAACCTGGCTTGCGGGATGCAGGATCCCAGGCCGGCACCCACGGGTAGATGGAGGAGGAGCTGGGGAACCTGGGGCCCTGCTCCCTGCTGTGGTCCCTTTGGACCAGCTGTTTCCTGAAGCCTTTGGAGTGAAGTGCTTCTCTCCTGCCCCCGCCCCCTGCTCCTCTCTGTCTGTCTCTTTGTCTGTCTGCTCCCTCTCCTGGATGTTTGTGATGGAAAGTGTGCACCTGAGAGTGAAGCCCCCTTTTGCTTGAGCACCAGCTTGGCCTGACTGAAAGGAATGAGCCAGGCTAAGCTGCTTTGCCCTCCTTTCCCCTCCCCCGCCCGATCTTCTTAAGGAAAGAGTTGCTGTTCAGCAGCCCCCTCCCCGCTGGGCTCTGACTGGCGGCTGAGGGATGCTCTGAGCACTGGCGTGCGGGCACGGGAGATGCGGGCACGGGAGATGCGGGCACGGGAGATGCGGGCACGGATGCGGGCACGGGAGATGCGGGCGCGGGAGATGCGGGCGCGGGAGATGCGGGCGCGGGAGATGCGGGCGCGGGAGATGCGGGCGCGGGAGATGCGGGCGCGGGAGATGCGGGCGCGGAAGATGCGGGCGCGGGAGGAGGCGGGTGAGTCATCGCTGCCTCCACGGGCGGGGCGGGGCACCAGCCTCACCGTCGCCCCGTGTATGTGTGCTGTAATCTAGAAGCCTGAAAGAATGAGCCCATTTGTCTCCAGGTTTTAAATCTGAAATGAAATGAGATGCTTTCATCTGGTCCAACACCCACCCCTACTTTTTAAAAAGGGTTTACTGACTTAAATAGATTCTTAAAACTAGGAAGCTGTTTCCATTCAGTTCTGACTTGGAGTCAGGCGTTCTGCTCGAGGGCGCTGGTGAGCCTAGAGCACGGTGCACCCGGACTCTCTGAAGACAGAATCGGAGGCGTGTGAGAGGGGCCCCTGCTAACCCCGCCTTAAGGTGTCCCGGGGGCAGCTGTGAAGGGGAGGCGGCCTGAAGCTTTAGGGCCGTAACAGCCAGTGCTTCCGAAAGGCACAGGGCTTACATTTGGTCCCTGAGGTGGGGAAGGTAACAAAGCAGAGCTCTTCATAGCAGAGCTGTGACCCTCCCGTGTCTCAGGCGGTGACTTTGAGGAGAGCAGGCTGATTGGGCCGTCTCTGGATCGAGTGTGTCAAGACCAGCCCTGAATGACAGCGACCCTCTCCCATGTGTCGTCTGCGCCCGTCCCCCAGGTCGCGGGGAGCTCCCGACAAGATGCTGCTTCCCTCATCTCCACCCTCCCACCCAGACGCCACCCCCGTTTTCACCAGGGGTGAAAACACCCCACACTGTAAACCACTCTCAGAATCAGGTAGCATTTGAAAGAGGAAACCCATGAGGGTCGTGGACTGCCTGATTTTCTTCGGGTGTTTCTGGCACTTTTTTCTTTGCTGCTCTGAGAACGGTGGGTGTGGTAAAGACAGTATGATATTTATCAGTGGGATTTGTCATAACATGTTTAAAACCCAAGAACAGGGAGGTCTTGAAGGGGCTCCTGAAAACGGACAGGGCAGATTTAGAGAACTCGATCTCTTTATTACTCAGTGAAATCCAGTTCCCCTGCAGAGCCTCCCCTCTGACCACCAGCACAGGGTTCTGACCCTCCTGAGCTTTCTGTGGGGACGTTGGAGGCCTGAGCCGACCGGTGGCCTTTCCCTTGGGCCCCGTGCACCTCACGGCTGATCCTGGCCCCCGGGGCTCCGGCCTCACCTGGGGACACAGGGGTGCAGGCAGTGTCTTCTGACCATCTGCTCTTTGCGGACCTCTTGTTCCTGAGAACAAAGTTGGGTGTCTTGAAACTGCAGTGCAGTTAGCATATGGTTCTGAATCTCTGAAACCTCTGTTATTTGAAAAAGGCAGGAAATGAGTTATTCTGAGTAGTCAGTTTCCCAGAGAGCAGCAGAAGTTTATTTAGTAACTTTCATGGTAGGAAGAGTTCTGGGTTCTTTTGTCGCCTATAACGGGGTAGAAAATTTTAATTTCACTACTTTTAAATACTTTTTAAGTAGTCTCATATTTTTAAATAGTCTAGTATTTTTAAATAGTCTAGTATTTAAATGGTCTAGTATTTCACCAGATGAGTAGCTAGTATAGCAGATTTAAATAGTGGGGACTTGATTTGTGAAAAAAGTATTTGATGGTGTGTTCCTTTAGTTTATTTGCATCTTTTTCGAACATGAAATGTAGCATATGCAGCCCGTGAAGGCATGTGGTTTCAGATTAGGTGTCACAAGATTTTTCCTGTAATAAGATTTCCTGTTATAAAATAGGTTGAGTCGGAGGAATAGTAAAAGATGGAAAAAAGTGGAAATATCCCCCCCCTCCCCAATAATACTGCTCCCCTCTTCCCTCCCAAACAAACAGTGCTGCTAAGCAGAGTGGCAGTTTCTTGTCTCTCACACATGATGCTTAGCGTGGTGTCATTCGCCCCCAGGTAAAAACAAAAGTAACAGAACCCACAACTGACTATGAATCCTGAATTTCTGCTGTGTTAACGTAGCTACCTTTGGGCTGTTGTGTATGTAACTCTCTGATGCGTCTATATTTGAAATGCCAGACACACACACACACACACTCTCACTCACTCACTCATAGGGGCTTCTTAGAGCCTTGGTCTGAAGCACGTTCCAGATGGGAGCGTGGGGCGTGTGCAGACCTGAGCACCCACGTGTGAGGGTGGTGAGGGCTGCCTTTCCGGTTGTGAGCTACGTACTAGATTGATTTCTGGAGCCGTTAGCTTGGGAAACAGAGCCCTAGGGTGTAAGCGCACCCTCTGTCCACTTTTGTTGCCTTCTCCTTTCCTTCTAAGTGGGTCTATTCCTCAGATTCTTACAGCCCCCAGGAAGCTGGCTTCCCTGCTGTTGCTGCCGCCCGGCACCCATGCTCATGCCAAATTAGTTGAAATCCTATCTTCGTGTGTCCTTTGATTGTTTTTTTTTTTTTGAATAAAATGTATGCTGATATTTTTACTGTTGGTATGATGAATGAATGCTACTTTGATCGTGAGAAACTTACATTAAACTTAACTTCATATTTTCTAAGTTTAAGAAGTGGCTTTACTTGTGGCTTGATTTGTTGAGCTGCCACAATAATGGATATTATATTCAAGAGAATTGACTGCTTCTCACAACTAAATCACAGGCAAGGAGCTGATTTCTACATCCTGTCCTCTGGGATAGCTTTTCTTATTGCAAGATGAGAGCTTGCTATAAAAATGCTGTTTTGGGGGTCTTGTATTATACATTTCAGACCATGCCTTTAACTATAAATGTTTATTTAAGGAAATTTAAACTTTAAACTACATTTCACTTTTGAGAACAGGATAGACCTTTGGAAAAAAATTTTTTTAGGCCAGATGTGGACCTGTTTCCTTAACTTCCCCCCCCTTCTGTTAATTTAGCTAGTTTCGATTTTTAGATCCATCCTTTCTTCTTTAAAATTTTTTTTCCTTTCCCTAATTCTTTATAGGAGCTTGAGATTTCCGGCATAGGATGTACTGTTGCTAAAACATAGGCAAGATTGAAGAACCCGGGTTTTACTTGAAGGGTTAATTAGCAGCAACTACCTTTGTACCTAAGCATTTTGTCCTTATGTCCCCGCCCTTTTCTCTTGAACACTTCTTGACGTTGCCGTCTGAAGATCCAGTTACTGTGAGAGTTTAGGATGAGGCCAGGAGCGTGGTCTGAAGGCTCGTCCCGGGGCTGTTTCTGTGCACATACCCTTGCTCAGCATTGGCGTCTGCTTCTGCTGGGTTTGAGGAGGGAGAGCCAGGAGTTAGGTGCCCGTAGCAAGAGTAGACATTTCAAGGGTGGCCTAATTAAAGACTTCTTTAAAGGAACAGATAGTCCCACCTTGTAATTAGGGACGGTTTGCGCCGCAGGGGCTCGCAGGTGAACACAGCTCAGCTGGGACAGGAGCTTGGATGCCGTAGTCCAGCAACCTCATCCACCTCGTCTTCCTTCCAGGGGATTTTTTTTTTTTCCTTCTAAGCCTCGATAAGGGACTAGAAAAGTTGTCTGAGGAAGCGAACAGATCAACCAACAAACAAAAAAGTCCCTGAATGTCATTTCATTACTAGATGTGTCCGATTTGGAACAAGAAGTGGGCTTGGTTACTCTCTGCAGCAGCCTTTGGAAATGACTGGAAACACTAAGGAGGGACTTGCTTGCACAGCGGGCCCTCGTCTTGTGGTTCTAGCAGGAAACGCTTTAGGGGCACCTGGAAACCGGAGGGGATCTCTGTTCAACTCAGGGTGGAGTTAGTTCCTTTGGAGAAGAGGAGGGACTTTTGATGTCTTTCTAGCACGTTGATATGTTGGGTGTTTTGTGGTATGTTTTCTACATCATATAGTTCAAAGGAACAGCCACAACCCGAGTCTTTGGTGTAAAGCAGAGCGTCTTAGTGTTTTGTGGGGTTTTCCAGAGAAAGTTGGTGGTACTGTATGTAAATAACACACGTATCTTGCTTTTTGTCTTCTGAAGAAGAGTCTAGAGTCCACTAAGTGAAGCTGTTCAAAGCAGGGCAGCCCGAGGAGTAGATTCCCATTTGCACACCCACCTTAAAGAGCTTGTGTTCACGGGAGCGCGCCTGTGTGTGCACCTGTTTGTGCACCTGTGTGCCTGTGTGTGCGTCTGTGTGTGCCTGTGTGTGTGCCTGTGTGTGCATGGGAGTAACGCACGCTCTGGTGTTTGCCTCGTAAAAGTACGCGAGCATAACAGCGAAAACCTTTCACCACTGTTCTGCGTTGGGGTTGAAATCAGAGTTGCTTACTGTCAGATGAGGAACTTAACGGAAGAGCTTTCCTGGGTCCGCTTTATGTTCACCGTGTCTTGATGCTGAACTTGGACTGTCAGTTGGGGGCTGCTTTTAGAAACGAGGAGCGAGGGCACCTGCCCGGGGTCTGCAGGATGGCCTCACAAGGGGGGATGGATCTGCTGGCGGCCCCTGCCCTCCGGTCCTTTCGAATCACTTCCTCAGGGCCCTCCTCTCGGCAGCCGCCCCCGTGTGCTCTCTCGTTGTGTCTGTGTGCCACTCCCACTGCCCTGCTGGTGTGTTGGCAAGTGCGGCAGGGTTTTAATAGCAGCTTTTCTGCAGGGAGTTCGGTCTTCCACAGGAGCACAAAATCCCATTCTCATCAGGTGACAGAGCAGGGAGTCAGCAGAAAAGGAGAGGAGACAACAGACTTCAGAAACGGGTAGATTTCAGTAGAATATATTAAAAAGAATACCGCCTTTGTAGGAGTGCGCCCTCCTTTTATTTTTATAAATAAACTGGGAGGCAGAATACTTGGACAAGAGACTGGCGCTCTCCATCTCGCCAGTGCTGCGTCCCAGCCCCAGCCTGGGGATCGGGAGACCGCGCGGGTTAGCCCGAGTCTAAATGTCTCATCTGCAGAACGGGGCTCAGACCAAAGACCAGAGCAGGTGATTCCTTAAGTCCCTTCGGTCATTCAGCAGGAATTTATTGGATCCCTGCTGAGTGAGGCATCGCGTCTCCAGGTGTTCAGATCTCAGGAGATAAAGGGAGCGGGTAGTGGGAAGTGGGCATTAAACAGTCGGTGGTGATGTGAGGTCGGCGCGGGGCTGCTCGGAGGTCCTGGAACTGCCCCGGGACTGGCTTGTATTACAAGACAGGCGACCCCTCCTTAGTGAGGGAGGGGCCTGACCACAGGCAGCTGCAGGTGGAGTTGAAGCCGAGTCTGGCTTTGAGGGGCATCCGTTCCCTGGGGACATGTGCGAGCCTGGTTGGGCGCCCGGGGTTTGCCTGCTTCTGAAGTTTCCACGCGCGCTGCTGTCACGGCGGAAGTGTTGGTGGGACTGTCAGGGTAGGTCAGCCCTGGTCAGTCTGTCACTTCTATCCAGGTCACTTCAGAAGGTTCCTCTTTTCCTGAGTGGCAGGCCTGCTAGTTTGTAGCTGATGGGGGGTGTGTGTGTGTGTTTCTTTTGGTTTGTTTTTGTTTTTTAATTTGAGGCTTGACATACTGCTTGGGGAAAAACATTCACAGATTCAAGCATAGTTCTACCCAGAGAGAATGATCTGGAGGTCTTAAAAGTGGAGGTGCTTGTATTGAAATTTGCTTTGCAGTGAAAATGGCACAATCTCTGCATCCTCATGGGGTAAAGGGACAGGTCTGCAGACCGGGGTGTGAAGTGTGGCCTGTGTTGGTGACCTGTGGGCAGGCCCCACAGTGAGACAGGGCTGGAGCAGGCAGGCATCTGCAGGCCAGGGCTCGTCTTGGCAGTTTTTGGTACGTGACCACCTCTTAGGTTTCTGCGTCGGACGCAGTGAAGATGAAGCACTTGACCTGTGCCCTCTTGGGAGGAGGGCCTTTGTGAGCAGTATCTTTGGTGTCCGGACGGTGGTCTCTTGTCCTCATTGTCGTCAAAGCACAGCCATGTCTGGGTCTCTCGAGGTCAGCAGTAACATCACTGGGGTGTGTCCATGTGTGACGGATTTTATGTCTTTAGATAGCACAGGCTCAAAGCATATTTCTGGGGGATAACCCGGGGTTGGCGGGGCTGGGGGCAGATGCCTTTGGTCAGGTTTGAGTGGCCTGTGGTCGGGACACCGGAATACTGTCCTCCTGACTCCTGTCCCTGGGGACCAGCTCCCTGGCCTGGTGCTTCTGCGATGGACAGTCTTCAGAGCACCTGCCTTTCTCTCGTCCCTGCTTGGACAGCGAGGGAGGGATGGGCAAAGGAGTAGGCAAGGCATCTCTTTTCTCCCAGAGTCTTTTGTTTTTTCAAATCTTCTTTCTTATGTAGCTTCCCCAGAATGGGGTAGGAGGGACTTGGGTGCAGTTTGGGCAGTGAGCGGGTAGAGTGGAGTGGAGGGGGGGGGGCACGTGTATAACTGATTCAACAAGTACCCTTTAAACTGCCTTTTGTACACCTTGAGCGCCCGCAGTCAGACCTGCGGAGCACGCTCACTTACACACTTCCCACGTGCGCCGGACTCCACCTCCGTGTGGTCTCGGGGGGCGGGGGGCCGGCGGGGCAGGTGTCAGCTGTCCTTACCAGGCTGGTGGCTCCTGCCCTCTCCCAGGACAAGGGACCTGGGGTCTGGAAAGCCAGCCCGCGGCTGTCCCCGAAGAGAACAGCACTTCCCAGACTCTGCAGTGTGCAGTTCCCTATTTGTTTTTTGTTATCTTTTTCTTCTGAACCTCCCTCCTTTCCAGGGTTGTAAAGTGGATTAAAATTAATTTTGTCTTGGAATTGAAAGTTTTATGACATGCCCTAAGATAAATGCGGTCACCCCAAAGTATGGAAAGCCTGGTCTGTGAACGAAAGATTACTCGACCGTCAGTGGTAATAAAACAGGCCTGGAACCACACGGCCACACAGGTTTAAAGTTCTCGGGCGGTGTTCACAGTGCACCAGCTCGGCTTTTATTGAACAGTTAGTTTCTCAGTGATTCATGTTCTTATCCAGCTGCGTGTTGGTTCATTCTTGGCTCAGGAGAGAATGCCACGCCCTGAATCAACCTGCGTTTTCTCAGGTCCTTTTCATATAACACCCAGCCCAAGTTCTGATTATCACGGTAGACAAGCTTACACCATATGCTAGAGGCACTTTGCATTAGGAAGTTACAGGGAGGAGGAGGAGGAGGGAAAGAGGAAAGAAAGAGGATGATATTCAAGGTACCAGGAGCCCGGCTCTGTGCGGGTGCTGTCACCTGGGGAGATTAGCTTAAATCAGCGGTCCCCACCCTTTGTGGCACCAGGCACGGGTTTCGTGGAAGACGGTTTTTTCACGGCCTGGGGCGGCGGGGTTGGGGGAGATGGTCCAGGCGGTAGGTAACGCGAGCCATGGGGAGCCGCAGGTGAAGCTTCCCTCGCGCACCACCACTCACCTCCTGCTGTGCGGCCTGGTTCCTGACAGGCCTCGGACCGGTACTGGGGGCTAGGGACCCCTGGCTTAGATGATGTGATATGTATCCCCATGCAGCCGAAGAGAAAACGGGAGGTGTAGCCAGGTTACGTTAGCTGTTTGTGGTCACAGAGCTTGAAGGTTCAGAGGTGGAGTTCAAGTTCATCCCCTAAACTGCACCAAGAGTTTTACGTAGTTGTCGCTGCCCCACTTCCGACCGTGAAGCCACGTGAATCCCGGTCCGCTTTCAGTGGGTCCCAGGCCCCCACTGCAGGGTACACCAGCAGACACTGCCGGCTCTGTGCCTGTTGCTGAGTAAATGATGCCAGTGACCAGCCTTTACTGCACGTTCTGTGCCTGCCAGCAGTTCCGTAGCTCCAGAAGTGGCGCGTCCTTGTACACGCGCCATCTCATCTGATGCTTCCGGTCAACGCCAGGAGGCGAACACTGTATCTCCACTTTTTAGATGATGAAACTGAGGCTTGGAGGCGTCTTTGCGATTTGCCTGAGACTCTGTAGAGCCGGTCAGGGGCAGAGCTGCCATCTGACTTCCTTGTTCAGCTTAAACGCCTTCCCCAGTTGGCCTTTGATTAAAACAGTTTCTATGGCGCACACTCCCCCCAGCACCCCATGGTTTTTCAGAGAAAGTCTTTGTTTGAAATAAACGGTTTTGAAATGTGCCTTTGGCATTTTGAACAGAAACATTCTCACTGTGCTGTTCGCAGGAGACCGTGGAAACACATTCCCCGAGGACTTGGCAAAATAGGGTAGATAGCCATCTTTTTTGTTGAGGTCCGGGATCCTGAGAAATCAAGTCATTGGCATCCTGGGGTTTACAAAGCAGGAATGTAGATCTTAACAAGTAGGTGTGTCACTTAGCATTTTTATGTGTTGTCCTTTCAGACAGTTTCGTCTGCAAGGATCCGCTGAGGTTTGTTTAATCTAAACTTGCGACTGTAGGACACCCAGTGAAAACATTTCCAAAGTCCAGTCTAGAAGGCAATTCATGTGTTTCAAGCAGTACTCATTATAGAAATTGCCAACACATTAAGGGATTTTGGTGATTGCTTTGGATTTAATCAGTTATGCACCTTTTAGACAGTTGCTGCAGCCTTTTGTGGTTTAAAGAGTTAAGGGCCATTCACACCAAGATGGTTTACCTCTTTAAACCACAGAAGGTTGAGGCAGTAGCGGCTTGTGGGCATCTTAGCTCCTGCTGCTTGGGGATTTCTCTGTGGGCCTCGCAGGAGCCACTGAAGTACAGCCCCCAGAAGGGAGGACGGCCAGCCTTGGGAGGCGCAGGGGCAGGGGTGGGCTTTTATTGTTGGTTCCTATTTTTCCGGTGAAACGAAGGGAGGGATGATTGACAAGCCAGGTGTGTTTGGCACTTTGTTTTCTTTCTATTAGTTGCAGAGATTCCATCAGAGAAGCGCTTTTGTTTTCCAGTGTTAGATTAACCTCAGACGCTGTCTGCATCTTCTGTTTGTGTGAATGTGAGATGCTCTCAAGGGTGGAGAGAATCTGCAGGTCGACTGTCAGATTCAGGCGCTGGCCACTGCCCAGCTCTGTGGGAAATCGCTTTCAAGTGTGGGTTCTGACATTGTCCTGGTCACAGTATAAAGTTGGAGGCTCTGAGTTGGGGAAAGCATTGTTGTTTTCACTAAACAGAGTGAATAAAACCACGCCCTAGAGTGTATGGGGGCCTGCTGGCTGGTCCCAAGGGAGCAGCATCTCCTGAGCCCTCACCGGCCCCTCGCTGGAGAGGTTGAGCCTGATGACTTCGGTTTCTGACGGTTTGGCAGGGAAAAGCGTGGAGATGGGAGGCGGGGTGGTGGTGGGAGGATGGGGTGGGGTGGGGGTCCAGGACAGCTTTGGTAACGGCTGCAGAGCCCCGGCTTGGATGCTGCCTCCAGACAGTGAGCAAATGGGCTGTGGTTACGTGTGTTTCTCCTTATTTATTGACGCCTTGCTCCGGAAGGAATTTGAGGTGACCGTTCGCCGTCCAGAGAACCTGTTCAGGTGAAACATTTGTGGATGGCAACGGCTGCTCCCTTAGGAGTATTATGTTCGCCAGGAAAACCCAGTGAGGCGTGGACCTTATTAGCTAGATTTGGGAATCACTAATGAGTAAGAGAGTGACACGGTTTGTCAGATGCTTTTTTAAATTTTAATTTGCTGTTTTGATGTCCTTTTTTTTTTTAAGCAGACCGAAAAATTCTCTATTCTAGGCTAACATTCTTAAAGCTTCCCTTGTGGACTTCCTAGTAAAGGCCCTTTGTGTGTCACGCAGACTCTGAGTTCACATGACCGGTGCTGGGAATGAATAACCCTCAGAGGCAGGGAAGGGAGAGGCTGGCCCGTCTTCTGCTCCTTTCATACTTGTTTACTCCCATCAGCACCCGGCGCACATCTCCCATTATCCCTGTCCCCAGGGCAGACGCTTCTGGAAGAAAACCCTTACTCAGAATCCAGGCGCCTGGGGCAGCTGTCGAAGGAACAGAAACTCCAGAAGATGATCCTTGGCGTATCATCCCTGTGTCTGCACAGATGACAAGATTTTGGTCTCTGTTTCTCTCTCCCTGCTCCCCACTTTTTGTTGTTGCTGCGTGAACCCTTTCTTCCTCGGCTCCTTCCCATCTGCCTGTTAACATTCCCTGATGAAAGAGAGGCGCCTGCTTAGTGGCGAGCACCTTGCCTTGGTACAGAGTCCTGCAGAGCGGTCTTCTGCCTTGAGCGGGAGCCCATCGGGGCCCGGGCTCGGGCTCCTGCGGCTGCTGGACGAGGCGGTTTGCTGCCCGCCTTCTCGTTGCCTGGTGACGTTGCTAAGCGCACATCTGTCTGTAGTAACTTCCTCCTGCGTCTGTGCGTGGCAGGGCAGCTTTATTCATAGCGTGATTCTCACATTTCAGGTGCTCTGAGTCGCTTTCCTATATGGCCCTTCTTCTGACCGGTTTATCCAAGCTGTAGATTAGCAAAGTCAGTTGCTCCGGGACCAGAAATTTCAGCCTAGGAATTCTCCGCATCACCCTTCTGCTTCTCCTTCTCAAAAGTTTTAAAGTGCTTTCTTCTAAATAAGAAGTAAAGCGTTTATTTCTAATTTAGACCTTCTTATAGATCAGTTTGCATTTTTTGAGGGGGGATTCTTTAAATTTATCATGAGAATTCCATGAAAGGACTTAAAGCTTAATTGTGTACCTTCAATCAGATAGTAAATCTCTGAGCCTTGTCATGGATCTCTGAGAAGGATTTGATTGCGGCACGCTCTTACTGAGGCCCCTTTTCTTTAGCAAGAAAGCAGTATTGACATACAACTCGGCGTGTTTTGTTGGAGGGGAACGTTTGCCCTTACGAACACTTTGGTGCCTTGAGCCATAGGCACAGGCGTGAGGCGACGGCTCCTGGCCCCTTGCCTTAGTTCACCGCCCGGGGTGGACCTGAGCGGGTTCACACTGTGTGGTGCTGCCTCCTCCCTGCTTCACAGGGGTCGGGGGGAGCTCAGGGCCCTCTTGCTTTCAGTGCTGGACCTACATGGTGGGACTTGCTGAGCTGGGATTTTGTGCCCAGGCTTTCTGGGCACATAAAAGTAATTTCCTGGGCTCTGCTTGCCTGGGAGACTTGGTTTCGTTTTGTCTCTGGTTGAGATGGGGTGAGGAGAGGTCGTTTCATTGTGTTGACGAGGTTTAAAGTAAGCTGACTACAGTGAAGAATTTGGAGTAGAAACGTCCACTCACTTTCAGTTTAAGTTAAAGGCAGAATCAAGTGCATCACCTCTGCCTTTTTCTGGGTCAGCTGTGTTTCAGGAGGTCGTGGAGACGCCTTGACCATAATGAACTCGTGGGGTCCCAGTGCTCCTTCTTAGACTTCCTGTAAGATTTTAGTGTGAGCCTTAGCACAGACCTGCTTAAGCTAAGCCGGAATCTGGACGCTGATGCCATCTTGCCCAAACTCTTCTTGTCCTGCTGCCGGAAACACCAGCACCTGCCTTCTAGCAGTTGAGAAATACCGCTGAAATAGTGTTGAAAGTCAGGGGTAAAGTGGTTGGTGGTGATGGCCTGGAGTCTGACCCGTGTCTCTTTTACCACGTGTGTTTGATCATCGCACGGCCTCCCTCACTTACAGACTACCCTCTGTGCTCTGAAGAATGTTCACGTTAATATTTACTTGGTGGGTTGTTTTTGGGAAGATCCTTAACGCTGTTGCTATTCTTCCATTTTACCTCGTGCAGAGTGCAGTGGGTTTGTTGGACTTTTTAAAAGTATCTGTGTGTCCCTTTGGGGTCAGGAGTAATAACAGGAGGGAAACTTCTTTCCTGTAAAAAGCTTAGCACATGAAGAGCCTTGGGACTTTGCTTTATATAATTACAGAGCTATAAGAAAGTCATTGAAATAATTACAGTTTGACAAGTGCTTTTGCAAATAATGATATATTAACTTTATTCTTTTAGATCATCCTCTGTTGATAGCCTCAGGATACTTTGTACAGTATGTAAAAAGTACTGTGTATATAATCTCTCTTTCTGTCTCTCTGTCTCTCTATAAAATTCGAGAATGCCTTCCTGGTCAATAATAATAGTAAGTGAATAGATTCGATCTATAGAAAAGTAATCTGTAGCCTGCTAGCGGTGAAAATCAAGACTTGAACGCAGTCCAAATTCTTTTTTTCAGTAAACAGACGTAGTAGTGATAGGTCATTTAATAGAGCCTCCATGGAAAAACAGAACTTTTAAAATAGTTTTTATAGTAATGAATATAGTCATGGAACCCCCCTCTATTCTTGGAAGATGATAAATCAGAGATATCTGTGTGTCAGAATTGTTGTAACAGTAGCTATTTCACATCCTTTTTCTGAAAAGCGGTGCCACAGAGGGGCTTGAGGACGCGCTGGATGCTGTCAGGTTGTGCCGTTCTGCATTTATTTATTTATGGTTCGGATCAGGTCGGTATCAAGGGCGATAAGTTTCATTATTTACTCAAGTTCTCCCAGGACTGGGGTTTTCCACCCGCTCTCCTGTGATCACCTTCACCCTGCCTGATGCCACAGCTTTGCCGTACACGCTCGTCCTCTTAAGATGAAACGTGTGACCTGAAGGAAGGAGAGGAAACACTTGGGAAACCTGGCAGAGGCCGGCAGTATAGACATTAGAGATGATCACACTCACGCCTCAGGAGGTACGTTCTCTTGGGGTTAAATTGATCTCTTGGGCGTTGGACACTATGAAAGGGGATTGCCGTTTTAACGTCAGAGATTTTAGGGTTCTGGTTTTCCTTGTGATTAGCCTGCAGAGGCTCATTAGGTCAGGCTAGACTTTGCTCTCTTTGAATAAAGTTTGCTTCCTTGGGTTTCCTTGGGCATTTTTCTCCTAGAAAGAGGTCTTATCTATTTCCCTTTTCCGTAAGGAGTCTCGCGTGACACCATCTCCTCGGCATTTCCTCCAAGTTTGCTGTCCGGAATTCTCCAACCTAGAGGAAGGCGGTTGGTTTGTGAAGGGGAACTGTAATTAACACAAGTGAAAATTAACCGAGCTTTTCCTTTAATTCCTTAAAAAAATTTTTTTAGACTCTTATTTCACTTAAGCCTTTAAAATATTTCTGGGTTTTGGTGCTCTCTAGGTTCTTAAATAGCTGGCTCCCAGACCCAATGAGACATCTGCATATGAACGAGATGAAAAAGAAAAAAAAAAAGCATTGGAGAAGCAGCCGTCAAATACTGTTTGTTAGAATAATACAGATTTTTTTTTTTTTAAATAGCTCAAAACTGAGTCTTTTAACTTGTTGGCACTTAGATAAAGAAAGACTAGATTGAGTCCAAAGAATCACCTTTAAATCTTTGGAATTGTAAGAACTCTGGGAACAAAGTAATGTTTAAGCAATAGTAACTAGAGTTTTATTTAAAGTGAAGCATTTGTTCTACGAACTTGCTATAGAAGATAAGATACCGTTGTGACAATACGGGTTTCTTTTCACTTGGTTTGGGTGTAAATGTGGTACTTTAAGATGATGTAAAATAAGGTTTTGGGGGCTTGTTGTCATTAGACCTTTTTTCTCATAATTTTTTATGGTTGTGTAGATTTTGGAGTCGGTGACGCTTGATCTCTTCCAGTGATCCGCCCAAGGGGCGACATCCGGCAGAATCGCTGCAGCATCTCCGTGTGGCTGTCGCCTGGGCCCCGGGGTATAGGCGTGAGTGGGAGAGTCAGCCCCTCTTCCCGAGACTTCTCACCTTGCAGTCAGGCAGTTAGATTCCAGTGAGGGTGGGAGCTCGGAGGAGAAAGGGACACTCAACCCCTCTTCAGCCGCCACTTCCCCGTCGCAGCACCTGGACAGAGGTGGAGGTAGGTGACCACACCTGGGCGGACTCCTAGTGGGCGAGTTAACTAACCCTCTCCATCTGCTTATTTGTCTGGAAAACTAGGGCTGGGGGTCCCTGCCAAGTAGGGTTGTTTTTAGGACTAGAAAGTGTGTGGAAAGTGGGTTGACTTTTAGTTTAGTGTCCAGTGAATGGTGTCATGATTCAGGTGATGACCTTTGGCATCAGGAACTGTGAATCCCCCATTCTGAGGGATTAAAAATCTGGAAGGAGTCCTCGTGGAGAGAAGGTGGGATCTGGGAATTGCCACCCCTTGATAAAAGTCTGCGTGTGGCCTGGCCTCGCTGTGTGTGTTGGGGGGTCCACGGCCAGCCCAGGCAGCACAGGGGTTGTGTCCCCTGCCCCATCCCCTCGGGGCAGAGAAGGCCCCCCCTGGCAGTGACTCGAGTTCCTGGGGTTTGGAAGGCCAGGGGAGCTGTCAAAGGCGGTCCTTCTGAACAGAACCTCTGTCCGGCCTGGGCCCTCATCCTCCCATTCAGGCCTGAGTACAGAAGCACTTTTGATACCATCTGCTGAGCTGTCAGCTCTTGTGGAGGTAAAATGGCTAGAGTGGCCCAGGGGGAGACTAGGAGGGGCACGGCAGTCTAAATGGGAGCCCTTTAACAAAAGTCTGGCAGTAGACGGGATTTCCTCATTCCACGTCGCTCTGAAGAGCTCCCGAAGCATGTGGTGGACAGAGCTGCTCTGTGGTCCACTGGGGGCTGGCAGCGGGCTGGACGCCCCTGACTTGACACCCTGCCCCCCTCCCTGTGTGGGTGTGCGTGGAGCTGGGGGGAGAGAGGGTGATGGGAAGCCGAGGTCTGCTTCCTGCTAGGTTGCAGCCGCCGGCGGGGGCTGGGCTGTGGTGGAAATGGGACTTATGATCGGCACCCGATAGGCAGCTCCTGGGGGTGGTGGCCGAGCGCCCCGTGCTGGCTTCCCCTCTCCGTCTCTGCCTGGCTGTGTCGCCGGGCCGCCTGCAGTGCGGGCAGCAGTAGGGCCTCGGACTCGGCTCCTGCACAGCTCCAGGGAGAGGCCCGTCCAGAGGGGCTGCAGAAGGAGGCCCTCGGGGACCCCCGTTCTTACCTTCCTGTTCTCACCCGCCAGCGGGTGAAGGCTCCGCTCTCAGGCTGCCAGGTGCTGGACCGGAGCGGGTTCCCAGCCCAGCCACCGGGCACCGCCGGGTATTATTAGTACAAGTCTTGACCCGGTCGGATGACTTTGGATGCTGTGTTTATATCATTTTCTCTGGATTTTCTCTTGATGGTTGTGATTTTCCTAGGGTTTTGGTGGCCAAGTCGGTAGGCTTAGAAAATAAAATTTCAATTAATTTCTTCCCAATTGAAGTATGACCATAGTTGTTAACAAGAATGGCAAACAAAGCGCAGAAGTCCTTCTTTGCATCTTCTAGCTAAAGAAACCGTGAGCAAAGTAGTGGTTTTCAGAAGATATTAAATCCACCCATAGTTCTGGCAGAGAAGTCTCAGAGTTTGTGGATTTGAGACTCCACAGCAGTGCAGTGAGATGAGTAATTGGAAAATTCAAAAGAACTCTCCTGGTGCATTTAAAACAGAACCTGACTTGAATAGGTCAGTGCCGGGCACAGGGCGCCTACGCGGGACTGTGGGTGGAGAGAGGGCCGGAGCGAGGTGGACCCGGAGGCCAGCCGCACACGGTGGGGCGCTGAGAGCTCCTGCCTGAGCACGTAGGCGCCGATGGCGGCGGTGCTGTCACATCTGTCATCCCCACAGCTTTACTTAGGTGGGAAGTCTGTGTGGGATTGATGCTCCTGAAAGAGGATTTATTTAACATACTTATAAATATTGTTTACTCAGAGGAACAGTGAGATTAAAAGAACTGTGTATTGCATATGTATATTTGTGCATGCATAAAACTGTACCTTACAGAAATAAAATAGGAACACGACGCCCATATAGCGTTGTACTGCACTACCACACGTAAAGGTGTCTCTGGAGAACTGTATCCACGTTGCACCTTGCTGTGAAATCATGACTTATTTTATTAGAAAAGTCGTTACACTGAGCGTCAGGAGACTTGGAATCTAACCTTCTTTTGACGCTGTGATCTTGTCTGATCCTGCCTTCCGGCTCAAGTTCCCATTGGTCGAACGAGGACAGGGACATCCTCGCCCTGCTTGCCTCCCTGGGGTTGTTGACGTGATCCATTTTGTGAGTATACATATGGGAAGGCGTGTTTGGGAAGCAGGTGATGACTTGGAAGACGGTGTGCTGTACACACTGCATACGAACATGTTTTAATGGTACCTGGGGAATGAGTCATGTGGATAGTTTCGTGGTGTTATTAATCCCCTAGTAGTTGTGTCTGCGCTAAAGCTCTTGAGATTTTTGTAAAGCTGATTATACCTGAATACTACAGACCCCTGACTTTCTGGTCATACTTGTTGCTCATAATTTGGCTAATTTAGTTGACGCAAACCAAGACCCTGACTTCTTCCATATTTTGGCTCGTTTGCTTCCCTTATTAATTATTCCTCTTTTCTTTCTCCTGCATTCTCCCTTCTTTATAAACATCCCTAGAAATCCTAAATGCTTTTAAGCGAAATAATATCAGATTAAAATGTTTATTTTACTTAAGTGATCAAATTTAGGATCACTAATAGTTGGGCAAGCTGACATGGTATAATCCCTTTCAATGCTGTAGAAATATGAGGTGTTATCCATGAAATACTGTTCCAGAAATGTTAACCAGAATCTAAGGTGAAATTGGGGCTAGAGGAACAGGTTAACAACACAAGTGATATAAAGGAATCATCAGATAAATCCAAAATGTGAGCCCTTCTGTGAGGCAGCTGGCCCTGTTTCTTCAAGAAGTCAGCACCGTGGCTTCAGAGGTGCTGGAGGGATTGACATGGAAACAAGCTCAAAGCGGGGTAGGGGCGTCGGGTACATTTGAACGTGGGCTGGGTGTTGGATAATCTGGGCATTGTTGTTTTTCTTCGCTGCGACAATGGTCTGTGGTGCTGGCACGAGGATACTCTCCTCTGTGCTTAGGATTGAGGTCTCTTGATGTTTACGGCCTATTTTGAAATGGTTCAGTGGGGAAATCTATCTTATTAGGAGAAATAGATAACTGTGAAAATGTTAATAAATGTTGACTGTAGGTATTAAATAATTGGATGTTCATTATATTTAGGATCATTCCTTCCACTTTTCTGTGTGTTTAGAAATTTCACAATGAAGAGTTAAGCAGTATTTCCATTTTGGAGGCAGTTACTCTACAGGTTGTATTTTAAAATGTAGGCGCAACATGAATTCTTTTAAAGGTATTTCTTTGCCACCCTGACTTTCGGCCTCTTTTCAGCTTACTTGTTTAATCTTTAACAGTAAAAGATTGTACCCCTTACCCCAAGGTGTGGGTGGTAGGGGGATGCTCTGAACAGGCCCCCTGACCCCCCGTGGCTCTCTCACCTGGGGCCATGGACCCTTCTTACCCTCCACTGCTGCTGGGAAAACTTCCTCCTTTACCCCATAAATTAGACTAACGTGAGCCTCTATGCTAGAAAAGTCTTTGGAATGAAAGAACACTGAGGTTATTGGCCTTGACCGTCCCTTCTCTTCCTGAGTGGCGGGGCGGTGGATGGCAGGGGAGCTGGTGGCCGCACAGGCGTCCTGGGAGGGAGGATGAGGGGTTTGTGCGTCGGGGAACTTGATTCGGTTTCTGTGTGAGGGGAGCGTCGCCACGTCTTAAGGGTGGGCTGTGAGGGCTGTCAGTCTTTGTGGTGTCACCCAGGTCTCTCTAAAGTGACTTCTCAGCAGGAGAAACAAGCAGCGATTTGAATCGAGTGGGTAGTTTTGAAGGAGATGAATCTTAAGCCTCTGATCTCCAGCCCCGATCAGATTCAGAGCTGTATCGTCTAAGAGTTGGGTGTTTTCTTTTTCATTTTGAAGTTGTCTTAAAACTACAACGTTGCGTGTTTTTTCCTAACTTGTTTCCGGCTTCAGGATCTCCAAGCTCATTTCCCTCTGTGTTTCCTGTGCTCGGAAATAATTCTTGCAAGCTCTGTCTGGTTGCAGAGGTTGAGGCGACTTCTTTCCCCTGGAGAGATTTTGTGGATGGCCAGTCAGAGGGGATGGCTAGGTGGGACCATGGGCAGGGGACCCCGACTGGTGAGGAAAACCTCAGGGCCGTGTTGGAGACTCTCCTTCAGGAAGAGTAAACCAACAGCAAACGTGAACCCTTACTGGAGGTTGGTTGGAGAGGTCCTATAATTTAACCTGGTTTTTATTAGAAATTAAAAAAAAATTAAATTGTAAAGAGCTTCTCTCTTCTCCCACAAGTAAGGCTTTTCAGAAGCTCGTCAGTTTGGAGTTCAGGCAGGTTCTCCTCGTGGCAGCCTGCGTTGGCGTGTCTTTGGCTTTGGTTGTGCTGAAATCTGTTGTCTCCAGGTTGGCCTTGTCCTCGAACTCTCAGACCCCAGGAAAGAACACCAATACTGAGCATTTGGTGTGAACAAATGTCTCGCCTTTGGAGATGCTTCTGCCCGTTTTTATCCCAACCAGAGTTCTTGGGCTGTGGCTCCAGACGGGTCTCCTAGACAGAGACGTCCCCTCTAAGTGACACTCCCTGTATGCAGGGTGTATGGCAGGAAATGTGCTTTAATAGTTGCTGTGACAGCTTGGCTTACCGATAGCTGGGCTAGAATGAGCTGTAATATTCTGTTGCTTGTTTTCAGACCTGTTATTTTTCTTTTCCCTTTTTCTTACTTGCCCACAAATAAAACTGGCTTTTGGATTTGGTGCCTTACTAGAAAGCGGTTCTGTTGTTCCCGTAAACGATTGGCTTTCAGACATTTTTGGAGTAGCTAACTGAAACACAGATTTTCTTTCTTTTTTTCTTAATTGTTACTTATTTATATGTTCCCTCTTTACATGTGGCTTATTACTGCAATTAAGCTGCCTTTCTAAGTATATGATTATCTTGCATCATAATCACAGTAATATTTTAATATCATAACGATTTGGGGACACTAAAGTGACTTTGTGTTTCCACATCCAGTTAGGGGGTACACGTTCTCCTTTTCAGTAATATTTCGACCTGTTTCCTGTGTAACTGACCAGTGGGCTTAGGAGATAGAGAACATTGTTTAAAACAGGCTGCTTTCCTTTTAAGAGTTGAAACTGCTTTTACAAAGGATCAAGTGTTGGATTAGAAAAGACAAAGTTAGCTTCTCAAGGAGCCAAATTTGTGCTTGTGTTGTGACCCGCCGCGTTCAGTGGCCAGGTTTTGGCTTAGCCTTGGTGCTTCTGGTTAAAGGCCCCACTTTAGGCATTGCCTGCTTTCCCTTAGCGTTAGTGTCTGCACAGACCGCGCACAGTCCGCTTTTGTCTGCGTGTGTCTAGAGATAACGTGGCGACGCCTCTGTCCCCCGCGCCCCAGACCCAGTGCGTGTCTTCCCTGGTGGAGGAGGTGAGGGCGGGTGGAAGAGGTGTTTGCGGCCAGCGGCAGTCTACACTGAGGGCGTTAGGAGTGGCTCGGGTGAGTGTGTGACACAAGACGCCCTCTCCCGGCCTGTCCGCGTTGCTGCTGCTCAGCCGACGGCACAGAAGCCTTTTGTTTGCTCCGTGGTGAGAAGTGCTCCCTTCTCGGGAGGCACGGGGCGCCAGTGCCCCCAGCTGGGGTCAGCCTCCCCAGACCCTTCCAATTTAACACTGTGGCGGTGTTTGGTTAGAAAGCGAAAAGGAGAAGGAGCTGCAATTTTATTTATTATGTACTAGTTTTGTGATTTTAGATGGAGAAGAACATCTTTGCTTTTTGCTTTTGCCAAAATCTTGTGCCTATGTTTGCTACATGGCTTCTTGGAAATCACTGTAATTCACTGAATCTTAAGTGGTGTTATTTGACTTGGTTTTTTCCTTTTTCTTAAAAAAAGTTTTTTTTTATTGCAGTATAGTTGGTTTACAATGTTTCAGGTGTACAGCAAAGTGATTCAGTTATACATATATTCTTGTTCAGATTCTTTTAAAAAATTTTATTGGAGTATAGTTGATTTACAATGTGTTAGTTAGTTTCAGGTGTACAGCAAAGTGATTCAGTTATACATATACATATATTCATTCTTTTTCAGATTCTTAGGCTTTTTTCTTTTTACTGGGAAATTTTTTTTTTTAACATCTTTATTGGCGTATAATTGCTTTACAGTGGTGTGTTAGTTTCTGCTGTATAACAAAGTGAATCAGCTATACATATACATACATCCCCATATCTCCTCCCTCTTTCGTCTCCCTCCCACCCTCCTTATCCCACCCTCCTTATCCCACCCCTCTAGGTGGTGGACACAAAGCACCGAGCTGATCTCCCTGTGCTATGCGGCTGCTTTACGGGGAAATTTTTAAACTGCTTGATTAATTTAGTCTCATTTGTTCTCATGTGTTCATTTAAACAAAAGAGTAGAGTGAGTTTCAGCTCCTTGTAACAAATATGTACCATCAGCTAGGTGCTAGAGTTGTAATAGTGAAAAGCCAGCAGGGTAAGGTCCCTGCCCTCTGCTTCCAGACATATGAGTTTGTTCCTAAATGGAGGGAAGGATCGTCACGGTGGATGGAATTTTGAGAAGAAATAAGGATAAGTTAACGGAGTAGGGTTTTTGTGGTATGTACTTGTGCATTATATTAGAAATGAATTGAGGGCTCATGTTTGCATATTAATGATGTAATAAGATTGTGGTATTGTGATGCTCATTCAGAAATGTCTTGGGATTTTGAGTCATGATTTTGAGCTATTTGTTGGGGGTTGTATATTTAAAAGAATATCTAAAGGAAATAGGGGGTGACCGACTAACAGCTAATTGATGTCAGTGAGATAGTTCTCTGGCTTTTATTAATTTGTTATGAGCAAAATTATATTTGTAAAAAAATTTCCTAAGAGGAGGAGCTAGCTTCATTCACATCTCTTGGTTACTGTTGATTTATCTTATTCCCCCTTCAATAAATAAGTTCTGTTCTTTAGCAAGTTGCTGGTAGTTTACTTCTTATTAACAACATGTTAACACAGTGTAGTTGGAGCCCTCAAAGGGGATCTTTTAAAAACATGTTTTTGGTCTACATTACACAAAACATTATATTTCTGTTGTAATTTTTGTAGAATAACAATATTATACTGTAAAACTCAGTGGTCATGCAGATTTAATTCGATTAGTGGCAACCGCTCGCCTTCTCTCCGGCCTCATTTCTAAGTGGAGGGTGGGTCTTCACGCCCCCATTGTCCTCCTGGCCCAGTCTTCATGGATTCGACTAAGGGGCCCAAGCTGGGGTTCCCAGCATTGCCTGGCAGCCAGCCCCAGGACCCCGAGCAGGCAGCTGTCGTCAGGTCCTGCCAAATGGTGGCAGGATCCCGGGTGGAGGTGGCACAGGTGGCCCCTCTCCCCGCCAGGGAGGAGATGCTGGTGCTTCATGGACGGGGCAGCGCAGGGGAAGGAGCCAGAGCAGACCCTCCTGCACCTTCCCGAGGTCGTGATTCACTTGTGGGGAGAACTCTTCCTAGAGCAGGGGCTGCGGTGGGACGAGAGGATGGCCTGGCCATCCTAGGGAGTCCCGGCCCTTTCGCTGTATCCCTTGCACTCAGGCCCCCGTCTTCCTGAAGCCTGTGGGCCCCGCCCCTTCGTCTGGTCCCCTTTCCAGGCGTCCTTTGCTCAGGTTCCTCTACGTACCTGCTGGAAAGAAGGGGAGCATTTCCCCACCGAGCGTGGCTCCCGGCGCCCCCCCTCTGGCTGAACTTCATTCCTGCCACTGTATCCGGAACTGCACGGAGGCCGTGCGGACGGCAGATGAGCAGTGTTGCTCTGCCGGGGCCCCAGTAAACGAGGCCAGACCCTGGGTCACATGATGGTCTGATGCACGGTGCTCCAGGGTGGGCGCCGTTGCCTGAAGAGTTGGAAGCTGCAGTGAGAAGATGTCCAATTGCCCAGTGCACTGTCAACCCTTAAATAGAAGCAAAACCCCTCCATCATCTACTAGAGGCCTAAGAGTGAAGCACGATGTCTGGGTGCTTTGTGATAGATTGATGGTTTGGAAACCTGATTTGCTGGTGGTCCTGACGCTGCGGTCCATGAGGGGTCACAGGACGCTCTCTGGGCCTCTTGGGTCTCCCTCACGTGGTGAGACCTGCCGTCCTTGTGCTATGCGATTGCTCTGCTAGGGTTCAGAATTCTGTTGGCTGAGAGTGTGTTGAACGGACATTGTCCAAATAACATTGCTGCCCTTGGCCTCTACTTGGGTGTGGCCCCTGATGGGGAGGACTGGGGAAGAGCCCCACAGATCTGTACCCAGTATCTCAGCCGCCTGAAAATCACTCACACAGGCTCCTTGTTTGTTTGTTTTTTTCTTATCCCCTAAGAGGGCAAATTGTCTCCCCAGGGCATACAGTCAGGTGTCCTGACCCATTTTAAACAAACCCTATATGTGAAGTTGTAGCTCACATACATGAAAAAGGACATCTCCCAAATTTCTTCAAACTTGGTGGACTTTGGTGACTATTGCAAAAAAATTCTTCTAAGTCCTGCTTTAGGGAATACACCTACTCATTGAGAAGAGGCATAACTGTAGAAATATTTGTCTCTGTACAAGTTTTGTTCCTTGTGAGTTGTTGTGACTCCCTTTCTAGAGATCCAGATGAGACTATCCTGTCCAGGAAAGGATGAGAAAGAGAAGTTGCTGTGGCGTTTTCTTAGTTATCCCCCAGCCTGGAGGAATCGCATGAGATGGGAAAAGTAGGGCGGAGAGCAAAACTCAGTGAGTGGAGGCCTCTGGCATTCGTGTTGCAGTGTTTCATCAGTTTCATACAAAGTAAGGAATTGCTTGTGCGTTTCTGTATCGTGGCCTGTGCTGGGCTTTCCACAAGCATCCTCGGAGGTGCAGGTGCCCGCAGGGGGACGGTACCGCTGCACCTGGTTGGCACCATTCAGTTTCGTTGCCTTGGGTTTTCACAAAGTGGGCACCCCCTCAGATGGCGTAAATGCTGCACAGTCTCTGGGCCCTAAGGGACCCTCGGCGGCCAGCGCTTCCCCGTCGAAGGTAGCGCCCGGGGCAGGAGTTAGACCTGCCCTGGCTTCCGTGTTTTACCCGGAAGTGCGGAAGTGTAACTTCGCTGCGTGGCGATGTCGTTAGAAGAGGAAGAAAAGTGAGAGGCAGGAGGGGGAGGAAGTGAAGACAGCCCTCACAAAGCAGAAGCCTTCGGCGGATGTGTCTGTCTGTCTGTCTGTCTGTCTGTCTGTCTGCCTGCCTGCCCGCCTGCCAGCCTGCCCGCGGGGCGGCCCCTGAGTAAACAGGAAAGAGGCCCCAGGTCCGGAGGTGCCCTGGGTTTTGAATCATTCCTGCTTCCCGTTAGTATTTAAACTTTATTTCACACCTTGTCATAAAGTAAAGTTGACTTTTGTTTTCTTTTGGTGTGCGCCCCTGTGAGTCGATTCTCGTGAGCACAGGCAGGACACAGGGCTGGCTGTCACCAGAACCCTTGTGATGTTCCCTTGGGGGTTCAGAGTTGTAGGCGCTTGGGGGTTTACAGGACTCCTTCCCCCACCAGGCTCCCCCTCGAGCTTCCTGCACGTTGCACGTTGCTGGCGAGTGGCTTTCCAGGGCCGCCGTTGCGTACAGGTCAGGAGGGGAGGGGCCTGGGGGCCTCTGCCCTTTGGGACCAGCATGGGGTATGGCTGTTCACCTGCCCCGGGAAAGGACGGCCCTGACCGGCCACCCCAGAGGCGGGTGCCCAGAGCCCTGCAGCCTGCGGTGGGTCAGCTCATGGTCACGTTGCCCCCAGTCCCCCTAATTGTATTTCCTGAGAAGGGTTTGTATCTCACGTTTTATCCCTGGAGGGTCTGTTGAGGTGGGGACAGCCATGGTGGACTTGCCGGGAAGCTCTCGGAGGACATTGCTTGAGGGACTTCAAGGACGTACCCCCCCCGTTGGAGGTGGTGGTTTGTGAAGGTCGTGTCTGTGCGTCACCGAGTGAGCCATCACACGGGTGTCCCCCGCCCACGACTCCTCCTTGGCCACTGAAAGCCACTGGCTGGGGCCCGCGGTGTGCAGGCCCTGGGCGAGGCGCGGGCAGGGGCTGGTTAATGCTCCTGGTCTCTGACTTAGCGATTCACCATCTCCTGTTGGGGTGATGAATCAGCGTGGTGGCCCCGGCAGCGGGGGCCGGGGGTGGGCGCTGCCCGGTGGTCTGCGGCCGGTGTTTCTGCCAGACTATTCTCTGGTGTGGTATCTGGTGCTGGTGCTTCCCTGCTGCCACGCTGTCACCTGTGTGTCTCCCACGTCCGGGAGGGGACAGGCATGCATTCGTGAGCTACGGCCTGAGGCTGAACCTATTACAGCACGTGACCCAGGGTGAGGGGGTTTTGGGGGCCTTTTAACTTTTTATGGAGAACGTGGGGTTTGGTGGTGCCTGCTGGCGTCTTTCTGACATTGTTCCTGCCGTCATGAGGCCATGGTTGCAGTGATTCTGAATTATTTAGGGGAGATTACAAGGTACGGATGCTCAGGCCCTACTCCTTAGGGACTTTGATCCAACAGATGTGGGTGAGGCCCAAGCATGTACAATTACAAGCAAAACAAAAAACATGCGGCAGCAGCAACAGAACTCTCTCCTGGTGACCAGTGGTCAGCTAGGGGTCTGCTGCTGTAGCCTCTGACCGAGGGCACTGGGTCCGCGGTCCCCGCTCGTACATGCATGAGGGTCCGGGTGGGTGGGAGCTGTGGGAATGGCTGGAGAGCCGCTGCCGGCCCGAGGGGGCCGCCTCAGCCCAGCCTAGCTCTGCACATCGTCTCCTTGGGCCTCGGGACCCAGCTTTAACGTATCTGATTTTCAAGAGAAACTGAAAATCTGGGTTTTAGAAATGTGCAGCCTCTTAACTTTTGGGACGTTCAATTAAAAAAGACAAAAAGCAACCATATCTAACCCCATCCCATCCCCCAAACCCACTAAAAGAAATGTGATGTCCAGTTTAGTCATGAATTATCAGGAAGAACCTGCTGTTAGCATCTGGGGAGCGGTTTCTGGCTGTAGAACCCGGAAGCATTGCCTTCGTAAGATGCCAGGAGAATCTGAAATGGTAGAAGTGCAACCATAATAAGACAGCACGCAGGCTGTTTTTCACGTGACTGTGTTCATTGGCTTTTGTTACTGTTCAGTAATTAAATTTTGTAACCTCACAGCCCAAGCAGCCACATACCAAATATTAATATGCAATGACGTGCACCGTAAATTTAGGGATTTATTTTTCAATCCGAAACATGATTCTCTGACTGTTGTCCTTAGAGAAAGAAGGGAGACTTTGCTTTCAATGTTCGGTTGGAGAATCATAGCCAGGCTCTGCCAGTAGAGGCCTCAGACCTCAACCTTGAGGCTGAGTTTTGCTGAAGAGAAGCGGTGTAGTCAGGTGGTCAGTGGAGAAATCTTGAAGCTTCTTTTGGCCGGAGCCTGTGGTCCTGCCTCTCGCCGCCCTCTCTCCATAGCCCAGGCTCAGCTTTGCGGGAGGGAGTGGCAGTGCTGGTCTGGCTTGGCTTGCCCGGAGAGGGTCCTGCCCTCCTGTGTGCTGGGCGGGCCTGTTTCACAGGCACCCTGCCGTGGGACGTCCCTGGGGCTGTGTGTGCTGCTGACAAGAGGGAGCCGAGGGTGTCACCACTGTGGCAGCTGGCATAGGACCTGCACGTCGCCTGCAAGCCACCGAGGATGCCGCCCTGGTCGAGGGAGGCCGGCGGCCCAGCCTGCGCGCCTGTGTGGTTGTTTCTCTGTGCAGGTTAGTTCTGGCTCTGAGGTCCTGCAGGGCAAGCCATTCATCACCAAATGACAGGGTACCGGAGGGAGAGGCCTCCCTGCCCAACCGCTATGAAATAGCGACCTCCCCCCGCCCCGGGCACGCCCTCTCCTCGCCAGGCTAGGTTTTCCCCTAGAGCCCCCTTTTTTTTTTTTTTTGGTAAACCATCAGCGGATTCACTTTTGTATGGCTTGTGTCCCCTCTTAGAATGAGGGCACAGACCTCACCTGCTTGGTTCATGGTGTGTCTCTGGTGTGTAACCCAGTGCCTGGCGAACCGTAGTGCCGGCCTGGGGAGCAGTTCAGAGCCGTCGACATTTCATGGTGAGATGGCCATGCTTCCGGGAAGTTAAGGGACTCATTCAAGGTCATCAATCTGTTTAGTGCCTGAGCGAGCAGTTGACTCAGGTGATCAAAATTTCTTTTTTACTTTTAAGGTCATGGGTTTAAAGCAAAATTTGGTGTATTTGTGGGTTGAAGAGTTTCAATTCAGTGTTCCCTTTCAGTTCTGTAGGTTAATTTTGGATGCTTGTGGCTGTAGGTTGAAGAGAGTACCAGCTCTGGAGCAGCGGGCCCTTTCACACGGGTCTCATCAAGGGGTTGATGAAAGGGAAGGTGGGCTTGGGCTGAACCACGGGCAGAGCTCTGTATCCCAGGGAGGAAAGAGTGGCGCTTGAGTTGATGGCGTGGGCGCATCATTTCTGGTGAGGGATCCTGTCAAGTGGAACCTCAAAGGGAATCTTTCTAAAGGTGGGTTTTCTCTTTTACCTCTTTTTAAAGGAGGAACAGGGAATTAGGAACAATGAATGAAGTATCTACTGCATATTCAGCGCAGGCAAATTAGGAGTTGTATGTAGAACAAACCTTTTATCTCTTTTTAGGAAGAATAGTGGAGTTATGAATATGTATGAAATATCATGAATTTTTAGCACGAGCAAGTTGAGTTGTATACAGACTTTGAAAACCAGAAGGAAAACAAACACTGCCCTTAGAGACCACATGCCAGGGAAGAATTATGCCTTCTCACTGTGCCAGTGCCGAAGACACAGCAGCGGAAGTGGTTCAGGTTCAGAAACCAGGTTATTCTTGTATCTAGAAATCGTTCAGTGAGACACAAAGCTGCATATAGTCTGACTTTATATAAATACTGGAAATATATCCAGATTCAAGGGCAGTGTTATTTTAGAGCCAGCTTCTTGAAGGGCTGAGAAAAAGTAAGGAACGATTTGAAAACCTTAATTGAAGGTTGGGCTGGTGATGACTAGGAAGGACCATGGGTGGACCAGGAGCCCAGAATGCAACAGGATCCCTCGCGTCACTTAACCTCTTGCCTTTCCACTTGTGTCTGAAACTCTTAACCTTTTACTCTAAGCCAATGAGAAGAGCTCAGTTTGAGTGCCTTAATGATGCTTAAAGTGATATTTCAGTATTGAAATTACTCTGTGGGGTATAATTCTAAAAATTGAGTGCATTGTGAAGTCACGGGGAGAAATGTAGGAAAACTTGTTGCAGGGGGAGGGGAGCAGCCGTGGGAGGAGGAAGGCGGCGGCCCACAGAGTTCTGTGCCTCGTCCTGTGTTCTGGGTAAACGGTCAGCCCCCGTGAGGAGGAGCCTTCCCATGGCAAGTGCACCGTCTGTGTGTGCCTCCTCCTGGCACCCTGGCGCTGTGTCTGCCCTGGCCTCACGCTGGTCGGGCCGTTCAGCCCCCCCTGGTTACGTTTTGGTGTGACACGCGCTTCCCCAGCTGGTCAGACATGCGGCCCAGCTCCCTCCTTTCCCCGATTCTTAACCTCCTCATTTGAGCAATTCAAGAATTAAAACTATATAAAAAAGTAAAGACAGGATTCCCTAGTTTGAAATAGGGGACTGTGGTCACCCTGCCTGTTGCCGAGGGGAGGCTGAAGACAGAGGAGTTCAGACTGAGGATTATATTATAGATAAACGTGGGTCGTTACTCTTGCAGTAATTAAAGTAATGGGACGTGCTATGTGACTTGAAGTGAGTAAGAAGATAGATCAACATCTAATATATCAATATCTAATTTTACATGTGTATACATACTTGATATACATATATATCAAGCGCTATTAATTTGTATGGGTCTCAAGAGAAAAATTCTGGGCATATATTTTGTTTGAAGTCGGAACGAATAGGCACAGTCAGTATTGTGTGGTAGAGTCTGTGTAACTAGGCCGATCCCCCCCGGAAGGCGTCTCACGCTGGAGGGAAGCATCTAGCGGCCCGTGGTTCTTTAGAGGACACTCCTGCTGTTAAAGCTGGCCTCTCACATGCTGTGACGGGTGACGCTGCTCCCTTCTGTGGTCCCACTGCAGTCCCTCCTCTCCCGTCACGGCGCTGTCCACCGGGACCAGGCCTGCTACCAGGTGTTCATTCTTTATCGTTAACAGGCCCTACTGCAGAAAGCTGTTTTCACCCCCGTTTTACAGAGGAACACAGCGGTGTCCAGAAAAGGCTGAGGAAGTGGCCCGAGGTCACCCTTGGCGTGCGCTGGAGTGAGTGGGGCTCCCCTCCTGGGCTCCTCGCTCCAGTGCCTGCTTTGGGCACCGTTATGCAGTATTTACACATCTTAATATGTGATATAAAGGAACTAATGAAAAAAATGGTTTCTTATTTTTCTCCTTGAAAAGTATTAACAAGTTTTAATCATAAAAATATTGACAACATAGAAAAGAAGAGGAAGGTGAACTCATTATTTTTAGTAGGTTCAGATAGTCAGCAAATGTGAAAAGAATGTATTTTATGTGCAGCTCTTGCTGCGAGAGCCCGTAAGTAGGTAGTGTGTGTTTCGTGGGTCGTGTGTGTGTCTCCCTTGGTCAGTTTTCTTTTATCCAGTGCTGAATCCCATCACCTTCAGGAGGGCAGTATTTGAATTTATCTTGTCCGCATCACATGGTTGGTTTCAGGTCTAGCGTTGCCAGATTTGACTGCTCAGCTGTGGAATGTGGTGCCTTATCTCTTAGTGGCTAAGGTAGAAGAATAGCTTCATACATAGGTTTACCTCTAGTAAAGGGTTTGGAGGTTTTTTCGTGCTGTTAAACCTTCTTTTGTTATTTTAAACTAAAATTGCTCAATCTGAAGTCAGTTGGGTTTTTCTGGTGAGTAGAGGAAAAGGCAATTGCAAGTGTGTAATAAATGTTAGCAATTTGCAGAATCCAAGATCTCCATTGTTTTCGATGCTTTGATATGAAGACTTGCCAATGCCTTTTCATTTACTATCAATGTGAGAATGGATATGCTAAGTTTTTGTCCTTCCTTGTGTTTGTGGGCCCTTTACTATTGGTGCTTTTTAATTTGCTGGTCTCCCTCTTACAACGTAATTCCTCACACTTGACGCCATAGCCCAGACAGTGGCTCGCATCTGTGCTGCACCGCAGGGCTGCTCCCTCCTTGGAAGGGGCACTGTCTCAGTTGCCCATCCACTGCCCAGGCACGTGCACGCATGTGTGCGCACGTGCACACACGCACGTGCACACACGCACACACCCCCATTTTGAGGGAATCACTTCTAAGCGCTTATGGTAGTGCCTCTTCCTCGGGCCCTTTCATTCACGCGCCCATCCAGGTTGTCTCCGCTTTGCAACAGGAGGGGGTGTTTGCTGCAGTGATCGCTCAGCTAACTGGAACTTAGCTTGCTGTCTGGTCAGCCTACCCCCCACCCCCCCATATCTGTTCTAGAACACAACCGAAAGTGACAGAACAGGCGTGCAGAGCCCAGATGACGGGGCCCTTTCTTTGTTGGAGTCAGAATGTTGCTGCCTGACGTAATATTCCCTGCGGCTGTCACTTAATTGCAAGGACAGGATGGTAATTGAAGTTCATAATGTTTTCCCTGAGCCATTAAGAAAAGCATCTTTAATGTCCTCAAGATTTCAGGCTTTAGAAGATTTCCATCCAGATTCATCTCTTAAAGAAAAAAAAAGATGTGTTGCCTAAGTTATTTCACTTTTACTACCTGCCAACTCAGCTGTGCAACAAAAAAGACTCGTTCATTGGGGGTGGGTGCTGGGTAGTGGGGGTCTTACCCTGCTATTGGTTTTGGCTGTTTCATTCTTCGTAGAAGTTAAGAGTCTGCACATTCTCTGCTACTGAGGCATAAATTTCTTTAAAGGGAGTGTTGTTGTAGGATGAGGCAGCTCCAACCTAAGAAAGGCAGAATTCCACATGGAGGTCTTAGTTTTAAACACTTCAGGGAATAGAAGCGTGGTTCTCTTACTAAATCACGAGTCTTGATCTCGTAACACTTGCATATTCCTGTGCTTTCTCTCTCTTCCTGCTCATCCACAGCCCTGAACACGGAACGGAGGGAGAAGCGGATGAACAGATCCTGATTATAGTAATAACTAGTAGTCACAATGATAAAGTGCCTGCCTCACCCGGGTCTGGGCTTTGGAGGAGGAGTGGGATCACAAAGTGTGTGTCACTGGTGTGACAGCATGTCACCGTCGCCCTTATTCCTGCTCTGGTGTCGGGAGGTGGCTAGGAGACTGCGTTCCTTCCCGAAGTGCTCTAAGCTCTCTCTCTCTCCCCCGTTAATTACCTGGTTCCTTATCTTACATGGCTCGTGGGGTGCTGTCTGGGTAACACACCCCCTCCCTCTGGTTACATGTTGGATTTTTTTGCGGACACTTCCTGGAAAAGAACACTCATGGGTGGGGTCTGTGGTCTTGGGATTTACAGTGCAGAACCAGATAAGCTTGGTCTTTGCCTTTGGGTGGATGGACGTGGAACCTTAGAAAGTGGTCAGTGCATTGCCCGGTGCTGAGCTCATGCTGTCCGTCACGTGGTCAGGTCGGTTTCATGTTTGCCCTTTAAAACAAGGACATATAAGGGGGATTATAATTGGAATTAAAGCATTTTTTAAAGACTTAATTTGTAAAGAGCAGTTTTAGGTTCACAGCAAAACTGAGAGGAAGGTACAGAGATTTCCTGTACAGCCCTGTTCCCACATTTGCATAACCCTCCCCCACTATTAGCACCCCTCCCCCCCCAATGGTACAGGTGTTAAAACTGATGAACCTGCATTGACACATCGTAATCATTCGCTTTACATTAGAGTTCACTCTCGGTGTTGTACATTCTGTGAGTTTGGACAATATATGGTGGCATAAATCCATCATTACAGTATTGTACGGAGCATTTTCACTGCCCTAAAAATCCTTTGTGCTCTGTCATCTCCCTACCCCACTGGAATTTTTAAGTTAAATGGTCAGTGATGTGAGTGAGACATCTGGGGAGAGAATTGACAGACCAGGTTTGGCTGAGCCGCTAAATGGTCTCCTTTTAGCTCTCTGGGTTTACTTTCTCATCTGTAAAATCAACCGTTTTGATGAACTAGGCTTGCCTAGTTCTTTGAGCTTTTGGACATTTCAGAACATAGTTATATGTTTTTGTGACACACATAATTGACATTTGTTAGAACATGTTTGTTACGAGTCTGACCTTCCCACACCAAAACCCCAGCTAAGACAATGAGTGCATATCTTTATGGTAACAAATACTATGTAGTCCAGAGAGGATACGAGAACTTGAATTTGGGCTTTCTCATACAAGCGCGGAGAAGCGATTTTCAAAATTCAGAATGCATAAGAATCACTAGAGACGGGGTTAAAAAGTCATGGATTCCTGCACAACACTTACAGAAGTCTCACGTTTGGCTCTGAATCATTGGGTTCCCCCCTTCCCCTGGCCTGGCGACGCCTACACACGTGTCCCTTTCCGGGATTTGGTGAGGATGCTTTCCAGTTCAGACCTCAAGGGGTCCATCTCCTGCCCCCTGAAATCTCTGGGGCTACCAGGCAGTCCTTGCAGACCCCCTGCGGCCCTCACAGTGATGTCTTTCTGACTATACCTTTAAAGGCACTTCGTGTCACCCAGAGCCATTGGCTTCACCCTGTCCTGTTTCCTGAGTGTTCCTGCTACAGAGTAGTGTTTTTCTGTCACCATGTAACGCTCCTTCTCGTGGACTGTTTTGCAGCCTTCAACCACCAGCTCCCTGAAGGCAGGGGCGGTGGGCTCTCCCTTCACCGTGCAGGGTGTGTCCCGGCCACTGGTTAAGTGCAGCCTGTCCTCCGCTTACTGAGGTTGGCGTTGATGGGCTTTGCTCTTAAGCAGATAGAAAGCCAATTGCAGGCAGCTAATCTGAAAAGTTTTCTTTCAGATTAAACTCAGCAGAAAGCAAAAGCATTCTATCTCCAATACTGTGCTCACATACCTTCAGATTCCCTAGAGAACTCCTTTGGGATGTTCTTTCATTGACTTTTGCTGATTTCTTATGAGAGAGAAAGGCCAGGGATTGAAAATCAGTTTTTATTATTGGCTACTGCATTGCCATGTTTGATTATAATCACTTAAGGTATTTAAGCTGTAGAACAGTAGCCTTGGCAGCCCCTCTGGAAGTTGGTTCAGTAGGACACCTGCGGTCCTTTCTCTCTGAAGGTCCACAGCCTGGTGTAGGGAACAGGTCTGCGTGTGAGTCCTGAGCCGGTTAACTTAATCCTCTCCAAGCCTCACTTTTTCCATCTGTAAAATGGGGATGACGGTACCCATGCTGGGTTGTGTGAGGAGTAAAGGATAACGCACACAAAGCTCTCTGTTCACTAAATGTCCCAAGAGTGGGGACATCCTGGTGCCCCGTGTCCTGTCCTCACGGCCTGTCTCCAGGTGTCCTTGCTGGAGTTCAGACTGTGAGTGCACACACACAAGTTCAGGCTTGTGGAGGCAAGAAAATAACCTGTCATCCCTAAGGTGTGTTTCCCTACCGCTCATCGTGTCACAGACTCAAGAGATCCCCTTCTCTGACTTTCCTGCCTGAGTTTCCTCTTGCGGATGAGACCCCGGAATACTTGCCTCCCAGTGAGCATACTTTTTTTTTGTTTGGTCCAGCAAAGTGCTTGCAACGTAACATTGATTCAATAAACATTTGTGGAAGAAAGGAAGTTCCAGGAACTGTAGTAAGAAAAGGTGACTCGTGATCCCTGACCAGAAGAAAATGAAATTAATATTTGCAAACCAATTAGACACCGTGATAACTGAGAAGTGCTGGGTCTGAATTTCAGTTTCCCTAACGTAGACTTTTATGCACTACAAAATATCAAAAACAGTTTTTCTTTCAGGGCCAATATTAGGCATTTTTTAAGTTTTAGGGGCAATAAGAATGTACCACTGAACTTTTTGCAAAAGATTTCTCCCTTCTCAGTTGTTTTCTGGAAAAAAATTTTTTTTAAGGAGTTCACAATTTCAGTCATAGAGATAAAGGGCTTAAATGCTTTATTTTGCTAATTGGAAGAGTTAAGATAAAAAAGGTTTACCAGTTCCTTTCTTGTTTCTCTGGGTCAGGGATAGGAAGGCTCTTGATGCCTAAAGGAAGGAACATAAATATCACTGAAATAATGCAAGAGTATAGAAAGGGTACATTAAATTTTAGACTTATTGCTTCTGCGTGAAAAAGTAAACATGGAAGTTGTGTTCAGTCATTTCAAACAAGCACGAGCACCATCCCAGCGAGCATACTTATTCATCAGATGTATTTTAATGGAGTTATTGGGGTTCTAGGTAAAGATTATGCAGCGTGAGGTAGCTTCCTAGTACTTGGCGATAGTGGAAAATTAGGAAGATAGGAACCTCACCATCTTTTTCTCTTGGGATTTAAAAGCTTCCCTTGAATGCTGTTCCTTCTACCGTTGGCTCCTCTCTGTGGCTTACAGACAGACTTCATTAGAGGCAGACAGACAGGCTGCCACAGTGCCCGCATCTTAAAACCATGTGGTGGTGTGTGTTTTCTTTTCTTTTCCTTCTTGGAACTTGTGTCATAAATGTAATACGTATTTGCAAATGCAGGGTGGCAATTTCGACTCAGAAACATGGAGGAGAGTTGAAAATTAGGGCATTTTCCTCAGCTTGGACGCCTGCTAAGGGTAGTTTGAGTTTTCTTTTTAAAAAGAGAAACATGCGTTTTCCTCATTTAAAGACCAGAAAGGAATCAGGTGCCACGAAGTTTGTTCCTTTGCACATGATCACACACATATTAACACTGGGTGCATTCGTCTGGAGCTTTCCTCCTCAGGCTATTTTGTTGGCCCTTTTGGTTCCTTGACACAAAGATAGCCCAACTCAGCACACAGGTTATGACTTCTGTTAGTTTCACATCTGGAGGTTTTCCTTTTTTCTTCTTCTTTAAAAAAAAATAATTAGAGAAGTACGTTATTTTAGCACCCCACTGTATTGGCCAGCCTTTTGAAAATAGAAATGGGCCGACCTTGCCTGGGTTTGAGAGAGTTGCAGATGGAACTAGGGAGGAGCAGGGTCAGGGAGTCAGCGTGGCTCTCTGGTTGTGGGGAGAGGAGGACCGTCCCCTGGGTGCCAGGGGTGATGTCTGGGTGGAGACGCCGCCCACTTTATTTATAGCCTGCCTTATTCTAGAAGGGGCTTTAGGTCCCTTAGCACACTGGATCCCACAGGGACCTTAGGAAGCTTGTAGAAGTTAAGCAGCTTTTCCAAGGAATTTACAGCAGTTGAGGAGGTAGCAGAGGAATGAGAGTCCAAGGTGCTGCCCAGTCCCAGGTTCGTTTCTTCCAGCATGTTGTCTTGATTCTTGGGAGGGAGGCAGAATTCTTAGTTTCCTGATTTAAATTTAAACTCAAATGGACCTAACTCTGAAAGACCTGGTGTGTTGTAGTGAAGGCTACTGCCTTTGCGTGGGCTGTCCTTCAACACAAAAATAATGATTTGCTGTTAGGTCCTAATTCCATCCTCCCTCAGTGAGGGAGTCTCATTCTACGTGAACAAATAGAGTGAACCCACGACCCTCGGCTTTCACACCATCGCCACACTGCTGAGGCTGAAGAATACATGGTGGCTTTGAGTTCAGGCGTTGAGGGAGAAAAGGAAGATGCCTCTAATTTAGAAACGTCTGGGGAGGTTTTTCTGTCGGTCTGTGGGTTTTCCTGAGGATCAGATGCTCAGAAGGCCGTCCTTCCTCCCCATCTCAACGACACGCTTCTGTCTCACCTGCCCTCTTGGAAAGCGGGGAAGCGGGACAACTCTCTGGACATTCCCTCTCATCACTTGGTTCCATCCGCGAGAAGTCGGATGTGGTAATTTGGACATGACCCCACTGCAGGAAGAGTAACGGGCATTTGTTTTCAGATGTGAGGGCTGAGCAGGGGTGAAGGAGCTGATCTTCGTGTCCCTAACGTGGAAAGGCCTGAAGGGCTACTTTGTCCTCTTAAGTTCTCCTCTTTCTTCTTGGATTCTCCGAAGCTATACCTTGGCCTCAGGACTGTGTTGCCCGTCATAGTCACCTGGTTGCTTGAGTCTGTGCTAATAAATCCATCTCCTGTCATTGATGGCGGGAAACGAGGTGCAGCCGTATTTTATCACCAGGGTTGCACTTGACCCTGTGCCATGTGCTGTCCTTGGCCCCTCGGTTGTTCTTACTGACACCCCTGTGACGTGGACAGCGCTGTCACCGCACCGACAGGGGATGGAAGTCCCCGAGTGGAGGAGGTGCTGGGTGGGCACAGCCGTGGTGCCCGAGCCGGGCCGGGTGCTCTGTCCTGCAGCTGCAGACGGTCATCGGCTCCGTGTGTCCGTGTGAGCACAGCTGTGGGTACCGCGCTCTGGAGGGTGAGCTTCCAGAGCCTGGAACCCACGGGTAGAAACTTGAAACGAGCGAGTCAGAGGTGGACACAGCCACGGACGCTGGCTGTTGGACAGACAGGGAGTAAGTAAACTGCGGCTGTTCGAGTTGGACACGTGGGCCCGGGTGCCGTGAGCAGATGTCTATTTCCTGACACAGGGTTGGTTCCCCCCCCCACCCCGTCTCCACGGTGGGGCTGCTCCCCGTGCCAGATGGCCCCTCGGGCCACGTCATGTGCCGAGTGGGGACAGACAGACAGGGTGACGTTCCTTTCAGGATTGTGGGTCACCCAGCTGTGAACAGAGCCGCGGTGCAGGCTGTGCCCTGGGCTCTGGGGATGCAGGGGAGCGTGATGTGGGCACGAGGGCCAGTGGGCCTGGGGAGGCTGGGTGGCTGGAAGGGCATTCGGGGACTGGCATTGGGGCCGGGTGACCAGGCAGGAGACAGGGCTCCTGGGACCGGCCCGCGTGGGTCCCCGCACCGCCTGCTGCAGAGGCCGAGCTTCTTCAGATGTCTGACTGTGGACGCCGGGATGGGGCCACCCTTCTGAGCCCGAGGACGGGGGGTCTGCAGGTGGGTGATGCTGGAACGAGGTTCCAGGCCTGTGGGCTTTATTTGTCCTGCTTTCCCGTGTCTAGGCTGTTGCCCAGCCCCGCTTGGTGAGCTGCTGGGCCGGTGCTGGACCCCATCCCGCTGTGACCACAGAGGGTTGAGAGAGAGTTGTAATTCAGTGTCATTTTCATGGAACTGTTTTGTCGGAGTTGTAATTTGAGTCCCTGCCCAAGCTTTCCAGAATAAGTGGGGAGCTTTCCTCAGGTTTCAAGTTCTAAAGTTCACAACTCTTTCCATCACGAGGCCACAAGCGAGGCCGGTTCTTGGAGACGGTGGGGACGTGCCTTCTGTTTCACCTTTGCGGCAGCAGGAGCATATTGCACAGAGCCCTTAAGGAGCCGGTGGTGCTCACCGTGTCAGGGTAGCTCTTTGCTGCTCTCCTGAGAGATGCCCGGCAGAGCCTTGCAAGGTGGGTAGGGATTAAGTCCCTCCCTCCTCGTCTGGGGGAGGGGACAGGAGAGCTGCATCAAGCTTGTTTGAAACGTGCGTGATATAAATGGATGACAAACGTTTAGGTTCTAGACTGGGAATGACGACACAGCTGTAAGGCCGCGCTCTCTGTGCCCCCCGTCTCTTTGTGTACCCCCTTTATGCCGAGTAACTCTGCTCCAGCCTCCCTGCATTGGGATCACAGCAAAGCTTTGAAGAAGACTCTCAGTGCACCTCTTGTAAAATCAAGTAACGGGTATTGGGGGTATACAGACGGAAAATGACTGCTACCCGTTTTTGACAATAAATAACATCCAGACTTTTTTGGTCATTTCCTTCATGTGGAATGTTGAGGAGGGAAGGCTGGTCAACCTGATGTATGGAAGAAGACATTATTTACGTCGTTCAGATTGAGAAGTAATGATATGTAAATGAAGCCCGGGAAAGAAAGAGGGAATTGATTCCTTATCAAAACTCCTTTGTTCTACTAATTGTTTGGTTTGTTAAGTGTGGTTCACGAGTCTTACAAACCAACAGAACCATACTGTTCTGTTGGAGAGCATAGGACTCTTTCGTCATCACTTTTGGGGGAATAAGTACAGAAGAGGTGACTTGTCGAAACCTCAGCCATTCTGTACTAATGACTGTGCAGAACAGCCGTGCCCATTCTCTTTCTTTTTTCTGTTTTTCAGGGTCGACATGTTAAAACAGGTCAGCTGGCAGCCATCAAAGTTATGGATGTTACGGAGGTAAGCTTGGGTCACAAACGTTTTTGAAGAAATCGTTAGATAAAAAACAAGGATCCCCCTGTCTCTCCAGCCCACCATTTAAAAGGAATTGCTGTGTTTGGAGAATCGATCTCAAGCAAATTGCACTCATGTGACACCGTGGGTTCAGAAGGGCCAGCAGATGGGCCCCAAGTAACTAAGAATAAGGAACGTTTTCTTTAAAAAAAAAAAAAGCACATCTGAGTGATGTCATCCTTGACAATATAATGGACCGTAATTGGAAACATCTTCTCTAATGGAAAAGAAAAGATTTGAGAAGGGATCACAGAGGTCACCTGAGTAGGGAGGTTGAGGTTGGTGGGTGGGAAAAGCTTCTCTGGGGTATTAGGGCCATTTCTTTTATTTTTAACATGGGGAAGGAAAACAGATACAGCCAAGTTCCCAGAGGTTTGAAAACAGAAACATCTGCTAGAATGCTGAGCAGATTGTTGGCAAAATTTAGTAGCAAAAAATAGTCCTTAAAATGGTCACATGAGGATTTACTGTGTAGCTTTAGATGGGAAAGAGGAGAAATGAACTCTAAGGAAAGGTAAGTGTGTGTGAGCCTACGTGTGTGCGTGTACATATACTCACGAGTCCACATTTAATTTAGAAAAAAATAGCCATGGGTTATAATGAGCCAAATCCATCTTACTTTAAATCATTTTCATCTGAAACTTTATCCGCTCATGATTGCTTCTAACTTGCCTAATTATGGATAAGATTTACATCATATATCACAGATTCTAGCGTGAGTTAACCAGAAACCGTGAGGATTTGGGATGCCTTTAAATCAAGCCCTAATCTCCTAAGTCTGGGGTCCATTGAGGGAGAAAATGGCTAAACTGGTCGCACGTGTGCGGTTGATCATCTAGAGGGGCTCCTTCTCCACCCTCTTCTCCCCTTGGTCTCTAGTAACATCTCCAGCATGCATATTGTTTTAGTAAGAATTAGAAAATGTGGTCTCTGGACCATGGGGCAACTGGTGGAACCTTATACAGATATTTGAAGATGTGACGTTTCATGCGGTGACTGCTCTCTTTTCTCTGTCATTTTTTAATAATGGAAAAGTACCATTCCTTGGCTGGCCAGAAGATTCTCGTAACCTCCTGGGCGATTCTGTTGCGTTCTAGTGATCCTGTTGGATTCTTTCCAGTTAAATGTTAATTTTAAGATTACAGAGCAGTGAAGGAGCCGCAAATTCTGACTTCCTGTGATTTAAATACCGCAGTCGGTTATCGATGAAGTGCCCTGTGCATGGACCGATCGGGGCCCTTCCCGCCGGGCCTCTGTCCACGCTTCCGTGCAGGTGGCTGGTGGTGTAGCTGGAGCCTGCTGTCGTCTGACAGTTATCCGCACCCGCCTGACTCGGTTACTGCCAGACGTGGGGTACCATTTTAAACGTCATCTTTGGGAATTCTGTGACGCATTTGCCAGCCCTGAGAGTTGAGGTTCTTTCCTGGCTTCAGCCCATGCTGCCCTGGCTGACATGCTGCTGACATCTCCAAGGGCATCGAAGTGAGCTTGTCAGCCCTGTGGATGTCCTGTGCAACGTACGATCATTGCTTTAAAAAAAAAAGTGTGCAATATAGGAAAGTAAAAAGGCACGTTAAACCCTCATTCTTCCCCCACTTAGAGTCATTGCTGTTGGTGCCCTGGTGCGTTTCCTCACCATCATCTCTCTGTGAGCACGGCTGTAAAACACGTACCCATGTGTGTAATAGACACTTTTGGTGAGCTGCATACAAGAGGTGTTTCCTTGCCTGAAAAAATCAGGCAGTGTTGGACAAGTGCATTTTCAAGATTCCTTTAAAAACAATTATGCAGAACCCCTGTGTTCAGGTAAAATGAAAACCAGACGGTGAGTCTTCAGAACAAAATACAAACCCAATCAACCATTTACTGTGTTGGCCTCTCAGTACTGTTTCTTGTGTGCTGTTTTCATGCAGTGACCTCTCTACAGAGTGACCTTGGTGCTGTAGCCTGGGGCACACTCGGCGCCCCCAGCAGGTGTGATTGCGGGTGGAGAGCTTGTGCAGCGGGGCCCCTGGAGAGCAGGCCTCCCACCCTTCGCATCAAGGGCCTGCCTCTCGGCTCTTCTTGCAAAGCTGAGGGCATTGGCCGGGGTGGGACCTGGGAGCAGGCTGGCAGGAGGGAGAATTTGCAGCCCATGTTTCTTGTTGCAGCTCCAGCAGGAGGGGCTGTTGTAGAGGGTTCCGTGGCTGAGAGCCGGCTCCTCCGTGGTTTCATCTCAGGAGCAAAAAGGTGTGACGCTTATCCTTAGGAGGCATCACAGACTCGTCCTGCTGGTTGAGCCTGTTCCTTAGGTGAAATTGGGAGGCAGTTACTGGGCTTCTGGTTACTCCTCAGGTTCCGAAGGCCAGGGGAGAGCAGGTGTGGGGAGGGAGGTGGCCCGGCGGCTCTGCCCCCAGCTGTCAGCTGTCAGCAGCCCTGAATAAACGCGCTCCAGGCCGGCTGCCCCAAGTCCGCGTCACCTGCTGCGCTTCATTATGTGACCCTGGAAAACAAAGCAGACCGAGAATTCACGTCCCACCCTGGGGTGAGGTGCCAGGGGCTGTCTGGGAAACTGAGGGGTCTGGAAAGGAGGCATTTATTTGCTTGAGACGGACAAATGTCTTTATGTTTCTTCTTGGGCTTGAACTATTTTAAGAATCGATTTTCTTTAGGATTTTGAAGGATTCTTTTTAAAGAAAGCGTGTCATTTATCTGATTGGTGGTGGGAAGGGTTGAAGGACGTGTTCAAACTGGAGAAGACCAGGACGTGAGATCTATAATGTGTTGTTTTTGTTTTTTAGATAATTATAGATTCACAAGAATTTGCAGGAAAGTGTACAGGGAAGCTTCTTGTACCCTGCACCCGGTTTCCCCCAGGGGCAACATCTTGTATAACTATAATACAGTGTCACAACTGAAGTCCTGCACAAAACAAAGCCAGCTAAGGATTTGACCAGGACTCCAGTGTTAGATTATAGCAAATATGTCTGCCTGCATGGCTTAGAACCAAGGCAGCCACGGAGAGTCGCCACTGATACGGTCCACAGAGCTTATTCAGATTTCCCCAGTTTGACATGCGCGTGTGCGTGTGTGGTGTGATGCGTTTTGAGGGATACTTGAGTTGGTTGTTTGAATTCTTGATAGCCCCTTCATTTCAATCTTTGTGTCTCAATGTCAAACTTGTATGATTCCCATCATGCATAAGGGGCTGAGAGTTTGTTTCTTGCAGTTGGGGTATCACATTGTTTCTATTTAACACTCTGGAAGGTAAAAAAAAAAAAAAAGAATTATCTAGATCAGTAATTCTCAACTCGAGGTCCATAAACTCTTTAGGATTTGTTTCTGAGAATTGAATTTTGTGTTTTCATTTTAATAATTCCCACCCAACTTTTTATTATGAAAATGTTCATAATTACAGAACTGTTCAGAAAATGAACATTCTCTACCCTTCGCTAGATTCAACAACTGAACATTTCATTTGTGTGTGTGGTACATGCGTATTGTTGTGATACCAAGATGCTTCACTTGTAAATACTTGAGCACACTTCTCTTAAAATACAGTCATAATCATAATACCACCTGAGAGGATGAATGATTTCAGATTGTCACCTAATGTTGTCAATTTCAATATCCTCAGTTGTGGCGAGAAAGGTTTTCCAACCATTTTTTCACGGTCATAGTCTGGTGGAGGTTTATGCATTACATTTGGTTATCTTCTCGCTCTTTTTTTAAGATCTTTTTTAAAAAATTGAAGCATAGTTAATTTACAGTGTTGTGTTAGTTTTAAGTGAACAGCAAAGTGATTCAGTTATACATACACACACACACACACACACACACACACACACACGTGTATATATATATATATTCCTTTTCAGGTTCTTTTCCATTATAGGTTATTCCAAGATACTGAGTGCAGTTCCCTGTGCTGTGCAGTAGGTCCTTGTTGTTCACCTGTTTTATATATAGTAGTGTGTTTTATGTCAACCCCCCAAACCTAATTTATCACCCCCCCCCCCATTATCCTCTTTGGTAACCATGAGTTTGTTTTCTATGTGAGTCTGTTTCTGTTTTGTAAATAAGTTTATTTTTACTGTTTTTTTAGATTCCATGTATGTGTGATATCATATGATATTTGTTTTTCTCTGACTTACTTCACTCAGTCTCTGTGTCCATCCACATTGCTGCAAATGGCATTAGTCCATTCTTTTTTATGGCTGAGTAATACTCCATTGTATATATATCCATCGACAGATAACTGGGTACAGAACATGAGGTACATATGTATATACAACGGTTAGCTTCTCTCTTGTCACTTTTGCTCTAGATCAGTTCCTCTGCACCTCCATGTCCCCCCTACTCTTTTTTTTTTTTTTTTTTTTTAAGCGAAATCGACTTTTGGAAGAGCTCAGCCAATTGTTTGGTAAAATACCCCACATTCTGGATTTGTCTGATAGTTTCCTCATGTTGTGCTTTAACTTGTTCCTCCTCCTGTATTTCCTGTAAACTGGAAATTAGGTCGAGGGCTTGATTAGACACAGAATAAGAATTTTTTGGCAAGAACACCTCATTGGTGGCATTGGGCTCTTGCTATTGCGTGACCTCAGGGGGGCATGTCCATCCTGATTGTCCCAGTGTTAGTGAAGCCAGTTTGACCTCTTGATGGAGGAGGCGACTGCAGAGTTCCCCATCATCGAGGGGCACCCTCAACTCTGCACTGGGAGGTAATCTGCAGGTGATGCTGTGTGAATAGTTATGATTGCAAGGTGGTGGTTTTTTTTTTTTTTAAGAAATTCACGGTCTTTTATTTATTTATTTATTTATTTATGACTGTGTTGAGTCTTCGTTTCTGTGCGAGGGCTTTCTCTAGTTGCGGCAAGTGGGGACCACTCTTCATCGCGGTGCGCGGGCCTCTCACCATCGCGGCCTCTCTTGTTGCGGAGCACAGGCTCCAGACGCACAGGCTCAGTAATTGTGGCTCACGGGCCCAGTTGCTCCGTGGCATGTGGGATCTTCCCAGACCAGGGCTCGAACCCATGTTCCCTGCATTGGCAGGCAGATTCTCAACCACTGCGCCACCAGGGAAGCCCAAGGTGGTGGTTTTCAGATTCTGTCTTCTAGGCTTGTTAGCTTGCATCAGTCTGTAAAGAAGCGTTTCCTTTCTTACCCACTCCCACCCTTTCTTGTCTTCTTTCTTATTCCAGATACTGCTGTAGACGTGGGCAGATTTATTCATTCAATGTGTTTCCATCAGTTGTAGCTGCCATTAGTATTATTTAATGAAATCATGCCAGATCTGGCCACGGGAGCTCTTTCAGGACTGCCTTCTGTAGCCCTTTCATATGACCCCATTAGTTTTTGAGTATTTCCTTGTTTTTTGGCACAAGTAGATATTTGAGGCTCATCTTCCAGAATCTGCATCCCTTCCTCTGAGGAGCCTTAGTTCCTGTCGGTGGGAAATGCATTTAGAAACCAGTATCTGGGTGCTAAGCGTGCTCGTTGCTGATGAGGCTTTCTGCTTCTAGGCCCTTTTAGTAGATGGAGCTTGGGAATATATTTTTCAAAATCAACTTTTCCTTAATTTTAAAAATCTTGTGTATTTTACATTTCTTTCTCTTTTCTCCTAGCCTGAAAAATCTTGGTTCCTAATAAAATAATATGTTTGTTTGCTTTATCCTTTGATAAACATAAAATCATTTCAGAATTACAATAACAGTGTTACTAACAATGTTACTACTTATCAATAGGCATGGAGTGAAGTTTGATTTCTCTGGAGCTGTTTTTGTCCTTAGGCTCTATCTGTGACGGATTTACAGAGTGCTATATTCAGAAGTTACTTGAAATACTGATTTCTCTGTATGGTTTATCAATTTGATATGCAGCTACTGGCTTCAGTTTCTATTTTGATTCATTTATAGGGTTTCCTTTTTCTCCTGATTTAATTTTTGAATGTGTGAATCATTTACATGTTTCACAAGTCAAAACTATATGAAAAGGCGTATATTTCAAAATATAACTTTAAAAAGCTGAGGCTTGATCGTCTGGGTGATGGGCCACCTTATACCCAAATACTGCCATGCGGTTCCGTGCCCTTATTTGTGTTTGATAATTGCTTTGGGCAAAGGGGGGCTCATGCTCTTGGGCTGATGCAGAGAGAACAGAGGCAGACAGTATGTAGCGCTTTACGGCAGAAGAGGTGAAATGGTGCTCTGTGGGCTGATGTTTCGCTGCAGCCCGTCACTGCCCCAAGTCCGGTCTTCGGGCTGAACTGGCCCCAGGGTCCTTCCATCACTAGGCCTTCCTGGCGTAGGATGGGGTCAAAGTGGCAGATTCTCCAAGTGTGGTCTCCCAGGAGGCGCACCTGGGAATTTGTTAGAAACGCAGTGTCTCAGGCTCCATCCCAGACTCCTGCATCGGAAATGCTGGATTGGGGCCCCAAATTCTGGGTTTTAGTAAGCCCACTAGGGGATTCGGAGGCACCCTCAAGCTTGAAAACCCTTGTTTTAATGGACCCTAAGGAAAGAAGCCGCCCCCTCACACCTGCAGGTTGAAGGATTCCAGCGTAGAGACCCTGACCCTCCGTGCTCAGGAGCACATTGCGAGTTGGATTTCATTGACTAGAACTCAGATCTCTGACTCTCAACTTACGGAACCTTTGAAAGTATTAACAGTTTTAAATGTCAGGTTCTCAGTAGGCTTATTGAGAGAGCTGATAGGATCTGGACCCTAAGGGCTGGGTGGATATTGCCCATCAGATCAGCCAGCGCAGACTGTCTTTTAGTCCTAACAACTGAAGTGTTGGTGATTGGAAATTGAGGCATATTCCTTGGAGGACGGGAAGTGGACGGGAAGTGCTGGGCCTGATGCCCACGGGGGTGCAGGACGCTGGTCGGCAGGTCTCGGCGGTGCCCTCCCTACCCCTGGCACCATGCTCCTAGAGATGGGAGAGTGAGAGCTGTGTAAACCCCGGCCTCTGCCCGTGCTCAGGCTGGGGAGGCAGGTGCCACAGAAGAAGCGGCCCCATGTAGGGCATGTCTGATGGGCTCTCATGGGCTTTGAGCGCCGCCTGAGCTGGGTCCACGGAGGAGGAGACAGGTGCTCGCTCCTGGGGCGTTCGTGCTCAGGCAGGAAGGAGCAGACCCGCTCACCCCGGTGACAGAGCAAGGCCCCGTGAGGCCTGACAGCTTTACCGCTGTTCAGGTGGAGGGGAGCACGGTGTACTGAACGTGCCGTTCTTGTCGAGACAGGAGTGAGAGCAAAAGGAAGGGAGGGAGGTCTCCGTGCACTGTGACCTCTTGTCCCTTCCTCCGGGTCCTCAGAGGCCCGTTAGACGCTGCAGGCCTCACAGCCTGCTCCTGGCTCCTGGCCCCAGCCTCCCGGGGCTCCGGCAGGCTGGCCACGGGCCTGACCCCGTCGTCAGGGGAGCGGTCCGTGCATCAGTGTCAGCTATCAGCTTCAACAGCAGGCCGTGTGCCCCCTCTTCCAAATACTCTTCCCTTATCTTCTGTTTCCTACCTACCTTAACGAACTACCTTCTCTCTCTTAGCTGCTGAGAGAGAAGTGATGTACAGGCTTGTGGGATGCTAAATTTTATCTGGCATTTTCTTACCTTCAGTAACTTCTAACTTAATTTGAATGATCTTGATATTAGATTTCAGCTTCCTAATTTGCATTGTCTTCCTTCCTCAGCCTTTTTATAGATAAAGGTCACAAGTTGTACCTCTCTGTTATTATTTTAATACTGGTATAAGGCAAGTCCTTGAGGAAAAGTTCTTAAAGTTAATTAGAAATTGATTAAGCTTTGATTTACTATAATTAAAAAATATGGCAGTAATTTTGAGAACCAGTAGTCCCACTGTGTCCCCACCAATCACACCCTTATTTTCACAATCACCTCCCTAAGAAGACTTACAAGATTTTTTTTTTTCCTAATCACCCCAATGAAAATTTACAGTCTGCACACATCTGCTCATGTACTGTACGTGTATCTTTATACATAAAAGTGGTAGGTTTTTTCCTCCACCTCTTAGAACCACTTTTCATCCCCTTAGAGGGCGATGTCACCCCGTTGAGAACACCTGGTGTAGAGCAAATAAGCATGGACCTTTCACAAAAGAGCTAGGGTGTGTTTTGTACTATTTCTAGTACTTCCTTCTTTAAAAAGTTCACTAGATACTAGAATTCATCTTCAGTGATAAAGTGTAGAGTGGATGCAGTGAACTGATGGCTTTTAAGGACTTGTGCCAGGTGTTGCATCGGGCGTGGCACAGGCTCGGCTGGAATTCACGGATGTCCCTCTCCCCTGCATCTACAACAGATGGAAGAACAGAGGTGGGACTCGGGCCACAGGAACAGACTGACTGTAAAGCTTGCTCCTCTTCTTTTTTTTATTTTACATTTAAATTTTCTTGAAGTATTGATTTACAATGTTGTGTTAATTTCTGCTGTACAGCACAGTGACTCAGTGATACATATATACGTTCTTTTCCACATTCTTTTCCATTATGGTTTATCACAGGGTATTGAGTATAGTTCCCTGTGCTCTACGGTAGGACCCTGCTGTTTATCCACCCTGTATATACTAGTTTGCATCTGCTAATCCCAACCTCCCCCAAACTTACTTCTCTTCCTTCTGAATTCCACTCTCCTTCTTTCCCTAAAAGTAATATGAAGTTAACTTGGGGTTAAGCCAGACTGCTCAGCAAGTAGGTACCTGTGGATGTGTTTTAAAGATAACTCTGCTGGTGAAGATGTGACAGTGAGATTCTGTAAAGGATTAGATTTTTTGTTTTTGTCAAGGATAGAATGTGTTTCTATTTGGGATTGATTTCTTCTAATTTAAGAATGTAACTGGGAACTTACAAAATATGAAAATTCTCCTGTACTTGTCTATTTCATAAGTAAATAAGTAGAGGAAGGTTAAGACTAGGTGAGCTGTATACTTTAGACGTTGTATGTTTTCCACATCGAAAAGCCTTCATTTTATGTACAGATGACAACATGATGTTATGAAGGTGATTGATTGACCTGGCCAGAGTTCCATAGCTCACTGCCAGAATAGCACCCCGATCTTCTTTTCATTGCGCTGTGACATCTCCTACTTCACTCTGGGAGCACAGCTCTGTGTCCTGTACTTGGGGTTTAACTAGCACCAGGTAACTAGTCACAATGCCCAGTAAGTTGTAGGTACTCAAATCTTTGATGAATTGAACAGGGTGTTCTGGTTTTGGTGGGCACTTGGAGAAACATGTAATAGTTGTACAGTCAGTATTGGTTTCATTGTCCAAGAAAATTATAGTAATGTTGCAACAGAGAACTCTTGGAGGTATGACCGTGTTTTATAGCATTCTCATGTTTTGTAATAAAAAATATTAAAAATAACCGTAGGTGTTACACATTAATCATAAATAAATAATAGTAAAACCTGCTCTTCCCACTTGAACTACATTCCTCTAGGAAAGAAAATAAAGGAGTCTCTTAAAATTACTAGTGGTTAGAAAGAGTGAGTACCTTTCTGGCTTTTGTTTTTAGAATGGTCACTGAACTAATAAAAATGATTTATTTACTTTTGTCCTTTTTCCTGTGAACATAAGTTTGAGGCCTATAAATATTTTTCAAAGTGAATTTATAGTTTATGAGCCTCATCAAAAGTCGGCCGCATTTATTTAATAGTCACGTCCTGGCTTTTACTGTAAGACAGTGTTAACACCTTTGGTAGACTAGGGCCTAGAGTTCAATTTAATAAAGCTTCAGCTTCCTTACCTGTAAAATGGAATAATAATTCCTACTTCACAGGCTTTTGTCAGAATTAAAATTATATAATAGATGTAAAGTGTCTAGCGTATAATTTTTCCATGGTGAATGAGGGTTTCTTTGTTCCCTTCTCATTAAAGATATGAAAACGATATAACTCATCACTTTTGCTGAAGGCGTTTTAACACACACACCTGCCCTCCTGAGCGGCTGTTCTCTGACCTCTCCAGGTGGCCCTCCTCCTCTGTGTCCATCCTCTCTGCAGGCTCCTGCCTCAGGTGGCTTCTTTGTCCCCTGGTGTAGTCACACTGTCTGGTTCTTCATGACCACTTTGGCCCTGTGAGCTGTCTGCTAGGGCTGTTTTAATGGCTACCTGGAGAGCAGTTTCCACATGATCGTTGCATGCTTATGTTAATTCTGTACTGGGTTATAAGCTCTGGGGAGCTAACTGTTTTAGGATTCTCATAGCCTTTCCAGGCTTTAGACAGAGCCCGTCACATGGGTGGCGCTCAGCTTCTGTTTGCTGCTTCTGAAGAATGTCCTAGCAATTTTGAAGGAGAATTTCCAAAGTGTTTTGAGTGTTGGCAAATATATATATATATATATATATATATATATATATATATATATATATATATATATACACACACATATATACACATTCCCTTTTATAACAATAGAGACAGTCCTTATTTTCATATGTATGTATTTTTTCTGTTGCTTTGTGGTTTACAAAAAAGAAAGAAAATTAAATCGGAAAAGAAAAATATTACCATCCATTCTTACTGGAGATAAGAAAAAGTACTCGTGGTTTTGGTCAGATGCAGTTGTGTTCATTGGGACTGGAAAGGGCATGTGTCAACCACGGTTTGCGGGCTTTTGTTTTCGTGTCTTTAAATGCTGTTCATGAAGTTGCACTAACTCATTCATTTAAACAATTACTAAACACTTAGTCTTTTTAATGCAGACTCTTCTCAGATGTAGGGTGGCATAGAAAGATTAACTTTGCTCCAGAAGGAGCTGTTCTTAATCTCTTGGTAAAATGAAACTTGCCGTGAAAGGGAGCTCTTTGTAATCGTTGATGCGCCCCCTCCAGGCAGAGGCAGCTTCCCTGGCACTTCAGGAATCAAAGGCATTTTTCTAAGGAAAGCAAAATTGTTGAATTTAAAGAAAACACCCAGCAATTTTTGTACAACCTAAATTGCTGTTTTTAAAAATATGGACACTTTACTTTAACAATCCCATCCTCCCTCCCCGCCAGCTTTTTTTTTTAATTTGGGGGCTATAAATGCAAAATTTTATTTTGAAATCTTGATACTTCCCTTCTTCCATTCCTAGCAGACTTACTAAAAAAGTTGTGCATTGGAGGTCTTCAAGACCATCTTCAGGCTTAATGATTCCCTAGAAGGACTCACAGGGCTCCGTCTGTAACTGCGCCCTCAGCTGTGATCTACAACCAAGGAAGGACACAAAGCAAAGTCAGCGAAGGGAAGAGGCGCGTGGGATGAGGTCCAAGGGAATCCATGCACAGACTTCCAGGAGTCCTGTCGCAGTAGAGTCAGGTACATAATTCCTCCAGCAGTGAGCTGTCCTAACACGTGTGCAGTGCTTTCCACCAGGGAAGCCCCTCAGAGACGCAGTGCCTGGGGTTTTATCTGGAGCTGGGCACGTAAGCACCCTCTGCCTGGCATGTACCTGAAATTTCAGACTCCCTGCAGGGAAGTAGGTGTTCAGCATAAACCGTACAGTCTGTTCAAACAACCCAGGCACAGGGAGCCACCCTTCTCAATCCAGGGGATGGTGGGAACCCTCTCAAATCCAAGCTCCGGGTGCCAGCGCAGGGCGCGGCTTTGCACACAGGCCTCTGCAGGGGTAGCAGCCTCGGGCCTGGGGACCAGACTCTTCTCCTGGACTCTCTGCAGCATCTCACCGGATGTCTGGTCTCCTGTGAGTCCCTCGTCCTCCCCCGAAGCCTGTTCCACCCACAGCCGTGTCCTTTCTCCGTTGGGGGAGAGTCCCACCTTCTGCGCAGGGCACAGAAGCCCTGGCGTCCTGCGACCGCTCCCTTCCTGCCACGTACCGCTCCCCCCGTCTGTTAGGAAATGCCGTCAGTGCTGCCTTCAAACGGTATCCAGTTTGGCTCAAAATCGTCGTGGCCGGTGGTGGCCAGTGGGACGGCTGGGCCGTGGGTCAGTAACTGTTGACTCCGGATTAGAGGTACAAGAGGGTTTGTAAGCTATTTTTTTCTACTTCTGTATATTTGAAATTCATAAGAAGTTAGCATAGTTTTTGAGTCTGTAAGAAAATCTTACACATGTGCATCTTGCCTCTGTGTGTGTGTGTGTGTGAAGTAGGACATGCATACAAAAAAGTGCACAAATGACAAATCCAGGACATTTCTGAAAACTGAACTCACCCCACTCACGAATCAGCAAGAAACGGAGCGCCTGGTGGCCCCTTCCGGTCACCACTCCTCCCCCAAGAGTAACCACCCTCCTCACGTGTAACACGATCCGTTACGTTTGCTGTGTGTGGTGGATGTGCAGGGACCACAAGGTACTGCCGCGTCTGCTGCTTTGACTTAACCTTACGTTTGCGAGAGCCGTTCATACTGCTGCACGTAGAGAGCGTTTGTTTATTCTCTCTGCTCTTAGTATTCTGCGACGGCACACTAGCTTCCGAGAGAGCAGTCTCCTCCGGGGGGTGTGGAGCTGGCGGAGTAGCCTCGAGCCTTCTTGCATGTAGCAGGTGCTGAACTGAATTGCTGCAGAAACAAGGCAATCGGCCTGGTGGAGGAAGTTCTCCTTGAACGGATAAACAAGAGATGCTCAGGTGCACATTGTAGGGAAAACAGACCGTCGCTTCTTAACTTCTCGTGTTTTGGGCATGATTAAATATTTCTTTTCTGGTTTAATTTTATCTGCTTAACTGCAAGAGTCAAGAGAAAAGTCGGTGTCGCTAACTTCCGATGATCAGGGATAGTGTTCTGTGGGAACTTCTCTCTGAACTCCATCTCCCTTGGCTTTGAGTTTCGCTGCTGTGACAGGTCTTCAGCAGGGACTTCTTACCCAGCGCCCTTGAGGAGGCTCGCTGTCACGCCGCTGTTGACTGTTCATCCTCCTTGAGCCGCCGGTCATTTTTCTGCTGACCCTGCGATCTTGGCGGGGGTCGTCCCCTCCCCGCTTCAGGGGTAGAGGTTTGGGGTGACACGCAGACGGGGAGATGGACCCTGACAAATGGGATTCCAGGCCGGCCCGAGTTCTCGCCCCCCCTGCCCTGTCCAGTCCCCCTCCCCCTGCCCCGGCCACCGTCCCTCCCAGACCTTCACGGGAGACCCTCTCAGCGCCCGCTCTCTCTCCTTTCTGGTGACAAGGGTGTTGTAAGACAGCACGCAGCAAAGCCTTTGGTGTGGCATTTGGTTGTAGCCTCAGGGCAGCAGGAACAGTCCTGTTAGGTCGAGGGCCTGTGCGGTCACGGTCACGTGGTGTGTCCTGAGGCCGAGTCCCCTTCCCGGGGCCCCTGGGTGACCACTTCTCCTGTGAGTGAGAGAGGGAAGGTGTTTATACCAGGAAACAGCTGGCTCCCTCCTTGTTGTGGTTTCATTTCAAGGAAACATCTAGTCTCCTCTTACTTTTGTTCACTTACTGGAGAGGCTGGATGTGTTTTTGCCTGAGGCTAGAACTAAAGAAGACCCCGTGGTCATTGTTTCTCCTTAAGTAGTTTAGAAAGAAGAAAACAGTTTCTTTGGAAAATAACTACAGAGATGGTTTTGTTCAAAAGGGGAAAGGAAAAGAAGACCCTTGAGAGAGAGGAGGTTAAAATTTGGAATCACAAGGTCAAGCAGCAGTGTCTCTCTGGACCTTTGTGAGAGCAGGAGCCGGATTGGATTCGCCAGTCGTATACGACGCCGTGCTTGCGGACCTGACTGTTTTGATGATGTGATAAATGTGGACCTGATATTCTGAATGAGGCACGTGGTCCTGACTACTGTCGAAGGTGCCAGGCCCGTGGACCTGACACTCGGAATGATGTCCCCGGGCACGTGGTCCTGACTCTGCCGAATGATGGGGGAGGTGTGGATGATACCGCTCACCCAGTTCCAGCGGGTTTTTTTTTCCTCTCGTTTCCCCTGCCTTCTTTTACCTAACACGACACGTCTTTATGCTGGTTTGAGGAAGGACAGCGACACGTCTTGCTGTGCTTGTGTAAGTGCTTCACGATGATACCATGGTTCACCTGGGGGGTGTGGTGGCAGGGAGGTTTAGGGTCCCTGCCCTTTTTCGCTTACTTCACAGACAGAAGGGGCAGAAGGTGGAACATTGAAGATGCTTCTTCATGGTGAAGTCTAGCAGAGTGAGTGGTTATTTCTTCAAGATAAGCCCCACGCCTTACCGGTAACGACCCGTTCTAGTTACTTGCCTCTGTGTTAGTGTTTTCCCCTAGGGGAGGATGGGGAGCAGATGCCCATTGCCCCTTTCTTTGCCGGTCGGGGTGGAGATAACGGGACCCGAGTGCTGGATGGTGTGGGCGCGCCGTGCGTGGGGTGGTGGCCTGGAGCTCGCGGAGAGGGGTTGCTGGCATTGTGCAAGTACGAGGACTCTGCCTCCCCCTCTTCCCCCGCAGTGCCCGTGGCCGTGGCCGTGCCCGTGCCCGTGCCCCTACCCCGCGTCCGATACAGCAGAGGTCGCAGCTGAGGCTGCTTCAGTGAAGCCGAGGTCCTCACAGGTGGAGAGTGTTTTCTTAACTGCTCTGGTCACGGGAGCTTAGGTGTTTCAGGTCTTCCGGGCCTTTGACGTTGCTGGTTAGTTCTGTTCATCCTCTCCGTCCCCCGAGAAACGTTTAGTACACTTAACGGTGGTGAGTTTTATGGTATATAAATTCTGGCTCTATAAAGCAGTTGGAACCAAAAGTTTAAATGACTTCTAGATTACTGTTTTTGTTTTTATTTTTATTTATGAAATGTAGATATTCTAGGGAGAAAATCCAGAGAAAAAGAAAAATGAAAAAAAGCATTTCATAATTCTGTCCCCTTGGTTTATTTACTGTTAACATGTTAATAGGTATTTTTCTAGTTTCATATAGAGGGAGATATGTATATATACATATACATGTAAAATTGTTCTTTAAATGGTGAAATAGCCTTTTCTCTAACATTAAAAGTAATATACTCATCTAGAAAATAGGAAGATGGAAACATGTTTTCCCTTACCCTGTGCCCCCTCCCCCACCGGGGTAAGTATAGTTGACTTTCTGGTGTGTTTCCAGTCTTCTCTGGTATTAAAGCTGTTTCTTAGTGCTGCTGACCACTCACCGAATTTCCAGTTGAACATGTGTGTTTATCTGTGTGGCTGCATTTAGTTTAAAAATAAGTTTGTGTTTATCTTAGGAAGATTTCTCCTAAATAATTTAGAAGGTGAATTCCTTAGCCTTGTCTAGTCTCAAACATACACTTCATATAACTTTTTTTTAGTCGCCACCTCACAGTAAACTTCTTCCTGTGAGCTTGTTAATAGTGCGCGTTTACTCGTTATATTCATGTAGTGGTTACTTCTTCTGTCCGTGTGCTGTGTTTGGGCAGTGTGTCCTTTAGATTGTAAACTACTTCAGCATAGGCCAGTAATTTCATAATACCATGTGATGAGAAGCACTTTTTAGTTTTAGTTTTTACTAAGATCTTGAAAAGTGGGCACTCATTGCCACTGTACATACTGGTTACTTAACATATTTTCCTTGACAGGTGCTCCTTAAATAACAAGGTGTTTGCCATTGTCTTTATTCTTTTAACTTATCTGAATATAAGGCAAAGTGAAGTTAGGGAAAGGAAGCAGCATGTGACTTAAAAAAGCCTGACTGTTTGAAACGTATGTACTGTTGGAAACCTCTTTGATAGATTCTGCGTATTTCTGTTGACACTTGACTTGTATCTTCCCTCCGCTGAATAGCTGAGGTGGTTCAGTCCCAGTGTTTGTTACCATGTCATCTCCAGCATCTGTTGCTTCCTTTGTGTGGGAGGGAGATGCTGGCTGCCAGGCTGTCTCTGAATGGGGCTGTGACCTCGTGCCTGATGGACGAGCACAGCTGTGGGGTCTCCATGTGCGCTTTGCCAGCAGGCACATCAGGCACAGCTGCTCTGAGAATGTAGTTATCTTCTCCTGCAAGTCTATGAAAATTATTTGCTGTACAGTGGAATAATGCCAAGGGTACTTACTTGATGGAGAAGGCACGAGTGATTCAAGAGCCCAAGATGGTTTTCGGTGCAGACTTGAAGATTTCAGTGAATTGAAAGTACCATTGTCTTACTGAGTTTTTGCCTCTAAATCACTTAGTGCAGCGCTGATGGAGACATGCTAATTTTCTTCATTCTAAGTTTAAGAAATGGTCATTTCGGTAAAACAGGTAGTTGAAACAGCAGGGAAGACTGTGGCCAAACAATCAGAGCGAATTTACTTTGATTCAAATCTCAGAATGTTTGCTGTGTCTGAGACACATTTCGTAGCAGCTCGTGTACATTTTTAGATGGAATGTTTAGGGAAGATTCCATAGTACCACTGGGTTTTTTCCTTTATATGTCTCTTTAATGTGTATATATTAATTTAATTATATTTATATTATATATTACGAATTACTACATACTATAATTTATATACATAATTAAAGTTAAGCACTTGTGGGGAAGCCTTTTCCCTGAATTGACACTGGTTTTTATAATATTTGAAAAAGTTCAACATGCTATTTAAAAACACATGTGTCTCTAGAATTTGTTACTTATTATATCTCTAAGATTTTATGACTTCCCCCCACCCCCCCAAATAGTTAAGGATGTCCTTGTCTTCAGTTAAAATTAACCACTGAGGGGCTCTTAGCTGTGAACAGCGAGCTTCAAATTAACCCTTTATTTACTCTGGACTCTTAACTCTGGAGGCATTTCTTTTTCTTCCCTTTAAAAGCCGTAGAGAACCTTACATTTTAAACTCAGTCTTCCCCCCTCCTGCATCTGTGCTTAGTTAGATAAACCGATCAATCTAATGAGTTCTGCAGACAGAAGCTACAGCGCTCTGTGTGCCTGTTTTAGCCCAGGGCTCAGTATTCCATCCATGCACAGACGCGAGGTTGCCAGCTTATCCTGAGCCCGGCAGGAGAAGAGGGTGTCTTCTGACTTACCCTACAGATGTGTTTAGTCTCACTGCTCACTCGGTCCGGGCTCTGATGATGTGGACGTGGTCCTGCGTCCTGTGAGCGTCCTTGCTGCGTGCTGTGTTCTGTGATTCCTCGGGTCTGGGTCCCAACTGTGCCGGCTCTTCCAGCCCCTCAACTCCCTCTGGAAGGTCTGCCCGCCTGCACCTTGGCGGGGCTCCCCTCCCCCGGGGGCAGCCTGATGCCCTTTCCTGCTGTGTCCCTCCGTCTCTGCATCCTGCCCCTGGCTGCCATCTGTTCAGACGCGGCCTTCAGCCAGCTGACTGAGCGCACGTGTTCCGTGGGTGAGCCTTCACAGGCACATGGTTCTCGCTAAAAGGCTGTCAGGAAATGTGACGTCGCAAACCCTCGGCCTTCGTGTGTGGAGTCCCGGCAGATGGTGCAGTTGGTGGTTTGTGCTGCTGGTTGGAGGTGGGTGGCGGGGGCTGCTTGCTTCCACCAGGATGACACCCGTCTTCGTGCGTGGGAGTTTGGGTTGGTGAGTGACCTTTCCGGGTTTCCACTGGAGAAATGTATTTGGAGACGGAACTGACTGGTTTGCATTTCGGTGGAGACGCCATTGAGGTAGTGACTTTGTACGTTGTGTTGGTGGTCACGGCCCTGGTTTCCTTCCCTTCCCTTCCTTTCCCTAGTCCAGCCCCATCGCCTTGAGGGCAGCACGGGGTCTCTGTTGGCTGACTCTTGGCCTCTCTGAGAGTTCCAGTTTTAAAACACCCACTCCGAGGTGGCCAGCCTGACCCGAGGGCCACACGGACTCTCACTGCGCGTGTTGCTTCACAGACACGCGGCACATGGGGCGGCGCTTGGTGGTCCCGGGGTCGGTGGGGGGCGTGCTGGGTGCTGTTTAGGGAGCGTCTGGGTGACCGTTGCGTCTGTGATGTCCCAGGCCGGCTTTTCCGGTCCCTCTCCAGCAGTTCCAGCCTGCAGCTTACTCTCCGCAGTGTGTGCGTGTGTGTGTGCGCGTGCGCGTGTGTAAAAGGAGGAAAAGTGGATTAGGTAACGTGATCTCGCGGAGCTATTTTTAGACCAGCATGACTTATTAGAGTTTTGTGAACTGTGCATGTAGTACCCTGCCCTGAAGTTCTGTATAAAGTGATTAATAACAAAAAGTTTGCTGATGGCTTATCTTTCCGGTGATGTAAAAAAAAAGGAATCTACACCTTCCCTTTGCTTTAAATAACTGCTGGTTGGGGGGATGCGGGACTATCTGAGGTAAAAGAAGTGAGGTTAAGATACGATATTGAAGTTGCATCTTCAAAATTTGTGGAAACTTTTTGTTTGCCTCTTTATAATGGATAGCCTTAATCCTGTATTATTGCCTTTCACTCTTAAAATTAAAGATGTTTTCTGGAAAACACTTTTTATTCCTGTATGCGATAAAATTCACGTTCAAAACAGTAACCCTGTATATCTTTTAAAGTCACAGTCAAAAGAAAAATTATTTTCTGATAAAATACAAATAGTACTCACCATCAGCAGTACCATTTATTGTGATCACAACATGTCTCAGAATGAAAATACTGGGAATGAAGCTGTAGCAGGGTGAGTTTGTCCCCCTGGTAGCTGTGACACTCCTTTAAAAGCTTCAGAATACAGTTGATTAATACCAATCTCAGCACTGAGTCATCTTCTTTCTAATTGAATCACATAATGAAGATAATTGGTCCTCTCTCTCCTCCCGTCTTTGTGGTATCTGGATTTTTGGCATCTCTCCACATTTTCCCAGGAGGAGCACCTGTAGTTTATCGGTGCGTCCTTGTATGAGCAGGTGACATGTAGTTAAGGACGCACGTCGCTAACTGTTCTTTAGCAGGAGACCTGAGCAGACCCTGCAGTCAGCTTAGAGTGGGGTGACCGTTTCAGGATCTGGCTGTTGGTCGCGTTGGGGGCCGGCACCCTTGCTTGGCCTCTCAGCCGTCACAGCAGTGAGTCGACAAGCCTGGCAAGTGTCCACATACCTGCTGCCCGAGGGCAGGTGACGCCAAGTTCACTGGTCTGAGTTCACCGGGGTTGCCCTTGACAGGCTGCTGCAGGCACGCTTCGTGCTCGGAGTTGTATTACATCAGTTCATAAAGCAAAAGGTAATTGTAGTTCGTTTTCCGAACATCACGTTTGAGTACCTGCTGTGTGCCGGGCACCATGGGGGTCTTTGCATGTTACCTGACTTTTCTATTCCTCCACCCTGGGGTGTGGCTCCCCAGCCAAGAATGGAGTAGAGTTTCCTCCTCTTGCGTGCAGGGAAACTGAGGCTCGGAGATTTACTCTTTTTAAATTTTTACTTCTTACTTTAAAGATCACCTGTCTCGGCAGCATCCAGCTGTGCACAGGGCACACGTTCAGTCGGACGGGGCCTGTCGGGGGCACGGGGTGAACAGGGCGGAGTCCCCGCCTTCCTGGAGCTTACGTCCTCACAGAGGAGGTAGATCTTAAGCGGATTTTTGTGGGGCTGAGTGCTGAGACAGACGACAATCTGTCTGTCCCCAGATGCATGGTTTTTATGCTACTGGAAGTTTTTGTTGCCTTTCTGGGTTCTTCTGGAGCTTGAGCCGTGCAGCTGGTGTGACTGGTGCAGAGCTGGGGGGAGGCGGCTGTGCTGGGGGGAGGGAGGGGTTCCTCCAGCCGGGAGGCTCGGGAACACATTTTATAAATTTCTGACGGAGTATAAAGCATCCATCAAGACTTTTCCCAGGAAGGACCAGCCGTACCGTGGGCTGTACCTGAATGGATTGGTCTGGTTCACAGCAGAACTTCCCTTTGGGTTTTATTAAGACTCGAGGTCAGTCAGCCGTCTATAGTCTAGGGGAGGCGGTGGATCCTACAGGGTCAGACCCCTCCGTCGGCTGGTCAGCTGCACGTCTGGGATTCAGGGTTAGGGTTCTGTATTCCTCCCATTTTCTCTCTTCACGTGATTTGGCATGTTTCTAAAAAGTAGGGGAAGGTAGAAGGGGAGAGGCATTTTAGATTATTTTCCTAGTTGGAATTGGAAAATAAGGAGGCGAGGTTTAATCACTGAGGCTATCCTGTAGCTTTTCTCCACCCGCGGTCATGAGGCGCCATCACTCACAAGCAAGGAGGGTTTTTGTTTTTTGTTTTTAAAGGGGTGGGGGACAGCCAAGTAAACTTTAAAAAAATATATATATATATGTTTATTTATTTTTGGCTGCGTTGGGTCTTCGTTGCTGCACGCGGGCTTTCTCTAGTTGCGGTGAGCGGGGGCTACTCTTCGTTGCGGTGCACGGGCTTCTCATTGCAGTGGCTTCTCTTGTTGTGGAGCACGGGCTCTAGGTGCGCGGGCTTCAGTAGTTGTGGCACGCAGGCTCAGTAGTTGTGGCTCATGGGCTCTAGAGCGCAGGCTCAGTAGTTGTGGTGCACGGGCTTAGTTGCTCTGCGCCATGTGAGGTCTTCCCGGACCAGGGCTCGAACCCGTGTCCCCCGCATTGGCAGGCAGATTCTTAACCACTGCGCCACCAGGGAGGTCCAAGTTGGGAGTTTTGAGAAGCACTGGGGCGGCTCCACATCCGTGCAAGTCCCCCTGGATGAGCGCGGGTGCCGTGTAACGTTGCCAGTGATGCACTTACCTGAATTTTGTTACCTAAAAGCTTTTGGAAAGGGGGTGTCTGTCAGGAGTTAGAGTATCTCGCTTCTATTTTCTGTTCTCCCCAAAGACTTGTGGAACTCAGTCCTTGTCTTCTTGAGTCACTTCTGTGGAAGCATCTTTGAGTCCTCAGAGCCGAGGGAATGGCTCTTTACACGTGGTTTCCATGAAGATCCCCCAGACACTTCTCCAGGCTGTAAAGTTGTGTCAGCCCGCTCCGTGGTATTTGAGTGGAAACCGCCGTTTCAGAGCAAAGAGGGGATCCCTTTCCAGATATGCAGATTACCCACAGTGAAGAGAATTATTTGAAAGCAACAAAACACACCTTTACACTAAGGCTTATTTCCTTGTTGCTACGATTGGCACACGATTGCAGATTTCTGTTATCCAGGAAGCGCCAGGAGCCAGGTTGGAGGTACTTACTTCCTATTTTGGCTTAACACCATGACACTTGCAAGATAGCTGACCGAAGGAAGATCTGATTACTTTTCTCTAGACTGTCCTTGCTTCTTTTTCCTCTTTCACTCACCTGCTGTGGTATATCATGATAACAGATCATATAAGCAGGAATTAGGGTAGCTCGTGAGGGTGGGAGGTGAGGGAGACAGGAAGGGTGAGGGAAAGGTCAAGGTAAAAGCATGAAACATACCCCAAAATCTTTGCTTGGCCACTAAGATCCTCGAGGTCAGAATTAGAAAATCACTGAGCTTTGTAAATACTGGCCATTGGACACCGTCCACCACCAATCACTACCCATCCCCACCCTGGCAGAGAACACGTCACTACCCCGGCAGAGAGTATGGTCTATTACTTGCTTAATTTTGGCAATTTCTATACTTTTGATTCAGGCATAAACTAAATAGCTTGCTTATAGCAATTGAGATCAAACAGAAGTTATTTTAATGATCTTATCAAAAGCATATTTTGCACATTAATTTTGTTCAGTTGATTTCCTATGTGTGACTTAAATTTTTAAAAATTATGATGATATTCCTTTAGTGGTGGGAAAGTGGGACCAGATGGTCTCTATGTTGTTGGGAGGTGAGGGTCTTCAGCCTTCCACCCTGGTAGAGGAATCAAAACATCTGTAAATCCAAGTTGTTGCGTTCTGAACACACTGGGTTCTAATTTAATGAGCCGTATAAAACAAATTGAATCTCAGATTCCTTGACAGGCAGATGCCCCAAAAGGCTTAGTGGTTATTACCTGCAAGGGTGTACGTTGTAGGCGGTGTGGTGTTTTTGTCTGCTGATTCCATTACCTGGGTTCATTTCAGTTGACCCCCTTCCACCACCACCACCCCCCCCACCCCCCCACCCCCCACCATGGGCATTTGTTCCCACTTCTTTGCACACCTGGTAATTTTTAATTGGATGCCAGCCATGTGATTTTTACCTTATTGGGTACTGGACATTTTATATTCTTATAATATTCTTGAGCTTTCCCCTGGGATGCAGTTAGTTACTTGGACTCCGTCTGAGCCTTTGAAGGTCCGTTCCTTGGGGTCAGATCGGCATTTAGTCTAGAGCTAGTTTTACGCCACTGTTGAGGCAGGAGCCTCCTGAATGCTGTGCCCAAATTCCTGTGAATGGTGAGATTTTCCAGTCTGGACAGTGGCCGCAGGCGCTGTTCCCCGTCCTTGTGAGCACTGGGTACCGTCCCCCGATCCTCTGGGGTCCTCCCCTGACCTCAGGAGGGCGTGCTGGGTGCTCTGCTCAGATCTCCTGCCCTGTCCCTGCATCCCTCCTCCCTGACCTCTGTCCTGCACGCTCCAGCTGCCCCTCAGCTCTGCATCCTCTGGGCTTCGGGGGGGTTTCCTCTCGCTTTGCTGCAGCCTGGAATCTCCCAGGGCAGCAGGCTCGGCAGTTGTAGGTCTTTCCTCAGGTTCCCGTCTCTCAGAGGTCACTGTCCTTCAATCCCTGGTGTCCAGGGTCCTAAAATTCTTTCATACGTTTTATCTATCGTAGTTGTTCAAGTGGGAGTATATCTGGCCCTTGACGCTCCTTCTTGGTCTGGAACAGAAGTTTGTCCTTTGTCCTTTTCACTTGTAGACTATTTTCAGAGCCAGCCTTTGACTGACTTGCCGTGTCAGTTGTATAAGCAGGGGCTCTGTGCGTGTGAGTGCACGATGGGGCCAGTCAGAAACGCACAGACGTGTGATGTTTTCCACACTCATATCTCCTCCAGAGCCGTGCCCCTTCTTGCCACCGCTTGCGAGGGCCTGGCTTTCAGGTTTTAACGTGTGCGCGGTGCTCTTGATGGAGTTCGCCCCTGGCTTAGGGAAGGGCGTGGGCACAGAGGCAAGACTCTGTCCAGGGCCCTCGGGCAGGTCAGGAAGGTGAAGCTGGCACGATGGCTGATCCCGGGCTCCAGGTACCTCTCCTTTGCTCCGGAAACAACTTGAGCTTGGAAATTTCTGATCTCAGGAAGTCATGGGCCTGGATTGGTACCATTGGAGCCAACAGGAAGACGTGACCGTGGAGGTCCGAGCTCTGGGTGACGCTGACCCAGCGGAAGGCAGGTTAACCAGCAAGGTTCCCGTTCTGCAAACTCCCATCACTCTCCCCGCACAGCTGAGCCCTGGAATGAGCAGCCGGAGCGGGGAGCTTGGCGGTGACTCGAGAACAGCAAGGGGGGCGTGAGGGGCCCCTGTCCAGGGAGGCGGGGGTGGGGGGCTGGACATGCGAACGGCCAGGAAGAAACTCATTTGGATGCTTATGGAGTTAACGCCTTTACTTGAAACTCTTAACTTTCCCCCACGAAGGAAAATAGTATTGTTGAAAATTAGACAAGTTAAAGAAGAAAATATCTGTAATCCAGAGATAATGTTTGGGAACAGTTCTTCTTTTTTCTTTCTGTGTACACATTGAAACGTGTGGAGTTACCTAAATATACTTGTACACTGGTGTTGCGAATGGCGAAATGTTGACGTTAAGAATACATCATTTTGTCATCTTCTGAGCATTTTGGATTACTGATCTCTTTCTGGTCTCATAATATAATTACCAGTTTGGTTATGTAGGGGAGGAAGAAAAACCTTTCCTTCTACCCTTCTAGGCTCTTGATCATGTAATAAAAGATTAACAAGAGAAAAACAAACAGGTTTGCTAACTTGTCTATCTCATATATACATGGGAGCCTTCACAAGGAAAATGAAGACTCAAAGAAGACTCTGTCTGTGTACTGGGTTGAACAAAGAGACGCCACTGTGGACCAGTAACTAAACCATATGGGACAGCTAACAGAAGATAAGAGGCTTGCTTGTACAGAATTCTTTTGGCCTCAACCCCCTGGCTCTGGTGATAAGAATGTTTTTTCCAGTTGGTATAGGAAGGATGCCTTTCATGTGGGAGTTTTATCGCTTGCTTTCAGGAAGAAAAGGGGAGGTCAGAGCACCTCTTTTGTCCCTGCTGTTTTTCAAGTACCTTTAGCTTAAAATAATCCTATGTCAAAGAAGCATATTTTGGGGTGACAATCAAGTGTTTTGTTGGAGGATTTGATTTTGGCGCTCTGGGCCTTACCCGGGAGATCTGCTTTCCATCTCTGTCGGGACCTAGGTTTCAGCTCCTACTTCAGGGGCCATACTTCAGGGTCCCCAGTGGAGGAGGAAAATGGATGGGTTCTAAAATCAAGTATTGATGTGACTTATTTCAAGTTAGACTATCGAAGCCACTGGTACCCTGGGGAATTGGTGTCCTGTAAATTGGGGCTTGACACTTTGGAAAGTTCTAATAGTTTCGTTTAGTTCCTGGAGAAAATAGCGATGGGTCTTACTTGACTTTATGGTGTGAGTTAGCTCACCGTGTTCATTCGCCATGCCGTGCTTGTTGGTAAGGGGTCATCCCAGAGGTGTGTCTTACCTGACTTTATGGTGTGAGTTAGCTCACCGTGTTCATTCGCCATGCCGTGCTTGTTGGTAAGGGGTCACCCCAGAGGTGTGTCTTGGCCTCCTGGCCAGCACCAGCCTCCCCAGGCTTTTCCTGAGTGAGCGATGTTGAGGACAATGGCTTGTACTTGCGTCCTGCACCGTCTCGTCGCAGTCTGAAGTTACCACCCCGCCACCCACCCCGCCGTGCCCATCCCGGTGGGCGCTGCTGCTCTGTAGTTCTCTTCTTTACCACGCTGCTCTTAGAGCCCAGTCGAGTGACACAGCCTCACTGAAATATAGCAGGTTTCACAGAAGACTTTGCTGAGTCAAGTAGGGTTCTACGCGGTGGTGTCTGTCGACAGAAAGAGCAGGTTAAGGGCTTCAGGGCCGTTAGACTTAGACTCTGGGACCTCAGAAGTCCATTGGCTCAGTAGCAAAACTAGGGAGCATGTCTTTTTGTCTGAAGTGTGTTCAAGGCAGTATTCTTTCTTGAGTAAGATGTCACGAGTGCCTGATTTCCATTGCAGCTATGTTAATTTTGTCATTTTTCTGTTGGGGTCTTTGTTCTGGAGCTGATGGATCTTCTGAGATGGACACGGATTAATTTTAAAGAACGTTCCATTCCTTCCCTCAACCAGATCCTGGACCTTCATTTTGCTCTAGAAGCTTCCCTGCAGAGTCGTGTTCACCTGTGTCTGGTTGAATTATCAGTGAATTTAAGTTGCAGAACGTTTCATATGTCTGAGTCATAAAAATCAATTTTGGTTAATTCAGCTTGGTGTGATACTGAATAACACTCTCAGATGTCACTGGGATTTGCCAGGTCAAATGTGATCTGCCCTCATTTCTCTGCCAGTTCACAGTCTCATAAAGAAGGGTTTGGTAGTAGTTAACTAAAACAAACTTGTAAACTTTTTTAAAAAATGGATATTTAATGGCTATTTTCATTCTAAGTATATACATTTTGGTGGTGAAATCTGCCAGAGATGCTTGCGTATTTCATTTTGTTAGTATTCTCTCCATCTAGTAAAGATAGAGTGAATAATGAATTGCCCTTCCTTTTTTGTTCAGCTGTTAATGAGTAGGCTTAATTCTGTAAGGAGAGGCTGCTGGGGAGAACATCCCCCCGACCTCCTGGGTCCTCCCAGTCGGCTCATTGGAGGTCCGCCTGCCGTCAGTGGAAGGAGACAGAATTTTGGTAACAAGAGAGTTTAAACAACATTTTAAGGAGTCATTAAGAAACCCCACTCGTCCTATGCACTGCTCTGTGCTCAGACTGTGGAGCGGACAGGGCTTTTCCTATGACTCCCAAACCCACAGCTGCTTTTGAAGATGACCACGATTCAGATGTGCCCTCCCTGCACCCCCCACCCCCTCCCCAGCAGCCAAGGAAGGCAAAGGAAAACTCCTCCCTAGTCTTAGCCCAGCCTGAGACAAAGACCTTTTCCACTGGGGAGAGTCCAGAATGCTAATTGGCATCAGCTGCCTTAGATCACCAGGGGGCTGGCAGCTGCCTCATCCCTGGAGGAGACCCAGAGGGGGCCTGCTCTCCTCCCCAAATGTCCTCTCTCCTCTCTCAAGTGACCCTTAATTTTTTTTTTTTTTTCCATCTGTACGTGACTGTGGCCTCCTAAAGAGGAGAACGAAGGGCAGAGGCGTTTGGACTCGGCCGGGATACTTGGATATATCACTTCCTCATGGAGCTCTGCTACATCCACTTTCTTTGCAAACGTGGGATTTGTCATCGTTTTAAAAATGCAGATAGTCTGTTCTAAGTCTCTTTTCCACTGTGTCTTTTCTGGCAAAACGAGGTGTTTGTTTTTGGTGGTGGTGTGTATGTATTTAAATACTGGAATGAGAACCCCAAACTTGTTTTCACCTAATGACTGAAGGGAGATTCGAACTCAGAAGTTGGTTTGTTATTACCCTAAAGACACTGTATAAGACACTATATTGTAAGCATTAGTCGTGATTAGGATTCCAGCTGTAGTTGGCTCCAAACTGTTGGTAGATTCTGCATTTCTAATGCTTTTCCTCCAAGGTGGGCACTCATAATTAGACAGTGAATAACAGTTAGTGGTGCTGAGTGCCTTTTTATTTTATAAACTGTGCAGTAGCCATCTATTTGAAAATCAGAGAAGCCAGAGAAGGAATGTTTCAAAGTATATATAATCCTTATCCTAAAATGATGATTTGAGAGGACAGTATGTTTTCCTCTCAGTATGTGTAGTTCAGTTTCATCTGCTTCCAGGATTTGACTACTTAAGACCCCGGAAATATTCTGGCAAGTGACATTGATCTGATTACTGTATTTTCAGAAAATATTTGGATGTTTCAGTCATATTAGAAAAGCTGTTGCCAAACTGTGTTTAAGCTGTTCTTGTGTCATATTTCATTGTTTGTAACTTGCAGCCCAGTTTCAAAGATGTTACAGCCTTTGTCTTAATGGTTGATGGTGAATCATAGTTTCGTTACGAAAAGTGATCGGGTGTCTGTCTAGCAGCATCTTAGGTTCAGGGAGATGTGTTGTGCCGTGATGATCCTCCAGCAGTACTACCCGTGTGCATATGAAGTGCTTTTCACACCGGTGAGCAGTACCGCATATAAGCCGATGGGGATCTTTAGATATGTAAGATGTGTGAGGATTTTAACTCCGCGGGCTCCAAAAACATCAGCTGCCGATGGAGGGTCTTGGTTGTTCTTATACAGAGCCGTGAACGAGTTAGATCCTGGAAGACACTGGTTTTTGTCACTAAAAGAAAAACTATGTCAAGACCCTTAATTATTGCTCAGGAAGCTTCTTGTGGGAGAACTGTAGGTAACGTTTGCTTTCTGTCCAGAAGTGAAACCTACTGGCAGAGCATCACAGGGACTAAAGACCCTGGGGTGACGTAGCCAGCGTGGGGGGCGGGTGGAGGCCGGTAGGAAGGCTTAGGGCTGGAGCAATAAAGTCCCGCCCTCCGTCCAGAAAGGCACACATTACCGCATGAAGTGAGTGGCTGTGCTCTTAGCACAGAAAATTAAAATCAGTAGTGTATTGATTTTTCCCTATTCTAGTTCAGCATTGTTCCTTTTGTTTTTGTGTAGTCTTTGTACCCCACATCCTTATAGGTTTACTGGTTTTGGATAAGAGGAAAAAAATCAAACCTTTAGTTGACTTTCTAATCCTGGAGTAACACCACCTCCCTTCCAGCAGGAGCGAGGCTATGTCCAGACGCGCGCTCATTTTTGTTAGGAACGTGTCCATCTCGACAGGCCTCGTTGGGGTGTCCTGGCTGCCCAGGAACCCAGAGACTGTGGGCAGCGGGTCGTGAGCTGCGATCCAGAGAGAGCAGGGCCCTGTGCCGGCAGGTGGTGGTCCTTCCACAGCATGGGTGCAAACGTGAGCGTAAGATAAAGCTGTGGATGGATGGGGCTTCCTAGTTCTGCTTGGGGCGTGCTTCCTTGTGCCCAGTATGAACAAAAGCTGTCGCCCCTTTATGATTTATAGTATAAAGTTTCTATACTATAAAGGTCCCAGATAGAGGTGTGTGATTGTGTGGTACTAGCCAGGCTAAGCACTGGTTTTGTTTAGAATTAAGCTAGTTAATTATCCTAGTTGTTCAGCCTCTCATTGTTCATTGCTGCTTTAACCATGGCCATTGAAATTCATAGGCATTTGGTGTGATTTACATATATATGGGTTTTGAATGAGAATTATTACACAGACGAGTGTCTAGACTGTACTTGGGCATGTGGCTCTGCTCCATATTTATGTCATCATCTGCCAAAGTCACATGACAACCATGCCTGTCATCTGTACGCTGTAATATTCTCATACTTATGTCTCTGGACCGAGCTGGAAGCCACCGCCATGAGAATCACTGGTGTCGGATGATTACATGTTTTGGTGTGTATTGGGTTTATTAAGCAGTAATGATCAACTGAAAGTTGTTTTTAAGAAGACGTTTTCTTTTTTCATTTGGTCTCACTGTTAATATCTAATTAATGATGTTGCCCTAAGAGCAGTGTTTGCAAACCAAACTTGCTTTAGGTCTGTGAGGCCTTATGAAAGGTTCTTGGAGGTGCTAGGCTGCAACAGTAGGTTTTGTGTGTGTGTGTGTGTGTGTGTGTGTGTGTGTGTGTGTGTGTGTGTGTGCGCGCGCGCGCATGCGCACGTGTGCATACACACGCACCTACGCGGCTCCGAATCCCTGAGTCGTCCCTGGAGAGGGAAGGATATCAGCTGAAGTGGAAGGAGTGTGTCAGTGTAGAAAAGTCAGGAGGTTTCAGGGAAGCACTCATCATTTCCCGTTGAAAATACATGAAATAAAGGGAATTCTAGAGATCTGGTTATGAGGCTTTTCTCAAAGATCTTCTTTATCTTCCCTCAAACACCTCTTTTCTAACCAAGGCAGATTTTCTCTATTCCTGCACATTCTTTTTTCTCGCTTTAATTCTGCTTTCCTCTCATTCTCGTGCTACCTGTAAACCTTTCTTCGGATGACTCTTTGCAGGTGGTCTGGCGTTACCCTCTCCCCGTGTCCGTGTGTGCAGCAGGGGACAGGACGCCCCCGGTGATGCGGTTTTCCCCAGGGCGGGGGGGAGGGGTTGGTGTGGGAGAAGGCGGAGACCTCAACATTCACAAGAGCAACTTATTTTTATTTCCTGGGCCTTTGTCGCCATCTGTCCCCTTCATTCTCCCTCTAATCTTCTCATACAGACTCTTCATTTCTTCCTCTGCTCATCTTACTTTAGTAAAGCGAGAGGCGGGGGGATGAGCCCGGTCTAGGGACAACCTGCCGCCACTGAGCAGTGTTTGTTTCCGGGCTCCTGGACTGGCCCGAGTCTCTTGGGGGCGCTGTCCGTCCAGGACCACAGGGCCCCTGAGCTTGGCCCCGGCCCCGACCCAGGGTGACGCTGCTGTGTGAGGCTGTCAGAGGTGAACCTTCCCTGCCTTAAGTGCGTCGGACGATTTATACCCGCAGATGTTCTCTAGAAAAGAAGCAGCCCTTCCTAGTCATTTGAAATCGTATCAGCCAGTTTCCTTTTTCCTCCCATTTTTACAGGTGAGTCAGTTGAGGCCCAGAGAAGTGGAGTGAATTGCCTGGGGTCGCGTGGCCCGTGGAAGAGCCAGGCCACGCCTGCCCTCTGCTCCTGCTGCTTTCTGTTTCATCTTTACCTTTTGTGCTTGTATTTCTTCTTGCAGAGCTTGTAATCACATTTCAAAGGATGCGTCTCCAAAAGTCCCCACTTACTGGCACAAGGGTAAAGTGTCTCTCCCTTGCTGGAGGGGCTGGGAACGTCTGATTGCCTGCGTGTGGAGAAAGTAAAATCCTGCATGTCGTTCAAAAGCTGCACATTTTATTTTTGTTTTTTCTTAAGGATGAAGAGGAGGAAATCAAGCTGGAGATAAATATGCTGAAGAAATATTCTCATCATAGAAATATTGCAACGTATTACGGTGCTTTCATCAAAAAGAGCCCCCCAGGACACGATGACCAACTCTGGGTAGGCAGACGTTTCCTGAGCGTTCTGTGGGGTTTCCTCTTTGATTGTATTTAAAAGGGCATTAAGAACCTTCCAGAGGGGGGAGGGGAGAGAAAAGCAAAGAAAAAGGGGTAACATCTGGTATCTTCCCTGGCCTTCTCAGTGGAAGGTGTCCTGAATGTTTATTTTGGTGTTGATTTCACATTGCAGGAAAAAGAGTTAACTTGGTGTTTTGGGACTAAAATGGCACATTAAAAAAAAAAAAAGTAACAAAATAGCAAGGAAATTAGTAGCTTGAAAATAAAAGCAATGTGATAAAACCGTTATGGAAATTAATTAGTGTGGAATCTCAACTACATGCATCTTTCTTTACTACCTTGGAATGAGAGACAAATTGCAAGAAAACAAACTTAGATCAGTAATTTATTAAGAACAGTGGACTCCAGGGAAATTTATAGAATTTATACATATTCAACCGTATCTCTTATTGAATACATTTCTATTCAAGATGATGACACCGAGATAGTGTCAGATCTGTGGTTATCACGTTATGCCAAAGGTACTGGACTTATAGGGCAGGAAGATAGATGAATACTCTTCTAATTTTTACAAAAGCCATTAGAGACTATTTGCAAAGTTAGGAAAGTAAAAGGGAAATAGTTACCTTTATTTCCATTGCCCGTATCCAAACACAGTTAAATTTTTAGAATAGTTCCACTCAATTTATTTTCTAGGTACTTTGAAAATATACTTGTGTTCGTATTGTTGAAGCATTTAGGTATTGTAAATAGTGTCTTTTAAAGAATGATGTGCTGCTTAAAAATAGTATCTCTTTTTAAAGAGAAATTTTAAAACTATTTTTAAACTGTACTAAACCCAGTTAATATAAAATAGTTTGAGAATCCCGATGTGTGGAAAATAGAACATTTTAGACACTGGCAAGTTGGAAAGCCTGTTAAGGAGTATTTGGACCAGATTTCTGGTGACTGGGCGTTGATTCGGAGCAAACGGTCCACTTGCATCTGTGCTCAGGAGAGAAGGGGGGCTTCAGGGCCTCTGCACGGGCTGCGCTGGGGAACATGCAGACGCCGATCTCCTGGACCAGATGTCCGTGCCGAATAGATGGGGTGCGATGAGATATGCTCTCAGGAATTCGGTGCCTCCACAGTGGTCGTGCGCCCAGACCTTTAGGAAAGGAGGGGTTTAGACTGCCCCCCGACCTACCCGGGTGTGTGCTGACATCTGTGATGCTCTGGCCACCGGTGGGACGTGTTGGCCACAGCGTGTCTTGTCTCTCTCCAGCTTGTTATGGAGTTCTGCGGGGCCGGGTCCATCACAGACCTCGTGAAGAACACCAAGGGCAACACGCTCAAGGAAGACTGGATAGCCTACATCTCCAGGGAGATCCTGAGGGTAAGCGGGGCGCAGCTGAGGCAGCCAGGCGTGGGCTTGTGTTTCCATTTCCATTTGCCCAGCCCCGAGGGTTTCTGTGCGTTAGTTGCGACCTGTACAGGTTATTCTTTTCGTGATAACCAAGGGTTCTGTATCACCAGCTGGCTTTGATAGTTTAAGCCACATCATGGTTTTGAGTCTGGCAAGTATCCAAAGAAACTAGACTTAGAATAGTCTTTTTTTTTTTTTTTGGTATTTCCCTGAATTCATCCTGCAGTTATGAAGAAGAAAATCAGAGTGGAGAGGAGGAGAAATAATCTCTAACTCTTGTGTTTATGGGAATCGTGTGTCTAAGCTTATAAAGCAATATTAATGGCACTAAATGCTGGCTTTCAAAATCGTCTTGTGGACTTCGGCATTAACTGTTAGAATCTGCTGCAGTATTTATGAGGAGAAGTTCTAACGTTTAACGTTATTTACAGCCAATTGGAAAGCTGGTTTATGATGTCAGAGCAAGTTCTTGGCTACCGTTTTAGCAGCTTCTAAATGATTCCTTTCAGTAGTAGAGCTGTCCTGAGAGCACAGGCAGAGTGTTTGAAAATTTCGTATTTGAAAACTGCATGTGAGTTGCCACTGGGCCTCTTCCCTCTGGTCAGCCGGCACAGTTTTTCTCTCTACTTTACCCCTCAATTACACACTTAAATTACTTGGTTGGATTTCATTTACCGACCACATTTTAAAAATAAAGACTATGGAGTTGAACTGGAATCTAATTCTTATGTTTCTGTCACTAATAAAAAAAAAAGTTACTTTATTTTTTATTTATAGATAAATTTACTCCACTTTTTACATTTAAGTTTCATAGAGGACTGCAGGTTTTAAAAAATGCTGTCTAGAATTCAGAGATAGTTTGAATTTCTTTTTATTTAGATAGTTTACAGAGCCCTTGACAATAGACAATTCCCTTAGGAAAACCAGTTGTAGAGGGTGAGATGGGAGACCCCGTCTTCTCATCATCACATTCAAATTTCATTATAAAAATATCAAGATTCTTTTATGGTTATTATAGAAGCCTTAACATGGGAAACTAAGCCTCCTGCCCTATACTGCTGTGAGGGAGTTCAGTGAGTGGGCAGGTGTATTTATTATCTTGATAACGTAAACTCAGGGTGGGCAGGAGAGAGCAGTGGCTAAGAGCATGGGCGTCAAGTGAGGTAGACTTGGGATTGAGTCCTGCCTCTACTGCTTACCTTTTGCACGTCCCCTGCCAAGTTACTCCACTTTCCAGACTTACTTTCTTCATATGTAAAATTTAGGTCCCAGTCCTATGAAGGAAATACCATTATTATGAGAAGTAAATGAGTTTTAGTGTCAGGAATCAGTTAATGTAACATGTGGGTAGGTAACTAAGTGTACACAACTGTTTTTCCACCATTGAACTCGAGACAGCATTTTTTGAAAGAAGCCCAGGTTGCTTGAGGCCCCAGATCAAGCCGAACATAGTAGCTCAATGAACATCTTTTCAAGATGCAGCAGATGTTTTCCGCCCCCGTGGGCACCTGAAACGAGAGTTTCCTTCACGTCACTTCATCTAGGATGGGAATTTTTCCTACGACGAACGTCTAAATGGACTAACCTCAAACAAAAGCTTCTGGAAGAGTCAGTGTCATGCACTCATGCGTGTTCGTCACGGGTCACGAGAGTCAGTGTTGGGAAAGAGAGAGCAGGGTGGTGAGAAGGCCGCTCGTGGGGAAGGAAAGCAGGGCGTCCCAGAGGCACGCCGGGGGCTGATTTCTGTGGTGACAGACGTCCTCATTCCTTGGTGGACGGTAGAGTCAGTTGCTGCGGAGTGAAGATTTCAGCAGGTTGAGAGTTGTGGGCACGCGGGCCTCGGACGGCAGTAGAAAAGCTCTCCCGGGCCCACCGAGAGCCTCGAGACACGAAGCCGCGTGTTTCTTCCGGCCCGTTTCCATGGTCACCATCCACACGGCAGCCTCGCGTTTTCATAGAAACCAGCATAGATCATCCTGAGCGTGAGCAGTTACAGCCTCTCCCAACCAGCACCGAAGACGGCCTTTGACTGCTGCTTCATCCTGTGAATGTGACGGACTTACAGGACTGTGTTTCCGAGTTGTGGACCTTGATTCATTTGCTCTTGGACGGACGCTGCCTGTGTACTGGACTTGCCATCTCTGCTGAAGAGGAAGGACTGCGGCTCACCGTGGCGGGGGCGGTGGAACGCGCCCTCCCTCCCAGGTCCTTCATTTGGGAAGACTGTGTTCGCTGCGCAGATCCTTGCGGCTCGGGCTCGCGCACTGTACGAGCTGGCAGACACACAAGCAGCGGGCCCTCCCAGAGGCGGCACCTGCAGCCCTAGGACAGGGGGATTGCTCGACAGGAACCAGAGTGCAGGCAGGCCACGTTCGTCTGAGAAGACGTGGCTACATAACGTCTGCTGCTAAGATAATTATGGAAAGTGTCAGAAGGGGGGTTTGTGAACCTTAAGAGAATAAAAAATGAACTGAAGTAATAAAAGTAGGAATTACGAAAGAAGGAAGCTGCAGTTTTTCATCTCTTCTTCCGCTGTTCAAAGGTACACCAGGCTGAAAGGAGGGAGTTTCTTCCTGACGATACCATGAAGATACCACATATTTTTAGTGCTTTTCCCCCTAGTTGGTGCTTTGTGGTATAACACTGCACATCCTGTGTGCTGGAAAAATACACAGAGCCATCACATAAGCTCTCTTCTGTTTCACAGGCAGACTGGTAAATGATTTTAGAAACCCCCATGTTAGAAAAATTAATGTTCTAGGGCAGCTGTTAACGTTTAATTCATATCCTACAAAGTAGTGATGACAATAAAACCCCACAAAGAAGTTAAACAGGACAAATCAAATGAATCGTTACTTCTAATCTACCCATTTTGGATTGAGACGTTTTGGAGTTAATAGGTTGCTTGTCGCTTACGGAGGCAGGCTCTAGATTTGGCTTCTCTAGCTAAAGTCAGGACAAGTAAATGGTTGTGAGAATGATGCCTTTTGGTCTTTCTGACCATATTTGGATGAAAACTGGATTTCTGTTCCCCCACCACCTCTCATCAGAGGCATGCTCTGGGCTTTGTTCCAGATACGAGGTCATCAAAAAGTGCTGTATGCCCAGTAGGATTTTATTTCCTTGGGAAAGAAAGATACTTGATTTGAACATAAAGCTCTCTTGATGGCGGAATTGTTTTGCACGTGGGGTGGAGGTCGGGTTGATCAGTAGCTAGCAGTTTGTCGCTCTTTGGTGGGAAAACCAGGCTGTATTCAAGGGCCAAACCTTAAAACCCACTCTCGCCCTTTGCTTTTCTCCTGGGATGCGTGTAGTTCAGATCTACCCCCAGGGTCACCCATTGCAAGATAGGCGTGCAGCGTGGGAAAGGAACCACCCTGTACACAAATAGCACAAATGACAGCAGAGACACTGCAGATGGTCATCGAAAGCGTGCCGTTGGGGAGCAGCCAGAAAGTGGTAACCCTGCCCCTCCCCCCCGGCCCTGACCCATTGGGATTGGGGGTGCTTCTCTCTGTGTGGTGTCATTGGTGATGTCTTGCTGGAAATGCACTGAGGTTGAACCGTATGTTCACAGAAACTTTTGGCCTGTGTGCACACTTTATTATAAAGGGTGTGTTCTGGGCTATTCACTTAGAGTGACAGAACTAAATCCAGATCTGTCTTTCCTGCCCAGGGACTGGCGCATCTCCACATCCATCATGTGATTCACCGGGACATCAAGGGCCAGAATGTATTGCTGACCGAGAATGCAGAGGTGAAGCTTGGTATGTGATGGGCGTGCCACGTGATCTAATACCCTGCCCGAGTGCGGTTAGCTGAAAACGTTACCCCGTTTCTCCTTCTGTCTTATCTAAGACGTGGGAGCTGGGCTTATTGTTTAGCCTGGCTCCTGGCTCCCTTCCCCCGTGCTCCTGGCTCATCCGGAAGTCCCTCTGGTGGTCGCTGTTGGGATGCCCAGGGTGGTGGCGGGCCCAGCTTCCCCGGGAGCTCCCAGGCTGGTTGGGTGTCTTGCCGTCTTGGTGGCTTGGCCCTGGAGAGGGTGCTTCTTACCCCTGTTGGTGGGAGGTTGCAGTGTGTGCAGTGTTTCTGTTTGGTTTGCTCTGAAGACCTCTGATCCTCACGTTCTTCACCTTGCCGTTGACCGGTTTGTTGATTGTGTTCTACTTCCCCTCCTTCCTCTTCCTGCCGCAGTGGATTTCGGCGTGAGTGCTCAGCTGGACAGAACCGTGGGGAGGAGAAACACCTTCATAGGCACCCCGTACTGGATGGCTCCCGAGGTCATCGCCTGTGACGAGAACCCCGACGCCACCTATGATTACAGGGTGAGGCGCCGGCCCTGCCTTCCTGCGGGTGGGGCTCCGCGGCCAGTCCCCCTCCCTGCTGCTTCACTGTGGACCACGTGGACCCCTGCTGCAGGGGCACGTCTGCCACGACAGTATTTTGAGGCTTTTTTTTTTTGGTCCATTCTGCATCACCCCTGTTCTGTTACTAAGTACGATGCTGCTTTCAAGGTGGGGTGGGGCTGTGTGTCACTCCGTTGTTGGTAGAAATTTTTTTGTCCTGAGTAAATTCAGTGCTTCTGCCCTGTTTGCTATTCTTTCTAACTTGAAGAGTATATTATAATCATATTTATGATTTTAAAAATACTGTCAGAATATACAGCAATAGCTTCATCTGTGTGAAATTTTAGAGTGTTGTTAAAGAGCTTTGCAGCTTTGCTTTGGTCACAAATATATGCAGACTATTAGAGTGACCTCTAGGGACTTGTATCAATAATGCACTTTTTGATCCTGATGTAAAACCCGTATTTGATCATCAGACTCAGGTTGAATATGTTTGTAAAAACTGCTTAAAAATTCTGTTGCCTTAAGTAAATGAGTCAGAGTGGTTGATGTACCTGTTAATGATACTCACAATTGAGTTCCTATCTTACAGCGTGCCGATGTATTTAGTATTTATTACAAATACCCAACTACTGGAACTCATTGTAAGCCTATGGTGGAGAGGAATATTTATTTTATGTTTTTATATGCTAAAATATTTTCAAATAGATTATAGACTTTAGGAGTTTTCACTCTTTGTTATGTCATTATGTATCTCTAAAATTTGAAAACATTTCTAACGCATCCAAAATATTATACCTAAGTAAATTAAAATTAATTCCTTAATGCAGAGTCCATAATTAGACCCAGCTCGTCTACACCTGGTTTGTCCAAACCAGTATTCAATATAGGACAAGACGTTGTATTTGGTTGTCTGGTGGTTGAGTATCTTTCAATGAAGAATATCACACCCTCTCCCCCAACTCCCGCTTTCTGCATGACACCAACTTGCTGAAGAGGCAGTGTTCCACCCTTTAGATTTATCTTACCATTTCTGAATTTCACCTTTCCAGTCTCGGTAATGTCATTTACCTTGTTTTCTGTAAACTGGAGAGGCTCCATCAGTATCGAGAAAAGCCTCAGCAGGATCCCCTGAGAGGAGGTGGGTGTGGTCTGTTTGCATCACCCCAGGGAGCGTGAACGCCTGGTGGTCCCGCCACGGATGCCGCCCATATTAGTTTCTGGTTAAGGTGGTGAATTGCTCTTTGTACCTGAGGGTATAGAAAACTCCGGAAAAATAAGGGAGCAAGCAGTTCATGGGCCTATCTTTATTCCTGTAATAAAACATATGTGCTTGAGCTCCATAGCATAGTTATAGGTTATTTAGGAAAACCCTTCAACTGATAAACTTTAAGTAATTTCTTTATTAGGATAGTGTCTGAACGAAAGAAGGCTAATGATGAAAAACCGTCTGTTATCTGCTTTTAGAAAATCTTGTTTGGATTTTAAGAAATTAGCTGATAAAACTTCATCTGTCATCCAGTGTATATTGAATGCCTACCACATGGTAGTCACAATTCTTGGGATACAAAAGTGAATAACACAGACAAAAATACCTGTCCCCATGGAACTTGTATTTGAGTAGGGGATAAAGTTAAAATTCAAATTTTAGGGAATTCCCTGGTGGTCCAGTGGTTAGGACTCCACGCTTCCACTGCAGGGGGCACGGGTTTGATCCCTGGTGGGGGAACTAAGATCCTGCAAGCCGCATGGCATAGCCCAAAAAAAAAAAAAAAAGTAAAATTCATATTTTAAAATTAATATTTTGGGGAATCAGAAGGAAAAGACTGCATGCACTTAACTTATCTCACACCCCTGACTAAGTTTGAAGGAAGAGTAGAGAGACGTGGCAGCATGATTCCGTTTAGTGAGCGAGGGTGGATTTTATTAATTCTTCTGAGGACCTTTCATAAAGAGTACTTTCTAGCCTTTAAACGTTTAACATCATAGTTAAGTTTGAGACATTGTCATAAAACATAAGAGTAAACATCTGTCTAGGCTGGGAGTCTAAATCATCAAATGCTTGCAAAGAAATGATGAACTGCAGAGCCCGCAGTGGGCGGGTAGGGAGAAGATGTAACGGGGACCCACCTTAGTTCAATCATAGATACGAGCAGTTCTAATTAACAATCAGTGTTATCTTTATTGCATCTTTCATTCTTTTGGAAGGTGTTCTTCCAGATGTGTTTGTACTTTTAATTTCCTGGCGAACTTCCTTTTGGTTCATACTCCAAAGAATGCAAGTGCGTCATTTGTGTGAATGATCAGCAGTGGGGAGTTGGTGGCCTCACAGCAAGGACAGTGTCCTAACATCCCGCTTTGTTTGCAGAGTGACCTGTGGTCCTGCGGCATCACAGCCATTGAGATGGCAGAAGGCGCTCCCCGTAAGTAGCTTGCGTTCCTTTTTAGCCCAGTTCTGTGTAACTTAAACCTAGTCTCAAGGCTTCAAAGAGAGTGGCTGCATGGATGAAACTGTTCCTGATGGGGCGTTCAGATGGAGGAATCATAAATACAGTGGAGTTTTCGATGTGAAAGGAATTCTTGGCATGCATTAGTCCTTTTGAAGATCTCCCTGAGGTCCGTGGGCTACGTTATCTTTTATTTAAGTTGTAATCAGACGTGTGACCTGAAATTATTCTGATGTCAGATAATACACAGTAATTTTTCTTTTCACAGTTTGAACTTAATATTCAGTGAAACTGGTCCTACCACAGGAAATTTCAGTATTACGTATGTTTTAACTTTACAAATAGAGGCACAGCCTTTTATCTGTGGAATAACTTTTTCCAGTATTATCTACGTGAAATTTTGCTTCTGCTTTGGATTAAATCAATGACAACTTCATGACATTGATTTTTAATCAGGAACAGGGTAGAATTTCAGAGAGCAAAGGGAAAAACAGCATTTTCTGCTTGTCCCCCGTTAAAAAAAGTGTATACAAAGAATGTATAACTTCCTGATACATAGTCGCTGCTGAATAAATATTTGTTGAATGAATGATAAAAGACTGCCCACAGCTAAGGATTAGTTTGCACTGCAGAAGCGGCCGTCTGTCTTGATCACCACGTGCTCCCTTAACCGAGGCGGGGAAGGACTGCCTGGCCCTTTGTCTCGGTTCTCTTTCACGGCAGGAACAGTACCCTCCTTTTCTTTGGCCCCCATTTCCCAGCTGCCTTGTAAGAGTCTCGTGAAGGTAAATAAACACTCGGAAATACCTGATGTGACATACTCGTGTGTACACGTGCACCTAACATGCCTTCGTTGGGCAAGTGATCGGAGAAGAGGCAGTCATTGCACAGAATTAAACAGTCCTATCTGGCGCCCCCCATTTTTGCTCTTCCATAGGCACACTCGCTCTAACAATCAGCAGCGAGCGTTCCTGGAAGGCTTAACACGTCTGTGTTCCAGGCGTTGTGTGAAGGCCTTTACGACCGAGTCTAATTTAATCCTCACAACAACCCTAGGAAAATAAAGTTATCTCATTGTCATCTGAGAGATGGTGTAGAAACTTAAGCTGTTAACTCCTTTAGGACGTTGAATCAATATTTATCTTTGATTTATGAAAACTTTCCAGTGTCTGCTTGAAACTGTATGTCCTTCTCGTCGCGCTTGTCCTCCTCACATTTTGCTGTGTTTAAGTGGGGGATTCAGGGTACGCCCTCAGCTGTGTAACTAGATGTGCGGACTGCCTGGCGTAAAGCATGCCGATCGGACGCTGGGCAGAGCGTGCGCCCCCAGAGATCAAGAATGAGCGACCTGAGCACGTACTGACACGCCCTCTCCTCTCCCCAGCTCTCTGTGACATGCACCCCATGAGAGCGCTGTTTCTCATCCCCAGAAACCCTCCTCCCCGGCTGAAGTCCAAAAAATGGTAAGCTGTGTGTGCTCTATTGTTGCTGTCCTTTTCCTTTTTTTAAAAAAAAATTGTTCCTTTTTCTAGTTTGACTTCAAGGCAGAATTCTGGCCGTTCTGAGTCCAAAAGAACACACGAGCCAGTGCCCCAAAACACCAGTTAAAAAGTGTTGTATCGCTTTATTTTTTAATGTTTCTTTTTCTTGATCATCTGTCCCTGAATGATACAATAGTGACAAGCGACCCTATGAAACACCAACACGTTAAAGGAAAAGGTTCTGTTTTAATACCTAAACCTACCTCTCAGTGTAATATATTTCTAAACATCTTTACACGAAGAAGCAAAGCTGTGTTGACTTGTAGTTCCTCAGCTGAAGTAGTGTCTTAAAATCCATGGAAGGGTTTGCCATAGTTATTGCAGAACTTTGAAGTCAGATGGGCCCCTGTCGTCCCAGCAGCGTGCACTGGAGGAGGGGTCCTCTCCCTGGGCCGCCCCCTTCCTTCTCCCTCGTGCATCTGCTAAACAGAATTGATCCCGGGGAGGGAGATGGTGATGACCTCCGTGCAGGAAAGCGTTCAGAAGCGCAGCGGTGCGGGGTGACGCTGGTTTGGTGTAGAAAGGGCAGTGCTTTGTTTTCTCGCTGGAGCATTCTGCCCACTTGTTTCCTCCCGAGGGTTCCTCTGAGTCCTTTCCTGTCGGTTCCTGTCTGCACTCAGGCTCTCATGCACTCGGGCCCTCCCTCCCTCCTCTGCCGTTCCTGTTTCCTGGGCTCTGCTGTCTGTCTTACCTACTGTGGGTTTTTTTTTCCTTTCTGAAACTGTTCTCATGAGTTTTCCAGGTGGTGTTGTCTCCTCTTAGGTTCTTGATTCTGATACTGAAATAGGCCAGAGATCTCCATTTCAGCCTCCTTCTGTCCTGGACTCGGTCTTCTGGCTGTTAGGTCGTTCTAGAGCCTCTCTCCCATCCGTGGGTGTAGACACGCACGTGTATCGTCACTCGTTTCTTTCCTGCTCCACCCTGCCCTCCGCATCCTTTCCCCAATACGTTTCACCATCCTTTCCCCACCTTTGTCTGCTGGCAGGGTTTCCTCCTTTATCCTGTCTTTCACCACATTCAGCTCTGGGGAACTGAGGTCGTCTGGTTCCACTTACCAGTAATTGGTGAGGTTCTTTAAGGCGGGACGGTTGCAACGATTTAGCCCCGGTTGGTCTCCTATGTTAAAACTTGATAACCGGGGGCGTCCATGGGTGGCCAGCCCTGGGAAACCAAATGTGGACAGTAGATGTCGCCAAGGAGTAAGCTGCGGGGCTGGGTACCACTTCATCCGGCTCATGCTGAACTGAACGACGCTCACTTTCCCCTTTCTTTTTCTCTGTCAGATTTTATTAAAGCGAGCTGATGCTCCACCTTCGGGGTATTTCACGGTTTTGTCAGTCGGCCCCCACTCTGATTGTTCAGTCCATGACTTGCAGGTTTGCATTAACCGCGTTTGTATAGTACAGTGAGATAAAGAGACGGATGTAGATGACAGTAGATTCTGCCTGTGCTCTTCCACCACACTTCCTCTAACTGCGCTTGATCAGATGCATTCTCAGCAGTTTATGTCACTGCCTCATTTTGCCCCGGTGTTCTGAGCGGGGAGAGGGTTACAAACGTCAAGTCCTTCTTCCTTTACGGTTGCTGTCTTTCTGTCCGCCAGATGTAAATTTCCACGACTGTTTTTGGAGAAGCGGCCTTTAAAAGATGATTAGTGAACTCTCTTTCAGCAGAATCTGGTCATCGACTTTCAAGAATACATTGCAGATCATCGATTCTCAGATGTTAATCTGTACACGGCACATGAGAATCCCTTTGGAATTTTTTAACTTAGGGCTCCAACCTCAAAGTTTCTAGTTTCTTAGGTTTGAGGAGTGACCCAGGCATTTGTATTTTTAATAAACTCCCAAAATGATCTTTGTGGGCAGTGGGGTTTGGGAATCTCTGTGCTAAGAGCATTCCATCACTGCTGTGTAGAATCTTCTGCATTCTTCCTTAACCATAGAATAAAGTCACAGCTTTAGGGCCCTTCTCTGAGCTGATCCTGACCTATTTCTTTTACCCTTTTCCACTTTTCATACTAGTATCAGAAAACAATTCACTCTTCCCTAGTACTCTGCTACCTTGTTCATGTGGTTTCTGTCACTCTGGAGCAATGGCTTTTCTCTCCCATCTTTGGAATGTCAGAAATCCTCCTTTTTCTTGATGTCTGACCCACTCCACTGTCGGCAGTAGTTCTTTTTTCTTCCTCGCAGTTTGGTTATACATCCGCTATTGTGTGTACATACATTACTTCCTATGTGTATCTCTTACAGAGCCTAGCATAAACAAATGTACGTCGTTGACACATAAATATTTGTTGAACTGAACAAAAATAGTAAGTCTGAGTAGAAACAGAAGACAATACAAATGATTCTTAAAAGCAGTGAAATAACTGGAAAGGACTGAACTAATTTTCTCAACCACATTTTTAAAGACTGAATAACTCATTCATTCAACAAAAATTTATTACATACCTATTGTAGTCTACATGCTCAGAGTTGGGCATTGCTGACAAATGGAGAAGTAGGAACCAGTCCTGACCTGTACCATTTTAAACCAGGAGGAGAGACAGAAACATAAATGTGAAGTGTGCAGTGTGTTACGTGCAGACAACCCCAAAGGAAAGGCTCCTGACCTGGGGAGGGCGGGGTGCAGTGTTGCCAGGAAAGGCTTACCGATGGGAGGGTGTCTGAGCTGAGTCTCGAAAGACAGGGTGGGTGAGAGTGTGTCAGCCAAGGCTAGGGAGGGGGTCACTGTGAGCCAGAAATGGAGAAACAGGCAAAAATAAAGTGGCTGGTGGGGTGAACGTTAACAGCAGGGTCATTGCCCCCCTCAGCACTATTATTTCTGCCTCTGAACGTTAAGCATAGAGAACTGATACGTAAACCAGTCTGAAACTGATGGAAACATCACAGTGACAGGATCAAGCCCCGAGTCACTTACTCGGCTCCCTTTCTTACTCTGTGTCTGTCCTTGTCTTTGAGGATCCCGCCATCTCTCCTCTGCCGTCTTCATGTTAGCAAAGACCTCCCTTTACCCCCTTGCCTCCTCCACCCCGTGATTACACGATCAGAAGGCAGCAGTAACTCCAGCTGCCTCCGAGTCCCCCTGTGTGTGGTGTGACTCCTAAACCGTGTTTAAGTGACGCTCCGGGCCCCGTGGTCCCTGCTTTGTTCCTTGTTTATCCCTGTGCCTTTGCAGCGTTGTTCACAGTGAATTCTGAAGCCCTGCTCTGTTTGCAAGCTTGTAAGTTACTGATATTTTGGAGCTTTGCTCTTTGTGGTAGAAATTTGATGATCTTTTTTACTTCCTCTTCTAGGTCAAAGAAATTTTTTAGTTTTATAGAAGGGTGCCTGGTGAAGAATTACATGCAGCGGCCCTCCACAGAGCAGCTTCTGAAACATCCTTTTATAAGGGATCAGCCAAATGAAAGGCAGGTTAGAATCCAGCTTAAGGACCATATAGACCGGACCAGGAAGAAGAGAGGAGAGAAAGGTATTAAACCTGTTTTTATTTTCATCTTAAAAAACATTTTTTTAGGTTTTTGCCAACCAGAATAGGTTATTCCTTTCCCACCCGCGTTTGTGCCCACCTGGCCGGGGCTTGAGTGGTCTGTGTCTGCCCTGCACCCAGGGACGGGCCGAGGGGGCAGCTTGGCTCCAGCATAGGGGCCCGGCGCTGTGCAGTGTATTGCCAGGCTGACACTGGGTAGTGGGCACTGTGGCCAGTCAGCACTCGATGCCGTCCTGCTCCTCCGCGGGGGCACATCTTTGTGGCTGTGCTTTTCTACTTCATTATGGACCTTGTGTTCTGTCTGCGTCAGGCAGGGCTCAGAGCGTCCGTTGGGAACATCACCGTCCATATGCTGTCCCGTTCCTCTCCTGCTCAAGAGCCCCAGGGCTTCCTACACTTCATGGGGGTGGTGTGGTCAGGCCTGGGCCCCGTCGGCCTGACTGCTTTTCTGTCTTTACCGCACAACATGAACATTCGCTTTGCCAATTACGTAAGGTTCCATTTGGTCCCCAGTGTCTGGGTTTCCTATCCTGACGTGTTCTGTGTCCACCTGCCTGGATTCAATGGTGCCTCCTGCCCAGCAGCGTGCAGGCCAGGCTTCACCACCGTCTTCTCTAAACTTTCTTCTTTGAGGCCTCTGGCTCCCATTGACCTTCCTGCTCCGTGAATTCTTAACAGTAACTTTACAGAACGACGCTGGATAACAGGCAGCCCGTTGCTGAACTTTTTTTTGACACTCAAAGTTCAAGGCCAAAGAAGAAACTAAAAAGAGCAAGTTCAGGGCAATCCCCGAGTGCTAAAAGTAACCAAATATATTCCTTACTGCCTTAGTTTGGGCAGTTCATCTCTTTCTTTCGAGTTTTGGCATCAGAGTGGACTTTGTGAATTTACTGATGCTCCAGGACCACTTTTCTTATGTGTCAAGGGCTCTGGAGCCCCTCTCACAGCCCTGCCCCCGCTTAGCCGTGCATGCCACAAGGGACTGTCTCGAATACAAGAGAATCTGCTCTCCTGGGGGAAGTAGGGCTGGCCCAGGGGACAACCACCATTCACGGTGGGAATTGGTGTCACGCTCCTCCTGCCCGCAAGTTCTCTACACGCGTTATTATTTTCTCAAAGAATAGATGGTTTTTATTTGGTGGTGGTGCCCTAGGAGATGCTTACCTGTACACGCAGTGTCATGACTCGTGAACTGACTCGTGTATCCTGTCCTTTTCTTTACAGATGAAACCGAGTACGAGTACAGCGGGAGTGAGGAAGAGGAGGAGGAGGTGCCTGAGCAGGAGGGGGAGCCCAGGTAATGACGGGGCTGCTCGTGTCCCTGCTTGATGGAGACACTGGTCCTCGGTGGTGCCGGCGCTGCAGGAGATGCCCATGTAGTGTGGAGGAGTCGTCAGCTACTTTGAAAGTGCCTTAATACCTTCCATTCTTCTGTTCTTTCAAAGACTCCCATAAACATTCTCCACCTCTGGAGCCTCTGACCCGGTGGTTCTTTACCGAGACTGCGTTGCTTCCCCTTCCCCCAGTCATTTGGAAACATGCAGGTTATGTCTGGTCCTGGGGAAGGGGAGCTTGCCACTGGCGTTTCTTGCTCCAGCAGGTGTGGATGGAAAACGTCTTGTAGCGTATGAAGCAGTCCTGCACACACACAATTTCCTGCTCACGGACCAGCAGGGCCCCCTTTGAAAACACTGTAGTCTTTCCCAAGACCTGTTGGTTGGTTGGTTGCTTGGTTTTGCTCTTCCCACCAGTGTGGGCATCGGCATTTCATTGCCTCTGTTGGGGTGCGTTCTGTCCTGATCCGTTCTGTAGTCGTTTTGGTCATCTCTGGCTCCCTGAGGTACAGTGAAGCAGAAGCTCGAAGATGTGGTAGCATGAACGTCACAGCGGCTCATTAATCAGGGAAGAGGGGATTTAAAAGCTTTAATAATGGTCTTGCCTGCCAGCTGTTCATGCTGCAGCTACACGTAGCTGACGAGCTAGACAAAAGGAGGGTAGGGACAGTGGCTCGAGAGACCTGTGGGGACCTGTGTGCAGAGAATGGGCGTTTGAAGAGAGCATATCAAGAGAGAAGAGAATGTAATTGAACAAAGCTCCATAGTTACATAAAAGATTTGAATCCATTTGAGACTAAAGTTTTTAGAGTAATTTGAACTGATTTCAGGAGCAATATAATTGTTTTGGGTTAGGGACGCGATGTAACGAAAGAAGCAGTTTAGGAAGATTGATTTGCCATTTGTTCTGGGAGTTTTGAAAGTGGAGAAGTGACTCTCAGCTGGGAGACCACCTAGGAGTGACGCTACTTTATCTGTGTGATGGCCCATCCTTGGGACCCACCTGGGCTCAGCTGCTGGCCCTGCAAGTAGAGAGCGTGGGAGGGGGTAGCGGACAAGGCATGGTGGGCCACGTGGAGGAGGTGAGGGGACGGCCAGTGCTGGAGACGACGCTGGCGTTACCGCCCGGGCAATCCCGGAACGTACGCTGCTGTTCCCAGTGGGACGTAAGGTGGTCACGGAGGGCCTGATGACAGGTGGAAGGAGGTGGCTTCAGCTCTTCGTCGCAAGTTGAGTTGATGTGAGAATCCCACGTAGAGCTGTCCTGTCAAGCGTCCAGGACAGAGATTTAAGATATTTATGAGGCAGGTGAGAGAAGGGGCGACGCTGCGGAACCGTGGGCTCCTTGTGCCCGTGGGTGTGTTAGTTTGCTGGGTCCCGGGGTGGGAGGAGCTCGGAAGAGGACGGGCGTGGAGGCGGCGTAGCCCGCGCCCCTGAGAGCCCCGCTTCCCCCTGCAGCTCCATCGTCAACGTGCCCGGCGAGTCGACGCTCCGCCGGGACTTCCTGAGGCTGCAGCAGGAGAACAAGGAGCGCTCGGAGGCCCTGAGGAGGCAGCAGCTGCTGCAGGAGCAGCAGCTGCGGGAGCAGGAAGAGTACAAGCGGCAGCTGCTGGCGGAGAGGCAGAAGCGCATCGAGCAGCAGAAGGAGCAGAGGCGGCGGCTGGAAGAGGTGGGGCGGCGGACGCCCGGGTCGGGCCTCTCGCTCTTCACCCACAGGCGTGGCCAGCGAGGCCCCCTCGGGAGGGGAGGGGCGCTCGCGCGCTGACGGGCAGGACCCCGCACTCCTGGAGGCCCTAGAAATGTGTTCCCCTCCTGTATAAACCTCAGGGGCTGCCCCCGATCACTCGTCCTATTTGCGTGGGATGCAGGGCCCCGAGGCGGCATCGCCCCGGCCCCGTGCCGTGTACGCTGTGGTCTGAGTTGGCCAGCTCGGCCTTGACCTCGTTTCCGTTCCACTCTTGGCCTCTGGGTCCCAGCTGGTGTGTACATATTTTTCTGAAAACACATGTACACAGGAAAAACATTTCTCTACAAATTCCTTAACTTCAGGTACATTTAAGAGGAAGGGATGAAGAAGAGAGTTATATTGGGCATGATACAACTGCTATTCTGTAATCTAGCTGTTGTGCTGGGATTAGTTACTTGTTAGGGCGGGGGACACATTTTGTACCACCTGCTCGTTGTTTTTGTTTGTTTTTGTTTTTGGCTGCATTGGGTCTTCGTTGCTGAGGGCGGGCTTTCTCTAGCTGCGGCGAGCGGGGGTTGCTCTTCGTTGCGGTGCGCGGGCTTCTCATTGCAATGACTTCTCTTTTTGTGGAGCACGGGCTCTAGGCACGCGGGCTTCAGTAGTTGTGGCTTGTGGGCTCAGTAGTTGTGGCGCACGGGCTTAGTTGCTCCGCGGCGTGTGGGATCTTCCCGGACCAGGGCTTGAACCCGTGTCCCCTGTACTGGCAGGTGGATTCTTGACCACTCAGCCACCAGGGAAGCCCCCCACCTGCTCGTTTAATTCATTAATACTGTCGACGTTGGTAATATGGTTACCCACAGCTTTTTCATTTTTAATTCACAAAGACATTATTTCCCTATATTTCACCTGGGGCTCAAAAGAGTCTTTTTTCATCTCCTGATTGCCTTTTACTGTATATATCACAGCTTCAGATTTCCCATTCATAGTAGTTCGTTTCAATTTAATTCATACATCTTATTGTTTCACCTTTATCCTTCATGCCAGAAAAAGAACCCCAAACAACAGTAAAGCCATGTGTTGATACTGTACAGTGGAGTTTAATTTAAATGACAACACATGCTTTTTCCCGAGTTACTTAAGGGTACATTTTGTGGGGAGAATCTTTGCTTCGTTTTGTGTGTTTATAGTCTGAATTCTGAAACTTTACAGTTTGCCCTGGTTTAGAAAACCAGTGTCTGTCTGTCTAAGGAGACTGGAAGTATTGGGCCAGCGCTTTGGAAGAAAACACAGGGCACAGCCTTGCCCTGTGGGAGGGGCGGCATTGCTCTTTATGTAACTTTCTGCAGTTTACTTGCAAACGCTCTTCTAGTATTTTAAGACTCGGTGCTCTTTGAACATAACAGAAACCTTGAGTGGTTCCGAGGTTTTTCAGGCTGTACCTGGACCGTGTGGACTTAGTACACGAGAGTGCTCGAGTTCTGACGCTCTGGCTGTTTCTAGTTGCTTCTCTATGCAGTATCCTCCACGGTCCTTTCTAACCCTGGGCTGTACTTCCTTCAGCTCAGCGACGCAGGGGAGTTCGGTGGTTTATAACTTGAAGGATCAAGGACTGGGTCAGCTGGAGCCCCTTTCTAACACAGGCCCTGGAAACTGCTTTCAGGCCTAGTGACAGTGAGATAGGTGTCCATCATCCAGGCTCTGGACACGATAGGGAGTGAGGATTATGGGGTTAGGCCAGCGATGGCTCAAGGAAAGGAACTGAGGTTTTAAAGCGATTTGTTCCGTCAGCTAAATAGAGGCTAGAGAATCAGGGTTGTCAGCCAAGTGAGAACGTGGCACTTTACTGGCTTCAATTAGCCCTGTAATTTCAGCTTCTCAGTAAAAGTTCAAACTCACAGTCACCTTTTTAACCTCTTAATGAGGGACGATGGAGCAGGGTCCTGCAACGGTGGCGTTTGCAGGAACAGAATCCACTGATTTGGATTCTTGGTGATCCAGTGCCTTTTTGTCAGCCTGGTAATTAAGGCCCCAGGAAGTGGTTTGGGAATATTTGCACCATAAATGATTCGTAGCCCTTTACTGGCATTAAAGGTATGAGGAATAGGGATTCCTTTTGTTTTTATTAACAAAGTAGATAAAGGTGGTCATTTTCACTCATAAGATAAATGATGCTTAAAACTGAAAGGTGATAACTTTCTGTCAGCGACTGGCAAAAAAATGGTCCCGAAGTCGAGGCTGTAGGGAAACAGTGGAGCTGTTCCTTTCTCTGAAAGTGCCATCAGATCCGGTGTCCTGGGGCTAAGGGCTTCTCCGCACCCCCTACTGTCTCAGAACCTCGCCGCAGGCAGGGGGAGCGGTCTGCCCCTCCTCGTAGGCCCTTCATCTGTAAGAAGTCCATGTGGTACATACATCCTCTGCTCTTGCTTGGTGCCCGTTGAGATTTGCTCCTGCTGGGATCTCTCTACTTTGTTTCTCTTGCTTTCTCTTCCTTGGCTCCTGTGTCACCTGGAGATCTTGGAAGTCCTCGTAGATATTTTCAAGTCCGTCTGCCAGTTTTGCTGAAAATGATGTTTCTGATTTTTCTTGTTGCTGTTGGATGGTCCCAGGAGGAAACTGGGAGCATGCTGAGCTCATGCGGCTGAGTTCACACTGGTGGTTTCGTCCCCTCCTCTCCTGCCCCTCACACTTGTCCTCCTCGTCTGGATGTTTTCTCAGCTTACTCTAAGTCTGTTACCCAGATTCAGAGCCCCGTGTGATAATGATCTCCCTCTATCGAAAAGTTTTAATATTACTCTCTTACCTTTTATATGTAGATGTATCATCACACCTTGGGAGCACGTAGAGCTTTGCCTCTAGCTAATTTCTTTTCCCCACCCTGGCCAGCTTTTTTTCCCAGTCTATTCTTACTTTTTCTTTTTCTGTTCTTTTTTTTTTTTGAGCAGAAGTGAAGATTATTTCATCATACTGTCATTTTATCCTAATGGTTTTGTGCTCTTTTTTTTCATTGACTCTTGCCTTGGTACCTACTACCTACTCCTCCCATTCCTGTGACATCCACACATGATCACATCTTCTCATGCCTTGTCTAAGTTTAATAGAAATATTATACAAGACGTCCTGGAAAAAACCTCATTAGTGATCTAAGTTAAGGTGACTTTGTTAGCTGTTGTACTTTGGATATGTTTTTGAACCTGTTACATATTGAAGTCACTTATGTCCTAATTCATAATTTTTCAGTTTTGACCTCGTGGAGACTGTCAAATTATTGGTAAAAGCAAGATACATTTGTCTGTGGTTTGGTGTGCTACTTTATTCAAAAAAAAAGAAAGAACATTTCTTAGGGAAGATTTGTTTTTAGCAAACCTATGATACTATTGTAACAACAGCACATTAAAAAAAAACTGCATAATCTTTTTATTACAGATAGACAAAAACTTTTCATTTGAGGTTAGAACTTATCCTTTTCTTAAAAACAAAAGACGAAAAAAGGGAGAACTGCAATTCCCTGTGTGTTCCCGATCTTACCCGTTTGTGCAGACGACTGTGTGCTCTGCAGACTTCGAACCCGGCCAAGGACTTCACTTAGAGGGCCAAGTCCCCTTTTCTGCTGCTTGCGTCTCCCTTTCTGTTCTTGAACTGCTGGTAGGATGTTCCAGACTCCACACTGTCAGAATTTTTCTGCCGGTATTTAAAAAAATAATCCCTTCTCTTTACGATCTGCCCGAGTTTTCGGCCCCGGAGATGACGTAGTCCCTGTGCTCTGGGGTCTCCGCTTCCCGCAGAGAGGGGCGCGTGTGGGTGTGAGACCAGCAACTCCTCCCTCTGCTTTTCTTCTACCAAGAGGACACATGCTTACACTCGTCTCTCTTGTTTCTGCAGATCCCATAATGACCCCAGTTTTAGAGAGGTGGGTGGAAGTGGAAGGAATTAAAAACAAAGTAAAGTAAGAGAAAAAATTTTGTCTGACATCAGCCCCAGGCTTCGCGCTGCAGACGTGCAGCGAGCTCAACACGGGGGAGGTGTGGGCGGTCGCGCGCGTGCGCGTGTGTGTATGTGTGCGGCGTGTGTGTATGTGTGCGCGCGCCGGTCAGGACGTGCCGCCTCGGGGCGGGGCGGGGCGGGGCAGCCACGCAGGTGATGCCGCTCACGCCGTGGGCTCGTGGCGCGAGCTGTCCCGGCCTCCCAGCCTACCCTCCTCGGCTGCCTGTTTGTGTTGGCCTTGGACACATGGCGGGCGTTTTACATGGGCGGGCTTAGCGGAGGCCCTGGAGGCTGCTGCGGATGCCGACCACAAACCTGCAGGCGCAGTCAGGGTAAGTCAGCCCCTCTGTAGGGGGAGCCATGCTTGAGCCCTGACCGGAAGGCCGCGCTTGCTTCCTTTTTTTATTGCCGCACGTGGCTGTCTTTTGGCCTCCGCACTTGCAGGAGAGCTTTCACCTCGAAAATGAGCCCATCTGGCCCAGCGGAGGTGCGATGCCTTTTTAAAAAAAAAAAAAAAGAGAAGAACATTTGCGAGAAGTGGGATTCGTCTTGAAGCTAAATTGTAACACTAGGAAAGCCTGGAGCGTTCTAAGAAAAACGGAGCGAGCCGTGGCAGGCCTCTGTGGTTGTCTCTTGGCTGTGAGATCTCAGAAGGACAGTGCGGGGACCCGCTTCACCCTTCTGCCCAAACAGAGGCCCCTGCTGGGCGCCTCACTCGTGTCTAACGGCGAGTGCGTGTGAGCACAGGGTGCGCCTTCCACCCTCAGCTCCAACCGTGCTGTGCGCGGGGGCCTTGCTTTTGCCAGGGGGCTGCTGTCTCGCCTCTCAAGTCCTCAGCTCTTAAATGTTCTTTTGGCGTCCCAGTCTAGCGTTTTTTTCCTAGTTAAGTTTTGTAAGCGCTATTTTAATTCAGCAAATGTTATTTGTTGCCTAAAGATGGGGAGGAGTTGTCTTTGGGGAGAAGCAAAGTAGTTTAGTAGTTTCTCCACTAAAGTTCATCAGAACTTGCACTTAACAAACTCAAGGGTTGCTGGTACACGTGCAGCCACGTGACCTCCAAAGCTCTTGGAAATAGTCGAACCTGAAGAATAGATTTGTTTTTTAAAGTTTAGTTTCTGTTAAAGCCCGTAAGTCCAGTGGAGTGTCTGTAAATGGACCCCACTATTATCAGCATGACCTATTTAGAAAAGTTCAAATTGTGAGATGAAAGCATTGCTTTTAAATACCAATCTAGAAGGAGAACTTAAATGTAATTAAAGCATAGTTGGAAAAGTACATATTTACTCAGGCATGCTTAGAAACATTTAAGTAATAAGGAAATCTCTATAATTTGAGAGATTTGGAAATCACTTTACAGCATCATGCAGTTTTTCAGTTTGTTTGATTTTGTTTTTAAAGAAAGAATGATTTAAGAAAATAAGAATGACAGTTTGAAAATGCTTCAAAGGATTTATATCATGTTTACTGCTCTTAATGGGGTAAACCTGAGCAGGCATGTTCATTAGAGTCTCCTGGGTTTTGTTGCTTGAAATCACAGGCAGAAGGTTAATCTAGTGTGGATTGATGTCGGTTAGCTGATTGCTGATGGTATATATGTTTCATTTTTGACCATTTTCTTTTGAAGTTCTGTTACAAGAGGCCAGCTTTTCACATTAGTAATCTATTAAGGTATTTACTGAGGGCTTTCTTTAATCTTTAATTACCCCCGAACACACACACATACACACACACACACCCCAGTTAAGGACCTGTTCTGACTGTAGTGGTTTGTATGGTTGGAGTTTAAATTTTTGCTCTTGGTCCGATTTACAGCTTCAAATACTACAGCATAATGTAGAGGAGGACTCGGTAACTACATTGTTCTTTGCCTTGACCATCAGTCTCCCGACCAGGGCTTGCTGAGTGGGCACGTCCAGGGAAACTTACCACGTTCCACGTTGTCTTGTGGATTTTCTAAAAGTGTGTGACTTACCTTACCTATAAGACTTGGAGGAGAGGGGCTGTGTCTGATTCATCTTTGTGTACCCATGGCGCTTCACAAATACTTCTCAAATGGAATCAGCATTTGTGTCCTTGTGTATGTCTGGAAAGAAAGGACTTGTTCTGTAAACTTACAGCCATTCTTCAGTGAACCTTTGGGCTTGAGATCTCTGATTGAGTTCCAGAGCCACCTTAAAGGGCCTGGTAGAACATCCTGAGGCACAAAGCGTGTGTTTAAAGTGTGAGGCTCTATTCAAGCCCGATGTGCACTTACTAGGTGATCCTGAAAAGATGGCTTTATGATTTGGTTGGATTTTGTAGGACCTGGAGATATGGGTGGATTCTTTAGTCTTACTCTAGATGCTAAATGTTAGAAAATCACGGCATCTTGGATATTTACAGGGAGCGGGGTGGAGATGAGCGAAACACGGTCCCTACTTTCAAGGAGCTTATGGTCTTTGTTTGTGTGTTGATCTGGTAACCAAGAGTATGATACTTCCACAGGACCAAAGAAGAAAAAGCCTTTCAGAGGCTTTCACTTGACAATTGAGATCGTTAGTTGTAGCCTGTCCCTGTTTGCAAGGTGTTTGCTTACTGTTATTTTAAGACGTGCATTTTGAATTAAACTTACTATAATAATTTTAGATTATTTTAATTAAGTAATTACATAGTAACTTTATTATATCGACTTTGGTAAAGAGTTGAACAGAAACAACTTGGTGTCTACCACACTTTCATTGAGAAATCCCAGTGCAGTGACCGCGAAGAACTGAAGATGGCCTAAACAAGGAGAACAAGAATGGAAACCCAGTTGTGGACGTGAGTGTGTGGTAGAGCGTAGACCGTGGCAAGGTTGCTCCTGCCAGTGCTGGAAGAGAGTCCAACGTGGGAGGTGACGAGGGGGCCAGAAGCAGGTGTATGTGCGCGGTGGGCCCTCACCCCCTGCAGCAAGGCTGCTCTGCTTCCCCTTCTCAGCCGACACCTGCCACCTGGAGCAGGCGAGCAGCGGAGATTCAGGCACAGCTGAGGCCGCGGAGAGGGAGGCTGGGACGAGGGCATCCGTGAAGAGCTAAGTGCTGATGAGCGTGACGGCAAGCGCACCCGCCTCGCCTGGAGCCCATCCGCTGGTGCCACGCCCGTTCCAGGCGCCCCCATCCACTACACCCTCCCCTCACCTGCGGACTCACTACTGCACAGACCCCTCTCTTCAGAGGCTGACCCGCCCAAGGGAAGAGGTCACGCTGCCTCGCAGTCACCTAACTTGGAAGCCTCACAGCCACAGCTTGACGGTTTGCTTTTCACTGCCTTGCATGTCGGTAGATGGCCCAAGACTGAGGACACAGAAAAATCTTTAACTTGAAAGGTTCCAAGATACATAGAAAAAGGAGCTTGAAGGAAATAGAGACAATGTAGGGAACAGAGAAAATATCTCACACACATACATATACACATGCACAGAAATCTTAATATCCTTACAGAGAGAAGATATAAAAATCATGAAACAAGACTATTCAGAAAATAAATAATATTTTTTTAATTTTTAATAAATTCAAACTCCCAGAAAGTGGGGAGAGAAGATAAGTTTAGGGGGACTAGAACAGAAGAAAAACAGAATCAATCCAGGTGGTTTGACTTCCATTTAACAAATGGTCCAGGAAGTGAATACCAGAGGGAGAACATGCGGCAAGAATTCGAGAGAAGTTTCCAGAACTAAGAAATAATTTCTGAATTGAAAGGCTTACTGAGTACCCAGCCCAGAGAATGAGAAAAGACGCCATTCAGAGGCACATAGATCATCTTGAAATTTTAGAAACTCAAGGATGAAAAGAGGATCGTAAAAGCTGCTGTCAGGGGAACAAACAGATAGAGGGGTGTGGGTGTGGGTGGTACTAAGTGTCAAGGATCCTAATGGGCTCAGATTCTCCAGAGCAACATCAGAAAGTAGGAGGTGACACACCAGTGCTTTTGCAACTCTGAAGGGAAATTAGTGCCTCCAGCCAGAAGTATATGCGCAGCATGGGAGCAGAGCTTTTGTGACTTACAGAGTCTCTCAAGTCTTCTACTTGTCTTCACGCTTCCTCAAGAAACTACTAGAGGATGTGTTCCAGCAAATAAGAGAGAAGTTGACAGGGGATCCTGTACAGGAGAGGGTCCAGAAGTATTCCTAGGAAGCAGGTGGGCAGGAGGATGGGATGCCTGGAGAGCAGCCTGTCTAGGTTGGCCCAGGAGAAGAAAGGGCTGTGAGAGGGTTAATCTCGAGAATAAAGAAAGAATACCCGACCCATTTGACCATATGGAAAGGAGTCTTATGGTGTAGACTTTACAGATGATGCTATGATGGGCCCATAAAAAAACAGGCAAACAAACAAGCAAGAATAAGGCAATTTTTTTACTATTTATGTATGTATGTATGTATTTTGGACAAAATAACATAGATTTATTTACTCTTTTAAATATAAATTTTATTCTTTTAAATTTTTAAAATTGGCCTCAGATTTTTTTTTCTCCAGGTAGTCACTAGTTAACAACAATCAAAACGGCACATAGCATTTTAGATATAAATGATCATGGGGCGGCAACATAGCAAATGTTAATAAATAAAAAAAAGGTTGTTAACAAAGATGTATATCTTATGGCTTGAGGATGGTTAATTTAAAGTCTAGCACTTTGATTAAAAAATTTTAAACACAAATGAAAATGGAAAAGGCTACTTGTAAGGGCATTTAAAATTGAAACTTAAAAATTCTCAGTAGCATTCAGTTAGATGAAGTCAAGATTTCCCGCCGGCCTGGGAGCCCTGCCCTCAGTGTGGTTGGCGGTAACCCCCAGAAATGGCTTCTGCACATTGCACCACGTCGGAGCTTCCTGCCTGGAATGAGAACGAGTGCTTTCACTGAGGCCAGAGGATGTGCACGGGGGCCCGCCCCTCGCCGGGACTCCGGGTGACCACAGCTCAGGGGTGCGAGGCAGGGGGTGAGCCGAGAAGGCTCCTGGGCGTGGGCTGGACCAGGGTCAGCCCTGCCCTCGGTAGGCGGAGGCAGCTGTAGTCGCTGGTGAGGGGCCGGCGTGTGGGAAGCCGGCTCCCGTGCTGCCTCACTCCCTCCCTCCGCTCTTCCTTTGCGATCTCCCGTTGTCTTCTCTGGAGACAGAAATTTGAACCTCGAGGCTGGTGTGAGGTGGACGCTTGCCCGCGTCTGGACTTAGCGGCTGTGTGGCGGCCAGAGTGGAGCGCTGCTTCCAAGGCAGCGTGGCAGCTTCCAGGACTCTCACTGCAGTTTTTCTCCTTGTCTGGCTCTTTCTGGAAGAGTCCTTGCTGATACCAGCCAAGGCATCGGCTCTGCTTTTTTTGAACAAAAGAATTTTTCAAGATTCTGTAAATCACAGGAGAGGAGAAAGCAAGTGAAGCCACGGCTCTTCTTTTTGTTTTGTGATCCCACGGGGCTAAGTGGCACCTTTCCTTCAGCATCGTTCCTAAAAATTAAAGAATTTTGGTAGCCTGTGTGGTCTGTAAGGGCAGGGCAGCGGGTGCATCTCTGAGGCTATTGCGGTGGTGTCTGTGGTCACGTGGCGTTGTTTAGCGCAGTGCGGCATCCCGGAAAGGTTTTGAATGTTGCATTCCATCAGTAAAAAAAAAAAATTGAGCATGTATCTGGTAGAGACATATCTAGTAATTTTGTATAGTACTGATACGTACATTATGAAATGTGCAAAAGTAGCTATCTTGAAGAATGAGCTGGGAGTATAAGAACATAAAAGTTCTGGGTGTGTTTTTTGTTTTTTCCCCTCAACTCCGGTTGCCTTGCTGGCCTGTAGAGCCTGCTGGCAAACATATCATCTCCCCTGGGAGGTGGGGAAGGGCTGACCCTGGTCCAGCCCACGCCCAGGAGCCTTCTCAGCTCACCCCCTGCCTCGCACCCCTGAGGGAAAGGGAAAGCCCAGACCTTTCCAAGGGGGACGGTCCTCTGACAGTTCACTGCTTGTGAGACCTTGGCTCATAAGCAAGTCATGTCGTTACCTGAAGGTGGTAAAATACAGTGTATGATATTCTTTGCCTCTTCTGACCTGTTCGCTTGAATCTGATTGGCTTGAAAAGCTAAGGGGGAGTTTTGAGGGGTTGACACTGGTTGCCTTTCTTCTCTCTTCTGTTTTCCTTTTGTCTGACTGACTTTGAGGGGAATTGTTAGTCTCCACCTGCCTTCCTCTCTTGTGGTTGTGGTTCTAGAGCTGTGCTAGAGACTATTTAAATGTAAATTAACTTTAGTAAAATAAAATGAAAAACTCAGTTCCTCCCTCATGTGCTGGGCACATTTCAGGTGCTGAGTAGCAGTCTGCGGCCAGTGGCCGCTGTGCTGAGATGGGGCACCTCTCCATCCCAGGGGGGCTGTGAATTGGCTGCATCACTTTGCAGGCCAGCACTCTGCACGTTTGTGGGAGGAGTTGGTTGATTTATACTCTGTGCGGTGGCAGTGCTTTACTGACAGATAGATGTCTGGGGCTGGATGAGAAGGGGTCAGACGTGTGCCCAGGGTCACGCTGCCAGGTACCGAGGGGTTGACAGATGGTCTGTGTTAGGAAAGGCTGTCGGAGCGAGTCTGGTGACTCAATAGCACCTTCTGTGCTTGCTGATGGGGTGCAGGATGCTGTCTGATTAACGGCGGGAGGCATAGTGGCCCTCGACCTGGGGGCTTACCACCCAGGCGACTCCGGACAAGTCGCTTCTCTCTTCTTGAATCCGTTTCCTCCTCTGTGGAGTAGGAGTGAAGTGCTTCCTAGGTTTGTCATGAGAATTGTATTAGGTAAAGGACATGGAAGGAAGACTATCAGATACTTAGCACCATGCGAGACACAGAGTGAGCTTGTGCTCGTGGTAGTTTTTATATTCATGGTAATAATAATAGCACCTCTTATTCTCGTTGGTGTCACTTCTTCTCTCCCTGATGTGTGCTTCTTTTTTCCTCTCTTAAGTATTTCTCTCCTTTCTCTGCCCTATTTCTGTTCTCCTGTATTCATTTCTCTTCTTTTTCTTCTGACTTAAGGGCCCGGGGTAGCCCTGTTAGTGATACTCACGGATACAGAATTCCCTGTCCCCTCCCTGCTGTGGTTCAGCGAAGAACGGGGAATAACTGATATCCAGTGAAACCCAGCTCTGACTGGTACTTACAAGGAAGCTGGTGTATGTGAGCGGAGGGGCAGTGTGGGAGGAGCTGGCCGGTGCGGGTGGGGTCCCCGAGCTCTCCCTCTTGGCCTCTCCCCGTAACCGGTCAGCAGACTGCCCTGCGTGCTGTGCCGTGGCTGGAGAGTCTGCTGACTGGGTGGCTTTACTTCCGCAGCAACAAAGGAGAGAGCGGGAAGCCAGAAGGCAGCAGGAACGTGAGCAGCGGAGGCGAGAACAGGAGGAGAAGAGGCGGCTGGAGGAGCTGGAGCGACGGCGGAAGGAAGAGGAGGAGCGGAGGCGGGCGGAGGAGGAGAGGAGGAGGGTCGAGAGGGAGCAGGTCAGTCCTCAGGGGGCGTGCCGGCCGGGACCTTGGAGGTCTGTCGCTTCGCAGAGTCCGGGGATTCGGGGCCAGAAGCACGCACGCGTGTGCACGCGTGTTCACGACTTTAGTCTGAAAACGCAGAAACACAGTTGGAAGCATATTCCCTTCGATACGTTGAATCTCTTGTCTTTACCAACAGATACAGAAATCATTACACTTTAGAAACCTCTTGAAACCAGCAGGGAGGCCTCCACTAGTATGATGCCTGAAAGATTTCCGAATGTGTCTAATGAAATGTGAAACCAGCTGTAGGACACTTCCTATGAGAAGTGTTTGAAGTATCCAGAGACTCACTGAATATTTTAAGATATATTTGCATATAATTCAGTATGTACATACGTAACGTTAGAACAGCTGGTAACATTAGCCAAAAGCGATCAGATTTTAGTGACATTTGCAGCATGTTATTAACGTCAGATAAAGTTGCCTTTAGGAGTCTGATTCCCGAACCACCTGTGCAAGCAGAAATTGTGCTTTTCGTTGTCTGCGTTGTCCACGTGAATCCCATCATAGCCTCTCTGCCGTTCATGTCTTTGAACTGATCATTCTTTGTTATGAGCTTTGAACAAGGAAAAAATATATGAAGGGAGACCAATTTAAATGATAGCTGAAGTTCATACTTAAAATGCTTGTAAACAATGGTATTAGCTTCCAAATTTGATTATTCAGCTACCCTCCCTTGCCTTGGGTTTTCCCAGTGTTGGGTCTACATACTATTTTTCTGTTGAAATTTAAGTGATTCTCTTGATCTCTTACTTTACTGACATTGTTGGCCTGTTAACTGTGGTGCGTTTAGTTTAGTTTTCATGTTCTGATTTATACTTGGGGACTACAAAGAGGAGAAAACATGTAAACTTGAAACAGTTAAGTCACGGAGGGATAATTCTCCGAACTTGATTGGGAGAAGAGGGTGTGAATGTAATACTAACCTTCAGTGTTCTAACGGAGTCATTGGCTTTTGTGTATAGCAAGTATTCTTCACCTCTTCTTTTATAAAAACAGCATCAAAAGTCAGTTTTATTCCAAAATACCCCCCGTGTCAGCCGTGCTGTAGGAACCTGTCATTTCTGCATGAATGTGCGTGTTTGTGTACATCTGTCATTGTCTGGTTGTCCCTGTGATGTGAAGGCAGAAAACCAGTGATACAGTGACCTGAGCTCGCAGCTGTGGTTCAGCTCTGTCTGGCTCGGGGGAGAGGGGAGCTGGGAGTCGGCGTCCTCTCAGTCGTCGGGGTTGGAGCGGCTCTTGGCCAGCCTGGCGGGGCGGGGCTTCCAGGCCCGGGACTGGAGCCTGGGTTGGAACCAGGGGGGCCTTTGCCAGCGGCCCTGTGGATACACTTTACCCCAGATTGGCGTTTTTGGGCTAAATTTGTTTTGTAAGAAAAAAAGTTCCTGAGGAAATTTGTCATGACTTCTGCCCAGCATTCTCTCCGCCAGGGCGAGCGGTTAACTAAAACTCCTGTTCGGCCCAGATGTATGACTGCTTTTATCTTAAGGTGTGCACCTCAGTCGGCGATAGACACTGTAAATAAATAATCTGAATTTCAAAATAAAATTGCTCCTCCGAGACCCCTCAATCTACTCCTCTTCCAGAGTAGTGAGCTTTTCCCCTGTTGAAAAGGAAGGAGATGTCTTTATTTGTAAAATGTTCATACTTTTCGAAGTGATTTCATGCCTGTTTCATACTTGAGCCTCCCAAAAAATCCTGAGAGTTGGGATTTCTTGATATTCTTGATACGGGCTTGCTAGAGACTAATCTGTTGTCGTAGATCAAGGTCTCCAGCCCATCAGATATGCATGCCCTTTCAAGGCTGGGTTTTTCCTCTTTATGTAACGTCCTTTGGATGTGTTTTCGTTGTTACAGAGGTTTATCGTTCTCTTCCCGTTGAAAACGCGTCACCTCACCCCCTGTCTCCCCTTTCTCTCTCTCTCTGTCTCTCCCTCTCTCTCTCCTTTTATCTCTCTCATAGACTCACACACACACGCACACGCACACACACACCCCATCGCTGAGCGCGTGTCATCATTTATTAGACTCTTCAGATCTTAGAGACTAATTTGAAGTTCTGGGGCAGATCCTCGGCGATAGGCTTGTCTCAGCCATTGATCGCTGAGTGGATCACCCCAGATGGTGGGGGCGGACGGTCCTGGCGCCTCCCCTGGGGACCCGCTGACCGCTGGCCGATCTCTGTGTGACAGGAGTACATCAGGCGGCAGCTGGAAGAGGAGCAGCGGCACCTGGAGCTCCTTCAGCAGCAGCTCCTCCAGGAGCAGGCCATGCTACTGGTAACGCCCCGCGCGGCCCCGTCCCGCCCCGTAGCTAGGGCCCCCCCGCGCCGGGCGGGGCCGCCGGGCTCTCGTGGCCACGCCCCCTGGGGTCGCGCTGCTTCGGGCACACGTCCAGGTCCAGGCGGCTTCTGTTTATCTCTCTATTTCCCGTTGCTGAGTTAACTGTTCTCGTTTGGTAGATAGACGGGGTTTTGCACAGCACCTGGCATTCGGTGAACAGGCTAGAATGCCAAGAGCTGGCGGTTCAAGGCGCATGCCGTAGGACCTGTACCTAGAGTATCCAAGTGTCCTTTGAAACCGCCGAGACCAGCGTTCCCTTGGTTCTCTCTTACTCTGTCCAGTGACAGTATGCTTAGCGACAAGCTGTCAGATTTTCCCACAGGTAACCTGCCATTTCACGTCCCGGCCGTCATGCTCTGTCACGAAACAAGCGTCAGTGAGCGCTGTGCAGGGGAGAAGTGAGCCGGGGCGAGGCGGGCGCCAGGCCCCGGACTGAGTGTCCCTCTCCCCCCAAGGAGTGCCGCTGGCGGGAGCTGGAGGAGCACCGGCAGACGGAGCGGCTCCAGAGGCAGCTGCAGCAGGAACAAGCCTATCTCCTGTCTCTACAGCATGAGCCCCGGAGGCCCCCGCCGCCCGACAGGAGCAAGGCCGGCCTGCACGGCGCCGAGCCCAAGGCCCAGCACGAGCCCGCTGACCGGGCCCGCGAGGTACGGGCCCCGCCGTTCCGTGCGCGCTCCCAGGGGGCAGGGAGGGGCCTCTTCCCTGCTTAGTGTTCGTCTAGAGGGGAGCGGAGCGCCCCAGAGCGTTGCAGATCTCAGGGCACCTGGACGCTGACCAAGAGACGGGAAGAGAGGAGGCTGTGTGGCGGCGTTTTCTTTATACTGTAAACGAGGGGCAGGGCGGCCTGTCATCTCTTTTTCCAAAACTGCCGCGAGGACGAAGCCTGCCTGGGCCCGATTCACTGGCTTTTCGGTGATTGGGGTTTGCTACTGAACTGGGGCGTCTGGGCTCCCAGAGCTTCCCAGTGAGGATGCGACCAAGCAGGACCGCGCCTCGGACCCTGGCGGGGTGGACTGGGCAGGCTGCAGAGCGCGGGATGCTGGCCCGGGCGGGGGCGTCCTCCCGCCGTGCCGGCCCTCACACGGCACGTTCTGGGAGCACGTGTCCTGCTTGTTCTGCCGTGCCTTTATGTTTCGTGGAATGAAACGTGTGTTAGATTCCTGGTGACGCTCTTTTAATCCGTGGGTTTAGTTGGTTGCAACAGATTAATTCTTTTCCTAGTTTATCTTCACGTGCAATCCTAGACTTCTTGTTGGGGGAGATTTTAAAGGCTGCCTCTCGCAATTTTTATCTTCGTGAATGTTCCGTATTCTGCATCAGACCCTAGTCCAGTGTTATATGCCTCCTCTCTTTTCTTGTAGTTGAAGAAAACAGAAGATTTCCTTTTAGACTCCTTCCACTTTCAGGCTTTCTTCGGTATCTCTGCGTTTTTCTACTAACCCTGAGTTATGTCTTCTAATTCTCTGACACAGGTGGAAGATAGATTTAGGAAAACTAACCACAGCTCCCCTGAAGCCCAGTCTAAGCAGACAGGCAGAGTATTGGAGCCACCAGTGCCTTCCAGATCAGAGTCTTTTTCCAATGGCAACTCCGAGTCTGTGCACCCTGCCCTGCAGAGACCAGCCGAGCCACAGGTAGAACGGCCAGTTGGCTGTGGGTCAAGGAGACGCACACAGAGGCTCACTGAGCCACCAGCCTGCTTGAACTGCTCAGTTTGGTTTGTTACCGCATTTAGAGAGACAAGAGAGTAGCAGAGGGAGTTTAGACTAAGGAGGACTTAGCCTCAGTTGATAGGGAAAAACAGGATTTTCTTTTTAAAGATTGTTGTTGTACTTATTAAGAATATCTGGATTCAGTGATTTCTTCTTTCTGTCTAACTTTTTGCCTTCCCTGACTCAGATGTTCATAAACAAGTGCCTCCTTACTCAAATACAAAGACTTCTCAGTTTAGTTTTTAGAAAGTTAGTGTCATAAGTACATAGAGGGAGACTTTTTCTTAACCTGGGGTCCTTGGCTCCCAGCCAGTTCTATGAGTGGGCGGCCCTGAAATTCCACGTAGAATTTTTTTGATTTGTCCAAATATACATATATTTTGGGGAAAAGGGCCTTTTATCAGATTCTCAAAAGGTTCAACATCCAAAAAAAGGGTTACGGCCCGGCGGGTTGAGTGTGGGTTTTCCTGGAGTAGGTCAGGATAGAGGCCACTGGGTCGGCCTCAGCGTTCGGCCTCGCCCAGGTGGGGGACGTCCGTGCTGTCTGGCGGAGAAAGCAGACAGCAGAGAAGACCCATCTCGGAGGAGATCCTTACGACGCTGGTTCCCACTCTTGCTGAGGATCATTGACTTTCAGGCATTTTGCTCCCTGCAGCCGCGTCATCCGGAGTACCGGGCACAAGTCCTTGAGCCCGAGTTTACCTGTCACTGATGTTTGCATGTGTTGGGGGACGGTAGAGGTAGCGGTGGCGTTCACACAAACCCGGATGAGGACTTGAATGCACTTTACCATAAAGATCCTTGGTATGGAGCAGTTCTACAGTAAAAAGAAGACCCAGGATTAAGCTCAGCGGGGCGGGTGTTGGGAGGTTGGTGTTTACGTGAGACCGGCAGCGTCTTGATTCACAGAAGAGCTGATGCACAAGCCAATGGGCAACTCCAGAGAGTGAGGAATGGAAAGAAGAAGGATGCAGAAGAAAGCGGAACAGGATGAAGGGGGAAAGGGAGGGGTAGGGGGCCTAGGAGAATAGGTTTGATGGACGTTATCCTTACCGTAAATAGAAAATCTTTATGTGGCCACTAACAGTTTAGAAAATAGGAGTTCATGAATTATGTAGACTGCTTTTTATACTGCTGATTAATTAACGTAGGACCAGGAAAAAGAGTCCCTTTTCTATCTAAAGTTGCTTTTGGCCGAAAGCTGTACTTACGAAAACATTCTTTCGGAACTAATTCTGGATCTTAACGCTTGGCAAGGTTGAGCCAATCCTGATTTGGTATTTCCTGTTTTTATTAATTGTGATGATGTAATAGATATATAGCTAGAATTATGTAAATTTCAACATTGAACAGTTATTTTAAAACAAAAAGTGTAATTTCAAGAAAATGCAGATTGTTTCAGAGATTGCTTTTCCAATTTAAAAGTGACCAGATGAACTCAGTTGCCAAGGAATTGTCTTATTTCTTCAGTTGTCAAGTAGAAGGATTACCCACCTCAGCAGTCCATTTAGGGAATCCTAGTGCTGAATAGGATACAAAGAAGTCAAAGTTCTTTTTTTTTCTAACTAATACAAAGATACGTGGAGTTCTATGGGGTTGGAGTGTTTTAAGACTTGGGACGAGAAAGAAGGAAAATTGGTGGTGTATTTGAAAAGCTGGCTGTTCTAAGTTACACTCTCATAATCTGTCGAAACACGCGGGGTTGGTCTTTGCACAGTAGACATGTGGCTCTGTTGTTACTTGGTCGGACGTCTTGCCCTGCCAGGTAACGGGAGGGTGGGTAGAGAGGTTTGCACGTGTGGCGGTGTCCGTCCTGCGGTTTCCTGCCTCTCTGCCTGTCCACGCTGCTTTGACGCAGAAATGCATGCCACACGTTGCCCCTCAGACAGGAGCGCTGTGAGGCTTTTTTTTAAATCTTCACGTTTACTGCTCTCTAACATTTGTCTGGATATGAAGAGTTTTCCTTAGAAACGTACCTTTGTTCTCTTCTGCATACTGTGCTCCCCAGACCACCTCTCCACTTAAAGCGTAACTGTCGTACCGCTTGGCTGACCTAGTCCTGAGCCGCCTCGTGTACGTTGCCCCGCCTCCCGCTTTGGATTTGGTATTGACCAGAAAAGCGTTTTCTGCAGAACGCATTGAATGTTTTGTGTTTTGTTTTCTTGTAAGGTACAATGGTCCCACCTGGCATCTCTCAAGAACAGTGTTTCCCCTGTCTCGCGATCCCATTCCTTCAGTGACCCTTCTCCTCCCAAATTTGCACACCACCATCTTCGCTCTCAGGACCCATGTCCACCTTCCCGCAGTGAGGTGCTAAGTCAGAGTTCTGACTCTAAGGCGGAGGTACCCGACCCCGCCCAAAAGGCTTGGTCTAGATCAGACAGTGACGAGGTGCCTCCAAGGGTAAGAAGCAGGAAGACAGATGTGTGCTTCTTTTGCCTTTTCGTTATTTTTTTTAAATTATTTATTTCAATTAAGGGTGTGGTGACGTCACCAGAATTAAGGGGCAGTGGCAGAGGAACTTTTGACGCTGGGGAGAAAATTCCATAGTGAGGCAGTTAGGTTCAGCCATCGGCCAGTTAGCTTTTCATTGCTGTCGCTGACTCTGTACTTAAGCACAAGGTACCAAAATAATTTAGGAGTACATCTGTAAAGAGTATGCTTCTAGAACAGACCAGATCAAAATTTGTTTTAGCAGCTGTCGTGTTAAGTTTATACAAAAGCTATCAATTACTTTGCACCATTAATTAATATCAAAATTTTCAGAAAAGGTATTATAAGGGAAAAAATTAACATAAATGTTTCAAAAACTGATTTTTTTTAATTGAGGGATTTTTGTTTTTGTTTGGGTGTTTTTTTAAATTTCATGTTTTTAAAATTTTTGGTTTGGTAATTACTTAATGCTGAAATTAAACAAAAAGGCACATTTTATTTTTCCTCCACTTGGAATTTGCTTCCTCTGAGTATTTTCTTGCTTCCTACATTCTTTGTTTCTTGCTGATCCATTTGTAGGCCATTGTTTGGTTCCTTTGAGCTTGTTTTCCTGATTCTCACATTATCTCAGTAAAATGCTTTTGTACGTGCCCTGCCACCAAGCTTCAGTGCCAACATCATTTAAATGTGGTTAGGAGCATAGAAAGGTTGTCCCAGTGCCTTTGACGGCTTGGACTACTCTTCTGTTGTATCGCTGGAGGGCAGAGAAGGATCAGGGATTGGGGGTAGGTCGGTGATAGCAAGGCTAAGGTAACTAGGACTGCCTCAGACACGTGTTTGGTAGGGAGTAGTCTTTTCTTCTCCTCCTCATGTTTTCAGTAATTTAATTGCTGTATTTTGTACCCAAAGGTTCCTGTGAGAACGACGTCCCGGTCCCCCGTCCTGTCCCGTCGGGATTCCCCGCTGCAGGGCAGCGGGCAACAAAATAGCCAAGCAGGTCAGAGAAACTCCACCAGGTAAGAGAAGAGCGAAGCTTAGGGACAGATTTACTACACAGTGTCCTGCAGTCTTATACCGTCTGCTTGCATAAAAGTGCTCATAAACATGGAAGTTCTGGGGCAAAGAGGTGATCCGTTTATAAAGAAAATGCCGTAAAGTCCATTCACATGAATGACATCACATTGATCTGTGGTGAAAAGAGAGATTAAATCCGACTGTGTATTGCAGCAGTTTTAAGGTGAAAACTACCTGCCTCAGTGAGAGTAACAGGAAAGAAGAGCAGGGAAGGGGGGATTCTAAGGGAACTGTGACCCGAGAGGGCTTGTCATCCAAAGAATGTCTGGGGGCTCTGGGAGTGTACGGAAATCACACACAGGCTACGGAAGAGAGAGAGTGGTTGACTCAGCGTTGGCAATAAACTCGTGCATTAACCACAGAGTATTTTCAGGTTCTAGAGCCGTTCTGTTTTATATGGTAGCTGTTAGCCACATGAGGCTACTTAAATTTGAATTGAAGTTAATTAAAATTACATAAAATTAAAACTTAATTTCCTTAGCTGCACTAGCCACATTTCAAGTGCTCCATAACCTCATGTAGCTGGTGGCGACCGTATTCTCAGCCGTAGAGTATTGTCATCATCTCAGTTCCGTCAGCCAGCAAGCACCGTTTCAGCGGTCGTGTTGAGTGTTTTGTACTCTGATCATCACTGAACCTCTGTACTTGCTGTCTCGGTATAACATGAGGAAGTGGAACGAGTGACAGCCCAGAAGCTGCAGCGAGAGAGCTTTCTGAGCCTTCAGTGGTCAGGGTGGGCTGCGGGGTTCTCCCACGCCCGAGTCCGTGTGTTAATTCTTACCTAGAAAACTCATGCTGTGGTGTGTTGACGGCAGGGATACACCGTGGCCCGTGTGCGGTCACATTTCCAGCCCAGAGCACGAAAGAATGAGTGTGCTGCCTAAGTGTCAGTTCTTGAGAGCCGTGAGGGGTGGTGGTCGGTACTGGGAATTTGTGTGTAATTTGATTTTGTGTGTAGTTATGTAAGTGGAATTTTTCATAGTAAGAAACTGAGTTTGTAGCTGAGACAGAACTAGTGACACTTCTAGACCAAACAGTAGCGTTTCCTCTCACACCCAGAGGAGATTTGTCTGCTAATGGTAGAATGTCTTTTAGCGTTTTGGGTTTGTTAAGATATCTGAGATAAAACCAATGAATAATGCCACTATAACTTTCGGTGAATTTCACGTTAAATGCTGTTGGTAGGCTGATTTTCTCATTATCCCTGCGTTCGAATGACATGGTGCGCGTGTTTATAATTTGACCCTGCGTCTTGGGATAATGCATTAGCTGTTCTCGTCATCTTCTCCAACAGCAGCATCGAGCCCAGGCTGCTGTGGGAGAGAGTGGAGAAGCTGGTGCCCAGGCCCGGCAGTGGCAGCTCCTCGGGGTCCAGCAACTCAGGATCCCAGCCCGGCTCCCACCCTGGGTCTCAGAGCGGCTCCGGGGAGCGCTTCAGAGTGAGATGTAGGATGCCTGCCTTTCCTTTTCCCTGTGCCTGTTCACCGTATCGGGCTCCAGTCAGTACAGTTGACCCTTGAACACCCAGGGGTTAGGGATACCCCCCACCAGTTGAAAATCCTCGTCTGTAGTCGACCCTCTGTACCCACGGTTCCTCTGCATCCGTGGTTACACACCCACAGATCCAACCAGCTGTGGATCCTGTAGTACGGAATTATTTACTGTTGAAAAAAATCCACACGTGAGTGGACCTTCGAAATTCCAGCCCGTGTTGTTCAAGGGTTGACTGTATTTTGGAAATCCTTTTCAATCATGGAAAAGACCTGTGATTTTTCACAGCTGCATATTATGAATACAAAACAGTGTTTCAGTGTAGGTTTGCTAGTGACACTAGTGATAGTCATCACAATTTTAATAGTAAAGGGTGAGGTTTTGAGAGCTTACACATGCGAGCACTGTCCGTGCAGTGTCTCATTTAATCCGTACAGCAACCCCAGGAGGTGGATATATATTGTGTCTCCATTTTACAGATTCAAGTAACTGCAGTTTAGTCAGTTTACGTAACTCGTCCAAGGTGATTAGCTAAATATCCAAGCTGAGATTTGAACCCACTCTTCTGAGCCTAAACTCCATCAGTATTGTCATCAATATTGGTTATCTTAACCTACTCATAAGAATAGATTAGCGGAAATTCCCTCTACTGTGTTATTGATGTAACGTAACAAGGGGTTGTGAACACGTGTTAGTGCAGCGTGACAGTCGAGGGTTCTCGGGAAGGAGTCACAAACCCCGGGGTTCAGACCAGCGCGTGGAGACCTTGCTGTGAGCGAGGCTAATGAGGGGAGAGGACGGGGGCCAGGTGGGCTGGGTGGCTTTGTGGCCCACACTCAGGTGTTTACGTGACTCGGCCTTTCTTGTCTCTGAACTTCACAGCATCATCCAAATCTGAGGGCTCGCCATCTCAGCGCCTTGAAAATGCAGCAAAAAAGCCTGAAGATAAAAAGGAAGTTTTTAGACCTCTCAAGCCCGCTGTAAGAATTGCACAAAATCCATTTTACTCATTTCAAGCTCGAGTGAGATCTTTCTATTAAAGCCTTCTCCTTGCGCGGCCTGCAGGCCTCCCTGTGGGGTCTCGCAGGTTTGAGGGGTTATAAGGAAAGCTGTAAACCTTGGCCCACTTGTGCCGCCGCCCCGGCCCCCCCCCCACCCCCCCACCCAACCTTAGTCATTTAAAAAATACAGAAGAAAGAAAAGCTTTCTGTCTCTTTGCTTGGCATCCACCTTTACATGCTCTTGATGAGTGGGCACCTAAAATACTGGCTTTTGGAGGAGATGTTTTTCCACCACCTCCGTAAACTCTCCCGTGGTTTAATTCTGCCCTTTGGTACATGGGGCGGCAGTGTGGCTGTTCCTCTTCTCCGTAGCCCTCCATGCAGTAGCTGCCCCGTCACTGGGCACACCGGGGGTTTGAGCCTGCTGGGGTTTTGTCTCCCGCTTGCATTGATTTCTGTGCCCCCCTCCCCCCTTCTTTCCTCCCTGCTTCCTGTGCTGTGTGTTCCTCCTCACCGATGGCTCCTCTGGCTCGATGGGACCCCGCTGACCGAAGGGCGAAGTGGTAAGCCCCGTCTGAACAGTTCAGCGTCGGAGCAGCGTTCTAACTTTAGCCTGTATTCGACCTCCATGCCTCTTCCTTCCTCAGCTTGCTCTTTTCTAGAATTAGAAACCCTAAATTTTTGCCTTGTGTTTTTTAACACCCCAAACTTGCTGCATGCGTTCATTCTTACTATTAAACATGGCTTTTTAAAGTCACTTTAACAAAAAGCCGCAGCTGTTCTCGTGAAGTCGCGAGCAGGAGGACGCAAGGCCAGTCCTTGCTCACTTGTCTCAGAGGCTCAGGCTCAACGGGAAGAAGCGTGTTCTTAACTGGTGAGAAGAAGAGACTGCCAGAGGGAAAAGGAAGAGTGGCCACATAGCCTGCCTTCCAAAAAATCATTACTTTTTAAGTAAAAATTTTAAGTGGAAAGATACATACGTTGAACTTCTGTATGAAAATGTAGACTAGAGATAATAATCAAGCTCGGAAGTTATATTTGGATAGTTGAGTGGGTCTTACGGTGTCTGCATATAGAAGAGGAAAGGGAACCGAAGCCCTCGTGAACAGCAGCGTTTATTTTACCCTGGGCCGCTTCTCCCTCCAGCCTGCATGCTCGTGGCAGCGGCAGGGTAGCCTGCCCAGCTGCCTTCCCACGGCCAGACACACTGCAGCGCTTTCTCACAGCACACGTCAGGAACTTTGTTCACGCACGTGGCAAGTTGTCGACACCCGGTTAAGCCAGATGTGAGCCATACCCTGTGCTCACTTCACTCTCATTTTCCTGCGAGTTGGAAATTTTTAAAAATAAAAGTTGGAGTTAAAAACCTCACCAAATAAGTACTTTAAATCACCCCTGTTTAACTAAAATCTTGCTTTCTGCAAAATCTCCTCAAAAGAAGACTTTGTCACAGGGGCGGGCGTCTTTATGACACACTACCAAGGTCTGTCTGCACACATCTGTTGATCCAGAATTTTATAGTCGGAAAAGAATGCTCTCGGCTCTTTTTTTTTTTTTTTTTTTTTTTTTTTTACGGCTGTGATGTTTGAACTGTGTACAACACCTTGGACTTTTAAAAAAATCTTTTCTATTTTTTGTTTTATCTTTTTGACTCTTCTTGGTCTCGTCTTTTCTATCGAAAGCTTTGAGAGCTCCCCTCCGTGATACCGGTAGACGCCCTACAAGACAGTTTGGCAAAGCTGGCGTGGCCGTTTGATGGATAGTGAGAACGAAGCGCTTGGCCCTGTGCTGTTTCCCCGTCGCCCTCCCGCCTGACCCCCTTTTCTGTCTCCTGCACTAGGACCTGACGGCCCTGGCCAGAGAGCTCCGAGCGGCGGAAGACGTGCGGCCGCCGCACAAGGTGACAGACTACTCCTCGTCCAGTGAGGAGTCCGGGACGACGGATGAGGAGGACGACGACTTGGAGCAGGAAGGGCCCGAGGAGCCCCCCTCGGGGCCGGAGGACGCCAGAGCCGCGTCAGTCCCGCCCTGCTTGAGGGAGGATGAGTGTCCCCATTGGGCCTTCTTTCCACTTGGGACCAGTTGTTGTAATCCTGTCCTCTGATCCTGTGAACGTGTAACGTTTCCCCGTCGTGGAGTCAGCAGCAGACGGCCTTTCTGTTGTCCCCCTTCTCTTCGTTGGTGTGTGTGCGCGTATGTCAGGGCCTCTTCCAGTACCCCGTGTGTTTCATTTCTTCTTCTTAATTTGAGGCTGTGAAAAAAGGGAAAACTGCAGTTCATTTTCCTTGAGGAAACTTTATACCTGTAGCCCGATCTCATCTTAGGACTCCGAGAAGGTGAAAAATCTAAACGGTATATCCTCGGCTCGGGGGTTATGGCCCTTCACGTCTGGGTTTTGTCTCAATAGGTCATCTCTGAACTTGAGCAACGGTGAAACGGAGTCCGTGAAAACCATGATCGTCCACGACGACGTGGAGAGTGAACCAGCCGTGACCCCGTCCAAGGAGGGCACCCTGATCGTCCGCCAGGTACCCGCGTCCTCTCTCCTCGTTGGAGGCCAGCTTCTCCTGTACTCATTAACCCACTTGCTCGTTCACTCGCTCATGCTGTTTCCACATCATCGTCTGTTCTCACCTAACGAGACACCCGGAGGGTAGCGTCCTCTGCTGCGTGCCCTGAGGCGGCCAGCAGGGCCCCCGCCCCGCCCGCCTGCATGTCACGCGGCAGCCCTCCTCCCAGCAGCCCGCGAGCCCCACGGTCTGCGTCTGAGCGCAGAGAAGCCGCAGGGGGCACGCCGCGGCCGGCAGCGGGTCTGCAGCCGGGCAGCGGGGGTCTGCACGGAGCTCTTGGCTCCGAGGCCGGGGGTCTGCGGCGGGAGCCGGCTAGGCAGGCAGGCAGGAGCTGCCCGGGGCCGGGAGCCGGAGCAGGGGGGGCCTCTCTTCTGTGCTCCGGGCGTTACGCTCCTCCCTCGTTGAACATTAATCGTGTGCCACCCGGCTGTGCTCCGTTTGGATTACCAAGTTTTACAACGGTCTGTTCATTTCTTAGCTCAGATGGAAGAAAGGGATGTGCTTCTCATTTAAGTGGAGCAGGGCACCTGTGTAGCACTTCGGACTTTTCCCTGAGTGTGTTTCATGCTCTGGCAGTGCATTTGTATGGAAAGCGGGAAGGGCCTGGTCCGGACAAGACCAGGATTCAAAGAAGTGACGGGTACTTTCTAGAGCTTTAGACAGATTTAACAAGGAAAGAGAAAAGCCAGTGGTTTTGGTAACAGCAGCTCATGTGGCAGATAAACCAGATTAAACACCCGCTGTTTGGGTTCTGCAGTCACCAGATGAGGTGCTGTGAATTCTGTTCGCTCAGCCTAGGCATTTGGCGAGGAAGCGTGAGCAGCTCAGGCTGATTTCCTCCAGTCGTCCCTTGATGACGTAACAGAGTTGAGAGTCACACAGCACCGCCAGCAGTCAGGTATCGGTAGGGTCTTCGGCAATGTTAGCGGCGCGCGAGCGAGACCAGTGTGCCTGTTTTCTCTGCAGAGTGCAATTGACCAAAAGCGCGCCAGCCATCATGAGAGCAATGGCTTTGCCGGTCGCATTCACCTCTTGCCAGATCTCTTACAGCAAAGCCATTCCTCCTCCACTTCCTCCACCTCCTCTTCCCCATCCTCCAGCCAGCCGACACCCACCATGTCCCCACAGACACCCCAGGACAAGCTCACTACTAATGAGGTATGTCTCGCACCACAGCTGGCTGCTCTCCCAGGGTTAGACCAGCACTGCCTAGGAGCTAGTTTGCAGAGCCCTTCCCACACCCTCACCTCCCCTCCCCGCCCGCCTTCTTCTGTCACCTCCCCTTCTCTCCCACCCCCTCGAGTAACAAGTTTCAGATCTGCATACAAACCCCTTAACCCTGGAGCGATTTCCCTCCAAACTTGCCAGTTCACTGTTTACTTTTCTCTAGATAAGTGTAGTTGCATGGCTTTCCTCATTCAGTTTATTTTTCAAAAAAAAGTCTAAAACGATTGCTATGTTGTCAGATGCATTATGTATTTGGCATGAAATTCTGGTAGTCATTTGTGGAATCTGCCTTTTTCATTCTTTTTATCCAGTAAATCAAATATAGAAACATTTGGTTAAGCGGACTTGGCCTTATCAGGATAAATGTGTTGCTCTGTACAGGAAGCTCCTTCCAAAAGGGCTGGATCTTTTTTGTTTGTTTGTTTGTTTCCGGGGTGGGGGGGGGCGTTGTTGGTTGGTTACTCTTATTTATCTTTGCCAACCTTGTTGAAAGGAAGTCTCTCCTTGAAATTTACAATCACTCAGTTTAAGAGGCCAAATTGCTTTTGGGGGAAACCTAGAAAATTAGGATGTTAAACAAGAAGGGCAAAGAGCTGAGCGTGCTTTTAACGTCAGATTTGGGATGGGAAATCCTGTGTGCTTGTTCGAAGGCATGGCTGCGCGCTCTCAGTCTGGGTGCCGTTTGGAACAGGGTTATGCCCCAAGTGCAGGGACAGTCCCCCGTGGGCACCCTGTCCTTAGTTAAGCAACTGATCGTTTTCATGGGAGGTTTGGTTTAAATGCCTTTGTCTAACCGTTGAAGGAGGTTGCAAGTGGCACGTAGCTTCAGCCAATCTTGTCAATGTAAGCATTGAACTGCCAGCCTGCCCACCTGCTCCTATTTTGGTTCCCTCGTTAGAAAGAATCAGAATAATCCTCTCCCCTTGAGGAGCCAGGGGCAAGTCGACTGCCAAGGCAGGCCCGGCATCAGATTGGCCGCCATCGGCTGGATGGGCCCCAGATCGTGGGCCTGGGCAGGAAGGCTGCCAGCAGGCAGCTGTGTCAGGTGGGAGGGGAGAGCTGAGGAGGGGGTGGGCTGCCAGGACTTGTGACTTCAGCTGCCCAGGGGAGTGAAACGGTACAGGACAAAAGCACGTGGTCAGACATGGTTTGTTTTCCTCCGTTTATATATCCCACCTACACTTACATCCCTTCTTATATTTACACTTGGCTCCATTTTGCTCTAATGTGTAGTGTTTACAATAACCCTTAACTCACTAAACTGGCAAGTTTATTTTTTCTGTTTGTTTTGTTTTTAATTGTCATTACATTTCCACTTAACAATTTGTTTCACTTTCTTTGTGTCGTTTTTTTGTTTTTTTTTTTTTTCTGTCTTAAGTTACATTATTAACCAAAACACTCCTATTCCTAAAAGAGCAAAAGGATATGCCTTACTCTGTATTTGCACCTTTCACTAATGAGCCCCTATCTGATACGGATTTTATGATGATGCACCTAAAATGATGGTGGCCAAAGCTTCTGTAGCTTTCTGGCAAGAGGCTCACTTTAAAAGAAACGGTATAAAATTAAGATTTGCCAGTATTCCAACATAGATTCATTGCACTTTTTTGGGGGGCAGGAGAGTAAATTCAAAAATTGATGAATTGAGATCAAGACATTTCAAACTTCCTTTAGGAGTTTTCATTATAATTATTTATTAAAAACCGGAGGAGCGTGAAGTATAGATTATGCTGGTAGCTTGCGTGTTCCGTCTTAGAGGAGCGATGTTTCTGAAAAGAGGGGTAGCTCTCTTTGGCTCCCGGTTAAACAGCCTGTGTTGGGGGGTGTGGGGTACACATGCAGAAGCACCTCCGGAGCATTTTGGGGGAGGAAGCGGGGGGGTAGGGCTTTTGTATTGGGAAGCAGTGCATTGTAGAGGTGGATTGAAGTGTTTTTATGTTTGTTCCTTTACTGTCATTGTATTAATACGACTGAATTTACATTGCAGACTCAGTCCGCTAGTAGCACACTCCAGAAACACAAATCTTCCTCCTCCTTTACACCTTTTATAGACCCCAGATTACTACAGATTTCTCCATCTAGTGGGACAACAGTGACTTCTGTGGGTAAGTAAAGCAGCTGACGAGCGGGCTCGGGCACTTTGCGCCGCTCTTTCTGGTGGCTTGGGCACGCATGCTGGTGGCTGGCAGGTGCAGACCTCGGACCAGATGCCCAGCCTGCTTGCACTGCCTTATTTGCAATGAGCTGCAGAGTCAGTTCCCTTTTTCCATGTACATTCCTTACAAGTTTCTCTTCCTAGGCAAAGAGTTGGTTGTGACATGAATATCTGCTTGAGGCGTAGTGGCGAAGGGAGCAGGTCCAGTGCTCGTGGAGACACAAAATAATTCCAGTGTCCTGTGTTTCAGTGGGATTTTCCTGTGATGGAATGAGATCGGAGGCCATAAGGCAAGATCCTACCCGGAAGGGCTCAGTGGTCAATGTGAATCCCACCAACACTAGGCCACAGAGCGACACCCCAGAGATTCGCAAATACAAGAAGAGGTTTAACTCCGAGATTCTGTGCGCTGCCTTGTGGGGTAGGTATCTCACTGTGACTCTGACCCTTTCGCTTTTAGTCTCAAGGGTGGACCGGTCGTTTATAGGTAGTGCAGGTGTTTTTGGAGGCGTCGTTGGCGGGTGAGATGGAAGACTCTTGACGTCCGTCCCCGTCCCCTGTCCCTGCAGGAATCCTGCAGGGACACACACAGGCCTGCCCTTGTTTCAGCCGTCGGGTGTTGCAAAGAATGACTCATCTCCGTTTCTTCATATAAAGAAGAAAAGGGAAAAAATGAGAAAGACATTTGATTTGGCCCATATTTATAGGGAGAATGAAGAAATCTGTCGAATTTGCTTTTCTTTAAATGTTTCAGTTTATCATTTTTCCCTCGCTCTTTGTGACTTGGGCCTAACCTCTGAGTGGAGCTCTTAGAAGCAGTCTGCCTGGGCCGAGGGTGTGCTGGAGGGGCCGTGAGGCGCCTTACCCGCGCAGGCTTGTGTGGACGCCGCGAGAGGGGATTCTCCGAGTCTGCGGCGCACACAGCTCTGCCGCCGCCTGGCTGTCACCCCCGTCCCACCTCCCCCAGCCCCGCCTTGACCGCGCCTTCCGGTGCCACGCCTGTGAATGCTCCCTGAATCCTGCCGTGGGCTGTCTGAGGAGCCCTGCCACTGTATTCAGAAAAGCTTCCTCCTCCTTGGACGTTGCCGTGCCAACGCGTGAGGACACAGCACATCCTCTCACGGGCTCTCCTGGGGTGTCCACGACGGCTCTGCCGTCCCCCTGTGACCCCATCAGCTCTTCTCACTCCCGGCCCCTCGCCTGGCCCAGAGCGATGGAAGCAGCCACGAGGGCCTCGGGGTTCACCTGCTGAACCTCGAGATGGTCCTCCCTCCTGTCGTTCCGGAAGGGCCCGTAACTTGATAGACTGCCCTCCTCATCCGCCTCCTGGGCCTCGGTCTGTCCTGGCTTCCCTTGCCCCTTCCGTGAGCCCCCACCCCCGCTCCCCCGAGGGCTTGGGAAGAGCCGTCTCTGCCCATTGCAGGCACAGTTTTCTTCATATTAAAGACCTTCTTGGGGGTGTTGATATCATCAAAATGATTACATTATGTTCAACGTAGAAGTAATGTTAAATATGTTAGTTCTTTCCAAATTGGCGAAGTAATTTGTGCCTAGGATGTTTGCCCTTGGTAGCAGTGTCACACTTAATTTATAGTCCTCTAATGTCCTGCGAAGTGCTGGGCCCCATTCTGTGTGCCATTATCTGACTTTTTGTTTTTAAACTAAAATCCTTCTTTTTCCTAATTAACTTCTTCACTACCTCTGAGAAAAATAGGTGACTCTCTCAAGCCTGTGTCTTTTAAAATGCAGTAGAACTCTCTGTTTCATCATTGTTAAGAGAGAGGGAGGTGACTTAAAATAGGTGACTTCCATATCTGAGTGTGTTTGAGTTGCCCCGTGTCTGGGTCACATCACTGGTGGATTTCCTTAGATTGCTTGGGATAGCTGGCATGAGTTACCTTTTAAGTGAAGTTAAAAATAAGTCTCTCGAAGACACAGACCCGGAAAAGTTAAAGCATGTGCTGCGAGAGCTGTCCCCCGACAAGAGGGGGAGGTTCAGAGGAGGCTGCCGTGCTCGTGAGGTGGTGGAATGGACGCATTTGTGTCTTGCTGACCCGCGTTAGGGTAGTGTTTCGTGTACCTTCCTAGAAAACGCTAGCAGTGAACATCCTTCATCGTACTGAACTGACTTTTGTTTTGTAAATTACTGCATATTTATTTAATTTTTTAGTAAGGCCATTTCTCCTTATTTACAGCCAGAATTATTTTAACACATCTTTTGGATGTGATAGTTTCCATTCTTCTGATCATGAAGAATTGTGTGCACTTACTTTGCTGCTTTGACTGCAGTGTAATGGATCGTAGAATTGAAAGGAAATTTTAAATCACATGTTATAGAGCTCTTAGCCATTTCTTCCATCACCCTGCACCAGATTCCTGTGGATACAATTGCAATTCCTAGCCCTGCTTACCTTTGAACAATTAGCATTATAAAGTTTAATTATAACTAACAATTGTAAGGTTAAAAAAAAGTACATTTATAAAAAAAATTGGTGCAGCATGCCACAGTTTTTTTCCATAGGCCCATAATTTCCAAGGTTGCTATTTTCCAGTGACTGTATTCTTTTGACTGCTAGCGCTCAGTATTTTACAAAATGACACAGTTCTTGGAAATATATACTGGAGAATTGGAAAATATGGTAAATGCTAAAATAGCTACAATTTTTGTGTATATGAAGATTTTTTTCAGCTCTTTTGAATCTTTATTCTTTCTTGCTGTAAACTCTTGATGGAGGTTTGAGTGGTGTTTGTTTTTGGAAACCACAAATAATAGATTTCACAGTGCTCGTCGTATTTGGTGTAGTTGTTACACATTTGGCTAGTTGACGGAGAATCTTTCTAGCTTCTCAATATGGAAGATCGACCAGGAAAATGTTGAAATATTGTATGAACTGGGACCTTCGGAATGAACTCCTTGGCTGTCAGCTAAAGCTGGACAGCAGTTTAGCTTGCAGCATACAGCGCTTCCGCGTGCTGGTAACCGCACCCATGCGTGCCTGGCACCCTGCTAGTTGCTAAAGTAGCGGTGATGTGAGTACCTGTGTAAATGCCGGGTTCCCCGCTGTCCCCCAGGACCCAAAAGGTGTTTCTGGTTTCCTCACAAGGTTTCCTCGGGTAGATGCTGTCCTCCTGGTGCTAGGGTTCCCCCACTCAATACCAAATAGGCATGGAGCTGAGGGGGGCGGGGAGGGTGCTTTCCCGTTGCCTTCACAATTGTTCTTTTGAAGTTTTCTGGGAAAGTGTGTGTGTGTTTGAATAAATATGGATGACGTGGTTCAAGAAGTACATGCTGTTCTCCCCTGTCATTCCATCTGCCTGAAAATACTGATGGGGCGATTACTTTGTAAAAGCGCACGTACTTCGTTCCTTCCCTCAGCGAGTTTATTATCCAGTTTAGGGGCTCAGTGCAAACATAGATGTGCCCAATCCCCTAGGAGGACAAGGTGCTCTGTGCTGCAAGTTACCAAGTTAGTTTAGGCAACCGAGGTTATAGACCAAGGAAGTCAGTGTAATTGGGAAAGTAAGTGAATGATAAAGTCGGCTTGAGGGGCAGAGGGTTCTGAATGCTGGATGGAGGCTTTTGTACCCTCTCGGAGAGAGAGTGAGCCGTTTCTGAAGGCACAGTATGGCCCGATGAGTGTTGCAGGAAGGTTCGGGCTGTTTGCGGTACAGTCGCAAGAAAGTGGAGGGAGGGAGGGGGTCGCAGCAGCCTCACCTCAGGCCTCTACCCGTCCGCGGTGTGAGGCGGCCAGAGCAGAGCGGGGAGAGCAGAGGAACGGGAACGTGAGGGGGGGTCTTCTCGGGCGGGGTCAGCTTGGCCGGCTTCATGGAGCAGCTGTGCTGGCCCAGGTGCTGCTGATAGAAACGGCAGGGCTCGAGAGGCTGGTCTCGGTAGGACTTCAAGTGGACGGACGAGCCGGGAGTTGGGGGTGGAATCAGGAGTTTCTGGTTCTGAGGTCCTGCTCCAGCAGACCGACAGACAGACAGACAGACAGCAAGGGAGACGCCCGTGCTTAGGAAGCAGAGAAGGTGCGTGGAGACCAGGGGTAGACCCGACGAGGCTGGAGAGGGTGGAGCCTGGAAAGGGTGGAGCCGGGATGGGCCCGCGGCCGGGAGGCACGGCCAGCCCCCCGCCTGAGCACGCGCACTGCTGGTGAGAAACCGCGGGAGCGAGGACCGAATGCTGCTGTTCTTTTCTCAAGGATGATGGAGGGTGGTCTTTAAGAAAACCTTAAACTGAGTGATAGACGCCGGAGCAGTCACAAACTGTTAAGGAGTAAGGGGGCTGTGTATGGCTCGTTCTAGAAGTTTGCCCGTGAAAAGACAGGTGAAGGAAGCAGGCGGGGATCGTGACATCAGACGAAGGTTTGTTCGGGTGTCTGATGTGACGGATGAGGTGGAGAGTCTGTGGTACCCAGGAGACGGTGGGCTGGGACGTCCTGGGGCAACTGAGGAAGAAGCGGAAACCGGAGGGTGGTGAAGGTAATCAGGGGGATGAGGCGGGCTCCTCCTTTTTTACATGTAAGTGAGTATTTCACCCTGTCTCCTCTATGGTGATTTGTTGCAGTTTGGGTACTTTAAGCTCTCTTGTTTGTGGGTGGCTTGAGGAAACCACTCTTTTCCAGATAGGCTTTGCTATCCGCTCCATACAAGGCTGTTTGTCAAGCACAGTGTAAAATTGTGGGCTTTCTGTGTCCATGAAATAGGAGTGAACTTGTTGGTGGGTACAGAGAGTGGCCTGATGCTGCTGGACAGAAGTGGCCAAGGGAAGGTGTATCCTCTGATCAACAGAAGACGATTTCAACAGATGGACGTCCTGGAAGGCTTGAATGTCTTGGTGACAATATCTGGTAAGCGTGTGTTCGGGGAAAGCAGGCCCCCAGCACTGTTTAAAAACGTGGTAGTTGCTGGCACAGGACTTGAGTGAGTTCCTCTTCTGAAGTAATAGCTAAATGACCTAGAACCGTAGCGTGATTTTACAGTAACGTGATAGGAAAATGTATTCAGACGGGGCCCACGTGTACACATTTGCCTGGGGCTCTGCTGAGCGGCGCCGGGGAGCCCAGGAGCCTGCACTTCCTACGTCACGCTGCCCGCCACCCTGCCGCCGCCCTCTGCAGCCTGTCCCGCTCTGAGTGTGGGTTTATGTCCACTCCCTCCCACAGGGCTCTTTCGTGCACAAGGAACTGTTCTTTGCCATTGGTGGTAAAAGTATCGTGGGTTTTTTTTTAATGTCAGTCAACACTTACTGTAAGTGTCTTTTTAGAAGAGCATTTTTCTTAGTATAAATTATATGTGTTCATTGTAGAAAGTAAGAAACTACTGCAGAAAAGCAAATGGGAGAAATAAATAGTAAAATCATCCAAAGATAACATCAGTTAACTTCAGTTTTTAATTTCCAGTCTTTTAAGCATACACACACTCAGAATACACACTTAGGGGGGAAAAAATCTCCATAAAAATAGTTATGCAACATTTCAAACATTGAGAGAATAATATGACACCCATATACTGACGAGATAGTTTTTAACAGATGTTAGAATACACTGCCGTGCATACATTTGGCGTCTACTTGCCCTTGGTAACCACTGTCCTGAAGTTTAAGTGTATCCCATCCTTTCTTGTTTGTCCAAACCTTGTAGGCTACTCTCCCTGTCCCTGAACGTTCCTTCATGGTACCCATTCTGCACGGCTACAGGATGTTTCTTTGCATAGATGTACTATAGTTTGTTTACTAGTTTTCTGTTGTTAGTCTTTCCATTTATTCCTTTTCTTCCCTCTCATGTAAACATTTTTCACAAGTATCTTTGCAGCTCACTTAACCATCGGGCATATGAATCCATGTTGCCTAGATCATAATCTCCTAATAATTTGTGTTTTTGCTGGGGTCAAAGAGTATGTAGAAGCGTAAGACTTGTCCTCTGATAACCAGCAGTGATTTTGATTTAATTATCTGCTAACTCAAACTTGTTATATTTATTTATATGTAACAAATTTCTGGCAGTTATTTTAGTTTTCAGATAGGCTTTTGGTTTAAGTAAAGATGTTCATTGAAATGCAAAAATTTCACCATCCGTCTCATACTGAAATGCGAAAAGAACCATTTAAAACTTGAGCTTTAAAAAGTGATGGAAAATAGGTTTTAGAATTGTAGGAAAAATAAATCAGCTAAAAAATGGTTTAAACTTCATTTTGTGATCCAGTGAGCAAGATGATTCATGGAGATCAGTGATCAACTGATACCATTTTTTTGGTCTACTTTTCTGTATTCTTTTCCTCTTTATAGCTTTCATTGGTTTTCAAAATCATAAAACTAATTAATACATGTCAGTTGTAGGCAACTTCGAAAACAGAAAAAAACTTAGGAAGAATAAAATAAAATGTAACCCCCATCTCAGAGATACCTCTTGTTAACATTTTATTGTATTTCCCCCTCCTCGTTTCTGTAAATATATTTCATAGTGTGGGAATAAAACACTGTATATAAAACGATGTCGTCTTTGTTTCACTTAATATATTATTTTCCCACATTCACAAATTCTTCAAAGCTTAAGAAGATTGTGTTGAAGTATAAGGCGTGACACAGAAAATGCACAGACGTATAAATGGTGTACAGCTCCGTGAAGAGTCACAGTTAGAACCCATCCACGTAGCCCCCCACCCTGGGGACGAGGGGAGCCATCCCAGCCCCCCGGTGGCTCCCCTGCACTGCCCCTCCTCCCCAGAGGGAAGCCCTGTCCTGACTTTGAACACCTTAGAACATGCTAGAAACTCTTTTGTGTCTGGCTCTTTTCCTAGAGCAGTTTTACGTTTACGCAGAAATTAAACGAAGTATAGACAGTCCCCATCTTGGCCCTCTCCAGTTTCCCCTATTCTCTCGCATTAATGCACATTTGTTACAGCGGATGAACCAATATTAATACTTTAGCTAACAGGTTAGCTGAAGTCCACAGTTTGCATTAGCGTTCTCTCTGTGTGTGTGTGCTCTGGGTTCGACACACGCATAATTTTATCCACCGTTACAGCATCGTACAGACTAGTTTCACTGCCCTAAAAATCCTCTGGTGCTGCACCTACTCCTCCCTCCCTCAAAGCCCCTGGCGACAGCTGGTCTTTTTTACTGTCTCGATATTGCCTTTTCCAGAATGTCATAGGTGGGCTTATGCAGTCTGTAGCCTTTTCAGACTGTTGAGAGCAAGTACCTTTTTATGAATCTATGCGATAACATTTTTTGTCTGTTCTAGGTGCTTGCTCAATACTTCTGCTAGGGTATCTCTCTTCTAATTGATTTATAGGAGTTCTTTACGTGTTCTGGGTGTGCGTCTTCTGTCAGCTCTGTAAGTTGTGCCTATCTGCAGTTTATGGCTGACCTTTTGCTGGATTCAAGTCCCCGAGTTGGGTGATCTATGAAACCCTTTTGTGCTTTCAAATGGGAGATAATAGTTACACCAGAGGGTTTTGAGAATCAGATGACGTAATAGCTTGAATTGAGTTTCTAGTGAAACTGATACAAAATGGTTCCCTCGGGGGATGATATTTACTGTTTATTGCAGTTTCTTTTGGTTACTATTGTTGTTAATGATGATACCTGCTTTTGAGTATGCATGTAAAGTACTTATATTTGTTTTGCTAGGCAAAAAGGATAAGTTACGTGTCTACTATTTGTCCTGGTTAAGAAATAAAATACTTCACAACGATCCAGAAGTTGAGAAGAAGCAGGGCTGGACAACCGTGGGAGATTTGGAAGGATGCGTACACTACAAAGTTGGTAAGTTCCACGACGGGCGTAAGGGTTTTGTTTTTCCAAGGTTTAATTAATCTTCCATTTAAGATCCGTGTGTCTTTGAAGCTTTTAGTAATGAACTTGTCGCGGAGACTTGTAACTCATTTCTGTATCAGGATGTTTCTGAGGCACCTTCTAATCCTGAGGCCTGCAGGCCTGCAGTTAATCTTAACTCCGGCTCTCCGTGCCCTCTGTCCTGAGCCTCTTCTCACGCTTTCCTTGGGCAGTCCACACTCTCTCTGTAAGATGTGGCTCACATCTTGCAGAGAAGAAGGAAGCGTTGCCAGAGGAGAGACAGCCGATTTGGACTCCTCCTTTGCGCTGTAGGCTTGTCCTCACTTGGAGGACTCTGGGTCCTTGGCAGTCACTGATTGAACGTTGAGAGTTTGCCCAAGTAGCTGTGGCCTGTCGGTTTGAATTAAATGCGCTGTACAGAGCTACTCTGCTCATCACTAAGAAGTGAATCTTGCTGGCCAGTCAGTGTTTCATGGCAACTGTTTTGTTCTTTCCTCCTCAACATGCCTGCCGTGCTTCTCATGAAATAAGATCTCACAAGAACAAAACCAAAATAAGTTTTTTCGTGTTGGGGAAAAAAATCAAAATATAGGTACTAATGTTGGAAATAAAGGGGAAATCATGGAGCTTAGCCCAGTTACAGTTTTATGGGCGAGATGATGTGTTCTAATTAAATTTGAAATGGGAGGTTGAGAAGGTTAGCAAATGGTACAAGTCTTTAAGTATACAGAGACTGTATACTTAAGACTGAGTAACGTAAGGGGTGTATTGAATGTTGATTTCTGCTTGTGTGTTTTCTTTTCCTCTGTGTTTATGAAACTACGTACTGTAGTCAGTGCCTCTGCTCCCAGGGACATTACAGTCCTTGGCGTTGTCGTCTTGTTTATGTAACCTGTCCACGGCCCTCAGCTCGTTGGTTACTAATGAGTGCGGCTGCCACCCCGGTAGTGGACTGATTCTGAGTGATCCTGCAGGGTTCTGTCACCTCGGTATAGGTTTCGGGATTAGGATTTTCTGTGTTGTGTTTTTATGTAATATTTTTATTTGTTGATATGTAACTGAAATCATCTAAGGCTAAATGTAATGAAATGGCTCATAACAGCTGAAATGTCCCTGAATAGATGGCCCTACAGGAGAGTGAGAGGCAGATGCGTTAAACTGAGCTGGGCTCAGAAGGCGGGGTGGGGGGGTATTTAAATTTATATGTAAATTAATTAACATGAAATAAACTTTAAAATTTCTTTCTTCAGTGACATTAGTACATTCCAAGTGCCCAATAGCCCCATGTAACTTGTGGCTGCCGTATCAACAGGGTGGACATAAAACCTTTCCATCACAGAAAATTCTATCCCATCAGCACTGGTGTCGACAGCCTCTTATAATCCTTTGTATCTTAATAGTCATGTGATTCGCTTGAATAGTGACAATATATGAAATAACAAGGAGAGTTATCAAGTTAACAAGCCATGTCTCATGGTCAAAGGCAGAGTGCTGCGGTTTAGAGAGCCCATGAAAACACCGGGAGTCTGCACCAGCCAGTAAGTCAGGTGTGGCCAGGGCCCCTCCGGGTATCTTCTCTAGGCAGAGCTGCTGGCTGTGAAGAGGACTGAAACAGCTGTGTAAAGGAGGCCTATATATATATATATATATATATATATATATATATATATATATATAAGTTAAAGAGAGATTTTCTTTACTTTTGGTACACAACTTTAGCTAAAATCCTAGCAATTACTACTGTTTCTATAGCTCAGGAAGTGGTTTGAAATGATACTTGATCTTGTACACAGAAATAGATAGAATTCAAACTCAGTTGATGAGTATTTTGTCGTAGCGTTCTGTGTTCCTCCATCTGTAAGCCCCACGCAGGACTCAGGAAAGGCCACGTGGAAGATTTGACCTCTTGCTGGGATTTGGGACCCTCTTGTCTGATAAGTCACATCATTATCCTTTTGAACTAGTACTGAGCCCTCGAGGTGGTAGGGTGGAAAGGCTGACATTGTCCTTGATTATTAAGTACTTACAGCCTAAGAAGGTTAGGGACATCGGCGAAAGTGCTCGTCGATGGCAACCAGGGTATGGCGTTGAGTCCAACACAACACGGAGGAGGATGGGAACAGCCTGAATTGTACATTAAAGAATCGGAAAAGTGAACCGTGAGGCTTGAGCTCTCGGCATTTTTCTCTTGTTGGTCTGGGCGGATCAGCAGGAGGCATATGTAGAGAGTTTGCAGAGGCCAGCTGAAAGAATTTACAGTCCCACGTCGATTCTGACCTGTGCTCCTCTTATTTGTTGTTGCAGTAAAGTATGAAAGAATCAAGTTTCTGGTCATTGCTTTGAAGAGTTCTGTGGAAGTCTATGCGTGGGCACCCAAGCCATATCACAAATTTATGGCCTTTAAGGTAACAACATCAAGTGCACTTAAAAGTAGCATCAGCCGTTTCACGCTGCGGCCGAGAGCCAGGGAATACGTCTAAAAACCCCGAATGGTTACAACTGATCATTTAAAAGCATGTGCTGATATTGGTATAACTTTATCATGAGAGAGGCCATTTCTAATGGAACAAGCCGAGCTATCGGCTTTCTGAGTCCTTGGAGTGCGAGAGAGGAGCGGAATGTTGGGCAGACACCTGGATTGAAAGGACACACTGACACCACCTCCATTTAAAAAGCAGACCTTGACCTTCCCCCTAAAGTCATGGACGTGTATAAAGATTTAGATGTTTATGTTTTTGACAGGTATCCAGCAATAGGCAGCTTTAAGGTATATCTATTCAGTAGAGGACTAATTAAAAATGAAGTTGCAGAAACTCTTGATGACACAAGGAATGCATTATTACACATTAAATAGAACAAGTATTAAAATATGTATAATATACCATTTTTGTTCAAAGAAAAATACTGTAGAAAAATATTAGCAGTTATTTTTGTGGATATTTTTAATATTTCTTTTTTATACTTCTAGAGTTTGCACTAGATACAAATTTATAAAATTCTTAATCAAAAATGATATTACTGTAACATTAGATATTATAAATCACTTAATAACAACATTTCTGATATTAGACAAAAAACCTTAAGCATTGTCCCCCCAGGGCTGTTTTAGTGCAGGGCAAGAAGTTAAGAATTTTGTATCCAAAAAGATTCTATTTACTTATGTTTTTAAATAGTTTCGACATATTTTATTAAGGGTAGGCTTCCATTATTTGGAAAATTGACATATTTAGGTTGCTTATTCCTTGATTCCCCAGTAAAGCAGTATAAATGGGGTTATCATATTTGCTTTAAAAAATAAATAAAGCCACATATTATTGACTAAAAGCTGTTGATTGTATAGTTACAATTATCTTCTGAGATCTGGTCTTAATTACCTTCATGTACCAGGTACCAGGAACTGTACTAGTTGCTTTTATAAATAAATACCTTGTTCAAATCTGCCTTATGAGCTATAGGTGTTGACGTTAATGAAAAACTGAGGCCACCCAGGCTGTTACGGTACATGGTAGCCTCTCGTTAGCTTTATCACTCTAGCTGGAAAATTAAAGTGGAGGTTTGAGTAGCTCAGCAGAGACAGTGATGATCACACTGATAAAATTCTCCTCGCGTGTATCGTGCAGCAACTCTCTCTCCATTGTCTGCGTTGGAGTAGCTGGTGCTGACTGACAGATAAGAGCAAAATAACTTAAAGACTTACTGTACAGAGTAGTTTTGCTTACGGTTTTTGCCGGGGTGGTTCAGTAATTGAGTAACGGCGTGCCTGGGTCTGGCGTCTCCAGATTGAACCATCAGAAGTAAGTTCTGCTGCGTCTCACAGCTGCTCTCTCCGTTGCTTCTTTGTAGTCATTTGGAGATTTGGTGCATAAGCCATTACTGGTGGATCTCACTGTTGAGGAAGGCCAGAGGTTGAAAGTGATCTATGGATCCTGTGCTGGATTCCATGCTGTTGATGTGGATTCAGGATCAGTCTATGACATTTATCTACCAACACACGTAAGAAAGAACCCACACTCTATGGTTGGTTGACTGGCTTCATTTTATTTTGACTTTTTTCTTTACTCTGCTTAGTGAACTAACACAAGCAGGGATCCCTTGCTTTCCCTGTGCTGTGGGGGTGAGTATTTAAATGGCGCCCCTGTTCAGTAGCGCTCTGCTCCGAGCCAAGTGGAGACCCGCTCTCCTGGCTCTGAGGCCCTCCTGAAAAGCTCCTCACCCTGCTTTCACTAACACGGGAGGGTTGGGCAGCTGCTGGCAGGTCAGAACCTCCGTGGGTCGGGACTGGTTAGAGGAACATAATTTATTAAATGGAGCCCCCAATCCAGATATGTCCCAGGGGCTCAGAACACGTGAACTAGTAGATGATAGGACCTCTCAAAGGTGGACTTGCAGATCTATATATGTATGTATATCCCATGGGTTTTCCACAGTGTTATCCAGTGCTGTGTTTGTCACCAGGAATCTGAACCAGTGCATTCCCCAAGACGTTCTTATCGAGCCCTTTTGCAGGGATGGAAGTAGCCACAAACGTGCTTGCCTGTACTTTGTTCCTCTTCTCTAGATCCAGTGTAGCATCAAACCCCACGCAATCATCATTCTCCCCAACACGGATGGAATGGAGCTTCTGGTGTGCTATGAAGACGAAGGGGTCTATGTGAACACCTATGGAAGGATTACCAAGGATGTGGTTCTGCAGTGGGGAGAGATGCCAACGTCTGTAGGTGCGCGTCCCTGACAGGAAAAGGCCTTTCCGAAAGAGGCGTGTAGTTTGCGTACTGATTTTACGTGTTCTTCAGACCCTTTGGCCACTTAACAGAGTGGCTGGCAGTAGATGGTGGAAAGTTAGATTGTAGACCGGGACACACGTAATAGTCTTATGTTAGGACAAAATCCAAGTAGTTATTTTTTAAAACTCTGTCGTTCACAGTCCTTCATTTAATCTTTAAGACAGCCAGGGGAAGTAGGGCAGGTGTAGCTGTTGACTGATGTGTGGGAAGTGAGGGGAGACAGAAGGGTAAGTGATCGCTCTTGCCATTCCGTGGCCCAGCCGCAGTCGACACTCGGCCTCCTGACCGTCCCTGTGCGTTCAGCAGCGAAGGCTGACCTCTGGAACCCTCATGGCTCCAAGTTTATATCCCCAAACTGTTTTGGTTTAATTGCGGTCACTGGTTCTGTCCACTTGGCTTTGCTTCTCGCTGCCTCCCTGGTAACTAGTGTGATGAAAATACGAGCTAAGCTATGGGGTGGGGCGGGGGGCGGGAGATGCTCCGGCCTGAACTGCCTCAACTGTTGATTCAAAATACCGCCTCCCGGGATGGACCACGAGGGTGCACATGCAGAGTTCCTTGCAAACGAAACCCCCAAATACTAGCTGTGTAGAGGGGTGCGGTGTGTGTGTGTGTGAGAGAGACCTGAGCAGTTTCTTTCCACGGCTGTTTCCTTACCTTTAACAACATGTGTTTTCTCCTCTCAAAAAGCGTATATTCGGTCCAATCAGACGATGGGCTGGGGAGAAAAGGCCATTGAGATCCGGTCTGTGGAGACCGGCCACTTGGACGGTGTGTTTATGCACAAAAGGGCTCAAAGACTGAAATTCTTATGTGAACGCAACGACAAGGTAACGGTTTCCTTAGAGATTCTTTTTAGTTGCTACTATCTTTTAGCAATGGTTTATTTTCCATGAAGTTTGGTGAAGCCTTTCCTTGGGGTTTTGATAGATTCTGAAATAAATTTATCAAGGAACTTTTCAGTAGTGACTTCTTAGGCCTGTTTATGGAGGTCATGATATATTTTATTTTGTTTTTGTTGAGGGGGTGGAGATGTTTTATCTCTGCAGAAATCATCCTATGTTGGGTTTTTGTTTTTTGTCTTTCGGGGTTTTTTTTTCCCATTAGGTGGCCTGCCTAGGCTACGTTTGGTTTAGGGATAGAGAAGGTTAAAGCTACCAGTTTAGATGTATGGAATTCTTTTGTGATTAGAAGGAACCCTCGTGCAAATTTAAGTAACAGGGTAAAACTTCCTCTCCCCTGATACGTACCAGAAATACACCACTTGTTAGTCTACCTTTTGAGTAGTGAAATAACTTCATTGTTTGTGTGGCATAAATGCCTAAGAGGGGAAATCATTTTATGCAGAAGTAGGCGTACTTCCTGCAGGTGAGACCCCGGGGCATCAAAGCCCCAGTTAAAACCTTTGCTTTTTGAAACTGGCTGCATCCTTGTCTTCTCTGGGATTGACTCCCTCCCTCCCCAAATCAGCCTTGGAGTGAAACAGACACTGGCCAATGGTGTTGACCCCTCTGACCTTTTCTAAGCCCAAATTTCTCTGTCTTCTGTCACTTGGATAAAAATATGTCTGACCACCTGGGGCAGCCCACTGCAGCCTTAGAAACATTTCCCCCTTTTGCTTCACGTTAAAATATATTAAAGCTCCTAGCAAGCAGACCTCAGGCTGACTTCTCAGATGAAGAGAGCGGTCGCTTCTCCTTGTCAGCTGGGCCTCCTGCCCAGCCACGCGCTCTCCTACTCAAGAGCTGCATCACCACCAGCCCACTTCCTCCTGCAGTCCTCTAGCCCATTCGCCGGTGCACTTGACCTTTTTTTCCTACATAATATCTCCTAAATCTTTTACCTTGAAAATCCATACAACCTCAGACCTAACCCAGGATTTTGCCAGCTTTTTGGCTTCACTTTCCTAAGTATGTTCAGTGGAGCCAAAACCGTGATATTCTTTGAACTTCAGGCATTTAAATATTTTTATCATTCATGATGTCACATCCATCGGGGTTTATTAATAAAAGGCACAAAACTAAATTATATTACTTTGACTGTAGAGTCACATGAAATAACTAATACATCTCAGCTTCATTTTCTAAGAGAGAAAAACCAGGTGGCTGAGGAGCCTCCCATTGGCAACTGCACATTGAGTGTGCCAATCCCAGTTATCTTTCAGAAGGTATTAGCCGTGGAGGTGAACACAAATGGTCCCGTTCGGGAACACCGCCTTTGTTCCTCTGCGTTCTCAGGATAGGGCAGGACGTACGAGGAGTCATCCGTCGGCTAAGGAGCCTGTCTGGTCAAGATGAAAACGGGCTCCTTCACAGACGAATGGACGTCATCCCAGATTTCCTTTGGGAGGGGCCCCTGGGGCTGTGGGACCAGGGTCCTGCTGACCCCTCCCCTCTCCTCCCCTCTCCTTCTGCAGGTGTTCTTCGCCTCGGTCCGGTCCGGGGGCAGCAGCCAGGTGTACTTCATGACGCTGGGCAGGACCTCTCTCCTGAGCTGGTAGGAGTGGCGGGCGGGTATGCTGGCCCCGGAGTCATCGAGATGAGAACCTGGAATTCCTGGCAACTGGCGCTCGGAGCCGCCCGGGCCGCGCGGGCGGGGGTCTCCTCTCCCCTCCCGCCCGTTCTTACCAGTTCATCTCCACTCCCTTCTTGTCCTGTTCGAAATAAATCAAGGCTGCAACGCAGCTGGTGCTGTTGAGACTCTACCGTCAGGTGCTATCGGTGTTGGAATCAAGCATCAGGCAGAACGCAAACGCCTTCCCTCCAGCTCCAGAATTCCTCGTCTGTGACTCTGTCCCGGCGTGTCTGCAGGTGGAGAACAGACACGCCGGCGGGTGGTTAGAAGTGGGCACAGCGGGTGTAAAGTGTGCTCGGACGAGCAGGTCACTGAAGCCAAGGGCAGATTTAATATAGTAACATTAACAATGTATTTAATTGACATTTCTTTTTTGTAATGTGACCATATGTGGACAAAGAAGAAGGTGCAGGTTTAAGAAGTTAATATTTATAAAATGTGAAAGACACAGTTACTAGGATAACTTTTTTGTGGGTGGGGCTCGGGAGGTGGGGTGGGTGGGTTAGGGACCCATTTGGCATTTGGTTTCTTGGGAATTCTTTTTTTTTTTTTGGCCAAGAACTCAGTCATTTTCTGTGTACCAGGTTTTGCCTAAATCATGTGCAGATAATTCTTCAAAAAAAGAAAAAGAAAAAAAAAAAAAAGGAAAAGGTGTGCATTTGTATCCTGGCCAGAACCTTGTTGTGTGACAGTATTAGCACTGCCTCGGTCAAAGGTTTAATTTTTGTTTAAACCTAGAAGTGCAACAGCAGTTTCACCACGGTCTGCACTTGCGGAGGGAAAAAAATTTTTTTTCAGCCACGTGTTTATTTTTTCGCCTACCTCATTGTTTTTAATGCATTAAGAGGTGGTTTAGTTTATATGTTTTTGGAGGAAAACATTAATGTTTAATTTAATCTTAATACCAAAACTATCCAATTGAAGTTTGACTGTTATTTCGTCACAGGTCTCAGTAGGCACAAGAGAAATTGTCCCTGAAGGTGGGAAACAGCCACGAGGCTTGTCTCACTGACGGGCGCGTCTGCTTTCTCAGTTGAGAGAGCAGATCGCGCTGTGTCCACCAGATTCACCCGTGGTGGTGGACGGGCGGCCATCGCCCACAGCACGAGGGGCCTCAGTGTTCTCAAATCGGGGTTTGCAGACAGGTGGTCATATGGGGACAGCCCCACAAACTGTTAACAGTGTTGCAGGAACCTTTCCTTGGGGCCGGGGGTATTTCCCTTTTTCTAAAAAATGCAATGCACTAAAACTATTTTAAGAATGTAGTTAATACTGATCATTCATAAGATAGCATCTTCTTGTGTTTTGGGTGTGATATCAAAGCCCTGGCTTTTCTCGTTCTCTCCCTTGCTCTCCCGTTCTCTCTCTGTTTTTTAAACCAGTTTTACTTTATGAATATGTTCATGACATTTGTAATAAATGTCTTGGGTAATAATTGGTTTCATGGCTTCTGGTCACTCGCTTCCTCTGAGGATGTTAATTAACTTGGTAAAGGAGCAGCGCTCGGCGCCATGGCTCTGCTGGCCGCCTTTCCTGTTGTCGAGTTCTGATGGGAATGTCGCGTCCACCAAACAAAAGCTCGGTGTTTCATAGGCTTACTCCTCCTCCGTGGTGAATTTTCTTTTATGACGTGTAAGTGGAGGTTTTCCTCCAACAGTCACTTGCACCTGTTTGCTGAGGCTTGGCCCAGCATTCGCATCCCGTTTGGCATCCATTTTGACTCGTCATTCGCTTCCTCCTGGGTCAGCATTTTTGCCGGAGGCTCTCCTATGAATTTCAAACCCTAGTGAAAAGTACATACACTCACAAATGCAGAAACAACAGCTGGTCGCGTACACGCACCACGACAGGACCCACTGAGAAAACCCGCCTCCGTACTGGAAGGATAAGGCCGGGGAAACAGGTTTTCCGTGTGTGTGACTTTGGTGTAGCGCTGATGTCTAAGGCAGAAAGAGCTAGTTCTTTTCTACTAATTCATACTGAACATAGAGAAGATTGGGGAGTTAATCCCACCCTTGGAAGGGACTTCTGAGACAGGCCAGACTCTGTCATCACGGGACTGCAGTCACAATCAACATCACTGCTGGCGATTCCCTACTCGGTTTGGCTTTTGACCCAAGATGAAATGTGTCTCAGTGAACACGTGCACCAGGAGGAGAAAGGACCACGTGGCGGGGTCAGTTGTAGCCCCCTCCCATGACTTTAGCGAAAGGTAAAAGTTGGGCAGGTGTCTTTGAAAAAATACTAAACTTCTGATACCGACATGGAAGATATAAAAAGGGATGAGGCCTCGTGGTCTGCATCATCCGCAGACTTGAAGCTCAGTGTCTGTAAGTCAAGGGCCGTGACACAGACCACGCAAATGGTGTTTCATTGGAATTGCCGAGTACTGAGAACTTGACAAAAGCCACGATTCCCTCAGGGGCGATGGGCTCCGAGCTCAGGTCAGGGTGGGCCTGTCCTAGTTGGGCAGCACCTGGTGGTGTTGGAGTTGAATGTGATTGAATCCATCGCCGGGCTTAGCTGACCGAGGTCAGCCGGCCACTGGTCCCCTGGGTGGGTGCCTGCGGTGTGCTTTCCTCGGCCGTGATGTCCCTCCCTCCGTGGCCTCCCCGCCTAGTAGATCAGACTGTGTTGCTACAGCTTCAAGCAGGCGCCCGGTTAGGTTTCTCCATGAAAGATGGCAAGCTGTCGCAGTGTCTTTCTTCTAGAGAAAGGGATCTTTCTCCTTTAACAGGGTAGTGACTTCACAGAAGTGCCAAGATGGCAGAATCAACAGAAGAAGATGGTATTATGCCGATACCGTTAAATGTGGAACATGGAAAACTATGACAACTCTTCCAAACAAAATACCAATATGGCTCTAGGTTTAGTAGAAGCTTTAATGAGTGATACCTTCCTGTGTTTAAAGCAGAGTCTCTCTGTGTCGGGCGCAGTGTTTTTACTTTTTCTCATGCCCATGTTGTGTTGAAGAAAATGTTTACAAAAAAACGGTTTTGTTACACTAATGTGCATCACGTATTTATGGTTTACTTTTAAGTGATCTTTTGTGGGTTATTTAGGCTTTTGTCTTAGTTGTCGTCCACTTACGGTGATTCATAATCCCCAGTTTCGCCAATTATAAATTTGCTAAACAGTAATGCAAATGACAAGCTGCATTGTTTACTAATCAGAGCTGCAAAGCAGACTGGTGGCAAGTACACACACAGCCTTCTTTTTTCAGTGCTAACTCGTCTTCTGTGTATTATGAAAATTACTGTTGCCCCTCTTCTCCCCTCTTTTGTCCTTAAATAAAATAAAAATGACACCTATTTCACGTGGCATGAGTTTCAAATATATTCTCTTCCTTCCGAATGTTTCCTTCCTCTACAGGTCCTCCTTCCCCCGTGCCACCCCTGGCCTGAGCGGGCGGCTCCCAGATCCTGCCATCTCCCTAACAGGGATGGCCCAGGGGCTCACCAGGCACAGGTTACGAAAGCAGCAAACATTTGTTCAAAGATCTTAGAATGAAATTGATGGGTGAGCTCTTGATCGCCGTGTTCCTGAAGCCAGAAACGGAGTAAGGCTCATTTTACACGCATGCTATCTGTTCTGTAGCTAACAGGATGATGAAAGGGACGCTTTCTCAAATTGGTGCATAAACTTGACCTTAGGCCTAATCACTGGAGCTCCTTCAGTGCAAGGTCATCACAGCCCCGCCCACGGGTGTGCCCCATCAACCCCCATAGCCTGGCGGGAACGTTCCTCATTGGCTAGATGCCAGGCCGTGGGTGTCAGCACCCTGCCCGAGCCCCCTCCCCCGTTGCATGCGTTAGTCAACTAGCTCCTTTGTGCTTCGTACTAGAAACGCGTTCTTTCTCTAAGGTGAAAATAAACTCGTAAATACCTCGGCCCCCCCAAGGAGCAAGTTAGTTCTCTTCCTGCTTGTTTGTTGCAGCTGGTGTGGGTGACAGGGAATAAACATCTGGTGACCCCGTCATTCATGGCCCCCGTTCCAACTTCGCTTCATCGGTGGAGGTTTCACTTACAGGAGGCCACCAGGGTCAAGTCAGCCCCTGTAAGGGGTGCCAGCCTGCTGATCTGGTGTCACATTCAAGGGTGTGGCGACGTTGCTGCTTTATCTGCCTTCTAGGATCAAACAATGCCCATGCTTCATTTTAGGAGAAGTAGGTAGTGTGTCTTGTAAAGGGAAATGGCTAAGGAATTAAGTTGGGAACAATAGTTATTACATTTTCTTATGGGAGAAGTAACGTGCGTTCAGACAGGAGAGTCTCACACCCGGTCTGCCTCGCCCTTCACTATAAGATGATCTTGTCGTATCTGCGTTTCAGAATCTTCCTGGAACTCTTGCAGCTTTGCCTCTGCCTCTCTTCACTTCCCTGTGCTCATACTTCACCTCATTTATCCTCTCTGATACCCTGACGACAGCGCGGTGCTGTCTGGTTCAATCTGCTTCTATCTGAATACAGAGCCTGCATATGAGCTCAGATTGGTTCTAACTGCTCTGCTCCTCAAGAGAAATTCCTGGTGGCTTGCTTCAGTAGCTTGAAATAAAAACCCTGATGTTAATCTAAGGATGAAACCAGCCCCCTGTGCAGCGTGGGGCTGGTGAGGAAGTGCACTAGGGTAGCCAGGCCCCGGGAGGGCTGTGAGCGTCTCACATGCTGGGCATGGGCCACCCGGGTCCCGTAACAGACACACCAGCCCCCCGGCTGCAACTTGGCTTCCTGTAAGAAGAGCGCAGTTCCTTGATGCTGAGTCTCATCTCCTAGTTTGCTTGGTTATGGGAAATTTGAATTTGATGGTCCAGCACAAAATGATACAAAATTATTGTTTTTATTTTGGTCTGAGTTGTGAAATTCTGGCAGCATGCCCCCCAGGAGTCTTGCAAAGGGATGACGTGGATACAGCTTGAGCAAAGCAATAGCGGCTCTTTCCTTAAGTGTGTTTGGAAGTCAGACGTAACAAACCTTGGAAAACAGTACTAAACTTTTCTACAATAAACGATATCAAATCCTGCCTTGATTCTTTTATTAACAGCTTTATTGAGATAAACCGTACCACACAATTCACCATTTAAAGTGTACAGACAGGGATTTCCCTGGCGGTCCAGTGGTTAAGACTTCGCCTTCCAATGCAGGGGGTGTGGGTTCGATCCCTGGTCGGGGAGCTAAGATCCCACATGCCTCGCGGCCAAAAAACCGAAGCGATATTGTAACAAATTTCAATAAAGACTTTAAAATTGGTCCACATCAAAAAAAAAAATCTTAAAAAAATAAAAAGTGTACGGACAATTTGGTGGCCTTTAGTCCTTCACAGCTGTGGCTACATCACCACAATCCATGTTTAAACATGTTATCACCCCAAGAAGACAGCCCACACCCCTTTGCCGCTGCCCCTCAGTCCCCTCCCCTCCCATCCCCCTAAACTTCATGCAACCCCTCGCCACCTTCTCTCGATGTGGACGTGCCTCTCCGAGACGTTCTGTGTCGGTGGAATCCTGCAGTGTGTGTCCTTTGTCACTGGCCCCTTCGGTTTCACAGAGCGTCTGGAGGTTCACCCTGTTGTAGCATGTGCTTTGCTTCTTTCTCTGTGTCTTTATTCTTTGTTTCTTTCTGTCGACATCCTTGGTTCTTCATCTTTGACCCTGATGCCTTCAGCTCTAGGACGGACGGACCACGTCACTGCCAGCCAGCTGGGTCCCAGCCCCCAGTGAGAGCTGCAGGGTTAACCTTTCACCCCTTGGGGGAAGCAGCCTGACAAGCTGCCCCGGAGATGGTATTCCTGCTGCTGAGACGTGCTTCCACCGCGAGCTCTTAGAAACCCAGAGATCCCCTCCCCGCGAGACGTTGATGCTAGACATCAGGCGCTTCACAGGTCAGGTGGTGCAGGGTGGTCACGTTTGGGACTGGGGGGAACCTTCCAGAAGTACAGCTGCCATGTCTAAAGACCCAGCACCTACCTGCCCACGGAGGGCCAGCCTCCAACCCTGGGAAGCTGGGGTCTGGGTCGGGTCCTCAGGTCATCCCTCTGGCTTGCGTGCTTGCCCCTAGGAAGGGCCGTGAGAGCTGTCCTGCTGAGCCAGATGCCTTTCTCGTCCTGAGCAGGTGGGCTCAACTGTCCCATTTCCACAGGGCCTTGTCCTGTTGGGGCCTCATGTCTCTTACTGTCATCGAGGACATTTCCTCAGTGCCGCCTGCTGGAAGGCCTTCTAATTGTTCCTGAACCTGCCCTGCCAGGGTACCTCGCTGAGTAGGTGTGGATGCTCGTAAACTTCCGGGAGCTTGGTGGCATTCGGGTGAGTCGGATGGGTTGAGCATCGCTGGGTGCTGTGTGTCTGGAGGTGTGGTCCTCCTGGGGGAAGTGCCGGGCGCTGTCTACAGGGGCAGCTCCAAAACCAGTGCTCAGTGCGCGCTGGATGTTACAGCAGAGCCTTCAGTAACAGCGCAACCGGAAAGGTTTCTACTTCTTAGCAAAAACAGCAATGTGGCTGCCAAAAGAGCCGGTGTGTGTTTGGACTGATTGCAGAAAGCGGTGAAGTGGGAGAAGATGTCCCCGTTCCGGTCAGGTCCCACCCGGCCGGATGCACCCATCGTGGGACCCAGACCAACCACAGCCTCGGCACAGGTGAGGGACCGACTGGGAAGGGCCCCAGACCAGTTCCCGAGAGGACTGGTTTAAAGAAAAGGTACCAAAGATAATTAGGAGAAGTCATTATAAACCTCTGAAGATTGTTCCACTAATCAATCCAGTTTGGAGTCAGTAAGAACAATGGTGACAGCAAACACTTCGTGTGTGTCTGCTAGGCCCCAGGCATGTACTAAGGGCTTTTACACATGTCTGCTTGGCCTGTAGAAGAGAAGACGGGGCACCGCTTGTTGACTTTATTTGGAGAGAGAATTAGAGGCAGGAGGGGTAGCTCTGTGAGGTGCCAAGTGGTAGATCTAGGAAAAGTGGGTTGAACCCATAGACAGACTCTGCTTTCAGTATGGAAGGGACCATAAGAAGGAAATGGGCAACTTCCATGGCCGGTCAGGCCCATGCCCTTGAGGCTGACCTTGTTGGGATGTAGAGGAGGTCCCTTGAGGTTTGTTAGGATGTAGGGGAGGACCTTTGAGGTTTGTTGGGACTGGATATAAACAAGGCTGGTAAACAGTCCATGGGCCATTTGAGAACATTCTTGAGCCCAAGTGCAAAACGGCCTTGGTATTCCTTGTAAACAGGAATGAACCTCTGAGCAAGTAGGTATTTAGGCAGCGATCTGGAGAGTAACTGCAGCAGGAACGGATTGGCAAGGGCATGGATGGGAACTTCCTCCAGGACACGCCGAGGTGCTCACTGCCCTGCAGAGCTCCCCTCACGCCCCACCCAGGGCCCCTCTGGGAGCCTCACTACCTTTGATTCCTCTTTCCCAGTACCATGGCTGGCTCCCCAGGGAACCCTGCAGCTACCAAGTAGGAATCCTGGGACTTTCCCACCACGGGAAATGAGCAGGTCCTCCTGGACCTGAGACCATTTGGTTCTGGGGGGCTTTCTGCCTTTAGTCAATCCTCTCTCTTGGTTGCAAAAGAGGACTGATTGCATTTTCCCAGATCCAAAACTGTCTCAGATTTCCAGCCTTGTTTAAACAATGGGATGCTAGTGTATAAAGCAGAGAAAAGAGGTATGGGTATAGATATTAAGTTCAAATGTACAATGTTCTTCAAAGATCCAACAGTGAGAACCGATACTGCTTTGCTCTTAGGGTTTATGAGTAATATCTGTCAATGTCAATATCAGATTTATTTTTCCTTTTTAGTTTTCTAGTATGGTGATAATTCTGACAGGTGAATAATGGCAATTTTTAAACAGTTAACCTTGCAAGAAAAGAACCCCAAAAGTATATGATGTCAGCAATCTTGGGATGCTTTTTAATGACTTGAGTAGTTGCAGCAGCAGCAGCTTTTAAGATGTGAACACGAGTAAGTTCAGCTGGCAACATAAACCATCACTTTGTCAGTCTCTAGTGTAAGACACAACATATACTTAATTGTGCCCATTTTAATATGTTTTTAGTTAACTCAATATATTCCAAAATGTAATTTCAACATGTAATCAAGACTTCAAACAATAGGATAGTTTACGTTCTTTTTTCCACACTGAAATTGTGGATTTCACACAGCACATCTCAGTTCTGAGCCACTTTTTTAAGTTCTCCGTCACCACTCGGGGCTAGTGGCTACCATTTTGGACAGTGCATTGCTAGAGGCGTTATCTACCTTATCACAGTCAATCCCCTCTAGAATCATCTGAAGTAAATATTGTTGATACATTCTACTGAAGAAGATACTGAAACTCCTAAAAAGTGAAATAACCTGCTAGGGGGTAGTTCTAGCGAGACTTAGGACCTGGTCTGTTCATCTCCAGACTCTGGTTTTTCTACACCTTAGTGCACATTATTTTGATTGGTGTTTTAAAATAGTTTTTAAAAACACTTTAATTTTTTTACGACAGCGTTCTACCAGAATGATACCTGGGATGGGGAGGCAAAGGAGGTACAGATTCTGCTCTATTTTAGCTTGTTCATATTTTCATCAAGAAAGCTGGATTTTAGAAATTTTGATTGTTTTCATTAAAACAGAAATGTGAGAGAGGCCAGGATAGGCAGACCACATAATTGGCAAATATCAGGGGCCGATTTGGCAGTGCCTGATGGGTAAGAAGCCCTCGCTCTTCCCCGTGAGACTGATGTGGTGCCCTTGGTAACGTTGTCTTCCCTCCTCGGTGAGCCCTTCATCGCCCCAAGGCCAGGAGGAAGGAAGGGCAGCAGCCCTGCGATTCCACATGCCCCACAAGAAGTCGCAGGTTCTGTGCAGCTTGTGGTCAGTGTTTAGACAGAAGGCCCCGTCCAGTGCCGGGGAGCGAGTTCAGCCAGGACCTCTGAGTCACGGGGTGGGAGCTGAGCGTGAAGTGGTCAGAGGTTCTCGTACTTGTGGGGAGAACCCATCCCACCTTTGTGTCCAGACGCTGCTTCCTGCCACTGTGAGATCCATACGAGCATGGGACCTGTGCAGAAACTGAGAAACACAATGGTAGCTCTGTGACGTGTGCATCATGGCATATCCAGGTATAACCCAGTGACTGACGAGAGCTGAGTATTCCATTCCTCTTGACTCACCCTGTACCATGGCCAAAATGCAGGGCAGGTAGCTATCGCCTAAGAGTCCGGGTCATAATCTCCCTTGTGTTGAAGTACAACACCCTTGTTTTAATTTATACTCCCAATCCTTTGATATGATTCTGGAGAACCAGATGCAGGAGTTTCCACCGCACTGTTTGTGTTGAAGCCATTGTTGTGAATTGGGTGTAGCCTAAGAGAATGCTCCTCCTGGAATCTGCCAGAAGTAGGACCAAACTCTTGTCTTAGACAACAATCCCCCAAGATCAGATCATCAAGTTCAGCCATCTGAGAGCATATGTGTAAACTCCATAAAACCGAACGTGAAGCATCTGCATCAAGGTAAGTGTTTTTATAGTTTTATGTACGAAATAGTTTATCCATTCAATCAATATTTGTGAAGTACCATACTATGTATGAGCCACTGTGTTGCATGCTGAGTTTATTGTATAACGTGAAGGAAGAGGATCTAATTGTAGCTCAGACTCCAAAAGGAAGTTCATTATAAGGAGTTGAAAAGACATGCCGGCCTCCCTGCAGTCGTGGTGAGCCCCGAGGCACCCCGAGGAGAGGGCTGGGGCTCAGGAGAGAAGAAGGAGCCGTGAGGCTGCACGGCCCTTCCAAGTGTAGACACCTCAGTGGTCTAGCACATCCTGAGCATGTGTCACAACACTTAGAGGGTGTGTTAAAACCGTTTGCCGAGCCCGATCCCAGAGTTTCTGGTTCAGGAGCTCTGAGGTAGGGCCAGAGAGTTTGCATTTCTAACGGATATGCAGGTGGTCTGGGACCACGCTTGAGAACCACTCTTCTAGAGAAGTTGTTAGTAAAAACAGGAAGAGTAAGGACGTTGGAAAATGGGTAAGGTTAGCGTAGTCATTTGAGCCAAGTTCCACAATCATATAGAAGTACAAAGAATTCCCAGAGGGGAGAGAGCCTGTCACTTGCCCACACCTCTTATCCCTTATTAGAAGGTTCCTTAGCGAGAAGGAATCAGAGACTGTCACCCCTGTGGCTTAGTTGGCATATGTACATTTATTGATATAGTGTATGTTTTGCTCTTGAAACTGTGAGAAATCCCAGAAGGGCTCATATTGGTTCTTCGCACCCCAAGGCAGCCAGGCCCTTGCCTCTCTCATCCCTGCAGTCAGTGATGGGTTTGCGCTTCAGGCCAGGTGGAGTTGCCAGGCACCCGGAAGACATGTTCACTGCAGAGACCTCTGTTTAAGAGTCCAGGCCCACTGGGGAGGAGCAAAAGGGGGCCTGTTGTGGACTGAATTGTGTCCCTTCAAAATTCATATGTTGGACCCCTAACCCCCTACATGACTCTATGTGGAGTTGAGGCCTTTTTAGAGGCAGTGGAGGTTAAATGAGGTCATAAGGATGGGTCCCTGATGCAATAAGACTGGTGTCTTTGTAAGAAGAGGAAGAGACACCATGAGTGTCCACACAGAGAGAAAGGCCACGTGAGGACACAGAAAGAAGGCGGCCGTCTGCACGCCATGGAGGGAGGCCTCAGGAGAACCCCAACCTGCCGGCACCTTGATCTTGGACTTCAAGCCTCGAGAACTATGAGAAAATAAATCTCTGCTGTGTAAGCCACCCAATCTGTGGTCTTTTGTTATGACAGTCCAAGCAGGGTCCAACCAAGGGGAGAGGTGACGGCACCCCTGAAGAGGTGAAGTGTCATAGGAAATGAGTGCAAAAACCTGAGGTCTGGCAGGGGGCAGAGCCAAAGATCCCCAGGTGACGGACAGACTCCACAGGCTTGAATGGTGAATGTTTCCACGGGCTGAAGAATTGAGACCTATCTGCTGTTTTCAGATGACATGTAAGCTCCAAAGATTCTGATATGATCCTCCAGAGAAGCACCATCCTCCAGACAAGATTTTGTTTGAATTTCTTAACATTTTAACCAGTGGAAGCTTAGAGGATTGGATCTGATTTAAAAAAGAAATCATGCATCACTTCTGGTGCTGAATGTTGTTGGTTAAATTCATATCTACTATGCAGTGTATCAATAAATAATCAGCAAAGCTTATAACACCTTTTAAAGCCTTATTATGGAAAAATGTAAATGCATACAAAAATAATAGAAGATGGACCCCTGTGTATCCATTACCCTGCCTCAGCTATTACCCATGGATGGCCATTTCTTTCATCTATCTTCCCACCCCATTCTCCTCATGGAGTATTTTGAAGCAGTTCCCAGACACTGGGTCATTTGGTCCTTAAATATTTCAGTACCACTTCCAAATTGACTAAATCATTATCACACCTAAGAAACTAACAGAAATTCCTGATTTCTGCAAATGTCATTCAGTATTCAAATTTCCCTCGTTGTCTCAGTGATTTTTTAACAGTGGGTTTGAATCAGGATCTACTTAACACATTGTAATTGATATATTTTTTTTTAAAGTCAGAATTGTCAGTGCTCCAGTGGTTCTGCTTTGGCCAGTAGGAGCCTCCTCACGTTGACTCCTTGGTATTTTAGACATGAGCGTAGTGGTCTTTGATTTTGAGTCAGGAAAGCTTCCCCAATCCTGGTTATAGAGTAATTTGCTCACATTTGCTTTTAGTATTGGTATGGATTCTTTTTTTAAAAAAAATGCTTTATGTTTGATTTGTCTGGATTTATTCTGATGCGCAGTGTGAGGAATACATCTGCTTTTTATCTTTTTCCATATGGTTATCCTGACACTTTACAGCACATTAAGAAACCCAGCTTATCCCCTCTGGTTTGAGAGGACATCTTTATCATATGCTAAGTTTGTATACACAATTGGGACTATTTATGGATTTTCTGTTTTGTTCTGTTAGTCTACCTATGCACAAATGCCACACTGTTTTAACGGGAGAGACTTTCTAATTTGTTAAAATGCCTCTTTTCTTGATTTACCAACTTTAAATATTTATTAACTCACTGTTGAGAAAAACAAGGCTTTGACTAATTTATCCCTCATTTCTTAGTCCTCTCCTCCCCAGCTTTTCAGAATTGTGTATTTTTATTCTTCTACTTGTTATATTTTTAATTTAATGTTTAATTCCAAAGTAGCTACTGAGGTATAATTTACATACAATAAAATGTAACCATTAAAAATGTACATTTTGATGAGTCTTGACAAAATTGTATACCCAGTAACTACTAGCGCAATCCAGAGGGGGGGGGGAACATGTAAACATCAATTTTTTGGTTGTACCAAATTTAGTCAGGATGTGTTACTTCCTTATGGAGTAAGATGAGAGCACTAGCCCCATGCCCTTCCCTGTACCACGTTTTCTATCTTCTACCTCTCAAGTTTTGCTTTATAATTTTTTTTTTTACTATTTCATACTGAATAACATGTTTTACTATATTTAAGTCTTCCATGCTTTGTCTATGGGTTGATTATGAAATTTGAAAATAGGTGTACGGTGTTTACATTAGTCCAACTCTAAATATTGATACTATTCTCTGCCTAGTCAAGAGGTTGCTAGAACTACTTTTCCCTCTTTACAGTCAAATGTTATGACCTCTATTCCACTGAAAGGAAGATAGTTCTGGTATCTGGATCAAACTGATGATCTTTTTCTGTACTCTATTAATTACTCAAACCATGGTTTATGTTTTAACCATGATTTTCCTAAACAGAAGTTTTTTTCCTAGAATCCTGAAGTACCTTTAAAGAAAGATGTCTTCATCTTATCTTTCAAGTCACCCAGGCTTTCATTGATACCACCTACAGAATGCAATCCACCTTTCTCAGAGACATCCCTGAGGACCATCGCAACCTCCTGGTCTAGCCTGGACCAGTTGCTGTCTATGAGAGCGGCCAGTTCTCATTCCGGAACTTCCCTTTACTGGTCACTGCCCCTTCCCCTACCTGGGTTATACTAACTGCTTTCTGGATTTCATTTCCTTCCCTGGCTTGTTTTCCTTCCTTATTTTCTTGAAGCATATCCTTGAGTAACTTCCTCAGAAAGGGTACATGGGAAGAAAACTTTAGGTCTTTGTCTTTCTGAAAATGTTTATGTTCATTCCATGTCTCATATTTGATTGATAGTTTGCCTGTGAATAAAATTCTATATTAACATACATTTCCCTCAGAATTATGAAGGTATTGTTCCATTGTCATATCATTTGATTATTGCTGATGTGAGGACTTGTATTCAGTATGATTCTCATTCCTTGGTACTTGAAAGTTTCCCCTTTTGGAAGCATCTAGGATTTTTCCTTTACCTTTGGTATTCTGAATACTCATGAGTCTTCTTTCATTTACTGGATTTTCCCCCCAATTATTCCTTTAGTGGTCCCTTTCTGTCTGAAGTCTGGTGAGTTTATTTGATGCTGGGACCTTTTTTTCAATTTTTCCCCACTTTCACTAGCTCTGACATCACAGGAACTCCTCTATCAGTTGGATGTTCTACCTGGTGGATTGACTCATTTTTTCTCTGTCTTTTTTATTAAAGTTTTTAGCATTTTCTTTCAGCTTGCTTACAAATTTTTCCTGACTTTGGCCTTCAGCCTGTGTACTGATTTCGTTTTCTTTTTTTTTTCCATTTTAACAATCATGTTGTTATTTTTAAGTGCAGGTAAAGGTATCAGACAATGACAGAATAGCATGTTCCAGACCACTGAGAACAACTAAAATGCCATAAAAGGTAGAAGTCAAATCAGTTTGAAAGCATTGGAGAGCTATTAATGCAGACAGGATTTAAGGGGCCGTGATGCTATAGAGAAGGAATTATATACAGGTGAACCTAATATTCTTCAGTGCTTCTACCCTTGAGGGATTTGCTAATTTGAAAGTGGTATGGGTCCAAGAGCAGGAAGTAGCAGCAGAGGCTGGGAAATTGAGTTGAACTTTCAGCAACCTCATAATGACTGGAGAGACAAAATGTAGACGTCAGGGCTACCAAAGCAGCCAAGACTTACGAGTGTAAAATCCCAGAGATAAAAGCCACATTGAGCTGAACTCAACATTTTGTTCCACTTCTCCCTTCAGACATTTGCTGATTCGGAAGCAGCATGGGTGCCAGAAGCTAAGAAGCTGGGAAACTAAGCAGAGCTTTTGGCAGTCTCATGAGTCTGGGGAGGCAAAAATTTCAGTTAATTGCCCACTAAGCAGGAGAAGCCCTGGTAAACACCCCAGGCTTCCTCTTGATGCCATGCGAGGGCTACACGTGAGTTAAGAGCAAACCAGAAAAAGACTAGCCTTTCCAAAAGACTGAAACTCAACTTTGAATCATTCAGACCCAGACTGGATAAGGTGATGTGTCCCTATTCTAACTGCCTGACAGAAAGCAAAATATATTCTTTGTGGAGGAAGATAACATTAGTGAACCTCAAATTTTGTCTACAATTTTTCATACACAATGTCCAGCATGCACTAAAAAATTATCAGGCATTCTAAGAAATCACAAAACAGTTAACCAAACCAGGAAACAAATGTACTAGAGAAAGAACCTACAAGTGATGCAGATATTGGAGTTACACTGGATCATTTCATTATCATGTTTAATAAAAGAGATGAAGAGATTGGAAATTTCTGCAGAGAACTAGAATGAACGAAATAGAATCAAATAAAAATTCGAAATTTCTGCAGAGAACTAGAATGAATGAAATAGAATCATAAAAATTCAATAACAGAAACCACTGTTAAAAACCCCATGGATGTGAAACCACTGTTAAAAACCCCATGGATGTGAAAAGACAACCTACAGAATGTGAGAAGTTATTTGCAAATCACTTATCTGATAAGGCAGCGGTCCCCAACCTTGTTGGCACCAGGGAACGGTTTTCGTGGAAGACAATTTTTCCATGGAAAGTGGTGGTGGGGGGGGGCGATGGTTCAGGCAGTAATGTGAGCAATGGGGGGTGACGGTTCAGGTGGTAATGTGAGCGATGGTTCAGGTGGTAACGCGAGCGATGCGGGGGAATGGTTCAGACGGTAATGCAAGTGATGGGGAGCGGCAGATGAAGCTTCGCTTGCTCGCCTGCCGCTCACCTCCTGCTGTGCAGCCTGGTTCCAGCACCAGTCGCGGCCCGAGGGTTGGGGACCCCTGTGATAAAGGGTTAATATCCAGAATATGTAAAGAACTCCTGTAACTCAACAACAACAATTTTTTTTAAACCTCAATTAAAAAGTGGGCAAAATCTTGACTAGATTCTCCAATGAATATACACAAATGGCCAATAAACATATGAAAATATGGTCAACATCACTATTCATCAGGGAATCACAAGTCGAATCACAAGTCAATCCACAATGAGATACCACTTCACGCCTATTAGGATGGCTATTATTTTTTTTAAAAACCATTAAAAAAAAACCCAAAACACAATAAACCCCCAGAAAATAACAAGTTTTGGCAAGGATGGAACCCTTGTGTGCTGTTGCTGGGAACGTAAAATGATGCAGATGCTATGGAAAACAGTATGAGAGTTCCTCCCCAAAATTAAAACTTGAATTATCATAAGATCCAGCAATTCCACTTATGAGTATACACCCCCCAAAATTGAAAACAAGGTCTCGAAGAGATATTTGTATACCCATGTTCATAGCAATGAATTGAGAGATTAGGATTGACGTATATACACTACCATGTGTAAAATAGATAGCTAGTGGGAACCTACTGTATAGCACAGGGAGCTGAGCTCAGTGCTGTGTGATGACCTAGATGGGTGAGATGGGGGTGGGTGAGAGGGAGGTCCAAGAGAGATGTGATATATGTATACATATAGCTGATTCACTTCATTGTACAACAGAAACTAACACAACACTGTAAAGCAGCTATACTCCAATAAAAAAAAAAAATCTAATCTGCATGGCAACATAATTCACAACAGCCAAAAGGTGGAAGCAACCCAGTGTCCACTGATGGATGAACCAATAAGCAAATGTGGTCTATAATACAGCAGAATATTATTCTGCGTTAAAAAGGAAATTCTGACGTGTTACAACATGGATGAACCTTTAAGGACATTAAGCTAAGTGAAATAGTCACAAAAGACATACACTACACGATTTCACTTATGTGAGGAATCTAGCTGAGTCAAGTTCAGAGGGGCAGAAAGCAGAATGGTGGTTTCCAGGAGCTGGGGGTGTGGAGGGGTGGAATAGGAAGTTATTGGGTAATAGGTACAGTGCTTCAGTTTTGCAAGATGAAAAGAGTTCTGGAGATTGACTGACCAACAATGTGAATGTACTTAACAGTACTGACCTGTACACTTAAAATGGTTAAGATGGTAAATGTTGTTACATTTTTTAAAAAAATAAAATAATTTAAAAAAATACAACCAAAACCAAGAAACTTCTCAGATGAGTTTAACAGCAGGTTAGATACAGCAAAATACAAGATTAGTGATCTGGAAAGTAGGTCCATAGAAAATCTCCAGAATGAATCACACAGAGAAAAAGCATGGGAAATACAGAAAAGAACATAAGAGACATAGGGAATGCAGTGTAAGAGTCTTAACATATGTAGAGACTGGAGTCCCAGAAGAAGAGGAAAGTAAAAATGAAGCAATATTTGAAGAGGTTGCAGGCAATGCTATTTCCACGTTGATAAAAAAGACATTAAGTGAATAATTGAAGAAGCTCTGTAATCCCCAAGCAGGTAGAAAAACACACCTAGATACATCATTATAAACCTGCTAAAAACAGGATAAAGAGGAAATCTTAAAAGCAGCCAGAAGACAAAGATAAATTACAGTCCCTCCTCATTATTTTCAATTTCCGTATTTGTGAAGTTGCCTGATTGCTAAAATTCATTTGTAACCTTAAAAATGAATAATCATGGTGCTTTCACAGACATGCACAAAGGAGCAAAAAACTTGAGCCACCCACTGACTGAACCTCTTGCAACCAGTGATCTTTTTACTGTAACCATAGTTTTCCTCTTCCAGAATCTCATAGAGTTGGAGTCTTAGAGTATATATCCTTTCAAGACTGGCTTCTTTCACTTAGCAATTTAAGATTCTTCCATGTCTTTTTGTGGCTTGACGACTCATTTCCTTTTTTTTTTTTTTCCTGCTGGAAAATTTATATTGTATGGATATACCAGGGTTTCTTTATCCAGTCACCTATTGAGGGACATTTGGGTCCTTCCAATTATTGGCAATTACAAATAAAGTTGCTATAAACATTTGTGTGCAGGTTTTCGGGTGGAGATGAGTTTTCCTCTCATTCAGTTAAATATCAAGGAGAGTGATAGCTGGATGGTATGGTAAGAATTTGTTTAGCTTTGTAAAAGATTGCCAAACTATTTTCTAAAGTGACTGCACCATTTTGCATTCCCGCCGGTAATGAATGAAAGTTCCTGCTGCTCCACACCCTCGTCAGCATTTGGTCTTATCAGTGTTTTGAACATTACCCATTCTAACAGGTGGATAGTAGCATCTCATTGTGAATGGTATTGTGGGTGGTTTTTTTGTTTTGTTTTTGGTTTGTTTGTTTTGTTTTTGGTTTTGGTTTTTTTTTTTGCCACACTGCATGGCTTGTGGGATCTTAGTTCCCCGACTAGGGATTGAACCCAGGCCCATGGCAGTGAAAGCGCTGAGTCTTAACCACTGGACCACCAGGAAATTCCCAATGGTATTATGTTTTTATTTTTTAGTTTTTTAACATTTTTTTGATGTGGACAATTTTTAAAGTCTTTATTGAATTTGTTACACTATTGCATCTGTTTTATGTTTTTTGGTTTTTTGGCTGTGAGGCACGTGGGATCTTAGCTCCCTGACCAGGGATCAAACCTGCATCCCCTGCACCAGAAGGCGAAGTCTTAACCACTGGACCATCAGGGAAGTCAAGGTATTATGTTTTTAATTTTGGATTCCACATATTTACTTTTTGTACATAAAAATGTGATTGATATTTGTGTGTTTATACTAGCAATGAACATGTGGAAACAAAAACACAATACCGTTTACCATCTCTCAAAAAAATAGAATTATTTAGGTATAAATTTAACAAGTCATGTAGAGAACTTGTATGCTGAAAACTACAGAGTACTAATAAAAGAAATCAAAGAAGATCTAAATAAATTAGATGTACCATGTTTAAGCATTAAAAGACATCAGTATTATATTACATCAATATAATATAATTAAAAGACATCAATATAAAAGATGTTACTTTTCCTCAAATTTATTTATAGATTTAATGCAATTGCATAAAAATCCCAGAAAGAATTTTTTTGTAGCTCTAGACAAGTTTATTCTAAGCTTATTATATGGAAGGTAAGGAGCTAGAACGGCAAAAACAGTTTTGGAAAAAAAAAAGTATAATGTGGGAAGAATCACTCTACTTGATTTTAAAACTTTCTTCATAGCTAGAGTCATCAAGACAGTGAGATGTTGGCGGAGGAATACACACACAGAAGAGTGGAACAGAATAGAGAACCCAGAAACCGATTCACGCAATAATGCCCAGCTGATTTTTGACAAAGATGCAAAAGCAATGCAATGAAGGAGGACAGACTTTTTCACAAATAGTGCTGGAGAAACATGACATCCGTAGACGGGAGAGAGAGAGAGAGAATCTTGGTCTCAACCACACTACTCGTACAAGATTTAACTCAATATGTACCATGAACTTCCATGTAAAACATAAACATTAACACTTCTGGAAGAAAACATAGGAGACAATCTTTGGGACTTAGGACTAGATGAAGAGTTCTTAGACATAACACCAAAAGTGTGATTCAAAAAAGGAAGAATTGGGGCTTCCCTGGTGGCATGGTGGTTGAGAATCTGCCTGCCAATGCAGGGGACACGGGTTCGAGCCCTGGTCTGGGAAGATCCCACATGCTGTGGAGCAACTAGGCCCGTGAGCCACAACTACTGAGCCTGTGCGTCTGGAGCCTGTGCTCCGCAACAAGAGGGGCCACGATAGTGAGAGGCCCGCGCACCGCGACGAAGAGTGGCCCCTGCTTGCCACAACTAGAGAAAGCCCTTGTATAGAAACGAAGACCCAACACAGCCAAATAAATAAATAAATAAATAAATAAATAAATAAGTCAGGAGCTCTTTAAAAAAAAAAAAAGAATTCATAGATTAAAATTCATCAATATTAAAAACTTTTGCTCTGCAAAAGAAACTCTTAGAAGGATGAAAAGATAAGCTTCAGAATAAGAGATAATATTTGCGAACCTTATAGTTGACAAAGAACTCACATCTAGAATACATAAAGAACTCTCAACAGTAGAAACACATACCACCCAATTAGAAAATGGGCAAAAGACACGAAGTGATATTTCATCAAAGAGGATAGATGGCAAATAAGTACTTGAAATTATTTTCAACATCAATAGCCACTAGGAAACACAAATTAAAACCAAAATGAGAGATCACTATAAATGAACCTATTAGAACTAAAATACAAAATAATGACAACATCAAATGCTGGTGAGAATGTGGAGAAACTGGATCACTCATATATGACTGGTAGGAATGCAAAAAGTCTGTAGCCACTTTGGAAATAAGTTTGGTCAATTCTTAAAAAACAAAATATGCATTCCCCATATGACCTGACACTTGCACTTATTTATTCTGGGGAAATAAAAACTTATGTCCGCAAAGAAACCTGAAAGTAAATGTTCATTGCAGTGTTTTGTTTTTGTTTTATTTTATGTTTTGAAAAACATTTATCGAAATATATTGGGTTGGCCAAAAACTGCATTTGGTTTTTACTTACAAATAAAAGACACATTTTTCATTTTCACCAAGAACTGAACAATGCATTCCCCCTTTTGTTCCACTACCTTCTGCCATTTTTCAGGCAACTTCATAATTCCATCTTCCCAAAACTTTTAATCTTTTTGAGCAAAGAACTGATCCAGGTGCCTTTAACAGTCTTCCAGGGAATTGAAATTTTTTCCGCTAAGAGAATTTTGTAAAGACCTAAATAAGTGGAAATCTGAAGGTGTGCAATGTCTGGTGAATATGGTGGATGAATCAGAACTTCCCAGCCAAGGTGTAACAGTTTTTGCCTGGTCATCAAAGAAACATGCGGTCTACAAAATAGAGGACCTGGAAGTAGATCACTATACATACAACAGTGTTATATATGAAAATTCAATTTAGGAGAATGAGGGTAGGTTATTTAATAACTAGTTCTGGCACATCTGGCTATTAAATTTGGGGGAAATAAAATTGGATCCCTATCTTATACAATATACAAAAAATAAATTCTACATGGAAAGAATAATAAAGATTCTGCACTAAAAAAAAAAGGAAAAAACAAAAACATACGGTCTCGTGTTATCCTGATGAAAGATTATGTATTTTCTGTTGACTAATTCTGGATGCTTTTTGTCGAGTGCTGCTTTCAGTTGGTCTAATTAGGAGCAGTACTTGTTGGAATTAATCGTTTGGCTTTCTAGAAGGAGCTCATAATAGAGGACTCCCTTCCAATCCCACCATATACACAACATCACCTTCTTTGGATGAAGACTAGCCTTTGGTGTGGTTGGCGGTGGTTCATTTCACTTGCCCCACGATCTCTTCTGTTCCACATTATTGTGCAGTATCCACTTTTCATTGCCTGTCACAATTTGTTTTAAAAACAGAACGTTTGGGGCTTCCCTGGTGGCGCAGTGGTTGAGAATCTGCCTGCCAATGCAGGGAACACAGGTTCGAGCCCTGGTCTGGGAGGATCCCACATGCCGCGGAGCGGCTGGGCCCGCGAGCCACAACTACTGAGCCTGCGCGTCTGGAGCCTGTGCTCCGCAACAAGAGAGGCCGCGATAGTGAGAGGCCCGCGCACTGCGATGAAGAGTGGCCCACGCTCGCCGCAACTGAAGAAAGCCCTCGCACAGAAACGAAGACCCAGCACAGCCATAAATAAATAAATAAATTAAAAAAAAAAAAAAAAAAAAAAAAAAAAAAACAGAACGTTTTCATTATGTATAAGTAGAGAATCGGATGCAGAAATACGGTCAAAAAGGTTTTTTTCACTTATGTGGAACCCAAACATCAAAGCCATTAACATAATCAAGCTGGTGCAAATGATTTTCAGCGCTTGATTTGGATATTTTGAGTATGTTGGCTATCTCCCGCGTGGTATAATGTTGATTGTTCTCAATTAATTTGATCGCTATCAACTTCACCTGGTCTACCCGACTGTGGAGCTTCGTTCAGCGAGAAATCTCCAGCATGAAACTTCGCAAACCACTTCTGACGCGTTCAATCAGTCACAGCACCTCCATACACTGCACAAATCTTGTTTTGCTTTTCGGTTGCGTTTTTACCTTTCTTGAAATAATAAATCATAATATGCCAAAAATGTTGGTTTTTTTCTTCCATCTTCAATTTTAAAATGGCTACACAAAAATTCACCAATTTTGATGTCTTTTTTTTTGAGCTCTTCTGACTTTTTTTTTTTAAACATTTTTATTGGAGTATAATTGCTTTACAATGGTGTGTTAGTTTCTACTTTATAACAAAGTGAATCAGTTATACATATACATATATCCCCATATCTCTTCCCTCTTGCATCTCCCTCCCTCCCACCCTCCCTATCCCACCCTTCTAGCTGGTCACAAAGCACCGAGCTGATCTCCCTGTGCTATGCGGCTGCTTCCCACTAGCTATCTATTTTACATTTGGTAGTGTATATCTATCCATGTCTATCCATATATCCATATATATCCATATATCCATATATATCCAAATATCCCATATTTTACATTTGGTAGTGTATATATATCCATATATATGTATATATATCCATATGTACACTACCACTCTCTCACTTTGTCCCAGCTTACCCTTCCCCCTCCCCGTGTCCTCAAGTCCATTCTCTAGTAGGTCTGTGTCTAGTAGATCTGCATCTTTATTCCCATCTTGCCCTTAGGTTCTTCATGACCTTTTTTTTTTAGATTCCATATATATATATGTTAGCATACGGTATTTGTTTTTCTCTTTCTGACTTACTTCACTCTGTATGACAGACTCTAGGTCCATCCACCTCGCTACAAATAACTCAATTTCGTTTCTTTTTAAGGCTGAGTAATATTCCATTGTATATATGTGCCACATCTTCTTTATCCATTCATCTGTCAGTGGACACTTAGGTTGCTTCCATGTCCTGGCTATTGTAAATAAAGCTGCAATGAACATTGTGGTACATGATTCTTTTTGAATTATGGTTTTCTCAGGGTATGTGTATGCCCAGTAGTGGGATTGCTGGGTCGTATGGTAGTTCTATTTTTAGTTTTTTAAGGAATCTCCATACTGTTCTCCATAGTGGCTGTATCAATTTACATTCCCACCAACAGTGTATGAGGGTTCCCTTTTCTCCACACCCTCTCCAGCATTTATTGTTTATAGATATTTTGATGATGGCCATTCTGACTGGTGTGAGATGATATCTCATTGTAGTTTTGATTTGCATTTCTCTAATGATTAATGATGTTGAGCATTCTTTCATGTGTTTGTTGGCAATCTGTATATCTTCTTTGGAGAAATGTCTATTTAGGTCTTCTGACCATTTTTGGATTTGATGTCTTTTTTTAAATGCACACTGATATGATAGCCGTCACATACAATCTAACAAGATTGTTTTTAATGAAGTTAAAGACAACTAAGTGCTACTAGAGCCATCTTATGGAAAAAAACCAAACGAACATTATGGCCAACCCAATAGTTGGTTTACAATGTTGTGTTAGTTTCAGGTATATGGCAAATACATATATTCTTTTCTAGATTCTTTTTCATTATGGGTTATTACAAGATATTGAGTATAGTTCCCTGTGCTATACAATAGGTCCTTGTTGGTTAACTATTTTATATATATAGTGTGCATATTTTAATCCCAAACTCCTAATTTATCCTTCCCCCACCCCCTTTCCCTTTTTTTTTTTTTTTTAAAACACTACACTAGTTTATTTATTTATTTACGGCTGTGTTGGGTCTTCGTTTCTGTGCGAGGGCTTTCTCTAGTTGCGGCAAGCGGGGCCACTCTTCATCACGGTGCACGGGCCTCTCACTATCGCGGCCTCTCCTGTTGTGGAGCACAGGCTCCAGACGTGCAGGCTCAGCAATTGTGGCTCACAGGCCTAGTCGCTCCACGGCATGTGGGATCCTCCCAGACCAGGGCTCGAACCCGTGTCCCCTGCATTGGCAGGCAGATTTTCAACCACTGCGCCACCAGGGAGGCCCCCCTTTCCCTTTTTGTAACCATAAATTTGATTTCTATGTCTGTAAGTCTATTTCTGTTTTGTGAATAAGTTCATTTGTGTCATTTTTTTAGATTCCACATATAAACAATATCATATGATATTTGTCTTTGTCTGACTTCTCTTAGTATGATAATCTCTAAATCCATCAATATTGCTGCAAATGACATTATTTCACTCTTTTTTATGGCTGAATAATATTCCATTGTGTGTATATATATATATATATATATATATATATATATATATATATACCACATCTTCTTTATCCACTCATCTGTTGATAGACACTTAGGTTGCTTCCATGTCGTGGCTATTGTAAATAGTGCTGCTATGAACATTGGGGTGCATGTATCTTTTCGAATTAGAATTTTCTCTGGATATATGCCCGGGAGTGGGATTGCAGGATCGTATGGGGACTCTATTTCTAGTTTTTTAAGGAACCTCCATATTGTTCCCCATTGTGGCTGTGCCAATTTACATTCCCACAAACAGTGTAGGCGGGTTCCTTTTCTCCGCACCCTCTCCAGCATTTATCATTTGTAGACTTTTTGATGATGGCCATTCTGGATGATGCGAGGTGGTACCTTATTGTAGTTTTGATTTTCATTTCTCTAGTAATTAGTGATGTTGAGCATCTTTTCATGTGCCTGTTGTCCATCTGTATGTCTTCCCTGAAGAAATGTCTATTTAGATCTTATGTCCATTTTTTGATTGGGTTGTTTTTTTGATATTGGGCTGTGTGAGCTGTTTGTATATTTTGAAAATTAATCCCTTGTCAGTTGCATTGTTGCAAATATTTTCTCTCATTCTGTAGGTTGTCTTTTTGTTTTGTTGATGGTTTCCTTTGCTGTGCAAATGCTTCTAAGTTTAATTAGGTCCCGTTTGTTTATTTTTGTTTTTATTTCCATTACTCTAGGAGATAGATCCAAAAAAATATTGCTGCGATTTATGTCAGAGAGAGTTCTACCTATGTTTTCCTCTAAGAGTTTTATAGTACCTGGTCTTACATTTAGGTCTTTAATCCATTTTGAGTTTATTTTTGTATATGGTGTTAGAGAATGTTCCGATTTCAGTCTCTTACATGCAGTTGTCCAGTTTTCCCAGCACCATTTATTGAAGACACTGTCTTTTCTCCATTGTATATTCTTGCCTCCTTTGTCATAGTTTAGTTGACCATAAGTACGTGGGTTTATTTCTGGACTTTCTATCCTGTTCCATTGATCTATAGCAGCTTTATTTATAGTAGGTAAAAATAGAAAACAATCCAAATGTCCTTCAGTGAGTGAATGGTTGAACTTTGATACATCCATACCATGGAATGCTACTCAGCAATGGAAAGGAAGAAACTTGATACCAGCAACAAGTTGTATGGATGTCAAAGGCATTACACTGAGTGAAAAGAGGATAATCTCAAAATATTACATACTGTATGATTCCATTTATTTAATATGACAAAAATATAGAAATGTAGAGCAGAACAGTGGTTGCCAGTGTTTGGGGATGTCAGAGGTGGTGCTCATACTATAATGGGACAGCTTGAGGGACATCTCTGTGGTTATGGCACAGTTCTTGTATCTTGATTGTGGTGGTGGTTACATGAATCTGCACATGTGATAAAATTCATAGAACTATAAACACACATAAATAAGTGCATGGAAATATGTGAAATCTAAGTAGATTGTGTGGATTTCCCAGTTTTGATATTGCATTATAATTAGGTAAGGTGTTACCATTGGAAAAAACTGACCTGGAACCTCTCTGTACTATTTTTGCAACTTCTTGTGAAAGAACTTTACTTGTAGTACTATAATTATTTCAAAATAAAAAGGTTTTAAAGATCAATTGCATTTCTATTCAGCAGCAAAAATTCCAAACTAAGAAACTTGAATTTACTATTTACAATAGCTTAAAATATTAAAGTGCTAAGAATAATTTCAATGAAAAACATGCAAATCCTCTACACAGAAAACATTTTAAGGAATTTTAGAAAACTACACAAATGAATATGCTATGTTTGTTGATCAAAGGGTGAAAAAGATGTCAATTCATCCTAAATTAATCTATATGGATTTAATACAGTCTCAACCAAAATCCCAGCAGGTTTTTTCTTTTTCTCCCCCTCCCCCTCCTCCTCCTCCTCCCCCTCCCCCTCCTCCTTCTTCTTCTTTTTCTTTGTGGAAATAACAAATTGACGCTAAAATGTATATTGAAATGCAAATGGAAGATATATCCAAGACTATGATGGAAGGAGAAAAGCTGGAATATTTCCACTCCTCATATCAAGACTTACTACAACTTTACAGAGTGGTATTGAGACAAGAATAGGCAAATAAACCAATAAAGTAAAAGTTCAGAAATAAACTCACACATATGTGGATACTTACATTTATGATAGTCCAGAGTAGTTGGGAAAGAGTTCTCTTCAGTAAATAGAACTGGATCACTTTTACACTCACACCTCACCCAGTACACAAAATCAATTCTAGATGATTGTTCTACATGTGAAAGGTAAAACAATAACACTTCTAAAGCACAATATGGAAGAAGTTATTCTGAGTATGAGACAAAGATTTCTACAACAAAATACAAAAAGCAGTATATATTGTTTTCTTGTACTCTTTATGGATTTTATTCCTTTTTCATAGCACCCTCTTCTTGTTTTATGGATGTAATATCTTCTCCATGGTGATATAAATTAGAATCTTTTAACTTCTTGATTTTCCAAGTTCAGTTTTTTGCTTGTTTACTTTTTCACATTCCTGGTGTCCATATATGTCTGATGATTCTGTTTTCCTAGGAGTAGATTGCTTTTAGGGTACCGATGTAAGTTTCCTCTGCTGTTGTGTAAGTAGGTTTGTTTCCTCATTAGGTCTGAATGGGAAAGCTGATGGGGAGCTCTGGGTACATGGCTGGATGGACAGCCTTTTGGCTGGGGATCTCCAAAATTTCAGGTTTCCTAAACCATTAGTCCATCTCCACCCAACCAGGTCAATTTCTCTAAAGAAAATCTCTCTGGCTTCTTTGCCTGGTGATAAACACTGGACTGCCAGCCTCTAGGAACCTCACCATCTCTGGATCTGAAGCCCCCTGAGTTTCTTCAGGAAGGATCTCTTCCCTGACCCCCTGTAGCCCTCTTTTGCATACAGCCTTGCCTCTGGCTTCCTCATTATACCTTCACCATAATACCTTCATCCACTTTCCTTCTCCCAGAAGTATGTTAAAATCTTTCATCCACTCAAGACCCTTCCTATTTATTTCATTATTATTGCTGTTCTTTTTTTTTTTTTTTTTTAAAGCTGTGTTTTGGTTTTTTTTTTTTTTAAGATATCTTTTTTATTTTTTTAATTTTTTTTTAAATTTATTTATTTATGGCTGTGCTGGGTCTTTGCTTCCGCGCGAGGGCTTTCTCCAGTTGCGGCAAGCGGGGGCCACTCTTCATCGCGGTGCGTGGGCCTGTTACTATCGCGGCCTCTCTTGTTGCGGAGCACAGGCTCCAGACGCGCAGGCTCAGTAATTATGGCTCACGGGCCCAGCCGCTCCGCGGCCTGTGGGATCTTCCCAGACCAGGGCTCGAACCCGTGTCCCCTGCATTGGCAGGCGGATTCTCAACCACTGCGCCAACAGGGAAGCCCTATTGCTGTTCTTTAACGGTAACAAGTGGAGATGTTTTCAATCTACTCTTTTAAAATGGAAGCTTGTAACTTATCTTTCCTTTAACTAGCTTAACCTAGTATTTGGCAACATGACTTAGATATATTATCTTAACAACATCCAAACAGAATATATATTTAGAAACGTTGTATATAGGTGTGAGGGGATTATGGGAAAGTTGATCAATCTGCTTATGGGAATAAAAATTCTTGTGTCCTTTATGAAGAAAACCGGGTCAGCATCCCCACTTGTAGACTTTTTGATTGTCCTACATGTTCCAGTAATGTGGCTTAGACATCCTCTAGGGTGAGAAATCTTAATAATTGAATACCTTTCCTGGGTGGTAAAGTGAATCTAAAACTGCTTCAAGGAAAACTCATGTTCTGTCCACTGGTACTCAATTCTCTTTAGGGCAAGAAGCCTGGTTAGGCTTCAGAACTTTCACAAAAGATCACCAAGTCACCTAGTCTCGTGTCACTGCTCTCCATCTGTCCCTCTGCCTTCAGCCATGTGGAAAATCAGAAGACTGACTTCTCCTCGGAGAATCTAATCTCAACCTGTCAGCTTTGCCACTCTGATCAAAATCCAGGATAAGGAAAAACATTTTAAGAAAGAACATCTAAAGTGTGTTTCCCAAACACTGTTCTGCAGGACACCAGTTCTGCCAGATGTTAACAGATCTTCACAGACAAAAGTTCCATGATTAATCGAATACACAAGTGCGTATTGAAGGGTCTGAAAGGAAAGCCTCACAGGAACCAGCCTGTTTAACTTGGTTTATACCAGACTTTGCCCACAATATCTGACTCTGGAACTTTCCTGGGAGGTTTTACCAGAAGCACACATAGGAAATCACTTCTCCATTTGTTACACAATGCTGCTGGAAAAAATCATCTTCTGTGATACTTACTGTCCAAAACACTCCACAAAACAATTGTCTTTCTGAATTTTGCAGAGGGGTGGGTGGGAGCAGGCACTTTTTTCTTTCTGGTGAGCAGAGCTATGTAACTTCTGTTCCCCTTTTTGCTCAAGGAAACTCTGAGTCAAACTTGATATTTAGTGTTCATGAAGATATCAGGCTCTGTGATTAGCATACTTTCTTCCTCTTTCCATATTCTTAATTGTTTTGATTTTAACCCTGTTACTACGTCCTATGGTAAGCTCTCTCAAACACATTTTAGGAACAGTCAAGGTCACTTGACCAAACTATGACATTTTGTTGATATGTGATCATGGAATATCTATGATCATATATAGATCCAGCAATACGATCATCATGTTATCACACACTGTGACAAGTTATTCAGACTTCAACTTTAATGTGTGTTTCCATTGTAAGAAAATATTTGGCTTTAAAAAATAATCACTACTGTGTTCTTATGCCCTGGTGAAGTATTTGATGACAAAAAGAAAAACCTCAGGGAAGTGATAGTTTTATATTTCCATTTCATGGGGGAATGTGGACTACATTTAACTAAGGGTATCATTTAGACTTGTTTTATTATTTATTTATTTTTGAAATAGTTGATTTACAATGTTGTGTTAATTTCTGCTATACAGCAAAGTGACTCAGTTTTATATATATATATATATTTACATATATATGTGTGTGTATATATATATATATATATATATATATATATATATATATGTATATACAGTCTTTTTCACATTCTTTTCCATTATAGTTTATCACAGGATATTGAATATAGTTCCCTGTGCTATACAGTAGGCCCTTGTTGTTTACTCACTGTATATATAATAGTTTGCATCTGCTAATCCCAAACTCCCAATCCTTCCCTCCCCCACCCCCCTCTCACTTGGCAGCCACATAGACTTGTTTTATTTCAAAATGCAAATTCATCCTCCGTGGAGTGGGGGCCTGTTTCTTTAGGCTTCTCTTGCACATATTACCACACACAGTGCACTTGTCAAGCTGTTCTTAGGAAATATATTCAGTTAGCTTTAAAGTGACAACACACAATCCTGGCAAGTGGGGGAAGGGAAGCAAGGAGGTAAAAAGAGGATTGAGAGCCGAGGCCTTCAGTAACAAACATCAACAGATTAATTGACCATAAATGTGTGGGTTTATTTCTGGGCTTTCTGTCCTGTTTCATCAGTCTATATGTCTGTCTTTGTGCTGGTACCATACTGTTTTGCTTATTGTAGCTTTGTAGTATAGTGTGAAGTCAGGGAGCATGATTCCTTCAGCTCTGTTTTTCTTTCTCAAGATTGTTTTGGCTATTCAGGGTCCTTGTTGTTCCACACAAATTAAAAAAAAGTTTTTGCTCTAGTTCTGTGAAAAATGCCATTGGTAATTTGATAGGGATTACATTGAATCTGTAGATTGCCTTGGGTAGTATGGTCATTTTAACAACACTGATTCTTCCAATCCAAGAACATGGTATATCTTTCCATTTGTTTATGTTGTCTTCAAGTTCTTTCATCAGCGTCTTATAGTTTTCAGAGTACAGGTCTTTTGCTTTCTTCGGTAGGTTTATTCCTAGGTATCTTATTATTCCCCTCCCTAGAGTTCATATGGAGTTATAATTAAACCACTTTCTGCAGGACATTAAATCATGGGATATAGGGAGAGAAACCTAAACACTGTATAATACGATACTAGTTAAATAAATATGGGGCTGGCCAAAAAGTTTGTTCAGGTTTTTGTCACATCTTACAGAAAAACACAAATGAACTTTTTTGCCAACCCTATAATAGTGGAATGTTACAAAGTAATAAAACTGAATTATATAAAACTATTGAACAGCAGTTTTAATGCAGCTTTGAGCACTCATGAATTTGGAATAATAAGTATTTAATCTTTTGATTTTTGTTTCAGTTCCCATTTGCCATATTTAGTCAGAGATACTGAAACAAAAAAGTTAAAATGTATTACTCTGACTTCAAGAAAATAAATAAGTACAAAAGAAATGTAAATAAATGATGCTATTTTGTAAATTTGTAGATTTATACTTCTACTTTTATTAAAGCCAGCAACAGCCATAAGACGTTGGAGACCCCCTGTATGATGGATTGAATAGTGCAGGCTATTAACAATGTGTATCTTTTTCATGCCTTTCTGTGTTTTCCACATTTTCCATGGTCAACATATAGAATTTTTAATAGGGAAAGAAAAACCTTGAGAATGTATGTGGTGTAATACATACATTCTGGTCATCTGCCCTTTCTCCTTCTGAACTGAACTGGTTGGGTTCAGGTCTATGACCACATGCTACCCACCGACTCAGCCAGGGCTTGATGGGGCAAGGGGCCCCCCTCGCCTGCAGGTGGATGATCAGGAATGGGTATGTGGTTGACTTTGACCACAAAACAATGAGCAAGCTTGCTGGAAATTTCTGAGAGAAGTGTCCTCACTTTTGATCAAGAGCTGCAGGAAGAGATCACTGCTTTCTGTTCCTCTGAAGTCTTTTAGCAGGTGGAGAGGCCTGGACTGGCTGCATCCCGGGGTGAAGCCAGCACTCAGGGGGAACAGCTGGGGACCTCAGGATCCGTCAGCATGGCACCCAGGCCGGAGCCCCAGCACCAGTCCTCATATTCCAGCAAATTCAAGCCAGAATTTCTGTCTCTTCCATCCTAAAGCATCCCGTCAGAGACAGGCTCCTAAAATGCTCGCTGCTGTTGGCCATTGATTGTCAGCTCCAGCAAGTGACCAAACCTCCACTGATTTGAGGCCAGTAAGCAGATGGGGGCTCCCAGTTTTTCTTCCTGGAAAATATATTTATGACATGGAGCTTAAGGTTTTTCCTTTGTTTTCTTTTCTAAAGAAGGGTATTTATTTTTAATGCACGGAGAGGAGGAGTGAGAGGCCCAGAATCACTTTCTCCAGGTGAAACTCCACTCTCTGAGCTTTTCCCTGTGCACTAAAATCAGATGGTCCGGCTGTGGTCTCGTCTGTCTGTCTGTCTGGTGTCCTGAACGAAATGTTTAAGGAGTGGAGTGTCAGCCTGGATATCATGGAACAGCACAATCTCACGTGTCCCCAGAAGTGGGCAGGGGAGTATCACGGCGGGAAAGAGCTGGTGCAGATGTGCTGGGGACCATGCAGTGCCAGCAGGTGGTCCATCCAGAGAAGGCAGCAGCCCTTCTCTTTGGGGAGCCCATGGTCCACACAGGGTGGGGCCTGGCTGCCCATTCTGGGCTGCCAAGAGCCTGCTCACATTCAGACACTGCACCCCAGACGTGCTCTGGTCAATTAAGGGCCCAGTGTATCTGCCCACCATCTGAACAATGCGTTGTAAATAAAGCCTCCTGTCCTTGTACCATGGGCCGTCTCTGAAGCTAAGTCAGCCCAAATCCCCAGGACATCCCTCCAGCTACCTTCAAGCTGGCCTTTCCCAATCTCTACATAAACAAGGGGAGAAAAAAAACATTGCCCTTCCAACATTTAACTGCATGCACACCTATTTCGTAGTAAAATCATTTAATGATAATCCAAATGATAAATTATTTTTATGTGTGTTCTTTATTTCTTGTTTTGAATTTGTGTTAGATAAATGTCCAAGAGAAAGACCATCTGGTTAATGGCATCGATATTTTGTAACTCTCAATATGGACATAATAGTGAGGGCTTTTGGGCTTCCCTGGTGGCGCAGTGGTTGAGAATCTGCCTGCCAATGCAGGGCACACGGGTTCGAGCCCTGGTCTGGGAAGATCCCACATGCCGCGGAGCGACTAGGCCCGTGAGCCACAATTACTGAGCCTGCGCGTCTGGAGCCTGTGCTCTGCAACAAGAGAGGCCGCGATAGTGAGAGGCCCGTGCACCGCGATGAAGAGTGGCCCCCACTTGCCACAACTAGAGAAAGCCCTCACACAGAAACAAAGACCCAACACAGCCATAAATAAATAAATAAATAAAATTAAAAAAAAAAAAAAATAGTGAGGGCTTTTTTTTTTTTTTGGTTTTGGTTTTGCCTGTTTCGTCTTACGCAGGATTTAGAAAATTCTACCTTGTTAGTTTAGAACCATAATCCTAATTTATAAAAAATTTTCCTGCATCTAAGCCTGTTGTCCACTAAATTAACTATTGCTTTGTATCATCTCCATGTTTGAGAAATAAGTATTGATATGCTCTTTTGGTTATGAGGCGGACCCCAAAACAAGTTTGCTTAGGAGAGGGTTGGGGTGATATGACAGCAGAAGCCACTTTCTTACTGTTTAGTTGATAAAAACCCATCTGAGGGGCTTCCCTGGTGGCACAGTGCTTGAGAATCCGCCTGCTAATGCAGGGGACACGGGTTCGAGCCCTGGTCTGGGAGGATCCCACATGCCGCGGAGCAGCTGGGCCCGTGAGCCACAACTGCTGAGCCTGCGCGTCTGGAGCCTGTGCTCCGCAACAAGAGAGGCCACGATAGTGAGAGGCCCGCGCTCCGCGATGAAGAGTGGCCCCCACTTGCCGCAACTAGAGAAAGCCCTCACACAGAAACGAAGACCCAACACAGCCATAAGTAAATAAATAAATAAATAAATAAAAATTTAAATGGAGATTTCTTAAAAAAAAAAAAAAACCCATCTGAGGGGTCTATCACCAGGTCTACATCTCTCCACCTTGTCCAAAAGGAGGAAAAAGAAGACTTAATCCAATACCTTCCTGCATGGGCAGAGCATCCTTGGCTCACCTGGAGCCCTCTCATAAAGCAAGGAGATGAGTGGGTGCCCAGACTGGGGTTCAAGTCGTTAGTCTGTGTCAGACTCCATAAGGTTCAAGCTGTCAACTTGGAAGGTGTTCTTGCTTAAGGAGTCTTCTAAACTCCTCAGAGGTAAGTAAAATTTCCTGAATGTTCTTCTTGGATTTGTATTATTTTATATTTAAGTTTTAATTCATCAGGAGTTTATTTTTTGTACATAGTGTGAGATAGGGGATTCAGATTTCTTTTTTCCCAGGTGATAGGCAATTTAGAAAATATTTTTAATATTAATTAAAATATTTCCATCTATTATCATAAGAACCATTGGTCTACCCTTTCCTTTCCTTTTAATCACTGTTACTATTGTTATAAAGTTTTGTGTTAAAGTGATGCTAGCTTTGTAAAATAAATTGAGGATGTGGCAATCCACATTTCTTTAGTTTGAAATAGATTAAATGCATGAGTATTAGCTGGGAATTGGGGCTCAGTCGTGAAAACATCTTGTCCCAGGTACTCTTTTCAGTGGTGTATTTTTAATCGCCTTTTCAGGTTAATCTATGGTAATTGATTTATTCCAGGTTTCCCCTTCTTGGTTTAATTCTGGTAATTTTTACATTTCGCAAGGGAACCATCTGTGTCCAAGTATGTTGCCAGAGGGTTGTAAGTAGTGTTCTTTTACAATAGTCTCACCTGTCCCTGGATCTGTGGTTATCTGATTTTCTCATTCTACTCAAGCATATTTTTGCTGTGTCTCTTTTTGCCTTTATCAGTCTCACAAGAAGATCATCGATGTTATTGATTTTTTTAATGAAATGCTTTTGGATTTGTATGTCCTTTCTACTGTGTTTGGTTTCTATTACATAGATTTTAGCCCTTATCTTTAGTCATTTCCTCTTCCAACTCTTTGCAGTTTGATGTTTTTGTTCCGTTACTAATTTCTTTTTTTTTAAATTTTTATTGGAGTATAGTTGATTTATAATGTTGTGTTAGTTTCTGCTGTACAGCAAGGTGAATCAGTTTTACATATACATATACCCACTCTTTTTTTAGATTCTTTTCCCATACAGGTTATTACAGAGTATTGAGTAGAGCTCCCTGTGCTGTACAGTAGGTCCTTATTAGTCATCTATTTTCTATATAGTAGTGTGTCTATGTCCATCCCAATCTCCCAATTTATCCCTCCCCCGCTTCTCCCCTGGGAACCATAAGTTTGTTTTCTACATCTGTGAGTCTATTTCTGTTTTGTAAGTAAGTTCATTTGTATCACTTTTTAGATTCCACATATAAGTGATATCATATGATATTTGTCTTTCTCTGTCTGACTTACTTCATTTGATATGATAATCTCTAGGTCCATCCATGTTGCTGCAAATGGCATTATTTCATTCTTTTTATAACTGAGTAATATTCCATTGTATATATGTACCACATCTTCTTTATCCACTCATCTGTCGATGGACATTTAGGTTGCTTCCGTGTTTTGGCTCTTGTAAATAGTGCTGCTATGAACATAGGGGTGCAGGTATCTTTTTGAATTAGAGTTTTCTCCAGATATATGCCCAGGAGTGGGATTGCTGGATCATATGGTAGTTTTAATTTTAGTTTTTAAGGAATCTTTGTAATGGTTGTTCCCTTGCTAATTTCTTTAAATGGGAACTGCTGTGGGTTGAATTGTGTTCCCACAAAAGGAAATGTTGTAGTCCTAACCACCTATACCTCAGAATGGGACCTATGTGGAAATAGGGCCATCGTAGATGTAAAGTTAAGGTCACACTGGACTCAGGTGGGTCCTAATCCAATATGACTGGTGTCCTTACATAAAGATGGGCATGTGAAGACACAGAGACAAAAGGAGAACATTGTGGAGGCAGAGATGCTGCCAAAAGCCAAGGAACATCTGTATCTACCAGAAGCTGAAAGAGGTAAGAGAGGATCTTTCCCTAGAGGCTTTGGAGGAAGCATGGCCTGGCTAACACCTTGGTTTCAGACTTCTAGCCTCCAGAACTGTGAAACAATAACTTTCTCTTGTTTTAAGTCACACAATTTGTAGTATTTTGGTGTGGCAGTCCTAGGGAACTAATACAAATACTAAGCTCCTTATTTATTTTTTTAGCTTTTCATCTTCAATAATGAACGTATTTAAGACTTAAAATTTTTTTCTGAGTAAGCTTGACTTTGAATGGCTGATATTTTCCACTATCCATATGGATTATATTTTCAGCTTGATTTTTCTTGATCTGAAGTTTATTTAGCTCTGGGTTTCATAATTTCCAAGTAAAAAAGTATGCTTTTATTATTGATTTCTAATTTTATTAAATTATTATTAGAATATAGGTCCTATCAAATTCCTAATTTTTAAATTTCTTAAAATTTTCTGTGTGCCTAAGAACTTAATCAATTTTTGTCAGTGTCATATGGACAAATGGGAAAAAAATGTTTTCTCTATTTGAGGAATGTAGCATTGCATATGCACCTACTAATTGACTTTCTTGATCATTTTATTAAATCTCTCTATGTCCTTATTCACTTTAACTTGATTCAATTTTCTAAGCAGTAGTTTAGAATTTCCCTTTATGATTGTATTTTAATTTATTTAGAAATTTTGATTGAGCTTTTTACTTTAATTTATTTATAGATTCACATGCAATTGTAAGAAAGAATATAGAAGAGTGATATTGCTGAAAATGATGGAGTAGAGGTCTCCAGGGCTCTGTCCTTCTATAGAAATAATAAGTTAAAATAATGGTCAGATTCAACATTTGCAGCACTCTGGGATCTAGACAAAACCTTACAACAACCAGGAAACAGCTCAAGAAAGAAGTTGCTTTATTGTAGTAGGTGAGTACTGTGGTTCTTTAAATTTTCTGTTCACCTTACCCCACCCCTGATCAATGGCGGCCATGAAGATGACAGCCTACATTCCTAATGCAGGTTCCTATAGAGCACTTATTCTCAAGAATTGTTGTTGTGTGTTTTGACCTGTCTGGCAGTTCCCTGGAGGACTGGTGTAAGGGCTTGTCTTATTTCACCTATCTCTGAATAGTCAGAAGAAAGAATTAGAGAACTTGAATGTAGGTCAAGTCTGAGGAGCTGAAAGATAAAATAATGACTTGTGGGGACCCATCAAGTAAATTAACAAATGTAAAAATGGAAGTCCTAGAAGGAGAGGAGAGAGAGAAAGGGGAAGAAAAGATATTCCAAGAAATAATGGACTACAACGTCCCAAATTTGATGAAAGATATGAATCTACACATCCAAGAAGCTCAATAAACTCCAAGTAGGATAAATTCCAAGCGATCCATATCCAGTCACATTATAATCAAACTGTCTTAAGACACAAAGAAAGAATCTTGAAAGTAGCAAGAGTGAAGCAACTTGTCATCTACAAGGGATCTTCAATAAGATTAATAGTAAATTTCTCTTCAGAAACCATGGAGGCCAGAAGTCAGTAGGATGACATATTTAAAATGATGAAAGAAAAAAAAACTAGCAAAGAAGTATTCTATATATGGCAAAACTGGCTTTCAAAACTATCTTTCAAAAGTGTAGGAGAAGTTAAGACCTTGCAAGATAAACAAAAACTGAGGTAGTTTGTCTTTAGTTGATCTTCCCTGAAAGAAATGCTAAAGAGAGTCCTTCAGGCTGAAATAAAAGGACACTAGGCAGTAACTAGAAGCCATATAAAGAAAAAAAGCAATGGTAGCTACATAGGTAGGTAGAAAATCCAGTATTATTGAATTTTTGGTTTGTAACTCCTGTTTTATTTCCAAAAAATGCAAAAAACCAATAATTATAAATCTATGTTAATGTATAAATATGTCATTTGTGAGAATAACAACATAAAGGGGTAGATGGAGGTGTAAAGGAGCAGCATTTTTATATGCTACTAAAACTAAGTTGATTAATTCAAATTTGATTGTTTTAAAGTTAAGATGTCAATTGTATTCCCCAGGGTAACTACTAAGAAAAAAACAAAAAAGGGTACAGAAAAAGAACAGAATAAAAATTGTACACTAGAAAAAATTAATAATAAAAGAAGGCAGTAAGGGTAGAATTGAGAACAAAAATGATATGACATATAGAAAACACATAGTAAAATGGCAGAAGTAAGTCCTTCCATACCCATAATTACTTCAAATGTAAATGGATAAAGGCAGAGATTTGTAGAATGGATGAAAGACTATGATCCATCTATATGGTATCCATAAGATACTCACTGTATATCTAAAGACACACACACAGGTTGAGAGTGAAAGGATAGAAAAAGTAACCAAAAGAGAGCTAAGGCGGCTATTGTAATATCAGATAAACACAAAAATTGTTATAAGAAATAATGAAGGACATTATATATTGATAAAAGAGTCAATCCATTGAAAAAAATTAACTATTATAAACATAATGGTTTATAAAAAGAGAGCCTAAAAAGAGAGCCCCAAAATATGTGAAACGAAAACTAACAGAATTGAAGGGAGAAATAGATAGACATTTCTCCAATGATAGTTGGAGACTTCAAAACTTCACTTTCAGTAATGAATAGATAGAAGATCAATAAGGAAACATAGGACTTGAACAACACTACCAACCAACTAGACCTAATGAACAGATACAGAACACTCCACCCAACAACAGCAGAATACACATCCTTCTTAAATGTATATGGAACATCTTCCAAGATAGACAATATATTAGGCCACAAAATGAATCTCAATAAATTTATGAAAATTGAAATCATACAAAATATCTTCCCCAACCACAATGGAAAGAAATCAGAAATAAATAACAGAAGTGGAAAATTCACATATGTATTGAAATTAAACCACACATTAAAAAAATAGTGGATCAAAGAAATTACAAGGGAAATTAGAAAATAGAGACAAATGAAAAGTAAAAGACAATATATCTAAATTTACGGGAAGCAGTGAAGGCAGCGCTCAGAGAGAAATTTATAGCTATAAACACCTACATAAAAAAAATAAGATCCCAAGTCAATTACCTAACTTTACATCTTAAGGAAATAGAAAAAAAAGAGCACACTAAACCCAACATTAGCAGAAGGAAGGAAATAAAAAAAGATTAGAGTGGAGATAAACAAATAGAGATTAGAAAAACAATAAAGAGAATCAATGAAACCAAAAGTTGGTTTTTGAAAAGATCAATAAAATTGACAATCCTTTAACTAGACTGACCAAGAAAAAAAAGAGAGAAGACTCGAATTACTAAAATCAGAAATGAAAGTAGAGACATTATTCTAGACCTTATAAAAGGACTATAAGAGCAATAATATGAACAATTATAGTATGAACAATTATATTTCAGATATTAGTCTAGACAAAATCGACAAATTCCTAGATATACACAAACTACCAAAATTGACTCAAGAAAAAATAGAAAATCTGGACATAAAAAGTAAAGAGATTGAGTTGGTAATCAAAATCTCCCAACAAAGAAAGGCCCAGGAAGAGAAGTCTTCTCTGGTGAATTCTATAAGTCAGTTAAAGAAGAACTAACACCAATCTTTACCAAACTATTCCAAAAATAAATAAATAAATAAATAGAAGACTAAGGAACACTTCTTCATGTACTCTATGAGGCCACCATTACTCTGATACAAAAGCCATATAAATACATCACAAGAAAAAAAACTACAGGCCAATGTTCTTTATAAATATAGATGCAAAAGTCCTCAACAAAAGTACTAACAAACTAGATATACAACATATTAAGAGGATTATAGATCATGACCAATTGGGATTTATCCCAGGAATGCAAGGGTGGTTCAACATATGAAAATCAATCATTATAAAACACCACATTCATATAAAGAGGAGAGAAAAAATACATGATCATCTCGGTGCAAAAAAAAAAAAAAAAGAATTTGAAAGATTTCAACACCCTTTCATGATAAAAACACTCAACAAACTAGGAATAAAAGGGAACTTAACATGAAAAAGGACATTTATGAAAAACCACAGCTAATCTCATACTTAATGATCAAAGGCTGAAAGATTTTCTCCTAAAAACAGGAATAAGACAAGAATGCCTGCTTTTGGCACTACTATTCCACATTGTATGGGAAATTCTAACCAGAGCAATCAAGCAAGAAAAAGAAATAAAAGGCATCAAAATTGGAAAGAAAGATGTAAAATTATCTCTGCTTATAGATGACATGTAGACAATGTATAAAAAATCCTAAAGAATCCACAAAAAATTATTAGAGCTGATAAACTAATTCAGCAAAGTAGCAGGATATGAGATTAATAAGCAGAAATCAATTGTATTTCTCTCTATAAAGATGCATGATACAAATAAGACATTAAGAAAACAATTCCATTTATAATGGCATCAAAAAGAACAAAATGCTTAGGAATAAATTTAACTAAGGATGTGTAAGATTTGTACACTGAAAACGACAAAACATTGCTGAAAGAAATCAATGGACACAAATAAATGGAAAAGATATCCTGTATTCATGGCTTGGAAGACTTAATATTGCTAAGATGGCAATTCTATGCAACGTGACCTAAGGATTCAAAGCAATTCCTACCAAAATCCTAGTGGCCTCCTTTTTTCTTCTTCAGAAATGGAAAAGCTGATCCTACAATTCACATGGAAAGCAATGATAGCCAAAACAATCTTGAAAATATGAACAAATTTGGAGGACACACACTTCCTGATTTTAAAACTTACTACAAAGCTACAGAGATCAAAACAGTGTGGTAATGGCATAAAGATATAGCCAAATGGAATAGAGTTGGGAGTCAAGAAATAAACCCATAGATCTATGACCAACTGATTTGTTGGACAAGGATGCCAAGACCATTCCATGGGGAAAGAACTATCTCTTCAACAAATGGTCCTGAGACAAGTGGATCTGCACTTACAAAAGAATGAAGCTGGACCCCTACCCCATGCCATATGCAAAATATCAACTCAAAATGGATTGAAGACTTAAATTTAAGAGCTAAAACCATAAAACTCTTACAAGTAAATATGCAGTTAAATCTTCCTGACCTTGGATTTGGCAACAAATTCTTAAATATGACACCAAGAGCAAAAGCAACAAAAGAAAAAATAGAAAATTTGGGCTACATAAAAATGAAAAACTTTTGTGCATCAAGAATGTGAAAAGACAACCTGCACAGAGAAAATATTGCAAGTTATATAGCTGATAAGGGTCTAGAATAAAGAACTCATTTTTTTTTTTTGGCCACACTGCATGGCTTGTGGGATCTTAGTTCCCTGATCAGGCATCAAACCCGTGCCCCCTTCAGTGGAAGCGCAAGTCCTAACCACTGGACAACCAGACAACTCCCTAGAGTAAAAAAATCTTAAAATTCAACAACAAAAAGAAAAAAAAATTAAAACAGGCAAAGGACTTGAATAGACATTTCTCTGAAGAAAATATACAAATGTCCAAAAAACACATGAAAGGATGCCCAACATCATTAGTCATTAGGGAAATTCCATTAAAACTACACTGTGGTAACTTCCTTTAGTCGTTCTTTGAGGGTAATTCTGCTAGAAACAAATTCTCTTACTTTTCTTTAGTCTGAGGATTATCTTTATTACCCCTTCATTCCTGAAGAACAGTTTTGCTAGATATAGTTCTTGGTCAACAGTTCTTTTCTTTCAAGACTCACTTGCAAAATATGCTGGTTGTTCTGGCCTCCTGGGTTTCAGATGAGACGTCTGCTGCTGTTCAAACCATTGTTTCCTTCTAGTGTGCTGTATTTCTGTGGCTGCTTTAAAATTTTTCTCTTTGTTTTCGGTTTTCAGAAGTTTAATTATAATGTATCTTGGCATGGATTTCTTTAGGTTTATCCTATTTTGTGTTCACTCAACTTCCTAAATCTCTAAGAAATTGTCTTTCACCAAATCTGGGCATTTTTCAGCCATTATTTCTTTGAATACTTTCAAAATCTCACATTCTTGCCCCTCTCCTTCTAGGATTCTGATGACGCAAATGTTAGATCTTTTGTTATTGTCCCACAGATCCTTGAGGCTTTGTTCATTTTTTTTTTTTCAGTCTATCTTCCCTCTGTTGTTCAGATTGAATGAGTTCTATTGATCTGTCCTCAAGTTCACTGATTCTACCTTTTTGTCACCTGCACTCTTCTACTGAGTCAATTCAGAGAGTTTTAAATTTCAGTTATTTCTTTTTTCATTTATGTAATTTCCACTTCATTATTTTTATTACTCCTATTTTATTTTGCTGAGATTTTACATTTTTTCATTTGTTTCCAATGAATTTGTAATTACTTATGGAGACAATTTTAGGATGGGAGCTTTCCATTTTGTCAGATGGGTCCAGCATCTGATCTATCTCAGCACTGGAATCAATCCTGATTTTCTTTTTCCATTCAGGTTATGGCTTACCTGGTTTCTGGTATGATGAGTAATTTTCAATTATATCCTGGTCATTTGCCTATTATGTTAGGAGAGTCTTGATCCTACTTCAATTTTTATTTTAACAGGCAATCATCATGCTTTGGTTTAATGTTTAGGTTCTTGTCTTATTTTATGGGCTGTAATTCCAATGATGACTTAGTCGCTGAGACTCTAAAATGCTGTTCTGGTCTGTTTCATTTTTCTGGCTCCACTTGAGCTCCTGTTAAATCCCTGCTGGTGCTGCCTGAGGGAGTAGAGGGTGCTTCCCTGGGCCTCCTGGTGTTGTTAGGCGGGGGTGGGTCATGCTGGACCTGGAAGACAGAGAACAACGTTGCCCTTGGCCTTTTCTCTGGCCACCTGGTGCTGCTGGGCTTTGCAATCTATCCCTGCCAGGGCTGCTACGGAGGGAAGCCTCTCTTGGGCCACCTTCTACCACTGGGTGGAGGACAAGAGCCATGAAATCTAAGATGCTATCAGCCCCTAGGTGGAAGTTTGGGAGACACTGGGCCTACTGGTGCCACTGGTACAGGTAGAGGGGCTCTCTTCCCATCACCTGGGGAGGGGACAGTCCCCCCTGCCTGGGCTCCACTGTTGCTCACGCGGCCGCAGGCAGGTCAGGGCTGCCGCCGTGACATGTGGGTGCTTCCACTACACCCCTGCTGGGCTGCTCCTTTCCTGGCCCTCTGGCAGAGAGCACAGGATTTTCTTATGTTTATTCATTTTTTTTGTCTATGCCTATTGGCAGGTCTGGGTTGCAGGTCTCTCCAGCGCCCAGTCGGAAAGTACCTGGAAGATAAAAAGAGAAAACTCAGGGAGCCCACAATGGTGGTGTTCCCAACGTCCAAGGCCCCTATTCAATCCACCTTCTTTCCATGTTTCAGAATCCTTTGATGATTGTCTGTTGACCTGTCTCCAGAGAATTCAGTAGTATTAAGATGGAAGGAGTCGGGAAAAATGAGTCTGTGCTATCTTGTCCCCAAAATGCAATATAATAGTGTTCTTAAGTTCTCCTATACTTCTTTTGTTTTTTAAGGCTTGCTTGTGTATTTGATCACACCACTTATTGTTACTTGTCACCCAAGTTGGGGTCATTTCAGCACTGATTATTTGGTTTGTTAATTAGAACCTTAGCATTTCAGAGCCAGTGGGGACCTTAGAGACGGCTAGCTCACAGTGCTTTAAAAATTTTTTGTTTTATTTATTTTTTACCGGGGTATAGTTGATTTATAATATGTAAGTTTGAGGTGTACAACATAGCGAGTCACAATTTTTAAAAGTTATATTCTATTTATAGTTATCATAAAATATTGGCTACATTCCCTGTGTTGTTCAATATATCCTGTAGCTATTTTATACATAGTAGTTTGTACCTCTTAATCCCCTACCCCTGTCTTTCCTCTCTCCCCTTCCTTCTCCCCACTGGTAACCTCTATATGAGTCTGTTTCTTTTTTGTTATATTCACTCGTTTGCTTATTTTCCAGATTCCACATATAAATGATATGATACAGTATTTCTCTGTCTGACTTATTTCACTTAGCATAATGCCCTCCAAGTCCATCCACGTGGTTGCATCTCCTGTAGTTTTAATGTAAACTTCTATGGAAATGTAACATACACACATACAGAAAAGTGCCAAATCTTATGGGTATGGTTTGATAAATTTTCCCAAACAGAACACATTTATGCAACCAGCACTTAGATCAAGAAATGTGGGGCTTCCCTGGTGACGCAGTGGTTGAGACTCTGCCTGCCAATGCAGGGGACACGGGTTCGAGCCCTGGTCTGGGAAGATCCCACATGCCGCAGAGCAACTAGGCCCGTGAGCCACAATTGCTGAGCCTGCGTGTCTGGAGCCTGTGCTCTGCAACAAGAGAGGCCGCGACAGTGAGAGGCCCGCGCACCGCGATGAAGAGTGGCCCCCGCTTGCTGCAACTAGAGAAAGCCCTCGCACAGAAACGAAGACCCAACACAGCCATAAATAAATAAATTTAAAAAAATAAAAATAAAAAATAAAAAATAAAAAATAAAAAATAAATGTGAATTTTCCAGCACCCCAGAAAACTTGTGCCCCTCCCAACGACTCTCCCTGTTCCCACAGGTAACCAGTATCCTCTTCCCAACACCACAGATTAGTTTTGCCTCTTTTTTCAACTTTATATAAATGGAATCACAGGTTGCATAATAGTATTCCCTGCCTTTTTCCCCTCAACATCGTGTGTGCCCTTCCTCCATGTTGGTGTATAGAGTTCTGGTTCATCCTTATTTCAGTATAATCTTCCATTGTATGAATGAAACACAATTGGCTCATTTATTTGACTGTTGATGGATGTCTAGGTTGTTTCTTCATCTTTCCAGCTGACTGCCTCTGCACCCCAGTCCTGGCTGTCCTTTGGCCTCACTTGTCTTCACTGTACTTGGAGCTTCAGAACTCCTGTAAGGAATTACACCCTCCTTGTGTACACCTGTCACGGCCCTGCTCCCTCTCATCTTTTAACTTGCTGTACGAAATCACAGCTCTCCTTATATGAAACTCTTCTCCCTTGCACCCTGCACCTTGCACTGGGCCAGGGGTGCAGAAAAGCACAAATCCAGGCTGTTGTCACTCTGAACCCTACCCACAGGCCTCTGTGGGCCCTTCCCGTGCTGGCCGTCACTGGCGCCGTGTCTTCCTTCACTCTTCTCACTTCTGGTGTCACCATTCACAGCAGGGAAGCTTCCACTGCAGGTGAAGCTGGTGAGTTAGGTACCGTGGTTTGTAATAGGGTCCAATTCTGGAGCTCTTCTAGCCTCTTAGGCAATTTGATTTTGCTGTCAGATCCTGAAAGGGCCTGAGATTAGCAGAGGGCTTAACCCATCTGGGGGCTTGATTGTTTAATTAGAATAAGAGAAAGCATTTTGAAAATTGCTGTGCTGGACAGCATTCCTGCTGGGACCCCTCCGGGCCCCACTTGGGCTTCCAGGACCTCGAGTGATGAGCCCAGTATCACTACTTGGTCTCGGTTGTCAGGGAGACGTTTCAAGTGACCCATGCGGGGAGCGAAATTGACAAACGGGTGGTGGGGGAGTTGGTATCTGGCTTCCCAGGAAGATGTGAGGTTCGGATGAAATGAGCTCCTCCCCACAAACACTCCAGTGAGGGGAATGGGTTCTGTGAATCCAGGAAATAGAGTTTGGGGGTGAAATATTTCTCCCACTCTCTCCCCAGGAAGCAAAGTCAAATCTTGAAGTATCTCCACTTCTCAGAACTATTAGATCATGCTCACTGACACATGCATTTTTACAATGTGAATTTTTTATTTTCCTTACTGTTTCCCAGAATTCTCCCACCAGCGGGCAGCTCCCAGTTGGAAGGGGATTCCCTGTGTGTGAGACCAGCCTTCGGTGTCTGGGAAGTGATGTCCCAGAAGGTAGGAACAGCTAGTCCAGCGGTCCCCAACCTTTTTGGCACCAGGGACCGGTTTCTTGGAAGACAGTTTTTCCACGGTGGGAGGTAGGGGATGGTCCAGGTGGTAATGCAAGTGATGGGGAGCGACGGGAGCTTGCCTGCCACTCACCTCCTGCTGTGAGGCCCGGTTCCTAACAGGCCATGGACAGGTACCGGTCCCCGGGGGTTGGGGAGCCCTGAACGAGACCACCTTGGGCAGAACTCTCAGGGCTTCTGAAAAGCAGGTTTCCAAGGGCAATGCCAGGGAGCCTGGGATGTACTCAGCAGACACAGTGACCTGACCTTTGAGCTGCTTCTCCTGGATGAGCCCTTGGAGTGAGCAAAGCCCCCAACTTCCCACCAGCAGAGTTTCAGGAGAGGCTGGTTGGTGAGCTGAGGCGGGCAGTGTCATGGGTGGAGCCCTCTCCCTTTTTGACTGTTGTCACCAGCGGGCACCGTTTGCCCGGGCGGTTAGGAAGGCAGAGTTGCGTGGACGTCCGCGGGCTGCAGGAGACGGTGCTGGGGTCCTTTCTCTGTGGATCCTCTCCAGGATCTCAGCCTGCACCCCAAACTCAGTGACCAGGAGGCAAATGCAGAGAGGATCAACGGGCCACGTGCTCCCACAATGCCAGGAAGCCAGATGGCAGTGTGCCCAGGCCGTACGTACAGATGAGGACCTCCTCCAGGGCTTCAGGAGGCAGGTGGGAAGAAGTCGTCTCTTTCTTTGGACATTGGCCAGAAGAGAGCAATGCCTTTCTGGGCTGTTCGAGCCCCAGGCACTTGGGAAGCCGGTGGAACCCAGGCTTTCTCAACCCTTGGGTGGCTTAGAACGGTGTGCTTGCCTGAGCGCATGCAGCTGTTGGGTAATTGTGGTGTGCAATCAGAGGTGAGAACGGCGAGGCTCCCTCTGAGCTTTTGGGTACCACCGGGATGGAGGGGGCACCTTTCCAGCCTGTGAATGGGAAGACACGACGGAGGCAGGAGATGGGTGTGCGGGGCCCCCTTCCTTTCTGTAGCTTGCTTTATCCCCCCAACCCTGCAGGGACAACGTGGCTTTTAGAACAGTAACACCTTTCCCTTTCCCTCACCTTTCTGCTCTAGATATCTGAGCAGTTTGCATCTGCAGAGTGGACCCCATTGCCCAGGATAACTTTCTGGCACCGAGCTAGGGTGAGAAGGTAGGGACATAGATTTCCGGTGCTCAAACCCATTTCTCAGATTCTCTCTCCCCAGTGAGGGCTGTAAGCCCATGGGAGCCTCGCTCCCCGTCACCTCCTCCTCTGTGTGGGTGGAGGGGGGGTGGTAGGGATGTTTCTGGAGCAGGAGTCCTTGACCTGGAAACTTGAGGTCGGGGAAGGAGATTGCTATGTCCCACACCCCCAGCATTACGGTTTTACTTTAATGAATATACGAATATTTATAAGGACTATATTTGGTTCCTTCCAACGTAAATCCCATAAACTGATCTTTTCATAAGCCACCACAGTCTCCAAGAACTGCTCAAAGGTTTACTGTACACAAGAGAGCATGTGTGTAGATGCACACGCGCCTCATACACACTCACACAGCCTCATAAGGTAACACAAAGCAGACAGCTGCCAAGAGGTAAGGCCTCCCATGATACTCACCCTGCCCGTTGCCAGGCCTGGTGGCCTTTTTAACCAGGAAAGAGCTGAGGTTTGCAAGGAAAGGGGAATTTGGAAGATGATCCCAGCGCCCTTCCCACAGACTCCACCAGCCACTTACTTCCTCTCGTAAGTGGAGCTGCTGCGGGGCTGGCGGCGGGTGGAGATGGGAGGCGGGCCAGGTCTTGGTTCTGCAGGATTTTGCCCCATTGGGCAGGGTAACCCTAACCCTAACCCAAACCCTGCCCCCGCTGTCCCACCTGCAACGGATTAGACATTTGAGACCCCTCTGCCCCCGGGCTTGTAGAGTAAGAGGATTTGCAGCTGAAAACTCCTCGTTCTACATGTTACTCTAACTGTGGTCTGGGGACTGTCATAAGCACTTTTATCAGTTGTCACCACAACCCTATGAAGTTGGGTCTATTATGATTCCATTTTACAAAGGAGGGAAGTAAGGGACAGAGAGGTTCAGTGATTTGCCCAAGGTCACACAGCTAGCACGTGGCAGAGGGGGACCCCCAAATCAGGGAGTTTGGCTTCTAACCACCGTGCCATGTTGTCCTTCTGGGTTTCTTTGTGATTTACAATTTATTACCACCAGCCACTGATCGAAAGAAAAGAAGGTTAAACTTCTTCCTTACTCCACGTGCAAAAAGGAAACTCCAGATAAGTTAAATGCTAAATGTAAAAATAAGTAAATCAAAAGTCATGAAAGAGAATTTAAGCAATTATGTTTTACCCTTAGGATGGAGGAGAACTTTTAAGTCAATACAATAAACCTGGAAGGTGTATTAGAAAAGACAGATGTGTTGGTTATATAAAATTTTCCTAGTGACAAATTATAAGTTAATTCAACAGGGTAATGATAAAATCGTGTGTGTGGGGTGGGGGGATGTGTGTGGAAATTTTCAATATACACTGAAAGATCGCTTTTAAAAAAAGCTTTTAAATTTATGAAAAAATTAGCAAACAAGTAGAAAGATGGGCAAGATATGTGAATAGGCAATTCAAAGGAAAGCAAGTCAAAAGACTCATAAATATATAGAAAGATGTAGGACTTCATTAGTAATTAGTTAAATGCAAATTAGAATAATGTGATTATCAAAAATTAAGAAGAGCGACACCCATTATTGACAAGAATTAAGGGAAAGATCTCAGATACTAGTGGTGGAAAAGTGAATTGTGTAGGCTTTTGGGAAAGCAATCTAGCAATAACTACGAAAATAAAAAATATGACATACACTTCTCAGTGATCTTACCCTTGGGACTCTACCTTATGGAAATAAATGCACCAACATGTAAGGATTTATGTAAATAAATTGTGTGCCAAACACTGGACACAAGATCATGCCCATGGGTTGGAGAATGCTTGAATAAACTTTGTGTATTCAGATAAAGAAGTATTGTGCAGCCATTGAAAACATGAGTTAGATCTGTACTAGTCACTAGGAAAGATTGTCATGATGTATTCTTTTTTATTTTTCCATTTCTCTTTGGAAATAATTGCAGACCTTTTGGAAAGTTGCAAAAGTAATACAAAGAATTCCTGTATTCCCCTTCACTCAGATTCCCCAGTTGTTAACTTTTTACCACATTTACTCTCTCTCTCTCTTTCTATGGGTAGATATGGATAATTTTTCATGATTTTTTCTTTTTGCCTAAATATTTTAGTATGTGTTTCTTAAAAATGAGGACATTCTCTTATGTAATCACAGTGCAAGTAGCAAAGTCAGCAAGGGAACATTGGTATAATACTATTACTTATTCTGCAGCCCTTTGTACCACTGCTGTCCTTTATCATAACAACAATAAAAAATTCAGTGTCTAGAATACAATCCAGGATCAACATGAATCAGGATCCACATTGCATGTACTTGTCATGTCTCTTTAATCTTCAACCTGGGACACTTCCTCAGCCTTTCACTGTCTCTCTTGACTTGACATTTTTGAAGAGTACAGGCCAGTAGAATGCCCTCAATTTGACTCGTCTGATGTTTTCTCATGATTAGATGTGGGTCATGCATCTTTGGCAGGAGTATCATAAACAAGATGTTAACCTTTCTGCATGCCATGATATATTAATTTCATATTTTTAAGTACATTCACAAAGCTGTACAACCACTGTCACTATCTAATTTGAAAACATTTTCATCAAATGTTTCCTAGTAAGAAACCCATACTCTTTAGCTTTCACCCCCAAATCAACCAAGCCTCCAGCTCTGGGCAACCGCTAATTTACTTTCTGTCACTATATATTTGCTTATTCTGGACATTTCATATAAACAAAATCATGCATGTGGTCCTTTGTGTGTCTGGCTTCTTTCACTTAGCATAATATTTTCAAGAATCATCCATGTTGTCACATGTGTCAATACTTTCTTCCTTTTTTTTTGAATAATATTTCGTTATATGGCTATGTCACATCTTATTTATCCATTCATCTACTGATGGACATTTATTTCCATCTTTTGGCTAATATCAATAATACTGCCATGAAAGTTTGTACAAGTTTTTGTGTAGGCATATGTTTTCATTTATCTTGGGTGTATACCTAAAAGTGGAATTGCTCTATCATATGGAAAGTCTATGTTTAAAAAGATTATATTAGTCAGGATTCTCCAGAGAAGCAGAACCAATAGGATGTGCATATACAGAAAAAAAGATTTATTATAAGGAGTTGGCTCATGTGATTATGGAGACCAGCAAATCTAAATCTGCAATGTGGGCCAGTGATAGAAGGCTGGACACCCAGGAGAGCCGGTGATGCAGATGAAGTCTGAAGGCATCACCTGGAGGATTCTCTCCTGCTTGGGTAGGCTGGTCTTTTTGTTCCGTGAAGTTGTTTGTCTCTTTTTGTTCCTCTCTTTCATGATGGGCACTTTCCTGAAATGTCTGATGATTCATCACTATCCATTCATGTTTAAGAAGGAGGTGTGAGATGGCAATTAGAAGTCTCGTGTCTCGTGCAGGCCTCATGGGCTGGGGTTTCATTAGGGTGACTAGATTGTCGGCTGGACTTTCCACAAGAGGATCGTCAAATCTGCAGGTGCTTTCTCTGGCGATTCGAGATGTGCTGAATTTCTCACAAACCCTCTGACTTCTGGTGGTGGAGGTGGTATAGACTTGGCTAAGGGAATTCTGGAAATAGAATTTTGTCTGGCTCAGATTAAGATTCATTTCTCTTGCCTTTGGCTTGTCACATAGTTGGATCTGGGAATTGGGAAGCTGCCTCTGCCCCCACTGCAACTTTTTACTGCTCTTAGTTTCCCAGAGTCTGGTACCTCCATGGTTCAATTTGCTCAGTGAATATACCTGTTTCTATGGTGGGCTGGGTTGAGGGTGGGGCTAGGAGTGTGGAGGTAGAGGAGTGACTTTGCTGCTTGGGATGGAGGAGGGACCTGTCATTCTTTGTTGGTGGCACTCAATTCAGCCCTTTCGTGTCCTGCCATGGGATCCTCTCCAGTACTTTTAGTCTGTCTTCTCTCCTCAATGAGTATAATTCAGTCAAAGGGTTTATTGGGAATATTCCAGGTATCAAACATTAGGTCAAGTGCTGGGAGAGACCAAAAAGAAAAGACAAAGTCTCTGTTTTCAAGGAGCTTAGCATCTTAAGAGAAGAACTGCATGCAAATAGCTACAACAGCAGGGGTATATCCTACCTGCTATGAGAGAGAAAGCAATGTGAAGCTGTAGGAATCACAGAGGAGAGAGTGCCTCCAGCATGTCACCAGGCAAGGCTTCCTGGAGGAGGTAAGACCTGGCTGAGTTTTGAAGGGTGAGTAGGATTTCAATAGGCAGGGATGGGCATGGGGCAGGGAGTGAGGAGTGAAGGGAGAGGAGGCCCACCCGTCTCTTTCCATGTATTTCTCCATCTGGGTCAGCAGCTCCTTTCTTTGTTGCCACGGCGGCAGCTCAGTCATTGGCACATGCTGGGCGCCCACAGTAGAAGGACTGGAGCAAGCTCCAGGGGAGGCCTCCAGCTCTGACTGCCAGAACAACTCTGCAGAACTGGCCTGCCAGGGGAGCTGCTGCCTCTGCCATGGTCAGGCAGGTGGGAAATCAGGAGACCAGCCCTGGAACCCTTGAGTTGATGGCTTGTCACATCGTTTGATCTGGGAATTAGGCAGCTGCCCCTGCCCCCAGTGCAATTAGCTCTCAATGTCCATAAAGCTGGTGAGTGGCCCCTGGTATGCTTTTCAGAAAAACCCAACGTCTCTACGGTCATGCTTGCCAGAAGCAGTAGCAGAGCTACAGGACAATGGCTACACCACTCTTAGGCCTCCAGAACCAGGAGGAAATGCATCTAATTGACGGCACCTAGTTTGCCTCTAGAACCCTAGCAGCAAAGGCTTTTAGATTTGCAGTACAGGAAGGCAAGAGTGGACACCAAATGCTGTCCAGCCATATCTTTCACATATCTCGAAAATAATGTGATCGGTCCTGGGCCTCTGCGAGTCCGTTAACAGTGTTTCTTGCAATACCCACTTCAGCTTCTAAAGCATATTTATGATGATAAACCAGATGATGATGGTTATTCATCTGGGTTGATCCCTAAGCAGGATGCCAAGGCTCTCCTCTTACCTCTTTGGTACTGAAGGCGACTTGAACAACGGATTATTTTGCTCTTTGTAGAGAGTAAAAATCTTGTCTGAAAGTTTTGTTCAAGGACAGGGAGGTGGTGCCTCTAGAATTTGTGGCAACTGTATTGGGTGCCAACTCTGGGGTGGGAGGGCCACACGTGCTGGTGTTTAGTCAGCGTATAGCTTTGGGGGCACTTGTTCAGGACAGTGAACCAACTATATGCCAGAGTTTCCTCCAACATGTCACGCTACTCCTTCTGCCTAGACCAGCAGCCCTCTCCTCTTTGTACCTAACACCTCTTTAAAACTCAACTTCCCTGGAAAGACCAAGCGTCCCCTCAGAGAGGCAAACCAAGCAGGAGTTGGGGTTTGCTTGGTGCAGCGACTCCTTGCTATTTTCCTCCTTTGCCCACCTTGAAGGGCTAGAGATCAGTATTACCAGGGGCAATGGTGGGTGCCCATCGAGGGGGTTGTTCTTCCGGACATGGTGACCAGTTGGCTCAGCCACTGGGGAAAGGACGGGGGGCTGGGGGGGAAATTGGGGTGATGAGGCTGGCCCTTCTGCCATCAGTCCAGCCCAGGCCGGAGGTTGCTTGAGAGTTGGCTTCCCTGAGGCAGGCAGGCCAGCAGGGTGGCGGGGCCTCCTGGGATCTTGGAGAAATGGAGAGCCATCTTCAAGGTCATCTCAGAGGTGATCTCTCCCATGCCCTTCACTTGACAGAGGGAGAATCCGAGGCACAGAGAGGCTGTGACTTATGTCCAAAGGCGATTACTGAGTTCCGCAGAGCAAGAGCTAGGATCCAAGGCTTCTGATTCTCCGTACTTCCCCTACAAAGCCAGAACTAGCAGCATCTTGCTTGTAGCTGATGAGGTTGTAAGGGAGATGCCTTTCTTTTTTAAGCCCATTTGTAAAAGTGGATGCTGTGGTCTTGGGCTTTGTATGCCTTGGGGTAGAACAGATTCACCCAGACACTCCCGAAGATGCTGGCACCTTGACAGCTATAGGGAGGCAGGAGTTGCTGGCTGTGCCTTTTGGAGGTGAGAAGGCGAGAACCCAGGGAGGCTAAGTGATTCGCCCAAGGACAGACAGTAAATCAGGACGCCTCCTCACCACGGTCAGGGTCACGGTGTCTGCCCATTCATCCTCATAACACACAGCTTCCCGAAAGATAGCTAATGCTTTCTTTGGAAACCCCCCACCCCCCGGCCATGGCCCTATGTCTCAGTGTCCTGGGCGGCCTGTGAGCTGACCTTAGAGGCTACGGAATTTAGGGGCCTCTGGGCCAACGCTCATGCAACGGCTTGTCCTAAAGCAACATTTCCCAGGACCCGTCCTGTAGCCTCTTCCCTGGAGCTGGGAACTAATGGTGGCCACCTGGGCTCTGGCTGTTGAATTTCATAATGTGCTTCTGTTTTGCACAGAGTAAACCGCATGCTGTTTCTCAACCGGGCAGAGAAGTTCTGGGTTCGCTTCTTTGTAAGTGATGCTGTTAGGCAAGCCCTGTGTTGAAACACAGCACAGCTTCTAAAGCTGTTTTGGCTTTTGGCTTTTGTCCAGAAGCCTCAACCCTTCGCCTCCAGTCAGCACAGACCAGCTCCATCCCGAAGGCCCAGAGATGTCGAGGAGAGAGAACTGATAGGCCAGGCTGCTTCCTGGTGGTGGCTCTGTCAAGTCACCACACACCCTCTGAGTCTCAGTCTCCACATCTTTAAAATGGGACTCAAAGCACGCTCCCCAGTGAATGCTAGAAAATGAACTGAATAATGTCTTTGGTGCACCTCACTCTGCCAGCTGCAACTTCCCTCCCCCAAGCAACTGAGTCCCCAGGTCCCTGCCCAGGGACCCCCTGAGAGGTTGAGGAGAGTCACTCCAAGGTGTCTGGTGCTGGGTGGCGGGTAGGGAGGATGCATCACACAGAGCAAAGGAGGAGAAGCGTTCATGCTGCTGCTTCCCTTCCTGCTGTGAACAGCTCCAGAATGAAGGCATCCACCTGGGCAGTGAGATGCCAACGGCTGGGTCTGGGAAGCAGAGGCGGGGCTTATTTCTGGTCAGGGAGCATGGCCAGGCCCCTGGTGTCAGCCAGCATCCCAGGGGAAGCAGATCTGCCCCTGGTGTTTCTACAGGAGAGTTGTTGTTCAGCGTGTGGCCAGGGCTGGGGAGCCACGGGGGTGCTGGGGCAGCCAGAGCTGCTACCCCACCCTGCGGGGGGCAAGGAGAGGGAAGCAGGGCAGGGAGCAGGGATTTGCCCCGTCTCCTCTCACCTCCCCGTCTCCGGCTGGGCCCCCTGAGGGATGGAGAGAAAGCCTGCACACGTGGAGGGCGGGCTCAGCCCCCGAGCCAGAGCCATGCATGTGTGTGTATGTGTGTGTGTGTGTGAGCGCATATGCGCGTGCGGGACGGAAACACCCAGTTCATCCTTGAACCGCTCTGAGCCCCACGCGTAAAACTGGGCCCACAATCCCTGCCCCGCCTGCCTCTAGGGGTGGTCCTGTCAGCAAACTCCTCAAACCTGTGGGCGAAGGCACCTCTGCCAGGGGCGGGGTGCGGAGGGGGAGGGCAGAGGGGCGCCCTGAGGACGAAGCCGAGCTGTAACTTTTTCTCCCCTGTTCGCTTAGAAATCAGTGTGACATTTTTGAGTCCAACTGCATCATATTATCCCCACTTGTTTTCATTACAGAGAAGATTTTAAATTACTTACCAGTGGAGTCCTTTTGACTCTGGGAAAACAAAGCAGGTTTAGCTTGTGGCTTTGTGTCCCCCTCGACGTCCCCCCAACCTAGGGCTTCTCCGGGAGTAGCAGCCCCGCCCAGCAGGAGCCACGGTCCGAAAGTTCTCATGCCAGTTCTCTCCCAGGAAGCAACTACTTGCCCTGCTGGGTCACACAGGCCAGCACGAGCAAGGCTGTCTCCTCTTCCGTGGTCAAGGTGAGAAGGCGGGCAGCAGCTCTCAGGGGCCCTGCAGGCGTCAACTTCAAGTGCTTCCTTCCCAGAGGCGTGAAACAGGGAAGGGGCAATGGCTGGACTAATGCCTGGCGGGCGGGTGGTGGTCCAGGTTTTGGGGGAAGATGGAGGTGAGGCTAGTTGGACCTACTGGGGAAATCGAATTGAAAACAAAAGCTCCCAACCCAGAAAATCTCTCCACAAAGGAAGGAGAGAAAGAAAAGAAGTTTATCATCAAATAAGCATTAACCAGAATGTGATGCGCGTCACCGGCCGTCTGCTGAGAGATGGCAGAGGCAGGAAGGAACCTCACCGCTCCTGCAGCTGAACGGCTACAGCCATCGCATCCTTGTTCTCAGGGTAAACGACACCCAGTCCTCCTGTCAAGGGGACGCATCGGCACCTCCTTCCACAGAGCTCACCTTAAATTCACCTGGTGATTAGAATCACCATCTGGGTTAGTTCATTGATCTTATGCCCAGGAAAGGTAAACGTCTGTCTTTCTGCTAGGAAGGAGTTTTGCAGCTTGGAGCCTGGCACCTGCTGAAGGGCACCTCCTGCCCACCCACAGAAACTGGGAGGCAGGCCCGTTTCCCTCTATGTTTCCATCTCAAAGACCTGGCTCCCAGGTCCTCGAGAAAGACACACCTAGAGCTGGCAAGAGGCTTACTTAGGTTCTAAGAAAGATGGACATACATTTCAGAGAGACAGAGAAAGAACGTACACGTTTTCTAAAGTAAATCATGCTCTAAGAAAAGGGAGACAGAAAAGTCTGTTCCCTTGTTTTCAGCAAGGAAGTCAGCCTCTTGCTTTTAATTTGTAATTACCCTTCCAGCCCCTGCACGGGAAACGAACAGCAAGTTCCAAGGTGAGGGTCACCCCATCCGGCTGGCTGGGTCTCCCCTCACAGGCTGGGGGGATGTGGGGTGTGGTTCAGGCGGGGCGTGGGCACCCTGCGCGAGGGCTGTGCAGAGGGGGCCGGCGGGGTGGGCGCAGGTCTCCCTGGGGTCTCTGCGCAGGTGAAGTCGAGGCTCAGGAGGTGCGGGGCTAGGACGAAACCAGACAGCCAACCGGGTTTCTGAAAACTCGGTGTTAACGTTCCTCCCAGCAGAGAACTCACGTCGTGGAGCTCAGACAACCCTTGCTCCCTGCCGTGTCCACATGTCAGGAAACCCCTCAGCAGGAGGGGTCTGGGCAAAGCTGAGGACTGACCTGGTGCCCAGTGGGTAATATTCTTGGATCCGCTGGGCAGCCGGGGAATCTGGCTCCCACCAGCCCGAGCCTTTCACGGAAGGAGAGACGCCAGCGCGCCCTGGCCTGGCCCTGGCCGAGCTCAGCAGGCTGAGGCCGAGCGTGGCAGGTGCCAAGGGCCCGGCTGGAAGCTGGGAGGGGCAGGAGGAAGGTTCTCTAACCCCCTCTTCCCTGTTGTGTTCTCTTCCTCTGCCCTCAGGTGACACCTCTGCTTCCTCCTAGAAAAGACACACTTACCATTTAGATTGTTTTCGCAGCTCCTTTCACGTGGGTTTCTGTGTTCCTTCTCCTCCGAGATGAGAGAGACAGAGAGGGACACACACACACGCACACGCACATGCACACGCACACACACACACACACACACGCACACGCACGCACAGAATGGGAGGGTGACAGAGCGAGATAGACTCATCTGATGGTTTGCCTGGGGATCCAGGACAGTCTTATACTTTCTTCTCACATATGGTCCAAGATCTACTTCAGACTCAAGCGGGCAGGTTACAAATGCAGATTCTTGGGCCGTGTGCACGTCCAGCACTGGACACTGGGAGCGGTCCTGGAATCTGCATTTCTATCCAGCCTCCCCTGTGCTCCTCACCCTGGCAGGAGCTTGGCAAAGGGGCTCCTCCAGAGATGGCCTGCCTGGGGAAGGGGTGCTGTCCACTGAATCTGCCACTTTCTGCGTGGGTGCCCTTGGGCAAACCACCTAACCTCCCGCTGTCAAAGAGAGAGAACCATGCACAGCAGTTTGGGGAGGGGTTACATGAGAAAACGTATTCACAAAGGTCATAAAACTGCAGAGGGCCAAGGAGAGAAGTATAGTACTGTTGCTACCTGGGAATCTTCCGGGCCTTTAAGCATCCTGATGTTTGGAAGATACTGAGTCCCCTAAAGCATCAGGCTCTCTTGTCCTACTGGCTGGGTCCACTCCTTTGAAAGATGTTCAGAGGAGACTCCAAAGGGAACTCCAGAACCAACCTGCTCCGTTTGGGGAAGTGCACGAGGCCCCTCTTCCCAAGTCTGCGCATGCTCGCACCGGGCACCAGTGACGTCATCTACATCTTGTCCAGGTAGGAGGGAGCCGCGTCCGCCTGCTCCACTAGGGGCGCCATCGAGGTCGCAGTGCCCAGGCGCCTCCTGCAGGACCCATGTTCCTCAGGGTCTCATTTGAGGCCCAAATGAGCACCTTGCACGACGTGAGGAAGTAAAATACACGACCGGTACCCATGGGTCCTGCCTTCAAGGGTGTGCTGATCCCCGCAGTGGGATTACAGTCTTGTTGAGGCCAGTGGGCTGCGCTGAATATTTGCATTTCTATATAATCTTGGCACAATGCTAATTTGACAGTCAATAGATTCTTGTGGAATTGAAGAGTTTTTGGCGCCCTGGTTTTCTCAGATCTGGCCCTATAGGAATCTAATAAAATAAAAAAATAAAATAATAACTTCCTATAACTCAGACACCAGAGCTAACTGGGTTATCTATGAATTATCTCCTTTAACCCTCCCAACAATTTATAAGCAGGTACTGTCACCTCTTAACCTACTGATGAGGAAATGGACGCTCATAGCAGTTAAATCAAGGGCCCAAAGTCATACAACTGCAGGTAATGGGGCTGGAACCAAACCCGTTGTTAGTTCCTTCCTGGATTCTTTTTCCCCTGAATTAATAAATAGCCCTTTATAAAAATGCAGACGCTGTAGTAATGGCTGCTGCCCTCACGCCCAAGCTCACCCAGAAGAATTATGGTAAAAAGGAAAATGATATTTCATAGGTAATAGTGTCTTCTAGTGTATGACTTAGGTTTCATTTATTTATTTATTCATGTGTTTTGGGGGTTATTTTTTTAAACCATTTCGAAGGACATTCACAAACTCCATGCTGTTTGATCCTCACATCAGCCTGGTGAGCCAGCTGGTCAGGGAAGGTACTGCTGTGTTTTCTTTGAGGAAGGAGACTCAGAGAGGCTGTGATTTGCTCAGGGACCACGCACGGGGAAGTGACAGGGTTTTGCCTGAAACAGCAGACTGGTCACTCCCATCCCAGAAAAGCCCAGGGGACCCAGAGCCCAGGGGGCACTTGCAGGGCTGGGGGGTCTCCAGATCTTGGGTTCGGGGCTCAAAGGCTGCGAGTAGCTTTAAGTCAGTCAAAAAAGCTTCAGTCTCCTACTTGATAAGAGTCATGGTGTTTGGACCATTTGTTAATTGAGAAAATATACGCATATCGATACAAAAAGCTCCGATGGATTCACCAATGCTCTCAATGAATTTTTTAATTTTATGGGTCAATAACAGAATCTCTATATCCTTGGTAAGTGGTAAATTATGCACGTGAGAACATAATGAATTTACTCTCCTGATAAGTCCCCGGGGGTGGAGGCATGGGGGAGGGAAAGGATTTCAGGACCTCTTGCAATTCCTGTTTTCTCCATTCTCCATCCTTGCCCACCTCTGCCCCTGCCCCTCACCACCACCCCAGGTTTGTAAGAAAAGCTGCAGAGGATGATTCGTTTCAGGGCCACCTGCCTAAGTGTTGGAAATGAGGGTCTTCTGGGGTCTAAGGAGAGAGGTGGACCACCCTGAAGAAAGGCCTCTTGGAATAGAGTCTCCGTTGCTGGCTATCTGACCCAAGGGGCAAGGTCAGCAATGGGACTGGCATTAGACAGCTGCAGCGGTGACCCAGAGCGGGATTGGGATGGGGTTTGGATAGGTGGTCTTGTGATGAGTTGCCAGGAGGAAAGGCTCAGACAGTGGGATTCTGCATAGGGTACAGGTAGGTTTTCGAGGCACTGAGGTATTCAGATGCTTTTTATTTTTATGGGTATGCTATTTTATTGACATTTAAATTTCACCAACAATGAGCTCAAATGTATGCTGGCCATACGTTCAGAGTTTTGAAATCAAGATAAATGCACAGACAGCTCTAAGGGTGCGGTGTATTTAACACTGCATGATATATGCAACAATTAGACAATCTAAGGGGTGGTAGAACTATACACTTAGGAACACTTAGGAGCACAGGTATAGGGACAAGCCCTGGAATTGGAGGAAAAAACCCGCCATTCGGGACGGAACAGAGCTCCTTGGTTGCTGACAGAATCTCCCCTTAACTTCAGACTCGAGACAAACCGAGGGAGTCTGTCAGTATACAAAAACCACTGAATTCAGGACAAACAGCCACAGGACAGATTGGCCAGAGCCAGTTCGGTTTGTGGGGACCAGTCTGAAGCGAGCAGGGTTGGCTGCAGGCTGGAAATGTTGCAGCTGAAGTCCAGGATCTGTAGATTCAAGCAACCGTCTGCTAAAAACTGCTTGTTTCCAAACAGGTTCCCAAGATGCTTTTCCCAAACAGGGCAGGTGCTTCTTACAGGAGTGTCGTGTCAGCTCTGCTGCAGCCCTCAGAGGCTAGGAAGGGATGGGGACTCAATGCTGACCACCTGTGTCCTTGCATTCTTCCTGGGGAACAGGAAGATGGGTGAAGTATAACTCTCTTATTCTTGCCTCTGTAGAGAATGAACAAGGTAAGTTTTCTCTTCTCTCCAGTACGTGTAGGCAGGCTGAGCCTTTGGATTTTGAATTCTGGCCTCTCTTGTTATAGGGGGTAAACAAGTACTTTATATGCTGTTGGACAGAGTATGCCCTTGTGAAAATAAATGAAAACCGCCCACGTGAGAAAAGCAAAGACTATTTTTGCAGAGCTGGTGAGAGCGAGGGAGTCAACCACCGTCGTTTGTGTTTTGACAGAGACTCAAAGGCAGGCGGAGGAGTGGGAAAGCTTGATAGTGGAAGAGGGAAGGTTTCAGGGGTGCCCTGATTGGAGGTGGTTGACACGAGGAAGCTGGGGGGCGGCTCACTAGAAGCTGGGTGTCATATGAGATAGGCTAGGGGTGTGTATTTGGCTTTCTCTGGCTGGTCCTAAGTTAGAAGTGCTCAGGAGATGGGGACAAATATTAAGGCAGCTGTCGGTTACTAACCAAGTCCTGGCTATCTGGGGCCGATTGTTACAGGGATTATCGTTTGGCTTTCCTGGTTGCCGGGCAGCCTAGAGCAATACTCTTAATTTCCTGGGCTGGTTACTATAGAAAATGAGTGGGCTTCCTGGCCTGGTTGCTGCAGATTGTGGGTCAGAATTCTGTTTGTGTATATGGTCTGGCCATCGTCTGCCTGTCTATTCAGCCTCTCAGCCCTTCCCCCTCCAGCAGATCTGAGCCCATTAAGCGGATTCGCCTGGGTTGACCCAGGTGAGGGAGGAATGGGAAAGCAAGGGTGGAGTTTGGTGAGATTTGGTTGAATAAAAACAAGTTGTGATTCAATGGAAAACTATGCAGCATCTATAGTACACCCTTTGGGGTTGGGTTATCAGAGTCTAGCTCTGTTCATTACCTGGAGCTATTCTGCAACTCATGGTAAGTTGTAAGAAACTGAGAGGCATGGCAATTGGGTCCTGTCCCGTAGATATTTGACTGGCTTCCCCCTACCCTCTTGGAAAAAAACAGTTTTGTCTCCATTTGTAATTCATCCCAACATTGCTTTTTCCACACAAATTGTGCTGTTTTGGCTTTTCCTTTGATCCCGTTATAACATCTGCATGTATCCCTCATGCCTTTTAAATACGTTTATTTGTATATTTGTATGAGAGTCATGGTTTTACCTTTTTCTCCAAAGTATCTTTTAATGCTGTGTGTGTGTGTGTGTGTGTGTGTGTGTGTGTGTGTCGATGGATGGCCGCAGGTGTCCCTGGGTACCAGGTATGAAGCAGCGTGACCTTGAGAGTGATGAAGGGCTTTGGGGCTGGGCTCGTCTGTCCGGAGAGGGTTTTTCGTGTGGCCCCTGGGCAGAGGGAAGATATTGGTGGTGAGGTCCTTCCTGTGGATTCTTGTATGACCCTGGACTTGACTGAGATTGAATTTCTCACCAGCTCTGACTAAGGTATGTGTGTCTGTGCTTGGAAAGGGGCAGACTCAGGGCCAGATTTAATTTGGTTTGGAAAAATTAAGAAGTTTGATATTTCCTGCATCTAAGATGGATGGGGCCAGTGTCTTGGCTGCTGGATCTTGGAGGTTGGTCTGGGCTTGCTAAGAACTTTTGTGTAGCCATGTGTCTGCATAACAGACTCACTACAACTCCGGTGGGTTTGGAGACAAGGCAGGGTTTGGAGACGTGGTGTGCAGATGACTGGTATGGAGGTTCCTTAGAAAGCAAAAATAGAGCTACCATATGATCCTGCAATCCCACTCCTGGGCATATAGCCAGAGAAAAACATGGTCCAAAAGGATACATGCACCCCAATGTTCATTGCAGCACTGTTTACAATAGCCAAGACATGGGAGCAATCTAAGTGTCCATCAACAGAGGAATGGATAAGGAAGATGTGGTACACATATACAGTGGAATACTACTCAGCCATAAAACAGAATGAAATAATGCCATTTGCAGCAACATGGATGGACCTAGAGATGATCATACTAAGTGAAGTAAGTCATACAAAGATAAATATCATATGATATTGCTTATATGCAGAATCTAAAAAAAATGATACAAATGAACTTATTTACAAAACAGAAACAGACTCATAGACTTAGAGAATGAATTTATGGTTACCGGGATGGGGGAAGGGTTGGGGGGAGGGATAGATTAGGAGTTTGGGATTGACATGTACGCATTGCTATATTTAAAATAGATAACCCGCAGGGAGTTACTGTATAGCACAGGGAACTCTGCTCAGTATTCTGTAACAACCTAAATGGGAAAAGAATTTGAAAAAAGAATGGATACATGTATGTGTATAACTGAATTGCTTTGCTGTACACCTGAAACTAACACAACATTGTTAATCACTTATACTCCAATATAAAATAAAAAGTTAAATTCAAAAGTTATAAAAGATAAACAATGAAAAATGAAAAAAAAAAAAAACAGAAAGGGAGGGGCCTGGAAGGTGAGTGTGAAGATTGCGTTTCATACTCTGAATGACTGAAAGCAGCAGCCGTGACCATCACAACACAGAAACCTTCCCCAATAAGACAGACTCGAGCTCTGCATACCCGAAACACTTCCTGGAGAAAGCGTGCAGGGCACTGTCATGAGCGAGCATGTGGTCATCCTTCCTGCCCAAGCCTGGGCCTGACTCCCGAGACCTGGGCCAACGTGGTGGGCAGGGAGTGGCCAGCTGGGCTGACACTGATGAGAAAGGTGAGCTACCAGGAAGTGAGGGCCTTTTTGGGGGGGAGGACGTGCCACCTTGGGGAGGAGGCCTGGAACCTTGGCTCGATGGCTCCGCTGAGATGCTGGGGCAATGGCAGCTCTCGGAGGCCGAGAAATCATGTTGCTGAGGAAACGCCTGGGGCTCCCCGGGCTCATGCTGCAGTGTCTTTGGCTGGGGGACCTATCTGTGGGCACCTTTCAGGGACCTGTTTGTTCTAGCTCCTTAAAAACCTTCCAGGTAGGAGTTGAAGTTTGGGATTTGAGATCACTGGGTACTGGCAGAGGTTTTTGGTCTTGGAAATGGAGAGACTGAACACACAAATGGACAACAGCCAGAATATATATAAAACCAGAACTCTGACCCACAATCTGCAGCAACTTGTCCAGGAAGCCAGCCTGTTGTCTGTAAGTTTCCCTTGTCAAAAGTCAGAGTACTGCTCTAGCAGCCAGCCCAGGAAGCCAAACTATAATCCCTGTAACGATTGGTCCCAAATGGCCAGGACTTGATTAATAACTGACAACTGTTCTAGTTTTGTTTTTTTTTTAAGTTTAAAAAAAATTTTTTTTAAATTAATTAATTTATTTTTGGCTGCGTTGGGTCTTCGTTGCTGCGCACGGGCTTTCTCTAGTTGCGGCGAGCGGGGGCTACTCTTCGTTGTGGTGCGCGGGCTTCTCATTGCGGTGGCTTCTCTTGTTGTGGAACATGGGCACTAGGTGTGTGGGCTTCAGTAGTCGTGGCACGCGGGCTCAGTAGTTGTGGCTCGCGGGCTCTAGAGCGCAGGCTCAGTAGTTGTGGCGCACGGGCTTAGTTGCTCTGTGGCATGTGGGGTCTTCCCGGACCAGGACTCGAACCCGTGTCCCCTGCATTGGCAGGCGGGTTCTTAACCACTGCGCCACCAGGGAAGTCCCAAGTGCCCTAGTTTTTGTCCCTACTTCCAATTTAGGACCAACCAGAGAAAGCCGAACACGCACCCCTGACCAATCACATAGGATGCCCGGCTTCTCGTGAGCTGGCAACAGCCTCCAATCAGAGCTACCCCTGGAGCCTTCCCTTTTTTCCATCGTAGAGCTCTCCCACCCCTCCGCCTGCCTTTGTGTCTCTGCCGAAACCAAGTGATGGTGGATGACTCCCTCGCTGTTGCCAGTTCTGAGTAAAGAGCTGTGGCTGGTTCTCATCTGAGTGGTCTTTGTTTCTGGAAACAAAAGCTTGGATCTGACCCATGGTGAAACCTATAACAAAGTGGGCAGGGCCAGCTCAGAGGGCTCCTGACTCAGAGCTCCTCCCAGTTCCTGGAGTTGGAGCGAGATTGGGGTGGGGGGGGGCGACACAAGGCTTGGGGAACAGTTTCAGTGGGTCCTTACTGGGCCCCGAGGGCAGGGAGACAGGAGGAGTTTCCACAAGAGTGGAGGTCCTGACTGCTGCTTTGGGCTCCTGGGAACTTCAGAGATCTGGGAGCCCCTGAAGGCTGGTTGCTGAGTCAAGGGGTCCCTGGAACCCAGCACAGGCCTTCGTGGCTGCCTGCAGTGGGGTGGCCCCCGGTATGTGCAGAAGGTCCGGGACTGCAGGAGGAGAGCCGGGCCCACGAGCAGGTGAGGAAACCAGCTGGGTATGGACGGGGTTACAGGTGTTAAGTTTTAACTTAAAAAATTATTTGACATAATTTTACATTTAGAGAAAAGTTGCAAGAATAGTAAAAAGAATTCCCACATCATTCACCTAGTTTGCCGAATGTTAACATTTTAGTGTTTATTTTGTTCTCCTCCACTGCCTCCCCTACCCTGTGTGTGTGTGTGTGTGTTTATTTTTTCCTGAACCATTTAAGAATAAGTTGTAGGCGTATCTTTTTATTCCTAAATACTTTAGGGTGTATTTCCTGAAAGCAAGGAATTCTGTTATATAACTGCAGCACAGTAATCAAAATCAGGTCCTTTGCATGATATTCTTATCCATGTACAGACCTTATACCACTTCTCCCGTTTGTCCCAATGATGCCCATTAGAGCCGAAGGTCATTCGTAGCACCTGGTTGTCCTCTCTCTTCAGCCGCCTTCCTCGGGACCAGGTCACTGTCTTTTCTGTGTTTCACAACGTTGACCCTTTAGAAGAGCGTGGGTGAGGCACTCTGTGGAAGGTCCCTGCTCTCTGTCCGGTGTTCGCTTGTGGTTAGATTCAGGTTTGCACCTTTGCTGGGAACCCTGGGGTCACGCCGACCTCCTCTCATGCCTCAGGTAACTGACTTTGAAACCACGTGGGCGTCTGGGACTCCCTGTGTGGTTCTGAGATGGAGCTGTGCCCCAGGGGCTGCAAGAATTCCGGTCAGGAGAGCCCAGGCCAAAGGTCAGCTGGCCTTCTGGTAAAAAGCCCCTACCCCAGAGAAGGCTTCCTGCCATCTCTGTGGCAATCAACAACCAACAGAATGTCAGGGTGGACTTTCCTGGCCGATAACAGTGACCTATTGACGTGTGTGATGTGATCGAGTCCCACGCCCTCCTTGCTGAGATGAAAGGCCCATGTTGTAGGGAACGTTCTCCACTCCTGCGTAAACAGGACGTCAGGACTCTCCACAGGGACGATGCCCCACCCGTCCTGAATCCAGCCCAGCTCACAGGTGGGGTCCAGCCACCTGATGCCGGCTTGGCTTTGGCTCTGGCTTGAATGGACATTCCATGCCAGGTGCAGCCTGGAGCACGCTGGCACTTTCTTGAGCCTACCTAATAGCATGTGCGAACATCTTTTGTCCTTGCTGGCTAATAGACGAGTTTAGTTCAACAGCGCCTGTGTGTGTATGAGGCAAAAGTTGGTCTTGGACTTGCTTTCATTGTAACCTGGTGGCCGGCTGTGGTGGCAGCTGCCGGCGTCACCGGCGTCCTGGGAGTCGTCCCTGGCTGACGTCACCTTCCAGGAAGTTCCATCAGTCCTGCCACAGAACGGCCTTCGTATACATCAGCTCCTTTCCCATGTCTCCTTTCACGGGAACCGGGGTGTGCAGTGGAGCGGACGGCAGGTCATCAGGGTCCGGGATCTGTGGGGATGGGCTGCTTCCTCAGGGCCCCGTCCCCAAGGCCGGGCCAGGCACCAGGGTCACTCTGGCAGGTGCGGGAGGTTATCTGTGGCAGGGCCCATGGGGCTCGTTGCACCAGCTCTGACTTACCCCCGTCCCTCACCCTGCGCCCCGTCTTCCGCAGAGGCCACTGCCTTCCAAGCACCTGGACCCATTTCCTGGCCTCTGGCCTCTTTTCCCACCCAGATGCCTGTGCATGGCCAGGAAGCTGGGCCTGCAGGTCCCGGCCTGACCTGGGAGAGGGGTCTGGAAGGAACCAGGTCAGAGGCCTGGCAAGGCTGACTCGACACTGAGCCAGGCACCCAGGGCTCCCTAAATTCCCTCCGACTGCAGGAGGCAGGTCCCAGCCCCTGGGGTGGGGCTGTGCCAAGGCTGGGAGCGGGCAGGCCATTCCTCGACCCCCAGACACACACAGCGCTGTTTCCAGGGGGATTTCACCTCCCACCAGCTGTCTCTCTCGGTGCCTTGAGCCACTGCACTTCAGGCTGGTTCCTCGTGCCCAGGGCGTTAATGAGTTGGGCTTACTTTTGCTGTAGTTGCCAGCATTTACTGGAGCTTTACTTGTGCCCGGTGCTTTGCTGCACGCTGGTTTAGTCCTACAACAACCCTGGATAGATATTATTATTGTCCTGATGTGCAGAGGAGGAAACAGGTCCAGAGAGATGAGGAATTGTGCCCAGGCCACTAATGAGCAGAGAATCGTGGTCACCTTTGTCTCAGCTCCTTGAACTCTTAGTAAATGTGCATTAGACTCGGTGGGGTTAGTGACTGACACTGCTCCAGGCTTCCCCATCCTGAGCATCCTCGCCTTTATCTCTAATAGCTGTTGAGGGTCAGGGTGCAGACTCTACCCCCGGGGCAGGGCGGGGGCTGAGCTTCTGTCTGGCACCCGCCACTGTGCTGTGCTGAGCCTGGGACCCGGCGTCGACCCTGGAAGGCGACCAGGCGTGAGGGAGTGGGTTTGGAGAGGGTCTCTCACCTACCGGTCCTCGGAAGGCATTTTGCCTTTGGCCTCATTCCCCTTTGGCAAGAGTAACAAAGCAGTTCGCTTCTTGATGGAATGTGATAGGCTCAACCATCCGTGTGAAATACGGGTTAGCAAAAGAAGACGGTAAACAAACCCGTCCCATTTCTGCAGGGACATGACATTCTGGAGCGAAGCGTTCTGTTGCTACATGCTAGGAAGTTAGAGGATGGTTTCAGTCTTGTTGGAGATGTTTGCCATCTTTCTTGGTGTATTTTAATCTTCTGAGGATGTGGATGGCCATCGGATCCACGTTGCCGATCCCCTCTCGGTGGAGTGCTCAGCTACCACCTCCACCCCCAGGCACGAGGGCTATGCCGTGGCCCTCCTGGTGGTGAAGTGGCAGCTGCCCTCCCAGCCTCCCTGGGCGGTGGGGACGGGATCATGGGCTCCGGAACCACAGGGCCCAAGGTGGAGGCTCCGCTCCAACATGAGCTACTGCCCTTGGCTGGTTTAGAGCGACAGCAATGAACGGTGTCACAGTTCTGGTGGCTGGAAGTCACAGGTCAGGGTGTCCACGGGCTCAAGCTCCCTCTGGTGACTCCAGGGGAGCATGCTTCTTTGCCTCTTCCGGCTTCTGGTGTCACCAGCCATCCTTGGCGTCCCTCAGCTTGTAGGTGCGTCATTGCACTCACACAGCTGTCTCCTACTTGTGTGTCTTCACATTGCCATCCCTCTTGTGTGTCCATCTCTGTGTCCAAATTTCTCCTTTTTATAAGGACGCCAATCATATTGGATTAGGGCCCACCCTAATGACCTCGTTTTAACTTGGTTGCCTCGGTAAAGATGCAGTTTTCGGCTAAGGTCATATTCTGAGGAGTTGGGGGAGGGAGTTGGGACTCCAACATGTCTTTTTGGAAAAAGAGAATTCAACCCCTAACCTGCGCTCTTTTGACAAGTTACTTGACGTCTGCATACCTCAGTTTCTTTATCTGCAGAACAGGGCGGCTAATACATCATAATACTTACCTCATAGGACTGTTGGGATGATTAAATAAGTGAATATGTAAATAAAGTGCTTGGAATAGAGTCAGGCGCTTAGTAGGTGCTCTGGGAGAGAGAGCGGCTCTTATCATGACCCACTCCTCACAGTTGCAGAAATGCAGGAGGTGTAGACGCTTACCGAGGGTGTGGTAAGTTGGATTAGGAAGCAAAGTTGGGCTGGACCCAGAGATGGCTCCGGGGGAGGCCGGCGGGGAGACCAGCATCACCCTGTGTGGCTGATTGCACCCGGAGACAACAGAGCCTGGTCTGGAAAATGACTTTCTCCTTCTGCTTTTTCAAAGAATTGTCTAAGCCGGCGAGGCTTGGATACTCATCGGGGAGCAGGGGAGGGCTTCAGCCCTTAGTCTTTAACCTGGTGAAATCCCACCACCAGGGCTTCCTCATCTACAAAGGGAGGGGGTGCCCTGGGGGGCCCCAAGCCTCTTCCCACTCCAACAACCTGTGGGTCCATGGATACCCAAGAACAAGGACAAAACCCACGGTGTTCTGACCAAACAAGCCCCAATGCATAGTTTGCTTAGTTCCACTAGAATTTGGCCCAAGATGGCCCCAAAGCTTGGGCAGCTCCTCGGGCCTTGTTCGAATGGTCCAGCTGCCTCCTGTCTTTCAGGGTCTGGAGGAGCCAGAACTTGGGGCTGTGGAGCCCCTGGGGTTCTAAGATTCCCTAGCGGATTGATTGAATCCTACAGAACCCGGCGGATTCCTCTCCCCCCTCACCCGGGGCTATCATAAAGTCTGGAGGTGGAATTCCTCTGCACCCCTTCCTGGGCTGACTCCTCTGGGTATAGGCCCAGGAGGGTAGGTCGGGGGGGCGTGTCTGCCCGTGTGTGGTCCTAACATTGTCTTCTTAGTCACTGGGAGAGTGGTCAGGAGGACTGTGGGTCATCAACCTCTTGAGCCGTTGGCGGGGTGAGGGGTGCTTCCTTGGAGCATTTGGGAAGGAGGTCTTGCTTCTCTATCCAGACGCTGCAAAGAAAGGCATGAACCCGTGATTCAGGTAGGAGACCATTTACTGCCCTATGTGATTCTCAGTCATTGTTTTGAGAAGGAGACGAGCTTGAAGTTGTGGGAGAAGGCATGTATTTAAAGCCGTTGGAAGTCTGTCAAGTAGACTCTGGAAATGCATCCAGGCTAACAGAGTGTTCTGAATAGAGAAATAATGATCAATGTTATCAATGCATCACCGCTTTATGGTACGTGACTATTTTTCCTAAGTTAATAACATGTATTTGCTGTAATTGTGTTTGTTTTTTACTTAGCAAGCCTTTTGGATACAGACGGAATCAGAGCAAACTTCACCCTAGTCCTGTTTCAATTGCCAGCACTATTGACGCCCCTACTTTTACTGCGTTAATGTAGCCAGATCAAGCCTGAGACATCCCAAGGTGAGGTGCCGCAGACTCTGTGGGTGGGAACAGATAAATGCCGACTGCCAGACTGAATCCAGTAAGAATTGACCTTTGACTGTACCTCGTGGAGGGAATTCTCCTGTGCAGAAGACCTTAGCATCGGTTATTGGTTACCCAGCATCTCGCTTGTTGTAAATTGACACTCCTTTGTTTACTTCTTTATTTGTGTCATTTTCCTCCACTAGAATGTGAGTTCTTGGGGCAGGTTTTCAAAAATATATTAGAGAAATGAATACGAATGAATGGGGTGCCGACCCAGACCTTGGTCTTTTCTGAGCTTGGTTGCTGTGAGCTGAAGTCACTTCCCCTGGTTGACCTGCCTAGTTGCTGGCCGTTAGATCTGGAAGCTCAGTTGTCTGTGAGGCCCCTTTGATGAAGCCTGGCAACCCCGGGTCTCACCTGTGTGTCTTCCTTAGGACCTGTCCTCTGTGAGTGAGCCTTGGAATTTTCTTACTTGTTTGTGTTTTCTCCCTGCGGCAGCCAAAGACATGGCCCTGGAGGAGGTGAGCGGCCCAAGGCCTCGGGCAGCGGCTCTCAATGCTGGCAGGCGGCCCAGAGACCACAGGGGAACTTGAGAGTATTGCCTGAGCCAGCCCCCTTGCTCCCACCTGCACTCCCCAGGTCTCACTGGTGAGAGAGTGGCCTGGCGTGGGTATTTGTCAGACGCCTCTCATGGGCCCTCAGAGGTGAGAACCACTGGGATAGCTCTTCTCACGTTTTGTCCACATCAGAGTCATCTGGGGCTGGGGGGCTTCCAGACCTCAGTTGTTTGGCTCCTCCTCTAGTTTCTGACTCAGTGCTCTGAGGTGGGAGCTTAGAATCTGCATGTCTTCTTTTGGGGGTGGGGGGAGATGTGCCGCGCGGCATGCAGGATCTTAGTTCCCCGACCAGGGATCAAACCCGTGCCCCCTGCACTGGAAGCTCGGAGTCCTAACCACTGGACCGCCAGGGAAGTCCCAGAATCTGCATTTCTAACGAGCTGCCAGGAAGCGCTGCTGTCGTCCGGGCCACACTTTGAGAACTGCTGCCCCAGGGCGCTGTCACAGCCACCCTGATTCTCGCTGACCCAGGGCTTTCTGCTTCCTGCGCCTGCTGCCCCGCCTCCCCCGTTTCTCCAGCTGGGGGGCTCTTGCTTTGCCCTCTTGACTGGTCTGCCCTTTGCTGAGCTCTGGGTTCGCCCCGACAGGATGTAGAAAAAATTGTTTTTATCCGCTTTTCTCAACCCAAAGGAGATGGGAATGCTTCTAAGGGCGTTCTAACTGGGGGGGAAATGGAGCCCCCAAATGGGGAACGGTACGCATGGAAGCGGACACAGCTGAGGGCGGCTGGGCTGTGGGCTCCGGGCTGGTTGGTTTGTATTTGAGAGGCACACTTAGGGGTGAGTCGTTTGGTATCTCTAGGAACTGGCTAGTCCTTGCAGGGGTCAGCGAGGCCCCAGACGTCAAAGCTAGAACCCAGACGTGCTTAATAAAAGACTCGGTTAATGCAGGGCGGTTTGCGGAGTAAAGGGGAGGTCTTGGCTCTGAACTTCAGATCCGTCTTAAAGTGTCTTTCCTAAAAGCACTGTCCAGGCCATAAACTATGCACTGGCGTGTCACTGCCCCTTGTCCTCCAGGTTCAGCCGGTCTCTCCCATGCCACCTTAGGGGTGACCGTCCCCTTCCTTTTCCTCTCGGGGGGGGGGTCCCTTGCTCACGGTTCATGAACTGAGGCCAGCTACAGCCGTGTGAGGTCACTGATCCCACACAGGCCCCCTGGGGCCAGTGTAGTAGCTCCGGGAGTGCTGGGTGAGGTGGGCTGACCGGGAACGGCACGGAATGGCACCTCCTGTGAAAGCTGGAGCGCCAGACCCTGAAGGGACATTGAGGAACCTGCATCTTCTTTGTGATTCACTTCACCCGAGGCCCCGCAGCCCAGCTGCCAAATCCTGTGGAGCCCGCCCGTGACCGCCTGCCCTGGGGGCCTGGAGTGTTTTGAAGATGACAAATCAGAGGCGGCTCAGCCTGAAGTCTGCATGCCTGTCGGGAGAGCTGGCAGGTGCCCGAGCCCAGGTGGGGTTTTTTACATTACATGACACACGGATGAGAAGGCCATGGGTGCATCTGGGGCCTGGCGGGGTGATTCAGGCACCATCACTGCTTCCCAGAAGCATGGCGCTTGGGGGTCAGCTGAGCAAATGTTCTGTGTGTCACTGAGATTATTAGAAAGCAGAGAACCATCCCGTGACTCAGTGGAAGCTGGGGGCAGGGGCTCTATAGAAGCTGGAGGGGTGTCAGGGCCGGAGGAGGTGGGAGGTGTGGGGAGGGCGGCCAGATCTGGAAACTTCTCTCTCCGTCTGGATAGACGGGAAGCCGCGGGGACTGTTGGCGGGCATGTCTTCCTGCCCACCCTCGGTGAGTGGACACGCGGCTGGTTCTCAGCAGCAGAGTAATATCGGGGTGAATAATCCTTGCGTTGCTTCTTATAGAAATCAAATCTCCAGGACAAGGAATTGTTGCTCTTTCTGGTTCTAAAGGAATGGAATGTCTCTACACCCCTCCCACCCATGGAGAGCATGGCCCCACCTCCACGAGCGGCCTGGCAGTGCCCTGGGAGGTCGGCTTCTAGATTTGTCCTTCTGGACGGACCACGTCCCCAGCGCCGGCCCCATGTCCCTGGCCCAGAGGTGGAGGGTAAGGCAGAGGGAAGCAGGGGCACAGAGAGGGACAGTGGACCTTGAATCAGAGCAGCCTGCTGGAGTCTCCGGAGCCCACGACAGAGGGAGGGCTTGGTTTGTGGATGCAGGATGCAATGGTGTGTGTGTGGGGGGGGCGGAATGGGGAGCTCTGCGGCCTTCGGTGGGGAGGCAGTCGGGGCTGTAGGCATGACACGGGCCCAGCGTCCAGCTGGCCTCTGTCCACGCTCCAGGCCCCATGGGCAGGATGGGAGGAGAGTGGGCAGTGGCCGTTGGAGTTCTCATCCCTTCGGGTGTCTCTCACTGGAACCAAGGTTAGGAGGAGGAAGCCAGGGAGGTGCTGGAAAGAACTGAATACAAAGCAAAATGTCTCCTGCACCCTCGAATGCTCTGTGCATGCTCTCTACGCCACGCCGTCTAGACAGCCTTGGCCTTTAGGTGTGATGGGCACTGCTCTCTTCCAGGCCACACTTACGCAGACCCATTCCCTACACTCTGTAGCATAGTCAGGCACAGACTCTGAGAACGGGAAAGGAATCTTCAAGCTTGTCCAGGCTGAATCACCGTCCCCTAAGCACACCAAACTCCTCCTTGGAACCTATGGTTTTGGTACCTTATACGGCAAAAGGGATTTTACAGGCGTGATTAAGTTGTGGATTTTCAGGTGGGAAGATTATCCTGGATTATTCAGGTGGGCCCCACATAGAGTCACAAGAGTCCTCCTAGGAGGGAGGCAAGAAGGTCAAAGAAAAAAGGCCACGTGCTGATGGAAGCGGGTGGGAGGTGGGGAAAGGGCAGTGTGCTGGGGGCCGCAGTCAAGGAATTGAGGACAACCTCTAGGACGTGGAAAATGTAAGAGAAGGATTGTCCCCTGGAGCCTTCATCAGGACCTCAGCACTGCCAACACCTTGACTGTAGCCCCTTGAGACCATGTCAGATTTCTGACCTCCAGAACCGTAAGAGGATCAAGTGGTATTGTTTTAAGCCGTTGGTGGTGGTAATTTGTTACAGCAGCAAAAGGAAACTAATACAGAACTCATTGACCTCAGCCCTCTCTTTTTACAGCTGAGGAGACTGAAGCCCATTTGCGGTAGATATTTTCCTTTTTAGTTTGCTAATTTGTAAGTTATTTATGAGAAGGGAATGATTTTTCTCCTGCCTCCATGAATAAGACCAAGTTTTTTTCTGTAATTGTCCTGTTGACGAGAGCAGGCCTTAGAATTTTCAGTTTTATGGGGTCTGATTGCTAAATTGATCCTATAGGTTCGATGACCATATTTTCTTGAATCAAAATGAAAGAACTCTGATCTGATAAGTTATGAGTGGGCTTATGGGGATAATAAGACAGAGGCTATTCCATAAAACGAGGGACAAATAGCCCGCACTGTAATACATGGCGTAGTGGCCAACCCACGCCGTCCTGACCGCCAACTCCCGTCTCACCTCCCACACCCTCTGCCTCCACAGCACAAGGAAGGAAAGGGGGTGGAAATCTTGCCACAGGGTTTTCAGAGGATGCTGCTGATTTCTGAACCAGAACAGACTTTGAAAAGTCCTCCTGAGTCTAAAAAACGAAGACTTATTGCTTCAACCCTTGCAATAGACATCCTGAGTGACCTTCACCTCAAACCTCAGAGGATTTCGAGATACCACGGAACATTCTGTGCCTTGTTTATTTCCCATCAGTTGGTGGAGAAATTGAACCAATTGGTGGCACTGGTGACAGTGGGAACAGGTCAGTGTAGGCCCTGGAGGGGAAGGAGGATGCAGAAAATGTAGCCCTGGAGATATTGCAGGATCGGTTCCAGACCACCACAATAATGCGAATATCGCAATAAAATGAGTCACGTGGATTTTTTGGTTTCCCCATGTATATAAAAGTTATGTTTGGGGCTTCCCTGGTGGCGCAGTGGTTGAGAATCTGCCTGCCAATGCAGGGGGCACGGGTTCGAGCCCTGGTCTGGGAAGATCCCACATGCCACGGAGCAACTAGGCCCGTGAGCCACAACTATTGAGCCTGCGCGTCTGGAGCCTATGCTCCGCAACAAGAGAGGCCGCGGTAGTGAGAGGCCCGCGCACCGTGATGAAGAGTGGCCCCCGCTTGCCGCAACTAGAGAAAGCCCTCGCACAGAAACGAAGACCCAACACAGCCATAAGTAAATAAATAAATTAATTAAAAAGAAAAGTTATGTTTACCCTCTACTGTAACCTATTAAGCATGCAATAGCATTATGTGTAAAAAAGTACACACCTTAATTAAAAAATACTTTATTGCTAAAAAATGCTAACCATCATCTGAGCCTTCAGTGTGTCATAACCTTTTTGCAATCATGTCAAAGATCACAGATCATCATCACAAATATAGTAATAATGAAAATGTTTGAAGTATTTGGAGAATTACCAAAATGTGAAACAGACACGAAGTGAGCAAATGCTATTGGAAAAGTGACGCCAATAGGCTTGCAAAGAGCAAGGTTGCCACAAACCTTCAATGTGTAATAAATGCAGTATCTGCGAAGCGCAATAAAGCAAAGCCCAGTAAACCGAGGTCAGCCTGCACTGCTGCAGGCCGGGGGACGTGTTCTCGGGTGGCTGTGAGTCTGAGGCATTAGTTTTTGAAAGGACGATTCAAACAATTCTTGTGGCTTGAGGATCAAGGTTTCCCACAGAAAAAGCTGAGGTTCTGTAAATTACTCTTTACGGGTCACAGGATCAGCAGTTACCCTTCAGCATGGCCAAAGGCACATTGCATGATTTCACTTCCTTTCTTTGGCTCTATTAACGTGGGCTGTCCTATGCTATTTAGCGACTAGGATCTCAACTAAGGCGGGTCAGCTGGATTAATGTGTTTGGCGGACTACAGAGACCGTGTGGAGAGGACTCAGTTATTGACATGCCCTTCATCCTGGGATGACGATGGTATCTGGTGAGATTTACCTGCTTGGGTGAATTCACACCCTTGAAACTTCCTTGGCTTGACTCCAAATGTATAGCTCACTCTTCAATTTTACCATGTCAAAATTATGGAACAGAAACAAATATTCCCCCTTCAACTGGTCCTTGGAAAAAGAATAAACACAGATACAAGGTAACATTTACTCTTTGCCCAATAAACTCCTTTTGGGGGTATTTCCAGCTTGCATAAGAACCCCATCATGAAGTTATACACACACTCAATTAATCCAGTGAACTCACCTGTGGTCCCCCTATGTGCCTGGACCTCAATTTTATCTCCTTTAAACTGGAGAATGGATTTGACCATCTCTAACTTTCCATCTTGCTCCAACATTGTTTTCCGCAGATATTATTTATCCACCTGAGCTGTGACCCCTGAGAGTTACCTTCCTTGTTAGCAAAAGGATAAAACTAATGCCGGTGGGCCCTTTTGACTGTGAGCCATTTGCTCTGGGTAGGAAATTCCTAAGATTTCTCTAAAAGGGTTTCTGTATCTGCCTTTTCACCTGTAAGAGCCTCAGTATCTGAATAAATCAGAAGATGTCATTAAGGTTAGTAACAGAGATTTTTAAGGACATTTGGAAAAGTCCTTCCTTTCCATCCAACAGCAGGGGTCCAGGCTCACCCCCGGGGCTCTGTCCTCTCTAGCTCCACGGGGAGCTCCCTGAGGGCAGAGGCACATTCATTATCACCTTTGGGGCTGCTGGGCGGTTGGGAGACACTGGTTTTGTACAGACATGAATTTCCATCTCTATTCAGTTAGCCAAATCCCACACACTATAATAAATACTTAGAGAGTCACCCCCTTCCTTTGCTAACAGCTAAACATCACGTAAGACTGGCAGTGGGGCTCTCCTAACCCTAGAAGGACTTCATGGGGGAAACAGCGCATACCTCGCTGGTTAAAGCCCCAGAGTCCTCCTTTTGTCTTTAATGGGGCCGTGGTTGGGCAAAATACACATCACTTTAAAACCACCTCGCAGCTGGAAGTACGTAACTTTTAGCGAGTCACAAAAAATAGGGAAACTTACACAGAGTTTCCTTGGCCACTTCCGCATCTGAGTGATCACGCACCCAGCGCTACAGCCGGGACGGCGCTCCCAGTGAGGAGGGAAAAGGTGTGTTCACAGCCACCCAGTTGGAGGAGTGACACAAGCCCGATTAGGAAATCCCTGGACAATGAGAATATAAATTCCTGCCAGACCGCTGAGCTCCCACTGAAGGTGAAAAGCCTGGCAGCCCTCCCAGGAGACAAGCACCAGGCAAAGGATGCAGAGCTGCAGGTAAGAGGGGAGAAGGGAAGGGAGGGCGACTGACCTGGGAGTCGGGACACCTGGGCCCCATCACTTCTGGAGGGCACCTCAGGAGGCTTTCCTGACGCCTCCAGACCCCAGGTGCCTCCTCCATGTGACTTTCCTCATCTCTGTGACCTTCTTCACCTGTGTGAAAGTGACCTTGACCTTTTGGGGCTTCAGTTTCTCTATCTGTCAAAAAAGGGGCTGGATTGGAGGATTCCTAAGGACCTTCTATGATTGGAAGTGACCGGCAACACTGCTGTGGAGTCAGTAAGAGGAAAGGAATTGCTGAGACGGTTTGTGTCCAGCTCAGGGGAGGCTGTGCCTCTGAGACTTACACTGAGTTTAGAGGCTTTCCTCTTTGGAAGGATCATGGGATGCTTTCTAAAGTATGAGTAACGTTTCTAATGCCTGAGCTCTCCGTGTTGGCCGATCACCAACCCTCACGGCCGTCTTGGAGGAGTAGCAGGCAGAGTGTCGCTAAGTGTGAGTCCCAGAGGCTAAAGCGTCCGGGTTCAAGTCCAGCTGTGCCTGTTACTGGCTGTGTGATGTCACGCACCTGTTCCTATAGTAACTGTCTTTTAAATATCCTGTTCTCCAGTGAATAAGTATCACTGAATAGAGATGGTCCACCCAGTGGCCAGCAGCTCACCTGTAATCAATAGCCAGGAAGTGTTAAGCTTATCTTTATCCCTTGCTTCATTTCTGTGAAGTAATAATAAAACTGGGTGCGATTCTTTAAAAAACTCATTTTTACCCTCGATTGTAACTAAGTAACCCACGCAGTTTATTTTCACCCTCCCGGCGCCTCGGTCTCCCCATCTGTAAATCGTGATGCTGATGGTGAGGATCACAGGTGGAGGGAAGGGTATATGAATCTGAATCACGTGGAGCTTTAGCACAGTGCTGGGCACAAGGGGGTGCTACCTAAACGGTCCAGTGGTTAAGACTCTGCGCTTCCAACGCAGGGGGTGTGGGTTCGATCCCTGGTCGCGGAACTAAGATCCCACACGCCGCGCGGTACGACCGAAAAAAAAAAAAGCTTGCTCTCTGTATTAGACGTCCTCCCTCTCGAACCCCACTCCCCTTTGGAGGCCTTTCCTCTTCCCGGCGCCCAGCTCCCTCGGGAGCCCCTGGTCCCACTCTGCCTCTAATGCCGTGTGATGCTAGTCGGGGCTTGTCAACCTTCTGAATTTCCTCCTGTAAACTGAGGCAGTTGAGCGACTTGACCTTCTGAGTCCCTCCGGCAGCTCGATGTCAGCGGTGGGATGCTGGGGCATCCCTCCCGGCAGCCCATTCCGTACCCCCCAGCTCACCCTTCCCTGAGCTCCACCTCCCCAAGAGAGCGGGGGTCCCTCTTCACCAGCTCGAAAAGGGGGTCTCCTCCTGCGTGCACGGTAGAAGGGGCACTTCCCCTCAAACCTCATTACAGTCTTGCCCATATTTTAATTGTATGTTCCACTTTTTAGCCTGTCTGGTTATCGTAACAGGCAAGAAAGGGAGCTTGGTCGGGGTCGGGGGGCTGTGAGGATGGTCCCCGCACCATTTGTTCCCAGCCAGCCCGGGACGCCCCCCCCACCACCTTTCCACACCTGCCACAGCCCTTACCCTCAATATCCCCACTCCTACCGCACCTTCAAAGCCCAATTGTTTGACAATCGACACCTGAGTGATGACGCACAGACCCTAGGATAACAGAGTCTAGTGACAACACGGCTGAAGTAGCGCAAGTATATAGTGTAGTTTCGGGTGGTCTTTTTATGTCACCGTCACCTGCTCTCTATATGGGGACACTTGATCATGACAGTGTCTTCAACCAGTGGTTCTCAAACTTCAGCCTGCTTCAGCGTCACCTGAAGGATTTATTAAAACGCATTGCTGAGCCCACTCGGAATTTTGGATTCAGTAGATGTAGGGCAGGAAGGGGCTGAGGACTTGCACTTCGAATGAGTTCCCAGGTGATTATGAGGCTACTGGTCTGGGAGAAACACTTCCTTCGGAGCTGAGAGGAGGTTTCATGTCCAGAAGCAAATCAGCAGGAACAAGTGAGTACCTCAGAGTCTGAAACTAGACCTCAGTTTCCTACCAATTTTGTTTTCCACCCACGAAGGACTGCTGCTTAAGGAAGGAAGGAAGAAGGCAGCAAAAAGGTGAAAGGGACATGGAAGCTTCTGTGATCAGCTGATGAGCCAAACCCAATGGGGTCACAGGAAAAATAGTGATGGGGATGGTGTTGGTCTTCCAGCATCTTAGAATCCCTGCTCCAGTGTTCTTAACCTGGTTGAGCATTAAAATCACCTGGAGAGCTTTTAAAAAAATCTCCGTACCTGGGACCAATTACGTCAGGAACTTGGGGGGGGGTTGGGGCCCAGGCAGCAGTAGTTTTTAGAGCTTCCCAGGCAGTTCTGATGTGCAGCTAAGGCTGGGATCCACTGCTCTAGTCTACCTCTTACGCACCTCACTGTTCCACTTATATAAACTATTTAGGGACTTCTTATTTCTCCCTTCAGAGCCTGTGTTCTAAACCTGTCATGTATCTGATGATTCTCATTAGATAAATGGGCATTTGACTTATCAGTAGCATGAGAATCTGTATGAAACTCCATCTAAACGTTTCTGGAGCATACGTTAGTTAAGAACCTCTGTTTCATTTTAGGCATAAATAATTCCCTAAACACACGAGGTAAATTATTGTGGCACTTGATTGTGGGCCAAAAGAGGCCAGTTTAAAACCAGGATATTATCTTGCTATGTGACTTGGATATATAAGTTTGTTTCTGGACGTTAGTTTCATTCATCTGATGAAATGGATGGATTAGAGAGCTATTTTAAATAATTTCTGGAAAAGAATTTCTGAATGACATTTCTGAAATGTCAAGAGGAAATTTACAAATGCTTGGGCTTAATTGGGGATTGCTAACCTGACTGTATTCAGGGGCCAGGCAGTAAGTCAAATCCGTTAGGCTGTGAGTGACAGGGCCTATGACCCACTGGAATGAGTTTGTCCCTCGGAAAAGACATTCAATGAAAAATAACACCACCACTCAAGCTGAAAAAATGCATATCCACAAGTTGAACAGGCCTGTGATCCCCAGTTTGTGATTCCCAGATTAGCTTTGACTATTTGTAACAATCTGATCACATCACCCCTAGGTTAAAGGGATGAGGGCCAAGTCCTGGCCCCATCACTTCTATTTGTATTTCCTTGAGGAGTTATTTAACTTCTGTGAGCCTCAGTGTCTTTATCTCTAAAACGAAAATAATAATATCTAGTTTGTAAAGTATTGGGAAAACTAAAAGAAATCCTACATGTCAAGACTTTGCCCAGTGCCTGGCACATGGTGGATGTTCAATCAGTGTTAGTTATCATTACCATCCTCAATATCCTCACCATCATCACCGTCCTCAGTATCATCACCTTCCTCACCATCATCACCGTCCTCAGTATCATCACCATCCTCACCATTATCACCATCCTCAGTATCATCACCTTCCTCACCATCATCACCAACCTCAGTATCATCACCTTCCTCACCATCATCACCATCCTCAGTATCATCACCTTCCTCACCTTCATCACCATCCTCAGTATCATCACCTTCCTCACCATCATCACCATCCTCAGTATCATCACCTTCCTCACCATCATCACCAACCTCAGTATCATCACCAACCTCAGTATCATCACCTTCCTCACCATCCTCACCATCCTCAGTATCATCACCATCCTCACCATCATCACCAACCTCAGTATCATCACCAACCTCAGTATCATCACCATCCTCACCATCATCACCATTCTCAGTATCATCACCTTCCTCACCATCATCACCATCCTCAGTATCATCACCTTCCTCACCATCATCACCATCCTCACCATCATCACCATCCTCACCATCCTCAGTATCATCACCTTCCTCACCATCATCACCATCTTCAGTATCATCACCTTCCTCACCATCATCACCATCCTCAGTATCATCACCTTCCTCACCATCATCACCAACCTCAGTATCATCACCTTCCTCACCATCATCACCAACCTCAGTATCATCACCATCCTCACCATCATCACCAACCTCAGTATCATCACCATCATCACCAACCTCAGTATCATCACCATCATCACCATCCTCACCATCATCACCAACCTCAGTATCATCACCATCCTCACCATCATCATCATCCTCAGTATCATCACCTTCCTCACCATCATCATCATCATCATCATCAGATTATGAGGTTCTGACCTCACAATTTCAGAAACCACTCTGAGAGGGCTGGGGTGACCCGGGTGCAGGGATTTAATATTTTCTCTGCTCTTAATCCATGTGGGTGTCTGCCTACTTCATTTAAGGATGAGCCAGTCCTTACGATCAATGCCTCTCAAATCACCAGGGAGTCTTGTTAAAAGGCAGATGATTCTGATTCCCTAGTTCTGGGGTGGGGCCTGAGATTTTGCATTTCTCACAAGTGATGTCCATGATGCTGGTCCAGGGACCACACTTTGAGTAGGAAGTCTTTAGAATATTCGAGACGAGGTTTTCTTATTTGGGAGCAAGGAAGTCAATGTATGGCTTTGGATGTGTCCTAAATTTTTTAGAGCTAGTATTCATCAGCATGTTTTCTTAACTGTCTGTGGTTGGCAGAATTCTAAGGTGCCCCCCACTGAGCATGCCTTGTGCAGCCATCTCCCCTTGAATGAGGGTGGGTTATATAAACATGATGGGATGTCATTCCCATGATTATGTTACCTTATACAGCAAAGGCGAGGGAATTTTGCAGATGTATCTTAGGTCCCTGGTCAGTTGATGTGAAGTTAATCAAAAGGAAGACCATCCTGGGCGTTCCTGGCACAACCAGCCGGGCTCTTTAAAAGAGGGTCCAGGGGTCAGAGCCAAGAGGTCAGAGAGATGTGAAGTAGGTGGTCCATTGGCCCTGAGGAAACAAACTGTCCCGTTTTATGGAGGGGGCCCCGGGGCAGGAAATGGTTGTGGCCTCTAGTTGCTGAGAGTGGCCTTGGCTGACAGCCAGCAAGAAAGTGGGCACCTCAGTTGTATAATCCCGAAGAGCTGAATTCTACCGTAGCCCCAGGGACGTGGGACAGGACCCCAAGCTTTGACGTCCACCCGTGGGACCCTGAGCATAGTCCATCCTAGCAGAGGCCGACCTTGGACCCACAGTGATGTGAGCTAATGACGGGGCTTGGTTTCAAGTCACTGAGTTTGCAGTCCTTTGCTCCAGGGCAATAGAAAATGAACACAGTGTCCTTATTCTTCTCTTTGAGTGCTGTGCATACCCTCCGGGTTACACTGCAACGATAACCTACAACATCTCAGTAGCTTAATCCATCACCTTGCTCACGTCACGTCACTGTCTCGGGGCAGCTGTGTCAGACCGTGACGGCCCCTCACAGCTACCTGAGGCCATTTTCAAAAGAGAATTTGGTAGACTACCTGTCTGCCTCAGATTGTTTTGACACAAGTGCTGGTGTGGAAAATCTGTGTTTCTCCTATTTAAGAGAAGGAAAAACAGATGTTCAGAAACAAGGGAGTGGCTTCATGGATGGAAGTAAACCTCAGTCTCCTATCAGGGTGGCCACCAGCCATCAACAGAGGCACCATCCTTGAACAAGGGTGGCAGAAGAGAGGGCTGGAGGGTGGGGTACCGGAAATGAAACACCTGGAGGTGACCTATGTCCTTCCCGTGTCCTTCCCACGATAACCAGTCATGTGGCCATGCTTAATTCAAGGGTGCAGAGAAGTGAAATCCTTTGTGCACCCCAAAGTATCACAGGTCCAGATGTTGGGAACCTGAGCCTCTCATATCATGTTGCTGGGGAGGAAGCAGGATTTCAGATCGGCCAGCTTCAGGATGCTCTCCTTGCACCAGGGATGAAGCTGGCTGCCCCGGCATCCTCCTGGGAGAAGCCAGAGGGAACACGTGTGAGAGGGAAATGCTCCCCCCCAGCTCCAGAGAAGAGCAAAGCGTTTCTTAATGGGACTTTCTGGGTCTGTGGAAAACCCAGTCCATCTGGGATGTCTTCAGGCTGATGACTGGGGTTGCTTGTGCCCAGGGATTTCCCCACACCCTATGGCTCAAAATCGTTTGGGTTTCCTATCGTGGTTGGCTTTCTTGGCTTGTTTTTTATCTGCTCTTGTGGCCATGCTGGGCCCAGGGCTGGGGAAAATTGTGCCTTCTGTGACCCTCAGAGGACAAGCCATTCTAGGTGGACATATTTTCCAGGGAGTGAAAGGTGATCTTTCAAAGCATAAAAAGAAAATCTCATCTGTTCTGACAACTTAATTTTGGGAGGAAATATTTCTAAAATATATGTATTGTGGTGCACATTTGTAGTCACTGCAAGTCGATGTCACAAAAATGTGCCTTTAATAACTTTTCTAATAAGAATCTCGTTTGGCTCCTGAGGCCTCTTTCTCGGAGGAAAGGGGAATTTAAGCTGCCAGCCTAGCCTGGTCCAACTCTGCCTCTCTTGGATTTATTTGGTCTCTTTTGGGTAGATGCTCAGTCGCTTAGAGTTTCTGACTTTGCCACCTACTTCTAACCAGGAGTCTGAGAACTGGGGAAGCCATGTCCCCAGGGCATGGTGGGGAGGGCAGCTGGTCCACACTTGCTGGCCTGGGGGGGTCTTCACTGGTTTCCATGGAGATGTTCCTGGACCTGGCTGGTCACGCAGTGTCCTGCTACATCTGCTGCTGAGGTTCATGCCTGGGAAAGCCGGGGTCTGGTCTTTCAGGGGAGGCAGAGCCAGTGCAATGGCGGATGTGGCCCCACTGTGCCCCTTGCTGGCTCCATGGTCCTCTGCGTCCCTTGGCCGTGGCCTCACTTCTCCCCTGGCTTAGACTGGCCACCTGCGCAGGTGGTAGCCCCAATATTTACCAACCCGCAGGGCAGGAGTACCAACCAGTCAGAACAGGTGCTGCCCTATGTTGCGTTACCATGAGGATCTCAGGGGATCCCCTGGAAAGGTAGAGGGTGGAGAGTTCAGGGCTTAAGTGGGTGGTTATTTACCAACTGGTAAAGACATGTTTCCACAGTTGGCCACATTGCTCCTTAGGGACTGAATGTCCTGCAGCCTTTAGGTCACCTGTCCATCACGGCAGCCCCATGTCAGCTCAGATCTCAGTTTAGCCCCCCATTGTCCACTGGAAGCACAGGGGAGATCTGAATCTCCTCCCCATCGGCAAAGAACTGAGGCCAGCAGGGAGCTAACCCTAGCATCCCTCTACCTAAGTAGGCCATGCCATTATCTCCATCCTTCCCTGGAGCCCCCATCTTGGTAATGGCTCCTTACTTTACCCCGGTGGGATTCCTCTAGGGACCCAATTTGAAAGCAGAGGAAAAGCCCCTCAGCTTTCAGCTTCCCCCTCTCTTCTGCCCTCTGTCTCTTTGCACTCAGGTTTTGAGCCCGGAAGTGGGGGCAGAACCCGCTTTCCCTACTTAGACATCCCCTATATCCACTTCCTTCTCTCCTTTCCAAGGAGGCCTTTGCTCTTCCCCTTTCTTGGGGCCATAGTGGCTGAAGACTCAGAGGTAACAAGCAGGGAAATACCCTGGAAGGTAATTAGCATGTTATCCTCATCACATACGTTATTCACTGTCACATCCTCGAGAAAGAAGGTCCTGTGCAAAATTTAAACTGTTCTTCATGATTCAGGGAAATCATTATGGACATCAACTGTTTTGTGCTGGAACACCTGGATACCCTCAGTAGGACACAGAGAGGTGGAGGGGACCGTTTGTGTCTGCTCGTAAAGGCCTCTGATTGCTGTGCTCTTTGGTTCTTGCATCTGTCTCAGTAGTTTTCCTTCTCTCCTCTGTTATTGGGTAACCGGCTGCCACGTCTTTGTGGGTGCGTATTCCCACATCAGCTCTCTCCCTCTTTCTGATTTGCTACCTCTTCTCTGCTTCTGATAGAACATTCTGGTCACCTATCACTGCATAACAAACTGCCCCGGAATTGAGTGGCTTATGACAAACATTTTATTGTAACTCACATACTCCATAGGTCATGAATTTGAGAGGGGCTTAGCTAGGCGGTTCTTTTGCTCCATGTGTTTCACTTGAGATCAATCAGTGGTACTCAGCTGGTGAGTGGACTTGGTCTGGGGAGCCTAAGATGCTTCACTCACATGGCTGGGGCTGGGCTGGGACGGTCGGCCTGACCCCGTACATGTAGCCTCCCTCCAAGCAGGTCTCAGGGCAGTTGGACAATTTACACGGTGACTGGCATCCCCCAGAGCCAGCATCCCAAGGAAGCCAGGTGGAAGCTGCATGGCCTTTTCTGACTTAGCTTCAGTGTTCACTCAACACCATTCTGTTGGTTAGACTTAAGTCATAGTTGGCCCACATTCAAGGGACCCCTTGACAAGTTGGACTCCACCTTTTAAAAAAATACTTATTTATTTATTTTGGCTGCGTCAGGTCTTAGTTGTGGCACGTGGGATCTTCATTGCGGTGCGCAGGCTCTTCCTTGCAGCGCACGGGCGTCTCTCTAGTTGTGGCACGCAGGCTCAGTAGTTGCAGCGCGTGGGCTCTCTAGCTGTGGCATGTGGGCGCCAGAGCGCGCGGGCTTAGTTGCCCCACGGTATGTGGGATCCAGTTCCCCGACCAGGGATTGAACCCATGTCCCCTGCATTGGTAGGCGGATTCTTAACTACTGCACCACCAGGGAAGTCCCTGGACTCCACTTTTGATGGCAGAGTAGGGCCTGGTCACATAACAGAAGACAATAGGGAGATATTGTTGTGGCCATCTTTACAAAATACGATCTGCCCCTCTGAGAAGCGATAGCCACATTCATACGAATAAAGAGACAGGTTCTGAAAGAGAGCTTCACATTTCTTGTGTGAGTCAAATAGACACGACTTGGTGCCAGGATCCTACTGACTGTCTTTCAGCCGTTCAAGTTTTTGGTCCTGGTTTCTTTTATCTGTGTTATATTTTGGATGGTCATGTTTTCTGGATAACTGATAATTCAAATATCTGCGACATCTATTACTCTCAGATTACAAGGGTTGAAAGCAACATTCATTTCAAAGGGTGTGCATCTGCCCATAACCAGTCTCCTGTCCCATGCCAGCACAGGGCGTCCAGATACTAGTTCACGTTACCCAATGAGTAGCCCCACAGAGCTGAAACTCCAGTACCCAGGACAACTCAGGAGTCTTGAGTCCTGGTTTCGCCAGTTGCTAGCTATGGGACCTTAAGCTAGTGAGTTGATCCAATTCAGTGGTTATCTGACTGAGCCCCTGACTTGGTGCGGGGGGCTCTGAATGACTTGGGCTCACTGGGAATGCAAGGTGTGAATGGAGGACCTGATGGAGAGGGAGGAAGAGCTGGGCTGATTTGCTGAATCTCTTGGTTAATGGTTCCTGGGGCAGAAGTTGGTCAAGTTCAAAAGGTTTGACAGCGAAAGGGTGATTTTATTTATTTTTTATTTTATTTTTATTTAAAAAAATTTAAAAAAATATTGTTGACGTATAGTTGATTTACAATGTTGTGTTAGTTTCAGGTGTACAGCAAAGTGAATCAGTTATATGTATACATATATCCACTCTTTTTTAGATTTTGTTCCCTGAGAGGTCATTACAGAGTATTGAGCAGAGCTCCCTGTGCTATACAGTAGGTCCTTATTAGTTATCTATTTATAGATAGTAGTGTGTATATGTCAATCCCAATCTCCCCAATTTATCCCTCTCGTCTCCTTACCCCCTGGTAACCATAAGTTTGTTTTCTACATCTGTGACTCTATTTCTGTTTTGTAGATAAGTTCATTGGGAAAGGGTGATTTTTTTTTTTAACATCTTTATTGGAGTATAATTGCTTTACAGTGGTGTGTTAGTTTCTGCTTTATAACAAAGTGAATCAGCTATACATATGCATATATCCCCATATCTCCTCCCTCTTACGTCTCCCTCTCCTCCTCCCTATCCCACCCCTCTAGGTGGTCACAAAGCACCGAGCTGATCTCCCTGTGCTATGCGGCTGCTTCCCACTAGCTATCTATTTTACATTTGGTAGTGTATATATGTCCATGCCACTTTCTCACCTCGCCCCAGCTTACCCTTCCCCCTCCCCGTGTCCTCAAGTCCATTCTCTACATCTGCGTCTTTATTCCTGTCCTGCCCCTAGGTTTTTCAGAACCTTTTTTTTTAAGATTCCATATATATGTGTTAGCATACGGTATTTGTTTTTCTCTTTCTGACTTACTTCACTCTGTATGACAGTCTCTAGGTCCATCTACCTCACTACAAATAACTCAGTTTTGTTTCTTTTTATGGCTGAGTAATATTCCATTGTATATATGTGCCACATCTTCTTTATCCATTCATCTGTCAATGGACACCTAGGTTGCTTCCATGTCCTGGCTATTGTAAATAGAGCTGCAATGAACATTGTGGTACATGACTCTTTTTGAATTATGGTTTTCTCAGGATATATGCCCAGTAGTGGGATTGCTGGGTCATATGGTAGTTCTATTTTTAGTTTTTTAGGGAACCTCCATACTGTTCTCCATAGTGGCTGTACCAATTTACATTCCCACCAACAGTGCAAGAGGGTTCCCTTTTCTCCACACTCTTTCCAGCATTTATTGTTTGTAGATTTGGAAAGGGTGATTTTAAAGAGAAAGATACTTGTTGGCAGAAAGTAAAATAGAGAGTGCGTAGCCCTTGGTGGAGCCAAGTCTGAACCTTACCAGGTTCTCCCTGGTAAGACATTCAGCCCAAGTGGCCCAGTGCCTGGTTCTGCTAAAGATGGGTCTTCCTGTGCCATGGGTTACAGTAAGCGACTCTGTCCCCACCCCCCCAACCCCCCCCCCCCGCCCCATCAGGGTCAAGGACATGCAGGTGCTGTCGTTATGACACAGCCGTGCAGACCAGAAACAGTCCCACTGTGCTGCTCCTAATTCCCTTAATTCTGGGGGGAAAGTGCTAGCTTCTCTATTTTCTATAGAACAAAAATAGTTTGTGGACTTCTCTCAAGGGTTCTGCTTTTGCTTTGAGCCAGTACATTTTTCAACAAAATCTGCCTCAAACCTGGTCATGTATTTCCCTGTATCTGAAGCTAGAGGATCTTCCCTACCCCTCAAATGCCTAACATCCTGTGCTTCCCAGAGACTTAGTTCCAAATACTTTTTATTTTGCTTCAGCTTTGAATTAAAAAAAAATCCAAGCTTAATTTTGATGTAAATATTTATTTCCCCATAGGTTTCAGAATGTTTTATACCACATGCCTGAAACAACATGTTCAGTTTTTTAGGAATCTATTTTGCAAACTGAATGTGACTCAGCAGTAGGTATAAGCCTGGAGAGTTATTTGTCTTCCTTAAAAGTCAAGATCTGTCACCTTGTTTTTGTGTTTTGGATGACTGTACTGCCTGAATCAGAGATGGACAGTTGCCTGGAACCTTCTGGCAACAAGGTGAAGATAGAAATAAAGAAAAGTTTCATCTTCTGGGTGAATGAAGAGAGAGACTCAAATATACTAGAGAATCAAATTTTTACTCCTTTTAAATGCCTGAAGATTTATCTCTGGAGCTATCGTCTACTTACTTATTTACTCTCAATAAACTTTCAGGTGTTCAGGGGAAAATGTGTTTGTGTGTGTGTGTGTGTGTGTGTGTGTGTGTGTGTGTGTGTTTGGGGCCCAGGTGGGGCTAGGGGGCCCAGGTGGGGCTGGGATCCAGGCAGGGGGTTGGGAGGCCCAAGCCCCACTTCTTGAACCTATGGGGAAATTAATATTTACATCAAACTTAAGCTTGGAAATTTTTTAAAATTCAAAGCTGAAGCAAAATAAAAAACATTTGGAACTAAGTTTCTGGGAAGCACAGGGATGGGGGATAACGAGGGGGTCGGGGGCCCAGAGAGAGAGAGAGAAACAGACAGACAGAAAGAAAGAAACAGAGAGAGAAAATGAGAATAAAGCAAAATGTTAAAAATTGGTGAACCGAGGTAAGACACATACTCGTGTTATTATACTATTCCTGCAACCTTTTAGTCTGTTGGAATTGTTCAGAATGAAACTAAAAGGTGAAGTAAACACTTGCACACCCTTAGGCTCCATGTGCCACCCTTGAGCAGGAGGCAGACCCAGGGCCACAGGCAGGTACTGTCACCTGGGCCTTAGCAAGGGCCGAGGGGGATGCTGCTCAGGCACCCTCCCCCCCTCCCCCTCCCCTCCCCTCCCCTCCCCCTCCCCTCCCCCTCCCCTCCCCCTCCCCTCCCCCCTCCCCCCTCTCCCCTCCCCCCTGCCACTGGCAACCCTGGCTCAGGCTGGGCCATCAGCATTTTCCACCTTACTGCATTATTTTTCTTTTCTTCAACTCTTCAACCATTTTTTTGGTCATTTTCTCATGCCTGGCCCTGCTTTGCCTCCTATTCTTCTGTGCCCTTACACTGAGTACTGGCAAACGGGGTTATTTGACAAAGGAAAAAATGAAGCCAGAATTGTAACTCAAATACTTGGAACGAGCTGCCTTTAAAACTTCTTTCTTCCAGTAAGAAGGTCACCTCAGATTCAAGCAGAAATGTCAAATTGCCTGTCATTTAAAGACACATTTAAAGAAAATAGGGCAGGAAAACAGCATTTTGCTTGCAAACTTCTGCAAAACAAACTTTTCCCTCTGGGCCTGCAAAGACCGACTGTCTCCCTCACTACGGCAGTTCTGGGTCCAGCCCGCTGCTGAGGTTTCAGTTACTGAAAACGATCACTGACATGTGCTTGTGGTTTAATCCTCTGAAGCCACTTCCTGAAGAGGTCACAGTAAAGCAGCTATTGTGCCAAAGTCCACAGAGAAGAACGGAGAAAACTGCCTTGGCCGCGGGTCCGGCGGGGGGGTTGGGAAGCCCAGGCGGGACTTGGGGGTCCAGGCGGGGGGGTTGGGAAGCCCAGGTGGGACTTGAGGGTCCACGCGGGGGGGTTGGGAAGCCCAGGTGGGACTTGGGGGTCCAGGCGGGGGGTTGGGAAGCCCAGGCGGGGCTGGGGGTCCAGGCGGGGGGGTTGAGAAGCCCAGGTGGGACTTGGGGGTCCAGGCAGGGGGGTTGGGAAGCCCAGGCAGGGCTGGGGGTCCAGGTGGGACTTGTGGGTCCAGGTGGGACTTGGGGGTCCAGGTGGGGCTGGGGGTCCAGGTGGGACTTGGGGGTCCAGGCGGGGGGGTTGGGAAGCCCAGGTGGGACTTGGGGGTCCAGGCGGGGGGGTTGGGAAGCCCAGGTGGGACTTGGGGGTCCAGGCGGGGGGGTTGGGAAGCCCAGGCAGGGCTGGGGGTCCAGGTGGGACTTGGGGGTCCAGGTGGGGCTGGGGGTCCAGGTGGGACTTGGGGGTCCAGGCGGGGCGATTGGGAAGCCCAGGCGGGGCTGGGAATCCAGGTGGGACTTGGGGGTCCAGGCCGGGGGGTTGGGAAGCCCAGGCAGGGCTGGGGCCCAGGTGGGGCTCGGGGGTGGATGGGGAGGGGCTGGTCCTGGAGGAGAACAACAGTGTAGGATTTCGTTCCACTGGAACAGGGTCCTTGTTGAATCATCAGGGTCCTTACCCCAACCAGATGTGTGATTTTGAGGAGAGGATTAATTAAAGTCCATCTCCCGTTCATCACCTGAAAGGAAAGGGATGGGATGAGATTCCTCGGAGCCCCTCCCAGCTCCCTGGCTTTGTGACAGTTCAGCGAGCAGCCGCCCCGGAGTGGACACAGCCTGACTCTCTGGTGTCAGAGTGATTTTAAACGTGGTTTCAAACCTTCACACAATCAGAGGCTAAGCCTGAGCCTTGGGGGCTGCTTTCACCCGAGGAGAGTTGAGATGCCTTCTCAGGGCCAATGGGCAGAAACGGTTTACTTGAAAGAGTTGAGCGTCAGAAAGAGGAGCAGTGGGAACACCACACGTGACAGAACCCGGCCGGGCTCCTTCCCTGGGGTCCTTGAGATTAGGGGTTCGGGGTGAGGATGACAGGAAGCCTGAACATATAAAAGGAGGCAGTCGGGGTGGGGGAGGGTAGCTCCACAAAGCCACTGAGGACCAGGCTCCTCTGGTCACCCCACCACTTAAGCACGTGGTCTGCACGTGGCTCAATCCACCCACCATATCCACACTGAGCCGGCAGCAAGGCCGACTTTGAAGTGGAGACTTTTAAGTTTTTTGAGGAGACTTTTAGGTTGACACCTTGGGAGGGTCATACATTTCCACTGACATGTCATTGGCCCAAATCTTGTCACGTGGCCACTCCTAGTTGCAAGGGAGGATGGGAAATGTAGTCTTTGTGTGGATGGGGCGGTGCCCAGGTAAGAGTCGGGGGTTCTGTTACCGGGGAAGCCGACTTTGGAGGAGGAAATTAGCACCATCTGTCACAGAAACTATATTTTTGAAGAGTAAGGGCTTTGCAATCACCAATCCTGGGTTTAAACGTCAACCCCCGCGTACTAGCTGTGAGATATTGGCCAAGCTACTTCACCTCTTTATTCAATTGCATCATCCGTAGATTTGGAGAGATATTCACATCATGGGGGCAAAATGAAGGAACAAACGCTCAGTATTTAGCACAGCAGCGGTAACCGTTCCACTGGTCCCTGGGTCAACGTCTTTGACTTCATTCATTTACTTGGATGCGTGGTATTGATTGCACGTGGTGTGTTTAACTCTTGTTTCTTTCGTGTCCTTACTAGAGAACTCGTGAGTCTGGCTGGGACCAGTATGGTTGGGACGTGATAAGCTAGTCCCTTCCCAAAGAGGACAAAGCAACGTGGCCAATGTTGGTGTGACCTTTAGGCTAAGCAAGTGGCCTGGTGAACCTTGGGTGGGGTTAAAGTTACAGGAAATGTCTGCGTTTCAGGAACACGTGGAGGATAGGACCCTGTAGAAGCAGGAAGAGCTCAGGGGAGACAGCCCGGGGCAGACACCCAACTAAGGGGAAAGTCTCAGGTCCTCCACATCACCCCCTGCGCCTCATCACCAGTGGGGGAGCTCAGGACGCAGCTCTGTGCCCCTGCTTTCTGATGGTTCCCCATTGATGCGGAGGGGAGTTTCTAGAGTGCAAGGGTTACTTCCTCTGTCTGCCAACCCTGCCCTGGCCAGTTAAGAGCCATCTGGTTTTACTGGAGACATTCAGAACTGTATCTGTGCCAGGAACAGGGAAAATGTCAGACTCCTTCAAGGATATGGGGAGGAGGTACCGGTAAGGATGTTTTTCTGGATTCACTCATCACTCCCAACTCCCTGGTAGACTTTCAATCGTACACATTCCCTGGTAACTTCTGGAACTGGGCACTGTGTAGTCCACGAAGGCTGTGAATAAGACCCAGCCTCTGTCCTCAAGGCCGTCCCCACCGTGGGAGCCAGACAAGTCACAGGTGTGGTGGATGGCCTGATTGCTGCCACTTCATTCCCCTCCTGGTGTAACTTTGCAGCTCCTCCCACTACAGGTGGGGGTATTTCCTGGTCCCACAGATGGCAGTTTGGCCACATGTCTTGCTTTGGCCAACGGAATGTGGGCCAAAAAGAGTGAGCTAGTTCTGAGCAAGCAAGGCCTTGAGTGCTTTTGCCCACATTGTTTGAGTTTTGCCATCCCATGAGAAGATCACCTCCCAGGAAGTCACTGGTCCAAGGAGGGTGAGACACCCATGGAGCTGACTTGGGTCCCACCTGAAGCTTGGAGCCGAGACTAACCCAGCCTAATCTAGGTCAGCCAAGCTCCATCTGACACACAGACCTGGGAGCAAGAACAAACGACTGGTGTCGTATGGCATTCAATTTGGGGCTGACTTGTTAACAGTGTTGTTGTGGCAGCAGTTAGCGATACAAAAGGCAACTGCGATAAAGCGTGGGAGGGACCACAGGGAGATGCAGAGGGACCACGGGGAGATGCAGAGGCATCTGATACTCCAGCCTTGGGGAGGTTGGTAGGGAGGAATGCTTCGTGAGCTTGTATAAATTATTCACTTTTTGACCCTCATTTTGCTTTTTCCTCGGGGATGCTCTACATCAGAGGGTATGCTGAATCCCTCAGCATATGTCAGAATTGTATGTAAAATAAAAGTTAATCCATAAAGACTATAGGAAGAGTTCTCTGACCAGTAAAATATAAGGAACTTTCGACTTCTGGTGATTCATTCACTCATCCCTTCATTCAACAAATAGGAGTTAGGGAAACAGCTGTGAATAAAATAAAGTAGGGTCCTGAGCACATGCAGCTTACATGCTGGAGAGAAGAGACATGGTTAATGATAAACGCCATAGAGAGCAACAGAGCAGGAAAGGAAATATGGAACACTGGGGCCGAAGGTGGTGCAACTTTACGGGAAGGTCAGGGAAGACCTCACCAAGAGTGATGCCTGAGCCCAGACCCTAGCAGTGGCCTTAGGTGAGGAAAGAGTCTATCAGGCCGAGGGGTGCGGAGTGCTAAGGCACGCTTCAGGAGAGAGAAACTCTTAAGAGACAGAACTCCTATTCCAGTGAAAATTGCTGTAGAGGAATAAATTCAAAAATTTGAGTTTTCTTGTTAAAAAATCCAGGCAAAAGGGTTTTGGTCATCAGGGGAAACCTCCAGAACCCGCCCCTGGGACCATCCTCAAGGGGTTCTCTCTTTGGGCGTCAGTGGTTCTTGGTGACCCCTCCTCCGTGTCCTCCCCTAGGCTGTGGGGTGCTGGACCTGCGGTATCCACTTCCTGTGTCCTCCAGAAGTTGCCAGGAGTGATGTTCATCTGGTCCATGTTGATGATGTGTGTCTCTGTCTTCACCATCCAGCCTGAGGAACACATGGGTAAGAAGTGACTCTTTCAGCTGGAGGGGACATGCCTGCAGCTTCTCTGGGGAAAGGAGTTGCTTCTCTAGGGAGGTTCTGTTGTCCTCAAAAAGCAAGGTGTTGGTAGGTGACGGAGTCTTCCTCTTGCCCGTCTCCTCTGGTGCACGAGCTTGCTCTGGGCATTGGTCATTCCTGCCAAAGGAGCAAACCAAAGAGACCCTGCTTTTGCCCTTGACGAAAGGTGCTTTTGGATTGTAACCGTACGACCTGCTGCAACTAAGCTGAACTCAATCAAGATCGACTCTGAATGATAAGGCATCAACAAGTCAAAAATAAGGCCAAACTTTTTTTGTCATCATGTGAACCTGATTTAACTTTTCCCACAAAATGTTGATGGGACTTGATAGTAGCCCTAACCTTGTTATTTGGGAGTTTTGAGATCTTTGTGAGAGGAGGGGTTCATGGGGCCCCCACGTTGTCAGGGGCATGTGGCTTCCTTGGATGGACACAAAGCCTCACTGTGGGTTCTTTGTCCTTCAGTGGCTGCAGGAAGCTGCCAATTTCATGGCAGGCATCCCAAAACCAGGTTCAAGGTAGAAGGGGAGCCTGTGGCCATGAGGTGCCCCCAGGTGCCATACTGGGACCCTGCTAGCACCCACGTCAATGTGACATGGCGTAGAAACGACTCCACCACGATGGTCCCAGGGGAGGAAGAGACGCGAGTGTGGGTCCAGGACGGTGGCCTCTGGATTGTGCCAGCCTCGCGGGGGGACTCTGGCACCTACGTCTGCACTGTCAGGTCAGCCCCTCTGGGATGAGGGTGGGAAGGGGGGCCCTTGTGGAATGGATGCTTGCGTGGCGTTTCCGTGACAACCTGGATTTCAAAACCCAGCGCACAGGTGGGAAGCCACCTTACATCCGTGTCACTGTCACTGCAATACCTCCTACCTGAGAGCCTGTCCACAGATGTCCTCATGGCGCCCTCTCTCCCTTCACTGAAGTCTCTGCTCAAGTGTCACCTCTATGGAGAGGACGTCCCTGGCCACTTTATCTAAAGCAGGACTCCTGTCACTCTCCCCTTACCCTGTGCTTACTTTTCCTCATCTGTCACACATATATGTGTTTTATGTATTTAAGGTTTGTCTACCCTGTTAGAACATAAACTCCAGAGGACAGGGACTTGGCTTGTTTTGTTCACTGCTGAATCCACAAGGACCCGAGAAATAGGTGTAGAACACTGAGTAGAACTGGAGACCCAGGTGAGACTTTAGGAAGAGGTTAATCCAACTGCTTATTGCACACCTGGGGGAACCAAGCTCACTTATAAAGTTCTCCCAGGTGGTGGGTGTGGAGGTGAGGCTGGAACCCACAGCTCCTGACATGGGGTGTAGTCTCCTTCCTCTTTGTCCCATTGCTTTTTTCCCCTTTAATTGTGGTAACATAAGCATAACATAAAATTTACCATTTTAACCCTTTTTAAGTGTACCATTCAGTTGGGTTAAGTACTTTCACATGGTTTGTGTGACCATCACCACCATCCAGCTCCAGAACTCTTTTCATCTTCCCAAGCTGAAACTCTGTCCCCACTGAACAACAGCTCTTCACTTTCCCCTCCCCACCAGCTCCTGGCAACCCCCATTCTACCTTTATTCTGTCTCGATGAATTTGACTATTCCAAGTACCTCATATTCCAAGTACCACAGTATTTGTCCTTCTGTGACTGGCTTATTTCACTCAGCACAATGTCTTCAAGGTTCATCCATGTTGTAGCAGGTGTCCAAATTTCCTTCCTTTTTAAGGCTGAATAATATTCCATTATATTTACAGTTGTCCCTTGAACAACACGGGGGTGAGGGGCACCAACCCCTAAAGTCAACAATCTGCGTATAACTTATAGTCAGCCTTCAGTATCCACGGTTCCTCAGTATCCTCAGTTTTGCCTCCGTGGATCCAATCAACATGGATTGTGTAATACTATAGTATTTACTATTGAAAAAAATTTGTGTACAAATAGACCCACACAGTTCAAACCTGTGTTGTTCAAGGGTCAACTGTACATACCATATTTTGTTTATCCATTTATCCATCAAGGGACACTTAGGCTGCTTCTGCCTTTTGGTTGTCGTGAATAATGCTGTTTGTACATGGCTGTACAAAAATTTGCGTCCCCAATTTCAATTCTTTTGAGTATATAGCCAGAAATGGAATTGGTGCATCGTATGGTAATTCTATATTTAATTTTGAGGAACTTATGTTGTTTTCCACAGTGGCCAGACCATTTTACATTCCCTGCAGCAATGTACAAGGGTTCCAATTTCTCAACATCCTTACCAACACTTATTATTTTCTGTTTTTTAATAGCCATTCTAATGGGGGTGAAGTGGTATATCACTGTGATTGTTTTTAACATCTTTATTGGAGTATAATTGCTTTACAATGTTGTGTTAGTTTTTGCTGTCTAACAAAGTGAATCAGCTATATGTATATATATATCCCCATATCCCCTTCCTCTAGGTGGTCACAAAGCACCGAGCTGATCTCCCTGTGCTATGCAGCTGCTTCCCACTAGCTATCTATTTTACATTTGGTAGTATCACTGTGATTTTGATTTGCATTTCCCTAATGATTAGTGATCTTGAGCATCTTTCCATGTGCTCTACTGGCCATCTGTGTATCTTCTTTGGAGAAATGTGTATTCAAGTCGTTTGCCCACTTTAAAATCAAGTTGCTTGTTTATTTGTTCTTGAGTTGTAGGAATTCCTTATGTATTCTGGATATCAATGCCTTACCAGATATATGACGTGCAAATATTTTCTTCCATTGCATGGATTGCCTTTTCACTCTGCTGATAATGTCCTTTGATGGACAAAAGTTTTAAATTTTGATGAAGTTCAATTTATCTAATTTTTCTTTGGTTGCCTGTGCTTTTCATGTCATAGCCAAGAAATCATGTCTAATGCCATGAAGCTTTCCCTCTGTGTTTTCTTCTAAACATTTTTATAGTTTTGGCTCTTATGTTTTGGTCTTTGATCCATTTTGAGTTAAATTTTGCATATGGGTAAGTTCATGGGCCAACTTCATTCTTTTGCGTGTGGCTGACCAGTTTTCCTAAGATCTTTTATTGAAAAGACTGTCTTTTCCCCATTGAATGGTCTAGGCATAACTTGCTGCTTCTTGAAGGAGAAAGTTGTAGGCCTAGTGTTGGCAACCTTAAACATTTCCTGAGTTAGTTCTTCTGAAAGGATTAGGACAGACCATTGGTGTGACTGGGAAATACTCTTCTTGGCCTTGTTTCTTCAGCTGCTGCCTCTCTTCCACCCCAAGGCTCTAATCATCCTCACCAGCCAGCTTCAGAGTCTCCCCAGATTTCATAAACTCATTTGACTTAAGGAGAAACTGTGCCCACGAGTATTTACATTTAGAAAGACAACCAAAGAAAGTGACATTCTCAGCACAAAGAAATTACTGGTGAATGGGAGAATTTCAGACAATATCAACCCCAGTCCTAGATGGGGTGTGTGTGTGTGTATGTGTGTGTGTGTGTGTGTGTGTGTGTGTATGTGTGTGATTTCAGTCCTGTCAATGGAAGCAGGCAGACAATCTCGTATTTTCATATCAGAGAAATGTGGATATCTGATTTTTAAAAAAATATATTTTATTAAATTTGATTTCATCTGTATTTTTCACTTTTTATTTTTTATTATTAAAAAAATTAATCAGTATATTTATTTTTAGTTTTGGCTGTGTTGGGTCTTCGTTGCTGCGCACGGGCTTTCCCTAGTTGCGGTGAGCAGGGACTACTCTTTGTTGTGGTGCACGGGCTTCTCATTGTGGTGGCTTCTCTTGTTGCAGAGCACGGGCTCTAGGCGCACGGGCTTCAGTAGTTGTGGCACGTGGGCTCAGTAGCTGCGGCTCGTGGGCTCTAGAGGACAGGCTCAGTAGTTGTGGCGCACGGGCTTAGTTGCTCCGCGGCATGTGGGATCTTCCCGGACCAGGGCTTGAACCTGTGTCCCCCGCATTGGCAGGCGGACTTTTAACCACTGCACCACCAGGGAAGTCGCCGGATATCTGATTTTACAATAGCTATAAATGCATAGTTTTCCTTTCCTTTTTAGTGTCAAAAATTCTAACGTTTTTCTAAGGAACACTATGAGGAAAACTTAATAGCGTGGTAGAAATAGAATGGAATTTGGAGTCAAAATGATATGGATGTGAATCTTAGTCCTCATTTGCTACCTGGTAGGACCTTGGTCTTATTATTTGATATTTATGGGCCTCAGTTTTCTCCTCTGTAAAGAGGTTTGTTGGGAGGGTTCTGTGAAATCACAGCATATGAAGCATAGAGTCTGGGGAGCACCATTGTAGGTGTCAATATGCACATGGAAATGGCCTTTCTTTCCCCAATAGCAAGACTTATTTACTACTGAAGTGATAATATGCAAAAATTAGGGAGATGTGAGCTGAGTCATATTTGCCTTAAAGTTTGTTTTTATACTTGATTAAAAAATGTGTGCTTAATACATTATTTTGTTTTCTATTCTTGTAGAAAAAAGAGATCTGAGATTGAGAGGCCGGGGAAACCCGATGTGGGTTCATCTTTCTTAGCTCGTGGGAGAGTTCCCCTGGCTGACCTCTAAACCTCTCTTCCAGCTTCAGGATTGGGGTCTAATAGAGAGAGAATCACCAGCAGCTGCCAAACGGCCCTGCTCCTGTGCTGTTTATAATTTTGTGCCCTAGAACCCACAGAGCTGTTCTGTCCATCAGGATGGGCAAAGTGATACTGCTGGGCCACGCGGCCCCCAAGTCTCAGTGCCAGGACGTGTAACCCCACCGTCTGCTCTGGATGGGGGACAGGACATATCTGGTGGATGGCACAAATGACAACCACCTCTTTGCTGTAGGGCTGCCACACTACGTGGGGAATATGAGCGGTGATCAAATGATTTCCCCACCCATCTTTCTTTTGAGTTATTTCCACGGGGGGCGGGGGGGGGTCTGTTGCCCAAGGGGGATGTGGGATCAGTAATGTGAACAGGTTTGTAACTCTCAATATGTCTCGTAAGCTTGGTGTCTGGATGTAATGCCCTGATTTACAGGTTTTCCCACAGCCCTACTGGCTTCTAACCTTGGTTTGACCTCTTAGAGGCTCTATAGCCTTAGGAATTTACTTACTTTCTGCATACCTAATTTTCCTCATCTGAAAGTGATACAGTAGTATCACAGGGTTGGAGAATAAATGCAATGATGTATTGCAGACCACAGAGCCTGCCATGCTCTCCTCCCAGGAGCTGCTGGGAGGGCTATCTTCAGGTGTGCTCTGTTCTTCAGACTTGCCCTCATTTGCCTTTCTTTGATTTGCAGTGAGATTATGCATTCTTCAAGGTGATAGCTGTCTGCATTTCTTCGTGCATAAAATGTTTTTCATCTTTTTCCTTTCTTTTTTTTTTTTTTTTTTAATAGATACTTTATTTATTTATTTATTTATTTTTGGCTGTGTTGGGTCTTCGGTTCGTGCGAGGGCTTTCTCTAGTTGCGGCGAGCGGGGGCCACTCTTCATCGCGGTGCGGGGACCGCTCTTCATCGCGGTGCGCGGGCCTTTCACTATCGCGGCCCCTCCCGTTGCGGGGCGCAGGCTCAGTAGTTGTGGCTCACGGGCCCAGCTGCTCCGTGGCATGTGGGATCTTCCCAGACCAGGGCTCGAACCCGTGTCCCCTGCATTAGCAGGCAGATTCTCAACCACTGCGCCACCAGGGAAGCCCCATCTTTTTCCTTTCTTCAACCAGATATGAAGTAGAATATAGATATTGGTGTTATATATTTGAATTAATTTCTTTTTGCTTTCGGGTACTAAGCATTTATCACGTATTACTTTCACATATAATTTTCACATTTTGTTCCTTCTTTGGGTATAGATTTTTTTACATTTTGCTGTACCCCTCCCTCCCAACCCCATAAAACACACATGCTCATTTTCTGTGTTGATGTCCAGTGTTTCTTAGGTAGGTCGCCAGCAGCTTAGCTGAGCTAATTATATCTTTATGTTTTTCTACTTAAAAAAATAGTTTGACCTAATATCCTCTGTCCTTCCCTCCACATCGTCTGTGTTTCTGTCAATGTTTTGCCTCTGCCCCTTCCCCAGTTCTAGGGTCTTGATAGAATGATGATATTGAGATTATAGTTAGACCCACCAAAAAAATAAATAAAAACCAACCAAACAAATTTACCAAGTTAATTTCCCCTGTGCAGTATTGCAAAAATCATTTCTAGATCTTATACAAAGTGCTCTGCAGTTTTCTGAAATTTGACTTGAGTTGATAAATGATTTCCAAGAGAAGTAAAGAGGATTTTCTTTATAAGGAAACAGTGGCTCTTAGGAAACAATCTCTCCATCTAGATAAGGTTGCCTGGACCAGGAATTTGGAGCATACTGGAGCTGTGATCAAGAACCTCCCCTGGAACCTGGAAGGGTTTAGGCCCCTTTGAAGAGGACTTGAGGGTTTTTTACTGGCCTTCAATGGTCTTGAAATCAGGCTTGTGGAGGGTCCTTTTCGGAAACATGCAGAATATATCAGCATTTCTATATGACAATTATGATGTGGTTTTTTTTGTGTGTGTGTGCTCCAAAGATTCAAAAGGACCAGGGACAAAAGTATTGCAATACAAATGAGGAAAATACAGAATGCAGAATTTAATGAGACTGGGGAATTATTCTTAATTTCATTTAGTTTTATTTTCATTTTGCCTTGCCATTTATTATTCCTTTTTTCCCCTTTTAAATCAGAAATGCCTCTTACTGTGATGAGATGTCCGTTGAGCTCAGGGTTTTTGAGAAGACAGAAGCTTCCCTGCCTCTCATCTCCTACCCGCAAATTATAACCTTGTCAGCCTCTGGGTTATTAGTTTGTCCTGATCTGAGTGAATTCATCGGGAACAAAACTGACGTGAAGATTCGATGGTACAAGGTACGTCTTTAAGAATTGCCCTTTAATGAAAAGGTGTTTCATGAGCCATAGGAAAGATATAAAATACTCATTTGAAGACAATATGTTCACTTTTATATTTCTATTTTTTTAAACCAGTGATTTTAAAAAGGGCCATGATTAATATACTCTATTAGTCTTTATAGGGCTTGGGTAAGGGTCCTCAGATGGTGATTTGAAAAGACAGAGTGTGAAATGAGTGCAGAATAAATAACAGCTGAAGAAAATAGCTTTTTACTCTGTTGTTTGTCTATAGAAATTTTTAGAAAGAACTATTTAACGACTTGATACACATGTTAATAGAGTTTTTTGAAAGCACATAAAAATCAACCTTTGAGTTAAAGGAGTAAATATAAACACAATTTTGTGTCTTGACTGGCTGAATAAATATCTACTATCATTGGCTCCCTTGTTTAGACCAGGTGTGGGCAAATGACAACCAGGGCCAAAAATTGAGCTGCCACCCGTTTTTGTATGTTCACCAGCTAAGGATAGTTTTCACTTGTTTAAATGGTTAAAAAAAAGACTAATATTTCATGACCCATGAAAATAATATAAAACTCAAATCTCAGTGTGTATAAGTAATGTTTTACTGGGACACGCTCATTTATTTCTGTGTTTTTGTGGGGCAGCGGCAGAGTTGAGTAGTTGAACAGAGGCCACGTGGACCGTAGGCCTAAAATATTTACTCTCTGGCCCTTTACAGAAAAAGTTGCTGACTCCTGATATACACCATAGATTGATACTGAAAAGTACAGTTATTGGTTTAAAAATGGATAGAAACTAACCCTTTAATCAAAAAATAGGTTGACCAGTTGACTGGTATTCTAACTACAAGATATCTATAGGATGTCAATTTAATATTGGAAACTTTTAAATGATTTTCGGAGAAAGTAAGAAGCCAGCTCCTATAAGTTAGCCTGCCCAATTATGGAGCTCTTGGTTTTGTAAGAGCATAAAAAGGTCAAGTGAGGGGTTTTACCGTAGAGGAAAGAGCCCAGGTTCTGGGGTTGACCAGTCTGGATTGGAAATCCTGCTTCTTCACTGACCTTTTGTATAGCCTTGGTCAGTTATTTTACCTCTTAAACCTGTTCCCTCTGCAAGACGGCAGTTCGTCACTCCCACTGCCTGAGATTGTTTTGAGATTAAATGGAGCACAGTGTGTGAAGCACCTTGTGCAGTGCTTGACTTGTAAATGGTCCTCAATAAATTTGGGTGGACAAGGGTATCATGGTGGCGCTTAATAATAATATTTGTTCCCGTCCTAAGAATGCTAATCATTACTGAGCATGTTCTGTGTACAAGTCTGTTCTAAACTCCCTGACATGAACCCAGGGCAGTAGGGGTTGTTAATATCTCCATTTTACAGATTAGGAAACAGAGACTGGAAATGTAAGGAATGTGCTGAAGGTCATGCAGCTGGTAGAGGGTGAAGCCAAACCTCTGACCCCAGAGGCCAGAACCCACACATCCCTGCCACACGGGGGAGACCTGGGGGCTCGTAGGCCCAGGAATAATGGTGCTGCTGGGCCCTGTTTGGCTTTTTTTATATTTGCTCACTCATGTTGGGAACAATGAAATATCTTTCTTCAATTAAATACATTGTACAATTAGACTTCATGAGCTATGTGGTTGACAAACTATTCCAGTTATGCCTGTGTTCTCATTCAGAAGAAGTCTCTGAAATGACTCAAGGTTATATATGACTATTGCAATCATCATTTTTTTTTTAAAGGCATTTCTTTTTTTAAAAATTAATTTATTTATTCATTTTTGACTGTGTTGGGTCCTCATTGCTGCACACGGGCTTTCTCTAGTTGTGGTGAGCAGGGGCTACTCTTCATTGCAGTGCGTGGGCTTCTCATTGCGGTGGCTTCTCTTGTTGTGGAGCATGGGCTCTAGGTGCACAGGCCTCAGTAGTTGTGGCACACGGGCTCAGTAGTTGTGGCACACGGGGTTAGTTGCTCCATGGCATGTGGGATCTTCCCGGACCAGGGCTTGAACCCGTGTCCCTTGCATTGGCAGGCGTATTCCTAACCACTGTGCCACCAGGGAAGCCCCACATTTATTTTTGTCTTACAAATTTTTCTGTCTCTACTGACTCCTGAAATTGAGATGATTTATAAAGTGATTACTGCAACATCAACTCTTCTGAGCATTGTTCTGCAAGTTGCCATGACTACGTCATAGCACTCCTTTCTGGATGTTTCCCAAGATCTATAGGCAGCTGTTAGGCCATAAATATATTTATAGTTTAATCACCTACTTTGTCAAAGAAGATAGTTTCTTTTTTTCCCATTGTGCCAAAGCAAGTGTGCTTTAAACATTCTGGTTAAACAAACCCAGCCATTCTGTGTTATATGCTAACAAACTCCCCCTCCTAAAAATACAGTTAAAAGCATGTCCCAAAGGACAATATTTGCAAAGTAAATATCAGAGCGATTCTTAGATTGCAAATTCAACAGTGATGGATAATACCAATGCTGTTCATAGTTTTTGAGATGTCAATTAAGATATAGCGTAACTTTGAAAAACATTTTCTCTTAAGGATTCTCTCCCTTTGGATCAAGACAATGAGAAATTTCTAAGTGTGAGGGGAACTCGCTTAGTGGTGAACAATGTGTCTCTGGAGGATGCGGGCTATTATCGGTGTGCCATGACGTTTGCCCACAGAGGCAGGCAATACAACATCACCAGGAATATCAAACTCCGTGTCAAGAGTGAGTACTTGCCATCAAGGTACCTCTGTACCCTGGTTCAGTAACAAGCATGCAAGGAAAAAGTTAGGGTTCCCGTAGAATTCTTTGAATGTCTTTGGTATGAAAGGAAAACAGATATGGCAACTCTCTAAGCATCAGGCTTCTAAGATGTGTAGGACACTTGGAAAGATAGGAAGCAGGGTGTTTTTATGAGGAATGGTGAATCCCTGGGTAGTTGACAGGGTTCCGAGTCTGAGGCTAAAACATATACCACTAGAGGGGGCCAAACAGTGGTTCTCTTGGAAGGTCTCTTTGGAAGGCTTGCACCTCCAGGGCCAGCTATCAGGACACGGTTGCCATAACTTTGTGTATAATTCTAGGATACTAGGATTTTATTGGATTTTTCAGTGAGAAGGCTATGCATTGGCATATGTGGTGAAACTTGCCCTTTCCTGGTCTTTCCCAAGCAGGTCTAGTTACCCTTGAAACCAGGATTTTAAATAGTGAGGGATCTCATTGGTTTCAATGAGTTCTACCTGAAAATAATGTTGTGAACAGTACTGATTAGCATGTCAAGTTTATCCACTGTTTCCTCCATGCCTCCTGCATGTGGGACATCAAGCTTGGTGCAAAGGGCACACAAGTGATGCAGTTCTGGCCCCTGCCCTGGAAAGTATGGCGCTTTTCTTTGTTTTATACACTGAGTAACTACACAACTGGAGTCTTTTAAGGGCATTTCAGAGAGCTTTGGAACTATATTAAGGTTACGTAATTGGTCTGTGAGGGGAAAGATTTTTTTCTCCCAGAGAATCCAGAGATTCAGTTTTACTGCAGGGAAAGTCGTGTCTCCCATGAATGGAAATCTCTAGATTATTTTCTTTTAACGTCTTGTGAAGATTCATTCACGTCAACCCCTTGCCCCCGCACAGCGGGGATCCGTGAGAATCCCGTGACTTTGAAGGGGCCCCGAATTATCCTGTTCATGTGATACTGCACAGGAACACTAGGGGGCGCCAACCTACATATAATCCTGTGTCCGGACCACACCGTGTCTCAGCCGTTCTCAAAGGGTGGTCCTCGGCCAGCGGCAGCGGTGGCGGCATCACCTGGTTACTCATCAGACCTGCAAAATCTCAGGCCCCATCCCAGACCTACTGAATTAGAAACGATTAGCAGTCTGTGTTTAACTCTCCCACCACCCCCCGTGCCGGTAATGCTGATGCACCCTGGAATTTGGCCCCATGGATGTGTTAATGTCTCGTCCTTGGGGCGTTCTTCTCCCCTCTCTGCTCCCCAGCCCCTGTGCAGCAGCCCTGTGACCGTGAGGGGAGGGAAAAGCTCCCCGTCCTGGTGGAGAAGCCGGCTGCGCCCTGGGCTCTCCTGGGATGCTGCGTAATGCTTCCTCCTGGTAGGGTTTCAAATGCTCTTTAGCGGAAGAAGTGAGGATGGAGCAGTGGTGGCCGCGGGCAGCTCTTCGTCCACCCCCATAAACTTGTCCTTTCTGCTCCAGTTCAGATGCCCAGTTTCTTCCAGCTGCTGGGAGACCTGCCTCTCAGGGAGCTGGATTCCAATTCCCTCCCGAAGAGTCAATCACCTCAACTAAAAAGCCCTGGTGGCCAAGCTGGGTTACTCTGTTTATCACTCAGTATGGGGTTAGCACCACGAACAGGTGGTTCTGGAGCCCCTGTGCCTTTTTTATTTTTTATTTCTTTGGTAAGCGACTCCAGGATTCTGTGGCAGGCGCATGGGGTGGTAGGGAGGGAGTGGGGAGAGCTACTTTAGGGCGAGGAGCCTTTGGGGTAAGACCTATCCTGTGGACATCGTGAACGTTCCTGTTAAGGGTTCATTCAGGAAGCCGGGGAGTGGAATGGTTAATTGTTACCACAGAGCAGAGAACATCTGTTAGTGGAATGTGTGTTTAACCGTGGCTTCTTCCAGTAATCTCTCTTCTGGGAAAGGCATTGGCCAAAGAGGCTCAATTTCGTGGAGAGCCGGTTTCCTTTGCCAGACAAAAGCCAAGTCTCACAATGGCTGGCCCTACTGTAAAGGATAATTTAGTTAATTAGCTAAACAATAGACCCTGACCCTCAGCTTGCAATGAGGGCTTTCCTAACTGAATCTCTTTTCCTCATATCTTTCTCAGAAAGAGAAGAGGAGACGATTCCGGTGATCATCTCCCCCCACCAGACCATCTCAGCTTCGCTGGGTAAGGACCGTGTAACCCACCTGGATGCCTGCAGTCCCAAAGCTGGGGCCCCAGGCCCCCTGTGTCACCGACTGCACCTGCCGTGGGGTTTGCAGGTCCCCCTACCCCAGCGGGAAATAGCAAATGAGAGGGAACATTTCCCTTTACCAAATACTGTCAGTAATGGCATTATCTGAAAACGTGTACACTTTGCTTCTTGAAAACCCTGCCTACAAAAATCTCAGTGCAAAAATCAGAACATTCTAGTAGCTGTTGTTAACTGCATGAAAGGATTAAGGCATGATGCCCCAGAAAGTCAGCACCTGTAGTGTATTTAAAATAATTCACTTTACCAGTACTTGGCTGACACTCAGCATTTCCCCAAGACTCTGACTCTGCCCTTGCTGGTCCCCACAGAGACAGTTTCTTATCACCAAAATAGCTGGTCAGTGGGTCAAGGGAGTTAATGAAAATGTATGACAGAGGTTTTCACCATTTTTCACCATCCTGGCCAGCACACACTTTCTTATTGAGCACTGCTAAGTCTGATAAGATGCCATTCAATGCCAACATCAACCCCGTGGGGAGGTCTTATTTCTCCCAATTTCCAGAAGGAAAAGCTGCCCAGGGGGTCACTGGCTCAGTATCTGTCCAAAAGCCATAGTCGGGTCTGGCTGGGGTTCAGACTCAGGCCTGTGTGTCTGTGAGGCCTGTACCTTTTCTGTGTGTCTGTTTTTATATAGTGGTTTTGTAGGTCTTATGCTCATTTATTAAACCCTGGTTGCAGAGTCCTGTCTATCTACATATCATCTATCTATCTATTTATCTATTATCTATTTATCTATCTATCATCTATCTATTATCTATCTAACCATCCATCTATCCATCTATCATCTATTATCCATCTATCATCTATCTATCTATTATCTATCTGTTATCTATCTACCTCCCTCCCTCCCTCCCTCCCTCCCTCTTTTGTCTGGTGTTTGGGCTTACATTTTAAACTTTAATTGGTGGTCATGGAGAAGGAGGGCTCTCGCACAGACACCGGGATTGCTGCCTGACACCTGAGTTGCAGCTCCCGACAGCTGCCTTGGCTCTCAGAAGAGCCTCCTTGAAGCTTGGGGAAGTGGGGACCCGGGTTAGTGCTGACTAGAGCCCCAGTACCCCTGCTCCTCTGTGTTCCCCAGTCCAGTGGAGCTGAGTCTCCCGCCCTGTTGCTTTGCATGCACTGATGTGCCTGGCAGAGTCACATGAGGCCAGAACCAATGGGATGCTTTTGGCTGAGAAATCTTTAAGGTCATAAGCGATGTGAAGGAGGAAGAAAAGTGGGCTTTCTGAGGCTGAAGTGGCCGGGTGCATTAAAGCACACACCCCAGGGAGGCACATTACCCACGAGGAAGAAACACATGGGAAGGATTTTTTCATTTATTCCCCCTCCTCCCCTTTGGTGACTAAAAAAAAACAACAACATAGTGATTGAGGCAGGGGAGCTAGGACCATCATATTGCACAACTGTAGAAGGCATCATTCATGTAAAACACAGTGGCTTTTGAAGGGATTAATCCTAAATGAACATGACCAGGGATGGAGAGCTCCTAGGGGAAACGGGAGAGCAGAGACCAGCAATGGGCAAAGAGACAGAATCCTCTGGATTCTGGATCTGGATTTCTGGAGGCAAGAAGGATAAACTGTGGAAGAAGGCAGCTCCGGAATTCAGAATGCTCTGTAGGAGCCGAGGGGCCTTGGGGAAGCCATTTGCCTCTGGGTTTCCATCTGCCCTGAGGACCAGTGGAAGGGGCTGGAGACCCTTGGTAAGTACTGATGCTCTAGGTGAATGGAATCGCTTGAGGGAACTAAGTTTCCTTCTAAGAAAAGAATTGGTGAGGGTGTGTGAAGAGAGGGGGAAAGATCCACCCCTCAGATCTGCTGATGTGACCCCGTCCCCTGGCTGGGTTCTGACGTTTGATGTGCTGCGTCTTGCTGTCACAGGGTCGAGACTGACAATCCCGTGTAAGGTGTTTCTGGGAGCTGGCATACACGCGACCACCTTGTTGTGGTGGACTGCCAACAACACACACGTAGAGGATGCCTACCAGGGGGGCCGCGTGACCGAGGGGCGGCGCCAGTAAGTGGGGGAAGATCTTCCTCATGCCCTGGGCAGAGCTGTCGTGAACCCCCTGTAGACTCCACTTCCTTGTAGAGACAATGTCCTAGCCAACCCATCAATGTGACACACACACCACATTACAAATATATATATATATATTTTTTATTCTACTCCGTTGGATTTTTAGAATCTTAAACATTGGGTTTTGCTAAGAATCACCAACTGTTCTTGAGAATCAAGCCTTCTCTCTAAATCTATGAGCTGCAGCCTACTACTTGACATTGGTGTTGCCTCTTCTAGCTGTTTAATTAGATATTTCTTCCTTGAGCATTGCAGAGTCAAACATTCACAGCCCTTAAAACGACTCTGAAACTTAGCCACGGGATCCGAGAGCCGCCTCTGCTTCTTTCCAGCCTCTAAGGAAGGTTACTCTGAAAGAAAGCGAGGAGTCTGTCCTCGTAAGCCTTCATCTCCGGGAAATATCTTCTCACTCTGAAAGTAGAACAATCAGGCCTTGTGAATGGAAAGCATTTGCGTGTGAGCAAGGCGGACCCTTCAATGTTCCAAATTATAAAGTGTTTTTAAAATTATAGTCTCAATACTCTGAATTTGCCTGAACTTTTGCTGGCCCAATTTTTGTCTTTTTGGAAAGGCCTATCAAAAAAGGTCTTTCCGGATGCAATTTAGTGGATAGAAATTATGTGTGGTGAGTGCAACCGTTTGCTTGCAAATCCTCGTTGTGAAAAGCTTGGGCAGAACTCACATGCTGCATGTCAGCTTACTCATGCTATCTGTTTGCTTAAAGGAGCCTATTTTCCCCCCATAGATTAAAAAAAAAAAAAAATAGTCCTAGTGGCTCCACATCCGTGATATTTTTATTCATAGTAACAGATCGTAGTGAAGCGTCTTCGGATTCCTGCAACATTGCAAATGGCAGTGCTGTTGATTAGAGACCCCTCCACTGCGGCCCATCTGCAGCCCTCGGCTCTGAACTTGAGTTTCCAGAGCGAGGGTTGGCAGTGAGTGGGGATGAGAGTAGACACCGTGGAGGACGGGATTCCTGGAAACTCCCTGCCCTCCCACATGCCAATGATTTCTTGGTGATACAGTCCAATTTCCCAAAACTGGACATTTCTGTTCCTACTACTGGTTCTTTGTTCATCAAGGGCCTTAAAAAGTGATTTCTCCCCCCATTATCCAAACTAAACTGGCCCCTGCAAACGCTCCTTGTCACAAGTATCCTATCACAGTGACCAGCACCTTCAGGGTGACCGTTACCTTCAGGAACAGGCTTAGAAATTCTCCCAAATCAGTAACAAATACAATGGCAAGTGCCTCTAACTTGGTAATTCGTGACATCAATTTAAGCACAGTGGGACCTTGAGAATGTGTAGGTGTCTATGTTGAAAAGACACTTTATGTTTAACCAAGTGTTTTCTCACTTAGGGAATACTCAGAAAATAATGAGAATTACATTGAAGTGCCACTGATTTTTGATCCAGTCGTAAGAGAGGATTTGCACACGGATTTTAAATGTGTTGTCCGTAATACAATGAGTTTCCAGATGCTTCGTACCACAGTCAAAGAAGGTATGGATTTTGGGGACATTAAAGGGAAAAACTATGTGTTGGATGCTCTGCGGGTGCTAAATAAAGCTCCTGATGCGCCGGGTGATTACCTAGGGGGGCCCGTGAGTTTCCCGTTAGTGGAGCAGAGAAAGCAAATCTCTCATTTTTTATGACTTTTTTGGTGGGGTGGAGGCTGGCTTTCGGAGATTATACTCAAAGAAAAATTTAAAGAGGAAGATGATTTTTTTGGAAAAAAGATAAAATGGTTCTGTGATAGATTTTTAAAAACGCCGTGTCCTCTAGTGGTTCCACCTGGGTCAGCAGGACCGGCTCTGCTTTCATGACCCCTCAAGGAGGGTGGGATGCTTTTCATCCCGAGGTTGGGAGATTTCATCCTCCAAGAGCTGGGACCCGGAAGGTACGCAGGGCTCAGGCAGCTTTAGGGTTAAAGCCATCAGTCACCAGGACATAAAGTATAAGGCTGTAGCCAAACCAGTCCAGCGCTCACGGAAGGACATTTACAAAAGAAAAGAAAAACCTGACTTACCATTTTGACAAATCGATTTCTGATTTCTTCTCGGTGTTCGAGCACTGAGCAGGAAAGGGAGACGTGGGTGATGTAGTCTGTCGACAGCCCGAAGGATAAGAAGGGAAGAGACAAAGCGATCCCTACCGGGAAACTTACCCTGCCTGCTGGGCAGTCTGCACAATCAATAAACCCAAACTGCCCCACGTTTTCCGTATTTGCAGGGGAGGCAGCTGCAGACAAGCTTTTAATTGGAAAGAATTTGTGTAAGCCTCAGGGCAGGAATGACAGCACAATATAACTTCTCTCCAACTGTGGTCCGTGCATACCAGCATCCCCGGCTTGAGCCACTAGTTGAAAATGCAGATTCCTAGGCTCACCCCCAGATCTACCTGGTCAGATTCTCTGGGGTGAGGCCAAAGACTGCAATTTAGCAAGCTCCTTTCATGTTAAAGTTTGAGAACCGTTGCCCTAGGACACACGCATAGGCTGACGTCCCAGATCATTTCCATGAGCGGGTTGGTGGTGGTACAAACTTGGAAATGGAGGGTTCCACAGAAAGTGGGATCCACCGCTGGGCTTCAGAATAGTGATCCAAAGGAAGCCGTGGTTTGTCTTGTCCTGATGCTGGGAACCTGCAAACATTTCTAAGACGTGAGCCCTGACCCTGCATGTCCTTCGCTGGGTTGGCCGTGACCGATCACAGAGGGCACAGCTGAAAGCCTTTCACCAGGGCTGAGAGGTGCCTCTATATGGCTGCTCTGAAAATTAAAGCTTCACTCGTTTCTAAGCCTTGAGGGATTTTAAAGTGTAAGAATCATCTGGAGAAATTGTCTGAGATTGTGTCGATTCCTGAACGCCTGCACAGACTAAGATAAATAGTAGCTTAAAAATGTAGAATTCTAGCCTCACCATCCATGCGCTTGTTAACTTTTCTTTTTAATTTAATTTTTATTATATATTAGAGTGTAGTTGATTTACAATGTTCTGTTAGTTTCAGGTGTACAGCAAAGTGAATCAGTTATACATATACATATATCTGCTCTTTTTCAGATTCTTTTCCCATATAGGTCATTACAGAGTACTGTGTAGAGTTCCCTGTGCTCTACAGTAGGTCCTTGTTGCTTACCTGTTTTATATATAGTAGTGTGTATATGTTAATCCCAAACTCCTAATTTATCCCTCCTCCGCACCGCTTGTTAACTTTTTATCCATACTTCCTATATTTTCTAAAATAAATTAATTTTTTAATTTATCTTATTTTTGGCTGGGTTAGGTCTCTTTGCTGCTGCGTGCAGGCTTTCTCTAGTTGCGGCGAGCAGGGGCTACTCTTTGTTGCGGTGCGTGGGCTTCTCATTGCAGTGGCTTCTCTTGTGGCAGAGCACGGGCTCTAGGCGCGTGGGCTTCAGTCGTTGTGGCATGTGGGCTCAGTAGTTGTGGCTCGCGGGCTCTAGAGCGCAGGCTCAGTAGTTGTGGCGCACAGGCTTAGTTGCTCCACGGCATGTGGGATCTTCCTGGACCAGGGATCAAACCCGTGTCCCCTGCATTGGCAGGCGGATTCTTAACCACTGCGCCACCAGGGATTGCTTCCTATATTTTCATAACACAGAGATGCCGAGGAGTAGAATATAAAATAGCTGGATCCAAGCGATAATCTTGACACCTAAAGCTCCTTTATTCAAAGTTTTTCTTTTCCTTTGTTACTTTACTGACTCCTCATGACACCCATGCTCATGGAAAAGGGCAAATTATGTGCTGGCCACATCACAGTCAGCTAGCAGAGACCTAGACAGGCATCTTATTGCACACAGCCCAACGGGTAGAACAAAATTAGACCATCGACACCTGCCCACCTCCCCAACTCTGCACTGCTTCTCTCCAATGGATATTTGTTCTACCTTGCTTGTTTGCCTAATGCCACAGATATCATTCTCAAGTATCCTTGATCTTGGTGTAAGACATACTTTCTGAAAATCGGTGCATATTTATTAGAAGGGACAAACCCCACTTCCTTCTCTGTAAAGTGCACGGCAATGTCCTAGTTGGTGGTAGGAGCGTGTTCACCCCTCACATGTCTGTTCTTCCTACAGCTGCCACGTTCTCCTGGAAGATTACACTGGCCCCCCTTTCCCTCATCTTCTTGGTTTTGGGGGGAATATGGATGCACAGACGGTGTAAACGCAGAACTGGAAAAGCCTATGGTTTGATGGAGTTAAAGACCAGCCATCAGATTCTCAATCCTATCTGAGTAAAATAAAGGAAATAAAATAGTTCAAATCAAACGATGTCCTTTCTTCCGGAAGCGGCCCTGGGTTTTGAGGGACGCTGTTCTTTTCCTCAGTTGTTTAACAGAGCTGCTGTGTTTATAGTGGGTTTATAGTAAAAGACTGAAGTGGACCTGTAAAGTTTATTCTGAAACTGAATCACGAGAGCCAATGTGCACATGGGTGGGCGTGAGGTGCTCTTTGAATAAGAGGTGAAAACACCTAAATGAGTTTTGGAATGCATTCACTCATTTTACAAAAATGTGTTAAAAGTCTACTTTAGCTATGCTCTATGGCAGGTGTTATAGATACAAAGATAAAGACATGGTTTTCCTTTCGGGAAGGTGGAATTTCATTTTGAAACTGGAAAGGATGGTTTAAAAATGCTAAAGAAGAATCAGCAAGAATTGGTAAATGCTTTTTAAAAGGACGATCCAAAAAATAGTAATTCAAATAGACGGTCAGAAAAATACGTTAGAACATACTAGCGGACTGAGAAATGCATTCGCCTTCATAATGAAACTTCTGAAAATAAAGAGAATGGAAGAGTATTGAGATAATTGCATACACATTGAGAAAAAAGTAATCAGAGCCCCTTTTATGTAATATGCCCAAACTAAATTCCAGCTAAATTAATGAGTTAAATTTAAAAAATCAAATTGCAGGAAAATTGGCATGACTCACTCCTTCACCTATTCAAGTCTTTGTCCAAATGTGACCTTGCCAGAGGCCCTTATAAGAGTCCCTTTCCAACCCTCTCTGTTCCCCCCAACTCTGCTTTGTGTCATTATAGCTCTTATCACCACCAGAACTTCCATTATATATTTACTTGTTTATTTTCTGTTTTCCATACCAGAATGGGAGCTCCTTCAGGGCAGAGATGTTATTTTGGTCACGGCCATATCCCCAGTACCTCAAATCAAGCCTGTCATCCACTGGGCATTTAATAATTATTAGTAGAACAGACGAAAACAGGATGAATTCTCTTGTGTTCACTAGCAATAAAAGAATCACCAGAGTAAACATGGACAGCGTTCATTATGTTACAATTTCTGCATAAAAATATAAAATAATAGGGCTTCCCTGGTGGCGCAGTGGTTGAGAATCTGCCTGCCAGTGCAGGGGACACGGGTTCGATCCCTGGTCTGGGAAGATCCCACATGCCGCGGAGCAACTGGGCCCGTGAGCCACAATTACTGAGCCTGCACGTCTGGAGCCTGTGCTCCACAATAAGAGAGGCCGCGATGGTGAGAGGCCCACGCACCGCGATGAAGAGTGGCCCCCGCTTGCTGTAACTAGAGAAAGCCCTCGCACAGAAACGAAGACCCAACACAGCCATAAATAAATAAATAAATAAATAATTTTTTAAAAAATAAATAAAATAATAAAAGCAAAACATCAAAGAAATTGTGTCAAGCAAGGTAAAGGCATTAATAATTATAACATAGTTATTCAAGGTTTTAAGAAAGGCATCAGAACCAAACAGATGAAAGAACATGGGTAGGGAATTGGGAGAAGAAACACCAAGGAACTGTGGTTTCAGTAATAATCAGAGATATCAATTAAACAACATTGAGATACCTAAGCACTCACACACTATCCAGTGTTAAAAGGTGATACCAAGGTCATTACAAAACAGTCACCCTCACTCCCTATGATCCCATGTATACACTGGCACTGGGAGGTGACAGGCATATATGTGAAGCCAGTGGGGTGCTGGGAGCAGCTGGCACCTTCTTAAAGAGCCGAGTGTGGCATCTTTCCCCAACTCTGTTGAGTGATGTCATGCTGTAGCTTCAAATCAACTGTTGTGGGAGTATTTACACCACAGAAATCGGCAAATGCCACAAGTCTCCCCTTTGCGGTACCCCACTACAAGGGTCATAGCGATGCCCAGCACTGCTACTCCTGGGGATTTAGGACCTGATTCAATAAAAGATGATGATTAGACATGTGAAAGAGTTCAGTGAAACTTATCCCCCTGGTGATGAAAAATTATGATCAGCTGTACATGATAATTATCAAGATTGTGATTATACAGTTTTTGGGCTGCACACCACAGGCCTACAAGCCCTGTAATTGCCCAGCCTCGAGACCCAAGAAAGCCCGGAGACAGTGACAGAGACATCAGTGGTTTGTTGAATGGGGGATCTTACACATCAGAAGCAAAGGGTCCTGGAGTGACACCCACCATGGATGGCAGATGGCACACAGGACACGGCAACTACCGTCCTTGCTCCGGGGAGAAAGAAGGAGGCTACAAGTTATAGAGAGAATTGATGTTAGGTGGGCTCGTCAGTTACCAGGGAAACCAGTGTCCGGGGCCTGGCCCTCCCAGGCCCTCAGGTTAAAGTTGTTTCCCTTTAATAAACTAGCAGGTGGAGCCATTCTGGCCTAAGTATTAGAACCACAGCTAGCTGGAGCAGAGAGCAAGCGTGTTGATGTGAGTCGGGTGTAGGTGAGGCAGCGGCTAGATGAGCAGGGGTGGAGGCACTGCTGGCTGGTGCCTCCGTGATCCTGGGCATGTCCTTTCATCCTGTCGTAGGTCAGTCTTCTCATCTGAAAAATGGGGATAATAACAGGACTGATCCTGGAGTGCCAGCTCTTTAACAATCAAAAACCATAGAAGTGGGAATTCCCTGGCGGTCCAGTGGTTAGGACTCTGTGCTCTCACTGCCGTGGGCCCGTGTTCGATCCCTGGTCGGGGAACTAAGATCTTACAAACCGCACGGCACCCCACCCAAGAAAAAAATAGGAGGAATAGACAGAAATAAATATAGTTGTATTGTTTAGACCAAAGGTCAACAAACTAGTCTTCTGGCAAAATCCAGCCTGGCCTCTGTTTCTATAAATTAAGTTTTATCAGGACACAGCCAGGCCTGTCTGTTTACACACCGTCCATGGCCGCTCTGGCTCTCGGAAGGCAGAGGTGAGTAGTGGAGCTATGGCTGGAGTATTAACCTTCTGGCCCTTTACAGAAAAGGTTTGCTGACAGCTGGTCTAAACAAGGAAATTATGGGCAGTTTTGACCCTTAATGTTTGTATTCCCTATTATTATCTTCTCTCCTCTTTTTGCCTGTTTTCCAAGCAGATGAGCAGAGAGAGGGAAGTAAGAAGGGGCAGACAGAGGAGGCCTTTTAGCATCAATCAGGAACTTTAATGGGAAGGAATGGAAAGCAATGTTGGAGATGGAGGACAGCTGGGGGCTTTGTGAATAGCCGCTCCAGGTGCTTCTCCCTTGCTGGGTCTTCAGGCTCGGGTGTCACGTGGCGTTCATCGCGCTTCTTTCCCGGAACCCCTCCTCCAGGGCTCTTTGCCCCTCCTTCAGATTTGGGCGGCTTCATCCATGACCCAGAAAAGAAGCTGACTGCGGCCAGAGAAGCCGCCCCTGCCTCCAGACCCCAACCTGGCTGCTGGCTTACGCATTTCCTCCCCGAGATTTGGAGCGTGGGTCACACCGTCAGAAAAGGTAGGAGACAGTCGGGGAATCTGGGGCACTGATTTGTGATACTATCACAGAATAAGTGTGACACTGGGATGGTTACATTTTGAAAGAAGAGTCTTTATCTTTCTAGGAGACATATAGAGATACTGATGGAAAGAGTTGAGATTTGCTTCACAATAATCCGGTGCTGGGGGGAAAGTGGGTGAAATAAGATCGGCCGTGTACTAATCATTGTTGCTAACACGGGTCATGGCGCGTGGGGCGTTCCTTACACCAATCTCTCCATTTTTGAGTACGTTTAAAAATTTCCATTATACAAGGTAAAAACCAACACACAGAAACAACCCAAATACCCACTAGACAAGACAATGGGTACATAAATGTCATAGCACAGTGGAAGCTTCTACAACAGTGAAAGTGAATAAACTACAGCTGCATGAAGTAATGTGGATGAATCTTAGCAATATATTATTGAGTAAATAGCAAGTCCCAGAAACATTGATTTATAGCATGATGCTCTTTTATATAAAGCGAAAAACAACTAAAACTAAACTCTCTAAACACACACATGTACACACATTAACATATACATATTTCAGAACACATACGTGATAAAACCATATTTTAACTGTATGTGGATGTATGTATCTATAATTAAAGAGCACATATGTGATTTTAAGGGTTTAAAAGCACCTATATTTTAAGAAAGCAGGAGAATGAGAAACCGAAGTTTCAGTACAGTGAATTCATCAGGTGACAGGTGGGACCAGGGTTGAGAAGATTGAGGAAGATGTAAGTTTCCTCAGGTTCTGGATCTCATGTTGGGTGGCGGATTATTATCATTTTTATCAAACATTAAGAAACAGGGCCACTTAACAGTATGTGTATTGAACCAAGGATTCTGATAAATCTAATTCCGTGCGCCCAAGTCCAAATTAAACAACAAAAGGAAACAAGATGGTTCCTTTCCTTAATGTGGCTGATCTCATCCATTTTATGTTGATTCTATTGGTTTAACTTTCTGAAGGTGAATTTTTTCACCTCCTCCTACAAAATTGAGGGGTGGGTATGGGCAGTAAATAGCATCTTTGTTGCCCGTAGGAAAAACAATCCCGATGTCATCATATACCACCTGCCCGAGAACTGACTGAGGACGACAGTGGACACCAAGAACAGGTACCAACAATAATTTATGCATGAAAAACTAAATTTGATGTGTCAAGTATTTCATACGCGATAGGAACAGATGGGTGCTTCTCGGAGAAGGTGGGCTCGTCTATCTACCGTGAGACCTTTCAGGGCAGGAGCATTCTTGCTCATTGACGCGTCCCCAGCACCTAGAGGTACCTAGGAAGTGCCTGCTGAGGTGATGGAGAAATTGTGTGTTACCTGGGTTTTTGGGGACTCGCCAGCCTGTGTGAACAAACGGGACGCCATTCGTGGGACCTTTCAAGTTTCCCTTTCCTGCCCCTCCTCCCAGACTCTCACTGGTCATTTCCATGACTCCAGCCAGGAGCTCACTCGGACATGACACGGGCCTCGTGCTTTTGTGGTTGCTTTCTTGTTCTTGTCAGCCCACCATCCCCATTGGCATCTGCCACCCATGCCATCTCTTCAGGGCTCCTCGTTACAACTGCTGTCACCCTACCCCGTGTCCCAGGGTGTCTGGGGGACAAGCAGCCCATCTGCCACCCTGGGCAGGAGCCGCCTTGTACACTCACAGGAACGCCCCTTCTGTGGCTCACGTGGTCAGCCAGGCATCACGGTGGTGATGGTGGTGGACCACCAGCCTCTCTCCCTCGGGCCAGCCCCGGAGCTGCCCTCCTCCTCCCTGGCATGCCCGGGGAAACCACTTCCTCCTTCCTCTGCAGACCGAGCAAAGCAAAGCAAACCCTCCTGCAGAGAAACTCCCAGAGGTGCTGCCCGCTGGTTCTTTAGAAATGGTGCAGCCTACAGCTTCCAGGTCCCGAGAGAGGCCCGGGAGTTGGGCTGTGCGGGGCTGGGAGCTGCTCACACAGCAGCAGGGACTCCGGGTGAGAAAGGGACAGTGTCAGGGCCTGATTTAGGTGCAGTGTCAGTGCCTTAGTTAGGGACAGTGTCAGGACCTTAGTTACGCCTAGCGTCAGAGCCTTTGTTAGGTATCGTGTCAGGGCCTGAGTGTGGGCCTTGAGATGTGGGAGAGAGAGAAAAAAAGCAAGAATGGAGAAGAAGAAACCAACTTTTAAACATCTACAATGTGCAAGATTTTCTATGTTTTACCCAATTTAATCCTCGAAAAGAGATCTACAAGGTGAATATTGTAAGCCACGTTCGAGAGATGAGGAAACCGAGGCTCACTGAGGGTAAATAGTACTTCACAGAGAAGGTGGCTTCCACGTGCAGCCACAGAGGGTTTTCTAACACTGAATCCCGGAACTAAGAGCAGCTGGAGAACAGCTGACCCAAGCTGGGAGTGAGTCCTTTGCAAGAACCCAGGAAGAAGGAGCAGAGCAAATATTTGCTTTCCGGGGGGCAGCTTGGCTACCGAGCTGAGCTACATGTGTCCAGTTCCCCTCCAAACTCATCAGAGAAACACCTGGAATCCGTGAGGGGGCAAGAGGGACTAATGGGGGTCCCTCCACACGGAAGGAAGCACCAGAAATGGTACCCAAGTGATCCTGTCACCTACGGTATTCCCTAGGGTTTGTTCTCTTGGCCTGTGAGACTCCAGCCGGGACACTGCTTGTCCCACTAGGATGGGAGTGAGCAGCCCACCCATACAGTCCCACTCAACCTTTCTGGGGCTGCTCACCCAGGAAATACAGGTGCACTTTCTGGATCTTTCTGAGCCTGCTGTTGGGCAATGTAGATTTAGCCTCCAGGAGGCTCAGAAATGATTAAGGACAGTATGTGAATTAAATTAGCTGCAAAACTATGCTCTACTCAAGGCTGGAAGTTCACCTGGTTTATGTCCTGTCCCAAAGCACCATTTTTAAACGTAGGTTTTATTATTGTTCAGGTGTGGTGAGGCCAGCAGATCAGGAGATGACTGTTTACTGGAAAGATGGTGTGTTACAGATCCCAAGAGAAGGAGCGTGCCGTGCCATGTAGGGCCACACAGGGAAGCACCAGGGTGGGTCAGGAGTGAGGGGAAAGCACAGCCTTTATTGTGGTTTCTGTGGAAGGAATGGGAGAGGCAGGGGAAGTGGGCTTAGCACTGGCTCGTTTGAATCATTTCAGTGGGCTCTGGGGCATGGGACCTGTCCCTGGTTGTCTGGTGACTGGCTTAGGGCAGATGGAGAGTGGCCCAGAGTGTGGGAGCTGATAAAGGAGGTGGTTGGGGTGTGGACAGATTTGTTTGCATTTGAAAAGCATGTTCTGGGAACTGGCTAGTCTGGGGAGGGAAATTTCCTGCAGGGCCAGCAAGGCCTGACTGTCAAAGCCTCAGAAACAAGTGGTTCATACAATTATGCCCAGCTTATCTGACATAGCTCATCATACAATCGGCAAGGAAATCAAATGGCCAAAAATAAAGAGCCAACAAAATAGGCTCCCAATTTTATATGTTTTTCAAGGAGATTATCAAATATCCTTTATTTATTTTTTCAGTTTTAATTTTTTATTTACGTAGAGTTGATTTACAATGTTGTGTTAATTTCTGCTGTACAGCAAAGTGATTCTCTTATACATATATGTACATTCTCTTTTTAAAATATTCTTTTCCATTATGGTTTATCATAGGATATTGAATATAGTCTGTGCCATACAGTAGGACCTTGCTGTTTATCCATCCCATATATAAAATCCTACATTTGCTAACCCCAAACTCCCACTCCATTCCTTCCCCACACCCCTCCCCCTTGGCAACTGCAAGTCTGTTCTCTATGTCTGTGAACCTGCGTCTGTTTTGTAGATAAGTTCATTTGTGTCATATTTGAGATTCTACGTATAAGTGATATCATATGGTATTTGTCTTTCTCACTTCACTTAATATGATCATCTCTAGTTGCATCCAATGTCGCTTCACATGGCATTATTTCATTTTTTTTATGTCTGAGTAGTATTCCATTTTGTATATACACAACATCTTCTTTATCCATTCCTCTGTTGATGGACATTTAGGTTGTTTCCATGCTGTGGCTATTGTGAATAGTGCTGCTATGAACATAGGGGTGCATGTATCCTTTTGAATTATAGTTTTGTCTGGATATATGCCCAGGAGTGGGATTGCAGGATCATATGGTTCAAATATCCTTTATTAAGAACAGTCAAGGCAGTAAAGCAGTCACCATAAACCTGGCAAACATTAGTGGGAAAGTTAGTGCTGCAGAGAAATAGAGCCTTGTGTTTGTGGTCTTGGCAGTATCCAAAAAAAATAAAATAAAATAAAATATTATTCCGTAGCCCAAATTTGATTTTCAGCCCTTTCCCATTGTCAAGCTCCTAAGGAGACATTAAAGTTCAAAGATTAAATTATTTTGCCCTTGTAAGTTCAAGTACAAAGAAACCAAACTTCAAAAATGTTGAAATTAAGGTCTGAGTTTCCTCCTCCTCAATTCCTTCCTGCTCAGTCCCAGCAAGGAGACTGCTCTGTCCAGGGCAGGGGACTGCAGTCAAGGCCGTCTTGTCTTCTGCAGGGAAGGGTGTGGCTCCTTGGGCCTTGAACATCGAATTGGCTTCTCACACGCCCCTTAAATCTTGTTAGTACAAGATTATCACAGCCCTGACCCCACCTGCATGGAATTTTAAAATAAGCTGTTCCCTGGCCTCTGGGGCAGATTTCCCAGGTAGGTGCTGCTCCCAGAACCAGGTACTGAGTGTCAGCAGAGCCTCAGGTTTGCCTGGGGGAGAAAGGGAAGAGGGGTGCCGGCACAGAGCTTGGACCCCAGCATCAGCACCCCTGGGAACTCACCAGAAATGACAGAGCTGCTGATGGGAGACAGGCTGGGCCCAGGGCCCCTGGTTCACAAGCCCTGCAGGTGGTTCTGGTACTTGCTCAAGAGCTGAGCCCCACTGTGGTTTGTGTAGATTCCACAGCCCGGGAATGTAAATCCTGTTGGGCCAATTATTCCAACAGGCGTGAGTGACAGCACCACTGCGACCATACCTGGGAAATCCCACCTGGGCATCTTAGCTCAGCATCTGGGTCCTGATGCTTTCCTGAGTAACGCAGGCATCTCCAGGGGTAGCCCCCAGACTCCCAGGCTCCGGGCCGTTTTTGGTGACTTTCTTTCCCAGCCAGCGTGTTCATAACTTCTTACCAGGTCTTTTCCCGAGTCGTGTGTTTTGGGCCCTGTCTGGTGACAAACTGTCCCTGGTGTGTTGTCAGCAGGCACAGACAGTCCTGGGCCAGAGCGCCAAGGACCATTGGCCTCCTGTGCGGAACTTTCTAGGCCTCTGTACCTTGCCCAAGGGAAGGGCCCTCTCCCAGCCTCACTTCAGCTGCAGGGTCACCCTCGGCAGACCGTGGACCTTGCTGGGCCCCCGGGCCCCGTGAGGACGGCCCTCTGACCACGTGCTGGGTGTTTCCTCGGCGTTTGAATGGTCAGGACCCCGTGCAGCATTTCTCCCTCGTACGTGTGGTTCTGACGCGGAGGGATCTGCTTCGAGCGTGTGGACCCGGCTTGGCGGCTCACAGGGACCATCTGGAGAGATGGACGCCATGCTGCTGCCCTTTGACCTCACCGCGCAGGTCCCACTGCCAGCGGTCAGGGCTTCCGGGGCCTCCGAGGCGCTGCCGGTGATTCTAACGGGGGCCCAGCTGGAGCCCTGGTTTAAGCTCTCTTGTTTTCTAGTGCCTTTTTTTCTTTCTAGACCAAGTGCTTTTTTTCGACCAACCAAACATAGAAAACGGAAAGGCACTGAAAGCCTTCCTTCATTTAACTTTCTTTTGCTTTCCAGGCCTGGCATTCATTCATTTATTCACTCACTCATTCATTCATCATCCCGGCAAACTCCTCTAGATCCTGGTCTCGTTTGGCTCTTCCGCGGAGAGAGCTATAACCTCGGTCGCTTTGGGCTTGTAGGAAGCCCCTGCCCACCTTCTCTCTCTGACTGGACCATCCCACTGCATGCTCTCCGTCTGACACCTACCAAAGGCCGGACTTGGTACACTGTCCTCATGGCCCCCTTTTCTGTGCCACGTCTATGCGGTTCCTTCCTTTATTACTGTCACATGTGCCACAGTCTCACTGCTTCCTTAGGCCTCACTTACCTCCCAAGTTTATGCCCACCTTGACAGTCTCCTAGCCCGGGATGTGGTCCTTCCGGCTTCCCTGCCTCCAGGCTGGCCCCCTTCCAGCGCATCCCTAACAGAACCACGGCACTCCCCTGCTTTACACTTTCGAATGGCAGCTATTGCCCACTGGCTAGAGTCCAAACTAAGAGGCCTTTCCCAGCCTGCTTCTTGATCTCGTTTATTTTGTCTACTTCTGTCTTTCACTGTAAGGTAGGCTCCGTAAGGGCAGGGCTTTGCATCTGTTTTGTGTGCTGCTATGTTTGCAGCTTCTAGAAGAGAGCTGGGCACACAGCAGGTGCCCGGCAAGTACCTCTGGAGTGGGCGGATGGATGCTGAGTCCCTCTGCTTCATCTCCTGCCATCCTCTCCACCCACCCACCCACCCCCACCGGCCCGGCCCCATGCTGGCCAAACTAAAATGCCCACATTTCCGTTCAGGCCACTGTTCTTTCTTGGGTCAGGGCCTTGGCATGAGCTGCTTCCTGGGTCTGGAAAACCCCTTCCCATCCTGTTCAGTTGGCTGACTCCTTCTGACCCCCCCGAACCTGGCAAGGACGCCTCCCCCATGTACCCCGATGGGCACCAGCAGCCATCGTGGTTGTCATTTATCGATGACAGGCCAGGCTCTTCCTAAGTAATTTTTCAGATGTGATCTCATTGCTTCTCCTGAACCTACGCACCAGGTGTTACTGATACCCCTCATTTACACGTGGGGACACTGACGCTTGATCAGCTTGGGTCCCTTGCCGGGTCACTTGGGTTACAGAGGCAGCAGGGGGCAGAGGTGGGATTCCAGCCCCGTTGTCTAGCTCAGATGCCACGTTCCGAGCCCCGGGACTCGCTCTTCTCAGGGCACTGAAGTTGTCTGTGTCCTTGTCTGTGTTTTCTAATGGATCCTAAGCTCCTTGAGGGTGGGGTCCTTTTTTTTTCTTTTTTAAAGATTTTTTTTTTTTTGATGTGGACCATTTTTAAAGTCTTTGTTGAATTTGTTACAGTATTGCTTCTGTTTTATGTTTTGGGTTTTTTGGCCATGAGGCATGTGGGATCTTAGCTCCCCAACAAGGGATTGAACCTGCACCCTCTGCATTGGAAGGCGAAGTCCTAACCTCTGGACCACTAGGGAAGTCCCTGAAGTTGGGGTCTTTACCTTGTACACCTTGGCTTTGTCCCGACGACTTATGCTTAGCACACATTAAGCATCAACTAGATACTTGGTGAATGAATGAGTGTACGAATGAGCAAAGGACAGTGTGAGGGGTCTGGGCACATGAAGACGAGGGAAGCAAAGCCTCCATTCCCACCCCCCTCACATCCATCCTGGAAGCTCACCACCGATTCCTGGAGTGTCCAGAAATCAGCTCTTCCCCAAGGGCCCGTTTATCTAGCTGTCCCTGGGTGTCCCTGGATGCTTCAAATGAATCCATCGTCATAAATGATACTTAGAAAGCAGAGCTCTGCAGGTTTCCTGACGTCAAAGACATCAAATGAGTGAATGAACGGATTATGCTGGCTGCTTGCTCTTCACGGGAGATGGTTTATTCTGAGTGCTAACAAGGAGGTTTTTCTCTGTGATCAAAAGAGAAGATTGGAATCTGATTCCAGGAGTCACTCCCTCCTGAACTCAGAGGTCAGAGATGCTCTTTCTGGAAGAGCTAACACAGCCAGGCTCTGTCCCTTCAGCCCGAGCTCACTGTGAAAAGAACCCTCAAATCCCCCCTTTTGTTTTAGGTTTAACAGATCTTCTGTGTGAGTGGGGAGGGTGACTTTCTGAGTCCCTGGCAGGGTTCTGAATGTTTTCTGTTCTGTGGACTTAGAGCTTCCTCTTTTAAAGTTCCAGAGAACATCGTTGTCGGACACAGGGTACTTGCTGGACTCTAATAGAAGCCTATGATTAAATTATTTCAGACTCTAATAAAAATATTTTTAGAATAAAGTCCTTTGGGAATTATGTCGAGTGCTGAGCACACAGTTCTTGGTAAACACTTGAAACTGCCAGCTCTTTCTGAGTAGCTTTTGCTCAGCAGGGCACATCCTGAGGAAATTCAGGAGACTTATCTTCAGAGTCAGAAGCTGGGGTTGATTTCAGAAACCTCCTGGAGAGAAGGGATCTTGATGAGATATCTCAGGGGCAGTGCTTTTGGTTTTTGTACATTCTTTCTCCTCTCTTTAAATACAAATTTCCTGTAACACACTTGAAATGACAATCTTTCAGGGGAGAACACTCATCAAGAAGTTGCCCTCAACTTCCTTTTCTTTTTCCCACCATCCCCTGCACACAGAGCATTGGGTGGCAGAGTAGACCATGAGCCCCTTCATCTCCCCGTGCTCACTGTCGACACTGACTCCAGTGTTCCTTAAATTACAATTTTTCTCCAATAGCCCAAAGCAGATTCTCTATTTCTTCCTGCTTAGAAGGAATTTATTTTTAAAAAGTCTATTAAACACCCACCATGAGTGAGATGCTGTCCCAGGCGAGGGTCTGGGGGGAGGCACATCAGTGGTGAAATAGTGTGTCCTTGCCCACTTGGAGCTTGTGGAACAAGAGTGGGTGTGATACTTTCATAGTTTATACCTGCTCCTGCAGGCCACACAAGCCCCAGTGCCACTGGCACACGGGGACAGATGAATGGCAACTAAAAGTCTTCTGTAGCTCTAGATCTGTATCAGTTAGGGATGCCTTTGCTTTGCAAGTAACAGAAAACCCAATAGAGAGTGGTTTAAACAAAAACTCGTGTTTATTCTTCCCCCACGTTGCTAGAAGTATATAGGTTTGGCAGCTCAATGATGTCAGGGTCAGTGACTCTTGAATTTTTGACCTTTCCCCATGGTCACAAAATGACTGCTGGAGTGCCAGACATAGTGCCAACACTGATAACAGCCCAGTTTCCTAAGAAGCTGGTACAGTGTTTCTGTGGGCTGGAAGCAGAATGCTGGCGTGGCAAAACCAAAGAGGGGGTGGTATTCCTCTACTCTCAGCCCTCCGCAGGTATCCCCAGACCTGGATCCTGTGTCCAACCTTCCTTCCTTCAGGGAAACTCCTTTCCCCAGTGGGAACATTATTTTGGAGGGGCAGCTAGTCGTCCCGGACTTGGGAAGGTGTGGATCTGGGGTGGATGTTAGCCTCTCCTCGCAGTGCGGTAATCCAGGGAGCTCACGCAGGCAGTTCCCGGGCTGGACTAATGTAGACATGCCTGACGTTCTGGTGAGCAGTGAGCGCACAGTTTAGGCCTTGATGCTGGGTCTCTCAGCAAGGAAGGAAGGGAGGGAGGGAGGGAGAAGAAAGGAAGGAAGGCTGGAAGGATGGAAGGAAGGAAGGAAGGAAAGAAAGAGAAAGGAAGGAAGAAAAGAAGAAAGAAAGAAAGAAAAAGGAAAGAGAGAAAAGAGAGAAAGAAAGGGAGGGAATCAAAGAAGCAAAAACAACTAAACTGTACTACAGAGGAGAGCATAGTAGCCACACAGTAGGACAGCAGGCTTTGGGAACACAGAGGAGAGAAATGACTTCCAGGGTGGTTGTGTGTGTTGCTTGGTGCGAGGCTAGTAGGATGAGGACAGGGCGTGTGTCACAGAAGAAAGAATATTTAGTTCATTCGTTTATTTATTCATTCATTCAACAGATTTTAGCTTTTCCTTCCTTAGCCAGACATGTCCCCTGCCCTGCAGGCATTTAAGCCTCATGAAGAAGACAGACAGAGATCACATGGTGAGTCGGCTAAGACGTAACATTGTGGGAAGTGCAAGGAAGGAGAGAGATGAGGGGCTATAATCGGGGGTGTCACCCAGTCAGGGAGGTCAGAGAAGGCTGTTCAGGGGTGAGTGAGGTTTCGGCAAGGGGGGGAGGGGGAGGCATCCCATCAGAGGAACAGGCTGGCCGGTGAGCGGGGCTGGAGGGCCTCGCTGGGTTGGGGAAGGTGAGTGGCCTGGACCCCGAAGAAGGTGGAGAGTGAGCAGGGATTGGGGCAGCGTACACCAGGCTCTTTGCCAGACATCCTGAACTTGAGTTTATGCTTAGAACAATGCTATAAGGTGAGAACTCCCTTAGTTTCGGTTCCCCTGAAAGTAAATTCTGAGACAAAGTGTTGGTTGCTGGTAGTTTACAGGGGAGGAGATTCCAGGGAGCAGGAGTGAGAAGCCCAGAGAGCGAGAGAGGAATTAAGAAAGAGCCGTGCGAAGGGTGACTTACGGGGGTCACCTGCGGCGGACATGTGGCTCTTGTCCACCAGGGCCTCCTGAGAGGTGTACAGAAGGCCTCCCACAACGTTTTTCTTGAAAGAATGACACAGATCAGGAGTGAGGGCCCCTGAGACACCTGCTCCAGGTGTTATACGCATTTTAAAGATGAGGATCAGAAAATATTAGCCTCTAGCCCAAATTTTCACTGCAAATAAACGACAGAGCAGGGGTTTGAACAAGGCGGGCTGTGACTGCAAAACTTATATTTTACCACTGTCCTCTTCACTGCATATTAAAACACACGATTATCAAGGATGCGATGAATTATAATGGATGTTAAGGGCAGCGCTGGTGTGATATTTTTCTTTTTAATTTATTTTTTAAATTGAGGTATAGTTGATTTACAATGTGTTAATTTCTGTTGTACAGCAAAGTGATTCAATTATACATACATACAAATATATATATATGTACACGTTCTTTTTTAAAATATTCTTTTCCATTACGGTTTGTCATAGGATAGTGAGTATAGTTCTCTGTGGCTATGATATTTTTCCGTCATTAATCTCTCCGGGCCTAGCAGTGGTGCTGAATTTCTGGTGCTGCTACAGTACCTACAGAAGGGGTATCACCACCCTGGGTGGTAGTGAGGCGTGACGTCACATAATCTACAGAGCAAACTAACCGGCCCGTGAGCATTTAACCCAAGCATAAAATAGTGAAAGGGGTGTCAATAGGGTCTCTGGTAGGTTAAAGATGGTCGCAAATTCTTTGCTACTTCTCCCAACAAGAGGAGGCATTGAAATCTCCTCCCCTACACCTGATCTGGTCTTAGTGACTGGCTTGACCAGTAGAATGAGGCAGAAGTGACTTTCTGGGAGCCCCAAGGCTTGCTCAGGGGGATCCCTGCCACTAGCAGGGGGTGCTGCTTGGATGGGACACTTGCTCTTGGAGCCCTGAGCTGCCATGTGAGCTGTCTAGCTACTCTGAGGCCGCCTTGCTGGAGAGGCCCCAGGTGAGCGGTCCTCGTGAGATGGACAGGCTCCAGGTGAGAGTTTCAGCCGAGTCCAGCTGTCCAATGTCTCTGCCAAGGTGCCAGATGTGGTAGAGACCCAGCAGACCAGGCAACCTTCGGCTGGTACCACCAAGTAGGCTCTGTTGATGCCACATGGGAAGAATGAATCACCCAGCTTCTCATACTCCTGACCTACAAAACTGAGCTAAAACAACATACTTGGTATTTTAAGTTTTTGTTGCTCAGCCAGAGATAACTGGAACATGACCTCTACTTTCTATTTCCTGTAGTCACTGCAATCTTACTCTTCTTAGAAGGATATGTACCATCTTTAAATGGCAGGTTGAAATTCAGCTATTTGGACTACGTTCTAATCTATACACCTGTAGAAGTCAATGGGGGAATTTGGGTATCTCTCTCTCTTTCTCTCTGTGATTCATGTGTGGAATTTTGGACCAAGCATCTGTGAACATGCCCCAAGGGGGTGAAAGCACTTTCCATTCTCAGCTCTGAATTGTAAGCGGTGGACATGAGTCTTGGGAGCCAATATGGAAACACAAGCATGCAAAGCAGTAGAAACTCCACAGTGTGAGGAGGCTTCCCTGAACACAAGTAAGTAAAGCAATGATGACGGACGTGCTTTCTGAGAGAAAGTGTAGTAAGTCCCCTACACACGCATGAGTTCCATTCCAAGAGTGCATTCGTAAGCCTAATTTGTTCGTTAAGTCCAGCAAAGTTGGCCAAGGTACCCAACCAACACAATCGGCTATATAGTACTGTATTGTAATAGGTTAATAATACTTTTCCACAAATAATACATAGAAAACAAACAAAAAATAAAACATTTTTAATCTCACAGTACAGTATCTTGAAAAGTACAGTAGTACAGCACGACAGCTGGCATACAGGGGCTGGCATCGAGTGAACAGGCAAGAAGAGTTACTGACTGGAGGAGGGAGAGGAGGTGGGAGATGGTAGAGCTGAAAGATTGTCAGCAACAGGAGACAGAGGGCAAGCTGCAATTTCACTCATGCCTGATGTCGATGGCACAGGTTCTGGTTCCTTGCTGGATTCAAGTCTATCTATCCTCTTGCTTCCGGACACCCTGGGCTTGAAATAAAGATACTGTATTCTGTACAGTACTGTACAGTAAAGTACACAAAAGCACAACCACTCGTAGAGGATGGACGCACGTGACAATGTACACCAGACACGTGAACTAACTTACGTGATTGGACATGTGAACTCATGTTTGCATCTTTGAAAGTTTGCAACTTGAAGGTTCGTATGTAGGGGACTTACTGTAATGCAGAAAGTAGAAAAAAAAACTTGGGGAGATGCCCACAGTTAAAGAGACCAGGAGTCAGAGGAGACCTAGCTGAGAGTTGGTTTGCAGAGTTCATGTCACGGCCAGAGAAGGATGCCAGCAGAAAGCACTGGTGTCCTGTGCCACAGGGAAATCTGGGAGGCTGGGGTTCAGATACCCTCCTCACAGCTCCCTGTGACCTCAGCTAAGTATCTATTTTTGGAAAACAGACATCTTCTTTCACTAACTGTGTGAGTAATTTAGTGAGGTTTCCCACCTCTTTGGGGGCCAAGGCATGACATGGTCTTCTTTATTTTTTCAGAGACCACAGCCAGCTATGTCCTGAGCAGCTCCTTTCCCACTGGGTGGGGATCTCCCTAAAGGCTCTGCAGCCATTCCATAACTTTCCAGTAACGCTGGGTTATTGGGAGAGTCAGGTTCTGATTTCTAAGACTTTGTCTTGTTCATGTAAATATTTTAATCTCATGATATGTTTCTACCTTTTCCCCACTCTTGTGAGTCTGTGTGTGTAAGTATTGGTATGTATGTGTATGAGTGTGTGTTGTGAAGAGTTTGTGTTGTGTATGTGTGTATTTGTATGTGTGAGTGCATGTTGTGTGTGTTGTGTGTGTTGTGTGTATGTTGTGTGCATGTGTGTCATGTGCTTGCATATATGGCTGAGTCTGTCGTCTCACACCGGGCTGGTTTGTTTCCCTTGAACTCCCCTCTCTGGGCTGGTTGGGGCTGATGGGAGGGACGGCAGAGCCCTCGAGGGGTCCAAGGGTGGTTGCCTCTGGCCAGGCTGCTGTCCTTTTTCTACTGGCTGTCACCGCTTTCCCATCTTGCCCTGAACTGGCCTGGGGTCCTTATGGTGCTTTCTGCCAAGTGCTAGCCATCTGGAAGTGGGAGACAGAGGGCACTGGTTGGTTTCTCAAGGGTCCTGGGGACGGTGGTCTCATTCTACATCCCCTCCCCATGGTTTTTCTGATCATGTTAATATCCCCAACACCTTGATCTTTTCCGGTGGAAGTTGCTCAACCCTCTGGACCACCTTCCCATAGCCTGCCTCCCACTAAAGGGAGAAGAAGCCTTTTCCTGAGCCCTTAGTAAGTTCCAGCCATCCTGACTGTTGAGTGCTTGAAGCTCCAGCCCTTTCCTGAACGTTACCTAATCAAATCCCCCTCGACCGTGGAGGGAACAGAGGCTGAGAAGGGGAAAGACTGCCCAGGCCACACCCCGAGTCAGCGTCCTCGCTGGGGCTTCCCCCGAGTCCTCTGCCTTCTGGTCTAGTGTTTATTTGCTATACCACATACACATGTCCACAGTCAATCATCTGTGCTTCTGAGAACCTCCTTGAGTCTCATCCCGTCTTTTTAAAGATGTGGTAACCCAAAGTTCACACAATTTGCAAATACGGCTGAAATTCGGTTTTGGGTTAACACAGGACGACAGCTCCGTTTGACACGGTGGCTTCGTTGTCCTCTGCCTCGGTGGGACAATGGGTGGATGTCACCAAGAAGTGGTGACACAGTCACATCTCTCCTTGTGGTTATAATGAATCAGTTGGGCATGTCGATCTTATAAAAGTAGTATAGGTGACTTTTCTGGAAGTCATTTTAGGGAAAAGTGTGATCATAAAATACTCCCAGAGAACTACAGCTGTAATTTCTTGCCCTACGACTCATTCCTCTGGTGGATCTCCTTGGAGTTTATCAGCTTGCCATTTGATGACCCGGAAGAGTTCAGAGTCATCTGCCAAGCTGGAGATGTCTCCGTGAACGCCCTCATTTTAGACCACGTAGAAGTATTCATTTGTCTTGAAAGTTGGTTTTGGCCCCCAGGTTTCCTGTCTAGACTTGCTCAATGTTGGCTCTTCTACTGACTGTATTTTGAAATCATCAGGTTAGATCTGGGGCAGGTCTGAAGTAGGACCAGAATCCAGGGAGAAGGATGACTTCCAGACCAAGTAGTTTATCAAAAGCTGGGATTCCCACTCAGGCAGGTTAAGACTGGGCACAATAAGCATATAGAAGGTAATTTACATCAGATTTACTCAACATACGAGAACATACTGGGGTGTCCCCTGATGTTTGACAGGGACAAAGACGATGAAATGGATATTTAAATATCATTAAGGGAATGTCTGGGAGTCATTCAGGAAGAGGTGGCACCTACTAAAATACCAAAGTTTCAAGTAGGGTCTGAGTTAATCTTTCCACATCAGTAAGTACATATCAACAAGGTAATATTTTTTGGTGGGGTAAATTAATTTTTTTTTTAAATTAATAGCTACTTTATTTATTTATTTTTGGCTGTGTTGGGTCTTCGTTTTGTGCGAGGGCTTTCTCTAGTTGTGGCAAGCGGGGGCCACTCTTCATCGCGGTGCGCGGGCCTCTCACTATCGCGGCCTCTCTTGTTGCGGGGCACAGGCTCCAGACGCGCAGGCTCAGTAGTTGTGGCTCACGGGCTCAGTAGTTGTGGCTCACGGGCCCAGTTGCTCTGCGGCATGTGGGATCTTCCCAGACCAGGGCTCGAACCCGTGTCCCCTGCATTGGCAGGCAGATTCTCAACCACTGCGCCAGCAGGGAAGCCCTAAATTAATTTTTAATAGTTTGGAATTTATGTATGCTGTAAAATTGTGGCATACTACAGTCTTAAATAAACCAAACTTTCCTGTGGGGATAACAAATTTCAGAGTAAGCCCAAGTCCTGGGATCCCGTAGTCTGTCAAGATAATTTTTAATGGTATGAATGATACGCCTTTGTGTCACTATACAGAAAACTATTTAACCAATCCCTGTCGTAGGGTGTTAAGTTGTCTCTCGTTTTTAATTATTATGAACAACGCCACAGTAAACATTCTTGCCTCTTCCGACACCTATCTAATTGTTTCCTTATGGAAAATTCCCAGAAATGAAGCTGCTGAGCCCCCGGGATGTGCATTTCAAGGGCTTTAAATAAAATACCTTCAGACAGGTCCTACGTATTTACATTTCTGCCAGCAGAGATGCAGGTGCCCAGTTCTCCATATTCTTACAAAGTCTTTATTTATTTATTTATTTATTTATTTTTGGCTGTGTTGGGTCTTCGTTTCTGTGCGAGGGCTTTCTCTAGTTGCGGCAAGCGGGGGCCACTCTTCATCGCGGTGCGCGGGCCTCTCACTATCGCGGCCTCTCTTGTTGTGGAGCACAGGCTCCAGACGCGCAGGCTCAGTAGTTGTGGCTCACAGGCCTAGTTGCTCCGCGGCATGTGGGATCTTCCCAGACCAGGGCTCGAACCCGTGTCCCCTGCATTGGCAGGCAGATTCTCAACCACTGCGCCACCAGGGAAGCCCCTTCATATTCTTGACGTTGCTAAGAAGACACTTTTCTTCTAGGGAAATTCAAGGTCAATGAGCCACAAAGCCCAGGAAGTGGAATTCACTCAGTAAGTGCTTTTCAACATGCACATCCTGGGCAGAGACGTGGATAACATCCTTATTTCCTCCCAATTTCTGGTGTTTGCTTTCTCACATCAAACATAGATGGGCATAGATGGAATATGTCCAGTGTTTGAAACCAGCTATCGAGCGGCTGTGGCTATGATGCCGTTTGGTGTTGCCAAACCTCAGGGAACCCTCAGCCTCTGGGTTTAGAACTGGGATCCATCCACTCGACCGACGGGGGCCTTGGGACAGGCTCCGAGGGAACGCTGCTCCAGGGGCCTGTGAACCTTACCTGCCCAGGCCAGTCAGGGTTTGGGAAGGCAGATCATTCCTGAGTCAACTTTGTAGGTTCTCAGCAGCAAAGAGGCAGCAAAGCAACGCATTTGTACCTGAACAGGGATCTCCTTCAAATTCTGGAAGAACTTGAGTGCAGATGATTGATTTTAATTAAAATATTAATTAATTAAGATAGTAATTTAAAATAGTAATTTAATATTTATATTAATTTAATATGTTTAAAATATTAATATTAGTAAAATATTAATTTCTTCTTGGTAGCAATTTCTATACCAAACATTTACCAAGAGGGGTTGACCAGAGCATGTCTGAGAAGGAGTGTTAGGGAAACTAAGGGTGAGATTTTACTTACTTTCCACAACACCTTTTGCTCTGAGATCTGTTTTCTCTGCTCTTCCTGCTGCCTTAATTCATTTTATATTAAACAAAAATCTGGCAACAATTTTAGCCTCAAAAGTGTCCTTCACCTCCAGCCATCCCACTTCCTTCCTGGTTTTCTCCCAAATGCACCAGACCAGGGAGATGGTGGAGTACTGTGGTGGCTATTTAAGTACCAGGCTAGCCTGGGTTCAAATCCCAGCTCAACCATTACCTCCCTCTGCGACCATGGTTCCTTAAAATTTCTGTAAACTGGCAGAATAATGCCTATTTCATAAGGTTGCTTTGGAGATTAAATTAAATAAGGTACTATAGGGCGAGTATCTCCAAAATAATGCTCCTTAGATGACGATTTCCAATTGTGTGTCTCTATGAGCCTAGGTTGTGGGAATTTTCAGATTACAGTGATCTCTTGGTTTGCTGGTTGATTTCCCAGACTTCTGGGGAGTTATCATTTCTCTTGTCTCCCCCAATATCCTGCCTAGCCTGAAGCCCCCCTTCCAGGCATGGTACCCCTCACAGCAGATGTTGATGTGTGCTACCCAGACCCAAGCCCCGCTTGCAATAACCTCAGTTACTCGTTGCAAACCAGTGGTGGTTTTTATGTGATGAGCAGATCAGAGAGGGTGTAATGAGAGCAGGTCAGTGGTTAGAACTCTATGGCCTGGAGAATGCAAATCTGTAAAACCACTATAAAAGATATTTTTAAAGTGCAAATGGACTTTGCCCACCTGTTTCTGGAGCAGGGGAAGCAGCACACCACCTTGTGGCACATGAAAGATTTTGAAAAGATGTTATGTCCCCGCAGAGAGCAAGCTCGTGGAATAGCTTGTCTCCACAGGTGGTACAAATGAAAGAGGGGCATTTGCTGAGGATCTAGAAATCAGGGAGAGAGCATCGCAGCAGCTTAGCAATTATTGGGAACATCTTGAACCTTCGGGTTGCCCTCTGGGAGAACAGTCAGTGTGGTGTCTCGCAGCTGTGTCCTGAAGCCACCGCAGACGAGTCCATTCCTGGTTATCTCACCTTGTCTCTGAACATCTCCTTCCTTTTGGAACCTCGGTCCAGCTGGTAAGCCCCCCCGCAGTTCTTGGTCTTCCGTTCTCTTCTTTCCTATAGTCTGGCTGTAGGCAAGAAAATAGTGAGCTCATAGTTTTGTATAGTTTATACTGAACTCAGTTCATCCTCGCCACAACCTGTGAGAATGGCAGGTGACCCTTACTGCTCCCGTTTAACTGAGGTTTAAGTAGCTCAGGGGACTAAGGTCCTCAACTCTCGCCATTTCTTCTCATTTTACTCTAAGTTCCATCTTGAGGTGTGCTGACGTTTTACTAGCTGATAAGGCTATGGGTTGCCATTGGAGAGAGCATTTACCTTTAAACAGGTGTCTTTGGTGATGGCGCTGATAGAGTTTTAGATGACATGGCATGGGCATGAGAGAGAGATTTGGGAGAATTTCCCTGGGTCCTCAGATCACAAGACCGCTTACTCACCTCTGTGGGTGATTTAGGTGATGAATTACAAGGGCAGATCAAGGGTCTGTATCACTTCCAGGAGATCCAATAAATGCTACAGATCCTCCTGTGTGGGGGGATGGGTGGGACTATTTAAATCCTTTTAAGTCAAGCCAAAAATTGGGCTTCAGGCCAACAGCTGAAGGAAGCCAGTAGTTTCTTTGATCAAGATGCATGAAGTCTTCTGGGATCTCCCATCAAATGGCATTGTTTCCAGAAGCTCTCCTCTTACTGGCCATTGATACCAAACAGCGCTTTGAAGGCTCCTGTTGAGCCGTGGCTGGCTTTCATTCTTCAAAACAGACTTGTGAAATGAAAATAATCATGCTCTACCAAAGCCAAGAAGCTTAAATAGTCATTTCTTCCCTCAGTGGAAGTTAACAGGAGGTTATCTTTGACACTCATTTGAGGCAAACTGAAACAACAGGGTCGATTATGGGAAGGGCTGCGGGCGTGTTCGTGAAGGCAAAGCTTGGTTTTCCCAGGACTGGGGTTTCAAGAGCCCCAGCCTGACCGATCAGTGCAGGCTAGAGGGCCTGGCTGGAGGCTCAGGAAAGACTTAGGGCCGTTGCCCTTGTGTGGTTGAGGCCACGGGAGTCTTCAGGCAGGCTCACACTGAGGCCAGAAACTCCCTTTTGCTGGTGTCCAGAGATGTTCAGGCTCCCAGGGATAGGTTCCTTCTAACCAAATTCAAGAGGCTGATGAATTCCAGAACGTCAATTTGTTAATTACAGTAGGAGTGTCCCTTCCCAGTGACTTATGGAGGTGACTGGAGGGTTGAATTTGGGATCTGAAGGCAGCTTGGGGAGCATGAAACCAATTCCCATAGGAATTGGAGGCCTGATGGAATGTTGAGGCAGTGAAGTAGCCAATGAAGAGCACGGTCCCTGCCCCAGACTTCCTGGGACTGGGTCCCAACCAATGTTAGTTACACTGGTGACATTGACATATATAGTTGCTTGTAATAGTCTCTTATGGTCCTTTTCATTTCTCTGGTGTCAGTTGTAACTTCTTTTTCATTTCTAATTTTATTGATTTGGGACCTCTCCCTTTTTTTTTTCTTGATGAGTCTGGCTAAAGGTTTATCAATTTTGTTTATCTTTTCCAAGAACAAGCTTTTAGTTTCATTGATCGTTTCTATTGTTTTCCTCGTCTCTATTTTATTTATTTCTGCTCTTATGATTCCTTTTCTTCTGCTAACTTTGGGTTCTGTTTGTTCTTCTTTCTCTAGTTGCTTTAGGTGTAAGGTTAGGGTGTTTATTTGAGATTTTTCTTGTTTCCTGAGGTAAGCTGGTATCACTACAAATTTCCTTCTTAGAACTGCTTTTGCTGCGTCCCATAGGGTTTGGGACACAGCAAAAGCTGTTCTAAGAGGGAACCTTAGAACTTTCTTTCTCTGTCTCTCTTCCTCATCTATGGAATTGATATAATTTCATCAGGTTTGGTGTGAGGATTAAATGAGAGGCTCCACGTTAAGCATGAAGAACAACGTCAGGTGCATGGTACCCACTAGGAGCGTTATTTGCCATCATCGCCTTCCAGAGCAGAGGGCGGCAAGCTTTTTCTGTAAAGAATCAGATAGTGAATATTTCAGCCTTTGCTGGCTACACCGTCTGTATCACAACGACTCGATTCTGCTGTTATAGCACAAAAGCAACCGTAGATAATATTTAAACAAGTGGACAGGGTTGTGTTCCGGCAAAAATTTATTTGTAAAAACAGGTGGTGGGCGGGGCTCCATCCTTGAACTGTGGTTTATTGACCCTTCATCTACAGAATCGCTGTGATACTGGAACGCCACGTGGAACTACTGAATAGGACCGAGGGGCTAAGAAGAGGAAGGTTTAATCGTTCTCCTTAATACAAGGGCCACCCTGCCCTTTGGGAGGAGGGTGTGGGCAGATAGGGAGGCTGAAGCACTCATTCCCATATTGTGAAAGTGACAAAATTTGATTCCTTTGGTCCTTATTTTGGTGCATTTTCCCCAACCCTGGGCAGCCCAGTGTTCACATGGGTGGAAAGAATCTACTCTGCTCGTTTGCCAAGGAGTGAGGGACAGAATTCCTAACCAAGGCCTAGCTGCCAGGGAGGGATATTAAAGGATCATGGAGGGTGGAATCTCCATTAGAAGGGATATTAGTGGTCAACTGTCGGATACTTCTCTTCCCTCAACTGCATCATATCCAAGAAAGGTGGCGAATCCATAGCCAACCTTGACCAAGAGCATCTTCCAGGGATGGCTGGAATCAGAACTGTCCTTAGACCAGAGGAATAAGCAAAAACCCAAAGACTTCTTTCTAAATGTATTTTCAGTCTCATAATGTTTTTTGAAAGTTTGGCCAAAAATTGAGCCAAAAGAAATCATGGAAGAAAGTTGCTTGAACCAAACTGGACCCCTCTGAGCCAGAGGATGCTGGGCGGAGAGCACTGAGTTCGTGTGGGGAGAGGAGACATCACAGCCCTGCTCTCAGCATTCAGAGAAATTTGCTTCTTTTGTTCAAAGCTGACCGCTCCATATGACCCAATACGGGGGTCTGGGCAGAGCCAGGCTCCCTGAATAATTATACTTCCTCCCGCCCCTTTTCTGGGAAGCTGTGGTTTGGGAACTGTCTAGAAATCTGAGTCAGAAAAGTGAGGTGTGGAGATGCGGGGGAATCTTTAGTTTTAGGGTCAGGGAATCCCCTGGTTGCTGGCTGCAGGCCCCGGACACAAATAAGTGGAAATTCGGGCCTAGCATTCCTAGGTGTATATTAAATAACTCAGAAATATCTGGGCACATGGTATGAGGGCCCGTTTGCAGCCTCATTTTCAGCCTCAGAAACGCCAGGAGTGAGGCTGGCTGAGCTCGTGGTTGACTTGTGTTCCCGGACCACTTGACTTTCCTGGTTCATCTTCTGAGCACATCCCTTCTAGATGTGTAATGAACATCCATTTGGCTTTAGTCAAAGCTGTCTTGGCCAGGGTACAGTCCTTTCCCTTAAAAGTGACCTTTCATGCATCAGATTTTACCCATTTTCCATAGGTCCAAGTGGATCCAAAATTCCCAAAGTTCATTAATGTTATAATGTCTGGGTGTGTGCATATATACACATAAATGTATGATATACGTGTGTGTATATGTGTGTTATGTATATGTATATATGTGCATGTATGTACCTAGGTGTACACACACATATGTATTGTTTAGGTGTTTGGTTTTGTTTGCCAAAATTGTCTCCTGTGTTTTCTAAATAGGAGGAGAGTTAGGGTGGTGGGCGCGTGGCCCTTCCTTTGCTTCTCTCAGCTACTCAGTGGGCCAAAGGTCTTGGTGATCCCAAAGGCCATGGTGCCAGTTGCAATGCCTCTTCTGACCTGGTCTTAGGAGCCACCTACCATCATTCCTGCGGGCCAGTCCTGATCTAATAGTTGAGATAAAAAGGCGTGACTCTCTGGCAAAGGAGGGTCATTTTGGAAGCTGCCCATTCTGGCTGTCATCACATTCCTGTATGAGATGCAGGACCGGCACAGCGGAATTGGCTCTTTTCAGGTCCCATCTCTGAGGACACTGCTTTCTTGCCCTGCCCTTTGTGTGCCCTGGGCTGACAGATGTTGCTGCCATCTGGTTCAGCCCCGTCTCCTCATGAATACCTCAGGAAGGCCTTGGACTCGGGACTTTACAATCTTAAAAACCAAATCCAGAAGGTCAAAAGCCTGTGAAATGGGCACAGCCAATTAGGAATAAGGCACATGTGTATACACCTGTGTAGGGATACTGCCTGGAGAACTGGTGACATCTGCTGCCCTTGGGAGTGTGGCCGTGTGTCTGTCCTGCCCCGGTCCTCTTCTGTGGTTGCCCTGTGTTGCTTCTGCAGCCACACAATCCAGTACATCTCCAGCTGACACAGTAGTCAAAAGATTCTGCCTTTCTCTGTGTTGCTCAAAGGACATCTTTAAAGGGCTGGTCTCATCTGCAGAATCCCATCTGCTCCATTACCTGTATTTCTAGTACTCTAGGTACTGTGTTCTCACTTGTTCCCTCCCTTCCCCCTCCCCCGTCCCCTCCCCCTTCTCCTCTTCCCTCCCTCCCTCCCTCCTTCATTCATTCAGCTGTGACCATGTATGACTGTGTCCAGGGCTGTGGGTGGAGCCCTTTGCTCTCCATTGGCTGTTGGACGGTGTGTCAAATGCTGCAGGGCTCAGGCTGGGATTTCCTTCATTAGATGTGGCTCTTTTCCTTTTTTTAAATTTTAATTGAGATATAACATTGTGTAAGTTTAAGGTGTACAATGTGTTGGTTTGATAATTTAGAGACTGCAGTATGATTTCTGCAGTAGCGTTAGCTCACACCTTTATAATGTCACATATTTATCATTTCTTTTTTTGTGGTGAGAACAATGACGATCTAGTCTCTTAGCACCTTTGGAGTTTATCTGCAGTATTGCTGACTATAATCACCATGCTGTGCATTAGACCTCCTGGGCCTATTTGCTTACTAGTTGTAAGTTTGTACCCTTAAACAGCATCTCCCCAATTCCCCACACCCCCAGCCCTTGGTAACCACCATTTTATTGTACTCTGTATTTCTACGAGTTCAGTTTTTTTTTAAGATGCCACATATAAGTGAGATCCTACACTTATCTGTCTGACTTATCTCAGCATAATGCCTTCGAGGTCCATCATGTGTGACACATGCAGGATTCACTTCTTTTTCATGGCTGAATAATATTCCATTATATATATTTTTATAATACATCTTCTTTATCCATTCATCTGTTGATGGCCTCTTAGATTGTCTCCATATCTTGGCTGTTGAGAATAATGCTGCAATGAACATGGGTCCAGATGTCCCTTCCAGATTATGATTTCAATTCCTTCAGATATATGCCCAGAAGTAGGACTGCTGGATCACGTGTTAGTTCAATTTTAAAATTTCTGAGGAACCGCCATACTGATTTCCATAATGGTCGCACCAATTTACATTCCCACCAACAGTGCACAAGGGCTCCCTTTTCTCCACACCCGCACCAACATTTGTTGCCTCTTGTCTTTTTGGTAAAAGCCATTCTAATAGGTGGTTTCTCATTTAGAGCAGGCACTTCTCATGGCTTCTGCAAAATATCCTGTGCAAAGTGCCAGCGGAAGCTGCCTGCAGCACAGCGGATGAGATTTGAGAGCTGGCTCTTGCAGGGGACAGAGCTGTCTGGGCTGACCTTCCCGAGTGGCCCCTGGAAAGTTCCTTCTTATGGTTGGGAGGTTCTCTCCTCTCTTGTTTCCTATGATCTAACATCCCGTCAGTTACAGGTGCTCCACAGTCTTGTGGTCTTTGTGGGACTTTGCTCCTTTCCTGATGTTTTCTCTCTTCCCCGAAGGAGAACCTGTTGGTCCCTCCAAGAACCTATGTATCCTCTGGCACTTGTGTGTCTGGCCTCCCAGTACACAGAGAATTCAGATCAGCTCTTTTAAAAGGCGGAGTGGCCGCTGAAGTGGGGACCGTGACGGAAATGTGCTGAGTCCATTGAAAGAGACAGAGGAAACAGCACAACTGCACAAGGCAGAAGTACGTACTCAGAAAGACTGCTCCCCTTGGGGCATTCAGAAGCAGGCCAGGCCGCTCCACGTGGCTCGGCCGCGGGGAACAGCACAGCGCACGCGACCCCTGGAAGGTTCACACCCTGCATTTGAGGTTTGGCACAGAATGTCTGGTCTCTAGACAGGGGTCCGCGCTCGTAAAGCCCTGCGTGGGGCCTGGGGACGGGGACCGTGTCCCGGTGGGACATGAATGATCGCTGTTCCGGGGAGTGACCTGGGTGGTGACCTGGGTGGAGCGGGTCGGCCTCCAGATGGGCGGCATCAGCTCTCAGCTAAGCTACTGGAGGGGGAGAAGAGGGGCCTCCAGGACTGTGGTGTCCAGGGGTATTGTTCATCAATGCCGTCATCTCTTGTGTGGTTTTTAGAGTCTTTTGTTTTTTTTTCTTCAGGGAGAAAAGGCTTTATTGCAGGGCGGCCAAGCAAGGAGACAGGAAACGAGTCTCAGATCTGTCTCCCAACTGGCTTTTTTTAAAAAAAATATTTTTATACAATTTTTAAAGGTGACACTCCATTTACAGTTATTAAAAATTATTGGCTATATTCCCTGTGTTGTACAATAAAAATGAATCCTTGGAGCCTACCTTACACCCAATAGTTTGTACCTCCCAATCACCCAGCCCTCTATTGCCCCTCCCCTCTCACTGGTAACTAGTTACCTATTTTCTTTTTTTCAACAATTTTTACATGTTTATGTATTTCTTATGTTTGGAAATATTCTTTTATTCTTTTCCTCAAATCTGATTAGTATATGTTTTCTTTTAATATTTTTTTTCCCTTTTTTTCTCCTTTTTAAAAATTGAAGTATAGTTGATTTGCAATGTTGTGTTAGTTTCAGGTGCAGAGCAAAGTGATTCAGTTATACATATATCTATCCTTTTTCAGATGCTTTTCCATTATAGGTTATTACGAGATATTGAACATAGTTCCCTGTGCTCTACAGTAGGGTCTGCTTTGATGTGGGTTCTAGGAAGTCACCAAGGAACTGACAGGTCACCTGAGTAATCTTCCCCTGGGAGGGGATGCTTTGATGAGTGGGGTTGTGTGTGTCAGGGTGGCAGCGACCTGGATGCCCAGAATAATTAGCTTTCTACCCAGTTTGAACCTTACGAAGATACAAGAACCTCTAGGCAGAACTCTCCTTCCCTGCCCCGGGAGGGAGAGTTATCTAGGCTTTCCCCACCCAGAGCACAAGGCCACTTTTACATCAAGCACCAGAGCAATTTTTTAGAAGTTCTAATTACCCGAAGAGAGCTCTTTTAAGGGGAAAACAAATACACTATTTAATTAACATATTTAATTCCATGTTTGCAATGTGCCCGAAGGGAAGTAATAGCATTATGAGTACAAACCATGAGGTTTCACGGACAGCTGCAGGCTCCCATGTGCTAGTTTTTTAATTTTTTTTTAAAGTTTTTATTTTATATTGGAGTATAGTCGATTAACAATGTTGTGATAGTTTCAGGTGTACAGCAGAGTGATTCAGTTATACATATACATGTCTCTATTCTTTTTCAAATTCTTTTCCCATTGAGGTTGTTACAGAATATTGAGCAGAGTTCCCTGTGCTATACAGTAGGTCCTTGCTGCTTATCCACGTTAAATACAGCAGTGTATACATTTTTTAAATTTTATTTATTTATTTGTTTATTTTTGGCTGTGTTGGGTCTTCGTTTCTGTGCGAGGGCTTTCTCTAGTTGCGGCAAGCGGGGGCCACTCTTCATCGCGGTGCGCGGGCCTCTTCACTATCGCGGCCTCTCTTGTTGCGGAGCACAGGCTCCAGACGCGCAGGCTCAGTAGTTGTGGCTCACGGGCCCAGTTGCTCCGCGGCATGTGGGATCTTCCCAGACCAGGGCTCGAACCCGTGTCCCCTGCATTAGCAGGCAGATTCTCAACCACTGCGCCACCAGGGAAGCCCAGCAGTGTGTACTTTTTGACAGCACACTACCTGGCTTTCAGATCAGAGACCCTTGTGTGAACCTAAAGGGCACTTGGTTACCAGGCACTCGTGTGGACTTGGTGACGCGGACAAGGGAACTTTGCAATTTGGTCTGGATTCTTCGATCCGGGCACCATGCACACCCCCTTCACTGGGACAAGTCCTCTGAGCTGCCGTCACAGTCACGTCAATACTCCTGTTTTTACGGACAAGCAGCCAGCTTGACTTAGAGGCTCATGAGCATCTTCTGCTGCGCCTTGGAGAGATTCCTGTACCGTGAGCACGTGAAACTCACACACGGCCCTACACCCCTTCAGGGTGCCTCCTTCCCCCTCATCCTACTTCACTGTATAGAAACAAGTCCCCTGACCCTCCAGAAAGCGAAGATCTTTGTTCTTTCTGAGCCATTTTACAGGGCACTTTCCCCCTATTCTTATGGCAGTGAATTCCTTCCCTTTTGCCAGTTGGCTCCTGCAATCTCAACCTCTCTAATTTTGCACCTAAACTGAGCCCCACTTTCCCTTCTTATTTGCCCTCTCAATTGTTCTAAGCTTGTAGTCGTTTGAAAGAGTTCAGCTCATGGGCAGAAAACCTGAAAGGAATTCTATCTGCTTGGCTGGCTTGGGCTTACCAGCTGGGAGTGACCCTGCTCTGGAGGTGATTTTAGGGCGGCCATATGGAGCAAAGGGCACGACTTCTTCATTGTGAGTCACAGAGGGGGATGTGAGCAAAGCTTAAGAGGCTGCCAGAGCTGGGGAGGGGAGAGGACCAGAGTTTAACTACTGTTTTATGGGACGTGATCTGCTGTGACTTTTCCTTTCCTTTCTCTCTATGTGTATTTACGTGTATGTATATGTATATACATGTATGTATGTATGTGCCTATCTATTATCTAGCTAGCTAGCTAGCTAGCTAGCTATTATCTATCTATCTATGTATTTATACACACATACACAAATGAATCAAAACCAAGTAATTCAAGCCCTGTTTTCAAAGTGATGTTTTTAGACTTATCAAAACATTAAAACCAACATTTAAAACAAAAGGAAAATGGAAGAAATCCTATTTTACAAGTGCAAGGAGGGAATTCTCTGGTGGTCCAGAGGTTAGGTCTCCGCACTTTCATTGCCAAGGGCCCGGGTTCGATCCCTGGTTGGGGAACTAAGATCCCACAAGCTGCAAGGTGTGGCCAAAAACCCCCCAGAAAACAAAAAACAAGTGCAAGGAATGTCTCCAGAGTTTCAGGGAGTCAGGAACAGGCAAAGTCCCAGCCTGTCGGCTCGCATCCCGTCTGCCCACCTGTTGCCCTGCAGGGTAAGCGTGTGCAGCTGGCCCAGGTCCAAGCTGAAGGCAAGCTTATGGGCGGATAGAGGTGCTTATGAGGCAAACTGCTCCCGCAGGTGAACACGATCTGGGCTCTGTCACCAGGCAGTGTCTGGGTAACCCTGGACACATCACTTCCCCCTGCTGGGCCTCAGTTTTCCCTTCTGGAAAATAAGTGTCTCTGAGTGACCCTCAGGTTCCTCGCAGAGACAATATTCCATGACTTATAATCACGGGGCAATAGAATCTAAGAACTGTGGTTACAGGACAAGTGTCATCCTGATGGCCCAAATCTCACATCACCATAGAGGATGATCACGTGGTCTTGACTCTATTCTGATGTGCAGAGGTGAGAATGGCAGGGATTTGGGGCTACTACACTTGCCTCATGGATTTTCTTACCATTTCCAAATGAGACCCGGAGTAAACTGGGCTGGGAAATCACCACTGGGTCCCTAATTCCAGCTCCTCCGTTGAAGAGCTCTGTGATCTTGGGCACCGAGCTATCGATCACATTTACCCTCCTGGGGTTTCTCTATCAGAATAGGTGCCTTACAAGATCATAGTTCAGGCTGTGTCTGTGGCAACATATGCTCAGACTGCTGTCCAGTAACCAGAAGCCTGCGATCATGATAGTGTCTAACATACTCCGTAGTGAACAGGGGATGCCTTGAGAATCCTGGTCCAGAAGTAACAGCAGACTAGAACTTAACAGCCACGATTTAACAACCTCTTATTAATAAAACATCTTGGTGAGTGCAAAGCAGCAATTAGATTTTCCAGAAAACATGTGACTTCAGTTTCTTGGAAGTGTTTTTATCGCTTCACAGCAATAAACATTTTCCTCATCTTGAATTAAAGGGCTGAGTGGGTCCACTGAGCATTCTCTCTTTTGGACGTATTTCCTTTGGATAGCGTTCAAAACAACAAAATCCTATTATAGATCCAAATTTGGAAAGCCCCTGTTTTGACTACATTTGACCAAGGACTAACTTCAAGTTTAGGTGGAGCGAGCAGGCAATTTCTGTCCTCAACATATTTATAAAGGTAATATTTCATGATTTCTAGTTTATGTACTTTTCATTTAGGCCACTTTTTTTCCCCCTGAAGCATGATCAAAATATACAGATGAATAAAAATATAAAACTTTTTATATATAATCCCACTTCTTATAATTAAGAACTTGTATTAGTAAACTTTTTTTTTTAATTTGCAAGTGACAACCATTCTCAAAGTAGTATGTGAGAGAGAGAGAGAGAGAAAGAGAAGGAATCTATTGGCTCTTAATACAGTAAAGTTAAGCAAAATCCAGGAACATGACAGCTTCAGGCATGGCTGGATCCAGGGGGCCAATAAGGTGCCCTTTCTTTGTGTCTCTTGAACAGGTTCTCTTCATGTGGTAGGCATATTAGCCTCTGGTAGGTCAAGGGGTACCTTATATTTGAATAGCAACCCACATGAGCAAAGATCATCTTACCTATATCTCTGGCTGAAAGAGCTCAGAGAAGAGTCTGACTTGTCCAGCTTGTGTCTTGTGCCCCCCTCTGCACTAGTCACCGTGGCCATAAGGATGGTAATAATCTGATTGATCAGGCCTGGGTGGCATGTCCTCATCCATTCTACAACTCAAATAGTGTGCCTCTGTATTACTGTTTCCTCATTTCTAAAAATAGTGAGAAGAATATTCTTCTGGCTTATTTCTTAAGGCTGTCATGCAGGTAAATTGTTTGGTGATTTCTTTCCATAATGTGCTTGATTTTCTGGGACAGCGGTGTCGCATTTCAATCAAATACGGGTGCAGGCGCCTGCAGAGTAAACAAGATGTTGGCTGGTCAGAGACTCAGGCAGGTCATTCTTCCACGGGATTCCCGGAGGGAGGGAAATGTGGTCCCTCTTCCCTTCTTTTCAATTTATGAAGGACCTTCTGCTTCTGGGTTTTTTTAGCTCCTACTATTGTACCCAGAGCCCAGAGTAGAAAACCGGGTTGAAATGAAAGGCTTGGGATTTATTCTAGAAAAATCCCAGAGCCTTGGCAGTGTGTCTCTCATGGGTCAAAATCAAGGGCTCGTGCATTCAAATGGAACGTGGTGACAATTTGCATTATTTGACTTATGCTCATGCTATTCTGATGAATGCTTTGTCCCATACAAAAGCTGTGGTGGTGAGGACTTCTTTTTCCTTTTCAGAAACGGGGGAGTGAATCACCAGGGTCCAGGGTCGCCTCCCTCAATAGGAAAGCCCCTGAAAACTGGGATGAGTCATCACTTTCTCGGGGCAACGCTGGGAGCTCAGTGCTTTGGTGTTAGTTGAAATTCTCCTTTTCGTGAGATTTTCCCTGAAGATGTGGAAACAAGTGACTGGGGGAAGGGGGCGGAGAAATGAATAACACGATAACTCCTGAAAGGCTTGAAATGATCCCATACGTGTCTTCTCACTTGGAGAGCCAGACGGGCTCTGTTTGTAGTGGAGAAGCTGAGGTGTCACCTGAGCCACCAGGCCAATGTCGCACGTTAGTAGGGGCCCACCTGGAACCCTGACTCCTTCTCTGGCTGCTCATAGCCTCAGACACATTTGCACACAGCTTCAGGGGTGAATTGGAGGTAATTTATTTCCTCATTCTCCTTAGGAAACAGGCCTTCCGTAATTAACAGAACTTCATACCACATATCCTAAAATTTAAAAAAACTCCTCTAAGCCAAAAGACCTTCAGTTTTATTCCCTTGAATAGACTTCATGATCCCTGGACGGACCTTGTATGTCATACTCACCTGTGTACTTCTGAACAAATAGTCCTTCCCCCTGTAATCAAATGTCCTTTGACCTCTTTTCAAATGTACCTGACCAGTTTTCCCTTTCCAGCAGGCCTTTGAAGTTTGTTTACGTGAGTTCAAGGCCTTCCCTCCCCTGTGGCCACAGAGCAATTCCGGGAAGTTTGGTGGGAGGTGCTTCTCTGGGCATCTCTGTGCATACAAGGATGTGTACCTGTGAGCAGGTGGGCCAAGACCTGTAGAGCGAGGCTCCTTGGCTTTTCGCTGGAGGGAGTTTCCTCACTGCTTCCCACATGAGGCTCCCCAGGAAACAATCAGAGCCATACAGCAAAATTCCGAGCCTAGGATGTTTTCCTACAAAAAATGGAGCCCCTTCTTTCTTGACTCCCTCCTTCCACCCCAGGGATTTCTCTGTCCTTGGATTTTTTTCTTTTCTTTTTTTAAATTAATTAATTAATTAATTTATTTTTGGCTGTGTTGGGTCTTCGTTTCTGTGCGACGGCTTTCTCTAGTTGTGGCGAGCGGGGGCCACTCTTCATCGCGGTGCGCGGGCCTCTCACTATCGCGGCCTCTCTTGTTGCGGAGCACAGGCTCCAGACGCACAGGCTCAGTAGCTGTGGCTCACGGGCCTAGTTGCTCCGCGGCACGTGGGATCTTCCCAGACCAGGGCTCGAACCCGTGTCCCCTGCATTAGCAGGCAGATTCTCAACCACTGTGCCACCAGGGAAGCCCCTCTTTTCATTTTTTTAAACAGCTTTATTGAGATATAAGCTGCATATCATACAATTCACTCAAAGTATATAATTTAGTGGTTCTTCTGTGCAGTCACTGTTGTACAACCATCACTATGATCCATTAAAAATTTTTTTTATCACCACAAAATAAAACAAACCTGTACTCATGAGCGGTCATTCCCATTTCCCATCATCCCCAGCTCTAGGCAACCACTAAATCTACTTTCTATCTCTATATGTTTGCCTTTTCTCTTTATTTCGTATAAATGGAATCATAAAATATGTGTTTTGCAAATGGCTTCTTCCACTTAGCATAGTGTTTCCAGGTTCTTGCATGAGGCGCATATGTCAGTATGGAAATTCCATGATTTGTAATTCTTTCAGCAATTGACAACTGGGTTGTTCCCGCCTTTGGGTTCTTATGAATAATGCTGCTATGAACATCCTGTACAAGGTTTGTATGGACCTGTGTATTCAGTTCTTTGGGTATATACCTAGGAGCGGAACTGCTAGGACATATGGTAACTTTATGTTTAATCCTTTGAGGAACTTCCAGAGTGTTTTACAAATTGATGGCACCATTTTCCCATCCCACTAGCAATGTATGAGAGTTCTAATTTCTCCACCGTTTTCACCAGCACTTGTTATTGTCTTTTTGATTATAACCATTCTAGTGAGTGAGAAGTAGGATATCACTGTGGGTTTTTTTTTTTTTTAATTTATTTATTTATTTTTGGCTGTGTTGGGTCTTCGTTTCTGTGCGAGGGCTTTCTCTAGTTGCGGCGAGCGGGGGCCACTCTTCATCGCGGTGCGCGGGCCTCTCACTGTCGCGGCCTCTCTTGTTGCGGAGCACAGGCTCCAGACGCGCAGGCTCAGTAGTTGTGGCTCACGGGCCCAGTTGCTCCGCGGCATGTGGGATCTTCCCAGACCAGGGCTCGAACCCATGTGCCCTGCATTGGCAGGCAGATTCTCAACCACTGCGCCACCAGGGAAGCCCCGCCCATTTAAAAATTGGGTTATTTGTCTTTATTGTTGAAGGGTAAGTGTTCTTTTTAAAAAAATTTTTATTTTATATTGGAGTAATGCTGGTCAAGTGTTGGCTCCAGACACCCAGGGCACCTCACTGACCCAGGTGGGACAATGGGGGCCTCTTCCAGGGCCTGTCGAGGTGGTGACAAAGTGTGCTGTTCTCTCTGTAATGTTGGGATCTGGAGCTTTTCATGACTGGGCAAGTCTGCCTGCCCTGCATTTAATGGACTTCATTAACCTTCCCATCCGTAAAATGGGAATAGTGTGTCGTTCTTACCAAAGGGTGAGAGGATCGAATGAGAGAAGCCCATAGAACTTTAGAGGACCGTCATCGTCACCTCTACCCACTCCGTGGGGCAAGGCTGGATGGCGGGCTGCCTGCCGGTGTAAAACCAACTCCTGTCTTACGGGGACTTATAAGATCCAGATCCATCCCTTCATTTGCTCCTCACGCTGACCCTGTGTGGACGTTACGGTGGTTATCCCGTTTTTGCCAAGGAAGAATCAAAGGTCAAGAGGGAAAAAGGGACTTATTTCCAAACCTGCCCTTTTCCCACTATGGTGGCACAAATTTATAAATAAGCTTTTTCATAAAATGTTCCAGTTCTGCAGGAAACTATTCAAAGTGTCAAAGAGTTTGTGAAGACATAAAGGGCTATTCATACCTTTAAGCTAATTGGGGCAAACAGGTAGGGACTGAATGATAGCCTTGTCTCCCTGGTTTCCTCATGGGGACACCAGACTTGTCAAGATTTGGGCGCATCTGAGACGAGATGTTGGGGAAGCAGACTAGAGGTGCTTCAGGCAGTGATGTTCTAGCTGGGATAGAACTTGGTTCTTCTTGTAGCAGGTGTCACTTGAAGTGGTGAAGATGACCACCTTCTCCGCTGGCCTGGCCTCGTGTAACACCGAGTGGGGAATACTCTGGGCATGTTTAGTTTGGCCCTGAGGCATCGTGAGAGAGTGGGGAGAGCAAAGATTTGGGAATCAGACAAACCAGTTAGAGGACCAGAGCTGTCACTCTTTGAGTTTCACCTTTCTCTTTTGTAAAATGGGTTTATTATATCTATTTTTGCATGGTTCTTGTGAGGATTCAGTGAGATTTAGTATGTCAAATCCTTTCACAGGAGACAGTCAACAACTGATAACTCACATTTCCCAGCCTCAAACCCCAAGCCCCTCCCTGTCTTCCCTTTCCCTCCCCCTGTCTTTCCGTCTCTCTCTCTCCCCCATCCCAATTCTACACCCCTTGGACAATCATGTGGCATCGCTGGGTCTCCTCAACTGTACGAGAGAAATAGTAGAGTCACTTTAAGAGTCAGGACGACTAAATCAATGCTCTCCACCCCAAAATATGGTTTCCCTGAGTTCTGTGCATGGCTGAGCTGAGTTAGGAGCAGAGGGGTCTGAGTCACGGTCACCATCTCCACGGCTTCTCAGAGAGGCTTTGTCCTGCTGCCAGACTGACTGTAGGTGGCGGTCGCCACCCCACCAGGATGTGTCATAGCAGTGGCATTCATACAGTCCTCCCCCTTATCCAAGGCTCCACTTTCCGTGGTGTCAATTACCCTGGGTCCACCATGGTCTGAAAATATTAAATGGAAAATTCCAGAAATAAACAATTCATCGGTTTTAAATCACTCACCATTCTGAATAGTGTGATGAAATCTCGTGCCGTGCAGACGTGAGTCACCCCTTTGTCCTGTGTGTCCTGTCCCTTGGCCACTGAGCAACCACTGGTTATCAGATTACCTGTCACGCTATCTCAATGCTTGTGTTCAGTGACCCTTATTTTACTTAATAACGGCCCCAAAGTGCAGAGGAGTGATGCTGGCGATTCAGATGCGCCAAAGAAATGCCGGAAAGCGCTTTCTCTAAGTGAACACATGAAAGTCCGTGACTCAGTAAGGACAGAGAAAAAAAATCGTATGCTGAGGGTGCTAAGATCCAATAAGAATGAATCTTCTATCTGTGAAATTATGAAGAATGAGAAAAGAAATTCATGCTAGTTTTGCTATTGCACCTCAAACTGCAAAAGTTATGGCCACAGTGCCTGATAAGTGCTTAGTTAAGAAGGAAAACGCATTAAATTTGTACAGTAAGATACTTTGAGAAAGACCATATTCACACAGCTTTTATCACAAGACGTTGTTGCAGTTGTTCTGTTTTATTATTAGTTGTTGTTAACCTCTTATAGTGCCTGATTCATAAATTAAACCTTATCACAGGTATTTCTGTATAGGAAAAAGCATAGGGTTCAGTAGTATCCCCAGTTTCAGGCATCCCCTGGGGGTCCTGGAATGTATCCCTTGCAGATAAGGGGGGATGGCCATCGTGATCACCTGGGGCATTAGCCCGAGAACCCCTTTCTCTCCAGTGAGGACTCAGAAGGGTGAGAGGACTTAAGAACCAAAGTCCAGAGAAGGGAATTGACTTGTCCAAGACCGCAAAGCCACTCTGTGCCTGACCTGTGATAAATAATAGCGGGGGACAACCAGTGGCACCCCTCAACGAATACTTGAAATGATGCGTGTCTTCTTGGCTTTACCTTGACCTTGAGCTCAGTGTTACAACATCGTCTGTTTGGGCTGTGATGTGGCCGCTGGCAGTCGCCCCCGAGAAGGTTGGGACTCTCCTTGGGCTGCATCCCAATGGGTAGAAAGACCACTGAACAGGGTGGGAGCTGAGGTCTGAAGGCCAGTCTTCCTTCTATGCTGCTGCCTTTTCTGTGGCTGCTTCAGGTTTTCCCAGCTATAAAATGTGTTGGACAAAATAGATGGCCCTCATGCCTTTTTGTTGTTTGATATTTTAGAATTGGAGTCCTTTGGTCATCTCAAAATATAGAAGAGAAAATGCAAAGCTATTCTGGCTGAAGTCAGGGGGTGAAGGCGAGAGCCTCTCCCCCCAGGCACCTCCTGGGCACGCCAAGGAACCCTAGGGTTCCTCAGAGCCCACCCAGTCTGAGAACCACTGGATTGGAGGCCCTGTAAGATGTTCTGGTTGTGTAAGTGTGCAAAACATGGGGCTGAGGAGGTGTGCTAGCAAAGACCCGCCCCTCCTCAGGGTCCTCCAGGGAACATGAATTGGCCACAGGCCAGCGGATTCACTTTTCCCTCCATTTCCTACCGAAGATGGTAGGTTTCAGGGTAAGCAGAGGGTTATGACTTGAGCCTTTTCCTCAAAGAACTTCTCCCGAAACCTTCATGGTAACGGCTCTGTGAGTACGTGATGGTTAGATGAGAACACTTCTTTTGAGGTTTGCAGAAGCCAAAAAGCATGCCTGGAGTCCAGTGCTCAGTAAGAGAGACATTTGACATTGTACCCAGAGCACAGGTTCATACACATATGGACACAGCTGCAAACCTGGATTTATTCCATTCTCTGTTTCATTTTTTTAAAAAAATGCCGGTAGTGAGCCACTGAAGTGATTTCATAGCCCATTAGTAGGCTGTGCCCTGGGGCAGGCTGGTGAGGACACCCACGGGTCATTCCGCCCGCCTCGCGCTGGGGTGAGGGTTGGGCTTCTCCTGCTACATCAAGGGTCAGCAAACGACTGTCCACAGGCCTGTCCCCTGTTTCTGCATGGCCCGGGGGGCACCGGGTGGACACTGTGAACCCAAACTGGGGTGTCTTCTCCACCCCTGCTCTCCACTCTGCTCCCAGCACCTGCTGGACCCCACGCTTCGGCTCCCACACTGGGAGTTGGAGATGCGGTAACCTCACTTCCTGTCAGTTGCCCAAGGGGAGCCAGCTGGCCTCTCCAGGACGAGCAGGTCTGGGTGTCACTGGCAAAGAGAAATTGACAAACCCTGAAGCAGTCCCTGTCAACTCCCCGACCCTGCCGAGCTGGCCCTCCAGGCCCCGTCCCCCCAGAAGGCTGCTCTTCTTCTTGAGACGGTCTCCAGCCGATGCAGCTGGGCCCAAAGTGTGCCCACCACACAGGGCAAATTTGTGTCTGCTTCTTGGCCCACGACGTCTAAAATATTTACTATCTGGTATGTTGCAGGAAAAGTTTGCCCACCCCGGTGCTGTATGGTAACAGGCAGTACATTACAGAATCCTATAAAGACTCAGCCACTTTCAATAACAATAAACAGTAGTATTAGCTACCGTTTATTGAGGCTAAGAAAGGTTAAGCAATTTGCCTAAGGTCACACAGCTGCAAGTGGCAGAGTGGGATTTTGCAGTGATCGTTTGGCAGGAGAAGAGAATGGAAGATGGACTTGGTGCCCTGCCATGCTGACGGCGTGTGACTCCCACTTGAGCTTCTCTGGGGACCACGCTGGCTCCAGAACTGCTGGAGGGACGGCGACCCATCCCGCCTCATGCACCGGCTCTGGGGCGGCTGCCAGGGCTTGTTTTCAATGATCATGGTCCCGCGTCAGGACACTGTGGCTAGAAATTTCTATCTTTCCGGCATTTTCGTTCCTGTGTGGCCTCCCTGATTTAGTGGTTCCTTTGTGACTTGGCTAATCCCCCTCCGGAAACTTGGTTTCCTCTTAAACTTCACCTTGTGATTCAGGGAGGCGACCAGTGTTTTTAAGGCCGCCCAGCTCTATTTCTGGTGCGTCAGAGTCGCCAAGCCCCCTGCCTCTTGCTCGCCCCTGACTCATCCTTATGGAGCAGACATATCTCACTGGGCATCATTCGGAAATGTGCTGTTAAGTGGATTTTCCGGGAATCAGAGCTCACTGCTCTGAACGCCCGGCTTTGGAAACTTGTAACTATTTTGCATGTTCATCTTTCTAAAATAAATTACACTGTGCCTTGCGTTCTTAAGCAGATCTCATTGCCCACACCTCACCCTGATAACTTGGTAAACCCATTAAAAACAATAGTTATGGCCTGCGCTGTGGCAGAAAGGCAGCCTAAGGTGCCCCCTTCTCTATATCTTTTCCTTCATCCTCTGTAAGGCCTGGAATCTGCATCTGTTTCGTGCACTGATGTAGCACCATCACCTTGAACTGCGGCTGCTCACAGGGGCTGCTCACGGATGCATGAGCAAACAGTCCCCACAGGAAACCCAAACCTCAGGTTCCACCGTTATTCACCTTCCTCTTTACAGATGAGGAAACTGAGGCACAGGCGGGCGAAACCATTCGCCCAAGGTCCCCAGGAAGCGGCTGCTCCAGCCTGGGTCTGAGAGCTGGTCACTTGCAGCCTCCTGACTCCATCACGCCCACCGCCTGGAGAAACTCTGGCTCCACATGGGCTGTTCGGTCCCGGAAACCACTAATCACTTTTTCAAAAAGATTTTGTGGGATGAGTAGATAAGCCTTGAGTCCTTAAGAAATGTTATTTCCTCTCCTCTTCCTGACAGACTAAGCCCAGTGATTATTTTTCAACAGATAAAACTGCTGGCTCAGAAAGTTTGAAGTTTCCCCTCCTCTTAATCCCCAGCCCCATTCCCGGTCCTGCTGCTGTCCTGAACCCCCGCAGCGGAGACGTCACTCCCTGGGGGTCTGAGCCCATCCTCGCTGTCTCTGGCTGCTTCTTATTTGGCCACAGGGAAAGATGGAAGGAAACAGAAACACCCCAGGGGGCAGAGTTAGGCCTCCAGAGAGGGGTGGCCGCCCTCCCTCCTGGCGGGAATCTGGCCAGGCTGCGGCGCCGACAAGCTGTGGACAGGCTCCCGGGGAGGGGGGCCTCCCTGCCAGCCGGGGAGGAGGGTGTCTGAGGACGGCGGGGGCTGGGAGCACACAGGGGAGGGCTGCTCAGCAGCGGGGAATCCTGAGTCGGGAGGGAAAGGGCCATGTGTTCCTGAGAAGCCGGGGTAGACTCTGAGTCACTGCCCACGCTGACCCCAGCTGACACTCTCCAGCAGTGCTGGGGCCAGGGCTCAGGATGACAGCCCCACGAGCAGCTCCTTAACCCCAATCCCAGCCCTTCTCCGAGAAGCGTTTACCGCGTGCACGGGTTGCTTGTCCATTCCCCAGACGAAAGCAATGTGCTCATCTCAGAGCTTAATTTTATTGTCAGTATACCCTTAAAATCCTACAGGATCCATGTCCCAGAATTTCGTATCAGTTCTTAACATCTCCAAGAGGAAGGCTGGCTTGTAATGATGGAGTCTGGACTCTGAACTCACTTCCAGGAAACTCTGCGCTGAGTGGATCTGGTCACATAAATCCCCAGCCTGCCAGGTTTTATTTATACAAACCCTGAAGCAAGAACCACACGGTCAAGTACCCTACAGATTTGCTTGTTCCTCTTAGGACCCATTGCCTGTCACTGAGCGGGGACTTTGAATTGGATTTCTTAAGAGGCATAGGCCAGGTCTATGCAGCAGGGTGTGTCGATCAAGTAATTTAGGGCCGACCGTGTAGTAGGTGATGCGACTGGAGGTTGGTGAGAGGCTGTCTTGCCCAGGGGCACCTCTGTCACCTGGTCTGATGCATCATTTCTGGTCTCGAGTAGGTAGTGGGGCGCCCTTGGGAAGAGGTTTTGTGTCCAGGAAGGCTGGAATATCACAGATGTGCCCTGCAGAGCCCCAAGGAAAGATTTGTTGTGATGTTGGCAGAGAACACAGAAGATCACGAACACGGGCTACTGTTGCTAGTGTCACCGCATGCAAAACCACTGGCTCCCTGACCCCAGCCCCCCTCTTCTCTGTCTTGTCCGGAGTGATGGTCTGGCCACTCACCAAGTCAAGGTTTCGTGCTTTATCCAACTTCCTGGTGCTCTCAGTCTTACAAAGTGCTGGTGTATCTGCTCCTAAAATGTACCTTCAGTTTGTATTCTTCCCTGTGTCACCACTGCCTTAACCCAGATCCCTTTCATTCTGGGGGGACCGTTGCCCCCCCTACTAACTGGTCTCCCTGCTTCTAGTTTAGCCCCATTCCATCCAATCCTCCCCTGACTCCTTGTAAAGCACAGATCTCTTTCCAACCATCACCACCAGCAGTGGTCCTTGACCATTTGTTACTCTGCAGCCTGGGGAGGGTCCCAGTCAGGGGGAGCACCTTCCCGTGGGTCCTCCTGGACCCTGGAGCCCTCCTTCTCCTCTCTCTCCTCCCTCCCTTCAGAAAACACAACAGCCTGCACGCGAGGGACAGAGTCAGTGCAGGGATCACCTTGACCGAGTCCTAATTAGTAACATATTATTTGTGCCACGCTGCCTAGCTGTGCCCACAGTAAGATTGAGCCCAGAGGTAGAGGTCATCGTCCTTTGCAGGGAACAGGAGGCCTTTCCCGAACTCTCCAGATCTACCTTTCTTTTGTGTGTGTGTGCATCTGGTTTCTTTCTTTCTTCTTTTTTTTTTAAATTAAAGTATAGTTGATTTACAATGTTGTGTTAGTTTTTGGTGTACACAAAATGGTTCAGTTATATACACACACACACATATATATATACACATTCTTTTTCATATTCTTTTCCATTATGGTTTATTACAGGACACTGAATATAGTTCCCTGTGCTGTACAGTAGGACCTTGTTGTTAATCTATTCTTTATATGGTAGTTTGCATCTGCTAATCCCAAACTCCTGATTTATCCCTCCCCCCCTTCCCCTTGGTAACCATACGTTTGTTTTCAATGTCTGTGAGTCTGTTTCTGTTTCGTAAATAAGTTCATTTTTCAGAACTAACTTTCAATTCTCACTTTTCTTATGGTGGCCTCCACCCGCCCCTCTTCTCGTGCCCTGGCAGCAGCCCACCATCCGTCGCTTCCCGCGCATCTGGACACATGGTGGTCTCTGCCAAGGGTCCACCTCTTCCTTTCTTCCATCGGGTGCAGTTCCTTCTGACTTTTCAGCCCTAACCCAGCAGTAAAGGCTCCCTTATCCCCTCGGCCCTTTGTGTGCAAGTTTGTTACGGTGCTTATCGTATTATATTTTCTTGTTCTGATTTTTAAACATCAACTTCTTTGGGTGTAATTTACAAACGAGAAAATGCACCCATTTTAAGTGTGCAGTTTGATGAGTTTTGACAAATACATCAAACCATGCAACAACCAAACAACCACCGCAGGCAAGATACAGGATATTTCCTACATCTCCAAAAGGTCCCGTGCGCCCCTGCCTGGCCACCCCCCTCACCCCGGCCTATGAAACCCCTGATCTGATTTCTATCGTAATAGATCAGCTTTGGCTTTCCCGGCGTTTCATATAAACGGTGCACAGAATATGTGCTTTTGTGTCCAGCTTCTCTCACTCAGCATAAGGTTTCGGGGATTCATCTACGTGTGTGCACAAGGTCGTTCCTTTTTCCAGTGAACGCTATTCCCTTGTATACATATGCCATGATTTATTTACCAGTTTTCCTGCATCTGGGCTCTTCCCAATTTTTGGCTGTTATGACTAAGGCTGCTATGAAGTACAGGTCTTTAGTGGACATATGTTTTTATTTCTCTTGAGAAAATATTTAGAATTGGAATTGCTGGGTCAAAGGGTAGGTGTCTATTTAAGTTTCATAAGAAAATATCAGCATTTCCCCCAATGTGAGTGCACCGTTTTACATTCCCACCAGCTGTGTCTGAGAGTTTCAGTGGCTCCAATTGTCAACATTGTTATTTTCAATCTTTTAGATTTTAGCCATTCTGGTAGATGTGCATTGCTGTCTTGTTGCATTAATTTACCTTTCCCCGTATCACACTGTATTTTTAAAAAATTTTACTGGAGTATAGTTGATTTACAATGTTGTGTTAGTTTCAGGTGTACAGCAAAGTGATTCAGTTATACATATATTAATACATATAGTCAGTCTTTCTCAGATTCTTTTCCCATATAGTTTATTACAGAATGTTGAGTTCCCTGTGCTATACAGTAGGTCACTGTTGGTTATCTGTTTTATATATTGTAGTGTTTGTATGTTAATCCCAAGTTCCTAATTTATCCCTCCCCCCAACGTTTCCCCTTTGGTAACCCTAAGTCTGTTTTTCAAATCTGTGAGTCTGTTTCTGTTTCGTAAATAAGTTCATTTATATGATTTTAGAAAATTAGATTCCACATATGAGTGATATCATGTGATATTTGTCTTTTTCTCTGTCTGACTTACTTCACTTAGTATTTTAATTATTCCTTTAAGAGTAGTTCTCCCCCATCAGACTTCAGTGCAAAGACAGCTATATTCACCTTTGCTGGGTGAACGAACACAGTCTGAATAGAATCAGAGTCTCTGCCCTCACTCACTTTAAGTCAAACCGGCCCATCCTGGAAAGGTGCTGCTTAGTACCAGGTAGGGCCACCAACTGTCCCGGTTTGCCCAGGACTGAGGAAGTCCTTGGGCCAAGGGACTTTAGGAGTTACACCCAGGACAGTCCTGGGCAAACGGGGATGGTTGGTCACCCAGGGGATGTGGGTAGCTGACAGCAGTTGTGACATTTAGTCACAATTACACCCACATGGGACTTTCTTTCTGTATAACTGATCTTTTCTTTTTTCTGCAAAGTGCTTGGTTTATTAACAACATTTGCTAAGAACTAGAGCATAGGATATTAGAAACTAGGAATTATCCTTACATTTAGTGGAGAGCTATGTTTGCTCTCCATGTTTTCCCTTTTCCTGTAGCTCCACTGGGACACTGGGACCCAAGGCAGGAAGAGCAGCTACCTCTTGCTCCCCAGTGGCCTTCTCAGTTACCAGGACCCCCAGATGACCAGGAAGGACAGAGAAGGTTAGGCCCCCAAAGGCTGTGACTTGTCCTCTGTCACACAGCTAATCATGGTCAAAACCAGGGTTAGAATCTACACGTGCTAACTCTGGTGCTGTTTCCATTTTATCGTGCTGCCCTCCTTTGTACCAGGGCTTTTCAAACTCTGTATAACTGATCTTAACATCGTTCATGAATCCTTACTTCTGCTGATGGTGGAAAACATCAGTCTTTCCAGTTCAAGGTAACTCAGGTCCTTTCAGTATGACGTGTGTTTACTCAAGGGTTTAAACTAGTTCAAGATTCTCCATCTGCCCCTCCTCCCCTCCTCTCTGCCCGTGCTGGGAGCTGCCTGGGGATGCCTGTTGACCTGGTCACTGGGCTGCTGACTTGCAAGTGTCCTGCCTTGCCCTTGGTCTCATGTTCTTTGCAGAGGCAGCCCAGGAACTTTCCAGGGCCATTCTGTAGCTCGCTGGGGCTACTGGAACTCTGAGGCTTCCCCCCCCACTTCATCCCAGTTTCCTTGCTGCCCATTTACAGGCGCCATGTTGGAGGTGGGACTTCGATATAAGGTTTGCCTGGAAATCGAGACACTGATGGCCCCTGGTCTCGGCTCCCTCCCACCTCCACCTTCACTGCAGGCCCAAACCCAATCACATTCCCTCAGTACTTCTTGTATTATGTGCTGGTTCGAATAGGTACTTTTCTTGAGCAGTTGCTCTCTGGTTTATGGCATAAACTCTATGCCCCAGGCTTCTAAGCTTTTGGCTCTTGGTATATAAGGATGTATTTCTTGAATTCCACCAAAGGAAAACAAACATAAAAACAAAACCTTCTTCTGGCTCAAGGGCCAGACTTAAAAATCAAGGCTTTTAAGAAGAGCCTTTTGAAAATCAACTGGCTTCTTGATTCAATCCCTCACCTGCCCTCTCTGTTAGGGGACATCCAGTGGGAGCTGCCTGTTGCCTTAGAGGGAGGACGGTGGGCTTGGTGGGGGGGGGGGTGGTGACAGGAGAGAGAGGCAGCTCTGGAGGGTGGTTTGAAGGCTTCTTGGAGAGATGAGCCTAGAGATTGGACTTTACAAAGAGGGTAAGGGGTGGAGGGCCTGGACACTTGTTCCACAGGGGTCTGGCATCAACCAAAGTGCAGAGCTGGCTGAGCCTGGGGCGTGGAAACGCTGATAAGGCAGCCTGATTGAAGGGGAGGATGTGGGTTCCCGGGGAGATAAGAGCGGAGGGCGGTTGTGCAGTTCCCTGGAACGTTTGCCTCAGGTCACCCGTTGGTTTCTGAGAGGCCCAGATGGATGCCAAGGGTATATGCCTCCATCCCTAGCGTCTCACCTTCACAGCATGCCTCTCCTGGACAACGCGTATCGCCTCAGCCTTCACCCCAGCTGCGGAGTAGGGGTGATTATCTCCATTCGCAGAGAGGAAACCCCGGGCCCAACAACGGCAAGTCACTAGTGTCAGGTCCCAAAGCAAAGTCCTTCGACGACCCCACAATTCCTTGTTGAGCACCCCCTGTGGGTCACATGGGAGGTCCATGAATCCCTGTCTCTTTGGTACTTTATGACATTTTCAAATAACACCATAGGACATGGCCTCCTTCAGTGAAAATCTGCAAGGAAGTTTGATATCTTTCCTAAGTCTCTGTTGCACACACAATACGCACAAGAATCTTTCTCAGATTACAGGTACATACACAGATACACATACACCGGGGCGGGGTAGCTTCAAAGCCCAACCCTGTTCAACATTTTAGTTGCAAGAATTGCTAGCCTGATAACTGACAACAATAATTGACAACAATTTAAAACTTTATTGAAGGCTCTTAAAAAACATCATAGTGTGTGTGGTGTGTGTGTGTGTGTGTGTGTGTGTGTGTGTGTGTGTGTGTGTGTGTGTGTGTGTGTGTGTGTGTGTGTGTGTGTGTGTGTGTGTGTGTGTGTGTGTGTGTGTGTGTGTGTGTGTGTAATATTACTCATTGCAGAGCTGGGGGCTGGGATGGCAGGAGGCCCCAAAGCAGGGCTCAGAGCCCCGAGCTGCAGGCATGGGGGAGACTGCAGCCCTGGCTGGCCCTGTTTCTCTCTCCCCCCCAAAGAAAGGAACTTAGCCCAGAGCTTCCCGGGGAATGTGGCCCAAGACCTCACTCACTGGCAACTCTTAACTTGAGTTTTTTCATGTTGAAGATGGGAGGTGACGTCCAGTTTAAGGAAAATTCCAAGAGATTTGTCTTCACTAATCATCTGAAAAATGAGTAGGGCAGCCGGATTATTTTTCCAAGGCTTCTTATCAGCTGGCTGGGTAATGAGGCCCTTAAAGGGCCTTCCTGGTTTCCTTGGGGCGTTCACGGCCATGTCATTTCCAGGACCAGGAGGCCCAGCATGGCCCCTGAGCTGGACTCAGGGAATGGCTGTCGCTTCCAGGGTGTTTGAAGAAACGTAATGTCAGAAGAGGGTTCACTGACCTCTAAGCAAAAATAGATTTCAGGAAGGGCTCCCTTCCTTCTGAGAAAATTAAATAACAGTAAGAACTACTATTGATCAGTCATTTCGTGCCAGACCCTGTGAGATGGTTTTTATTTTTATTACTTTTAGCGATCAAGACACACATTCTGTTTCAAGACAGACAAGAAACTGGAGGAAGTGATCAAAGGCTAAATAAGCATCAGGTTATGCAAATTGATCTTATGTAGAAAACTGAGATATTTGGAGACTATGCCATTAAAATCTGCTTTTTAAATATCTGTTTAAAGATCTGTTTTTACTATCGTAATTTAAAAATGATGTTACCTAGAGCACTTCAGAGTTCCAAAACTGAAATATATATTTATGCGTATACATATATATTAAAAGTAACACATACTTATTGCTAAACCCTTAAAAACTCAGAAGTGTACACAGGTAGAAACAAAAGCTTCCTCTTCCTCTATGATCCTAATTTCTATCTCTATCTAGAACTCAATTTACTTTTTTAACTGAACGGTTGATACTGTGTATATGAGTCTCCACCATTCTCCTGATTAACAATACCTGATGGAAATCTGTGCCTGACACTGCTTATGCAGCAACTTTTACTTTTTATCGCATTCACAGTATTTTACTATATGGCTGTGTCATAATTTATTTAACCAGTTCTCTACTGATGGCTATATCACGAGGCATTTGGCTGCAAGTATCCAAAAGTGACTCAGTTGGGCTTCATAAAGAAAAGTATTGGCCTTTGTGGGACTTCCCTGGTTGTCCAGTGGTTAAGACTCTGCGCTTCCAATGCAGGGGGCACGGGTTTGATCCCTGGTCAGGGAACTAGGATCCCACATGCTGCGTGGTGCAGCCAAAAACTTTAAAAAAAAAAAAAAAGAAAAGAAAGAGTAAAAAATAAAGTATTGGCCTTTGTAACTGAAGTCGTAGAAATGGCGGCTTCAGGGTGGGCTTAATCCAGTGGTTCTAGCTCCATTGGTTGTTATTTTATCATTGGCTTTTCCCTCTGCTGTGCCCTCCTCTGCATGTTGGCTTTTTTTTTTAGAAGGTTCTTCCCTTGTTGGTGGCAAAATAGTTATTACAGCAACACCAGGCTTTACAATTTCATATCAGTGTTACAGAGGAGGAGAGGAAAATGCTACCCCTTACATGGTGAGCAAGAGTTGTGCAATTCACCCTGGTTGGACCCCTTGGTGCACATGTCCCCTCCTTTTTCTGTTTTTAGTTTTTTAAATATTTATTTATTTATTTGGTTGCGCCGGGTCTTAGTTGTGGCAGGTGGGCAGGCGGGCTCCTTAGTTGCAGCTTGTGGGCTCCTTAGTTGTGGCAGGCAGGCTCCTTAGTTGTGGCTCGCCAGCTCCTTTGTTGCGGCATGTGGGCAAGTTGTGGCATGCAATATCTTAGTTGCGGCATGCATGTGGGATCCAGTTCCCTGACCAGGGATCACACTCGGGCCCCCTGCGTTGGGAGCGTGGAGTCTTATCCACTGCACCACCAGGGAAGTCTCCCATGTCCCCTTCTTGACCCATGACTGGTCAAGGGTCATCTTCCAAGGAAGCGTCTGGGCCATACATCCTCCACAATGGGCCCCTAGACTCAGTCCAAATCCTTCAAAATTGCAGATGCTGTTTAAAAAACCAGCCTTGTACTGTACACATAGAGCTGTTTATTTGTGCAATGACCAGTTTGGGATAAACTCCTAGATATAAAATTGCTGGGACAAATGGAGGGCAAGTTTTAAATTTTGCTTGATGCTGACACTTTGTCCTCCAAAAAAGATGTCAGCAATGTACTCTTATAATAGCTATGCCTGATTCCTTCTACCCCACTTACTTGGATATTAGGAATCTTTTAGTCTCTGCCAAAACACATTATTTTCTTATTATGCTGAGTTATATTTCTTTGGTTATTAGTAATCTTGAACATATTTTTCATGTTCATTGGCTGTCTTTCTTCTTCTGTGGACTGTTTATTCATATCCTTTGCCCAGTTTTAGCTTGGATTTGTGGTACTCGTTAATTTAGTATGAGCATTAACCCTTTGTTGGTAGTATATGTTGCAAATCTTTTCCCTAAGTTTTCATTTGTTTGTTAAACTTTATTTTTTTCCCTACGTCCCCAGGTTTTGACTTTCATGTAGCTGACATTTTAAGTTATTTTCCTTTAGAGCCTCTGAGTTTTATATCACGCTGAGAAGTTCTTCCATTGAGGGTTATGAAAATGTCCTTCTAGATTTCGTCTTTTTTTTTTTTTTCATTTCAATCTCTGATTTATCTAAAATGCGTTTGTTGTTAAGGGTGAGATTAGAAGTTGGGTTTGCATCCTGGTCTGTATGACTCTCCAGCTACACTCTCCTCCCTGTCCTGGCTCCTCAGACATATGGGTCTCCTGTTTCCTGCCTTTGCAGGCCTGGCCTTCACACAGGAGAATAACCCCAGGGGGACACACACACACACACACACACACACACACACACACACACACACACACACACACACACACACACACACACACACACACACACACACACACACACACACACACAACACACACACACACACACACACACACACACACACCACACACACACACACACACACACACACACTCCCTCACCCCAGGGCTTCACATGTCAGGACAAGACCAGGGCTTGTCCTCCAGCCCCCGACGTGCCCAGAAACAGTGTCAAAGAGCTGCTGGGAGGCTGTTTTCCCAGCCCAGGGGCTGGGCAGCTCCCTTCCTGGCCAGACCTCAGCTTGAGCCAAAAGGGCTGATTGGTTTGTTTGGAAACAGCTCCTGGGACGGTGGGTCTAAAACTCCCTTTCTCCTTGGGTCTGGAATATCATGATACCTTTTCCCTCTTGTTGTTTATTCTAAATGTTCCTGTTTGATCCAGGCAAGCTCTGATGGGTCTCAATCTTAAGAGTGCATGAAAATCAAGCACTTGGAAAACTTAGTAAGAGGCAGATTCCCAAGGCCCCTTTCCTGGCGCAGTGGGTCTGGGTCCAAAGTGTAGAGACTCTGCATTTATTCAGTGCTGTGGTTCCCTGCCCCCCCACCCCCCACCCCCCGTCCCCACCAATTCACCAATTCACATGCTGAAATCCTAACTCCCAGAGATGCTGGTATTGGTAGGTGGGGACATAGGGAAACAATTAGGTCATGAGGTGCAGCCTTCATGAATAGGATTAGTGCTCATATAAAAGAGGCTTCACAGAGCCCCCTAGCCTCTTCCGCAGAACCTTGGGGAAATGGCTTAAAATACTGCGCACACGAGAACAACCTTTGGGGCCCTTTCTTGGATGTCAGATGGATAAAATATTACCTCTTCAATAACCAAGGTCTGGCATCCTCTTGTCTTTCCAAGATAGGAGACAGCAGTGTTCTCTTTTAAAAGCCACTGTTTGTGATCAGCAAATCTCTAAGCTCAAAGAAAAGAGGCAAAAAGCAACCCTACTTACCAGTAAAAAACATCTTCCCGTACAGGGTTTCATCTGCCCTTTCTCAGAAGCCCCGGAAATTGACATCAGCGGTGCCCCTATTTTACGATGAGAGGATGGAGAAGCAAACAGGTCGAGTGACTTATTCTTGAGGTTACACAGCTCCTAAGTAGCTCAGTCAGTTCTTGTACCTGGTTGTACCACTTCAAACCCACATTCTTTTCACTTCATCAGTGATGACCAGCATGTGGTCTGCAGCTTTGCAGCTTAACTTCAGATTTAATTCTTGGATTTAGTTTTGATGCTTCCCGAAGAAGTTCACATTTGAAGACTTTTGCTAGCTGTCTTAGTTATCTATTGCTTTGTCGTCACACCTACCCACTCGCCCCTTGGCCCTGAAATCCATAAAACAAAAACCGTGTTCTCTTCTGTCGTGATTTTGTGGGTTGGCTGGGATCAGGTGGGCATTTCTCTTGCTCCACGTGACGTCAGCTGGGGCCATGGTCATGTGAGGGCTTCACTGGGCTGGCTGGGTTCGATATGGTCCCCTCCCACGGCTGGCATCTCGGCGAGGGCAGCTTGAAGGCGAGGGCTCACGTGGCACACTGTGATGACAAAGTCTACCTCTGTCACCATCATCTCAGAGTCTCTCCATGTGGTCTTTTCTCACACATTCTCTCCAGCGGGGTGGCCTATTTCTTACACAGTAATGCAGAACTCTCCGAAGTACAGAAGTGGAAGCTGCTGGATGTTTGTGAGGCACTGGCCCAGAGCTGGCACGGCATCACTTCCTGCCTCCTGGGAGTAAAGCACTCCTGCCAGATGCAAGGGGAAGGAAAACAGACCACCCTTCTCGAAGGGGACAGTGGCAAAGAATTTGCAGCCTTGTTTAATCCACGGCAGTGTCTAACAAGGAGGGACCATTTTTTCCTAGCCATTTTGCCAAGTGAAAAGGTGGGACTGGTTTTCACCATGGCTCTCGATCAAGTAAAGCCACAAAGGAAGGGATTTGTCATGTAAAACATGGCCTGCTCCAGATGGTGGAATGTTTGGTGGTTTTTATTTTCTTCTTTCTAAACATTTCTGCATCTCATGAATTTTTTCAATGCGTCATTTTTATAATCAGAAAAAAATGCCATTTGCCATTGTATGTATGTATCTATGAATATATTACACGATGTGTATATCCTTCATACATTTCTTTTACTTCTTTTCTGATTTGGACCTTGGCAAAGTCGGTAGTCAACGTGGATTACCTTGCACGGTCCTTAACCATGTCATGTGACCTTGCACAAGCCCCCAGCCTCCCCAGGACTTGCAAATAAAACACAGCGGTGATGGTGGGAGTTGGACTAGATGACCTCTAACGACCCTTCCAGCTGACATAGCTCCAACTCTTTGACTTCATCCAATCCAGACAGAAACTTCTTCACTAAATCTTCTTTGTTAATCAGTTACACAAGCAAATATGTGTTCATTCAAGAAAGATGTATGATGACCATGTCATGACACCGGCTTTGTCCTAGACATGGTCGGCGCTGAGAGGGTCTTGGTACAGGGATCCTACACTTAGGAGCCTGTGAGTTGGTAAGGGAGAGGCAGTGACACACAAAATTGTAACAGATTTTGAAAAGCACACTGATAAAGAGAGATGCAGGTTTAAATGCTGCCAAAAAGCAGAGGTGAGCACCATCTACTTGAAAAGAAAAGATAAATTTTACCTCATTCCAAGGAGACTAGATTTCTTTTTTTTGAATTTATTTTATTGAAACACAACACTGTAAATCAACTCAACTCCAATAAAATTTAAAAATTGTATTTTATTGATGTAGAATTGATTTACAATGTTGTGTTAATTTCTGCTGCACAGCAAAGTGATTCACTTATACATATATATACATTCCTGTTCATATTCTTTTCTATTATGGTTTATCACAGGATATTGAATATTGTTCCCTGTGCTCTACAGTAGGACCTTGTTGTTTATCCATTCTATATATAATAGTTTGCATCTGCTAATCCCAAATTCCCACTCCATCCCTCTCCCACCTCCCCTCCCCCTTGGCAACCACAAGTCTGTCAAGGAGACTAGATTTCTACCTGTAGGGAGCTTGTCATCTAATATATTTATGTGTGTGTATGTGTGTGTGTATATTTATATATATATGATTTCTGAGCCCTTGATTTCAGGACACAACTAAAACACAAACACAAACATACAAATATTACATGCCACTGGTTTGCGGAAATCACAGAACTCTAGGGTCAGAGCTGTCTGTAAAAAGAAAGATTTCATACGTACATCAGTAAAGGATTACTCACTGTTGAACAGTTTAACTTGGATCCGTTTCCTTCTTAGCAACGTTTTCAGGGAACGCACTGACAGCGTATTCCCTGAAGAGGTCGCTAGGAAGGAAAAGGCAGTTTGTTGTCATTGTTTTTAAACTTGGTTCTTGTCACCTTTCCCACTTTCATATCTCCTCTGGTTTTCCCCTCGCCCTGAGGCTGTGCTGCCGCTCACTTCTGTGAGGTCGGTAGCTCAGCGTGATTCAAGCACCTGCTGCCCCGCTGTGCCTCCGGACCCACAGGCACCCCGAACTTTGCAGTCCCCCGGCGTCTGCCTGGGCGCTGCTGACGGCCAGTGTGACGGGGGGGCTCTGGCGGTGCTTTGGGCCGGTCACTTTCACCAACCTTGTACCCTCAGTGTGCTCCTTCCAGGCATTCGATTCCAGTCTCATCCTCAGCTTCCCTTTGTGGCTGGACTTCGGTTCAGGTTGTGGGAAGCCTTAGGTCTCTCTTCTGCTTTGGCTACAGCCTGTAGGAACAGCCAGGGAACTGTCATTTAGCTATTTGGGTTTGTAGCTTCTTTTCCAAGCAGTGTGCCCAACTGCATTCTCTAGTGAAGCAGTTCTTTCCCTGTTACAAACCTTTGTGTTTCTATACCAAGGCGGGCTCAGCTGTCATCCAGACATTTGGGCATAAACCCCCTTTACCTGCAGTTTTCCTCTGTCTTTCCCAAATGAACGTAGCCAATAGGGCCTGGGGCTTTTGACTGAATCCCTCTTAGGACTCAGTACGTGTGGTTGTCATAACTGTAGAAAAGATACCAATAGACTCTATTCATTCTATGAAGCCAATATTACCCTGATGCTAAAACTAGACAAAGGCATGATAAGAAAAGTAAAATAAAAATCAATATCCCTTATACGTATAGTTACAAAAATCCTCAGCAAAATACCAGAAAACCAATAGAGCAACATATAAAAGGATTATATACCATGACCAAGTGGGATTTATCCTAAGAATGCAAGATTGTGTCAGCATCCAAAAATCAGTCAATGTAATATAACATATTAATGGAATAAAGGACAAAACCACATGGTCATCTCTATAGATGCAGACAAAGCATTTGACAAAATCCAACACCCTTTCATGATAAAATGAAAATCAACAGATTAGGAATAGAAGGGAATATCTTTAATGTGAAAATGTGTATCCATGAAAAAAATCACAGCTAATATTATACTTGATGGTAAACGATGAATAGTTTTCCCCTAAAATAAGGAACAAGAGAAGAATATCTGTTCTTACCACTTCTATTCAACATTGTACTGGAGGTGCTAGCCAGAGCAATAAGATCAGAAAAAGAAATAAAAGCCATCCATACTGGAAAGGAAAAGTAAAGCTATCTATTAACAGATAACATGATTTTGTATATAAAAATTTTTAGGGAATCCACAAAAATATTAAAACTAATAAGCAAGTTCAGCAAGGTTGTAAGAAACAGGATCATTATACAAAATTAATTGTATTTTTATACATTAGCCATGAGAAATCTGAAGATGATATTAAGAAACAATTCCATTTACAATAGTATCAGAAAAGAATACAATACTTAGTAACATTTAAAAGAAGTGCAAGATTGTACACTAAAATATAAAACATTGCTAAAAGAAATGTATGAAAACCTCAATAAATTGAAAGATATTTCATATTCATGGATCAGAAGAGTTAATATTTTTAAGAAGGCAATAGTTGCCAAAGCAATCTACAGATTTATCACAGTCCCTATGAAAATCCAAGTTGCCTTTGGTGCAGAAATTGAGAAGTTGATCATAAAATCCATATGGAAATGCAAGATATCCAGAGTATCCAAAACAATCTTGGAACAAAAATACAAAGTTTAATGACTTACACTTCCCAATTTCAAAGGTTAGTACAAAGCTACAGTATTTGAGACAGTGTGGTGGTATCATAAGTCTAAACATAAAAATCAATGAAATAGAATTGAGTCCAGAAATAAGCACTTAAATTCATGGTCAATCAATTTCTACAAGAGTGCCAAGACAATCCAACAGGAAAAGAACAGTCTTCTCAACAAATGGTGCTGGGACATCTGGATATCCACAAGCAAAGAAAAAATTTGCACATCTACCTCACACCATATCCAAAAATCAACTCAAAAGGGATCATAGACCTAAATGTATGGGCTAGAACTATCAAACTCCTGGAAAAAAGCATAGGTGTAAATATTTGTGGTCTTGGATTGGGCAATAGTTTCTTAGATATGGCACCTAAAGCACAAGCAACGAGAGTAAAATTGCACTTCATCAGTTGTTTTGATGCACACTTTTTTTTTTTTCCCAGTGCCTGTGGACTTTTTCTAAAAATTTAATTTAATTAATTTATTTTTTATATAGTAGGTTCTTATTAGTTATCTATTTTATACATATTAGTGTATATATGTCAATCCCAATCTCCCAATTCATCCCACCACCACCACACCACTCCCCGATGCACACTCTTAATAAAGTGAAAATATAACCTATGGAATGGGATAAAATATTTGCAAATTATATATCTGATAAGAAACTTGTATTCATAATATATTTTTAAATTCTTATAAGTTACCATTATAACCCAGTTAAACAATGAGCACAGGATTTGAACAGCCATTTCTCCAAAGAAGATATACAAATGGCCAATAAGCACAGGAAAAGATGCTCAACATTATTAGTCATTAGGGAATGTAAATCAAAATATAATAAGATACCACCTCACATCCTCTGGGATAAATAAAATAAAAAAGACAGATAATAACAAATGTTAATGAGGATGTGGAGAAATTGGAACACTCATTCATTGCTGGCAGAAATATAAAACGGTGCAGCCAGTTTGCAAAATAGTTTGGCAGTTCTTCAAAATGTTCCACATACGGTTACCATATGACTCAGCAGCTCTACTCCCAGGTACATACTGAACAAAATTAACAACACAAAAACCTGTACACCAATATTCATAACAATGTTATTCATGATAGCTAAGAAGTGGAAACAACCCAAATATCCATGAACTGATGAATGGACAAACAAAATATGGTATATCCACACAGTGGAATACTATTGGGCCACTAAAAGAAATGTACTATCAACACATATTACAGCATGGATGAACTTTGAAATCATTATGCTAAGTACAAGAAGTTGGCCACAAAAGGCTGTGTATTGCATGGAATTTATATGGGATGTCTACAAAAACAAATCCACAGAAACAGAAAGTAGTTTAGTGGTTGCCAGGGGCTGGGGAAAAGAGGGATGGAGCGTGACGGTTTATGCACATGAGGTTTCTTTCTGGGGTGATGAAAATGATCTGAAACTAGACAGCGGTGATGGACGCCCACCTCTATGCATATACTAAAACCCACTGAGTTGTACACTTTTAAAAGGAAGAATTTTATGGTGCATGAATTATACCTCACTAAAGCTTTCTTAAAAATAAGACGGTATGAGAGTACCTGTTTCTAAATGCAGAGGCTTAAAAAACTCCTATAGAAATATGCTGAATTAGTTGAAACTGGCTGAGGTTGGGAGAGTTGGAACCACACCCAGTGGCCTACCTGGCAATCGCCCAAGAACCAAAGATAAAGTCTTCAAACCTGCAACACACCAGAGCATCTATCCATCTGGCTCCACAATGGTTTCAGCCATTTCCCTAGAGATGATCAAGTGTTCATAATAGGATAAGGTTGAGGACTGAGTTAGACTCATTGTACCCAAGGACAGGAAATAACAGCTCCTGCCCATTCTTGGGTCAGGGGTTTGGGAAGCACCTCAGCTCCCAGTGTGTAACCCAGCTTCCTGCCAAGGAAGAAGCCAGAGATCCTGCCACCCCTGATTAGAAGCTCAGGGCTAATTAGACGTGGGTGGCAGCTTGGTGCTTGTGGGAAAATCACGGTGAGCATGCAGGGGGCTGCTACCCCAATGTTGCAATGGCCTCAGGTGCTCGTGGAACTGGGCTCACTGGCCGGGGTGGCCCAGGGGCTCCTCTCTTGGTTATCTCAGTGGCTGTAACACGACTGCCCTGCCAGTCACTCATCATTATTAACGGCCAATTTGCCTGCGACACTGGGAGTCTTCAAAACAGAGAAAGTGTAGTACCATCTTTTTTTCTTTCTTTCTTTCTTTCTTTTTGGCCGTGCTTCGCAGCACGCGGGAGCTTATTTCCCCGACCAGGGATAGAACCTAAGCCCCCTGCATAGGGAGCGCGGAGTCTTAACCACTGGACCACCATCTTTAAAGAAGCTGAGATGTGGGTCACAGATTGCTCCAATCTGTGATTCTAAACGCGAACCTGCCTCAGAGTCACCGGCGGGCACAGAATGCTGGGGCCCGCCTCCGGGGTTTCTGCATCAGTGGATGTGGGACACACACCCCACCACTTTGCCAGCCACTCACACACTTTTTTCTTTCCCTTCCTCCTTCTTTTTCTTTTCTTTTTTTAAAATTTATTTTATTTATTTATTTTTGGCTGTGTTGGGTCTTCGTTTCTGTGCGAGGGCTTTCTCTAGTTGCGGCAAGCAGGGGCCACTCTTCATCGCGGTGCGCGGGCCTCTCACTATCGTGGCCTCTCTTGTTGCGGAGCACAGGCTCCAGACGCGCAGGCTCAGCAATTGTGGCTCACGGGCCCAGCTGCTCCACGGCATGTGGGATCTTCCCAGACCAGGGCTCGAACCCGTGTCCCCCGCATTGGCAGGCAGACTCTCAACCACTGCGCCACCAGGGAAGCCCCCTCCTTCTTTTTCTTCTTTAAATTTCCTTCCATTTCTTTTTGGCTTTATAACTGGTTTTTGTCTCCGTTTCCCCATCGTGCACGTTGCCTTCACGACATTTTAAATCTAATCCTTTCATTTAAATGTCACTTCTGGAAGATGTCTTTTTATGCGGCCCGTTTTGCACACAAGAGAGGAGAATGTTAATCGTATCTTCTCAAGAATGATCGTCTTGTTTGTCCTGAAGCCAAGGATACGTAGTGCATCTCGGGGTGCTTGTGATCAAAGGATGCTCTTTTCCCGGACATCGTTTATTTACCTGATATAAAAACTTTGGAATCAGAGTAAAGTAAAAGCAGTTTCTTGGAAATGATGCCACGATTATTCCGCACACTCAGCTAAACTTAAGTGATAACAGGGGTGTTGGTTTTCCTGCTTTTTCCTGTTCAGACTGCTAGGACAAAAAGGACCTCTGGGAGATTGGGGGGAGAATGGATACATGCGTATGTACAGCTGAGTCGCTTTGCCTTGCACCTGAAACGGTCACAACATTGTTAGTCGGCTATACTCCAATATAAAACAAAAAGTTTTTTTAAAAAAAAGATGTATATTACGATAGGAAACATGAGGGCTAAGGGCCCTATCGCAGTAACCCTTTGGCCTGAATGAAATAGAGCTTGCTAATAATACCTGTACTATGGGAATCCTGAGAAAAATCTTTTCATAAATTCAATCATCTCCCCCGCTATATCTTTTTTTAAACAAACTTTTCATACACTAAATTAGTAAACATACATGTATGTTAAGAGCCACTTAAAAAACATTCAAAAGTAATTTGACTTTTCCCACCCAACTTAGAAATTTTTATCTTAAGAACTTGTAAAACTTCAGCTTTTTATGAAATCAACACTTTAGCTATTCTACATGTGTATCTCTAGTACACTGTAGAGATGTTTAGGGGAAAAATAATTATCTGACAATATTAATTGTTGAAATCTATGAACACTTGTGCTTTGTTATAATACAGGTAATGGAGTCAAGTAGCATAAGTAGCATTTAAAGAGATTAAATATTGCTGTTTCTCTAAAAAAAAAAAAAACATAGAGCCTCTGGGGACAGAGTCCTAGACTTCCTTGTAAAGTTGTGGCATGGTTTTTCTCTTTCTTTCTCTTTAAGTGCTTCAAGTGAGCGTGCCATCAATGGGGCCTACTTCAGAGAAAGATTTAGTGCTGGGAGCTGTTGCATATAGCTGCCCGGTCAGTGCAAGTGAGAGCTAAGAGTCTGGGCTGTACGATTGACTGGGTACCTTCAGAGATGGTTAGAGTTTCTCAGTGTTTTCTAACAACTCACCACGTGATAAAAGTGGGGCTTTGCTCGTGAAGAGCCACTTCCTCCCAGGAACTGCAGTTGAGGTTGGGGTTTGGACCTGTGCCAGTTTTGTGAGAGCACAGGAATGATGTCAGAGCACAGGAGCCCTGGGGGGGGGCCCTCCCCTGGGACTATCAACTTCTGCAAGGGCCGGCACATGTCGGCTCAGGGTGGCAATTGCTGACTGTGTCTGAGGACACCTCGTCCTGCTCTGGACTCCACGACTTGTGGCTACTGCATCAGCGGAGTAAGCCTCATACACTGACTCATCTCCACACTTTTGAGAACACTTTCTTTGAGTGGGTGTTTGGAAAGAAAATGCAAATAGATGTAAGTTTCCTACCCGTCAGCTGCTGACTTGGACTGACAGTACCTAGAATAGAGTCTTTTCTTTTGGGGAGTCACCTTCTCCTCAAATGCATGCTTTGTTCCCCAAAGTGCTGGGTGTATGCATACCTGGACGGAGTGACATCACCTTGTGTATAATCCTACTAGTTCCTTTTTTATAAAATAGCTGCAAGGTCTGAGTGGTCAAGGGTAACCCCTGAGTGAATCTTGACACCAGTAGGTAGGGACTCTTCCATCCCAGGCTGCTCTGGTTCAGTGTCTGAGGCAGGTATCAGAACAGTTCAAAAGATCTGAGCGCCGCTGGTGATTCATTTAAGGCCTTTCCTCAAGCACCTAAAGCTATAGTTACCAGTTATCTAAAAAATCTGCAATATAGGCTAGTGCTTTGTAGAAATGGAAATATGAATATGTACTTTAGCCAAATATGAATATATTAAATTAATATAATGTTAATTACATATAATTATATATATATTATATATGTTATATATAATATATATATAATTATATAAATTATATATATATGTATATATATATAAATATTTTGTTTTGACCTTACTACTTAGCTCTGTGGACTTGGCCAAAGCCTCCTTGAGACTCTAAATCTCAGTTTCCTTGTTGGCAAAACTAAGATTCAGTAGCTGTAACGTGAGGCTCAAATGAGAAAGGCCATGTAAAAACCTGAGCTGAAAAGCCCATTTAAATGAAGCCCAATTAAATTAAACACAGTCTATCGATGTTACAGAAAAGTGGCAGTTACAGAAAAGTGAACTTATTACAGACAACTCAATGAGTTTTTACAAAATCAGGTTTTGGGAATATGCTGAGATTTATTTGTCCAGTGTACTGCTGATGGGCACAGGTAACTTCTAGTTTTGGGTTACTATGCATAGAGCTGCTATGCATATCTTGTCTTGTAATGAACATTTCTACACTCTTCCATTGGTCATAAGCCCAGGAGTGAAATTCCTGGGTCGGAGGATATGCATATGTTTCTGGGTGGCAGCTAGTAGTAGATACTGCCTCACTGTTTCTCAAAGTGATTTTACTCCTTTGTACTCCCAGCAGGAATGTTGGAGAGCTCCATTGCTTGAGATCTTTACAATATTTGGTATTTTCTCTCTTTTCCACTATTCTGGTATTTTGTCTCTTTTTCACTATTCCGGTAGGTGTGTCCTTGTATCTCATTCTGGCTTAAATTGCATTTCCCTGATGGCTAATGAAGTCGAACATTTAAAAAACATATTTATGGCCATCTAAATATTCTCTTTGGTTGAGTATCTGTTCGATCTTTTGTTTGTATTTCTATTGTCATTTGTATCTTTCTTATTGACTTGCAGGAGTTTTTGATATGTTCCAGATAAGAATGCTTTGTCAGATATGTCAATTGCAAATCCGTTCTTTAGCTCTGTAGATTGGCTTTTCACTCTCCTAATGGAATGGATGAACTGATCTTGATTTATGAATATTGTTTATCAATATTGTTTCTTCTTTGGTTCAAGTATTTTCTGTCTTGTTTAATGAATCTTTGTCTACTCCCAAGTCATGAAGATTTTCTTCTATGTTTTCCTTAAAAGGCTTTCTTGTTTTACCTTTCACATTTAGATCAGCAGCCCGTCTATAAATGATTTTTGCTATGGTGTTAGGTGGTGGTTTGAGGTTTGATTTTAATTTTTCCATTTGATTTGTTGAAATGATTCATTTGTAGAAAAGAACACCCTTTTCCCACTTGACTTCAGTGTCATGTTTGGCATAATTTAGTAACTGTGTGTAAAGGAGTCTCTTTCTAGACTATTCATTCTGTTGCATTGGTCAGCTTATCTATCCTTGCACTGATACGATACTGTCCTAACTACTCTAGCATTAAAATAAGATGATACCTGGTAGGGTAAGTCCTCCAGATTTATTCTTCTTTAAGATTGTCATGGCGACCCTTTATACTTCATATTTTCATATGAATTTTAGAATAACCTATCAATTCTTACAAAAACCCTAGAGACAGTTTGACTGGGATTGCATTGACTTTATAAATACATTTGGGAAGAACTGACATATTTACAATACTGGCATACCTCATTTTATTGTACTTTGCTTTATCATGCTTCACAGATTCTGTGTTTTTTTTTTTTTTTTTTTTTTTACAAATTGATGGTTTGTGGCAAGTCCTCAACGAGCTAGGCTATTGGCACCATTTTTCTAACAGCGTTTGCTCACTTTGCATCTCTGGGTCACATTTTGGTAATTATGACATTTCGAAATTTTTCCTTATTATTATATTTGTCCTGGTGATTTGTGATCAGCGATCTTTGATGTTACTATTGTAATTGTTTTTGGGTGCCAGTAACCGTGACCAATTAAGCCAGTGAGCTTAATTGATAAATGTTGTGTGTGTTCTGATTGCTCCACCAACTGGCTATTCCCCCATCTCTCTCCCTCTACTTAAGCCTCCCTGTTCCCTGAGACACAGCAATATTGAAATTAGGCCAATTAATAACCCTGTGTTGGCCTCTAAGTGTTCAAGTGAAAGGAAGACTTGCACATTTCTCACTTTAAATCATAAGCTAAAAATGATTAAGCTTAACAAGGAAGGCATGTCTGAAATCTAGGCTTCTTGCACCAAACAGTCAAGCTGTGAATGCAAAGGAAAAGTTCTTGAAGGAAATTTAAAGTGCTACTTCAGTGAACACACAAATGATAAGAAAGTGACACAACCTTATTGCTGATATGGAGAAAGTTTTAGTGGTCTGGATAGAAGCCAGCTACAATGTTGCCTTATGCCAAAGCCTAATCCAGAGCAAAGTCCTACCTCTCTTTGATTCTATGAAGGCTGAGAGAGATGAGAAAGCTGCAGAAGAAAAGTCTGAAGCTAGCAGGTATGAATTCATGAGATTTAAGGAAAGAAGCTGTAGTCACAACATCAAAGTGCAAAGTGAAGCAGCAAGTGCTGATGTAGAAGCTGCGGCAAGTTATCGAGAAGATCTAGCTAAGATAATTAATGAAGGTGGCTGCATTAAACAACAGATTTTCAGTGTAGATGAAACAGCTTTATTTTGGAAGAAGATGCCATCTAGAACTTTCTTAGCTAGAGAGAAAGCTGACTTCAAAGCTTCAGAGGACAGGCTGTCTCTCTTGTTAGGGGCTAATATAGCTGGTAAATTTAAATTGAAGCCAGTGGTCATTTGCCATTCTGAAAATCCTAGGACCCTTAAGAATTATGTTAAATTTACTCTGCCTGTGCTCTGTATGTGAAACAACTAAACCTGGATGAGAGCGCATCTGTTTACAACAAGGCTTACTGAATATTTGAGGCCTACGGCTCAGGAAAAAAGATTTCTTTCAAAATATTACTGCTCATTGATAATGTACCTGGTCACCTAAGAGCTCTGATGGAGATGGACAAAGAGATTAATGTTATTTTCATGCCTGTTAACGCAAAATCCATTCTCTAGCCCATGGATCAAGGAGTAATTTTGACTTTAAATCTTACTATTGAAGAAACACATTTCATAAGGCTATAGCTGCCACAGATAGTGATTTCCCTGACGGATGTGGGCAAAGTCAAATGAAAACTTTCTGGAAAGGATTCACCATTCTAGATGCCACTCAAAACATTCATGATTCATGGGAAGAGGTCAAAATATCAACATTCACAGGAGTTTGGAAGAAGTTGATTCCAACCCTCATGGATGACTTTGAGGGGTTCAAGACTTCATGTCGGAAGTAACTGCAGATGTGGTGGGAATAGCAAGAGAGCTAGAATTAGTAGTAGAGCCTGAAGATGTGACTGAATTGCTGCCACCTCATGATAAAACTTGAATTGGATGAGGAGTTGCTTTTTACGGGTGAGCAAAGGAGGTGGCTTCTTGAGATGGAATTTACTCCTGGTGAAGATGTGGTGAAGATTGCTGACATGACAAAAAGGGATGAGAATAAACTTAGTTAATAAGTAGGCAGGGTTTGAGAGGATTCACTTTAATTTTAAAAGAAGTTCTACAGTGGGTAAAATGCTATCACACAGCATTGCAGGCTATGGAGAAGTCATTTGTGAAAGGAAGTCAAGCTTCAGTGTCGTCTTATTTTAAGAGATTGCCGTGGCCACCTCAACCTTCAGCAACACCCCCCGTGAGCAGTCAGCAGCTACCAACCTCCAGGCCAGACCCTCCACCAGCAAAAAGATTACTGCTCATTGAAGGCTCAGATGACGGTTAGCACTTTTTAGCAATAAAGTTAAGGTATGTATATTGATTTTTAGACATAGTGCTATTGCATAATCACACTTAATAGACTAAAGTATAGTGTAAACATAACTTTAATATGCACTGGGAAACAAAAAAATTCGTGTGACTTGCTTTATTGTAATATTTGTTTTACTGCCATGGTCTGGAACCAAACCAGCGATACCTCTGAGGTCTGCCTATCCTGAGTCTATCAAGTTTTGAAGATGAAGAATACATTCTTTAATTTCTCTTGGCAATTTTTGTGATTTTCTTCGCTGTAGAGAACTTACATATTTATTAGATTTGTTTTTAGGTGATTCCTATTTTTAGTGAGATTATGCATGATGTCATTAAAAAATTTCATTTACTACTTATCTGTTGATTGATAATATGTAGATTTTTGAGTATGTCTCACAGGTTTCATATGCTCTTTTTTAAAAATCTTGCATTAGTTTAGATATTTCCTGTTAAAATTGTCTGCCATTTCACTAACCCTTTGCTCCGCTGTGTTTAATCAGTTGTTAACTCATCAATTCGATTTTTTATTTCAACTATTATCGTTTTTAGTTTTACACTGTCTTTTGGATTGCCGCTTATAGATTCCCCTTCTTTGTTGATATGCTTTATCCTTTTACCTACTTAGCCCATATTTTTCTCCATCTTTTGATATTAATCATAGTTATTTTATAGTCCTCATCTGCTAACCATAATTTCTTGACCATCCGTGAGTTGATTCTACTGTCTGGTTTCTTTTCTTGACTCCTGGTCCTCTTGCCTCTTTCGTAACTTTTTATTTTTGCCAGACAATTGTGCATAAGAGGCTCAGATAATGTTATTATTTATCAAGAGTGTTCCCTCTTTTTTTCTGTTAGGCAGATGAAATGTGTAAGCGCAATCCAGTCAGATTCGCAGCTTTAGAGACAGGTGGGACCCTGGTCTAACCCTGTGTCACGGTTGAGGCTTTTCTGGGCTTTTTGTAGAGAGCCTTATGAGTCTCTGTTTCCCTAGTCCTGAAAACTTGTGAGACATCCACATACGTTCCCCAGAGACTCACAGCCCTGCTTGCCAATGTTCAGTCCCCAAAGATGAAAGATCTGACAAATGTCTTGAGGGGAAAATGGGTTATGAGCATGAGACAGACCCTGTCTGTCTGGGAGGTTTTGATTCGTAATTACTTCAAGACTTCAGGAGATTTCTCTCTGCATTTGAAAAGCTTTCAACCTTCTTTCCCAGCTACCCACCCTACCCAGGCCTCAGCAGATGTTTTATTTTGCAAACTGTCATGTGTTTGAGAGCCCTCGAATTTCTAATCTGGCAGAGTTGTCCCAAGTAACGATGAAAAACTTTGCTGGTTTCTCTTTCCCCAGCAGCATTCTCTATCTGAGCCAAGCTCAGTTCTCAGCTTGCGGTCAGAATTGGTAGATGTCAGAGAAACAATGGCTGGCAGTTATAAGTTCATATTGTAAGTGTTCTCTCTTCTCCGAAGATTTTTTTCCCTACTCCTTATTGCTTTCACAGCTCTCTGATCCTTTGAAAAATACAGCTCCTTAAATTTATTCATATTTATCCAGTGATTACAGCAAGATCTAGTGTACCTTTTATCTAGTATATCTTCCCCAGAAGTAGAAGGTCTTGAAAATCTTGATATTCATTTCCCAACTGGTTATATAAACCCATGTTTCTCAGGGTTCCTTAAACCAAGTGTTTTTGTTTTTTGGTCTTCCTTATTCATTTCTTCATTAATGAGATAAATAACAATTTGGCCTGTGCTAAAAATAACACTGAACATTCTACTTTGCACACCACATACGAAGTCAGATAACAGAGCATGAGGAAACATGTTTGCATGTTTCTAGTTCCTCTGGAAGTGGAGCTCTTGTTCATTAGATGTGGGGCTTATCTGCATATCAGGGTGGCTGAGAGGGAAGAATGGGAAGCTAAAGTCCAAGTGAAGGCCTGCGAGAGTAGGGTGGAGAGAGCCGGGGTCCAAGGCAAGATGGTTTTCCATTCAATCATCCCCAGTCCCAGGACTATGATATTTTGCCGGCAAAGAGTATCTTGTCCATAGGCTAGTATTTATTTACGATCAAGTGAGATTTTGCTAAGATACACTTAGAAAAGGAAACTGAGCCCAGAAAGGGAGATAACTTTATACTTAAAGCAAAGCTCCATAGAGACATTGCCTAGAATGAGCGCATTTTGGAATGAGAGCAGTTTTGAAATAAGAGACTGAGTTTTAATTGGTTTCCACCTTTTGTTTACTAAGAGGTTGATGGGGAAATAATATTTGGTGTGATGGACTTATTTGCGATTCAAGTAACTTGAGGTAGAAACTATGTCTGGATGTAGGGTCCTGTGGTTCAAACTGCCCAGCGTGGGTGGTGGTTAAAGGTGGTGGTGGCGGGTAGTGAGGGGAAGGTCAAGTGAAAAAGAAAAAAGAGCCATCATTTTACGAGACAGAAAAGAAAACAGCACCAGTCTAACTTATCTTATTGATGAAGTGAGAACACCCTGTGAAACCCTTGTGCAACAAAACAAAATGAACAAACAACACGCATAAAGCCTTGCGCAAGGTAATGCATGCTCTATGTAGGGCAGTTGATCAACTCCAGTTTTGCCACCCGGTTACCTAGAAAAAGGTATTAAGTGATCACTACCAAAATTTTAGAAAGTTCTGATGACCAACAAGGATCTACCGTATGGCACAGAAAACTGTTGTCAATATTTTGTAATAACCTATAATAGAAAAGAATATGAAAAATAATATACATATATTATATATATATATAACTGAGTAACTTTGCTGTACACTTGAAACCAACACAACATTGTAAATCAACTATCCTTTAGCTGATTTCAAAAAAATATTTTTCAATATTTCAAAAAAATAATTTTTGAAAAAGTAAAAAAAAGAAAGTTCTGTGTTGCTGGATATTGAATTTAGGAAATGACAGTATGCATAACTACATCAGAGATAAGAATATATGAGTTGGCCCCATAAATGTGGATCACTGTGTCTGTGTGTGAGGAGACGCTACATTTATACTGAAAATGATTAAGGTGACAAAATTTTTACACTTGATTGATTTCCAAAGAAATCAGTCTACAAGCCCAGCAGTGGAGCTATATAGAAGCATATTTCCTAGGATAAATATTTTATTTCACTAAGTGATAGCAGACAGTTCTCTGATACACACACACTAACACAGAGATACAAATAGATCAATGGAATAGAACAGAGATGCAAAAACAGAGGTATACACATATGGACTATTGATATCTGACAAAGTTTAAAAAGGCAATGGAGACAAGATAGTTTTTTCAACAAATTGTGCTGAAACAATTGCATAGCCATACGCAAAATAAAAGCACACCCCCCAAAAAAACTTTTGATCCATATTTCACACCATCCACAAAAAGTGTCTCAAAATGGATAATAGAACTAAATGTAAAGCCTAAAATGATAAAACTGTTAGAAGAAAATGTAAGAGAAAACGTTGGTGATCTTGGGTTAGGCAAATATATATGTGACTAAAGCACAATCCATTAAAAAAAAAGTTGATAAATTGGGCTTCATCAAAATTTTAAAAATCTGCTCTTCTGAAGACACTCAAGAGAATGAAAAGACAAGCCACAGGAAACATTTACCAATCTTATACCTGATAAAGGACTAGAATATACAGAGAACCCTCAGGATACAGTAAGAAAACAAACAATCCAATTTAAAAATGGGCAAACGATTTAAACAGATGCTTCATCCAAGAAGATGTATGAACGGAAAATAAGCACATGACAAGATGCTTAACATCATTAGTCCTCAGGGAAAAATCTGTTATAATGGCCAAAATGAAAAAGACTAACCACACCAAGTGTTGGTGAGAATGTGGAGGACAAGGAACTCTCAAACAGTGCTGGTGGGCATGTGAAATGGTACCAACACTTTGGGAAACAATTTAGTAGTTTCCCCCAAAGTTCAAAATATACCTACTATCTGATGCAGACATTTTACTCGAAAGTATTTACCCAAGAGAAATGGAAGCCCATGAAGATTGTATACAAATGTCCAGAGCAGTTTTACTTGTAATAGTCCTAAAATGGAAACTCTCCAAATGTCCAGCAACAAGTGAATGTGTGAACAAACAGTGGTACATCCGTACAATGAAATACCACTCGGCACTAAAAAGGAACCAAGTACCCATACATACTACAATATAGATGAATCTTAAAATAATTATGCAGAGTGAAAAAAGACAGACAAAAAGAGCATACATTGTATGATTCCATTCATATAAAATTCTAGAAAAGGCAAACTAATCAATACTAACAGAAAGGCAGATCAGTGGTGGTCCGGGAGGGGGAGAAGGGATGAGTTACAAAATGGTATGAGAAAATTTTAGAGGTGATGGGTATATTCATTCTTTTGATTGTGGTGATGATCTCACAGGCTTACACATATGTCAAAACTTATCGAATTTTCCACTTCACAGCTGTTTCCCAAGAGTTTAACCTTTGACCTTTATCCTCTCCCTCCACCACAGCGTCCTTTCTTATTGCCACCTCATGAACCAGGTATTTCCTCTGAAAGTCACATATGTACAGTTCTTGCACAGTAGTAGTGATGATGCCATTTTTTATAGTAATAATGGGGGAAAAACGCCCAACCCAACTTCTGTTGCGGTAGAAAGAGTTTGCAGTGATGATAAAGAATGAAGGAAAGGAAGCCAACTTCTCCACTAGGGAGAAAAATTCCACTTGTTTATATTGCTAACCCTAACCCAATAAATTCTGTTTTATCTGATGACATTTCACTACAACATAGTTTTCTTTTTTCTTTAAAAACAAGAAGACAAGAGAGAAGCAATGATTATGTTTTCATTTTTAAATTACGAAACATTTGAAGTTTTTAATGGAATAAGAGTAACATATAAAGGAGTTAAGCTAAAAAACCTGCACCCTTAACAGGTCAATTCTGCTCACAGCCACTTGTCCAGAACTAGTTGGCCCCAAGCATACCACAAGGGAGGTGGGGTAATTTGGGGGGCACGTACACATTTAATAAGCGTGCATTGCCTCTGCCTTGTCATCTCAGTGTGGGCCTCTTTCTGGGCCCTTTATTCTGTTCCCGGTCTGTTTGTATATCCTCACACCAATTCTTTAATTGCTATAGCTTTATAATAAGTTTTGATATTTGCTTTATGCAAGTGCCCTGATCTGATTTCCTTTCCCAATATTTAAAAAAAGCTATTTTTGGTCCTATCTCTTCCATTTATTTAAAACCAGACTATAAATTTCCATAAAAACTCCTGTAGGATTAAATCATTAACTGTAATCAGTTTGGAGAGGATTGAAATCTTTGTGATTACTGTTTCTCTATCAATTTACTTCAGTTTTCTTTGAGGTTTTCCATTAAAGTTGTATGATATTTTTCTACAAAGGTATTGCTTGTATTTTTGCCAGATTTATTCCTAGGTCCTTATAATTTTTGTTGCTAATAAAGATTTTACATGTACAGAAATACAACTCAGTTTTGGATAGCAGTCTTATAACCAAGAGAGTAATCTTATTTATTGCTTGAAAAATTGGAGAACTCACCCAGACTATCATTTAGGCAAAGTGTTTTCTTTGTAGAAATAGTTTATTATGTGGATTAATATTGCATGGAACTATTCAGATTTTCTATTTTTTTCTTTAGTCGGTTTTGATAAATCATATTTTTCTTGGAATTTATTCCTTTCATCTAAATTTTCAGGTTTATTGGCTTGAAATGGTTCTTGGTATTCTCTTATTTTTAGTTCTTGCCATATATATGTATCCCTGTTCATTCCTTCATTCCTAATAGTTATGATGTTTCTTTTCTTTCATCAGTTTTGCCACAGGCCTGTCAATTTTATTAGTCTTTTTTTTTTTTTGCCTGTGTGAGAGCCTTGCTGATCTGCTGTACTTTGTTTTGCTTTCCATGTCATTAATGTCTGTTCTCATATTTAATATTTTCTTCTCTTCCTTTCTTTAAATTTTTCTGTGTTCTTTTCCTAATTTCTTAAGTAGGGTGCTGAACTCATTAATTTTAACCTTTTTTCTAATATATGATCTTAAAGCTAAAAATGCTCCCTTATATACTGTTAGTTTTTTAACATACTGTTGGTTTTGATATGTAATTTTTAAAAAGTATAATTTAATTTTAAGTATATTCTAATTTCTGTTATTACCTTGAGTTAGGTAGAAGTGTATGTTTACATTTCCGAATATGTGCGTGTCTTTGTTATTCTCTCTAATTTAATTGCACTGTAGTAAGAGAATAGGGTCTGTGTCTGATACCAATAATTTGAAATTTGTTCTAAACTTATGGCCTAATTTCAGAGTCAATTTTAATAAATAGTACATGTGTCTTTTTTTAGTCAGCCTGAATATTTTTAATATTCTTTTACTCCTTACTATGTTTTGATTTCCTTTCAACTGTTTAAAACATGTATATATTTGCTTTATAGTCTATATTTGGTCATTCAATATTTGAAGGTTTTTTTCTTTTGTCAGCCTGGTTCTCTTGTTTTTTTGGGTTTTTTTTCTGTGAATGCTTAATAGCTTATGTACTTGTATGTTTTTAAATGTTTGATTGTGAAGTCATGTTTGTTTGACATCAATCAGTGGAAATTTTTTGAGGTCCATTTCTAGTCTTCCTCCAGGGAGTATTTACATTTCCCTCAGCCAGGAGACTTAGGACTACTTTAAATTGCCTTATGGCTTTTCAGAACATATAAAAGTGTGTGAAATCAGGCTCTAACCCCTCACAAAGGTGTGCCAGGAGGCATGTATTTTCATGGGAGATGATAATTCTTTGTCAACCTTCACCTAGAGACAAGACCGAGACAACCAGTTTTCTCTGCTCTTTGTCTCTGGGGTTGTCTTTTATGAGTTCATACTTCTAGAAAGTGTTTATCCTTTCTGTGTTCTATCTTTATGTGTGAGATGCTTTTAATCTTGCTCTTCATCCCATGTGGTTTAAACCTTTTTCCTGTCTATTAGCAGAGAGGTTCCTGAGTCCATTTGGTGGAAATCCCTGGTCACTGGCTTTTGATATAAGCCACTAAATACATCAATATTTGCATATAGGCATATAATTTATATTATATATGATTATATATATAATTTCAACCTTCTAGCATATAAAATGTTAATGATGACTGAACAAATAGTTTCTTTTCTTCCTACCTCTTTAGAAGAAAGATTTTTAAGGCAAAATCAAGCCAATATTCATTGGCTATTTAAAGAATCAAATGTGAAGAAACAATGAGAGTAAACGAGTTATGATGCCTGTACGGACAGGGCGAGGGGGAGTTAATAATTGTGCCTGGCGATGAGAGTTAGGGGGACATGTGAGTGTGGAGTGAGTCTGTGGGGGGAGCTGGAAGGGGTGCTCAAGTAGCCGAGTTGATTTTGTGCTGATCCCCTGTACCCTGCTAACATTGGACATACATCTCCCACGTCCTCAGGACAGAATTCCGGCCCACATCCTGCTGCCTTTGACTGCAGGGTTCCTGAAAGCAGGGTTTTCAGAGCTGTATTCTCAGGCCAGTGCAGCACTTGACACCAGTTTGCAATAGAGGAATGTTGAACAACCACAGGGGGAAGTGCCCAGGGGACAGGTAAACTTGTCCTGAGCTGGGACAGGAGCCCGGGCTGGAGATGCAATAGCACCCATCTTCCCGGAGGGGGAGGGTTGAGGCAAAGAGGTGGGAGAAGAGCCTCACTTGACTTGGCAGGTGTGATTCCTGGGGAGTCGTGGTAGCTAGAAGTTAGGAGGAAGATGAGGATTCAGAACACAGAGGACATGTTCGGAGAGGGAGACATAAAACCAGGGTAGGAGGAGATTGTTCACTGAGTCAAATGTTCCCAAAGGAAAATTTTGTTTTAGTTGTATTTATGCGGCACATTGTCTTTTTAAATAAAAGAACAAAGAAAGTTATAGATAACTAAATAATTGTATACGCCGGGCACTATTCTAAGTGCTTTACATGTATTATCTCACTTACAATTCTCCATAACACAATGAAGAACATATAAATATTGTTGCTATTTTATAGATGAAAAACCAAGGCACAGAGAGGTTGAGAAACTTGGTCAGGGCCACACAGAGCTGGGCTGTTTGCCTAGAGACAGGCCTCAGAACAATGACCTCACGTCCTAAACATAGGCCTGAGAAGCAAATGAATCATAGTCTCTGAATTTCGCAGAACCTCTTTCGGGTCATTTCACCCCATGCTTGCCTTACAGAACAGGGTGGTGGGCATGGGGAGAGGAGCCCTGTGGATAGCTCATGACCGCTGGTGTCCGGACTGCAGTTAGATCCTGGATTTTTCATTCCAGATAAGGGCCTTTCTTCTCCTGGCGATAGGAAGGGGAGAATATCATGAGAATAGCTTGTACAGAACCACCCCTTTAGACAAGAAGCACTCAGGTTTCTTAGGGAGGCAGGTGGAGGCGTCAGAAAGAATAACTTGAAAAGAAGCATCACTTAGATCAACTTTGGGGAACACGATTAGTGAGGATTTCTCCACAGTGAGGGGTTTGGGGATGAGGTAAGGAGACTGAACTGACTTTGAAGGAGAAATATTTCTTACAAAAGAACAGGGTTTGACATGGAGTAAAAAACTGAGTACAGCCTCACGAGCCCTTTGTTAACCCATAACTATGTTTAGACCTTTTTATTTTTATGATTTCTATAATTGAAACAATATTTGCAGTAAGCAGGAAAATTAATGTGTTTTTTGCTCATGAAATCTTCATCTAGGAGGATATAGGTCTAATAAACATGGGAAATGATGCTTTCTGGCTACGCGCACACACACACACACACACACACACACACGCGCGCGCGCACGCGCACACCTCCCAACGCATTTGATGATAAAGGCTGTTAAATTTAGGTGAATCAACATGCTCTGTTGATTTCCTTGCACTGGATGCAGTGGTGTTTGTGGGCCATTTGAGCGTCAGCTACAGAAGGGGCAGGAACACCTGCGTGTTCTGTTTGTAGTCACTGAGTCTGTAATGTCATATTCTATAGATTTTTAGAGTTTCTATTAGAAAGAATGCATACCTTTGGTAAAATATCTATAGCATGCAGAAAAATATAACAAAGACATCAACCCTGTATTATCAACAGTTCCTTCCTTTCCAAACAACCACTGTGAGTGCCATGGACGTGTTGCCCATTCAGACTTTTATGTTTTATTTTTAAATTTTTTCTTTATTTTTTATTTAATTATAGTCAATTTACAATGTTGTGTTAGTTTCAAAGGTACAGCAAAGTGATTCAGTTATATGTGTGTGTGTGTGTGTGTGTGTGTGTGTGTATATATATATATACACACATATATATTATTTTTCAGATTCTTTTCCATTATAGTTTATTATAAAATATTGAGTAGAGTTCCCTGTGCTACACAGTAGGTCCTTTTTGGTTATCTATTTTATATATAGTAGTGTGTATATGTTAATCCCAAACTCATAATTTATCCCTCCCCCCATTTCCTCTCATCCAGACTTTGAAAATGTAGTGTGTGGATACAGTCTTTTTTCTTTTTAAATGTAAAATGAAAGCAATAGAGTCAAGACTGTGAAAAAGGGGTAATGTGTCAGAATAGGAGGAGATATGCAGTACCTGGCACTAAAAATGATAGTTATAAAAGCCATGGAATAGCATAAAAAACCACTTGTGATGTAATGTTAAATCAGAAGAGATTACAAAGACATATGTGCCTAGAAAAAAAAGAGTAGATGGAAATATTCCAAAATGCCAATGGTGATGGGAATTCGGCTGCAAGATCATGAAGAATGTTTAAGTCTTTTCTTTTTTCCTTCTTATCTTCTGTATCGTGGTTATATTTTCCATAACAAACTATTTTAAAAATCTGTACTCATTGGAATGTTTTGAACCTTCCTACAAACTTAGTGACACTAGTTAACTTGTGTCAAAGAACAACCAAAGACAGTGTTTTCATGTAAAATTTAATGGCACAGTAAGTCGGGCACATTTATTGGGCTGTTACTCATATTTAGAACTTGACACATAGTAAATATATCATCTTCCCTTATTAAAAAACAGTGACTTCCACATTCACTGAAAGAGCTGAAAACCGCACCCAAAGTTCACAGATATATACAGTGAGACTCTGTGAATAGAGTAACTAAGAAAGGTGTTGAAGTTTGCAGATCTGAATTCTAGTTTTGGATTTGTCCCTACTGGCCCTGGTTTCCTGTTTCAGCATCTCTGGGGTAGAGTCTACGGTAGGGTCCCTCGGCCTGATGGCTTCCAGGTGTACAGATATCAATCCCCTCGACCTATGGGCAGGGTGGAGGGCTTGGCTGGTCTTCTCTGGCCAAGAGCAGCCCTTGTTCTCACTTTCTCTGAGTGCCATGGTGGGAGAACATTTGGAAGACATTGCTCTGGAGGACAATCTCGAGAGTGACCGCCCTCCTTGTATGAGAAGTTATGCTTCTACCAGGGCAGCTGAATTCGCAGTCTACCATCGCACTTAGGGTTCACAGAGGACATCCTAGTCAATTGAGGCCCTGACATTTGTTTGGTTTTGTCCTCCACCCATGCTTTTTCTTTTTGTGTGCCTTGTCCTGTACTTACAAAATGAGGTTTGGGAAGTAAGAATAGGACTTTAGATTTGTCTCTTGTTACAGTACCTATTGTTAGATTTGGCCATGGCTCCATCCTCATAGGATCTTTTGGGATCCTGATTTGCTCACTCCGTGAATTCAAAGTCCATTTTAAGTGCTGGTCTCCCATCACGTGGTGAGCTGGGCCCTCATGTTGTAGAACTCACTCTGCAGCTCCCAATTCCCTTCCCAATCTCCGGCTTGGGTTTGTGGCCCTCTGTTGTCCTGCACTTGTGACCCCTGGAAATATTACCATTTCCACACTCTCTGGGGTTTTTTTGCCCATGCTTACTTGGTAATTTTTTTTGGCTTCAGATTTCAGTTTTGCTTTTTAATCCTGAATTTGCTTTTTTTGGCAGGGGGGGAATATATCCCTTCCAACCACCCCTTACCTCCTCTACTCTTGACTTGCTGTAGCTGGAGGGTGACCGTGAACTTGTCCACATCCATCCTAGCTGCCTCTTTCCTGGGAGGGACCAAGTATGGCACCCGAGGTTGTCCACTGGTGACCACTCTTCACATTACCCCATTTGTCATGGAGTATGGGCATTTAGGAGAGTGTCCAACTCTACTAAGTGTATTCTTCATCTTGCTCACAAGAAAGAGGTTTGAAATGCTTTCATGAAATCCTGATTCATTAAATTCACAGTATTCTGCCTAATCTCCACCTCTCTAACCCCATCGAATACAAGATTAAATGAGCTTCACCAGACTTGGTTCATTCTTAGTCACTTCATGCTTTCTCTTAGTGATCATGGCTTCATTGAGTGCTAAAGACGATCGCTGTAATAATTCATCTAGAATCTTTCCTGTTCACTAATCTGGGCTTGCACAGCCCCTCAGACCCAGTGATGGATGTGGGAGCTGTCTGGTGGTAGGCAGTATTAAGGGTTAAGTATTAAGTATTCTCCTAAGAGGCTTGGTAGGAAGCTGGAAGACAGAGTGTGACTTAGTGGTCTGGGAGAGTCATGGAGATGATCTGTTTATGTGTCATTGCCTGGAACAGGGGTGAAATCAGCAAGATCCTCCCGGGGCATAACCAAAAGGTCACAAGGCAGCCATTGTGTATAGCACGTTAACTCTTTAGCTGAAAGGGACAAGGGTTAAACTAACAAAATGTGCCCCTGGAAGGCACTTCAGAGAACATTTAGATCAGTGCTCCTGAAACTTTACCGCTCACACGAGTCACGTGGGGAACCTTATTAAAATGCCGATTCTGATTCAGTCGTTCTGGGGTGGGGCCTGAGAGTCTACATTTCTAGTGCATTCCTTGATGATGTCTCAGGCCTGTGGGCACACTTTGTGTAGCAAGGATTTAGATTATACTGTATTTTTTTCCAGATGTAGAAACTGAAGTGCAGAGAGGCAAAGAGGTTTCCCTAAAGCCACATCCATGAAGTTAGAGCAGGCTCTTTCATCCAGGTCTCCTGGGGCCCAGGTCTAACTACAAAATTAATTACCAAATTGCTGGACCTAGTAAAGCAGGGTTTACCACCCTTTCTTAAGGACCCGTAGTACGTGGCAGGACAGGCAAGGTCAGATTCCAGGTGTGGACATGCTTGCCTGAAGGCACACACATGCACACATATGCACATGCATGCACACACACGCACACACACGTTGTATGTGCTTTGCATTCTCCTTTCTCATCGATTATGATGTGTAGGAAACACATGGATTAAGGAAACACATGGAGCAATGGGTTACAGTCACATTAAAGATATTCTTAAATGCAGATCCATTCTGAATGTGTAAACTTTTCCATAAAAATATTACGGGAAAATATATGAGTTATTTCTGACCTATTAAGTATAAATACAGATCTCTGACCTATTAAGTATAAATACAGATGGAGTTCTGCAAAGACCATGTCGCTGATAAAATCGCATCATAATGACGTCTTCTGAGAGTTTCCATGGTAAAAGCTGCGGGCTTGGCTCAGTGAGTGCTATGCTCCGGACTTTGTAAAGGACATTGGAGTTTGGAGATTTTCCATGAACTTCTGGTACTGAATTTTTATTGCCAACCGTGACAATTTGTTTTCCCTGAACTCTGCCGGGGAGGACTAAGCAACTGACAAAACCCAGGCAGGAGTGTGTGTGTGTGCATGTGTGTGCGTGTGTGTCTCCTTGTTGAGAAGCGGGAAAGAGGAAGGGAGACGTTGTCTGGAGTGGAAAAGAGGGTCAGAAAAATCCTGGAAACAAAATCTTTCCTCTCCACTAAATGTTCAGTAAAGATAAACTGATTAGGGAAAACTTGGGAAAACAAACTCCTATTTTGGGGCAAATACCTAGGGTGGGTTAAGCCTGCTAGTGTCTTGTCCATGGCCTCCCTATCAACTGGGTAGTAAGTTTCTTGGGGACAAAAGCTGGGTCTTCCTGATCTTTTGTTGTTGTTCTTCTTCTTCCAAAGAGCATTGAGAGGGTCTTGCCTTCAGTGGAAGCCAGAAGCATCTTCAGTGAAATATCATTCACCTTCCAGCGTTAGTAGCACCTGGCCAGCAACGTGGGAGGTGCTAGTGTGTTTCTAAGGATCTAAAGGCTCAGACCAGCAAGGCTGCCCCTGGAGCTGGGGGTGGATTAGGCCCCCGAAAGCCTCTGCTACTCCACATTGGAGGAAGGGTGGAAAGTTCCCCCAGCCCCCGACATTTGAGGGTATCTCCGCTTTTTCAGTGAGGTTATGTCTTTAGCAGTCTGTTGACACACCAGATGGCCTAGGCCTGAATAGTCACGTGATAGGTAGGCTAAAAATGTCAGCAAAACCTCTACAGGAATGTTACCTTAACCTCAAGACCATTCTGCTTATTCTTAACGTTGAAAGTCCTATCTACCGCTCAGGTGGAAACATTTGATCTCTCAATTAAAGCTCATTAGTCTACCAATTGGTCACAGCTACTTGTAATCATTTAGCATGGGAAAACATTCTGGGAGGCCCTCTGGAAAGGATACCGAGAAGGGTGAGGAAATTGCACTCTCCCTGAGTACATACTCTCTGTTCACAAATATTGATAAATAGCACAGGTCCCTGGAAAGACTCAAAGAGCAAGGCCAGGTTGGGCTCCACCCTGCCTGGCTGAGGGAATCTTGGGGAAAGTACTTACCTTTTCCATGCCTCAGTTGCCTTATCTGTAAAATGGGCTTAAAGAATTTACAGTTCCTAGAAAAACGCGATACATAAGAAGTGCCCACCCTTGCTGTCTCTCTGTTATTATCATGGAGAGAAGATTGGATTCAGAGCAGGCAGCGTCGCCCCAGGGTGCAGTAGGGGGCATGCGTGAGTGAACCTTGGTGAAGACCGGAAGTGCGGGGCGGGGGACGAAGAGGAGGGGGAGCGTTGTGCGTGTTGTGACATCACGTTCAAGAGGAGAAGGGGAGACGGGGCAGGCTGGTGGCTGCAGAGCACGTGCAAACACAGGTTTGAACGTTGTCTTCTGGAGAGAGTGGTGCCCCATCCAGGTTGGCGCGGGGGGTTCTTTTAAAGGGCAGTGGGGAAAGGCGGACAGGTATGCGGAGGTAGCTGCGGGAGGGCCTTGGATGCCGGGAGAGGAGCTTTGGCCATTTTGGTCCTTGCGCTGCAGACTCTGAGTACGGCTCTGATAGGCGCGGCCCGTGCTGTGTTGAGAACATGAACCTGGATGCCGGGCGCAGGAGGGGCCGTGAGAGAAAACAGAAGAGGGATTCGGCTGCACAGTCCTCTCGGGGATGGGCCAGGCTGCCGCGAATGGAAGCCAGAGGCTCTGGCTACATTTCCCCGAATCCTCCCTGCCCTGATGGATTTTGAGCCCAGGGGTGACCCTTGGGTCTCCTCGCCTCCAGCATGCTGAGAAGAGATCCCTGCAGTGTCCCCAGGGCACATGGCAGGGGCGGTGGGCACAGTAGGAAGAGGCCCTGCGTCTGAAACATGCAAAGACCTGAATGAAAGGTCCTGCAGCATCGCCAGGAGCTCCCATCTGTGGATGTCATTACAAGAGGCTTGGGAGGTTGGCAGAAGAGGGAGGGCATAGGAGAACCCAGGCCTGGCCTGGACTGGACTGGTCCAGATTCTGATGACAGAAACTGTGACAGATGGGACGTCTGTGGGCCAGCCTTGCCCAGGTTTATGGCTCAGTCATTTGAGAAGAGAGACGCAGCCTGTGGACTGTTCGGAGTGAGTTCTCCGTGGAGAGTGTGGTATTTCGAAAGGGCTTGGCACGTTTTCTGAATGCTTCTGGCTGCCTGCCGGGCTCAGAGTTTCCTGTTTCTAGTTCCCCACATGTGTCACAGCTGAGGATTAAAGCCCTAAGAGGCATCACCAGAGCCCACTTTCTCCTTTCTCTCAGCCTCTGCGCAGCTGGGTCTCCTGACAAAGCTGTGAGACGTCCCTCTCCTACGTACAGACCAGACCCAAAGCTCTTTGGGAAAGAAAAACGCAATTAGCAACTCCATCCCGGGCTGACTTCTAAATGCACTTTTGTTTTTAATAACCACCGTCAAACTCAGCGGGCTCCAACCAGGGAAAGAAACCCTGCGGGCTGACCCTGACTTACCACCTCCCTTGGGGCCAGCCGTTCCCAAAGCCTCCAACCATAAGGAAAGGGGACGGTAAGATGATTGATTTGCACTTTGGTTTTCGTTTCTGTATTTTTTTCCCCTCCTTTTCCCTTTGTTTAGTTATACACTGATGAAGTATTTAAGAGGGGCAAATGGAATCTGATAAAACTGACAATGTCATGCTGTTTGTTGAGACAAGATTTGAAGGATTTCTTGGAGTTATGTGGCTCTGTAGGCATATTTAACCCTAAGTGTGTCTGTGAGCCCTATTAAAAGATCACCTATGATTACATATGTTTTATTCCATGGAAGATTTACTACGAAATATGTGGGAGATATATTTTACGACTATATACTACCTATAAGTCATCAATAGTTATGTGTCTTTTGGTAAATCACGAGGTTTAACTGAAGGATATTATAAAGTCCTTTTAAAATGTTGTAGTAGATGTTAGAATTAAGACATTTTATGACTTTCCTTTAAGCTTCTACAGTTCTAGAGGGGCATAACCTGGGCCCGTGTTTGGGTGAAGGCATTGCATTGCTATAAACAGACATCACCGATTGCACTTAAAATTATAATATATTGTATTAGCAAGATTTGTGCATGCTTCCTTCCATAAGAGCTTACAATGGAATCTTTTTTCTTTTTAACATCTTTATTGGAGTATAATTGCTTTACAGTGGTGTGTTAGTTTCTGCTTTATAACAAAGTGAATCAGCTATACATATAACATATATCCCCATATCCCCTCCCTCTTGCGCCTCCCTCCCTCCCACCCTCCCTCTCCCACCCCTCTAGGTGGTCACAAAGCACAGAGCTGATCTCCCTGTGCTATGTGGCTGCTTCCCACTAGCTATCTATTTTACATTTGGTAGTGTATATATGTCCATGCCACTCTCTCACTTCGTCCCAGCTTACCCTTCCCCCTCCCCGTGTCCTCAAGCCCATTCTCTATGTCTGTATCTTTATTCCTGTCCTGCCCCTATGTTCTTCAGAAACTTTTTTTTTTTTTTTAGATTCCATATATATGTGTTAGCATACGGTATTTGTTTTTCTCTTTCTGACTTACTTCACTCTGTATGACAGACTCTAACTCAATCCACCTCACTACAAATAACTCCATTTCGTTTCTTTTTATGGCTGAGTAATATTCCATTGTATATGTGTGCCACATCTTCTTTATCCATTCATGTGTCAATGGACACTTAGGTTGCTTCCATGTCCTGGCTATTGTAAATAGAGCTGCAATGAACATTGTGGTACATGACTCTTTCTGAATTATGGTTTTCCCAGGGTATATGCCCAATAGTGGGATTGCTGGGTCATATGGTAGTTCTATTTTTAGTTTTTTAAGGACCCTCCATGCTGTTCTCCATAGTGGCTGTATCAATTTACATTCCCACAAACAGTGCAAGAGGGTTCCCTTTTCTCCACACCTTCTCCAGCATTTATTGTCTGTAGATTTTTTGATGATGGCCATTCTGACTGGTGTGAGGTGATACCTCATTGTATTTTTGATGTGCACTTCTCTAATGATTAGTGATGTTGAGCATCCTTTCATGTTTTTGTTGGCAATCTGTATATCTTCTTTGGAGAAATGTCTATTTAGGTCTTCTGCCCATTTTTGGATTGGGTTGTTTGTTTTTTTGATATTGAAGCTGCATGAGCTGCTTGTATATTTTGGAGATTAATCCTTTGCCCATTGCTTCATTTGCAAATATTTTCTCCCATTCTGAGGGTTTTCTTTTCATCTTGTTTATGTTTTCCTTTGCTGTGCAAAAGCTTTTAAGTTTCATTAGGTCCCATTTATTTTTGTTTTTATTTCCATTTCTCTAGGAGGTGGATCAAAAAGGATCTTGCTGTGATTTATGTCACAGAGTGTTCTGCCTATGTTTTCCTCTAAGAGTTTTATAGTGCCTGGCCTTACATTTAGGTCTTTAATCTATTTTGAGTTTATTTTTGTGTATGGTGTTAGGGAGTGTTCTAATTTCATTCTTTTACTTGTAGCTGTCCAGTTTTCCCAGCACCACTTACTGAAGAGGCTGTCTTTTCTCCATTGTATATTCTTGCCTCCTTTATCAAAAATAAGGTGACCATATGTGCATGGGTTTATCTCTGGGCTTTCGAACCTGTTCCATTGATCTCTATTTCTGTTTTTGTGCCAGTACCATACTGTCTTGATTACTGTAGCTTTGTAATATAGTCTGAAGTCCGGGAGCCTGATTCCTCCAGCTCCATTTTTCTTTCTGAAGATTGCTTTGGCTATTCGGGGTCTTTTGTATTACCATACAAATTGTAAATTTTTTGTTCTAGTTCTGTGAAAAATGCCATTGGTAGTTTGATGGGTATTGCATTGAATCTGTAGATTGCTTTGGGTAGTAGAGTCATTTTCACAGTGTTGATTCTTCCAATCCAAGAACATGGTATATCTCTCCATCTGTTTGTAACGTCTTTAATTTCTTTCATCAGTGTCTTATAGTTTTCTGCATACAGGTCTTTTGTCTCCTTGGGTAGGTTTATTCCTAGGTATTTTATTCTTTTTGTTGCAATGATAAATGGGAGTGTTTCCTTAAATTCTCGTTCAGATTTTTCATCATTAGTGTATAGGAATGCAGGAGATTTCTGTGCATTAATTTTGTATCCTGCAACTTTACCAAATTCATTGATTAGCTCTAGGAGTTTTCTGGTAGCATCTTTAGCATTCTCTATGTATAGTATCATGTCATCTGCAAACAGTGACAGCTTTAATTCTTCTTTTCCGATTTAAATTCCTTTTATTTCTTTTTCTCCTCTGATTGCTGTGGCTAAAACTTCCAAAATTATGTTGAATAATAGTGGTGAGAGTGGACAACCTTGTCTTGTTCCTGATCTTAGAGGAAATGGTTTCAGTTTTTCACCACTGAGAACGATGTTGGTTGTGGGTTTGTCATATATGGCCTTTATTATGTTGAGGTAAGTTCCCTGTATGCCTACTTTCTGGAGGGTTTTTATCATAAATGGGTGTTGAATTTTGTCAAAAGCTTAAACCATTAACCAGACTCATCAAGAAAAAAAGGGAGTAGACTCAAATCAATAGAATTAGAAATGAAAAAGGAGAAGTAACAACTGACACTGCAGAAATACAAAGGATCATGAGAGATTACTACAAGCAACTATATGCCAGTAAAATGGACAACCTGGAAGAAATGAACAAATTCTTAGAAAAGCACAACCTTCCAAGACTGAACCAGGAAGAAATAGAAAATATAAAGAGACCAATGACAAGCACTGAAATTGAGACTGTGATTAAAAATCTTCCAACAAACAAAAGCCCAGGACCAGATGGCTTCAGAGGCGAATTCTATCAAACATTTAGACAAGAACTAACACCTATCCTTCTCAAACTCTTCCAAAATATAGCAGAGGGAGGAACACTCCCAAACTCATTCTACGAGGCCACCATCACCCTGATGCCAAAACCGGACAGAGATGTCACAAAGAAAGAAAACTACAGGCCAATATCACTGATGAACATAGATGCAAAAATCCTCAACAAAATATTAGCAAACAGAATCCAACAACATTAAAAGGATCATACACCATGATCAAGTGGCATTTACCCCAGGAATGCAAGGATTCTTCAATATATGCAAATCAATCAGTGTGATAAACCATATTAACAAATTGAAGGAGAAAAACCATATGATCATCTCAATAGATACAATGGAATCTTAAAAGCTTGAGCATGGTTGTTGTTGCTGTTTGTTTTTATTTTTATTGGGCTCTGAAAACTTGGTCCCTTTGCTGGGCCTAGGGAATCACTCAGACACTAGGACTGGCCATCACCCCCAGAGCAGAGGCCTGTATAGCTCAGGGAGCCCTGGTCAGCCAGCACTGTTTTGAGCATGCTTTTTCAGAGGCTTTGAAAATGTTACATCTGGAGTTGCAAGGAAGACTGTTGGCTCTCAGGGTTTGGTCAACATTGCCTTGTATTTCTTATTGGACACCCTTGACCACCCTTGTCCAATTTCTTATTGGACACCATTGCCTTGTATTTCTTATTGGACACCCTTGACCACCCTGACCTTGTCCTCTTATTGGACACCCTTGACCTCATTATGTCCTATAATAAGGTTGTTGTGTGAAAGAATAAGAAAATGGGACAGAATCTGAGATATTAAAGAAAGGAAGGAAGAAAACAAAAATGAGGTTAACCATTCAATTCAATTCAACTTAAAACTTCCTCTTGCTCTTATGCCAAGTGTGACTTTGCACTGTGGTTGTGAGGGTGTGAAGGGCTGGATGGTGGGAAGGACATTTCAAAAGGTGCAGTGAGTGACTAACTGGTTTGGTGAATCACCATGTCCACCCACAGGCGACTGGAGGCCACCATGTGTGTGCTGGAGGCTGGGGGGAAATCTGTGCTCACGGGAAACGTGTGGATAGTTGGGGAAAGGGAGGACACATACCATCTGGAAGGAGTAGGGATGCTTCTCGAGATGAATTTGATCTTCCTAATAGTGGTGATGAATTTTATTTTATTTTTATTTATTTATTTAAAAATGTATTTTTTAGAGTTTCTTCAACATTTATTCCAATTTGCTTTATATTATTATACTTCTAATAGTTTTTCACAGTTATTTAAATTTAAAAGTTAACTTATAAATTAGTGCATTTTATTTTTTTAAAATTTTTACTGGAGTATAGTTGATTTAATGTTGTGTTAGTTTCAGGTGTATAGCAGAGTGAATCAGTTATACATATATCCACTCTTTTTTAGATTCTTTTCCCATATAGGTCATTACAGAGTGTTGAGTAGAGTTCCCTGTGCTATACGGTAGGTTCTTATTATCTATTTTATATATAGTTGTGTGTATATGTCAATCCCAATCTCCCAACTTATCCCTCTCCCCTCCTTCCCCCCAGTAACTATAAGTTTGTTTTCTACATCTGTGGCTCTATTTCTGCTTTGTAAATAAGTTCATTTGTAACCTTTTTAAGATTACACATATAAGTGATATCATATGATAAAAAGGTATTTTTTATTGAAGTATTGTTGATTTAGAATGTTTCAGGTGTACAGCAAAGTGGTTCAGTTATACACATATGTCTATTCTTTTTAAGATTCTTTTCCACTATTGGTTATTACAAGATATCCAGTATAGTTCTCTGTGCTATACAGTAGGACATTGTTGATTATCTATTTTATATATAGTAGTGTGTATCTGTTAATCCCAAATTCCCAGTTTATCTCTTCCCCCCCCTTTCCCCTTTGGTAACCATAAGTTTTTTTTCTATGTAAGTCTATTACTGTTTTGTAAATAAGTTCATTTGTATCATTTTTTTTTAAGATTCCACATATAAGTGATATAATATGATATTTGTCTTTCTCTGTCTGACTTCACATAGTATGATAATCTCTAGGTCCATCCATGTTGCTGCAAATGGCATTATTTCATTCTTTTCTTATGGCTAAGTAATAGTCCATTGTATAAATATACCACATCTTTATCCATTCATCTGTCGACGAGTAGTGATAAATTCTAAAAGATGCTTATGGCCTGTCTCTACTCAACATTCAGTTGTTTTTTAAAAAAATTTATTTAATTTATTTATTATTTTTGGCTGCGTTGGGTCTTCGTTGCTGCACTCTGGCTTTCTCTAGTTGCGGCGAGCTGGGGCTACTCTTTGGTGCGCTGAGCAGGCTTTTCATTGCGGTGGCTTCTCTTGTTGTGGAGCGTGGGCTCTAGGCGCGTGGGCTTCAGTAGTTGTGGCGCGTGGGCTTCAGTAGTTGTGGCTTGAGGGCTCTAGAGCGCAGGCTCAGTAGTTGTGGTGCACAGGCTTAGTTGCTCCGCGGCATGTGGGATGTTCCCGGACCAGGGCTCGAACCTGTGTCCACTGCATTGGCAGGCGGACTCCCAACCACTGCGCCACCAGGGAAGTCCCAACATTCAGTTTTTAATCTTAACCTACAAACCCTTTTGGGCACTGTTAACATGCTGAGGAGAGAAATTCCACAGGCGAGGTCATGGAGTGGCTAGGATCCACTTCTAAAATATAACCTTTAAAAACGTACACAGACAGCACATGCTCATGGTCAAAAATAAAATTAAAAAAGAATACATAGAGATAAATGAAAAAGGTGAAACGTAAAAACCTAACATTGTGAGATAAATACTGTTAGCATTTTGGTGGGTATGGTTTTCTCTGAACACATTTACATTTTTGAAAAAACATGCTTGTACTGTACGTGATGTTTTATCACCTGCTTTTCCCTTTCAGCAATGTGCTGTGAGCGTTTGGCCATGCTAATGAATTTCTTCCTACAAAAGCTTTTTAATCACATTACACAGATGATTTGTTAAATCATGTTGGTATATTTGATTTTTTTCTTTTCTATTATTAACATTCCCCAAACTAACGTTCCTATAGGGAAACCTATGCATCTCTTCCTGATTATTTCCTTGGAATAAATTCCCAGAGGTCAAAGGGCACGAGCATATTTGAAGCTCTTGCTTCTGTTACTAAATTTTTCTAGGAAAGCACTAGTCATGTATACTCCCTCCAGTAGTGTATGGACACCCTTTTCTCACACTTTCACCAGCACTGGGTTTTTCACCTTTTTTTTTTTTTCTAAAGTGTACTAATCTGATAACTGGCCAAGAGTGTTTTGTTGTCTTAATTTGCTTCAAGGACACTTTTTGTGAAACCTTCTGGCTTCCCATTCTGCCCCTTTGGGTTCCGCTTCTTGTCTTTTTTTGGTTACATTATCAAAACAATCCTCTCTCACAGTAACTTTTGCCAACCTAATTTCTGAGGCCTTTGACCTCATTTGATGTGTCTCAGCAAGTCCGCCCAGAGTGTGTGGGAGTCGAATGCTTTTGCTCTGACTTTTTAATTTACCATTTGAGCAACTGAGGGCAAACCTCAGTCTTTATGATTTTATCTCCTTTTATCTCTACAATTTAGAGGTAAGGACTGACTTTCCGCTCCACCACATGATCCGACTGGGAAGATAAAGAGAAAAGCTAGAGGAATGTTCTTTAAATAGAAAGAAAGTAAAAATACCAAATGGTACTATTACTAGTGTTAATATGAAGTTTATTTATAGCCTCACCTTATAGAGTATCTAGTTTTGGGAGAGCTGGGTGCTGGCATTTTGACAATGTCTTCTAATTCTAAACTTGGAAAGTTGTGCGTGTTACAACATGTTTCTTGGTTCCCAGGTTCAGTAGCACATGGACATACTTTAGATTAAAAACAGGTTTTATTTTGTTGCCTATCTATCTCATCTGCACATGGGATAATATGCCATTCTTCTCATATTGCGTTTTCACCATCCACTTGCTTTACTCTGATCCCCAGTGAGAGCTTCTGAAAGGTAGGGACTGATTTTATGTGTTTCTCTCTCTCCTGGGCCTGGTTTGGGGTCTGACACCCTGTGAGGGCTTGATGAACGTTTCTCGCATGAGTCAGCGGAAGGGAGCTAGGAACCTTTTTACCCAACTCTGCAGGGAAATGAATATCCCCAAAAGGAATTACAGAGGATTTAAAAATGGAGCTTTATCTGGGGCATATTGATTGTTTCCTTGGTTTAGTTTAGTGTGGGTTGGTTTCTGTTTCTACTGAGTAAGACTTTAATGCTCTTAATGGATGTTAAGCAAATGAATACAAACCCAGGGTAGAATCAGGAAAATGGAGATCGCAGCTTTTGTAAGTGCAAGTCCCATGGACTTGGCATGTATGGAAAGCTTTGCAGGAGGTACAGGGTTTCACTCTGACCCTCAGCTCAGTGGTCGGTTGTTAAAATTGGGATCAAATGAACATTTAGCAATGGTTTGAACCTGGTATTGAATAAGTAACGATGATGGCAAATGACCAATAGAGCACTTTCTATGTGTGAGACCTGGTTCTAAGTGCCCTGCGTACGAGGTAGTCTTTATTATTATCTTACTTTGCAGACTAAGAAATGTAAGTGCAGGGACGTGATTTGCCTAAAGTCACATCAGTACTTAGTGCACAACTGGGATTCATGACACGGTCTCATTCTAGGGAGAATAAATGAATAAAAACACATAGTTTGTGTGCTTTTGAATAGATAACGCACAGTTTAAAAGGCTTTAAAAAGGTTATTCAGCAAAGTCTTTCCCTCTTTCTCACCAGTAGGTTGATAGTTAATAGTTTCTTCCACCTCTTTGACACTGTATTAGTCAGGGCTCTCTCTCTGGAGAACCAATAGGAGATAGATATATATGTAGATATGTAGGTATCGATATAGCTATATCAGTCTCCTCTTGGTTATATATGTGTCTATCTGTCTCTATGTATCTGTCTAGGAATAGACTTATTATAAGGTGTGGATTGGCTTATGCCATCACGGAGACTTGAGAAGTCCCAGGATCTGCCGCCTACAAGCTGTAGACCAAGGAAAGCAGATGGTGTAGTTAGAAGGTAGAGAGTTAGAGAACAATGGTGTAGACACCTGTCTAGTCTGAAGGCCTAAGAACCAGGAGTGCCAAGGGCAGGAGAAGATCGACATCCTCACGCAAGTTGTCAGGCAGAGTTAATTCAACCTTCCTCTGCCTTTTTGCTCTATTTAGGCCCCCAAAGGATTGGATGGAGCCGATCCACACTGGGGAGGGCCATTTGCTTTACTCAGTTCACCAATTCAGGTGCTAATCTCTTCCAGAAACACCCTCACAGACACACCAGCTATCTGGGCATCCAATGGTCCAGTCCAGTTGACACATAAAATTAATCATCACACATGCCAATGATGTACACTCATCTGTACCTGGTTCCAAATCTGTATCTAACGAGCTGCTTTTTAACCTTTTGCTGACTAATAAGTTGTTTGCAGTCTTTTGCTATTACAACCAATGTTGCAATGAATAACAAACAGCCATGCCTGTGTCATTTTGCAGAAGTGCTAGCAAGCGTATTTGTTGGCTAAATTCCTAGAAGTGGCACTGCTGGGTCAGAGGCTTGTGTGCATTTGTGATTTGCCCACCCACCTCCCATCAGGTTATAACAGTTAACACCTCTGCCAGGAATGTTTGAGAAAATGTTTCTCCACACGTCTGCCGACACAGTATGCTAGCAAACTGTTTTTTTTTTGTTTTTTTTAGCTTTGGTGATCTTATGGGGGAAGAGGTTAACTCAGTGTGTTTTCGAATTTTTCATATCTCATATCATAGCTGAGGGGTTTTTTTAGACTATTTTTTTATTTTTTAAAATTTTTATTGGAATGCAGTTGATTTATGATGTTGTGTTAGTTTCAGGTGTACAGCAAAGTGAATCAGTTATACATATACATATATCCACTCTTTTTTAGATTCTTTGCCCATATAGGTCATTGCAGAATACTGAGACGAGTTCCCTGTGCTATAAAGTAGGTCCTTATTAGTTATCTATTTTATATATAGTAATATGTATATGTCAAGCCCAATCTCCTAATTTATCCACTCCCCCTTATCTCCTGGTAACCATAAGTTTGTTTTCTACATCCATGACACTACTTCTGTTCTGTAAATAAGTTCATTTGTACCCTTTTTTTAAGATACCACATATAAACGATATCATGTGTTTGTCTTTCTGTGTCTGACTTACTTCACTCAGTATGACAATCTCTAGGTCCATCCATGTCACTGCAAATGGCAATATTCCATCCTTTTTTATGGCTGAGTAATATTCCGTTGTATACATGTACCACATCTTCTTTATCCATTCCTCTGTTGATGGACATTTAGGTTGCTTCCATGTCCTGGCTATTGTAAATAGTGCTTCAATGAACACTGGGGTGTGTGTATCTTTTTGAATTATGGTTTTCTCCTGGTATATGCCCAGGAGTGGGATTGCTGGGTCATATGGTAGTTCTATTTAGACTTTATTTTTTAAGAGCAGTTTTAAGTTTACAGCAAAATTGAGAGGAAGGTATGGAGATTTCCCCCTGCCCCACATGTGTATAACCTGCTCCATTATCAGTATGCCCCCCTCCCCAGAGGGATACATTCGGTACAACTGATGAACCTACACTGACACATCATTATCACCCGAAGTCCATAGTTTACCTCAGGGTTCACGCTTGGTGTGGTACATTCTGTGTTTAGACAAATATAGAATGACGTGTATGCATCATTACAGTATCATACAGAGTATTTTCACTGCCCTAGAAGTCCTCTGTGCTCTGCCTGTTCGTCCCTCCTCCCACCCGCCCCCTGGCAACTACCGATCTTTTTATTGTCTCTATAATTTCACCTCTTCAGAATGTCATATAATTGGAATCATACACTATGCAGCCTTTTCAGATTGGCTTCTTTTGCTTAGTATTATGCATTGAAGGTTTCATCATGTCTTATCATGGCTTGATAGCTCATTTCTCTTTAGCACTGAATAATATTCCATTGTCTGGATGGACCACTGGTGATTTATCCATTCCCCTACTGAATGATATCTTGGTTGCTTCCAAGTTTTGACAGTTATTAATAAAGCTTCTATAAACATCCATGTGCAGGTTTTTGTGTGGATATAAGTTTTCGACTCCTTTGGGCAAATACCAAGGAGAGTGATTGCAGGATCGTACTGTAAGAGTATGTTTAGTTTGGTGAGAAACTGTCAGACTGTCTTCCAAAGTGGCTGCACTGTTTTGCACCCCCTGCAGCAGTGAATGAGGGTCCCGGGCGCTCCACGTCCTTGACAGCATCTGCCATCAGTGCTGTGGATTTTGGCCGTTCTAATGGGTGTGTAGTGGCATTGAGATTGTTTTAAAACCGGCTGTGATCATCACGATTGTTTTTTAAGCCTCGTGGGTGTGCAGCCATGGGACGCTGCAGTAGGGCAGGGCACACAGAGGGGCCGGGCAGTAGCCCGAGTCGAGTGTGTGATGAGCGTCGTGAAAGACACAGACAGCTGCTGAGACAGTGGCTAAGGGGCTGGGTCTATGTTACCTGGTGATGGGGGGTCCTTGTGAGGAGGCGTGAGGTCTGAGGCAGAGGGAACAGCGGCATTTGAGCCCTGCAGGGGGGGCAGGAGAAGGTCTGTATGTGGGGGGCCGAGTGAGTGAGAGGGAGCTTGGAGATGGAGATGGGGCCAGATCACGGTGGTGTAGACAGAGATGGGGCCAGATCATGGTGGTGTAGACAGAGATGGGGCCAGATCACGGTGGTGTAGACAGAGATGGGGCCAGATCACGGTGGTGTAGACAGAGATGGGGCCAGATCACGGTGGTGTAGACAGAGATGGGGCCAGATCACGGTGGTGTAGACAGAGATGGGGCCAGATCACGGTGGTGTAGACAGAGATGGGGCCAGATCACGGTGGTGTAGACAGAGATGGGGCCAGATCACGGTGGTGTAGACAGAGATGGGGCCAGATCACGGTGGTGTAGACAGAGATGGGGCCAGATCACGGTGGTGTAGACAGAGATGGGGCCATGGTAAGGAGCTTGGGTTTTATTCTGAACTTCCCAGTCACAGGCTGGGGAGATGGTGCCAGAGTGTGTACAGTCTTACCTCCCAGACCACGAGTGTTCACCTATGTGATATTAGGGAAGCCCAATCCCTGTGCCCAAGCACTGTGGGACGTCGTTGTATTTACCACGAGAGATGGTGGCAGGGCGGACATTTCCACAGGGCTGGCACGCAGGACACTGTGCTGTCTCGCCCAGCCCTGAATTCCTGGGTGTGTGACAAGCGACAGGCGCTTTGCCTGAACGTGGTTGTGGAGACATTCCACAGGCACGCACTCTGCCTCTCCCAGGCATGAAACTAGGTGTACAAAGGGCATTCTCGCTCATCCCCTCGAGCTTTGCTAAATTAACTGAGGGTTTTGAGAAATGATTCAGGAGTGTCCAGCCCGGGCTGAGCTCTGTGCTCGGTGCTTCCAGTATTGAGAGGAGGAGGAGGTGGAGGAGGACGGGAAAACACAGAGGAAGAAAGTGAGCAGCGGCTTCTTACTTTCTTACTTACAGTTTCGAGACAGAATTAATGTCAGTGATCAAAAGGTAGGTGGAGGGGGCAGCAAAGAGGCCCAGTCGCTTCTGGTTCCAGATGAGAACTCGGGCCTTGCAGACCACTGCGGGGACCTGTTTGGTGCTGGGGAGTCCATGGGGCTGGAGCTTCTCTTATAGCCTTCTCCGGAGGTGCAGGTAGGGGGTTCCTTCTATCTTTAGAGGTGAAGAATCAAGAGCTTTCCTCAAGGCCACGGGGTGGGCCAAGGATGGAGCTGGGACTAGCCCCTGATTCTGAGCTCTTTGAGGACGCTCTCCAAGCATCCCCAAAAGAGCAAAATTCCTCAGCCTCATCGTTGGGGAAGGCCTGGAGGAGAGGCTCTCTCTCTTCCCCACATCCTCTTTCACTTTGGCCCCTCTGGTTCCATTATTATGGGGCTGCTTGGCTTCCGAGCCTGTAGCATTGGCAGGGCCCTGCAGAAGGGCTGGACCACACCCTCACGTGCCTGATGGTTAAGGCTCTAAGCCAAGAGGTGCTTCTATCTTGTGAAGAAACATAGGGGACCGAGGTCAAGTATTGTTGGTTGGGCTCTCAGGCCCCTATCTAGGGCACAACTGGTCATTTGTGGCCAGAGCAGAGTGGGGATTAGCGCGCGCGTGCGTGTATGTGCAGGTGGTGTGTCTGGATGAAGGCTTCAGGACCTGCCGGCCCAGAAGACGTGTTCAGGGATGCAGGTTTCCATGGAGATAGGACCACCTGGGCAGGAAGTGGGACAGCTGTGAGATCAGTTAACACCTCAGCTAGCTTTGCTTCCTGGTCCAGGGAGAAGAGGGCAGGGTTTGCTCCGGAGGAGAAGGGACTCCACAGATGAGTTCCAGATGCTCAACTCAGACAGAGTGGCCCAATCCAACACAACATGGGGTGGGGTTGGCACTTGTCCAGTGATAATGATAAGGAGGTAAAAGAGGCAGCCAAAGGAATACTTACAAGGCAGCCAAAGGAATACTTACAAAGGAGAAGTCCAGAAACATATTTATAAAACTTGAACGGCATCTATGCTAATTGCAATTAAAATAAATATTTTAGGATTCATAGATTTTCAGGCTCTTGGTTTTCCATTATCTGTGTTCAATCTGTTCATGACAATGACTAACATTTCAGTGAGAATATTAGCAAGTTGGATGTCTGAAGGCTTCAGACATTCTCCGAATCAATGAACAAATGAACGGTGATGTTGCTATAGAACTAGGCGATGGCGTGATTTTGTCTTTTGTGGAGGTTTGCCTTTTTTATCATTTGAGGGGAAATTATTGGAAGTGGACACACTTATATGTGATCCTCTTTTTTCTGAAGATGCTGAACTTCTTGGCTGAGGTAAGCAGTGTTGGTTTTTTGGACTGTATCCACTCAGCCACTTATGCCAACAATATATTCCAACATGGCTGAAAACCCAACACATTCCACAGCCATGAGTATGACCCCAGAGGTTGATGTGGTCTCCCTCATTCAATTCCTGGACTTAGTGAGAGGGCAGAACTTGACTGGAAATCATGGGACAACTTTTCTCAGACCATTTATTACCTGGATTTCAACTGCTGGCCCTTCGACCTCTTCGCTCTGGGCAGATCTGCCGCCGTCCTGAATGAACCAGGCTCAGCTGTCATCTGGCTCCTCCTGGCGACGTCTGGGTGCTTTACAGACATTACCTGTGCTCTGTACACAGGTTTTACTGTTTTCAATTTGTCCCAAAGGAGGATGGGGGGCAGAGTTAGTAGATTTAGGCAGGTACCATCTCCAGATGGTGGCAGATGAATGACAGAGTCAGGATTTGAACCTGGGTCAGTTGGGCTCCCAAACCTCTTCACATTTCATTGTGCTGATATGATAACGGGACCCAAAGAAGGGAAATGCTAGTCGATGAATAATTCTTTTTGAGATGTATTTGAACTCATATTTGTATGAGTGCTGAAGCTTTCAGAGTTCGTTCACGTGAGGAACATGATTAAGGCTCCCTTCTACCATTTCTTATGGGAATTTATCGTCCAAGCTGGCACATGTTACCTGTAAGCTAGTTTTTAAAGAAGGCATATGTACAAGGGTTATTTTCTAGCCTCTGAAATGGTCTGTAGATAATATTTAAGCTACAACCAATACAATACATTTTATAAAGTAAAAATTCAACTATAATAGGAACTCAACAGATATTTCTCTGGAAGGATTAAACATACCCTGCCTGAAATAGGTGGGAGAAACCTAGTTTCACAGATTGTATCATCTATCTGTTAATGAATAATCTGTACATCAATAAAAGAACAGATAACAAATGTTAATGAGTATGTGGAGAAAAGGGAACATTTGTGCACTGTTGGTGGGAAAGTAAATTGGTGTAGCCACTTTGGAAAACAGTATGGAGGTTCCTCAAAAAATTAAAAATAGAACTACCATATGATCCAGCAATTCCACTACTAGATATATATCCAAAGGAAATGAAATCAGTATCTTAAAGAGATACCTACACTTCCATGTTCATTGCAGCATTATTCATAATAGCCAAGATATGGAAATAATCTAAGTGTCAACAGATGAGTGGATAAAGAAGATGTGGTACATACTGGACATACAATAGAATACTATTCAGCCATGAGAAAGGAAACCCTGCCTTTTGCAAGAACATGGAAGAAGCTTCAGGGTATTAAGCTAAGTGAGATAAGACAGACAGAGGAAGACAAATACTGTACGATATCACTTATATGTGGAATCAAAAAAAGCTGAACTCAGAGAAACAGAGAGTAGAGTGGCATTTGCAGGGACTGGGGAGTGAGGGAAATGGGGAGATGTTGGTCAAAAGGTACAAACTTCCAGTTATAAGAATAACAGGTTTGGGGATCTAATGTTCAGCGTGGTGATTGTAGCTAATATATTGTATTACATACTTGAAAGTCACTAAGAGAGTAGATCTTAAATGTTCTCACCACAAAAAAAGAAGTGGTAATTATGTGATGGGATGGAGGTGTTAGCTAACGCTATGGTGGTCATATCTGACAGTATAAAAATGTATCAAATCAACACGTTGTACACCTTAAACTTGCACAATGTTATATGTCAATTATATTTCAATTAAGCTGGGAAACAAACAAACAAAATAATAACCTGTTAAACAATATGCAAAAAATCACAGCATTTCTTTCCTGGGGAGAAAATATATGATTCTAGTCAGAGGTGTTAGAATGGGTACTTTGACTTGTTGATTTAAAAAATCTCATGTGATACTTGCCATGACAACCTCTTTTGAACAAATTTCCCTCAAGGTTTAAGCACTTCTCTAGATTATCGCAGTGGGTTACTGAGCTGACTCATAGGGAGAAGGAGAGGTTACATTTTTGCTATTGTAATAATGTGGGAAATTACACCCCACATCACTCAGCACACTTGAATATTTCTCATCAACCTCGAATTCTGAGATTTATTTAACTGCAAGATCAGAGTTCTAGATTTTCTTTCCCAGTTGAAATGTTTAAGAAATTTAGGTAATGTGACATAGTATATAAAAACTAGGTTCATAGGAAAGTGAAAAATGCTGGGAGGGTGGCGGAGGAGGGGTGGTGGAGACAGACACTTCCTTTAGTCTGGAACTGATGTCTGGGTCATGAATTATGGTTCCAGGGAAACCTGCTGTGTGTGAATAAACCCCTGAAGTTGGACTCCCTTCCTCTGCCTGGCCCCTGTCGGCCCAGTCGGTGTAGAAAATGGCGTTGCTGCATTAGGGGACCCACTCAGTTATGTACAAATAGAACAAACGTCTACTGACTATGATCGCCCTCTGTGATCTAGGCCAGCCTTTGTCCATCTTGATTGCATGTTGGAATCACCTGGGGAGCCTTAAGCACTACCGGTACCTGGGCCCCACCCCCCCAGACGTTCTGATGGCATAGGTCTGAGATGCAGCAGACCTGGGCAGAGGGATTTTTTAAAAACTCTCCGGGTGCAGGTGGTGTAACGTGGCTTGAGAATCACTGACCCGGGAAATAGACAGCCGTAGTTTCCGTAATTTACCCAAGTCAACAAGAAGCCAGCTAGAACAAGGCTGTCCTGAGTGACTGCCAAATCCCTCTGCTGGGGGAATGTAGGTACATTTCCCAGAAAACTTTGTTCTTGAACATGATCACAGGTTCTCTGTCCCGTCCGTGTGGTCTGAATTTTCTAAGGGACAGTGGGTGTAAGCAGTGTAAATGGAGCCGCTTTCATTTATTTGGCAAAGATTTAAACATCTGCTCTGCTCAAGCTGTGGTCAGTCAGGGAAAGAGCTTACCTTGCAGCATCTGATGAGTATCAAGGAGAGAAGAGCTCAGCCATACGGAGTCCGGGGTGCTGGTGCCACCAGGGACGGGGAGGTGAAGCCAAGGGCTCAGAGGAGGTGGAGATAGTCACCCGTCTCCCCTGGTTGGAAGGGTGGGAAAACCCTAGAATGCCCTCTGAAAGGAGCATACAGTATTGAGGATGGGCCTGGAAGGAGGAGGAAGAAGGATAACAGTCTGGGCAGAGGGAATGAGGGAACAATGGAGAAACTGGCAAGGAGACTGGTATGTGATTTGACCTCAGCCGAGAAGCATCAAGGCAAGGAGGGGAACTTGTCAGAAAGATGGGGTCAGGGATGCAAGGCGGGTCTGGAATGAGAGCCAGTGGTCTGGGCTTCATCCAGAGGAGTGGGAGCCCTGCGGGGGTGGGTTCTGACTGCCAAAGCCCAAGCAAAGGGCAAGTGGGGGTTCGCCTAGCACTATTTATCCAGCTAATCTGGATGCTTTAGAAGAAAAGCCTGTGTTGGTCTAACCATCTCATTTGACAAAGTGGGAAAAACATCCACGTAGGTTCCACACGTCAGTTTTGTGTCCACAGGGTGGGTGGGTTGTTGCATTAGGGTGGTTCAGACTTTTCCTGATTGCTGCCTTATTCATCTCTCCTTTTCTCTAGCTTTGAGCACAACTTCCTTTATTCTTCCCCAGGCCCCCTCTGAGGGGGAAATTGAAGAGCCTCCCACACATATAATCTTGTTGTCTCAAGTAGTGACAGTGAAACTCTGAGTATAAAAAAGAGTCTCTGGTCATTAAGAGGCCTGATGGTTCACACGGTATTTACTTCATTCTTGGCCACATTGACTCTTAAGTAAATATGGTAACCGCTTGTTTAAAAATTCTTTTCACAATACAATAATAACATTGAAAGGTCAGCCAGGTTTTGGCACAAATGGCCAACATGCTTCTGCCAATGATGTTTCTGGATTAATTTTATTGCTTCTAAATGTTCTTCAATGCATTTTGAGAATTTTATTTATAAGAAAGTGCTGTTAGTGGTTCTGTCTAAAAGGGGAGAGGGGGGCTTCCCTGGTGGCGCAGTGGTTGAGAATCTGCCTGCTAATGCAGGGGACGCGGGTTCGCGCCCTGGTCTGGGAAGATCCCACATGCCGCGGAGCGACTAGGCCCGTGAGCCACAACTACTGAGCCTGCGCGTCTGGAGCCTGTGCTCCACAACAAGAGAGGCCGCGATAGTGAGAGGCCCGCGCATCGCGATGAAGAGTGGCCCCCGCTTGCCACAACTAGAGAAAGCCCTCGCACAGAAACGAAGACCCAACACAGCCAAAAATAAATAAATAAATAAATTTAAAAGGGGAGAGGAGAGAGAGCGATTTCCCTATAATTGAGATCACTTTGTCTAAGTCTGATTTTGAATTATCTCAGAGATAGAACAGATTGGTGGTTACCAGAGGCAGGGGGTGGGGAGGGGTGAAATGGGTGAAGGGGTCAAAATGTGCAAAGTTCCAGTTATAAAATAAATAAGTCCTAGGAGGTAATATACAGCATGATAACCATAGTTAAGAATATTGCCTTGTATATATGAAAGTTGCTAAGAGGTTAGATCTTGTAAGTTCTTATCCCAGGAAAAGACATTTGTAACTGTGGGTGGTGATGGTTGTTCACTAGACTTAGTGTGATCATTTCAAAGTATATACAAATGTCCAATCATTATGTTGTACACCTGAAACTAACATGTCAATCATATTTCAGTTTAAGAGGTATTTATTTGCATTGTGTTGGACACAGAGGATTCCTCCCCTCCCCTCCCACACACACACACACACACACACACACACGCACACACACACGCACACACACGCACGCACACGCGCACGCGCACACGCACACGCACACACACGCACACGCACACACACGCACGCACACACGCACGCACACACGCGCACACACACGTGCGCACACACACGCACGCACACACACACGCACGCACACACACACACACGCACACACACACACACACACGCACACACACACACACACACGCACACACAGAAGGAGGATGTTTATGGTCCTGAAAACTCTCGGGTTCACTTTTTCTCCCATTGGCAGAAAAGGGTGAAATCACGTTAGCAGACTTTCTATGCTGGGTCCTAGTGTCTTCTGTACGACAAGGCTAACATTTTTCTAGATAAATTTTGCATGTCTATAGTTTCTCACTTCTGCTTCTTACTGTTCTCACATTAATTCATAACCCCATTGCAATAAGTGTTTGACCTAGTTTGAAAGAATCTGGTCGTAAAGGAAGAAGGAAAAAGCCACTTCTTAAAGGTAAGGCTTATTTATGTGTGAATCTTAGATGTGTGACATAGTCGGGAGATAAAAATATTGAAAGGTCTTAGTTTTCAGTGTTGGGCAGTGTTGTTTCATATCTGCACCTTTTCTCATCAAACCACAGGTCCAGTTTTGGACTGGGAAGGCATCCTTACTCCAGGCTTGAAACTGTAACGCGTTCCCTACCTATCTTGGGGGACCAAAAATAGCAGCACAAAGCACCTACTATGTGCCAACTACAGCAATAAGCACTTTACCTGTATGTTCACCATCCTGGCCAGGTGGGCTCTGGTTTCCCCATGTGACAGATGGGGAACTGAGGCTGACGAAGCACAGTTGGAATGGGTAGAGCTGGAGGCACCTTGAGCCTCTCCTGTCTATGAGCTAATGCTGCTCGTGGCATCCCCGGCACATGCACTAGTGGCATCCCCGGCACATGCTTTAGCGGCATCCCCGGCACATGCACTAGTGGCATCCCCGGCACATGCATTAGCGGCATCCCCGGCACATGCTTTAGCGTCATCCCCGGCACATGCTTTAGCGGCATCCCCGGCACATGCTTTAGCGGCATCCCCGGCACATGCTTTAGCGGCATCCCCGGCACATGCATTAGCGGCATCCCCGGCACATGCTTTAGCGGCATCCCCGGCACATGCATTAGCGGCATCCCCGGCACATGCTTTAGCGGCATCCCCGGCACATGCATTAGCGGCATCCCCGGCACATGCTTTAGCGGCATCCCCGGCACATGCTTTAGCGGCATCCCCGGCACATGCTTTAGTGGCATCCCCGGCACATGCTTTAGTGGCATCCCCGGAACACACATTTTTTTTTTCACACACACACACTCTATTTTACTTTTACAAGAGATAAATAGACTGACACCAAGCATTGTAAATGGATGACCACAACAAAACAACAATGATTGCAATTACCAAACACGAAACACACTCCTACTATGTCATAATATTGACATTCAGTCCAGCAATCCTCCACTGTAACAGCTCCTTTACTTTGCAGTGAAAATTGATTTGTATATTCTTTGCCTCTGAGTCCTTGTGGGATTTTCTTTTTTTTAATTCAAACAGAAAGTCACAAAATTTATAATCATCCTCATCAGTTCACTCAGTCCCATGTAATTAATTTTTTTTTCATCTTGATCTTTTGTTAGCACTTTTATGAGTTTATCAGTTTTTCATTAGAGTTCTGAAAATGCTTATTCATTCAGTTCAGCAGTACAGTCAGTTACCAGAAACCTGTACTTGTCAGAGTCTTTTCTATGTATTCCTTGAAGATGAACCCCTTTTATAGGAACATATTTGCAAAAGCATCAGAGTACACCCAGAACTGTCTGTAAATGACAAAAGACTTAAAAATGACCACAGTTAAAGATTTGATGAAAGTTCATAATAGTGCATTGACAAGGAAGTTTAGTTATTTCTGAGATATACATTTTAAACTAATAACTAGAATTATGACTTATAACATTATACCAGAACATATAAGATTTTTAGAAATTTCACGTAATGTCTGAAACATTTATATTAACATATTTCCATACAAATAACCCAATGAAAGTTTAGTATTAGTTGTTTTTTTGTTTTTTTATACTGTAGGTTCTTATTAGTCATCAGTTTTATACACATCAGTGTATACATGTCAATCCCAATCGCCCAATTCAGCACACCACCATCCCCATCCCACCGCAGTTTTCCCCCCTTGGTGTCCATATGTCTGTTCTCTACATCTGTGTCTCAAATTCTGCCCTGCAAACCGGCTCATCTGTACCATTTTTCTAGGTTCCACATACATGCGTTAATATACGATATTTGTTTTTCTCTTTCTGACTTACTTCACTCTGTATGACAGTCTCTAGATCCATCCACATCTCAACAAATGACTCAATTTCGTTCCTTTTTATGGCTGAGTAATATTCCATTGTATATATGTACCACTACTTCTTTATCCATTCGTCTGTCGATGGGCATTTAGGTTGCTTCCATGACCTGGCTATTGTAAATAGAGCTGCAATGAACATTGTGGTACATGACTCTTTCTGAATGATGGTTTTCTCTGGGTATACGCCCAGTAGTGGGATTGCTGGATCATATGGTAAATCTATTTTTAGTTTTTTAAGGAACCTCCATACTGTTCTCCATAGTGGCTGTATCAATTTACATTCCCACTAACAGTGCAAGAGGGTTCCCTTTTCTCCACACCCTCTCCAGCATTTGTTGTTTGTAGATTTTCTGATGATGCCCATTCTAACTGGTGTGAGGTGATACCTCATTGTAGTTTTGATTTGCATTTCTCTAATAGTTAGTGATGTTGAGCAGCTTTTCATGTGCTTCTTGGCCATCTGTATGTCTTCTTTGGATAAATGTCTATTTAGGTCTTCTGCCCATTTTTGGATTGAGTTGTTTGTTTCTTTAATATTTAGATGAATGAGCTGTTTATATATTTTGGAGATTACTCCTTTGTCTGTTGATCCGTTTGAAAATATTTTCTCCCATTCTGAGGGTTGTCTTTTCGTCTTGTTTATGGTTTGCTTTGCTGTGCAACAGCTTTGAAGTTTCATTAGGTCCCATTTGTTTTTTTTTGTTTTTATTTCCATTACTCTAGGTGGTGGATCAAAAAAGATCTTGCTGTGATTTATGTCAGAGTGTTCTTCCTATGTTTTCCTCTAAGAGCTTTATAGTGTCCGGTCTTACATTTAGGTCTCGAATCCATTTTGAGTTTATTTTTGTGTATGGTGTTAGGGAGTGTTCTAATTTCATTCTTTTACATGTAGCTGTCCAGTTTTCCCAGCACCACTTATTGAAGAGACTGTCTTTTCTCCATTGTATATCTTTGCCTCCTTTGTCATAGATTAGTTGACCATAGGTGCGTGGGTTTATCTCTGGGCTTTCTATGTTGTTCCATTGATCTATGTTTCTGTTTTTGTGCCAGTACCATATTGTCTTGATTACTGTAGCTTTGTAGTATAGTCTGAAGTCAGGGAGTCTGATTCCTCCAGCTCTGTTTTTTTCCCTCAAGACTGCTTTGGCTATTCGGGGTCTTTTGTGTCTCCATACATATTTTAAGATGATTTGTTCTAGTTCCTTAAAAAATGCCATTGGTAATTTGATAGGGATTGCATTGAATCTGTAGATTGCTTTGGGTAGTAGAGTCATTTTCACAATATTGATTCTTCCAATCCAAAAACATGGCCTATCTCTCCACCTGTTGGTATCATCTTTAATTTCTTTCATCAGTGTCTTATAGTTTTCTGCATACAGGTCTTTTGTCTCCCTAGGTAGGTTTATTCCTAGGTATTTTATTTTTTTTTGTTGCAATGGTAAATGAGAGTGTTTCCATAATTTCTCTTTCAGATTTTTCATCATTAGTGTATAGGAATGCAAGAGATTTCTGTGCATTAATTTTGTATCCTGCAACTTTACCAAATTCATTGATTAGCTCTAGTAGTTTTCTGGTGGCATCTTCAGGATTCCCTATGTATAATATCATGTCATCTGCAAACAGTGACAGTTTTACTTCTTCTTTTCCAATTTGTATTCCTTTTATTTCTTTTTCTTCTCTGATTGCCGTGGCTAGGACTCCCAAAACTATGTTGAATAATAGTGGTGAGAGTGGACATCCTTGTCTCATTCCTGATCTTAGAGGAAATGCTTTCAGTTTTTCACTGTTAAGAATGATGTTTGCCATGGGTTTGTCATATATGGCCTTTATTATGTTGAGGTAGGTTCCCTCTATGCCCACTTTCTGGAGAGTTTTTATCATAAATGGGTGTTGAATTTTGTCAAAAGCTTTTTCTGCATCTATTGAGATGATCATATGGTTTTTATTCTTCAATTTGTTAATATGGTGTATCACATTGATTGATTTGCGTATATGGAAAAATCCTTGCATACCTGGGATAAATCCCACTTGATCGTGGTGTATGATCCTTTTAATGTGTTGTTGGATTCTGTTTGCTAGTATTTTGTTGAGGATTTTTGCATCTATATTCATCAGTGATATTAGTTTGTAATTTTCTTTTTTGTAGTGTCTTTGTCTGGTTTTGGTATCAGGGTGATGGTGGCCTCATAGAATGAGTTTGGGAGTGTTCTTTTGTCTGCAATTTTTTGGAAGAGTTTGAGAAGGATAGGTGTTAGCTCTTCTCTAAATGTTTGATAGAATTCACCTCTGAAGCCATCTGGTCCTGGACTTTTGTTTGTTGGAAGATTTTTAATCACAGTTTCAATTTCATTACTTGTGATTGGTCTGTTCATATTTTCTGTTTCTTCCTGGTTCAGTCTTGGAAGGTTATACCTTTCTAAGAATTTGTCCATTTCTTCCAGGTTGTCCATTTTATTGGCATAGAGTTGCTTGTAGTAGTCTCTTAGGATGCTTTGTATTTCTTCAGTGTCTGTTGTAACTTCTCCTTTTTCATTTCTAATTTTATTGATTTGAGTCCTCTCCCTCTTTTTCTTGATGAATCTGGCTAATGGCTTATCAATTTTGTTTATCTTCTCAAAGAACTAGCTTTTAGTTTTATTGATCTTTGCTATTGTTTTCTTTGTTTCTATTCCATTTATTTCCGCTCTGATCTTTATGATTTCTTTCCTTCTCCTAACTTGGGGTTTTTTGGTTCTTCTTTCTCTAGTTCCTTTAGGTGTAAGGTTAGATTGTTTACTTGAGATTTTTCTTGTTTCTTTAGGTAGGCTTGTATAGCTATAAAATTCCCTCTTAGAACTGCTTTTGCTGCATCCCATAGGTTTTGGATCGTCGTGTTTTCATCGTCATTTGTCTCTAGGTATTTTTTGATTTCCTCTGATTTTTTCAGTGATCTCTTGGTTATTTAGTAACGTATTGTTTAGCCTCCATGTGTTTGTGTTTTATACGTTTTTTTCCCTGTAATTCATTTCTAATCTCATAGCGTTGTGGTCAGTAAAGATGCCTGATATGATTTCAATTTTCTTAAATTTACTGAGGCTTGATTTGTGACCCAAGATGTGATCTATCCTGGAGAATGTTCCGTGTGCACTTGAGAAGAAAGTGTAATCTGCTGTTTTTGGATGGAATGTCCTATAAATATCAATTAAATCTATCTGGTCTATTGTGTCATTTAAAGCTTCTGTTTCCTTATTTATTTCCATTTTGGATGACCTGTCTATTGGTGTAAGTGAGGTGTTAAAGTCTCCCACTATTATTGTGTTACTGTCGATTTCCTCTTTTATAGCTGTTAGCAGTTACCTTATGTATTGAGGTGCTCCTATTTTGGGTGCATATATATTTATAATTGTTATATCTTCTTCTTGGATTGATCCCTTGATCATTATGTATGTCCTTCCTTGTCTCTTGTAACATTCTTTATTTTAAAGTCTATTTTATCTCATATGAATATAGCTACTCCAGCTTTCTTTTGATTTCCATTTGCATGGAATATCTTTTTCCATCCCCTCACTTTCAGTCTGTATGTTTCCCTAGGTCTGAAGTGGGTCTCTTGTAGACAGCATATATATGGGTCTTGTTTTTGTATCCATTCAGCAAGCCTGTGTCTTTTGGTTGGAGCATTTAATCCATTCATGTTTATGGTAATTATCGATATGTATAGTACTTTGACCATTTTCTTAATTGTTTTGGGTTTGTTTTTGTAGGTGTTTTTCTTCTCTTGTGTTTCCCACTTAGAGAATTTCCTTTAGCATTTGTTCTAGAGCTGGTTTGGTGGTGCTGAATTCTCTTAGCTTTTGCTTATCTGTAAAGCTTTTGATTTCTCCATCAAATCTGAATGAGATCCTTGCTGGGTAGAGTAATCTTGGTTGTAGGTTCTTCCCTTTCATCACTTTAAGTATATCATGCCACTCCCTTCTGGCTTGTAGAGTTTCAGCTGAGAAATCAGCTGTTAACATTATGGGAGTTCCCTTGTATGTTATTTGTCATTTTTCCCTTGCTGCTTTCAATAATTTTTCTTTGTCTTTAATTTTTGCCAATTTGATTACTATGTGTCTCGGCGTGTTTCTCCTTGGGTTTATCCTGTATGGGACTCTCTGCGCTTCCTGGACTTGGGTGGCTATTTCCTTTCCCATGTTAGGGAAGTTTTCGACTATAATCTCTTCAAATATTTTCTCTGGTCCTTTCTCTCTCTCTTCTCCTTCTGGGACCCCTATAATGCAAATGTTGTTGCATTTAATGTTGTCCCAGAGGTCTCTTAGGCTGTCTTCATTTCTTTTCATTCTTTTTTCTTTAGTCTGTTCCACTGCAGTGAATTCCACCATTCTGTCTTCCAGATCACTTATCCGTTCTTCTGCCTCAGTTATTCTGCTATTGATTCCTTCTAGAGTAGTTTTCATTTCAGTTATTGTATTGTTCATCTCTGTTTGTTTGTTCTGTAATTCTTCTAGGTCTTTGTTAAACTTTTCTTACATCTTCTCGATCTTTGCCTCCATTCTTATTCCGAAGTCCTGTATCATCTTCACCATCATTATTCTGAATTCTTTTTTGGAAGGTTGCCTATCTCCACTTCATTTAGTTGTTTTTCTGGGGTTTTATCTTGTTCCTTCATCTGGTATATAGCCCTCTGCCTTTTCATCTTGTCTGTCTTTCTGTGATGTGGTTTTTGTTCCACAGGCTGCAGGATTATAGTTTTTCTTGCTTCTGCTGTCTGCCCTCTGGTGGTTGAGGCTATCTAAGAGGCTTGATGGGAGGCTCTGGTGGTGGGTACAGCTGACTGTTGCTGTGGTGGTCAAAGCTCAGTAAAACTGTAATCCACTTGACTGTTGATGGGTGGGGCTGGGTTCCCTCCCTGTTGGTTGTTTGGCCTGAGGCAACCCAACACTGGAGCCTACCTGGGCTCTTTGGTGGGGCTAATGACAGACTCTGGGAGGGCTCATGCCAAGGAGTACTTCCCAGAGCTTCTGCTGCCAGTGTCCTTGTCCCCATGGTGAAACAGAGCCACCTCTGCCTCTGCAGGAGACCTTCCAACACTAGAAGGTAGGTCTGGTTCAGTCTCCCCTGGGGTCACTGCTCCTTCCCCTGGGCCCCAATGTGCACAATATTTTGTGTGTGCCCTTCAAGAGTGGGGTCTCTGTTTCCCCCAGTCCTGTGGAAGTCCTGCAATCAATTCCCACTGGGCTTCAAAGTCTGATTCTCTAGGAATTCCTCCTCCCGTTGCCGGACCCCCAGGTTGGGAAGCCTGATGTGGGGCTCAGAACCTTCACTCCAGTGGGTGGACTTCTGTGGTATAAGTGTTCACCAGTCTGTGAGTCACCCACCCACCAGTTATGGGATTTGATTTTACTCTGATTGCGCCCCTCCTACCGTCTCATTGTGGCTTCTCCTTTGTCTTTGGATGTGGGGTATCTTCTTTGGTGTGTTCCAGTGTCTTCCTGTCAATGATTGTCCAGCAGCTAGTTGTGATTCTGGTGTTCTCGCAAGAGGGAGTGAGAGCACGTCCTTCTACTCCGCCATCTTGGTTCCTCTCCCCGGCACACACATTTGTGGCTTAGCTCTCCTGTTGACATCGCAGTGTAAAGTGCCTGCATATGTTACTGTTAGTTACCTCCAACTCTCAGATCTTTGAACAGCTGTCAACGTTTCCCTTGAGTCACTTCTGCACTCACAGGGCCGCCTTCGATTCTCCATCCTAACTTTCACCTGGCATGTTCCCTGCTTCTTTCTTTCTTTAGGTGAATCTCAGCTTGTTCCAAAAAGGACTTGAGGCAGCTTGTTGCTTGTTTAAATGTTTGTCCAAGTCTGTATGGCCCCTTGGGGATGTGTGATATGGGTTTCTAGGAAATAACGCTTGTGTGTGGGGGGACACTACTGGGCAGAAAACATTTACTCTGAGCACTTGAGTTTCAAGAGTTAATCTCATTTATTCAGACCTTGAAAAAGTGTTAAAACTGCTACCTCCTGGGAGTTTTTCATTACAATCATGGTAAAGAATATGTTTGGAAAGTATCAAGAAAAGAAACATATATATATATATATATATATATATATATATATATATTCTTTTAAAACTATGCAATATATACTATATATATGTCTATACACACACACACACACGCACACATACATATATTCTTTTAAAATTGCTCAAAATAAGTATATGGCTCAGCTGGGACCAAAGAAACATTTATCAGAGGGTAATGGTAAAAGCTGTAACTTCGTGCCATAGTGAGATTGGAACTTTCTTTCAATAATTCAAGAATATCAGTTAAAACATAAGCTCCTTACTGCACTTCAAAGATATGCCTTTGACCACAGAGGATTTTTCCTCTCAAAACACTTTGTGCTGTCATGCAAAGCTGGGATATTCACTATGGAAGCCAAATTGCACTTCCTTTGATCCGCTGAAAGTTAGAAAATAAATTTCATGCTGTCGGCAGGTTATTGTTTTAAACTTCACTGCATCAGGCTAACTTCTGGAAAGGAAACCCCGATGACACAGTTACACAAGGTGATTATAACCTTTACTGAAATGCCAGGTGTTGAGAGAGACACAGGTACACCTGGTGCCAGGTGGCCCTCTCGGCCCTGCAGGAACAGAGTCTAGAGCATCTTCAAGAAATTACATCATGACAGCAGACTCCGAGCTCTTGATTGTAAACAACTCTCATGGTCATAAATCCCTCCTCAGAGCCTGCAGGGAGCGCCTGTGGGAACTTGGGACCCCCCCCAAGTGTTGTCCTGAAGTGTCTCAACTGGGACACCCCCCCACCCCACCCAGGTCTTAAGGCTTTCATTCCGTTCACCACCTCCATGTGGTCATATTTTGTCTGGTAGGTTGGCTCCATCAGCCTGCATCTCTGTCCTGGGGGCTTTAATGTGAAAACATTTCAGCACGGAGACTTGGATGCATGTGTTCGGTCAGCGTGTGTGTTGTGTGTGGCAGGTGTTGTGTTTGCTGTGTGTATGTTTTGTGTATGTTGTGTGAGTGTGTGGTTTTGTGTGTTTTGTGTATGTGGTATGTTGTGTGACTTTTCTGTGTGTGTTGTGTGAGGGGGTATTGTTTGAGCGTGTGTTGTTTGTTGTATGTGTATATTTTCTGTGTGTGCTGTGTAGGTCGTGTGTGCTTTGTGAATGTCTTGTGTGTTGTGTGAGTGCCCAGTGCCAGGCATGCATTTCACTGGACGCTCCGTAAACATTTATTAAATGTAGGAAAGGACACAGTTCCTGCCCCGTGAAGCCCATAGTGCAAACTCACAGGCTGGGTTGTCAGGTCCTCAAGGACACAGCCTACCTTGTGTTCATCTTTGTGTCCTCAGGGTCCTTCAGAGGGAGGTGAAGCTGGCATACACAAGTGTAGGAGTGCCGGTGGGGATGGATATTGTGTAACTGGACACGGTTTTGCTCTCAGGACCAGATTCCTTGAGGCAGACACTTATTTTCCAGGTTCGCGTCTCACATCCCATGTAAGTCCCTTCTTTGTTATGGTCACAGTTTACTGTCGGTTCACCCCCTGCAGAACGTAGGCTGCACGGTAGGGCTTTTGTCTGATTCGATCTCGGATCCATCCCAAGTACCTAGAACATTGCCCGGCAGGTAGTATGTGCTCCGTAAATATTTACTGAATGAATACATGTCAGGATTAATGAGTTCCAGCATGCTTGGTCCAGGTCAAGGTTTTTAGCCCAGTGCAGGCATGACTATGTCCACCATTGTGTTTATCTTAAATCTCAGTAACTCTTGGGAAATGGCCTTTCAGGGCATACCCCTCCGGCTCCGTCTGGTCCTCTCCCTTAGGTTGGTGTGGCATCTGCAGGGGTGTGGAGAGGTCCCAGCCTGCCCCCCTCAAGGGGAGATGCCTCATCCTGCCGGGTCAGGTGGTAGCCCCTGTCCTTGGGTCCTTGTGGCCTCCTGTGCCCTGTGTGTCAGCTGTGGTGTGACAGGTCTCACCAGGTGTGGGCCATGAAGCTGCTCGGTGCCAACAGCCATGGGCCTTGCCTTTGCCCCAGATGTGAGGTTCCTGGACTCCAGCTTCCTGGTCCCAGCTCTTGGTGGCTTCTCCCACTCTGCTGGTGCCCCCGGGCTCTGGGATCCTTCTGTGCCTGGCTGGAAGCCGGGTCTCACTCTGCGCCCACCTTTCTGGGGCAATTGCCACCTCCCGGGCTCCCCCTGGGGAGGAAGCCACGAGCCCAGTGACCATAGGTTTCTACCCCCGCTTCCAGACTTGACCGTCAGAGCTGAGCTCTTGCTTCCTCCTTTTTCTGTTTCTGCGGGCTCTTCCCATCAGCCACAGGCCGTGCCCTCCTGGGCTGGGTGGAAGGCCTCCCTGACCTAGTGCAGCCCAGGTCACTCTCTGGTGTGTGGGTCCACTCTTCCTCCCTGACTCTTGAGAAGTAAAGCCCAGTTTGAGGAGTTCCAAATAAATCCCTCTTGTCTCTCAGCAAAGCCTGGCACATTTTCCACCACATTTTAAGATACATCTTGCAATAGATGATAGGTCATAGTTACTTGTCAGCATTTTTTTTTTTTTTTTTCCTTTCCTACTGCACCTATTACAGTTAAGGACACTTGGCTTAGGCTATTGTCTGGCCATGGCCTTAAACTCTACTCTGGAGTTTTAAGACAAGCGATACCTTCTTTGTTCTAGCCTCCGTCGTCTTCTCCCCAAGGTAATGGATACCTCTCCTTCAAAGGTAGGAAGCTACCAGAGACAATTACCAGAGACAATTAAAGGGTAACCCAGAAAGAATATACATTGTTTAATACTTTCAAGAAATAGAATTCCCAGTACATAAGATCACCCTTTTAATCAGTGTAAATGGCATTAGACCACCTTCATGCAATAGGCTGGCTTCCATGCTATATCCTGGAATACAGCTAGAGAGAAAAAAGAGCCTGAGGCTGCCATGAAGCAAGACGTATGGACTCCTGGACAAATGTGACAGTGCCCACCCCGGCTATGTACCAGTCACAGCTGCTGAGAGGTGCTGATGCAGAGTGGGGACAAAGGTCCCCGAGACGGATGCCATTAAACACTGGACCCATCCTTCTGTCTGATTCCTTGATCATTAAGAACACTTCTGATGCTATTGTGGTTTCCCAATGTGTCCTTCCTGGAAGAAGAAAATGTGCTGTCAGTAAATAATAATAGCTTGTCCCTTTGGAAGTTATAGCTTTTATTTTAAGCTAAATAGTCAGAGTTCCTTTCTGGACTGACACATCTGCCTCACAAGAACAGTATGCGTGTGAAACACCACAAAACCTGAATTCCTGAGTCTGTACAGTGAGAGCCAGGCCCGAGGGCCCAGTGGATCCAGAGGTGAAGACCATCTTTCAGGACACTTTGGGGTTAGCTGGACGTCCTTTTTAGGAACAGGTTAACCTCAAACAGTGCCTTTCTTTGAAAACTTCTATACTTAGGTCAGAGCTTTCTATGTCAGTTCTCTCTCTGTCTCTGTCTCTCACACACACACACAAACACACACACACACAATAACGAATCAGTGGACATGAAGTAGAGAGGGACCATATTGTGTAATAACAACCAAATCTGAGAAAAAATTCACTATGAAGAGTGAGATGCACTCAGGTAGATGTTGGTGATTACAAGCAATAGGATTTGGCAATGGCAAGAACCATGAGCTTGTTGAAATGAGCTGCCTTTGCTCAAGCAAAAAAAAAAAAAAAAAAAAGCAGAGAAATTGTAGGCAACCTTCAGGGGTGCCACCTCGCTTCTGCAACAGCCTGGGAGGTTGCCTGGCAGAGCCTGAGGGGTCTTTCTCTCTTCTTATCTCCACTTCTTGCTTCTCTCTTTCTATGAAAACTGCCTTTCTGTGCATCTCTGGTTCATACAGAAGAAAACATAGCCGTCCCGCATGTCCCAGATGAGTTTCTAAGCAGAATAGCACCTCCTTTGTTTTGACTCCAACCATGAGTCATAGGATGTGTGTTTCAGGTTGGATGCAAAATTCTGGGGAGAGAGAATGTGAATGCTCTAGCTTTGGGCCTAGCAAACGCTCTTGGCCCAGCCAGCCGTGGCCCAGGGTATCACCCCTAGGCCCACATCTATAGACGGGAAGTGGGGGAACAGGGAAGTTGGTTCCCTTTCCTGAGAAATAGGGGTACACTGTACACTGAGTAGACACCAACCCAAAGACATTATATAAATGGAGCAAGGCTGAATGCGGCCTTGAGTTAAGTATTCAAGTACATTCAGTCTTTTTCCTTAAGGTGACATTGCATTCCAATCCAAGATGTGTTGATTCAGAGGATTACCTAGTAAAACGCCAAATTTCATCAATCAAAGACATTTAACCTCAGACGTTCCAGTGCCATGCTATTCTTATTATACGTAAAATTGTATTTATATCTTATTGGGAAAAGCATCATCAGCCCCACTTTGAGAAGCAAGCTGAGTTTTCTCATAAATGCATTTAGCTTTTTCGGAATGAAGTATTCCCAGAATTCTAGGCTTAAAACAAATTTGAGTAAATCAGAGCAGAAGATACCATAAATATTAATGGTAAATGAAAAGGCCGGGGGGAATAGTTATGAATTATATCAATACTTTACGTATATACAATGATAAAATGTTACAGTTTAAAATAAGGTACGTTGATACAATTCCAAGAAAATATAAAAATACAGGTAGTATCTCATATGGGTCTTTCTTGGTGGATGGAGAGCAAGGAATGAGACTTGGAAGAGACTGTAGAGGGAGATGAAGAATAAGAAGGAGAGGAAAAGGGGGCAAAGGATGGAAAGAGGAAGGGGGAGAGGAAAGTCCATCTAAGTAAAGCACTCAGATGCAACGCCCACAGCTGAGGCAGGAGAGGTTTAGCTGAGGATGGAGAGGAAGATGGCGGAATGGCCACCCTTACAGCTTTGGAGGATGATGGCTGGGATGATCTCCTGGAGGCTCCTTCTCGGCTACTCCCCCCACCCCCCCAACCATCTAGAACCCACTGACCATCTTTAGCAGGTACCATCTTTTCTCTGCAGAACAACTTGGTAGGAAAACCACACTAGAGGATTTTCTCTTGCAACTTCCCTCATTACCTCTGCATGAAGAATAATTCTCAGCTGGGATCTAGTCTGGTACAAACAATATCTCCTTTTCCCCTTGGTCACAGGTCTTGGTAACCTTATTATTGTTTCTTGGACCGAGGGCTTCCCCAGGAATTGAACGGAAGAGTTTCTGAGGTGCGTTGAGAGCAGTCACATTTAGCAGCCAGAGTGTACACTGTGGCACACAGGTGAGGGGTAGGAGGAAGGGAGATGCTTAAAAAGGAGAAGCAGTAGACGTTAAGAGCTTCTAGCCCCACTGTGGCACTTACTGCCCAGCAGGGTCAGCCAGTGTGGTTATGTCAAGCCCTCCTTGTGGTCTTCACTGTAAACTGACAAAGTAGAGTTCACATTAATAAAACCAAGTTCTAAAAAGAAAGCTCACACTATCTGTGCTTCAAAAGGAAAGCTGAGCAAAGCTGAGAGGGTCTCCTGGGGGCCCGTCCATGAAAAAAGACCTCTTTTGTGATGCTTGAGATGCTACAAGCATCTGGTTTGTACTGGAAGACTGGTTTGAATTTGAACTGGTTCTACTGGAAGACTTATTACTGAATAGGTCACAAACCTGGATGACGAATGGGATCAAGTCAAGGGTAAACAAGCCAACAACAAGGACGAGCCAAAGAAAATAGTGTTTTCTCCTCCAACTAGTAGCTTTGTTCTGAGGGATGAGTTAAGAGGTTTATGACCATTTTTTAAAATTGAAGTATCATTAATTTACAATGTTGTGTTAGTTTCAGGTATACAGCAAAGTGATTCATTTATACATATATATCTCTTCTTTTCCAGATTCTTTTCCATTATGTGTTATTACAAGGTATTGAATATAGTTCCCTGGGCTATACAGTAGGACCTTGTTGTTTATCTATTTTATATATAGAAGTGTGTATATGTCAATCCCAACCTCCTAATTTATCCCCCCACCCCTTCCCACTATCCCCTTTGGAAACCATGAGTTTGTTTTCTATGTCTGAGTCTATTTCTATTTTGTAAATAAGTTTATTTGTATCAATTTTTTTAGATTCCACATATAAATGATATCACATGATTTTTGTCTTTGTCTTACTTCACTTAGTACGGTAATCTCTAGGTCCGTCCATATTGCTGAAAGTGGCATTATTTCATTCTTTTTTTATGGCTGAGTGGTGGCTTTGTTTTGAGGGATGAGTTAAGAGGTTTGGATCAGTGGTTCTTGGCTTCAGCAGACTTAATTCTCTTTTTCTTAATGCGTATTTTATAACATTCTCTTTACTAACTTATAATGAAATTCACTGATAACATATTCTACCTATACATGACATTAAACATGTAACTATATTACACTAAGCATAATGTGAAGGAGAAATGAAAGCTATTCCATGTTCAGTTCAACACGGACATTTGTGAGCACCACTGAACAGGGAGACAGAAGCCGTCAGGTGTGCAGATACGCACAGACAAGTCTGTAACGTGGCAGCTGCAAAGGCAGACGGAAATAGTCTGTCTCTCTCTGGAGCTTCAGATATCATGCGTGGTGGAGCCATCAGTGACTTTTCCCATGGTGAAAAATATTTTTTTAAATTTCAGGAAGAAAAATTCTACTTCCCCTCAATTTTCATGGTAACTGCATTTCTGCAAAATTCAATATGTAGTAAAACTGCACAAAAATACTTCCTGTTTCTATGAAAAACAGAGTTAGGTTCCAGGCTCGGATTTTACCTACATTCAGGTTGTGTGGGATGTTTGAAAATTTGGTAGGATGGGGGGCAATTTGTTGTGTAGTGCTGTCCTGGGTGTTGCGGAACCTCTAGAAGCCCCAGCTTCTGTCCACTAAACAAGGCACCCTCCCCAACACAGGCGAACCAAAGTACCTCCACCTCCACTTAAAACTCCCCTGGGCCATGTCCTACCTCTCTGGAGGTCTCAGAGTCTCGTAGTCATGGGTCGGAAGGGTCCTTAGTGGTCTTCTCGGCTTGTTGGTTACCAAGGGTTGGTCTGAGGAGCAGTTGGTAGCTCTTAAGACATACAGATTCCCAGGTACCACCATTCCCAGGAGGCAGGACTCTAGAATGTCCAGGAGACTCTGGTGCCCAGCCAGGTATGGGGCCTCCTGACCCAGGTATCCCTCGGTCTTATTCATGGGGTCCCCTTCCCATATCTGGGGCCAGTGGCTGTCCAGCGTGGGTTTGAAGGTGCCATGCTTCAGTAAATAGCATCAACACAGTCAGTTCTCTTCCTAGCCCACTTGTCAGCCCAGGAGGCAAGCCAGGATTGGGAGCAGGATTGGATGACTGGTGATTCAGACTTCAGCTTTCTCTGCTCTGCTCATTCCCCCACTGAGTCAAGGGTGAGAAACACTTTGCTCCAGGTCTCCATCCTTTGAAGTCCCATTGGCTGAGTCAGCTCCCCGCCTGCCTTTAGAAGGATCCGATACAGAAAAGTTGTCCTGACACTCAAGACCTGTACATTCATGGACAGTGCCCGGTGAGACAAAACAAAGACGGCTGAAGAGTCCTATCAGGGCTGTGAAAAAGAGCTGGGCAAGGAAGACAAAGTATTGTTAAATGGAAGGGATGAAAAACACTGAAATCAAGCACAAGAGCTTTCAAAGTGCAGAGTTAAATGATTGGTTCATTTATTCATCTTACATAATGTAAAATGCATCTACTACATATCAGGCTTCCTTCTAGATAATGATAATATGACAGTGAATAAAATAGACCAAAATCCTATCCTCCGGGTGCCCACGTACTAGTAGAAATAGATGGTTAATAAACAAGATCATGACGGAATATGTACAGTAAGTTAGATGGTGACATGCTGTGAAGCACAAGTAGGGACTTCAGTAGGGTAGGAATGTGTGTGCATGTGTGTGTGTGTGTGTGTGCGTGCACATGTGTGCACGTGACATCTTATGGCTTGGGATATCTATTTGGCAATGAGGAGGGGAATTTCTTTGACAGCGGTGATTGGGAGTTTAGTTGGGTAGGAAGAACGGGAAAGAGAGATTGCAGTTGTTAAGACAGGAAATGATTCAGGTTTGGGTAAAGCTTTTTAACAATGAGAAATGAAGAGAAGCAGAACCACTTTAGCATGGCAATAATTACATTTCTGGGTTTGCGTAAGGAATGTTGAGAAACTTCTGGTTGCAAACCAACATTTTGTTTCCCTGAAGCCCTTCGCGGTCTTTGAGTACTGTTTAGATTTCGGTTCCTTAGAATTCTTCGTGATATTGACTAAATTCACTGTCCTATCACATGGAGACCAAGCTATTTGTACATCTCACACCTGATTACTTTAGACTGGAGTATTTGTGCAGAAAAACCCTGCTTCTTAGATGTGGTTTTGATTGGTGTTTTTGGAATGAGGACCTTATCAGCTGTGGTGTATATACTAGTGTATGTAGTCTTTTTGCCAGAAATATTGACCCACTCTTTACCAGAAATATCCCTATTCCAAAATGATATCACATTAAGAGTTTATGGCTAATAATGTTTCAGCAATATTTGCTTATTTGTATAATATATTATTCAGTTAAAAACACTCTCAGGCATATTCATTATCTGTAAGTCTCTCAGTAACTCTGTGGTTATCAGGGCAGGAATGTTATACCCTTTCCATAAATTCAAAGAGGCTGAGCGAGTTACCCAAGTATAGGTAATGTATGGCAAATAATGATCCTCTCTACTGTTCACTATGTATGTGTCTGACAGTGTTTAAATGCTTTTTACATATTAACTTATTCAGTCCTCACAACAGCTCAGTAAAGTGGAGACTATTTATAACATCATTTTACCATCAAGGAAACAGACACAGAGAAGCTATGACTTGCTCAGCCCCACACAGCTCGGATATGGTGAACCACCAGGCTATACTACTCTTGTTCTGGAAAGCAGATCTCCCAGCTCCTAGCTATTCTTGGGAGTTTTTAACTTCACAAACAATATCACCACAACGGTGACAAATGTTGGAGCAGTAAAGGGCAGCAGTGTGAATGGGAAAGACCATCAATTTTGGAGAGTGACCTGAGTTCCAGTTCCTTTGGTTATTTCGCAGTTGGGTGAGTTCCTTAAGCACCCTAGAATGTCTGATTCTGTCTATAAAATAAGGGGATAGTGATACCGCTCACAGCGTGGTGAGCATTAAATGGATGTCCTATTAAAGCATCTAACTTACTGTCGGGCATGTAATAGGTGCTTGTGGCTTGTACATTTCCTCCCTACATAAAGGACCATCACTAGGCTTGGGTCAGAGGAACAGTTAGGGACATGGTAGTGAAGTAAACTGTAAATGGCACTGGCTGTTTTGCATACCCTTTGAGAAACTCAGGGTGGGACTTGTGTAACCTAAGAGAGCAGCTCAGATTGCGGTGGTGAGCAAGGGCACGGTTCCTCATGGGTGAGGCTTAGAGCGGCTGCTGTTCAGTGAAATATCATTTCAAAGTCTGGGTAACAGGTGAAGCAGCTGGTGCGGGGGTGATTCTCCCTTCTGACCTCTTGATCTGCCCTTGGTCCTTGCTTCTGGGAAGATGCGTCCCTCAACTACATGGTGGTCTCCATAGGGCTGCCCAAGCTTTAGGTAGAACAGAAGTTCTCAACTTTTGATTTAAGGACCACTTTCACTCTTCAAAATTATTGCAAACTCTAAAGAGATTTATTTACATGGGTTAACTATTGATATTGACAGTTTTAGAAGTGAACACAAATTTTAAAATGAATTTTTATTGATCATTCAAAAATAATAACTTCATTACCTGTTAACATAAGTAACATCTCTTTTATAAAATGATTAGATTTTTAAAACAAATAGAACAAATAGACTTTTTTCTGGCATTATTTTACATTGTTTACATTGTTCTGGAAATCTCTTTAATATCTGGCTCAACAGGAGACAGATGAATTCTCATGTCTGCATCTGCATTCAATCTTTGAGATATTATACATCACATAGGTTTTTGTGAGAGAATGTGTGTGGAAAAGGCACAGACCATCTTTGAATTAGTATCAAAGTAGTTTTGACCTTACGGACCCCCTGGAAGGGTCTCAGGGACCTTTGAGAACCACTAATGTAGAATATCTTTTTCTCTTTAAACATCTTTTTTCAACATTCTTACAATTTCTTCTCAATGCCTCCCTCCTGATGCCTGTATTCAAGTGATCATGATTGATAACAATTTTTCCTTCAGCATTCTTCGGTTTGGCAAGCCTGGAGATAGTGGATTCAGAGGTCTCCCTCCTTCCTTCTCTCCTTTCTTCTTCTCTTCCCTTCCTACCCTCCTTCCTTCCTTCACAACCTGGGGAGTTTTTCTGGTGCCTCCCAACTGGTCTCTGTGCCTCTAGAACCTGACAGTTGCCAGGCTGTGTTTTGCTTGACATCATTCACAATCTACTTCCTTCCTCAAAATTCTTGGTCTTGGCTGACATTTATTAATTCTGGCTTATGTTTTATAAATATTTCAAAAATGTTTCCAACCAAAAATTTTTTTGAGATGTGTAAAGAATTTGTGGCATGTTCATGGCTGAGGGTAATATCTGCGAACTTCAGAAACTATGCAGCAGAATTCTGCTGCCAGCCAAGACTGAGTCACTGGGCCTGGATTTACTTTCTCACCAGAGACAACAACGAAAAGCACTATATAAAATACATGAAACCAGAGGTTTTAAAGTACTGGACATCAGCCAGTGAAGGACAGTGATCCCTGAGAGGAAAACAAATGAGGTGGACCTTACGAATGCTCTTGGTCACCAACTGAGAGGATTTTCGGGCCATGGGAGGGTGTCCAGCCAATTCCCTGGGGAAGGGGGATCCAGGCAGAGTTCAGCCAACTTCCTGAATGGGTAAGATGGAGCTGAGTGCCAAGGGAGACCAAGGCGGCTACAGTTCACAGAAAGGATGCCAGAGGAGAGGGATCTGGAACAAGAGAGAACTTCAGATCTGCAGAGGGCCCCCTTTAAGAATCAGCAGAGTACCAATCTGCACATGTATGTGAGGAAATTACCTGAGGCCAGAAGAAGTACCACCCTGAAAGGATTAGATGGTGCAGAAAGCCAGGAGTAATTTCTATTCCTACCAGCCAGGCTGGAAAACCTAATTTGCAGGCGTTTGGTAGAGGACTAAGAAGGATCATGCTTCAGCAGTGGGGCAAAATGAACCTTAGATCCAATGCTACTGTGCCCCTGCCTAACAAGGCACAAAGCAGCACCCAAAATCATCAAACATTTGCAAGAACTCAAATGCATCCCAGAACACAAAAATACCCAGCATCCAACAAGTCAAAATCTAGAATGTTTGGCATCCAATAAAAAAAAAAATCACCTATACAAAGAAGTAGGAAAATAATGAGGAGAGAGGTCAGTCAGTCAAAACCAGCTAAGAACTAACACAGGTGTTAGAATTAGCAGACGAGGACCTTAAAGCAGTTTTTTAATAACTGCATTCCATATGTTTGAAGAAGTAAGTAGTGGAATGGAAGATATGAGAAAGAAAGACCCACCTCTAACTTCTAGAGATGAAAGCTACCATGTCTGAGACGAAAATATACTGGATGAGATTAACTGCAGGTTAGACACTGAAGAGAATAGATGAATACATTTAAAGAAACAGCAATAGAAACTATCAAAATGAAACAGAGGGGAAACAAACAAAAGAACAGAGCATCAGTGTACTTGGGACAATTTCAAGCAGCCAAATACACATGTAACTGAAGTCCCCCAAAGGAAGGGAGTGACAGACGAAATATTTGAAATTAGTGACCAGAATGTTTCCAAATTAGATGAAAATGATAAACCCATAGGTCCAAGAACCCCAACAAACACAAAGAAAAATACCAAGTTTCATCGTAACCAAATTGCTTAAAGCCAGTGATAAAGAATAAAATCTTAAAACAGCCAGAGAATAAACACACCTGCCGAGGAATGAGGACGACAAAATGGCAGATTTCTTACAGAAACAAGGCAGACTAGCAGACTTTGGAGTCTTATTTATAAAGTACTGAAAGGAAAAAAAAACCAAAAACCCTGTCAACGTAGAATTCTATACACAGTGAAAATATCTTTCAAAAACAAAGTTAAACTGTTTTGAACATGAAAGGCTGAATTCATCACCAGAAGATCTGAACTACAGAAACATTAAAGGAAATCCTTTAGGCAGAAGGAAAATGATGATAGATAGAGATATGGATCTATTCAGAGGAATAAAGACCCTGAGAAATGGCAATGGAATTATTACTTAAACTTCTTTAAAAGAAAACTGACTGTTTAAACAAAATAATAATGGTACAGTGCAAGGTTTGTAACATATGTAAAAGTAAAATGAGTGACAAAAATAGCACAAAGGCCAGGCAGGGAGAAATGGAAATGTAGTATTGTAAAGAGAAATTTTCATCACAAAATGTCTATTTAAAAAAGCAGAGGGCTTCCCTGGTGGCGCAGTGGTTGAGAATCTGCCTGCCTATGCAGGGGACATGGGTTTGAGCCCTGGTCTGGGAAGATCCCACATGCTGCGGAGCAACTAGGCCCGTGAGCCACAACTACTGAGCCTGCGCATCTGGAGCCTGTTTGCAACAACAGAGGCCGCGATAGCGAGAGGCCCGCGCACCGCGATGAAGAGTGGCCCCCGCTCGCTGCAACTAGAGAAAGCTCTCGCACAGAAACGAAGACCCAACACAGCATAAATAAATAAATAAATAAATTTATAATAAAAAAAAAGCAGAGAAGTGTCAAATCAATAACTTCAGCCTCCACTTTCAGGAACTAGAAGAAACATTACACCCAAAGCGAGCAGAAGATAAGAAATAATAAAGATCAAAGCAGAAAGCAATTAAGTAGAAAACAGAAATACAATAGAGAAAATCAATGACACTAAAAGCTAATTCTTTGAGATCAGTAAAACTGATAAACCTCTAGCCAGAATGATTAAGAATAAAAGATAGAAGACAGAAATATCAATAGCAGGAATTAGATGATATCACTGCACTACAGTACAAATATTAAAATGATAATAACAAAATATTAGGAACAAAATTATGCAAAAAATATTGACACTTAGATGAACTGGACAAATTCTTTGAATGACACAAACTACCAACCTCAATCAAGAAGCAAGAGATAACTTGAATAGCCCTCTATCTATTAAAGAAATTAAATTTGCTGTTAGAAATCTTTCCACGTAGAAAACTTGAGGTTTAAATAATTTCCCTGGTAAATTCTACCAAACACGTTAGGAAGAAATAATATCAGTTCTGCATAAACTCTTCCAAAAACTTGAAGGGGAGTAAATATTTCCCAACTCACAAGTTCATCCCAACTCTAAGAAGCTAGTATTACTTTGGAATCAAAACCGAAGTGAGAGAGTAGCATTGACATATATACACTACCAAATGTAAAATAGATAGCTAGTGGGAAGCAGCTGCATCGCACAGGGAGATCAGCTCGGTGAGATCACCTAGAGGGGTGGGATAGGGAGAGTGGGAGGGAGACTCAAGAGGGAGGGGATATGGGGATATATGTATATGTATAGCTGATTCACTTTGTTATACAGCAGAAACTAACACAACATTGTAAAGCAATTATACTCCAATAAAGATGTTAAAAAATAAAAATAAAAACATCTTAAAAAAAAAACCAGCACAAGAAAAGAGAGCTATAGATCAATATTCCTCATGAACACAGATATAAAAGTTTTAAACAAAATAAAATCGAATCCAACAATGTATAAAAAGGCTAATACGTCATGGCCAAACAGGCTTTATCCCAGGAATGCAAGGTTGGCTTAGTATTGGAAAATCAAGAAATGTAATTCACTATATTAATAAAACTAAAAAAGAAAAACCATATATCATCTCAACAGATGCATAAAAAGCATTTAACAAAATCCAATGTCTATTCCTGATAAAAATATCCAAAAATTAGGAATACAAGTATACTTCCTCAACCTGATAAAGAGCATCTATGAAAGATCTATAGTTAACATCATACCTGATGGTAGAATACTGAAAGCTTTCCCCTAAGATCAGGAACAAGGCAAGAATATCCACTTTTCTCATTTCTATTCAGCATTGTACTAAAGGATCTAAAAAGTCAAGTAAAAGAAATAAAAGGCATCCAGATTGGAAAAGAAGAAGTAAAACTGTATTTGCAGATACGATGGTGGTCTATATAGAAAACTCTAGGGAATCTATTTTAAAAAGCTACTAGAACTAATAAGTGAGTTTTGTGGGCCACAAGATCAATGTACAAATATCAGTTGTATTTCCATACACTAACGATGAATATCCAGGATTGGAATTTAAAGGCAATACCCTTTACAGGAGGATCAACAGTATGAAAACTTAGGGATAAATTAGACAGAAGACTTACAAGATCAGCATGTGAGGTGGTAGCCATGGGAGACTGTCCTTCCCTTGAGCCCATGGTGGGCGAGGCACTGCTCTTGTCTGCTGTCTCTGCTCGCTGCCCTCCCTGGCTTATGCCGCTCTCTCCGCAGAGACTTTTTCAAGATCTTTCCCAAATTACTGCCTTTTACCGGGTCTTTCAGATACCTAGCTCACTTCTTCTATACATGGAGCAGGGAAAGCAGAGAAAAGCACTTAATCCTTTTTCAGCCATCACCAATTCATTCCTGAGATGCTTTCCTTTTCATGAAACAGCATAGGGAAAGAAAACTCTCATCCCAGGAAACTTAGGGCTTTCCTCTGCATTCAAAACAGTATGCACTGGGACCCCTTCTTCCTGCTCTTAGGAAAGCCTGGGTTCTAGGTGGGCACCTTCTCTCTGAGACCGTTTCTCTGTGTCATTATTCCCATGGCCAGGTTGAGTTGGGCAACACCAAGTTACTTGATAAACACATGGTTAATATGTCAAAGCAACAGGAAAGCACTGTAAGTGATTATTATGTCCTAGAGAATAACAGAAAGGAATGACAAAAACATAGAGTGTGGTAAGATTTTTCAATTTCATTTACTAGCATACTTGTATTTAAAATCTTTGGTCTTTTTTTTTTTTTTTTTAATTGAAAGGTAATAAATGTTCTGCTGCTGATTTTATGATCCTGTGACCAGGGACTACAGAGTTGTCTCTGCTAGAATTCATTGCGGGGCAGTCCAAGTATGGGGTGATACTTGCTATAAAAACTCCTCTACACCCTCCTCCTTAGCTGGTCTGTTGACTACTTCTGACATTCGGGGTATTGCTATGGTTGATATGAGTGTTTTGGGACAGAGTGTGGAGGGATTCCCCTTCCTCCCCCACAAAATACATGGTTTTGTATTTTTTTATTTCTCTAGTAAATATAAAATCTTGTATTTACTAGAGAAATAAAAAAATACTTATATTTACTAGAGAAATAAAAAAATACAGACGTGAAATGATTATGGGCAAAGCATTATATTGATGAATGTCAAGTAGTTATAACAGTATACAAACTGAGAACATAAAATGTAAAGGGAAGGTGTGGAGAGGTATGGTTGAGCTGAGCCATGAAAGGCAGTCTAAATGATGACCTGGTTGATTGAGAGGAAAGAGGGAGGTATGAAGAGGTTTCTTGCTCAGGTATAGGTTGAAAAGGAGCAGATTGTCTATTTTGGATGAAAACCAGCTGGCCAGAGAAAGACCCCCTATTCCAGAAGCCCTGAATCGTCTAGGCTTTAGAGCAGCAATGTCCAATGGAATATTTTGCAGAGATGGGAACATTCTATGACTGTGCTGTTCGATATGGCAGCCACTAATGATGTGTGACTACTGAGCTCCTGAAATGTGGCTCGTACAACTGGACAACTGGATTTTTAATATTATTCAATTTTGAACTATTAAAACAGCTTCATGTTTCTAGAGGCTACACGTATCGGATAGCACGGATCTAGAGGAATACGAGAGGGACTCTTTAGTCCTGAGAGCCCATGCAGAAGTCACACTCAAGGGATCTTCTGTGTCTCCTGCCCAAAACTGGTACCAAGTCTGGATCCTGAATCTTTTATGCCGTTATTGGGAAATTGGGATCATAGGCTTCTACTACTGTCACTCTCAGGAGGACTCCAGGCCCAGTGGCGCCGGCCTCCTCTGAGGACAGTACCAGCTACGTTCTTGACCACAGGCTGAGCTCATCAGCGGGTCTAACCGTCCCAGAGTTGGGATAGCTCAGCATCCGCCATCAAGGCTCTCAATTCAGTGACTTAACTAGTAAGGATGCAAGAGGCAAAGAAGGAATCAGCGGGACCAGGGCCTCTTCTCCCACCCCTTGGACACAGCTCTCCTCCTGCCTCAGGAGAACAGTGATTATTATTGGAGTAGTTCACCAGCCGCCGAGTTATTGCCAAATTGTTTGTTCTGAGGAAAGACAAGAGAAAGGAATAGGTGAGTGTTAATATAATCTTTGGACATTAGAGAAGCGATTCAACAGCTCTGGCACTCCTGAGTCTGCCCAGATTTTCTTTCTGCTTCTACTGTCAGAAGTCGTGGCCTGCTCTTACTCTTCCAAGTACCTTTGCTGGCAGAGGCTTACTTCCCACGGGTCACACTATTTCTTGGAAAACCATTAAAGAACAACACTAGAAGCTAAATCATTCTTGCAGTTAGCATTTGCAAAGTACAAGGTTACTTCTTTTACTCAAAATAGTATATGTAAAGCTAAACCTATTTGACTATCTCATAACTCTCATTTCTCCTTTATTTGCTGGTGAGACAGTCATGATCTTAAGGAACTCTGTAACTGGGTAGCGTTCAGAGGTGATGCTGGAGAAGGGAGATAGGCGTCATTTTAATTCATAGAGACTTTGCATGCTGGGCTGATTCTACATGGTGCAGGAAGGGCCATGGGGAATCAGAACACATTCCTCAGTGTGGTCATTGCTTTGCCTGTCTGTTATTGTGCTACAAACTCAGTGACTTAAACAACAGTGTGTTATTATCTCTCATGGTGCTGTGGGTTGATGGGACTCAGCTGGGTGGTTCTCCTTTGGGGCCTTTCCTGTGGGTGTAGTCAGAAAGCAGCTGACTAGGGTTACTGGCTTAACATCCAAGATGGTGCTCCCATGGCTGGGGTAGGTTCTGGCTGTCAGCTGGGGCTCTGGACTGGGGTGCATCCATGTGGCCTTTATGAGGCTTAGTGCTTCTAATAGTGTGGCCATCTCAGGAGAGTAGTACTTCTTACCAGGTAGCTTTGGGCACCAGGAGTGAGTGCTCCAAGAGACCCAGAAAGAAGCTGAAAGGTTTTTGATGATCTTGCCTCAGAAGTTCCAGAAATTTCAATTCCACCTTATCCTATTGGTGGGTGTTGGTTAAGTCACTGCTTCGGCGGGGGTGGGGGGGCCAGATTCAAGGGGAGGGAATCTGACTTCGCCCCTTAATTAGAGGAGGAATGAAGAATTTGCAGCCATCTTTAATGTACTAGAGTGATCATATTAAAAGGAAACCACTTAGAGAAATTAAATTGGCAGTTATATTCAGGAAGTATCAAAGAGTTGAGAGGCTGCAACATGAAAATCTGGATTTTTGGAAGGTGCTTGGGGAAAAGGGAACGTGACAAAATTTAGGGATGAATTACAGAAACTTGCAGAGAACCAGTGGTGGTGGGACCACGTAGAATTACCAGGAAAGACTGTTAGATTGAAAACTGTGTTTAAGGAAAGCAGTACTTTTGTTAACATAGCTTGCATATGACTAAGCACAAAGGTTCCAATTGGCCCTGCTTGGATGACGTGGGAAAGCTGGTAATGGCTGCCTTTTGGATGGTGATGGATGATTTGGTCATTGGTGCTTTTATTATGTGTTGAAGCAATCATCAAATCAAAGACAGCTGGTATAAAAGAGAAGGGCTGCCAGTCTGGTTCTGTTAGGTTACTAACAGTTCTTGGAAGTTACTAAGTCTCCCGGCCTCTGGAACTTGCTGCGCACTTTCTGTGTTCCCATGGGAAAAACCAGGTACAAGGAGCCTCTGTGGTCATTTGCCTTCATTGAACAAGATGAAAGCTACAATTAGAACGAAGAGTTGGCAGGGCAATGTCTATCTTTCCTTCTTCATAAAGGAGGTTAAGAAATAGTTTATTGTCCGTGGAAGTCTTACGATATTTTATACTCTCTCCCCAGCTCTCCTCTCTAGTTCACACGTGGCTGTCTGATTGGTTAAAGGTCTTACAAAATCAGAGGAACTTGAGCAGAAAGGTGGTCACAGAAGCCCACACACGACTGCATAGAGGACGGGAGCCCTCAGCCGATTAAAACTGCGAAGTATTACATGGAAAGAGACATAGGTTTAAAAAGTGATTATGTGGAGCTCAGTGGATGGAAAATGTGTGAAAGGAGCAAAAAACTAGGCCATAGAAGGAAGTCCATCTAGGACAGTGGTTTTTAAATCTATCTCAGGGAACGCTGTGGTTCTGTGAGCAGTTACTGGCAGTTCCATAAATAACAAAAAACAGGCGTAGCTAGAGTCACAGAGGCGCAAGTGTAATTAAAAAAAAAAAAACTTTCCACAACTGAAGTCAACTTAGCTCATGAACCCTCATTTCCGTCTGAGGCCAGAAGAAAATCTTGCCAATGCAGAGTTGTTTAGTCTCTGCTGGGTCAAGGCTCCGTCTCTTTGGGGAGACAGCACAATCTATTCAGAGTTTTCCCTCTTCAAGTGGCTTTTTTTCTCTGGACGGTGACTGGGGTTCTTCAGGGGTGGTGGGGGTGGAGGTGTGGACTGCTTGAGGCCTGTCCTGGCACCTGGATAGGGCTTCTGCCTGCTGGTCAGCCCTCAGCTGAGCTCCTGCTTGCCCCCTGCTGGTCCCCAACTGCAGTGGCTCATCTCAGTCCCTCTGAAGCCCCCTTGGAGGGTCTGGGACGCTGAACACTCGAGGACACCCTGGACTTTAGTGAGGCAGCCTGGCCCCAGGTCCAGGCAGTTCTGCTGTCGGGCTGCCCCTCGGAACAGGCCATGCTGGACCCCAGACTTTGCCATGACATGGGTGATGTCCAGGGCTACAGCAATGGGAGCCCAGGGGTGCCTCTCTCTTCCAGGGTCCCCTCAGTCTCTTCTCCTGGGAGGAGGCTAGGGTGTCTCTTGTTTGGCGGTGGCGGAGAATGGGGGTGCTGGGCCCCCTCTCAGCGACCTTCCAGGGTCAGTAAACACCAGGCGTCTCCCCTCTGCTTTCCTTCTCACATGCTGGTTAACACTGCTCCTTTGGGTGGGAAAAATACCTTTCATTCTTTACATGACCGTACATCCTTCTGAACTCGATGGTTTATGATATAAACTCAAGGCTCAGAGTTCTCCAACACTTTGGCTTTGGGGATTCAAGGAAACAAGCACACAAAGGCTCCCTCTTTAAAGCCGTCAAGGCTAGTGTGAATGTTTATAATGGACAATCCTTCAAAGTGTCATGCCTCACAGGCCATGGGGAATGTCTTGTGTTTCAGATCACCAGAGCATGCTGTACTGGTCAGTGGGGTGCTATCTCGTGTGCATTACTAGATATTCCTCCAAAGAGGATCATGTGATCTGAGCAGCTTGACAGGTCGGGGAGGGGCTGACAATCCTCAGGGATATGGTCTCTCTTAAGGAAGGTGGCCCGGGGTGGCAGACAGTCAGGTCTCCCAAAGGATAAGTTTCAGAGGTGGGAGGGTAGTGAGGGACACACACTCCAGGAGGGGTCCCGAGGCTCTGGATGTTATTTCTGTTCCTCGTACGGTGTTGTCAAGTACACCTGTCATCATTTTCATGACGTGGTCTCTGAACTGAAGCACATGCCCGCATCCAGAGCATCTGTGCGGTGCTGAGACCAGAGCAGAGGGTGATGTAGGGTGACAGTCTCCACCTCGGGAAGCCTCCAACCCAGGGTGGAGTGAGGCAGGTGGACACACCTGTTACCCAGGAGACGGAACAGAGGGAGGAGAATCCAGGGAAGGTGGTCAGCATGGCTTTGTGAGGGAGGAGATGAATTCATGGTCCCAGTAGAGCAGTGGCTATAGGTGAGAAGGTCAGGTCTTCAGATCCCATGCCTATAATGGGGGGTGTTTGAGGGTCCCACCTGGGTTTAGGGGCCCCGGTGTCTAGTGGAACAGCTGGGGTAGGGTTAGATGGGAAGCATCGAGAGCATAAAAGAAAAATAAATGGAAAGTATAATTTTTTACTTCTACATTATTGCACAAATCAATTTTTCTTTCTACTTGTGAACTATTCAAAAATCTTCATTGTATAAATAGTAAGACAGTTTATCGCTCGTGGGATAGTTCTGCGGTGTCGAACTGTGTTAGTTTCATTCACTGCCACTCGGACACACGCACTGAAGTATTTTCAGGTGGAGGGTACAGAGGGAGGGCATCAGTGTAGGAGCTTGGATGCACACTTGTTCACAATCCTGCGTGCACGTTGGAATCATCTGGGAGGTTTAAAAACCCTGAGGTTTGGGCCTCAGCTGCAGAGTTTCTGATAGGACTGGTCTGAGCGTTGGGTGGTCCAGATGCCCTCGGTGATTCTAATATGTGGGCCAGGTTTAGAGAATGGCCACCTAAGCAGGAATAGACTAAGAGGTGGGACATGTGATGAGTTCTCATAATACTATGTCACCAACCCCAGATGTGAGCCAGTTCCTCTGAGAAAGAGGAACCATACATGTTCTAGAACCAGCTAAAATAAAAAGTGAGAAAATGTCATCATTCGAGGTCACAAGGCAAGCATTAGGGCAGAGGTGCTGCTGCTGCTGTATCGTTTATGCTTTTTTCCATCGCAGAATGATCTGGAGCAGCTGAGGCCCAGGTTATCTCAATTCTTGAGTTTCTGATGTGGATATCAAGGGATGGGTTAGGGAAAGGAGTGCCTTCCCAGCCTGGAAGGGATACAGGAAGGGGTGGTGTGTTCTATTAGGAAGGAAACAATCATCATTTACTCAGTGTCTCCTGGAAGGATGGCCTGGGTGGCTCTCAAAACAAGCTGGGGTCCAGTCACTTGCTGGAGGCACGAATTGGACGGGGAAGGGCCGCTTGGAGCCAAGCGCGCGCTGCCAGGACCCCAGCATCCTCCCCTCCCCCCCACAGAGGTCTAGGTGTGACCAATTCATTGCATTCCTCTGAGTTCAAAACGAACTACCAAACGTAAAACAGATAGCTAGTGGGAAGCAACCGCATAGCGCAGGGAGATCAGCTCTGTGCTTTGTGACCCCCTGGGCGGGGGTGGGATGGGGAGGGTGGGAGGGAGGGAGATGCAGGAGGGAGGAGATGTGGGAACATATGTATATGTATGACTGATTCACTTTGTTATAGAGCAGAAAGTAACACACCATTGTAAAGCAATTATACTCCAATAAAGATGTTAAAAAAAAAACAAAACGAACCGGTTGGGTAAGTAGGTTTTAAGCTTAAAAGCACACGAGGTCTGGCCAAGAAGTCTGGTATCAAGACTGTACCACTTGCACTGCTGCTTTTCCATTCAGGCGCTTAACTGTAACAATAAAAGTAGCAGGTGATTCGTGTAGTATCAACTCCGCGCCTGGCCCAGGTTTACAACATTAAATCCTTTAATCGCCCCAACCGCTCCACGAGGTGGGTGCTGTTACGATCCCTTTTCGCAGAAGAGGAAAGGGAGGTTCGCAGAAGTTCCGACTCGTCCAAGTTCACAAAGCTCCGGAGGCCGGCCGCCGGTCAGGCTCGGGGACAGAAGGGTGAGTGTCGCTGGAGCCTGGGAGCCGGGAGCTCTGTTAGAAATCGTGCCCAGGGACCCCGCCGTGGAGGGGGGCAACCGACTGGCGAGGTCTCGGTGAGTCGCTCCATCTCAGTCCGGGGGGAGCGCGCGGCAGCCGTCCGGGGTCCCCCGCGGGGATGCGCGGGGATGCCCGGGGAGGGCGGCACCGGAAAGGGCTGGCCGTCTCCCAGTCTCCCGAGTTGGGCGGGGTGGGAGCCGTCCCCGCCCCGCGGAGCCCGAGCCGGAGCCAGAGCCGCGCCCGCGCTTCCCGGGCGCGAGGGCGGAGCCGGCTGGGAGCACACCGCCCGGGCCCGAGCGCGGGGATGTGATTCTCGCCCGGCTCCCAGGGCGCCCCCGCCCGGCCGGCCTCCCCGCTCGCTGCCCGCGGGGCGCCCAGGTAGGAGGACGCTGGGGTGCGGGGCCGGGGTTCAGGCGGGTAGGGTTTGGCAGGGGGGCGAGGGGGGGGCGACTGTGGCTTTGGCACCTTCGCAGAGTCCCCTTTCCCTGTGCAGCGCGCAGAAAGCGTCCTTTCTGTTACCCTTGGTTGTCAGTTTGTTGTGTAAGAAGGTGATGGTAGTTTGATTTGTGGGTTTATTTTTATTTTTTGGCGGGGGGGGGGGTGGTTTATTCCTGTGTGAAGCAGGAGTAAAAGTTGTTCAAATCTGTCTTTGGGGAACTTGGCAATCTTTCTGGAGGGTTGTTCTAGGGTGTGTCTGTAAATTGCTTCCAGGCGTTTTAATCCAGCCAAATTCAACCGATTTGGGAGTGGCCCTCTTTGGGGTTTAGGGTCAAAAGTGTTGTCTTCTCGAGAAGATAAGGTGTGAATTCCCTAAACACAGTGGGGAGGGGTAACTTGTGACCCCTTCAGATGAAGGATGATGCTGGGTTGTGAAGCTACGGACACCAGGAAGACACTCATTCACAACAGGCATGTCCAGCACTTTACAGTTTATAAGGTCCTTTACACTTTTTTTTTTTGACTTCAAATCTTTTTATTTGAAAGTATTTTGTATTTGATTTGTGTTACCAACACCCTAAGTAATTTTCTAATGTAAAGACAAGTTTGAAAAGGTACATTATTACATAGGAAGGGAGCTTTAAAAAGATATGGACCAATCCTGAAAGCAGCATGGCATGGAATAGTTATTTGACACTACATAGATTAGCACTGTGTCCATTTTATCCATATATATTATTTATAAGGTGCCTAAAATAGAAGGTTTAAAATTAGATTAGTGATTATTTGTTTTAATATTTCAAATTTAATTAAAAAGTAGCTACATTAGATGTCTTTGTATGTGTTTAGGTACATTTGCACATCTGCATGTGTCTGGAACTATTATATATATATATACCTATATACAACTCCTGACACAAACCTGAATTCTAGGTGTCAACGCTCCACTTTTTAAACAGGAAGAACCCGGGGCTTGGAGAGAATGTGGTGCCACAGAATAACGATTCCAGTCGAGGTCTGCGGGAATCCAGAATCTACTAAACCGCACCACTTTCTTCTGCCATGCCTGGGGGTCACATCCATTCAATGTGGTCAAACACTGTACAGTTCTTTTAGATTTACTTAAAAGACAGATGTGGAAATAGGTAGAACTGGGGTCTAACTGGTGAATAGGGAGATCCCATTTCTGAGCTCACATCTAGCCAGTGGCCGGCAATCCAGTGTGCCCTCGCCTGACCTAGAGGATAGAATTGGGGGGACACCCGGCTGCAGCCCCCAGGGGACTTGGCTGCTCTGCCTGAAACAGAACCCAGCACATCTGGGGCCTGCAGGTCCGCCCTCTGCTAGGAGCCTCTGGGTTTGTGCTTTTGGCATGAGCCTCGAAGGCCCTTTACACTTACTGCTCTTTTATCCTCCCAGCAGTCTTGTGAGAGACATGCAATTATCACCCTTCTGCTCCAGCGGAGGAAGCAGAAGCTTAAACAGGGTGGTTAACTTGTTGGAGGGCTGGCATCCAGAAGGAGACAGAGACCTCTGGACTCCACACCCTACGGCTTCTACTTTATGGCATGATAGTTCCCAGTGGTCCTGCCTTCCAGAGCTTCTGGAAGGTGAATGTGCAAAATGGGACTCTGGGACCGTTAAGAAAATGAGAACTACGGGTGGTGCTGGGGAAGGTGGCTACCATTTCCCCACCCAATCTGCTATGCAGCTACAGGCATCGTTTTCTCTCTGGACTCCTTTTAGTTTCTTATCTAGTATATCCTATTTAGTATTTCATTTAATATTCTGTATTCGTATCCTACCTTAAGTTTTGTGCTAGACAAAAACGTGGGGCCTTTGGGATGGGATTTGATGGAGAAGGGGTGTGGCAGTTGTGTGGGAGCCCTGATTTATTGTGTCTTGTTTGGCTGTGTGCCATTCTGCTGTGTGTGGAGCATCTCCCGCACCTGAATGTCCTCAGGGGGCCTCCCTGCGGTTCCAGAAAGGATACTTGACCTGAATTCTCACATGAATTTGGCAGAGGCAGGAAAAACCCTCCTCGTTTCTAATAGGCTCTGCGGGGCCCTTTGTGGGCTTTCTTTTATGGCTCTGAAACACGTAGCATCTTGAGTAATTCCTTCACTGTTGGTGAAACACTATTTTAGATTCACTTAACAAATGTTTATTGGATGTCTACTGTGTGCCGGGGACTGGTCCATGTACTGAGGATAGAGCAGTGAACCAGATAGATGCAAATTCCTGTCCTCTAATGGAGGGGAGTCCTCTGGATGAAGTCACAGGACATTGGCGGTCTCTCTGCATAATGCGGTTCTTGGAAATTTGCCCCCTTGGACAAGGTGTGGGGAAACGGACTGCCCTCAGGCAGGACATCACTTGATATACTCTGGCTCAGCCATGGCCTTGGACCAGGACAGATGGAGAGCCTGTGACGGGGATGCATCGGTGGGAGGTGTGTCCACCTGGAAGTAGGTAGAGAGGTTGTGGAGAGAACATGTCATTGATCAAAGTGGCAGAGCTGGACAATCGCAGGGAAGCTACCATAGCATAGCGGGTAGGGGAGCGCAGAGGTTGTTATTATGATGGTACATGATAGACTCAATGTGAACTTGCCGCTTTGAAGGACAGAAATCGTCAGGGGCTCTGCCCCACGATGCTCCCCATCTGCTGCTGTCAAGCAGGCACTTGCTTGCGTCTTCCTGTCGGCCCACCTTTGGATTCAGCGCTGTCCCCTCTTTTAGGCATGTGGCAGAGTAACAGAGACAATTTTTTCATTACTACCCATTCTGGAAAGGATTTGTAAGATGCTATGAATTAACAATGGGAAGAAAGTAAAACAAGAATGGAGACAAAGAGGAGTCTAGAAATGTATAAAAGGTAAAGCTTGATGAACTATGTACTTGTTTTTATTGAAGTAGAGTTGACTTACAATAATTCAGGTGTATAGCAAAGTGATTCCGTTATTCATCTATATAGATATTCTTTTTCATATTAGTTCCCATTATGGGTTATTACAAGATATTGAATATTGTCCCCTGTCCTTGTTGTTTAACTATCTTATACGTAGCAGTGTGTATCTTGTAAGGTGACCCAAGCGGGGCTGCAGGGGCGGAGGAAAACACAGTGCCCAGCCGTGCTGGCTCCTCTGCACCGCCCCGGGGCCCTCCCAGCGCTGCTGGACCGGACGGCAGAGCAACCTAACGAGCATCTCAGGGTGCGCCCGGGCCCTGGTGTTTCTAAAGCCCCCAGGGTGGTTCTAACGAGTAGTCAAGGCCGACAGCAACAACACACTTTCCTGCAGGCAGTGGGAGAGGGGACACCTGGCAGAACACAGCTGCCCATGTCTTCGAGATGCAAAGGAAGTCCTCAGGAGATGCAAAAGCATTCCTGGTAGAGAGAAGCGGGAACTCTCTCCTGAAGGTCCCCATTTAAGAGGTACAAAGAGCGAGTTTCAGGGCATCTCTTAAGGGACCCCCGCTAAAAGTGCCGTTTGGTGCATTTCAGCGGGACTCAGGGTGCTGTTGATGGGGGTGGAGGAGCATCTTGGCACGCCGGGCTCTGCACCTCTGGCTTCCCAAACCAGAGGACTCATGGATCCCTGAAAATATAGCCGATGGCTCCTGACCAAGAGTCAAATTAAGAGTTAGATGCTGTCACTTTAGACCAGTGCTTCTCGCCTCATTCGAAACCCAATACCCCCTTTGAATGCGAATATGGTAAACACCCTTTTACAATTCCAGAATGATATAATAAAACTTACCTACAACATAATTTCCAAATAATCAATATAATAGTAGACGTAAAGAATAAGTAAAGTAATTTGGGTTAAAGTGGTGTATTCTGGTGTGTGAATGCTTGGGCAGAGCCACACCAGGACCTGTGAGGTCAGCGGTGCTTTATGCAGACCGAGTGTGAGGACATGGGGCGGCTGCCCGTGATGAGGACTGACTCCTGATCAAGGTCTAAGTGGTGGTCCAGGGCCAGTCCTCCCTCTGTTATCACAGTGGTTGCATCCCCCGGAAAATTCAGGGGGATGAAACTGTGCCAACAAAATATATTTTATCTAAGTGGAGCGTGGAGTGGGGTGCTAGGCTCCCAAAGTGGTAAACGATGCTTCTGTCGCCATGAATGTCTGCAGGACCCTGGAAGTCAAGGAGGATGAGGGACAGGTCTTCGCTGGGTAGGGCCGTTCCCGATGTGTAGCGCCCATTGTCTCCGCCACTAAATGGCTACCCAAAGGGTCCCCTTCCCCACAGTTTCCAAAATGTGCTCCCTCAGGGGAAATGCTGGCCCCATGGAGAACCACTGCTTTCACTGCATCACTAGGTGATAAGCGATGAAAGCGCCAACGCGGGTGTGTGCCCTGAAATAGCAGGGCACTCATAGTAGCAGGTGTGAGCTGGCCGGCGGGATGCGTGCGCGTGAACTGTCAGAGGGTCGCAGAGGAGGTGATAGAAATCACACCGGTGAGGGCCGCATGCAGCAGGGTTGGGGGGGGGGGTTGAGTGCTCAGAGGTACCCGGGAACTTTAGGGGGGATGGAAACAGTCTATATCCCAATGGAGGTGTTCCTGGTATATACAGTTGGCACAGTTTATGGAATTGTACACTTAAGATTTGTTGTGTGTTTCATCATATGCATGTTTTACTTCAATTAAAAAAACCCACAGTTGCACAGAAACGAAGACACAACACAGCCATAAATTAATTAATTAATTAATTAAAAAAAAAAAACCCACAGGAGTGAAGACACTGGAAGATTCTTGTAGAGACTGTCTGGTCCTCTGAGACTCACCTGTAGTCGGCACTCTGTTCTCAGCTGACCAGAAGGCAGTGCTCGGGGCATTCTGTCTCTCACAGTTGACTTTTTGCAAGTCCTGTGTGGCCGGACTCAGCTCAGAGCCTTTGGCAAGTGTCTGGGTTGGGGCTATGCTTCAGGATGAGATTCTGGAAGGGGCAAGGCAGTGCGCTTAAAAGGTCACCAGGGATGGAGACCAGAGTCACTCCCATCACCGGGTCTGGTTTCTCTTGTCCAGGAGCCCAAGGAAGGCAAGGTGGAGACCTTGCCAAACTCCAGCCTAGCGGTCAAGCCCACTCCTGTCTGTAGCCCTCTTGTGATGGTAATTACTCCCTCTGTGCCTCATTTTCCCCTTTGCCCTTAAAACCCACATGACACCACCAATCTGGTGGCTTTGAGCCGTGTGAGAGCTGAATAACTTAGATTTCCTAGCAACACCGGAAATCTCTGTGGCTATTTTTATTTTATCTTCATGTCCTGTACATGATACCCTTATGATAAAAGAAAAAAAAGCAACTTTCCTTGTCCTGTTTGGGTAAATAAGTCAAATAGTTCTGTGAGCTAGCCTTTTGGATCTGTCCCCTGAGAGGAAGATCACCAACATTTCAGGGTTTTTTGGATTTTCTGAGAGGATAAGTGTTCCTTTTACCTCTGTGGTGGGAGTGGTTTTGTTTGCTCAGAGGTGTGGAAAGCTTTTTCTTGGGGGGAGATCCGTGACAGCCATGCCGACCACATAGTCGGGGTTCAGGATGTCTGTGTGTTGTTCATCTCTGCAGAATGGGAACAGTCATCATGTCACGTCGGGGGCACACCGTGGCGACCCCCAGGCGGTCACGTTCATGTTCTCCTTCCCCGTATGGAGCTGTCCTGGGGCCCCCTCCATCCTTGGGGCTGGGCTGCTCTGTGTGCCTGGCCTGGTGGGTGTGAGTCTGTGGGACCCCAGTGCATCCTTTTCTCATGGTTGGTACAGAATAGAGATGACCGCGGTGCTTACGCAGGATAGTGCCTCTCCTATCTTACCTCCAAAATGCTCCTCTTGGGGAGTGAAGAGTAGATGCTCAACCCAGCACTCCACGGTATCACTTTAAGGGATAGTTCTTTGCCTCATGTTTTTTTTTTTTTTTTTGACTGACACCAAGCATTGTAAATGGATGACCACAACAAAAGCAACAATGATTGCAATTACCAAACACGAAACACACTCATGCTATGTCATAATATTGACATTCAGTCCAGTAATCCTCCACTGTAACAGCGCCTTTACTTTGCAGTGAAAATTGATTTGTATATTTTTTGTCTCTCAGTCCTTGTGGGATTTTTTTTTTTATTCAAACAGAAAGTCACAAAAACTATAATCATCCTCATCAGTTCACTCAGTCCCATGTAATTAATTTTTTTTTCATCTTGATCTTTTGTTAGCACTTTTATGAGTTCATCAGTTTTTCATTAGAGTTCTGAAAATGCTTATTCATTCAGTTCAGCAGTACAGTCAGTTACCAGAAACCTGTACTTGTCAGAGTCTTTTCCATGAATTCCTTGAAGATGAAACCCTTTTATAGGAACACATTTGCAAAAGCTTCAGAGTACACCCAGAACTGTCTGTAAATGACAAAAGACTTAAAAATGACCACGGTTAAAGATTTGATGAAAGTTCATAATAATGCAATTGACAAGGAAATTTAGTTATTTCTGAGATACACATTTTAAAGTAATAACTAGAATTATGACTTATTATACCAGAACATATAAGATTTTTAGAAATTTCATGTAATGTCTGAAACATTTATATTAACATATTTCCATACAAATAACCCAATGAAAGTTTAGTATTAGTTGTTTTGTTTGTTTGTTTATACTGCAGGTTCTTATTAGTCATCAATTTTATACACATCAGTGTATACATGTCAATCCCAATCGCCCAATTCAGCACACCACCATCCCCACCCCACCGTGGTTTTCCCCCCTTGGTGTCCATATGTCCATTCTCTACATCTGTGTCTCAATTTCTGCCCTGCAAACCGGCTCATCTGTACCATTTTTCTAGGTTCCACATACATGCGTTAATATACGATATTTGTTTTTCTCTTTCTGACTTACTTCACTCTGTATGACAGTCTCTAGATCCATCCACGTCTCAACAAATGACTCAATTTCGTTCCTTTTTATGGCCGAGTAATATTCCATTGTATATATGTACCACATCTTCTTTATCCATTCGTCTGTCGATGGGCATTTAGGTTGCTTCCATGACTTGGCTATTGTAAATAGTGCTGCAATGAACATTGGGGTGCCTGTGTCTTTTTGAATTATGTTTTTCTCTGGGTATATGCCCAGTAGTGGGATTGCTGGATCATATGGTAATTCTATTTTTAGTTTTGTAAGGAACCTCCATACTGTTCTCCATAGTGGCTGTATCAATTTACATTCCCACCAACAGTCTTTGCCTCATGTTTTATCTCTTGGAGACTTTTCTTTCCTCTTCATGACATAGCCCTGTATCCTCTAATATAAAAATGATAACTCCCCCTAGAAAAGCTTCAGGGAGAATCCTGACCCCTGGAAGATGGGATCTGAGTTCCCTGGCCATCTACAGCTTCTCTGGGGGGGATTTGTAGCTCTAGTTTAAAAAAACAAGGACTTGTGTAAACACAGAATTCTAAAGTATTTCCCACCATCGTGTAGTTCCCTGGCTTTATAAGTTCCCAAAACTGACATTTTTGGTCTGAACAATATCGACTGTTTAATAACTGGTTGAATGCTGGTAACAGGTGAACATCATAATTATGAGCTTCATTTTAATACCGTCATCCATTCCCCGTGCATGTTTCCACTGATTTTCAATAGAACATGTGGGTGGTGACATTTCACGAGCTGAGGAACCTGCCTTATAGTCCTTGCTTTCCCCAGGGGCTCATCCACTGTACCTGCTTAGTTATAGGTGAATTAGTTGGAGCGTCATTCTCTGAATATTTTCCCATGATGTCCGATATACGTGGAGGCCACGTTGATTAATGTTTGGGATGAGAAGTTGTAGTAAATAATGCAGTCCGTGTCTTTACGCGGCGCTCAGTGTGGAGAGTGAGTAGGCATAAGGTGGAAATGTGGAAAGTACCATTAGGATTTCCTTTTATATTTAGGAGGCGGGGCTCTGCTACTTAAGGTCCCTGGAAGAGGATGGGGCCCCCTAGTGTTGTCATGTCTCTCCTTGGGTTTCTCCAGAAACTTCCCTTAGACCTGGCAGGAGAGATCCCACCCAGGCCCTGTACTTTGGAGGGTTCTGTTCTGTTTCTCAGAGCCGGCTGCTGGCCTCAGCATGGCTAGGAGTCTGTAGGGCCAAGATGGTCCAGGGTCCAGGGATGGTCCAGGGGCCCAAGAGCCCTGGAATTCCCTGCCCAGATAACCTGGACTTGGATTCCAGGGCGTGTGCAACCCTCTTTCCTGGGTTGTCCACTGGGGACTCCACTGCCTGAGGGCCTCCCTGGTCTGCAGAGTGACCAGGGCCAGTCGGGAGGACGTGTGCCTGTATGCACACTCAGGGCCCTCACAACATGGGATGGAGCTGGGGGCAGGCCGGGGAGTCAGGCTTGGAGTTTACTGTAGATAGAAACTGCTCAAGCCCCACTGGGCACTGCCCCCTGTAGACCCTGTGTGGGAGGGTGCAGCCCGGACCCTGGGCCCACGCAACAGTGTGTCTTCATGCATCTGGGGCGCATCTGCTGTGCGCCACCTCAGTCCTCTGCCTGGCTTTTGTCCTGGAAGGCAAGAGTCACAGAGAGGGGGAATTCCTCAGAAACAAGAAGGAAATTCCTCAGAAACAAGAAGGAAATTCCTCAAGAATAAGAAGGCCTTAATAGATGCTCTGTGGCCACAAAGTAGGAGCAAATGCCCTGCCCCGCCCTTCACTGTGGCTCTGGGACTTGAGGAAACCCCTTGGGTTCTCATGACAGCACCCCACCCCCATGTCTCTTTTCCTTTGTCTGCACTGGGTGTGGAACTTCTTGCAGTGACAGCAAGGCACTATGGATAAAGTCAGTCCTTCCCGGAAGGGGGGGCTTTGGTTGGGGCCAGTACGCTCACTGTAAATTCTCATGCTTAATCTGTGTTCTTATAAATTAGCTCACGTTGAAGTTTCTCATTCTGGGTCTAGGAGGAAATTGCTCTATGCCTCACATTTGTACTTTCACTTTGTCTTTAATAAGCCACTAGCCTTCTTTGTATGTTCTATGTGCCACATAGGCATGCTGTGATTACTAGTTTCCAAACGGTATCACCAAAGAGCAATGGGAGCTGTGCTTGGGGAGCTCAGCAGGGCTGGCTTTTGCAGCGAGCGTCGTAGAAAGTCACGCCTTGTATTTCCACTCCACGGTGCACTGTCGCGAGTGGGCCAGGCTGCTGGAGGTGGGGCGAGTAGCCGAGGCCTGTGGACCCAGGTCCCCCTACGACGGCCCTGGGTCGGGCAGTGGGGTACCTCAGTGCACTGCTGCACCCCTGCGCATCGGCTGGAAGCTGCTGTGGAGGGGATGTTAGCAGGTCTGGGAAACCTCGTGTGTGATATAGGCATCCTACATCGAGGCAGGAAAGGAGGCCGGGCGGTGTCTCAGGGCTTGTTCATTGATTGGGGGAATTAATCGTTTTATGTGGACAGTTCACCTGAAAAATAACACAGTGGAATAATTCGGTGACTGTTGTCGATATTTTCTAAAGGGACAGTTTGAATTTTATTACAAACCGATTTCAAAACTCACCGTGGACGTTGCTAGGTTGTCGCCTCTGGACACGGGCGGGGGGTGAGGCTCACCCAGTATCCCTTCTGGCATTGAAGTGCTCCTCCCGCAGTCCTGCTTCTGCTGCCCTTTCCCGCAGAGCCGCCCTGCCTTCCAGCTGTGAGCCTTTGTCCCACGCCTTACGAAGTGGTCCACCGTCTCCAGCATGAGTCTCGGCCGGCTCCAGCCCCCAGTGACGGTTCCCCTCGAATTTCTCTTCTCTGACTCACACGTGTACCCGTATCCCATCCGCCCCCACCTCGATTCCAGGCGGGTCTTGGTCTCTCTTTGGTCTAGTGCAAAGATGGTGGGTGGGTTCCTTCTTTCGCTCCCTCCCTTTCTCTTTCCTTCCACCCTTTCTCCCACAAGTATTTCTTGAGCTCTTCCCTCGTGCAGGATGTGTAGGAGTGGGCCCTGCTCCCAGGAGTTCGGGAGAGGAGTGGGTGCGCCCTGTACCCTTCTCTCCTGGCCAGGTAGGACAGTCCAGCGACCAGGGGAGCCGTCCGGCGCGGCCAGAGCCCTGCGTCCCCGCGCCCACGTCTGAGACACCCGGTGCAGAGTGCCAGGGAGAACCCGTGTGACTTGGTGCTCTTGGCTGTGGAGGAAGGGGTGTGTGCGGGGGCCCCTGGGAGAGGCTCTTGATCAGAATCCGCTCAGAGCTGGTCAGAAGTCACAGGAGAAGCCGGCCAACTAGGAAGGGTCGCATCGAATGGCAGTCCTGGGAGGCATTGTGCAGGCACTGAGGACGCAGAAGGACACAGGTCTTACAGATGCACCAGAGAGGAGACTGCCAGGAAGGTGATGGAGGAGGGGGGGTGGGCCCTCATCCCTGGGAGTCTGGAAGGAGGGGCGGTGGGTGCAGCCACGTGCTGCAGAGCCTTCCAGTAAGATGGGGACAGGGGGGCCCTTTGCATGGAGCAACCAGGAGCGTGTGGTGGCCTGGGCTGTTCATTTCACAGGGGCCGTGAGACTGGGGGGGCAGAGAGCAGGCCATTCCACAGTGGATATGAAAATCCTTTTAAGAAGTTTCTGGAGCAAAGAGGAAGAGGGAAAGCGAAGTGGTTAGAGGGCTGTGGGGTGTCCTTCCCTGCAGAAGGTTTCCTGGGCCTTCCAAACAAATCCGGTCCACTTGCCCGTCCACCCCTCCCCCAGTCTGTTAATTTCTCCCAGACGTCATCCACGGGACCGCCATCAGCTGCGGTCATTCTGGGCCACACGACTGGCGGTGGGGAGGGCCCTTTGCTGGGCCTGCAGACGGGACTATCTGGGAGGCTTGTCTTTGATCTCGTGTCCTGTTATGATTCATGATGACGAGCTCTGACACCTTGATGGGATACCCTGTACTTTCTCTTAAGTCCAAAATGAATAACAAGGGTGGCATTTAGCACATGTAGCCTAAGCAGAATGTTTGGCGTTGTATTAGGCTGTTTTATCCACTGGGCATTAAAAGGCCTTATGCTGAGGCCTTACAAGCTTCTCAGAGGCCTAAGGAAATGATTCAGACCTGAGAAAAAAATATTACACTCCAAAACACTAAAAGGAAACTTCAAAACCAGGGAATGAATGGTGAAACGTCTCGAGGACGTCACAGTAGGGCATTCCCAGCTCAGCTTTTTAGAAGTTATCTTAAGTTATGTAATTTGGAATGCCAGTGTGTTAATATGCTTGGTGCAAAGGAAGAGTGAGGATTCTGAGGGTGTGACTGTTATTAAACAGGGCCTGGAAGGTTTTCCTGGCATCTGGTGTGTTTCACTGAGCATTATTCTCTAGGTGCGTTAAGTGGCCAGGTGCGTCAAGTGGCCAGGTGTGTTAAGTGGTGGGCTCCCCGAGGTGGTTTGACTCATCCCTGTGTGCAGCAAAGTGCCAGGTGTGTGCGTTTAATCAAAACAAACTAGACGTCATATATACACTATAGATACTATGTATAAAATAGATAACTAATGAGAACCTACTGGATAGCACAGGGAACTCTACTCAGTGCTCTGTGGTGGCCTACATGGAAAGGAAATCCAAAAGAGGGGATCTCTGTATACGTAGAGCTGATGCACTTTGCTGCACAGCAGAAACTAACACAACATTGTAAAGCAACTTTACGCCAATAAAAATTAATAAAAAACTAGGGGTTGTCAGCCTCTGTATTCTTCACCCCTGACTTGATTTTCTGAAACTGTTTTCTCAAAGGACTGTGGAACACGTGCCCTTTAAACAGGTGACTCATCTTTGTAAGCTTGTTTTGTTTTTTTGGACCCCTTGAGATCTGTGTGGTGGTCGGGGACTTGATGTTCTTTGTTCCAGCTCATGCTTGTGTGTGCATTTCCTTCCCCAGGTAGATGCGCCCCCGGAAGATGGTGACTCCTTCGTAAGGAGCAGGTCACTTCCTACGAGACAAGGCCTTCTCCACAGTTACTGGTTTGATTCACCCCAGGGGCCCGCCGGCCTTTTCTCGTCAACAGCTGAAGTCCTCCACCCTGTTTCAGGTAGTTCTGGACTATTTCCCATTGTATACAAAATATTTTGGTTTTGGCGGTACATTTTTCTTTGGGACATCTCCGTAGTTTTATCTGATTTCTGAAGGGGTCTGTGAACCCATTAAGAAGCACTGCTCACCCGCTTTCTCAGGGTCGCCTTCCCTTCAGCTTCAGCTGTGACCACGTGACGGTGGCTCCCAGGGCAGGTCTGAGCTGCCTCAATTCCAGATCATCCCGGGTTCCATGTCCATTTCACTGAATTTCCACCTCACGATCGAATTCTTGATTTCTGTTACATGGTCTCAGGAGACCCAGGCCGGTGGTGCAGTGAGGGACACCCCAGGCATCTCCTCGGCTGTGTGGGTGCCGGAACCTGCCCTCCTCACCTGCCCTGCCCTTGCTGGTCCCACCTGAGGGAATCAGGGCCGGTGGGTCCTAGACCCCTTCTCTGGCTTGCCTCTGAGTGGGTCTCAGATTTGCCGCCTTCCGTCTGTCTGTCACTGCTGCCCGCTCATGCCTGCATCCCTGCTCATCTACAGCCCTTCCCCAGACACCTGCTCTCCCGTTTATATTCCACATGGCTGCCAAAATTTCCTTAAAAAATGAAAATCTGATCGTATACCACTCTGTGGCTTAAAACCATTAAGTGATTGTTTTGCCACCTACAAATGGCAGTCCCAGTTGCTCAGCAAGGCTCTTCGTGTCCTGGGCACCTTCCATCTCTCCAGCTTTGCCTCTTGGCACCTCACCTTTGTTTTTTTTTTTTGGCCGCACCCAGCACGGCACGTGGGATCTTGGTTCCCCGACCAGGGATTGAACCTGCGCTCCCTGCAGTGGAAGCGCGGAGTCTTAACCACTGGACCGCCAGGGAAGTCCCGGCGCCTCACCTTTGACTTATGCTCCGGAACATGATGAATCTCCCCCATGCTGTCCCCACCGTGAGGCTCACCTGGTCCAGAAACCCTCCTTCAGGGCACGTTAGGCCCTGTCTCCCCTCCTACCCGGGGCATCTCTCTCCCCGTGGACAGTCAGTCCCGCATTGTGGTGTAACTCCGCAGACATGTCCACCCTCCCTGCTGGCTGGTGAGCTCCTCGAGCCCCTGGGTCATTATTCCTAGTTTTGTTCCCAGGACCAAGTGTACACACAGGCATGTAGTAGCTCTTCCATATACAGTTGTTGATTTGGCAGCAAATGAATAAAGAAATGAATGGATATCTGAGAACATTTTACCAAAACTTACCTCTGTCATCAGAGCATGGGGTGACTTATAATAACTAATTCAGAGTGTGACCATTTGCCAGACAATGTTCTAAACCCTTCATGTGTGACAACTCACTGAATCCCCACAACAGCCTGCAAGGACAAATACTGTTATCATCATCCCCATTTTGTCCAAAGGGGGAACTGTGACACAGAGGCTGAACTTTTATCCAGTGTGCCAGTGACGGGTATGTGGGATGTATTGCGTGATCACACGTGGCTGACGGCTAAATTGTGACCATCTTGAAGAGCAGGTTCTTGTTTTATATTTCACTTTATTTATTTTGAATTTTTAAAATTATTTTTGTCCCTGGCACTAGCATATACAGCCTGGTATACAGGCTGTGTATGCTGGTATACAGCAGAACACAAATGTTGTTGAGGGATTTTCTGATTTGGCCAGCCTTTCGAGGACTAGCAGGGTGAAGGCTAGTCAGGTTTGGCTTCACCCTTGGAATTTTGTATTGTTTGGGGACATACGGGGGTTTTTGTTCATTTTTTTTGTTTAGTTTGGCCTTGGATGGTACGTCTTTACCTGCTTCCTCTACACTGTCCGCAGTCATGGCACTCTTAACCCCCATCCCGTGGCCTGGAGCCGACCCCCTTGCCCTAGGATCCTGGAGACTGACAGGGATTCAGAAGGTCCCCTGCTGAGAGGAAGGGGCTTCTCTCACCCCCCTGCTTTTTCCCAGAGCAGTTCCAGGGCAGGCGAAGTAAAACCTGGACCCCTGGGGCCGGGCTCCTGCATTTTATGGGCTATTAGATAGGAAGGGGTCTGAAGTCATCCAGCTCATTGCCAACTGTGCAGACGAGGAAACTGAGGCTCAGGAAGAGTTGTGTCCAAGATCACACTGTCCTTGGACTTGCAATTATTAAACATTGTTTGCCCACAGTTAATTTGGAATTATATCTCCAGACACACTCTGTATGAATTTAGCCTGGCACCTTCCTTGTCTTCTCCCCTGCCCACTCATCGAACAAGCCGGAGCTTGTGACTAAATGAACTAACACCTGGCAGAGTTCAGTTGATTTTGTGGTGTCTTTAATAAATTAATGTGAGTAATGGATTGGCCTGGAACAGGTAATTGGGAAATGTTTTAACCCTTTATTTACTTCCTTCTATCCTAGAAATTTAGAACACACTTCCTCAGGGTTACAGAAATAGTTAATAAGCCAGACTGCAAGACGTCAAAGCCTCCTATCTTATTTAATAATCTGAATACAGGTTCAAGGTAAATATGATAATAATACTCTTAATCTAGACTAATTTGGGAGAAGGCTAATTTATGTGAGTAAAATGTCAGAATTACAGGATACTAACGGAATGTGGTCTCATGGCTCTGAGACAGGTTTCAAGGCTTGAATCAGGTACAGGGATTACTGTCCTCATGCTGGGGGTAAACTGAGGAGAATGCGAATGGGGGTGTCTCTCACGCTTAGATTGCCTTCTTTTTCCCTGCATTTGCAGGCACACCTTGGAGATATTGTGGTTTTGGTTCCAGATCACCACAATAAAGCTTATATCGCAATAAAGTGAGTCACACGAAATTTTTGTTTCCCAGTGCATATAAAAGTTATGTTTACACTATACTGCGGTGTATTAAATGAACAATAACGTTATGTCCATGAAAGCAAGGTACATACCTTCACTAAAAAATACTTTATTGCTAAAAAATGCTCACCGTCATCTGAGCCTTCAGTGAAGTCATCATCTTTGTGCTGGTGGAGGGTCTGGCCTGGAGGTTGGTGGCTGCTGACCGCTCAGGGGGGGTGTTGCTGAAGGTCAAGGTGGCCACGGCAATCTCAAAATAAGACCACACTGAAATTTGCCACATTGATTGACTCTTCCTTTTGCTTGGGCACTTAGAGGCCATTGTAGGGTTATTAGTTGGCCTGATTTCAATATTGTTGTGTCTCAGGGACTAGGGAGGCCCAAGGAGAGAGTTGGGGGGACAGCCAGATGGTAGAGCAGTCAGAACACACACAATATTTATCAATTAAGTTTGCTGTCTCATATGGTTGTGGTTCGTGGTGCCCCCAAAACAAATTACAGCCGTAACATCAAAGACCCCTCATCACAGATGAACGCAAACATAATAGTAAGGAAAAAGTTTGAAATATTGTGAGAATTACCAAAATGTGACACAGAGACATGAAGCGAGCGGGCGCTGTTGGAAAAATGGTGCCGATAGACCTGCTCGATGCAGGGCTGCCACAAGTCTTCCATTTGTTAAAAAACACAGTATTTGCAAAGTGCAGTAAAGCGAAGCGCAGTAAAACGAGGTATGCCTGCATTTAAAAAGCACATTGTCCCTTTTTTTATACCTTTTAATACCACTTCTTAAGTAGAACATTGTCCAGCTAATATTCAAATGATTGCATGTTATTAGAATCTGAGTTCGTGATGTCTTAGTTAAAATATTTTGTGTTTGCAGTTAACTTACGGCTACAGAAAAGAATACAGGCAAATTTCATCTTCTGTAAAATGAAAAGGACAGCTTTTTTTGAAGCATGAAGTTATGCGGTCTGCCCTGGACATTGCCCCCGAGGTCGGGTAGAGGGGATAGCTATTTCTTTAGTTCATTTTTTCACTCATTCTATGAGCACGCATCAAGGGCTTCTGAGTTCCCAGCACAGCGCTGGAAGCTGTGGGTGCAGTGATAAGCGGGTCGTGGTTCCTGCCCCCATGAGGCTCCCTTTCCTGGGGTAACTGCAGTGAAAAGTGCTAAGGCATTCACACAGGTTGCTGCAGGGGCCCAGAGAAAGACGGTCTGGCCAGGCAAGGGTTCTGGGGGCTCCCTGGAGCTGGTGGGAGGAGGGTGACCCCGGCTGAGACCTGATGGGTGGGGAGGTACCTTCACCACCAGGTGAAGGGTGGAGAGAACAGCAAAGGCAAGGGCTCTGAGGTTGGAGAACCGGGCAAGGTGAAGGCTGACGTATGGACTGGGCAGGGGGAGAGAAGGGCGGAGGGTTGAGTCTGGAGGGAGTCAGAGCCTTAGCACAGAGGACCTGTGTGCTTTGCTGAGGGGTGTGGACTGTTTGGGGTGCACTGGGGAGCCGGTGAAGGCGCTTTGAACCGATCACTTGGTAACTATGAGTTTGTAAGATCCCTGGATTGAATAGAAGCAGTAAGTCCATAGGCAGAGAGACTGATAAGGAGCTAGTTGGCATAATTAATCCAGGAAGGAGCCGGTGATTGTTGAGCTAAAGAGGCATCAGCAGTGGGTATGAGTGAACCGGGCTGGTTTGGTGATCTCCGGAGCCGGACTGTTTAGGGCTGGTGAAAACAGCTCTGGAGATGGCGGGTGTTGGGGTCACTGAGCCCGGGTCTCTTGTTGGGTGGGTGGGAGTGTGGCAGTGCTGTGCCTGTCACTAAGGTGGGGAGCATGGCTGGTGGGGAGAATGAGTTTGGTTTGAGGCCTGTGGAATATTAGGAATTCATAGGTTGTTGGATAGACTTGTGCATAAGTTCATTGGAAGCACGAGATTGGAATTTATTGCATGTAGTTGTAAGGTCCCCCTTCAGGAGCACTGAACAGGAACGTTCAAAAAGGTAAAGGGGGCCGTACTGAACATTAACTTAATTTGGGCTTGAGAAGTTTAGAAAGGTAGGCAAAATGGAGTGTTTTTTTCCTTTTTCAATTGATATTATTTTAGGGATGTTTTATGGATAAGGCCATGGACGTGCTTTCCTTCCAGCATCAGTCAAGTGCCTAATCTGATTACGCCCCCTGCCTAGTAGACGGACAGAGTGTTAGGAAATTGAAATGCTAGGTTACCAGGACCTCAGCTTAATATGTAGCCCTATGGCTGATCAATACCTGTTGTAGCTGCTGCTATATTAGTGTCGCTTCTAAACCACTCAGGGGAGCTGTGGAGGTTTTGTTTATATTTTTGTTTTTCTTTGTGATAAGATTAATACATGCTTATTATAGAAATTTTAGATAAAAAGCCCCAGCAAGCCCCAGAGAAGGGGCAAACCAACCAACCAGAAGAAGCAACCCAATTTTGATATATTGTTATTATTTCTTTTAGTCTTTCTGGTGCATTTCTATGCAGCTATATACCATTTCGTACAAACGGTTTAGTGTCTTACCTTATAAAGTGAAGGTGTGAGCTTTAGCGGGATCTGGAAGTGTGGGGAGACTTTGCAAGTGGGTCCTGGCAGTGGGTACATTCCAGGTGGGGAACACATCCATGTAAGTAGAGGCAAGATGGTTTAGGGTCTAGTGGGTAGTCTGTTTTGGGTGTAGCATAGATTAGATTTGGGGGAAATTTAAATGGAAATGAACGTTGGAACAGATGATGGAAGTTTTGTTAATCTTAAGCTGTGTGAGTTTGTCCCCAGTTCTGTTAAAAATCTTCATTCCCCTTTTCCCCAGTTGCATCCAGAAGCATGATCACATAAATGATGTGGGGAGACTAACCCATCAGTGTGACTTGTGGGTAAGGGTGGGACCGGGGGGAGGGGAGTCCGTGTATGTAGTTTTAGACATGTTTTTGAGAATAGTAACATTTAAAATTTTTCTTTCATTCCTCTGTTTCTCCAGGAGAATATGAAAGTATTATTCAGGCTTGTTTGTTTCATAGCTCTACTGACTTCTTCTCTGGAGGCTGGTGAGTTAAGCATTTCCTTGTGTTCCTGTCTGCTAAGAAAATCTGTTATTTAGAATACATGAAGTACCTTGCTTAACAGTCATTTTGCTTACATGTGTCTGTGGACGCCCAAGTCACAGAACTGTATTGCTGGATGTCCTTTCAAGATCTTTACTTTTCATTCTCTCATTTATACATTGGGAAACTGAAGCCCAGTGAGGTTAAGAGCCCAAGGTCATGCAGCTAGTTTCAGAGCAAAAGCTATAATCCACATCACCAATGTCTAGTCTAGGCCTCTTCCCACTTTGTTGCTGCTTGAAGAGTGTACTATGGGAAATCCTGGCTTTCATTCAGAAGAGGTGTTAAATGTAGTCTTTATGAACCACAGCTGGCAGTTCTTTGTTTTCTCCATTTGTTCATTCTTTCTCTTCCCCTCTCCTCTCTTGCTGCAAACGCATTTAGCTCCTGCCGTGTGCCAGGCACTAGCTGCTGGGGCTACAGTGGTGAATAATCCAGACAGAAATATCTGCCTGGGGTTTACATTCCAGTAGGGGAGAGAGACAATACATTACATAAGTAAATATACATTATGTCATATGGTGATAAGTGTGGAGAGGAAGAGAAGCAGAAAAGGAAGGTATACACTTTGAGGATTGGGGTAGGCAGAAGGTGAAATTTTTTTGATAGTGTGGCCAGAAAAGGCCTCACTGAGAAGTTGACTCTTGAGTTGAACCTGAAGGAGCAGGAGGAGGGAGCTATATAGAGATCAGGTTGGGGGTGGGGAAGTATTCTAGGCAGCATGTGCCAAGGCCCTGAGGCCAGGAATACTGGCATGTTCCAGGGGCTGAAATCTGCTGTGGCTGGAGCAGAGGGAATGGTGAGGGATGTGATACGGGGTGAGGTCATTCAGGTAATGGGGGGCGGTGGAGGGTTGACTGTGTAGAGAAACTTGTAGACCTTTCTAAGGATCTTGGCTTGTACTCTGAGGTGGGAAGACTGTGTAGGTTCCCTGTTTAAAACCAGAGAGGTGATCTAACTTTTCTTTCTTTTTTTTTTTGGCCACGCCGTGTGGCTTGTGGGATCTTAGTTCCCCGACCAGGGATCGAACCCGATCGGGCCCTCAGCAGTGAAAGTGCACAGTCCTAACCACTGGACCGCCAGGGAATTTCCATATTTTAAAGGCTCATTCTGGTTCTTATACTGTGAACAGATCATAGGGAGGCAAAGGGAGAAACAGAGAGGCCAGTTAGGAGGCCATTACGGCAATCCAGGCAAGCTATGATGGTAACTTATTCAAGGGTGACAAGGGGAAGTGAGTCGTCAGAGTTTGGATATACTTGGAGGACAGAGCCAGCAGGATTTGCAGACAGGTTGGATGTGGGTGTGAGAAACAGAGAAGAATCAAGGATGACTAAGGGTTTCAGCCCAAGCACATGCAAAGTGGAGTTGCCGTTGATGGGAGGGGGGAAGGTCACGTGTTCAGACTGGACATGTTAAAGTTAGCTGTCCATTAGATGTCTAAATAGAGATGTTGACTAAGCAGTCTGGAGCCAGGGGTTGGAAGTATAAAATTGGAGACCTTGGCAAGCAGCTGCTATTAGAACCCTGAGACTAGATGGGTCTACCTGGGGAGCGAGTGTGGTTAGAAAAGAACAGAACTTCAAGGAGTGAACCCTGCAGCCCTCCAGGGATGGGTGGTTAGGCTTCCATTCATCCAAGAACCAGTGAAAGACTGGCCTGAAATGTAGGAGGAGAACCAGACAAGTGTCCTGAAAGCCCAGTGAAGAACGTGTTTCAAGGATGAGCACAACACGTGTCCAATGCGGATGTGCTAAGTAAGATGACGCCCGAGAGTTGTCGATTTGATTTAGCAACTTAAAAGTCATAGGTGACTTTGATCAGAACAGTTTTGATGGAGTGGTGGAGCAAACCCCAGATAAATGGGAGAGTGTGTTGAGCTGAGACCTTAAGGTTTACTCTTTTATCACTGTTATTGTTACTACTGTTACTCCTAGGAGCTAAATACTTACCAGTCCTCCATCAGTGCAGGTACCTTGCTGAGTGCCTAGCCACTTTTATTTCCATTCTGTTTTAAAATAGCTTTATTGAGGTTATAATAGACATACAATAAACCACACGTTTAAGGTATACAATTTGATGTGTTGACATACATATCCACCCCTGAAACCATCATTACAATCAAGATAATATTGAATTGAGTATTAATTGGTTTGGAGAGAACTGGGCAGCTCAACAATATCAAGTCTTCTGATCAATGAACAAAGTATAGACGTCTTCAGTTTTTTAGATCTCTTAAAATTTATTTAAATAAATTTATTTTGTAATTTTCATTGGATCAGTCTGATGCATCTTTTGTCACATTTATCCTAAATTATTCATATCTTGATGCTATTGTAAAAGGCATTTAAAAAAATCCAGTTTCTAATTGTTCTTTGGTAATATATACACACACATTCAAATTTGCATATTCATATTGTATCCTACAACTTACAAACCCTCTAGGTCTTCGGTAGATTTCATAGCATATTCTGTATAGATAATCATGTTGTCTGCAAATAAAGACATTTTACTTTTCTCTTCAATCCATATGCCATTTCTTTTTCTTGCCTTAATGCACTAATTAGATCTTCCAATACAATGTTGAATAGAAGTGGTTAGAGTGAACATTCTTACCTTGTTTCTAATCTTGTATATGATAGCTGTAAGGTTTTTATAGCTGTCCTTTATTAGCTTTAGGAAGTTCCCTTCTATTCCTAGTTTTGTTTTGTTGTTTTTTTTTTGGATGTTGTGTACATCATAATGCATTGTCCTTTTTTGATATATTGTAGCATTCAATTTGCTAAGATATTTTAAAGAAATTTTGCATCTGTGTTCATGATGAAGACTGTTTTGTGGTTTTCTTTCCTTGGAATGTCTTTGTTTGGTTTTGGAATTAGAATGATACTGACCTCATAGAGTGAATTGGGAAGTGTTACTGACTCTTCAATTTTCTGGAAGAGTGTGTGTAAAATTGGTGTTGGTCCTTCTATGAATACACCAGTGAAGCCATCTAGGCCTGAAATTTTTTTTGTTGTTGGGAGGTTTTTAACTACACTTTCCGTTTCTTTAATATCTGTAGGGCTATTCAGCTTATCTATTTCTTCTTCAGGCAGATTTTATAGTCTGTACTTTCAAGGAATTTGCCCATTTCATTTAAGTTGTTGAATTTATTGGCATTAGGCTGTTCATAATATTTCCTCATTACTCTTTTAAAATCATTTTAATGAGAGATGTCACCTCTCTTTTTTTCCTGATCAGTCTGGCAGGAGACTTATCCATTTTATTGATTTTTCTGAAAGAACTAGCTTTTGGTATCTTTGATTTTTTTCTCTGTTGTTTTTGTTTTCCATTTCATTGATTTTTCTCCTGGATCTCTTACTATCCTCTGCTTACTTAGGGTGTAATTTTGTTTCTAATTTCTTAAATGGAATCCGAAGTCATAATTTGAGATCTTTTTTTCTTATACAGACATTTAGTGCTCTCAGTTTCCCTCTAAGTGTTGTTTCTTTTTCATGCCATACGTTTTGATATGTTGTGTTTTCTTTATCATTAAGGTCAAAAGACTTATCTCCTAATCTCCTCCTTTATTTCTTCTTCACTTTTCTTTAAATTGATTAATTTATTTATTTTTGGCTGCATTGGGTCTTCATTGCTGTGCCCGGGCTTTCTCTAGTTGTGGTGAGCAGGGACTACTCTTCACTGTGGTGCGCGGGCTTCTCATTGCGGTGGCTTCTCTTGTTGCAGAGCACAGGATTTAGGCATGTGGGCTTCAGTAGTTGTGGCACGTGGGCTCAGTAGTTGTGGCTCACAGGCTCTAGAGCACAGGTTCAGTAGTTGTGGCGGATGGGCTTAGCTGTCCCGAGGCATGTGGTATCTTCTCAGACCAGGGCTCGAACCTGTGTCCCCTACATTGGCAGGCAGATTCTCAACTGCTGTGCCACCAGGGAAGTCCCCTTTATTTCTTCTTTGATGCATGGGTGATTTTGTTGTTTGTTGGTTGGTTGGTTGTTTTTTTCTTTTTTCAGCTTTTAAATACATGGGTGAATTACTAGATATTTTTCTGTTACTGATTTCTAATTTAATTTCATTGTCACCAGAGAACATACTTTGAATTCTTTTAAATTTGTTGACTATTGGGTTATGAGCAAGAATATGGTATATCTTGGTAAGTTCTTTTGTGTGCAGTTAAAAAGAATGTGTATTCTGCTGTTGTTGGGTGGGATTTTTTGTAAATATTGATCATGCCAAATTGGTTGATAGTGTTGTTCAAATCTTCTATATCATTACTGATTTTCTGTCTAATTGTTGTACTTGTTCTACCAATTATTATGAGGAGACTGTTGAAATCTCAGACTATAATTGTGGGTTTCTCTATTTCTTTTTGCAATTCTATCAGTTTTTGCTTCATGTATTTTGAAGCCCTGTCAGTAGGTGAGTAAATGTCTAGGATTACTATGTACCTCTTGACAAATTACTCCTTTATCATAATTACATGACTCTTTTTAATCCCTGTTAATATTTTTCACTGTAAAATCTACTTTGACTGATAATAATAAACATTCAAACTTTCTTTTGATTAGTGTTAACATGATATTTCTCTCCCCTCCCCCTGTTTTTACTTTTAACATATTTGTGTCTTTACACTTAAAGTGTGTTTATGTGTGAGTTAGTGTGTATGTTAGCATATAGTTGGATCCTTCTTTCTTTATCCAGTCTGACTATCTATGCCTTTCAACTGGGTTGTTTAGACCATGAAAAAAATATAATATGATTGTTAATATGTTTGGGTTTTATTTTAGGATCTTGTTTTATTTTCACCTTGTACCATTAATTCTTTGTTATGTGTTTTCTCTTTTTTGCTGCCTTTTGGATTAATTGAGAATTTTCATGATTTATTTTGTCTTCTGGGTTGGCTTATATTAATAACTTAAAAAATAACTACTCTAGTGCTTATGGTATCCATCTATGACTTATCACTGTTTACCTTCAGGTGATACTATACCAATACACAAATAGTATAAAAAACTTAAAACAGTATATATCCGCTTCTCCCTTCCTGAACTTTGCCTTATTGTTTCCATACATTTTACTTCTTTATGTGTTATAAATCTCAAAATACATTATTTTTGCTTTAAACATTCAGTTGTTTTTAAAGCGATTTAAATAATAAGAAAAATTATGATTACCCATGCAGTAAACATTTCTGGTGCTATTTATTCCTTTATGTAGATTCAGTTTTCATCTGATACTATTTTCTTTCTTTCTATTAGGACTTCCTTACATTTTTTGGCAGTACAGGTGTATCGGTGATAATTTTTATAGCTTTTATAAATATGAAAAGGTCTTTATTTTGCCTCTATTTCTGAAAGGTACTTTCCCTGGATATAGAATTCTAGGTAGATGATTTTTTTTCTTTTAGTACTTATCTTTATTCTGCCCTGTTCTGGCTTGTATTGTTTCTGGCAAGAAAGCTGCATCATTTTTGTCTTTGTTTGGTGTGCTTTTCTTCATGCTTCTTATGCTTGGGGTTTATTGTGATTTTGGGGTCTGTGACTACATCATTTTCATAAAACCGGGAAAAATTTCAACTTGTATTTCTTAAAATATTTTTCCTGTTCAACCCATCTCTCCTGTTCTTCAGGGATTCTTATTACATGTATTGAAGTTGTCCTGCAGCTAACTAGAATCCTGTTTATTTCGTTCTGTTATTTTTCTCTCTGTGTTTACTTTTGAAGAGTTTCTAATGCTATATCTTGGAGTTCACTAAGCTTTTCTTCCTGCAGTGTCAAATCTGCCATTAATCACATCCATTTTTTTTTTTTTTTTTTTTTAAGAAGTTGAATATTTTATTATTAAACTGTTTCTTATTTTCCTGCAAGGCTGTTGCTTCACTGTATAAAAATAGCACCAGCAAACACAGTATATTGCAAAATTAAGATAGTAATGTTCTTCACCGGACACTATACAACTAACAAACTTTTCTCCACTGTCATTTCTTTCCAGTGGCAAGTTCATTGAGTATTTTGACCCAAATCCAGGGATGGCTGTAAGCAAGTTACAATATTATATAAGGTTAAGATAGCAATGTTATCCTTGAATTACATAATTTTTATAACTAGTTTACCACAGATAATTTCAGGAATTCTGAGTATTATAACTGGAGACTAGCCTAAAAATCACAGGGTGTTGTGAAAAAGATGCATAGTGTTTATCTGAAATCATTAGGAAGTTAAGGGGTATTTTCTTCAGGCAACATTGTTTCAAGTAGTTTCTTTTGCTAAAAGTTGCTTTTTAAAAATCTATCCACCACTAATTTAAGACAACTATGCTAGATTAAGTTGTTTCAAACTAGTTTATTTAGGGGTTCCATTTTTACTCCTCAATAGATTTTATGTATTTCTCATATGCTTCTTCACTCATTAGTTCATCTAGTTCTGAAGGGTTACTGAGTGTCATCTTGATCAGCCAACCATCTTCATAACAAGATTTGTTGACAAGTCCTGGATTTTCTGCTAGAGCTTCATTAATTTCAGTTACTTCTCCTGATAGAGGAGAATAGAGTTCACTAGCAGCTTTCACACTTTCCAAAGCACCAAATTCCTCTTGTTTGTTCAATTTTGTCCCAACTTCAGGCAGACTACAGTAAACAACATCTCCCAAAGCTTCCTGTGCAAAATTGCTGATTCCCACTGTTCCAACACCGTTTTCTGTTGTTACCCATTCATGTTTGTCTGTGAATTTACGACCGGACAGCAGAGCGGGGCCGGTGCGCAGCGCCCGGACGGCGCCCGCCCGCAGTCCCCAGGGCCGCGGCGGGCAGGGCGCGTTGGGCGCAGAGATGGCGCGCAGGCTGCAGATCGCGGCCCGCACGCTGCGCGCCACTCGCAGCGCCATGTTCGCAGGGGTGCCTCCATTTTTTTTTTTAAAGTCAACATTGTAGTTTTCAATCTCTAGGGGTTTGATTTAGGTTTTTAAAAATAATCTCTTTCATTTCTCTACTCAACATGCTTGATCTGGCCCCTTGAACAAGTGGAACACAGTGATAATAACTATTTTAATTTTTTCCATCTATTCTATTATCTGTGTCATTTATGGGTCAGTTTTGATATGACTGATTTTTTTCTCTTTACATTGGTTTTATTATGCTGCCTCTTTGCATGCCTAGTAATCTTTGATTGGATGCTAGATATTGTAGATTTTACCATGTTGGGCATTGGATATTTTTTTATTACTAAAAATGTTCTTGAGCGTTGTTCTTTTACAAGGGTGTTACTTGGAAATCGTTGATCCTTTTAGGTCTTGCTTTTAAGCTTTGTAAGTCAGGAGCAGAACAAGGTTTATTCTAGGCCTAACTTGCTCCATCTACTGAGACAAAACCCTTCTGGGTTCTCTACCTGATGCCCCATGACTGATAAGATTGTCCATTCTGGCTGTTGAGAACAGCCACTATTCCCAGCATGTGTGTGCTCCGGGTATTATCCACTCTAAGTCTTTTGGCAATTTTCACTCTGGCCTTGGGTAGCTTTCTTTCATGCTTCTGCTAATCGATACTCAGCTGAAAACTTGAGGGAGATTCTGTAGACCTCCAAAGCTTGCTTACTCTCTGTGTAGAGCTGTAATCTCTTTGGTACTCTGCCCTCCACTCTCTTGGTTTACCTGGATTCCCTGCTCCATCTCCTCAACTCAAGAGAGAACACTGGGTTTTGCCTGCATTTCCTCCCAGCAATGTCATGGCCTAGAATCACTCTCTACACAGTAATTTGGGAAAACCCTAGGGCTCGCCTCCTTTGTGTCCTTCATTCCCTCATGTTCGATGTCTTGAACATTGTTATTTCATATACTTTGTGCATTTTTTAGTTGTTCAGGTGGGAGGGTAAATGACGGTTATTCCATCTTTTTACTGAAGCAGCCATCTTTTCCTGCTACCTTATCCCCAATTTTTAGCTGAGTAAAGAGGGGAGGAGAGAGGTTAAATAACTTGCTCAAGGACACAAGTAGTAAGTGACATCCTGGATTTGGCTAGAAATCTTTTAGACTTCCAAGATGATTCCCTTAATCATAAGGCTACTAACACTCTCACGTATAACACAAATTAATGTATTTAATAGTTGGTGTGTTTATACTTAGATATTACATTAAGAAACATTGACAAATTTCTTGCAGAAATGACTTTCCCTTTCTCCCTTTTAAAGATAAATGTGAGGAACGTGAAGAGGAAGTTATTTTAGTTTCGTCTGCACATGAAATTGATGCTCGTTCATGTCCTCTTATCCTAAGTGAACACAAAGGCCCTATAATTTGGTATAAAAATGACGGCAAGACACCTGTATCTACGGAAAGAGACTCCAGGATTCATCAGCACAAAGATAAACTTTGGTTCGTTCCTGCTGAAGTAGAGGATTCAGGATATTACTACTGTGCAGTGAGGTAAGAAAGGAATTAATATGTTACAAACGTGTTGTATGTACCTGCAATAGTTAAGGACAGAAAAATATTTTAATAAACCTATTTTGATTTATTTTAGCAATTCAACTTACTGCCTCAAAACTAAAATAGCTGCAGAGTTTGTACAGCATGAGCCTAACTTGTGTTACAATTCACAAGCCGTATTTACACAGAGACTACTGATTCCAGGAGATGGACAACTTGTATGTCCTTATTTGGATTTTTTCAAAGATGAAAACAATGAGTTACCCCAAATACAGTGGTATAAGGTAATTTTATATTACATATGGCATTCTACTCACCTAGCAAATAAAATAGTTTTTCTATCACAGACAATAGGATGAATCTGCAAAGCACTTTTTCTTTTGGCATATTATTTTGCTTTTGAGTGGTGAAATTTAATAGGATGTTTTTAAAAGGTTTTAAGACTGTACACATTTAATTTGCAGCTTAACTAAAAATATGTCATTTTTGTTTAATAAGGTAGAGTTGAGAAAAGTATAGTAGGCATAAAAGATGTTTAAAGATAAGGATGAATATAAATTTAGGGTTTTTAAGAAATAACTATTTGTTACAAAGTATATTATTTTGTGTTTTATTACAAACATTAAGTGGTCCTTGGATAACCTAGTGGTTTCTCTAACTGTCTGAAAGGCGATTGGCCAGCACTCCATGGAATACATCATATTCTGGTATCTTTGATCTACCCAGCTTGTTGGAGCTTACATGGAGAATCATCTTGTAGAGGTTAAAAAATACAAAATAAATAATATCAGTGAAGAATGGAAGTATAGCATTACTAAGCAACTATAGTGTTAGCATTCTTTCCTCAAATGTGTTTCTCTTGCAAAGTAAGTTTGTCTTCACTTGTCTTCAAAGTGCAAGCCTCATAGGCATAAAAATGTAAGTCCTGGGAATGTAATTATGACTTTGCAAAAAAATTCAATATTAAAACTTGTATGCAAGGAACCTTTCTATTCCTATACGTACGAATATAAATATGAATAATTGGTTTTCAATACTTCTTCCTCTCCCTCTGTCTAGGATTGCAAACCTCTACTTCTTGACAATATAAACTTTGTTGGAATAGCAAATAAACTCATCATCACGAATGTGACTACGGCGCATAATGGGCACTATACGTGTCATGCAACCTACACACACTTGGGAAAGCAGTATCGTGTCAGCCGGGTGATAGAACTCATTACTCTAGGTGAGTCAGCGCTCCAATCCTAGGATTTTAAATCCAGGAAGGCCCAGAGACCATAACTCTAATATCACCGTCATTGTCTATGGAGGGACTAAATCCAAGAGAAGCTTGATGACTTGCCAGAGGTCACCTGGCTTTAGTTTAGATTTTGTTGTTACGTGCTATGTATGTGTTTCTCATTCCTACTTCAGAGGCAGTGCTGATCAAACAGACAAGGATGAGCTATGTGTTCCAGCTGAACTAGGAGGCACGTTCTTTGGCCTGGCTAGAGCTGCTTCTCTAGAAGGTTCTCTGGAGAAGCATTGGAGGAACGACAGTTCTGAGATCACTCACTTGGGCAGTCTGAGTGTCTAGCAGTCATTGGCGTGATAGATGGATGCTAATGAACTTTGGAACAAGTTACACTCTTGTTAGATCTCTGTTAGTCTAGTCACTTAACTCCTCTAAGGCTGTTTCCTCCTCTGTAAGAAAATTCAAGCTTCCAAGCTTCTTGCAAAAGTGAGAGATCAAGTGTGCTCAGCTTGTGGTCCTGTGCCTGGGGCCAAACAGATGAGAAATGAGTAGGTGCATGATGATTATTCTTGTTAGTTTTCCTGAGGCTTCTATTAACCATATTTCATATTAAAAACTACAACAAAATAAAACCAAGGCACTCCTACAAGTTACCCGGGGATGGGCAGAATGCTCAACCTTTCTGTAAATACCAGGGTTTTCTAAGCTTTCAGTAAGATAAGAATAGAGTTAGTTTAACCAGGACTTTGAAAGTCAAAGCAGTCTCTATCAGTAATTACTCTGGAACAACAGGCATAAACAGGGACTATCCCAGGTAAACCCAGATTATGATCACTTTTCAGAGAGCTATGTTTTCTCAATTCTACAATAATTCATTTTTTTTCCAAAGGTTAATTTTATTGTCTCAGAATCAATTCCTCCCCTACATCCTACAAGCATCAGTGACTCGTACATTTCAGGAGTCCTTGGATCACAAGCATCCTAAGTTCCTGAGCAGCCCCTCGCTGGTCATTGTGTAGCTCTGATTTGTTTTTCTTGGGATACTGCAACCAGACCAGCAGACCAAATTTTAGGGAAAACAGGGCACTACAGAATTTCAAAAATAGGTCAAATGGGCTTTAAATACTTTCTGCCATCCTTTCTGATCCCTTACGTAGAAATAATATACTTAATCAGATGTGAGGTTGTATTTTGTTTTCTTGTAAAGGTGGATTTATAAATATTTATTGGGCATCTACTATGTTTCAGGCACTGTTCTAGGTATACATTAGGGAACAAAGGAGACAGTATCCTGCCCTGATGGAGCTAACATTTTTTTTTTTTTTTGACTGTGGCAGAATGAATACTGGGCATTCAAATTCATAGTTTCTCAGGCTTGGCCCCAGATCAACTCTTGAAGCCAATCATCTTCTAAATAAAAGTCAGATTAATTTCTGGAGCTCCTTAGTATTTTTCTGCTTATTTTAATAAATGATGCCAAAATGTTTGGCGTTCTTCAATAATTGTGGCTTTCACTCTTGGGTCATTGTGAAAATTACTAAATACAAGCAGGTCTAGCAATAGATGGCCTTCTGGTTAATAATGCTCCATCCAGGGAAGTCCCTTTCCACAACGACTCGTTTTTCCTGATTTGCACGAAGAGGGGCACTTGTCTGGAGACCCAGGGCCTGGTGATGTGTGTTTTTTTTTTTGCAGCACCAAACTCTGGGTTCAGAAGGGCCAACTCTGTGGGTTTTGCTGTGGTCTCTGTGTCAGCCTCCTACCTTCACCTCTGGCCTTCTGTCTCCTGCTATATATGCTTTGGCCAGTAGAGGGAATATCAGGCAGATGCCTTGTAGTATATTGTTGGTATATTTTGCCAAGTGTGGTCATCACTTGAGATTCTGATCTATAAGAGACCTTATGGATGTTTTTCTTTCAGTGAAATCCAGGAACAAGAGACCTGAGATCGTGAGTCCAGCTAATGAGACGATAGAAGTGGTCTTGGGTAAGTGGGCTACAATCAGGATATGCTGAAATCAGTATTTTTTGAACTCGAGATTAAGATAAACTGTACCTTTACTGCACACAACCTAAGCTGTTTAGTGGATATATCTAAAGTTAGAGGGAAGGTGGCACAGATTATGTCTTAAATGTTTCTTTGGATTTCTTGCCTCTTATGGCAAACATCTAGCCATGTCTGATTGGCCCACCCTTACTTTCCTATGGACACTTATTACTCGTGAAGACATCAGCCAAAGACCAAGTTCAGGGACTTCCCTGGCCGTCCAGTGGTTAGGACTTCGCCTTCTAATGCAGGGGGTGCGGGTTCGATCCCGGGTTGGGGAACTAAGATCCTACATGCCTCCCAGCCAGAAAACCAAAACATAAAACAGAAGCAACTTCAATAGACTTTAAAAGTGGTCCACATCAAAAAAAATCTTAAAAAAAAAAAGAAAAACAAAGACCAAGTTCAATAGGCCTAGGAATAAGAAATGTAATTTATTTGGTGCAGGATGGATTTCTTATGATCAGAGTTAATTATGATCAGAGTTAAGCTTTTAGGTAGTAGAGTAGGACTACAGGCCAAAAAGACAGTTATTCTAGAAAATTATTTTTCCAAGTTAGTGATAATGTTCATTTCAAGAATAAAGATGTAACATGATAAGCATTCAGATCTAAGCTATGCAATACGATAGCCACGAGGCATGTGTGGCTACATACATGTAAATTTAAATTAATTTATTTAGTTTAATTAAAAATTAGTCCCTGAGTCAAGGGCTGAAGAGCGACATGTGATTAGTGACTACGTATGAGACAGCACAACCATAGAACATTTTTGCCAGCGCTGAAAGTTCTGTTGGAAACCACTGGTCCAAACATAAAAACAGATTTTTTTGTATCAGAGGATCAAAACTCAGGCTGGCATATAGAATTCTGTAATAGTAACTGCGTGAAGACAAAGAACAATTGTACAGAGATTAGAAGGTCAAATTTGTGACCTCTGAATTCTGTACTTGGCCAAGTTGTTCTTCATGGTGGAAAGTAATATAAAGACATTCATTCATAGATGTAAACAAAGATGTGAAAACTTTAAATATTGTCCCATAGAATCCAGAGCAGTGTTTCAACCCTTTTCTCCCCCATTATTGCTCCCCTGTAGCACCTAACAAGCCATTTGTTCCCTAATCCTCTTTACTTTCTCAGATATTTAATACCCAGGTATGCACTATGGCACTTTGAAAGGCCACAAACCATTGCAATAGCTAAGCTTTTCTTGCTGTCCTCGCCAAGAAACACATTTTGCCCTGTTGAGAAGGCATGCTCGAGGAATGTATACTTCAGAGCTCTAAAGCCTAGATTTGATCTACAGCTCTAGAAATAAGTTTACATTAGGAAACAATAATTTTAATATATCACATTGATCAGAGGCCTGATCACCGTGGCATATGTTTATCCTATAATCAGGCATTTATTTGATAAGATTTCATATTAATTACCAGTAAAATGACTTAGAAAAATAGAAATTGAGGGATGCTTTCTGCACTTAATAACATCAATTCAAACCAGTTGTCACCAACATTTTTAATGGTGAAACACTATATAGTGTTTCACCAACATTTTTAATGGTGAAACACTATATAGTGTTAAACCTTCTACAGGTCTAGGCCTTCTCATTGAAGTCAAGAACAAGACAAAGATGCCCATATAACCCGTTTACTTAACATGTTCCAGAAGTGCCCACTAATGCAAAGATAAAAGAGCCAAGGCATGCTGACTGTGGGGGAGAAAAGAACTGTATTATTTTCAGATCATATAATTATGTATTTACAAATATTGTATTGGCCAGATATAAAATTAATATTCTAAAATATTAGACTTATTTAGCAAAAACCAAGAAAACAATGGGAAAAGAGATCCTATTTGCAACAGTAAATGCCATAGAGATGTCTATAAGATAGCTTAGCAAAACCTTTAAAAATTATATTGGATTTATAAGGAAGAAAAAGCCAAACAAAAACCCCACAAACTCTGACCTATAAATCTCAAAAAACTGGGAGATTTAAAGCATACATTCTTAAAGGGATGGGGGGATGTTGTCTGCAATGGGGAGAAAATTGGTTCTTAGGAGGTGAAAAAAATCTAAATCAATAGATATAGTGTATATCTGTGGTATTAAAAGTTCTTGGAGAGTTAGGCAACTGGGATAAAAAAATACAAAAAAGCTCCAAAGGGAGCAATCATAAAAACAATCTCGAGAAACACAAATTTAAGGAAAACTGTAATAAGGATGTGTGTTTTTCCTATATGAAAAACTGGAAATTGTAAAGATATGGACTTTCAAAAGTAAGTTACAGATTTAATGGAATTCCAATAAAAATATGAATGGGCTTAAAAATTGGCAAGTGATACTGAAATTCACCTGGGAGAATAAAATGCTGAGATTACTACGATAATACTGGGAAGAAAAGCTAAATGATATGAATATTTACCCTAAAACTGCAATAATTAAGAGTGTGGTACCCCTGGCGTCAGTATACACATTCAGATCAACCTAGAAAGTCCCAAATAAATAATTATTTTATAATTCTTACATTACATAACAGATTAGTGAGGAAGAGATTTATTATTCAATAAGAGATTCTGGAATTATCAGTCAACTATTTGGATAAAAACATTAGGTTAAAGCTTTCTCTCATACCATACCCAAGTTATATTCTAGACAGATTAAAGAACTAAAACAGTCAAAACAACACAACAATGCAAACATCATATATACCTGAAAGAAAAAAGTACATGGAATATTTTCCTGATTTGATGGTAGAGAGAGCTTTTCAACAACAACAAAAATAGTGAAAACAGATAGTATAAAACAATTGTAAATTTGGCCAAATAATAAAAATATATACACTAAAGAATTTCCGTAAACAATAAAATGAAAACAAACTCTGAAAGATACTTGCAGTAGTTTGCATGTATGATAAAGAGTTACTATCCTTGATAAATAAAGAGCTTCCATGCATCATAAAGTTAATAATATGAGAATGCAGTTTAGTAATGGCCATTAGGAATAACAAGCAATTCTTTTTTAATTTATTTGTTCTATTTATTTATTTTTGGCTGTGTTGGGTCTTCGTTGCTTCGCGTGGGCTTTTCTCTAGTTGCAGAGAGCAGGGGCTACTCTTCCTTGCGGTGCACAGGCTTCTCACTGTGTTGGCTTCTCTTGTTGCGGAGCACCGGCTCTAGGCACGCGGGCTTCAGTAGTTGTGGCTCGCAGGCTCTAGAGCACAGGCTCATTACTTGTGGCACACAGGCTTAGTTGCTCCGCAGCATGTGGGATCTTCCCGGACCAGGGCTCGAACCCACATCCCCTGCATTGGCAGGCGGATTCTTAACTACTGTGCCACCAGGGAAGCCCATAACAAGCAATTCTTAAAAGAAAGGCAAATGAATACTAAGCTTATGAAAAACATGTTAATTCACCATGAGCTCAAGAAATGCAGATGAAAATTTAAATGGAATTTTTTTCTTCTCTCAATTGGCAATGACTAACCACACTTGGTATCTGGAGCTTTTTGGGATAAATGACTCTTGCATACACTACTGGAGAGAGTGCAGACTGGTATAGTCTCCCTTGGGACAGGGCGTTTGGCTTTTAAAAATACGTATCTCTTTTAACTCAATTTTTCCAGATTTTTATTCAGAGTAATACTTCAGGATATGTACAATGTTGATGTACAGGAACATTCATTGGAATGTTAATCATAATAATGGAAAATTAGAAACAAATTATGTTTAGCAATAGGAAAGGAATTCATCATAGTATGTCAGTATGATGGAATAGTAAACTGCCATGAAATAGCCTATTTTGGAAGGCTAATCACGTGAGCCGAAATTCTCAATGTACAATAATTACAAATAGTGGAAAATGACACCCCATTTTAAAAATTGCATACGTGCACAGAAAGGTAAGGAATGAGATACGTAAAGTTACTAATAGTGCTTATCTCTCGGTGGTGGATATAAGGGCAATTTCTTCTTTTTGCTTTCCTATAATTTAAAATTTTTGTTCAACAGTCATTTATTAATCTAGATAGATCAGGTAAAAGTCCATTAATGTTATGATTAAAAATACATTCTTTTGCAGGATCCTGGCTCCAGTTGATCTGCAATGTTACCGGCCAGTTGAGTAACTTTGTCTACTGGAGGTGGAATGGGTCAGCAATTAAGGAATATGAACCTATGATGATGGAAGAGTTTACATAGTAAGTATGCTAAGAGCCAGACATGCCATAGAGACATTTTGGTATTAAATTCCATGTCATACGTTATATAACCATTATGGTTGAATCTAGTGGCAGTGATCAAGTTGGTCATTGATTGGTCCTTAACCCTTTGCTGCCCATATTGAGTTTTGCTAAGCTCAGCAGGATTCATAAGATCTTGTCCAATGAAGGTGACAATACATGTCATTATGGTACAAATTCCAGACCACTTGGAAGGCTTTCTCTTAAATTCAGTTAAAAATGTTGCAGCATTCCCATGAAGCAATTGTCCTGAATTATCCTTCATGTCATTCCGTTTTTAAAGTAATTTAGAAAAGACTCATTAATTGTGGCCGAAAATCAGGCATTCCCCTGCTCAGGTCTCTGATGGCGCCCTATTACTTCTTAGCATGACTTGCAAACCCTTTCCCATCTGTCCCAATCTACTCTTGTTTCATATATTCTTTGTGCCCCATGGAGACCAGAATGCCTATGTCCCCATTTTCCTTCTTGGAAGCTGGTAATTTTAATTTTATTTCTCTGTGCTACTGAGTCTTTTACTAACAGTGGTCTTAGGGCTATGAAATATCAGATTAGTCTTGCTAACAGCCTGATTCTTATACCTGTGCTTAGGGCTGGTGATTATTTCTGCTGTAACGATAAACCAGGGATGCTTATCGTATCTATAATTGATGCCATTTACACAATTTTGTTACTCTTTTGAACAGCGTGCAGAATCCTTTAAACAAAAGAAGGAGTACAGTCATCGCAAGGCTTAATATTACAGCAGTGGAAAGTAAATTTTTTCTACATCCATTTATCTGTTTAGCCAAGAATACAGAAGGAAGGAGTACAGCATATATCCAATTAATACATCCAGGTAAACAACACAGCTGTTTATTTGAAGTGCAGTTTTGTTTTCCTGTAGTAAGATTTCATGACCTTGAGGTTTACAATGCTATTTCCTCTGCCCAGAATGCTGTTAGATTCCTCTTAACCTGTGGACTGCCGTTCCTTTTTTACTTCTCAGCTGAACTATATCTTCTTCTAGGAGGTTTTTCTGTCCTGCTGCCTACTCTTAACCCATCTCTCTGCCCAAACAGATGAGGTGTTTGTTAGGGCCTCTGCTATGCATGTCCATATCTATCTTAGTTTTCTTTACTTGAATATAAATTCTGTGATGTTGCAGATAATTACTAATCATTCTATTTCCAGAGCTAATAGCAACTTAAGTCTTGTCATCCTCGGTACCTAATGAATATTTTTAGGTAAACAACTACATGATGAATGCACAGGGGAAGCCTAAATATCCACTTTCCAGACAGGATGTTAGAAGTTACTGGTTTTCATGAATTCTGTAATCAAACACAATATTGGCAGTATTTGTTTTCCTGCTCACTGATTCATTTTTCTGCCTCATTTATTCTGCCATTGATCCCTTCTAGTGTAGTTTTCATTTAAGTTATGGTATTCTTCAACTCTGGTTGCCTCTATATTTTCTAACTTTGTGTTAAAAACTTCTTATAGCTTTTTCCTCTGTGCATCTATTCTTTGCTCAAGTTCTTGGATCATCTTTACGATCATTATATTGAACTCTTTCTTGGGTAGATTGCCTATCTCCACTTCATTTAGTTGTTTTTCTGGGGTTTTATCTTATCTTGTTCCTTCGTCTGGAATGTATTCCTTTGCTGTCTCATTTTTTAACTTTCTATTTATATTTTTATGTATATGGAAGATTAGTTACGTTTCTTGGTCTTGGAGAAGTGGCCCTCTGTAGGGGATGTCCGATGTCAGTACACTCCCCTCTTGCTACCCAATGGCCTGGGACCAGCTGGTCCCAGGGTAGCTTCTGACCTGTTTGTGTACTCAGTTCCACAGGCTGTGGGATGATAGTTTTCTTGCTTCTGGTGGGTGAGGCTGGTTTAGGGGGTCATGCAGGCTTCCTGGTAGGAGGGGCCCGTGCCTGACCACTGGTGGGTGCCACTGGGGCTTGCCCCTCTGCAGGGCAGGGCCGTGTCAAGGGGAACATCTAGAGCTGGCTGTGGGCTCAGGAAGTCTTTAGGCAGCCTGTCTGATGATGGGTGGGGCTGTGTTCCTGCCCTGGCTGGTCTTTTGGCCTGATGCATCCCAGCACTGGAGCCTACAGGCTGTTGCAAGAAGCCAGGTCTTGGTGCCAAAGACCCAAGCAAGATATCTGCCTCTATCAAGAGTTCACGTAGATGAACACTCCCAGATATGTCTGCCACCGGCTTTTATGATCCCAGAGAGAGCCACAGTTGCTGCCTGCCCAGCAGACCCTCCAAACCAGCAGGTAATGACTCCTATGTAGTCACTGCTTTTGCCCTGGGTTTTGGTGTGCACAAGACCTTGTGTGCCCTCCAAGAGTGGAATCTCTTTCCCCCAGTCCTGTGGAGCTCCTGCAGTGAAGCCCCATGGGCCTTCAAAGCCAAATGATCTGAGGGCTCTTCCTCCTGATGCCAGACTCCTAGGTGAGGGAGCCTGATGTAGGGCTCAGAGCTCTCATGCCTGTGGGAGAACTTCTGCAATATAATTATTTTCCAGTTTGTGGGTTGCCCACCTGGGTGGTATGGGATTTGATTATATTGCGAGTGTGCCCCTCATACCATCTCATCATGATTTCTTCTTTAACTCCTTGGATGTAGAATGTCGTTTTTGGTAGGTTCCAGTCTTTTATCGATGGTGGTTCAGCAGTTAGTTAGTTGTGATTTTGGTGTGCTCGTGAGAGGAGGTAAACTCAAGGTCCTTCTACTCTGCCATCTTGTGTTTCTTATTCTTAAAAGGCTTCAGTGATTCCTCATGGCCTACTGGATATTTCAAGCCTCTTACAGACTCTTTCAAGTGTTACTCAGCTTCCTCTCCCTCCTCATTTCACTGATACTCTGCAGCATTTGCCAACTCTCCTTAAAATTCTACTCTTTTCTTCTTGTACTTTCTCTTACTTCATTGTACCCTTATTTCCTTTGCTGCCTCCTTTTCTTTTTCATTGCACTAAAATTATTTTCCTCAAAATTTCACCATTAGCATTCCTTATTTGCTCCATTAATAGTTTGGTCTTGAGACCACTTATTTTCAGAATCATATAGGTTGCTTTTAAAAGTTCAGACCCATCGACCTACCATGGGGCTGCAAAATTAGATTAGGAAGACACAGTGGTGGAAGCCACTGCTACAGAACAGAAAAAAGAATGAAAAATATGAGGACAGTTTACAAGACCTTGGGGACAATGTCAAATGCACCAATATTTGCATTATAGGGGTCCCAGAAGGAGAAGAGAGAGAGAAAGGACCTGAGAAAATAATTGAAGAGATAATAGCTGAAATTTTCCCTAACATGGGAAAGGAAACAGTCACCCAATTCCAGGAAGCACAGAGAGTCCCATACAGGATTAAACCAAGGAGGAACATGCCGAGACACGTAGTAATCAAACTGACAAAAATTAATGATAAAGAGAAAATATTAAAAGCAACAAGGGAAAAGCAGAAAATAACATACAAGGGAAACCACATAAGCTTATCAGTTGGTTTTTCAGCAGAAACTCTGTAGGCCAGAAGGGAGTGGCATTGTATATTTACAATGATGTAATGGAAAAACCTACAACCAAGAATAATCTACACAGCAAGGTTATTCTTCAGATTTGATGGAGAAATCAAAAGCTTTACGGATAAGCAAAACTAAAAGAATTCAGTACCAGCAAGCCAGCTTTACAAAACATGCTAAAGGAACTTCTATAAGCAGAAAAGGAAAGGCCACAACTAGAAACAAGAAAATTATGTAATAGGAAAGCTCACCAGTAAAGGAAAACATACAGTAAAGGCAGGAAATCATAGACACACAAAGATATGAAAACCAGTAATCATGAGAAGAGGAGAGTACAAATGCAGGATATTTAAAATGCATTTGAAATTAAGAGATCAGCAACTTAATACAATAATGTATATATATAGCCTGCTATACCAAGACCTCATGTTAACAACAAACCAAAAATCTACAATAGATATACACACAAAAAAGGACACTAACACTATAGGTAGTCATCAAATCACAAGAGAAGAGAACAAAAGAAGAAAAGGAAAAGAAAAAGTCCTACCAAAACAAATCCAGAACAATTAACAAAATGACAATAAGAACATACAGACTGGCTGAATGGATACAAAAACAAGACCCATATATATGTATATTGTCTACCAGAGACCCACTTCAGATCTAGAGATATATACAGACTGAAACTGAGGGGATGGAAAAAGATATACCATGCAAATGGAAATCAAAAGAAAGCTGGTGTAGCAATTCTCATATCAGACAAAATAGACTTTAAAATAAAGACTGTTACAAGAGACAAAGAAGGACACTACATAATGATCAAGGGATCAATCCAAGAAGAAGATTTAACAATTGTAAATATATATGCACCTAGCATATAAGGAGCACCTCAATATATAAGGAGAATGTTATCAGATATAAAAGGAGAAATTGACAGTAAGGCAATAATAGTGGGGGACTTTAACACCCCACTTAGATCAATGGACAGATCATCCAGACTGAGCATCAATCAGGAAACTCAGGCCTTAAATGGCACAGTAGACCAGATGGACTTAATTGATAATTATAAGAGCAGTCCATCTGAAAGCAGGGAATACACATTCTTTTCAAGTGCACATGGAACATTCTCCAGGATAGATCACATGTTGGGCCACAAAGCAAGCCTTGGTAAATTTAAGAAAATGGAAATCATATCAAGCATTGTTTCCAACCACAACACTGTGAGATTAGAAATCACCTACAAGAAAAAAACTGCAAAAAAACACAAACATGTGGAGGCTATATAATGTGCTACTAAAGAACCAATGGATCACCTGAAGAAATCAAAGAGGAAGTAAGAAAAAAAAAACCTAGAGACAAATGAAAAAAACATGTCCATCCAAAACCTCTGGGATGCAGCAAAGGCAGTTCTAAGAGGGAAGTTTATAGTGATACAATCTTAGGAAACAAGGAAAATCTCAAATAACCTAATCTAATACCTAAAGTAACTAGAGGAAGAAGAACAAACGAAACCCAAAGTTAGTAGAAGGAAAGAAATCTTAAAGATCAGAGTAGAAATAAAGAAAATTGATAAACCTTTAGCCAGATTCATCAAGAAAAAAGGAGATGGCCCAAAGTAATAAAATTAGAAACAAAAAAGAAGTTACAAGTGACACTGCAGAAATACAGTGTCATAAGAGGATCATAAGAGACTACAACAACTAACTATATGCCAATAAAATGGACAACCTAAAAGAAATGGACAAATTCGTAGAAAGGTACAGTCTCCCAAGACTGAAACAGGATGAAATAGAAAATATGAACAGACCAATTACAAGTACTGAAATTGAATCTGTGATTTTAAAACTCCCAACAAACAAAAGTTCAGGACCAGATGGCTTCACAGGCAAATCCTACCAAATATTTAGAGAAGAGTTAATGCCTATCCTTCTGAAACTATTCCAAAGAATTGCAGAGGAAGGAACACTTCCAAACGCATTCTATGAGGCCCCCATCACCCTGATACCAAAACCAGACAAAGATGCCACGAAAAAAGAAAATTACAGGCTAATATCAGTGATGAATATAAATGCAAACATCCTCAACAAATACTAGCAAACCAAATCCAACAATACATTAAAAGGATCATACACCATGATCAAATGGGATTTATCCCAGGGATGCAAGGGTTTTTCAGTATCCACAAATCAATGAGTGTGATACACCAGATTAACAAATTGAAGAATAAAAACCATATGATCATCTCAATAGATGCAGAAGAAGCTTTTGACAAAATTCAACACCCATTTATGATAAAAACTCTCCAGAAGTGGGCATAGAGGGAACATAACATAATAAAAGTCATATATGACAAACCCACAGCTAACATTATAATCAACACTGAAAAGCTGAAAGCATTTCCTCTAAGATTTCCTCAGGAACAGTACAAGGAATGCCAGCTCTTGCCACTTTTATTCAACATAATTTTAGGATTCCTAGCAAGAGCAACCAGAGAAGAAAAAGAAATAAAAGGAAACCAAATTGGAAAAGAAGTAAAACTGTCACTGTTTGCAGATGACATGATACTATACATAGAAAATGCTAAAGATGCTACCAGAAAACTACTAGAGCTCATCAATGAATTTGGTAAAGTTGCAGGTTAGAAAATTAATACATAGAAATTTGTTGCATTTCTATACACTAACAATAGATCAGAAACAGAAATTAAGGAAACAATGCCATTTATCATCACATCAGAAAGAATAAAATACCTAGGAATAAACATACCTAAGGAGGCAAAAGACCTGTACCCCGAAAACTATCAGACACTGATGAAAGAATTTGAAAATGACACAAACAGATGGAAAGATATACCATGTTCTTAGATTGGAAGAATCAATATTTTCAAACTGACCATACTACCCCAGGTAACCTACAGATTCAATGCAATCCCTATCAAACTACCAATGGCATTTTTCACAGAACTAGAACAAAAAAATTTTAAATCTCTATGGAAACACAAAAGAGCCTGAATAGCCAGAGCAATCTTGATAAAGAAAAACAGCTGGAGGAATCAGGCTCTCTGGCTTCAGACTACACTGAAAAGCTACAATCATCAAAACAGTATGGTACTGTCACAAAAACAGAAATATAGATCAATGGAACAGGATAGAAAGCCCAGAAATAAACCCACACACCTGTGGTCAATTAAACAAAGGAAGCAATAATATACAGTAGAGAAAAGACAATCTCTTCAATAAGTGGTGCTGGGAAAACTGGACAGCTACATGTAAAAGAATGAAATTAGAACATTCTTTAGGGCTTCCCTGGTGGTGAAGTGGTTGAGAATCTGCCTGCCAATGCAGGGGACACGGGTTCAAGCCCTGGTCTGGGAAGATCCCACATGCCGCGGAGCAACTAGGCCCGTGAGCCACAATTACTGAGCCTGCGCATCTGGAGCCTGTGCTCCACAACAAGAGAAGCCATGATAATGAGAGGCCCGCGCACCGCGATGAAGAGTGGCCCCCACTTGCCGCAACTAGAAAAAGCCCTCGCATAGAAACGAAGACCCAACACAGCCATAAATAAGTAAATAATTTTTTTAAAAAAGAACATTCTTTAACACCCTATACAAAAATAAACTCAAAATGGATTAAAAACCTAAATGTAAGACCAGATACTATAAAACTCCTAGAGGAAAATATAGGCAGAACATTCTTTGACATAAATCACAGCAATATTTTTTCCAATCCATCTTCTAGATAATGCCAATAAAAACAAAACCAAATGGGACCTAAGTAAACTTTAAAAGCTTTTGCACAGCAAATGAAACCATAAACAAAGTGAGAAGACGACCTATAGAATTGGAGGAATTATTTGCAAATGATGCATCCGACAAGGGATTAATCTCCAAAATACACAAATAGTCATACAACTCAATAATAATAACAAAAAAAAACCCAAGCAAAAAATGTGCAGAAGCCTAAATAGACATTTTTCCAAAGAAGACATACAGATAGCCAACAGGCACATGAAAAAATGCTCAACATCACTAATTATTAGAGAAATGCAAATCAAAACTACAATGAGGTGTCACCTCATTCTTGTCAAAATGGCCATCATCAAAACATCTACAAATAATAAATGCTGGAGAGGGAATGGAGAAAAGGAAACCCTCATATGCTGTTCGTGAGAATGTAAATTGGTACAGCCACTATAGAGAACAGTATGGCAATTCCTTAGAAAACTAAAAATAGAGTTACCGTATGATCCTGCAATCCCACTTCTGGGCATATATCCAGAGAAAACTATAATTCAAAAAGATACATGCACCCCAATGTTCCTAACAGCACTATTTAACAATGGAAGCAACCTAAATGTCTATCAACAGATGAATGGATAAAGAAGATGTGGTATATATTTGCAATAAAATGTTACTCTGCCATAAATAGAATAATTCCATTTGTAGCAACATGGATAGACCTAGAGATTATCATACTAAGTGAAGTAGACCAAACAGAAAAAGACAAATATATGATATCGCTTATATGTGGAATCTAAAAAAAAGATACAAATAAACTTGTTTACAAAACAGAAATAGACTCACAAACATAGCAAACAAACTTATGGTTACCAAAGGGGAAGGGGGGGGGATAAATTAGGAGTTTGGGATTAACATATACATACTAATATATATATAATAGATAACCAACAAGAACATACTGTATAGCACAGGGAACTATACTCAATATTTTGTAATAACCTATAAGGGGAAAAAATCTGAAAAAGAATATATATATATGCACAATATATATACATATCTAACTGAATTATATATATATTTTATTTGTATATATAACTAAATCACTTTGCTGTACACCTGAAACTAACATGACATTATAAATCAGCTATACTTCAATAAAAAAATCTTAAAGTGTTTGTGAAATATTTTAAGATAATTTGTAGTTGAATTAAAATATGGTATTTATGAATGTGTACATGGAAGAAAATCTAAAAGAACCTATGGACAAACTATTAGAATTAGTAAATGAATTTAGCACAATCACTAGTGTATATGTTTATATATAGTATTTCTATGTATTACTGCAAATACCAACAACAAATAGAAATTAAGTTTAAAAAATAACATTTACAGTAGCATCAAAAACTATCAAATATTCAGTACGTAGGAATAAATCCAGCAGCAGCTGTTCAAAATCTGTGATACAAACTAAAAATACATTATTGAGATAAATTAAAGACCTAATAGATGGAGGGATATACAATATCCATGGATTGAAAGACTGAAATACTCAGTATTATAAATATGTTAGCTCCCTTCAGATTTATCTATAGATTCAAAACAATTCCAATCAAAATCTCAGCAATATTTGTGCAGGTGTGGGTGTGCATTTGTGTGGGCATGTTGTTGTTGTGGGCACGTTTATCCTAAAGGTCATATTGGAAATGTAAAGGGCCAAGACTAGTCAAGGTGGTCTTGAATAAAAACAAATCGGGAAGATTTACACTTAAGATATCATGATCTTGTTCAAAGCGACAGTAACTAAGACTGTAAATGTGAACTATCAATTGGACCAATCGGATATCTTGAGTTCCACTTCATAGCCAGTTCAACTGCAGATGGATCAATGACTGAAATTGGAAAAGCAAAATAACAGAGCTTTCTGGATGCCTCCTTGGCCCCTGACATTTAGAAGGCTCCTTCTTTCTCTACTCTCCTCCCCCTTACCTCTCCACATGACTCCTCTGCAGTCATCACATGAATAACTAGCATGTGAAGCTGGGAGGATATGGAAGTGTGAAACACTGTCTGGCATCCCTAAACCCTTTTCTCCTTTCCCCCTGTCTTCAGCTTTCTCCACCTGACTCTTCTACTTTTGTAGAACTTTTGTAGGCTTTTGAGTGACTCTGACTTTACTCATAGTCCTATGGAATGCTGTATCCTATGGTCTTTGGTATTTTTTCTATGTTATTACATACGACTTAGGTGAAAATTTAATACAATGCACCTTAGTTTTATACAGTATCCATTCTCAATGACTTTGTACATTAGTATTCATTAATAAAAGATGATAATGAATGGGTTAATACTGTCTGGGATTTGGGATTACAGGCCAATCCCAAATATGGTTTCTCTGGGATGATATTTAATTTGCTATGCTCAATTTTTAAATTCTTTGGGTTCTAATATTTTTTCCCCTCTTTTCTGCTGTAGCCCCTGATTTCCAGACGCCCACAATTGGTGTATTTGTCATGTTAACATTGGTAATTACATGCTCTGTTTTCATCTATAAAGTCTTCAAGGTTGACATTGTGCTTTGGTACAGAGATTCTTTCTATGATTTTCTCCCAAAAAAAGGTACAATTTTGTATTCTATGCAGTATTTTCTTGTTGGGATAGTTAAGAGATGTAAAAGCTAACTAGGAGGGGTCTTATTTAAATTTTAAAATGAAATGTGGCATATACAAAATAACATAATTATACATAATTATAGTTTCTTAACCAAATAGACTGAATAGTATTATTTTCTAAGTTACTGCTCTGGTGTTCATAATGGTGGGATACACAGGCATTTAGAGCATCTGCTTATAAATCCAGTTATTCAGAAGTTGTGGCTGAGGACTTGCTCTGTGCTGGGTACAACACAGATCACCCCATGATCTGCCATCAAATGGAAGAAATGATGTAATTTTCATGCATCAGGGAAGCACTCTCTCTTTTGTTTAAACCTCACAAAAAACTAACACTACGCTAACATATAAAAGGAAGAATGGATAGAATTCAGGGCTTAGACATTTGGGGAAGATGAGAACAGTGAGATAAGGATAGTTCCATACTGAGGGGTAAAGAATGTTTGCACATGAGGGGACCATCGAATAATATAAGAAGAACTTTGTAGTAAAACAGAATAAATGTAAACTTCTGAGAGATGAACACTTTAAAAAGGCATTATACTTTTGGTGTTGTTGCTTCATACCATTGTACACAAAATTAATAATTCACTATGAAATGCATGTTTGCGATATTGACTTTACCAAATCTCGTTTTTTTTCTTTTGGTTCCAAATATATTGCATTTTCTCTTTAGCTTCAGATGGAAAGACGTATGATGCATACATACTATATCCAAAGACCCCTGGGGAAGGGTCCACCTCTAACTCAGATATTTTTGTGTTTAACGTCTTACCTGAGGTCTTGGAAAAACAGTGTGGATATAAGCTGTTCATCAGTGGCCGAGACGACTACGTTGGGGAAAGTACGTATGCAATGCAAAAAGTAATAGTCTTGTAAAACTAATTTAATTACTAAACTTGGGTTCCCTCTTTCTGGAAGACTGTGACCTGGGTGTACATATTTGACAATTTTAAGAGCCTCTTAAGTGGTGCATGATGACGATTTTCATATTAAATGCAAAGTGTTTACTTTTCTCATATTCTGTTGGGGCAACAATTAACTAAGTTTTATTTCGTTTTGGAAAACTTAACTAGTTAGATCCAGTAGTTACTTTACAACTGATGGTAAAATAGGAGTGATACAGATCCAGTGGTTTAACAAGAAAGTTTATAAATTTCTACTTAAAGTACTCTGACCCCTGCATGAAATACTCACCTTTTGTGGGTCAGTTTTTGATCTATTCTGTAAAATGAGAAACTCCTTCAATCTTAGGTAAGGCAAGAAAAAAGAGCATTAGGAGACATAGGCCATGGGGTGGGAAGAACCTTGAGGGGTTTTGGTTCTGGAGGGAATGATTGTAAGTTGAAAGTTTACTTGCTGTGCTTCGTGTTTTTCAGGCATTGTTGAGGTTGCTAATGAAACCATAAAGAAAAGCAGAAGACTGATCATCATTTTGGCCCGAGAAATATCAGGATTCTGCTGGCTGGGGAATTCATCTGAAGAGCAGATAGCCATGTACAACGCTCTCATTCAGGAAGGAATTAAAGTTGTCCTGCTGGAGCTAGAGAAAATCCCAGACTATGAGAAAATGCCAGAATCCATTAAATTCATTAAGCAGAAACAAGGGGCCATACGCTGGTCAGGGGACATTAGAGAAGGGTCGCAGTCTACGAACTCGAGGTTCTGGAAGAAGGTCAGGTACCACATGCCAGTCCAGCGGCAGCTGCCTTCAGCCAACCACAAGCTGCTGTCCCCGGCCACTCAGCTGGACTCTAAGGAGAAACGGCCACTGGAGGTCCACGTGCCCCTCGGGTAGCAGAGAAGTTTGGCCAAGAGTTCCTTGGTGACTCCTGTCTTCAGGCATTGCAGGCGGGGCTGGGCCTCACTGACTTGTACAGTCATACCACACACCTGTGTAGTCCCTTATCCCTGAGGTCACCTAGAATTGGATTGTTAAGGGAGCAGGATGTAGTGACAGTTGCCCTGTGGCCAGGGCAACTCAGAGCAGAGGGCTTGGGAAGTCCTTTAACAAGGCAGCAGATGCCCTGTCTGAATGTTTGAACTGCTGAGAAAAGGCACTGAGGCAGCAAACAAGAGGAATGAACATGCAGGAAATACCTTCTATAGACAGCTTTAGGAAGTCACCCACAGTCTGAGGGCAGGGCTGTGGCCCAGTCTGCGGACAGCAGGGTCACTGGTCCTCAAGCGGTTCTCTTGGACATTGCTGCAGGCACAGTGAGACCCATACTTCCCAGGGAAATTAGACGCATTCTTGGAGAACTTTCCATTTGCCTTGCATTTCCCATACCCCTTGACAGCTGGCAGTCACTTTCCAAAGATGGAATTTCACTTCACAGACCTTTAAAACTGTCATTTCAATGAACAAAGGAATTCTCCAGTATTAGAAGGGTTTGCAATAACCTTAGCTTTCTGCAGGAGAGAGAGAATTTCAAGAGAAAGAGTTGCAAAGAATTGATCCACCTCTTAATGCCTTCCCCCTGGAATGACCATTCGGTTCTACCTTATTCTTCTGCATTTTACTTGACTCGTCCCTTCTTTGGAAGGACAACTTCCAAGTCACCTCCTCCTTATACTCTGTCATACACACACGGCCCCAGATGAACCAGCCTTCCCACGATGCTGCTCTGGTCTCATCCTGCCCTGACTAGAATACTTCCACCGGCTCTTCCTGGTTCAGGAGCTGAAGCCCACATTCTCCCACTAGCATCTCACCACCCCAACACAGCTGGACCCCTCTTGGTCCTGCTCTGCGAATCCCAAGTTGTGCACCTTCATACCTGCCCCCAGTGCCCCTCCATCTCTGCCTCTCCTTCCTGTCTCCTCTGACTGGAAATTCCCCTCACATTTTCTCCAGCTGACCAGAATTTTACTGAAACTCAAAATTTACTCCAAGTCACTTCCTCCAAGAGATTTCCCCAAGAAACTGCCCTAAGGCACTTGGCTCTCTTTTTCTCAGTCTGATTGTACTTATTGTTGGCTGTCACTTTATGGGAAGTTTTCTCTGTCTCCAGCTAGGAGCCCTGCTCTCTGCAGGAGAGGTGTGGGTGTGTCTCTTTGTCGGAGGTGCCTTCAGAAGTAATTTGCACATATAACATAGATTTGTGTAGTGCTTTATTGTTTAAAAATGTCTGCAGATTATCTTATTTAATTTTTGAAAATCTCTTTTAAGGTTTCCTCTATCCTCTTCCTTTCAGGCCTTCCCCATTAATTAGATTTTACTGTATTATCTGATGGTAATTTTTTTGTTCTGGTCAGCCTAACTGTTTAAGTTTGCAAATGCAATGAAGTGTTTCATTTCCAGTCGTTAAAACTGGCTTAGCAGAATTTTTATTTTCCCCCTTCTGCCTCTATTTTATTTGCAATAAAAGAAAGGGTATTGAGCCATTTTTTCAATGATATTTTTGATAAGTTATATTTGCACTGGTTAATGATGAAGGGTTATTTTTAAACTTGTTTGTATAATTCTGCAGCAGATACCAAATATTTTTATACAGTAAGATGCCAGATTCATGTACAGCACATATCATTGATCAATGGACTGTACTTATTTTCCAATAAAATTGTCAAAACCTGGTATTGACCGTTCTCCTTCAAATCTGTTTCTTTGCTGGCCCTCTCCTGAGTTTACCTGCACACTCCCAGGTCCCATAGAGAGTGAGGACACCTTCTGCCTGGGGAGGTCAGAGACCATTAGCTAACCAATGAGGGCTGATTCCCCTTTGTAGCCTCAGCTGTACTCCATCTGTTTGCTTGCTCCTAAAATGGATTAAAATGTGAGTCTTCTTATGAACCCTTTACCAGTCCAAAAACTGATAAGGGCAACCGCTGTATAGACTTTTACATTTTCACAAGAAGTCCAAGACCCAGCTCTGCCCACCAGTGAGCAGACACTGGCCCCTCCCACCCAGAGGCATGAAGAAGCCTCTAGACGAGCCTCACCCACCAGGGGGCAGACACCAGATGCAAGAAAACTACAGTCCTGCAGCCTGTGGATATGAGTCCCCAAGCACAGGTCAGAACCTACCCTGGGACCAGCTGGTCCCTGGCCCTTGGGTGAAGAAAGGGAGTGTACTGAAGGGACACACAGGACAATCCCTACAGAGGTCCACTTCTCCAAGTTTGAGAAACATAACTAACCTCCCACATACATAAAAATGCAAACAAATTTAGATGAAATGAGAAGGCAGAGAAATATGTTCCAGATGAAGGAACAAGATAAAACCCCAGAAGAACAACTAAGTGAAGTGGACATATGCAATGTAACCAAGAAATAGTTCAGAGTACTGATCATAAAGATGATCCAAGAACACAGGAAAAGAACAGACGCACAGAGTGAGAAACTACAAGAAGTTTTTAACAAAGAGTTAGAATGTATAGAGACAACCAGAGCTGAAGAATACAAAAACTGAAATGCACTAGAAGAAATCTATAGCAGAATAAATGAGGCAGAAAAACAGTAAGTGAGCTGGAAGACAGGTGGAAATCACTGCCACAGAACAGAAAAAAGAATGAAAAGAAATGAGGACAGTCTAAGAGACTTCTGGAACGAGGTCAAATGCACCAACATTTGCATTATAGGGGTCCCAGAAGAAGAGAGAGAGAAAGGGCCTGAGAAAATATTTGAAGAGATAATAGCTAAAAACCTTCCTAACCTGGGAAAGGAAACAGTCATCCAAGCCCAGGAAGCACAGAGTCCCATACAGGATTAACCAAAGGAGGAACACTCCAAGACACATAGTAATCAATTTAACAAAAATTGAAGATAAAGGGAAAATATTAACAGCAACAAAGAAAAAGCAACAACCATATAAAGAAATCCCCATAGGGTTTCAGCTAATTTTTCAGCAGAAATTCTATGCCAGAAAGGAACAGCATGATATACTGAAAGTGATGGAAGGGAAAAACCTACAACAAAAATACTCTACCCAGCAAGGTTCTCATTCAGATTTGACAGAGAAATCAAAAGATTCACAAACAAGCAAAAGCTAAAAGAATTTAGCATCACCAAAGCAGCTTTACAACAAAATGCTAAAGGAACTTTCGTAAGCAGAAAAGGCCACAACTAGAAACAAGACAATTAACGAAATGGGAAAGTTGCCTGGTAAAGGCAAACATACAGTAAAGGTAGGGAATCATCCACACACAAATATGATATGAAAAACAGTAATTGTGACAGCAGGAGAGTACAAATGCTGGATATTTAAAATACATTTGATACACACTACTATGTATAAAATAGATAACTAATGAGGACCTACTGTATAGCACAAGGAATTCTACTCAGTACTCTGTAATGATCTATATGGGAAAAGAATCTTAAAAAGAGTGGATATATGTATATGTATAACTGATTCACTTTGCTGTACAGCAGAAACTAACACAACACTGTAAATCAACTATACTCCAATAAAAATTAAAGAAAATAAAATGCATTAAAAATTAAGAGGTGAGCAACTTAAGACAATCATGTATATACAGAGTTGCTATACCAAAAACTCATGGTAACCACAAACCCAAAATCTATAATAGATATACACACAAAAAAGAAAAAAGAATCCAAACACAACACTAAAGATTATCAACAAATCACAAGAGAAGAGGACAAAAGAGGAGAGGAAAAATAAGATTACAAAAACAAATCCAAAACAATTAACAAAATGGCAATAAAAACTACAAATTGAGGAGCCTCCCATCAAGCCGCTTAGATAGTCTCAGCTACCAGAGGGCAGACAGCAGAAGCAAGAAAAACTACAATCCTGCAGCCTGTGGAACAAAACCACATTCACAGAAAGATAGGCAAGATGAAAAGGCAGAGGGCTATATACCAGATGAAGGAACTAGATAAAACCCGAGAAAAACAACTAAATGAAGTGGAGATAGGCAACCTTCCAGAAAAAGAATTCAGAATAATGATAGTGAAGATGATCCAGGACCTCGGAAAAAGAATGGAGGCAAAGATCGAGAAGATGCAAGAAATGTTTAACAAAGACCTAGAAGAATTAAAGAACAAACAAACAGATGAATAATACAATAACTGAAATGAAAACTACACTAGAAGGAATCAATAGCAAAATAACTGAGGCAGAAGAACGGATAAGTGACCTGGAAGACAGAATGGTGGAATACACTGCTGCAGAACAGAATAAAGAAAAAAGAATGAAAAGAAATGAAGACAGCCTAAGAGGCCTCTGGGACAACATTAAACACAACAACATTCGCATTATAGGGGTCCCAGAAGGAGAAGAGAGAGAGAAAGGACCAGAGAAAATATTTGAAGAGATTATAGTCGAAAACTTCCCTAACATGGGAAAGGAAATAGCCACCCAAGTCCAGGAAGCGCAGCAAGTCCCACACAGGATAAACCCAAGGAGAAACACGCTGAGACACATAGTAATCAAATTGAAAAAATTAAAGACAAAGAAAAATTATTGAAACCAGCAAGGGAAAAACGAAAAATAACATACGATGGAACTGCCATAAAGTTAACAGCTGATTTCTCAGCAGAAACTCTACAAGCCAGAAGGGAGTGGCATGATATACTTAAAGTGATGAAAGGAAAGAACCTACAACCAAGATTACTCTACCTGGCAAGGACCTCATTTAGATTTGATGGAGAAATCAAAAGCTTTACAGACAAGCAAAAGCTAAGACAATTCAGCACCACCAAACCAGCTCTACAACAAATGCTAAAGGAACTTCTCTCAGTGGGAAACACAAGAGTAGAAAAGGTCCTACAAAAACAAACCCAAAACAATTAAGAAAATGGTCATAGAAACATACATATCAATAATTACCTAAAACGTGAATGGATTAAATGCTCCAACCAAAAGACACAGGCTTGCTGAATGGATACAAAAACAAGACCCATATATATGCTGTCTACAAGAGACCCACTTCAGACCTAGGGACACATACAGACTGAAAGTGAGGGGATGGAAAAAGATATTCCATGCAAATGTAAATCAAAAGAAAGCTGGAGTAGCTATATTCATATCAGATAAAATAGACTTTAAAATAAAGAATGTTACAGGAGACAAGGAGGGACACTACATAATGATCAAGGGATCAATCCAAGAAGAAGATATAACAATTATAAATATATATGCACCCAACATAGGAGCACCTCAATACATAAGGCAACTGCTAACAGCTATAAAAGAGGAAATCGACAGTAACACAATAATAGTGGGGGACTTTAACACCTCACTTACACCAATGGACAGATCATCCAAAAGGAAAATAAATAAGGAAACAGAAGCTTTAAATGACACAATAGACCAGATAGATTTAATTGATATTTATAGGACATTCCATCCAAAAACAGCAGATTACACGTTCTTCTCAAGTGCGCACGGAACATTCTCCAGGATAGATCACATCTTGGGTCACAAATCAACCCTCAGTAAATTTAAGAAAATTGAAATCATATCAAGTATCTTTTCTGACCACAACGCTATGAGATTAGAAATGAATTACAGGGAAAAAAACGTAAAAAACACAAACACATGGAGACTAAACAATACGTTACTAAATAACCAAGAGATCACTGAAGAAATCAAAGAGGAAATCAAAAAATACCTAGAAACAAATGACAATAAAAACACGACGACCCAAAACCTATGGGATGCAGCAAAAGCAGTTCTAAGACAGAAGTTTATAGCTATACAAGCCTACCTCAAGAAACAAGAAAAATCTCAAGTAAACAATCTAACCTTACACTTAAAGAAACTAGAGAAAGAAGAACAAACAAAACCGAAAGTTAGCAGAAAGAAAGAAATCATAAAGATCAGAGAGAAAATAAATGAAATAGAAACAAAGGAAACAATAGCAAAGATCAATAAAACTAAAAGCTGGTTCTTTGAGAAGATAAACAAAATTGATAAGCCATTAGCCAGACTCATCAAGAAAAAGAGGGAGAGGACTCAAATCAGTAAAATTAGAAATGAAACAGGAGAAGTTACAACAGACACCGCAGAAATACAAAGCATCCTAAGAGACTACTACAAGCAACTTTATGCCAATAAAATGGACAACCTGGAAGAAATGGACAAATTCTTAGAAAGGTATAACCTTCCAAGACTGAACCAGGAAGAAGCAGAAAATATGAACAGACTAATCACAAGTAATGAAATTGAAACTGTGATTAAAAATCTTCCAACAAACAAAAGGTCCAGGAGCAGATGGCTTCACAGGTGAATTCTACCAAACATTTAGAGAAAAGCTAACACCCATCCTTCTCAAAGTCTTCAAAAAATTGCAGAGGAAGGAACATTTGCAAGCTCATTCTATGAGGCCACCACTACCCTGATCCCAAAACCAGACAAAGAAACTACAAAAAAAGAAAATTACAGACCAATATCACTGATGAATATAGATGCAGAAATCCTCAACAAAATACTAGCAAACAGAATCCAACAACACATTAAAAGGATCATGCACCACGAACAAGTGGGATTTATCCCAGGGATGCAAGGATTGTTCAATATTTATGCAAATCAATCAATGTGATACACCATATTAACAAATTGAAGAAGAAAAACCATAAGATCATCTCAAAAGATGCAGAAAAAGCTTTTGACAAAATTCAACACCCGTTTATGATAAAAAAAAAAAAACTCTCCAGAAAGTGGGCATAGAGGGAACCTACCTCAACATAATAAAGGCCATATATGACAAACCCACAGCAAACATCATTCTCAATGCTGAAACACTGAAAGCATTTCCTCTAAGATCAGGAACGAGACAAGGATGTCCACTCTCACCACTATTATTCAACATAGTTTTGGAAATCCTAGCCACGGCAATCAGAGAAGAAAAAGAAATAAAAGGAATACAAATTGGAAAAGAAGAAGTAAAACAGTCACTGTTTGCAGATGACATGATACTCTACATAGAGAATGCTAAAAATGCCACCAGAAAACTACTAGAGCTAATCAATGAATTTGGTAAAGTTGCAGGATACAAAATTAATGCACAGAAATCTCTTGCATTCCTATACACTAATGATGAAAAATCTGAAATTGAAATTATGGAAACACTCCCATTTACCACTGCAACAAAAAGAATAAAATACCTAGGAATAAACCTACCGAGGGAGACAAAAAACCTGTATGCAGAAAACTGTAAGACACTGATGAAAGAAATTAAACATGATAGCAACAGATGGAGAGATATACCATGTTCTGGGATTGGAAGAATCAATACTGTGAAAACGACTATACTATCCAAAGCAATCTACAGATTCAATGCAATCCCTATCAAGTTACCAATGGCATTTTTTTTTTTTTTTTACAGAACTAGAACAAATAATCTTAAAATTTGTATGGAGACACAAAAAACCCCGAATAGCCAAAGCAGTCTTGAGGGAAAAAAACAGAGCTGGAGGATTCAGACTCCTTGACTTCAGACTATACTACAAAGCTACAGTAATCAAGACAATATGGTACTGGCACAAAAACAGAAACATAGATCAATGGAACAATATAGAAAGCCCAGAGATTAACCCACGCACCTATGGTCAAGTAATCTATGACAAAGGAGGCAAAGATATACAATGGAGAAAAGACAGTCTCTTCAATAAGTGGTGCTGGGAAAACTGGACAGCTACATGTAAAAGAATGAAATTAGAACACTCCCTAACACCATATGCAAAAATAAACTCAAAATGGATTCGAGACCTAAATGTAAGACTGGACACTATCAAACTCTTAGAGGAAAACATAGGAAGAACACTCTTTGACATAAATCACAGCAAGATCTTTTTTGATCCACCTCCTAGAGTAATGGAAATAAAAACAGAAATAAACAAATGGGACCTAATGAAACTTCAAAGCTTTTGCACAGCAAAGGAAACCATAAACAAGACGAAAAGACAACCCTCAGAATGGGAGAAAATATTTGCAAATGAATCAATGGACAAAGGATTAATCTCCAAAATATATAAACAGCTCATGCAGCTCAATACTAAAGAAACAAACAACCCAGTCCAAAAATGGGCAGAAGACCTAAATAGACATTTCTCCAAAGAAGACATACACATGGCCAAGAAGCACATGAAAAGCTGCTCAACATCACTAATTAGAGAAATGCAAATCAAAACTACAATGAGGTATCACCTCACACCAGTTAGAATAGGCATCATCAGAAAATCTACAAACAACAAATGCTGGAGAGGGTGTGGAGGAAAGGGAACACCCTTGCACTGTTGGTGGGAATGTAAATTGATACAGCCACTATGGAGAACACTATAGAGGTTCCTTAAAAGACTAAAAATAGAATTACCATATGATCCAACAATCCCACTACTGGGCATATACGCAGAGAAAACTGTAATTCAAAAAGACACGTGCACCCCAATGTTCACTGCAGCACTATTTACAATAGACAGGTCACGGAAGCAACCTAAATGCCCATCGACAGACGAATGGATAAAGAAGTTGTGGCACATATATACAATGGAATATTACTCAGCCATAAAAAGCAACGAAACTGAGTCATTTGTTGAGACTTGGATGGATCTAGAGACTGCCATACAGAGTGAAGTAAGTCAGAAAGAGAAAAAGAAATATCGTATATTAACGCATGTATGTGGAACCTAGAAAAATGGTACAGATGAACCGGTTTGCAGGGCAGAAGTTCAGACACAGATGTAGAGAACAAACGTATGGACACCAAGGGGGGGAAACTGCGGTGGGATGGGGATGGTGGTGTGCTGAATTGGGCAATTGGGATTGATATGTATACACTGATGGGTATAAAATTGATGACTGATTAAAAGAAAAATCTAATTTGATAAATTAACATTCCTTTCAATGATCCCTAAAAATAAAAAAATACATATTGATAATCACCTTAAATGTAAACAGATTAAATGCTCCAATCAAAAGGCAGACTGGCTGACTGGATAGAAAAACAAGACCTGTACTTATAATGCCTACAAGAGACCCACTTAAGATCTAGAGACGTATACAGACTGAAGGCGAGGGGATAGAAAATGATACTCCAAGCAAATGGGAATCAAAAGAAAGCTGGAGTAGCAATACTTATATCAGACAAAATAGACTTTAAAATAAAAACTGTTACAAGAGACAAGGAAGGACACTACATAATGATCAAGGGATCAATCCAAGAAGAAGATCTAACGATTGTAAATATATATGCACCCAACATAGGAGCACCTTAATATATAAGGCAAATGTTACCAGACATAAAAGGAGAAATTGACAGTAAGGCAATAATAGTGGGGGACTTTAACACCCCACTTACATCAATGGACGGAACATCCAGACTGAATATCAATAAGGAAACTCAGGCCTTAAATGACACAGTAGACCAGATGGACTTAACTGATAATTATTGAGCATTCCATCTGAAAGCAGCAGAATAAACATTCTTTTCAAGTGCACATGGAACTTCTCCAGGATAGATCACATGTTGGGCCACAAAGCAAGCCTTGGTAAATTTAAGAAAACCGGAATCATGTCAAGCATCGTTTCTGACCACAACACTATGAGGTTAGAAATCAACTACAAGAAAAAAACTGCAAAAAACACAAACATGTGGAGGCTAAATAATATTCTACTGAAGAACCAGTGGATCACTGAAGAAATCAAAGAGAAAATTCAGGAAAAGCTAGAAACAAATAAAAACAAAAACGTGTTGATCCAAAATCTTTGGGAGGCAACAAAAGCAGTTCTAAGAGGAAAGTTTATAGCAATACAATCTTACCTCAGGAAACAAGAAAAGTCTCAAACAACCTAACCTTACCCATAAAGTGGCTATAGAAAGAAGAACAAACAAAACCCAAAGTTAGTAGGAGGAAATCATAAAGATCAGAGCAGAAATAAATGAAATAGAAACAAAGAAAAAAGCAAAAATCAATGAAACTAAAAGCTGGTTCTTTGAAAGAGAAACAAAATGGATAAATCATTAGCCAGACTCATCAACAAGAAAAGGGAGAGGATTCAAACGAATAAAATTAGAAATGAAAAAGGACAAATTACAACTGACAACACTAAAATACAAAGGATCATAAGAGACTACAACAAGCAACTAACTATATGCCAATAAAATGGACAACCTAGAAGAAATGGACACATTCTTAGAGAGGTACAGTCTCCGAAGACTGAAACAGGATGAAATAGATAATACAAACAGACCAATTACAAGTACTGAAATTGAATCTGTGATTTAAAAACTCCCAACAGACAAAAGTTCAGGACCAGATGGCTTCACAGGCGAATTCTACCAAATATTTAGAGAAAAGGTTATGCCTATCCTTCTGAAACTATTCCAAAGAATTGCAGAGGAAGGAACACTTCCAAACTCATTCTATGAGGCCACCATCACCCTGATCCCAAAACCAGACAAAGATACTACAAAAAAAGAAAATTACAGACCAATATCACTGATGAATATAGATGCAGAAATCCTCAACAAAATACTAACAAACAGAATCCAACAACACATTAAAAGGATCATGCACCACGAACAAGTGGGATTTATCCCAGGGATGCAAGGATTCTTCAATATTTACGCAAATCAATCAATGTGATACACCATATTAACAAATTGAAGAAGAAAAACCATAAGATCATCTCAAAAGATGCAGAAAAAGCTTTTGACAAAATTCAACACCCATTTATGATAAAAAAAAAAAAAAAAAAAAAAACTCTCCAGAAAGTGGGCATAGAGGGAACCTACCTCAACATAATAAAGGCCCTATATGACAAACCCACAGCAAACATCATTCTCAATGCTGAAACACTGAAAGCATTTCCTCTAAGATCAGGAACGAGACAAGGATGTCCACTCTCACCACTATCATTCAACATAGTTTTGGAAGTCCTAGCCACAGCAATCAGAGAAGAAAAAGAAATAAAAGGAATACAAATTGGAAAAGAAGTAAGACGGTCACTGTTTGCAGATGACATGATACTATACATAGAGAATGCTAAAAATGCCACCAGAAAACTACTAGAGCTAATCAATGAATTTGGTAAAGTTGCAGGATACAAAATTAATGCACAGAAATCTCTTGCATTCCTATACACTAATGATGAAAAATCTGAAATTGAAATTATGGAAACACTCCCATTTACCACTGCAACAAAAAGAATAAAATACCTAGGAATAAACCTACCTAGGGAGACAAAAAACCTGTATGCAGAAAACTGTAAGACACTGATGAAAGAAATTAAACATGATAGCAACAGATGGAGAGATATACCATGTTCTGGGATTGGAAGAATCAATATTGTGAAAACGACTATACTATCCAAGGCAATCTACAGATTCAATGCAATCCCTATCAAGTTACCAATGGCATTTTTTTTTTTTTTTTTACAGAACTAGAACAAATAATCTTAAAATTTGTATGGAGACACAAAAAACCCCGAATAGCCAAAGCAGTCTTGAGGGAAAAAAACAGAGCTGGAGGAATCAGACTCCCTGACTTCAGACTATACTACAAAGCTACAGTAATCAAGACAATATGGTACTGGCACAAAAACAGAAACATAGATCAATGGAACAATATAGAAAGCCCAGAGATAAACCCACGCACCAATGGTCAACTAATCTATGACAAAGGAGGCAAAGATATACAATGGAGAAAAGACAGTCTCTTCAACAAGTGGTGCTGGGAAAACTGGACAGCTACATGTAAAAGAATGAAATTAGAACACTCCCTAACACCATATGCAAAAATAAACTCAAAATGGATTCGAGACCTAAATGTAAGACTGGACACTATCAAACTCTTAGAGGAAAACATAGGAAGAACACTCTTTGACATAAATCACAGCAAGATCTTTTTGGATCCACCTCCTAGAGTAATGGAAATAAAAACAGAAATAAACAAATGGGACCTAATGAAACTTCAAAGCTTTTGCGCAGCAAAGGAAACCATAAACAAGACGAAAAGACAACCCTCAGAATGGGAGAAAATATTTGCAAATGAATCAATGGACAAAGGATTAATCTCCAAAATATATAAACAGCTCATGCAGCTCAATACTAAAGAAACAAACAACCCAGTCCAAAAATGGGCAGAAGACCTAAATAGACATTTCTCCAAAGAAGACATACACATGGCCAAGAAGCACATGAAAAGCTGCTCAACATCACTAATTAGAGAAATGCAAATCAAAACTACAATGAGGTATCACCTCACACCAGTTAGAATGGGCATCATCAGAAAATCTACAAACAACAAATGCTGGAGAGGGTGTGGAGGAAAGGGAACACCCTTGCACTGTTGGTGGGAATGTAAATTGATACAGCCACTATGGAGAACACTATAGAGGTTCCTTAAAAGACTAAAAATAGAATTACCATATGATCCAACAATCCCACTACTGGGCATATACGCAGAGAAAACTGTAATTCAAAAAGACACGTGCACCCCAATGTTCACTGCAGCACTATTTACAATAGACAGGTCACGGAAGCAACCTAAATGCCCATCGACAGACGAATGGATAAAGAAGTTGTGGCACATATATACAATGGAATATTACTCAGCCATAAAAAGCAACGAAACTGAGTCATTTGTTGAGACTTGGATGGATCTAGAGACTGCCATACAGAGTGAAGTAAGTCAGAAAGAGAAAAAGAAATATCGTATATTAACGCATGTATGTGGAACCTAGAAAAACGGTACAGATGAACCGGTTTGCAGGGCAGAAGTTCAGACACAGATGTAGAGAACAAACGTATGGACACCAAGGGGGGGAAACTGCGGTGGGATGGGGATGGTGGTGTGCTGAATTGGGCAATTGGGATTGATATGTATACACTGATGGGTATAAAATTGATGACTGTTTAAAAGAAAAATCTAATTTGATAAATTAACATTCCTTTCAACGATCCCTAAAAAAAAAAAAAAACATATTGATAATCACCTTAAATGTAATCAGATTAAATGCTCCAATCAAAAGGCAGACTGGCTGACTGGATAGAAAAACAAGACCTGTACTTATAATGCCTACAAGAGACCCACTTAAGATCTAGAGACGTATACAGACTGAAGGCGAGGGGATAGAAAATGATACTCCAAGCAAATGGGAATCAAAAGAAAGCTGGAGTAGCAATACTTATATCAGACAAAATAGACTTTAAAATAAAAACTGTTACAAGAGACAAGGAAGGACACTACATAATGATCAAGGGATCAATCCAAGAAGAAGATCTAACGATTGTAAATATATATGCACCCAACATAGGAGCACCTTAGTATATAAGGCAAATGTTACCAGACATAAAAGGAGAAATTGACAGTAAGGCAATAATAGTGGGGGACTTTAACACCCCACTTACATCAATGGACGGAACATCCAGACTGAATATCAATAAGGAAACTCAGGCCTTAAATGACACAGTAGACCAGATGGACTTAACTGATAATTATTGAGCATTCCATCTGAAAGCAGCAGAATAAACATTCTTTTCAAGTGCACATGGAACTTCTCCAGGATAGATCACATGTTGGGCCACAAAGCAAGCCTTGGTAAATTTAAGAAAACCGGAATCATGTCAAGCATCGTTTCTGACCACAACACTATGAGGTTAGAAATCAACTACAAGAAAAAAACTGCAAAAAACACAAACATGTGGAGGCTAAATAATATTCTACTGAAGAACCAGTGGATCACTGAAGAAATCAAAGAGAAAATTCAGGAAAAGCTAGAAACAAATAAAAACAAAAACGTGTTGATCCAAAATCTTTGGGAGGCAACAAAAGCAGTTCTAAGAGGAAAGTTTATAGCAATACAATCTTACCTCAGGAAACAAGAAAAGTCTCAAACAACCTAACCTTACCCATAAAGTGACTATAGAAAGAAGAACAAACAAAACCCAAAGTTAGTAGGAGGAAATCATAAAGATCAGAGCAGAAATAAATGAAATAGAAACAAAGAAAAAAGCAAAAATCAATGAAACTAAAAGCTGGTTCTTTGAAAGAGAAACAAAATGGATAAATCATTAGCCAGACTCATCAACAAGAAAAGGGAGAGGATTCAAACGAATAAAATTAGAAATGAAAAAGGACAAATTACAACTGACAACACTAAAATACAAAGGATCATAAGAGACTACAACAAGCAACTAACTATATGCCAATAAAATGGACAACCTAGAAGAAATGGACACATTCTTAGAAAGGTACAGTCTCCCAAGACTGAAACAGGATGAAATAGATAATACGAACAGACCAATTACAAGTACTGAAATTGAATCTGTGATTTAAAAACTCCCAACAGACAAAAGTTCAGGACCAGATGGCTTCACAGGCGAATTCTACCAAATATTTAGAGAAAAAGTTATGTCGATCCTTCTGAAACTATTCCAAAGAATTGCAGAGGAAGGAACACTTCCAAACTCATTCTATGAGGCCACCATCACCCTGATCCCAAAACCAGACAAAGATACTACAAAAAAAGAAAATTACAGACCAATATCACTGATGAATATAGATGCAGAAATCCTCAACGAAATATTAGCAAACAGAATCCAACAACACATTAAAAGGATCATGCACCACGAACAAGTGGGATTTATCCCAGGGATGCAAGGATTCTTCAATATTTACGCAAATCAATCAATGTGATACACCATATTAACAAATTGAAGAAGAAAAACCATAAGATCATCTCAAAAGATGCAGAAAAAGCTTTTGACAAAATTCAACACCCATTTATGATAAAAAAAAAAAAAAAAAAAAAACTCTCCAGAAAGTGGGCATAGAGGGAACCTACCTCAACATAATAAAGGCCCTATATGACAAACCCACAGCAAACATCATTCTCAATGCTGAAACACTGAAAGCATTTCCTCTAAGATCAGGAACGAGACAAGGATGTCCACTCTCACCACTATCATTCAACATAGTTTTGGAAGTCCTAGCCACGGCAATCAGAGAAGAAAAAGAAATAAAAGGAATACAAATTGGAAAAGAAGAAGTAAGACGGTCACTGTTTGCAGATGACATGATACTATACATAGAGAAAGCTAAAAATGCCACCAGAAAACTACTAGAGCTAATCAATGAATTTGGTAAAGTTGCAGGATACAAAATTAATGCACAGAAATCTCTTGCATTCCTATACACTAATGATGAAAAATCTGAAATTGAAATTATGGAAACACTCCCATTTACCACTGCAACAAAAAGAATAAAATACCTAGGAATAAACCTACCTAGGGAGACAAAAAACCTGTATGCAGAAAACTGTAAGACACTGATGAAAGAAATTAAACATGATAGCAACAGATGGAGAGATATACCATGTTCTGGGATTGGAAGAATCAATATTGTGAAAACGACTATACTATCCAAGGCAATCTACAGATTCAATGCAATCCCTATCAAGTTACCAATGGCAGTTTTTTTTTTTTTTTTTACAGAACTAGAACAAATAATCTTAAAATTTGTATGGAGACACAAAAAACCCCGAATAGCCAAAGCAGTCTTGAGGGAAAAAAACAGAGCTGGAGGAATCAGACTCCCTGACTTCAGACTATACTACAAAGCTACAGTAATCAAGACAATATGGTACTGGCACAAAAACAGAAACATAGATCAATGGAACAATATAGAAAGCCCAGAGATAAACCCACGCACCAATGGTCAACTAATCTATGACAAAGGAGGCAAAGATATACAATGGAGAAAAGACAGTCTCTTCAACAAGTGGTGCTGGGAAAACTGGACAGCTACATGTAAAAGAATGAAATTAGAACACTCCCTAACACCATATGCAAAAATAAACTCAAAATGGATTCGAGACCTAAATGTAAGACTGGACACTATCAAACTCTTAGAGGAAAACATAGGAAGAACACTCTTTGACATAAATCACAGCAAGATCTTTTTGGATCCACCTCCTAGAGTAATGGAAATAAAAACAGAAATAAACAAATGGGACCTAATGAAACTTCAAAGCTTTTGCGCAGCAAAGGAAACCATAAACAAGACGAAAAGACAACCCTCAGAATGGGAGAAAATATTTGCAAATGAATCAATGGACAAAGGATTAATCTCCAAAATATATAAACAGCTCATGCAGCTCAATACTAAAGAAACAAACAACCCAGTCCAAAAATGGGCAGAAGACCTAAATAGACATTTCTCCAAAGAAGACATACACATGGCCAAGAAGCACATGAAAAGCTGCTCAACATCACTAATTAGAGAAATGCAAATCAAAACTACAATGAGGTATCACCTCACACCAGTTAGAATGGGCATCATCAGAAAATCTACAAACAACAAATGCTGGAGAGGGTGTGGAGGAAAGGGAACACCCTTGCACTGTTGGTGGGAATGTAAATTGATACAGCCACTATGGAGAACACTATAGAGGTTCCTTAAAAGACTAAAAATAGAATTACCATATGATCCAACAATCCCACTACTGGGCATATACGCAGAGAAAACTGTAATTCAAAAAGACACGTGCACCCCAATGTTCACTGCAGCACTATTTACAATAGACAGGTCACGGAAGCAACCTAAATGCCCATCGACAGACGAATGGATAAAGAAGTTGTGGCACATATATACAATGGAATATTACTCAGCCATAAAAAGCAACGAAATTGAGTCATTTGTTGAGACTTGGATGGATCTAGAGACTGCCATACAGAGTGAAGTAAGTCAGAAAGAGAAAAAGAAATATCGTATATTAACGCATGTATGTGGAACCTAGAAAAACGGTACAGATGAACCGGTTTGCAGGGCAGAAGTTCAGACACAGATGTAGAGAACAAACGTATGGACACCAAGGGGGGGAAACTGCGGTGGGATGGGGATGGTGGTGTGCTGAATTGGGCAATTGGGATTGATATGTATACACTGATGGGTATAAAATTGATGACTGTTTAAAAGAAAAATCTAATTTGATAAATTAACATTCCTTTCAACGATCCCTAAAAAAAAAAACAAACATATTGATAATCACCTTAAATGTAAACAGATTAAATGCTCCAATCAAAAGGCAGACTGGCTGACTGGATAGAAAAACAAGACCTGTACTTATAATGCCTACAAGAGACCCACTTAAGATCTAGAGACGTATACAGACTGAAGGCGAGGGGATAGAAAATGATACTCCAAGCAAATGGGAATCAAAAGAAAGCTGGAGTAGCAATACTTATATCAGACAAAATAGACTTTAAAATAAAAACTGTTACAAGAGACAAGGAAGGACACTACATAATGATCAAGGGATCAATCCAAGAAGAAGATCTAACGATTGTAAATATATATGCACCCAACATAGGAGCACCTTAGTATATAAGGCAAATGTTACCAGACATAAAAGGAGAAATTGACAGTAAGGCAATAATAGTGGGGGACTTTAACACCCCACTTACATCAATGGACGGAACATCCAGACTGAATATCAATAAGGAAACTCAGGCCTTAAATGACACAGTAGACCAGATGGACTTAACTGATAATTATTGAGCATTCCATCTGAAAGCAGCAGAATAAACATTCTTTTCAAGTGCACATGGAACTTCTCCAGGATAGATCACATGTTGGGCCACAAAGCAAGCCTTGGTAAATTTAAGAAAACCGGAATCATGTCAAGCATCGTTTCTGACCACAACACTATGAGGTTAGAAATCAACTACAAGAAAAAAACTGCAAAAAACACAAACATGTGGAGGCTAAATAATATTCTACTGAAGAACCAGTGGATCACTGAAGAAATCAAAGAGAAAATTCAGGAAAAGCTAGAAACAAATAAAAACAAAAACGTGTTGATCCAAAATCTTTGGGAGGCAACAAAAGCAGTTCTAAGAGGAAAGTTTATAGCAATACAATCTTACCTCAGGAAACAAGAAAAGTCTCAAACAACCTAACCTTACCCATAAAGTGACTATAGAAAGAAGAACAAACAAAACCCAAAGTTAGTAGGAGGAAATCATAAAGATCAGAGCAGAAATAAATGAAATAGAAACAAAGAAAAAAGCAAAAATCAATGAAACTAAAAGCTGGTTCTTTGAAAGAGAAACAAAATGGATAAATCATTAGCCAGACTCATCAACAAGAAAAGGGAGAGGATTCAAACGAATAAAATTAGAAATGAAAAAGGACAAATTACAACTGACAACACTAAAATACAAAGGATCATAAGAGACTACAACAAGCAACTAACTATATGCCAATAAAATGGACAACCTAGAAGAAATGGACACATTCTTAGAAAGGTACAGTCTCCCAAGACTGAAACAGGATGAAATAGATAATACGAACAGACCAATTACAAGCACTGAAATTGAATCTGTGATTTAAAAACTCCCAACAGACAAAAGTTCAGGACCAGATGGCTTCACAGGCGAATTCTACCAAATATTTAGAGAAAAGGTTATGCCGATCCTTCTGAAACTATTCCAAAGAATTGCAGAGGAAGGAACACTTCCAAACTCATTCTATGAGGCCACCATCACCCTGATCCCAAAACCAGACAAAGATACTACAAAAAAAGAAAATTACAGACCAATATCACTGATGAATATAGATGCAGAAATCCTCAACGAAATACTAGCAAACAGAATCCAACAACACATTAAAAGGATCATGCACCACGAACAAGTGGGATTTATCCCAGGGATGCAAGGATTCTTCAATATTTACGCAAATCAATCAATGTGATACACCATATTAACAAATTGAAGAAGAAAAACCATAAGATCATCTCAAAAGATGCAGAAAAAGCTTTTGACAAAATTCAACACCCATTTATGATAAGAAAAAAAAAAAAAAAAAAAACTCTCCAGAAAGTGGGCATAGAGGGAACCTACCTCAACATAATAAAGGCCCTATATGACAAACCCACAGCAAACATCATTCTCAATGCTGAAACACTGAAAGCATTTCCTCTAAGATCAGGAACGAGACAAGGATGTCCACTCTCACCACTATCATTCAACATAGTTTTGGAAGTCCTAGCCACGGCAATCAGAGAAGAAAAAGAAATAAAAGGAATACAAATTGGAAAAGAAGAAGTAAGACGGTCACTGTTTGCAGATGACATGATACTATACATAGAGAATGCTAAAAATGCCACCAGAAAACTACTAGAGCTAATCAATGAATTTGGTAAAGTTGCAGGATACAAAATTAATGCACAGAAATCTCTTGCATTCCTATACACTAATGATGAAAAATCTGAAATTGAAATTATGGAAACACTCCCATTTACCACTGCAACAAAAAGAATAAAATACCTAGGAATAAACCTACCTAGGGAGACAAAAAACCTGTATGCAGAAAACTATAAGACACTGATGAAAGAAATTAAACATGATAGCAACAGATGGAGAGATATACCATGTTCTGGGATTGGAAGAATCAATATTGTGAAAACGACTATACTATCCAAGGCAATCTACAGATTCAATGCAATCCCTATCAAGTTACCAATGGCATTTTTTTTTTTTTTTTTTACAGAACTAGAACAAATAATCTTAAAATTTGTATGGAGACACAAAAAACCCCGAATAGCCAAAGCAGTCTTGAGGGAAAAAAACAGAGCTGGAGGAATCAGACTCCCTGACTTCAGACTATACTACAAAGCTACAGTAATCAAGACAATATGGTACTGGCACAAAAACAGAAACATAGATCAATGGAACAATATAGAAAGCCCAGAGATAAACCCACGCACCAATGGTCAACTAATCTATGACAAAGGAGGCAAAGATATACAATGGAGAAAAGACAGTCTCTTCAACAAGTGGTGCTGGGAAAACTGGACAGCTACATGTAAAAGAATGAAATTAGAACACTCCCTAACACCATATGCAAAAATAAACTCAAAATGGATTCGAGACCTAAATGTAAGACTGGACACTATCAAACTCTTAGAGGAAAACATAGGAAGAACACTCTTTGACATAAATCACAGCAAGATCTTTTTGGATCCACCTCCTAGAGTAATGGAAATAAAAACAGAAATAAACAAATGGGACCTAATGAAACTTCAAAGCTTTTGCGCAGCAAAGGAAACCATAAACAAGACGAAAAGACAACCCTCAGAATGGGAGAAAATATTTGCAAATGAATCAATGGACAAAGGATTAATCTCCAAAATATATAAACAGCTCATGCAGCTCAATACTAAAGAAACAAACAACCCAGTCCAAAAATGGGCAGAAGACCTAAATAGACATTTCTCCAAAGAAGACATACACATGGCCAAGAAGCACATGAAAAGCTGCTCAACATCACTAATTAGAGAAATGCAAATCAAAACTACAATGAGGTATCACCTCACACCAGTTAGAATGGGCATCATCAGAAAATCTACAAACAACAAATGCTGGAGAGGGTGTGGAGGAAAGGGAACACCCTTGCACTGTTGGTGGGAATGTAAATTGATACAGCCACTATGGAGAACACTATAGAGGTTCCTTAAAAGACTAAAAATAGAATTACCATATGATCCAACAATCCCACTACTGGGCATATACGCAGAGAAAACTGTAATTCAAAAAGACACGTGCACCCCAATGTTCACTGCAGCACTATTTACAATAGACAGGTCACGGAAGCAACCTAAATGCCCATCGACAGACGAATGGATAAAGAAGTTGTGGCACATATATACAATGGAATATTACTCAGCCATAAAAAGCAACGAAATTGAGTCATTTGTTGAGACTTGGATGGATCTAGAGACTGCCATACAGAGTGAAGTAAGTCAGAAAGAGAAAAAGAAATATCGTATATTAACGCATGTATGTGGAACCTAGAAAAACGGTACAGATGAACCGGTTTGCAGGGCAGAAGTTCAGACACAGATGTAGAGAACAAACGTATGGACACCAAGGGGGGGAAACTGCGGTGGGATGGGGATGGTGGTGTGCTGAATTGGGCAATTGGGATTGATATGTATACACTGATGGGTATAAAATTGATGACTGTTTAAAAGAAAAATCTAATTTGATAAATTAACATTCCTTTCAACGATCCCTAAAAAAAAAAAAAAACATATTGATAATCACCTTAAATGTAAACAGATTAAATGCTCCAATCAAAAGGCAGACTGGCTGACTGGATAGAAAAACAAGACCTGTACTTATAATGCCTACAAGAGACCCACTTAAGATCTAGAGACGTATACAGACTGAAGGCGAGGGGATAGAAAATGATACTCCAAGCAAATGGGAATCAAAAGAAAGCTGGAGTAGCAATACTTATATCAGACAAAATAGACTTTAAAATAAAAACTGTTACAAGAGACAAGGAAGGACACTACATAATGATCAAGGGATCAATCCAAGAAGAAGATCTAACGATTGTAAATATATATGCACCCAACATAGGAGCACCTTAGTATATAAGGCAAATGTTACCAGACATAAAAGGAGAAATTGACAATAAGGCAATAATAGTGGGGGACTTTAACACCCCACTTACATCAATGGACGGAACATCCAGACTGAATATCAATAAGGAAACTCAGGCCTTAAATGACACAGTAGACCAGATGGACTTAACTGATAATTATTGAGCATTCCATCTGAAAGCAGCAGAATAAACATTCTTTTCAAGTGCACATGGAACTTCTCCAGGATAGATCACATGTTGGGCCACAAAGCAAGCCTTGGTAAATTTAAGAAAACCGGAATCATGTCAAGCATCGTTTCTGACCACAACACTATGAGGTTAGAAATCAACTACAAGAAAAAAACTGCAAAAAACACAAACATGTGGAGGCTAAATAATATTCTACTGAAGAACCAGTGGATCACTGAAGAAATCAAAGAGAAAATTCAGGAAAAGCTAGAAACAAATAAAAACAAAAACGTGTTGATCCAAAATCTTTGGGAGGCAACAAAAGCAGTTCTAAGAGGAAAGTTTATAGCAATACAATCTTACCTCAGGAAACAAGAAAAGTCTCAAACAACCTAACCTTACCCATAAAGTGACTATAGAAAGAAGAACAAACAAAACCCAAAGTTAGTAGGAGGAAATCATAAAGATCAGAGCAGAAATAAATGAAATAGAAACAAAGAAAAAAGCAAAAATCAATGAAACTAAAAGCTGGTTCTTTGAAAGAGAAACAAAATGGATAAATCATTAGCCAGACTCATCAACAAGAAAAGGGAGAGGATTCAAACGAATAAAATTAGAAATGAAAAAGGACAAATTACAACTGACAACACTAAAATACAAAGGATCATAAGAGACTACAACAAGCAACTAACTATATGCCAATAAAATGGACAACCTAGAAGAAATGGACACATTCTTAGAAAGGTACAGTCTCCCAAGACTGAAACAGGATGAAATAGATAATACGAACAGACCAATTACAAGCACTGAAATTGAATCTGTGATTTAAAAACTCCCAACAGACAAAAGTTCAGGACCAGATGGCTTCACAGGCGAATTCTACCAAATATTTAGAGAAAAGGTTATGCCGATCCTTCTGAAACTATTCCAAAGAATTGCAGAGGAAGGAACACTTCCAAACTCATTCTATGAGGCCACCATCACCCTGATCCCAAAACCAGACAAAGATACTACAAAAAAAGAAAATTACAGACCAATATCACTGATGAATATAGATGCAGAAATCCTCAACGAAATACTAGCAAACAGAATCCAACAACACATTAAAAGGATCATGCACCACGAACAAGTGGGATTTATCCCAGGGATGCAAGGATTCTTCAATATTTACGCAAATCAATCAATGTGATACACCATATTAACAAATTGAAGAAGAAAAACCATAAGATCATCTCAAAAGATGCAGAAAAAGCTTTTGACAAAATTCAACACCCATTTATGATAAGAAAAAAAAAAAAAAAAAAAACTCTCCAGAAAGTGGGCATAGAGGGAACCTACCTCAACATAATAAAGGCCCTATATGACAAACCCACAGCAAACATCATTCTCAATGCTGAAACACTGAAAGCATTTCCTCTAAGATCAGGAACGAGACAAGGATGTCCACTCTCACCACTATCATTCAACATAGTTTTGGAAGTCCTAGCCACGGCAATCAGAGAAGAAAAAGAAATAAAAGGAATACAAATTGGAAAAGAAGAAGTAAGACGGTCACTGTTTGCAGATGACATGATACTATACATAGAGAATGCTAAAAATGCCACCAGAAAACTACTAGAGCTAATCAATGAATTTGGTAAAGTTGCAGGATACAAAATTAATGCACAGAAATCTCTTGCATTCCTATACACTAATGATGAAAAATCTGAAATTGAAATTATGGAAACACTCCCATTTACCACTGCAACAAAAAGAATAAAATACCTAGGAATAAACCTACCTAGGGAGACAAAAAACCTGTATGCAGAAAACTATAAGACACTGATGAAAGAAATTAAACATGATAGCAACAGATGGAGAGATATACCATGTTCTGGGATTGGAAGAATCAATATTGTGAAAACGACTATACTATCCAAGGCAATCTACAGATTCAATGCAATCCCTATCAAGTTACCAATGGCATTTTTTTTTTTTTTTTTTACAGAACTAGAACAAATAATCTTAAAATTTGTATGGAGACACAAAAAACCCCGAATAGCCAAAGCAGTCTTGAGGGAAAAAAACAGAGCTGGAGGAATCAGACTCCCTGACTTCAGACTATACTACAAAGCTACAGTAATCAAGACAATATGGTACTGGCACAAAAACAGAAACATAGATCAATGGAACAATATAGAAAGCCCAGAGATAAACCCACGCACCAATGGTCAACTAATCTATGACAAAGGAGGCAAAGATATACAATGGAGAAAAGACAGTCTCTTCAACAAGTGGTGCTGGGAAAACTGGACAGCTACATGTAAAAGAATGAAATTAGAACACTCCCTAACACCATATGCAAAAATAAACTCAAAATGGATTCGAGACCTAAATGTAAGACTGGACACTATCAAACTCTTAGAGGAAAACATAGGAAGAACACTCTTTGACATAAATCACAGCAAGATCTTTTTGGATCCACCTCCTAGAGTAATGGAAATAAAAACAGAAATAAACAAATGGGACCTAATGAAACTTCAAAGCTTTTGCGCAGCAAAGGAAACCATAAACAAGACGAAAAGACAACCCTCAGAATGGGAGAAAATATTTGCAAATGAATCAATGGACAAAGGATTAATCTCCAAAATATATAAACAGCTCATGCAGCTCAATACTAAAGAAACAAACAACCCAGTCCAAAAATGGGCAGAAGACCTAAATAGACATTTCTCCAAAGAAGACATACACATGGCCAAGAAGCACATGAAAAGCTGCTCAACATCACTAATTAGAGAAATGCAAATCAAAACTACAATGAGGTATCACCTCACACCAGTTAGAATGGGCATCATCAGAAAATCTACAAACAACAAATGCTGGAGAGGGTGTGGAGGAAAGGGAACACCCTTGCACTGTTGGTGGGAATGTAAATTGATACAGCCACTATGGAGAACACTATAGAGGTTCCTTAAAAGACTAAAAATAGAATTACCATATGATCCAACAATCCCACTACTGGGCATATACGCAGAGAAAACTGTAATTCAAAAAGACACGTGCACCCCAATGTTCACTGCAGCACTATTTACAATAGACAGGTCACGGAAGCAACCTAAATGCCCATCGACAGACGAATGGATAAAGAAGTTGTGGCACATATATACAATGGAATATTACTCAGCCATAAAAAGCAACGAAATTGAGTCATTTGTTGAGACTTGGATGGATCTAGAGACTGCCATACAGAGTGAAGTAAGTCAGAAAGAGAAAAAGAAATATCGTATATTAACGCATGTATGTGGAACCTAGAAAAACGGTACAGATGAACCGGTTTGCAGGGCAGAAGTTCAGACACAGATGTAGAGAACAAACGTATGGACACCAAGGGGGGGAAACTGCGGTGGGATGGGGATGGTGGTGTGCTGAATTGGGCAATTGGGATTGATATGTATACACTGATGGGTATAAAATTGATGACTGTTTAAAAGAAAAATCTAATTTGATAAATTAACATTCCTTTCAATGATCCCTAAAAAAAAAAAAAAACATATTGATAATCACCTTAAATGTAAACAGATTAAATGCTCCAATCAAAAGGCAGACTGGCTGACTGGATAGAAAAACAAGACCTGTACTTATAATGCCTACAAGAGACCCACTTAAGATCTAGAGACGTATACAGACTGAAGGCGAGGGGATAGAAAATGATACTCCAAGCAAATGGGAATCAAAAGAAAGCTGGAGTAGCAATACTTATATCAGACAAAATAGACTTTAAAATAAAAACTGTTACAAGAGACAAGGAAGGACACTACATAATGATCAAGGGATCAATCCAAGAAGAAGATCTAACGATTGTAAATATATATGCACCCAACATAGGAGCACCTTAGTATATAAGGCAAATGTTACCAGACATAAAAGGAGAAATTGACAGTAAGGCAATAATAGTGGGGGACTTTAACACCCCACTTACATCAATGGACGGAACATCCAGACTGAATATCAATAAGGAAACTCAGGCCTTAAATGACACAGTAGACCAGATGGACTTAACTGATAATTATTGAGCATTCCATCTGAAAGCAGCAGAATAAACATTCTTTTCAAGTGCACATGGAACTTCTCCAGGATAGATCACATGTTGGGCCACAAAGCAAGCCTTGGTAAATTTAAGAAAACCGGAATCATGTCAAGCATCGTTTCTGACCACAACACTATGAGGTTAGAAATCAACTACAAGAAAAAAACTGCAAAAAACACAAACATGTGGAGGCTAAATAATATTCTACTGAAGAACCAGTGGATCACTGAAGAAATCAAAGAGAAAATTCAGGAAAAGCTAGAAACAAATAAAAACAAAAACGTGTTGATCCAAAATCTTTGGGAGGCAACAAAAGCAGTTCTAAGAGGAAAGTTTATAGCAATACAATCTTACCTCAGGAAACAAGAAAAGTCTCAAACAACCTAACCTTACCCATAAAGTGACTATAGAAAGAAGAACAAACAAAACCCAAAGTTAGTAGGAGGAAATCATAAAGATCAGAGCAGAAATAAATGAAATAGAAACAAAGAAAAAAGCAAAAATCAATGAAACTAAAAGCTGGTTCTTTGAAAGAGAAACAAAATGGATAAATCATTAGCCAGACTCATCAACAAGAAAAGGGAGAGGATTCAAACGAATAAAATTAGAAATGAAAAAGGACAAATTACAACTGACAACACTAAAATACAAAGGATCATAAGAGACTACAACAAGCAACTAACTATATGCCAATAAAATGGACAACCTAGAAGAAATGGACACATTCTTAGAAAGGTACAGTCTCCCAAGACTGAAACAGGATGAAATAGATAATACGAACAGACCAATTACAAGCACTGAAATTGAATCTGTGATTTAAAAACTCCCAACAGACAAAAGTTCAGGACCAGATGGCTTCACAGGCGAATTCTACCAAATATTTAGAGAAAAGGTTATGCCGATCCTTCTGAAACTATTCCAAAGAATTGCAGAGGAAGGAACACTTCCAAACTCATTCTATGAGGCCACCATCACCCTGATCCCAAAACCAGACAAAGATACTACAAAAAAAGAAAATTACAGACCAATATCACTGATGAATATAGATGCAGAAATCCTCAACGAAATACTAGCAAACAGAATCCAACAACACATTAAAAGGATCATGCACCACGAACAAGTGGGATTTATCCCAGGGATGCAAGGATTCTTCAATATTTACGCAAATCAATCAATGTGATACACCATATTAACAAATTGAAGAAGAAAAACCATAAGATCATCTCAAAAGATGCAGAAAAAGCTTTTGACAAAATTCAACACCCATTTATGATAAAAAAAAAAAAAAAAAAAAAAAAAACTCTCCAGAAAGTGGGCATAGAGGGAACCTACCTCAACATAATAAAGGCCATATATGACAAACCCACAGCAAACATCATTCTCAATGCTGAAACACTGAAAGCATTTCCTCTAAGATCAGGAACGAGACAAGGATGTCCACTCTCACCACTATTATTCAACATAGTTTTGGAAGTCCTAGCCACGGCAATCAGAGAAGAAAAAGAAATAAAAGGAATACAAATTGGAAAAGAAGAAGTAAGACGGTCACTGTTTGCAGATGACATGATACTATACATAGAGAATGCTAAAAATGCCACCAGAAAACTACTAGAGCTAATCAATGAATTTGGTAAAGTTGCAGGATACAAAATTAATGCACAGAAATCTCTTGCATTCCTATACACTAATGATGAAAAATCTGAAATTGAAATTATGGAAACACTCCCATTTACCACTGCAACAAAAAGAATAAAATACCTAGGAATAAACCTACCTAGGGAGACAAAAAACCTGTATGCAGAAAACTATAAGACACTGATGAAAGAAATTAAACATGATAGCAACAGATGGAGAGATATACCATGTTCTGGGATTGGAAGAATCAATATTGTGAAAACGACTATACTATCCAAGGCAATCTACAGATTCAATGCAATCCCTATCAAGTTACCAATGGCAGTTTTTTTTTTTTTTTTTTTACAGAACTAGAACAAATAATCTTAAAATTTGTATGGAGACACAAAAAACCCCGAATAGCCAAAGCAGTCTTGAGGGAAAAAAACAGAGCTGGAGGAATCAGACTCCCTGACTTCAGACTATACTACAAAGCTACAGTAATCAAGACAATATGGTACTGGCACAAAAACAGAAACATAGATCAATGGAACAATATAGAAAGCCCAGAGATAAACCCACGCACCAATGGTCAACTAATCTATGACAAAGGAGGCAAAGATATACAATGGAGAAAAGACAGTCTCTTCAACAAGTGGTGCTGGGAAAACTGGACAGCTACATGTAAAAGAATGAAATTAGAACACTCCCTAACACCATATGCAAAAATAAACTCAAAATGGATTCGAGACCTAAATGTAAGACTGGACACTATCAAACTCTTAGAGGAAAACATAGGAAGAACACTCTTTGACATAAATCACAGCAAGATCTTTTTGGATCCACCTCCTAGAGTAATGGAAATAAAAACAGAAATAAACAAATGGGACCTAATGAAACTTCAAAGCTTTTGCGCAGCAAAGGAAACCATAAACAAGACGAAAAGACAACCCTCAGAATGGGAGAAAATATTTGCAAATGAATCAATGGACAAAGGATTAATCTCCAAAATATATAAACAGCTCATGCAGCTCAATACTAAAGAAACAAACAACCCAGTCCAAAAATGGGCAGAAGACCTAAATAGACATTTCTCCAAAGAAGACATACACATGGCCAAGAAGCACATGAAAAGCTGCTCAACATCACTAATTAGAGAAATGCAAATCAAAACTACAATGAGGTATCACCTCACACCAGTTAGAATGGGCATCATCAGAAAATCTACAAACAACAAATGCTGGAGAGGGTGTGGAGGAAAGGGAACACCCTTGCACTGTTGGTGGGAATGTAAATTGATACAGCCACTATGGAGAACACTATAGAGGTTCCTTAAAAGACTAAAAATAGAATTACCATATGATCCAACAATCCCACTACTGGGCATATACGCAGAGAAAACTGTAATTCAAAAAGACACGTGCACCCCAATGTTCACTGCAGCACTATTTACAATAGACAGGTCACGGAAGCAACCTAAATGCCCATCGACAGACGAATGGATAAAGAAGTTGTGGCACATATATACAATGGAATATTACTCAGCCATAAAAAGCAACGAAATTGAGTCATTTGTTGAGACTTGGATGGATCTAGAGACTGCCATACAGAGTGAAGTAAGTCAGAAAGAGAAAAAGAAATATCGTATATTAACGCATGTATGTGGAACCTAGAAAAACGGTACAGATGAACCGGTTTGCAGGGCAGAAGTTCAGACACAGATGTAGAGAACAAACGTATGGACACCAAGGGGGGGAAACTGCGGTGGGATGGGGATGGTGGTGTGCTGAATTGGGCAATTGGGATTGATATGTATACACTGATGGGTATAAAATTGATGACTGTTTAAAAGAAAAATCTAATTTGATAAATTAACATTCCTTTCAACGATCCCTAAAAAAAAAAAAAACATATTGATAATCACCTTAAATGTAAACAGATTAAATGCTCCAATCAAAAGGCAGACTGGCTGACTGGATAGAAAAACAAGACCTGTACTTATAATGCCTACAAGAGACCCACTTAAGATCTAGAGACGTATACAGACTGAAGGCGAGGGGATAGAAAATGATACTCCAAGCAAATGGGAATCAAAAGAAAGCTGGAGTAGCAATACTTATATCAGACAAAATAGACTTTAAAATAAAAACTGTTACAAGAGACAAGGAAGGACACTACATAATGATCAAGGGATCAATCCAAGAAGAAGATCTAACGATTGTAAATATATATGCACCCAACATAGGAGCACCTTAGTATATAAGGCAAATGTTACCAGACATAAAAGGAGAAATTGACAGTAAGGCAATAATAGTGGGGGACTTTAACACCCCACTTACATCAATGGACGGAACATCCAGACTGAATATCAATAAGGAAACTCAGGCCTTAAATGACACAGTAGACCAGATGGACTTAACTGATAATTATTGAGCATTCCATCTGAAAGCAGCAGAATAAACATTCTTTTCAAGTGCACATGGAACTTCTCCAGGATAGATCACATGTTGGGCCACAAAGCAAGCCTTGGTAAATTTAAGAAAACCGGAATCATGTCAAGCATCGTTTCTGACCACAACACTATGAGGTTAGAAATCAACTACAAGAAAAAAACTGCAAAAAACACAAACATGTGGAGGCTAAATAATATTCTACTGAAGAACCAGTGGATCACTGAAGAAATCAAAGAGAAAATTCAGGAAAAGCTAGAAACAAATAAAAACAAAAACGTGTTGATCCAAAATCTTTGGGAGGCAACAAAAGCAGTTCTAAGAGGAAAGTTTATAGCAATACAATCTTACCTCAGGAAACAAGAAAAGTCTCAAACAACCTAACCTTACCCATAAAGTGACTATAGAAAGAAGAACAAACAAAACCCAAAGTTAGTAGGAGGAAATCATAAAGATCAGAGCAGAAATAAATGAAATAGAAACAAAGAAAAAAGCAAAAATCAATGAAACTAAAAGCTGGTTCTTTGAAAGAGAAACAAAATGGATAAATCATTAGCCAGACTCATCAACAAGAAAAGGGAGAGGATTCAAACGAATAAAATTAGAAATGAAAAAGGACAAATTACAACTGACAACACTAAAATACAAAGGATCATAAGAGACTACAACAAGCAACTAACTATATGCCAATAAAATGGACAACCTAGAAGAAATGGACACATTCTTAGAAAGGTACAGTCTCCCAAGACTGAAACAGGATGAAATAGATAATACGAACAGACCAATTACAAGCACTGAAATTGAATCTGTGATTTAAAAACTCCCAACAGACAAAAGTTCAGGACCAGATGGCTTCACAGGCGAATTCTACCAAATATTTAGAGAAAAGGTTATGCCGATCCTTCTGAAACTATTCCAAAGAATTGCAGAGGAAGGAACACTTCCAAACTCATTCTATGAGGCCACCATCACCCTGATCCCAAAACCAGACAAAGATACTACAAAAAAAGAAAATTACAGACCAATATCACTGATGAATATAGATGCAGAAATCCTCAACGAAATACTAGCAAACAGAATCCAACAACACATTAAAAGGATCATGCACCACGAACAAGTGGGATTTATCCCAGGGATGCAAGGATTCTTCAATATTTACGCAAATCAATCAATGTGATACACCATATTAACAAATTGAAGAAGAAAAACCATAAGATCATCTCAAAAGATGCAGAAAAAGCTTTTGACAAAATTCAACACCCATTTATGATAAGAAAAAAAAAAAAAAAAAAAACTCTCCAGAAAGTGGGCATAGAGGGAACCTACCTCAACATAATAAAGGCCCTATATGACAAACCCACAGCAAACATCATTCTCAATGCTGAAACACTGAAAGCATTTCCTCTAAGATCAGGAACGAGACAAGGATGTCCACTCTCACCACTATCATTCAACATAGTTTTGGAAGTCCTAGCCACGGCAATCAGAGAAGAAAAAGAAATAAAAGGAATACAAATTGGAAAAGAAGAAGTAAGACGGTCACTGTTTGCAGATGACATGATACTATACATAGAGAATGCTAAAAATGCCACCAGAAAACTACTAGAGCTAATCAATGAATTTGGTAAAGTTGCAGGATACAAAATTAATGCACAGAAATCTCTTGCATTCCTATACACTAATGATGAAAAATCTGAAATTGAAATTATGGAAACACTCCCATTTACCACTGCAACAAAAAGAATAAAATACCTAGGAATAAACCTACCTAGGGAGACAAAAAACCTGTATGCAGAAAACTATAAGACACTGATGAAAGAAATTAAACATGATAGCAACAGATGGAGAGATATACCATGTTCTGGGATTGGAAGAATCAATATTGTGAAAACGACTATACTATCCAAGGCAATCTACAGATTCAATGCAATCCCTATCAAGTTACCAATGGCATTTTTTTTTTTTTTTTTACAGAACTAGAACAAATAATCTTAAAATTTGTATGGAGACACAAAAAACCCCGAATAGCCAAAGCAGTCTTGAGGGAAAAAAACAGAGCTGGAGGAATCAGACTCCCTGACTTCAGACTATACTACAAAGCTACAGTAATCAAGACAATATGGTACTGGCACAAAAACAGAAACATAGATCAATGGAACAATATAGAAAGCCCAGAGATAAACCCACGCACCAATGGTCAACTAATCTATGACAAAGGAGGCAAAGATATACAATGGAGAAAAGACAGTCTCTTCAACAAGTGGTGCTGGGAAAACTGGACAGCTACATGTAAAAGAATGAAATTAGAACACTCCCTAACACCATATGCAAAAATAAACTCAAAATGGATTCGAGACCTAAATGTAAGACTGGACACTATCAAACTCTTAGAGGAAAACATAGGAAGAACACTCTTTGACATAAATCACAGCAAGATCTTTTTGGATCCACCTCCTAGAGTAATGGAAATAAAAACAGAAATAAACAAATGGGACCTAATGAAACTTCAAAGCTTTTGCGCAGCAAAGGAAACCATAAACAAGACGAAAAGACAACCCTCAGAATGGGAGAAAATATTTGCAAATGAATCAATGGACAAAGGATTAATCTCCAAAATATATAAACAGCTCATGCAGCTCAATACTAAAGAAACAAACAACCCAGTCCAAAAATGGGCAGAAGACCTAAATAGACATTTCTCCAAAGAAGACATACACATGGCCAAGAAGCACATGAAAAGCTGCTCAACATCACTAATTAGAGAAATGCAAATCAAAACTACAATGAGGTATCACCTCACACCAGTTAGAATGGGCATCATCAGAAAATCTACAAACAACAAATGCTGGAGAGGGTGTGGAGGAAAGGGAACACCCTTGCACTGTTGGTGGGAATGTAAATTGATACAGCCACTATGGAGAACACTATAGAGGTTCCTTAAAAGACTAAAAATAGAATTACCATATGATCCAACAATCCCACTACTGGGCATATACGCAGAGAAAACTGTAATTCAAAAAGACACGTGCACCCCAATGTTCACTGCAGCACTATTTACAATAGACAGGTCACGGAAGCAACCTAAATGCCCATCGACAGACGAATGGATAAAGAAGTTGTGGCACATATATACAATGGAATATTACTCAGCCATAAAAAGCAACGAAATTGAGTCATTTGTTGAGACTTGGATGGATCTAGAGACTGCCATACAGAGTGAAGTAAGTCAGAAAGAGAAAAAGAAATATCGTATATTAACGCATGTATGTGGAACCTAGAAAAACGGTACAGATGAACCGGTTTGCAGGGCAGAAGTTCAGACACAGATGTAGAGAACAAACGTATGGACACCAAGGGGGGGAAACTGCGGTGGGATGGGGATGGTGGTGTGCTGAATTGGGCAATTGGGATTGATATGTATACACTGATGGGTATAAAATTGATGACTGTTTAAAAGAAAAATCTAATTTGATAAATTAACATTCCTTTCAATGATCCCTAAAAAAAAAAAAAAACATATTGATAATCACCTTAAATGTAAACAGATTAAATGCTCCAATCAAAAGGCAGACTGGCTGACTGGATAGAAAAACAAGACCTGTACTTATAATGCCTACAAGAGACCCACTTAAGATCTAGAGACGTATACAGACTGAAGGCGAGGGGATAGAAAATGATACTCCAAGCAAATGGGAATCAAAAGAAAGCTGGAGTAGCAATACTTATATCAGACAAAATAGACTTTAAAATAAAAACTGTTACAAGAGACAAGGAAGGACACTACATAATGATCAAGGGATCAATCCAAGAAGAAGATCTAACGATTGTAAATATATATGCACCCAACATAGGAGCACCTTAGTATATAAGGCAAATGTTACCAGACATAAAAGGAGAAATTGACAGTAAGGCAATAATAGTGGGGGACTTTAACACCCCACTTACATCAATGGACGGAACATCCAGACTGAATATCAATAAGGAAACTCAGGCCTTAAATGACACAGTAGACCAGATGGACTTAACTGATAATTATTGAGCATTCCATCTGAAAGCAGCAGAATAAACATTCTTTTCAAGTGCACATGGAACTTCTCCAGGATAGATCACATGTTGGGCCACAAAGCAAGCCTTGGTAAATTTAAGAAAACCGGAATCATGTCAAGCATCGTTTCTGACCACAACACTATGAGGTTAGAAATCAACTACAAGAAAAAAACTGCAAAAAACACAAACATGTGGAGGCTAAATAATATTCTACTGAAGAACCAGTGGATCACTGAAGAAATCAAAGAGAAAATTCAGGAAAAGCTAGAAACAAATAAAAACAAAAACGTGTTGATCCAAAATCTTTGGGAGGCAACAAAAGCAGTTCTAAGAGGAAAGTTTATAGCAATACAATCTTACCTCAGGAAACAAGAAAAGTCTCAAACAACCTAACCTTACCCATAAAGTGACTATAGAAAGAAGAACAAACAAAACCCAAAGTTAGTAGGAGGAAATCATAAAGATCAGAGCAGAAATAAATGAAATAGAAACAAAGAAAAAAGCAAAAATCAATGAAACTAAAAGCTGGTTCTTTGAAAGAGAAACAAAATGGATAAATCATTAGCCAGACTCATCAACAAGAAAAGGGAGAGGATTCAAACGAATAAAATTAGAAATGAAAAAGGACAAATTACAACTGACAACACTAAAATACAAAGGATCATAAGAGACTACAACAAGCAACTAACTATATGCCAATAAAATGGACAACCTAGAAGAAATGGACACATTCTTAGAAAGGTACAGTCTCCCAAGACTGAAACAGGATGAAATAGATAATACGAACAGACCAATTACAAGTACTGAAATTGAATCTGTGATTTAAAAACTCCCAACAGACAAAAGTTCAGGACCAGATGGCTTCACAGGCGAATTCTACCAAATATTTAGAGAAAAGGTTATGCCGATCCTTCTGAAACTATTCCAAAGAATTGCAGAGGAAGGAACACTTCCAAACTCATTCTATGAGGCCACCATCACCCTGATCCCAAAACCAGACAAAGATACTACAAAAAAAGAAAATTACAGACCAATATCACTGATGAATATAGATGCAGAAATCCTCAACGAAATACTAGCAAACAGAATCCAACAACACATTAAAAGGATCATGCACCACGAACAAGTGGGATTTATCCCAGGGATGCAAGGATTCTTCAATATTTACGCAAATCAATCAATGTGATACACCATATTAACAAATTGAAGAAGAAAAACCATAAGATCATCTCAAAAGATGCAGAAAAAGCTTTTGACAAAATTCAACACCCATTTATGATAAAAAAAAAAAAAAAAAAAAAAAAAACTCTCCAGAAAGTGGGCATAGAGGGAACCTACCTCAACATAATAAAGGCCATATATGACAAACCCACAGCAAACATCATTCTCAATGCTGAAACACTGAAAGCATTTCCTCTAAGATCAGGAACGAGACAAGGATGTCCACTCTCACCACTATTATTCAACATAGTTTTGGAAGTCCTAGCCACGGCAATCAGAGAAGAAAAAGAAATAAAAGGAATACAAATTGGAAAAGAAGAAGTAAGACGGTCACTGTTTGCAGATGACATGATACTATACATAGAGAATGCTAAAAATGCCACCAGAAAACTACTAGAGCTAATCAATGAATTTGGTAAAGTTGCAGGATACAAAATTAATGCACAGAAATCTCTTGCATTCCTATACACTAATGATGAAAAATCTGAAATTGAAATTATGGAAACACTCCCATTTACCACTGCAACAAAAAGAATAAAATACCTAGGAATAAACCTACCTAGGGAGACAAAAAACCTGTATGCAGAAAACTATAAGACACTGATGAAAGAAATTAAACATGATAGCAACAGATGGAGAGATATACCATGTTCTGGGATTGGAAGAATCAATATTGTGAAAACGACTATACTATCCAAGGCAATCTACAGATTCAATGCAATCCCTATCAAGTTACCAATGGCATTTTTTTTTTTTTTTTTTTACAGAACTAGAACAAATAATCTTAAAATTTGTATGGAGACACAAAAAACCCCGAATAGCCAAAGCAGTCTTGAGGGAAAAAAACAGAGCTGGAGGAATCAGACTCCCTGACTTCAGACTATACTACAAAGCTACAGTAATCAAGACAATATGGTACTGGCACAAAAACAGAAACATAGATCAATGGAACAATATAGAAAGCCCAGAGATAAACCCACGCACCAATGGTCAACTAATCTATGACAAAGGAGGCAAAGATATACAATGGAGAAAAGACAGTCTCTTCAACAAGTGGTGCTGGGAAAACTGGACAGCTACATGTAAAAGAATGAAATTAGAACACTCCCTAACACCATATGCAAAAATAAACTCAAAATGGATTCGAGACCTAAATGTAAGACTGGACACTATCAAACTCTTAGAGGAAAACATAGGAAGAACACTCTTTGACATAAATCACAGCAAGATCTTTTTGGATCCACCTCCTAGAGTAATGGAAATAAAAACAGAAATAAACAAATGGGACCTAATGAAACTTCAAAGCTTTTGCGCAGCAAAGGAAACCATAAACAAGACGAAAAGACAACCCTCAGAATGGGAGAAAATATTTGCAAATGAATCAATGGACAAAGGATTAATCTCCAAAATATATAAACAGCTCATGCAGCTCAATACTAAAGAAACAAACAACCCAGTCCAAAAATGGGCAGAAGACCTAAATAGACATTTCTCCAAAGAAGACATACACATGGCCAAGAAGCACATGAAAAGCTGCTCAACATCACTAATTAGAGAAATGCAAATCAAAACTACAATGAGGTATCACCTCACACCAGTTAGAATGGGCATCATCAGAAAATCTACAAACAACAAATGCTGGAGAGGGTGTGGAGGAAAGGGAACACCCTTGCACTGTTGGTGGGAATGTAAATTGATACAGCCACTATGGAGAACACTATAGAGGTTCCTTAAAAGACTAAAAATAGAATTACCATATGATCCAACAATCCCACTACTGGGCATATACGCAGAGAAAACTGTAATTCAAAAAGACACGTGCACCCCAATGTTCACTGCAGCACTATTTACAATAGACAGGTCACGGAAGCAACCTAAATGCCCATCGACAGACGAATGGATAAAGAAGTTGTGGCACATATATACAATGGAATATTACTCAGCCATAAAAAGCAACGAAATTGAGTCATTTGTTGAGACTTGGATGGATCTAGAGACTGCCATACAGAGTGAAGTAAGTCAGAAAGAGAAAAAGAAATATCGTATATTAACGCATGTATGTGGAACCTAGAAAAACGGTACAGATGAACCGGTTTGCAGGGCAGAAGTTCAGACACAGATGTAGAGAACAAACGTATGGACACCAAGGGGGGGAAACTGCGGTGGGATGGGGATGGTGGTGTGCTGAATTGGGCAATTGGGATTGATATGTATACACTGATGGGTATAAAATTGATGACTGTTTAAAAGAAAAATCTAATTTGATAAATTAACATTCCTTTCAATGATCCCTAAAAAAAAAAAAAAACATATTGATAATCACCTTAAATGTAAACAGATTAAATGCTCCAATCAAAAGGCAGACTGGCTGACTGGATAGAAAAACAAGACCTGTACTTATAATGCCTACAAGAGACCCACTTAAGATCTAGAGACGTATACAGACTGAAGGCGAGGGGATAGAAAATGATACTCCAAGCAAATGGGAATCAAAAGAAAGCTGGAGTAGCAATACTTATATCAGACAAAATAGACTTTAAAATAAAAACTGTTACAAGAGACAAGGAAGGACACTACATAATGATCAAGGGATCAATCCAAGAAGAAGATCTAACGATTGTAAATATATATGCACCCAACATAGGAGCACCTTAGTATATAAGGCAAATGTTACCAGACATAAAAGGAGAAATTGACAGTAAGGCAATAATAGTGGGGGACTTTAACACCCCACTTACATCAATGGACGGAACATCCAGACTGAATATCAATAAGGAAACTCAGGCCTTAAATGACACAGTAGACCAGATGGACTTAACTGATAATTATTGAGCATTCCATCTGAAAGCAGCAGAATAAACATTCTTTTCAAGTGCACATGGAACTTCTCCAGGATAGATCACATGTTGGGCCACAAAGCAAGCCTTGGTAAATTTAAGAAAACCGGAATCATGTCAAGCATCGTTTCTGACCACAACACTATGAGGTTAGAAATCAACTACAAGAAAAAAACTGCAAAAAACACAAACATGTGGAGGCTAAATAATATTCTACTGAAGAACCAGTGGATCACTGAAGAAATCAAAGAGAAAATTCAGGAAAAGCTAGAAACAAATAAAAACAAAAACGTGTTGATCCAAAATCTTTGGGAGGCAACAAAAGCAGTTCTAAGAGGAAAGTTTATAGCAATACAATCTTACCTCAGGAAACAAGAAAAGTCTCAAACAACCTAACCTTACCCATAAAGTGACTATAGAAAGAAGAACAAACAAAACCCAAAGTTAGTAGGAGGAAATCATAAAGATCAGAGCAGAAATAAATGAAATAGAAACAAAGAAAAAAGCAAAAATCAATGAAACTAAAAGCTGGTTCTTTGAAAGAGAAACAAAATGGATAAATCATTAGCCAGACTCATCAACAAGAAAAGGGAGAGGATTCAAACGAATAAAATTAGAAATGAAAAAGGACAAATTACAACTGACAACACTAAAATACAAAGGATCATAAGAGACTACAACAAGCAACTAACTATATGCCAATAAAATGGACAACCTAGAAGAAATGGACACATTCTTAGAAAGGTACAGTCTCCCAAGACTGAAACAGGATGAAATAGATAATACGAACAGACCAATTACAAGTACTGAAATTGAATCTGTGATTTAAAAACTCCCAACAGACAAAAGTTCAGGACCAGATGGCTTCACAGGCGAATTCTACCAAATATTTAGAGAAAAGGTTATGCCGATCCTTCTGAAACTATTCCAAAGAATTGCAGAGGAAGGAACACTTCCAAACTCATTCTATGAGGCCACCATCACCCTGATCCCAAAACCAGACAAAGATACTACAAAAAAAGAAAATTACAGACCAATATCACTGATGAATATAGATGCAGAAATCCTCAACGAAATACTAGCAAACAGAATCCAACAACACATTAAAAGGATCATGCACCACGAACAAGTGGGATTTATCCCAGGGATGCAAGGATTCTTCAATATTTACGCAAATCAATCAATGTGATACACCATATTAACAAATTGAAGAAGAAAAACCATAAGATCATCTCAAAAGATGCAGAAAAAGCTTTTGACAAAATTCAACACCCATTTATGATAAAAAAAAAAAAAAAAAAAAAAAAAAACTCTCCAGAAAGTGGGCATAGAGGGAACCTACCTCAACATAATAAAGGCCATATATGACAAACCCACAGCAAACATCATTCTCAATGCTGAAACACTGAAAGCATTTCCTCTAAGATCAGGAACGAGACAAGGATGTCCACTCTCACCACTATTATTCAACATAGTTTTGGAAGTCCTAGCCACGGCAATCAGAGAAGAAAAAGAAATAAAAGGAATACAAATTGGAAAAGAAGAAGTAAGACGGTCACTGTTTGCAGATGACATGATACTATACATAGAGAATGCTAAAAATGCCACCAGAAAACTACTAGAGCTAATCAATGAATTTGGTAAAGTTGCAGGATACAAAATTAATGCACAGAAATCTCTTGCATTCCTATACACTAATGATGAAAAATCTGAAATTGAAATTATGGAAACACTCCCATTTACCACTGCAACAAAAAGAATAAAATACCTAGGAATAAACCTACCTAGGGAGACAAAAAACCTGTATGCAGAAAACTATAAGACACTGATGAAAGAAATTAAACATGATAGCAACAGATGGAGAGATATACCATGTTCTGGGATTGGAAGAATCAATATTGTGAAAACGACTATACTATCCAAGGCAATCTACAGATTCAATGCAATCCCTATCAAGTTACCAATGGCATTTTTTTTTTTTTTTTTTTACAGAACTAGAACAAATAATCTTAAAATTTGTATGGAGACACAAAAAACCCCGAATAGCCAAAGCAGTCTTGAGGGAAAAAAACAGAGCTGGAGGAATCAGACTCCCTGACTTCAGACTATACTACAAAGCTACAGTAATCAAGACAATATGGTACTGGCACAAAAACAGAAACATAGATCAATGGAACAATATAGAAAGCCCAGAGATAAACCCACGCACCAATGGTCAACTAATCTATGACAAAGGAGGCAAAGATATACAATGGAGAAAAGACAGTCTCTTCAACAAGTGGTGCTGGGAAAACTGGACAGCTACATGTAAAAGAATGAAATTAGAACACTCCCTAACACCATATGCAAAAATAAACTCAAAATGGATTCGAGACCTAAATGTAAGACTGGACACTATCAAACTCTTAGAGGAAAACATAGGAAGAACACTCTTTGACATAAATCACAGCAAGATCTTTTTGGATCCACCTCCTAGAGTAATGGAAATAAAAACAGAAATAAACAAATGGGACCTAATGAAACTTCAAAGCTTTTGCGCAGCAAAGGAAACCATAAACAAGACGAAAAGACAACCCTCAGAATGGGAGAAAATATTTGCAAATGAATCAATGGACAAAGGATTAATCTCCAAAATATATAAACAGCTCATGCAGCTCAATACTAAAGAAACAAACAACCCAGTCCAAAAATGGGCAGAAGACCTAAATAGACATTTCTCCAAAGAAGACATACACATGGCCAAGAAGCACATGAAAAGCTGCTCAACATCACTAATTAGAGAAATGCAAATCAAAACTACAATGAGGTATCACCTCACACCAGTTAGAATGGGCATCATCAGAAAATCTACAAACAACAAATGCTGGAGAGGGTGTGGAGGAAAGGGAACACCCTTGCACTGTTGGTGGGAATGTAAATTGATACAGCCACTATGGAGAACACTATAGAGGTTCCTTAAAAGACTAAAAATAGAATTACCATATGATCCAACAATCCCACTACTGGGCATATACGCAGAGAAAACTGTAATTCAAAAAGACACGTGCACCCCAATGTTCACTGCAGCACTATTTACAATAGACAGGTCACGGAAGCAACCTAAATGCCCATCGACAGACGAATGGATAAAGAAGTTGTGGCACATATATACAATGGAATATTACTCAGCCATAAAAAGCAACGAAATTGAGTCATTTGTTGAGACTTGGATGGATCTAGAGACTGCCATACAGAGTGAAGTAAGTCAGAAAGAGAAAAAGAAATATCGTATATTAACGCATGTATGTGGAACCTAGAAAAACGGTACAGATGAACCGGTTTGCAGGGCAGAAGTTCAGACACAGATGTAGAGAACAAACGTATGGACACCAAGGGGGGGAAACTGCGGTGGGATGGGGATGGTGGTGTGCTGAATTGGGCAATTGGGATTGATATGTATACACTGATGGGTATAAAATTGATGACTGTTTAAAAGAAAAATCTAATTTGATAAATTAACATTCCTTTCAATGATCCCTAAAAAAAAAAAAAAACATATTGATAATCACCTTAAATGTAAACAGATTAAATGCTCCAATCAAAAGGCAGACTGGCTGACTGGATAGAAAAACAAGACCTGTACTTATAATGCCTACAAGAGACCCACTTAAGATCTAGAGACGTATACAGACTGAAGGCGAGGGGATAGAAAATGATACTCCAAGCAAATGGGAATCAAAAGAAAGCTGGAGTAGCAATACTTATATCAGACAAAATAGACTTTAAAATAAAAACTGTTACAAGAGACAAGGAAGGACACTACATAATGATCAAGGGATCAATCCAAGAAGAAGATCTAACGATTGTAAATATATATGCACCCAACATAGGAGCACCTTAGTATATAAGGCAAATGTTACCAGACATAAAAGGAGAAATTGACAGTAAGGCAATAATAGTGGGGGACTTTAACACCCCACTTACATCAATGGACGGAACATCCAGACTGAATATCAATAAGGAAACTCAGGCCTTAAATGACACAGTAGACCAGATGGACTTAACTGATAATTATTGAGCATTCCATCTGAAAGCAGCAGAATAAACATTCTTTTCAAGTGCACATGGAACTTCTCCAGGATAGATCACATGTTGGGCCACAAAGCAAGCCTTGGTAAATTTAAGAAAACCGGAATCATGTCAAGCATCGTTTCTGACCACAACACTATGAGGTTAGAAATCAACTACAAGAAAAAAACTGCAAAAAACACAAACATGTGGAGGCTAAATAATATTCTACTGAAGAACCAGTGGATCACTGAAGAAATCAAAGAGAAAATTCAGGAAAAGCTAGAAACAAATAAAAACAAAAACGTGTTGATCCAAAATCTTTGGGAGGCAACAAAAGCAGTTCTAAGAGGAAAGTTTATAGCAATACAATCTTACCTCAGGAAACAAGAAAAGTCTCAAACAACCTAACCTTACCCATAAAGTGACTATAGAAAGAAGAACAAACAAAACCCAAAGTTAGTAGGAGGAAATCATAAAGATCAGAGCAGAAATAAATGAAATAGAAACAAAGAAAAAAGCAAAAATCAATGAAACTAAAAGCTGGTTCTTTGAAAGAGAAACAAAATGGATAAATCATTAGCCAGACTCATCAACAAGAAAAGGGAGAGGATTCAAACGAATAAAATTAGAAATGAAAAAGGACAAATTACAACTGACAACACTAAAATACAAAGGATCATAAGAGACTACAACAAGCAACTAACTATATGCCAATAAAATGGACAACCTAGAAGAAATGGACACATTCTTAGAAAGGTACAGTCTCCCAAGACTGAAACAGGATGAAATAGATAATACGAACAGACCAATTACAAGTACTGAAATTGAATCTGTGATTTAAAAACTCCCAACAGACAAAAGTTCAGGACCAGATGGCTTCACAGGCGAATTCTACCAAATATTTAGAGAAAAAGTTATGTCGATCCTTCTGAAACTATTCCAAAGAATTGCAGAGGAAGGAACACTTCCAAACTCATTCTATGAGGCCACCATCACCCTGATCCCAAAACCAGACAAAGATACTACAAAAAAAGAAAATTACAGACCAATATCACTGATGAATATAGATGCAGAAATCCTCAACGAAATATTAGCAAACAGAATCCAACAACACATTAAAAGGATCATGCACCACGAACAAGTGGGATTTATCCCAGGGATGCAAGGATTCTTCAATATTTACGCAAATCAATCAATGTGATACACCATATTAACAAATTGAAGAAGAAAAACCATAAGATCATCTCAAAAGATGCAGAAAAAGCTTTTGACAAAATTCAACACCCATTTATGATAAAAAAAAAAATAAAAAAAAAACTCTCCAGAAAGTGGGCATAGAGGGAACCTACCTCAACATAATAAAGGCCCTATATGACAAACCCACAGCAAACATCATTCTCAATGCTGAAACACTGAAAGCATTTCCTCTAAGATCAGGAACGAGACAAGGATGTCCACTCTCACCACTATCATTCAACATAGTTTTGGAAGTCCTAGCCACGGCAATCAGAGAAGAAAAAGAAATAAAAGGAATACAAATTGGAAAAGAAGAAGTAAGACGGTCACTGTTTGCAGATGACATGATACTATACATAGAGAAAGCTAAAAATGCCACCAGAAAACTACTAGAGCTAATCAATGAATTTGGTAAAGTTGCAGGATACAAAATTAATGCACAGAAATCTCTTGCATTCCTATACACTAATGATGAAAAATCTGAAATTGAAATTATGGAAACACTCCCATTTACCACTGCAACAAAAAGAATAAAATACCTAGGAATAAACCTACCTAGGGAGACAAAAAACCTGTATGCAGAAAACTATAAGACACTGATGAAAGAAATTAAACATGATAGCAACAGATGGAGAGATATACCATGTTCTGGGATTGGAAGAATCAATATTGTGAAAACGACTATACTATCCAAGGCAATCTACAGATTCAATGCAATCCCTATCAAGTTACCAATGGCATTTTTTTTTTTTTTTTTTTACAGAACTAGAACAAATAATCTTAAAATTTGTATGGAGACACAAAAAACCCCGAATAGCCAAAGCAGTCTTGAGGGAAAAAAACAGAGCTGGAGGAATCAGACTCCCTGACTTCAGACTATACTACAAAGCTACAGTAATCAAGACAATATGGTACTGGCACAAAAACAGAAACATAGATCAATGGAACAATATAGAAAGCCCAGAGATAAACCCACGCACCAATGGTCAACTAATCTATGACAAAGGAGGCAAAGATATACAATGGAGAAAAGACAGTCTCTTCAACAAGTGGTGCTGGGAAAACTGGACAGCTACATGTAAAAGAATGAAATTAGAACACTCCCTAACACCATATGCAAAAATAAACTCAAAATGGATTCGAGACCTAAATGTAAGACTGGACACTATCAAACTCTTAGAGGAAAACATAGGAAGAACACTCTTTGACATAAATCACAGCAAGATCTTTTTGGATCCACCTCCTAGAGTAATGGAAATAAAAACAGAAATAAACAAATGGGACCTAATGAAACTTCAAAGCTTTTGCGCAGCAAAGGAAACCATAAACAAGACGAAAAGACAACCCTCAGAATGGGAGAAAATATTTGCAAATGAATCAATGGACAAAGGATTAATCTCCAAAATATATAAACAGCTCATGCAGCTCAATACTAAAGAAACAAACAACCCAGTCCAAAAATGGGCAGAAGACCTAAATAGACATTTCTCCAAAGAAGACATACACATGGCCAAGAAGCACATGAAAAGCTGCTCAACATCACTAATTAGAGAAATGCAAATCAAAACTACAATGAGGTATCACCTCACACCAGTTAGAATGGGCATCATCAGAAAATCTACAAACAACAAATGCTGGAGAGGGTGTGGAGGAAAGGGAACACCCTTGCACTGTTGGTGGGAATGTAAATTGATACAGCCACTATGGAGAACACTATAGAGGTTCCTTAAAAGACTAAAAATAGAATTACCATATGATCCAACAATCCCACTACTGGGCATATACGCAGAGAAAACTGTAATTCAAAAAGACACGTGCACCCCAATGTTCACTGCAGCACTATTTACAATAGACAGGTCACGGAAGCAACCTAAATGCCCATCGACAGACGAATGGATAAAGAAGTTGTGGCACATATATACAATGGAATATTACTCAGCCATAAAAAGCAACGAAATTGAGTCATTTGTTGAGACTTGGATGGATCTAGAGACTGCCATACAGAGTGAAGTAAGTCAGAAAGAGAAAAAGAAATATCGTATATTAACGCATGTATGTGGAACCTAGAAAAACGGTACAGATGAACCGGTTTGCAGGGCAGAAGTTCAGACACAGATGTAGAGAACAAACGTATGGACACCAAGGGGGGGAAACTGCGGTGGGATGGGGATGGTGGTGTGCTGAATTGGGCAATTGGGATTGATATGTATACACTGATGGGTATAAAATTGATGACTGTTTAAAAGAAAAATCTAATTTGATAAATTAACATTCCTTTCAATGATCCCTAAAAAAAAAAAAAAAACATATTGATAATCACCTTAAATGTAAACAGATTAAATGCTCCAATCAAAAGGCAGACTGGCTGACTGGATAGAAAAACAAGACCTGTACTTATAATGCCTACAAGAGACCCACTTAAGATCTAGAGACGTATACAGACTGAAGGCGAGGGGATAGAAAATGATACTCCAAGCAAATGGGAATCAAAAGAAAGCTGGAGTAGCAATACTTATATCAGACAAAATAGACTTTAAAATAAAAACTGTTACAAGAGACAAGGAAGGACACTACATAATGATCAAGGGATCAATCCAAGAAGAAGATCTAACGATTGTAAATATATATGCACCCAACATAGGAGCACCTTAGTATATAAGGCAAATGTTACCAGACATAAAAGGAGAAATTGACAGTAAGGCAATAATAGTGGGGGACTTTAACACCCCACTTACATCAATGGACGGAACATCCAGACTGAATATCAATAAGGAAACTCAGGCCTTAAATGACACAGTAGACCAGATGGACTTAACTGATAATTATTGAGCATTCCATCTGAAAGCAGCAGAATAAACATTCTTTTCAAGTGCACATGGAACTTCTCCAGGATAGATCACATGTTGGGCCACAAAGCAAGCCTTGGTAAATTTAAGAAAACCGGAATCATGTCAAGCATCGTTTCTGACCACAACACTATGAGGTTAGAAATCAACTACAAGAAAAAAACTGCAAAAAACACAAACATGTGGAGGCTAAATAATATTCTACTGAAGAACCAGTGGATCACTGAAGAAATCAAAGAGAAAATTCAGGAAAAGCTAGAAACAAATAAAAACAAAAACGTGTTGATCCAAAATCTTTGGGAGGCAACAAAAGCAGTTCTAAGAGGAAAGTTTATAGCAATACAATCTTACCTCAGGAAACAAGAAAAGTCTCAAACAACCTAACCTTACCCATAAAGTGACTATAGAAAGAAGAACAAACAAAACCCAAAGTTAGTAGGAGGAAATCATAAAGATCAGAGCAGAAATAAATGAAATAGAAACAAAGAAAAAAGCAAAAATCAATGAAACTAAAAGCTGGTTCTTTGAAAGAGAAACAAAATGGATAAATCATTAGCCAGACTCATCAACAAGAAAAGGGAGAGGATTCAAACGAATAAAATTAGAAATGAAAAAGGACAAATTACAACTGACAACACTAAAATACAAAGGATCATAAGAGACTACAACAAGCAACTAACTATATGCCAATAAAATGGACAACCTAGAAGAAATGGACACATTCTTAGAAAGGTACAGTCTCCCAAGACTGAAACAGGATGAAATAGATAATACGAACAGACCAATTACAAGTACTGAAATTGAATCTGTGATTTAAAAACTCCCAACAGACAAAAGTTCAGGACCAGATGGCTTCACAGGCGAATTCTACCAAATATTTAGAGAAAAGGTTATGCCGATCCTTCTGAAACTATTCCAAAGAATTGCAGAGGAAGGAACACTTCCAAACTCATTCTATGAGGCCACCATCACCCTGATCCCAAAACCAGACAAAGATACTACAAAAAAAGAAAATTACAGACCAATATCACTGATGAATATAGATCCAGAAATCCTCAACGAAATACTAGCAAACAGAATCCAACAACACATTAAAAGGATCATGCACCACGAACAAGTGGGATTTATCCCAGGGATGCAAGGATTCTTCAATATTTACGCAAATCAATCAATGTGATACACCATATTAACAAATTGAAGAAGAAAAACCATAAGATCATCTCAAAAGATGCAGAAAAAGCTTTTGACAAAATTCAACACCCATTTATGATAAAAAAAAAAAAAAAAAAAAAAAACTCTCCAGAAAGTGGGCATAGAGGGAACCTACCTCAACATAATAAAGGCCATATATGACAAACCCACAGCAAACATCATTCTCAATGCTGAAACACTGAAAGCATTTCCTCTAAGATCAGGAACGAGACAAGGATGTCCACTCTCACCACTATTATTCAACATAGTTTTGGAAGTCCTAGCCACGGCAATCAGAGAAGAAAAAGAAATAAAAGGAATACAAATTGGAAAAGAAGAAGTAAGACGGTCACTGTTTGCAGATGACATGATACTATACATAGAGAATGCTAAAAATGCCACCAGAAAACTACTAGAGCTAATCAATGAATTTGGTAAAGTTGCAGGATACAAAATTAATGCACAGAAATCTCTTGCATTCCTATACACTAATGATGAAAAATCTGAAATTGAAATTATGGAAACACTCCCATTTACCACTGCAACAAAAAGAATAAAATACCTAGGAATAAACCTACCTAGGGAGACAAAAAACCTGTATGCAGAAAACTATAAGACACTGATGAAAGAAATTAAACATGATAGCAACAGATGGAGAGATATACCATGTTCTGGGATTGGAAGAATCAATATTGTGAAAACGACTATACTATCCAAGGCAATCTACAGATTCAATGCAATCCCTATCAAGTTACCAATGGCAGTTTTTTTTTTTTTTTTTACAGAACTAGAACAAATAATCTTAAAATTTGTATGGAGACACAAAAAACCCCGAATAGCCAAAGCAGTCTTGAGGGAAAAAAACAGAGCTGGAGGAATCAGACTCCCTGACTTCAGACTATACTACAAAGCTACAGTAATCAAGACAATATGGTACTGGCACAAAAACAGAAACATAGATCAATGGAACAATATAGAAAGCCCAGAGATAAACCCACGCACCAATGGTCAACTAATCTATGACAAAGGAGGCAAAGATATACAATGGAGAAAAGACAGTCTCTTCAACAAGTGGTGCTGGGAAAACTGGACAGCTACATGTAAAAGAATGAAATTAGAACACTCCCTAACACCATATGCAAAAATAAACTCAAAATGGATTCGAGACCTAAATGTAAGACTGGACACTATCAAACTCTTAGAGGAAAACATAGGAAGAACACTCTTTGACATAAATCACAGCAAGATCTTTTTGGATCCACCTCCTAGAGTAATGGAAATAAAAACAGAAATAAACAAATGGGACCTAATGAAACTTCAAAGCTTTTGCGCAGCAAAGGAAACCATAAACAAGACGAAAAGACAACCCTCAGAATGGGAGAAAATATTTGCAAATGAATCAATGGACAAAGGATTAATCTCCAAAATATATAAACAGCTCATGCAGCTCAATACTAAAGAAACAAACAACCCAGTCCAAAAATGGGCAGAAGACCTAAATAGACATTTCTCCAAAGAAGACATACACATGGCCAAGAAGCACATGAAAAGCTGCTCAACATCACTAATTAGAGAAATGCAAATCAAAACTACAATGAGGTATCACCTCACACCAGTTAGAATGGGCATCATCAGAAAATCTACAAACAACAAATGCTGGAGAGGGTGTGGAGGAAAGGGAACACCCTTGCACTGTTGGTGGGAATGTAAATTGATACAGCCACTATGGAGAACACTATAGAGGTTCCTTAAAAGACTAAAAATAGAATTACCATATGATCCAACAATCCCACTACTGGGCATATACGCAGAGAAAACTGTAATTCAAAAAGACACGTGCACCCCAATGTTCACTGCAGCACTATTTACAATAGACAGGTCACGGAAGCAACCTAAATGCCCATCGACAGACGAATGGATAAAGAAGTTGTGGCACATATATACAATGGAATATTACTCAGCCATAAAAAGCAACGAAATTGAGTCATTTGTTGAGACTTGGATGGATCTAGAGACTGCCATACAGAGTGAAGTAAGTCAGAAAGAGAAAAAGAAATATCGTATATTAACGCATGTATGTGGAACCTAGAAAAACGGTACAGATGAACCGGTTTGCAGGGCAGAAGTTCAGACACAGATGTAGAGAACAAACGTATGGACACCAAGGGGGGGAAACTGCGGTGGGATGGGGATGGTGGTGTGCTGAATTGGGCAATTGGGATTGATATGTATACACTGATGGGTATAAAATTGATGACTGTTTAAAAGAAAAATCTAATTTGATAAATTAACATTCCTTTCAATGATCCCTAAAAAAAAAAAAAAACATATTGATAATCACCTTAAATGTAAACAGATTAAATGCTCCAATCAAAAGGCAGACTGGCTGACTGGATAGAAAAACAAGACCTGTACTTATAATGCCTACAAGAGACCCACTTAAGATCTAGAGACGTATACAGACTGAAGGCGAGGGGATAGAAAATGATACTCCAAGCAAATGGGAATCAAAAGAAAGCTGGAGTAGCAATACTTATATCAGACAAAATAGACTTTAAAATAAAAACTGTTACAAGAGACAAGGAAGGACACTACATAATGATCAAGGGATCAATCCAAGAAGAAGATCTAACGATTGTAAATATATATGCACCCAACATAGGAGCACCTTAGTATATAAGGCAAATGTTACCAGACATAAAAGGAGAAATTGACAGTAAGGCAATAATAGTGGGGGACTTTAACACCCCACTTACATCAATGGACGGAACATCCAGACTGAATATCAATAAGGAAACTCAGGCCTTAAATGACACAGTAGACCAGATGGACTTAACTGATAATTATTGAGCATTCCATCTGAAAGCAGCAGAATAAACATTCTTTTCAAGTGCACATGGAACTTCTCCAGGATAGATCACATGTTGGGCCACAAAGCAAGCCTTGGTAAATTTAAGAAAACCGGAATCATGTCAAGCATCGTTTCTGACCACAACACTATGAGGTTAGAAATCAACTACAAGAAAAAAACTGCAAAAAACACAAACATGTGGAGGCTAAATAATATTCTACTGAAGAACCAGTGGATCACTGAAGAAATCAAAGAGAAAATTCAGGAAAAGCTAGAAACAAATAAAAACAAAAACGTGTTGATCCAAAATCTTTGGGAGGCAACAAAAGCAGTTCTAAGAGGAAAGTTTATAGCAATACAATCTTACCTCAGGAAACAAGAAAAGTCTCAAACAACCTAACCTTACCCATAAAGTGACTATAGAAAGAAGAACAAACAAAACCCAAAGTTAGTAGGAGGAAATCATAAAGATCAGAGCAGAAATAAATGAAATAGAAACAAAGAAAAAAGCAAAAATCAATGAAACTAAAAGCTGGTTCTTTGAAAGAGAAACAAAATGGATAAATCATTAGCCAGACTCATCAACAAGAAAAGGGAGAGGATTCAAACGAATAAAATTAGAAATGAAAAAGGACAAATTACAACTGACAACACTAAAATACAAAGGATCATAAGAGACTACAACAAGCAACTAACTATATGCCAATAAAATGGACAACCTAGAAGAAATGGACACATTCTTAGAAAGGTACAGTCTCCCAAGACTGAAACAGGATGAAATAGATAATACGAACAGACCAATTACAAGTACTGAAATTGAATCTGTGATTTAAAAACTCCCAACAGACAAAAGTTCAGGACCAGATGGCTTCACAGGCGAATTCTACCAAATATTTAGAGAAAAAGTTATGTCGATCCTTCTGAAACTATTCCAAAGAATTGCAGAGGAAGGAACACTTCCAAACTCATTCTATGAGGCCACCATCACCCTGATCCCAAAACCAGACAAAGATACTACAAAAAAAGAAAATTACAGACCAATATCACTGATGAATATAGATGCAGAAATCCTCAACGAAATATTAGCAAACAGAATCCAACAACACATTAAAAGGATCATGCACCACGAACAAGTGGGATTTATCCCAGGGATGCAAGGATTCTTCAATATTTACGCAAATCAATCAATGTGATACACCATATTAACAAATTGAAGAAGAAAAACCATAAGATCATCTCAAAAGATGCAGAAAAAGCTTTTGACAAAATTCAACACCCATTTATGATAAAAAAAAAAATAAAAAAAAAACTCTCCAGAAAGTGGGCATAGAGGGAACCTACCTCAACATAATAAAGGCCCTATATGACAAACCCACAGCAAACATCATTCTCAATGCTGAAACACTGAAAGCATTTCCTCTAAGATCAGGAACGAGACAAGGATGTCCACTCTCACCACTATCATTCAACATAGTTTTGGAAGTCCTAGCCACGGCAATCAGAGAAGAAAAAGAAATAAAAGGAATACAAATTGGAAAAGAAGAAGTAAGACGGTCACTGTTTGCAGATGACATGATACTATACATAGAGAAAGCTAAAAATGCCACCAGAAAACTACTAGAGCTAATCAATGAATTTGGTAAAGTTGCAGGATACAAAATTAATGCACAGAAATCTCTTGCATTCCTATACACTAATGATGAAAAATCTGAAATTGAAATTATGGAAACACTCCCATTTACCACTGCAACAAAAAGAATAAAATACCTAGGAATAAACCTACCTAGGGAGACAAAAAACCTGTATGCAGAAAACTATAAGACACTGATGAAAGAAATTAAACATGATAGCAACAGATGGAGAGATATACCATGTTCTGGGATTGGAAGAATCAATATTGTGAAAACGACTATACTATCCAAGGCAATCTACAGATTCAATGCAATCCCTATCAAGTTACCAATGGCATTTTTTTTTTTTTTTTTACAGAACTAGAACAAATAATCTTAAAATTTGTATGGAGACACAAAAAACCCCGAATAGCCAAAGCAGTCTTGAGGGAAAAAAACAGAGCTGGAGGAATCAGACTCCCTGACTTCAGACTATACTACAAAGCTACAGTAATCAAGACAATATGGTACTGGCACAAAAACAGAAACATAGATCAATGGAACAATATAGAAAGCCCAGAGATAAACCCACGCACCAATGGTCAACTAATCTATGACAAAGGAGGCAAAGATATACAATGGAGAAAAGACAGTCTCTTCAACAAGTGGTGCTGGGAAAACTGGACAGCTACATGTAAAAGAATGAAATTAGAACACTCCCTAACACCATATGCAAAAATAAACTCAAAATGGATTCGAGACCTAAATGTAAGACTGGACACTATCAAACTCTTAGAGGAAAACATAGGAAGAACACTCTTTGACATAAATCACAGCAAGATCTTTTTGGATCCACCTCCTAGAGTAATGGAAATAAAAACAGAAATAAACAAATGGGACCTAATGAAACTTCAAAGCTTTTGCGCAGCAAAGGAAACCATAAACAAGACGAAAAGACAACCCTCAGAATGGGAGAAAATATTTGCAAATGAATCAATGGACAAAGGATTAATCTCCAAAATATATAAACAGCTCATGCAGCTCAATACTAAAGAAACAAACAACCCAGTCCAAAAATGGGCAGAAGACCTAAATAGACATTTCTCCAAAGAAGACATACACATGGCCAAGAAGCACATGAAAAGCTGCTCAACATCACTAATTAGAGAAATGCAAATCAAAACTACAATGAGGTATCACCTCACACCAGTTAGAATGGGCATCATCAGAAAATCTACAAACAACAAATGCTGGAGAGGGTGTGGAGGAAAGGGAACACCCTTGCACTGTTGGTGGGAATGTAAATTGATACAGCCACTATGGAGAACACTATAGAGGTTCCTTAAAAGACTAAAAATAGAATTACCATATGATCCAACAATCCCACTACTGGGCATATACGCAGAGAAAACTGTAATTCAAAAAGACACGTGCACCCCAATGTTCACTGCAGCACTATTTACAATAGACAGGTCACGGAAGCAACCTAAATGCCCATCGACAGACGAATGGATAAAGAAGTTGTGGCACATATATACAATGGAATATTACTCAGCCATAAAAAGCAACGAAATTGAGTCATTTGTTGAGACTTGGATGGATCTAGAGACTGCCATACAGAGTGAAGTAAGTCAGAAAGAGAAAAAGAAATATCGTATATTAACGCATGTATGTGGAACCTAGAAAAACGGTACAGATGAACCGGTTTGCAGGGCAGAAGTTCAGACACAGATGTAGAGAACAAACGTATGGACACCAAGGGGGGGAAACTGCGGTGGGATGGGGATGGTGGTGTGCTGAATTGGGCAATTGGGATTGATATGTATACACTGATGGGTATAAAATTGATGACTGTTTAAAAGAAAAATCTAATTTGATAAATTAACATTCCTTTCAATGATCCCTAAAAAAAAAAAAAAACATATTGATAATCACCTTAAATGTAAACAGATTAAATGCTCCAATCAAAAGGCAGACTGGCTGACTGGATAGAAAAACAAGACCTGTACTTATAATGCCTACAAGAGACCCACTTAAGATCTAGAGACGTATACAGACTGAAGGCGAGGGGATAGAAAATGATACTCCAAGCAAATGGGAATCAAAAGAAAGCTGGAGTAGCAATACTTATATCAGACAAAATAGACTTTAAAATAAAAACTGTTACAAGAGACAAGGAAGGACACTACATAATGATCAAGGGATCAATCCAAGAAGAAGATCTAACGATTGTAAATATATATGCACCCAACATAGGAGCACCTTAGTATATAAGGCAAATGTTACCAGACATAAAAGGAGAAATTGACAGTAAGGCAATAATAGTGGGGGACTTTAACACCCCACTTACATCAATGGACGGAACATCCAGACTGAATATCAATAAGGAAACTCAGGCCTTAAATGACACAGTAGACCAGATGGACTTAACTGATAATTATTGAGCATTCCATCTGAAAGCAGCAGAATAAACATTCTTTTCAAGTGCACATGGAACTTCTCCAGGATAGATCACATGTTGGGCCACAAAGCAAGCCTTGGTAAATTTAAGAAAACCGGAATCATGTCAAGCATCGTTTCTGACCACAACACTATGAGGTTAGAAATCAACTACAAGAAAAAAACTGCAAAAAACACAAACATGTGGAGGCTAAATAATATTCTACTGAAGAACCAGTGGATCACTGAAGAAATCAAAGAGAAAATTCAGGAAAAGCTAGAAACAAATAAAAACAAAAACGTGTTGATCCAAAATCTTTGGGAGGCAACAAAAGCAGTTCTAAGAGGAAAGTTTATAGCAATACAATCTTACCTCAGGAAACAAGAAAAGTCTCAAACAACCTAACCTTACCCATAAAGTGACTATAGAAAGAAGAACAAACAAAACCCAAAGTTAGTAGGAGGAAATCATAAAGATCAGAGCAGAAATAAATGAAATAGAAACAAAGAAAAAAGCAAAAATCAATGAAACTAAAAGCTGGTTCTTTGAAAGAGAAACAAAATGGATAAATCATTAGCCAGACTCATCAACAAGAAAAGGGAGAGGATTCAAACGAATAAAATTAGAAATGAAAAAGGACAAATTACAACTGACAACACTAAAATACAAAGGATCATAAGAGACTACAACAAGCAACTAACTATATGCCAATAAAATGGACAACCTAGAAGAAATGGACACATTCTTAGAAAGGTACAGTCTCCCAAGACTGAAACAGGATGAAATAGATAATACGAACAGACCAATTACAAGTACTGAAATTGAATCTGTGATTTAAAAACTCCCAACAGACAAAAGTTCAGGACCAGATGGCTTCACAGGCGAATTCTACCAAATATTTAGAGAAAAGGTTATGCCGATCCTTCTGAAACTATTCCAAAGAATTGCAGAGGAAGGAACACTTCCAAACTCATTCTATGAGGCCACCATCACCCTGATCCCAAAACCAGACAAAGATACTACAAAAAAAGAAAATTACAGACCAATATCACTGATGAATATAGATGCAGAAATCCTCAACGAAATACTAGCAAACAGAATCCAACAACACATTAAAAGGATCATGCACCACGAACAAGTGGGATTTATCCCAGGGATGCAAGGATTCTTCAATATTTACGCAAATCAATCAATGTGATACACCATATTAACAAATTGAAGAAGAAAAACCATAAGATCATCTCAAAAGATGCAGAAAAAGCTTTTGACAAAATTCAACACCCATTTATGATAAAAAAAAAAAAAAAAAAAAAAAACTCTCCAGAAAGTAGGCATAGAGGGAACCTACCTCAACATAATAAAGGCCATATATGACAAACCCACAGCAAACATCATTCTCAATGCTGAAACACTGAAAGCATTTCCTCTAAGATCAGGAACGAGACAAGGATGTCCACTCTCACCACTATTATTCAACATAGTTTTGGAAGTCCTAGCCACGGCAATCAGAGAAGAAAAAGAAATAAAAGGAATACAAATTGGAAAAGAAGAAGTAAGACGGTCACTGTTTGCAGATGACATGATACTATACATAGAGAATGCTAAAAATGCCACCAGAAAACTACTAGAGCTAATCAATGAATTTGGTAAAGTTGCAGGATACAAAATTAATGCACAGAAATCTCTTGCATTCCTATACACTAATGATGAAAAATCTGAAATTGAAATTATGGAAACACTCCCATTTACCACTGCAACAAAAAGAATAAAATACCTAGGAATAAACCTACCTAGGGAGACAAAAAACCTGTATGCAGAAAACTATAAGACACTGATGAAAGAAATTAAACATGATAGCAACAGATGGAGAGATATACCATGTTCTGGGATTGGAAGAATCAATATTGTGAAAACGACTATACTATCCAAGGCAATCTACAGATTCAATGCAATCCCTATCAAGTTACCAATGGCATTTTTTTTTTTTTTTTTTACAGAACTAGAACAAATAATCTTAAAATTTGTATGGAGACACAAAAAACCCCGAATAGCCAAAGCAGTCTTGAGGGAAAAAAACAGAGCTGGAGGAATCAGACTCCCTGACTTCAGACTATACTACAAAGCTACAGTAATCAAGACAATATGGTACTGGCACAAAAACAGAAACATAGATCAATGGAACAATATAGAAAGCCCAGAGATAAACCCACGCACCAATGGTCAACTAATCTATGACAAAGGAGGCAAAGATATACAATGGAGAAAAGACAGTCTCTTCAACAAGTGGTGCTGGGAAAACTGGACAGCTACATGTAAAAGAATGAAATTAGAACACTCCCTAACACCATATGCAAAAATAAACTCAAAATGGATTCGAGACCTAAATGTAAGACTGGACACTATCAAACTCTTAGAGGAAAACATAGGAAGAACACTCTTTGACATAAATCACAGCAAGATCTTTTTGGATCCACCTCCTAGAGTAATGGAAATAAAAACAGAAATAAACAAATGGGACCTAATGAAACTTCAAAGCTTTTGCGCAGCAAAGGAAACCATAAACAAGACGAAAAGACAACCCTCAGAATGGGAGAAAATATTTGCAAATGAATCAATGGACAAAGGATTAATCTCCAAAATATATAAACAGCTCATGCAGCTCAATACTAAAGAAACAAACAACCCAGTCCAAAAATGGGCAGAAGACCTAAATAGACATTTCTCCAAAGAAGACATACACATGGCCAAGAAGCACATGAAAAGCTGCTCAACATCACTAATTAGAGAAATGCAAATCAAAACTACAATGAGGTATCACCTCACACCAGTTAGAATGGGCATCATCAGAAAATCTACAAACAACAAATGCTGGAGAGGGTGTGGAGGAAAGGGAACACCCTTGCACTGTTGGTGGGAATGTAAATTGATACAGCCACTATGGAGAACACTATAGAGGTTCCTTAAAAGACTAAAAATAGAATTACCATATGATCCAACAATCCCACTACTGGGCATATACGCAGAGAAAACTGTAATTCAAAAAGACACGTGCACCCCAATGTTCACTGCAGCACTATTTACAATAGACAGGTCACGGAAGCAACCTAAATGCCCATCGACAGACGAATGGATAAAGAAGTTGTGGCACATATATACAATGGAATATTACTCAGCCATAAAAAGCAACGAAATTGAGTCATTTGTTGAGACTTGGATGGATCTAGAGACTGCCATACAGAGTGAAGTAAGTCAGAAAGAGAAAAAGAAATATCGTATATTAACGCATGTATGTGGAACCTAGAAAAACGGTACAGATGAACCGGTTTGCAGGGCAGAAGTTCAGACACAGATGTAGAGAACAAACGTATGGACACCAAGGGGGGGAAACTGCGGTGGGATGGGGATGGTGGTGTGCTGAATTGGGCAATTGGGATTGATATGTATACACTGATGGGTATAAAATTGATGACTGTTTAAAAGAAAAATCTAATTTGATAAATTAACATTCCTTTCAATGATCCCTAAAAAAAAAAAAAAACATATTGATAATCACCTTAAATGTAAACAGATTAAATGCTCCAATCAAAAGGCAGACTGGCTGACTGGATAGAAAAACAAGACCTGTACTTATAATGCCTACAAGAGACCCACTTAAGATCTAGAGACGTATACAGACTGAAGGCGAGGGGATAGAAAATGATACTCCAAGCAAATGGGAATCAAAAGAAAGCTGGAGTAGCAATACTTATATCAGACAAAATAGACTTTAAAATAAAAACTGTTACAAGAGACAAGGAAGGACACTACATAATGATCAAGGGATCAATCCAAGAAGAAGATCTAACGATTGTAAATATATATGCACCCAACATAGGAGCACCTTAGTATATAAGGCAAATGTTACCAGACATAAAAGGAGAAATTGACAGTAAGGCAATAATAGTGGGGGACTTTAACACCCCACTTACATCAATGGACGGAACATCCAGACTGAATATCAATAAGGAAACTCAGGCCTTAAATGACACAGTAGACCAGATGGACTTAACTGATAATTATTGAGCATTCCATCTGAAAGCAGCAGAATAAACATTCTTTTCAAGTGCACATGGAACTTCTCCAGGATAGATCACATGTTGGGCCACAAAGCAAGCCTTGGTAAATTTAAGAAAACCGGAATCATGTCAAGCATCGTTTCTGACCACAACACTATGAGGTTAGAAATCAACTACAAGAAAAAAACTGCAAAAAACACAAACATGTGGAGGCTAAATAATATTCTACTGAAGAACCAGTGGATCACTGAAGAAATCAAAGAGAAAATTCAGGAAAAGCTAGAAACAAATAAAAACAAAAACGTGTTGATCCAAAATCTTTGGGAGGCAACAAAAGCAGTTCTAAGAGGAAAGTTTATAGCAATACAATCTTACCTCAGGAAACAAGAAAAGTCTCAAACAACCTAACCTTACCCATAAAGTGACTATAGAAAGAAGAACAAACAAAACCCAAAGTTAGTAGGAGGAAATCATAAAGATCAGAGCAGAAATAAATGAAATAGAAACAAAGAAAAAAGCAAAAATCAATGAAACTAAAAGCTGGTTCTTTGAAAGAGAAACAAAATGGATAAATCATTAGCCAGACTCATCAACAAGAAAAGGGAGAGGATTCAAACGAATAAAATTAGAAATGAAAAAGGACAAATTACAACTGACAACACTAAAATACAAAGGATCATAAGAGACTACAACAAGCAACTAACTATATGCCAATAAAATGGACAACCTAGAAGAAATGGACACATTCTTAGAAAGGTACAGTCTCCCAAGACTGAAACAGGATGAAATAGATAATACGAACAGACCAATTACAAGTACTGAAATTGAATCTGTGATTTAAAAACTCCCAACAGACAAAAGTTCAGGACCAGATGGCTTCACAGGCGAATTCTACCAAATATTTAGAGAAAAGGTTATGCCGATCCTTCTGAAACTATTCCAAAGAATTGCAGAGGAAGGAACACTTCCAAACTCATTCTATGAGGCCACCATCACCCTGATCCCAAAACCAGACAAAGATACTACAAAAAAAGAAAATTACAGACCAATATCACTGATGAATATAGATGCAGAAATCCTCAACGAAATACTAGCAAACAGAATCCAACAACACATTAAAAGGATCATGCACCACGAACAAGTGGGATTTATCCCAGGGATGCAAGGATTCTTCAATATTTACGCAAATCAATCAATGTGATACACCATATTAACAAATTGAAGAAGAAAAACCATAAGATCATCTCAAAAGATGCAGAAAAAGCTTTTGACAAAATTCAACACCCATTTATGATAAAAAAAAAAAAAAAAAAAAAAAAACTCTCCAGAAAGTAGGCATAGAGGGAACCTACCTCAACATAATAAAGGCCATATATGACAAACCCACAGCAAACATCATTCTCAATGCTGAAACACTGAAAGCATTTCCTCTAAGATCAGGAACGAGACAAGGATGTCCACTCTCACCACTATTATTCAACATAGTTTTGGAAGTCCTAGCCACGGCAATCAGAGAAGAAAAAGAAATAAAAGGAATACAAATTGGAAAAGAAGAAGTAAGACGGTCACTGTTTGCAGATGACATGATACTATACATAGAGAATGCTAAAAATGCCACCAGAAAACTACTAGAGCTAATCAATGAATTTGGTAAAGTTGCAGGATACAAAATTAATGCACAGAAATCTCTTGCATTCCTATACACTAATGATGAAAAATCTGAAATTGAAATTATGGAAACACTCCCATTTACCACTGCAACAAAAAGAATAAAATACCTAGGAATAAACCTACCTAGGGAGACAAAAAACCTGTATGCAGAAAACTATAAGACACTGATGAAAGAAATTAAACATGATAGCAACAGATGGAGAGATATACCATGTTCTGGGATTGGAAGAATCAATATTGTGAAAACGACTATACTATCCAAGGCAATCTACAGATTCAATGCAATCCCTATCAAGTTACCAATGGCATTTTTTTTTTTTTTTTTTACAGAACTAGAACAAATAATCTTAAAATTTGTATGGAGACACAAAAAACCCCGAATAGCCAAAGCAGTCTTGAGGGAAAAAAACAGAGCTGGAGGAATCAGACTCCCTGACTTCAGACTATACTACAAAGCTACAGTAATCAAGACAATATGGTACTGGCACAAAAACAGAAACATAGATCAATGGAACAATATAGAAAGCCCAGAGATAAACCCACGCACCAATGGTCAACTAATCTATGACAAAGGAGGCAAAGATATACAATGGAGAAAAGACAGTCTCTTCAACAAGTGGTGCTGGGAAAACTGGACAGCTACATGTAAAAGAATGAAATTAGAACACTCCCTAACACCATATGCAAAAATAAACTCAAAATGGATTCGAGACCTAAATGTAAGACTGGACACTATCAAACTCTTAGAGGAAAACATAGGAAGAACACTCTTTGACATAAATCACAGCAAGATCTTTTTGGATCCACCTCCTAGAGTAATGGAAATAAAAACAGAAATAAACAAATGGGACCTAATGAAACTTCAAAGCTTTTGCGCAGCAAAGGAAACCATAAACAAGACGAAAAGACAACCCTCAGAATGGGAGAAAATATTTGCAAATGAATCAATGGACAAAGGATTAATCTCCAAAATATATAAACAGCTCATGCAGCTCAATACTAAAGAAACAAACAACCCAGTCCAAAAATGGGCAGAAGACCTAAATAGACATTTCTCCAAAGAAGACATACACATGGCCAAGAAGCACATGAAAAGCTGCTCAACATCACTAATTAGAGAAATGCAAATCAAAACTACAATGAGGTATCACCTCACACCAGTTAGAATGGGCATCATCAGAAAATCTACAAACAACAAATGCTGGAGAGGGTGTGGAGGAAAGGGAACACCCTTGCACTGTTGGTGGGAATGTAAATTGATACAGCCACTATGGAGAACACTATAGAGGTTCCTTAAAAGACTAAAAATAGAATTACCATATGATCCAACAATCCCACTACTGGGCATATACGCAGAGAAAACTGTAATTCAAAAAGACACGTGCACCCCAATGTTCACTGCAGCACTATTTACAATAGACAGGTCACGGAAGCAACCTAAATGCCCATCGACAGACGAATGGATAAAGAAGTTGTGGCACATATATACAATGGAATATTACTCAGCCATAAAAAGCAACGAAATTGAGTCATTTGTTGAGACTTGGATGGATCTAGAGACTGCCATACAGAGTGAAGTAAGTCAGAAAGAGAAAAAGAAATATCGTATATTAACGCATGTATGTGGAACCTAGAAAAACGGTACAGATGAACCGGTTTGCAGGGCAGAAGTTCAGACACAGATGTAGAGAACAAACGTATGGACACCAAGGGGGGGAAACTGCGGTGGGATGGGGATGGTGGTGTGCTGAATTGGGCAATTGGGATTGATATGTATACACTGATGGGTATAAAATTGATGACTGTTTAAAAGAAAAATCTAATTTGATAAATTAACATTCCTTTCAATGATCCCTAAAAAAAAAAAAAAACATATTGATAATCACCTTAAATGTAAACAGATTAAATGCTCCAATCAAAAGGCAGACTGGCTGACTGGATAGAAAAACAAGACCTGTACTTATAATGCCTACAAGAGACCCACTTAAGATCTAGAGACGTATACAGACTGAAGGCGAGGGGATAGAAAATGATACTCCAAGCAAATGGGAATCAAAAGAAAGCTGGAGTAGCAATACTTATATCAGACAAAATAGACTTTAAAATAAAAACTGTTACAAGAGACAAGGAAGGACACTACATAATGATCAAGGGATCAATCCAAGAAGAAGATCTAACGATTGTAAATATATATGCACCCAACATAGGAGCACCTTAGTATATAAGGCAAATGTTACCAGACATAAAAGGAGAAATTGACAGTAAGGCAATAATAGTGGGGGACTTTAACACCCCACTTACATCAATGGACGGAACATCCAGACTGAATATCAATAAGGAAACTCAGGCCTTAAATGACACAGTAGACCAGATGGACTTAACTGATAATTATTGAGCATTCCATCTGAAAGCAGCAGAATAAACATTCTTTTCAAGTGCACATGGAACTTCTCCAGGATAGATCACATGTTGGGCCACAAAGCAAGCCTTGGTAAATTTAAGAAAACCGGAATCATGTCAAGCATCGTTTCTGACCACAACACTATGAGGTTAGAAATCAACTACAAGAAAAAAACTGCAAAAAACACAAACATGTGGAGGCTAAATAATATTCTACTGAAGAACCAGTGGATCACTGAAGAAATCAAAGAGAAAATTCAGGAAAAGCTAGAAACAAATAAAAACAAAAACGTGTTGATCCAAAATCTTTGGGAGGCAACAAAAGCAGTTCTAAGAGGAAAGTTTATAGCAATACAATCTTACCTCAGGAAACAAGAAAAGTCTCAAACAACCTAACCTTACCCATAAAGTGACTATAGAAAGAAGAACAAACAAAACCCAAAGTTAGTAGGAGGAAATCATAAAGATCAGAGCAGAAATAAATGAAATAGAAACAAAGAAAAAAGCAAAAATCAATGAAACTAAAAGCTGGTTCTTTGAAAGAGAAACAAAATGGATAAATCATTAGCCAGACTCATCAACAAGAAAAGGGAGAGGATTCAAACGAATAAAATTAGAAATGAAAAAGGACAAATTACAACTGACAACACTAAAATACAAAGGATCATAAGAGACTACAACAAGCAACTAACTATATGCCAATAAAATGGACAACCTAGAAGAAATGGACACATTCTTAGAAAGGTACAGTCTCCCAAGACTGAAACAGGATGAAATAGATAATACGAACAGACCAATTACAAGTACTGAAATTGAATCTGTGATTTAAAAACTCCCAACAGACAAAAGTTCAGGACCAGATGGCTTCACAGGCGAATTCTACCAAATATTTAGAGAAAAGGTTATGCCGATCCTTCTGAAACTATTCCAAAGAATTGCAGAGGAAGGAACACTTCCAAACTCATTCTATGAGGCCACCATCACCCTGATCCCAAAACCAGACAAAGATACTACAAAAAAAGAAAATTACAGACCAATATCACTGATGAATATAGATGCAGAAATCCTCAACGAAATACTAGCAAACAGAATCCAACAACACATTAAAAGGATCATGCACCACGAACAAGTGGGATTTATCCCAGGGATGCAAGGATTCTTCAATATTTACGCAAATCAATCAATGTGATACACCATATTAACAAATTGAAGAAGAAAAACCATAAGATCATCTCAAAAGATGCAGAAAAAGCTTTTGACAAAATTCAACACCCATTTATGATAAAAAAAAAAAAAAAAAAAAAAAACTCTCCAGAAAGTAGGCATAGAGGGAACCTACCTCAACATAATAAAGGCCATATATGACAAACCCACAGCAAACATCATTCTCAATGCTGAAACACTGAAAGCATTTCCTCTAAGATCAGGAACGAGACAAGGATGTCCACTCTCACCACTATTATTCAACATAGTTTTGGAAGTCCTAGCCACGGCAATCAGAGAAGAAAAAGAAATAAAAGGAATACAAATTGGAAAAGAAGAAGAAAGACGGTCACTGTTTGCAGATGACATGATACTATACATAGAGAATGCTAAAAATGCCACCAGAAAACTACTAGAGCTAATCAATGAATTTGGTAAAGTTGCAGGATACAAAATTAATGCACAGAAATCTCTTGCATTCCTATACACTAATGATGAAAAATCTGAAATTGAAATTATGGAAACACTCCCATTTACCACTGCAACAAAAAGAATAAAATACCTAGGAATAAACCTACCTAGGGAGACAAAAAACCTGTATGCAGAAAACTATAAGACACTGATGAAAGAAATTAAACATGATAGCAACAGATGGAGAGATATACCATGTTCTGGGATTGGAAGAATCAATATTGTGAAAACGACTATACTATCCAAGGCAATCTACAGATTCAATGCAATCCCTATCAAGTTACCAATGGCATTTTTTTTTTTTTTTTTTACAGAACTAGAACAAATAATCTTAAAATTTGTATGGAGACACAAAAAACCCCGAATAGCCAAAGCAGTCTTGAGGGAAAAAAACAGAGCTGGAGGAATCAGACTCCCTGACTTCAGACTATACTACAAAGCTACAGTAATCAAGACAATATGGTACTGGCACAAAAACAGAAACATAGATCAATGGAACAATATAGAAAGCCCAGAGATAAACCCACGCACCAATGGTCAACTAATCTATGACAAAGGAGGCAAAGATATACAATGGAGAAAAGACAGTCTCTTCAACAAGTGGTGCTGGGAAAACTGGACAGCTACATGTAAAAGAATGAAATTAGAACACTCCCTAACACCATATGCAAAAATAAACTCAAAATGGATTCGAGACCTAAATGTAAGACTGGACACTATCAAACTCTTAGAGGAAAACATAGGAAGAACACTCTTTGACATAAATCACAGCAAGATCTTTTTGGATCCACCTCCTAGAGTAATGGAAATAAAAACAGAAATAAACAAATGGGACCTAATGAAACTTCAAAGCTTTTGCGCAGCAAAGGAAACCATAAACAAGACGAAAAGACAACCCTCAGAATGGGAGAAAATATTTGCAAATGAATCAATGGACAAAGGATTAATCTCCAAAATATATAAACAGCTCATGCAGCTCAATACTAAAGAAACAAACAACCCAGTCCAAAAATGGGCAGAAGACCTAAATAGACATTTCTCCAAAGAAGACATACACATGGCCAAGAAGCACATGAAAAGCTGCTCAACATCACTAATTAGAGAAATGCAAATCAAAACTACAATGAGGTATCACCTCACACCAGTTAGAATGGGCATCATCAGAAAATCTACAAACAACAAATGCTGGAGAGGGTGTGGAGGAAAGGGAACACCCTTGCACTGTTGGTGGGAATGTAAATTGATACAGCCACTATGGAGAACACTATAGAGGTTCCTTAAAAGACTAAAAATAGAATTACCATATGATCCAACAATCCCACTACTGGGCATATACGCAGAGAAAACTGTAATTCAAAAAGACACGTGCACCCCAATGTTCACTGCAGCACTATTTACAATAGACAGGTCACGGAAGCAACCTAAATGCCCATCGACAGACGAATGGATAAAGAAGTTGTGGCACATATATACAATGGAATATTACTCAGCCATAAAAAGCAACGAAATTGAGTCATTTGTTGAGACTTGGATGGATCTAGAGACTGCCATACAGAGTGAAGTAAGTCAGAAAGAGAAAAAGAAATATCGTATATTAACGCATGTATGTGGAACCTAGAAAAACGGTACAGATGAACCGGTTTGCAGGGCAGAAGTTCAGACACAGATGTAGAGAACAAACGTATGGACACCAAGGGGGGGAAACTGCGGTGGGATGGGGATGGTGGTGTGCTGAATTGGGCAATTGGGATTGATATGTATACACTGATGGGTATAAAATTGATGACTGTTTAAAAGAAAAATCTAATTTGATAAATTAACATTCCTTTCAATGATCCCTAAAAAAAAAAAAAAAACATATTGATAATCACCTTAAATGTAAACAGATTAAATGCTCCAATCAAAAGGCAGACTGGCTGACTGGATAGAAAAACAAGACCTGTACTTATAATGCCTACAAGAGACCCACTTAAGATCTAGAGACGTATACAGACTGAAGGCGAGGGGATAGAAAATGATACTCCAAGCAAATGGGAATCAAAAGAAAGCTGGAGTAGCAATACTTATATCAGACAAAATAGACTTTAAAATAAAAACTGTTACAAGAGACAAGGAAGGACACTACATAATGATCAAGGGATCAATCCAAGAAGAAGATCTAACGATTGTAAATATATATGCACCCAACATAGGAGCACCTTAGTATATAAGGCAAATGTTACCAGACATAAAAGGAGAAATTGACAGTAAGGCAATAATAGTGGGGGACTTTAACACCCCACTTACATCAATGGACGGAACATCCAGACTGAATATCAATAAGGAAACTCAGGCCTTAAATGACACAGTAGACCAGATGGACTTAACTGATAATTATTGAGCATTCCATCTGAAAGCAGCAGAATAAACATTCTTTTCAAGTGCACATGGAACTTCTCCAGGATAGATCACATGTTGGGCCACAAAGCAAGCCTTGGTAAATTTAAGAAAACCGGAATCATGTCAAGCATCGTTTCTGACCACAACACTATGAGGTTAGAAATCAACTACAAGAAAAAAACTGCAAAAAACACAAACATGTGGAGGCTAAATAATATTCTACTGAAGAACCAGTGGATCACTGAAGAAATCAAAGAGAAAATTCAGGAAAAGCTAGAAACAAATAAAAACAAAAACGTGTTGATCCAAAATCTTTGGGAGGCAACAAAAGCAGTTCTAAGAGGAAAGTTTATAGCAATACAATCTTACCTCAGGAAACAAGAAAAGTCTCAAACAACCTAACCTTACCCATAAAGTGACTATAGAAAGAAGAACAAACAAAACCCAAAGTTAGTAGGAGGAAATCATAAAGATCAGAGCAGAAATAAATGAAATAGAAACAAAGAAAAAAGCAAAAATCAATGAAACTAAAAGCTGGTTCTTTGAAAGAGAAACAAAATGGATAAATCATTAGCCAGACTCATCAACAAGAAAAGGGAGAGGATTCAAACGAATAAAATTAGAAATGAAAAAGGACAAATTACAACTGACAACACTAAAATACAAAGGATCATAAGAGACTACAACAAGCAACTAACTATATGCCAATAAAATGGACAACCTAGAAGAAATGGACACATTCTTAGAAAGGTACAGTCTCCCAAGACTGAAACAGGATGAAATAGATAATACGAACAGACCAATTACAAGCACTGAAATTGAATCTGTGATTTAAAAACTCCCAACAGACAAAAGTTCAGGACCAGATGGCTTCACAGGCGAATTCTACCAAATATTTAGAGAAAAGGTTATGCCGATCCTTCTGAAACTATTCCAAAGAATTGCAGAGGAAGGAACACTTCCAAACTCATTCTATGAGGCCACCATCACCCTGATCCCAAAACCAGACAAAGATACTACAAAAAAAGAAAATTACAGACCAATATCACTGATGAATATAGATGCAGAAATCCTCAACGAAATACTAGCAAACAGAATCCAACAACACATTAAAAGGATCATGCACCACGAACAAGTGGGATTTATCCCAGGGATGCAAGGATTCTTCAATATTTACGCAAATCAATCAATGTGATACACCATATTAACAAATTGAAGAAGAAAAACCATAAGATCATCTCAAAAGATGCAGAAAAAGCTTTTGACAAAATTCAACACCCATTTATGATAAAAAAAAAAAAAAAAAAAAAAAACTCTCCAGAAAGTGGGCATAGAGGGAACCTACCTCAACATAATAAAGGCCATATATGACAAACCCACAGCAAACATCATTCTCAATGCTGAAACACTGAAAGCATTTCCTCTAAGATCAGGAACGAGACAAGGATGTCCACTCTCACCACTATTATTCAACATAGTTTTGGAAGTCCTAGCCACGGCAATCAGAGAAGAAAAAGAAATAAAAGGAATACAAATTGGAAAAGAAGAAGTAAGACGGTCACTGTTTGCAGATGACATGATACTATACATAGAGAATGCTAAAAATGCCACCAGAAAACTACTAGAGCTAATCAATGAATTTGGTAAAGTTGCAGGATACAAAATTAATGCACAGAAATCTCTTGCATTCCTATACACTAATGATGAAAAATCTGAAATTGAAATTATGGAAACACTCCCATTTACCACTGCAACAAAAAGAATAAAATACCTAGGAATAAACCTACCTAGGGAGACAAAAAACCTGTATGCAGAAAACTATAAGACACTGATGAAAGAAATTAAACATGATAGCAACAGATGGAGAGATATACCATGTTCTGGGATTGGAAGAATCAATATTGTGAAAACGACTATACTATCCAAGGCAATCTACAGATTCAATGCAATCCCTATCAAGTTACCAATGGCATTTTTTTTTTTTTTTTTACAGAACTAGAACAAATAATCTTAAAATTTGTATGGAGACACAAAAAACCCCGAATAGCCAAAGCAGTCTTGAGGGAAAAAAACAGAGCTGGAGGAATCAGACTCCCTGACTTCAGACTATACTACAAAGCTACAGTAATCAAGACAATATGGTACTGGCACAAAAACAGAAACATAGATCAATGGAACAATATAGAAAGCCCAGAGATAAACCCACGCACCAATGGTCAACTAATCTATGACAAAGGAGGCAAAGATATACAATGGAGAAAAGACAGTCTCTTCAACAAGTGGTGCTGGGAAAACTGGACAGCTACATGTAAAAGAATGAAATTAGAACACTCCCTAACACCATATGCAAAAATAAACTCAAAATGGATTCGAGACCTAAATGTAAGACTGGACACTATCAAACTCTTAGAGGAAAACATAGGAAGAACACTCTTTGACATAAATCACAGCAAGATCTTTTTGGATCCACCTCCTAGAGTAATGGAAATAAAAACAGAAATAAACAAATGGGACCTAATGAAACTTCAAAGCTTTTGCGCAGCAAAGGAAACCATAAACAAGACGAAAAGACAACCCTCAGAATGGGAGAAAATATTTGCAAATGAATCAATGGACAAAGGATTAATCTCCAAAATATATAAACAGCTCATGCAGCTCAATACTAAAGAAACAAACAACCCAGTCCAAAAATGGGCAGAAGACCTAAATAGACATTTCTCCAAAGAAGACATACACATGGCCAAGAAGCACATGAAAAGCTGCTCAACATCACTAATTAGAGAAATGCAAATCAAAACTACAATGAGGTATCACCTCACACCAGTTAGAATGGGCATCATCAGAAAATCTACAAACAACAAATGCTGGAGAGGGTGTGGAGGAAAGGGAACACCCTTGCACTGTTGGTGGGAATGTAAATTGATACAGCCACTATGGAGAACACTATAGAGGTTCCTTAAAAGACTAAAAATAGAATTACCATATGATCCAACAATCCCACTACTGGGCATATACGCAGAGAAAACTGTAATTCAAAAAGACACGTGCACCCCAATGTTCACTGCAGCACTATTTACAATAGACAGGTCACGGAAGCAACCTAAATGCCCATCGACAGACGAATGGATAAAGAAGTTGTGGCACATATATACAATGGAATATTACTCAGCCATAAAAAGCAACGAAATTGAGTCATTTGTTGAGACTTGGATGGATCTAGAGACTGCCATACAGAGTGAAGTAAGTCAGAAAGAGAAAAAGAAATATCGTATATTAACGCATGTATGTGGAACCTAGAAAAACGGTACAGATGAACCGGTTTGCAGGGCAGAAGTTCAGACACAGATGTAGAGAACAAACGTATGGACACCAAGGGGGGGAAACTGCGGTGGGATGGGGATGGTGGTGTGCTGAATTGGGCAATTGGGATTGATATGTATACACTGATGGGTATAAAATTGATGACTGTTTAAAAGAAAAATCTAATTTGATAAATTAACATTCCTTTCAATGATCCCTAAAAAAAAAAAAAAACATATTGATAATCACCTTAAATGTAAACAGATTAAATGCTCCAATCAAAAGGCAGACTGGCTGACTGGATAGAAAAACAAGACCTGTACTTATAATGCCTACAAGAGACCCACTTAAGATCTAGAGACGTATACAGACTGAAGGCGAGGGGATAGAAAATGATACTCCAAGCAAATGGGAATCAAAAGAAAGCTGGAGTAGCAATACTTATATCAGACAAAATAGACTTTAAAATAAAAACTGTTACAAGAGACAAGGAAGGACACTACATAATGATCAAGGGATCAATCCAAGAAGAAGATCTAACGATTGTAAATATATATGCACCCAACATAGGAGCACCTTAGTATATAAGGCAAATGTTACCAGACATAAAAGGAGAAATTGACAGTAAGGCAATAATAGTGGGGGACTTTAACACCCCACTTACATCAATGGACGGAACATCCAGACTGAATATCAATAAGGAAACTCAGGCCTTAAATGACACAGTAGACCAGATGGACTTAACTGATAATTATTGAGCATTCCATCTGAAAGCAGCAGAATAAACATTCTTTTCAAGTGCACATGGAACTTCTCCAGGATAGATCACATGTTGGGCCACAAAGCAAGCCTTGGTAAATTTAAGAAAACCGGAATCATGTCAAGCATCGTTTCTGACCACAACACTATGAGGTTAGAAATCAACTACAAGAAAAAAACTGCAAAAAACACAAACATGTGGAGGCTAAATAATATTCTACTGAAGAACCAGTGGATCACTGAAGAAATCAAAGAGAAAATTCAGGAAAAGCTAGAAACAAATAAAAACAAAAACGTGTTGATCCAAAATCTTTGGGAGGCAACAAAAGCAGTTCTAAGAGGAAAGTTTATAGCAATACAATCTTACCTCAGGAAACAAGAAAAGTCTCAAACAACCTAACCTTACCCATAAAGTGACTATAGAAAGAAGAACAAACAAAACCCAAAGTTAGTAGGAGGAAATCATAAAGATCAGAGCAGAAATAAATGAAATAGAAACAAAGAAAAAAGCAAAAATCAATGAAACTAAAAGCTGGTTCTTTGAAAGAGAAACAAAATGGATAAATCATTAGCCAGACTCATCAACAAGAAAAGGGAGAGGATTCAAACGAATAAAATTAGAAATGAAAAAGGACAAATTACAACTGACAACACTAAAATACAAAGGATCATAAGAGACTACAACAAGCAACTAACTATATGCCAATAAAATGGACAACCTAGAAGAAATGGACACATTCTTAGAAAGGTACAGTCTCCCAAGACTGAAACAGGATGAAATAGATAATACGAACAGACCAATTACAAGCACTGAAATTGAATCTGTGATTTAAAAACTCCCAACAGACAAAAGTTCAGGACCAGATGGCTTCACAGGCGAATTCTACCAAATATTTAGAGAAAAGGTTATGCCTATCCTTCGGAAACTATTCCAAAGAATTGCAGAGGAAGGAACACTTCCAAACTCATTCTATGAGGCCACCATCACCCTGATCCCAAAACCAGACAAAGATACTACAAAAAAAAGAAAATTACAGACCAATATCACTGATGAATATAGATGCAGAAATCCTCAACAAAATACTAGCAAACAGAATCCAACAACACATTAAAAGGATCATGCACCACGAACAAGTGGGATTTATCCCAGGGATGCAAGGATTCTTCAATATTTACGCAAATCAATCAATGTGATACACCATATTAACAAATTGAAGAAGAAAAACCATAAGATCATCTCAAAAGATGCAGAAAAAGCTTTTGACAAAATTCAACACCCATTTATGATAAAAAAAAAAAAAAAAAAAAAAAACTCTCCAGAAAGTGGGCATAGAGGGAACCTACCTCAACATAATAAAGGCCATATATGACAAACCCACAGCAAACATCATTCTCAATGCTGAAACACTGAAAGCATTTCCTCTAAGATCAGGAACGAGACAAGGATGTCCACTCTCACCACTATTATTCAACATAGTTTTGGAAGTCCTAGCCACGGCAATCAGAGAAGAAAAAGAAATAAAAGGAATACAAATTGGAAAAGAAGAAGTAAGACGGTCACTGTTTGCAGATGACATGATACTATACATAGAGAATGCTAAAAATGCCACCAGAAAACTACTAGAGCTAATCAATGAATTTGGTAAAGTTGCAGGATACAAAATTAATGCACAGAAATCTCTTGCATTCCTATACACTAATGATGAAAAATCTGAAATTGAAATTATGGAAACACTCCCATTTACCACTGCAACAAAAAGAATAAAATACCTAGGAATAAACCTACCTAGGGAGACAAAAAACCTGTATGCAGAAAACTATAAGACACTGATGAAAGAAATTAAACATGATAGCAACAGATGGAGAGATATACCATGTTCTGGGATTGGAAGAATCAATATTGTGAAAACGACTATACTATCCAAGGCAATCTACAGATTCAATGCAATCCCTATCAAGTTACCAATGGCATTTTTTTTTTTTTTTTTACAGAACTAGAACAAATAATCTTAAAATTTGTATGGAGACACAAAAAACCCCGAATAGCCAAAGCAGTCTTGAGGGAAAAAAACAGAGCTGGAGGAATCAGACTCCCTGACTTCAGACTATACTACAAAGCTACAGTAATCAAGACAATATGGTACTGGCACAAAAACAGAAACATAGATCAATGGAACAATATAGAAAGCCCAGAGATAAACCCACGCACCAATGGTCAACTAATCTATGACAAAGGAGGCAAAGATATACAATGGAGAAAAGACAGTCTCTTCAACAAGTGGTGCTGGGAAAACTGGACAGCTACATGTAAAAGAATGAAATTAGAACACTCCCTAACACCATATGCAAAAATAAACTCAAAATGGATTCGAGACCTAAATGTAAGACTGGACACTATCAAACTCTTAGAGGAAAACATAGGAAGAACACTCTTTGACATAAATCACAGCAAGATCTTTTTGGATCCACCTCCTAGAGTAATGGAAATAAAAACAGAAATAAACAAATGGGACCTAATGAAACTTCAAAGCTTTTGCGCAGCAAAGGAAACCATAAACAAGACGAAAAGACAACCCTCAGAATGGGAGAAAATATTTGCAAATGAATCAATGGACAAAGGATTAATCTCCAAAATATATAAACAGCTCATGCAGCTCAATACTAAAGAAACAAACAACCCAGTCCAAAAATGGGCAGAAGACCTAAATAGACATTTCTCCAAAGAAGACATACACATGGCCAAGAAGCACATGAAAAGCTGCTCAACATCACTAATTAGAGAAATGCAAATCAAAACTACAATGAGGTATCACCTCACACCAGTTAGAATGGGCATCATCAGAAAATCTACAAACAACAAATGCTGGAGAGGGTGTGGAGGAAAGGGAACACCCTTGCACTGTTGGTGGGAATGTAAATTGATACAGCCACTATGGAGAACACTATAGAGGTTCCTTAAAAGACTAAAAATAGAATTACCATATGATCCAACAATCCCACTACTGGGCATATACGCAGAGAAAACTGTAATTCAAAAAGACACGTGCACCCCAATGTTCACTGCAGCACTATTTACAATAGACAGGTCACGGAAGCAACCTAAATGCCCATCGACAGACGAATGGATAAAGAAGTTGTGGCACATATATACAATGGAATATTACTCAGCCATAAAAAGCAACGAAATTGAGTCATTTGTTGAGACTTGGATGGATCTAGAGACTGCCATACAGAGTGAAGTAAGTCAGAAAGAGAAAAAGAAATATCGTATATTAACGCATGTATGTGGAACCTAGAAAAACGGTACAGATGAACCGGTTTGCAGGGCAGAAGTTCAGACACAGATGTAGAGAACAAACGTATGGACACCAAGGGGGGGAAACTGCGGTGGGATGGGGATGGTGGTGTGCTGAATTGGGCAATTGGGATTGATATGTATACACTGATGGGTATAAAATTGATGACTGTTTAAAAGAAAAATCTAATTTGATAAATTAACATTCCTTTCAATGATCCCTAAAAAAAAAAAAAAACATATTGATAATCACCTTAAATGTAAACAGATTAAATGCTCCAATCAAAAGGCAGACTGGCTGACTGGATAGAAAAACAAGACCTGTACTTATAATGCCTACAAGAGACCCACTTAAGATCTAGAGACGTATACAGACTGAAGGCGAGGGGATAGAAAATGATACTCCAAGCAAATGGGAATCAAAAGAAAGCTGGAGTAGCAATACTTATATCAGACAAAATAGACTTTAAAATAAAAACTGTTACAAGAGACAAGGAAGGACACTACATAATGATCAAGGGATCAATCCAAGAAGAAGATCTAACGATTGTAAATATATATGCACCCAACATAGGAGCACCTTAGTATATAAGGCAAATGTTACCAGACATAAAAGGAGAAATTGACAGTAAGGCAATAATAGTGGGGGACTTTAACACCCCACTTACATCAATGGACGGAACATCCAGACTGAATATCAATAAGGAAACTCAGGCCTTAAATGACACAGTAGACCAGATGGACTTAACTGATAATTATTGAGCATTCCATCTGAAAGCAGCAGAATAAACATTCTTTTCAAGTGCACATGGAACTTCTCCAGGATAGATCACATGTTGGGCCACAAAGCAAGCCTTGGTAAATTTAAGAAAACCGGAATCATGTCAAGCATCGTTTCTGACCACAACACTATGAGGTTAGAAATCAACTACAAGAAAAAAACTGCAAAAAACACAAACATGTGGAGGCTAAATAATATTCTACTGAAGAACCAGTGGATCACTGAAGAAATCAAAGAGAAAATTCAGGAAAAGCTAGAAACAAATAAAAACAAAAACGTGTTGATCCAAAATCTTTGGGAGGCAACAAAAGCAGTTCTAAGAGGAAAGTTTATAGCAATACAATCTTACCTCAGGAAACAAGAAAAGTCTCAAACAACCTAACCTTACCCATAAAGTGACTATAGAAAGAAGAACAAACAAAACCCAAAGTTAGTAGGAGGAAATCATAAAGATCAGAGCAGAAATAAATGAAATAGAAACAAAGAAAAAAGCAAAAATCAATGAAACTAAAAGCTGGTTCTTTGAAAGAGAAACAAAATGGATAAATCATTAGCCAGACTCATCAACAAGAAAAGGGAGAGGATTCAAACGAATAAAATTAGAAATGAAAAAGGACAAATTACAACTGACAACACTAAAATACAAAGGATCATAAGAGACTACAACAAGCAACTAACTATATGCCAATAAAATGGACAACCTAGAAGAAATGGACACATTCTTAGAAAGGTACAGTCTCCCAAGACTGAAACAGGATGAAATAGATAATACGAACAGACCAATTACAAGCACTGAAATTGAATCTGTGATTTAAAAACTCCCAACAGACAAAAGTTCAGGACCAGATGGCTTCACAGGCGAATTCTACCAAATATTTAGAGAAAAGGTTATGCCTATCCTTCGGAAACTATTCCAAAGAATTGCAGAGGAAGGAACACTTCCAAACTCATTCTATGAGGCCACCATCACCCTGATCCCAAAACCAGACAAAGATACTACAAAAAAAAGAAAATTACAGACCAATATCACTGATGAATATAGATGCAGAAATCCTCAACAAAATACTAGCAAACAGAATCCAACAACACATTAAAAGGATCATGCACCACGAACAAGTGGGATTTATCCCAGGGATGCAAGGATTCTTCAATATTTACGCAAATCAATCAATGTGATACACCATATTAACAAATTGAAGAAGAAAAACCATAAGATCATCTCAAAAGATGCAGAAAAAGCTTTTGACAAAATTCAACACCCATTTATGATAAAAAAAAAAAAAACAACTCTCCAGAAAGTGTGCATAGAGGGAACCTACCTCAACATAATAAAGGCCATATATGACAAACCCACAGCAAACATCATTCTCAATGCTGAAACACTGAAAGCATTTCCTCTAAGATCAGGAACGAGACAAGGATGTCCACTCTCACCACTATCATTCAACATAGTTTTGGAAGTCCTAGCCACGGCAATCAGAGAAGAAAAAGAAATAAAAGGAATACAAATTGGAAAAGAAGAAGTAAGACGGTCACTGTTTGCAGATGACATGATACTATACATAGAGAATGCTAAAAATGCCACCAGAAAACTACTAGAGCTAATCAATGAATTTGGTAAAGTTGCAGGATACAAAATTAATGCACAGAAATCTCTTGCATTCCTATACACTAATGATGAAAAATCTGAAATTGAAATTATGGAAACACTCCCATTTACCACTGCAACAAAAAGAATAAAATACCTAGGAATAAACCTACCTAGGGAGACAAAAAACTTGTATGCAGAAAACTATAAGACACTGATGAAAGAAATTAAACATGATAGCAACAGATGGAGAGATATACCATGTTCTGGGATTGGAAGAATCAATATTGTGAAAACGACTATACTATCCAAGGCAATCTACAGATTCAATGCAATCCCTATCAAGTTACCAATGGCATTTTTTTTTTTTTTTTACAGAACTAGAACAAATAATCTTAAAATTTGTATGGAGACACAAAAAACCCCGAATAGCCAAAGCAGTCTTGAGGGAAAAAAACAGAGCTGGAGGAATCAGACTCCCTGACTTCAGACTATACTACAAAGCTACAGTAATCAAGACAATATGGTACTGGCACAAAAACAGAAACATAGATCAATGGAACAATATAGAAAGCCCAGAGATAAACCCACGCACCAATGGTCAACTAATCTATGACAAAGGAGGCAAAGATATACAATGGAGAAAAGACAGTCTCTTCAACAAGTGGTGCTGGGAAAACTGGACAGCTACATGTAAAAGAATGAAATTAGAACACTCCCTAACACCATATGCAAAAATAAACTCAAAATGGATTCGAGACCTAAATGTAAGACTGGACACTATCAAACTCTTAGAGGAAAACATAGGAAGAACACTCTTTGACATAAATCACAGCAAGATCTTTTTGGATCCACCTCCTAGAGTAATGGAAATAAAAACAGAAATAAACAAATGGGACCTAATGAAACTTCAAAGCTTTTGCGCAGCAAAGGAAACCATAAACAAGACGAAAAGACAACCCTCAGAATGGGAGAAAATATTTGCAAATGAATCAATGGACAAAGGATTAATCTCCAAAATATATAAACAGCTCATGCAGCTCAATACTAAAGAAACAAACAACCCAGTCCAAAAATGGGCAGAAGACCTAAATAGACATTTCTCCAAAGAAGACATACACATGGCCAAGAAGCACATGAAAAGCTGCTCAACATCACTAATTAGAGAAATGCAAATCAAAACTACAATGAGGTATCACCTCACACCAGTTAGAATGGGCATCATCAGAAAATCTACAAACAACAAATGCTGGAGAGGGTGTGGAGGAAAGGGAACACCCTTGCACTGTTGGTGGGAATGTAAATTGATACAGCCACTATGGAGAACACTATAGAGGTTCCTTAAAAGACTAAAAATAGAATTACCATATGATCCAACAATCCCACTACCGGGCATATACGCAGAGAAAACTGTAATTCAAAAAGACACGTGCACCCCAATGTTCACTGCAGCACTATTTACAATAGACAGGTCACGGAAGCAACCTAAATGCCCATCGACAGACGAATGGATAAAGAAGTTGTGGCACATATATACAATGGAATATTACTCAGCCATAAAAAGCAACGAAATTGAGTCATTTGTTGAGACTTGGATGGATCTAGAGACTGCCATACAGAGTGAAGTAAGTCAGAAAGAGAAAAAGAAATATCGTATATTAACGCATGTATGTGGAACCTAGAAAAACGGTACAGATGAACCGGTTTGCAGGGCAGAAGTTCAGACACAGATGTAGAGAACAAACGTATGGACACCAAGGGGGGGAAACTGCGGTGGGATGGGGATGGTGGTGTGCTGAATTGGGCAATTGGGATTGATATGTATACACTGATGGGTATAAAATTGATGACTGTTTAAAAGAAAAATCTAATTTGATAAATTAACATTCCTTTCAATGATCCCTAAAAAAAAAAAAAAAATATTGATAATCACCTTAAATGTAAACAGATTAAATGCTCCAATCAAAAGGCAGACTGGCTGACTGGATAGAAAAACAAGACCTGTACTTATAATGCCTACAAGAGACCCACTTAAGATCTAGAGACGTATACAGACTGAAGGCGAGGGGATAGAAAATGATACTCCAAGCAAATGGGAATCAAAAGAAAGCTGGAGTAGCAATACTTATATCAGACAAAATAGACTTTAAAATAAAAACTGTTACAAGAGACAAGGAAGGACACTACATAATGATCAAGGGATCAATCCAAGAAGAAGATCTAACGATTGTAAATATATATGCACCCAACATAGGAGCACCTTAGTATATAAGGCAAATGTTACCAGACATAAAAGGAGAAATTGACAGTAAGGCAATAATAGTGGGGGACTTTAACACCCCACTTACATCAATGGACGGAACATCCAGACTGAATATCAATAAGGAAACTCAGGCCTTAAATGACACAGTAGACCAGATGGACTTAACTGATAATTATTGAGCATTCCATCTGAAAGCAGCAGAATAAACATTCTTTTCAAGTGCACATGGAACTTCTCCAGGATAGATCACATGTTGGGCCACAAAGCAAGCCTTGGTAAATTTAAGAAAACCGGAATCATGTCAAGCATCGTTTCTGACCACAACACTATGAGGTTAGAAATCAACTACAAGAAAAAAACTGCAAAAAACACAAACATGTGGAGGCTAAATAATATTCTACTGAAGAACCAGTGGATCACTGAAGAAATCAAAGAGAAAATTCAGGAAAAGCTAGAAACAAATAAAAACAAAAACGTGTTGATCCAAAATCTTTGGGAGGCAACAAAAGCAGTTCTAAGAGGAAAGTTTATAGCAATACAATCTTACCTCAGGAAACAAGAAAAGTCTCAAACAACCTAACCTTACCCATAAAGTGACTATAGAAAGAAGAACAAACAAAACCCAAAGTTAGTAGGAGGAAATCATAAAGATCAGAGCAGAAATAAATGAAATAGAAACAAAGAAAAAAGCAAAAATCAATGAAACTAAAAGCTGGTTCTTTGAAAGAGAAACAAAATGGATAAATCATTAGCCAGACTCATCAACAAGAAAAGGGAGAGGATTCAAACGAATAAAATTAGAAATGAAAAAGGACAAATTACAACTGACAACACTAAAATACAAAGGATCATAAGAGACTACAACAAGCAACTAACTATATGCCAATAAAATGGACAACCTAGAAGAAATGGACACATTCTTAGAAAGGTACAGTCTCCCAAGACTGAAACAGGATGAAATAGATAATACGAACAGACCAATTACAAGTACTGAAATTGAATCTGTGATTTAAAAACTCCCAACAGACAAAAGTTCAGGACCAGATGGCTTCACAGGCGAATTCTACCAAATATTTAGAGAAAAGGTTATGCCTATCCTTCTGAAACTATTCCAAAGAATTGCAGAGGAAGGAACACTTCCAAACTCATTCTATGAGGCCACCATCACCCTGATCCCAAAACCAGACAAAGATACTACAAAAAAAGAAAATTACAGACCAATATCACTGATGAATATAGATGCAGAAATCCTCAACAAAATACTAGCAAACAGAATCCAACAACACATTAAAAGGATCATGCACCACGAACAAGTGGGATTTATCCCAGGGATGCAAAGATTCTTCAATATTTACGCAAATCAATCAATGTGATACACCATATTAACAAATTGAAGAAGAAAAACCATAAGATCATCTCAAAAGATGAGAAAAAGCTTTTGACAAAATTCAACACCCATTTATGATAAAAAAAAAAAAAAAAACTCTCCAGAAAGTGGGCATAGAGGGAACCTACCTCAACATAATAAAGGCCCTATATGTCAAACCCACAGCAAACATCATTCTCAATGCTGAAACACTGAAAGCATTTCCTCTAAGATCAGGAACGAGACAAGGATGTCCACTCTCACCACTATCATTCAACATAGTTTTGGAAGTCCTAGCCACGGCAATCAGAGAAGAAAAAGAAATAAAAGGAATACAAATTGGAAAAGAAGAAGTAAGACGGTCACTGTTTGCAGATGACGTGATACTGTACATAGAGAATGCTAAAAATGCCACCAGAAAACTACTAGAGCAAAACAATGAATTTGGTAAAGTTGCAGGATACAAAATTAATGCACAGAAATCTCTTGCATTCCTATACACTAATGATGAAAAATCTGAAATTGAAATTATGGAAACACTCCCATTTACCACTGCAACAAAAAGAATAAAATACCTAGGAATAAACCTACCGAGGGAGACAAAAAACCTGTATGCAGAAAACTGTAAGACACTGATGAAAGAAATTAAACATGATAGCAACAGATGGAGAGATATACCATGTTCTGGGATTGGAAGAATCAATACTGTGAAAACGACTATACTATCCAAAGCAATCTACAGATTCAATGCAATCCCTATCAAGTTACCTATGGCATTTTTTTTTTTTTTTTTTTTTACAGAACTAGAACAAATCATCTAAAATTTGTATGGAGACACAAAAAGCCCCGAATAGCCAAAGCAGTCTTGAGGGAAAAAAACAGAGCTGGAGGAATCAGACTCCCTGACTTCAGACTATACTACAAAGCTACAGTAATCAAGACAATATGGTACTGGCACAAAAACAGAAACATAGATCAATGGAACAATATAGAAAGCCCAGAGATTAACCCACGCACCTATGGTCAAGTAATCTATGACAAAGGAGGCAAAGATATACAATGGAGAAAAGACAGTCTCTTCAATAAGTGGTGCTGGGAAAACTGGACAGCTACATGTAAAAGAATGAAATTAGAACACTCCCTAACACCATATGCAAAAATAAACTCAAAATGGATTCGAGACCTAAATGTAAGACCGGACACTATAAAACTCTTAGTGGAAAGCATAGAAAGAACACTCTTTGACATAAATCACAGCAAGTTCCTTTTTGATCCACCTCCTAAGGTAATGGAAATAAAAACAGAAATAAACAAGTGGGACCTAATGAAACTTCAAAGCTTTTGCACAGTAAAGGAAACCATAAACAAGACGAAAAGACAACCCTCAGAATGGGAGAAAATATTTGCAAACGAATCAACGGACAAAGGATTAATCTCCAAAATATATAAACAGCTCATGCAGCTCAATATTAAAGAAACAAACAACCCAATCCAAAAATGGGCAGAAGACCTAAATAGACAGTTCACCAAAGAAGATGTACGATGGCCAAGAAGCACATGAAAAGCTGCTCAACATCACTAATTATTAGAGAAATGCAAATCAAAACTACAATGAGGTATCACCTCACACCAGTTAGAATGGGCATCATCAGATAATCTACAAACAACAAATACTGGAGAGGGTGTGGAGGAAAGGGAACACCCTTGCACTGTTGGTGGGAATGTAAATTGATACAGCCACTATGGAGAACACTATGGAGGTTCCTTAAAAGACTAAAAATAGAATTACCATATGATCCAGCAATCCCACTACTGGGCATATACCCCGAGAAAACTGTAATTCAAAAAGACACGTGCATCCCAATGTTCATTGCAGCACTATTTGCAATAGACAGGTCATGGAAGCAACCTAGATGCCCATTGACAGACGAATGGATAAAGAAGTAGTGGCACATATATACAATGGAATATTACTCAGCCATAAAAAGGAACGAAATTGAGTCATTTTTTGAGACTTGGATGGATCTAGAGACTGCCATACGGAGTGAAGTAAGTCAGAAAGAGAAAAACAAATATCGTATATTAACGCATGTATGTGGAACTTAGAATAATGGTACAGATGAACCAGTTTGCAGGGCAGAAGTTGAGACACAGATGTAGAGAACAAAGGTATGGACACCAAGGGGAGGAATCAGTGGTGGGGTGGGGATGGTGGTGTGCTGAATTGGGTGACTGGGTTTGACATGTATACACTGATGTGTATAAAACTGATGCCTGATAAGAACCTGCAGTATAAAAAAACAAAGAAACAAACAAAAAAACAACTAATACTAAACTTTCTTTGGGTTATTTGTATGGAAACATATTAATATAAATGTTTCAGACATTGCATGAAATTTCTAAAAATCTTATATGTTCTGGTATAATGTTGTAAGTAATAATTCTAGTTATTTCTTTAAAATGTGTATCTCAGAAATAACTAAATTTCCTTGTCAATTGCATTATTATGAAATTTCATCAAATCTTTAACCGTGGTCATTTTTAAGTCTTTTGTCATTTACAGACAGTTCTGGTTGTACTCTGATGCTTTTGCAAAAATGTTCCTATAAAAGGGTTTCATCTTCAAGGAATTCATGGAAAAGACTCTGACAAGTACAGGTTTCTGGTAACTGACTGTACTGCTGAACTGAATGAATAAGCATTTTCAGAACTCTAATGGAAAACTGATGAACTCATAAAAGTGCTAACAAAAGATCAAGATGAAAAAAAATTAATTACATGGGACTGAGTGAACTGATGAGGATGATTATAATTTTTGTGACTTTCTGTTTGAATAAAAAAAAAAATCCCACAAGGACCCAGAGGCAAAAAATATACAAATCAATTTTCACTGCAAAGTAAAGGAGCTGTTACAGTGGAGGATTACTGGACTGAATGTCAATATTATGACATAGTATGAGTGTGTTTCATGTTTGGTAATTGCAATCATTGTTGCTTTTGTTGTGGTCATCCATTTACAATGCTTAGTGTCAGTTTATTTATCTCTTGTAAAATAAAATACAGTGTGTGTGTGGAAAAAAACAGAGATAAAACAGTCTGAGGAAAGGGTAATGATTAAAATTTTATTATCAGAAAAAAACAAAAAAAAAATCCAAAAAACAAACAAACCAAAAAAAAAAAAAAGATTACATAGGAGTAAAGTGATGAATGTGGTTATATTTTTGGTTTTGTGTAAAATATTACTGGCTTTTAATCTGTCTTTTTCCAGGTAAAAAGAAAACTTTCCCCTTAAGGTAATTATGACTTATGGGAATTTGGTAAATTATACCTTTGTAAGCAAAACTGAAGCATTTTTCTCTCTAACTGATCCCTCCAGAAATTGGAAATTCTTAGTTCCAGCAGCTTTATGAGATAAATTAGGAAGGCCACCTCCTAACATGTTCAGAAATCTCAAGGTATTTGGGGGACCTCAAAAAGGAAGGAATTCACCCAAATTTGTAAGATAAAACCTGTGACTAGCTCTTGGTGTGGTTTTCCTAAAGGCCTTTTCGAAGCTTCAATCTGAAGACTCCTTATGGAAATTTTCAGCACAATCAGTTTAAAAAGAGCTTATATGATCAATTAATCAGACTCATTTTGCAAACAAATATTTTAATTTGGCTATATTTGGTAGAAATGAGGATAATTTTAGAGAGAAGATTATGTTTCAATGGATATTAAAGTCTAGTTTTGTTAATTGCGGTCTGCATTTACTAAGACTCACATCCCAGATAGTTTCCTTGCTGTTAGGTTATATTGTTGCAAAGTTTAATGGAATTAGTAAAAGGACACTCTAAGTTTGTTTCTGAAGCTTATCTCAGTAATCTGTCTTTGGATGGAGATCAGATGCCGCATGACCTGCGACCAGATGATTAGGCATAATTTAAAGGACTATCTCCAACCTAGATGGAAGGACTTTTATCAAATACTCTTAACTAGCTCATGCACAGCAAAACTGAAAGGAATTGAGTCTTCGATTAATATTTCCACTCAGAAAGGGCCTCTGCACTGGACTGGCCTATAGAGAGGATTGTTGACCTCAAAATCACCTTAAAACAATGCTCAAACAGAGGAGAAGCTATCAGACCAGGATAAGAAGCAGATGACATCTGAAGTGGAGAGCTGACCCAAGATACTGGACCAGGCCTATGTATCAATTACTTTGATAATTTCTCACACATCTGCTTATGAACCAACTGTATTTCACAATCTTATGCAGAGCTAACTTTGACCCAATTGTTAGGTTTATAGTCAATTAACTAGACCCAGTACTTCTTGGTTACCTTGGTGGATTTTTCCACTCCATGGCCCTTATTGGTTGGCCCTTAGGAAATTTATTCTAGAAGAAAGAAATTATAGTTCTGTTCAGGCCACTACTGATATTATTGGCCAGGGGAGGTTGGATCCCCTCCCCTGGCCAATAAATAATACCTGCTCTGATCCTGATCATAAATGTAAATTTTCTTCTAAAGTTACTCAAGCTCAATCATAGCAACAAGTAAAATTTCAGCCAAAGAATATAACCTCCCACATTTATGGGATGGATTTATGTGGTTAACACCAGGCTATGATCATTGAAGTTTAAAGGCTCCCTTATGTTGGGAACAATTAAACCACACTAAGGATAACCAGCCTAGTAACATTAGGAAATTGGGCTGGGTGCCCTATGGACAAGGCCAATATATAATTGCCCTTAAAGATAAGGTTTGGTACAGAATAGACTAAGTCAGATGACCTGGGGATATGTTGGGCTGCACCTAATGGAAGTTCTTAACTTAAATTCTTACTTATGACCTTACTAATACTGCTAGCTATATTGTTTTCTATATTTCCTGTTTTACAAAATTGTTGCTTTTTGTATTACCAAATGTATGACAGACTCTGATAAAAAATAATGATGACTATGTGACTTGAAACAGTTGATCAGATATATAGTTCTATGTAAGATCAATGATTGTAATAGTGTAGCTCTAGATATGAGAAGAAGCAACAAGAGGAAATTTCTTCCTGGGCCATAACAGACTAGTAAGACAGGTGGTCCAGAGACTTTTGGCTACTGTTAATAAGGCCTAGTCCAGTAATAGCACATTGAGTGGCCCATTAACAAAATCCTCGCCTGACCTAAGAATGAACATTCCTAGCACCATGGGATGAAATGGTCATGAAATGCCTTCCAAACCATGGTCGAATTTATCACCATGAGGGGGCCATACCAACCTAAACTTGGCACTTGCCATCCGCCTCTGCAAGGATTAAGTCACAAGCCACTGCAGTTGCTGACCTTCAACACACACTGAAAGGAGCTCAGGGTGGAGATCAGCAATGAGGCACTCCGTGTTCTGAGAAAAACTGGCAGAACAGGCCTTCAGATAGTGAGATATTTTCAGGAGAAGCTTTCAGGAGCCCAAATTCTTGCATCTCCTCGTATCTAGAAGAGCACTAAAATCATTAATGGTGACACCTGCTTTGTCCATTAAGGAGAGAAACGTATTTGAAAGTCAAAATGGAGTAGCTGTGGTTCAGACATCCAAGGTAAAACTGGGTGGCCATTGTGGATGTCATTTCATATACAATTCTGTATTGCCAAGAACTTGAATTCCCTGAGTTGTGTCAGACTCAGACACCACCAGCCATTCTGAAAGCAGTATCTGCTGGTGAAACTGAACAGGACCCTGTGGGTTCCTCGGTCAAGTTTATGATTAACCTCTCTATCCAAAACGTTACTCCTTTTTTTCGGTCTGCACCTGTCCCTCCTCAGCATTGAGGAGTATCAGAGAAAATGGGGGATTAGAACCGAGCAGAACCCTGCGGGCCCCCCATCCAGTATGGAGACCCCACCTTGTCTCCTGCCTCTTGCTTATAGAAAAGCCGAAGTCTCCCAGGCGTCACTGAATCACAAAACAGCAGGCTGAAGCAGCTAATGATTAGGAAAATTGAGTCACAGACTCAGTGTCTGATGCACATTCTTGAGTTGTTTTACAGATACTATAACTGCCAACAGAGAGAAAAAGCCAACTGCATGATGACCAGACTGCAGCCATGACATAAACTGCTCTATCTTGAGCAGTACTGAGTCTAGGGCTAGCACAATTCCAAGAATGGCCTTAAGAAAATGGGATTAACACTACTGCTCATAATAATCTATACCTTTGTGGGCATCAAAATAATCGTAGCTTGGGCTTCCCTGGTGGCGCAGTGGTTGAGAATCTGCCTGCCAATGCAGGGGACATGGGTTCGAGCCCTGGTCTGGGAAGATCCCACATGCCGCGGAGCAACTGGGCCCGTGAGCCACAACTACTGAGCCTGCACGTCTGGAGCCTGTGCTCCACAACAAGAGAAGCCGCGATAGTGAGAGGCCCGCGCACCGCGATGAAGAGTGGCCCCCACTTGCCGCAACTAGAGAAAGCCCTCGCACAGAAACGAAGACCTAACACAGCCAAAAATTAATTAATTAATTAATTAAAATAAAATAATTGTAGCTTGTTCTTCCAGTATATGTAAATGGGCAACTACAACTGTGAGCAAAGAGATGTTACAGACCCACGTCGACATCTTCCATGCTAAGAATACCGCACCCTAGGTCAGCAGGAAGAAGTTACAGAAGATGGACTTTCGCCCATAATGCCATAGAAATGGAATTATGTTCTGACAAGGGGGATTTGTGAGCAGCTTTTGGCAGGAAAGAGTTCTTTGCAGGAAAGAGCTCTCTGCAGGAGGCACCCGTTTCCCTTGTCACTATCCTTAAACCAGGCGCCCCCATGCTCTACTCATCTCCAGCCCTAGCACACCTGTCAAATCTTTTGATCACACAATATCTTACCTAATTTGTTGGTTCTTTCTGTAGAGATCAAAGTAGAAATGAAGAATAAGTAATTAACAGATGACCAGATCTCTTCCCTAGCTTCGCTTTTAGTAATCGTGTGAACACACTATGTGAACAAGATAGTATGTAAGAAAAATCACAAGAAGTCGACAAGCCTGCACACCGTGGGAGGTGGCGACAACTCTGACCCCCTATCTCAATGATTAACTGAGATGACTTCTCTTTTTCCTTTTAAAAACTTTCATGGCTGAGCAGAATTTTCAGAGGTGGTATTTGGGGGACACTGAGTTCACCATCTCTCCAGATTGCTGGCATTCTGATGAAAAGCAACTTTCCTTTCTATCAATCTCTCTCTCTCTCTCTCACGTATTGATTTTCGAATGGCAAGCAGTCAGGTCTGATTCGGTAACAGCACTCTTCAGACTTTTTCTGTCCAGGTGGGATATACTTCCACCTATTCTGAAAAAATGGTCACAAACACTAGCAGGTATCTGAAATTTCCTGCAGCTCAAGGCATTCGAGTCCAGTCCTTGGTGGAGCAGGTTCCTCTGGGGAAGCTTAAGAGCAGTCTTTGGGTTCTTTTTAGCACCAATCATACAATTCTGAGTGACTGGCTGGATGGTCTTTTGTAGGTTAGGCCCCATTATCTATTTTTGAACCCATTAAGGTGACATCTCTCCCAAAATGGGGACAGCACAGTGTCCAAGAGCGCCTCAGGAATCAAAACAACTGTACACTACATTTTCAGCCAGGTGAGCTGGGATCCAAGGGAAACCCCACTCTTTGGCCCTCTCTTTGTCCTTTTCTGACTACACCGGCTGGTATTTCAACAAGTCAATCTGTAGGAGAAGTGATCCCCTTGCCTCAGAGCATATTGTTTTTGATTAGGTGTCCCAGTGTCCCTATTTAATGGGTTTCGTAGTGGCCATGTGTTTTTGGCCTTCCCTTGGGTGTTGTTAGCACACACATCTGTTCTTACCTTTTCACAGACCTCGGAGGAAAGTGTTCTCTCTCTTTTCCTGGGGTTTTCATGAGCACCATCTGTAGGCTTAAAGCGTGTTCGGGTGGGACTTTGATGTCAAGCTGCTCTGGTGAAAAACTTCAGGGTGAGGTCTATCAGAAAGTGAATCACCTCATTCCCTACGGTCACTTTTACCCTGGACTCCTATGGGGAATTAGGTGCCTCAAGTCCAAGGGAGTCCCTGGACCTCTGAATTCATCAGAGTGTTCCTTTCTTCCTACCATATGAGAGGCTCTAATCTTTTATTGTTTTTCATCTTATGATTTAGCCTAGGGTAATCTGATTTCCAGCGTTCTTGCAGTAAGGAACAGGAAGTTCATTGTTCCTTCCCCAACAGTGGCTTACCTCTCTTCGGGTTACTCACCCTCTGGGAATCCAGTGCTGCTGCCAAAAAAGGGGCATTTTATTTTGCATCTTCTTTCTCCCGTTGTTATTCCCTATTGAACATTTGAAAAGCAACATCTACCAATTGAGAAGGGTTCACTCCAAATGCACCATCTAATTTTTGCAACTTTTCTCCTGATACCTGAGGCACTTTACCCCCCCCACCCCCACCCCAAAGAAGGTCAAATTTACCATTCTAATATTTCCAGGGGCTTCGGGATCTGAGATAGTATAATGTCTGCAGTCTTGATAAAGCTTTTCCAAAAATTCAGAGGGGTCTTCTTTTTTTTGGCTGAGTTTCTTGAAATTTTTCAACTGCTTTTGCTTCGGTTCCCCTTTTTCAAAGCCCTGCACTAATAAGTAGTACTCCAACAAAGGCATTCTTCCTTCATTGGCGTCTCAATTTGGTTCAGCTGTCAAGTGGGCTTCAGGTGTAGAAGATCCTCCCTATAAGGCGGGTTGCGATCTTTCCAACTAAACGAGTCTGAGAAACCCAGCCGGCTGGTCATTTGCATTTAGGCCCCTATGAGATGATGGCATAAGGGACGTTATTCTGCCCCAGGAGTGTCTCCTGACCAAAACTGGGTGCCCTGTCGGATCTTAGATGGTAATACCAGACCAAATCCCTGTGCCCCAGGAACTAACACAGGATTTTCTAACTGATCCCTATAAGGAGGGATAGTCCTGATTGTGAGGGGTCAGGAATTGGCGCTGGACAGACATGGAAGGTAGTGGAAGGGGTGGATATATTGGAATAACATCTGGAGTGGCAGGGACAGCTAGCTCATCTGGAGGAGTTAAGGTTTGAAGCAATATCTCCTCACCCTCATTACCTTCCCTTTCTTATTTTCCCTGATGTAATATGATAGCAGAAATGCTTGTACGTAAGGAATTTCATCATTCTTTCCCACTTCATTACAGAATAGCAACCATAAAACCATAAATAGCAATTGATAATTTCTAACCACTAAAAGGATGCCTTTTTGCCTAGGCATTAACCAACTGGGTTGAATTCTGGGCTGGGGCTTTTGGAGATTTTAGGAACCAAGTGGAACCTTTCTCTTCTCCCTGGGAATGTCCCACAGCCAGGTATTTGTTCCTTTTCTACTCCTTTCCTCCATTTGACATCAGTAAAAGTTTTAAACATCACAAAATTGATTTGGCTGTAAATGGAGAAACAGTACCAAACAAAACGAAATGAAAAACCAAAAAGACAAACAGAAAATACTAAATAAACCCTCAAGTTTGGTCTTGGGGTTTTCCATATACCAATGACACAGGAGACCATAACAATGTAATGAACACAGCAAGGGTAGCAGTAAATGGTGCACAGGGTCCCAAGATAACCCTGCCTAAACCTCTTGTGGAGATCCTAAGTGTGGCCACACATTATTACGATAAAATATCATCTTCTCACTCATGGCTTCATGGTTATAGTCAGATCACTTATGCAAACTGCACATCAGAGTACTTCCTTTAGAGATGGGGAATGTTTCACCTATCTTTAAAGACAGAAATTCAAGAGAAACAAAACACAAACAGCACACACAAATGCTAGCATACAAAGAAGCAAACTAGAGGCTCCAATCAAGATGGAGAACAGAAGGACATGGAGCTCACCCCCTCCCACAAATACAGCAAAAATACATCTACATGTGGAACACTTCTTACAGAATACCTACTGAACACTGAAAGAAGATCTCAGGCACCCAGAAGTGTAGGAAAGATCTCCCCATAACTGGGAAGGATGAAAGAAACAGCAACAACAAAAAAGGAGGAAGTGGGATAGGACCTGAGTCCCTGGGAGGGAGCTGCAAAAGAGGAAAGGTTTCCGTATCTTGGGAAGCCCTTTCACTGGCAAGATCAGCCGGGACAGGAATGGAGTTTCAGAACTAGGAAGAGAGTGCAGCAGTCAGTGAGCGGCAGGCAGAACAGAGACAGACTGGCTCAGAGGATACTTGCTAGCTCACTGCAGTCTCCAGGCCTAGATGCGCACCTTTCAGTATGTGCTAGGGCTAGGTGCTAAAACCTGGGTTTCAGAGAACAGACGTGGGGAGACGACTAGGGTTGGCTGCTCAGAGATAGCCTGAAGGGGCTGGAGTGAGGTATGACCCTGATTGGCTGTGTGTGTGGAAGAAGCCTGGGCCTGCCATAGAAGTGAAGCGCCATTGTTAAGGGGAGCATGAAGGGAGCAGTGGGGTTTGCTCTAGCAGCCTGTTTCTTGGTGCCACCTCTATGAGCTCTGGGAGTGCACAAGTGCCAGTGGTTTGCCCAAGCACAGAGGTGGGCCTGAAATCAGAGTTGAGCCCCAGGGGCTGCATGACTTAGGAAGCAGGGCTGAAATCTGAGTCCTATTTCTCAGCTGTATGATCTGAGGATTTATGCCACTGCCACAGGCTTTGTAAACTCAGCTCCTGTGGGACATCTGAGTGGACAAAGTGTGCTCCCGGGGCTGGGATGGGTCCAGCCTTAGCATTTGTGGGTTTTTTGGGTGCATGTTCATGGTGGCAAGGTTGTAGTCTGGGCTGCTTCCATAGCTCCCTAGGTGGGTCCAGATGTGTGACTACTACGGTCCTGATACCTGACTTCAGTTGATTGGTGCCTACAGATCTATGCCGGTGGCTTCTGAACACAGCACCTGAGGGACACCAGGGCTGATTTCCTGCATTCCCACAGTGGAGGCAGGGCTGAGGGCAGTGCCAACATCAAGGTACTTTGTGAGCCCACATAACAGGCTACAGGTGACACCACAGAGCACACTCCCCTGTGGACAGCTCCTGTGGAGGAATACTCAGTGGCCCCTCACCCAGTAGGAGTGCTCCAATCCTGCCTACCTCACACTGCAGCTTAGAAACAGATCTGGGGGCTCCTACTCCAATATCTAGGGAGCACACCCTGAAACTGACAGGGCAGTGATAACTGCAGCGCCAAGAGGAGGTCCCACTCAATATCCAGTGAGAGCTCTGGTCACTACAACACCAGTCACACCACCTGATGTAATGGAGGTAATGGCTAGCACACAGGGAAGATGCAGCAGGTGTCCATACTAAAAACAACCCTTGTGACAAAATATTAAACCCACACAGGCTATAACAGGGATGCTCTCACATAAAAATAGCCCTCCAAGACCAGAGTAGATAACTGTTTGTTCTAAACTCAGAGTAAGAGAAATAAGTAAAATGAAGCAGAGGAACCACTCCCAATAAAAATATCAGGAGAATTCTCCTGAAATAACAACAAAACAGACTTCTTCAGTATAACAGATATTGAGTTCAAAAAGGAGATAATGAAAATACTGAAGGAATTAGGAAGAGCTATCGACAGAAATACAAATTACTGTAAAAAAAAAAAAAAAAAAGGACACAGAAACTATAAAGAGTAACCAAGAGAAATTAGAAAACTCTTTTGCTGAGACAAAAGCTGTGCTGCTAAAGGCAATAAATAGCAAACTGAATAATGCAGAAGAACAAATAAGTGATCTAGAAGATAGAATAATGGAAATCACCAAATCAGAACATCAGAGAGAAAGCAAAATGAAAGCAATATAAGAGGCCTATGGGATAATATAAAGCATGCCAATCTATGCATAATAGGGATCCCAGAAGAAGAAAGAAAAAAGGGGATCAAAATGTATTTGAAGAAATTATGTCTGAAAACTTCCCAAACATAAAGAAGGAAACAGATATTCAGGTATAGGAAGAACAGATGGACCCAAACAAGATGAACCCAAACAGACCTACACCGAGACATTATAATTAAAATTGCAAAAGTTAAGAATAAAGAGAGGATTCTAAAGGCAGCAAGAGAAAAACAGAGTTCATTACAAGGGAACCCACATAAGGCTATCTGCTGATTTCTCTACAGAAACGTTGTACGACAGGAGTGGCAAGATATATTCAAAGTCCTGAAAGGGAAAAATCTGCACCCTAGGATACTGTACCAGCAAGATCATTTAGAATAGGAGAGATAAAGAATTTCTCAGACAAGCAAAAACTAAAAGAATACAGCAATACTAAACATACCCTAAGAGAAATATTGAAAGGTCTTCTTTAAATAGAAAAGATGCAAGAATCTATAGGAAAGAGAAAAATCACAATTGGAAAGTAAATCACTTAAATAAGCCAGTAAACAGATTTAAAAAAATTTTTTTTAAGTTCTGTGAAAGTGATGATAACTGCAATAACAGCAAAAGGATAAACGTGAAGATGTAAAAGAGGACATCAAAATAAAAACATGTGGGGGAAGAGAGTAAGAAAACGTAGATTATTTTTTTTCCAGAATGTGTTTGAGCCTATATGACTATCAGTCAAAACAAGTAGACATAAGAAGGGGTTAACAAACTTGAAAAACAGGGTAACCACAAATCAAAACCATACAATAGATTTACAAAACCCCAAAAGAGAACACAAGCATAGTACAAAAGAAAATCATCAAACCACAAAAGGAAAAGCAAAAGGAAAAAGAAAGGTAGAAGAAACTCAAAATCAATGGGAAAACAAGGTTTAAAATGGCAACAAGTACATATCTATCAATAATTACCTTAAATGTTAATGGACTAAATTCTCCAATCAAAAGACAGAGTGGCAGATTGGATTAAAAAAAAAACAAGAACCTAACATATGCTGCAGGAGACCCATTTTAGGGCAAAGGACACACATAGATGGAAACTGAAGGGATGGAAAAAGATATTTCATGCAAACGGAAATGACAAGAAAGCAGGGGTCACAATACTAATATCAGAAAACAGACTTTCATACAAAGGCTATAAAGAAAGACAAGAAGGGCAGTGTATAATGATAAAAGGATCAATACAAGAAGAGGATATTATACCCATCAACATATATGCACCCAATATAAGAGCACCTAAATACATAAAACAAATACTAACAGAAATAAAGGGAGATATTGACAGGAATACAAAAATTGTAGGAGATATTAACACCCCACTCACATCAATGGACAGATCTTCTAGACAGAAAATAAATAAGGCAACAGAGAGCCTAAATGATACAACAATAAGACTTAATTGATATTTTTAGGACATTACATTTTAAAAAACCCAGAATACATATTCTTTTCAAGTGCACATGGAACATTCTCTAGGACTGACCACATATGAGTGCACAAAAGAGCCTCAACAAATTTAAGAGAATGGAAATTATTTCAAGCATCTTTTCTGACCACAACAGCATGAAACTAGAAATCAACCACAGAAAAAGAATAAAGAAAAATAAATGATTACACAGAGACTAAACAACATGTTACTAAAAAACCAATGGGGGCTTCCCTGGTGGTGCAGTGGTTAGGAATCCGCTTGCCAATGCAGGGGACACGGGTTCGTACCCCAGTCCGGGAAGATCCCACATGCCGCGGAGTGGCTAGGCCTGTGAGCCACAACTACTGAGTCTGCACGTCTGGAGCCTGTGCTCCACAACGGGAGAGGCCGCGACAGTGAGAGGCCCGCGCACTGCGATGAAGAGTGGCCCCCGCTCGCCACAACTGGAGAAAACCCTTGCACAGAAACGAAGACCCAACACAGCCAAAAATAAATAAATTTATTAAAAAAAAACAAAAAAACAATGGGTCAATGATGAAATCAAAGAGGAAATTTAAAAATATCTTCAGACAAACGACAGTGAAACACAACCATATAAAATCAATGGGATGCAACAGTTCTTAGTGGGAAGTTCATCTTGATACAGGCCTTCTTTAGGAAACAAGAGAAATCTCAAATAAGACAACCTAACCTACCACCTAAAAGAATTAGAAAAAGAACAAACAAAACCTTAAGTCAGCAGAAGAAAGGCAATTATAAAATCAGAGAGGAAATAAAATAGAGATTAAAAGAACAATAGAAAAAAAATCAATAAAACCAAGAGCTGGTCCTTTGAAAGGATAAACAAAATGGAAAAATCTCTGGCCAGGCTCACCAAGAAGAAAAGAGAGAGGACCCAAATAAGCAAAATAAGGAATGAAAGAGGCAAAATTACAAATGATACCACAGAAAAGTTTTAAAAAATAAGAATACTATGATCAATTATATGCCAACAAACTGGACAGTCTAGAAGAAGTGTATGGACAAGTTTTTAGAAACACACAACCCACCAAAACTGAATCAAGAAGAAATAGACAATTTGAACATACTGATCACTAGAGGTGAAACAGAATCTGTAATAAAAAAAAACTCCCTGCAATCAAAAGTCCATGACCAGATGGCTTCACTGGGCAATTCTACCAAACATACAAAGAACTTTTACCAATCCTTCTTAAACTCTTCCCAAAGTTTCAAGAAGAGGGAATGCTGTCAAAGATATTCTATGAAGCCACTATCACCCTGATACCAAAACCAGACAAAGACCATAAAAGAAAAATACAGGCCACTATCTTTGATGAATACAGATGCAAAATTTTCAGCAAAATATTAGCAAGTCAAATCCAACAACATGTAAAAAAGATCATACACCATGACGAAATTGGATCCCTTTTAAAATCACATTAAGAAGGATGTCCAAGGACAAATTGGCAGAGTAGAAGGACCTGAGTTCACCTCCTCTCTTGAAAACACCAAAATCACAACTAACTGCTGAACAACCATCAACAAAAAGACTGGAACCTACCAAAAAATTATTCTACTTCCAAAGAAAAGGAAGCCAGAATGAGACAGCTGGAGGACCAAATCTGTAATACAATCAAATCCCATACCTACCAGGTTGGTGACCCACAAACTAGAAAATAATCATACCACAGAGGTTCTCCCACAGGAGTGAGAATTCTGAGCCCCACATCAAGCTCCCCATTCTAAGGGTCTGGCATCAAGAGGAGACACAGAGCACCTGTCTTTGAAGGCCAGCAGGGCTTGATCACAGGAGCTCCACAGGACTGGGGGAAACAGGGACTCCACTTCAGGGGGGCACACTCAAGGTACAGTGCACACCAGAACCCAGAGGAAAAAGTAGTGACTTCATAGAAGACTGGACCAGACCTACCTTCTGGACTTGGAGGGTCTCCTGGGGAGGCACGGGGCTCACTGTGGGCACAAAGACAGTGATGGCAGAGGTACAGGGGAGTACTCATTGGTGTGAGCTGTCCTGGAGGCTGCCATTTTGATGCCAAGACCTGACCCCACCCAAGAGCCCATAGGCTCCAGTGCTGGGACGCCTGAGGCCAAACAACCAACAGAGCAAGAACACAGCCCCACCTATCAGCAAACAGGATGTTTAAAGTCTTCCTGAGTCCCCAGCCACCTCTAAACACACCTCTTGACATGGTCTTGCCAACCAGAAGGACAAGACCCAGCTCCACCCACCAGTGGGCAGCACCAGTCCCTCCCACCAGGAAGCCTGCACAAGCCTCTTAGACGAGCCTCACGCACCAGGGTGCAACATGAGAAGCAAGAGGAACTACAATCCTGCAGCCTGTGTGACCACAAACACAGAAAGCTAGACAAAATGAGACGGCAGAGGAATATACTCCAGATGAAGAAAAAAGATAAACCCCCAGAAGAACAACTAAGTAAAGTGGAGATAGGCAATCTACCTGAAAAAGAATTCAGAGTAATGATAGTAAAGATAATGCAAGATCTCAGAAAAAGAATGGAGGCACAGACAAAGAAGATACAAGAAATGTTTAATGAAAAGCTATAGCATATAAAGAACAAACAGAGATGGAGAATACAATAACTGAAATGAAAAAATACACTAGAAGGAATCAATAGCAGAATAAATGAGGCAGAAGAACAGGTAAGTCAGTGGGAAGACAGAATGGTGGAAATCACTGCCACAGAACAGAATAAAAAAAGAATGAAAATAAATGACAACCATTTAAGAAACTTCTAGGACAACATTAAATGCACCAGCATTTGCATTACATAGGTCCCGAAAGGAGCAGAGATAGAGAAAGCCTTGAGAAAATATATGAAGAGATAATAGCTGAAAACTTCCCTAACATGAGAAAGGAAACAGACACCCAAGTCCAAGAAGCACTAAGAGGCCATACAGGATGAACCTAAGGAGGAACACGCCCAGACACATAGTAATCAAATTGACAGAAATTAAAGACAAAGAGAAAACATTAAGAGCAACAATGGTAAAGCAACAAACAACACACAAGGGAATCCACATAAGGTTATCAACTGATGTTTCAGCAGAAATTCTGCAGGCAAGAAGGGAGTGGTATGATATATATAAAGTGATAAAAGGGAAAAGCTTACAACCAAGAATACTCAGCCCAGCAAGGTCTCATTCTGATTTGATGGAGAAATCAAAAGCTTTACAGACAAGCAAAAGCTAAAAGAATTCAGAACCACCAAACCAGCTTTACAACAAATGATAAAGGAACTTCTCTAGGAGGAATAGAAAAGGCACAACTAGAAACACATCAATTATGAAAAGGGAAAGCTCACAGGTAAAGACAAATACACAGTAAAGGTAGAAAATGATCCACATGCAAATATGATCTCAAAACTAGCAAACCTGAGAAGAGGAGAGTACAAATGCAGGATAATGGAAATGCATTTGAAATTAAGAGAACAGCAACTTAAAAAATTTGTATATATATAGACTGCTATATCCAAACCACATGTTAACCACAAACCAAAAATCTACAATAGATACATACACAAAAAAGAAAAAGGAATCCAAACAACACAAAAGACAGTCATCAAATCACAAGAGAAGATAACTAAAGAGGAAGGGAAGAAAAAAGTCCTACAAAAACAAATCCAAAACAATTAACAAAATATCAATAAAAACGTATATACTGGTAATTACCTTAAATATAAATGGATTAAATGCTCCAACCAAAAGATACAGACTGGCTGAATAGATACAAAAACAAGACCCGTATATACGCTGTCTACAAGAGTCCCACTTCAGATCTAGGGACACATACAGAATGAAAGTTTGTGGATGCGAAAAGCTGTTCCATGCAAATGGAAATCAAACAAAGGTGGAGAAAAAATACTACTATCAGACAAAATAGACTTTAAAATAAAGACTGTTACAAGAGACAAAGAAGGACGCTACATAATGATCGAGGGATCAATCCAAGAAGATTTAACAGTTGTAAATATATATGTACCCGACATAGGAATACCTCAATATATAAAACAAATGCTAACAGACACAAAAGAAAAAACTGACAGTAACACAATAATAGTGGGGGACTTTAACACCCCACTTACATCAAAGGACAGATCATCCAGACAGGACAGATCAATAAGGAAACACAGGTCTTAAATGACACATTAGACCAGATGCACTTAATTGTTATTTATAGAGCATCCGATCAGAAAGCAGCAGAATTCATATTCTTTTCAAAGGCATGTGGACAATTCTCCAGGGTAGATCACATGCTGGGCCACAAAGCAAGCCTATGTAAATTTTTTAAAAACTGAAATCATATCAAGCATCATTTCTGACCACAACACTATGAGGTTAGAAATAAAATATAAGAAATAAACTGCAAAAAAAACAGAAACACATGGGGCCTAAACGATATGGATCACTGAAGAAATCAAAGAGGGAATAAAAATACCTAGAGACTAGTGAAAATGAAAACACATCAATCCAAAACCTATGGGACACAGCAAAAGCAGTTCTAAGAAGGAAGTTCATAGCAATACAAGCTTACCTCAGGAACCAAGAAAAATCTCAAAACAACTAACCTTACACCAAAAGCAACTAGAGAAAGAAAACAAACAAAACCCAAAATTAGTAGAAGGAAAGAAACCATAAAGATCAGATCAGAAATAAATGAAATAGAAACTAAGAAAACAACAGAAAAGATCAATGAAACTAAAAGCTGGTTCTTTGAAAATATAAACAAAATTGATAAACCTTTAGCCAGACTCATTAAGAACAAAAGGGAGAGGGCTCAAATCAGTAAAATTAGAAATGAAAAAGGAGAAGTTACAACTGACACTACAGAAATTTGAAAGATCATAAGACTACTACAAGCAACTATATGCCAATAAAATGGACAAACTAGAAGAAATGGACAAATTCATAGAAAGGTACAATCTCCCAAACTCAACTGGGAAGAAATGGAAAATACGAACCGACCAATCACAAGTACTGAAATTGAATCTGTGATTTAAATACTCCCAACAAACAAAAGCTCAGGACCATATGGCTTCACAGGTAAATTCTACCAAACGTTTAGAGAAGAGTTAACACCTGTCCTTCTGAAACTATTCCAAAAATTGCAGAGGAAGGAACACTTCCAAACTCATTCTATGTGGCCACCATCACCCTGATACCAAAACCAGACAAAGATACAAGGAAGGGAGGAAGGGAGGAAGGGAGGAAGGGAGGAAGGGAGGAAGGGAGGAAGGAAGGAAGGAAGGAAGGAAGAAAGAAAGAAAAAAGAAAAAGAGAAAATTACAGGTCAATATCACCGATGAACATAGATGCAAAAATCCTCAAAAAAAAAAATCCTCAATGAAATACTAGCAAAACGAATCCAACGATACATTAAAAGGATCATACACCATGATTAAGTGGCATTTATCACAGGGATGCAAGGATTTTTCAAAATCTGCAAATCAACCAGTCTGATATACCACATTAACAAACTGAATATAAACCATATGATCATCTCAATAGATGTAGAAAAAGCTTTTGACAAAATTTGATGCCCATTTATGATAAAAACTCTCCAGAAAGTGGGCATAGAGGGAACTTACCTCAACATAATAAAGGCCATATATGACACCCACAGCTAACATCATACTCAATGGTGAAAAGCTGAGAGCGTTTCCTCTAATATCAGGAAAAAGATAAGGATGTCCACTCTTGCCATTTTTATTCAACATAATTTGGAAGCCCTAGCCATGGCAATCAGAAAAGAAAAAGAAATAAAAGGAATCCAAATTGGAAAAGAAGAAATAAAAACGTCACTGTTTGCATATGACATGATATATACATAGAAAATTGTAACGATGCTACCAGAAAACTAGTAGAGCTCATTAATCAATTTGTTATAGTTGCAGAAGACAAAATTAATACACAGAAATCTGTTGCATTTGTATACACTAACAAAAAAAGATTAGAAACAGAAATTAAGGAGCCAATCTCATTTACCATGGCATCAAAAAGAATAAATACGAATAAACATACCTAAGGAGGCAAAACACATGTACTCCAAATATCATAAGATGCAGATAAAAGAGATCAAAGATGACACAAATAGATGGAAAGGTATACCATGTTTCTGGATTGGAAGAATAAATACTGTCAAAACGTCTATACTAGCCAAAGCAATCAAACGACTCAGTGCAATCCCTATCAAATTTCCATGGCATTTTTTTGCAGATCAAGGACAAAACACTTTAAAATTTGTATGGAGACCCAAAAAACCCCAAATAGCCAAAAGAATCTTGAGAAAGAAGAACAGAGCTGGAGGAATCAGGCTCCATGATTTCAGACTATACTATAAAGTCAAAGTAATCAAAAGAGTATGGTACTGGCACAAAAACAAAATTATAGATCACTGGAACAGGATAGAAAGCCCAGAAATTAACACACACATCTATGGTCAATAATCTATGCAAATGAGGCAAGAATATACAATGGAGAAAACACAGTCTCTTCCTTCAATAAGTAGTGCTGGGAACCCTGGACAGCTACATGCAGAAATATGAAATTAGAACATTCTCTAATGTTCTTTAAAAAAAAAAACACCTCAAAATGTATTGAAAACCTATGTAAGATGAGATACTATAAAACTCCTAGAGGAAAACATAGGCAGAATATTCTCTAACATAAATCATACCATTGTTTTCTTAGTTCAGTCTCCCAGGCAATAGAAATAAAAGCAAAAATAAATAAGACCTAATCGAACTTATCAAATTTTGCACAGCAAAGGAAACCATAAACAAAATGAAAAGACAAGCTACAGATTGAGAGAAAATATTTGCAAATGATGAGCCTGAAAAGGGATTAATTTGAAAAATATACAAACAGATCATTCACTTCAATATCAAAACACTAACAATGCAATCAAAAAATGGGCAGAAGATCTAAAGACATTATGCCAAAGAAGATATAATGATGGCCAAGGAGCACATGAAAAGATGCTCAACATTGACAATTATTAGGGAAATGCAAATCACAACTACAATGCAGAATCACCTCACAATGATCAGAATTTCCATAATTAAAATGTCTGCAAATAACAAATGCTGGAGAGGGTGCGGGGAAAAAGGAACCCTTCAACACTGTCACTGGGAATGTACTTGGTACAGCTAAAATGGAGAACAGTATGGACATTCCTTAAAAATTACAAGAACTTTATTTACAAAAAACAAATAGACTCAGACTCAAAAACTAAGAAAACAAACTTATGGTTACCAATGGAGAAAGGTGGTGGGTAGGGATAAATAAGGAGTTTGGGATTAACATACACACACTATTATATACAAGATGGAAAATCAACAAGGACCTACTGTATACAACAGGGACTCAATTTAATACACTGTACTAACCTATATGGATGAAGATCCAGAAAAAGAATAGATATATATTTATGTATAAGTAAATCACTCTGCTGTACAACTGAAAACAAAACATCGTAAATCAACTCTACTCCAATATAAAATTAAAATTTAAAAATGATTGGAAAATAAATGTTATGTTATGCATATTTTACCACAATCCAGAAATTTGGGAAAAAAACACATAAAAATAAATAAAATACTTCCAAATAAACATGAACACATAGGTGAAAGACTTATATACTGAGAACTATGAAACATTAATAAAGGAAATTGAAGATAATTCAAAGAAATGTAAAGATATTTAATGCTCTATGATTGGAAGCATTAATACGGTTAAAATGGCCATACAACTAAAAGCAATCTAAAGATTTATTGCAGTCCGTATCAAATTACCAATGACATTTATCACAGAACTAGAACCAATAAGCCTAAAATTTATATGCAGCCATGAATGACCCAGAATCGCCCAAGCAGTTCTGAGGACAAAGAACAAAGCGGGAGGCATAACCCTCCCAGACTTCAGACAACACTATAAAGCAACAGTATTCAAAACAATGAGGTACTGGCACAAAAACAGACCTATGGATTAATGGAAAAGAATAGAGAGCCCAGTAACAAAACCACACAGCTATGGTCAATTAATCCTCGACCAAAAAAGCAAAAATATACAACGGGGAAAAGATAGTCTCTTCAGCAAGTGGTGTTGGGAAAGTTGGACAGTTGCATGTAAATCACTGAAATTAGAACCCACCCACACACCATACAAAAAAAGGAACTCAAAATGGCTTAGGGACTTAAATAGGAGACATCACACAATAAAACTCCTAGAGAAAAATGTAGGCAAAACAGTCTGACAGAACTGGTACCATTGTTTTCTGAGTTCAGTCTCCCAAGGCAATAGAAAGAGAATCAAAAATAAACAAATGGGACCTAATCAAACTTATGACCTTTGGAACAGCAAAGGAAACCATTAACAAAATGAAAAGACAACCCACAGACTGGCAGAAAATATTTGCAAATGATATGATTGACAAGGCGCTAATCTCCAAAATATACAAACAGCTCATTCACATCAATATAGAAAACACTAACAACCCAATTAAAAAATGGGCAGAAGATCCACATAATACATTTCTCCAAAGAAGACAGATGGCCAAAAAGCACATGAAAAGATGCTCAATATCAATAATTAACAAAATGCAAATTAATGAGGTACCACCACAAGGATCAGAATTTCCATAATTCAAATGTCTACAAATAAGAAATGCTGGACAGGGTGTGGAGAAAAAGGAACCCTCCTACGCTGTTAATGGGAATGTATCGTGGTACAGCCACTATGGAGAACAGTAAGGAGGGTCCTTAAAATTTAAATGAACTTATTTACAAAACAGAAACAGACTCAGAGACTGAGAAAACAAACTTATGGTTACCAAAGAGGAAAGGTGGTGGGGATGGATAAGTTAGGAGTTTGCAATTAACATATACACGCTACTATATACATAAGGCATATTCAACAAGAACCTAATGTATAGCATAGGGAACTCAACGTAATACTCTGTATAACCTATATGGGAAAAGAATCTGAAAAAGAATAGACATAATTATAAGTAAGTCACTTTGATGTACAACTGAATCCAACACAATACTGTAAATCAACTACTCCAATATAAAATAAAAATTTTAAAAATTAAGATCATAAATATTATATTATGCATACTGTAATACCACAATAAAGAAATATGCAAAAAGTAAAATAAAATAAAATACAAAAATATTGCATCAAAATGAATAAAATACTTAGGAATCAACCTCACAAAGGAGGTCAAAAACATATGCTGAGAACCACAAGACATTAATAAAGGAAATTGAAGATGAGGCAAAGATATCCCATGTTTTTGGAATAAAAGCATTCATATTTTCAAAATAGCCATACCACCCAAAGCAATCTACAGATTTAATGCAATCCCTATCGAATTACCCATGACATTTTTCACAGAACTAGAACCAATAAGCCTAAAATTTATACGCAACCATGAATGACCCAGAATTGCCCAAGCAATCCTGAGGACAAAGAATAAAGCAGGAGGCATAACTCTCCCAGACTTCAGACAATACTACAAAGCAACAGTATTCAAAACAATGAGGTACTGGCACAAAAACAGAACTATGGATGAATGGAACAGAATAGACAGTCCAGTAACAAACCCACACAGCTATGGTCAATTAATCTTCGACAAAGAAAGCAAGTATTCCCCATACAATGGGGAAAAGATAGTCTCTTCAGCAAATGGTGTTGGGAAAGTTGGACAGCTGCATATAAATCACTGAAATTAGAACACACCTCTCCACCATACACAAAAGGCAACTCAAATTGGCATAAGGTCTTAAATAGGAGACCTCACACCATAAAACTCCTAGAGAAAAACATAGGCAAAACATTCCCTTACAGAAATTATACTGTGGTTTTCTTAGGTCATTCTCCAGAGGAAATAGAAAAGCCAAAAAAAAAAAAAGAGGACATAATCAAACTTCTGCACCCTTGCACAACAAAGGAAACCACAAACAAAATGAAAAGACAAACCACGAAATGGCAGAAAATATTTGCTAATGATGCAACTGACAAGGCACTAACCCAAAATATACAAACACCTCATTCACATCAATACCAAAAACACTAACTACCCAATGAAAAAATGGGCAGAAGATCTTAATAGACATTTTTCCAAAGAAGACATACAGATGGCCCAAAAGCACATGAAAAGATTCTCATCAATAATTATTAGAAAAATGCAAATCAAAATCTACAATAAGGAATCACCTCACAACGATCAGAATTTCCATAATTAAAATATCTACAAATAAGAAATGTTGGACAGGGTGTGGAGAAAAAGGAACCCTCCTAAACTGTTGGTGGCAATGTAAATTGGCATACCCATTAAGGAGAACAGTAAGGAGGGTCCTTAAAAATTAAATGGACTTATTTACAAAACAGAAACAGACTCACAGACTGAGTAAAGAGACTTATGGTTACCAAAGGGAAAGGAGATGGGTAGGGTTGAATTAGGAGTTTGGGTATAACATATACACACTACAATATACAAAATAGATAATCAACAAAGAGCTACTGTATACCAGGGAACTGTTCTCAGTACTCTGTGTATCTTATATGGAAAAAAAAATCTGAAAAAGAATATATATATATATATGTAAATCACTTGGCTCTACATGTGAAACTAACACAATATTGTAAATCAACACTGTTCTAATATAAAATAAGAATCTTAAAAAATGATTAAGATGATAAATGTTATGTTATGCATATTTTACCACAACAAAGAAATTTTGAAAAAAATTGAAATGAAATTTTAAAAAATCATATCAAAATAAATAAAGTACTTAGAATTCAACCTGACCAAGGAAGTGAAAGACTTATATGCTGAGAACTATGAAACATTAATAAAGGAATTTGAAAAAGATTCAAAGAAATGGAAGAATATCACATGCTCTTTTATTGGAAGCATTAATATTGTTAAAATGGCCAGGAAATCTACAGATTTAATGTACTCTCTATCATATTACCCATGACATTTTTTTTTACAGAACTAGGACCAATAATACTAAAATATATATGGAACCATAAGTGACCCAGTATCGCCACAGAAATCCTGAGGACAAAGTAGAAAGCAGGAGGCGTAACCCTCCCAGACTTCAGACAATACCTCAAAGCTACAGTAATCAAAACAACATGGTACTGGCATAAAAACAGACCTATGGATCAATGGAAAAGAATAGAGATCCCGGTAATAAACCCACACACCTACAGTCAATTAATCTTAGACAAAGGAAGCAAGAATATACAATGGGAAAGAGACAGTCTCTTCAGCAAGTGGTGTTGGGAAAGTTGGACAGCTGCATGTAAACCAATGAAATTAGAACACACCCTCACACCATACAAAAAAAAGGAACTCAAAATGCTTAAGGACTTAAATCGAGACCTCAAACCATATAACTTTTAGAGGAAATCATAGGCAAAACGTTCTCTGACATAAATCATACCATTGTTTTCTTATGCCAGTCTCCCAAGGCAATAAAATAAAAACAAAAGAAACAAATGTGATCTAATCAAACTCATGAGCTTCTGCGCAGCAAGGTAACCATAAATAAAATGAAAAGACAACTTACGGAATGGCAGAAATTATTCGCAAATGATGTGACAGACAAGGGACTAATCTCCAAAGTATATAAACAGCTCATTTACATCAATATCAAAAACACTAACAACCCAATTTAAAAAATGGGAAGATCTACATAGACATTTCTCCAAGGAAGACATACAGATGGTCAAAAAGCACATGAAAAGATGCTCAACTTCGATTATTAGAGAAATGCAAATCAGTACTACAATGAGGTATCACCACACTGATCAGAATTTCCATAATTAAAATGTCTACAAATAAGAAATGCTGGACAGGGTGTGGAGAAAAAGGAACCCTCCTACACTGCTGGTGGGAATGTAAAGTGGTACAGCTAGTGTGGAAAACAGTAAGCAGGTTCCTTAAAAATTAACTTATTTACAAAACAGAAACAGACTCACAGATTCAGAAACTGAGAAAATAAACTTATGTTTACCAAAGAGGAAAGGTACTGGGGAGGGATGAATTAGGAGTTTGGGGGTTAACATACACACACTACTATATACAAAATAGATAATCAACAAGGATCTACTGCATAGCCCAGGGAACTCTACTCAATACTCTGTATAACCAATATGGGAAAAGAATCTGAAAAAGAATAGATTTATGTATAAGTACATCACTAGGCTATACAAGTGAAACTAACAAATTATAAATTAACTCTACTCCGATATGAAATAAAGTTTTTAAAAAGTGATTAAGATGATAAATGTTATGTTATGCATATTGTACCACAGTACAGAAATTTGAAAAAATGTAAATTAAAATAAAATCACATCAAAATAAATAAAATAATTAGGAATAAACCTGACCAAAGAGGTGAAAGACTTATATGCTGAGAGCCATAAAATATTAAGAAAAGAAATTGAGGTTGATTCAAAGAAATGGAAAGATACCCCATGCTCTTGGATTGGAAGCATTAATATTGTTAAAATGACCATACTACCCAAAGCAGTCTACAGATTTAATGCAATCCCTATCAAATTACCCATGACATTTTTCATGTAACTAGAAACAATAAGACTAAAATTTATACAGAACCATAAATGACTAGGAATTGCCAAAGCAATCCTGAGGACAAAGAACAAAGCAGGAGACATAACCCGCCCAGACTTCAGACAACACTGCAAAGCTACAGTAATTAAAATAATGTTGCACTGGCATAAAAAATAGACTTATGGATCAATGGAACAGAATAGAGAGGCCAGCAATACACCCACACACCTATGGTCAATTAATTTTCAACAAAGGAAGCAAGAGTATACAATGGGGAAAAGACGGTCTCTTCAGCGAGTGGTTTGGGAAAGCTGGTCCGCTACATGTAAATCACTGAAATTAGGACAACCTCCTAACCCCTCCACATACCATAAGAAAAAGGGAACTCACAATTGTTTAAGTACTTAAACTGGAAACATCACACCATAAAACTCCCAGAGGAAAACATAGACAAAATATTCTGACAGAAATCTTACCATTGTTTTCTTAGGTCAGTCTCCCAAGGCAATAAAAATAAAAGCAAAAATAAACAAATGTGACCTAGTCAACTCATGCACTTTTTCACAGCAAAGGAAATCATAATCAAAATGAAAAGAGAATCCACAGAATGGCAGAAAATATTTGTAAATGATGCGACAGACGAGGCACTAATCTCCAGCTCATTCTTCTGAAATGGAAAAACAACCGAATCAAAAAATGAGAAGATCTAATAGTTATTTCTCCAAAGAAGACATACACGTGGCCAAAATGCACATGAAATATGCTCAACATTGATAATTATGAGAAATGCAAATCAAAACTACAATGAGGTATCACCTCACAACGTTCAGAATTTCCATAATTAAAATTTAAACAAATAACATATGCTGGAGAAGGTGTGGATAAAAAGGAACCCTCCTACACTGTTGGTGAGAATGTAAATTAAAGCCACTATGGAGAATAGAATGGAGGTTGCTTAAACATTTTTTTACCGAGTCCAAACTTGTACTGTAGACAGGCCAATAAATTGAGCTGTGCTTTGTTTGGGCAATAAACAGGGACTTTATCTGGAAGCCAGCTGACTGAGAAGATGGTGCGACTGGTACCCCAAAGAACCACCTTGCCTGAGTTAGAATTCTGCCTTATTCTATACAAAAAGTAGAGGGAGTAAAGTCAAACAATTCCTGGTTCAGGTCAGCCTCCAGACGGGAGGTGTTAACTTCTCCTGTCCTGCAGGCATTCACAGGTGGGCCTGGTCAGGATGTCTCCTGGGAGCTAAACAAAGATTATTTTTAGCTTAATGATCATTACCTGAGAGGCAGGGTTCCCAGAGATGGACCATGATGTATAATTAACGCTTACAGGCAACACCCATTTAGTGAGTAACTTGTAATAGAATACAAAGGTTTTTCCCTATGACAGAAAGTCTATGTCCAATATCTGAGACAGAATCTCAATATATTTTCTTAGTTTTACCTCTTGATCAGTACAAGTAAAAGAGTAAATTCGTTTAATCCAGAATGCATCTTTTCCAAATTCTGGGGATTGGGGAGTGGAGGGAGAGGAGGGCAGATAGTCCTGGTGTCAACTTCTAAAAATGATAATAGCTTCTATTTAATCCAATTTTAGCAAGTCGGGATTTGGCTTGGTGTTTACGATACAGTAGGTTTCACAAACATTCATTGAAGGGCTAAGTATAAATATCATACAGTTAGAAAATCAGAGATTTCCATTAGCTAGTTTGTCAAAAGAAAACCTTTTCCCCTTTGAGGCAAGAATCTGTGAGTGTGGTGAGTTTGGCTTAATGTGGAGGCCACAGAGAGGCTAGCAGGTGGGGAAGAGAATGATCTGGGAGAAGAAGGGGAGAAGTCCTTTTTTACTAAAATAAAATGCACAAGTGAATCTAACCGTAGTAAGAATTCAAAAAATAGGGAAAAAATAGACAACCCCTGAAAAAATGTACATGGGGAGACAGCTGGGAAGGACTTTTTTTGGTGTACTAACCATTTATTTTACAGCCAAAGTGTGTGTGTGTGTGTGTGTGTGTGTGTGTGTGTGTGTGTGTGTGTGTGTGTGTGTGTGTGTGTGTGTGTGTGTGTGTGTGTTGGTTTTAGGGAGAAGAGCTATAGGAAATAGACAATATATAAAGTGAGTATTAATATTTTTAACTGAAAACATGCTTATCTTAACATGCATGGCTCAGATTTCTTCTAGGGAAGGGCTGGCTGTTTAAAGTTCATAGATCCTGTATGTTCACCTTAAATCTGCAGCCCAAACACAAGGCAGCAGTCACTAAAAACTGCAACTGTCAGACCAGTTGAGCTCGGAGCACCTGAATCATGGAGACTCACAGGATCCTGTTGACTTGCTCTGGGCTCAGCCAGTGGGGAGATTAATTTACTCAGAGTGAAAGTCAAGAAAACTCATTTTTCTCGAAGGCCTTGACCAGAAGTGATTCCAAGTGTCACTTAGTTCCCGCTTCTGGTACTGGGATGAGTGCACTGATACCAGCCCACAGTGTTCGCTGGTTTCCTTTCATTTAACACATCCTGGAACGAGATTCCTCGGACGTCTTCAGTGCGAGTGGTTCACACGTCTAAGGGCCCTAGTGTGAACCCCTTTCTGCCTTTGCTCACATGGTGAAGCCTGTCTGGCTACCCACATTTCCCCCTCCTCAGCCATCTCACATCGCTTATCCCGCTTAGCCTGAGACACACTCCTTCTCATTTGCCTCTGTAGCTGTGGACAGTGGCCATCTGTTGAAATACTTCATTGTTGCGTGATATTCCATAATCCTACCTTCCACACTACACTTAATTGCTTCTGAATTCTTAGTTGCCTAAAACTGGACCCCAAATTCCTCCCTCAAATTCCAAAACAGGGGAATATATTTGCTTTCCAGTTGAATTTCCATTGTTTTAAAAGTGCTAACTATGTGCCAAACATATTAGACACTGAGAAAATTACAAAGTTGGAAAACCCTTAATCTCTCTAGTCATAGAGAGTAGTGTCGACAGAAGGTAGTTCAGGAAACCAACTCATTATGATAGAGGGTCTTAACTCCCTGACTGAAATATTTAGACTTTATTATCTGGAGTTGGTATATATAGAAACTCTTGGATATTTCTGAATGGAGAACACTAAGGCCTAAAGAAAGTGTTAACAGAGGGCCAGGCATTATTATGCAGGCAAATTAGAAGGGAGTAAAGGGTCAGAAAGAGAGGTCTTGAGGAAGTTGGTATAGTAATCCTTCTGTGAGTTGACTGTATTAAAAACATTTTTCTTAAATTTTAAAAACCTTTTTTATATTGTAGAAGCAATACTGGCTTGAGAGGACATAGAAATTCCTGAATATTATGAGGGAGAAAAATTCACCCATAACCTCACAAGTTAAAGATAATTATTAACATTTCATTGTCTTTCTTTGGATATAATTGAGACCATATACTACATGCATTTTAATCCCTAACTTTTAACTTAGTAACAATATTTGCCCACATTATCTGAAATATGATCTATGAATGTTCATTAAGTTTATCAAATGTATTCTCTATACCTTTTCTGATTTGGTTAGACATCTAGATTATTTCCAGTTTGTAGCTATCAGTGGTCAACATGAAGTAGTCATCCTTGCCCAAATATCTTTGTACACTTCCCTGATGATTAGCTTAGCATACATTCCTAGAATCAATGGGCCAGAGGGCAATGGAACTTTAAGTTCTTCACTAATTGTGTCCATGGAGTCATTTGCTCTGCCTTCCCACAGGAAGCATGTGACACTGAAAAGAGTCATTTGAAAGTCTTTGCCAACTTGATAGGGTATCCCTGTGATAAATGTTTCTTTTGCAAATTAAATAATGCAGCTCAAAGTTTCACTCGACACTGACAGTTCCTGGGGGGCAGGCCATGCCCACAAATTTGTTATAACTCTCATCTAGTTAGCAAGAGGGCTGAGAAGGGAGCCCAGATGTTTTGCCTCCCAGATAAATGACCTCTTTAACCAACCATTGTTATCAGATGACATTGACTAAGGATAAATGTAAGACCCTTCACTTACAATAAGGAACATGCCTAAGCACAAGTGCAGAAAATACGGCTTAGAGGCTACAAATGTGAAAAGAAAAAGTGTCTTACAACCCTCAGAATGGGAGAAAATATTTGCAAATGAAGCAACTGACAAAGGATTAATCTCCAAGATTTACAAGCAGCTCATGCAGCTCAATAACAAAAAAACAAACAACCCAATCCAAAAATGGGCAGAAGACCTAAATAGACATTTCTCCAAAGAAGATATACAGATGGCCAACAGACACATGAAAGAATGCTCAACATCATTAATCATTAGAGAAATGCAAATCAAAACTACAATGAGATATCATCTCACACCAGTCAGAATGGCCATCATCAAAAAATCTAGAAACAATAAATGCTGGAGAGGGTGTGGAGAAAAGGGAACACTCTTGCACTGTTGGTGGGAATGTAAATTGATACAGCCACTATGGAGAACAGTATGGAGGTTCCTTAAAAAACTACAAAAAGAACTACCATATGACCCAGCAATCCCACTACTGGGCATATACCCTGAGAAAACCATAATTCAAAAAGATTCATGTACGAAAATATTCATTGCAGCTCTATTTACAATAGCCAGGACATGGAAGCAACCTAAGTGTCCATCATCGGATGAATGGATAAAGAAGATGTGGCACATATATACAATGGAATATTACTCAGCCATAAAAAGAAATGAAATGGAGGTATTTGTAATGAGGTGGATGGAGTTAGAGTCTGTCATACAGAGTGAAGTAAGTCAGAAAGAGAAAAACAAATACAGTATGCTAACACATATATATGGAATCTAAGGAAAAAAAAAAAGGTCATGAAGAACCAAGTGGCAAGACGGGAATAAAGACACAGACCTACTAGAGAATGGACTTGAGGATATGGGGAGTGGGAGGGGTGCGATGTGACAGGGTGAGAGAGTGTCATGGACATATATACACTACCAAATGTAAAATAGATAGCTAGTGGGAAGCAGCCGCATAGCACAGGGAGATCAGCTCAGTGATTTGTGACCACCTAGAGGGGTGGGATAGGGAGGATGGGAGGGAGATGCAAGAGGGAAGAGATATGGGAACATATGTATATGTATAACTGATTCACTTTGTTATAAAGCAGAAACTAACACACCATTGTAAAGCAATTATACTTCAATAAAGATGTTTAGAAAAAAAAAAAGTGTCTTAGTGCACAGTAATGCCAGAATGAATGAATGTGGAAAAGCAAAGCAAAACACTTACAAGCCCAATGAGACCACAGGTGATGTTAACACAAGCCTAACATTTAGAATGTCAGGGATGAAGTTCCCACGTCCTCCATGTGTGAGAGGCCAGCAACTGAGTGGCCGTGAGGCCTGTTGGATCCTCTGACTCCAGGTACTAGGTCTGGAGAGAAGGGATGTTGCGGGATCTTTGGCAACATTGGATGTGTCGCAATGTGGAAGACTGGCTTCTTCTCTCTATGGACCCAAAGGGTGGAACAAGAATCCCTACGTGGCTGAGATTTCCTCTTCCCATTAGTAAGCAGTGATTAGCTACAGTTTGGAATGGGCTGCCTTGGAGGGAATGAGTTCCCTCAAGTCTAAGCTGAGTAAACTCCTGCAGGACTCTGAAGAGATCTGAACACTGGATGTGAGATTAAACCAGGTGACTTGTGGGCAGGATGTCTCTAGAGGGGAGCTGTCCTGAGCCCAGTCACCTGGTGCTGGTAGGTGGATGGAGCTGCCGTTATGGCCGTGTGTAACGTAAGTCATTAAGTTGTAAGGGCTGAAAAGTGTGGATTACTGCACCATGCGTTCCCCCATGTGTAGGAGGTTCCTCACTACTCTACACAAGTCATAGCCAAGCCTTAGGTTCTGTTCAGAACCTCTGATGTTGTGAATCTGATTTAAGATAGATTGATATGAAGAACAGAGAGACCCTCTAATATATCCCAAATGGGTCTCCATATGTGCATGTCCACTGTCATCAGGCCACACCTGCCACATCCCCTCTTCCTTGGTCTACTTCAGTAGCCTCCTAACTGGGGCCACGTTTCTCCTCTTGCCATCTCACCCCTCGTGACCAGTTCTTCATACAGCATCCAGAGTGAACTTTCTTTGAATTTTTATAACCTACATTTAGAAGAGAGCTCATAAGTGAATAGCTCCTTGAAGTTTCACAGACACTCCCATGCCACCAGCATCCAAATCAAGAAAGGAAGATATCAGCACTGAAACATCACTGTCATGTTCCCAAGTTACATATTACCCTTGCCCCAAGGGAAACCACTGTTCTGACTTTCAACATCATAGATTAATTTTTCATGTTTTTGAAATTTAGATAAATGCAACCAAGTAGTATGATCTTTTTTTTTTCTATTTTCTTTTGTTGGACATTTTATCTGTGAGATTCATCCATGAAATTCATCCATACTGTTGCCTGTATTTGTACGTCGTTGCTTCTCATGGTGCTATAGTATTCCACTGTGAGAATCTACCACACCATTGTACTGTATTGTATTGTATTTATCCATTGTATTATTCATAGGCATTTGGGTAATTTTTAGTTTTTGAGTATTATGAGTACTATTCCTATGAACATTCTAGCAAATGTCTCTTTTGGTGAATGTATGTATGCATTTCTATTTGATGTTTCTGTCAGAAATGGACTTGCTGACTTAGCTTTAGTAGAAATCACCAAATAGAGTTCCTGAGTGGTCATGCCAATCTGTCCCGCCACTGGCAGCATATGACAGCTGCAGTTTTTCCATATCCCCATCAACACTTAGTATTGTCAGCCTGGAATCATAGCCATATTGGTGGATTTTTAATGGCCAGAATGACATTTTAAAAGTGTAGATAACATTCTCTTTCTGTTCTGCCTTAAATCTTCTAATAGCTTTCAATTTTGCCTAGAATAAAATCCAACCTTCTTCCTATTGCCTACAGGCCCCTGTACGGTACAGCCCTGGCTACTCTCTGATTTTATTTACCCAACGCTCGCACATGTTCACTGTATTCTGGTCACTCTGACTTCATTTCTGTTACTTAGAAATTTCCACACTCTTTCTTCCTTCAGATATTTTGTCGCAGCTGTTCCTTCTGTGAGGAGAGGTCTCCCCCAGATGTCTACCTGGGGATCTCCTTGTCATTACTCAGGCCACAATCACTTGTTCAGTGAAGCCTCTCCCAACACCCTCTCTACCTCTTCATCGTATTTCATATCCTCATGGTTCTCACCAACCTGAAATCATCTCTTTAAGTGCTCTTATTCAGTGCTTCTTCCCCACATCTCTCACCCCCCGCACACACACACTAGCCACTATACTGTAAGTTCTGAGATTGCCTGTCTTCTGTCCAGCTGTTTCCGACACTTGGAGTGTCATCTGACACAAAGGAGGAGACTGGATAAATATCTGATGAGTGAGTGAATGACCTGATGACTGGAGCTGAGGACCCCAGGACACTAGATGTGGTAGCATCATCGTCCTGTCACCCCTGTTGCTTCTTCCATCTCTAGAAGTTCATTTTCCTCCAGCAACAGAAGTCAACTGCAGAATTGCTGCTGCGTATTCTCAAGCTTCCCAGAGAGAAAAAGAAAAAGGTAAGAACTTAAGCTTGAAGGTATAAAGATCTTGGTAAGACCCCACTCCCGCACACTGAGTTTGGGAACATTTGGCCATGCCCTGTGGACACATTTCTGCTTCATTCTCACTGGGAAACTAGTTGTACATTATGTTCAAAGAGAAATCAGTTATTTAGTTAGAAAAAAAGAGTTAATATACATTATATTAAATATACATTTGTATACGAAATCTTTAAAATATGTTGCCTTGCTACTCTTCTTAATATGCATCACATCCTTGTCTGAATATCAAACGAATTGAATGTAAAATTCAACCAATCTGAAGTCATCAATGCCTCCATCACATATAGACCATTGCTTCACACCTGCTCTCAGGATGAGGTAATGAATTAATAGAGGAATTGTTTCAGGTGATTAAAAAAAATTGAAAGAGTCCATTACCTATGGCTTGGAACTAATGGCATGAACTTCTAAGAATATTCTCATTGCAAAAATATCTGCAATATTAAATACTGTGGCATGGACGCGTTGGTTGTAGGATCATGGTAAAGAACTCAGTACTCATCAAGTATCTATTATTGTCAAGCACTCTTCTAAGGAGTTTTTACAAATACCATCTCTGAAAAGTCCGTCTATCATTGCTATGTTATAGATAAGCGGTACTGCTGGGTTTGAACTCCCTTTCAGGGAGAGAACAGTGAGGTACATCTGTGTCTCCCTTTGAAGGTAACCACATAAAATATCAGAGGTCGAATATAACGAGTTCTCTACAAATTGATGAGAGGAAGACAAACAACCAGGTGGGTGAAAGGGAAAAACATGATAAGGAATTTCAGAGGACAAAGGTGAACATAGGCAAAGGTGTTCCATCTTCCTACTAATCAGAGATTGTAAAATAAATGCACACAATAGCTTTCCCATCATTGGACTGGCGAAAGCTGGCACAGTGTAAAAGTCTGCCATTACCAAATATTGGCAAGAACATGAAGCAATGAAACGTTTATCCTCTAAAGGATACTAATGTGGAGAACGCTAGGTATGCCTTAATACAGTCGAAGGTCCATCTACCCAGTGCTCCTGCATTTTCACTCATTAGACAAGCTCTTAAAAACCAACACTAGAATTCTGGAGAAGATGATGGAGTAGAAGAACCTTGAGCTCACCTCCCCCTCACGAGCAGAGCAAAACCATAACTGCTCTACAGCCATCGTTAAAAAAGACTGGAACCTAACAAACAACATATTCTATACCCAAAGACAATGAAGAAACCACAATGAGATGGTAGCAGGGGTACACTGCCAATATAACCAAATCTCATAACACATGGGTCAGTGACCCAAAACTGGAGAATAATTATATATAGAAGTTCTCCCACAGGATTGAGTTCTGAGTCCCATGTCAGGATCCCCAACTTGGGGTTCTGGCACTGGGAGGAGAAGCCTTCAGAACATTTGGCTTTGAAGGCCAGCAAGGCTTGATTGCAGGTGCTCCACGGGACGGGGGGAAACAGACACTCCACTCTTGCAGGGTACACACAAGTTCTCGCATGCACCAGGCCCCAGGGAAAAAGCAGTGACTTCATAGGGGCATAGACCAGTCCTACCCGCTGGTCTTGCAGGGTCTCCTGAGGTGGCAGGGGATGGCTGTGGCTCAGAATGGGGAAAGGACACTGCTTACAGAGTTATCAGGGAATATTCATCAGCATGAGCTCTCCCGGAGGCCAACATTTTGCACAAAGACCTGACCCCACCCAACAGCCTGAAGGCTCCAGTGCTGTGATGCCTCAGGCCTAACAACCAACAGGGAGAGAACAGTCCCATCCATCAGCAGACAGGCTGCCTAAAGACTTTCTGAGCCCACAGCCACCTCTAGAAGCACCACTTAACGAGACCTGACCCACAAGAGGGCCAAGACCTAGCTCCAGCCACCAGTGGGCAGGCACCAGCACCCTCACACCAGCACGCCTGAACAAGCCTCTAGACCAAACTCACACACCAGGGGGGCAGACACCAGAAGCAAGAAAATTATGATCCCACAGCCTGCAGAAATGAGTCTGCAAACACAGGTGAGAACCTACCCAGGACCAGCTGGAACCTGGCCCTTGGATGACGACAGGGGAGTGAACTGCTGGGACACATAGGACATCCCCTACAAAAGGGCCACTTCTACAAGGACAAGAAACATAACTAACCGTCCATATGCATAAAAATACAAATAGAAATTTAGACAAAATGAGACAGCAAAGGAATATGTTTCAGAAAGTGGAACAAAATAAAACCTCAGAAGAACAACTAAGCAAAATGGAGAAGGCAATATACCAGAGAAAGAGTTCAGAGTAATGACTGTAAAGATGGTCCAAGAACTTTGGAAAAGAATGGAGGTAGAGCAAGAGAAGTTACAAGAAGTTTTTAACAAAGACTTAGAAAATATAAAATACAAACAAGGAGAGTTGAAGACTACAGTTACTGAAACAAAAAATGCACTAGAAGGAATCAACAGCAGAAAAATTACACAGAAGAACAGATAAGTGAGCTGAAAGACAAGAGTGGTGGAAATCACTTATGTGGAACAAAATAAAGGACAAAGAACACAAAGAAATGAGGACAGTTTAAGAGATCTCTGGGACAACATCAAACACACCAACATTTGCATTATAGGGGTCCCAGAAGGAAAAGAGAGAGGGAAAGGCTCAGATAAAATATTTCAACAGATAATAGCTGAAAACTTTCCTAACATGGGAAAGGAAACAGTCACCGAAATCCAGGACGTACAGAGAGTCCCAAGCAGGACAAACACAAGGAGGAATACACCGAGACACATAGTAATCAAATTGACAAAAATTAAAGTTAAGAGAAAAGATTGAAAACAACAAAGAAAAAGCAACAAATAACATACAAGAGAATCCACATAAGACTATCAGCTGATTTTTTTGGCCAAATGTGCAGGCCAGAAGGGAGTGGTACAATGTATTTAAAGTGATGAAAGGGAAAAACCTACATCCAAGAATACTCTACCCAACAAGGTGCTCATTCTGATTTGATGGAGAAATAAAAAGCTTTACAGAGAAGGAAAAGCTAAAAGAATTCAGCACCACCAAACCAGCTGTACAACAAATGCTAAAGCAACTTCACTAGGCAGAAAAGAAAAGGCCAAAACTAGAGACAAGAACATTGAAAAACGGGAAAGCTCATCGGTAAAGTCAAAGTAAAGGTAGGAAATTATGTACAAATAAATATGACATATAAACCAGTGCTCATAATAGGAGGTGAGAGAAAATGCAGGATATTTGAAATGCATTTGAAATTAAGAGATCAGCAACTTAATACAGTAATGTATATATATACACTGCTATATCAAAACCTCATGGTAACTGCTAAGAGAAAATCTATAATAGATATACACATAAAAAAGGAAAAGGGATCCAAGCACAAAACTAAAGAAAGTCAAATCACAAGAGAAGAGAACAAAAGAGGAAAGGAAGAAATAAGACCTACAAAAACAGATTGAAAACAGTTAACAAAATGGCATTAAGAACACACATATTGATAATTACCCACATATTGATAATTACCTTGAATGTAAACAGATTAAAGGCTCCAACCAAAAGACATAGACTGGCTTAATGGATACAAAAATAAGACCCGTACATATGCTGTCTACAAGAGACCCACTTCAGATCTAGAGACACATACAGACTGAAAGTGAGGTGATGGATAAAGCTATCCTAAGAAAATGGAAATCAAAAACCTGTAGTAGCAATAATCACATCAGACAAAATAGACTTTAAAATAAAGACTGTTACAAGAGACAAAGAAGGACACTACATAATGATTAAGGGCTCAGTCCAAGAAGAAGATATAACAATTGTAAACATAGATGCACCCAACAAAGGAACACCTCAATATATAAGGTAAATGTTAACAGCCATAAAAGATAAATTGACAGTAACACAATAATAGTTGGGGACTTTAACATCTTACTTACATGAGTGGAGAGATCATCCAGACAGAAAATCAATAAGGAAACACAGGCCTTAAATGACATATTAGTCCAGAAGGAATCATTGATATTTCCATAGCATTCCTACAAAGGCAGCAGAATACACATTCTTTTCAAGTGCACATGGAACATTCTCCAGGATAGATCACGTGATGGGCCATAAAGCAAGCCTTGGTAAATTCAAGAAAATTTAAAGTATATCAAGCATCTTTTCTGACCACACCACCATGAGATTAGATATCAACCACAAGAAAAAACTGCAAAAAACACAAACATGTGGAGGCTAAACAATATGCTACTAAACAACCAATGGATCACTGAAGAAATCAAAGAGGAAATCAAAAAGTACCCAGAGACAAATGAAAATGATAACAGAATGATCTAAATCTACGAGATGCAGGAAAAGCAGTTCGAAGAGGTAAGTTTAGAGCAATACAAACTAACCTCAGGAAAGAAGAAGAATCTCAAACAACCTGTCTTTACACCTAAAGCAAGTAGAGAAAGAAGGACAAACAAAACCTGAAGTTAGCAGAAGAAAAGAAATCATAAAGCTCAGAGCAAAAATTTTAAATGAAATAGACATGAAGAAAACAATATAAAAGATCAATGAAACTAAAAGCTGGTTCTTTAAAAAGATAAGCAAAATTGATAAACCTGTAACCAGACTCATCAAGAAAGAAAGAGACCCAAATCAATAAAATCAGAAATGAAAAAGGAGAAGCTACAATGGACACCACAGAAATACAAAGGACCATAGTAGACTACTACAAGCAATTATATGTCAATAAAATGGAAAACCTAGAAGAAATGGACAAATTCTTAGAAAGGTACAATCTCCCAATACTGAACCAGGATGAAATAGAAAATACAAACAGGCCAATAAGGAGTACTGAAATTGAATCTGCTGAAAACAATCTCAACAAACAAAAGTCCAGGATCAGATGGCATTACAGGTGAATTCAACCAAGCTTTTAGTGAAAAGATAACACCTATCCTTCTGAAACTATTCCAAAGAGTTGCAGAGGAAGAACACTTCCAAACTCGTCCTATGAGGCCACCATCACTGTGATACGAAAACCAGACAAAAATACCACAAGAAAAGAAATTACAGGCCAATATCCCTGATGAACATAGATGCAAAAAATTCTTAACCAAATCCTAGCAAACCGAATTCAACAATATATTAAGAGAATCATACACCATGATCAAGTGCGGTTTATCCCAGGAGTTTAAGGATTTTTCAAGACCCACACAATCAGTGTGATACATCACATCAACAAAGTAAAGAATAAAACCCATATGATCATCTCAATAGATGAAGAAAAAGCTTTTGGTAAAATTCAACATCCTTTTATAATAAAAGCTCTCCCGAAAGTCAGGCATAGATGGGACCTACCTCAGCATGATAAAAGCTATATATGACAAACCCACAGCTAATATCATACTCAACGGTGAAAAGCTGAAGGCATTTCCTCCAATACCAGGAACAAGACAAGGATGTCAACTCTCGCCACTTTTATTCAACACAGTTTTGGAAATCCTAGTCACAGCAATCAGAGAAGAAAAATAAATAAGTTATCCAAGTTGGAAAAGTAAAACTGTTACTGTTGGCAAACGACATGAAAGTATACACAGAAAATCCTAAAGATGTTACCAGAAGACTACTACAACTCAATGAATTTGGTAAAGTTGCAGGATACAAAATTAATACACAGAAATCTGCTGCATTTCTATACATTACCAATGAAAGTTTGGGAACAGCAATTAAGGAAACAATGCCATTTACCATCACATCAAAAAGAATAAAATACATAGTAATAAACCTACTTAAGGAGGCATAAGGCCTGTACTCGAAAAACAATAAGACCCTGATGAAAGGAATCAAAGATGACACAAACAATTGGAAAGATATACCATGTTTGTGAATCAGAAACACCAGTATTTTCAAAATGACTATACTCCCAAAGGCAAACTACAGATTCCATACAATCCATATCAAATTACCAATGACGTTTTTCACAGAAGTAGAACAAAAGATTTTAAAATTTGTATGGAAACAGAAAAGACCCTGAGAAAGAAAGCAAGTTTAAGAAAGAAAAACAGAGCTGGAAGAATCAGGCTCCTTGACTTCAGACTACACTACAAAGGTACAGACATCAAAACAGTATGGTACTGGCACAAAAACAGACAAAAATCAATGAAGTAGGATAGAAATCCCAGAAATATATCCGTGCACCAATGGTCAGTTATTTTACAACAGTATAGGCATGGATATACAATGGAGAAAATAGTCTCCTCAAAAGTGGTGCTGGGAAAACTGGACAGCTACATGTAAAAGAATGAAATGAGAACTTTCTCTAACCCCATATGGAAAAATAAACTCAAAATGGCGTCAAGACTTCAATGTAAGACCAGTTACTATAATAAACTCTTAGAAGGAAACACAGGCAGAACATTCTTTGACATAAATTGCAGCAATACCTTTTTGGATTTGTCTCAGAGTAATGGAAATAAAAACGTAAACATATGGGAACTAATTAAACTTGAAGATTTTGCACACAAAGGAAAACATAAATAAAACCAAAAGACAACCTACAAAATGGAGAAAATGTTTGTAATGTATGCAATTGACAAGGGATTAATTTCCAAAACATACAGACAGTTTATACAACTCAATGTCAAATGAACAAAAAATTGAATCAAAAAATGGGCAGAAGATTTAAATAGACATTTCTCCAAAGAAGACATGCAGATGTCCAAAAGGCAGAGGAAAGGGTGTTCAACATTTCTAACTATTAGAGAATGCAAATCATAATGACAATGAGGTGTCACCTCACACTGGCCAGAATGGCCATCATCAAAATTCTAAAAATAATAAATGCTGGAGAAGGTGTAGGGAAAAAGGAGCCCTCCTACATTGTTGGTGGGAATGTAAACTGGTACACCCCTATGGAGAACGGTAGGGAGGTTCCTTAAAAAACTAGAATTACCATATGATCCTGCAATCCCAATCCTGGACATATATCCAGAAAACACAAAAACTCTAACTTGAAAAGATACATGCACTCCAATGTTCATAGCAGCACTATTGGCAATATCCAAGACATGGAAGCAACCTAAATGTCCATCGACAGATGAATGGATAAAGAAAATGTGGTAGTGGAATACTACTCAGCCATAAAAAAAGAATGAAATAATGCCATTTGCAGCAACATGAATGGACCTAGACATTATCAAACTAAGTGAAGTAAGTCAGACACAGAAAGACAAATAACATATATCACTTATATGTGGAATCTAAAAAAAGTGATACAAAGGAACCAATATACAAAACAGAAATATACCCACAGACATAGAAAACAAACTTATGGTTACCAAAGGGGGAAGTGGAGTGGGGTAAATTAGGAGTTTTGGATTAACATAAATACATTACTATATATAAAATAGATAACCAACAAGGACCTCATGTAGAGCACAAGTATCTATACTCAATATTTTGTAATAACCTATAAGGGAAAAGAATTTGAAAAAGAATAGATACATATATGTGTATAACTGAATCACTTTGTTGTACACCTGAAAATAACACGACATTGTAAATGAACTATATGTCAATAAAAAAATTAAAAATAAAAGATTTAATCTGATGATTCCTTACAGAAAGTTCTAGCACAATCAGATTAAAAGAGTCTACACGATTAGGTAACCAGACTCACTTTGCGAACAAAACAAAACAAAACACCTCATTTTTATTTGGCTATATATGGTAGAAATAAGGGTAATTTTAGAGAGAAAAGGATATGTTTCAGAGAATGTTAAATTCTAGTTTTGTTAACTGAGATGTATTTACTAAGACTCACTTCCCAGATAGTTCCTTGCTGTTAGGTTATATTGTTGCCAAGTTTAATTGAATTAGTAAAAGGACACCAAGTTTGTTTCTGAAGCTTATCTCAGTAATCTATCTTTGGATAGAGAGCAGATGCCCCATGACCTACAACCAGAAGATGAGGCATCATTTAAAGGCCTATCTCCAACCTAGATGGAAAGACCTTTATCAGATACTCTTAACTAGCTCATGCACAGCAAAAGTGATGGGAATTGACTCTTGGATTAATATTTCCACTTAGAAAGGGTCTCTGCACTGCACTGGTCTATAGAGAGGATTGTTGACCTCAAAATCACCTTGAAAACAATGCTCAGAGGAGAAATGACCAAACCAGGATAAGAAGACATCTGAAGTGGACAGCTGATCCAAGATGTGAGACCACGTCTGTATACCAATTACTTTGATAATTGCTCACACTTTTGCTTATTAAAAAACAAAGGTACTTCACAATCTATGCAAGGTTAAATTTAACCCAATTGTTAGGGTTATCTTCAATTACCTATACCCAGTTTACCCAGTGCTTGTGGGTTACTTTGGGGATTTCTCCACTCCATGGCTCTTAGTGGTTGGCCCTTAGGAAATTTATTCTAGAAGAAAGAAATTATAACATCTGTTCAGGAGACTACTGACCATTACTAGGTGGGATTCCCTTACCTGGACAATTAATAATACCTGCTCTGACCCTGGCCATAAATGTGAATTTTCTTCTAAAGTTACTCAAGCTTAGAAAGAGCAACAAGTAAATTATCAGCCAAAGAATATAACCTCCAGAGAAGGCATCAGAGTAGAAGCAGGAAGAACAGCACCTTATGCAAAAAGAATGATCAAGAGGAATTATACTCCAGGAGCTGTACCTGAGGAACTGCATCTGAGGAACCTCAATCACACCTGGACCTGAATTAGATATCAAGATTCTGGACATCAAGCTGATGCCATAATCAGATGAGACTTTTGGAGGTCTTAGGAGAGTCTTGAGGGAGGAACCAAGATGGCGGAGTAGAAGGACCTGCTCTCATTCCCTCTTGCAAGAACACCAGAATCACAACTAGCTGCTGGACAATCATCAACAGGAAGACACTGGAACTCACCAAAAAGATACCCCACATCCAAAGACAAAGGAGAAGCCACAATGAGACGGTAGGAGGGGCCCAATCACAGTAAAACCAAATCCCATAAATGCTGGGTGGGTGACTCACAGACTGGAGAACACTTATACCACAGAAGTCCACCCACTGGAGTGAAGGTTCTGAGCCCCATGTCAGGATTCCCAAACTGGGGGTCCGGCAACGGGAAGAGGAATTCCTAGAGACCCAGACTTTGAAGCCTAGTGGGACTTGATTGCAGGACTTTGACAGGAGTGGGGGAAACAGAGACTCCACACTTGGAGGGCACACACAAACTGGTGTGCACATCGGGACCTAGGGGAAGGAGCAGTGACCAAGGGGAGACTGAACCAGACCTGCCTGCTAGTGTTGGAGGGTCTCCTGCAGAGGCGGGGGGTGGCTGTGGCTCACCGTGGGGACAAGGACACTGGCAGCAGAAGTTCTGGGAAGTACTCCCTGGTGTGAGCCCTCCCACAGTCTGTCATTAGCCACGCCAAAGAGCACAGGTAGGCTCCAGTGTCGGGTTGCCTCAGGCCCAACAACCACCTGGGAGGGAACCCAGCTCCACCCATCAACAGTCAAGTGGATTCAAGTTTTACTGAGCTCTGCCCACCAGAAAAACAGTCAGCTCTACCCACCACCAGTTCCGCCCATCAGGAAACTTACACAAGCCTCTAAGATAGCCTCATCCACCAGAAGGCAGACAGCAGAAGCAAGAAGGAGTAGAATCCTGCAGCCTGTGGAACAAAAACCACATTCACAGAAAGATAGACAAGATGAAAAGGCAGAGGGCTATGTACCAGATGAAGGAACAAGATAAAACCCCAGAAAAACAACTAAATGAAGTGGAGATAGGCAACCTTCCAGAAAAAGAATTCAGAATAATGATAGTGAAGATGATCCAGGACCTCGGAAAAACAATGGAGGAAAAGATCGAGAAGATGCAAGAAATGTTTAAGAAACAGCTAGAAGAATTAAAGAACTAACAGAGATGAACAGTACAATAACTGAAATGAAAACTACACTAGAAGGAATCAATAGCAGAATACCTGAGGCAGAAGAACGGATAAGTGACCTGGAAGATAGAATGGTGGAATTCACTGCTGTGGAACAGAATAAAGAAAAAAGAATGAAAAGAAATGAAGACAGCCTAAGAGACCCCTGGGACAACATTAAATGCAACAACGTTCGCATTATAGGGGTCCCAGAGGAGAAGAGAGAGAGAAAGGACCAGAGAAAATATTTGAAGACGTTATAGTCGAAAACTTCCCTAACATGGGAAAGGAAATAGCCACCGAAGTCCAGGAAGCGCAGAGAGTCCCATACAGAATAAACCCAAGGAGAAACACGCCGAGACACATAGTAATCAAAGTGGCAAAAATTGAAGACAAAGAAATATTATTGAAAGCAGCAAGGGAAAAATGACAAATAACATACAAGGGAACTCCCATAAGGTTAACAGCTGATTTCTCAGCAGAAACTCTACAAGCCAGAAGGGAGTGGCAGGAAATACTTAAAGTGACGAAAGGGAAGAACCTACAACCAAGATTACTCCACCCGGCAAGGATCTCATTCAGATTCGATGGAGAAATCAAAAGCTTTACAGACAAGCAAAAGATAAGAGAATTCAGCAACACCAAACCAGTTCTACAACAACTGATAAAGGAAATTCTCTAAGTGGGAAACACAAGAGAAGAAAAAGACCTACAAAAACAAACCCAAAACAATTAAGAAAATGGTCAAAGGACCATACATATCGATAATTACCATAAACGTGAATGGATTAAATGCTCCAACCAAAAGACACAGGCTTGCTGAATGGATACAAAAGCAAGACCCATATATATGCTGTCTACAAGAGACCCACTTCAGACCTAGGTACACATACAGACTGAAAGTGAGGGGATGGAAAAAGATATTCCATGCAAATGGAAATCAAAAGAAAGCTGGAGTAGCTATACTCATATCAGACAAAATAGACTTTAAAATAAAGAATGTGACAAGAGACAAGGAAGGACACTAATGACCAAGGGATAAGTCCAAGAAGAAGATATAACAATTAAAATATATATGCCCCCAACATAGGAGCACCTCAATATATAAGTCAACTGCTAACAGCTATAAAAGAGGAAATCAACAGTAACACAATAATAGTGGGGGACATTAACACCCCACTTACACCAATGGACAGATCATCCAAAATGAAAATAAATAAGGAAACAGAAGCTTTAAATGACACAATAGACCAGATAGATTTAATTGATATTTATAGGACATTCCATCCAAAAACAGCAGATTACACTTTCCTCTCAAGTCCGCACGGATCATTCTCCACATCTTGGGTCACAAATCAAGTCTCAGTAAATTTAAGAAAATTGAAATTGTATCAAGCTTCTTTTCTGATTACAATGCTATGAGATCAGAAGTGAATTACAGGGGAAAAAACGTAAAAAACACAAACACATGCAGGCTAAACAATATGTTACTAAATAACCAAGAGATCACTGAAGAAATCAAAGAGGAAATCAAAAAATACCTAGAGAAAAATGACAATGAAAACACGATGATCCAAAATCTATGGGATGCAGCAAAAGCAGTTCTAAGAGGGAAGTTTATAGCTATACAAGCCTATCTCAAGAAACAAGAAAAATCTCAAGTAAACAATCTAACCTTATACTGAAAGGAACTAGAGAAAGAAGAAAAAACAAAAGCCAAAGATAGCAGAAGAAAAGAAATCATAAAGATCAGAGCAGAAATAAATGAAATAGAAACAAAGAAAACAATAGCAAAGATCAATAAAACTAAAAGCTGGTTCTTTGAGAAGATAAACAAAATTGATAAGTCATTAGCCAGACTCATCAACAAAAAGAGGGAGAGGACTCAAATCAATAAAATTAGAAATGAAAAAGGAGAAGTTACAACAGACACCGCAGAAATACAGAGCATCCTAAGAGACTACTACAAGCAACTCTATGCCAATAAAATGGACAACTTGGAAGAAATGGACAAATTCTTAGAAAGGTATAACCTTCCAAGACTGAACCAGGAAGAAAGAGAAATTATGAACAGACCAATCACAAGTAATGAAATTGAAACTGTGATTAAAAATCTTCCAACAAACAAAAGTCCTGGACCAGATGGCTTCACAGGTGAATTCTATTAAACATTCAGAGAAGAACTAATAACCATCCTTCTCAAACTCTTCCAAAAAATTGCAGTGGAAGGAACACTCCCAAATTCATTCTATGAGGCCACCATCACCCTGATCCCAAAAGCAGACAAAGATACTACAAGAAAAGGAAATTACAGACCAATATCACTGATGAATATAGATGCAAAAATCCTCAACAAAATACTAACAAACAGAACCTAACAACACATTGAAAGGATCATACACCATGATCAAGTGGGATTTATCCCAGGGATGCAAGGATTCTTCAATATATGCAAATCAATCAATGTGATACACCATATTAACAAATTGAAGAATAAAAACCATATGATCGTCTCAACAGATGCAGAAAAAGCTTTTGACAAAATTCAACACCCATTTATGATAAAAACTCTCCAGAAAGTGGGCATAGAGGGAACCTACCTCAACATAATAAAGGCCATATACGACAAACCCACAGCAAACATCATTCTCAAGGGTGAAAAACTGAAAGCATTTCCTCTAAGATCAGGAACGAGACAAGGATGTCCACTCTCACCACTATTATTCAACATAGTTTTGGAAGTCCTAGCCATGGCAATCAGAGAAGAAAAAGAAATAAAAGGAATACAAATTGGAAAAGAAGAAGTAAAACTGTCACTGTTTGCAGATGACATGATATTATACATAGGGAATCCTAAAAATGCCACCAGATAATTACTAGAACTAATCAATGAATTTGGTAAAGTTGCAGGATACAAAATTAATGCACAGAAATCTCCTGCATTCCTATACACTGATGATGAAAAATCTGAGACAGAAAATAAGGAAACACTCCCATTTACCATTGTAACAAAAAGAATAAAATACCTAAGAATAAACCTACCTAGGGAGACAAAAGACCTGTATGCAGAAAACTATAAGACACTGATAAAAGAAATTAAAGATGATACCAACAGGTGGAGAGATATACCATGTTCTTGGATTGGAAGAATTAATATTGTGTAAATGACTATACTACCCAAAGCAATCTACAGATTCAATGCAATCCCTATCAAATTACCAATGGCATTTTTTACAAAACTAGAACAAATCATATTAAAATTTGTATGGAGACACAAAAGACCCCGAGTAGCCAAAGCAGTCTTGAGGGAAAAAAACAGAGCTGGAGGAATCAGACTCCCTGACTTCAGACTATACTACAAAGCTACAGTAATCAAGACAATATGGTACTGGCACAAAAACAGAAACATAGATCAATGGAACAATATAGAAAGCCCAGAGATTAAACCCACACACCTATGGTCAAGTAATCTATGACAAAACAGGCAAAGATATACAATGGAGAAAAGACAGTCTCTTCAATAAGTGGTGCTGGGAAAACTGGACAGCTACATGTCAAAGAATGAAATTAGAACACTGGCTAACACCATACACAAAAATAAACCAAAATGGATTAGAGACCTAAATGTAAGACCGGACACTGTAAAACTCTTAGAGGAAAACATAGGAAGAACACTCTTTGGCATAAATCACAGCAAGATCTTTTTTGATCCACCTCCTAGAGTAATAGAAATAAAAACAAAAAAAACAAATGGGACCTAATGAATCTTCAAAGCTTTTGCACAGCAAAGGAAACCATAAACAAGACGTAAAGACAACCCTCAGAATGGGAGAGAACATTTGCAAACAAATCAACAGACAAAGGATTAATCTCCAAAATATATAAACAGCTCATGCAGCTCAATATTAAAGAAACAAACAACCCAATCCAAAAATGGGCAGAAGACCTAAATAGACATTTCTCCAAAGAAGACATATAAATGGCCAAGAAGCACATGAAAAGCTGCTCAACATCACTAATTATTAGAGAAATGAAAATGAAAATACAATGAGGTATCACCTCACACCAGTTAGAATGGGCATCATCAGAAAATCTACAAACTACAAATGCTGGAGAGGGTGTGGAGAAAAGGGAACCCTCTTGCACTGTAGGTGGGAATGTAAATTGATACAGCCACTATGCAGAACAGTATGGAGGTTCCTTAAAAATCTAAAAATAGAATTACCATATGACCCAGCAATCCCACTACTGGGCATATACCCAGAGAAAACCATAATTCAAAAAGACACATGCACCCCAATGTTCATTGCAGCACTATTTACACTAGCCAGGTCATGGAAGCAACCTAAATGCCCATCGACAGACGAATGGATAAAGAAGTTGTGGTACATATATACAATGGAATATTACTCAGCCATAAAAAGGAAGAAAATTGAGTCATTTGTGGAGACATGGATGGATCCAGAGACTGTCATACAGGGTGAAGTAAGTCAGAAAGAGAAAAACAAATATCGCATATTAACGCATATATGTGGAACATAGAAAAATGGTACAGATTAACTAGTTTGCAGGGCAGAAGTTGAGACAGAGATGTAGAGAACAAATGTATGGACACCAAGGGGGGAAAGCCGCAGTGGGGTGAGGATGGTGGTGTGCTGAATTGGGTGATTGGGGTTGACATGTATACACTGATGTGTATAAAATTGATGACTAATAAGAACCTACAGTATAAAAAAACAAACAAACAAAAACAGCTTGAATTTTATATCTGCTTTTGCATTTGATCTGGTGTATTTCCACACATCATGTATCCTCTGGAAAACCCCACTGTTCAGTTATGAGATGAGAGTAAAAAAGGAAAATATCCTCTTAGTATTACCACAAAAATACTTTTGATCTCAGGCACCTCCTGAATGTGCCTCACTATCTCCATGGAGTTCTGGACCACTCTTCCCAAACTGTTTATGTGTAGGATAAGAGAAGCATAGGAGTTATCGCCATTGGGTAAAACAAAATTTTCCATGTGTTTAACCAGTACTGGCTGTTTAACCTAGTATTTAAGCAGTTTAAAAGCCAGACTCCAGAATTGAGGTGGGTGGGATAGCCAAAACCTCCAAGCATTGAACTGGGAGTCAGTTCCAGTTCATGTGCTTTTTAAAAGTAGTTGTTGTTCAGTGTTTTTCTGTGGTATTGTTACCCAGTGGGAGAAGAAAGTTGAGCCGTATCCCTGGGGAAGAACCAAAGAATTAGAGAGAGAAAAATGACCTGTAGAAATAATCTAGTCATAACATTTTAGACTTTTCAGAATTGAAAAGTACCTGAGAGGTCATCTAATCCAATCCTTAAATTTTATAATAATTATAAGTAGTACTTGTGATGTACAGCCTAAGTGCTTTACATACAGTCAGCCTCTCTCTTTCTCGTGTTATTTTGATCTTTACTGTTTCTTTTTAACGTTTTTTATAGTAGACAATGTAAAATATGTACCCCATCACCCACCTAGTACTACCCCTACTCACTCCAGCCTCCTCCCTAGATTATTGGATGCAAATTCTAGACATTTTATAATATCATCTACAAACATATCCATACACATCACTAAAAGATAAGGGCTTTCAATAAATAAGCATAATTCCATTCTTACACTTAAAAATTTAACAATAATGCTTTAATAGCATCAAAACCCAGTGAGTGTTTGTGTTTCCCCAGTTGTGTCATACATACATATATTTTTTTTCTAGTGTGTTCGAATTGGGATGCAAATAAATTTGTACAGTACAGTTGGTTGATTTATCTTTTAAGACTGTCCATCTCTTTCTCTCTTTTTTTCTTTTGTAATTTTTTCTTGTAAAAACTGGGTCATTTGTCTTGTAGAGTTTCCTTGAGTCTGAATTTTGCTGATCACATCTCTGTGGTGCCTTTTAGCATGTTCCTTTCCCTTCTGCATTTCCTTTAAATTGGTACTTAAATTTAGAAGTTTGCTCAGACTTCTTCAAGAGTGGTAAGTACTTCTATCAGGAGGTACTGACTCTCTTTCTTTGATGTCAGTAGCTATTAATGATGTTTGCTTAGATCCATTAAATCATTAAGAGCTCCAAAATAGTGATATTCTAATCTGTTATTCTTTATTAGATGGAATACTTCTATAAAGAGAAACTCTCCCTTATCTACTATGTGATTACCCAGTGGTATAGTTCATATTAGAAAGTCAGGATGAATGCTTCGTTCTTTCTTTTGATTCATCAGTTTTCAGAATAATGAACTGGTTCACTAGCCTTCACAAGTGGTGACCAGTTAGGGTTTTTTGTTTTGCTTTGTTTTGGGTATCATTATGAATGCCTAGATTTAAACATTTTTTAATATGCTTCAATCCATTGCTGTTATCACTGTACATTATTCCTCACCTAGTAATTTTACATGTTTGCTCTTCTAATAGACTAAGCTTGAAGATGAAGACATGTCTTAGTCATCTTTGTGTCCCTGGTGCCTAGCACATGGCTTTCAATAAATGTTTGTTAAATGAAAAAAAAAAAAAAAAAAAGAATATAACCTCCCACAATCATGGGATAGATTTATGTGATTAACACTAGGCTATGGTCATTTAAGTTAAAGGCTCCCTTATGTTGGGAACAATTAAACCACACTAAGGATACCCAGCCTAGTAACACTAGGAAATTGGGCTGGGTGCCCTATGGACAAGGCCAATATATAATTGCCCTTAAAGATAAGCATTGGTATAGAGCAGACTAAGTCAGATGACCTGCGGGTATACTGAGCTGCACCTGATGGAAGTTCTTAAATTGTTACTTATGAACTTACCAGATATATTATTTGTAGATTTTTAAAATTCGTTTTACAAAATTGTCGTTTCTTGTATTACCAAATGTGTGGCTGAGACCTCGATAAAAATAATGATGACTTGGGGACTTGAAACAGCTGATCAGATATATAGTTCTACGTAAGATCAGTGATTGTGGGCTTCCCTGGTGGCGCAGTGGTTGAGAATCTGCCTGCCAATACAGAGAACACGGGTTCGAGCCCTGGTCTGGGAAGTTTCCACATGCCACAGAGCAAGTAGGCCCGTGAGCCACGACTACTGAGCCTGCGCGTTTGGAGCCTGTGCTCCGTAACGGGAGAGGCCGCGACGGTGAGAGGCCCGCACACCGCGATGAGGAGTGGCCCCTGCTCGCCGCAACTAGAGAAAGCCCTCGCACAGCAACGAAGACCCAACACAACCAAAAATAAATAAATAAATAAATTTATAAAAAAAAAAGATCAGTGATTGTAATAGTGTAACTCTAGATATGAGAAGAAGCAACAAGAGGGAACTTCTTCCTGGGCCATAACAGACTAGTAAGACAGGTGGTCCAGAGACTTTTGGCTACTGTAAATAAGGCCTAGTCCAGTAACAGCACATTGAGTGGTCTATTAACAAAATCCTCGCCTGACCTAGGAATGAACATTCCTAGCACCATGGGATGAAATGGTCATGTAATGCCTTGCAAACCATGGTCGAATTTATGACCATGAGGGGGCTCTGCCGACCAAAACTTGGCACTTGCCATCTGCCTCTGCAACGATTAAGTCACAAGCCACTGCAGTTGCTGACCTTCAACACACCCTGAAAAGAGTTCAGGGTGAAGATCAGCAATGAGGCACTCCGTGTTCTGAGAAAAACTGGCAGAACAGGCCTTCAGATAGTGAGATATTTTCAGGAGAAGCTTTCATGAGCCCAAATTCTTGCATCTCCTCATATCTAGAAAAGCACTAAAATCATTAATGGCGACACCTGCTTTGTCCATTAAGGAGAGAAATGTAATTGAAAGTCAAAATGGAGTAGCTGTGGTTCAGACAACCAAGGTAAAACTGGGTGGCCATTGTGGATGTCATTTCGTATACAATTCTGTATTGCCAAGAGTTTGAATTCCCTGAGTTGTGTCAGACTCAGACACCACCAGCCATTCTGAAAAGAGTGTCTGCTGGTGAAACTGAACAGGACCCTGTGGGTTCCTCAGTCAAGTTTATGATTAACCTCTCTATCCAAAACATTACTCTTTTTTGTTATTGTTGTTCTGCATCTGTCCCTACTCAGGATTAAGGAGTATCAAAAAAAGGGGGGATGGAACCAATTAGAACCCTGCAGGCCACCCTCCTCCCCCAATACAAAGGCCCCTCCACGTCGCCTGCTTCTTGTTTATAGAAAAGCTGAGTCTCAAAAGAGCAGGCGGAAGCCACTAATGATTAGGAAAATTCGGTCAAAGACTCAGTGTCTGATACATATTCCCGAGTTGTTTTACAGATACTGTAACTGCCACCAGAGGGAAAAAGCCAACTGCCTGATGACCAGACTGTGGCCATGACACAAGCTGCTCCAGCTTGAGCAATACTGAGCCTATTGCTAGCACAATTCCAAGAACTGGCCTTAAGAGAATGGGATTAACACTATTGCTCATAATCTATATATTTGTGGGCGTCTGAATAATTGCAGCTTCTTCTGCCCATATATGTAATTGGGCAACTACAACTGTCAGCCAAGAGATGCTACAAACCCACATCGACATCTTCCAGTCTAAGAATACGGCGTCCTCTGTCAGCAGGAAGAAGTTAAAGATGGACCTTCACCCATAATCTCATAGAAATGGAGTGATGATCTGACAAAGGGGATTTGCAAGCAGCTTTTGCCAGGAAAGCTCTCTCTGCAGGAGGCACCCTGTTGCCTTGTTACTAACCTTAAACCAGGTGCCCCCATGCTCTACTAGTCTCCAGCCCTAGCACATCTTTCAAATATTTGATCACACAATATCTTGCCTAATCTATTGGTTCTTTCTGTAAATCAATGTAGAAGGCTAAGTAATTAACAGATGACCAGATATCTTCCCTAGCTCTCCCTTCACTAATCTCATGAACAAACTGTGTGAAAAAGAAAGTATCTAAAGAAAAATCACCAGATGTCGACAAGACTGTACACATCCCTACACACACCTGTGCTTTTCGTACACCTCAGGGGGATAGAGCTGTGACTCCTTTGCAAAGGTTTTCACGAGCACCATCTGTAGGCTGAAAGCATGTTCTGCTGGGACTCCAATGTCAAGCTGTTCTGGTGAAAACACTTTAAGGTGAGGTCTATCAAAAATTAATTAGGGACTTCCCTGGCAGTCCAGTGGTTAAGACCTCACCCTCCAAGGCAAGGGGTGCAGGTTCAAACCCTGGTTGGGGAGCTAAGATCCCCCATGCCTCGTGGCCAAGAAACCAAAACATTAAACAGAAGCAATATTGTGAAAAATTCAATAAAGTCTTTAAAAATGGCCCACATTAAAAAAAAAAAAGAAAGAAAGAAAAGTGAATCAGCTCATTCCCCACTCTCATTTTTTCCCAGGGCTCCTTTGGGGAATTAGGCACCTCATGTCCAAGGTAGCCCCTGGACTCCCTGTTCATTCATCAGAGTGTTAGTCTCTTTCTCCCATTCGAGAAGCTCTCATCTTTTGCTGTTTTTGCAATTATGTTTTAGCCTAGGGCAACCTGAATTCCAATGTTATTTCTCTTGACAGTAAGTGCATTGTTTCTTCCCCAGTAGTGGCTTACCTCTCTTCGGGTTACTTGCCTTCCGGGAATCCAAGGTCACTGCCAAAAAAGTGAAGTTTTTGTTTTGTATATTTTTCTTCTGTGTCTGTTCTCTGTTGAACACTTAAAAGGAACATTTACCAATTGAGAAAGCGCATTAGGTTCATTCCAAATGCTCTAAATTTTGCAACTTTTCTCCCAGTATCTGAGGCACTTTGCACCCCTTCCTCAGAAAAGGTCAAATTTACCATTCTAATATTTTCAGGGGCCTCAAGATCTGCATTGATATAATGTCTGTAGGCCTGATAAAGATTTTCCAAAAATTCGAAGAGGTCTCCGTTTTTTTAATTTCTTAAAATTAGTTCAAATACTTTTGCTTTGGTTTCCCTTTCCAGAAACCTGCCACCATGCACTTCTGGGAGTACTCTAATAAGGGCATTTGTCCTTTATTAGGGTCCAATTCGGTTTACCTGTGGGTGCTGCTAAGTGGGCTTCAGGTGTAGAAGATCCTCCCTGTAAGGAGGGTTTCGATCTTTCCAATTAAACAAGTCTGAGAAACCCAGCCAACTGGTCATTTGCATTTAGGCCCCCTGTGAGATGACAGCGTAAAGTACACTATCCTGCCCCGGGAGTGACTCCTGGCTCAAACTGGGTGCCCTGTTGAGTCTTAGAAGCCGATAGCAGACCAAATCCCTGTGCTCCAGGAACTAACACAGGATTTTCTAATTGATCCTTGTAAGGATGGACAGCCGTGAGCCCCAGTGTCAGGAACTGGAGCTGGAGAGACACGGAAGGTGGTGGAGGGGTTGGTATAGTGGAATGATGGCTACAGTGGCAGGGACGGCTACCTCAGCTGGAGGAGTTAAGGTCTGAAGCAATATATCCTCACCCTCATTACCTTCCTTTTCTTATTTTCCCTGATGTAACAGCAGAAATGCTTGTACGTAAAGAATTTCATCATTCTTCCCCGCTTCTTCACAGAATAGCCACCATAGAACCATAAATAGCAATTGATCATCTCTAACCATTAACAGGATGCCTTTCTGCCTGGGCATCAGGCAACCTGGCTGATTTGTGGACTGGGGCTTTTGGTGATTTTAGGAACCAAGTGGAACCTTTCTCTTCTCCCTGGGAATGTCCTACAGCCAGGTCTTTTTTACTTCTATTCCTTTTCTCTATTTGACATCTGTAAAAGTTTTAAATATCACAAAATTTTTTTAGCAATAAACGTGGAAACAGTGCAAACAAAATGAAAAGTTAGAACACACCCTCACAGCATACACAAGAATAAACTCAAAATGGCTTAAGGATTTAAATGAGACATGACACCATAAAACTCCTAGAAGAGAACATAGGTAAACACTGTCAGACATAAATTGTACCAATGTTTTCTTAGGTCAGTCTCCCAAGGCAATAGAAATAAAAGCAAAAATAAACAAATGGGAACTAATTAAACTTGGAAACTTTTGCACAGCCAAGGAAACCATAAACATAATGCAAAGAACTTAAGGAATGGGCAAAAACATTTGCAAATGATGTAACCGAGCAGAGATTAATTTCCAAAATACACAAACAGCACATACAACTCAATATCAAACGAAAAACCCAATCATATAATGGGCAGATGACCTAAAAGACCTTTCTTTAAAGAATACATACATACAGATGGCCAATAGGCACAGGAAAAGATGCTCAACATCACTAATTTTTAGAGAGATACAAATCAAAACTGCAATATGTACCACCTCAATCTGGTCAGAATGGCCATCATTAAAACATCTACAAATAACAAATGCTGGAGAGGGTGTGGAGAAAATGGAGCCCTCCTACACTGTTGGTGGGAATGTAAATTGGTGCAGCCACTATGGAGAACAGTATGGAGGTTCCTCAAAAAACTAAAAGTAGAGTTGCCATATGATCCAGCAATCCCACTCCTGGGCATGTTATCCGGACAAAACTCTAATTCAGACAGATACATGCACCCCAATGTTCACAGCAGCAGTATTCACAATAGCCAAGACATGGACACCATGTAAATGTGCATCAACAAATGAATGGATAAAGAAGATGTGGTACATATATATAACGGAATATTACTCAGCCATAAAAATGAATGCCATTTGCAGCAACATGGATAGGACTAGAGATTATCATATTAAGGGAAGTAAGTCAGATAGAGAAAGGCAAATAACGTGTGATATCACTTATTTGTGGAATCCAAAATATGACTCACATGAGCCTGTCTATGAAACAGGAGAACTCACAGATGTAGAGAACAGACGTTTGGTTGCCAAGGGATAGGGAGGTGGGGGAGGGATGGAGTGGGAGTTTGGGAGTAGCAGGTGGAAACTATTATATATGGGATGGATAAACAACAAGGTCCTACTGTAGAGCGCAGGGGGCTAAATTCAATACCCTGTAATAAGCCATAATGGAATGGATTATGAAAAAGAACATATATATATATACACACACACACATATATATAACTGAAACACTGTGCCGTACAGTAGAAATTAACACAACATTGTAAATCTACTATACTTCAATAAAATACATTTTAAAACAACCAAAGAAGCAAATGAACTGGTTCACAAATTGGGTAAAAGCCCAGCAACTCTTTCCTCTCTGCAACAGGGTGCCCCACTCAAATACAAAACAAACTGGCTTATTCCGCAGAATAAAAGCCCCAAACGGAGAGGTTTCTGGCTGCACACACCAGAGCAACTTACCCTACTGCGTGGAGGCCTTCGGCTCCCAAATGTTGATTCCTTGCTCCAATTGCCAGGCGCTGGGCGGCCAGAATGTTGAAGAGAAGATCCTCGGACAAGCGGTCCCGGCAGCGGCCAGGGCCTTACCCCCAAATTCCCCGGCTGCGATCAGCTGGCCAGGAGCAGCAAGGCCCCTGGCAGGTTTCAGCAAAATCTGTTGCCAAGTCCAAACTTTACTACTCACCACGTGACAGGCCAATAAATTGAAAGTCGAGCTGTTGGGGCAAGAACTAGGGACTTTATTCGGAAAGCCAGCAGACCAAGAGGATAGCAGACGCCCACCCCCAAAGAACCACCTTGCCGGAGTGAGAATTCACGCTTCTTTTATACTCAAAGGGCGGGAGTCAAGTCAAACACTTCCTGGGTCAGGTGAGCTGCAGAGGGAGGTGTTAACTTCTCCCATCCTGCAGGCATTCACAGGTGGGCCTGGTCAGGATGTCTCCCGAGAGCAAAACAGAGGTATTTTTAGCTTAATGATCATTACCTGGGAGGCAGGGTTCCCAGAGATGGACCATGATGTATAATTAACGCTTACAGGCAACACCCATTTAGTGAGTAACTTGTAATAGAATACAAAGGTTTTTCCCTATGACAGAAAGTCTATGTCCAATATCTGAGATAGAATCTCAAAATATATTTTCTTCATTTTACCTCTTGATCAGTATAAGTAAAAGAGTAAATTCGTTTAATCCAGAATGAATCTTTTTCAAACTCTGGGGATTGGGCAGTGGAGGGAGAGGAAGGCAGATAGTCCTGGTGTCAACTTCTAAAAATGATAATAGCTTCTATTTAATCCAATTTTAGCAAGTCGGGATCTGGCTTGGTGTTTACGATACAATAGGTTTCACAAACATTCATTGAAGGGCTAAGTATAAATATCATACAGTTAGAAAATCAGAGATTTCCATAAGCTACTTTGTCAAAAGAAAACCTTTTCCCTTTTGAGGCAAGAATCTTTGAGTGGGGTGAGTTTGGCTTAATGTGGAGGCCACAGAGAGGCTAGCAGGTGGGGAAGAGAATGATCTGGGGGAAGAAGGGGAGAAGTCCTTTTTTACTAAAATAAAATGCACAAGTGAAGCATGACAGTAGTAAGAATTCAAAAGATAGGGAAAAAATAGACACCCCCTGAAAAAATGTACATGGGGAGACACTTGGGAGGGACTTTTTTTGGTGTACTAACATTTATTTTACAGCCAAAGTATATATATGTGTGTGTATGTGTGTGTGTGTGTGTGTCTGTGCACGTGTGTGTGTAAATTTTAGGGAGGAGAGCTATAGGAAATAGATGACAATATTTAAAGTGAGTATTAATCTTTTTAACTGACAACATGCTTATCTTAACATGCATGGCTCAGATTTCTTATTAGGAAGATCTGGCTGTTTAAAGTTCATAGATCCTGTATGTTCACCTTAAATCTGCAGCCCAAACACAAGGCAGCAGTCACTAAAAACTGCAACTGTCAGACCAGTTGAGCTTGGAGCACCTGAATCATGGAGACTCACAGGATCCTGTTGACTTGCTCTGGGCTCAGCCAGTGGGGAGACGAATTTACTCAGAGTGAAAGTCAAGGAAACTCATTTTTCTCGGAGGCCTTGACCAGAAGTGATTCCAAGTGTCACTTAGTTCCCGCTTCTGGTACTGGGATGAGCGCACTGATACCAGCCCACAGTGTTCGCTGGTTTCCTTTCATTTAACACATCCTGGAACGAGATTCCTCGGACGTCTTCAGTGCGAGTGGTTCACACGTCTAAGGGCCCTAGTGTGAACCCCTTTCTGCCTTTGCTCACATGGTGAAGCCTGTCTGGCTACCCACATTTTCCCCTCCTCAGCCATCTCACATCGCTTATCCCGCTTAGCCTGAGACACACTCCTTCTCATTTGCCTCTGTAGCTGTGGACAGTGGCCATCGGTTGAAATACTTTATTGTTGCGTGATATTCCATAATCCTACCTTCCACACTACACTTAATTGCTTCTGAATTCTTAGTTGCCTAAAACTGGACCACAAATTCCTCCCTCAAATTCAGAAACAGGGGAATATATTTGCTTTCCAGTTGAATTTTCATTGTTTTAAAAGTGCTGACTATGTGCCTAACATATTAGACACTGAGAAAATTAGAGTTGGAAAACCCTTAATCTCTCTAGTCAGAGAGAGTAGTGTCGACAGAAGGGAGTTCAGGAAACCAACTCATTATGATAGAGGGTCTTAACTCCCTGACTGAAATATTTAGACTTTATTATCTGGAGTTGGTATATATAGAAGCTCTTGGATATTTTTGAATGGAGAACACTAAGGCCTAAAGAAAGTGTTAACAGAGGGCCAGGCATTATTATGCAGGCAAATTAGAAGAGAGTAAAGGGTCAGAAAGAGAGGTCTTGAGGAAGTTGGTATAGTAATCCTTCTGTGAGTTGACTGTATTAAAAACATTTCTTTAAAATAAATTTTAAAAACCCTTTTTATATTGTAGAAGCAATGCTGGCTTGAGAGAACAGAGAAATTCCTGAATATTATGAGGGAGAAAAATTCACCCATAACCTCACAAGTTAAAGATAATTATTAACATTTCATTGTCTTTCTATGGATATAATTGAGAGCATATAATACATGCATTTTAATCCCTAACTTTTTTTTAACTTAGTAACAATATTTGCCCACATTATCTGAAACATGATCTATGAATGTTCATTAAGTTTATCAAATGTATGCTCTATACTTTACCTTTTCTGATTTGGTTAGACATCTAGATTATTTCCAGTTTGTAGCTATCAGTGGTCAACATGAAGTAGTCATCCTTGCCCAAATATCTTTGTACACTTCCCTGATGATTAGCTTAGCATACATTTCTAGAATCAATGGGCCAGAGGGCAATGGACCTTTAAGTTCTTCACTAATTGTATCCATGGGGACACTCGCTCTGCCTTCCCACAGGAAGCGTGCGACACTGAAAAGAGTCATTTGAAAGTCTTTGCCAACTTGATAGGGTATCCCTGTGATAAATGTTTCTTTTGCAAATTAAATAATGCAGCTCAAAGTTTCACTCAACACTGACGGTTCCTGGGGGACAGGTCTTGCCCCCAAATTTGTTATAACTCTCATCTAGTTAACAAGAGGGCTGAGAAGGGAGCCCAGATGTTTTGCCTCCCAGATAAATGACCTCTTTAACCAACCATTGTAATCAGATGACATTGACTAAGGATAAATGTAAGACCCTTCACTTACAATGAGGAACATGCTTAAGCACAAGTGCAGAAAATATGGCTTAGAGGCTACAAATGTGAAAAAAAAAGAGTCTTAGTGCACAGTAATGCCAGAATGAATGAATGTGGAAAAGCGAAGCAAAACACTTACAAGCCCAATGAGACCACAGGTGATGTTAACACAAGCTTAACATTTAGAATGTCAGAGATGAAGTTCCCATGTCCTCCATGTTTCAGAGGCCAGCAACTGAGTGGCCGTGAGGCCTGTTGGATCCTCTGACTCCAGGTACTAGGTCTGGAGAGAAGGGATGTTGCGGGATCTCTGGCAACATTGGATGTGTCGCAATGTGGAAGACTGGCTTCTTCTTTCTATGGACCCAAAGGTTGGAACAAGAATCCCTACGTGGCTGAGATTTCCTCCTCCCATTAGGAAGCAGTGATTTGCTACAGTTTGGAATGGGCTGCCTTGGAGGGAATGAGTTCCCTCAAGCCCAAGCTGAGTAAACTCCTGCAGGACTCTGAAGAGATCTGAACACTGGATGTGAGATTAAACTAGGTGACTTGTGGGCAGGATGTCTCTAGAGGGGAGCTGTCCTGATTCCAGTCAACTGGTGCTGGTAGGTGGATGGAGCTGCCATTATGGCCGTGTGTAACGTAAGTCATTAAGTTGTAAGGGCTGAAAAATGTGGATTACTGCACCATGCGTTCCCCCATGTGTAGGAGGTTCCTCACTACTCTACACAAGTCATAGCCAAACCTTAGGTTCTATTCAGAACCTCTGATGTTGTGAATCTGATTTAAGATAGATTGATATGAAGAACAGAGAGACCCTCTAATGTATCCCAAATGGGTCTCCATATGTGCCTGTCCACTGTCATCAGGCTACTCCTGCCACATCCCCTCTTCCTTGGTCTACTTCAGTAGCCTCCTCACTGGGGCCACGTTTCTCCACTTGCCATCTCACCCCTCGTGACCAGTTCTTCATACAGCATCCAGAGTGAACTTTCTTTGAATTTTTATAACCTACATTTAGAAAAGAGCTCATAAATGAATAGCTCCTTGAAGTTTCACAGACACTCCCATGCCACCAGCATCCAAATCAAGAAAGGGAGATGATCAGCACTGAAACATCACTGCCATGTTCCCAAGTTACGTATTACCCTTGCCCCAAGGGAAACTAGTGTTCTGACTTTCAACAGCATAGATTAATTTTTCCTGTTTTTGAAATTTAGATAAATGCAAGCAAGTAGTATGATCTCTTTTTTTTCTATTTTCTTTTGTTGGACATTTTATCTGTGAGATTCATCCATGAAATTCATCCATACTGTGGCCTGTATTTGTACGTAGTTGTTTCTCATGATGCTATAGTATTCCACTGTGAGAAGCTACCACATCTGTTTTATCCATTGTATTGTTGATAGGCATTTGTGTAATTTTTAGTTTTTGACTATTATGAGTAGTATTCCTATGAGTATTCTAGCAAATGTCTGTTTTGGTGAATGTATGTATGCATTTCTATTGGTGTATCTGTCAGAAATGGACTTGCTGACTTAGCTTTAGTAGAAATCACCAAATAGAGTTCCTGAGTGGTCATTCCAATCTGTCCCGCCACTGGCAGCATATGACAGCTGCAGTGTTTCCATATCCCCATCATCACTTAGTATTGTCAGCCTGGAATCATAGCCATATTGGTGGACTTTTAATGGCCAGAATGACATTTTAAAACTGTAGATAACATTCTCTCTCTGTTCTGCTTTAAATCTTCTAATAGCTTTCAATTTTGCCTAGAATAAAATCCAACCTTCTTCCTATTGCCTACAGGCCCCTGTACGGCACAGCCCTGGCTACTCTCTGATTTTATTTACCCAACGCTCGCACATGTTCACTGTATTCTGGTCACTCTGACTTCATTTCTGTTACTCAGAAATTTCCACACTCTTTCTTCCTTCAGATATTTTGTCGCAGCTGTTCCTTCTGTGAAGAGAGGTCTCCCCCAGATGTCTACATGGGGATCTCCTTGTCATTACTCAGGCCACAATCACTTCTGCAGTGAAGCCTCTCCCAACACCCTCTCTACCTCTTCATCGTATTTCATATCCTCATGGTTCTCACCAACCTGAAATCATCTCTTTAAGTGCTCTTAGTCAGTGCTTCTTCCCCACATCTCTCACCCGCCGCACACACACACACTAGCCACTATACTGTAAGCTCTGAGATTGCCTGTCTTCTGTCCAGCTGTTTCCGACACTTGGAGTGTCATCTGACACAAAGGAGGAGACTGGGTAAATATTTGATGAGGGAGGGAATGAACTGATGACTGGAGCTGAGGACCCCAGGACACTAAATGTGGTAGCATCATCTTCCTGTCACCCCTGTTGCTTCTTCCATCTCTAGAAGTTCATTTTCCTCCAGCAACAGAAGTCAACTGCAGAATTGCTGCTGCGTATTCTCAAGCTTCCCAGAGAGAAAAAGAAAAAGGTAAGAACTTAAGCTTGAAGGTATAAAGATCTTGGTAGGACCCCACTCTCGCACACTGAGTTTTGGAATATTTGGCCATGTCCTGTGGACACATTTCTGCTTCATTCTCACTGGGAAACTAGTTGTACATTATGTTCAAAGAGAAATCAGTTATTTAGTTAGAAAAAAAGAGTTAATATACATTATATTAAATTTACATTTGTATACGAAATCTTTATAATATGTTGCCTTGCTACTCTTCTTAATATGCATCACATCCTTGTCTGAATATCAAAAGAATTGAATGTAAAATTCAACCAATCTGAAGTCATCAATGCCTCCATCACATATAGACCATTGCTTCACACCTGCTCTCAGGATGAGGTAATGATTACTAGAGGAATTGTTTCAGGTGATTAAAAAAAAATTGAAAGAGTCCATTATCTATGGCTTGTGACTAATGGCATGAACTTCTAAGAATATTCTCATTGCAAAAATATCTGCAATATTAAATAATGTGGCATGGAAGCATTGGTTGTAGGATCATGGTAAACAACTCAGTACTCATCAACTATCTATTATTGTCAAGCACTCTTCTAAGGAGTTTTTACAAATACCACCTCTGGAAAGTGGGTCTAATATTGCTATGTTATAGATAAGTGGTACTGCTGGGTTTGAACTCCCTTTCAGGGAGAGAACAGTGAGGTACATCTGTGCCTCCCTTTGAAGGTAACCACATAAAATATCAGAGGTCGAATATAACAAGTTCTCTACAAATTGATGAGAGGAAGAAAAACAACTAGGTGGGTGAAAGGGAAAAACATGATAAGGAATTTCAGAGGACAAAGGTGAACACAGGCAAAGGTGTTCCATCTTCCTAGTAATCAGAGAATTGTAAAATAAATGCACACAATAGCTTTCCAATCATTGCACTGGCAAAGGCTAGCACAGTGTAAAAGTCTGACATTACCAAATATTGGCAAGAACATGAAGCAATGAAACGCTTATCCTCTAAAGGATACTAATGTGGAGAACGCTAGGGATGCCTTAATACAGTCAAAGGTCCATCTACCCAGTGCTCCTGCATTTTCACTCATTAGACAACCTCTGAAAGACCCACACTAGAATTCTTGAGAAGATGATGGAGTACAAGAACCTTGAGCTCACCTCCCCTCACGAACATAACAAAACCACAACTGCTCTACAACCATCGTTAAAAAGACTGGAACCTAACAAACAAGATATTCTATAGCCAAAGACAATGAAGAAACCACAATGAGATGGTAGGAGGGGTACAAGTCCAATATAATCAAATCTCATAACACATGGGGCAGTGACCCAAAACTGGAGAATAATTATATATAGAAATTCTCCCACAGGATTGAGTTCTGAGTCCCATGTCAGGATCCCCAACTTGGGGTTTGGGCATAGGGAGGAGAAGCCTTCAGAGCATTTGGCTTTGAAGGCCAGCAAGGCTTGATTGCAGGTGCTCCACGGGACTGGGAGAAACACACACTCCACTCTTGCAGGGTACGCACAAGTTCTCACATGCACCAGGCCCCAGGGAAAAAGCAGTGACTTCATTGGGGCATAGGCCAGACCTACCCGCTGGTCTTGCAGGGTCTCCTGAGGTGGCAGGGGATGGCTGTGGCTCAGAATGGGGAAAGGACACTGCTTACAGAGTTATCAGGGACTATTCATCAGCATGAGATCTCCCGGAGGCCAACATTTTGCACAAAGACGTGACCCTACCCAACAGCCTGAAGGCTCCAGTGCTGAGATGCCTCAGGCCTAACAACCAACAGGGAGAGAACAGTCCCACCCATCAGCAGACAGGCTGCCTAAAGACTTTCTGAGCCCATAGCCATCTGGAGAAGCACCACTTAATAGGACCCGACTCACAAGAGGGCCAAGACCTAGCTCCAGCCACCAGTGGGCAGGCACCAGCACCCTCACACCAGCACGCCTGAACAAGCCTCTAGACCAAACTCACACACCAGGGGGGCAGACACCAGAAGCAAGAAAATTATGATCCCACAGCCTGCAGAAATGAGTCTGCAAACACGGTGAGAACCTACCCGGGACCAGCTGGAACCTGGCCTTTGGATGATGACAGGGGAGTGAACTGCTGGGACACATAGGACATCCCCTACAAAAGGGCCACTTCTACAAGGACAAGAAACATAACTAACCTTCCATATACATAAAAATACAAATAGAATTTTAGAGAAAATAAGACAGCAAAGGAATATGTTTCAGAAAGTGGAACACAATAAAACCTCAGAAGAACAACTAAGAGAAATGGAGAAAGCAATATACCTGAAAAAGAGTTCAGAGTAATGATTGTCAAGATGATCCAAGAACTCTGGAAAAGAATGGAGGTATAGGAACAGAAGTTACAAGAAGATTTTAACAAAGACTTAGAAAATACAAACAAGGAGAGTTGAAGACTACAGTTACTGAAACGAAAAATGCACTAGAAGGAATCAACAGCAGAAAAATTAGGCAGAAGAACAGATAAGTGAGCTGAAAGACAAGAGTGGTGGAAATCACTTATGTGGAACAAAATAAAGGACAAAGAATACAAGGAATTGAGAACAGATTAAGAGATCTCTGGGACAACAAACACAACAACATTTGCAGTATACGGGTCCCAGAAGGAAAAGAGAGAGGGAAAGGCTCAGATAAAATATTTCAACAGATAATAGCTGAAAACTTTCCTAACGTGGGAAAGGAAACAGTCACCCAAATCCAGGACGTACAGAGAGTCCCAAGCAGGACAAACCCAAGGAGGAATACACCGAGACACACAGTAATCAAACTGACAAAAATTAACGTTAAGAAAAACGATTAAAAGCAACAAGGGAGAAGAAACAAATAACATACAAGAGAATCCACATAAGATTATCAGCTGATTTTTTCAGCAAAATGTGCAGGCCAGAAGGGAGTGGTACAATATACTTAAACTGATGAAAGGGAAACACCTACATCCAAGAATACTCTACACAGCAAGGTGCTCATGCAGATTTGATGGCGAAATAAAAAGCTTCACAGAGAAGCAAAAGCTAAAAGAATTCAGCACCACCAAACCAGCTGTACAACAAATGCTAAAGCAACTTCACTAGGCAGAAAAGAAAAGGCCAAAACTAGAGACAAGAACATTGAAAAATGGGAATGCTCATCGTTAAAGTCAAACATAAAGTAAAGGTAGGAAATTATCTACAAATAAATATGACATATAAACCAGTGCTCTGATAGGAGGAGAGTCAAAATGCAGGATATTTTAAATGCAATCGAAATTAAGAGATCAGCAAGTTAATACAGTAATGTATATATATACACTGCTATATCAAAACCTCATGGTAACTGCAAACAGAAAATCTATAATAGATATACACACACAAAAGGAAAAAGGATCCAAACACAAAACTAAAGAAAGTCAAATCACAAGAGAAGAGAACAAAAGAGGAAAGAAATAAGACCTACAAAAACAGATTGAAAACAGTTAACAAAATGGCATTAAGAACATACATATTGATAATTACCTTGAATGTAAACAGGTTAAAGGCTCCAACCAGAAGACATAGACTGGCTTACTGGATACAAAAATAAGACCCGTATATATGCTGTCTACAAGAGACCCACTTCAGATCTAGAGACACATACAGACTGAAAGTGAGGTGATGGATAAAGCTATCCTAAGCAATGGAAATCAAAAGAAACCTGGAGTAGCAATACTCATATCAGACAAAATAGACTTCAAAATAAAGACTGTTACAAGAGACAAAGAAGGACACTACATAATGATTAAGGGATCAATCCGAGAAGAAGATATAACAATTGTAAACATAGATGCACCCAACATAGGAACACCTCAATATATATGGTAAATGTTAACAGCCATAAAAGATAAATTGACAGTAACACAAGAATAGTTGGGGACTTTAACATCTTACTTACATGAGTGGAGAGATCATCCAGACAGAAAATCAATAAGGAAACACAGGCCTTAAATGACACGTTAGTCTAGAAGCAATCATTGATATTTATATAGCATTCCTTCAAAAGCAGCAGAATACACATTCTTTTCAAGTGCACATGGAACATTCTCCAGGATAGATCACATGATGGGCCACAAAGCAAGCCTTGGTAAATTCAAGAAAATTTAAAGTATATCGAGCATCTTTTCTGACCACACCACTATGAGATTGGATATCAACCACAAGAAAAAACTGCAAAAATCACAAACACGTGGAGGCTAAACAATATGCTACTAAACAACCAATGGATCACTGAAGAAATCAAAGAGGAAATCAAAAAAATACCCAGAGACAAATGAAAATGAAAAGAGAATGATCTAAATCTACGGGATGCAGGAAAAGCAGTTCTAAGAGGTAAGTTTAGAGCAATACAAGTTTACCTCAGGAAACAAGAAAAATCTCAACCTGTCTTTACACCAAAGTAAGTAGAGAAAAAAGGAAAATCAAAACCTGAAGTTAGCAGAAGAAAAGAAATCATAAAGCTCAGAGCAGAAAGTTTAAATGAAATAGAGATGAAGAAAACAATACAAAAGTTCAATGAAACTAAAAGCTGGTTCTTTAAAAAGATAAGCAAAATTGATAAACCTTTAACCAGACTCATCAAGAAAGAAAGGGAGAGACTCAAATCAATAAAATCAGAAATGAGAAAGGAGAAGCTACAATGGACACCACAGAAATACAAAGGACCATAGTAGACTACTACAAGCAATTATATGTCAATAAAATGGAAAACCTAGAAGAAATGGACAAATTTGAAGAAATGGTAAAATCTCCCAATACTGAACCAGGATGAAATAGAAAATACAAACAGCCAATAATGAGTACTGAAATTGAATCTGCTGAAAACAATCTCAACAAACAAAAGTCCAGGATCAGATGGCTTTACAGGTGAATTCAACCAAACTTTTTGTGAAAAGATAACACCTATCCTTCTGAAACTATTCCAAAAAGTTGCAGAGGAAGAACACTTCCAAACTCGTCCTATGAGGCCACCATCACCAGGATACTAAAACCACACAAAAATACCACAAGAAAACAAATTACAGGCCAATATCCCTGCTGAACATAGATGCAAAAAATTCTTAACAAAATCCTAGCAAACTGAATTCAACAATATATTAAGAGAACCATACACCACAATCAAGTGGGATTTATCCCAGGAGTTTAAGGATTTTTCAATATCCACACAATCAGTGTGATACATCCCATCAACAAAGTAAAGAATAATACCTATATGATCATCTCAATAGATAAAGAAAAAGCTTTTCGTAAAATTCAACATCCATTTATGATAAAAGCTCTCCAGAAAGTCAGGCATAGATGGGACCTACCTCAGCATAATAAAGGCCATATATGACAAACCCACAGCTAATATCATACTCAATGGTGAAAAGCTGAAGGCATTTCCTCTAATACCAGGAACAAGACAAGGATGTCAATGCTCGCCACTTTTATTCAACACAGTTTTGGAAGTCCTAGTCACAGCAATCAGAGAAGAAAAATAAATAAGTTACCCAAATTAGAAAAGTAAAACTGTTACTGTTGGCAAATGACATGAAAGTATACACAGAAAATCCTAAAGATGTTACCAGAAGACTACTAAAACTGAATCAATTTGGTAAAGTTGCAGGATACAAAATTAATACACAGAAATCTGCTGCATTTCCATACATTCCCAATGAAAGATCGGGAACAGCAATTAAGGAAACAATGCCATTTACCATCACATCAAAAAGAATAAAATACATAGTAATAAACCTACCTAAGGAGGCATAAGGCCTGTACTCCAAAAACAATAAGACCCTGATGAGAGAAATCAAAGATGACACAAACAGTTGGAAAGATATACCATGTTTGTGAATCAGAAACACCAGTATTTTCAAAATGACTATACTCCCGAAGGCAAACTACAGATTCCATACAATCCGTATCAAATTACCAATGACGTTTCTCACAGAAGTGGAACAAAAATTTTTTTAATTTGTATGGAAACACAAAAGACCCTGAGGAAGAAAGCAATTTCAAGAAAGAAAAATAGAGCTGGAAGAATCAGGCTCCCTGACTTCAGACTATACTACAAAGCTACAGACATCAAAACAGTATGGTACTGGCACAAAAACAGACAAAAATCAATGAAATAGGATAGAAATCCCAGAAATATATCCGTGCACCAATGGTCAATTATTTTACAACAATGTAGGCATGGATATACAGTGGAGAAAATAGTCTCTTCAAAAGTGGTGCTGGGAAAACTGAACAGCTACATGTAAAAGAATGCAATGAGAACTTTCTCTAACACCATATGCAAAAATAAAGTCAGAATGGAATAAAGACTTCAATGTAAGACCAGTTACTATAAAACTCTTAGAGGGAAACATAGGCAGAACATTCTTTGACATAAATTGCAGCAATACCTATTTGGATTTGTCTCAGAGTAATGGAAATAAAAACGTAAACAAATGGGAACTAATTAAACTTGAAGATTTTGCACACAAAGGAAACCATAAATAAAACCAAAAGACAACCTACAGAATGGGGAAAATATTTGTAACTGATGCAACTGACAAGAGATTAATTTCCAAATTATACACACAGTTCATACAACTCAATGTCAAATAAACAAAAAACTGAATCAAATAATGGGCAGAAGGCGCTTTCCTGGTGGCGCAGTGGTTAAGAATCTGCCTGCCAATGCAGCGAACATGGGTTCAAGCCCTGGTCTGGGAAGATCCCACATGCCGCGGAGCGACTAGGCCCGTGAGCCACAATTACTGAGCCTGCGCGTCTGCAGCCTGTGCTCTGCAACGAGAGGCCAAGATAGTGAGAGGCCCGCGCACCGCAATGAAGAGTGGCGCCCGCTTGTCGCAACTAGAGAAAGCCCTCGCACAGAAACGAAGACCCAACACAGCCATATATAAATAAATAATAAAATTTTAAAAAATAATGGGCAGAAGATTTAAATAGACATTTCTCCAAAGAAGACATGCAGATATCCAAAAGGCAGAGGAAAGGGTGTTCAACATCGCTAACTATTAGAGAATGCAAATGATAATGACAGTGAGGTATCACCTCACACTGGCCAGAATGGCCATCATCAAAATTCTAAAAATAATAAATGCTGGAGAAGGTGTAGAGAAAAAGGAGCCCTCCTACATTGTTGGTGGGAATGTTAACTGGTACACCCCTATGGAGAATGGTAGGGAGGTTCCTTAAAGAACTAGAATTACCATATGATCCTGCAATCCCAATCCCGGACATATATCCAGAAAACACAAAAACTCTAACTTGAAAAGATACATGCACTCCAATGTTCATAGCAGCACTATTTGAAATATCCAAGACATGGAAGCAACCTAAATGTCCATCGACAGATGAATGGATAAAGAAAATGTGGTAGTGGAATACTACTCAGCCATAAAAAAGAATGAAATAATGCCATTTGCAGCAACATGGATGGACCTACAGATTACCAAACTAAGTGAAGTCAGACAAAGACAAATAACATATGATATCACTTATATGTGGAATCTAAAAAAAGTGATACAAAGGAACCTATATACAAAGCAGAAATATGCCCACAGACATAGAAAACAAACTTATGGTTACCAAAGGGGAAAGTGGAGAGGGGTAAATTAGGAGTTTGGGATTAACATAAATACATTACTATATATAAAATAGATAACCAACAAGGACCTCATGTAGAGCACAAGTATCTATACTTAATATTTTGTAATAACCTATAAGGGAAAAGATTTTGAAAAAGAATAGATGTATATATGTGTATAACTGAATCACTTTCTTTTATACCTGAAAATAACACAACACTGTAAATGAACTATATGTCAATAAAAAAATAAAAAAGAAAAGATTTAATCTGAAGATTCCTTACAGAAATTTCTAGCACAATCAGATTAAAAGAGTCTACATGATCAGGCAACCAGACTCACTTTGCAAACAAAACAAAGCAAAACACCTAATTTTTATTTGGCTGTATTTGGTAGAAATAAGGATAATTTTAGAGAGAAAAAGGATATGTTTCAGAGAATGTTAAATTCTAGTTTTGTTAACTGAGATATATTTACTAAGACTCACTTCCCAGATAGTTCCTTGCTGTTAGGTTATATTGTTGCCAAGTTTAATTGAATTAGTAAAAGGACACCAAGTTTGTTTCTGAAGCTTATCTCAGTAATCTACCTTTGGATAGAGAGCAGATGCCCCATGACCTACAACCAGAAGAATAGGCATCATTTAAAGGCCTATCTCCAACCTAGATGGAAAGACCTTTATCAGATACTCTTAACTAGCTCATGCACAGCAAAAGTGATGGGAATTGACTCTTGGATTAATATTTCCACTTAGAAAGGGCCTTTGCACTGCACTGGCCTATAGAGAGGATTGTTGACCTCAAAATCACCTTGAAAACAATGCTCACAGTAGAAATGACCAGACCAGGATAAGAAGACATCTGAAGTGGACAGCTGATCCAAGATGTGAGACCATGCCTGTATACCAATTACTTTGATAACTGCGCACACCTTTGCTTATTAAAAAACAAAGGTATTTCACAATCTATGCAGAGTTAAATTTAACCCAATTGTTAGGATTATCTTCAATTACTTATACCCACTGCTTGTGGGTTACTTTGGGGATTTCTCCACTCCATGGCTCTTATTGGTTGGCCCTTAGGAAATATATTCTAGAAGAAAGAAAGTATAATACCTGTTCAGGAGACTACTGACCATTACTAGATGGGATTCCCTTACCTGGCCAATTAATAATACCTGCTCTGACCCTGGCCATAAATGTGAATTTTCTTCTAAAGTTACTCAAGCTCAGTCAGAGCAACAAGCAAATTATCAGCCGAAGAATATAACCTCCAGAGAATGCATCAGAGTAGAAGCAGGAAGAACAGTACCTTATGCAAAAAAGAATGATCAAGAGGAATTATACTCCAGGAGCTGTACCTGAGGTAATGCATCTGAGGAACTGCATCTGAGGAACCTCAATCACACCTGGACCTGAATTAGATATCAAGATTCTGGACATCAAGCTGATGCCATAATCAGATGAGACTTTTGGAGGTCTTAGGAGAGTCTTGAGGGAGGAACCAAGATGGCAGAGTAGAAGGACCTGCTCTCATTCCCTCTTGCAAGAACACCAGAATCACAACTAGCTGCTGGACAATCATCGACAGGAAGACACTGGAACTCACCAAAAAGATACCCCACATCCAAAGACAAAGGAGAAGCCACAGTGAGACAGTAGGAGGGGTGCAATCACAGTAAAACCAAATCCCATAACTGCTGGGTGTGTGACTCACAGACTGGAGAACACTTATACCACAGAAGTCCACCCACTTGAGTGAAGGTTCTGAGCCCCACGTCAGGATTCCCAACCTGGGGGTCTGGCAACGGGAAGAGGAATTCCTAGAGAATCAGATTTTGAAGCCTAGTGGGAATTGATTGCAGGACTTTGACAGGAGTGGGGGAAACAGAGACTCCACACTTGGAGGGCACAAACAAACTGGTGTGCACATCGGGACCTAGGGGAAGGAGCAGTGACCAAGGGGAGACTGAACCAGACCTGCCTGCTAGTGTCGGAGGGTCTCCTGCAGAGGCAGGGGGTGGCTGTGGCTCACCGTGGGGACAAGGACACTGGCAGCAGAAGTTCTGGGAAGTACTCCCTGGTGTGAGCCCTCCCAGAATCTGTCATTTGCCCCAACAAAGAGCACAGGTAGGCTCCAGTGTTGGGTTGCCTCAGGCCCAACAACCACCTGGGAGGGAACCCAGCTCCACCCATCAACAGTCAAGTGGATTCAAGTTTTACTGAGCTCTGCCCACCAGAGCAACAGTCAGCTCTACCCACCACCAGTTCCGCCCATCAGGAAACTTACACAAGCCTCTAAGATAGCCTCATCCACCAGAAGGCAGACAGCAGAAGCAAGAAGGAGTAGAATCCTGCAGCCTGTGGAACAAAAACCACATTCACAGAAAGATAGACAAGATGAAAAGGCAGAGGGCTATGTACCAGATGAAGGAACAAGATAAAACCCCAGAAAAACAACTAAATGAAGTGGAGAAAGGCAACCTTCCAGAAAAAGAATTCAGAATAATGATAGTGAAGATGATCCAGGACCTCGGAAAAAGAATGGAGGCAAAGATCGAGACGATGCAAGAAATGTTCAAAAAACAGCTAGAAGAATTAAAGAACAAACAGAGATGAACAATACAATAACTGCAATGAAAACTACATTAGAAGGAATCAATAGCAGAATACCTGAGGCAGAAGAACGGATAAGTGACCTGGAAGACAGAATGGTGGAATTCACTGCTGCAGAACAGAATAAAGAAAAAAGAATGAAAAGAAATGAAGACAGCCTAGGAGACCTCTGGGACAATATTAAATGCAACAACATTCGCATTGTAGAGGTCCCAGAAGGAGAAGAGAGAGAGAAAGGACCAGAGAAAATATTTGAAGAGATTATAGTCAAAAACTCCTCTAACATGGGAAAGGAAATAGCCACCCAAGTCCAGGAAGCACAGAGAGTCCCATACAGGATAAACCCAAGGAGAAACATGCCGAGACACATAGTAATCAAATTGGCAAATTAAAGACAAAGAAAAATTATTGATAGCAGCAAGGGAAAAACGACAAATAACATACAAGGGAACTCCCATAAGGTTAACAGCTGATTTCTCAGCAGTAACTCTAAAAGCCAGAAAGGAGTGGCATGATATACTTAAAGTAATGAAAGGGAAGTACCTACAACCAAGATTACTCTACCCAGCAAGGATCTCATTCAGATTCGATGGAGAAATTAAAAGCCTTACACACAAGCAAAAGGTAAGAGAAATCAGCACCACCAAACCAGTTCTACAACAAATGCTAAAGGAACTTCTCTAAATGGGAAACACAAGAGAAGAAAAGGACCTACAAAAACAAACCCAAAACAATTAAGAAAATGGTCATAGGAACATACATATCGATAGTTACCTTAAATGTGAATGGATTAAATGCTCCAACCAAAAGACACAGGTTGCTGAATGGATACAAAAACAAGACCCATATATATACTGTCTACAAGAGACCCACTTCAGACCTAGGGACACATACAGACCGAAAGTGAGGGGATGGAAAAAGATATTCCATGCAAATGGAAATTAAAAGAAAGCTGGAGTAGCTATACTCATAGCACATAAAATAGACTTTAAAATCAAGAATGTTACAAGAGACAAGGAAGGCCACTACATAATGATCAAGGGATCAGTCCAAGAAGAACATATAACAATTATAAATATATATGCACCCAACATAGGAGCATCTCAACACATAAGGCAACTGCTAACAGCTATAAAACAGGAAATCAACAGTAACACAAAAATAGTGGGGAACTTTAACACCTCACTTACACCAATGGGCAGATCATCCAAAATAAAAATAAGGAAACAGAAGCTTTAAATGACACAATAGACCAGATAGATTTAATTGATATTTATAGGACATTCCATCCAAAACCAGCAGATTACACTTTCTTACCAAGTGTGCACAGATAATTCTCCAGGAGAGGTCACATCGTGGGTCACAAATCAAGCCTCAGTAAATTTAAGAAAATTGAAATCATATCAAGCATCTTTTCTGACCACAACCCTATGAGATTAGAAATGAAATACAGGGAAGAAAACGTAAAAAACACAAACACATGGATGCTAAAAAACACGTTACTAAATAACCAAGAGATCACTGAAGAAATCAAAGAGGAAATAAAATACCTAGAGACAAATGACAATGGAAACACGACAATCCAAGACCAATGGGATGCAGCAAAAGCAGTTCTAAGAGGGAAGTTCATAGCTATACAAGCCTACCTAAAGAAACAAGAAAAATCTCAAGTAAACAATCTAACCTTACACCTAAAGGAACTAGAAAAAGAAGAACAAACAAAACCCAACGTTACCAGAAGGAAAGAAATCATAAAGATCAGAGAAGAAATAAATGAAATAGAAACAAAGAAAACAATAGGAAAGATCAATAAAACTAAAAGCTGGTTCTTTGAGAAGATAAACAAAATTGATAAACCATTAGCCAGATTCATCAAGAAAAAGAGGGAGAGGATTCAAATCAATAAAATTAGAAATGAAAAATGAGAAGTTAAAACAGACACTGAAGAAATACAAAGCATCATAAGAGACTACTACAAGCAACTCTATGCCAATAAAGTGGAAAATCTGGAAGAAATGGACAAATTCTTAGAAAGGTATAACCATCCAAGACTGAAGCAGGAAGAAATAGAAAATATGAACAGACCAGTCACAAGTAATGAAATTGAAACTGTGATTAAAAATCTTCCAACAAACACAACTCCAGGACAAGATGGCTTCACAGGTGAATTCTACCAAACATTTAGAGAAGAGCTAACACCTATCCTTCTCAACATCTTCCAAAAAATTGCAGAGGAAGGAACACTCCCAAACTCATTCTATGAGGCCACCATCACTCTGATCCCAAAACCAGACAAAGATATTACACAAAAAGAAAATTACAGACCAAAAACACTGATGAATATAGATGCAAAAATCCTCAACAAAATACTAGCAAACAGAATCCAACCACACATTAAAAGGGTCATACACCATGATCAAGTGGGATTTATCCCACGGATGCAAGGATTCTTCAATATATGCACATCAATCAATGTGATACATCATATTAACAAATTGAAGGATAAAAACCATATGATCACCTCAATAGATGCAGAAATAGCTTTTAAGAAAATTCAACACCCAATTATGATAAAAACTCTCCAGAAAGTGGGCATAGAGGGAACCTACTTCAACACAATAAAGGCCATATATAACAAACCCACAGGAAACATCATTCTCAATGGTGAAAAACTGAAAGCATTTCCTCTGAGATCAGGAACGAGACAAGGATGTCCACTCTCACCACTATTATTCAACATAGTTTTGGAAGTCCTAGCCACAGCAATCAGAGAAGAAAAAGAAATAAAAGGAATACAAATTGGAAAAGAAGAAGTAAGACGGTCACTGTTTGCAGATGACATGATACTATACATAGATAATCCTAAAAATGCCACCAGAAAACTACTAGAGCTAATCAATGAATTTGGTAAAGTTGCAAGATACAAAATTAATGCACAGAAATCTCTTGCATTCCTATACACTAATGATCAAAAATCTGAAATTGAAATTATGGAAACACTGCCATTTACCACTGCAACAAAAAGAATAAAATACCTAGGAATAAACCTACCTAGGGAGACAAAAAACCTGTATGCAGAAAACTATAAGACACTGATGAAAGAAATTAAAGATGATACCAACAGATGGAGAGATATACCATGTTCTTGGATTGGAAGAATCAATATTGTGAAAATGACTATATTACCCAGAGCAATCTAGAGATTCAGTGCAATCCCTCTCAAACTACCAATGGCATTTTTTACAAAACTAGAACAAATCATCTTAAAATTTGTATGGAGACACAAAAGACCCCGAATAGCCAAAGCAGTCTTGAGGGAAAAGAGCGGAGCTGGAGGAATCAGACTCCCTGACTTCAGACTATACTACAAAGCTACAGTAATCAAGACAATATGGTACTGGCACAAAAACAGAAACATAGATCAATGGAACAAGATACAAAGCCCAGAGATAAACCCACGTACCTATGGTCAACTAATCTATGACAAAGGAGGCAAAGATATACAATGGAGAAAAGACAGTCTCTTAAATAAGTGGTGCTTGGAAAACTTCACAGCTACATGTAAAAGAATGAAATTAGAATACTCCCTAACACCATACATAAAAATAAACTCAAAATGGATTCGAGACCTAAACGTAAGACTGGAAACTATCAAACTCTTAGAGGAAAACATCGGAAGAACACCCTTTGACATAAATCACAGCAAGATCTTTTTTGATCCACCTCCTAGAGTATTGGAAATAAAAACAAAAATAAACAAATGGGACCTAATGAAACTTCAAAACTTCTGCACAGCAAAGGAAACCATAAACAAGACGAAAAGACAGCCCTCAGAATGGGAGAAAATATTTGCAAATGAATCAACAGACAAAGGATTAATCTCCAAAATATATAAACAGCTCATGCAGCTCAATATTAAAGAAAGAAACAACCCAATCCAAAAATGGGCAGAAGACCTAAATACACATTTCTCCAAAGAAGACATACAGATGGCCAAGAAGCACATGAAGAGCTACTCAACATCACTAATTATTAGAGAAATGCAAATCAAAACTACAATGAGGTATCACCTCACACCAGTTAGAATGGGCATCATCAGAAAATCTACAAACTACAAATGCTGGAGAGTGTGTGGAGAAAAGGCAACCCTCTTGCACTGTTGGTGGGAATGTCAATTGATATAGCCACTATGGAGAAGAGTATGGAGGTTCCTTAAAAAACTAAAAATAGAATTACCATATGATCCAGCAATCCCACTACTGGGCATATACCCAGAGAAAACCATAACTCAAAAAGACACATGCACCCCAATGTTCAATGCAGCACTATTTACAATAGCCAGGTCATGGAAGCAACCTAAATGCCCATTGACAGACGAATGGCCAAAGAAGATGTGGTACATATATACAATGGAATATTACTCAGCCATAGAAAGGAACGAAATTGAGTCATTTGTGGAGACGTGGATGGATCTAGAGACTGTCATACAGAGTGAAGTAAGTCAGAAAGAGGAAAACAAATATCGAATATTAATGCATGTATGTGGAACCTAGAAAATGGTACAGATGAACTGGTTTGCAGGGCAGAAGTTGAGACACAGATGTAGAGAACAAATGTATGGACACCAAGGGGGGAAAAGCGCAGGGAGGTGGGGATGGTGGTGTGCTGAATTGGGCGATTGGGATTGACATGTATACAGTGATGTTTATAAAATTGATGACTAATAAGAACCTGCAGTATAAACAAATAAACAAAAAACAGCTTGAATTTTATATGTGCTTTTGCATTTGATCTGGTGTATTTCCACACATCATGTATCCTCTGGAAAACCCCGCTGTACACTTACGAGATGAGAGTAAAAAAGGAACATATCATCTTAGTATTACCACAAAAATACTTTTGCTCTCAGGCACCTCCTGCAAGTGCCTCACTATCTCCATGGGGTTCTGGACCACTCTTCCCAAACTGTTTATGTGTAGGATAAAAGAAGCATAGGAGTTATCACCAGTGGATAAAGCAAAATTTTCCATGTGTTTAACCAGTACTGGCTGTTTAACCTAGTATTTAAGCAGTAGAACAGCCAGACTCCAGAATTGAGGTGGGTGGGATAGCCAAAACCTCCAAGCATTGAACTGGGAGTCAGTTCCACTTCATGTGCTTTTTAAAAGTCGTTGTTGTTCAGTGTTTTTGTGTGCTATTGTTAACCAGTGGGAGAAGAAAGTTGAGCCGTATCCCTGGGGAAGAACCAAAGAATTAGAGAGATAAAAATGACCTTTGAAAATAATCTAGTCATAACATTTTAGACTTTTCAGAATTGAAAAGTACCTGAGAGGTCATCTAATCCAATGCTTAAGCTTTATAATAATTATAATACTTGTGATGTACAGCCTAAGTGCTTTACATACAGTCAGCCTCTCTCTTTCTCGTGTTATTTTGATCTTTACTGTTTCTTTTGAATATTTTTTATAGTAGACAATGTCAAATATGTACCCCATCACCCACCTAGTACTACCCCTACTCACTCCAGCCTCCTCCCTGGATTATTGGATGCAAATTCTAGACATTTTATAATATCATCTACAAACATATACATATACATCTCTAAAAGGGCTTTGAATAAATAACCATAATTCCGTTCTTACACTTAAAAATTTAACAATAATGTTTTAACAGCATCAAAACCGAGTGTTTGCATTTCCCCAATTGTATCATACATACATATATTTTGTTTCTAGAGTGTTTGAATTGGGATGCAAATAAATTTGTACAGTACAGTTGGTTGATTTATCTTTTAAGACTGTCCATCTCTTTCTCTTTTTTTCTTTCGTAATTTTTTCTTGTAAAAACTGAGTCATTTGTCTTGTAGAGTTTCCTTGAGTCTGAATTTTGCTGATCACATCTCTGTGGTGCCTTTTAGCATGTTCCTTTCCCTTCTGCATTTCCTTTAAATTGGTACTTAAATTTAGAAGTTTGCTCAGACTTCTTCAAGAGTGGTAAGTACTTCTATCAGGAGGTACTGACTCTTTTTTGTGATGTCAGTAGCTATTAATGATCTTTGCTTACATCCATTAAATCATTAAGAGCTGCAAAATAGTGATATTCTAATCTGTTATTCTTTATTTATTAGATGGAATACTTCTATAAAGAGAAACTCTCCCTTATCTCCTATGTGATTACCCACTGGTATAGCTCATATAAGAAAGTCAGGATGAATGCTTGATTCTTTCTTTTGATTCATCAATTTTCAGAATAATGAATTGGTTCACTAGCATTCGCCAGTGGTGACCGGATAGGGTTTTTTGTTTTGCCTTGCTTTTGGTATCATTATGAATGCCTAGATTTAACATTTTTTAATATGCTTCAATCCATTGCTGTTATCACTGTACATTATTCCTTACCTAGTAATTTTACATGTTTGTTCTTCCAATAGACTAAGCTTGAAGATGAAGACATGTCTTAGTCATCTTTGTGTCCCTGGTGCCTAGCACATGGCTTTCAAGAAATGTTTGTTAAATGAAAAAAAAAATAACCCCCCACAATTATGGGATGGATTTATGTGATTAACACCAGGCTATGGTCATTTAAGTTTAAAGGCTCCCTTATGTTGGGAACAATTAAACCACACCAAGGATAACCAGCCTAGTAACACTAGGAAATTGGGCTGGGTGCCCTATGGACAAGGCCAATATATAATTGCCCTTAAAGATAAGCATTGGTATAGAGCAGACTAAGTCAGATGATCTGGGGATATACTGAGCTGCACCTGATGGAAGTTCTTAAATGGTTACTTATGAACTTACCAGATATATTATTTGTAGATTTTTAAAATTCGTTTTACAAAATTGTCATTTCTTGTATTACCAAATGTGTGGCTGAGACCTCGATAGAAATAATGATGACTGTGTGACTTGAAATAGCTGATCTGATATATAGTTCCATGCAAGATCAGTGATTGTAATAGTGTAGCTCTAGATATGAGAAGAAGCAACAAGAGGGAATTTCTTCCTGGGCCATAACAGACTAGTAAGACAGGTGGTCCAGAGACTTTTGGCTACTGTAAATAAGGCCTAGTCCAGTAACAGCACATTGAGTGGCCCATTAACAAAATCCTCGCCTGACCTAGGAATGAACATTCCTAGCACCATGGGATGATATGGTCATGAAATGCCTTCTAAACCATGATCAAATTTATCACCATGAGGGGGCCCTGCCGTCCAAAACTTGGCACTTGCCATCTGCCTCTGCAAGGATTAAGTCACAAGCCACTGCAGTTGCTGACCTTCAACACACACTGAAAGGAGCTCAGGGTGGAGATCAGCAATGAGACACTCCGTGTTCTGAGAAAAACTGGCAGAACAGGCCTTCAGATAGAGAGATATTTTCAGGAGAAGCTTTCAGAGCCCAAATTCTTGCATCTCCTCATATCTAGAAAAGCACTAAAATCATTAATGGTGACACCTGCTTTGTCCATTAAGGAGAGAAATGTATTTTACAATCAAAATGGAGTAGCTGTGGTTCGGACATCCAAGGTAAAACTGGGTGGCCATTGTGGATGTCATTTCATATACAATTCTGTATTGCCAAGAACTTGAATTCCCTGAGTTGTGTCAGACTCAGACACCACCAGCCATTCTGGAAAGTGTCTGCTGGTGAAACTGAACAGGACCCTGTGGGTTCCTCGGTCAAGTTTATGATTAACCTCTCTATCCAAAACATTACTCTTTTTTGTTATTGTTGTTCTGCATCTGTCCCTACTCAGGATTAAGGAGTATCAAGAAAAGGGGGGATGGAACCAATCAGAACCCTGCAGGCCACCCTCCCCCCCCCCCAGTACAAAGGCCCCTACATGTCGCCTGCTTCTTGTTTATAGAAAAGATGAGTCTCAAAAGAGCAGGCTGAAACCACTAATGATTAGGAAAATTGGGTCACAGACTCAGTGTCTGATACATATTCCCGAGTTGTTTTACAGATACTGTAACTGCCACCAGAGGGAAAAAGCCAACTGCATGATGACCAGACTGCAGCCATGACACAAGCTGCTCCATCTTGAGCAATACTGAGTCTATTGCTAGCACAATTCCAAGAACTGGCCTTAAGAGAATGGGATTAACACTATTGCTCATAATCTATATATTTGTGGGCGTCTGAATAATTGCAGCTTGTTCTGCCCATATATGTAAGTGGGCAACTACAACTGTCAGCAAAGAGATGCTACAAACCCACATCGACATCTCCCAGTCTAAGAATACGGCGCCCTCTGTCAGCAGGAGGAAGTTAAAGATGGACCTTCACCCATAATCTCATAGAAATGGAATGATGTTCTGACAAAGGGGATTTGCAAGCAGCTTTTGGCAGGAAAGCTCTCTCTGCAGGAGGCACCCTATTGCCGTGTTACTAACCTTAAATCAGCTGCCCCCGTGCTCTATTGGTCTCCAGCCCTAGCACATCTTTCAAATATTTGATCACACAATATCTTGCCTAATCTATTGGTTCTTTCTGTAAATCAACGTAGAAGAGTAAGTAACTAACAGATGACCAGATATCGTCCCTAGCTCTCCCTTCAGTAATCTCATGAACACACTGTGTGAAAAAGAAAGTATCTAAAGAAAAATCACCAGGTGTCGACAAGACAGTACACAACCCTACACACACTCTGTGCTTTTTGTACACCTCAGGGGGATAGAGCTGTGACTCCTTTGCAAAGGTTTTCACGAGCACCATCTGTAGGCTGAAAGCATGTTCTGGTGGGACTCCAATGTCAAGCTGTTCTGGTGAAAACACTTTAAGGTGAGGTCTATCAAAAAGTTAATCAGGGACTTCCCTGGCGCTCCAGTGGTTAAGACCTCACCTTCCAAGGCAAGGGGTGCAGGTTCAATCCCTGGTTGGGGAGCTAAGATCCCAAGTGCCTCGTGGCCAAAAAACCAAAACATGAAACAGAAGCAATATTGTGACAAATTCAATAAAGTATTTAAAAATGGCCCACATTAAAAAAAAAAAAAAAAGTAAAGCAAATCAGCTCATTCCCCACTGTCATTTTGTCCCAGGGCTCCTTGGGGAATTAGGCACCTCATGTCCAAGGGAGCCCCGGGACTCCCTGTTCATTCTTCAGAGTGTTAGTCTGTTTCTCCCATGTGAGAAACTCTCATCTTTTGTTGTTTTTGCGCTTATGTTTTAGCCTAGGGCAACCCGATTTGCAATGTTATTTCTCCTGACGGTAAGTGCATTGTTTCTTCCCCAATAGTGGCTTACCTCTCTTAGGGTTACTTGCCTTCCGGGAATCCAAGGTCACTGCCAAAAAAGTGAAGTTTTTGTTTTGTATATTTTTCTTCTGTGTCTGTTCTCTGTTGAGCACTTAAAAGGAACATTTACCAACTGAGAAAGCGCATTAGGTTCATTCGAAATGCTCTAAATTTTGCAACTTTTCTCCCAGTATCTGAGGCACTTTACACCCCTTCCTCAGAAAAGGTCAAATTTACCATTCTAATATTTTCAGGGGCCTCAAGATCTGCATTAATATAATGTCTGTAGGCCTGATAAAGATTTTCCAAAAATTCGAAGAGGTCTCCGTTTTTTTAATTTCTTGAATTTTGTTCAAATTCTTTTGCTTTAGTTTCCCTTTTCAGAAACCTGCCAGCATGCACTTCTGGGAGTACTCTAATAAGGGCATTCGTCCTTTATTAGGGTCCCAATTCGGTTTACCTGTGGGTGCTGCTAAGTGGGCTTCAGGTGTAGAAGATCCTCCCTATAAGGAGGGTTTCGATCTTTCCAATTAAACAAGTCTGAGAAACCCAGCCAGCTGGTCATTTGCATTTAGGCCTCCTATGAGATTACAGCAAAAAGTACACTATCCTGCCCCGGGAGTGACTCCTGGCTCAAATTGGGGGCCCTGTTGAGTCTTAGAAGCCGATACCAGACCAAATCCCTGTGCTCCAGGAACTAACACAGGATTTTCTAATTGATCCCTGTAAGGATGGACAGCCGTGAGCCCCAGTGTCAGGAACTGGAGCTGGAGAGTCACGGAAGGTGGTGGAGGGGTGGGTAGAGTGGAATGATGGCTACACTGGCAGGGACAGCTACCTCAGCTGGAGGAGTTAAGGTCTGAAGCAATATATCCTCACCCTCATTACCTTCCTTTTCTTATTTTCCCTGATGTAATAGCAGAAATGCTTGTACGTAAAAAATTTCATCATTCTTCCCTGCTTCTTCACAGAATAGCCACTATAAAACCATAAACAATAATTGATCATCTCTAATCATTAACAGGATGCCTTTCTGCCTGGGCATCAGGCAACCTGGCTGATTTCTGGACTGGGGCTTTTGGTGATTTTAGGAACCAAGTGGAACCTTTCTCTTCTCCCTGGGAATGTCCTACAGCCACGTCTTTTTTACTTCTATTCCTTTTCTCTATTCGACATCTGTAGAAGTTTTAAATATCACAATTTTTTTTAACAATAAACGTGGAAACAGTACAGACAAAATGAAAAGTTAGAACACACCCTCACACCATACGCAAGAATAAACTCAAAATGGCTTAAGGACTTAAATGAGACATGACACCATAAAACTCCTAGAAGAGAACATAGGTAAACACTGTCAGACATAAATTGTACCAATGTTTTCTTAGGTCAGTCTCCCAAGGCAATAGAAATAAAAGCAGAAATAAACAAATGGGAACTAATTAAACTTGGAAACTTTTGCACAGCCAAGGAAGTCATAAACATAATGGAAAGAACTTAAGGAATGGGCAAAAACATTTGCAAATGATGTAACAAAGCAGAGATTAATTTCCAAAATACACACACAGCACATACAACTCAATATGAAAAGAAAAACCCAATCATAAAATGGGCAGACGACCGAAAAGACCTTTTTTTAAAGAATACATACATACAGATAGCCAATAGGCACAAGAAAAGATGCTCAACATCACTAATTTTTAGAGAGATACAAATCAAAACTGCAATGATATACCACCTCAATCTGGTCAGAACGGCCATCATTAAAACATCTACAAATAACAAATGCTGGAGAGGTTGTAGACAAAAGGGAACCCTCTTACACTGTTGGTGGGAATGTAAATTGGTGTAGTCACTATGGAGGACACTATGGAAGTTCCTAAAAAAACTAAAAATAGAGTTGCCATATGATCCAGCAATCCCACTCCTGGGCATGTTATCCGGACAAAACTCTAATTCAGACAGATACATGCACCCCAATGTTCACAGCAGCAGTATTCACAATAGCCAAGACATGGACACAATCTAAATGTCCATCAACAAATGAATGGATAAAGAAGATGTGGTACATATATATAATGGAATATTACTCAGCCATAAAAATGAATGCCATTTGCAGCAACATGGATAGAACTAGAGATTATCATATTAAGGGAAGTAAGTCAGATAGAGAAAGGCAAATAACGTGTGATATCACTTATTTGTGGAATCCAAAATGTGACTCAAATGAGCCTATCTATGAAACAGGAGAACTCACAGACATAGAGAATAGACGTGTGGTTGCCAAGGGATAGGGAGGTGGGGGAGGGATGGAGTGGGAGTTTGGGAGTAGCAGGTGGAAACTATTATGTATGGGATGGATAAACAACAAGGTCCTACTGTAGAGCACAGGGGGCTAAATTCAATACCCTGTAATAAGCCATAATGGAATGGATTATGAAAAAGAACATATATATATATACACACACATATATATATAACTGAAACACTTTGCTGTACAGTAGAAATTAACACAACATTGTAAATCTACTATACTTCAATAAAATACATTTTAAAACAACCAAAGAAGCAAATGAACTGGTTCACAAATTGGGTAAAAGCCCAGCAACTCTTTCCTCTCTGCAACAGGGTGCCCCACTCAAATACAAACCAAACTGGCTTATTCCGCAGAATAAAAGCCCCAAACGGAGAGGTTTCTGGCTGCACACACCAGAGCAACTTACCCTACTGCGTGGAGGCCTTCGGCTCCCAAATGTTGATTCCTTGCTCCAATTGCCAAGCGCTGGGGCGGCCAGAATGTTGAAGGGAAGATCCTCGGACGAGCGGTCCCGGCAGCGGCCAGGGCCTAACCCCCAAATTCCCCGGCTGCGATCAGCTGGCCAGGAGCAGCAAGGCCCCTGGCGGGTTTCAGCAAAATCTGTTGCCAAGTCCAAACTTTACTACTCACCACGTGACAGGCCAATAAATTGAAAGTCGAGCTGTTGGGGCAAGAACTAGCGACTTTATTCAGAAAGCCAGCAGACCAAGAAGAGAGCAGACGCCCACCCCCAAAGAACCACCTTGCCTGAGTTAGAATTCACGCTTCTTTTATACTCAAAGGGCGGGAGTCAAGTCAAACACTTCCTGGGTCAGGTGAGCTGCAGAGGGGAGGTGTTAACTTCTCCTGTCCTGCAGGCATTCACAGGTGGGCCTGGTCAGGATGTCTCCCGTGAGCTAAACAGAGGTATTTTTAGCTTAATGATCATTACCTGGGAGGCAGGGTTCCCAGAGATGGACCATGATGTATAATTAACGCTTACAGGCAACACCCATTTAGTGATTAACTTGTAATAGAATACAAAGGTTTTTCCCTATGACAGAAAGTCTACGTCCAATATCTGAGACAGAATCTCAATATATTTTCTTAATTTTACGTCTTGATCAGTATAAGTAAAAGAGTAAATTCGTTTAATCCAGAGTGAATCTTTTTCAAATTCTGGGGATTGGGGAGTGGAGGGAAAGGAGGGCAGATAGTCTTGGTGTCAGCTTCTAAAAATGATAATAGCTTCTATTTAATCCAATTTTAGCAAGTCGGGATCTGGCTTGGTGTTTACGATACAGTAGGTTTCACAAACATTCACTGAAGGGCTAAGTATAAATATCATACAGTTAGAAAATCAGAGATTTCCATAAGCTAGTTTGTCAAAAGAAAACCTTTTCCCCTTTGAGGCAAGAATCTGTGAGTGTGGTGAGTTTGGCTTAATGTGGAGGCCACAGAGAGGGTAGCAGGTGGGGAAGAGAATGATCTGGGAATAGAAGGGGGAAGTCCTTTCTTACTAAAATAAAATGCACAGGTGAATCATGACAGGAGCAAGAATTCAAAAAACAGGGAAAAAATAGACCACCCCTGAAAAAATGTACATGGGGAGACAGCTGGGAGGGACATTTTTGTCGCACTAACATTTATTTTGCAACTAAAGTACGTGTGTGTGTGTGTGTGTGTGTGTGTGTGTGTGTGTGTGTGTGTGTGTGTGTGTTGGTCTTAGGGAGAGGAAGAGCTATAGGAAATAGATGACAATATTTAAAGTGAATATTAATTTTTAATCTCCACACATGCTTGTCTTAACATGCATGGCTCAGATGCCTTCTAGGGAAGGTCTGGCTGTTTAAAGTTCATACATCCTGTATGTTCACCTTAAATCTGCTGCCCAAACACAAAGGCAGCAATCACTACAAATTTCAGCTGTCAGACCAGTTGAGTCTGGACCACCTGAGTCATCAAGACTCACAGGATCCTGTTGACTTGCTCTGGGCTCAGCCAGCGGGGAGATGAATTTACTCAGAGTGAAAGTCAAGGAAGCCTGTTTTTCTCAGAACCTTTGACCTGAAAGTGACCCCAAGTGTCAGTTCCTGTTTCTGGGTGTGAGATGAGTTGCACTGATACCAGTCTGCAGTGTTCACTGGTTTTCCTTTCATTAAACACATCCTGGAACGAGATTCCTCGGACGTCTTCAGTGAGAGTGTATTGCATGTTTAACGGCCGTAGTGTGAACGCATTTCTGCCTTTGCTCACGTGGTGAATCCTGTCTGGCTACCCAATTTTTCCCTCCTCAGCCATCTCACGTCGCTTATCCCTCTTAGCCTGAGGCAGATTCCTGCCTCCCATGTGCCTTTTAGTTGTGGACAGTAGCCGTTTAAGTACTTTATTGTTACATGATATTCCATAATCCTTCCGTCCACACTACACTTAATTGCTGCTGAAGTCTTATGTTTCCCCCAAGTGGTTCCCAGTCTTTCCTCAAATTCTAAAATAGGGGAATATTTTTGCTCTCGAGTTGACTTTTGGATTGTTTTAAAAGTTCTATGTGCCTAACGTATTAGACACTGAGAAAATTTCCAAGTTCAAAACAAACTAGTCATAGAGTGTAGTGTGGAGAGAAAGCCGCTCAGGAAACGAACTCATACGATAGATGGTCTTATATCCCTGACTGAAACATTTGAACTTTATTATCTGGAGTTGGTATATGTGAGATTAAAAATCTTGGAGATTTTTAAATGGGAGAACACTAAGGCGTAAAGTGTTGATGGAGGGGTGGGTATTTTTATGAAGGCAAATTAGCAGGGAGTAAAGGGTCAGAGAGGGAGGTCTTAGGAACTTGGGACAGAAATCCCTCTGTGAGTTGATTGTATTAGGAACATTTTTCTTAAATAAATTAAAAATACGTTTTTTGTATGATAGAAGCAATGTAGGTTTGAGAGAACACAGAAATTTCTGAAAAGTATAAGGAAGAAAAAACTAACAACTAGAGATAATTATTAACATTTTATTGTAGTTCTATGGATATAATTGAGATCATATAATATATGCAGTTTAACACCTTAACTTTTTAAACTTAGTAAAAATATTTGCCCACATTACTATTATTTAAAATATGATCTATGAATGATCATTCAGTTTATCAAGTGGATGGTCTATACTTTAGCTTTTCTGCTTTGGTTGTACATCTAGATTATTTCCAGTTTGTAGCTCTCAGGGGTCAAAATGAAGTAGTCATCTTTGCCCAAATATCTTTGTCCATTTCCTTGATGATTAGCTTAGCATAGATTCTTAGGATCAATGGGCCAGAGGGCAATGGACCTTTTCATGTTCTTCACTAATTGTGTTCTGTAGAGACATTTGCTTTGCTTTCCCATAGGACGCGTGTGACACTGAAAATAGTCCTTTAAAAATCTTTGTGAACTTGATAGACACAAAGGGTATCACTGTGATAAATATTTATCTGCAAGTTAAATAATGTGGTTGAAAGGTTCAGTCAACATTCACTGTACCTGTGGGGGGCAGCCCTTGCCCCCAAATTTGTTACAATTCTCAGCTAGTTAGCAAGAGGGCTGAGAAGGGAGCCCAGATGTTCTGCCTCCCAGATAAATGACCTCTTTAACTCACCATCTTTTACCAGATGACATTGACTAAGGATAAATGTAAGACCCTTCACTTGCAATAAGGAACATGCCTAAACCCTGGTGGAAAAAATATGCTTAGTGGCTACAAAAGTGAAAAAAAAAACATTTAGGGTGTTGGTGTGCAGAAACCCCAGAATGAATGAATGAGCAAAACCAAAGCAAAACAAATATGTACAAGCCCAACCAGACCACAGGTGATGTTAACACAAGCCTAACACTTAGAATGTCAGGGATGAAGGTCCCATGTCCTCCATGTTTGAGAGGTCAGCAGCTTAGTTGATTTGCGGGCTGTTGGAGGCCCTGATTTCAGGTACTAGGTCTGGAGAGATCAATGGTTGCAGGAGCTCTGGCGACATTGCATGTGTGGCAACGTGGAAGACTGCATTCTTCTTTCTATGGATCCGAAGGATGGAACAAGAATCCCTACATGGCTGAGGTTTCCTCTTCCTTTTAGGAAGGAGGGATTGGCTGGTAGGCCTACAATTTGGAATGGGCTGCCTTGGAGGGAATGAGTTCCCTCAAGCCTGATCTGAATAAACTCTTGGCAAGAATATGAAGATATCTGAACACTGGGTGTGAGACTAAGATGGGTGACTTGTGGGTGGGATGTTTCTAGAGGGGTGCTGTCCAGAGCCAAGTTGACCGGTGCTGGCTGGGTTGGGGGGGGTGTGTGATTACGGCCGGTGTGTGTGTGTGTGTGTGTGTGTGTGTGTGTGTGTGTGTGTGCGCGCGCGCGTGCGCACGCGCATGCACGCACGCACGTAAATTGTGAGGCCTGAAAAAGTGTTAATTATTGCCCCATGTGTAGGAGGGTGCTTATTACTCTGCTCAAGTGATAGCCAAACCTTAGGTTCCATTCCAACCCTGTGACGTTGTGATTCTCTGAATTTGATTTAAGATAGACTGACTTGAAGAAGGAACAGAGAGACCCTCTAATGTATCCCAAATGGGTCTCCATATGTGCATGTCCACTGACATTGGCCTACACCTGCCACATCACCTCATTCTTACTGGGAAACTAGCTGCAGGTTATGCTCAATGGGAAATGATCAGCTAGTTAGTTAGAACAAATAACATTACTATGCATTATATTATATATACATTCGTATATGAAATCTTCAATAAAATGTATTGCCCTGCTACTCTTCTGAATGTACATCACATCCTTGTCTGAAGATCAAATCAATTGAGGGTACAATTCAACTAGTTCGAACTGAGCAATGCATCCATTGCACTCAGAGCGTTGCTTCGTACCTGCTCTCAGGATGAGGTAATGAATTGGTAGAGGAATTGTTTCAGCTCATAAAAAAAAAAAAAAAAAAAACAACTGAAAGAGTCCATTACCTATGGCTTGTGACTAATGGCATGAATATCTAAGGATATTCTCACTGCAAAGCTATCTGCAATATTAAATACTGTGGCAAGGAAGAATTAGTCATAAGATGATGGTAACAAACTGTGCTCATCAAGTTTCTCTTATTGTCAGGTGCTCTGCAAAAGAGGTTTTACAAATGTCATCTCTGAAAAGTGGGTCTAATCATCGCTATTTTATAGATAAAGCGTGCTGCTGGGTTTGAGCTCCCTGTCAGGGAGAGAACAGTGAGGTACACCTGTGCTTCACTTTGAAGGTAACCACGTGAAACATCAGAGGTAGAATTTAATGAGTTCTCTACAAATCGATGAGAGGAAGACAAACAACCAGGTGGGGAAAACGGAAAAAACATGAGAAGTTATTTCACACAGAGGACAAAGGATGAACAGAGGCAAAGATGTTCCACCTTCTTAGTAATTAGAGAATTGTAGAATAAAATCATACAATAGCTTTTCCATCACTGGGCTGGCAAAACTGGCAAAATATAAAAGTCTGACATACCAAATATTGGCAAGAACATGAAGCAATGAAATACTTATCCTCCAAAGAATACTAAATGGAGAAAATTAGGGTTTCCTAGTATAGGTGAAGATGCATCTACCCAGTGATCCTGCATTTTCACTCACTGGACAATCTCTCAAAAACCCACACAAGAGGACATTACAAAAATCTTCACAGCAGCACTATTTTTAAAGCAAAACATAAATTTGATATTTAAATATCCAACTTAAATATCCAAAGGAGATAGATACAAAAACTGTGGAATATTCATACAATAGAATACAATATAGTAGTTTCCTTGAGTGAACTGGAATTACACTTCTCAAAATATTTGAATGTCACAAATATAATATTGAATGAAATAAAACATTGCATAAGTATATAGTACTTTTTATATAAATGCTAAAAAACCCTACACAAGAATATATTGCTTAAGGAATACACACACACACACACACAAACACACACACACACACGTCAGGATGATAAACAAGTTTAGGATGGTGAGTCTGGAGGGTGGGAGAGAGGTACACAGGAAACTTGGTAATTATGATTTCTGAGGCTGGGTCTTGCTTATATGACTTATGACTTATTGAATTATTTAGCTGTTAACTATTGCTGACGCCCATTTAAATAGAAAATTTTAAATGTGAAAATCAGAGAGGAAGAATAAAGTGAATTAATTGAGGAAGTTTCAGCAGAAAGCAGCATTTCTCATCGCCATAACAAAGCAAACCTGTTTGGATTCCTTCCTTCCCCTTTCTCATTAGCAAACAATGTTCTCCAGTTTCTCTGATTTTTCAGGGTAGTTGAGAACCTGCAGTAAAGGTTTTGATTTTCTGTTGTTTTTAATTGCAAAGGTTGCAATTCCCAAGTCAGTTGTGGCTTCAGAGCCAAGCGGTTCATTCCCCCAGTACCGGGAAACACATTTGGTACAGAAACCATCTCTGGAAGTGCAAGTTTCACGTCCTTAGCCTCAGCGACAAAGTGAAGTGTCAGCCATGTCCCATCAGAGGGAGGCCTGCAGGAGGGCTGGGACGCCCGTCTTAACTTCCTAAGCTTTGGAGCAACTATACTGACTGAACTTGGCATGCAAGTTGATCCTCAAACTATACAAAACAGGATAGGACACAGATTCCTCTATTTATAAGGTAGAAACCGAACAAGACAACAAAAAAGATTCAGAAATAACTTTCAACACTGCTTATAACAATAGTCCTGTATGCGAGTCACTTGATATTTTTTATAGTAATGCTAGTTTGGGGGCATAAAGCTTGCAAAATGTATAAGTACAGAGGAACCTCACTTAATGCTGATGCCAGGGGAAAAGTAATAAAGATCTCCACTTCCGGCTTACCAAGGGGGCCTCAGAGTAAAGAGCCCTAGGGAGCCCTGAGATCTTTTAAAAAGATCCCTGAAATCAAAACCATTTTCATCGTAATATTAAGACCTTCTCTGTCTTTTTTACTCTCATTCCCTCACCAGTGGACAGTGGAGTTTCTCAGAGGCTACATGACACGTAACATCATAAGAGACTGGATATGAGAATCCAACTGTCTTCTGTTAAATTAGACATTAAATAAGAGATTTCCAACACTGAGTATGCATATGTAGAGGTATGTAGAACAATACCACTTTTCTCAATAAGTCTGTTTGTTTTGGAAAGTAGAGTTATTTTTCATAAAATATATGATATTTATATTAATGTGTAGAGAGTTTATTGTTATTTTAAGTAAATAAGAAAATAAATGTTTAAACCACTCTCTAGTTTAATTTCTAACATAGTAAATATTGACAGATATAACTCACATAAACAAAAGCATTTTGGAATCCTCAATAATTTTTAAGAGTGTAGAAATTTGCAAACCACTGGCTTCCAGCTTATCACAGAAAGCTTTGCTGTCATCTCCTCTTGCTGCTATGGCTGCTTTTCTCACTGTTCGGAATCCCACAAGGACCACCAGAAATAGCTTGGCCAGAAATCTGTTGAATGGAGATTACATTTTATATATTTTTCTAAGTCTCAGTGTCCTCCAGGATGTCTCTGGGTGTCTCCTGATGGTCCCTGTTGATATCGTCAGAGTTGGAAGTTTCAGACGGGAACAGTTTTCCTGCTCCAGGTATTTGAGGATCCCCGTGGGATGTCTGCTTTACAGAAGTTAACAGCACGACCCAGGCAGATAAATAATATTCCTCAAAAGCCATCTGGGGAGATTAACCAAGGTGGTGGAGTAGAAGGACGTGTTCTCACTCCCTCTTGTGAGAGCACCAGAATCACAACTGGCTGCTGGACAATCATCGACAGGAAGACACTGGACTTCACCAAGGAGGATACCCCACATCCAAGGGCAGAGGAGAAGCCACAGTGAGACGGTAGGAGGGGCGCAATCAGAGTAAAATCAAATCCCATAAGTGCTGGGTGGGGGACTCACAGACTGGTGAGCACTTACACCACAGAAGTCCACCCACTGGAGTGAAGGTTCTGAGCCCCACGTCAGGCTTCCCAACCTGGGGGTCCGGCAACAGGAGGAGGAATTCATAGAGAATCAGACTTTGAAGCCTAGTGGGAATTGATTGCAGGACTTCGACAGGACTGGGGAAGACAGAGACCCCACTCTTGGAGGGCGCACACAAAATACTGTGTGTGCATTGGGACCCAGGGGAAGGAGCAGTGACCCTGGGGGAGACGGAACCAGACCTATATGCTAGTGTTGGAGGGTCTCCTGCAGAGGTGGGGGGTGGCTCTGTTTCACCGTGGGGACAAGGACACTGGCAGCGGAGGTTCTGGGAAGTACTCCTTGGCATGAGCCCTCTCAGAGTCTGCCATTAGCCCCACCAAAGAGCCCAGGTGGGCTCCAGTGTTGGGTTGCCCTGGGCAAAACAACCAACAGGGAGGGAACCCAGCCCCACCCATCAACAGTCAAGTGGATTAAAGTTTTACGGAGCTCTGACCACCACAGCAACAGTCAGCTCTACCCACCACCAGAGCCTCCCATCAAGCCTCTTAGATAGCCTCAACCACCAGAGGGCAGACAGCAGGAGCAAGAAAAACTACAATCCTGCAGCCTGTGGGGAAAAAAACACATTTACAGAAAGATAGACAAGATGACAAGGCAGAGGGCTATATACCAGATGAAGGAACAAGAAAAAACCCCAGAAAAACAACTAAATGAAGTGGAGATAGGCAACCTTCCAGAAAAAGAATTCAGAATAATGATAGTGATGATGATCCAGGACCTCGGAAAAAGAATGGAGGCAAAGATCGAGAAGATGTAAGAAAAGTTTAACAAAGACCTAGAAGAATTAAAGAAAAAACAAACAGAGATGAACAATACAATAACTGAAATGAAAACTACACTAGAAGGAATCAATAGTAGAATAACTGAGGCAGAAGAACGGATAAGTGACCTGGAAGACAGAATGGTGGAATTCACTGCTGCAGACCAGACTAAAGAAAAAAGAATGAAAAGAAATGAAGACAGCCTAAGAGACCTCTGGGACAACATTAAACGCAACAACATTCGCATTATAGGGGTCCCAGAAGGAGAAGAGAGAGAGAAAGGACCAGAGAAAATATTTGAAGAGATTATAGTCGAAAACTTCCCTAACATGGGAAAGGAAATAGCCACCCAAGTCCAGGAAGCGCAGAGAGTCCCATACAGGATAAACCCAAGGAGAAGCATGCCAAGACACATAGTAATCAAAGTGGCAAAAATTAAAGACAAAGAAAAATTATTGAAAGCAGCAAGGGAAAAACAAAAAATAACATACAAGGGAACTCCCATAAGGTTAACAGCTGATTTCTCAGCAGAAACTCTACAAGCCAGAAGGGAGTGGCATGATATACTTAAAGTGATTAAAGGGAAGAACCTACAACCAAGATTACTCTACCCGGCAAGGATCTCATTTAGATTTAATGGAGGAATCAAAAGCTTTACAGATAAGCAAAAGCTAAGAGAATTCAGCACCACCAAACCAGCTCTACACCAAATGCTAAAGGAACTTCTCTAAGTGGGAAACACAAGAGAAGAAAAGAACCTACAAAAACAAACCCAAAACAATTAAGAAAATGGTCATAGGAACATACATATCAATAATTACCTTAAACATGAATGGATTAAATGCTCCAGCCAAAAGACACAGGCTTGCTGAATGGATAGAAAAAAAAGACCCATATATATGCTGTCTACAAGAGACCCACTTTAGACCTAGGGACACATACAGACTGCAAGTGAGGGGATGGAAAAAGATATTCCATGCAAATGGAAATCAAAAGAAAGCTGGAGTAGCTGTACTCATATCAGATAAAATAGACTTTAAAATAAAGAATGTTACAAGAGACAAGGAAGGACACTACATAATGATCAAGCGATCAATCCATGAAGAAGATATAACAATTATAAATATATCTGCACCCAACATAGGAGCACCTCAATACATAAGGCAACTGCTAACAGCTATAAAAGAGGAAATTGACAGTAACAAAATAATAGTGGGGGACTTTAACACCTCACTTACACCAATGGACAGATCATCCAAAATAAAAATAAATAAGGAAACAGAAGCTTTAAATGACACAATAGACCAGATAGATTTAATTGATATTTATAGGACATTCCATCCAAAAACAGCAGATTACACGTTCTTCTCAAGTGTGCACGGAACATTCTCCAGGATAGATCATATCTTGGGTCACAAATCAAGCCTCAGTAAATTTAAGAAAATTGAAATCATATCAAGCATCTTTTCTGACCACAACGCTATGAGATTAGAAATGAATTACAGGGAAAACAACGTAAAAAACACAAACACGTGGAGGCTAAACAATATGTTACTAAATAACCAAGAGATCACTGAAGAAATCAAAGAGGAAATCAAAAAATACCTAGAGACAAATGACAATGAAAACACGACGACCCAAAACCTATGGGATGCAGCAAAAGCAGTTCTAAGACAGAAGTTTATAGCTATACAAGCCTACCTAAAGAAACAAGAAAAATCTCAAGTAAACAATCTAACCTTACACCTAAAGGAACTAGAGAAAGAAGAACAAACAAATCCCAAAGTTAGCAGGAAGAAAGAAATCAAAAAGATCAGAGCAGAAATAAATGAAATAGAAACAAAGAAAACAATAGCAAAGATCAATAAAACTAAAAGCTGGTTCTTTGAGAAGATAAACAAAATTGATAAGCCATTAGCCAGATTCATCAAGAAAAAGAGGGAGAGGACTGAAATCAGTAAAATCAGAAATGAAAAAGGAGAAGTTACAACAGACACCACAGAAATACAAAGCATCCTAAGAGACTACTACAAGCAACTTTATGCCAATAAAATGGACAACCTGGAAGAAATGGACAAATTCTTAGAAAGGTATAACCTTCCAAGACTGAACCAGGAAGAAGCAGAAAATATGAACAGACCAATCACAAGTAATGAAATTGAAACTGTGATTAAAAATCTTCCAACAAACAAAAGTCCAGGACCAGATGGCTTCACAGGTGAATTCTATCAAACATTTAGAGAAGAGCTAACACCTATCCTTCTCAACCTCTTCCAAAAAATTGCAGAGGAACACTCCCAAACTCATTCTATGAGGCCACCATCACCCTGATACCAAAACCAGACAAAGATACTACAAAAAAAGAAAATTACAGACTAATATCACTGATGAATATAGATGCAAAAATCCTCAACAAAATACTAGCAAACAGAATCCAACAACACATTAAAATGATCATACACCATGATCAAGTGGGATTTATCCCAGGGATGCAAGGATTCTTCAATATATGCAAATCAATCAATGTGATACACCATATTAACAAATTGAAGAATAAAAACCATATGATCATCTCAATAGATGCAGAAAAAGCTTTTGACAAAATTCAACACCCATTTATGACAAAAACTCTCCAGAAAGTGGGCATAGAGGGAACCTACCTCAACATAATAAAGGCCATATATGACAAATCCACAGCAAACCTCATTCTCAATGGTGAAAAACTGAAAACATTTCCTCTAAGATCAGAAACGAGACAAAGATGTCCACTCTCACCACTATTATTCAACATAGTTCTGGAAGTCCTAGCCATGGCAATCAGAGAAGGAAAAGAAATAAAAGGAATACAAACTGGAAAAGAAGAAGTAAAACTGTCACTGTTTGCAGATGACATGATACTATACATAGAGAATCCTAAAACTGCCACCAAAAAACTGCTAGAGCTAATTAATGAATATGGTAAAGTTGCAGGATACAAAATTAATGCACAGAAATCTCTTGCATTCCTATACACTAATGATGAAAAATCTGAAAGAGAAATTATGGAAACACTCCCATTTACCATTGCAACAAACAGAATAAAATACCTAGGAATAAACCTACCTAGGGAGACAAAAGACCTGTATGCAGAAAACTATAAGACACTGATGAAAGAAATTAAAGATGATACCAACAGATGGAGAGATATACCATGTTCTTGGATTGGAAGAATCAACATTGTGAAAATGATTATACTACCCAAAGCAATCTACAGATTCAATGCAATCCCTATCAAATTACCAATGGCATTTTTTACGGAGCTAGAACAAATCATCTTAAAATTTGTATGGAGACACAAAAGACCCCGAATAGCCAAAGCAGTCTTGAGGGAGAAAAACGGAGCTGGAGGAATCAGACTCCCTGACTTCAGAGTATACTACAAAGCTACAGTAATCAAGACAATATGGTACTGGCACAAAAACAGAAACATAGATCAATGGAACAACATAGAAAGCCCAGAGATAAACCCACACACCTATGGTCAACTAATCTATGACAAAGGAGGCAAAGATATACAATGGAGAAAAGACAGTCTCTTCAATAAGTGGTGCTGGGAAAACTGGAGAGCTACACGTCAAAGAATGAAATTAGAATACTCCCTAACACCATACGCAAAAATAAACTCAAAATGGATTCGAGACCTAAATGTAAGACTGGACACTATAAAACTCTTAGAGGAAAACATAGGAAGAACACTCTTTGACATAAATCACAGCAAGATCTTTTTTGATCCACCTCCTAGAGTAATGGAAATAAAAACAGAAATAAACAAATGGGACCTAATGAAACGTCAAAGCTTTTGCACAGCAAAGGAAACCATAAACAAGACGAAAAGACAACCCTCAGAATGGCAGAAAATATTTGCAAACGGATCAATGGACAAAGGATTAATCTCCAAAATATATAAACAGCTCATTCAGCTCAATATTAAAGAAACAAACACCCCAATCCAAAAATGGGAAGAAGACCTGTATGTCCAAAGAAGACATACAGACGGCCACGAAGCACATGAAAAGATTCTCAACATCACTAATTATTAGAGAAATGCAAATCAAAACTACAATGAGGTATCACCTCACACCAGTTAGAATGGGCATCATCAGAAAATCCACAAACAACAAATGCTGGAGAGGGTGTGGAGAAAAGGGAACCCTCTTGCACTGTTGGTGGGAATGTAAATTGATACAGCCACTATGGAGAACAATATGGAGGTTTCTTAAAAAACTAAAAATAGAATTACCATATGATCCAGCAATCCCACTACTGGGCATATACCCAGAGAAAAACTGTAATTCAAAAAGACACATGCACCCCAATGTTCATTGAAGCACTATTTACAATAGCCAGGTCATGGAAGCAACCTAAATGCCCATCGACAGACGAATGGATAAAGAAGTTGTGGTACATATATACAATGGAATATTACTCAGCCATAAAAAGGAACGAAATTGAGTCATTTGTTGAGACATGGATGGATCTAGAGACTGTCATACAGAGTGAAGTAAGTCAGAAAGAGAAAAACAAATATCGGATATTAACGCATGTATGTGGAACCTAGAAAAATGGTACAGATGAACCAGTTTGCAGGGCAGAAGTTGAGACACAGATGTAGAGAACAGACATATGGACACAAAGGGGGTAAAAACGCGGTGGGGTGGGGATGGTGGTGTGCTGAATTGGGTGATTGGGACTGACATGTATACATTGATGTGTATAAAATTGATGACTAATAAGAACCTGCAGTATAAAAAACCAAAGAAACAAAACAACTAATACTAAACTTTCATTGGGTTATTTGTATGGAAATATGTTAATATAAATGTTTCAGACATTACATGAAATTTCTAAAAATCTTATATGTTCTGGTATAATGTTATATGTCATAATCCTAGTTATTACTTTAAAATGTATATCTCAGAAATAACTAATTTTCTTGTCAACTGCATTATTATGAACTTTCATCAAATCTTTAACCGTGGTCATTTTTAAGTCTTTTGTCATTTACAGACAGTTCTGGGTGTACTCTGATGATTTTGTAAATGTGTTCCTATGAAAGGGTTTCATCTTCAGGAAATTCATGGAAAAGACTCTGACAAGTACAGGTTTCTGGTAACTGACTGTACTGCTGAACTGAATGAATAAGCATTTTCAGAACTCCAATGAAAAACTGATGAACTCATAAAAGTGCTAACAAAAGATCAAGATAAAAAAAAATTAATTACATGGGACTGAGTGAACTGATGAGGATGAGTATAATTTTTGTGACCTTCTGTTTGAATTAAAAAAAAAAAAATCCCACGAGGACTGAGGCAAAGAATATACAAATCAATTTTCACTGCAAAGTAAAGGAGCTGTTACAGTGGAGGATTACTGGACTGAATGTCAATATTATGACATAGTAGGAGTGTGTTTCACGTTTGGTAATTGCAATCATTGTTGCTTTTGTTGTGGTCTTCCATGTACAATGCTTGGTGTCAGTCTATTTATCTCTTGAAAAAATAAAATACTGTGTGTGTGTGTGTGTGTGTGTGTGTGTGTGTGTGTGAAAAAATAAAATAAAATAAATACAGGTATTGAAAAAAAAAAAAAAGCCATCTGGGTCGGCGTCTACTTTGGGGGCATTCTATACAGGCCAATGCAGGGCATGTAATAACTGCTCGAATGGAGTTCGGAAAGGAAGGAGCAGTTCATTTGGTGGGACAATTTGGAATAGATTTCAGCAGACAATTAATGGGGATGTAGGACTTCTTAGCTGCCAGAAAATCCGGCCAAAAGCCTTCAAACCCACTTCCTAGTGCGATGGCACGCTCCTTCCTAAGCTACCACTGGGAAGGTAGGGCTGCCCCGCCCACCGTAGTGAGGAACTAGCCTGGTATGGAAATGCCACGACAGGACTCAGTCCTGGGCTGTCAGTCTCCACTTTCTAGGAGCTCCTGCGCGCTCCGATGCAGTCCTACAGGTACACAGCCGGCTCGCGGAGTCTGCAGCTGAGCAGCGCGCGGGCGGGGCGAGGAGATGGCAAAAATGTGCGCGACTGGGGTGGGGGGCGGCGATCAGGACTCCCGGGAGGCCCCTGACCGGCTGGGCGACCTTGGGGGAGCGGACTCCGTCTGTGGGCGAAGGTGTGGAGGCCGCGTCCACTGCCGGCCCGTCTTCCTCCCTCTTTTCCTGCCGGCCTTTGCCACATAGGCCTAAGCTGCCTTCTCCCGAGTGGGCAGGTTTCCGTTTAGACGGCCGGGCCCAGGAGGATCCTGAGGCTGAGGACGCGCAGGGAAGGCTACGCGCGACGCACGGTGGGCACCCGGGCGCCACCACGGGGAGCGGGGGCCGCGGGCTGAGGCGGGCGGGCCGGGCGGCGAGCTGCGTGGCAGAAGGGGACGTCCCTGCGCCCCCAAAGGAGGCGGCCGGGCAATCTGGAAGAGGGGACCCGCCCCGATGCCCGCACTGCGCCTCCCGGCCCCTCCCGGCCCCTCCCGACCCCTCCCACTGATGCCTCTCCCCCCGGATTCTGGAGGTGGGCGCTCGGAGCAAGGGCGGGGCAAGGGAGGGAGCAGTCTTTGGGGGCGCGTCCGGATACATCCGGGGCCAAAGTTGGAGGTCTCCCGATGGAGAAGGGAAGGTCAGAAGCCTAGCTGGGATCTCTGAGATTCAGAGGTCGGAGAACCCCGGCCTTGTGCCGGCAGAGGGCGCGCTCCGCCCGCTGCGCCCCTTTCCATACCCACCTCTTGCTTCCTCGCAGCCTGCATGGAAATGCTGTTGTTGCTGCTCTGCGTCGTGTCCAGCGCTCTTCCACGATTTATCAGAGCAGGTAGGTTCGGTTGGTTCGGGTCTCAGTGGCCCCCCTCCCTCCCTGCCACCCTGCCGCTCTGGGCGAGCCCCTGTGCAGACCTCCTGGGGGATCGCGTGAGACCGGAGCCTGGCCGGTGACACTCGCCCCAGGGGTCCAGACAGAATCCGGCGGGAGGCGGAAACGGCAAGTTTCAGCTGCAAGGGTCTGACGCTCAGCCCCAAGCATCACCTTTGAGCTTTGAAGTGACTTGAAGAGGGAGAGGAGTTGGGCAAATTTGCAAGTCAAGGCTCGAGTTAAAATGCTCAAATACGGGTTTCCCTGGTGACGCAGTGGTTGGGAATCTGCCTGCCAGTGCAGGGGTAAACGGGTTCGAGCCCTGGTCCGGGAAGATCCCACATGCCTCGGAGCAACTGGGCCCGTGAGCCACAACTACTGAGCCTGCGCGTCTGGAGCCTGTGCTCCGCAACAAGAGAGGCCGCGATAGTGAGAGGCCCGCGCTCACAGCAACTAGAGAAAGCCCTCGCACAGAAACGAAGACCCAACACAGCCAAAAATAAATAAATAAAAATTTTAAAAAAGCTCAAATAGATCTATAATACATTCTATTTTATATGACAAAGGGACATGTTAGACCCAAGGTAATAGCAAAGAAACCAGCAACGGAACAAATTAATTCCAAGAAACACGAAGCATTTTGTTAGAAACGAACTTTAAAGCGAGCGGATTGTTTAACAATCCTTTTGGGGAGGAGATACTTACACCTTTTATTGGGGACGGATTGAATTAACCGGGTAGCAGGGCAGAAGGAAAACAGGTCAAGTGGGGCTCAGAATAGGAACGTTTACTCTGAAGGAGGAAGATGAAGGAATTAAGGGTCTTAGAATAGAAGGGGAAGAGGGGAATCGTTCCAAATGGGGAGATCACTTGTTGAGGGGGAGGACTGAGTACATTCACTCTTATGGACAGATGTGAAGGACTTCGGGTTATGCTTTCACATCAGCAGACTGTTTTTAGGAAACTCCCATACTGAGAAAACTCTCACATACAATTTCAAATCAGCAAGAAAATTGAGGTATTTGTGGAGACTAATAATAACCGAAACTAGCGCTCTCGGTTGTGATTATTTTTTTCCTTTCTTTCCCTAGATGCTTGCGAGGACGTGAGTATGCAGGAGACTGTGTCAGTAGGCCAGCCTACAGCTTTTAACTGCATATACCCTCTGCCAACATCTGGGAGGGTAGATGCAACATGGTATAAATATCCTAGGAAAATCCCAGTATCCAAAAACATACAGTCTAGGATCCACCAGGACCAAAACTGGATTTTGTTTCTCCCTGTGAAAGGGGAGGACTCTGGGATCTACCACTGTGATACAAAGTAAGTTCCTCATTCATGAGAACTTTCTCTCTCTCTCATTCATATATATATAATATATGTATAATATTGATATAATATATAATTCCTTTAGAAAAACTCTTGATACACTCTTAATCAATGTAGAAAACAATGAGAAGAATATAGTTTTGTAATTGTTATGCGATGGTTTCAATGAACAGACTTTTAAGCAGAACAGATTTGTAAATCAGTTGTTGGACCGTGAAATGCATCTTTTCCTATCGAAATGATGTCCAAGGCCAGACCAGCTTACAAAGCCAGTTTAATCCCAATATGATTGCTGCCTTCTTTCTTGGAACGCTAAAAGTTTTTGTGACAGGTGGTACATCCAGAGAGGTATAAGCCTCCTTCAAGCACTTTTTGTAAGGGTTCTGCTATAGGAATTTAACAGTGACCAAGCATCAAGTATGTTCTAGACCCCATGCTAAGCCTTATGCTAGGAATGTAAGTAAGTGACACAGGTCTGGTGGGAGATAGTTGAGCCTGGTTGGCACTGTGGTGAACCAGAAAGCATATGTCACACCAAAGGCGGCAGTCTATGCAGTTCAAGTCCATCTTCCAAATTTTCAAGGTAACCTGGAAATTAGAATGTGTGTGTGTGTGTGTGTGTGTGTGTGGTTAACTTTCCAATAAGCTTTGTGCATGTTTCCTAATTAAAACACATCCGTGGACCAAATTTTGGCTGAGGGCCCCAATTTTGTTATCCTCCTTTGCTAATGTGCATGACCTTCATGAGTTATTTGACCTCCACGAGCCTTGGCTTTCTTATCTGTAAAGTGGAAGTAATGCCAGCCAGATAGGGTAGAAGTAAAAATGACCCCAGATCATGTGTGAAGTAGGTACTCCAGGAATGTAGCTGCATCCTCCCTCTCTTGTGGTTCCTTGGTATTTGCCAGCCTCTTTCTGTGTTTCAGGGACGGCCACGTCCTTCTCTGATTCCTGCCAGATTCCTCATTTCCGTGTGATTGACTCAAAGTACATGGTTACTCAGTGGCACAGGTGGAAGTGCCAGTAGCCCCTTCCCCCAAATTTCACTCACTCTTCAGACCAGCTGCTGACGTCTTGAGGGGGTCTGCTCTCCTCTTTACTCCAGGTTATTCATTAACCAGAGTTGGAGATCGTATGCCACACAAATCTGTCTGGACGTCCAGGCTGGATTTATTTATTTTTTATTCTAACTGGGACTTCATTTTTATTTATTTTTATTGGGGTATAATTGATTTACCATGTTGTGTTACTTTCTGCTGTACAGCAAAGTAAATCAGTTATGCATATATCCACTGTTTTTTAGACTCTTTTCCCATATAGGTCATTACATAGTATTGAGTAGAGAGTTCCCTGTGCTATACAGTAGGTCTTTATTAGTTATCTATTTTATATATAGTAGTGTGTATATGTCAATCCCAATCTCCCAATTTATCCCTCTCCCCCCCTTTCCCCTGGTAACCATAAGATTGTTTTCTACATCTGTAACTCTATTTCTGTTTTGTAAATAAGTTCACTTGTACCATTTTTTTTTAGATTCCACATATAAGCGATATCATATGATATTTGTCTTTCTCTGTCTGACTTACTTCACTCAGTATGACAATCTCTAGGTCCATCCATGTTGCTGCAAATGACATTATTTCATTCTTTTTTATGGTTGAGTAATATTCCAGTGTGTGTGTGTGTGTGTGTGTGTGTGTGTGTGTGTGTATATATATATATATATATATATATATATATATATATATATACCACATCTTCTTTATCTATTCCTCTGTTGATGGACATTTAGGTTGCTTTCATGTCTTGGCTTTTGTAAATAGTGCTGCAATGAACATTGGGGTGCATGTATCTTTTCGAATTATGGTTTTCTCTGATATATGCCCAGGGGTGGGATTGCTGGATCACAGGCTTGATTTAAAATATTTAAATATGGGAGCTGTGAAATGGGGCAAAATAATCTTTCCTAGAACGTAGACATCAATACTGTCGGTCATGGAAGAAAGTAAACATGAATTCTCACAAATCTTTAATATACAGATATGATATATGTTTAGTAAACTATATATTTTTACTTTGAAATAATTCAAATTCATATCATATTTGCAAGAATTGTATAAAGAGCTCCTGTCTACCCTTTATCGAGATTTCTATTATTTAACACTTTGCCACATTTTCCCCATCATCCCCTGTGTATGTTACACACAGTATTTTTTCTAAACCATTTTTTTCCAAATCATCTCAGTTGTATGCAACAGGTCCCTTTACCCCTTAATATTTCAACGTATCTTTCCTCTCAACAAGAATATTCTCTTACATCATCACAGAATAGTTATCACGTTCAGGAAATTTAACCATCACACAATACTTTTATCTACTAACCAATCTGTATTCTAATTTTATCAATCTTCTCAATGATGACTTTTATAAATGTTTTTTTTCCTTTTCCTGTGAAAGATTCAATCCAAGATCATTGCATTGCATTTGGTTGTCATGTACTTTTAATCTCTCTTTGCATCTGGAACAGATCTTCAGCCTGTTTTGTGTGTGTGACACTGACATTTTTAAGAAGTACAGGCAATTATTTTATATTGTATCTCTTAATTTGGGTTTGCCAGATATTTCTTCATGAGCCGGTTCAGGCTGAGCCTTCTTGGCTGGAATGCTATGGAAGTGGTTTGCATTCTCTTCAGACAGCACACTCAGAGACACCTAGCATCAGCGTGTCCCTGCTTGGTGATGTTCATTTTGATTATTTGGTTAAGATGTCCTCCCATGTTTCCACCATCCGAATACTTTTTTTTTTCCCTTTCATAATGAATGACTTGTGAGATGTATGCTGTCTTGTTTGAGGCAGAGGGTTTGCACAGTGCTTGGAAGAGGATTTGGAAATATTTGGAGATAAACAGAATTATTTGGTTTTGTGACTGTTTGAGTTTATGAGGTTTCAATCTGTTGTTTTCTTACAGTGATACAAACATCTGTCCCAGAATGCAAGTCAACCTCACCGTATTTAAAAAACATTGGTGTGGTACTTCCAGAAACAGTCAACCGAACGTGCCAGATGAGTACAAACAGATTTTATATGTTGGAAAAGATGACACTCTTATGTGTCATCTGAACTTCCCAAACAGTTTTGATTTGGATTCAGTAAAGTGGTATAAGGTAAAACAATAATTTTCCTGTTGATATTTTCCTTCCTCTTCTTTAAAACCTACTTGATTTTTGTTTAAGTTGTACCTTTTAAAGCAGAATGGGTAAAGAGAGAGATTTGTGTACGTAAGATTTGTTAACTAATTGCTATTGACAATCTAACGCTGCTAATTACTTATTTTTTTAATTTGTAGTTATTAGAGCTTGGTCATAGCTTATTATTGGAATCCACCCCTCCCCCAAGTATTCTTACTTTTCAGACTATCCTTCGTTATTCTTTTTAATTAAGATTAATTAAGTAGTTTCTTTGAATGGGTAGTACACGCATAGGGTTCAAGAATCACGAAGTATCAGAAGGCATGCCCCGGAAAGTCCCCTTCCCACTCCTGATTCATATTTGCCCAGGTCCATCTCACCTTCCCTGACATGTGGCTGCTGTTATTGGTTCCTTGCAGGCCTTGCATTATTCTTGTGTAATGCTGTACAAGAAAATAAAACTATACCTCCTAGTCCTTTCTTTTTTGATGGAAACAGGGCCTCCTATACTCACCTTCCTACACCTTGTGTTTTCACCTTCAAACCTTCTCTTTTCTTGACTGCACTGGTGGATAATAATGGAAAAGGCATATCCTTGGCACAGAGGCGCACAGGTGAGGTATTTAATATCTGAATTAGTTCTCCCCCAGCTCTGCTTGTTAACGTCTGCCAGTACAACCATCTGGGTCATGAGTACTCTCTGTGAGAAGGTTTTTATCTACTGTTTCAATTTCTTTAATGGTGATAGGATTCTACAAATTTCTTATTTATTCTAGAATGGGTTTTTGTAAGATTGTTTTCTAGGAAATTGTTCATTTCATTAAACATTTCAAATGCTCTGGCATGAAATGGTTTATCATTTCTCTGCTTTTAATGTCTGCTTCTGTAGTAAGGTTCATCTTTTATCCCCATTACAATATGTTTCTCTCTGTCTCTGTCTCTGTCTCTCTCTCACACACACACACACACTCTCTTTCTCCTTCTCACATGATGAGTCTTATAAAAGATGTCAGTCAGTTCTATTACTCCTTTCAAAGCACCAATTTTTGCCTTTGTCAATCCTCTCTGTTATGTATTTCACATTCATTTAGTTTGTTTCTGTTTTCCCCTCTCACAAGGAATGTGGCAATGAATGCCCTCATCTTGTATTTTATTTTATTCTGATTTTTTTCTTTCCCATTATGGTTTATTACAGAATATTGAATATGGTTCCCTGTGCTACACAGTAGGACGTTGTTTATCTATTTTATATATAGTCGTTTGTATCTGCTAGTCCCAAACTCCTAATTTATCCCTCCCCTCGCCTCCCCACCCCCCTTTCCCCTTTGGTAACCATAAGTTTGTTTTCTATGTCTGTGAGTCTCTTTCTGTTTTGTAAATTAGTTTGGTTGTATCATGTTTTAGATGCCACATATAAATGATATCATATAATATTTGTCTTGCTCTGTCTGACTTACTTCACTTGGCGTGATCATCTCTAGGTCCATCCATGTTGCTACAAATGGCATTTTTTCATTTTTTTAATGGCTGAGTAGTATTCCGTTGTATATAGGTACCACATCTTCTTTATTCATTCACCTGTCGATGGACATTCTTTCAGTGAAATCCTCATGTGGTGAATCAGTTGGAAGGGCTTGAGTATGGTGCCACGTTGATCATTAGGCTATTTCAGAAACTGAGTTAGGAAGCAGGGATCATCAAGAGAGGGTGTGAAGTAGAACGGATAGAATGAGGGGGAAGGGGAGGGTAAGCAGGGGGAGGGAACTCATTCCTGCTGCCCCCGATTGCCCCTGTCAAGTGGAGGGAGATGTTATGTGGAGAGTGTGAAAGAGCAGACAGGCGAGCAGGTGGGAGAGAGAGTTGAAGGAGATGCAAAGACTTCCTACGGTGAGGACCACGGATTTGTTTATGTTTGTGTGTTTAGCTCCTGTCGTGCTCATCCGGTTGTAGGGGTGTAGGAGAGGGATGGCAGGATGAACTCAGCGTGGGGTTTCTCTGGATGAATCCACTGGAAGGATGAAGGGTTTCCTTAATCCTTGACTTGAGGACTTAAAAGGGGGTCATTCAAGTGATGGCCACGTGAGTCTAGGTTGGACAGGAAAGGAAATGATGCCTGAAGGATACTGGTGATTAGGAGAAATTAGAGGGGTCCAAGGACTGATTCAGGTTAAGATGGAAAAGTGGGTTGGATGGCTAGAAAGTTCACCATATCACATGATGGATGTGGTGGGTACAGGCTCCCCATTCATGAGGAGGCTCTTTGTACTATAGAGGTTACAAAGCTATTGATAAAAAATAAGAACAAAGCACCCAGAACCACACCCTACGTTTTCCTAACCTATAGCTAAGGTTCTGGATGTGGTTCAGTTTCTCCAGCTGGCTTCACTGAAAAGCTAAAGTGAGTATGGTGATTTTCTGCTTTTCTACTGGACGTGGGCTTTCTGCCACAGTGTTCCGGGGCCCAGTCTCCAGCTTCGTGGGAGCTGAGAAGCAGTAGGCATGTCTTCTGACTTATTGTTGGTGTGGCTTCACCAAACGTGCTGGGACTTCACTTGCTGCAGTTGTGTAAGTGGCAACTCCTGGTCCCTGACTTGCAGGTGGTATATCTCAAAGTCTCGATTCCCACCATCAGGATGGTGGTGGAGGAAGCAGCTATCACGCGAACTAGTTCTGCAGTGTGCTTCAGCACCTAATATTCTGTTTTAAATCCTTTTCTGCTTAAAAGAGCTAGAATGTTTTTTTTTTTTTTTTGGAACAAATCCAGTCTTGGAGACATGGCCTCACAGAATTGTTTGGAAGAGTAATTGAAATAATCTATCCACTAAGCCCTTAGTTCAGTGTGGGTACATAGTAATTACTTAATAAATAAATACTAGATATTATTACTTAGTTAAAATAAAAGAATGAAACAGGTGGAATAATAAAAAATTATCATCAGAATGGTATATATTTTTCTAAATTAACAATTTTTTATTGTGCCAAAATATGTATAACATAAAATTTAGCATTTCAATGATTTTTCAGTGAACAGTTCTGTGGCATTAAGTACATTCACATTGTTGTACAACCATCATCACCATCCACCTCCAGAACTTTTTTATCTTCCCAGATGGAAACTCTGTACCCACTGAACAATAACGCCTCATTTTCCTCCCTGCCCCCAAACCCCTGGCAACCACCATTCTATTTTTTGTCTCTATGAATTTGACTATTCTAGGAATCTCATATAAGTGGAATCTTATAGTATTTACACTTTTGTGACCGGCTGATTCTACTTAGCGTAATGTCTTCAAGGTTCATCCGTGTTGTAGCAGGTGTCAGGATTTCTTTCCTTTTTAAGGCTGGATAATATTCCATTGTATGTATAGACCACATTTTGTTTATCCATTCATTTTTCAATGGACACAGATTGTTTCCATCATTCGGCTATTGTGAATAATGCTGCTTTAAACATGGGTGTACAAATACCTCTTTGGCCCCTGCTTTCAGTTCTTTTGGATGTATTATCAGAAGTGAAATTTCTGGATCATATGGTAATTCTGTTTAAGTTTCTGAGGGACTGCCATAATGTTCCCTTTTCTCCTTCCTTCCTTTCTTCCTTCCTTCTTGTCATTCTAATGATAAGAGGTGAGTTTATGTGTTCAGCACTTATTCTATACATGGTACATAACTTTCCCAATAATACTTTCAGTGGTGTGTGTGTGTGTTTGTGTGTGCAAGACAGACACACACACATAAGCTGTCTGGCTATAAAGCCATGGAAGGGACTGTGTCTTATTTATTACTCTCCCCCTAAAGTCTATCGTAGTGTCTTCACTATATTAAAAAAAGAATGAGCTCTTCCTGATTTCAGCTGAAGAGTTTGATTGATGTTTCTTTCATGGATGTTTGAATGATGTCTGCAAGTGACTGTGTCAGTGTCCAGACAAATCACACTTCACTGTTCTCACCAGACTGGATGAGGCACCAAAGTGTGAGTGCAATGCAGTGAGATTTGTCTGTACAGTGACACAGCGACTTGGAGAAAGTATGTGACCATATGGTAGTTGCTATGCTCAGTATGTCTAAGTTCCTGACATTTCCAGTTTCTATTCATTCCCAGCAGAGTTAAGAATGGCATGAGGAGGGAGGACCACAGCAGTGTGTCCGAGTTCCTCCTCCTGGGGCTCCCCACCCTTCCGGAGCAGCAGGGCGTGCTCTTTGCCCTGTTCCTGGGCGTGTACCTGACCGCGGTGCTGGGGAACCTGCTCGTCCTCCACTCATCAGGCTGGACTCTCGCCTCCACACCCCCATGTACTTCTTCCTCAGCCACTTGGCCCTCACCGATGTCTCCTTTTCATCTGTCACTGTCCCAGAGATACCGATGAACATGCAGATTCAATACCAATCTATCACATACGCAGGGTGCATTTCACAGGTGTATTTTTATATACTTTTCGGTTGTGTTGATAATCTCCTCCTCGCCGTGATGGCACGTGGCAGGTATGTGGCCATCTGTCACCCTCTCCGCTACACCACCGTCATGATGCAGAGGCCGTGTGTGCTGCTGGTGGCTGGGTCCTGGACTCTCTCCTGTGGCAGTGCCCTTCTGCACACCCTCCTGCTGGCCCTGGTGTCCTTCTGGGCTGACAACATCATTCCCCACTTTTTCTGTAGCCTCCCCATCCTACTCAAGCTGTCCTGCTCAGACACCTCTCTTAATGAGTTGGTTATATTCACTGCAGGGGCTGCGGTTGTCATTCTTCCATTGACTGGCATCCTGGTCTCTTATGACCGCACTGGGGTCTCGATCCTGGAGGTCCCTTCTACCAAAGGGACCTGCAAGGCCCTGTCCATCTGCAGCTCCCACCTCTCTGTGGTGTCTCTATTCTATGGAATGATTATGGCACTGTACTTTTCCTCCTCATCGGGCAGTTCCAATGACAAAGACATGATTGCCTCATCGATGGACACAGTGGTGACTCCCATGCTGAACCCCTTCATCTATAGCCTTAGGAACAGAGACATGAAATTGGCTCTGGGGATTCTTTTCAGAAACAATCAACGTTCCGCCAAGTGAGGATCAGCTAGCCATGTTCTTATTTCACCCACTGACCTTGTCAGAAAGGTCCTCTTTTTCTTTTAACAACTTTATTGGCGTATAATTGTTCTACAACAGTGTGTTAGTTTCTGCTGTATAACAAAGTGAATCAGCTATATGTATACATATATCCCCATATTCCCTCCCTCTTGCGTCTCCCTCCCACCCTCCCTATCCCACCCCTCTAGGTGGTCACAAAGCATCGAGCTGATCTCCCTGTGCTATGCAGCTGCTTCCCACTAGCTAGCTATTTTACATGTGGTAGTGTGTATATGTCCATGCCACTCTCTCACTTCGTCCCAGCTAACCCTTCCCCCTCCCCGTATCCTCAAGTCCATTCTCTACATCTGTGCCTTTATTCCTGTCCTGCCCCTAGGTTCTTCAGAACCTTTTTTTTTTTTTTTTTAGATTCCATATATATGTCTTAGCACACGGCATTTGTTTTTCTCTTTCTGACTTACTTCACTCTGTATGACAGACTCTAGGTCCATCCACCTCACTAAAAATAACTCAATTTCGTTTCTTTTTATGGCTGAGTAGTATTCCTTTGCATATATGTGCCATATCTTCTTTATCCATTCATCTGTCGATGGACACTTAGATTGCTTCTATGTCCTGGCTATTGCAAATAGTGCTGCAATGAACATGTGGTACATGACTCTTTTTGAATTATGGTTTTCTCAGGGTATATGCCCAGTAGTGGGATTGCTGGGTCGTATGGTAGTTCTATTTTTAGTTTTTTAAAGAACCTCCATACTGATCTCCATAGTAGCTGTATCACTTTACATTCCCACCAACAGTGCAAGAGGATTCCCTTTTCTCCACACCCTCTCCAGCATTTATTGTTTGTAGATTTTTTGATGATGGCCATTCTGACTGGTGTGAGGTGATAGCTCATTGTAGTTTTGATTTGCATTTCTCTAATGATTAGTGATGTTGAGCATCCTTTCATGTATTTGTTGGCAATCTGTATATCTTCTCTGGAGAAATGTCTGTTTAAGTCTTCTGCCCATTTTTGGATTGGGTTGTTTGTTTTTTTTGATACTGAGCTGCATGAGCTGCTTGTATATTTTGGAGATTAATCCTTTGTCAGCTGCTTCAGTTGCAAACATTTTCTCCCATTTTGAGGGTTGTCCCTTCATCTTTTTTATGGTTTCCTTTGCTGTGCAAAAGCTTTTAAGTTTCATTATGTCCCATTTGTTTATTTTTGTTTTTATTCCCGTTTTTCTAGGAGGTGGGTCAAAAAGGATCTTGCTGTGATTTATGTCATAGAGTGTTCTGCCTATGTTTTCCTCTAAGAGTTTGATAGTGTCTGGCCTTACATTTAGGTCTTTAATCCATTTTGAGTTTATTTTTGTATACAGTGTTAGGAAGTGTTCTAATATCTTTCTTTTACATGTAGCTGTCGAGTTTTTCCAGCACCACTTATTGAAGAGACTGTCTTTTCTCCATTGTATATTCTTGCCTCCTTTGAAAAAGATAAGGGAACCATATGTGCATGGGGTTATATCTGGGCTTTCTGTCCTGTTCCATTGATTTATATTTCTGTTTTTGCGCCAGTACCATACTGTCTTGATTACTGTAGCTTTGTAGTATAGTCTGAAGTCAGGAAGCCTGATACCTCCAACTCCGTTTTTCTTTCTCAAGATTGCTTTGGCTATTCGGGGATTTTTGTGTTTCCATACAAATTGTGAAATTTTTTGTTCTAGTTCTGTGAAAAATGCCATTGGTAGTTTGATAGGGATTGCACTGAATCTGTAGATTGCTTTGGGTAGTATAGTTATTTTCACAATGTTGATTCTTCCAATCGAAGAACATGGTATATCTCTCCATCTGTTTGTATCATCTTTAATTTCTTTCATCAGTGTCTTATAGTTTTCTGCAGACAGGTCTTTTGTCTCCTTAGGTAGGTTTATTCCTAGGTATTTTATTCTTTTCGTTGCAATGGTAAGTGGGAGTGTTTCCTACATTTCTCTTTAAGAGTTTTCATCATTAGTGTATAGGAGTGCAAGAGATTTCTGTGCATTAATTTTGTATCCTGCTACTTTACCAAATTCATTGATTAGCTCTAGTAGTTTTCTGGTAGCATCTTTAGGATTCTCTATGTATAGTATCATGTCATCTGCAAACAGTGACAGCTTTACTTCTTCTTTTCCGATTTGGATTCCTTTTATTTCTTTTTCTTCTCTGATTGCTGTGACTAAAACTTCCAAAACTCTGTTGAATAATAGTGGTGAGAGTGGGCAACCTTGTCTTGTTCCTGATCTTAGAGGAAATTGTTTCAGTTTTTCACTATTGAGAACGATGTTGGCTGTGGGTTTGTCATATATGGCCTTTATTATACTGAGATAGGTTCCCTCTATGCCTACTTCCTGGAGAGTTTTTATTATAAATGGGTGTTGAATTTTGTCAGAAGTTTTTCCTGCATCTATTGAGGTGATCATATGGTTTTTATCCTTCAATTTGTTAATATGGTATATCACATTGATTGATTTGCATATATTGAAGAATCTTTGTATTCCTGGGATAGAACCCACTTGATCATGGTGTATGACCCTTTTAATGTGCTAGTATTTTGTTGAGGATTTTTGCATCTATGTTCATCAGTGCTATTGGCCTGTAGTTTTCTTTTTTGTGTGTGTGACATCTTTGTCTGGTTTTGGTATCAGGGTGATGGTGGCCTCATAGAATGAGTTTGGGAGTGTTCCTTCCTCTGCTATATTTTGGAAGAGTTGGAGAAGGATAGATGTTAGCTCTTCTCTAAATGTTTGATAGAATTCTCCTGTGAAGCCATCTGGTACAGGGCTTTTGTTTGTTGGAAGATTTTTAATCACAGTTTCAATTTCAGTGCTTGTGATTGGTCTGTTCATATTTTCTAGTTCTTCCTGGTTCAGTCTCAGAAAGTTGTGCTTTTCTAAGAATTTGTCCATTTCTTCCAGATTGTCCATTTTACTAGCATATAGTTGCTTGTAGTAATCTTTCATGATCCTTTGTATTTCTGCAGTGTCAGTTGTTACTTGTCCTTTTTCATTTCTAATTCTATTGACTTGAGTCTTCTCCCTTTTTTTCTTGATGGGTCTGGCTAATGGTTTATCAATTTTGTTTATCTTCTCAAAGAACCAGCTTTTAGTTTTATTGATCTTTGCAACTGTTTCCTTCATTTCTTTTTCATTTATTTCTGATCTGATCTTTATGCTTTTTTTCCATCTGCTAACCTTGGGTATTTTTTGTTCTTCTTTCTCTAACTGCTTTAGGTGTAAGTTTAGGTTGTTTATTTGAGGTTTTTCTTGTTTCTTGAGGTAGGATTGTATTGCTGTAAACTTCCCTCTTGGAACTGCTTTTGCTGCATCCCATAGGTTTTCGGTCATCGTGTTTTCATTGTCATTTGTTTCTAGGTATTTTTTGATTTCCTCTTTGATTTCTTCAGTGATCTCTTAGTTATTTAGTAGTGTATTGTTTAGCCTCCATGTGTTTGTATTTTTTACAGTTTTTTTCCTGTAATTGATATCTAGTCTCATAGCGTTGTGGTCGGAAAAGATATTTGATATGATTTCAATTTTCTTAAATTTACCAAGGCTTGATTTGTGACCCAAGATATGATCTATCCTGGAGAATGTTCCATGGGCACTGGAGAAGAAAGCATATTCTGTTGTTTTTGGGTGGAATGTCCTATAAATATCAATTAAGTCCATCTTGTTTAATGTGTCATTTAAAGCTGTGTTTCCTTATTTATTTTCATTTTGGATGATGTGTCCATTGGTGTAAGTGAGGTGTTAAAGTCCGCTACTATTTTTGTGTTACTGTCGATTTCCCCTTTTATGGCTGTTAGCATTTGTCTTATGTATTGAGGTGCTTCTGTGTTGGGTGCAGAAATACTTACAATTGTTATATCTTCTTCTTGGATTGACCCCTTGATCATTATGTAGTGTCCTTCTTTGTCTCTTTTAATAGGCTTTATTATAATGTCTATTTTGTCTGTTATGAGAATTGCTACTCCAGCTTTCTTTTGATTTCCATTTGCATGGAATATCTTTTTCCATCTCCTCACTTTCAGTCTGTATGTGTCCCTAGGTCTGAAGTGGGTCTCTTGTAGACAACATATATATGGGTCTTGTTTTTGTATCCATTCAGACAGTCTATGTCTTTTGGTTGGAGCATTTAATCCATTTACACTTAAGGTAACTATCAGTGTGTGTGTCCTTATTACCATTTTCTTAATTGTTCTTGGTTTGTTTTTGTAGGTCTTTCCCTTCTCTTGTGTTTCCCGCCTAGAGAAGTTCCTTTATCATTTATTGTAAAGCTGGTTTGGTGGTGTTGAATTCTCTTAACTTTTGCTTGTCTGTAAAGGTTTTAATTTCTCCATCAAATCTGAATGAGATTCTTGCTGGTTAGAGTAATCTCGGTTGTAGGTTTTTCCCTTTCATCACTTTAAATATGTCCTGCCACCCCCTTCTGGTTTGCAGAGTTTCTGCTGAAAGTTCAGCTATTAACTTTATGGGGATTCCCTTGCATGTTTTTTGCTGCTTTTCCCTTGCTGCTTTTAATATTTTTTGTTTGTATATAATTTTTGATAATTTGATTAATATGTGTCTTGGCATGTTTCTCCTTGGGTTTATCCTGTATGGGGCTCTCTGTGCTTCTTGGACTTGATTGACTATTTCCTTTCCCACATTAGGGAAGTTTTCTACTATAATCTCTTCAAATATTTTGTCAGACCCTTTCTTTTTCTCTTCTTCTGGGACGCCTATAATTTGAATGTTAGTGTGTTTAATGTTGTCCCAGAGGTCTCTGAGACTATCCTCAATTCTTTTCATTCCTTTTTCTTTATTCAACTCTGTGGTAGCTATTTCCACTATTTTATCTTCCAGGTCACTTATCTGTTCTTCTGCCTCAGTTATTCTGTTATTGATTCCTTCTAGAGAATTTTTAATTTCAATTACTGTGTTGTTCATCATTGTTTGTTTGCTCTTTAGATCTTCTAGTTCCTTGTTAAATGTTTCTTGTATTTTCTCCATTCTATTTCCAAGATTTTGGATCATTTTTACTATCATTACTCTGAATTCTTTTTCAGATAGACTGCCTATTTCCTCTTCATTTGTTTGGTCTGGTGGGTTTTTACCTCACTCCTTTATCTGCTGCATATTTCTTTGTCTTCTCATTTTATTTAACTTTCTGTGTTTGTGTCTCCTTTTCTCAGGCTGCAGGTTCATAGTTCCCATTGTTTTTGGTGTCTGCCCCCAGTGGGTGAGGTTGGTTCAGTTGATTGTGTAGGCTTCATGGTGGAGGGGACTGGTGCTTGTGTTCTGGTGGGTGGGGCTATATCTTGTCTTTCTGATGGGCAGGGCCACGTCTGGTGGTGTGTCTGTGAACTTAGTGTGATTTTAGGCAGCCTCTCTGCTAATGGGTGGGGTTGTGTTCCTGTCTTGCTAGTTGTTTGGCATGAGGCATCCGGCACTGGAGCTTGCTGGCTGTTGGGTTGACCCAGGTCTTAGTGCTGAGATGGAGATCTCTGGGAGAGCGCTTGCCAGTTGATATTACGTGAGGCTGGGAGGTCTCTGGTGGTCCAACATCTTGAACTCGGCTCTCCCACCACAGCGGCTCAGGCCTGACACCAGGCCGGAACACCAAGACCCTGTCAGCCACACAGCTCAGAAGAAAAGTGAGACAAAAAGAAAGAAAAAAGTAAATAAATAAAAAATAATATTAAAATTAAAAAATTAAAAATAATAAAAAAAGAAGAGAGCCACCAAACCAATAAACAAATCCACCAATGATAACAAGTGCTAAAAACTAAACTTAGATAAACATAAAAATCAGAAACAAATCAGTCACAGATAGTAAAACCCAAGTTTACAGTTGCTCCCAAAGTCCACTGCCTCAATTTTGGGATGATTCGTTGTTTATTCAGACATTCCACAGATGCAGGGTACATCAAGTTGATTGTGGGGATTTAATCCGCTGCTCCTGAGGCTGCTGGGAGAAATTTCCCTTTCTCTTCTTTGTTCGCACAGCTCCTGGGGTTCAGTTTTGGATTGGCCCCACCTCTGTGTGTAAGTCACCCCAGGCGTCTGTTCCCTCCCAGACAGGACGGGGTTAAAGCAGCTGCTGATTAGGGGGCTCTTGCTCATTTGGGCCGGGGGAAGGGAGGGGTATGGTAGTTATTGGAATGCAGGGTGAGCCTGCGGCGGCAGAGGCCAGCATAATGTTGCAACAGCCTGAGTCGTGCCGTGTGTTCTCCTGGGGTACTTGTCCCTGGATCACGGAACCCTGGCAGTGGCGGGCTACACAGGCTCCTGGGGGGGTGGTGGTGTGGAGAGTGACCTGTGCTTGCACACAGGATTGTTGGTGGCGGCAGCAGCAGCCTTAGCATCTCATGCCCATCTCTGGTGTCTGCGTTGATAGCCGCGGCTCATGCCCGTCTCTGGAGCTCGTTTAGGTGGTGCTCTGCCTTCTGTGGGCAGCTGGGGAAGGAATCCCCTCTCCTCAAACAACCCAAAACAATGGTCTCTCGCCTCTTCGGCAGCTGCAGACTTTTTCCCGGACCCCCTCCCAGCTAGCTGTGGTGCACTAGCCGCCTTCAGGCTGTGTTCACGCAGCCAACCCCAGTCCTCTCCCTGGGATCTGACCTCTGAAGCCCGAGGCTCAACTCCCAGCTCCTGCCCATCCCGGCGGGTGAGCAGACAAGCCTCTCAGGCTGGTGAGTGCTGGTCGGCACCAGTCCTCTGTGCGGGAATCTCTCCGTTTTGCCCTCTGCACCCCTATTGCTGCGCTCTCCTCCGTGGCTCCGAAGCTTCCCCCCCACCACCCCCCGTCTCCACCAGTGAAGGGGCTTCCTAGTGTGTGGAAACTTTTCCTCCTTCACAGCTCCCTCTCCAAGGGACAGGTCCCATCCCTATTCTTTTGTCTCTGTTTTTTCTTTTCTCTTTTACCCTACCCAAGCATGTGGGGATTTTCTTGCCTTTTTGGAAGACTGAGGTCTTCTGCCAGCGTTCAGTAGTTGTTCTGTAGGAGTTGTTCCACATGTAGATGTATTTTTGATGTATTTGTGGGGAGGAAGGTGATCTCCACATCTTACTCCTCCACCATCTTGAAGGTCCCCCCAGAATGGTATATTTTTATTTTTAAGAATTTAGAGACAGAGTAGTTCTGGATAATGACAAAATCCGGCTTGTGGCAGGGAGAATTGAAGACTCATAGGAGTAGAGGTGGTCCTTGAGAATGAAGGTGTTCCAGAGGAGAAGGTTCAGGTGTTAGAACATCCATGCTCATAGACTGTGAAGTATCCACATTTGGGAAAGCAGGAATGTCTCCTTTTTTTTTTTTCAATTCCAAATTACTTCTCAATACAATGGTTTCTGCCCCACCACCATACTGGATCTATAGTTGCTGAGTTACTACTGGCTTCCCAGCTGCCAAATCTAACATTCATTTCCAATCCTGATCTTGATCTCTTGTGGTGTCCATCACTGCTGGATGTGCCCATGAGCTGAGAGCTTCCTCTTCTCTCTCTTCTGAAACTTACTCATTCTTTATCTCTCCACTCCCTGGCTTTTCCTTAGTAATCATTACTGTGTTCTCATTCTCTGTGTTTGGGTCTTAGATTTTAGGGGTTCCCAGTTTCAGCCATGGTCATCTTCAGTTCTTGCTTTGATTGCATTCAGGTGGAAGGCTCATAGAACCATCGCACACAGATGGCTTCCAACTCTCCTTTCTCCCATCTCCAGATACTTCATCCAACAACCTAACATAGATTCCATGTAGACATTCCCATCACACAACTCACCAGATTCACCATGTGTAGAGCCACTTTTTTATCTTAATCTCAAATCTGATCATTCTTCTGTATTTTCTTTGCATTCCATCTCCTATCTAAGGACACTTTTGCATCCCTAAGCTGGGACCATACCAGTCCTGTTCAATCTCCATAGTCCAAATTTGTCACTAAGGCTGCGAATTAGAACTGCTTAAAATCACTGTTTTTTCTTCCCTCCTGGTTATCGCCAGTGTACTGCCTTAGTTCATGTTCTATTCAGCCTTAGTGTATGGAAATAACTTCTTAAATTGTTCCCTAGTCGTTAGGATTGCCCCATTTTAATCCTTTCCCACACAGCAACCAGACAGATTGTGCTCAAAGGCAACTATGCACACCTTGGTCCCTTGCACAGACAGCTTCAGGTGCTCCTCCCCTGTTCATGGTTTTCTATGATTGGGCTCCTGACTCCCTCACCAGTTTCATCTTCACCACTCTCCTATGACCACTACAGCTTAGCCAGGATGCTCTCGTCTATTTTGTACCTGTGAACCATTGTACATGCTGGGTCAGAATTGTTCTTCTTGGTGCTAGAAAGACAAAAATTTTCAAATTTTGGCTGCTAATATTACTAATTAAAATCTTATTAGTGAGATATCACCACTCATTTTTAACTAAAAATCAAAGCCTTCTGAGTATTAAAACTCTAAAATAATGCAGCGGATTACAATAGAGACAGTTCTAGTTACTGAAAAAGGGCAGAATGGTTCTTCAGCTGTCCAGGCTAAACTTTAATATGATTAAATATTTGTATGTCTTGAATGAGTCAATCAGAAAGGGGACTGATCAAGATCAGAGCATAGAAATGGAGTCCCAGAGATTACACGTACCCAAGCCCCACCCAGGAACGAGGTTTCCATAATCCAAACACTCACACTTTTTGTTTGTCCCTATTCTAAAGAAGGGAACATCACTCATATTATCAGCATCTGACTCTTACTAGTAATTCCCATTCTACTCAGTAAGCAATGATCTGATTATAATTTGGTTTCCCCTATAGGGTGTTTACAGAAAAAATAATATAAGACTTCTAGAAAGTTATTGTTCACATGATAAATAAATAAACAAATGTTCATTTTGGCATTATTGAGTTTCACCTTCCACAATGGATGCATTCACACTGTTCCAATGGTGGAGAGTGAGTTCTGACTATGGTTGACTCAGTGAGGAGAGAGCTCAAAACTTGAGTGATTACATCTTTATATAATTAGGGGTTGTATGTTTGTCTTCTCTGTTATAAGGATTGTGAGCTTTCTGAGGAGAGGGACTGCATCTTATTCGTGCATGACCAGGGCCTCTCACAATGCTAGCAAAGAGCAAGAAAAATATTTGAATGAATAAATGGACTCAATTATCCCAGTTGTTATTTTGTAGATTGGCACTTCCTGAAGAAACGGGAAAAGGTTTGAGAAAGAGTTCAGGAGTGGGCCTCTGCGTTGGAAAAAACGATTCACATGAGAATGTGAGCTTATGACAGGACAGATGAATGGTGAGGCTTGCCCTCTGGGTGGAAACTGAGGAGAACAATGAGAAAGGCCTTCCTGAGACTAACCAGTCTTTAAGTTGGTTTTGTGTGAGGCTGTTTCCTTGTTGATGCAGTGGAAGCCTGGGTGACTTAAGAAGTGACGTGATATCTGCTCCCCTTAACCTTGCCACGTACTTTGACTATTGCTTAGGCCTCCAGATAGAAGGTTGGTGAAGAGTTATTTTGGACCTCGACAAAGTCCAACCCCTGATAGGTGGAGAAGGTGTGATTGGACCTGTAACACAGAGGACGCAGTCCTTATTCACCTGGCTTGCAATCTTGCAAAGGGGCTTGGTGCCATTAGATGGTGGTCCATTGAGAGACATGGTGGACCTTCCTGCCTGTTCACATTCTCCTACCAAACTCCTTTATGGACCAGGTCCAATCCTTCTCCATAAAGTCTTCCTTCCAGTCTACATAAGCCTCTCTTCTGTCAACTCCCAGTAGACCTCATATTTATAGTTCTCACTGTAACCTGTAGAATATTCTTTATCAGTTTTCTGGGGAGATATGTATATATCTTATATAAATATACATATGTCTTCAATTAGATTGTAAATTACCTAAGGTCTAGAGATCACATAGGTTTCTTGTCTCCCCATGGTTCATAGAACGGTGCTAACTAGGAATGTAACTGATACCCCAAAATACTCTTTGAAATGAAAAATATATTTTTTAAATTTAGGACTGTAAAGAGATTGAAGGAGAACGATTTATTTCTTGGGGAAGGAAGCTTTTAGTGACGAATGTCTCAGCAAAAGATGGAGGGAACTATGCGTGTCAAGCCAGGCTCACATACGCAAAGAAGCAGCACACTGTTTTAAATAGCATTTCTGTGAAGATCAGTAAGTACACTCTTACCCATCACCTTGACTGCCTCTTGGCTTTGCGTGAGAGGTTGGCTTTGGGCAGAAGGGATTCCCGATCTTGATTTTCCTGAGGGTTAGCAGTCCCTCAAACACGTCATTATTAGAATCAGAGGGTAGGAAGAGTGGGGCGAAAGGGCATGGGCTGTTTAGTTTTCTCATCTGAAAAAAAGGAAGACTCAAAATTCTTGGTTTATTCATGAAAATTAAATGAGATCATGTCTATGGAGTAGCACCCAGGGTGCCTGGCGAAGTATAGGTATTCAGTAAAGGGCAAACATGAATACCTCAATGATCTTACGCTCTAGTCTTACATTGGTGGCTGAGGGAATTCTTTATAAGATGGAATTTCAAAGGCAAAATGGAGAATACCTTAAGAGATCATTGAGTCCAATAATCTGTATTTTATGTCATTGCAATAAATGTTTATTTATAATCTATTATATGCCAAAAATTGTTAAAACCTATAATTAAAAATTTTTTTTAAATTCTTTCTTTTATTGAGAAGCTCTCAGCCTGGTTGTAGTGGTGCTAGAAATGTAAATAGATCATCTTAACATTATGTGGTAAGGAGAGTGTTATAGACAGTGTCCAGGGGAGCAGGAAAAAAAATCAGAAGTAGCTGCATGGGTGGCAAGTAAATAAATGGTCTTGGAAGCTTTCCAAGAGGAAATGTCTTCTCAGCTGAATTTTGAAGGATGAGCAGGATTTACAGAAGTAAAGAAGAGGGAGGAGGGACAGAGAGAAGTGTCTCAGGCAAAGCATGGAAGTGTCTACCATGATAGTTTATGTTGGATCTAAAAGTAATTTTGTTAGAGCATAAAAAACTGTGAGCTGAGGAGTGGCGGGAACTGAAGTCATGGAGTTAAACAGGGGAAAGGTCAAGGGGGCTGGTTATACGCAGGTTTTACCATGAAGCGCTGAAGAACCCTTGGATGAGTGTAAATGCAGAGCCACGAGGCTGCATTTGTGATGGATGAGATCAGTCCTAAGATGGTTTGAGCAGGAGTTGAAGGGGGTCTTGAGGCCGGGAGACCACTTAGGAGGCTGCTGCAACATCTGGATGTAACTATCTGAACTTCGCTGGAAGTGAAGATGGGGAGCATGGATTTTCTCCTAAGAACAATGGGAAGCAGCCAGAGCAGTTGAGAGCAGGAGAGTAGCATGGTGTAACATGTTTCTGAGAGCTCACTGTGGCCACTGTGCACAGAACGATCCCTATAGATAAGAATGGCAGTTAGGAGGCAGGTGCAGAAATGCAGGTGAGACATCAGGTAGGCACAGTCATCATGGTAGCACTGAAGATGGAGAGAGGTGGATGGACTCCAGGCATTCTAGGAGGTAAAATCCACAGGTCTTAGTGTCAGATTGAATGTGGGGTGAGGGATGTGTCAAGGTCCAGGAAGCTCGGCCTTTTGGATGGTGATACTATTCAAGGAAAAAATATAACTCTGGAGGAAAACTGGATTTAAGAGTGAGATCATGAGTTTGGTCATGGGTGAGCTGAGTATTTGGTGACTTGAGATGTCAAGTAGGTCATGGCCTATATGGGTCTGGAGCTTAGAGTTACACCTTGCAAAGTCATTGAACTTTAGATGGTAATTGAAGAGGTGGATGTGAATGAAAGTGCCTAGGGAAAGAGTAGAGAGTAGAAAATAGGGTTTAGGTGTAAAGAAAGAGGCACAGACTGAGAAATGCTAAGAGGTAAAATTAGTTTGGCTGGGTGATGGTCATATGAAGAGGGTGGGAGAAAAGCTGTTGCTTAGAATGACATCTAGATTTTCTATGTGTGTGATTGAGTGGGAGATGGTATATTAACTGGCTGGTGATGACTTCTGTTTGGGACATACAATAAGTCCCCTACATAAGAACAAGTTCCATCCCAAGAGCATGTTTGTAGGTCCAACAAAGTTAGCTTAGGTACCCAACTAACACAATCGGCTATATAGTACTGTACTGTAATAGGTTTATAATAATTTTCACAAAAATAATACATAAAAAACAAACACTCAAAATAAAGAAAACATTTTTAATCTTACAGTACAGTACCTTGAAAAGTACAGTTGTACAGTACGAGAGCTGGCATACAGGCCCTGGCATCGAGTGAACAGGCAAGTACCAGCTACATCACCGCTGCTTTTACACTTGCTTCTGGACATCCTGGGCTTGAAATAAAGATACTGTACTCTATACAGTACTGTACAGTAAAGTACACAAAAGCACAACCACTTGTAGAGGATGCACATATGTGACAATGTACGCCAGACACATGAACTAACTTATGTGGACACACAAACGCAAGTTAGCATCTTTGAAAGTTCACAACTTGAAGGTTTGTATGCAGAGGACTTACTGTACTGAATTTGAATAGTTGTAGAATGTGCAAATATTATTGCCATCATGAAGGACATATGTTTTTGCATTTTTATAGCTTCCCTCTTATAACTTTTTCACCTCACACCCCAAATAGAGAGGAGGAATGTGGGATCCAGAGGGTGATTGCTAAACATTGGTAGACAAATGGGGGAGGGAAGGCGTGGAGAAAGACAAAGGGGTGGGGAGTCAATACAAGGAAGGCAGTTATAAAGTGGGGGAGAGGGATGAAAAAGCTGAAGAATAAGGAAGATCTGAGAAGAATATGGAATAGCAGGGTTGGAGGATGGAGGAGTGGAACTGAGGACAGACCATTAGGGTCACTGTTTCTTTCTGTCTAGGACCCAGGCCAGAACTTTGCTTATCATCACTGCTTAAGATGTGTACTGGATGACTAGGCAATGAGGATTTATTACACAATCTCATCAGTTTGTATTTATGTCAAATATATAATGGTGATGTGAACTCTCTTAGTAGCCCAGCTTTTAGTTTTTCCCCTTAGCAATTCAATTATTTCTGGTTGAAAAATATGCACTTATGGAGCGATATTTTGTCACATCATGAGTTTTGTTTTTTCTTGACCAATGTTTATTGAAGGTCTGCTCAGTACCATGTTTTCTTTATGTTATTATTGCATTCAAGTAGTTGGGAATGTTTCTAATACAATTTCATCTGGGTATGATTTCTTATCAGGAAAAGTGGGAAATGGAAGAAGAATCCCTAAGATCATTTATCCAAAAAATAATTCAATTGAAGTAAACCTTGGTGAGTAAACTTATTGAAGCCTCTGAAATCACTAAGGGCAGGAATCAGTAAGTCCACACATCCTTGTGAATGTTTTTGAATTTTAAGAATGAAGATAAATACCATACAGGCGTATCCAGTTTCCAGCTTTGTATATACCTGAGTTCATCAGGAGAGGTATCAAAATAAAAAATCACAGAGCAGAAGGGTGGGGAGGTTGTGCTATGAAAGGTCTGGCTGCAATCACTATGGGTCTAAAAGATTACTGTAAATCTGTTCACACAAAGACAAATCCTTCCTGAAAGACATGATATGTAATATCAAACTACTATTAAGTAATGTTGATCAAGAGTCCTGGGTTATATTATCTCACACTAGGAAGGATATGAAAGGAGTAGGGGAAGTTACCATGTTATTTTCCTTATTTTACATAGGAAGGGATCAATAAACACTGCCTCAGTTTGTGATCTAAGTGGAGAAAAAGGGACTCAAATACTTTTTTAAAATTTAAAGGTAATCACTAGTAAGGTAAAAATGTGTTGAGTACCTTCTAAAGAAAAAATAAATTAAACAAAGTTTTTATTAAAAGACAGATGCTTGGGACTTCCCTGGTGGCACAGTGGTTAAGAATCCTCCTGCCAATGCAGGGGAAACAGGTTCAATCCCTGGTCTGGGAAGATCCCACATGCCCTGTCCCAACTAAGCCTGTGTGCCACATCTACTGAGCCTGAGCTCTAGAGCCTGTGAGCTACAACTACTGAGCCCACACGGTACAACTACTGAAACCCACCCGCCTAGAGCCCATGCTCCACAACAAGAGAAGTCACTGCAATGAGAAGCCCCTGCACCACAATGAAAAGTAGCCCCCACTTGCCGCAACTAGAGAAAGCCTGCATGCAGCAACAAAGAGCCAACACAACCAAAAAATAAAAAAATTAAAAGAAAAAAATGTTCAGGTTGAGTCAAATATTAAAATCCAATTATATGCTCTCCTCAAAATACACAGATCTAAAAATACATGTCCTAGAAGATTAAAAATCAGTGCATAAGCAAGATATGCATAAGATTTGCATACAATAGCAATACAAAGAAATCAGATTTGCAATATTAATCTTTCAATCTGATAATATATCTTTCAATGCAAAAAATTAAATGACAAATTGAATCGTTTTATACTAATAAAAATTATCCCTCCCCAAATAAAAATGTTTATGTGTCAAATAGCCATGCATTAAAATAAAATATATAAAGCTAAACTCTCAGAAATACAAGGATAATACAACAAGACAGTACAATAGTTTCAGTTATAGTGGGACATTTTAACATACTCTGGCTTTGACAAATTTGCTAGTCAAATAAGGATCTAAAATACTCTAGTAATATATTAAGAATAATGTATTTAATGGATAGCACTCATAAACATCTACGAAAAACTCAGAGTCCCAAAAGAGGAAATTATACCGACCACGTGGTATAATCCCCATGTAGGTAATCTAGAAATTTACAGCTAAAATCAAAACAATGATAAACCCAGCAAAAAATAAATCCACTAATTAAAAAAATTAAGCAACAACAAATTTAGCTTCTAATTATTTACTTTCTTGGTTAGATTAAGCCAAAGCCATTGGTACAGAATATTTAGAAAATAATGGCAGAGAGAAGATATCAAACTTCATGGAATGTGACCAACAGTGAGTTCTAAAGAAGTGTGTATCTTTAAATATCATTATTATTAATAATAAGTGTAGAAAACATTATAATCTATAATCTAACCCTTTAACTCTATAAAAAAGAGCAACTAAACAACTCCATGGAAGGAAATAAAAAAGATAGGCGTAAAAAATTATAAAGTTATTATAAGGAAAACAACCAACAAATAGAATTGATAAATTACAAAGTTGGTTCTGGGATAGAAGGGTTGGGGCGGGGGTGGGGTGGAATAGAAAAAGAAGATAGAGGAAACTCCAGCAAATCTAATCCCCCCAATGCAGAGAAACTCAAACATTAAAGACAGAAATGAGAAAGCTTACAAAGCAACACATGGAAAGGAGATGAAATCTACTCAATACTTAAAAGTCTCTGGACCCAAATGTTTCAAGGAGAGTTCTTTAGTTCTTTTGAACTTTCAAAGAAATAATAATGCCTATAATAAAAGATAGTTGTCTACATATCACTCACCATGTGAATACCCTAGTGGATTTCATAAACACCTAGAAAGGATAAATATACCTGTTATTAACTCTCTTAATTAACTTTGTTCCCCTCTCCTGTCTTTGAAAATTCTAGCCATTGTGTTTAGATAATTAGAAAGAAAATGATAAGTCATAGAGAGGAAGATAATCATATAACTATTAAATAAATTTAAAATCTTCCCACAAACAAAATTCCAGATTCAGTTGGTTTTACTGGTGAATTCTACAAAACATTTAATAAAGAGATAACATCAATTTTCAACAAATTGTTTCAGAGAGAAGTAAAAGAGGAAATAGTCCTTATCTCATTTTATAAGGTCAGGAAAACCTTGACACCCAAACCCAACAAGGATATTACTAATTTTTTTAAAATTTATTTTTGGTTGCATTGGGTCTTCATTGCTGTGCACGGGCTTTCTCTAGTTGTGGCGAGCTGGGGCTATTCTTCACTGTGGTGCACGGGCTTCTCATTGCGGTGGCTTCTCTTGTTGTGGAGCATGAGCTCTAGGCGTGCAGGGTTCAGTAGTTGTAGTGCACGGGCTCAGTAGTTGTGGCTCACGGGCTGCAGAGCACAGGCTCAGTAGTTGTGGTGCACGGGCTTAGTTTCTCTGTGGCGTGTGGGATCTTCCTGGACCAGGGATTGAACCTGTGTTCCCTGCATTGGCAGGTGGATTCTCAACCACTGTGCTACCTGGGAAGTCCAGAACATTATTACAAAGGAAAATTTCAGGCCAAATCTCATTCATAAACACAGATGAAAAATGTGAAGCAAATTGCTAGCAAATTTATTTTAACAACATACATAAAGGACTAAACTGGGGTTATACGGAGCAATACAAAGTTGTTTCATATTAGATAATTCACACTTTTATTTTGCATAAACAAACTAAAGGAGAAAAATAATACACTTACCTTATAGACACAGAAAAGTCATTTAGAAAACTTGAACTGGGAATTCATTATTAAAAAAAAATAAACTCTTTTATTAAGAATAGAAGGGAATGTCCTTAATCCGATTTTTAAAAATCTATTTTTAAAAACCTATAGAAACAACACACTCAAAACTGACTTATTGAACACTTTTTCTTTGTTTGGAGGAAGAAGACAGTCAAAATCTTAACAGATTTTGGTTTTTGTAGAATTTGATACATTGATTATGACATTGGTATGAAAACTCAAAGATTGAATAATAGTTAAGACACTTTTAAGTTACTTGCTGAAACAACCGGCCCGCGGTCCCCAGGACTGTCGTGGCTTCGGCCGCCAGGGCCCCTCCAGAGCCGGCAGCCTCAGTGAGGCCGCCCTCCCCTCGGGCTCTGGGGCACTTCAGTGATGGCAGAGGGAAGAGACCCCGAGCCGGGAGTTACAGCTCTAAGGAAACGCGGGCTCCGTTCTGGGCGAGGAGGTGGGACCGCTCAAGACACTTTTAATGAAGAAGAACTGAATGGGAGGATGAATGACACCAGATTTCAAGATTTGCTAAAAAAAGATTTGCTAAAAAGACAATCTAGTCCTGGTATGAGGATCGACGGTAGAACAGAACTGAAGGCCCAGAAATAGATCGATGCATGCAAAGCACTTGGTTTTGACAAAGCTGACACCACAGAGTAATAGGGAAAGTGCAGTCTTCTCAATAAATGGCCCTAGACAATTGGATGTAATATAGAATAAAACAAAACTTGCCCCCTTTCTCGTGCCTTTTATAAAAATAATTTCAAGCGAATTGTAGACCTACCTATGAAAGTCAAAACCATACATTTCTAGAAAAATACCTTTATGATTTGGGGTAAGGAAAGGTTAAAAAAAACGAAGAACATGCAAATTACTAGTCTTGAAGGAAAAAATTGGTAAGTGAGGCTACATTAGAAATAAGAACTTCTGTTTATTCAGAGAGTGGAAAGACAAGCCACTGAGTAGAAGAAGATACTTGAAATAAGTGAGCAAAGGTCTCGTAGGCAGGATCTAGGCCAAGCTCCTCCAAAATAATGAGGAGAAGGCCACCTGGTGGGAGGACAGACAAACCACTTGGACAGACAGCTCAAGTAGAGGATATCAACACAGCCAATAAAAAGGTTAAAAAGGTGCTCGACCAGGTGCGATCTAGGGAGATGTAACTTAAGTTCACTAGGTGATATCAGGACACATACATAAAGATGGCTAAAGTAAATAGACTGACAATCCCAGGCATCGGAGTCTGTGCAGTAACAGGAACTCTCACACTGCTGGTGGAAGCGTCAGGTGGTACAACTATTAGAAAACAGCTTGGCATGTCATTACAAGTTGGAGCTAGGCATAATCTATAATCTCCCAATTTTACTGGTAGATAATTCTGTATACTCATCATGTACAGGGGTGTGTATACATGAGGTATATACACATGTGACCTGGGAGACATGCAGAAGAGAAGAGAGTTCAAATAGGCCATAGGCATAGGAGGTAAATAATAGAAACCATGTCAGTGCGTATATAGCAACAGTAAGAGAAATGAATAAGAACTAGTATGTTGGAGACCTTCAAGATGGTGGCGGCGTAAGATGTGGAGATCACCTTCCCCCCCACAAATACATCAAAAATACATCTCCGTGTGGAACAACTGCTACAGAGCACCTACTGGACGCTGGCAGAAGACCTCAGACTTCCAAAAAGGCAAGAAAATCCCCACGTACATGGGTAGGGCAAAAGAAAAAGGGAAAAAACAGAGACAAGAGAATAGGGATGGGACCTGCACCTCTGGGAGGGAGCTGTGAGGGAGGAAAAGTTTCCACACACTAGGAAGCCCCCTCAGTGGCGGGGATGGGGTGGGGAGCTTTGGAGCCACAGAGGAGAGCGCAACAACAGGGGTGCAGAGGGCAAAGCAGAGAGATTCCTGCACAGAGGATCGGTGCTGACCAGCACTCACCAGCCTGAGACGCTTGTCTGCTCACCAGCCAGGGCGTGTGTGGCCTGGGAGCTGAGGCTCGGGCTTCAAAGGTCAGATCTCCAGGGAGAGGACTGGGGTTGGCTGTGTGAAGACAGCCTGAAGTGGGTTAGTGCGCCACGGCTAGCCAGGAGGGAGTCCAGGAAAGAGTCTGGACCTGCCGGAGAGGCAAGAGACCATTGTTTCGGGGTGCATGAGGAGAGGGGCTTCCTGCTCTGTGAGCCTGCAGACAGCAAAGCACTGCCTAAGCAAGCTCCAGAGATGGGCATGAGCCGCAGCTATCATGTTGGACACCAGAGGCGGACACAGACCGCTACCTCTGCCGCCACTGCCATCAAGAGTCCTGTGTGCAAGCACAGGTCACTACCCACACACTCACAGGAGCCTATGAAGCACGCCACTGCCAGGCTCCTGTGATCCAGGGTCAACTTCCCCAGGATAACACACGGCGCGCCTCAGGCTGTTGCAACATCACGCTGCCCTCTGCCACCGCAGGCACTCCCGGCAACCCAATTGTGACTACTATATCCCTCCCTCTCCCGGGCCTGAGTGAGCAAGAGAGCCCTAATCAGCCGCTGCTTTAATCCTGTCCTGTCTGGGCAGGGAACAGATGCCTGAGGGTGACCTACACGCAGAGGCGGGGCCAAAACCAAAGCTGAACCCCAGGAGCTGTGCGAACAAAGAAGAGAAAGGAAATCTCACTCTGCAGCCTCAGGAGCAGCAGACTAAATCCCCACAATCGGCTTGGTAAACCCTGCATGTATGGAATACCTGAATAGACAACGAGTGTTCCCAAAATTGAGGTGGGGGACATTGGGGGCAACTGTGGACTCAGGGTTTGCTTTCTGCATTTGATTTGTTTTTGGTTTTATGTTTACCTTAGTTTAGTTTTTAGTGTTTGTTTTCACCTGTGGGTTTGTTTATTGGTTTGGTTGCTCTCTTCCTTTTTTCTCTCTCTTTTTCTGAGTGTCTGTGTGTATGTTTCTTTGTGTGATTTTGTCTGTTTAGTTTTGCTCTTACCGTTTGTCTTGGGGCTCTGTCTGTTCGGGGGTTTTTTTGTTTTTTTTTCTTTTTGTGAGTGTGTGTGTGTGTGTGTGTATGTTTCTGTGATTTTGTCTGTTTAGTTTTCTTTTATCATTTGTTTTGGGGTTCTGTCTGTTCTTTTTTTTTTTTTTTTTAACCTTCCTTATCTTCTGTGCTGTGCGGCTAGCAGGCTCTTGGTGCTCCGGCTGGGTGTTGAGCCTGGACCTCTGAGGTGGGAGAGCCGTGTCCAGGATGTTGGACCACCGGAGACCACATGGCCCCATGTAATATTAATTGGTGAGAGCTCTCCCAGAGGTCTGTCTCAACACTAAAACCCAGCTCCACCCAATGGCCAGCAAGCCCCAGTGCTGGACATCCCATGCCAAACAACTAGCAAGACAGGAACATAACCCCACCCATTAGCAGACAGGCTGCCAAAAGTCATACTAAATTCACAGACAATCCAAAACACACCACCGGATGCGGCCCTGCCCACCAGAAAGAGAAGATTAAGCCCACCCACCAGAACACAGACACCAATCCCCTCCACAAGGAAGCCTACACAAGCCACTGAACCAACCTCACCCACCAGAAACAAGAGGAACTACGAACCTGCAGGCTGTGAAAAGGAGACCCCAAACACAGTAAGTTAAAAAAAATGAGAAGACAGAAATATGCAGCAGATGAATGAGCAAGGTAAAAACCCACCAGACCAAATATATGAAGAGGAAATAAGCAGTCTATTTGAAAAAGAATTCAGAGTAATGATACTAAAGATGATCGAAAATCTCATAAATAGAATGGAGAACATACAAGAAACGTTTAACAAGGAATTAGAAGAATTAAAGAGCAAACAAGTAATGATGAACAACACAATAAATGAAATTAAAAATAGAAAGAATCAATAGGAGAATAACTAAGGCAGAAGAACGGATAAGTGACCTGGAAGACAGAATAGTGGAAATAACTGCTGCAGAGCTGAATAAAGAAAAAAGAATGAAAAGAATTGAGGACAGTCTCAGAGACCTCTGGGACAACATTAAAAACACCAACATTTGAATTATAGGGGTCCCAGAAGAAGAGAAAAAGAAAGGGTCTGAGAAAATATTTGAAGAGATTATAGTTGAAAACTTCCCTAATACAGGAAAGAAAATAGTCAATCAAGTCCAGGAAGCACAGAGAGTCCCATACAGGATAAACCCAAGGAGAAACATGCCAAGACACATATTAATCAAAATATCAAAAATTATATATAAAGAAAAAATATTAAAAGCAGCAAGGGAAAAGCAACAAATAACATACAAGGGAATCCCCATAAGGTTAATAGCTGAACTTTCAGCGAAACTCTGCAAACCAGAAGGGGGTGGCAGGACATATTTAAAGTGATGAAAGGGAAAAATCTACAACCAAGATTACTCTACCCAGCAAGGATCTCATTCAGATTCGATGGAGAAATTAAAACCTTTACAGACAAGCAAAAGTTAAGAGAATTTAGCACCACCAAACCAGCTTTACAACAAATGCTAAAGGAACTTCTCTAGAAGGGAAACACAGAGAAGGAAAAGACCTACAAAAACAAACCCAAACCAATTAAGAAAATGGTGATAGGAAAATACATATAGATACTTACCTTAAATGTAAATGGTTTATATGCTCCAACCAAAAGACACAGACCATCTGAATGGATACAAAAACAGGACCCGTCTATATGCTGTCAAGAGACCCACTTCAGACCTGGGACACATACAGACTAAAAGTAAGGGGATGGAAAAAGATATTCCATGCAAATGGAAATCAAGAGAAAGCTGGAGTAGCAATACTCATATAAGAAAAAATAGACTTTAAAATAAAGACTATTACAAGAGACAAAAAAGGACACTACATAATGATCAAGGGATCAATCCAAGAAAAATATATAACAATTGTAAATATTTTTGCACCCAACATAGGAGCACCTCAATACATAAGACAAATGCTAACAGACATAAAAGGGGAAATCGACAGTAACAGAATAATAGTAGGGGACTTTAACACCCCACTTACACCAGTGGACACAGCCTCCAAAATGAAAATAAATAAGGAAACACAAGCTTTAAATGACACATTAGACCAGCTGGACTTAATTGGTATTTATAGGACATTCCATCCAAAAACCACAGAATACACTTTCTTCTCAATTGCTCATGGCACATTCTTCAGGATAGATCATATCTTGGGTCCCAAATCAAGCCTTGGTAAACTTAAGAAAATTGAAATCATATTAAGTATCTTTCCAACCACAATGCTATGAGACTAGATATCAATTACAGGAAAAAACCTGTAAAAAATACCAACACATGGAGGCTAAACAATACACTACAAAATAACCAAGAGATCACTGAAGAAATCAAAGAGGAAATCAAAGAATACCTAGAAAAAAATGACAATGACAACACGATGACACAAAACCTATGGGATGCAGCAAAAGCAGTGCTAAGAGGGAAGTTTATAGCAATACAATCCTACCTCAAGAAACAAGAAAAGATCTCAAATAAACAACCTAACCTTACACCTAAAGCAATCAGAGAAAGAAGAACAAAAAAACCCCAAAGTTAGCAGAATGAAAGAAATCATAAAGATCAGATCAGAAATAAATGAAAAAGAAATGAAGAAAACAATAGCAAAGATCAATAAAACTAAAAGGTGGTTCTTTGAGAATATAAACAGAATTGATAAACCATTAGCCAGACTCATCAAGAAAAAAGGGAGAAGATTGAAATCAATAGCATTAGAAATGAAAAAGAAGTAACATCTGACACTGAAGAAATACAAAGGATCATGAGAGACTACTACAAGCAACTATATGCTAATAAAAGGGACAACCTGGAAGAAATGGACAAATTCTTAGAAAAGTACAACCTTCCAAGACTGAACCAGGAAGAAATAGAAAATATGAACAGACCAATCACAAGCACTGAAATTGAAACTGTGATTAAAAATCTTCCAACAAACAAAAGCCCAGGACCAGATGGCTTCACAGGTGAAGTCTATCAAACATTTAGAGAAGAGCTAACACCCATCCTTCTCAAACTCTTCCAAAATATTGCAGAGGAAGGAACACTCCCAAACTCATTCTACGAGGCCACCATCACCCTGATAGCAAAACCAGACAAAGATGTCACAAAAAAGAAAACTACAGGCCAATATCACTTATGAACATAGATGCAAAAATCCTCAATAAAATACAAGCAAACAGAATCCAACAGCACATTAAAAGTATCATACACCATGGCCAAGTGTGGTTTATCCCAGGAATGCAAGGATTTGCAATATATGCAAATCAATCAATGTGATACACCATATTAACAAATTGAAGGATAAAAACCATATGATAATCTCAATAGGTGCAGAAAAAGCTTTTGACAAAATTCAACACCCATTTATGATAAAAACTCTCCAGAAAGTGGACATAGAGGGAACCTACCTCAACATAATAAAGGCCATATATGACAAACCCACAGCCAACATTGTTCTCAATGGTGAAAAACTGAAACCATTTCCTCTAAGATCAGGAACAAGACAAGGTTGCCCACTCTCACCACTATTATTCAACATAGTTTTGGAAGTTTTAGCCATGGCAATCAGAGAAGAAAAAGAAATAAAAGGAATCCAAATCAAAAAAAGAAGAAGTAAAACTGTCACTGTTTGCAGATGACATGATAATATACATAGAGAATCCTAAAGATGCTACCAGAAAACTACTAGAGCTAATCAATGAGTTTGATAAAGTTGCAGGATACAAAATTAATGCACAGAAATCTCTTGCATTCCTATACACTAAAAATGAAAAATCTTAAAGAGAAATTAAGGAAACACTCCCATTCACCACTGCAACAAAAAGAATAAAATACCTAGGAATAAACCTAAGGAGACAAAAGATCTGTATGCAGAAAACTACAACACTGATGAAAGAAATTAAAGATGATACAAACAGATGGAGAGATATACCGTGTTCTTGGATTGGAAGAATTAATATTGTGAAAATGACTCTATTACCCAAAGCAATCTACAGATTTAGTGTAATCCCTATCAAACTACCAATGGCATTTTTCACAGAACTAGAAAAAAAAAATTTCACAGTTTGTATGGAAACAAAAATGACCCCGAATAGCCAAAGCAATCTTGAGAAAGAAACACGGAGCCAGAGGAATCAGGCTCCCTGACTTCAGACTATACTACAAAGTTACAGTAATCAAGACAGTACGGTACTGGCACAAAAACAGAAATATAGATCAATGGTACAAGATAGAATGCCCAGAGGTAAACCCACACACATATGGTTACCTTATCTTTGTCAAAGGAGGGAAGAATATACAATGGAGAAAAGACAGCCTCTTCAATAAGTGGTGCTGGGAAAACTGGACGGCTACATGTAAAAGAATGAAATTAGAATACTTCCTAACACCATACACAAAAATAAACTCAAAATGGATTAAAGACCTAAATGTGAGGCCAGACACTATCAAACTCATAGAGGAAAACATAGGCAGAACATTCTATGATATAAATCACGGCAAGATCCTTTTTGACCCTCCTCCTAGAGTAATGGAAATAAAAAAAAAAAAAATGGGACCTAATGAAACTTAAAAGTTTTGCACAGAAAAGGGAACCATAAACAAGATGAAACGACAACCCTCAAAATGGGAGAAAATATTTGCAAACAAAGCAATTGACAAAGGATTAATCTCCAATATATACAAGCAGCTCATGCAGCTCAATATCAAAAAATCAAACAACCCAATACAAAAATGGGCAGAAGACCTAAACAGACATTTCTCCAAAGAAGATATGCAGATTGTCAACAATCACATGAAAGGATGCTCAACATCACTAATCATTAGAGAAAGGCAAATCAAAACCACAATGAGGTATCACCTCACACCGGTCAGAATGGCCATCATCAAAAATTCTACAAACAATAAATGCTGGAGAGGGTGTGGAGAAAAGGGAAACCTCCTGCACTGTTGGTGGGAATGTAAATTGATACAGCCACTATGGTAACAGTATGGAGGTTCCTTAAAAACTAAAAATAGAACTACCATATGACCCAGCAATCCCACTACTGGGCATATACCCTGAGAAAACTATAACTCAAAAAGATACATGCACCAAATGTTCACTGCATTTACAATAGCCAGGACATGGAAGCAACCTAAATGCCCATCAACAGATGAATGGATAAAGAAGATGTGGCACATATATACAATGGAATATTACTCAGCCATAAAAAGAAATGAAATTGAGTTATTTGTAGTGAGGTAGATGGACCTAGAGTCTGTCATACAGAGTGAAGTAAGTCAGATAAGGAAAAATAAATACGGTATGCTAACACATATATACGGAATCTAAAACAAAAACGGTTCTGATGAACCTAGGGTCAGGACACCAATAAAGACGCCGACGTAGAGAATGGACTTGAGGACACGGGGAGGGGGAAGGGGAAGCTGGGACGAAGTGAGAGTGGCATAGACACATATACACTACAAAATGTAAACTAGATAGCTAGTGGGAAGCAGCCGCATAGCACAGGGAAATCAGCTTGGTGCTTTGTGACCATCTAGAGGGGTGGGATAGGGAGGGTGGGAGGGAGACGTAAGAGGGAGGGGATATGGGGTTATATGTATGCATGTAGCTGATTCACTTTGTTATGCAGCAGAAACTAACAGAACAGTGTAAAGCAATTATACTCCAATAAAGATTAAAAAAAAAAAAAGAACTAGTATGGTCCATTGTCTGTATGGACTATGGTGACACACAACAGCATGGGTGAACATCACCAACTAAACATCGATCATTGGAAGCCAGGGTTCAGGGGTGAGTAGGAAGTGATAAAATATAAAATAAGGAAAGCAAGTGGGCGGCTTCTGGGGTTTTGGCAATATACTATTTTCTTGATGAGGTGAAGGTGATATGGATATTTGATTTTTAATAATTCAGTAACTTTACATTTATACTCTATACTTTTTACCATAACTGTGTTATATTTTACAAATAAGAAAAAAAAACTTAATACCACCTAGAATAAAGAAACTTAAAGTAGACTGTTTAGAAGTACAGTAATTTTTTTACATGTAGTAAATAGATCGAATTTATTAGGCTTTGGGGGCAAAATAAAATGAAATGTGTATTTATTTAATATAATTTTTGAATGCGTGCGGAGGCAGGATAAAGGAAAGAGGGAAAGGGTAGGGGTCACAAATGGTGAAGTAGAAATATCACTGGATTTGGAATTAGGAAACCAGAGTCACATCTCGTCCCTTCCTCTAATGTGTGACCTTGGGCAAAGCACTTGACCTGTCTGAACCTCAGTGTTCTTATCTCTAAGATGGGGATAATAGCTCTGCCCCTTTTCTGCCTTGTAGGAGTGTCTGAACGATAAGAAGACTGAAGGAGAAAACGTGTGTGAAATACTTTGTAAACTTTGTAAACTTTGCTAAGTTTACTGAGAGTAGAAGCAGTATGTGTGCCCCTGATACTGTGGGAAAATTGGTCTGAAGCTGGTGACGTTTGACAGCTTATTCCTGTCTCTGTACAATAGGCATCCTGGAAGGTCACGTGTCCTTGTCCTTTCCATCCAGGGAGAGAATAATGTACAGTAGATGGACATTGACCTCAGGGGGACATTTTTGGTAACTGAAATACATTCAAGGCTCAGAAGCAAGGTGCCTTTGTTAAGCAGGTCCCTTTGGTCGTGTTTTCATTGTGTGTTTATGAATTTGATTGTACAGGCGCCACCCTCATCGTGGACTGCAATATAACAGACACACGGGGCAACACAAACCCGCGCTACTGGAGGGTCAATGACACACTGGTCAGTGTTTACTACAAGGAATCCAAACGAATTCAAGAAGGAAGCGAGTAGGTGTTTTGCTTTTCTGGCTTCCCTAAAACCTAGCACGAATTTCTCCATCTAAATGATTTTGGTGCCGGTACTGCTTTATGTTAGGTGGCTCTCACTGTCTCTCCCCTCACTCCTTTTAGTTGTAGTTTTCAAAGCCCTTTTCAGTACTGTGGGGCCAAGCGTCTGGTTCAGAGAAGATGCTCATGTTATTACTCCTGCTTGGATCATAGAGAGAGGAGACAAAACAACAAAGTATGGCTCCAAGCAGCAAGATCAGTTTCTCTCAGCTACTCCTTACAACCAGTCTCATTCCTATTTAGGAAGGCCATGGGCCTTCAAGGCTTAAATAGCAAAATGGCCACAACACAGGGATTCTTGGGAGAGACGATGCATGATCATTAGCTACTGCAGTGGTGTAAACCCAATTTATGGTGGTTTACGTTGAGTGGTATGAAACAAGACTAATGAAGTCAAAAGGCAGAAGAACTTGTGTTGGGCTTTGCAGTGTAGGTAGGTTAGGATGAGTGGAGAGGGATAGGGGGAGGCCCCTTTGGGCTGAGGATGGTGTCTCTAATTAAAAGGACTACACTTCTGCATCACCGTCTAGAAGAAAATGCAAATTTGGTGCTACACAATCCATCACCTCATTGAGCCAGCAGGGTATTCTTAGGGTGAAATGATGGCCCCAAGTGTTCTCCAGGAAAGAACTTTATTCTCCAGACAAAAGGTTATAAAATATGTTGGTTAAATACAACTCATGTACATATTAATGACTGGCTCCTCTTTCATAGAAACTACACTGTTTTTCAAGGACATCTTTTTTACACAATGAACATAACCTTCTTAGAAGTGAAAATGGAAGATTATGGCCACCCTTTCACATGCCATGCTGGAGTGTCTGCAGCTTACGTTATACTAAAACTCCCAGGTAATACTCTAGTGGGAATGCATTCGGCTCAAGAGTGTTCCAGGTGATGGCAAGGAAACACAAATGAAAGAGGAGTGACTTGAAATGTTTGGTGTGACGCAACAGAGTGGTATTAAATAGGGAAACTCAATATGAAATCTAGATAAAAGCTGATACCCTGTCTGGTCATGTTCTTGGGGTCAGGCTGTGGCTTCACTTACAGTGTCCTTAGAAAGCTCCCTATTAATATGCATTGAGATTTTATGCATCAGAACTCTAGAAAACACAGAAGTATTCCTTTATTAAACCTGCTTGCTCAATTTTATAATCATGTACTTGTGATTTTCAGCTTTTAGGTTGTTTATTATAAATCGTGTGATGTAAAAATAAAGTGCTAATGTATATTTTTATCATGTAACTTTGTAAAATTATCTGTAGAGGCTGAATCCTGATATTGGAGCAGGAAGGCTTCAAATTCCATGTGTGTACACAGATTGTGCACTTAACACTGTACAGAGTGTGCTGATTATCCATTGGAGGTGATGAAACCAGAGAGTAAATAGTGAAGGATGAAATCATAATCTCGAGAAAAACTTTCAATTCTTAAATGTATCAGGGGAAATGTTTGAACTACCTTGTAAGAGGTTTACCAAGCCTGTAGTTTACCAAGACAGCTTTTTTATAATTCTATTAATATCACCTTTTTTGTTTTTTTTTTTTGGATAGCTACACACAAGAGAGAGGGCTTGAATTTTCCAGTGTCCCTTAAGGATCAGTTAAAGCCATGTTTGCGTGCGTCTAGCTAAAGTCTCACTAGCGTCCATCCCCTCCCTTTCAATGGCAATCAGTAGGTGTGTGTCCACAGCAGCCTGCATTCCTGACTGGGCTTTTTCCCTACCTCACTCCCATGCCCAGAGGCCAAGGTCACACTGTCCCCAGGCGCCTTTCCTGTGAATGAGCACACAGCACCTCCCCCTTCTCACTCTGGACCAGGGGGAGCCCGCTTGGGTGCCTCAGGTAGAAGGAGTTTTGGCTCATCTGCCATCACTGTCTATTTTTCCTCTGCTCAATGGCTTTTCTTTGTCATCGAAAGTCATTTGGGATCACTTTCCCCCAATCAGTCATGTGCATCCCATCTCCCTCTATGGCACATCTGGGTGATTCTTGAGATTCTATCCTCAGAGCCACTCTTTCTATACCCTCCTCTCTGATACTATCCCTTATCCTCATGGTTTCAACTGTCATCCCTGTGTGCGTGAAAACAAACCCCACATCTCCAATGACATTTTCCCTTCCCATGTGGCGACTCTGCATTTCCAACTGCTTACTGGACAGATTTTGAACTTTATGTAAAGAGAGTTACATAGTAGGTTTTCTTTGATGTGTTGCTTCTCTTCTTAGGTTTATGGGGTTCACTGAGGCATCGGTGATGTAGCGTGTAGCAGAAGTTCATTCATTTTCAGTGCTGAATCCTGTTCCATTGAATAACCAGGTTACAGTGTATCCATTCTACTGTAACTATGTGGTCATTTGAGTTGTTTCCAGTTTGGGACTGTTGACAAATCATGATGCTATGGAAATTCTTGTGTGTTGGTCCTGGCGCTCATGTAGAAGCATTCCTTTGTGATACATCATAAGGAGTAAAATTGCTGGAGAGAGTGCCTCAGGGTCCACACCAGAGAAAAGAGGGGGACCTGATTGTGGGAAGCCTTGGAAATTGCACAAGACCTGAAGTGGTTATAACTGAAATCTGCCTCAACCTAGACTGAGGAAGACCAGTGTCAATTTCTATGTCAATACTGCCTTATAGGTAGTAACCACGTGGAAGTACTGTATTCAGAAGGATTCTGAGGCAAAGTCCAGGCTCAGAGCAACTAATGATGTTATCAATTAACACCTGGTGATCATACAGGAGAGGGGACATGTCCTTAATCTCCTTTGTTTCAGGTTAGTTAAGAAACCTACGCTTACTAAATTCATCTTTGTTCCTATCAACACTTATTTCATATCTCACATGCAATGTATATTTGGATGTGTGCACTCTGTTTTGTTTTCCCTAAATTCTTAGGAACAAACCCTCTTAAATCCAAGCCTCTTGTTGCTTTCCTTGGGACCTGAAGTAAGGTTACAACTTCTCCGTCGGACTTCCTGATTTTTGTTGAAGACACCTTCAGATGTGAATCATATTTGGATTATCGGAAGCAGGCTCTCTAGAAAGTTGTTTGGGTTGGGTGTGCCCTCCTATGAATTTCCTTTAATCACTTGTTCTCAGCTACCATCTCAGTTTAAGGCTGGTGGTAGCCAGGTGGACCCAAAAGGTAAATACCCCCTTAAATAGGGCCTTCAATAGGTCACCTGATGTCTCAACAGAGAGTTTTCCACTTATTTCCGTTTCAAAGCCAATACTTCCTTTGAACTTATTCATTAACTTCCTGTTTGGAATTTCATTGTCTTTTAGCTCAATTATAGAGCAGAGAGTATCGACACTCCTGAATGCAGTGCGTGATCAACCGAAGAATTTCAGGCCAACACTCCTGTTTACTTACCAGAGGCTTTTTGAATCTCATAAATATTGTGGCCATGGTCTTTTTATCATGACCATTTGCAGTGCCAAGATCCCTGATGTGTACAGTAAAGGTCTCCACACACAGGTCTTCCCAAGGGGAGAGGTGGCACTGTTGCTCCAAGAGCTGGTAAAAAGCATAGAAGCGGGAGGTGGCAGCGGGGAGGAGGCGATTCCATCCAACAGATAGAAGCTAGAGGTTCAAACTCACGGTCAGGACCAACTGGGCACCAGCGTGCAGAGCAGAACCACATGGCTATGCTGGGACTTAATCAATGGATTAATTTTGGGGACACAGAATGTGTTTTTAGTTATTGTGCTTTATTATGCCATGTATTTGAAGACATACAAGCACGCATAGGGATTTCTTTGCAAAATGTTTGCAACATGGTGTGGCCTAGGGCAGGTTGTGATGGGTTCTTCAGTAAGCTCCCCTCCCCCCTCCCGCCCACCCTCCTACCCACACACACTTTCCAGTGGGGACCGGAGGACCAGGGAGGGGGCCAATGAAGGAAGTGGTGGACGTGCGGTGGATTCTAAGAATGGGGAGGATTTCTCTTCCGCTCTCCCACTTCCTCTTTTCTAGTTCTCGCCTTCCTATAGCCTCCTTCTTTGACAGCACCGCTTTGGGCTGTGGTCAGGCAGAAAGCTGTGCTGTTCCTCTTCTCAGATATGTAGGAGCATGTTCTGAGGGGGCTTGGAGTTCCAGAGAAATTGGTTCTTCTCTTTGGTCATCTCTTGCCCACTGCTTTTGCTTTAATTGCTTGGCAATGTGCTCACAAAACAGAGCAGGGTGTAAACGCCCTTCCTAAGACCATGTCTTGCAGACAGGTGCCCAGCCTGGCCTCTGCTGGCCCAGAGGGGATGAGGTGGGGAGTTTGGCTCTCAGCCAGTCTCATGAAGCCACGGAGATGGCTTCCAGGAGAGGCAGCTGAAGGTTCTTTATTTATGACAAGAGTCCTGCTACTCAAGTTTGAGTAACTGGGAAGGCGGTTGTAACAGTAATATAATGAAGAACATGCAACAGAACCACCTGGGGAACTTTCCCAGTAAAGGTTCTCAGGCTCCACCTCTGGAGGGTCTAGTGTTGAGTAAGGAGGACCCGGCCATGTGTGCTTTGATAGGGGAGCAGTCTTCCTGCGGTCAGAGCCATGCCACACCCACCGTCTGGAGCTAGGGGTCTGCAGACTTTCCCTCTCCAGATTCCCAAGATCACATTTTCTTCCCCAAACTCATGGTCAAGACCAAATTATTCTACTCCCCATACCTATTACTTAACTGTAAAGGAATAATTAAGTACTCCCCTCACTGACATCTACCACCCATCTGGCGTATGTAATGGGACTTGTGTAAGTTAAGTGTATAATTGACTCTTTGTAGTATTATTATTTTATTATTTATTGGTTGTTTGTTTGTTTTTTTTTGCCATCATTTGTAGTTCCAGATTTTCAAGCTTACTTGATAGGAGGGCTTCTTGTCTTGACCAGCGTGGCGGTGTCTGCTGTGTGTATCTACAACGTTTTTAAGATCGACATTGTACTCTGGTATCGAAGTGCCTTCCATTCTGCAGGGCCCATAGAAGGTGGGTAACCATTGAAAAATGCATTGTCCTGGAATCTGCTGGTCCGTATAACCGTTGTAAATATACTTGATCATCTTTACTAGCCTGCCTTTCGTGTTGTTGGCAACTTTAGAGGAGAGCGTCTCCCTGGGGCTTCTCGTACTTTAGAGAAAGGATTTGCCCATAGCCACCGGCACTGTACAATCGCATAAGGCTTGCAAGCTAGGAGTGACCTGGCAGATCATCTTCTGGCTCCCAGTGCAACTGTTTTAGGAAGGTTCTCACGTCCACTGGTGTTGGCAAAAGACAAAAACTTCTCTTGGAGCAGCGTGAGCTCTGTTCACGGTACATCTTCAACACAGCACATGTGCATGCAGAATTTATGTCACAGAGAGCTAGGAGTTGCCTGTGTTTGTGGCTCCTTCTGGGCCTGAGCTTGGTGCCCAAAAAGATTTGTCTCCAGCTCTCAAGTTTGGAGAGAGACAGACCTGGGTTTGAACTTGAGTTCTCCACTTACTCCCTGTGTGATTTAGGTATTTAATTCTCTTCTCTTTCTCAGGTATAGGTGGAAAGAAGGAAGGGAGGGAGGAAGGAAGGGAGGGAGGGAGGAAGGGAGGGAGGGAAGGAGGGAGGGAAGGAAGGAGGGAGGGGAGGGGAGGGGAGGGGACGATGATCAGAGCCCACCTCACATAGTCCTGTAGGAATAGCTGAGTTGACGTTCAGGAGAGCACTGAGGGTCCTGGGGTGCAGGGGGCTCCCGTGTCTGAAGGTCCACGCAAGCTGCCCCTGCCGCTCTGCCTGGGGGCTCATTTTGGTATGGGGAGCTGTGTCCTGACAGCACTAGTCACCAGAGAAGCGCCCGTGTGATCCAGAATCTGAGCATCAGGCATTTCCCATCGCTGTGCTTTCAACTCTGTGCTATTTCCTTTGTATCTCACAATAGATGTGATCAATCAAGGCCTCGCAGAAAAGTAATACATCTGCTTTAACGTCTCCTAACTGGATAGAAAAGTCACACCCGGCTGAGAGAGGTCTGTGCAGCTTTCCTGCACGGAGATACACAATCGTATCCCTTTCAAGTCCATAGACTTGCGGTGTTGACGGGAACTCAGGGAGGTGGGGTGGGTCCCAGCACGTTTTAGAAATCCCTATTACACAGAAGGGTGGTAGTCACACTAAGTGCCTGCTTTGCATATAAAACACACGTGTTTGTCCACATGTTTGATAAAGCATAAGTGTCCTAACTTGGAGTTTAAGTTAAATTTCAGAATTCAAAATTGGCGGCCCTTGAGCAACCTGGAAAAAAACGGATTCTTTTTTTTTTTTTTTCTTTTCTTTGCCGGTACAATTCACTTGTGGAAATCGGCGTTGCATGTCCAATGCGGCCTGAAGCTCTTTTAGTGTTGCAGGCGCCGAGCTGGGCCGTGGCCCCTGTAGGGCCTGCTCTGCCTAAGCCCACCTCTGCCTGCGCTCTTCCTGCATCTGTCTGAGAAGAGACCTCAGGGCAGCACCGCTGCTTGTCTTTTCTGACACAGAGATGCTTTGTTTGTTGACTGACAGGGGGCTGCGTGGGTTCAGCGTTGTCCCCGGAACTCCCTCCCTGACCTACCGGGATCCCGGGAGCGTGAATGCCGAGTGTGTGGTGAAACCGCCACGAGTGAGGTCAAGTGTAGCAGGAAGAGAAAAAAGGAATCGTGCCTCACCCTGAGCAGGGGAAGCTGGACAGTTGATTGACTCAGGGTGCCCCACCCTTTGCTCAGACCGGGCTGCTGCCCAGATTTGGAACCGGCGGGCTGAGGGTTTGGAGACGGGAACCTACAGTCAGCCGGCGGTCTTCTTCCTTTTAAGTCAGAAAAGTGCACGCGCCCTTTGTGATGAAATTTCCTCCAGCTCAGTCTCTGAGAACTGCCCTGTGAGCCCCCTTTGAGTGTGACTTCAGCAGTGAGTGAGTGATGAGACCCTGAGACGAGTCCCGGATGCTGTTTCCAGCTTTGTGTCCCTTGAGGATATTTTCTGGTTAGTTGGGAACATGTGGAGTAATGGATGACAAATACAAATGAGGCAGAGAGAGAACATGTGTCCTTCTCGTGATAAGTTGTTTATTCCAACCAGATTAGTCAAGCTGCAGCTGTGATTAATAGTGAGGTATGTATAACTCACAGTTTTATTAAGAGTCATGGACAGGCCTGGCTAAGTCCACGAGCTCTGTGTATTGTCTGTTAAATCACAGGAGGGAGTTTAAAAATTCTTATCCCAGGTGTGCATGTGTGTACACAAATATAAGGATTAGTTTACAAATCTACGCGAGAGATATATCTATGCCTCACCTTATTCCAAATAGGTTTGTGGGGAATGTACCTGTAGAACAGGTGATTAAAAACAAAAACAAGGGCTTCCCTGGTGGCGCAGTGGTTGGGAATCCTCCTGCCAATGCAGGGGACACGGGTTCGAGCCCTGGTCCAGGAAGATCCCACATGCCGCGGAGCAACTGAGCCCGTGAGCCACAACTACTGAGCCTGCACTCTGGAGCCCACAAGCCACAACTACTGAAGCCCTCGTGCTACAACTACTGAAGCCCATGTGCCTAGAGCCCGTGCTCTGCAACAAGAGAAGCCACCGCGATGAGAAGCCCACACACTGCAACGAAGAGTAGCCCCCGCTCACCGCAACTAGAGAAAGCCTGCACGCAGCAACAAAGACCCAACACAGCCAAAAATAAAAGAAATTAAAAACAAAAACAAAAACAAAACAGGTACAGTGAGCAAAAGGTAGAATGATAACATAAGCAGGGCAGGGGACAGTTAATGACCCACCTTGGATGGTTTTTAAAGATGCTCTTGCTTTAAAAGTGAAGGCAAAGCCATGACAAGATTCATGGCACTGTTTACACAAAGTTTTCATTCGCTCATGAGGGCACATGGCTTTTTCTGGGCCAATCCCTCAGGAAAATTGTTTTGTAGGGAGATCTTGTCTTTAAAGCATGTGATGTAATGAACTTTGCTTGCAAGAAAATTCCCATGGTAAATGTAAAAGCATGTTTAATGTGCCTTTTCTCCCAGTGTCTTCATGCTAGGGCAAAAACGCCAAAAACTCATGCAATTCAGTTAGCGCACTTACCTGAAGGTCAAATTGATTCCATCTGATTTTTCCACGGGACCAGTTTGATCAGGTTTAAAGTTTAGCAACATCGTATTGAGAGAAGTAGGGAATCAAATAATCTTTAGGCAGCTTTCGTAAACATTAAGTTGTGCAAATAAATGACTGTATTTTTGCCAACAGCCAATGAGGGTGTACGCAGATGCTTTAACATCAAAAGTAGGGATGAATCTCCTTAGAAAATGAAAGGAACTTCACCAGAACCTGGATGCACTGTTTCCCCACCATTACACGGAGAGAGCAGGGCCCACTTTCCTTAGGAAACTCACTAGTAGGTCTGTGTCTCTGTAATTTTCTTGATGATGTAGACAGTTGCGGGGGGTGGTCCACCTCATGGTTATTTGTTGCTATTCATTGTTATTTCCCCAATTCCGGCCCAGTTACTGTGGCTGGGAATCAAATTACCTCAAAACTTTACGGCATAAAACCACCACTTATTTTGCTTCTGGATTCTGTGGGTCAGGAGTGTGGACGGGCAAAGCGGGGGTGGCCTGTCTCAGCCCCATGATTCCTGGGGCTTCAGCTAGAGGATGAGCAGCTGATTTGGGCTGTTGACTGGTGGCCTGGGCTCCTCTCCAAATAACCTCTCTGTGGGGGCTACGACACTGGGCTTCCTCACAGCATGCGATGGCTTCCAAGGGCTAGTGTTTCAAGAACGGCAGAGCTAGGTAAAAGCCCTTTTTTTTTTAAAATGACTCAGACCCTGAATTTCTAGGATCAATTCTACCTTGTTCATTTGTCAAGGCAGCTGCAGAGTCTTACCCAATTCTAAGGAAGGCGAAATAGATTCTGCCTCTTTGTGGGGTGTGGCAAAGTGCAGAAAGAACATGTGAGACTGGAAATACTGCTGGGGCTATTTTTAGAAAATACCATCTGACACAGTTGCACAGGATGAATCAGGGATGAGCTTTGTGAAGCTTCCTTCTCCTAATTTAAGCAATCAAGCCTATGTAATGAAGCCTCCATAAAACCTGGAAGGACAGGGTTTGGAGAACTTCTGGGCCGGTGAGCAGGTAGAGTTCGGGGAGAGTGGTGCCCCCCAGAGAGGGTATGGGTGCCCTGCACCCCTTCTCCATCCTTTGCCCTGTGCATCTCCTCATCTGGCTGTTGATTCATATCCTTTAAAATCCTTATATAATAAGTCAGTGGTCTAGTAAGTAACATGTTTCTCTGAGTCTGTTCTAGCAAATTAATCGAACCCAAGGAAGGGGTCATGGGAATCTGGTTTATAGCCAATTGGTCCGGAGTACAGGTAACACCCTGGACTTGCTACTGATCCTGAATTAGTGTTACCAAACTCAGGTTCGGCTGTTCATCACTCGAAAGCCAATACTCGAGAGACAAGGGTTGGTTGGAAAAGGAAATGTTGCTTTAGTCAGGAGGCCGGCAACCAGGGGAGAAGGTGGACCGGTGTCCCAGAACCACCTCCAAAGATTCTGCGTGGCCATGAAAGTGTTAAAGGGAAAAGGGGAAATAATCTCAGCTAATCACTGAGAAAGGGGGTCAGATTCTTCACCATCTCCCACTGCGTGCAGGCTTGTTGACGCCACATGATCTTTCTTTAGATGCTATCTTGTTCACACAGTCTGCTTGTGAGATTACTGAAGGGGAAGCTGGGGGAAAGAGGTAGTCATCTGTTAATTATTTATTCTTCATTTCTACTAAGAAAAGAATCAACAGGTTAGGCGAGGCATTGTGTGATCAAAAGATTTGAAAGGTGTGCTTTGGCCAGAGGTTAGTTAAGCATGGAGGCACCTGGTGTAAAGGTTAAGCTAAAATATAGCTTTGCTAGAGTGACAGGACAAAAGGGCCTCCTGCAAAGAGCTGCTTCCTGCAAGGAGCTGCTTACATTGGGGTGGGGGTGGGGGGGTGAGTCGTTGGAAGTTCCAGTTTGTAGCGCCTTGGTCAGAAGCACAGGTAACAGCTGGGCATCGAAAGTGGAATGTGACCTTGTGGGACTGAGCCCTTTCCCTGTGCAATCTGATTCTATCTCTGGGTAGAAATTGTCAGAATGGAGTTGAATTCTTAGACACCCTGCTGGCATCCAAGAATTGCTTGTTGGCGTGGGGAAACCTCCACACACACATATTGCAATTGGGTCTGGGAACCCTCTTCAGGGACCCAATCATAAAGGGGCCTTCACCCTTTCCTGAGTTTTACTTCCAGGAGCCTGACCAAGCTCTGCTGGTAAATATCAGAGAAAAATTCCTTTATGTGCTTCCAGCAGGGAGAGGGGAAAAAAGAACCATTTTGAAAGACACCAGAGCATTCTGTTCTTAACAAGGACTGCCCTCAGGATACACCAGTTAATGAGAACCTAACCTGCTGGGGTTTTATCAGGGCCTGACTGGCCTGGGCAAAGGGATATAACAAACTCCAGCCCTCTCTAGCCATCCTGCCCAACCTAAGGGGGGAGAAAACACTGAGAAACGTTTGTGAATTTCATAGTCCAGAGGCATAGGCTCACTAAAAGACTGAGATCTAACCATAGGACTAGAGAATACTTCCCCTCTCCCCACTCCTCACCACATGTTGCTAACGACCTGTTTACAGCAATTCCTTTTACCTGGTAGATCACATCCAGCTATCAAGAAAAACTATAAGGCCTATTAGAGGACAAAAAAAAACCCCACAATTTGAAGAGACAGAGCAAGCATTAGAACTAGATATGGTGGGGATGTTGGAATTATCAGACTGTGAATTTAAAACAACTATGATTACTATGCTTAGGACTCTAAAGGATAAAGTAGACAGCATGCAAGAACAGATGGGCAATGTAAACAGATGGGAATACTAAGAAATAACCAAAAAGAAATGCTAGCAGAAAACAAACAAAAATGAAGAATGCTTCTGATGGGCTTATTACTAGACCAGACACTGCTAAGAAAAGAATCTCTGGGCTTGAGGATACCTCAGTGGAAACCTCCAAAACTGAAAAGCGAAGAGAACAAAGACCAGGAAAAAACAAAACGAAACAAAACAAAATATCCAATGACTGTGAGACAACTACAGAGTGTAACATACACGTAATGGGAATACCAGTAGGAGAAGAAAGAGAGGAACAGAAATATTTCAAACACTAATTACTGAGAATTTCTCCAAATTAATGTCAGATGCCAAACCACAGATCCAAGAAGCTCAGAGCACTCCAATTAGGATAAATACCAAAGACAAACAAACAAAACTACACCTAGGCATATCATTTTCAAACTACAGAATAAAAGATAGGGAAAAAATTCTGAAAGAAGCCAGGGGAAAAAGACACCTTACCTCTAGAGAAACAAAGATGAATTACATTCAACTTATCCTCAAAAAACCATGCATGAAAGAAGAGATTGGAGTGAAAATTTAAAGTGTTGAAAGAATGAGATGCAGTGCTTGGCAATGAGTCAGCCAACTGGGCACCCTGAAGTCATTGAACCCAAGAAAAAAGACATCATGATAGCAACTCAGATTTTCACTTTGTTCACATAAGATAATTTGGTAGGAATAATTTCACGAGCTTGTCCCATTTCCTTTTCAGATGGGAAGCTGTATGATGCATACGTCTTGTGCCCCAAGCCTCAAAGAGAAAGCCAGAGCCATGATGTGGACACTCTGGTGTTGAAGATTCTCCCCAAGGTGCTGGAGAGGCAGTGTGGATACAAGTTATTTATATTTGGCAGGGATGACTTTCCTGGACAAGGTATGTTTTCAATGAGGTATAAAAATAAGAAAGGAATAAAATGGAAAGGAACCGAAATTCCCTGATGGTCCAGTGGTTAGGACTCCGTGCTTCCACTGCAGGGGGCACAGGTTCGATCCCTGGTCAGGGAACTAAGATCCCGCATGCTGCAATGCAGCCAAAAAAAAAAAAAAAAAATGGAAAGGAACCTCTCTCTTCTTTGACTTTACAAACAGAAGGAGCTATGCTTGCCTTTCCCACAGAACCACAGGGAGCCTTTCACTCCCCTGCCCACAGCCCCTGAGCTGAGGAGGTAGGACCAGGCTCTCTTCTCTCATTATGCTCATCCCTACAACAGGGTAACTGGGATTCCTGGTTGAAATCATGTGACTTTCACTTTGGGTAAGGATCTGGTTGACCCATTTGTATGAACCGCTGGATGATGACATACACAGCCTTGGCCAAGAGACTAAAAAGGGACAACTGGTCATTTGCTGTCACATCCTTGAGTCTAACCGCTGAGTATTTTCTGTCAATTTGAATTTGTAAAAGAGCTCATGTTTAAGGCTGGTTTTATAAACTTCAACTCTCTCCAACCCTGCCCTACCTAAATAAAATAGAAGTTGTTTATTTCCCCCTTTTAATAGGAGAGTAGCTTTGGGAAATGCAGTTAACATCACTGAACCTCAGTTGTCTCGTCTGTCAAATGGGGTTGAGAATGGCTTCCCTGACTCAGTTGAGAGAAAAGATAAAGGTAAAGGTAAAACCTGAGTAGGGACCAGTATGGAGCTTAGCACATATTAGATACTCAATAGATGAAAACATCCGTCTTATCCTATACCTTCTCTTTCTTAGAAGGCGATACAGTAAACAGCTGATATTTGAAATATCACCAGGAAACCAAGATTACTACCTAGTGGCCTGTTCTGGGTCATTTTAAAAGGTTTCTAAGAACTTTGGATTTGTAGGCTGCTCCTATCCATAGCTTATCACATCGTTTCAAGTTATGAAATCATCCTCCGTGAGGAAATGAAATGTGATCCAGTGCTTGTTATAAACCTGCAGAAGAGCTCTCATTTCATAAGCATATCAATATTCATTCATTCATTCACTTCTTCAACAAATATTTATTGAGCACCTGCTATGTGCCAGGTAATGTTGTAGGCACTAGAAATATTAAAATAAACCAAAGAGAAGAAGGAAGTGCTCTTGGGGAGGTTACAGTCTATTCTTATAGCCTAAGAATAAGGAGGATATAAATAAAACTTGGCCTTTGTTTTGAAAAAAGACCAAGTTTTATCCATCGTTGGATATTTCAAGAACTTTCCCCTCCCCTTCCCAAGAAATCATTAGGATATGTTATTTGGTTTCAAGTTAGTTTTATAAGTCCTGGTCATTTAAGTAGCTATGAAACACAAGAGGAAAACACAAATAAAGATTAGTAGTACAACATTTGAGCTAACTACATGTGTCCTATCCTTTAAAAGTCTGTTATTTTTAAAAAAGTATTTATCCTCTACTATATACCAGACCTTCAGCTAAGTTTGGAGATACAAAGTTAGACCTGATAAGATCCTTGTTCTGAGTAGCGCATGGTCTGTGGCTCTTTTAATCGTGAGATGTTCTGCATCTTCTTTCTTTATTTCCAGCTGTGGTCAATGTCATCGATGAAAATATTAAGCTGTGCAGAAGACTGATCATCTTCATAGTTCCCGAAGCGCTAAGCCTTGACCTATTAAGGAACATGTCAGAAGAACAAATCGCAGTCTACAATGTTCTCATCCAGGACGGGATAAAGGTCATTCTGATTGAACTGGAGAAGGTCAAGGACTATACAACCTTGCCAGAGTCCATTCAGTACATCAGACAGAAGCATGGGGCCGTCCAGTGGAGTGGGGACTTCACAGAGCAGTCACAGTGTGCAAAGACCAAGTTCTGGAAAAAAGTGAGGTATCACATGCCACCCAAAAGGTGGCCACCTTCTCCCCCTGTCCAGCTGCTAAAGCACACACGCTTGGACCTCGTGGACAGCAAGTGGGAGACCAACGTGGGGTTCATCACCCCGTGATGGAGAGTTGGTTGTCATGTGGTGGCTCACATTTAAATAAGGATGCATTGCCTTTGGGCCATTCGCTTGAAGCTTACGGTTGTGTACTTGTGGAAAGGACTGTGTTTATTTGCTCATTTTGCTCAGAGCTACTTCTTTAGGGAAAGACATTACCTCTCCCGAAGCCCTCATTAACTGACTGGCTCATGAACACTGATGAACGTGGAGCATTAGCGTTTGATTCCCTGGGGATGGGACATGGAGAGTTGTAGAGTGGCAGTTCAGATGTCAGGTGGTTTGGCATGTGGTGTGGCCCCGGTGGGGCTGGGTAGCCAGGATGCAGGAGGGCAGTGTGGGCTTGGGTAGGGCTGGCAAAGGTAATGGCCCTCACTCTTCATGCCTGACCAGTGTGCAAGGCCCTTGTCCTCAGGGAATATTTGCTGTGTCTCTGAGCCCCTCTCACTCCTCAAATGCAAATAAATACCTGTGACCCCGCAGTCTGAGCGCCTTGACACTGGAAGCAACTTGGAGGTCACCTAGACCTGTGGGGACCAACTCTGGTGCCACCGAGATTGCCCGTTAATCACCCTGTTGGTGGGCCCCATGCTTTGAAAGACTTTACCTGTCAAACCAAAATAAGTAAGAACTCATTTATTTTTTTTCCAGCTGGCCTACGTCAGCCGGAATTCTGAGCCACGTATGATAGATGCAGTTACCACACCAAGAGGATGTACTTCTACTCCAAGTAAACAAAGCCATCTTTCAGATAGCTGGTATCACTCTCATCACAGGTCATCACAGTTTATGATTTAACAAGTCACAAAGATTTCTGACACTAAAATTTAGCTGTAAACTCTTATCATTACTTTCAAAGACCCAAACTGTTGGAGCTTAGATATAGCCCAACTCTCTTATTCTGTGGTTGACAACAGCAGCATTCAAAGGTGGTGCTATGGTGAGAATGTTCCTGTCCCCAGAATTCATATGTTGGAATCCTGACACCCAATGTCATGCTTTAGGAGGTGGGGCCTTGGGAGGTGATTAGGTCTTGAGGGAGGAGCCCTCATGGATGGGATTGGTGTTCTTTTTGTTTTTTTTAACATCTTTATTGGAGTATAATTGCTTTACAATGGTGTGTTAGTTTCTGCTGTATAACAAAGTGAATCAGCTATACATGTACGTATATCCCCATATCCCCTCCCTCTTGCGTCTCCCTCTCACCCTCCCTATCCCACCCCTCTAGGTGGACACAAAGCACCGAGCTGATCTCCCTGTGCTATGCAGCCGCTTCCCACTAGCTATCTAGTTTACGTTTGGTAGTGTATATATGTCCATGCCACTCTCTCACTTCGTCCCAGCTTCCCCTTCCCCATCCCCGTGTCCTCAAGTCCATCTTCTACTTCTGTGTCTTTATTCCTCTCCTGCCCCTAGGTTCTTCAGAACCTTTTTTTTTTTTTTTTTTTTTTTTTTTTGATTCCATGTATATGTGTTAGCATACGGTATTCGTTTTTTGGCGTTCTTGTAAAAGAGATCCCAGATGCTTCCTTGCCTCTTCCACCACATGAGGGTGTAATGAGAAGTCTGCAGTCTGGAAGAGGGACCTCACCTCTTCCAGAGCCTAGTCTCAGACTCCCAGCCTCTAGAAGGCTGAGAAATAAATTTCTGTTGTTTATAGGTCACCCAGTCTATGGTGTTTTGTTATAGAAGCCGAGCAGATGAGGGCATGGCCCTAATGAAGAGTAATAGTGACCGGAGGGGGTCAGTCTATGGACCACACAGGAGATGTGTCAGGGCCGGGGGCGGGGGGAGCAGCAGGGGTTAGCAGGGACGGCAGAGGCCCCATGTGTTGAGGGAGCAGGGTCAGGTGGGTCTGTGCCCTTCTTCACAGGCCGTGGATGGCATTGAGTGCCTGGCGGGATCTTAGGTGACAAGGAGCCCACGCTCGTCTCTCAGGATTTATATTCCGAGATGACCCAGCTTTACACATTTGTTATCGTCATACTCAGGTCCGGAATGAACATCAACCCACTCTTTATTTTATTTACTATTGGCTCTTTAAAATTTTTTAAGTTATGGGAAATATATATAACGTGCAAACTTTACCATCTTAACCATTTTTAGGCGTGCAGTAGAGTGGCATTAGGTACATTCACACTGTTTTACAACCATCAGCATGATCTGGCTCCAGAACTTTTTCATCTTCCACAATTGCAACTCTGTCCCCATTAAGCATTAACTCCCCATTCCCCCTTCCCCCCAGACCCCCTGCTCTCGGCTCCTGGCACCTTCCTGTGTCTATGATTTGGACTGTTTTAGGTACCTCACGGAAGTGGGTATGATCGAATCATAGGGTATTTGTCCTTTTGTGACTGGCTTCTTTTCCTTAGCATTCTGCCCTCAGAGTTCCATAATATTTGCTTTGTGTTCACTACTCTCACCTAGTCCCTCCCTCCTTTTTTTCCTTCCCTACTTGAAGGGCACAGTGAGGGGAGGGCAGATTCTCTGTTTTATTACAGGGAGAGGGACGACCACCCGAAGTCACAAGCTCATTAGGGCCCTTCTGATCAGACGTTTGTAAATTTTTTGCATCTTGGTTTATCTCGCCAACCTGGGAATCATAGCTCTTCATGGAGGATTTTCCAGTTTAGGTAAAATAAGCTGTTTCTCGTGGTGCACCCAAGAGCACAATGATGACCGCTGCACGTGCCCCTCATCCTGTTCCCCTCACCTTCCGTCAGTCTTCTCCTCTCTGGTTTGTCCCTCGTTGTCTGCAATGCTGGAGAATTCTCCTCACCTGTAGGACGGCTGACACTTTGTCCTTCGATTGGTCTTATGTGGAGCCCATATGACAGCGCCTATTTCACCATGGAGGAAGCCGAGGTCCAGAAAAGTGAGGTTGATAAACCAGAGACACAGTCATTTGTCGGGCAGGCACTGTAGTCTGCTACCTGCGCTGTGGTTCTTACCCTACAGCAACTTTTTCTGACTCTCTCAGTCCTGTGAGACCAATTGCTGGTTGGAACTAACTTCTAGAAACCCGGACACTGACCTCTGGAAGTACACAATGAAGGCTTCTGAGTGATTTCCCTCGATTTACTCTGGGCTTTCTCGGGAGCGAACACACTTTTGTTTTGTTTTGCCTTGTTTTTGCCTGGCAGTGAAGAAAACTATAGCATTTAGGTGCACGTGAGATGTAACATTCAAGATGGAGAACTCCTTCAGTGAGTTTTACATTTCACATGTGGATCCTTCCGCATGGCTGGAGATCTTAAGATGACATTGATGAATAAGGCTCCGTCTCAATTAATCTCCTTTCTTCCTGGGACAACTTTATCTGAGACACTCTTCCGGGGAGGAAGCATTGGAGTTAATTTCACCTCTTGCCTCATTGCCTCCTAGGAATCTGAGGATCTGGGGCTGCGCCTAGTGGTTAAGAGCAAGAGGGATTCGAGTCTGAAACTCGTCCGCTAACTACCTGGAGGGGTCTTTGAGAAGCTTGTCAACCTCCCTGAGCTTGTGTCCTCATTTCGTGATGATGTGAGGGGAAGAGATGACATATGTGAGGCACCGTATGAAAAGCAGTTGTTATTTATGGACAGGTTGAATGCTTGAAATAACTCAAGCCATAATATTCAGGGAAAAGGTTTAATTGAAGGGGAAAAAAAAGTCGACGTTGAACGTTTTGCAGTAGGCAGCTCATAAAAATTTCTACTAGCTTCTTAAAGTCACACACACCAAATGCCCCTGGAGACGGGGTTCTCCATATTGGGGTCTGCGGGGTCCATGACTGTGCCCCCCTGCTGTGCGCATTCGGCTGGAGTGACCTTCCAAACCATCCTGCCTTGTGTGCTAGCCGGTGTTCCCTGCCACTTCCGCAGGGACCTTGGCCTTCCTGCTTCCCTGGGTACCCATGCAGCTCCACTCCGATGTGGTCTGGATAACTCTCCTCACCTGCTGCTTGTTGGTGATTATGGGGGCTCAGGAGTTTTGAAGCCTGGACCTGGGAGGTGGGAGCCAGGAATAACCTTCACCTGCACTCACTCTACCACGCAGGATCCCAGGCTAGGAGAGTCTTTGAAGGAAGTACCTGAAATGGGGAGACCCCATCGACAGAGCCATCCCTACCCTGGGCTCCGGGGGACCGCGCCGTGGACCCCTCCTCCAACCTCTACCGCCTCTCAGACCAGGATCCTTTCTTCCTCGGACACTCAGTGGCTCTGATTCCAAACGACCTGTCAGGTCCTGGAGTTTGCTCACTTCTCCTGTCTGTTTCATCCCAGCACTCCCGAAATGAGACTTGCCAATTTTCCCTGAAGACTGTGCTTCCCTTAGAGCCTTCCGGAATTTCTACAGCAGGGGCTCAGAGGCACCCTTTGTTTGGGGTGATGGTGGGAGAAAAGGATTTGTATAGAAAGCCCTTGATCTAAGATGGAGACACCGTTAATTACCCATGTCAGAGAGTGGGTTGATTCCCAATGGAGATTTGAGGGAAGTGGCGTTGGAACTAGTGACATCCACAATACAGTCCTTAAAATGTGCATTTCCACTAGTTTGGAGACATTCTTTAATATTTTATCTCAGCAACTGAACAGATCACTAAGCTGCTAAAGATAACGAAGTGGAAACCTCACGGGAAATATTTGCCATGTGAATACCCAGTGAATCCCAAATCATTCTCAGTTTTATTACTAGTAGTTTCAGCACTTTCATTTTTAATTTCCACTTGTTTTTAATGAAATCGTAGGGATGCAATAGGTAAAAAGACAAATAAAGGAGTTAGCCTGGCTTTGCCACTGAAATGTAGGTTGGTCCGTAAGGGCTGAGAATGTTCATTTGTCGGCTGACACGGGTTCAGGCCCAGATGTGCATAAGAAAGAAGGTTTAAGTCCCAATGGAAATGGACAAAAAGGAAGGTTATGGGAGAGCTGAAGGCCACCACTAATTCATTCACTCATGTTTCAGCCGCTGAGCTTAGTGAGGTAAAAGGAGCTTTGTCACCTGTCCTTGGGGGTGGGCCCCATGTCCCCTGGGTGAACCAGAGGGGACAGAGACTGATCTGGAGGTAGGGGCGATGTTAACGCAAGTTCGTGCGCCTGACGCCAAACAAACTGAAACGTCAGAGTTTGGAGCAGAGAAAGGGTTATTGCAGGGCCTTGCAAGAAGACCGGTGGCTCATGCCCTAAAAAGCCCAAACTCCCCGAAGAGTTTCAGAAAAGTGCTTTTATTTTTATTAAAAAAATTTTTTTTATTGGAGTATAATTGCTTTACAATGTTGTGTTAGTTTCTGCTGTGCAACAAAATGAATCAGCTATACGTTTACCTATATCTCCTCCCTCTCGAGTCTCCCGAAGCCCTTTTAAAAGCCGGGTGAGGGAGGGGTGTTGCAGGGTCTGTGATCAGCTTGTGCACAATTCTCTGATTGGCTGATGGTAAGGTAGCAGGGTGGTGTCACTGGGGTTCACATTATCAGTCTTGGGACTTCCCTGGTGGTCCAGTGGTTAAGACTCCGTGCTCTCAATGCAGGGGGGCCAGGTTCGATCCCTGGTCAGGGAACTAGATCCCACATGCCCGCATGCTGCAACTAAGACCCTGAACGGCCAAGTAAATAAATAAATAAATATTTCAAAACAAAACAGAACAAAACATTATCAGTCCTTAGGCTCCAGGAGGCCTGGGGCTATGTGCTCATGGTCATCAATTAACATCTTCCATTTGTTGGAGAGGGGGAGTTTTTTTACATCCGTAACAACTCAGGAAATGTGCATCAGATACTGTTATCTGGGTACTTCAGAGAGGAGCTACAGCAGAGGATATGGGGGTGGGGGAGGTCTGCCCCCCACCCCCAGGAAGGCCCCATGGGGTCCCGCTCGGTTACAGTGAGAGGTGAATAGGTCAGAGTGAAGGTGAAATACAGGTGCTGCGCCCCTCGTTACCTTTTGGTTCACCTTCCTGTAATGACTGAGCTGGCCACAAAACCCACTTCCTTTGGTCTCTCACCTCAAACACCGTAAGTCTGCCCATGAGAAAGGGCAGGGTAAAGGCTGAGTCACATCAGTTAAAGGGTCTAGGGAGGGCTGGTCTTTTCCCAAAAGACTGAGATGCAGATACACACGTGTAAGTGCTTGTCACGCTCTGTGGTTCCACGAGGCACTGTCTGACTAACGTGGGGAGTGGGCAGCGGAGCCCCTGACCCTTCGTGCCTCCTGCCACCCCCTATCCGCCCCCAGTGACTCACAAGGTTTCAGCTGTGTCCCAGGCCGCTGACCTTTCCTCAGCTCTCCATCCTGCTTCATATTTATAAACTTTCCTTCAACACTCATTTGTGTGGTTGATTTATCCAGGGCTGTGTCTGGAAAGTTAAGAAAGTGGATAATTCCTCCCTGGTTTCCTTTTTAGAGACTATTCTATAGATGACAAAGCCACAACATCTGGAATAAGTGACGGGCTGGGTCGGGTGGTGACCCGGGCTCTCAGAGCTGCAGGACATTGGGCCTGAACTGCTGGAAACCACAGATCTCAAAAGGAATTCTTCTGGGGCCCTTCAAGGATGGAAACTCTGCGTGCATCCATCCCTTCTCTCCTGCCAAACCCAGGCAGCTTCTAAGGGATGCTGACGTTGTCGTAGTGAAACTGAACCCTCGTCCTCCTCCGAGAGGAAGGGGGAAGCAGACCTTGTAGCCCTGGGTCTTGTCCTGAGTCACCTCTCCCCAAAGGCTCTTTTATTGTTATTACTATTTTTTAACTCAAATCCACAAAATCGAGAAAGCCAACACAATGCCTACCTGTGAGTGGTAAAGGGAAGTGTGGAATCTATAATCTGCATGTTTGCCTGCACAAAACCAATCCACTTAGGTAGGTTTTTCAGTAATGTGTCTATTTTTTTCCTAGATAATCTGTTGGTTTGGGTCAACCATTGACTCAAACTCTGACAAAACACAAAAATTAGCTCTTTTCTACTTTGGCAGGGTATACACAAGCTGCTTTAATATGACAAGTAGCTGTTTTCTTTTTCCTGCCTTTCTTGACTGCTGTGGAAGGGTTTGCATTTTAAGCTGTCTTTGTCAGAGGCTCTCTTATTGATGACAGTGGCCACCGCTCACCTTTGATGTTCTGGCCTAACCATTCTTAGGAGCAGAGCTGACACTTATCTGCAAGGACCAAAAAGATTTTAACGAAGGAGAAGAGAGAGCAAGAGAGAAGGGAATCCACAGGGAGACACCATCAGATGATCGGACCACAAGGTGGAGGTTTTCTTGTCTTTATCAGGAGGCTGCCCAGCCCCCATCTCCCATCCCCCTCGGAAGACGCGAAAGTGCATCTTTTCGGATTTCAGGCCCAAAACGGGGCCAAGGGGGTTAGGAGTGTGCACTCACACCGGCCGAAACAGGCGGCACTAAAGTGTTTTGCTGGATGGATCATGCTGTGTTTTGCTCTGTCTCCTCTTTGCCTGCTTCCAATTTCCTGCTGCAGGAGGGGCTGGGGGTGGGATTCTGGAGACCCAGCTGGGCTTAGCCACAGAGGAGAGCTGGATGGGGTGAGAGCCTGGGGTCTCGGTGGGCAGGAAGCCTGTGCGTGTGCCCCTTCCCCTCTCTGTCCACAGTGAAATATTAAGCTATAACTGCTGCAAATATCAGCAGACCAGGAAGAAAATGTCATTCTCAATTTTGAAATATAAATAATAGTTTTATTTGTTGAGCGCTCGTGAAAGTGATCAAAATTCTTTTTTATCCACTGAGAAAATTAAAACCTATTTCTATTACATCTAAGTAACCAGCTGGTCACCATTTAAGTATTTATACCTGGGTGCTGGTGTCAACTGAAAAACTGGCAAAACCCAAAGTGTGGTTACAGTTATAGAAAAATGTGAGGATAATGGGCAAAAGAAAAAATTTTCCCCTTTACTCAGTGGATGTATTCTTTCTTAATCTGCATCACTGGCATCTACTGTTTTATTGATTTATTCGTGTTGTCCCTGAACTTACCTGGAAAACCCTGGAGATGGAAGATTTGTATGGTGATGGTGCTGTAGTTCCCGCAGGCCCTCTGACCCTCCTTTCCCCCCATTTCCCTCCCTTTTTAGTGCTGTATCAGCGGGATTTACTCGCCCTCCCCCCAGACACCACCACCTCTGCCGCCACTCCCCTTAGCATCTTTCTGGAAAATAAAAACATTAATAAGGACCGAGGCTTGGGCAGGGGCTGGATGATTTTTCAAAACATCTATCAAACATGGCCAGCCCCCCAGACCAAGCCACGTGCAAGACAGACCAGGGCTGCAGAGCCTGGATTCCCAGGATTTGCCTGAAGGACTCACATCATGTACCAGCAGCTTTCACATTGTTTCAACTGAGAACTACAGAATTAGATATATTTTACATCGCAACTCAGTAAGCACACGCACGCACACAAAGAATGAAAATAAAATTCTGTTCTATTATTGGTTCCATTCTATTCTGTCGAGTTTTGCTCAATTTTTTCGAAATGTGGAGTCCAGTCACTCGATTGTTTAATGACCCACTTATGTGTTTCCAAAGCAATCAGACAAACACAGATCCAGCTTCCCAGCCTGCGGGTCACCACGCAGGAATGATAGTCTGCTTTCTTCAATCAATAGGCTTTATCAAATAGTGATTTTGGCTCCTCTTTGATTGCCTAACTTCTGGGTCAATTCGTTTTATTTGTTGTTTTGTGACCGCAGGGCAGGAGAAGTCTTCCCAACAGCCAAGTGAACAGAACTTCCTGCCCGTGTAACAGGATGACATCAAGAGGAAAAGAAAGTAGCCCCGCGGGTGAAGAACCTTGTGAAAGAGAAAAGCATTTCCTCTCTTGAGACCCAGGGAAACCGAGGTTCACCCCCCAACTTGGAGACATCAGAGGACACGTGTGGCCTCCCCACGGCGCCACTGCGCCCTCTGCTGGTGGCCGAGACGCTGCTCTCCATCCTTCCGCGCGGAACCCCCTGGGCCAGGGGCTGCATCCCTGGGCCGAGAACGCGTCCTCATCTTCGCTGGCGCTCGCGCGCAGCCTGTTGGAGTCTCCACCTTAAGGCCAAGAGTCTCTTTCTTCTTAGGCTGTGGAAAACGTTGAGAGAGTGCCATTTTCTAAGTCTGTCACTGTGTTCGTAATCCCTGGGCTTCCGAGACTGCAGCCATCTGTCCACAAGTTGTGATGGGGACCAGGAGGTCCTGATTATATGCCCACAAGGCAGGGGTCTAAGGTGGTGGTTCCATAAAGGTCGCCCTGCCATCAGACTGCCTGGATTCCAGTCACAGCTCCACCACCTACTAACTGAGTGCATTTGCTAAACTGGTGACTTCTTAGCTTCTCAGGCAAGTCACAAACCCTGTGCCTCAGTTTCTTCCTCTGTAAAAAGGGGATAATAAAAGTACCTACCTTGTAGGATAACCAGCAAGTAAAATGCTTCTTGGTGCCTAGCCATACCTCAGTGAACATTGGCTTTTATTATTAGTGTATTGTAATAATATTATTTATACTCTATTAGTTTGCCCTTATTATTTTTGTTACTACAGTAATGATGACGAAGATGAAAGGTAACATTTATGGAGCACTCAAAACATTTTAGACATTCTTCTGCATGCTTTATACTTATTGTTTCATCGTCAGCTCTGTGAGGTGGCACCCTAAGGACCTTCCTCACTTTGCAGGTGAGGAAGGAGGCATAGTCTGGTGTTAGAGGGGCTTGGGAGGCAGATAACCTGAGTTCAAGGTAGCTAATCTCTCTGTTCCATTAGGCCAGTGTTCCATCCCTAGAATCCAGATGAGAATAATACTTCCTTGATAAGAGGATGGTACGTATTAAATGCAATATGTGGAAAGCACTTTAAGCCCTAGACAAAACGGCTAGTTGGTATTACTGTGAATATGGTAAACCCAAGATTACCTTATACCACTGAGTACATATTTAGAGTAGTTCTACCTTAAGAAAAACCTGATTCTACCAAAAAATATATAAGCTCATGAATTCAGAGAGTGATTATATTTTTGCTTTTTTAGTGAAAGTATAGATTACAGGGCTCATTTGATGAGTGATTCTCAAAGTTTATATGAACCAAATTAAAAAAACACGAAACCACAAAACACTGAAAAACTATAGATGTATATTATATTGGATCCAAACAAAGGAAAGGAAGGACATATTTTACTACATAATCACAAGTAAAATAGAAAAGTGTAGAATAAACTGGAAAAGAATGTGAGCAAGCATATGAAAGATAAAGGCTGCCATTCTTAATGCCCCCTAGAAAAAGGGCCAAAAGGTATGAACAGGAAATTCACAAAATAAGGGCTAATTCGTGCAAATGCCTAGTGAATGAGAAAGTGCAAAACATCGCAAATCACCCGTTGCTACTAGTTTAGGACAGTTACAATGTGCCAGACTCTATGCTAACCTCTTTAATATATTCTCTCATTTATTACTCTCAGTGATCCTATATTTTCTCCACTTTAAAAATGAATAAATTCAGGATGTAAGAGATCACCCAGGGGTAATGCAGTTGTAAGAAATGCCCTAGGAAATGTATCACTAAGTCTTTCATGATACTGTAACATAACCATTAAATTTTGGGATGCGATAATAGTAGCATTGTTATGTTTCCAAAAGAGTCCTTGTGTTTTCGATGTGATATAGTGAAGCATTTATGGATGAAATACTAAGATGTCTGAGATTTGCCTCAAAATAATTCAGTGTAGGGAGAGGAGGAGCCCTTCAGAGAATGGAGGAAACAAGATGGCCATGAATGAGGCTCACGGGGGCCCATCATATTATTTTCTCTATTTTTGGATATGTATGAAATCTTCTCCAAAGTAAGCTTGAACATTAAAGTAGTTAAAAAGATTTTAAAAAAACAACTAACTCTCAGACACTTGAGCAAATTTGCCTATGAAAAAAGAAACACATTTTTCTTTTCTAGCTAGGGAAAAAGGCATTTGGTTTTCTTTTGTTTTCAACATATAATCAGCTTCTTCTTTTCCTGATTATTTGCTCATTGGAAAAATTCATAAAAACGTGAAATTATTTAAAAAACAATATTTATTTGCATTTTGATGTATATATGAATATTTACATGGATTTGATCTTGCAATACATATCTAATTGTTCCCCAATAAAATACTAATATATCAGCATAACAACATATCATGGACATAATTACAAGCCAGTAAAAGAGAACTACATCTTTTTTTGTTGAAATATAATTGACATATAGCATTATGCTAGTCTCGGGAGTACGACATAATGTCATAATATTTGTATATATTGTGAAATGATCACCACAATAAGTCGGGTTAACATCCCTCAATATACATAGTTACCATTTTTCTTCTTGTGATGAGAACTTTTAAGATCTACTTTCTTAGCAACTTTCAAATATACAACATAGGATTATTAACTATAGTCCCTACACACCATTTTTAATGGTTGCATAGCATTCCACTGGATAGATGTATTAGAATTTTTAAACTAATCCTTGATTTAAGGATGTTTAGGCTGTTTCCAATTGGTTACTTTTGCAAATGTGGTGCATTCATCTGATGATTTGCCTTGAAGAGATGACTAGAAATAGAATTTCTAGGTTAAGACATCTGAAACATCCTTCCAAATTCCCCTCCACAAAGTTTGTGGTTGTGACTCAGACCATATGTTGGTTGAAGATGCCAGAGCGTTAAGTATTTATTTTAAGGTGTCCCAGTGAAGAATTTCAGGCTCATGTTTGAGTTCCTATTTTGGTCATAACAATGGGAAATTTCTTGTTTCATATGTTTTTGGATGTTTCAAAAGAGATGTTCAACAAGATGGATGGGGTGGGATGTCTTGGGTCTTGAAGGACGCGGTCACACACTTCTCGGTGCTGGGGTGCAGCTGTGTAATTCCCAGGCCCGTCTCCCTGGAGCGGGCACCTGTGGGATCCAGTGTGCTATGCTGCTGGTGGGCCTGGAAGGTGTGGTCTCAAGCAGGACTTTGACGTGGAGGCGGGGCCACTCCTGCAGGTTTGGGTTCTGTTGCTGCCCCATCCAGTTGGCTGCTTCCTAAACCTTGAGGAGCCATAGTATTGGGATGAGGAGAGACCCGAGGCTCCAAACGAAGGGGAGTGGCATCTAGGCTGCCGCTAATGCTACCCACGCTGGTAGCGTAAGTTACTGCCACAACAGCAAGTCACCACCCGACTGTGTTTTCTCCTTTCCCACCGCCCCCCCCCCCCAGGTGAGAGAGGCCAATGTCTTTGGGGTCTTTAGCTTTAGGGCCCCGCGGGGAAGAGGACGGAGCTCAGTCAGATAGGCTGCAGTGGTGAGCCGCTTCCCTATGAGGCGTGCGAGCCCCTAAAACTAACAGGAGGCTTGGGCTTTCAGGATGTCCCTGCCCTGCTTTGATGTCACCCTCTCTGAGTTCATTTCACACACCATAGTTGATAGGGCACAGATATTCTTGAGAAGAAATGCTTGGGCCCTTGAGAAGGCTCTAGGTCTCGTGTGTAAGTATTAATATCTGCTTGTTGGAATAAATCAACAAAACCAAATCCTTTATTGGGGGAGGGGTGGGTGCACCCCTCCCCCAATAGCGGGATATGTACTCCTAGCCTTTGTGCTTGAAAAACCATTCCCTTCTCGGTTTTCCACCTTTTCGGTTTCAAGTAACATCAGTCAGCTTGGAAAATCCCCACAAATGACTAACTGAATGAGAGGCAGGTTCTGTCCGTCTCATTCAGGGTGAAAATAAAGCATCCGCACCTCTTGACTCTGACAGTAGCCATGTGTGCCCCCAGGGACACAGCCATTGCCTCTGGGGGAGTCGAGGGTCCCCAGCACAGCATGGTGCTGGCAGAGGTCGGCGGATGAATGAGCAATGGGAACGTGGGACGCATTGACATTTACTTTTGGCCTGATGTTCTTTGTATCTGTAATCTGAGATTGTGCCAGATTTCCGTTGCACTGCTGCGGTGCTGGTCTCCCTTAGGAAATTTTGCCCAGTGTGGCTCCCGGGGAAGCGGGGAACGGGTGAGCAGCCCAGCACTGGGCGGGAGCCCCTCCCAGCGCTGTGCCTGCCCCGCCTCTCAGGGTGTGGCCAGGGAACCCGGAAGCCGTGCTTTGCCTGCGTTCCTAGAAGCCCCGTCTTTCACACACACACACACACACACACACACACACACACACACACACACACACACACACACACACACACACACACACACACACACACACACACACACACACACACACACACACACACACACACACACCTGCTCCAGCCTTCACCTTCCAAACCAACGGCGAGAGTCCAGTCTGTAGACACTCAAGAGACCAGGAAAGAGCCCTGGGAGGTCGTTTGGCAGAGGTATTGTGCTCCAACACGCATCCCAAATAGGACTTTTGTGGGGTTTTTTTTTGTTTTTTGTTTTTTGTTTTAATTTATTTATTTATTTATGGCTGTGTTGGGTCTTCGTTTCTGTGTGAGGGCTTTCTCTAGTTGTGGCAAGCGGGGGCCACTCTTCATCGCGATGGGCGGGCCTCTCACTATCGCGGCCTCTCTTGTTGCGGAGCACAGGCTCCAGACGCGCAGGCTCAGTAGTTGTGGCTCACGGGCCCAGTTGCTCCGCGGCATGTGGGATCTTCCCAGACCCGGGCTCGAACCCGTGTCTCCTGCATTGGCAGGCAGACTCTCAACCACTGCGCCACCAGGGAAGCCCCTTTTGTGGTTTTATTGTCATCTTCCACCATGTGTTCATTCAGCAAATGGGCCTCCTACGTAGATACAAAGATGAACAAAACAGCCCGGCCTCTGCCCTGATGGTCTGTGCAAGCTAGTGGACAGGTGAGGTAGCAACAAGAAGGGGAGAGGAGGGACTTCCCTGGTGGTCCAGTGGGTAAGACTCTGTCCTCCCAATGCAGGGGTCCGGGAACTAGATCCCTTCCCGCATGCATGCCACAACTAAGAAGGCCGCATGCCACAGCTAAAGATCCCGCATGCCAAAAATAAATAAATAAATATTTTTTATAAAGGGAGGGAGACGGGCAGAGGGTGCAGGGGGATACAGAGCAGAGGGAGAGAAGAAAAAATCATGGGGGAGAAAATTAACTGACTGGAGATCGTATCGTATCCGTATCCGTATCGTATCTGTGTCTCTAGCTATCTGTATCATCTGTAATATTTTAAATGCAACAAAGGGCACAAGGGGACATGGCTGGCCTGGATGTTACCCTGCTAAATGAAGAGGCTGCGGGGACCCAGCTGTTTTCCACTGAGCGCCCCCGTCCCCCATGGTCGGGCTCCCCACGGCCATCAGGCGTCCGCGTGGTAAAGAGCTGCGGCCAGAAGCCACCGGGATGCTTGAACAGGCCTGTGGCGTCTGCCAAGCTGGTTGGTTTAAATTAAACCTAAGACTAAACCCTCCACCAGACATGTCCGTTTCGGAGGACGGAGAATAAATCATTTAAAGTGGTTTTCCCTTGGTACTCGGGGAAATTGTCCCGAGGTTGGGGAGGGTGGCGGCAGCTGCGGGAGGGGGGTTGAATCAGCCTTGCTGATGACAGAGAATCTGGGGCCCCTCCTCAGCCCCAGGGCAACCCCCAGCCCCCCAGCCCCGCCCCCAATCACGGCTGGCGGGTCGCTGTGGCTCAGCCCCTCTGGGAACGCCGCCGACTCCCCTGGGAGGTGGCTACCTGTCTGCTCCCAAGGACAAGAACGGACTGTAAAAGCCCCTGCAGGCAGCTGCAGGGATGTCCCAGACCCTTAAACCCGGTGCTGAAGCAGGCCGCCCACGTGGCGCCCGCGATTGCTCCAAGTGTCCTACAGGGGGCGCCCTGGCACTTTTGTCTTCAATTTCTAAGGGTTCCTGTAAAGAACTGTAACGTTGATTTGACACAAAGCAATAAAAATCTATGCTAATAAAATATGCGGGGAGAACGGACTGGCTAGCTGATTCTACATTCCTCCTCCTTGCCTCAGAAACACAAAAAAACGTCCTTTAGAAAGACAACTCACAGCCTTAGCCTCTGGTACGGTTGGATGGGTAAGCGTTTTGCTGGTGATTCTTCTAGAGATGGCCCATCGAGGATGGAAAAGTGCGACATGAAATCTCACTCCATCATCCCATCCCTCCCTAAGACTGGCAGCAGGGGGAAGACAGGTGTCCCCAGGTAACCGAGCTCCATGGCTGTGGTACTAATGTGGTCGGCCCCCACCCGCCAATGCTGAGCCCCCTTCCCGTCAGCTCCCTTAATGAACACTTGGCGGGATTTGATAGCTTCGTGGTCACTTTTGGTGCCTTGAAGTGTCATTTGGGGTCTAGAGGATGCAGCTCTAGTCCAGATTACGTCATCCTTTGATTCAGAGCCTTTCTGCTCCTCTCTGCCGCTAGGGGGAGATGGGAGCTGAGCCTCTAGTGGTCGGGTTGACGGTAGGTGTAGGTCATGCACCCCTCCTCTTGCTCTCTCTCTCCTACCCTAGTTGGAGCAGTGAGACGGAAAAGATAGAAGCCTGTATCCTTGACTGTACATGGTGGCAGCCCCCTCCCTGGGGCATCTCAGTGGCTGTCCTAGCTCGTTGCCCACGGGACTGAGGTGGGTGGATGGTGAACTTCATGTCTTACCTACCAGGAGCTCACACCTGGCTGCCCTTCTGGGCTGGCATGCGGTGTGGGCCCTCACACCACACACCTAGATGTTTGTGTTCCCGGCTCAGCTTCCTGCCATGGTCTCGCACACGCGGGATCCATCTTTCCAACCGCTTGGAAGCCAGAACCCCTGGTGCTGTGGGCGCAGGTGGGAGTGGGCATCCCTGGCCTGCTCCACCTGGCAGTGCCCACCAAGCCAGCTCTTCTCAAGTCAACTTTTATGTAGCTCAGAAGCACAGGGGCCCTTCAGTCAATCTACCAGCGAAGCGGACACACAGCAGGAATTGAGATCCCGTCCCTCTTTCTTGCTGGCACTCTTAAGATTTAGGAACAATTCTCTTGGGCTTCCGCCACCAGGAGAGTAGAGAAGAGATAGCCTCTTCTCATGAACCGACTACTCATAGCAGAGGTGGCCCATGACTTCTCTCCGGACGTGGGGTGATTGTTCCTTGGGGTGGGGTGTGTGCGCCGGTGAGGAGGGGTCGGGCCGGCTCCTCTGCAACATTCCTCCCTCTCAGTGGGCCTGCGGCGGAGCTGTCTGCTTGTAGAGTATGGGGAATTAAGCACATTCTCTCCTCAGTCTTGAAAATCAGGGACAAGAGAAAAAAATCCTGCTTGGATTCCTTTTTCACAGATTTTTAGATGAGGAAGACAGAAGGTTTTAGGTGACAAGGTCGACACTCCATGAGCAGAGTTAGGTCCCTTAATCCAGGGCTCTTCCCAGAATCACCCCATGAGGCATGATGCTAGAGTCATCCCCTCGCCTCTGTTCCCCCAACTCTGACCCTACACACCTGTGAATCAGTGTCAGGGAAAGGAAGGAGATGGAAAGGGTGGAGGAAAGGGCCGTGAGAGGCATTTGAGGTCGTCCTGACATGGACTGGAGCAGGCTTTGATGGGAGAGAGCTCTTAAGAGAAACAGTGAATCAGCTGTATGTATACATGCATCCACTCTTTTTTGGATTTCCTTCCCATTTAGGTCACCACAGAGCATTGAGTAGAGTTTCCTGTGCTCTACAGCAGGTTCTCATCAGTAGTCTATTTTATACATATTAGTGTATATATGTCAATCCCAATCTCCCAATTTATCCCACCCCCTTTTGCCCCCTTAGTGTCCATATGTTTGTTCTCTATGTCTGTGTCTCTATTTCTGCTTTGCAAATAGGTTCATCTGTACCATTTTTCTAGATTCCACATATATGCATTAATATACGATATTTGTTTTTCTCTGACTTACTTCACTCTGTATGACAGTCTCTAGGTCCATCCACCTCTCCACAAATGACCCAGTTTCATTCCTTTTTTATGGCTGAGTAATATTCCATTGTAGATATGTACCACATCCTCTTTATCCATTCATCTGTCGATGGGCATTTAGGTTGCTTCCATGGCCTGGCTATTGTAAATAGTGCTGCAATGAACATTGGGGTGCATGTGTCTTTTTGAATTATGGTTTTCTCAGGGTATACAGCCAGTAGTCGATTGCTGGGTCATATGGTAATTCTATTTTTAGATTTTTTTTTAATTAATTAATTTATTTATTTATTTTTGGCTGTGTTGGGTCTTCGTTTCTGTGCCAGGGCTTTCTCTAGTTGCGGCGAGCGGGGGCCACTCTTCATCGCAGTGCACGGACCTCTCACTATCGCGGCCTCTCTTGTTGCGGAGCACAGGCTCCAGACGCACAGGCTCAGTAATTGTGGCTCACGGGCCCAGTTGCTCTGTGGCATGTGGGATCGTCCCAGACCAGGGCTCAAACCCGTGTCCCCTGCATTGGCAGGCGGATTCTCAACCACTACACCACCAGGGAAGCCCTATTTTTAGATTTTTAAGGAACCTCCATACTGTTTTCCATAGTGGCTGTAAAGCAACTATACCCCAATTTAAAAAAAAATGTCATAGGTCACCAAAATATTTTGAGTAAGAAAACTATGCTAATTTAAAAAATAGCATACATAAACTTGGCCCAAATCCAAAAGAAAATAAGTACAGATATTGGCTAAATAACTCTTGGTTTCAAAGACATATTAAGATATGTTTTAATAGAATTTCCTTAAACAATATATTCAAAAATATAAACATATGATGAAATATCATATTTGTCAAGTGTTAATTGTAAGTTTGAAAATTGTTCAACTCAGGAGCAAAAGTTTTCAATGAAATTGTTTATGGTTTTAATGATTCTATATATTACAAGTGAATCTTCTTTTGCTCTTATTTGAAAGAATAAAATGTGATATCTCATAAAAAAATAAACAGTCTCTTAATTTCCCAAAAAAAAAAAGTGAAAAAGTGAAAAGCTTGTGAATGACAAGAATCCGACTTTCAAGTTACAGAAACACAGAGCCTCAGATCTGTCTTCTGGGTCGTCACTTAGCAGCTTTGTGACCTTGGACAAATCATTTATCAGAACTGAGCACTGGTTTCATCATCTGCAACAGGGGGACAAATGATTTACACAGCAGTGCACTGTGAAGATTAGATCTGGTATCCATAATTAAATGACAGAGGACCCTCAATAAAAGGTGTTACTAATCTTTGTAAAGTCATCAAAAGGAAAAGTGGATTTTCATAGAAAATCCCCCAAAGTCCTATCCAAAGCGGATGCTTTGCTGGCTATTGCCAAATGCTCTCCGCAGTGATTTAACCAATTTGCAGTGTCATCAGCAGTGGAGGAGAGCTCGTAGCTGTCCAAGGTGTAGCCTAAAGAAATTCACATATGTGAAGAAGGACACATTGTAAGAGTACTTATTGATGCATCGTTTGTAAAGAGAGAAAATTTGGAAGCAAATTAAATATACTCATGGATAGGAGAACATCTAAGCTGTGGTATATCTCCCAGATCAACTATTATTCACACTTTAAAGAGAATGAATTTGAGCTACATATATTAACATGGGTCAACTTCAAAGCAATGTTGATGGAAAGTTTCAGAAGAACACACACAATATTTTTTTCACACACAATATTTAAACTAGTTACATATAAAAATACAATAACGCACAAAACAGTACTATATATTACTTATGGATATGCCTAGATGTTATGAAATTGTGAACGCAGTGGCGACCCTGGGGGAAGAAGACAGTGACATGGGCCGGGTGGGCCCCATGGGGGTGACCTGTTGTATCAATAAGTGTTTCATTTCCTTAAAAAGAAGAAAAGGAGAAGGGGGAGGAGATCTGAAACAAATGTTACAAACTGTAATTTGGGGAAGCTGAGAGATAGATGCATATATGTTAATGATGTCATTCTCTGTATTTTCTTTACATGCACGAAGCATGCCATTATTAAACCAAACTCAAATGGGGACAGAGTTTCAGCTGGAGAAGATGAACCAGTTCTGAAGATGGATGGCGGGGATGTTTGCACAACAGTATGAATGGACTTGGGACTGCAGAGCTGTACTCTAAACATGGTAAAATGTATGTTATGTATATTGTACCATAATTTTTAAAACCTGAAATTGATCTATCTCCGTGTGGCCCTCGCATGCCTATACTATGTCCTTGAAACAAAACAAACGGTCATCTTAGTTGTGAGATTATCATCGTCTTATTCACCTCTAAATCTAATGCAGGATCCTTTGATTGTCACATGTCATTCTGGGCTCAAGCTCTTGGGAACAGCACGTCACTGAACACCGAGTATCTTTGATTCTATGTCACAGACAAAAGCTCTTTATTGACTTGAATGGTCCTTGAGGCCTAATACTTAATCCTGTGTCTCAATTAGATTTGGCTTTCTACATAGCTGGTTGGCTACCTGGTCAAATTTTAGGGACTCTAGAACTCTATGTTCCTCCAAAAAATCTCCATCAGTCTACTACTACACTCATCTCTGGAATTAAGTGAAAAAAACAGTTAAGTGTATGTAGTACCAGGAAGAGTAGTTTCGTAAAATGAAGATGTCCCCATTCACACACATGCAGGGGGAAACTTTGTTGATTGTGTCACAGCGTGATGGGTAGCTGAGGAGTGGAGGTATGAAATAGAAGCTTTGTTACAGGAAAGGAATGAAGAACTGACAGTGTGGACTGCTGTGGGGAAAGAGTATACATGTGCACCACACTGGGGTGCAGTGTATGTTCTTTGTAACCAGGAGGAAGGACAAAGTCCAATGAATGTGGGTGTTTGTAAAAACACGTAAACGTGTCACAGGACCCTACACCTGGTAACTTCAAATGGTACTTCTGATGACTACAGGGGTTAATGTTTTGTTGAGCATCTACTATGCGCCGGGCACTTACCTTACAAATGCTCACAACACCCAGGTACATTTCGCAGATGCAAAAGTCAAGCTTTGGAATTTAAATACCTTTCCCAAATACATAATAGTATTTGAACCCAGGGTTAGCTGACTTTAAAATTCAATATGCCACGATGTCTCTAAATGACAGTTTTCCTACTGTTTTATTCCTTGTTCCTAGACAGGACCCGGGTTTGTGGTGGACCACACTTCAGGTCTAACCCATACATTTTCTCACCCTTCTTTTGATTTCATTGAGAAACTCCTTCTTTTATGCATATAGACCCTGTGGTCTATGACCCAGGCTTGGTCAATCCTAATACAGCATTGTCTGCACAGAATTTGAAGATAGCCTTGTGACCCAGGATGGGTGAGCCAGAATCCTCCAAGTTTCTTTTCAGCTGGACTAAGTGGGGAAAATTGTCTGCTTCTCTCTGTGTCTCTTTTCTTTCTCTCTTGGAAGTAGATTGCCAGTAGCAATTTTTCTTTCCATAAACATAGAAATAGTTAGACTTAAGAAAGAATCATGCCAAAAATGAAAAGCTACAGAGATAAGCAGAATCAGAGAAGGAGAAAGTGTGCTAGAAAGAGCAAGGCAGACTCATGATATTGTTGGAGACCCTGAATCCTGCCGTGCCTGAATTCCCTTAGAATGCTCAAGTTCAAGAATTCGATCTTCCTCATTTCTACTTAAATTGGATTACTGCTTCTTGCAATTGAAAGAATTCTGACAAATATAAACCTCATCAACATTTTAATCTTTTCCTTCAGATTTTCTTTCTTATTGACATCAGCAAGAACAATGCAATTTTTTCTTCAGAATAATGTTGCTTATTTCCCCCCTTAACAAAGGAGATAAAAGAACCATATTAGGTTTGGAGCTCCTTTGATGGGAATGTTTTGGTTTAAATTATAAAATGGCTCAATGGCTCAGAAGCAATTTTTAATGTATCTGTTTGGTATAACCTAGCCACATAAATGCTTTTGATGGTCAGTAAAATGAAATGAAAGCTGAACCAACAATGTCAGGCTCCCCTACCCTCCTTCACTATGTCCTCCACCCACAAGTCTTAGGAATAAATGAGTGAATGGGGGCTGATCCCTGCTACTAATATTGCAGCTTGGAGCAGACAGGTTAGTTATTAACGGGTCTCTTCTGGGCAGCTGGCAGGCAAGCAAGGGACAGCACACCCAGGAGGGGAATGGGGCTGCCGCTGGCACATTTGGGTTGTCCAAATTATGCTGCAAGATATGGGAAAAAGCATGCACCAAATGATGCAGCTTCCCCATGGGAACAAGCCAGTCAGCCACAGAAATGGGGGCTGAGCACAGGCAGGCTTTGGGGTAAGGGGGATAACTGCCATCACATGCCTCTCCACCTTCACCTGCCCGGAAGATGAATGCCCCAACTGTGAGCGCAGCCCATCTCGGTACCAACTGGGGCAACTGGAAATGCTTAAGGATTTTCCTTTTTATATCTGACACAACCAAATAAAGAGGAGTCTCTTTCTTTTTCTCTTCTTTTTCCAATGCACAATGTAAAGACTACTTAAATCACGCCACATAGGTGGATTTAGATATGGCATCATGCAACAATGTCTTGCCATAATGAATCAGATTTTGATTATGGTGATGGCTTAGTGCGTTGGGTTTTTCCTTTGGTTGTTTGAAGGAGGGGGAGCTTATGGGAGCAGCTTTCTGGGAGAGCTGTAAGAATTGTGCCTTTTATTTTAGCTGGAACCAAGAGCTAGCTAGAATTAGCAGTACACGATACAGTCTTCCTTTCTTCCTTTCTTTCTTTCTTTCTTTCTTTCTTTCTTTCTTTCTTTCTTTCTTTCTTTCTTTCTTTCTCTTTCTTTCTTTCTTTCTTTCTTTCTCTTTCTTTCTTTCTTTCTCTTTCTTTCTTTCTTTCTTTCCTTCTTTCTTTCTTTCTTTCTTTCTTTCTTTCTTTCTTTCTTTCATTCTTTCTCCTTCCTCCTCCTCCTCCTCCTTCTCCTTCTTCTTCTTCTTCTCCTTCTTCTTTTTTTTCTCTCTCTCTCTCTGATGTTGCTGCCTAACAGGTACAGGATAAATTGCAGAAATACAAAACAAATTCTGCTGATAAAATGCAGTTGTTTCTTCTGGCCAGGAAGCCCTGATTTACTTACCACCTCACCACTACTACCATGTGTGAATTCACACATGAAAAGACAAGTTTGTTTACTCCTATTTGTTCCTGAACAAAAGAGTTTATTTACTTTTTACTCCCTTGGCTGGGCTCACTAATAAGATGCCTTCCTTCAAAAAAGGAAAACAAACCAACAACAAAAAAAACCAACAAGCAAATATTGCAGAGGAGAAAGAAGAATCAATCGTAAGGTACCTGTTGAGGGGGCAGTTCAAAAGGAAACCGTTGAAGATCAGAAAGGTCAGAAAGAGATTTGGATCATTGATGTTAGGATAAACAGAACAGGCAGTGGCCAGAGAGTATTCTGAACAATAAAACATGAAACTTTAGTGAAGGCCACAATGGAAACCTGTTCTGCCTTAGAAATCTCAATAGAGAGCTACTTATAAAGACTTAAAAAACTCTGTATTTTAAGTTTCTCTATGCCTATTTTCAAACAGACTACTGAAATCTGACTGAAGAACAGAACTATAAACATCCCTCGTAATGCTACCGATTTGTGTTTTAAAAGATATTTTGATTGAGAACCATAAGCTGGTCTTAAGTCTGAGGGCTGGAGAGGAGCGAAATCTGCCACCTCAAACTCTGCCTGTTTGGCTTAAGGAGTATTTTGAGCTGCTTATTTTTAAGAAATGGCAGATACAGGAGAAGCTCGGAACAGAGTAGAAATTACCCTTTTCTAAGAGATATTTACGTTTATAAAGGAAGTCTCCATTTGTAAGTCTCCCCTAAGTACCAGGAAGAGAATGACTCTGAATCACAAGAAACTCATCCAGGGAGAAGGCACCCTTCTGAAATCTGCATAACAACCTTACCCTTTTTTATTGTGCTTTTTCTGATCATTTCCCATAACTGGTCCCTGCCCCCAACATCTTTCTTTTGTCTTTAACTGGAGATGATATTTAAGGTGGTGGCTTGGGCCATTTCAGGGAGTTTTACTAAGTTTTCCTGGGTTTCGCCCATATAGCAGAAGGTATACCTGTTGTTAAACTTTTGTTTTCCTCTTGTGAATCTGTCTTTTATTGCAGGGAGACCTCAGTTACAGAATCTTGAAGGGTAGAGGGAAAGTTATTTTTCTTCCCCTACAAGATTAAAACATGAATGTGACACAGATCTTGAAAATAATCTGATTAAGAAATAAATTGAAGTGTTTTCAGCATAAGATAAAATATGTCTCCCTCTCGCAGTGAAACACCATCTTCAATCTAAGTCTGTTCTTCTTTCATCAATTTTCTTACCTGCACATGATTTTTTTTTTTAATTTATTTATTCATTTATTTATTTATTTATATTTGGCTGTGTTGGGTCTTCGTTTCTGTGCGAGAGCTTTCTCCAGTTGCGGAGAGCGGGGGCCTCTCTTCATCGCGGTGCGCGGGCCTCTCACTGTCGTGGCCTCTCCCGTTGCGGAGCACAAGCTCCAGACGCGCAAGCTCAGTAGTTGTGGCTCACTGGCCCAGTTGCTCCGCGGCATGTGGGATCTTCCCAGACCAGGGCTCGAACCCGTGTCCCCTGCATTGGCAGGCAGATTCTTAACCACTGCGCCACCAGGGAAGCCCCCTGCACATGATTTTAATGTGATGTAGGAGGAGCAGTGAGGATGGGGCACAGGAGGTCAGAGAAAACTTTTGGGAAAATGTGACCCCCTATCAAACTGGAGCCAGAGCATGAAGCTGGAAGGAGGGTGGGGCTGAAACGTGGGTGAGCAGAGGGGGTGATGGAAGGGGGTGAGTGGGAACCTGGAGCAGGGCACAGACTGAGAGAGGGTTAGGATTTCGTATGTGGATTACATTTTAAAAGACTTTTCTGATTATAAATACTCGAGTAAAATTTTGAAAATGCAAAAAAGCACAAGGAAAAGCATTCACAATCTTAGCATACAGACATAAACACTGTTCATATATATATATATATATATATATATTTAATGATGGTGATAACTCCCAGCATTTTTTAAAATTTATTTATTATTTATTTATTTATTTATTTATGGCTGTATTGGGTCTTCGTTTCTGTGCGAGGGCTTTCTCTAGTTGTGGCAAGTGGGGGCCACTCTTCATTGCGATGCGCGGGCCTCTCACTACCGCGGCCTCTCTTGTTGCGGAGCACAGGCTCTAGAGCACAGGCTCAGTAGTTGTGGCTCACGGGACCAGTTGCTCCGTGGCATGTGGGATCTTCCCAGACCAGGGCTCGAACCCATGTCCCCTGCATTGGCAGGCAGATTCTCAACCACTGCGCCACCAGGGAAGCCCTGTTCATATTTTTATACTTTGTTTTCACACCTAGAAATGCGAGCTATCCCTTACTATTATACTTATTACTATACTTTCTTTCAGCACTTCCCTAACTCTTCTTGTTTATTCATTCGTTTCCCAAGTTTCAACACATTTCAACACACAAAATATAAAGGTATTTTGATTTGAACTGCTTTGGATTTATGCATTAATTTACATTATGACTCTTTAAAAACTTGTAATATCTCTCAACTCAATATTTCTTTAAGGTCCCTTCATATAATTTAATAATTTTTCCATATAGGTCTTTGCCCAAGCTTCTTATAGAGTTCCTTCTCAGGAATCATCTTGTTTTTGTTGTTATTAGGACTGTTACTAGTATCTTCTTCCCCCAGTTTTCTTCTAACCATTAATTCTTGACTAATGGGGTACTGCTGATTTTTGTATTTTTATTTTATAACTGGCCAATTGCCATTAGTTTTAATATTTGGGGGAAGATTCAATTATTTTTCCTACATAGATGATCATAACCAAAAATAGTAATAGACTTGTCTTTTTCTTTCCATTATTGATGGTACTTGTTTCTTTTTCTTGTCTAATTGTTAGAATGTCTAGAATTTTATTAATAGAAATGAGAATAGATATGTCTGTATGTTTTAACTTTAGCTATGATGTTGGCTGTTGTTAAGATTTTTAAATGATTTCAGATTCAAATTGTTTTAAGTTTAATAATCTTTCAGGACTAATTTACTAAAAGTTGATATCGGAATGTGCTTGAATTTTATCATGAGTCTTTGGCATATATTAAGATGATTATATGCTTTTTCTCCTTTGACTTTTTGATGTGATTAACCATATTAATACATATCCTTGTATTAAACCATTTTTGCATTCCTGAATACCCATTGTTCTCTTATTTGTTCATACATTACATTTATCAAATTTTATTTGGAATTTTCATTTATATTTACAAATAAGATTGATCTTTACTTTTTAAAACTCTGTCCTGTAGAAATTTTGCTGGCTTTATAAAATGAATATGAAGATTTCCGTCTTTTATTGGCTCTGGAAGTGTTAACATAGACTGGTAACTCTTTCTTCCCTATAGGTTTGAAGACTTTGCCCATGAAACTATCTGAGTACAGTATCACTTTGGTGGTGATCCTTACATTGTATTTGTTATTTCTGTCACATTTATTGATTAATTTGGTTTTAAAAGTTTTCTTTAATCAATTTTGCTACTTTACAATTATCTAGAAATTGTGGAGACGTCAAAAATTTAAATTAATTACCATAAAGATATATAAGTAATCCTCCTAAAAGCACTCATGTCCTAAATGTATACACTGTCGTTCTTTGTTTCATCTCTAACTTTGTTTCCTTTTGCTTTCACTTTTCCCTCCTGCCTTTTGACCAGGCAGAGACGTCTATTTCACCTTCTACCCTCCATACCACTTGGATTTATCAATGCAAACATTTTCTCCTAGTCAATTAATTTCTTTTTATTTATTTATTTATTTTTATTTATTTATTTCTTTTTAATTTATTTATTTTTGGCTATGTTGGGTCTTCGTTTCTGTGCGAGGGCTTTCTCTAGTTGCGGCAAGCGGGGGTCGCTCTTCATCGCGGTGCACGGGCCTCTCACTATCGTGGCCTCTTTTGTTGCGGAGCACAGGCTCCAGACGCGCAGGCTCAGTAGTTGTGGCTCACGGGCTTAGTTGCTCTGCGGCATGTGGGATCTTCCCAGACCAGGGCTTGAACCCGTGTCCCCTGCATTAGCAGGCAGATTCTCAACCACTGCGCCACCAGGGAAGCCCCTCTTTTTATTTTTATCTTTAAGTTTGTCTACTCTTTTTTTAACTTTATTTTTGATTGTTGATTTTTGTAACTTCCCAAGATAAATACTTAGTAACTTAATTCAAGTACTTTATTTTTAAGATATAAAGAATTGTCCCCTCTACAGCTTTAGCTGTATCCCAGAAGTTTGATATGTGACATTCTTCTGGCTAATATTTAAGTTTTGATTTTTAAGTTTTTTTTTCTTTCCAGTTTTATTGAGATATAATTGACATACAGCACTGTAAGTTTAAGGTGTGCAACATAATGATTTGACTTACATAAATCACGAAATGATTACCACAAGTTTTCATTTTTTAAGTCTCAATTTCCATTTTGACCAATTTTAGTGACTTTCTTTTTTTCTAGTGGTTCTTTGTTTGCATGTAACATTGTTAATTATTTCTAGTTTTATTGACTCATGGCCAGGAAATTTATTCTTTCCCACTTACAATACAGTAAGTCCCCTACATATGAACCTTCAAGATGCAAACTTTCAAAGATGCGAACATGTGTTCACATGTCCAATCATGTAAGTTAGTTCACATGTCTGGTGTACATTGTCATGTGCGTGCATCCTCTACAAGTGGTTGTGCTTTTGTGTACTTTATTGTACAGTACTGTATAGAGTACAGTAGTACAGTATCTTTATTTCAAGCCCAGGATGTCCGGAAGCAAGCCTAAAAGCAGCGGTGATGTAGCTGGTACTGCTAAGAAGTACTGTTCTACTGTACTTTTCAAAGTACTTGTACTGTAAGATTAAAAATGTTTATTTTTTGTCTTTGTTTTCCATGTATTATTAATGTGAAAAGTATTATAAACCTATTACAGTACAGTACTATATAGCCGATTGTGTTGGTTGGGTACCTAGGCTAACTTTGTTGGACTTAATGAACAAATTGAACTTATGAACGCACTATCAGAACGGAACTTGTTCGTATGTAGGGGACTTACTGTAGAGTGTTAAATAATGTCTTGCACACATTGTTGTAATCCCATTGGCATTAGAAGGAAGATGATAATTTTCCTGTTACTACTTTGATTCCAAGTTTGCACATTCTCAAATCATTTTACTCACAAACTGCTAAGTCTACAGTACTATGTCCAGCCAAGCATGGCTTGGACATGGTTCAAAGTGCATAAAACAGATAACTAATGAGAACCTGCTGTATAGCACAGGGAACTCTACTCAATGCTCTGTGGTGACCTACATGGGAAGGAAATCCAAAAAAGAGGGGATATATGTATACGTAGAGCTGATTCACTTCGCTGTACAGCAGAAACTAACACAACATTGTAAAGCAACTATACCCCAATTTAAAAAAAAAAAAAAAGTGCTGTAAGCATACCTGTTGCCAGAGGGCACATGTGAAAGGTACCTTCACCTCTAACCTGTCACTTCCTGTCCCTCACAGCTCAGAGACTGATAGGGGTGCTGTTACCTCAGGGGCACGCGATGGTGGAGGTCTGGGCTACAGAAACCTGCATTCTGAGCTCTGTTGTAAGTACAGGCTGGTCGGGATGGTGGGGGTGGGTATGCATCTAGTGAAGCGCTGCTCCTGAAGGGCACATCTGGAATATCACAGGCAAGGCGGCGTTCACTGTCCTGGCAGCTACAGTGAGCTGAGGCAGGTGTCCTTCTAGGGCATTCTACACTGTGGACCAGAACCCCCATCTGTGCTGGTCTCTTTGGCCACAACTCATTCTCCTATGTGGGGTCACTCTTTCCCCCCCCCAAGAAAGCCACTGCTCTTTTCCTCTTTTCCCTGCATCTACCCCTGTAAGGGAAGACCTTGCCAGTGATTCAAAGGTGATGTGACTTTCTAAACGAGGATGGCCTCGCAGGGGGTCCCAAGAGATTTCTTAATCCTCACTTATATTATAACATAGTGGAAACTTCTCTCGTTTAAGAGGATCAATCCCTGCATATATATTCAAGTTTAATTTCTGGCTGGGGCGTCCCTCTGGTAGAGACACTCATTACATAAGAAAAAAGAAATAATCCCTGAATTTCTATTTTCTTTCTCTTATGTAGAGACCATTAACAAAATTTCATATGTATACCTTTAAGCTTCTAACCGGACCACAACTGGTTGCTTTGCTATTACTCTCTTCTTCTTCTTTTTTTATTAATTAATTTTTATTGGAGTCTAGTTGCTTTACAATGTTGTGTTAGCTTCTACCGTACAGCAAAATGAATCAGCCACACATATACATATATCCCCTCCCTTTTGGATTTCCCTCCCATTTAGGACACCACAGTGCATTAAGTAGAGTTCCCTGTGCTATCCAGTATATTTCCATAAGTTGTCTATTTTATACATAGTATCAGTAGTGTATATGTGTCAATCCCAATCTCCCAATTCCTACTCTATTCTTCTTTAATATTTGTCTCTGCCTTCTTAATTATCCCTGAACATTCTTTTCCTAAAATGTACATTCTTGCTCAAAGCTAATATCCATTACCTGTGAAAAAGTGACAAAATGGGTGAGAAGAGTGTCACTTGCATTTGGAAAAACCACCTCCTTACCCTGGTAATCTAGGCTCTTTCTAACGTGACCCAGTTGCACCTTATTTTGTTCAAAATGCCACAGTTTATCATTAGTTCTGGTCCTTGTTATAGCAACAGAAAGAGCATTGAAGACCTGAGTTCAGATCCCAGCCCCGGGTCACAGTATCTGGGTGACTTTAAGAATACTGCTTAGCCTTTGCTTTCCCATCTGCAAGATGTAATAACGTGTGGACCTGTTTAGGGATAAAAATGAGAACCTGTAACACTGTTGGCTCTCAAACTGTAGCTGCTGTTGTTGTTATTGTTACCAGCCAGCCCGGCCTCCTCATGATGCCGCAGACAAGACTCTCCTTTCTGCAGTCTGTGCCTTTGCTCGGTCCCCTCTCTGGAACATCTCTGATGCTTCTCTGTGCTCGCTCTCCCCCAGAGCAGAGCTCGCCGCTAGAACGCGGTTCTCAACCAGGGGAGGGGGGATTGTGCCCCAGAGGACATCTGGCAATGTCCGGAGACATTTTTCTTTGTCATAATTGGGGGGATTTTGGCAGCTAGTGGCATCAGGTGAGTAGAGGTCAGGGATGTTGCTGAACCTCCTACAATGTACGGGACAGTGCCCCCGATGAAGATTACCAGGAATTACCAGCCCAGGCGGCAATCGTGCTGAGGTTGAGAAACCCTCAGAAGCACCTGGGGAGTTCCCTCCAGGTGTGGTCACTGAGGGATTCTGATATGCCGTGTGGAAGTAGGGCAGAATAAGCCAGAAGGTTTAGCATCACTGACCCATGGCAAGATGAGATCATCTCCTGAATGAAGCTGCCCTGGTTTCTCCAGCCTCTATGGACTGCTCTTTCCTTTGGTCTGATGGTACCAACCAGCAGAATGGCTTCCAAGAATGTCACTGGGCTTTGATTGGCTCCTGTGGGGAGGTTCAGTGAAAGGAGAAGCTTGCCTGGGGCGTGAGATGCTCCATGAAAGTGAATTTACCTCCCTTTTCTGTATTCTAAGCCCTTTGGGAACCTGAGGCCAAGTCTGGGGCCACTCTCGGCAATGCAGTGGATGCTCATTTACAGAGTTGCTCATTGGTTGACTCATACTGAAGAAATAGCTCTTCATTTCACCAGTGGGAGTGGTAAGATGGATTTAGTGACAGGCAATTCAGACTTTCAAAACCACAAGCAGTGTATCTCCTGAAAGCAGCAAATAACAAAGCAAAAAAAAAAAAAAAGTTTCTTTCCTTTCTGAGAACATTTCCTTTCTCAGAAAAAAGGTGCTACAATCACTCTTTCTTGTAAAGTGGTAACTGAAAGCAACCCTTTGTCGTAATCACTGATTCAGCTGGTCTCTAGAAGACGTTGTGTCTTAGGCACAATTCCTCAGCCTTTCCACCCCCTCCCCATCTCCTTCATTCCTCCCTGCCACACACACACACACACACACACACACACACAGAGACACACACACACACACAATTATTCTTCCCTATGTGCTGAACAAACACAGTATTTTGCTGTATCTTCAGGATTGATATTTGTTTAAAAATGTATTTTTGCGTCTTTTATACCCCACTCATGTAAAGTTCATCTCTAGGCATCCATGCTCTTCCCCCCCACCACCACTTTGTTATTATAAGGATACACTTTAAAAAGTGCAAGTTTTTTTTCTCAAACTCTTGAGAATTTATTTGGGTAGAATTACCCATTGTCCCTTCATGTGCTATCCCTTTCTTGTGTCATCATTGATGAAAGATGTTTCTTCTATTGCTTACAAAAATTAAACTATAAAATTTGGAAGTTAGGTAAATCTAAACTCTTTTGTAAAATCACATCAGGTTAAGTATAAATGCTGGTTAAAAATGAGAAGCATTCAGATCAAAATGATAATTTTCAAAAAAGTGCAAGTTTTAAGATGAACAAATGGTTGTGAATTGATATTATGAGTGGTTTTTCCATGGAATAGAAGATCAGCATTCCTTTCATTCTGTGTTCTTAAATAGTCTGCAGACTTAGAATGAGATTTCAAATATAAACACCTAGGGACTTACCAGTTCTCTTATCAATAATTACCTATAAATTACTACTTCTTAATTTTCCACCTAAATGCATCATTTTCTTCTCCTTTATATTTTGGAGACATTTTCATTTGCCTTCCTTTCCTGGGTCAATTTGTTACGTACCTTTCCTCGTCCTTAGTTTCCCCAAACCTAGAATGTGGAATATGGACAATATTAGTGGTTCTCAAACCTGGCTGTATAGAAGAATCACCTGGAGAGCTTAGAAAAATACATAATGCCCTGTCCCCAGCCCCAGTTGATTCCAGTGGCAGCAGGTGTGAGACCTTTGGGTAGATCTCTTAGATTATTTCCAGCTTTAAAATTCTGTGATCTGACAGAATCAGATCCGTTTTGGTGAGGGTGGTGAAATTGGCAAGTCACTGATCTCTAATGGGATGGGTACGTTGCTATGGTGACTCTCAGGGCCAGTTTAGTTACAGAGAGCAAAAGGTTTAAAAGTGCACCTAACCTTTGACCCGGCAGTTCTGCTTCTAGGCATTTATTCTTAAGAGAAAATTCATTTTGTACCAAATATTTAGTTACAAAGATATTGACTTCAGTATTACATAAAATAGACAAAAATAAAAATTAACCTAATGAGGGTGTGTTTAAATAAATTACAGTACAGCCATCCAGTGAAATACTATGCAGACATTAAAAATAATAATTCTATAGAAAAATATTTTATATCATCAGAAAATGCTCATGAAACTAAGTGAAAAAGTAGGTACTATAATAATCTCCTTTTTGGGTTAAATCATATATATATGTAAATATATGTATAATGACATTTGTAAGGTTACAGAACCAAATGATGACAATGGCTATCTCTAGGTATAGGGATTAGAAGTAATTTTGATTTCTTTTTACTTATCTATATTTTTCTAATTTACATATGGTCATTGTATATTATTTCTATAATTTAAAATGTTAGTTTCAAACAATTATTTAAGCTGGCTTCTTCAAGATTTACACGTATCCTCCTTATGGTGATTAGAGCATGGGCTGGATTTCAGTTTCCACATGCTCCATCCGCTGGGCACACTTGTGCAGTGTACAACCTGAGCAACTTTTCCTACAGCAACACTCTGAGGTAGAGATACAGAAGCTCGAGGAAGGAAAATAATTTCTTCAAAACCCACAGCTCATTTGGAACAGGGACACACATCCAGAGAGAAGACCCTTAAGCAATGAATTTGGACATTATTGTAAGGACTGTGTTACCCATCGCTGGGTTTTTGAGGAAGGCACTAAATTGAGTGCACTGAGACTAGGGCACACGTGGAGGATAGTTAGGAAGCTATTGCAGGAGTCCTGGTGAGATGATGAAGGTCTGAATTGGGCCATGTGGTGAGTGATGAAAGATGGCTGAACACAGTGTGTATTGTGTAGGTAGCGTGAAGGAATGTGCAGGTAGGGTGATGTGAGGAGGTGTGGGACCTTGATATGCATCTTGACCATCAGCATCTGCTCAGAGTTGTGTTGCAAGAATGTTGGCTCTCTGTGCACCGATGTCAAAGAGAAGCATGGAGACAGAGTCTGGGGGAAAGAGAGAGTAGCTTTATTCTTTGCCAGGCAAAGAGAGAACACAGTAGGCTAGCACCTCAAGGACTGTGCCCTCCTCCCCTGCGGAGTAGGGAAAGGTTTTTATAGCTGGAGCTCGTGGTCTGGGGTAGGTGATAAGCTTCAGAGTAATGAAGGTCTTACATTTTTTTCTTTTCTTCTGTAAATTCATGGCCAAAGCTGGTGTCAGGAGGTTCAGCAACTGGGTCTGGTGTCCCTGAAGTTATCTGCCTGTAACCTTCTTTCTGAAATGAAGAGTGCTACAAGGGAGAGTAGGGGGAGAAGAATGCCAGGTGCAGGGTGTAATTCATATGGAGTCAGAGAGTAATTAGCTCTGTGAAGGACACATCTAGCTACAAGTGTTTGCTAGTAGTAACAGCTAAAGAATAACCAAGATTGCTTAACCCTTTCAGGCCTGTTTATGCTGTTTCCCCAGCCTGTTCATTGTTTCCTTATTTTCCTTATTTATCAGAAAAGAAAAATCTCATTTCTATTTTTGCTGCAACATTTGAAGTGGGAATCCATGAGTGTCCCTGGAGAAAGCAGTAAGGACAGATCTTTAGACGATGACCGCGTTAAGCTGTGGGGCTGGCCAGAGGAATCAGTGAAACATCCAAAATGCACCATCAGGGTGACAAGAGGGAGACCCAGTGGGGAGTGAGGTGTCACGGAGGCCATGGGTGGCGTTTCGAAGAGGAAGTTGTCACGGTGTCAAGCGGTCCCAGTGGAGAATAGAATGTAAACCAGGAGATTTTCGGGTACTTTTTAACTAGCAGTGCCAGCAGTACTGCAGAATCAGACTCTGAGGGTCCAAGGAGTAGGTGTGCAGCGGGGGTGGTGAAGGCTGCAGCAGAGGCTTCTTCCCTACGAACGTGGGCAGGGAAAGGAAGGAGAGACGGGGCAGCAGTTTCATAGGAATGTGAATAATACAAGGGAAGGCCTTAGTTATGGTGGGGAGCCCAGAACATTGTAGACACCGGGTAGAGGAAGCCGGTAGGGACAGATGTAAGAATGACACCAGGGAGAACCTTTGAGAGGTAAGACTGCATCTGGGCTGGGGGTTGAGAGATCAAATTGAAAAGAGGCCCCCATCTCAAGGAGGATGGAGAATATGGGTGAAGAGCCCAGGAAATTTTGAGTTGGGAAAGAGATATTACGTCCGATGGTGTCCCTTTTCTCAGTGGCTAGGAGATGGGACCAGTGGCTCATAGCGAGGTTTACCGTGATGAATTTTCAAGCCAAACAGAAGGTCTGAAAGATGCTATGGGAACGTAAGGGAAAGGAGCTTTGGGTGAATAGAAGGGTGGGTCAGGACTGTGGCAGGCCTCCCACTGCAGTGGGGTAACTGTGGATTTGTTAATTTTATGAGGAGAGAAACTCTATTCATCCTGCTGATAAAGAGAAATTAATGTTTATCTCACCAGTCCATTGCTACGATATCACACAGTGCCTGGCCAGAGCAGGGGCACCATAAATGCCTGCTTAATAGATACGTTCTGTAATTGTGCTGGTCAGTAAAATGAGGTGAGCGCCGCCAGCATTATTCAGTACCCAGTGGAGAAAACAAGATTAGGGAAGATGCAGGACCAGAAGGGAACCCCACCCTGGGTCCACCACCAAATGCAAGTCCCTTTGCTGTTGATGCCAGTGACCTTCCCCTTGTCACTCTCAAATGAATAAAGAGGGAGATTGGTGCCCTGGGGTCACAGAAACTCCCCACTTTCTCTTTTTCGTCAGTTTCCTCTCCTCAATCAGGTCCACCCAGCGAAGTGCAATCCATCACGTACACAGACAATTCCTGTCACTCGGGGGGCTTCCCCTGTACAGGTGACCTTGGCCTGGGATGGGCGGAGGCCCAGACCTGCTCTGGCTCAGCCCCCATCCTGTGCCTGCCCTCCATTAAAGGCTTCAGTTGCTCTCTGCAACCAGATTTTACCCCTTTGGTTTTTAGTTCATCTTTAATTTCTGTCCTCCAATTTCATACCAATCCATTCGCGTTGGCCTCATTACGACCCTCCTCCACCACCCCATTTCTCTTCTGCTCTTTGAAGGCGGAAGACCTTTTCCCTGCCTGGGATCTGTGTCTTGATTCTCTGGCTTCCGGTTGGAACATCTCTCTGGGAACCGGTGGCCTCAGCGACATGGCTGATGTTCCCTTGAGCAAGTCTTACGTGAAAATTTATGAATCTCGTTTCCAGTAATGGGTATTCTCGCTCTTACTCAGTTTCCCTGTGTTGGGTTACACATTTCCAAGGCCACTTTGGGGGTGTAATCTTCCTGATCATGTGTCCTGAGTGGCCCTCGCTGAGACTCTTCTAGAAATTGCCTGTTTCCTTCAGCCTCATCTCTGGATAAGGTGTCTGGCTTTCTCTCCAGCTCTTTCAACCCATACTTCCACCCCCATTTCACCCTTCTGAACTCCTCTCAAGGCCATCAGCTTCCCTGGCCCATCTGGAGGCTGTGTTTTGGAACTTATATGCCTTAGAATAGGCAAAAAAAAAAAAAGGGAAAATTCTTTTTTACCTGTTCGGCTGAAAAGCAAAAATTACACATACATTATGATACCAGAAAGGGACAATTTCAAACCCAGTGTACTGAGAAATAGCAGAGAATCACTCTGAGTCTGAGACCAAAGATTCTTGTCCTTGTGTTTAGGCGGCTGGTGACTTTCCTTGCAGGGGGGAGGGGCTCATTTCTTGGGCCGTGCTATTTTCTCTGTGAGTGTTTTCCTCTCCCAGAGCAGAAAGGCTGTGGAGGAATGATTCACACGGCTGGCGAATCCCTGACACTTCTGCGGGGCTGCTGGCCCTGGGAACGGGCGCTGCTTGGTGAAAATAAGGCAGGTTTGGCCAGTGAAGCCATGCTTTGGGGGCCAACTGCAGGGCTGTCTTTGTGGAAACTCAGAGCTCTGAAAGGTCATCCATGGCAGACCGCTGGGCAGGCTAAGAAACCGCATCCCTCTCTGAATGAGACAGAACTGCAGAGTCAAGTAACCTCTATGCTCCACGCCCACAAAAATCAGACTGGGGATGGATTGCAGCCACTCTGGGACGTGGGTCTTTCAAATCTGGTAACACGTAGCCGCATCTGTATTAGTCAGCTCAGCCTCCGTAACAAAATACCGCAGATCAGGGAGTTCAAACAACAGGAGTTTTTTTTCTCACAGTCCTGGAGGCTGCAAGTCCAAGATCAAGGTGCTGGCAGGAGTGGTTTCTCCTGAGGCCTCACTCCGTGGCATGCATACGGCAACCTTCTCCCTGTGTCCCCTGGGCCCTCCAGGGTCTTTCCTCTGTGTGCACCCATCCCTGGCGTCTCTCTTCTAGCAGGGACCCCAGTCATAGTGGGTTAGGGCCCGGCCATGTGATTTCACTTAAGCTTATGAAACCATAAAGGCCTTATCTCTCAAGACAGCCACATTCCAAGGTATACTCGGGGTCGGGGGTGAGGAATCCAACCTACGAATTTTGGGGGGGACGGACACAATTCAGCCAGGATGCCATTCATAGTGAAATCAAGAGTGTGGGCTTCAGGAGCAGGGAGCGCAGTGGAAAATGCTGGCCCCTAACCTCGAGCTTGTGGGATGGAAACCACCCTCCCCTGTGGTTCTGTCTCCCTTTGAGGACATTATGCTCCGTGAAATAAGCCCGTCACAAAGGGACAAAACTGTTTGATTTCACTTATACGAGGAACCTAGAGGAATCAGATCCTTAGAGACAGAAAGTAGGAGGGTGGCTGCCGGGGGAGGGGTCTGGGGAGTTATTAGTGAAGCGGGACAGAGTTTCAGTTTTGCAAGATGAAAATAGCTCTGGAGATGGTCGGTGGTGATGGCTGTACCACAATGTGAATGTACTTAAAGCCACGGGACCTACACGAAGCGATGGGTTAAAGTGGTCAGTTTTACGTTATGTGTATTTGATCACGATAATAAGAAAGAGTGGTGCTGAGGCCGGAGACCTGAGTTTCAGCCCCTGTTCCCCTTCGTCCACCCCACACCATCATTTTATTTCATTAAGATGCAGGGTTTTGACCTACAAAGTTGGGGTGACTTTTCTTACTAGGTGATCAAAGGGGACAGTGGAGCTAAGGTTCTCAGCAAAGCCTTTGAGCTGCAATGAGCCTTCAGCCCAGGAGAGCTGAGGATGGTAACGGTGATGGAAGGACAGAAAATGTCATGTTCCAGTGGACGGTGGTGTTTCCTTTGGAGGGATCTGTTTGTGGCTGGAGTAGCAGGAACCGAGCCCCCTGCCTGGGCTCAGGGAACTAAGGGGACTCCTCATCACGTTGGAGCCTCTGGACCTGGGGGTCTCCCCAAAAAGTGTCAAGGGGGTCCTATCTGACAGAGCCTGTTGCTTTATCACACGGGCAGCAAAGTCAAGCAAATGCAGGAGCAGCGTGCCAGAGCCGCAGGGAGCTGCCAGCTACTGCCTTGTCTCTGAGCTCTGGCCTCTGCCACTGCCCAGCTGGGTACTCGCTCAGACCCCGCTGGCTGCCCGGCCAGTCCTGAGGCCACAGCCACACACTAGACCTTGGCCTCGTGCCTGGTTACTCATGGCCTTTCCCAGACACCTTGCCGCCCCCAGACTGGGCTCAGTGAGGCTCCCCAGCCCTGGCTCCCCTCCTGCCACCCCGAGGGGGTCCACTTCCTGAGCCCTGAGCTGCCTCACTGTCCTAGCCTTGGCTGAGGTCTGTTACCGTCACCCCTTCCACAGTTCCCTAAAAGCCAGTCCAGGGCCTAGACACGCAATAAAACCTTTATTGGGACACAAAGACATTTAATGGCCCTTCATAAGAGTACGACCCGGAGCATCCACTTGGTAGTAGAGGAGTGATTTCTAAATGTGGGTGTCGAGCAGAATTAAGCACCTGTGGGGTCTTCCTCATCCTTCCCAGGTCCAGGCTCTGCTGTAGGGGTCTGGTGGATCCTGACCTGCACCGAAGTTTGCATATTATTGCCCCCAAGGGAGACCTTCCTGGGGAAGGGAGGGAGGCCGGATTGCAGAGCCCGGCTGCTCTGACATCCACAGTGCTGTGGGGCATCTTCTTGACGGCACCACTGCGAGAAGGCCAGGTGAGCCCTGGTCCTTCACCTGTGGTCAGGCCTCCCCAGACCCACTTCAGATCACGCTCAGCCTGGTAGAGGCTCCCTCCTCCTCCCCCAAGCGCTCCTGCCCATCCAACGTCCCGTCTCCATCCAGGGCTGTGCTGTGCCCGGCCTGCTAGTTGCACATTGGTTGGTCCAGGGGAACCTCCAGTTTTCTCCTCCCCACCGGCTCACCCTGCCCTCTCTCACCCATCAACTTTCTTATGCTTCCCGATGTTGCTGGTTTGACAACTTGACTCACATTTTCCTTATTATCCTTTTGGGTATCCTGGCTGGAACTAACAATGGGACTGCTTTGGGAACCCTGTAGGAGGCTGCTTTGGGGACTGATTCCCAAAAGCACACTCCCGTGGCCACACATGTGGCCCTGACCGCCCCTGCGCGGCGTGTAACATTTGTCTTTGCCTCCGTTTCCCTTCCAGTTTGTGCTCCATTTCTTTACAGCAAAATTCCCTGGAGTAGTTCTATATACTTACTGTCTTTAATTCCTTTTCTCCCACTCTTTCTTAAAATATTCGCAATAGGTTTTCATACCTACTGTTCTACAAACACCAGCTTCTCAATGTTGCCGTGGCATCTATGTCGTTAAGCCAGTGATTTTTTTTCCCGGTCCTCATACTGTTGGAACTGCCCGCAGCGTTGGCGTGATGAATCATTCATGAAATATTTCTCACCTAGTTCTTAGACTCCAAACACCCCTGGTTTTCTTCCCTTCTAACTGGTCTCTCTTTCCCTCTCTCCATTGCTAGTTCTTATTCTACCCAGCCTCTCAACACAGGAGGGACCCAGGGCTCATTCTGCCTTCTTCTCCATCTGGGTGATCGCATCTAGTTTCATGATTTACCTCTCTCTCTCTCTCTCTCTCTCTCTGGTGGTAAGAACTATTAACAAGAGATCTACCTTACTATATTTTTCTGGACACAGTACAGTATTGTGAACTATAGACACAGTGCTTCACAGCAGGTCTCTAGAACTTATTCATCTTGCGTAATTGAAACTTTAGACCCATTGAACAGCAAACCCCTTTTCGCCCTCTCCCCAGACCTTAGCCACCACCATTGTACTTTCTGTTTCTATGAGTTTGACTGTTTCAGAAAGTGGAATCATGCAGTACTTTTTCTTCTGTGACTGGTTTATTTCACTTACCATAATTTCGTCCAGGTCTGTCCGTGTTGTCACATATGCCAGGATTTCCTTGTTTTTTGAAGCGGAATAACATTCCGTCGTATGTATAAACCACATTTTCTTCCTCAATTAATGTGTTGGTGGATATTTGGGTTGTTCCATTTCTTGACTTACGGATAATGCTGCAACGAACATGGGAGTGCAGATGTCTCTTTAAGATCCTGATTCCAATGCTTTTGAATACACACCCCAAAGTGTGATTGATAGATCATATGGTAGACAAGTGGGACTACATCAAGTTAAAACCTTTTGCACAGCAAAAGAAACAATCAACAGAGTGAAAAGGCAACCTATGGAATGGGAGAAACTATTTGAAAACCATACATCTGATAAGGAGTTAATATCCAAAATATCTAAGGAATTCCAACAGTTATCATTCCATTGTTAGTAGACATCCTTCACCCCTAAATTCTTCAGAGAACATTCTTTGTAGCTCCTGGACTTAACCGAGACCTGATTCTCCTCTGAGGACACCAAGTCTCCTGTGGGGTTTCTTCATCTGCCCTCTTCGTGTCTCTGAGAGGAGAAGGCCAGGGGTCTTCGCATTCGTTGCCATTTCCAAACAACCCCACATTGCACTTAGTGTTCTCACTTCTCCTAGCATTTCTTTCCAACTCACTGTGTCCTGCCTGGGCCACCCTCAGCAGCTCTGAAGTCACTTTAAATGATGTCATTAGTGACTGCACTGGTTGCTGATGGGAACTTCTCCATCCTTCTCCATCTTTAACCTCTTTTACTTTCCTGTGTGGGTACCAGTCCCCCTCCTGCCCATCGGGAGTCATGCTTCCCAGGACTCCTTCCTTGTCCCTTGCAGTTCTTGCTCTGTTCTTTCCTCCTGAAGGGACCTGGATCATCCCCATGACTTGAGTACAATTTGCACACTGACAAATCCCAAATTACTAGGTCTAGCCCATAATTTTTACCGACATATCTCCAATAGCTTAATGTCAAGACAGCCCCTCAAAATTAGCTTATCCAAAATTGAACCCACCATTGCTTTCCTACTAATTGCTCCTCCTCCAGTATTTGGTATCTCTGTGAATGGTTGTCAAACATCCCACCTTGTTTGAGAGCTATCCCCCCAACTCCTTTCCATCTTTCCTTCCCAATGCAAAATAACTTGATAAATCTAATTAATTCTACTCTTAAACATAGGAATACAATTTGTTCTTCCTTCCTACTTCATTCTAACAGCCGTTTTCTAAATTCAAGCCCTTACCACCTCTTGGTGGGATTCTTGCAGGAGGCTCCCAACTGATATCTCACTTTCTGGTTGGTTACCTGGGATCCTCTAAGCTGTTACCATAAGAATTTAGAACCTAAACTGACTCTTGTATTTAATGATAACGAAGGTTGGGTTTCATAGAGCTGTGGGATAGAATGATGAGGACCTTTCCCTATTTCTCCTTTCTCCGTCCCTATCTCTTCTCTCTACACAACTCCCTCCCATCAACCCTAATTCCTTGGATCACTGTTTTATTCCTCAGATATTCTTCTGAGTTCTTCCACAAACAAACAATGCCATGGCTATGCATTTTCTGAAATATAGTTAAAATAAAATTAAAAGAAAAGAAAAGTTTAAATTTCAATTTCTAGTTCTCTTCATTTTAAATAATCTCCCTTTAAAGAAGGATGAGCCACACCAGAACATGCTAGGATTTAATATGGGGGATCCCATCACGCAGGAATGCCCAGAGTTCCATCTGTTTATTTCCCAACACACTGTTTTCCTAAGATCCGTAAATGTGTTGACTTTTTTCTTTCAAAAGCATTTCTTGAATAGTCAGTTCTGGGGGATCACATGACATTTATACTTCTCTGAGCATGTGCATTTATTTTGAGATAACTTATCTGTCTCTGCAAATGCTGTCAATACATCCCTCTTGGCACGGAAAGTTCTAGAAGGCAGGAAGCTTATGTGTGGTCTATTCTCATATCATGTCTAGATCAATGATCTATTCAGGGTTACTGGGCATCAGTTACAAACACAAGGCAAACAAGATGCTGCAACAGCATTTGTTACTGCTAACGTTACTGATTAGACCACACCCTATGTCCTTACCCTTAGCCAAAGCCTCCCACCTCAAAGACGGAAGAGAAGTGGGCAATCAATACAAAGGCTTGGTAGACAGAATCACGGTAGGAGCAGGTGTTGGGGTCCACTTGGTTGAACCTTGATCATGGCTTTCCTGCTTACTGACTATGTGACTGCTACCTCTGTGTGCCTCAGTTTCCTATACCACCAGGGTGCTAATACCTTAACCTCAGAGTTGTTTTTAGCATGCAAATGGGGTATAAATGTGTACATGTAACATATGTAAAGAGCTTAGCCCAGGGCCTGGCACATAGAAATTTCTCAATAAATGGCAGCCACTGCTGACAGGAAAAGAATCACACAACCTAAAAGTTGAGAGTTATCTTTTTTTCAGGGACCTTACTGAGGACTATAGCCTGGGAGACAACCTCTCAGATAGCTCTGAAGAACTGTTCCAAACAGGTAAGGGAGGAGCCAGAATATATATGAGTTTTTGCTGAAAAAAAAAAACCTAAGTAGTCGAACATCAGACATCTCAGTCGCTGTTGGCCTGATGGAGGGCAACATTCATTGTTTACTGCAATGGCGGGCAACATTTTTTTTTTTGTCCACACACTATGGTTTGAACCACAGTACTCCCTGCCAGGTGTAACAGCCTCTTTCCCCATCACTTTTTTTAGTAAAAAGTTGTGGAGTTATCTTTGTGTTAAACTAGTGCACGTGGGAACCTTGAGTGCATTGATTTCAGCAGCTGCTCTGATCACAGAGGGAATGCTAGCTCCGCCCCCGGGAATGTTGAAGATTCAGGTACAGCTGAAGAGATGACATCTTTGGTTCTGTAGGAAATGCTCCCAATGGTTGTGGATCTGCTCAGCTTCCTCTGGGAGGTACATGTCATGGTTGCCAATGTACTGATGTCACAGTATACCAGCTGAACACCTGTCCTTATATAACAAGCTCTCTGACCCTAGAAAAGGTAGGAGGAAGTTACTCATCCAATTCCCCAGTTTCTAGAAAGACTACTTCCCAGGATGCAGTGATTGAAAAAGAGACGTGAAATAAATATACATTCTTACCTTTCTTCTTTATAAGCTGTCAGCTGAGTTTGAATCAGTTGAGAGATTGACTTATTAATAAATCTCTGGACCTGACACCTCTTGGTGAAAATGAGGCAATATGTTAATAAATGAGAAATGGAACAGTCTTTCTGCTCATTCCCTAACTGCTTTCTGTTCAGGACTCTGCAGAGGTTGGCCTGATGCTTTCAGCCGGAGGCGTCTCTCTGAGGCTGGTGAGGAAGAGTGACTTGAATTAGGTCAGATGCCTGTCTGCGTACTCTAGATGCAGATGGAGGGCCATTCTCTACAATTCTTGCTCCAGGAATCTGACAGCAGGTGCGAGACCATGACCCTTGCCTAAAGATTTGAGAGCACAGTGAACCTTTCTGAGAGGAAATTCTTCTCCTCAGGAGACACCCCTCAAATGGCCCTGCAAATCAATATGGATTTTTGCTTTGGGGTCACAATTAGATCCTTAAAGAATAGCATACTTTTCTCCATTAAAAAATCCTTTCCAGTTATTACAGATACTACCTGCTTCATCAGTTCACGGGGATCTGGATGCCACTGTGGTCCTCCGCCCCACGGTCACTGTTGGGAATGGCCACTGCTGCCAGGGTGAAATAACCGGCCTTGGAGGGGCCCTTTTCTGATCTGCTCCTCCAGGCTCAGTGTTTGTTGCTTTCCAGGTACAACCACTGCATTGAGGACTGTGGCCACCAGTCCCCACTCACAACTGCAGGGTCTTGTGCAGGGTCACCCTACTGCCCACTGCTATGCCTCCCTATCTGGGAGTCTCTGGGGACAGTTTTTCTGCACCCCAGAAAATTTTAGGTTTCTGTGCAGCAAAGTCTATCGCCCCACTGAGGCAGCTTTGCTACCATCCAAACAGAAGTGGACCTTTACTAAACATTAGATTCTTCTCCTAGGACACTGATTGCCAACTCACCCATGTTGCATCCCTAAGAGGGCATCAACTGACCTTACTCAAGGAAAAAAAAAGATCTGTTCCAAGGTAACCACTTCCCTTTCAGGAGAGATGGGGTTGGAAACTTTTCTGCATTCAAAAAAATAAATAAATAAAAAACAGGCCCTACCCTATTCCATAAAAGAGTAGCTACTATTCGTGATGCTTTTATCATGGTCCAAGCACTTTACGCACATTTTCTCACCTATTATTGCAATAATCTTGGAACATTGTAGTAGTTACAATAATCTTGGAACATTGTAGTAGTTACCTCTATTTTATAAATGAGGAAATTGAGGCTTAGAGATGCTAAGTAACCTGCCGAAGGTCCCATTGCCGGTAAGCAGTGGGGGAGGTACGTGCACAGGTGGTCTGGCCTCAAAGCCGCTGCCCTTAACCACTGTGCTTGTCTGCCTTCCAGGTCCTTATGTGGCTGGCGGGGCCTCGTGTCCCTTGAGAGGTTTCCCGTTAGATTCTGCATGGCATTTTGTCTCTGGAGGTGACTGATGTGGTAGCTCATGTGGCCGAATGACCAGGGGATGTGATGTCATATAATTTGCCTGGGTGGTGAACATATTAAAAACAATCTGAAAAGGAACGAAAAAAGAAAGAAAGACCAAAAGAGCTCTAAAGGAAGCTTTGACCTGTCTATGTAAAACAGCTATCCTGGAATGTCTTGGTCCCTGGAACAATAACAGAAGCACTGTTACCAGCTCGTGTAGCTGGCACTTCGAGGTTAAGAGCAGCTCCAGCCCTGCAATGACATGTCAATGGTAAGAGGGCTTTCTGTCCATCCTTATGTTCAGTGGCAGAGTCTAAATCACTATCAGATGAGGTCAAATCCTCTAAGTGTCCTTCCCTGCTAGGAATGGAAAGGCTTCCTTTCCTTAAAAAACAAAAATAAACAGGGACTTCCCTGGTGTCGCAGTGGATAACACTCCGAGCTCCCAATGCAGGGGGCCTGGGTCGATCCCTGGTCAGGAGCTAGATCCCACATGCATGCCAAAACTAAGAGTTCGGATGCCACAACTAAGGATCCCGCCTGCTGCAACTAAGACCCGGTGCAACCAAATAAATAAATATTAAAAAATGTATATATATGTAATCAAATAGCCCAAGGGTTTGAAGTTCTTTTTCTATTTTTAGAATGCAGGCATCATGGAATTTTTTTACTTGAAGGGGTTGATAATGCAGTCTAAGGAATTTCTTCTTCTTTTTGTAAATACATATTGTTCTAAAACATACCGGCCTTCCTGGAGTAACTTTGTCAACAGACACTTTTCAGCACAGTGGTGCTGACTATGGGGTGTGCTGGGACTTCTTGCCCCTTGTGCTGCTCTGCTTGCCCCTTGGGGATTCACCTTCCCTTGAAGACTTCTCCCCACCATCCTCTTCCCTCAGGGCATGCTGTGACGATTTGGTGTGTGTGTGTGTATGTGTTCTCTGTGAAACTGTGTGAAACCCACCCAATAGCATTTAAAAGATTCTACCCTGATCCTCAGCTCAGTCTAAATGTTCATGAACCACCTCGTCTGTGTTTAAGTGAGGATTTCCCAGCCACGCTGTGATCCCCCTCTTGACTTAAGGAGAGAAGCTCTTGGCTCCTCCAAGGCAGTCATCCATTCCTCTCTTGGATCTTCCATTTTTCCCTTTCTTAGTTGCCTCTGCAGTGAGAGCCCTTGTGATCTCTAGAAATACATCCATTGCATCACCCTTTCCCTTCTACAAAGCTCTATCCTACCCCTTATGATCTCTCCTTTCTTCTTAATGAAGTGCCTCTCTTCTCCAACTCAATATTCCCGTGTCCTTGTTCATCTACAAAACCAAAAGTTCTAATACCACACCTGTTGTGACTACAGGATCAACGCATTTTTTGTTTGTTTGTTTCAATTTGTTTTTTTTTTTTTAAACGAACACCATTTCTTCTTAGTTTCCCAGCTGACAGTGTGCTTAGAGACAGTGTACATCTTCTTGAATTTCCTTTAGGTTCTTGTTGAGGTTTTGTTGGGTTTTTATGTTTTAATCTCAACCCAGGGGCAGCTAAATTCCCATGTGATATGGTCATCCATCATTTTTTTTTTAAACATCTTTATTGAAGTATAATTGCTTTACAATGGTGTGTTAGTTTCTGCTTTATAACAAAGTGAATCAGTTACACATATACATATGTTCCCATATCTCCTCCCTCCTGCATCTCCCTCCCTCCCACCCTCCCCATCCCACCCCTCTAGGTGGCCACAAAGCACCGAGCTGATCTCCCTGTGCTATGCGGCTGCTTCCCACTAGCTATCCATTCTACATTTGGTAGTGTATATATGTCCATGACACTCTCTCACCCTGTCACATCTCACCCCTCCCCCTCCCCATATCCTCAAGTCCATTCTCTAGTAGGTCTGTGTCTTTATTCCCGTCTTGCCACTAGGTTCTTCAATGCCCTTTTTTTTTTTCCTTAGATTCCATATATATGTGTTAGCATACTGTATTTGTTTTTCTCTTTCTGACTTACTTCACTCTGTATGACAGACTCTAACTCAATCCACCTCACTACAAATAACTCCATTTCGTTTCTTTTTATGGCTGAGTAATATTCCATTGTATATGTGTGCCACATCTTCTTTATCCATTCATGTGTCAATGGACACTTAGGTTGCTTCTATGTCCTGGCTATTGCAAATAGAGCTGCAATGAACATTGTGGTACATGACACTTTGTGAATTATGGTTTTCTCAGGGTATATGCCCAGTAGTGGGATTGCTGGGTCGTATGGTAGTTCTATTTGTAGTTTTTTAAGGACCCTCCATACTGTTCTCCATAGTGGCTGTATCAATTTACATTCCCACCAACAGTGCAAGAGTGTTCCCTTTCCTCCACACCCTCTCCAGCATTTATTGTTTCTAGATGTTTTGATGATGGCCATTCTGACCGGTGTGAGATGATATCTCATTGTAGTTTTGATTTGCATTTCTCTAATGATTAATGATGTTGAGCATTCTTTCATGTGTCTGTTGGCAATCTGTATATCTTCTTTGGAGAAATGTCTATTTAGGTCTTCTGCCCATTTTTGGATTAGGTTTTTCATTTTTTTGTTATTGAGCTGCATGAGCTGCTTGTAAATCTTGCAGATTAATCCTTTGTCAGTTGCTTCATTTGCAAATATTTTCTCCCATTCTGATGGTGGTCTTTTGGTCTTGTTTATGGTTTCCTTTGCTGTGCAAAAGGTTTGAAGTTTCATTAGGTCCCATTTGTTTATTTGTGTTCTTATTTCCATTTCTCTAGGAGCTGGGTCAAAAAGAATCTTGCTGTGATTTATGTCATAGAGTGTTCTGCCTATGTTTTCCTCTAAGAGTTTGATAGTGTCTGGCCTTACATTTAGGTCTTTAATCCATTTTGAGTTTATTTTTGTGCATGGTGTCAGGGAGTGATCTAATTTCATACTTTTACATGTATCTGTCCAATTTTCCCAGCACCACTTATTGAAGAGGCTGTCTTTTCTCCACTGTATATGCTTGCCTCCTTTATCAAAGATAAGGTGACCATATGTGCGTGGGTTTATCTCTGGGCTTTCTATCCTGTTCCATTGATCTATATTTCTGTTTTTGTGCCAGTACCAAACTGTCTTGATTACTGTAGCTTTGTAATATAGTCTGAGGTCAGGGAGCCTGATTCCCCCAGCTCCATTTTTCGTTCTCCAGATTGCTTTGGCTATTCAGGGTCTTTTGTGTTTCCATACAAATTGTGAAATTTTTTGTTCTAGTTCTGTGAAAAATGCCAGTGGTAGTTTGATAGGGATTGCATTGAATCTGTAGACTGCTTTGGGTAGTAGAGTCATTTTCACAATGTTGATTCTTCCAATCCAAGAACATGGTATATCTCTCCATCTATTTGTATCATCTTTAATTTCTTTCATCAGTGTCTTATAATTTTCTGCATACAGGTCTTTTGTCTCCTTAGGTAGGTTTATTCCTAGATATTTTATTCTTTTTGTTGCAATGGTAAACGGGAGTGTTTTCTTAATTTCACTTTCAGATTTTTCGTCATTAGTGTATAGAAATGCAAGAGATTTCTGTGCATTAATTTTGTATCCTACTACTTTACCAAATTCATTGATTAGCTCTAGGAGTTTTCTGGTAGCATCTTTAGGATTCTCTATGTATAGTATCATGTCATCTGCAAACAGTGACAGCTTTAATTCTTCTTTTCCGATTTGGATTCCTTTTATTTCTTTTTCTTCTCTGATTGCTGTGGCTAACACTTCCAAAACTATGTTGAATAATAGTGGTGAGAGTGGGCAACCTTGTCTTGTTCCTGATCTTAGTGGAAATGGTTTCAGTTTTTCACCATTGAGGACAATGTTGGCTGTGGGTTTGTCATATATGGCCTTTATTATGTTGAGGAAAGTTCCCTGTATGCCTACTTTCTGCAGGGCTTTTATCATAAATGGGTGTTGAATTTTGTCGAAAGCTTTCTCTGCATCTATTGAGATGATCATATGGTTTTTCTCCTTCAATTTGTTAATATGCTGTATCACGTTGATTGATTTGCGTATATTGAAGAATCCTTGCATTCCTGGGATAAACCCCACTTGATCATGGTGTATGATCCTTTTAATGTGCTGTTGGATTCTGTTTGCTAGTATTTTGTTGAGGATTTTTGCATCTATGTTCATCAGTGATACTGGCCTGTAGTGTTCTTTCTTTGTGACATCTTTGTCTGGTTTTGGTATCAGGGTGATGGTGGCCTCATAGAATGAGTTTGGGAGTGTTCCTCCCTCTGCAATATTTTGGAAGAGTTTGAGAAGGATAGGTGTTAGCTCTTCTCTAAATGTTTTTTTTTTAATTTATTTATTTTTATTTATTTATAGCTGTGTTGGGTCTTCGTTTCTGTGCGAGGGCTCTCTCTAGCTGTGGCAAGCGGGGGCCCTCTTCATCGCGGTGCGCGGGCCTCTCACCATCGCGGCCTCTCTTGTTGCGGAGCACAGGCTCCAGACGTGCAGGCTCAGTAATCGTGGCCCACGGGCCCAGTCGCTCCGCGGCATGTGGGATCCTCCCAGACCAGGGCTCGAACCCGTGTCCCCTGCATTAGCAGGCAGATTCTCAACCACTGCGCCACCAGGGAAGCCCCTAAATGTTTGATAGAATTCACCTGTGAAGCCATCTGGTCCTGGGCTTTTGTTTGTTGGAAGATTTTTAATCACAGTTTCAATTTCAGTGCTTGTGATTGGTCTGTTCATATTTTCTGTTTCTTCCTGGTTCAGTCTCGGCAGGTTGTGCATTTCTAAGAATCTGTCCATTTCTTCCAGGTTGTCCATTTTATTGGCATAGAGTTGCTTGTAGTAATCTCTCATGATCGTTTGTATTTCTGCAGTGTCAGTGGTTACTTCTCCTTTTTCATTTCTAATTCTATTGATTTGAGTCTTCTCCCTTTTTCTCTTGATGAGTCTGGCTAATGGTTTATCAATTTTGTTTATCTTCTCAAAGAACCAGCTTTTAGTTTCATTGATTTTTGCTATTGTTTCCTTCATTTCTTTTTCATTTATTTCTGATCTGATCTTTATGATTTCTTTCCTTCTGCTAGCTTTGGGGTTTTTTTGTTCTTCTTTCTCTAATTGCTTCAGGTGCAAGGTTAGGTTGTTTATTCGAGATGTTTCCTGTTTCTTGACGTAGGCTTGTATTGCTATAAACTTCCCTCTTAGCACTGCTTTTGCTGTGTCCCATAGGTTTTGGATCGTCGTGTCTCCATTGTCATTTGTTTCTAGGTATTTTTTGATTTCCCCTTTGATTTCTTCAGTGATCACTTCGTTATTAAGTAGTGTATTGTGTAGCCTCCATGTGTTTGTATTTTTTACAGATCTTTTCCTGTTATTGATATCTAGTCTCATAGCGTTGTGGTCGGAAAAGATACTTGATACGATTTCAATTTTCTTAAATTTACCAAGGCTTGATTTGTGACCCAAGATATGATCTATCCTGGAGAGTGTTCCATGAGCACTTGAGAAAAATGTGTATTCCGTTGTTTTTGGGTGGAATGTCCTATAAATATCAATTAAGTCCATCTTGTTTAATGTATCATTTAAAGCTTGTGTTTCCTTATTTATTTTCATTTTGGATGATCTGTCCATTGGTGAAAGTGGGGTGTTAAAGTCCCCTACTATGATTGTGTTGCTGTCGATTTCCCCTTTTATGGCTGTTAGTATTTGCCTTATGTATTGAGGTGCTCCTATGTTGGGTGCATAAATATTTACAATTGTTATACCTTCCTCTTGGATCGATCCCTTGATCATTATATAGTGTCCTTCTTTGTCTCTTGTAATAGTCTTTATTTTAAAGTCTATTTTGTCTGATATGAGAATTGCTACTCCAGCTTTCTTTTGATTTCCATTTGCATGGAATATCTTTTTCCATCCCCTCACTTTCAGTCTGTATGTGTCTCTAGGTCTGAAGTGGGTCTCTTGCAGACAGCATATATATGGGTCTTGTTTTTGTATCCATTCAGCCAGCCTGTGTCTTTTGGTGGGAGCATTTAATCCATTTACATTCAAGGTAATTATCGATATGTATGTTCCTATTCCCATTTTCTTAAATGTTTTGGGTTTGTTATTGTAGGTGTTTTCCTTCTCTTGTGTTTCTTGCCTAGAGAAGTTCCTTTAGCATTTGTTGTAAAGCTGGTTTGGTGGTGCTGAACTCTCTCAGCTTTTGCTTGTCTGTAAAGGTTTTAATTTCTCCATCGAATTTGAATGAGATCCTTGCTGGGTAGAGTAATCTTGGTTGTAGGTTCTTCTCCTTCATCACTTTAAGTATATCCTGCCACTCCCTTCTGGCTTGCAGAGTTTCTGCTGAAAGATCAGATGTTAACCTTATGGGGATTCCCTTGTGTGTTATTTGTTGTTTTTCCCTTGCTGCTTTTAATATGTTTCCTTTATATTTAATTTTTGACAGTTTGATTAATATGTGTCTTGGCGTGTTTCTCCTTGGATTTATCCTGTATGGGACTCTCTGTGCTTCCAGGACTTGATTAAGTATTTCCTTTCCCATATTAGGGAAGTTTTCAACTATAATCTCTTCAAATATTTTCTCAGTCCCTTTCTTTTTCTCTTCTTCTTCTGGGACCCCTATAATTCGAATGTTGGTGCGTTTAATGTTGTCCCAGAGGTCTCTGAGACTGTCCTCAGTTCTTTTCATTCTTTTTTCTTTATCCTGCTCTGCAGTAGTTATTTCCACCATTTTATATTCCAGGTCACTTATCCGTTCTTCTGCCTCAGTTATTCTGCTATTGGTCCCATCTAGAGTATTTTTAATTTCATTTATTGTGTTTTTCATTGTGCTTGGTTCCTCTTTAGTTCTTCTACGTCCTTGTTAAATGTTTCCTGCATTTTGTCTATTCTATTTCCAAGATTTTGGATCATCCTTACTATCATTATTCTGAATTCTTTTTCAGGTAGACTACCTATTTCCTCTTCATTTGTTAGGTCTGGTGTGTTTTGACCCTGCTCGTTCACCTGCTGTGTGGTTTTTTGTCTTCTCATTTTGCTTATCTTACTGTGTTTGGGGTCTCCTTTTCACAGGCTGCAGGTTCATAGTTCCCGTTGTTTTTGGTATCTGTCCCCAGTGGCTAAGGTTGGTTCAGTGGGTTGTGTAGGCTTCCTGGTGGAGGGAACTACTGCCTGAGTTCTGGTGGATGAGGCTGGATCTTGTCTTTCTGGTGGGCACGTCCACGTCTGGTGGTGTGTTTTGGGGTGTCTGTGGCCTTATTATGATTTTAGGCAGCCTCTCTGCTAATGGATGGGACTGTGTTCCTGTCTTGCTAGTTGTTTGGCATAGGGTGTCCAGCACTGTAGCTTGCTGGTCGTTGAGTGAAGCTGGGTCTTGATGTTGAGATGGAGATCTCTGAGAGATTTTTGCCGTTTGGTATTACGTGGAGCTGGGAGGTCTCTTGTGGACCAGTGTCCTGAAGTTGGCTCTCCCACCTCAGAGGCTCGGCCCTGATGCCTGGCTGGAGCACCAAGAGCCTTTCATCCACACGGCTCAGAGTAAAAGGGAGAAAAAAATAGAAAGAAAGAAAGAAAGAAAGAGGCTATAATATAGTGAAGTAAAATAAAGCTATTATAAAGCAAAGTTATACAGACAAAATCTCACCCAGAAGCATATACATATACACTCACAAAAAAAGGAAAAGGGGAAAAATTAATATATCCTGCTCCCAAAGTCCACCACCTGAATTTGGGGTGATTCGTTGTCTATTCAGGTATTCCACAGATGCAGGCACATCAAGTTGTTTGTGGAGTTTTAGTCCGCTGCTTCTGAGGCTGCTGGGAGAGATTTCCCTTTCTCTTCTATGTTCGCACAGCTCCGGGGGTTCAGCTTTGGATTTGGACCCGCCTCTGCGTGTAGGTCGCCTGAGGGCGTGTGTTCCCCGCCCAGACAGGACGCGGTTAAAGGAGCCGCTGCTTCGGGGGCTCTGGCTCACTCAGGCGGGGGGAGGGAGCGGTACGGAGGAGGCGGGGCGAGCCTGCGGCGTCAGAGGCGTCGTGACGTTGCAGCAGCCTGAGGCGCGCCGTGCGTTCTCCCGGGGAAGCTGTCCCCGGATCACGGGACCCTGGCAGTGGCGGGCTGCGCAGTCTCCCGGGAGGGGCGGTGTGGAGAGTGAGCTGTGCTTGCACACAGGCTTCTTGGTGGCGGCAGCAGCAGCCTTAGCGTCTCAGGCCCGTCTCTGGGGTCCGCGCTGATCGCTGCGGCTCGCGCCGTCTCTGGAGCTCGTTTAGGCGGCGCTCTGAATCCCCTCTCCTCGCGCACCAGGAAACAAAGAGGTAAGAAAAAGTCTCTTGTCTCTTCGGCAGCTGCAGACTTTTCCCGGACTCCCTCCTGGCTAGCTGTGGTGCACTAACCCCTTCAGGCTGTGTTCACGCCGCCAACCCCAGTCCTCTCCCTGCGATCCGCCCGAAGCCCGAGCCTCAGCTCCCAGCCCCGCCCGCCCGGGCAGGTGAGCAGACAAGCCTCTCGGGCTGGTGAGTGCTGCTCGGCGCCGAGCCTCCGTGCGGGAACCTCTCCGCTTTGCCCTCCGCACCCCTGTGGCTGCGCTCTCCTCCGTGGCTCCGAAGCTCCCCCCTCCGCCACCCGCAGTCTCCGCCCGCGAAGGGGCTTCCTAGTGTGTGGAAACCTTTCCTCCTTCACGGCTCCCTCCCACTGGTGCAGGCCCCGTCCCTATTCCGTTGTCTCTGTTGTTTCTTTTTTCTTTTGCCCTACCCAAGTACGTGGGGAGTTTCTTGCCTTTTGGGAGGTCTGAGGTCTTCTGCCAGCGTTCAGTGGGTGTTCTGTAGGAGCAGTTCCACGTGTAGATGTATTTCTACTGTATCTGTGGGAAGGAAGGTGATCTCCGCGTCTTACTCTTCCGCCATCTTCTCTCTGTCCATCCATCATTTTTATAAACATCTTCTGATAAAAATACTCACCCCTCTGGTTGAGCCCACAGCCCTGGTCACTGAAATCCACAAACTTTATCAGAAATGTTTGCAACTACTGATCCAGAGTTAATATAAAGCTTTGAAGCAAAGTCTTTCTCTTCTGTGCTTGAGGGCTTGTGTCAGGCATCCTATACCCAGGAGGTAGCTCCATCAACAATAATCTCTCCTGAATTTTATAAAGAACAGAACATGGGCAGCCAACTTACTGCTACCACCCCCCACCCCTGCCTGTCCTGGTGATGATACTAGAACAAAAGTTCCTGGGCACATGTGCCCTGGAGATTTGCAATTTATATTCCTAGATGAGAAACAGAACAAAGGGGAGAAAAATAGATGAGCTTCTGCCTGCAGTCACACACTGGTGATCTCCTAGTCTTTGCTTTCCAGCCCCTGGGGGGCCTACAGTCTTTAGCCACTAAAGGATCCTCTCATTACGCTGTTTTTTGAAGGCTGCAGACTCACACCCTGAAGTTGAAAGGTGAGGCTTTACTAGAGAATTTGATTCCCAGAAATCTACCTAAGGAGAGCCCTAGACTGCAGCTCAGCCGAGTGCTGAAATCAAGCGGCTGCCACCAGCTTTCGTCAGAGGGTTTGTTTCTTCATGTTGGACTTTGCCTCTCAGATGTCATGGTTGTCACGAGCCTGGCAGTTTCCCGGGTAACAAAAGGTATGTTGGACATTTGGGATTGTTATACCAGAGCCCTCCTCATCAGTAGGGTCTATGTGGTTGATAAGAAGATGCTAAAAGACCCAAAGCTCCCGAGTGAGGAGGTTGGGTACAGAAAGGGACTTCTTTTACCTCCAAGGACATTGGTGAGCACAGGGTCACAATGACCATTGAGGGAAAGATTTCTCCAGATCTGAGGACTTTCGGAGGCCAAAGACACAGAGAAAGAGCCATAAACAAGTTGGCATCTTGGCAAAGGTAACAAAAGATCTCTTTTTCTTCTGCATTTCCTTGTCTATGCTCCTTCCTCCAGAAGAATTAGACATTTCCTGTGGTCTTTGGATGGCAACATCACATGGATCTAGAAAGTACTGGGTCCTGGGCTCTGAGAACATACAGTCCATCCTCTTTATTCACCAATTCTGTATTTGTGAATTTGCCTACTCGCTAAAATTTATTTGTGACCTGCAAATCAATACTCATGACCTTTTTTCAGTCATTCACAGACACACACAGAGCAGCAAAAAATTGAGTGTATGTTCTCAGTTGATGTGGAACAGGGGAGGCTTTGCCTTCTTATTGCAGGTCCTTTTCACGGTATATTTAGTGCCATGTTTTTTGTATTTTTGTGCTTTTTGTTGTTGATTTCGCTGTTTAAATTGGCCCAAGCCTAATACTAAAGTGCCCTCTCATGTTCCTAAATGCAAGAAGGCTGTGATGTGCTTTGCGGATAAAACATGTGGATTAGATAAACTTCGTTCAGGTGTGAGATATAGTGCTGTTGGCTATGAGTTTAATGTTATTGAGTCAACAATCTATATTAAATAAGATGTCTTTAAGTAGAAACACACATAAAACAAGATTATATATTAACTGGTAAATGTTATGACCAGTGGCTCACAGAAAGCTAAATCCATATATTCTCCAGGAACAATGGCCCAGTATTTGCAAATCAGTGTTTGCAGTGACATTATAGAACATAATACTGTAAATAATAATATTTGACTGGGATGAGAGTGGTAAAGGCTGGGATTTGTTTTCTAAATTTTATGGGTATCAATGGGGTTGTGATGTGATAATGCTATGAGCTTGGGGCATTTTGGGAAAATAGGATGCGTGAAGGATATGACTAGATGAAATAAACTTTGGAGAGGTTTGCAGTAGGAAATGACCAAACTGATGCTAAAGGCACCCAGGACTCCTCTGGCCTTTTATCAGAATAAAAAGCGAGTAGAAAATGATTTGGATCTTTGGTCTTTAATTCAAGGTGCATTGACCTGGGACTTTCATTTCTCTTTGCGGTTTTAATAATGGAGGACAATTTAATTTGGGGATCTTTTATTGCTGGAATTGGGATATTATTATGTTGTCATTTGGGTTTATTGTTCAGTTTCTGCTGGTCTGTATGGATATTGTATTTGGGCATGACTTAAGACCGTTAGGAGATTAAGCCATGAGTTTTTGGCCTCAGTTGCAAACATGTATTTAGTGTCCTGTGCTAACCCATTGGAGAGTGTTTTGGCAAAGCTGAACTCTCTTCTCAGAACAGAGGAACAGTGGGTACTTTTCTGAGAAACAGATCAAAACATGGAAACCGGACTTCCTTCACCAACTACTGACCTCTTCTCTCAAACGGGCTAGTCACGCCTGAGGAGGTCAGAGGCTTGACTGCTAAGCCCAATGAGTTTAGGGAACTAACAATTGGGGAATGTTGGAAAGCATGGCATCCTCCCTTCCTCAGGTTTCCCTGACAGTGTTTCTGTTATTGATAAGACTGAGTAGGCTCTAACTTTAAAGCAGCACCTTACTGAGGAGATGAAGGTTTTGCCCTGAAATTCTGTCAGGGTGGGCCTCTCCCTATCCCCTTTCTGTCCCCTCCCTCTTTCTCCTAACTGTCTTTTTATGTAACAAACACAAGCCTTCCTTGCCCATATAGTCAGGAGGGTGAATCAGGGTCTTATGGTTCCAAGGCATGTGTTCAAGCAAGGAGGTAGAAGTTTCTGCCTTTTTTCTCCAATACAGATGATATATATTGTCCATAGAAGATGTCTTATATGCATTCATCAAGAGCTAGAACTCAGAGAGGATTAGTACCCTCGAACCCTGATCAACAAGGAGCGCAGGCTTGAGCTGGAACTAAAATGTCAGGGGAATGACTATGAAGGTAGTCCAAGGAGTCTGATGTCACAGTCAGAGGGGTAGAGAACAAACTCAAGTTCAACCTGCACCTGGTTTAACTCACAGAGTTTGACCTGCAGAGGAGGTGGGGCAGCTTCCAAACTTCTGCTTGCTGCTTTATTTTCTTCATGTGGGCAACGGGTTTAGTCCTTCATAGCTATCTGAGAACTGGTACCCAACCCTGGAGAAGGGGCAAGATAGCAATGAGGTGAGGCTCAGACTCCTTGGCCTAATAGGTGAGGTTCAGGGTTCAGTCTAAAGGGGAACCTGAGGAGGCCAGGCTTCCCCCCATTCTGAAGGTACAGGGAGGCATGTGGTCTTGTAGGACAAGAACAGTGGCTCCCATTGGCGAACTCACTGTACACGGGGACAGAGGGGGCTTCTAGATCCTCCTTGTTAGGGAAGATAGGGATTTTCACAGATAAAGGTCTCACTGTCAGGGCTGAGCCCATGAGGTGACAGATTCCTGACTCTTAGCAGAGGCAGACAGAGCTGGAACAGACAGACTATGATTTCACGGTCAAGCTCTTCTCAAACATTTGTTAACACGTGGCAGGATGATAGGTAATTTTTATTTCCTCTTTGCACTTTCCATTTACATATATATGATATGTTGTATTAGAGACTATATATAAATGCTTGCATATTATACAATAATATTATAATTATAATATACAATAATAAATGATTGTGTGTTATATCTGTTATATATTATATTATGTATTATGATATTTTATGGTTTATACTCATTTTCTATCTGTTATTATTATATGTATCATTTTATATTCAGAAAAAAACACTTAATTTTAAAATAAATAGGGCATAACATCTGGGATCCTGCAAAAGGCAGAATTTCTATGAAGTTCTGAAACATTTCCCGGGCAATAGAAATTTAGAATTAATGAGGTAAAGTTTTCAGAGGAGGAAGAACGTTCAATCTTTGCACAAATCCACTAAAATCAAACCAGAACTGGGCAAAGCCCTGTGTTCCAGAGCATGTGTATGACTTACCACCATCGCCTGCTGTTTCCACACACATGGACTCCAACACCTGACTCTCAGCTGAACCTCAGCTCTCCAGATCAGTAGCTTTGTCCCGGCAGCTGCAGAGCAACTTGAATGCCTGTCAATCTCACCCAGATGGAATTACAAAGCAATATCATTGCTATGTAACTGGCTTTCTTTGAAACCATCCCTTTGAATGTACTGCACTTCTAACAACAAACATTTCCTTCACACGTAAGGTTGTTCCATAACGTCTAGAGCACGCTGGAATATATCAGAACCTTCTAGGGCAAGGCAAGAACAGGAGTTGTTTTTTTTTAATCTTTATGTATTTATTTACTATTTATTTTTGTCTGTGCCAGGACTTAGTTGTGGCACGAAGGATCTTCATTGCAGCATGTGGGCCTCTTTAGTTGTGGCATGCATGTGGGATCTAGTTCACCAACCAGGGATCGAACCCGGGCCCCCTGCATTGGGAGCGTGGAGTCTTGCCCACTGGACCACAAGGGAAGTCTCAGGAGTTTTCTACTGTCCTTCCTTCAAAGAACATCAGTTTTGACACTCATGGATGAGAGTGCCTTTGTGGATGTCCAGTAGAGAAGTCATATTACACAAAACATCTGATATTGGACACATGGAAGAGGGCCAGAGGAACAGCTTCACTTTTCCCACATCCCCCCTCCCCCAGGATGGCACAGCTCAGCGCCAAGAGAGACCTTCTTGGCCCATGATTTTTCCCATGGAGGAAAAGCAGAGCATGTGAGTGACCTCTTGGCTTCCCAGCCATATGAGATGCTGCCCAAGAGGCCTACTTCTTTTTCCTCTTACCCAGGTTTCTGAGGTGTGCCACATGATTGGGGAGAAGGGGGCAGCTGCGAGAACAGCAGCCAGGGCTCCCAAAGGGCACTCAAGGGATACAGACCCTACTCACCACTTTGCAGACTCCATAAGGAAGGCTGCCCAAGTGCCGCTGGGAATGCCTCACCAACAGATCCCCCCAGCTGGCCCATGGGCACTCCCAGTGCTCTGTGCACCTCACCCACACACAATCTCTGCCGCCCCTGTACCACGGCCGACTCCCTGTTCATGTCCCTGTGGGTGGTGAGAGTGAGCCTTTGCAAACGGCTAGTAAGCATGGCTAGTGAGCACACACAGAAAGCTGGCTGTACTTTGCAGGATTGGGAGAAAGCACACACACTTGGACACTTGGCACCACCCCAGGAAAAGCAAATGCGAGGGAGTCAGCACCTGACCTGGCTTTGGAGGATGAATAGAAGGCATATAATCTTAATAATCCGCCCCCTTCACAAGAGGGAACAAGAGTGTGGAGCAGGTGTATCCACTGAAGGTCTGAGAAAGCCTCAAAACTCCTAAAAGAGCTGATAGAGGGTATCTGTTTCCAAAAACCAGTCGGTAAAGACTGGAGGGAGTGACCGCTTCTTGAAACGCAAAGACAACAGTACAAGACTTCAAGGAACATGAAAAACCAAGGAAATATGACACCACCAAAGGAACACAATAATTTTCCAGTAACTGACTCCAAAGGTATGGAGATCTGCAATTTTCCTGATACAGAACTCAAAATTGTTGTTTTAAAGAAACTCAGTGAGCTATAAGAAAATACAGAAGGCTAATACAATGAAACTAGGAAAACAATGCATGAGCAAAACAAGATGTTTAACAGAGAGATATATATCATAAGAAGGAAACAAGCAGAATTTCTGGGGTTAAAGAATACAATAGGGCTTCCCTGGTGGCACAGTGCTTAAGAATCCACCTGCCAATGCAGGGGACATGGGTTCAAGCCCTGTTCTGGGAAGATCCCACATGTCGCAGAGTAACTAAGCCCATGCGCCACAACTACTGAGCCTGTGCTCTAGAGCCCACGAGCCACAACTACTGAGCCTGCGTGTCACTACTACTGAAGCCTGCATGCCTAGAGCCCGTGCTCTGCAACAAGAGAGAAGCCTGTGCACTGCAATGAAGAGTAACCCCTGCTCACCGCAACTAGAGAAAGCCCACTCACAGCAACAAAGACCCAATGCAGCCAAAAATAAATAAAAATAAAAATAAATAAATTTATTTTAAAAAAAGAATACAATAAATAAAATGAAAAAATGCAGTAGAGAGCATCAACATCAAACATTTTCAAGCAGAAAAAAGGTTCTGTGAAGTAGGAGATAGGTCATTTGGAATTATCCAATCAGAAGAAGACAAAGAATAAAGAATGAAAAAGAGTGATGAAAACCTATGTGAACTATGGAATACCATTAAGAGAAGCAATCTGCACATTATTGGAGTTCATAAAGAGAAGAGAGGGAGAAAAAGGTAGAAAGTTTATTTCAAAATAATGGGGGTGGTGGTGGTGGGATGAATTGGGAGATTGGGATTGACATATATACACTAATATGTATAAAATAGATAACTAATAAGAACCTGCTGTATAAAAAAAAAATACAATTTTTAAAAATGGCTAAGAAATTCCCAAATCTGGGGAGAGATTTGAACATCTACGTTCATGAGACTCATAGGTGTCCATCAAAATATGCCCCAATAATATTTTCTCTAAGACACATTATTATAAAATGTCTATAATCAAAGACAAAGAGAGAATTTTTAAAGCAGCAAGAGAAAAAATTCCTCACATACAAGGGTATCAGTGGATTTCTAAGCAGAAACATTGCTGTCCAGGAGAGAGTGAGATATTATATTCAAAAATCCTGAAAGGAAAAAAAAAAACTGCCAACCAAGAATACTGTACCTGACAAAGATGTCTTTTAGAAATGAAGGAGAGAAGAAGACTTTCCCAGACAAAAGCTGAGCTCATCACCACTAGACCTGTCTTATGAGAAATGTGAAAATAATTCTTCAAGCTGGAATGAAAGTAATTAGTAACATGAAAACACATGAAAATATAAAACACACTAGTAAAGGCAAGTATATAGTCAAGTTCAGAATACCTGAAAATGGTGGTGTGATAATCACTTAACCATAGTATAAAAGTGAAAGGATAAAAGTATTAAAAATAACTAGACTTAGAATAATCTGTTAATGAATACACAATATTTTAAAAATGTAAATTGTGACATCAAAAACAGATGGAGAAATATACCATGTTCTTGCACTGGAAGAATCAATGTTGTGAAAATGACTATACTACCCAAAGCAATCTACAGATTCAATGCAATCCCTATCAAATTACCAATGGCATTTTTTACAGAACTAGAACAAAAAAATCTTAAAATTTGTATGGAGACACAAAAGACCCCGAATAGCCAAAGCAGTCTTGAGGGAAAAAAACGGAGCTGGAGGAATCACACTCCCTGACTTCAGACTATACTACAAAGCTACAGTAATCAAGACAATATGGTACTGGCACAAAAACAGAACTATAGATCAATGGAACAGGATAGAAAGCCCAGAGATAAACCCATGCACCTATGGTCAACTAATCTATGACAAAGGAGGCAAGGATATACACTGGAGAAAAGGCAGTCTCTTCAATAAGTGGTGCTGGGAAAACTGTACAGCTAGATGGAAAAGAATGAAATTAGAACATTTCCTAACACCATACACAAAAATAAACTCAAAATGGATTAGAGACCTAAATGTAAGACTGGACACTATAAAACTCTTAGAGGAAAACATAAGAAGAACACTCTTTGAGCTGCACTCTTGCTACCCGAAGCAACTGACAATGGATTAATCTCCAAAATATACAAGCAGCTCATGCAGCTCAATATCAAAAAAACAAACAGCCCAATCCAAAAATGGGCAGAAGACCTAAATAGACATTTCTCCAAAGGAGATATACAGATTGCCAACAAATACATGAAAGGATGCTCAACATTACTAATCATTAGAGAAATGCAAATCAAAAATACAATGAGGTATCACCTCACGCCAGTCAGAATGGCCATCATCAAAAAATCTACAAACAATAAATGCTGGAGAGGGTGTGGAGAAAAGGGAACCCTCTTGCACTGTTGCTGGGAATGTAAATTGATACAGTCACTATGGAGAACAGTATGGAGGTTCCTTAAAAAACTAAAAATAGAACTACCATAGGATGCAACAATCCCATTACTGGGCATATACCCTGAGAAAACCATAATTTAAAAAGAGTCATGTACCACAATGTTCACTGAAGCTTTATTTACAATAGCCAGGACATGGAAGCAACCTAAGTGTCCATCAACAGATGAATGGATAAAGAAGATGTGGCACATATATACAATGGAATATTACTCAGCTATAAAAAGAAACAAAATTAAGTTATTTGTAGTGAGGTGGATGGACCTAGAGTCTGTCATACAGAGTGAAGTAAGTCAGAGAGAGAAAAACAAATATCGTATATTAACACATATATGTGGAACCTAGAAAAATGGTACAGATGAACTGGTTTGCAGGGCAGAAATAGAGACACAGATGTAGAGAACAAATGTATGGACACCAAGGGGGGAAAGTGGTGGGGCTGGGGGGGGGGGTGGGATGAACTGGGAGATTGGGATTGACATATGTACACTAATATGTATAAAATGGATAACTAATAAGAACCTGCTGTATAAAAAAATAAATAAAATAAAATTCAAAAATTCAAAAAAAAATCACACAACACACTTGTGTAGATACTTCATAAAGGAAGATGAATTATCCTCCTCCTCCCCCTCCCCCTCCTCTTCCTTATGAAAGACCCTGAGCCAGAGCCCCCCAGCTAAGCCACTTCAAATTCTTGACCCTCAGGAACCATGTGAAAAAATTTAAAAAAATCTTGTTGTTTTAAGTTGCTAAGTTTTGGGGGTAATTTGTTATTTAGCAAGATATAACATCCTGGTGAGTAAAGGGGAGTTTTCAGGGGTAATAGTAATATCTTGATCAAGGCATTGGCCATCTGGGTTGATGTATTTGTCAAAAATCATAGTACTGTGCACTTGAGATCTGTGAATTTATGTAAATTGTAACTCAAGACAATATATTCTGTGTATAAAAATAGTTAGGTTTAGGAATCTTCTTCCAGTGAATCAGTACATGGAGAAGTGAACATTGAAACCAGCAGATGTCTGGTTTCATATTGAGAAGGAAGGTTTCTATTGGGAAAACATACCTTGACTGGAAGCTGTAATGGCAGTTTTTGAGTGAGACTTGAACTTGTAAACATTCCCTGGCAGGCTACACTTAATATGGTTAGTCACCATCAGCATCACTTAATCACTCTGTATACAGGATGTCTTCTACATTAGGCAGGGTGGAAGAAAAGAGACCAAAAATAGAATGGCTCAAACAAGACATACATTCATTCCTCTCTCATGTAGCAGTGTGTGGGTGGCGAGGTGTTCTGGGGATTGTGGACGGATGGGCTTCCTGGAGCCATTCAGAATCCTGGGGTCCTTCCAACTTGCTGCTCCATCATTCTCTGGGGTGTGGTCCTCAGCCTCATGATTGGAACTGGCTCACTGCTGATTCCACATTGCAGCCCATCTAGTGGAGAATATATACTTTTTTCACCGAACTTGTGATATAGATATTATTAATAGGTGCTTCTTACATGGAGGTCAGCCTAGAACGTCAGTATTTCTTTTACAGATAATATAATACTTCTCTCTACAGAAATGGTTATTTAAACATTTTATTCTGCTACTGTTTAAGCATCAGGATAAAGGCTTAGCTTGTAAAAGCAGGAATTATAATATATTTAGGCAAAGCATGCTACAATTGGAGAGGACACCAAGAAGTGATTTCTTCCTTAAAATAGCCTCTCCATATGAATTTCCACCATTAACTGTGTGTTCAACTCTCCCAATTTTCCTTATTGTTTCTGTGAAGGGAGTACATGAAATTACTAACTTAACTAGTATAATCTATGCTCCAAAGTGGTTAGTCTACAATCATTTGGGAATAATGCCTTTGGGTTGGAAAGGAAAGCACAGTTATTAAGGATCTACTATTGCCAGATACTGTGCTAGCTTTTTTTTTTTTCACACTATTATCTTATTTATACCATTCAACAACTTGGTACTATCCCTTTTTTACAGATGGGGTGTCTGTGACTTATATTAGAATTTGGGTGACTTCCTCCAGATTAGACAGTTAGAAGATTCCTGGGTGGAGCAGTTGTCCTTGGGAGAAAAGGAGGGTCAAGACATTTGTCACCTACTTTGAGTGAAGGACTCTGGCTCAGCAGCGCCATTGGGTCTGTCCTTGAATTTGCCACAGATTAGCTGTCTTCAACATATCTCATCACATCACCAGGCTTCACTGTAAAATGAGGGAGTCGGGTGTAGACATTCTTCAGATTATCTTTCGTTTGAGATTTCTATTCAGTTTTCTTGACGTTGACTTCTACTGGGTATTTTGAGCGAGCGCTAACTGATACAGTCCATTACCAAGAAGGTTATCTGATGGCACTTTAGGTGAGTTTCTAAAAGTGCAATATTGGCTTTTTGGCAGGCTAAATGAAACAGTGTTCAAAAATCTCCTGTTTCATTTTCACAGTTGGCCTTTCAGTGTCAGCTGTAAGAGGAGTGGCGTTGAGAAAGTCAGATGCTCTTTTACCTAATGTCACCAGTCTAATGGGAACTTCGGTGCAGGAAACACAAGACTTCCTCTCTGATTAGGCTCTCCAACCAACTGTGGGTTCTGGAAAGTTAACTCTTTTACTCAGAAGCAGAACATTAAAAGTTTTTCTGATCTTTACCAGTTTGGTAGTAAAATGTTCTCGTACCAACCAGGATTCAGCACCCAATTCCAGTGTGTGTGTGTGTGTGTGTGTGTGTGTGTGTGTGGTGTGGTGGGTGCTTCCCACACCAACAAGCAATTCTTGGACAGCAGCTGGGTGTCCTACAATTCAACTCAATTCTGACACTATCTAACCTGGAGGTAACATCAAATTCCACAGATTGAGGGCTGGTCCCAAGAGATGGCCCTCACATACACCCCCCCACTTCAGATGACAGTTGCACGTACAGATTATCACCACCGGTGCTTCTGACCAATCGGCTATAGGTGAGAGGTTCTAATGATCCCCTCCTTGGGATCGATTAATATGCTAGCGCTGCACACAGAACTCAGAGAAACATTTTACTTATGAGGTTACCAGTTTGTTTTAAAAGGATGTAACTCAACAGCCAGGTGGAAGAGATACATAGGACAAGGTATACATCGGGCACAGAGCTTCTTTCTGCATTCCTTCTGGGCTCACCACTCTCCCTGAATCTCCATGTGTTCACCAACTTGGAAGCTCTCTGAACCCCCTTCTTTTGGGATTGTATGGAGGCTTCCTCACGTGGGCATGATCCATCATTAACTGCATTTCCACCCCCTCCCCGTCTGGAGTATGGGCGTGGGGCTGATCATTCCAAGCTTCTAATCATGGCTTGGTCTTTCTCGTGACCAGTGCCCATCCAGGAGCCCTCCAGGAGCCCCCTCAGAGTCGCTTCATTAGAACAGAAGATGTTCCGAGTGCCCTTATCACTTAGGAAATTACAAGCGTTTTAAGAGCTCTGTGCCAGGAATTGGAGACAGAGACCAAACTATATATTTTTTATCACCTCACAGGTAGATTAAAAATATAGTTATTTAAAATGTATTTTTCGTACTACACCTCAAAACATTTATATGCACTTATTGGTCACTTGGATTTTTCTTTTGTAAATTGTGGAGCTTATTGATTTTTTAAAAATTATTTTTCATACTGACTGATAAGGTTTCTTAATGTATTAAGGATGTTAAAGTCTGACGTGTACAGTGAGCCTTTTTTCTCTTCCAGTTTTCATTGTCTTCTTAATTTGTTTAAGGATTTATTTATTTAGATTATAGATAAGAAACAGTTAACCCAGACAGTCATAGGTTTGGGGAGATATTGCTATTCCTAAGGTTGTGTTGACACAAAACTTTAAAATTTTATGTAAAGATAATTGTATATTTTTCTTAATGCTTTCTTGAGCATTTCATCATGGTTACTAGTCTAAATACATCTCCATGAGGATAGGAATGATCTGTTATTCCATCTTATTCTTTAATATCTCATATAGGACTTGGAATAGAGAACATGCATAATGAAAGTTTTTATAGTAAATAATGAGAAGTTGAATGAGAAATAATTGTCCTATTTGCTCATTTGTCTCATGGGTCATCTTAGCACTTATTGAGAAACTAGGATATATGTTCATCCCTGGTCTCAGCCAAAGTGGGCTTGGACACCAGGAATGGAAGTGTCATAATCACTGGCAATCAGGTTAAAATACATGAGAAAACTGGAGAACAGAGAGTAAAAATGGTTATAATAGATTACAGAAGATACTGGAGGGAGAATTTCGCATGAGAAACAATAGACCACATTTGTCATTACTGATGCATACATTATGTCATAACTTCCTTGGCATCTTCAAAATAAGGAGATTCTTTGTCTGAATTAGGTTAGTTGTAATTTTGCCTGGAATTACAAGAAGGGTTGAATAACCTCTGGTATTTATCTGGGACATATTCTTCTCTGGACCTTACACGTCTCAGAGTCTAAATTCAGAACCTTGCCAATGCCTCCTTGTTGAGAATATCTTTAAAATGTGTGTGTACTTGTGTGCATGTGTATGTGAATTCAGGAAAGAAGAAAACTCCTGAGGTAAATAGGGATATATGAGGGTTAGCTTTTGCTTTTGAGTATTTGTTCTTGAATCACCTTTTAACTTTTGTGGTATCCTTGACCTAGGGCTATATCCTTGACTTTTGAACAGCATAACTTTTGGATTTGTATGTGTTCTTGGGTCTGCCTTTACAGTAATACAGGTCTGTTTTCCCAGGCTGGAGATAAGAATGTTCATCATCACTGTCATGTAGGCATAATATATAGAAGTATAAATGTGATAAAACCAATATTCACAAATTAAAGTCAGAAACGTATTTGTTATAATACGTGTTCACAAACAATACATATCATTGTAGGAAAATAGAAAATCCAGAGGGACAAAAAAAGGAAAACGAAAATCATTTGTACCCCTACTCATGCAGATAACCATTGCCAAGGCTTAGGAGGTATTGTTTCCTAGAAATTTTTCTGTGTGTGTGTGTGTGCATGTATACATGTATGTATTTGTATATGTGTACACCTATGTATTTGCAGGTGTGCATGTTATTATAAATTGAGATCCTAATTTATATTCCATTTGAAACCTTTTTCCCCAGGTTTATTGAGGTATAATTGATATAATAAATTGCACATATTTAAATTGTACTAGCTGATAAGTTTTGACATATGTATAAACCTATAAAACCAACACTACAATCAAAACAACGAACATGTTCATTACTTCCCAAATTTTCACTCATCCTTTTGAAATTCCTGGCTCTTGCCTCTCCTACCCTATCCCCAGGTATCCACTATCTTCTTTCTGTTACCATAAATTTGTTTGCATTTTCTAAAATTTTATATAAATGGAATCATACAGCATGTACTCTCTTCTGCCTAGCTTCTTACATTCAACATAATTATTTTGAAATTCATCAATGTTGTTCCATGTATAAATAGGTCATTTCTTTTTCTTTTAAAATTATTTTAGTATTTTTATTTTTCATATTATCTTTTTAATATTTGTAGAAACTTAGTGGTGTCAACTCTCTCATGCCTAATACTAGTAATTTGCATGCCCTTTCTTTTTTGCCCCCAATCACTGTGGGTAGAGATTTATCAACTTTATTCACCTTCTCAACAAACCAGCTTTGAGTTGCACTGATTTTTCTCTATTGCCTTTCTGTGCTCTATTTCATTGTTTTCTGCATTGATTTACAACCATATCTCAGAGATATTTTGGGTTCAGTTCTAGACCACTGCAGTAAAGCAAATATCGCAATAAAGTGAGTCACGTGGTTTTGTTTTTGGTTTACTAATGTGTATAAAAGTTATGTTCACAGTATACCATAATCTATTAAATGTGCAGAATAATTATGTCTAAAAAATGTACATGTCTTAATTAAAAAATAATGCTGTTGGAAAATGGTGCTGGTAGACTTGCTGACTCGGAGCTACCATAAAACTTCAATTTGTAAAAATGCAATATTCACAGAGTGCAATAAAATGAGGCATACTTATATATTATTTCCTTTCTTCTGCTTACTTTGTGTTTCCTTTGCTCTTTTTTCCTAATATATTAAAGTGGTAGCCAAGAATATTGGTTTTTGCCCTTCATTCTTTTCTAATACAGGCATTTAGTGTTGTAAATATTCTGCTATATAAGACTGTAGCTGCACTTCCCAGATTTTGATATATTGTGTTTTCTCTTTCATTCAGTCAAAATAGTTTTTAATTTCTCACTTGACTTATTTGATCTGTGGGTTATTTAGAAGTGTGTCATTTAGTTTCCAAACATTTGAGGATTTTCTACATACCTTTCTGTTGTTGATTTCTTATTTAATTCCATTGTTGTCCATTAACATACTTTCTTTGTATGCCTTGAACCCTTTTAAATTTATTGAGACTTGTTTTAGGGACCAGAATATGATCTGTCATAGTAAATGATTCATATGTATTTGAGAAGAATGAATATTCTGCTGCTGTTGGGTGGAGTTCTGTAAATGTCAATTAGGTCAAATAGGTTGACAAAGTCTTTCAAGTTTTCTATATCCTTACCAGTATGTTATTTATTCTATAAATTACTGAAATTGGGATATTGAAATCTCTGATTCTTATTCAGGATTTCTTTGTTTCTCCTTGCAGTTTTATCAGTTTTTCATCACATATTTTGAGGCTCCATCATCAGAAGCATAAATATCTTGGGCTATTATCTTTTCTTGATGAATTGTCTTCTTTATCATGAAATAACATTTTTGATAATTAATATTCCTGGTAATATGTATATTTTTTGCTCTAAAATCTACTTTGTCTGATATTGATATAGCCATCCTAGCTGTGTTTTGATTGGTATTAATATGGTATATCTTTTTTCTTCCTTTTACTTTTAACCTATTTATTGAAAGTTGAATTCCCGTAGGCAGCATAATGTTTGGCTTTCCTGTTTTAATCCAATCTGATAATCTCTGCCTTTTAGTTGGTGTGTTTAGATCATTTACATTTAATGTGATTATTGATATGGTTGGGTTTAAAACTCTCTTCTTGCTTTGTGTGTGTTTGCTATTTGAGTCAAATGTTCTTCCTCTTTTCTCCTTTTTCTGATTTCCTTTGAATAGTTGCATATTCTTTGATACCAGTTTCCTCCTTTGTAAACTCATTCACTGTAACTCTGTTGTGTTATTTTAGTGGTTTCTTTAGCTTCATACTATACATGTTTAAATAGCACAGTCTACCTTGAAGTGATTATTTTACCAGTTCACTTATAGAACGAGAGATTTACAGTAGTATACTTCCAATTCTCTTCTGACTTTTGTGCTATTGTTGTCATATATTTTACTTCTACTTATATTATAAACTGCACATGCATTGTAATCATTTTTGATTTAAACAATCAATGATCTTTTAAGTGATTTAAATGGTAAGAAATAAAAATCTCTATATTGACCTACATAGTTATCGTTTCTGGTGCTCCACATTCTTTCATGCAGTTTCAAATTTCTGTCTGGTACATTTCTTTCTGTTTGAAGGGCTTTCCTTTAAAATTTCTCATAACACTTTTCTGTTGTTGATGAATTTTTTCAATTGTTATATGTCTGAAAAAGTCTTTATTTCACATTCATTTTTGAACAATATTTTAACTGGGTAAAGAATTCTAAGGTGACTTTTTTTTTTTTTTTTTTTTGGTACTTTAGAGATCTTGTTCCACTACCATCTTGCTTGTTTCTGATAAGAAATCTGATATAATCTCTGTCGCTCTGTAGTAACATGATTTTCCCCCCATGACTTTTAAAAGTTTCTCTTTATCACTTGATTGTGGTGTGCCTTTTGAGGTACTTTTCTTCATGCTCTTCATTCTCAGTTTCACTGAGCTTCCTGGACTTGGGGATTTTATAATTTTCATCAAATTTGCAACATTGTGGGGCCATTATTTTTTCAAATAACGTTTTTCTGTCCCATTTCTAGCTCCTCTCCTTCAGAGACTCAAATTACATTTGTATGAGATACGTTGAAAATTTCCCACACCTCCCTGATGCGCTATTTTTTTCTGATTTTTGTTATTTCTGTGTTTCATTTTGTGTAGCCTCTATTAACATACCTTGCATTTTTTTCATCTGAAATATTTTAGTTTTTAACTGTTGGAGTTCTCTTTGGGTCTTTTTTTGTATCTACCATGTCTCTGCTTAACACTTTCAGTCTTTCATGTAGTTTTTTGAAACATATGAAATTCAGATATAATAGCTGATTTAATGTTTTCTACTAATTCTACCCTGTATGTCAATTCTGGGTCAGTTTTAATTGTTTGTCTTTTCATTGAGTAGTATTTTTCAGCTCTTTTGTATACTTGATAATCTTTGGATGTCAGGGAATGTTCATTTTGACTTGCTAGATACGGAATATTTTTGTATCCCTATAACTGTTCTTTATCTATGCTCTGAATCAGTGTTAAGTTGCACTGAAACAGTTGGATTTTTGGGGTCTTTTAAATTTTTTTAGGTGTAACCAGAGCAGCATTTAGTCTAAGGTTAATTTATACTACTACTGAGACAAAATCTTTCTAAACAGCCTATATGACAACTCATGAATTACATCATTTTCTATTCTGAATGTGGGAATAGGTACTATTCCTGGCCCTATATGAACTGTGATGATTATTCCCTCTAATCTTTTGGGGTGTTTCTTTCCTTGGCTTCAGATAATTTCCTCATAAGCATGAGCTGATTGGTACTCAGTTGAGAAACTGAAGGGACCTTCTGCAGATCTCTCTATGCAGTGCTCTGCTTGTTGGTACTCTGCTTTCTGAACTCTAGTTACCTTGGCTTTCCAGACTGTCAGTTCTGACCCTCAACTCAGAGCCACTCCTGGGCTCCATCTCTCTCTCCCTCCCAGTGCCATAGCCTAGAAACACTCCAGGCAGTAAACTGGGGCAATCTCAGGCTCTCTCCCATCTCCCAGAGTTCAATATCATTTATTGCCTGACATCAGTATCTTGAGAGCTATTGGTTCATATATCTTGTGCAGTTTTTAATTGTTTTAGAAAGGAGGGTAAATCTAGTCCCTGTTACACCACTTTGGCTGGAAGTGAAAATCAGAAAACCTGTTCTTCAAACACTTAAAATATGTCACAAACATTTCCTGTTTCTTAAATATGATTAGCCTACATCATTTCTGATGACTGCAAAGTATTTTATTATTTAGAAGTACCATAGATATTTAATCAATTGTTCAATTTGTGTATTTAGTTTTTTTCCCATTATTGTCCACAACACTGCCAATGAGAGGCTAAATATTTTTGAACATCCATGATTTTTTCAAATATATTAATAGAAGACACACTACCAAGTTAAAGTATTTTGATATAAATTTCCAACTTATCCTCTGGAAAACTTGTACCAGTTTATACATCCATAATCTCCCCACACTTTTTGTCAGTATTGGATATTATAATTTTGTAATGTTTTTACAAATTTGATGAGTGAAAATGGTATTTATTGATTTTAATTTGAATTTCTCAATTACTTTTTGATGCATTATATTCTATTAAAGCTTATTGAAAACTCCTATACCCTCTTTTTTGAACTGCCTGTTCATAACATTTGCCTATCTTAAAAATTAAGTTGTTTTCTTTCCTGTTAGTGATTTATAAAATATACTTGTATAGAACGTATATATTTGAGTGTGTATATATGTATATACACTATATATATAAGCTATATATAAATTTTCAAATTTTCAAATATTTTCCCAGCCTTTTGCTTGCTGTCTATTTATAATATATTCAGATGTAACGAAATTGATTTGATCTCTGCTGTTTTGGTTTCTATATGTATTATTGTGCTTAGAAAGCCAATATTACTCCCACTTCATAATCAAATAAATATTATATTCTATTTGTTTACAGCTTTAAATTTTTTACTGTGTAATCTCTAATCCATCTGGAATTTAATTTTTTCATCAGTTGAACTTGATTTTTCTATTGCTTGTAATATATTTTATAATGCTTATATTAAAACATTTACAATGCTTAAATAAAACTAAAATGGTCTTAACACCATTTATTTAGAATCTATTCTTTTCTCCAGATTTCATATGCTGTGTTTTTTTATCATCTTATGATAAATTCTTAGGAATATTTAGATCTGTTTCTAGGTTTTCCATTCTGTTCTATTAAGCTGTCTCCTCCTGTGGCTGTTCCATATTATTTTGTTTTGTTTTGCTTTTAATTTGTTTTTCTTTTTCTTTTTTCCATATTATTTTAATTACTGAAACTTAATTGGACAACAGTAGGCCCAAGAGAAAACATGTGGAAGGATAAATCATCCATTCCCTTAACTTTTTACTGCTTTTTAACATTTCAGTGGCTGGTCTCAAACATTCCTGGAAAGTCGAGAAGCCATGCAGGCATCAGGTAGAGAGCAGGCTTCACTTTCATAGCATTCAGGTTCAAATCCCAGGTCCCCAGCTGACTAGCAGGTGGCCCAGCAAATACACTCACTTCTCTGTGGCACAGTTTCCTTACCTGGAGAGTGTGGGTAATAATAGTCTTTACCTTATTAGTTTATTATGATGATGATTATTATGGCGGATGGAACCAGTGCCTAGCACACATGAGCATTGCATAAAAAGTTAGTTTTGCTATTTTTATTTCTTTTTAATTTTAATTTTAGAATTCTTTTGTCAAAGTCCAAAATAATTATGATTTTTATTATTGAGTCTTCTCTAGAAACATCATAGGATTCTCCTTTTACTTGTTTTGTGTCTCTTTTACATCTTTTTGTTGTATGTGTATATGTGTATATATATATATAAAATATTTATTCATGATTATGTATACCTTGCACAATTGTATTCACATACACATTCTTAGAAATAGGGCTGACAGGAAATATGTGAGCATGTTTTAAATGATTATCCTAAGTATTATGGATAATACTCAGAAATAATCAAAATTTCTTCACTGAATATTACTCATAATAGTCAGAAATACATGATTTTTAAATTAGTCTGGCACCCCAATATTCTATTGCTTTGTACTTCAGACAAAAGTGCAGTACCTGTTACATATTATGTGCTATGTAATGCACAAGTATATTGGCAAATTGTTTTTTTTAATGTGTTATCAATTAGGGAAGTTGATTTCATGAGAATTGTATAGGACATTGAGAAAACAATTTTAAGCGGATGATTAAAGTGACATCCTGAAAATGCATGACTGTGGTTTCTGTGAAATTACCTTTTTTTCCCTCCATAATCCTAATCCTAATCCTAACCCTCTTTCCTTCCTAAGTCTAAATTTTCTTGGAATGCTTCAGAATATCTGGACTTGATCTCAGAAGATAATCTGAGAACAAGTATTTACAGGGTTGGAGAATTTCAGCAAATGATAAACACATTTAAATTTTTACCAACCCCAGATGGAAGCTTCTAGATTTCTAGGTTTTAGAAGACGTAGGGCCATGAAAGAAAATGTCGGCATTTATTTAAACAGGAGGAATGAATGAGAACAGGACCTACAGTTGGGCCTTTCCTCTTAGGTTCTTACAGAGTTAGAAGGCAGGGGCTGTAACCGAGACCCCAGAGAAGAAAGGCCAGCACACAGGGGAGTATTGAGACCATAACTTACACATCAGATGTCCTCTCACACTCTCACTGTGTTAGAAGCTAAAGCGTTTGTGTGAGATTCCAGGGAGCAAAGGCTGCTAGAGGAGACATCATATCAAGATGAGAACATTTCTGATCAAGGTAAAGACTGTCTACCCAAAGTCATGGACTGCCTGCCTGAGCCACAGCCCCTGACCTCTGCTCTTCTGAACCCTTGGCTTTCCTCCTGTGGCATCTGCTGCCTGTTTGCTGTGCTCCTGATACCCACGTGTGGGTCATCTCACTGCCCACAGAGACCTGTCCTCATGAGTCCTCTCAGATGCCCCTGCTGACCAGTATTTCAAGGGCAGCATGATGAAATGTTGCTTCCTGTGATAAAACACTGTTTGCTTCCTTCTGATACACAGGCAATGATCTGTTGAATATATAGAGTGAGCATGTAGCAGAGAAGAAACTTTATCTGATTAGACTAGGGAAGGAGTGTTTTTAAGAACAGTGGAACAATCTCTAACATAGGAAGTTGCCTCTGATAAGGGAAACCCAAGAGATACAGTGAAGCAGCTTCCTGACAACACAGATAGCAAAAGGCCTCTTACGTAGGCCTAGAAGTTGTGTTTTTGAATGAAAGCCATTTCATGCTAACAAGGACCCCAGACTTCTACCTCCTGTCAATAGATTCACAAGGAAAATGGTGATAGACACATTATTATCAACTATTAGTAACCTATTGCTGTACAATAAATGACTAAAATTTGGTAGCCTAAACTATAAACACTTCTTATCTCACACATATTTTTGATGGTCAGGGATCTGAGAGTGACTTACCTGGGTGGTTCTACTTCAGGGTCTTTCATAAAGTTGTGGTCAACCTGTTGGCTAGAAGTTGTCATCTCTGAAGACTTGAATGCAACTGGAAGACGTCCCTCCAAGCTCACTCGTGTGGGTTGTTGTCAGAAAGCTCTGGTACCTCTCCATGTGGAGCACTCACGGGGCTGCTCGGCACAGGACTTCTCTGAGACAGAGTGATTCTAGAGAGAGAGCCCTAGATGGCAGCCACATGCCTTTTATAACCTCATCTTGGAGGTGACATGTGATTACTTACTCCGTGATTTACTGGTCACGTCGACCTCCCTGGTACAGAGTGGAGAGGACCTTGCAAAGGTGTGAACAACAGGAAGCAGGGGTTATTGGGGGCCATCCTGGAGCCTGGCCGCCACACTTGCTAAAGGTGCTTTTTATTGGGACCTCACAATTTCTAGGGAGTCAGTTGCTCATCCTTTCGTTTAAGCTACTCAGGTCTGGCAGGGAACACATGAACCTTGAAACTTGTTAAACCATGGAGGGAGCTAAACATATTTTATAAAAACCATTGACTAAACATTTTCCATTCTTTGTTGTTGTTGTTGTTTTGGAGGAGGAGACGTGTGTGTGTGTGTGTGTGTGTGTGTGTGTGTGTGTGTGTGTGTGTGGGAGAGAGAGACAGAGATGGGGGGGAAGGAAAGGGAGAGGGAGAGAAAGAAAGAGAGAATGTAAAACAAATCTAATTTTTCAGATCAAAATTATTTTTTCTTCCAATTGACATATGGCTTCAGCATAACTCCTATTCTTCAATTCCCAAAGCAAGCACCTCTGTGAACTCTCAGCTAAACACAGACTTTTTTTTTTTTTTTTTGGAACTATGGGATAGGAGTAAGAAGGAAGGGACAAAATACTACCTTCTGTGCTTGGTTTTAAGTTTTAATTTCTCAAAAAGAGGCAGAGAGAGAGAGTACTGCAAGCCAAAATCTTTGACTTATGCAGACGAATTAGGATAAGAAGTCAATTATTGAAGACAATTGCTTCAGAAAGTCAAGAATATAGAAACTGCTGAAAATAGAAAGCTTGTTACTTCTTTATGTGATCATAAAAGATCTGAAAGAACTTTCTATAGTGTGACTATGAAATAAGGTCGAGTTTTTATTTCCTGCTAAATATGACGAGGAGGACATTGACCCAGGTTGAAGGGCGAGGCAGAGATGTACAGGGCTAGTCTTACAAGGAGAGAACGTTTCTGGTTATGTACTAGATTTGATTCTAGTTTTCTGGGGTAAAACATTAATCCTACAATTTTCTCTTTTTCATAGATGCTGAGATTCCTTTATAAGCTATTTGGACACCTGTATTTATAAGGTTTTTCTGCTTTTCAAGAAACTCTTTCCTCCTTGGGGGAGTGAAGCAGCAAGTCTCACTGGTGAACATATTTGGTGAGTCGTAGTAACCAGGTAAGAGGAGAGAAGGTGCTAGAAGGGGAAAACTCTCATGGGGAGGGGAGGAGAGCAAAGGCAGATGCGACAGAAAAATGAATCTGCAATCTGTAGCCTCAGCTTCTTTCTAAAAGGGAGCAGCTTTCATAACTGCCTAGCACCATGGGGGATTTGGGGTGTGCACATCTGGGGACAGACACTGAGGAGAAGTGAGAGGCTTCTGGGCACCTCTGGGAGGGGAGGGCTGGTGAAGAGCAGGTGCAAGAGGGGAGGAAGGATAGGAAGCTGTGAGATACTCCAGGTGATGTACGCATCATTAGCTTGGCGCCCCACATTTCAGAACTGTTGGTGTAAGTGGATTTCTTGTGCAAGTTGGAGAAAGGGCGAGTCCCGGGCTGATGCTGAGCAGGACAGAGATGGGACTCCTGGGCACAGAAGCCTGAGGCGGAGACACCTCGAGACCAGGAGCCCCTGGAATTAGTAGATGTCATAGGGAAGACGCTGGGCTGTTATATGGTTGTGGAATTGGAAGTGGGTCTGAACTAATTATTCCTACTTCTCCAAGGCGCAAGGAAGCCCAGCCAACTTTCCCATTTTGGCAGGTCAGTGAGATTTTTGACATTTAAAAGCTCCTTTTGGTTTGGGTACAGAGCTAAGATGTCCTCTCCACATGGACAAAACCCACATGCAAACACAAATAAACTCTTGTACACGTGTGCGCACACACACACACAAACAAACACACTTCTGCTCTTCCAGCTGCACCAATCTGTTCTCACTTCAGACAAACAACTTTGGCCAGTTTTGATCTTTCCTTTCATGTCATTGAATGGTGAGTTGTCACAGATGTTCTGTGCCCCCATAGAGAAGCATTGCCTCCCATCGGTTCTGGGTCACTTTTGTTTAGGAGAGTCACCTCCAAGGGGTACAGTCATTTTTAGTGGGTGTGGCCTGAGAGCAAATTATACGTGGAGTGCAATGTCAGATCTTCGGGCCTGGAGAGAGATCCTCAAGGGATCAGGCTGTGTCCCCTCCCAGGCTCACCCAGCCTCTCCCTGCCGGCTGGATGCATCAGCAAGAATCTCTGGATTCTACATTTTGCAGAGCCCTTGAAGACAGAAGGATAAAGAGGAACTTCCTGAAGCAGCCCATGGCTACTGAGGCCCCTCTATCTTACATCAAATGTTCCCTTCTCTATTACAAAACCTCATAGGCCTTGATAGATGCTGGCCTCCCTGGACTTCATGAAATGTCTTGAACAGTCAATGGAAACATTGAAGATGCTGTTAGTCATCTTGGTAACAGTCAAGTACGTAAGTGCCAGTGCTGACAAACTCTTGGAAAGGCAGATTCCACAGCAGAGTTGGCCCAAGTTTCTAAACACTGTCCTGCTGTCTTAATACGCACATCAAGAGATCTAGATTTAGGGTAGAGCCATAATTCAACCATGCCAGAAAGATTTGAAAAATTCCACTCTTGAACAAAGACTACTTTATAGTTTCTTGATAACCTACTCTACTTTTTAAAAATATTCAGATTGTTGCAGATTTCTAATTTAAACTCAAAATATTCAGATTTGTAAAATGTTACATTCCCCTCCCACCCTTTTTTAGGTAAAGCTTAAGTTCTTTGAGATCAGTAATGAGTCTCAAACTTACTTTACATCTCTCATAACGCCCAACACAACGTTGGATACATCAATAAATACTGCTTGGTTTATTGTTCAAGTGCATTTTCTTTAATTCTGTAGCTGTGGAGAAGAAGTGATAGATGACCCCATGTAAAAGTAGGCTCCATAAAAAGATTGTGTAGTAAATAATTGGATTGTGCTGTAGATTTTCATCTTTTATGTACAGTGACCATAGGTAAGGAGAAAAGGAGATTTGGTTCCCTTGGTGAGACTGGAGTCTGGAAGCAAATATGAAAGAAAATAAATTTTGAAGTTTTTTTTTTAGCACAATTTTGGTGGATTGAGTATATGATAGGACAGAAAGCCACCAGTGTTCATTAATATGGCTGATCCCTTACATAGATTATTCATTTAATATTGATAACCATACCCTTTGCACAAGAGATTTAAAGAGGATGGAGAATTTGACCCAAGCTACACTGTCAGTGAGAGGAAAACCAGCTGTATCTAAAGCTCCTGCTCTTTCTACTAGTTCTTTGGCAGCTGGCACATCTTGATCATTTGGAAGTCACCAACAGTCTGAAAAAGAAAATCACATAGATGATTAAAGTTGGTTTATTCAGAATTCTAACAGGTGCAACATGAGTCCACAAATCTGTATTACAACCATCCAAGACAGGCCATCTGGAGACACATGGAAAGAGTCGTTATGGAGGCTTTGGATTCTGGCTTTACCTTGTACTGGCTCTTGCCTTGAGTAAGGTAGTTAATCTGCCTCTCTGAGCCTCCGGTAAGCCTCTGAGGAATGGAAGTGTCACCGTGTGCAAAAGTCTCTGCACACAGAGCCTGGTGTACACCTAAAGCACCCAATCGTATCAGATGCTTTCAAAACATTGACGTTGAAGCAGCAACAGTAAAACTTCCTACAGAAAAGTGCACTGTTGTTCTTAGAGCTGCAGCTTTTGGAAGGTTATAGCTGCCATCTCACACTGTAAGGGCACTGAGTGATCTGCCACTTACATGGAGTCGGGAGGTTTTGCTGAGGAAGTCACCCACAAGGGAGGTAAAATAGAATTAAGAGGAAATGTGACCATCTATGGAGATAATGTTACAACTGGAAGTGCAGCTTCATCAGAGACCTTTCAAATAGAGAATGTGATGCAAACTGAAGTTGGTCTTCGTTAACAGTACAGTGAATCAGTTTTAGCTTATCAGTAAGCCGGTTCCTGTGTCTTAACTGATAAGGAAAATGGGAGGTTTTAAAAGAAAGGTGGCTGTCGTATTTAGCACAGAGCTGTTAGAGAAATTGGTTTTTAGAGTTAACAAACTCCGTTGGTAGGAAGTTGAGGAAGAAAGCGCGCATCAGGCTGATGGTAAGTGTCTTTCCTTGGGGCGTTTTACAAAAATACATTTATCGCAAAGGGAATGGAATTTTAAAACAAAAATGTGGGTTAAACTTAATCATTGCTCTCCATTTTCTGTTTATGAAAAAGGTAGTATTACCCATGGGAAACCTAAGTTATAGGCTGATGAAGTCCCGTGAAGTCTTGTTTGTATGATAGGGAACTTTGGCCTCGTGTAATGGAAAATAAATGGGGGAGGATGGGCTTGGCAGGGGACCTTGCAGTATACAGTATATACAAAGTGCTCATACGCCAGAATTACTCTTGCTGGAATCCACTGAAGTCCAGAAATGGAATCAGCTCAGACAGTGGAGAAGGGAAAAGTGCTTAGCAAGCAAGGAGCTGCGGGGCAAAGGATATGTGATATGGGGAAGAGAAGTCAGACCCTCAGGGAGAAGGAGATACAGGATGAAAAAGGAGAGTGGTAGGTATGAGGGGCAGGGCTGCTGAGGTCCCATCTTTCTGGGGGAGTGGTGGGTAGGGAGGAATAACTGATTTAAGTTCACGCTTGGCATTGGCACCTCCAGTTGACAGCTCCATTTCTTTCCTCTCTGAAGTCTCCCGACAAAGCGTGTAGAGTCAGATGTGGCAGAGCTGGCCCCCAAAGCCGTACCCCTGAGTGTCAGGGACAGAGAAGTGGGAGGTGTGCTTCCTCTGGCTGCAACAGTTCTCTCTCTTTTTTTTTTTTTTTGGCCACCCCATGTGGCATGCAGGATCTTAGTTTCCCGACCAGGGATCGAACCTGCAACCCCTGCAGTAGAAGCATGGCTTCTTAACCACTGGACCGCCAGGGAAGACCCCTTCTTTTTTCTTTTTTTGCAGCAGTTCTTGAGGCCAAAAATATTCATGTGTCATTGCCCCCAAAATCTCAATATGGACCTTGTTATCCCCTTTCTGCTGTTCTATGTACAGTATGTGAGAGAAAGCTCTGACTTCCACAGAACTGCATTTAATCCTTGCTGATGACTTACTGATGACTCTAGGCCACTCATCTGACCGCTTTAATTCTTGTATTCTTTACCTAGAAAACCAGCATCTTAGTACTACTACCAAGCCCAGAGGGTGGTTTCTAAAGATTAAATGGATGTAAAGTAACAGCACCACACCTAGCTGTCAGCAAACGCTTAATAATGTCAGCCATTGTCATTAATTTTTACCTTTCCTGCTCTGGGAACCTTCATCTCTGTGCCCTGCTGGCAGCATGCCGTGGCTGCTGATTTGAATTACAGAATCCCCAGCAGGACATTGGGTTGTCTCTGCTCTTGAACAGGTTGTATAGATGAGGACGTTGCTCCCTCTATGTTTGAAGATGTGGACGAATAGCTCAAACAGATCTGGGATGTCTTTGGTTTTCAGATTCCTGCTTTTCCAGCAGGAGAACTCTTAATATATGTCCTTCAAAATGTTTGTCCTATGATTATGAGGGTCCATATTTCTCTGCTCGCCCCTCCACACTTCCCAGTTTTCTGTGAATGCAGAGACAGGAAAGTGCAAAGGAGAAGATCTCCAGAGATTTGGGTAATATTGATATCCAAGGGGTATCCAAGGGATACCAATCCCAGCTCTGAGGTAGGGGCAAGCTTGGGATGTTGGGGGAAGAGGAAGGAGAAAAGTGTGGAATGAGGGTGGGACACATAGAAGACCTGAATCAGAGAAGTGTGAAGGGTGGCAGACCATGGAGGGCCTTTTAGTCCATTACAGAGACTTTGGTTTTCACTGAATAAAAGGAGGGGTTTGAGGAGAGGAGTGGTTAAAAAGATCATGCTGATTTCTGCTTTGAAAATAGTTTCTAAGGGGGCAAGGGAAGGACCAAAGAGACTAATTCAGAGGCTATTGCAATAATCCAGGCAAGAGATGGTGGTAGCCTGGACCACCAGTGAGCGTCATGAGCAGTGGTCACGTGGTTGAGCTCTGAATATACTTGGAAAGTAGATTCAGTGGGACTTGCTGATGGTTTGGATGAGATGTGTTGGAGACAGAGACATAAAGAAACCGCCATGGATTTTGATCTGAGCAGCTGTAACGATGGAGTTGCCATCAACCAAGATGATAAGGGCTGTTGGAAGGGCAGATTTTGGTGTGAAGAACAGGAATAAGTCTTGACAGGTTAATTTTGAGATGTCTAGGATACAGATGAGTGGAGGGTCAAGTGAGCAGGTGCATATCTGAGTCTGAAGTTCAGGGGGATAGTCTGGACAGCAGGTTTAACTTTGAGAGTATAATCTGCATATAGATGAAGTCTACAACCAAGAAAGTGGATGACGTCACATGGGGAATGAGTGTAGACAGAGATTCAAGGACTGAGCCATGCAGCGGTGGGGAAAAGAGGAGATGTGAAGAGCAGCCAGCGGTGTCCTGAAGAAAGACGGGGAGAAACTGTTCCACTGAGACAGAGGCTGCTCAGAGCTCAAGGCAAGATGAAGACTAAGGACACACAGTGGTTTTAGCAATTACGTGGAGGTAATTGGTGGCATTGACAACGGCAGGATGCCATTACAATCGTAACTAGTTATTAACAGAATTGAAATTTAAGGAAAGAAGCTATGCAGTGTTTCCAAAGTGGGTTCAGATTCTATAAGGTTATTTGCAAAGCAAGCAAACAAACAAAACAAGATGAGAAACAGAAACAAAGAAAGAAAGGATTCTAATAGAAACTTATTTTAACTTATGCTAAATTCTCAGCACTTCCGCAGTGATTTACACACAGAGGTGCAAATTTATCTGTTTGGGAAAGATGACTATCTCTCCCCAGGGAAGCTTTCCAGTGAAAATAAGCAGTTGCTCTTTTGTAACCTCATGATCTATCTATATACTTTCACTCTTGAAGATCTCATCTAGTCTGGTGGGTTTAATTTTATCTATACACTGACATATTCCAAATCTATATATATCTGGATGATATATCTCTAGCCCAAATGTGTCTCCTGAACTTCAGAAGCAAACAGCCCACTGGTGACTTGACATCTCCAGTTGTATGTCTACGAGATATGCCAAGCTGAATATGTCCAAAACTGCTTGACTCATTCCAAAACCTGTTCTGCATCCAGTCCCCCATCTCAGTAAATAGCAACCCCCTATGCCCAGTTGCTCAGGCAAAAGTCTTGAAGTCGTCTTTGCCCACTGTCTTTCTCTCCTACCCTATATCTTGTTCATCAAGAAATTCTGTCAGCAAACCACAAAATACAGCCAAAATCCAACCTTGTCTCACAACCTACACTTCCACAGCCTGGTCCAAGCCACCATCTCTCTCATCTGGGCCATCACAAAGCCTCCTAACTTGCTTTCTTCCTCATCCCTTACCCTCCTGAAGGCTATTCTCAGCACCCAGAGCCTTCTTGCTAAAACCCACATCAGGTCCTGCCATTCCTTGGCTTGTGCCCTCCTGTGGTTCCCATCTCACTAAGCAAGGACCAAAGTGCTTAAGTTGACTCACGGTGCACCATTTGGTCACCAGACCTCTCCGACCTGCTCTTACTTCCCTGCCGTCTTTCTCCACTCAAGTCACAGGGCTCCCTGCTGCTCCTCGGACACACCAGGCGTGCTTCTGCCTGGGCTGTGCTTCGGCTGTTTATCAAATGCCACCTTCCTAGTTGGCCTTCCAGGTCACCCTACCTAAAACTGCACACTTCTCCAATCCTCCTTACTTCCCTCCTCTGCTTTCTTTTTCTCTCTGAATGTATCACCATGTAAAACCTTTTATAAATAATTTTACTTATTTATATAAATGTCATCCTCCTCCTCCACTGGGCTGCAAATTCCACATGGGCAGGTACTTCTGTCTTCCTTTGTTCTGCATGGTATTTGGGGTGATGAAATTGTTTTAGAACTAGATAGAGGTGTTGGTTGCACAACATTGTCAATGTACCAAATGTCACTGAATTGTCACTTTAAAATGATTAATTTTTGGTTATGTGAATTTAACATCAATAAAAAAATTATTCAGCAGCAAAAAAAAAAAAAAAAGTAAAGAAAATTGAATAGTCAGGCTAAGTCTTATTGAGAAGGTGCCATAGGAGCACCGACTTTGAGGAGGTGAGAAAGTTAGCCTTGTAGGTAATTGGAAAGAGGCGTCCAGACAGAAGGAAGAGTGAGTGCAGAGTACTGGCTGTACATTCAAGGAGGACCCAGGAGGCAGGATTGGAAAGGAGGACCCAGGTGGCCTCAGATAATGTGGGCACCGTAGCTTCTGTAAGGGTGTTGGCTTTTCCTCTGGGTGAAGTGGAGGCGCACATGATTTGACTTAGGTTTTAACAGGATCTCCGGAGTCTCTGCATCAGGAATAGTCTGAAGAGGGGCACTTGTGGAAGCAGAGAGAACAGTTAGAAGCTATTGTTAAAATCCAGGTGAGAGATAATGGTGGCTCGGATGAGGAGGTGACCGCGGAGGTGGGGCTGGGGGGATGGGGGATGTCATTGTAGGTAGGATGTACTTTGAAGATGAAACTGTTAAGATGTCCTGATACATGAGGAAGAGGAGAGCCAATCATATATGGAGAGTTTTGGCTTGAGCAACTCTCAAGGGGGAAGATGGAGTTGCCGTCACTGAGACAAGGAAGATTGTGGGAGAAGTTTTTCTTAGGAGCGAGGGAGCAGAGGAGGCTTGGAGGGTTATATCTCCAGTTTAGTTCTGGAGATATAAAGTTAATTCCAGTTTGTCTTTGAATATATACCAGTTGCTTCTAGTTTTTGAAGGGGAGAATTGGCTGAGGCCAAAAGAAGCATGGAGGGAAGGAGATAAATGCTGAGTGCCCCAAGAGTTTGGAGTATGGCAAAGAAGCAGCAAAGAGATAAAAGTGTAACCAAAGGAGACACAGTGGGTAGACTGGGCCCAGAGCCTTTTCTGGAGATGCAGGGCAGACCACCTAACACTACACAGGATCTGCCCCCATCTATCACAGGCTTTATGCACATTTTCATCAGGAAAGACAGAAGGAAAGTGGTGTCTAAAATGCTCTCTAATGAAATGAGGGGGGAAAAAATTCATTTGCTTATCGTCAGAATTATTGAGTGAGAACCTGACCCACTTAAATACACAAAAGTTTAATAGGACAAATATTTCCTGGTTTTCACATGTTTACGGTAAGCCCAGGCTACCGATGGCCAAGCTCTGCAGTGTGTTAAGACATCATATTTCCATTTAGCTATGACACCGGCCAAAACAAATGAATAAGCCTCACAGGATATCTTCTAAGTTATGAAATACTTGGGTGCAAGCAGCTAGATGTTCCTCTGGCAATAAAGGTTTTATTTGTAAGTGGAAATGTCAGAGAATTAGATTATATGTGGGGACATGCAAGATTTCAAAACTGTAACCCCAAAACCAGAAAAAAATTTATGACCAAATTAGGTTAGATTAATTTTGAAAATGAAGAGTAATTCTGAGGAGTCTTAAAAAGTCGATATCTGCCAATGAAACCAGCAGGCACTGGAAGATTTCTGCTTAACTTGGCAAAATTCATGGCTGCTCAAGATCTTGGATTTAGTTATTTATTAGAAGCCCTTGTCTTGCTAAGTTATTATAAACTTATACTTTTACGCTGGATGGTGTCAGAGTGGTTAGAAGCCAGAATTGTCTGGTTCTTTACAGAAAAGAGGCTTACAGGAAATTCGAGCTGCTTATTTTGTTTACTCTCCCAGTCACAATCATAAGAAGGAAAGGTTTACCACTCTAATCTCTCTCTCTTTTTAGTTGATATTAGAAAAAAAATGCCTTGTCTTTGAGGTTCAGCAAGTCTGGTTTCAAACCCAGCCACAACTGGGTGAGCTTGGTCAAATTATTTAACCAGTCTCGTCCTTGGGTTTTTATTTAAATCTGTAAACTTTGAATGATGCTGAAAGTACCATGCAGTATTTTACTTTGAATGAAAGGACTTCATTGTTGAATAATGGACTGAATTAAAACAATAGCTTTTGTTTATCATAATAGCTAGACTTTATTAAATGCTTCTGCAAGATGTCATGATTATGATATTAAAACTCTAACTGAAACCTTATTTAAAACTAAGAAATCAAGGTAACTATGGCCTCATCTAAATGAATAAATGTCTAAATTTAATTTAAAATTTTTAAGATGTTTTAGGGTACAAAATATAAGTTCGTATTCAAGTGTAAGAATGTTCAAGTTGGTATCATTTTATTTAGAAAGAGAAAAACAAATATCGTATACTAACACATATATGTGGAATCTAGAAAAATGGTACAGATGATCTTATTTGCAAAGCAGAAATAGAGACACAGACATAGAGAACAAACATATGGATACCAAAAGGGAAAGGGCGGGGTGGGATGAATTGGGAGATGGGGATTGACATATATACACTATTAATACTATGTATTAAATAGATAACTAATGAGAACCTACTGCATAGCACAGGGAACTCTACTCAATGCTCTGTGGTGACCTAAATGGGAAGGAAATTCAAAACAGAGGGGATATGTGTATACGTGTAGCTGGTTCACTTTGCTGTACAGTAGAAATTAACAGAACATTGTAAAGCAACTGTACTCCAAAAAAATTAATTAAAAAAATGTTATCTAGAGCTTACAGTGCCCTGGGCACTGTTCCAGTGTTGCCTGCTCCTGACTGTGGTCTCAGTGCCAAAACTCATGATCTTGACAAGTAAGTCAAGAATAGCAATGAACAGATCTAATTCCTTGAAGTGACACCAAACATGGTGGTGAATCTCCCAGCAGTGACAAGACTTTGCATCTCTTCCTCTGAGAGCACATGACTGGTGTCCCTGCAGATAGAGACGCCTGTTCAAGAACATTGCCAGCCACAGGGGAGTGGGGGGAGGGGGACGGTACGGTCAACTGGTTCCAAAAACCTACTAGAATTATTCTTTGGCTGCTCCCCCTCTCTTAACATTCTTCACCTGGTGGCAGGATGATTTAGTGGTTAGGAATCTAGCCTTTGGAGCCAACCTGCTTGGGTTCAAATTCTGGTTCCTCCTCTTAGCATAACATGACTTGGGCGGTTTGCTTACCCTCTCCGTGTCTCAGTGTCCTTGTCTGTAAAATGGCCATAATAATGGTAACGCCTGCTTCATTGGGTGGTTATGGGAATGAAGGAGTTAATACATGGAAGTCATTTAGAACTGTATCTGGCATAGAGTGAGTTCCAGAGAAGGCTTAGCTTTTGTTGTTATATTATTGTACGGGTCTGGAATTAGTCCCTGAATCCTTCTGGGATGTGGTGAGTTTTTAAAGTAAGTCAAATTTACCCATGATTGAGCCATACCAGTTATTCAGAGCTAAAAGCAAATCTTGCGGTTAGCATTTGTTTTACGTGGAGCCCAGGAGTTGAGGGTTATGATTTTCCTTGTCATTCCCCTTAAGGCAGCCTTCATACTCAAAACTTCCCTCTATTTCTCTGAACTCCTTAGAAAAACTTCTTTTTCCCATCCAAGAGCCCTGTAGGGACTTAAATCTGAGGATCTGGAATCTGTTTTTGGATGAGACTGTGTCAATTCTGGACCCTAAACAGAACATTTGCAAAATCCCATAAAGTCCTGTTTACTTCTCATTGCTTGCCCCCATTTTGCTTTTGAAACTCTCTGCACCAAAGCTGCTGTAACTGGCCGCGCCTTCCTAACTAGTGTCTGCCAAATGAAGTGTCAAGGAGAATCTGGAAGAGCAGTCTCAAGGCCCCAAGATTTCCAGATCATTTGGAACTCAGTGTAATAATATCAGTGCGATAAATAACAAGCATTAGCTTGAGTAACTGATGCTAAAACAGGGAGATGATTTGATTACTTTTTCTAAAGGATTATTCAATGTTGTCCTTACATTTAAATATTTCTGTACCAAGGTCAGAGTTCTTGGTACATGATGCACCAGCATTTTTGAACAAGTCATGAATTTTGGCTAGAAATCAAATTTCAGGGTGGGTGGAGTGGTGAGTTGAAGGACGTCTTTGAGTATCTCCCCTTTAAAATAAAAGAGAGAGTGCATGTGAGTAGTCTGCAAGGAAGGAGCTACAAGAGCTGGCAACTATTCACTTGAAATTCATTCCTCCTGCCCTTCAGTTTGGGTAAGCATCAATTACTTATCTAAAATTTGTAGTAAAAACTTTTCCAGACATGTAATAAGGAAAGTATCAACAGTTCATGTTTAGAGGAAATGTGCTTTCTTAAAATATATTAAGGCTTGTTGTATTCATTCTATGCTTGTTAGTTTCTGTATTGGTTCCATCCCTCCCCTGACTTTTTAAGAAAAAAATGATATAGTTAAGTTATCCTTTTGCTGAAAGAAAAAGTATGTCATTATTTTTCACAGACCTTCAACTCTTCTTAGAAAGCTTTTGGTGAGTCTTGGGGATAAGCAGGGGCAGGGACACATTTCTGAGGGTTTGGTATAGTGTCTAGGGCAACTATTTGATGACTGTTTTACCCATCTCTTTCCTATATTCCTTAGTTGCTTTGGGATGACTGTTTGCCTGTGTGCTTGAGGGCAGGCGGGAGTCATGTGTGTGTACACACAGCTGCCAGCCGTGTGGATGTCTGGGTTTCATATCTGCATTTATAATATTGTATTTTCTAAGGTCTGTTGAATTTTATAATTTTCTTTTTTTTCAAAAATAGAAACCCATTTTCTTTCCTCTTAATTTAGCTTCAGTACATTCTCACGAGACAGTGAAATAGCATGGCTGTCATAAGCCCTGCGTGGTCCAAAAGTCCAGTAGGAATAAATGTAATGATGCATGTCTGAAGTCTGCTCCTATACATATTTGTACATATTAAAGATCTGTTCATGAATAATTTTCCTGGGAGGTATTGAGCAAGTAAAAGTCATGGCTGTAAATATTTTGCTTGTGATTCTGTATGACTTATTTTTTGGTATCTTTTTGTCGGAGATACTGACAACTCTTTCCAACTATAAATCTTAGGGAATACCATCAACCACCTAGAGGGGAGCTTCACCATCGTATGTCACAGATTTGACTTGAATCATCTTGAGAATCGGTCACCAACACTTGCTCTACATTGAGAAACTGAGAATGAGACTTTGGGTCTTGGTAATTCTAACAATTCTCATACCTTCCACATCAGCTACATTTAGTAAGTATTGCTTCTGAACTGACATTTAAATTTTTTTTAATTAAGTAATTCCAAGAACATTTGCCTAGTTTTAAATTGCTTGCTTCCAATTGCTCTAGCTGAATGGTAACCTAGAAAATTCATTTATGTTCTATAGTCATTCTTCATCACCAATCTATCAGGACAAATTCTTCATAACAAATATAGCATAATTTTAATTTTACATATTCAAATATGTCAAAATTTAATACAGTGCCTGCACGTAGAAGGTACTGACAGCATTTGTTGACTGACAACATGCTTTGTGTAGATGACATGTCTGCTTTCCTTTGGAGCAATGTGAAGGATCTAGCTCCAAATTAAATCACTAATCTGTGTATCCATTAGAATATTTCATAAAAGATCTTAGATCATTTACTTATTCTTTCTCAAAGTGTGACCAGTTTCTAAATTTAATCCTAGAAGGGGATATTTAGAATACAGAAATTGTAATCCTTTTTATATGATCACTTCAGGATGATATTTATATATATTTTTTATTTGCAGGCAAATCGTCTTGGAGCCTGGAAAATGAGGCTTTAATTGTGAGATGTCCCAGACAAGAAAAATCTCGATACCCTGTGGTCTGGTATTACTCAAAAACCAACAAACGTATTACCACCCAGAGAAGAAGTCGTGTAGTTGCCTCAGGGGAACGTCTTAAGTTTCTCCCAGCCAAAGTCAAGGATTCCGGATTTTATACTTGCATTATCAGAAGGTATTATCCAGTCCTCCTCCTTTGTCTTTAAGAGTTGATAGTCTGAGCTGCCTCACTTCCCTTCTCTTTCTAGACCTCTCTGCAGCAGTTGAATTTATAAAGTGATTGGAATAAAAGAGCACCTGAGGAACACCATCAGGTTGGGCTTTAGGTGACGGTGAACTCTCTGGATGTATAATGACAGGGCTTAATTTGTAGCCCAATTAGAAAAAGACCTCGCTTTTCTAGTGACCAGGAAAACTGAGAGCAATCGCTCACGTTGGGCTCCAAATCAGAACAAACCAACAGCCTAGATGTGGGGCGTCAGGAGGCTTACGATGGGTGTAAAAGGGGGGTCATCTGTGCCTACCACATGAGGGGCAAGCCCAAGAAGTTTACCTGAGACTGGGGGCCCACAAGTCCCTTACTCTACACGTAAATTGCCACCTCTTGTGATTTTGTGCCTGTTTGGTACGTACAAGATGTCAGATGAACTAAGTCAAAAGGCAAGATGGGTACAGTTAGATGCCTAGGTTCTGAGGTCAGACAGCGTTAGTTTCAAAGTCACAGTGTGTCACTAGTTAGCTGTGCATTGCTGGTAAGTTACTTCTCCATCCTTGTTTCCTCATCTGTAAAATACACGTGATAGTAGAACCCACTTCAAAGCGTGGTTGTGAGAATAGAATGAATGATACACAGTAAACTCTTAATAAATACTAATTATCTTTATAACATCAGGTCTCGGTGTTACAGCGCATACAGTGTACACAGAAATGGTGAGGGAGTCATTTTTTTTTTTTAAACGGAAAGAGTTTTCTTCTTTTTTTTTTTTAACTTTGGGTTTATTTATTTATTTATTTATTTATTTATTTATTTATTTATGGCTGTGTTGGGTCTTCGTTTCTGTGCGAGGGCTTTCTCTAGTTGCGGCAAGTGGGGGCCACTCTTCATCGCGGTGCGTAGGCCTCTCATTATCGCGGCCTCTCTTGTTGCGGAGCACAGGCTCCAGACGTGCAGGCTCAGTAATTGTGGCTCACAGGCCTAGTTGCTCCGCGGCATGTGGGATCTTCCCAGACCAGGGCTCGAACCCGTGTCCCCTGCATTGGCAGGCAGATTCTCAACCACTGCGCCACCAGGGAAGCCCCGAGGGAGTCATTTTAAAGGCTACTGTAGGGGTTGTGTTTTACCTAAAATGTAACAAAAAGCATTTAAAACTCTAGATTTTAATGATTATTTTAAAAGAAGAACCACTATCTGTCAGTTGTTTTAGGAAGAAAAGCAATATTAAGTAAAAGTTAGAGCTGGGTTAAGTTATTTCATAATGCTAAGTGACTTTTTAAAAATTATTTGATTTATTTTAATAGTCCTACCTCCAATAAGACTGGATATGTGAATGTCACCATTTATAAAAAACAACCAGGTTGTGATATTCCAGACTTTCTGATATATTCAACAACATCTGGATCAGAAAAAAATTCCAGAATATATTGTCCTACAATTGACCTCTACAACTGGACAGCACCTGTGGAGTGGTTTAAGGTAAAAGGAAACATGCGGGAAATAGATGAAAATTACACCATCAAAATAGGTGGAAGTAAAGAATTACTGAATGTAGACTGGGACTTTTCATTTCAGAATTGTGAAGTTCTTCAAGGATCCAGGTACCGAGCACACAAGTCATTTTTGCAGATTGACAATGCAAACAGCAAGGACGCTGGTGATTATACATGCAAATTTACGCACAATGAAAATGGAGTCAATTATACTGTGACTGCAACCAGGTCATTCACAGTTATTGGTAAGCTACTGAATTTAACAAAATGCAACACTTGAAAAAAGATAATGTGACAGAAATTGTGTCCTTCTTGTTGATTTGCCGGTACTTCACGCTCCTCCCCAAACTTCCTCCTGACTCATCTTATCTTACGTGTATTCTCTAATGTGACGCAGAGATTTTCTAAATGCACTATCAAGATCTAAGACATTTTGGAGGGAAATAACGCTGCTAATCCAAAGCCACATCTGTTCTCTCCTCTATGGCTTAATTTTTCAAAGATAATGTGATCTGAATGCTAACCTAACATTTTTTTGAATGGCAATACAACAATTTGGAGAGCAAGATTAACTCTTTTTCTCCCAATTTGTTGTCAGAGGTTCTGTAAATAGAGGAAAATCTATTTCCTCTCTAACATAACTAGCCGGATTAGAAGTTGAGTGAGAAGCTTTATAAAGAGATACATAGATATTGTTGGCTGATTTTCAATCTTGATTTGCAATGCTTTCATCATCATCCAGGACCTTAAGTAGGTCATTTAATTCTACTTTTTTTTTTTCAAAATTACTTTAAATTCTATAAGAGTCCATCAGGGGTGAGATTTCACAGTCAAGCCTGTTAAATCTACAAAGAGTTGGGGTCTCCTTAGCAGAGCTTGATCTATGGGTGTAGATGAAGCAGGACCTGTATGTCTGGCAGATTTCTCAAGGCAGAGCAGTAGTGGAGAAGAGTTTTTGTCTGTAGTTTTCCAGTGCCCCACCGCTGTAAAATAAGCATCGCTGGACCACATTTGTGTTAGTACCTCTCAGTGTTCAACATCAAAACCTGCAGTGGTCCTTAATCACACCATCCCGAAATAAATGAGAATCAAGGGGTGCAGGAATGCAGCCGTGCGTTCACTGTGTCTAGGCGTCAGTGCTACAGGAATTTGAACTTCCTGATAGGGTGGGCCACACTGGTGGAAAGCTGTGAGCAGAAGTGTGGACTTATGTGTTTATCACTTTCAGGAGTCGTTTGAACTCTTCCCTGTAGCGTTCGTTATGCTTATCCTATAGAATCGTGGTTTTCTGACAGTTGCTACGTCATGCAATTAATTTAATGCTTTGGATGGCATTTGTTTTAATGATAAAAAGAGAATAGAAAATATCAGAAAACATCATAGGTAGTAAGAGAATGCATTGCTTGAATGTTTTTGTTTTGGGTGTGTGTGTGTGTGTGTGTGTATTTGTTGCCATGGATCACAATCAGAAAAATCCAAGAAACATCACTGTGAAAAAGGATAGAAATATGAAAATACAAGCTTTATACTGATGACCACCCAATGCTTGCCTAATATTTATATTCTCTTTTTTGTCTTTGATTTCAGATAAGCGAAGCTTTTCTTTGCTTCCAGTAATTATAGCCCCTCCACAGAATGAAACAAAGGAAGTGGAAATTGGTAAGAAAACTTTAAGAATACTGTAAATGTTTTGTCTGGAAAATGTTTCCATATGACCCCTGTTCTGAATTCCCCAAGCAGGGGTCAGGCTATTACCATAGCGGATCTTGAGGATTAAATGAGATGCATATTTGGAAACACCCACCTTGGGCCCTTGCTAATATTAGGAATATGTGGTCACAACAACATACAGCGCTTACATTTGTACTGCACTTTGCTCTATTTTATTTATTTATTTTGGTGCTTTCATGCGTGCTGCCTCATTTCCCTCTCACTTCTATCCAACTATCCAAGGAGGTAGATATCGTCCCCACTTTATCCTTGTGGCTGCTTAGGCTTAGAGAGGCTCAATGACATACCCAAGGATGTGGCGGGAATAAATGCTGACAGAAGGAGGAGAACCCAGATTGTACGCCTCTGTCCGTCTCTGCTTTTCCTGGTTCCCTGAGAGAATGGGGTCAGAATCAAAGTTCTTAGCACGTAAAGCAAACCACACTGACTGCCTCAGAGCTGCTCTACTGCTTTGCAGGGTTTCCACGTTCCTCCCTGCTTTTGCCCATGCCCTCCTTCCCATCCCTCGACACGAAGCTCAAGTATCCCCTCCTCCGTGAAATCCCCCTGCCAGCCTCCTTAACTGCCAGGGAGCATGATGAGAGCCAGCATCTGGTCAAGTCCAAGGCCACCAGCACCAGCCCTGCTCCCTGCCCTGATGTCTCCCTCTGTATTCCCATGCCACTTGTCTATCTTTCTATTAAAACACTAGAATACCGTGTGTTCTGATCATTTGCTTATACCATTGTCACCTCCTTGGAGACTCTAAGCTCCTCATCCCTCTTCAGATGCTTAATTCTTGACACGGGGACTAAGAACTCAGTAAAGGATGGCTGAGTGCCCAACCCAAGGCAGGAATCAGCCCTTAAGCTTTTAGTTCTGAAAGGAGGAAGTCTCAAATTTACAGGAGTGGGAGCGGAGAGGCTCTTGTTGGACGATTAAGCAGTGGGATTGTGGCTGATTCAGGTGAAACGGTTTTACTGACAAAGGTAGCTTACAGAGAGATGAAGGGAGTTCCATAGGAGAAGAAAGGAGTGGAAGACAGCCATTAAATGGGAAGGAAATCCAAGGAAGAGGGGATATACATATATACAAGTGGCTGATTCACTTTGCTGTACAGCAGAAACTAACACAACATTGTAAAGCAACTATACTCCAATTAAAAAAAAAAAAGGAAAAGAAATGGCAATGCGTAGTAAGGGGAAATCTTAGATTATAACGTGGCATTGGTGAAGCTTCTATAGTTTCCACTGCAGGGGAGAGGGGAGAGGGGGCTGAGCTTCAGCCTGAACTGTGGGTGGAATGAAAATGATGGGAGACGGAGGAGGTGGCAAAGCGAGGGCAGAGAAGGAGGAAGGTGCTGAAGATGAGGAAAGGAAATGGGAATCCATTCATGACACACACTAGACGTTCAATGACTTTTTTTCACATGCAATGAAATTAAATCCTCTCTGCAGAACTGAATTTTATCGGTGAATCTCTTTCCTTCTCATCTAGGAAAACCAGCAGACCTAAGGTGCTCTGCTTGCTTTGGGAAAGGCTCTCAGATCATGGCTGACGTCCTGTGGCAGGTTAACAGAAGCAACATTGAGAACTTCGGTGAAGCAAGAATACAAGTGTTGCAAGAGCAAGATCAAAGGTATTTTTCAATCTCAGTTAAAGCATCCCCTTCCCTTCGCACGCGGTTTGCAACTGCAAAATACGCACTGAAAGTAACAGGTTGTCTTCCTAGTTCTCGCAGTGAGCTGACTTGCCTAAACGCCGTGTTAAGAATAGCGGATGTAAAAGAAGAGGATTTATCACTGAAGTACGACTGTCTGGCCATGAATTTCCGTGGCCTGATCATGCACACCATAAGACTGAGGAGGAAAAATCCAAGTAAGGCATGTTTCTGAGACTTTGGTCGCCTGAATTTGCTGTTCACAACTGTAAGCCGAATCATATTCTTAGAGAACAGTGTATTGGAGTGTGGCTCCAGGGGAATCCATCAAGACAGAGTGGTCCATCTCATAAACTGGAGGCAGGTGGAGAAAAGATCTGTCTTGGGTGTAGGCAACAGGAGGACACATTGTGTGTAGAGAAGTCAAGACAAAAACGAAGCCATGCCACATTCACTGTGCTTGGCATCGTCAGCACATCCAGACAGCGTTAAACAAGTCCGTGAGGACGCGCCCCTCCTCTCGGGCACAAAGGCATTTTCCTTCCACTCCCTCCCTATATCACTGGGCGCACAATGATGGCAGAAAAGTAGTTTCACAAACCTTTCCTTCCTGACCACCTGTCAATTCCCTCACTTGTTTGCATGTCCAGATCAAGACACCCCGTTGGTTAGATGTAGCATTCAATCCCGTGCAATAAAGGGTGGGGAGAAAATTTTGATATTTTTACTTGTCACTCCATGTACCACTACGTAGAAATTATTTAATGTGTTTGTCACATAGTCATAGGGAGAGGTAAGCTCCTAGTTTATACCCCTAAGTGGGGTATAGTCCAGATTAATTTGGATAAACCCACAAAGGCACAACATGATTGGGAGAGATGAGAAAACAGACCACCAATCAGATAGGGTCTTTTAGTCTCTGCCTGAGGGGGTGCTTGGGATTTTTCTTGTTTGAATTCAGCTTTAACCACGGATTTGCAAGTTTTTGTAAAACAAGCGGAATCATGACTACTGTAGATGATTTTAAATGCCATCATGTTCCGTGGGTCGCCAGGATTCTGCCAGTTATAACTGTGTCACCCCAGGACATGTAGACCCTGTTGAGATGTCATCTTAGGGTGACATTTGTGGTTCTGGTGGGCACGGAAGATCCCGTAGGAAAGAGGAAGCCACCTCCACCCCTAGCACTGCCATGGTGTCCTTATCCCCATGCTTTTCTCACAACGTCATTATATGAACGTTCTTCGGGTACCTGTGTATTGGAATTGTTTTCATGTTACATGTACTTGGTGATTTTGTTCCTTCTAATTCATCTGTATATGCTACCTTTCACCTGTGTTTCTTCAAAGCAACACAATTATACTCTGTCTCAACAACTATGTTAATTAAACAAAAATTGTTACAACTTCTCTCAGTGGTCACAATGAATTCCTTTATTTCTAATCATACAATAAAAGAAATTACACATTGTCCTGAATTTTAAAAACAAAAACTAAAAAGCCTGTGTCCCCATATTATTAAATATCATTAAACATTTGATACTACTACTATTAATAATAGTAGTACACATTTATTCATTGTTCCCTAGGTACCAGGACCTGTCATTATTTCCCATATAATTTTTCATTTATTTTATCAAAAATCCACGATGAAGAGACTATTACCATCATCTAGTTTTATAGACGAGGAAACTGAGGCAAAGAGAGGTTGAATAATTGGCCAGGCTACAGTTACAGAGCCAGGATTCAAAGGCAAGCAGTGTTTCCTGCTTACAGAAAGTATTCAGTATTTAGTCAACACGTACAAGGATTACTTATACATTTATAAAATAACTAACATTTAGGAAGATAATGAACTTCAACTCGCCTTAATGTCTTGGATTAACTTCTTTCTTCTAGTTAGCCAGTCACACGCATAAGTACTTCACAAGAAATAGGGATTCCCGGCATGCGTCCAGATAGGATTTTTAGAAAGAGTGACCTGGAAAGGAATCCTGTTGAAATAATTCACTTAGGGAGTACTTATCATTTAAACTGATGACAGTGCAGATGCTAGGCTCACTCACAATTTTCAGTTTTGGATCGGTTCACCTTGGTCATTCTTTTTTTAATTTTTTTTTTTATTAAAAAAATTTTTTTGACCATGCCATGCAGCACGTGGGATCTTAGCTCCCCAACCAGAAATCGAACCTGCACCCCCTGCAGTGGAAGCTCAGAGTCCTAACCTCTGGACTGCCAGGGAAGTCCCCACCTTGGTCATTCTTGATTTCATAGTGTGGATACTCAGGGAGCTGATGAACTAATGAAGGAATTTGCAAATACAGACCAGGGATTTTCTATGGCAAAACTGGGAGCCTGTGTTTTGAGATCAGATGAAAATGAAAAGGGAGCTATCTAGCCAAATCTCATTTGAGAGTCTTTTCACATTTATCTTTAAGTGGGACTATTTGTAAGATGGGATAGTTAACGATTCTAAGGAGGGAAGTAAACTTAAAACAGCCAAAAATACTATTGATGAGCACAGTTCTTACATTCAATTTGTATATATCTGATTCAATAAATACGGGGACCATCTTGCATATATACATATGTTATGAAGCAATGAGTAAGGATAAAAGTTCAGTGATGGCTAAATAATGTTCACCAGAAGGGAAATACAGGGCCTATTTAGGACCTAAAACCCAGTCATTTGACTTCATCAAATACACATTAGAGACTTAGATAGCTCTTGTTTCTTCCCTGCTTTCCTGTGCCACCAACCCCAGATGCAATAAGTCCCCAAGACCTGTTGATTCTTTCTCTTTAACGCCGCCAACGCCAGGTTTGTCCGTTCCTCTCTCATTATTACATGAATCTGGCCCCTCCTCATCTCTCACCCCCCATACTGCAGTAACTTCTCATCCCATTCTACTCCGAGGACCTGTGGGTCATGGAAACAAAACTTCCACTACCATCAGATTAATCTTGCTTGAAAACCACTTGCACCGTTAACGAACCACTCAAAACTCTTCAATGGCTCTCGTGACCAGGAGAGAGACAAACTGCTTTAGCTGGAGCCTCAGATCTGATCAGAGCCTAGCCCTAGAGCCACCATTCCAATTGTATGTTCCAGTAATTCCCCAAACTTTTTTTTTTTTGCAGCTATCTAAATCTTACTCATCCTCCAGGTACCTTATTCTGCAGGAAGCCTTCACTGCCCAATCCAGCATGGAGTGAACACACCTTCCGAAAACCTCTGCTAGCTAAAACTAATGCTTTCACTTCCAATCTTAGCTAAGTTTACATGTGTCTGTCTTCCTCTTATGCTTTGAAAATCCCCTACAATGCCTAGCCTGGTGCCTTGCACAGAGTAGGGGCTCACTAAACATTAATTTACTGATTCTTAAAACAGCCATGAAAATGCCATGTAGGCATCCCTTGTATAAATCTCTCATACTCCCAGGGGAAGCCAGCATCCATGTATGTGTTTATTTTCTCCTGTTTTAGGAGTAATAATGATCATTTTTCTCCTCCCCCTGTCTTTTGAATAGCGGATCAACAAATCACCTACTACGTGCTTGCAGGATTGAGCATATTATTCTTGCTAATCAATGTCTTGGTGATAATTCTAAAAGCATTCTGGATTGAGATTATTCTGCTCTGGAGAGACATAGCTAGACCTCACAAAACTAGGAACGGTGAGTGGCAAGTTTCAAGTTTTCTTCAAAAGAAAAGGTTCTATAATGGCTGTTGGTTGTTTATCGAATAATCTCTTAATAGTTATGCTACCAAACACAGATCCCCTTTTGCTTGCTAGCATATTAGCAATAAATCATTTTGAGTCCACTCAGAGGACACTCTCCATCCTGCCTTGTCACTCCTTGTGGTTCTGAGTTTCATCTCAACAGCTCCAATTTTCTCCCTCGTAGAATTGCTGTTCTTACTAAATCCCCAGTAGCAGAATCTGCTCCAAGCCCAGAAAGGGCATTTTGGAAAATGGGAAAACTTTATGGAAGTCAAAACATTAACAAAATTGTTCCTGTTTTCCAGATGTGAACAGGTTAGAAAGGTCCATCAGAATGCAGTGTGTTTTACCAGAAACCCTGTTCCATAAAGAGTCTTACCTACCTACATATGTATACCCATGAAAGAAGACAGTGCTGCCTGCTAAATATGAACACCGTTCTTTCATTCAGAGGCAGATAAAATTTAGATTTTCCATATGGGTCACTCAACTAGAGCTAATTATTTGATTTGTGGGAGATTCAGATCCCTTAAAAACTTCTACTCTTTTGCCACCATTAATTACCCTTTAGCATTTTCACTTCCCCATGGGGAAAACAAAAGCTAAAATTGAGATCTGCTCAGCACAGCAGAAAGCCCCTTAGCCATGAGTATAAATACTTATTAATAGATTATTAATCAAACTTGACAATATAGTTTGAACTAAACTGGTCAGGCTCTTGCCTGTTTTCTATCATTCAGTCTGAGACAGTAAAAAGGAGAACTTTGGGTCTAAGATTGGTTTCCTGATGACATTTTGTGGCAGTAGATTGTTGTCATCGTCTCTGGATTCTAGAGTATTTGGGGGGATGAGATACATTCACCAACAGCCATAAAACTCCCTGAAGAATGTCTACTAAGAGTCAAATGAGAATTCTTGAGGACCAAGTAATAACATTGTGTTCCTTGTTCTCATCTTCAGATGGGAAGATCTATGATGCTTACGTGATCTATCCACGGAACTGCAAAAACAGTCCAGAGGGGGCCAGCTCTGTGGAGTACTTTGTTCACCAGATTCTGCCTGACGTTCTTGAAAATAAATGTGGCTACGACTTATACATTTACGGGAGAGATCTGCTCCCTGGAGAAGGTAAAACTATCAACAACCATCAGGGACAGAAATTCACATTCATCAGAAGGCTAAGTAAGTAATAGGTGGTCTTATCCCTGCCTTCATCAGGAGCTGCAATCATTATTCCAGGCCATAAGACTAGAGCTTTTAAATATTTCTCCAGAAGAAGGAGGTACTTACTCTTTGCTTCTCCTGCCCCCATCACCACCCTGATCCTGAGGTCTTCACAGTCGTGTCAGTGATATGAAGACAGGATAAGGCATCCTTGCTTGTGGATTTAGTAGGGTCCAGCCCCTACTTCACTCCCCATGTCCACCACTAGGATAACTGACATCTCTGAAGTCCCTCTAGAAGATTTGAAGGAGGGCTTGAAATCCAAGGAATTTTGTTCTACTATCCAGAGGCACTGGCTAAAATATTTGAAAGGACTCAAAGTCTTTATGATTTTCCTTATATTGGTGAAACATTTGCAAATTGATGTCTTCACAAGAACAGATAGAATTGTGTCTTCTGTTTCTTAATATTCCTAGTTGGTTTCATGTGATTTTGACAGTTGGGTCACAATTCCAGCATTTCAGTAGTCATTCCCCTTTCCTTCCATATTTATGTCAAGTATCTAGGAACCCTCCTTCTAGCCCTTCTCAAATTCCTCAGGGACCAGGAAGTGTGTGGAATATGAATAAGGCAGGGACATCATGAGTGTAAGTCCTCTAAAGTCAATGTTTAATAGACTGTGAGTTTAACCTGGCATTCCTACCGCAAAGAGGGATTCAAGTGTCTATGGAATCAAACGTACACACGACAGGTGAATCTGGTTTATCCCGCAATATTTGGATAATGTTAATGGCCTAGTACCAGCTTGGGAGACATGTATAGAGCGCAATTCAGGAAAACATAACCCACGTCTCTCCCAAGGCTCTCTTCTTCCTTCAGCTCTCCCCACTGGCTACCCCTGCAAGTCGAGAGCAATGTCATGGTATTCAGATGCTCATTGCCTGTTACACATCTGCTTATGAGGCTGCAGGGACTCCAGTTGTTTGTGATGTCACACCAGGTGCTACATGCTCTCCATCTCTTCTTCCTTAGGTCCACCAACCTCATTTCCAGTTACACCTCTCCCCAGCCAAACGTGAGTGCCAGCTCGCTGGTGCTCAAGCTTGTGTGGCCTTTATCGTGCTGTTTTTCATTTGGAAAAGTTTCCCACCTCCCCCTCTCTCAAGTATGTCCTCTGACCTTACCTCAACCAAAGTAAAACAAAATCCAACAAAACAACACCAAACTTCACTCTTCCCTTAGAAAAAGTTCATGGCTGGCCCATGCAGTGTATTTCTTCCCGTGACGATTACTCTCCATTTGCTCCTTCAAATTCATTCTGCACCCTCCTCCATCCAGTGGCCTGGTGGCTGATCCTTATGGAAGCCATCACCCCCTTGCTCTCTGCTCCACGCTGGGCTTGGCCAATGGGAGGTACTGGCAGGTGCTCGGAGGGCAGGGTGCCTCCCTGTTCCCTCTGGCTGGGGCCCCCTGGGTAGCTGTGCCCCTCTCTGCTGGAGCACTGGCTCCCGTCAGCTGGCCGTCCTCAGACACGTACCTGCTTTGGGCTCCGTGACCGCTCCCCTCCCTTCACACCTGGAGGGCAGTTGTGGCTCCCTGACATCACCTGCTGCGGGGCTCTGCACCATCTCTTGTTGATTTCCTTGGGCTCTGCCCACATCTTTTATAAACTGTCCTTTCACTAGACTCTCTTTAGTCAGTGCTTTTGAGAGTGCCGAGCTTTTTGCTAGGATCCTGACCGACAAAAGGTCTCTGTCGGGCACTATTCGACATTCGTTTCCTGTTTCAGACCATGTGGACAGGCAGTCTTTAGCCTCCACTGCCTGAGAATGTCTTGAGTTGTTTTGTTCATGGTTGTGCTTCCTTAATGATGCTGTCCCCTCCTTGCCGTGAGAGCTGGGTGTTTTACATGTTCTAAATCCACCCACAAGTTAAGTGAAGTCACCATGGAGTTGACAATCCATAAACACTGACTTGATGAGGGGATCTGATGTTCCTTAAGATTTCCCTAGTCTGGATCAAATCAGCTTCTAAAACAGAGACTATTAGGGGATGAAGCGGATCCAGGACTCCCTAGAGACTTTAGTCAGTTCAGAGAAGCAAGGGTTCCTGAGTTTGCACTCTATTTTTTCTCCCCACCGTCCCTTTTTATTTATTTAAGATTTATTTTTCTCGAGGTAACATTCGTTTAATGTAAGTTTCATAGGTACAACGTACTTCTACTTCTGTACAACCTACAGCGTGCTCACCACCAAAAATTTAGTTTCCATCCATCACCATACATTTGGCCCCCTTTGCTCATTTTGCCCTCCCTGCACCTCCCCCCTTGGGAACCACTGCTCTGCTCATTGACCCAGTGGGTGTTCACAGCATGCTCTCCACCATATATTTGTGATTTTTCCTGCTTTCTTCTGGTAGTTGATTTCTAATTTCATACAATTGTGATTGGAAAAGATGCTTGATAGGATTTCAATCTTAAATTTATTGAGACTTGTTTTGTGTCCCAACACATAATCTAACCTTGAGAATGTACCATGTGTGTTGAGAAGAACGTGTGCTCTCCTGCATTTGCATGGAATGTTCTGTAATATGAGAGTTAAAATCCTAAGTCCCTTTACAACATGTAAGCTAATATTCTAAGAAGATAATATGTATCGCTAGCTAGTGAACCTGAATTCGAGGTCTCCTGCTACAGATCTCTACGTTCCCATTGAACTGAAGGACTCTGGACTGCTCTGCCTGGGAGAGAAGAGGGCTTGGGGCTGATATTCTCACCGTGAAAGGGTTGCGTGTGTTCTTACCCCTTCCGCTGTGCCTTTTATCACTAGATGTAGCCACCACAGTGGAAACCAGCATCCAGAAGAGCAGGCGGCATATCTTCATTCTGACTCCTGAGGTCACGCACAGCAAGGAGTTTACCTACGAGTGGGAGATCGCCTTGCACAACACCCTCATCCAGAACGACTCCAAGGCCATCCTTATTGAAATGGAGGCGCTGTGCCCGCCCGGCGGACTGCAGATCGGGGAGCTTCAGGACTCCCTCAAGCACCTCGTCGAAGTGCAGGGGACCATCAAGTGGAGGGAGGACCTCGTGGCCAAGAAACAGTCCCTGAATTCCAAGTTCTGGAAGCACGTAAGGTACCACATGCCGGTGCTAAGCAAACTTCCAAGAAAGACTACCCGCTCGGCATCCTCGAGCGCCCAGGGGCAGCAGTGCTTGCTTTGATGGCTAACGCACTGCGTTTGGGGGATCCAAATCCCTCCCAGCTGGGTCACGCGGCTGTACCAGACACTGGGGGCTGAGGCTCCAGAAATACTAGTATCGAGGGTATTCAGACCTCGGATTTCATGCACTGACTTTACTTCCATTTCCCTGGTTCTGGCTGGATGCAAAATACCCCGAGATTTTCATCCTCAAGCTCCCTGTCTCCACCTCACATCCCCTCCCTCGTCTCTCGTGGCTGGTCCTTCTCCATCGTGGCCCAGCATCTTCTCACTACTCTTCCTCTCTCTCTCTCTCGTTCTCTCTCTCCTTATTCCTTGTCGATATTCTACATGTTGAACATCAAACTGAAAGTTTTAGAGTTAAATTTTCATGTGATCTTGAACACTCAGATCCCTTCAAGCAGAACGCTGGTACTAAATCTTGTTCCCAATGCCAGAATGTGTTAGATTTTATTTGATCAGATGCTTAAGTTTTATCATATCAATACTGTCCATTTGGTTGGAGTACCTTACCCAATTACCCAATTATCATTATATTTAAGTTTTTTTAATTCTAAAATTTCTTTAATATATTTTTATTCTCTTTAGAAATATCTTTTCTCACGTTACAAGTTATAAAAGAACGGAAAGTATGAGAGAAAAAATAACAGAAATTATTCATAAATCCATCATCCTAAGATTATGACTTTTAAACATTTTGGTAAATTTGCATTTTAAGAAATTTTAATTTATACTTAAATATACCATTTATATAGCTGAGATTACACAGCATGTAGTTTTTACATTTTTATCTACTTAAAATCATAATAAGAGCATTTAACAAGTCATTTAAATTTTAACGTTTTAAAATATTCATAGCGTTCCAGCTCATGGTTGTGCTACAGGTGACACGCTTAATTACTTATTGTTGGATATTTAAGTTGTGTCCAATTTAAATAATCATCATTATAAGTAATTCTGCAGTGGCCATATCATTATACTTTATATCTTCCAATTAAAACAATTTTTTTTTAATTTGAGAAACTTTTTTAAATTTAATTTAAAAAAATTTTTTTAATTTGAGAAACAAATTTGTTGTAACATTTCCATGAAATAAGTAGGGCATTTTGGCAGAAGTGTTTTAGTAAAACTGAAGTTAATTTGCACAGTCAAGGCCACTCCCATCAGTTCCTTGGAGTTCACACACCCTCAGGGGCCTCAGAGCCCATCAGAGCTAAGGCTGAGGGACCCTCAGACTGGGAGTCCTGTCAGAGCTCAGATTTTGCAAGTGGATGGAGGTCCTATCCTCAACTAAGCTGCTTAGTAAAGTCTATGATTTTATATTTAATTGAACAAGAAAACTGAACTCCAGACCTTTGACAGGGAGTGTAATCTTGAACTCCCTGTTATTTAATACCTTACAGAATCTTGCCTGAAAAGAAGTCATATTTCCGTAAGGCTGTCTAAAGGGTCTGTAGTTACCCATCCCTCTAGGTACCCTAAAATCTAAATCTCTACAGCCTGGATTAGGATTGCCAGATAAAATATAAGACATCAGTTAAAGGTGAATTCAGAGAATGAAATTTCATCTGAAAAGGATCTGAAATCCAAATTTAGCTGGGGGTCTTGTATTTTTATATGCTAAGTCTGGTTACCCTACCCTGGTAGTATTATTGTGCTTTTATGTGGTGATATCTGATTTTGTCGAATTACTAAAAATGTAGCCAATGAAAAAGAGGCTGTAGAGTTGATTGATTAACATCATAGAATTCAGAATCAACAGTCATCCTCTGCTAGCTACGTGACCATGAGCAAGTTACTTAACTTCTCAAAAACTCAGTCACCTTAGGTAAAATGAGAATAATCATATCAAAATCCTTTATTTCTGTGCTAATCAAATGGGAAATAAAATTTAATAAATTTAATAAATGGCTACAGTTGTTAAGACACTTTCTTCTAATCTGTATTATATTCCATGTTCTCCCTCAGTCTGGGCCTCTAAGGAATACATTCTCTCCAGATTCACTACCACTTAGAATGACAGAGATGTTTTTGATTTATGAACACGGGACATTTTGGAACTGATTTTATTTCTTTCTTTACATTAGCTACTTAAAAGCATAGAGGCAAATCTGGGCTCTTTCTACAGCTAGTATATGGGATATTATAACAGGGAATTTATAATAATCTTTTCCCTGCCTCCGTATTAACTTTGTTTTCAATTTGCCCCATATTTCTTTTTAAAATATATTTTAATTGTCAATAGTATTAGCTCCTTTGCAAGTATTCAACAAATACCTACATTTTCTGGATGTGTGCTGAGTATCTCTTTGGGAGGGGTGGGGAGAGGAAGGACTGGGGAGGGAGCTACACAGGTGAGCAAGGCACCTCCATATTTACCTACGAGGTTTGGAGTCCACAGTGTGAACTCGGAAGGAAGAGGAAGCCCTTCAGAAAATGCACACAGGGCTGGCCTTGGGAAGAACTCTGACATTGCTCAGCTCATTTCCCCCTCACTCCTCGTCCTAAACTTACCCTCCACCTCCCAAGCCAGTTGAGCTCCCTGGGCCTCAGTTTCTGCAACTGAAAAGTGGGAGGATGGAGAAGAAGAGCTGTGAGGGCTTTCTCAGCTCCGATAGCCCAGGGTTCCAAGCCCTACACTCACAGAGAGGTTGGGGAACTGCCAGAAGACCTGGCTTCTCATACCAGCAGTGCCACTAACCTCTCTTAGTTTCTTCTTCTTCTTTTTTTTAAACAATTGTTGACCTATTTTATTTTTTTACTTTTAAATCTTTTTAAAATTGTTATTTTATATTGGAGAATAGTTGATTAACAACGTTGTGTTAGTTTCAGGTGTACAGCAAAGCGATTCAGTTATATATATACATGTATCTATTCTTTTTCAAATTCTTTTCCCATTTAGGTTATTACAGAATATTTAGCAGAGCTCCCTGTGCTATACTGTAGGTCCCTGTTGGTTGTCTATTTTAAATATAGTGCTATGTATATGTCAATCCCAAACTCCCAATTTATCCCCTGCACCTTTCCCCTTGGTAACCATAAGTTTGTTTTCTAAGTCTGTGCCTCATCTGTACAGTGAGAGTAATAGATGCTTCACTTTCCACACAAGATCCTGTGAATAAAATGAATTCAGTCAAACTTGTTGAGTGTCTACCATATGATCATGGTGAAAATTCCCGTGAATTATAAAAATCACAAGGAATTATTTTGAATTCAGTCAAACGTGCGTACAATAAAATGCGGCTCCTAAGTTTGATGAGTTGTGACATTCATACCTACCTGTGTAGTTATCACCCCAAACAAGATAGAAATATTTCCTTCACCCCAGAAAGATTCCTCCTGCCATTTCTCAGTCAATCCCTCTCCTTCCTCAAAGGCAAACAATGTTCTGATTTCTATCTCTGTGGATTGGTTTTGTCCAATCTTGGAATTCATATCAATAAAGTCAGCCAGCATTACTTCCACACAACATAGCATTCATGTATCATTCAGGGAAGGTAAAACCTTTTGTACATTTTTTAATTGGTGTTGTTTCCCTTCATTGTTGATGTGTGGAAATTATTTCTATATTCTGGATACAAGTTCCTTTTCAGAGAGATGTAAGGTGAGAATTTCCTAGGTTTTTACTTTTTCATTTTTCAATGGTATTACTGATTGGCAGACATTTAAAATTTTGATGACATCCAATTTATCAAATTTTCTTACAAGGTCAGTGCTTTCTGTGTCCTAAAATTTTTTTGGCTTGTTCCAAGGTCATGGAGATATTCTCCTATGTCTTTTTATAAACTGCTTATGGTTCCAGCTTTTATGTTTAAGTCTATGGTCCATTGTGAATTAATATTTGTATATAGAATGAGGTAAAGGTCAAGACTCTTTTCTTTTTTCCCCATAGAGATACACAGTTATTTCAGCGACTTTTGTGAAAGGCTTTTCATTCCCTATTGAACTGACATGGTGCCTTGGTCAAATATCTATAGACTATATATATATGGGTCTATTATTCTTCTCTCTTTTATTTTCCACTTATATGCTCATGCAAATATCACACTGCCAAGATTACTACTGCCTTATTATAAACCAAGTCAGTGTAATTCCTCTAACTTTGTTCTTTGTTTTTCAAGATTGCTCTGACTATTGTAGATCGTTTGCAATTTCATATAAATTTTGGAAACTGTTTCTCAACTTCTTTGAAAATTCCTCCTGTGATTTGGATTGAGACTGTATGAATATATAGACTTTATAACCTACAGAGTCTAAAAATGTATAGACTCTATAAACTCTCCAGTTTGTGGAGAATAGATATCTTAACAGTGAGTTTCCCAATTCATGAACAAGGTATAGCCCTCCATTCTCTGAGGTCTTTCATTTCTCCCAGTAATATCTTGTAGATTTCACAGTAGATACCTCGTACATCTTTCAAAAATTTTCTCCTTTGGTATTTGGCTTTTTATCCTATTGTAAGTGGGTATTTTTTAACAAAGTTCATTTTTTCATATTTCTATTACTAGTATATGGAATTACAACTGATTTTTGTATATTTACCTTGTATTCCATGGTCTTGCTAAACTCAGTTATTGTTTCCAACAGGCTTTATTTGTAGATTTCAAAGGGTGATCTACATAAAATTATACCCTCTGTCAAAACCAGTAGTTTTATTTCTTCCTTTCCAATATTTATGCCTTGTATTTTTATTTCAAAACGATTTCAATTACAAAACGAGTGTCCTAGGTGAGAGCTGACATCCTCATCTTGTTCCCCATCCTAGGAAAACGCCAAGTGTTTCACTATTTATTATGAAGTTACTTGCAGCTTTCTTATAGGTGCTCTTCATCAGATTAAGAATGGTCCCTTCTAAACACAAAAGACCCCAAATAGCCAAAGCAATCTTGAGAAGGAAAAACAGAGCTGGAGGAATCAGGCTCCCTGGCTTCAGACTATACTACAAAGCTACAGTAATCAAGAAAGTATGGTACTGGCACAAAAACAGAAATATAGATCAATGGAACAGGATAGAAAGCCCAGAGATAAACCCACGCACATATGGTCACCTTATCTTTGATAAAGGAGGCAAGAACATACAATGGAGAAAAGACAGCCTCTTCAATAAGTGGTGCTGGGAAAACTGCACAGCTACATGTAAAAGAATGAAATTAGAACACTCTCTAACACCATACACAAAAATAAGTTCAAAATGGATTAGAGACCTAAATGTAAGGCCAGACACTATCAAATTCTTAGAGGAAAACATAGGCAGAACACTCTATGACATAAATCACAGCAAGATCCTTTTTGACCCACCTCCTAGAGAAATGGAAATAAAAAAAATAATAAACAAATGGGACCTAATGAAACTTAAAAGCTTTTGCACAGCAAAGGAAACCATAAACAAGACAAAAAGACAACCCTCAGAATGGCAGAAAATATTTGCGAATGAAGCAAATGACAAAGGATTAATTTCCAAAATTTACAAGCAGCACATGCAGTTCAATAACAAAAAAAAAACAACCCAATTCAAAAATGGGCAGAAGACCTAAATAGACATTTCTCCAAAGAAGATACACAGATTGCCAACAAACACATGAAAGAATGCTCAACATCATTAATCATTAGAGAAATGCAAATCAAAACTACAATGAGATATCATCTCACACCAGTCAGAATGGCCATCATCAAAAAATCTACAGACAATAAATGCTGGAGAGGGTGTGGAGAAAAGGGAACCCTCTCGCACTGTTGGTGGGAATGTAAATTGATACAGCCACTATGGAGAACAGTATGGAGGTTCCTTAAAAAACTAAAAATAGAACTATCATATGACCCAGCAATCCCACTACTGGGCATATACCCTGAGAAAACCATAATTCACAAAGAGTCATGTACCACAATGTTCATTGCAGCTCTATTTACAATAGCCAGGACATGGAAGCAACCTAAGTGTCCATCGACAGATGAATGGATAAAGAAGATGTGGCACATATATACAATGGAATATTAGTCAGCCATAAAAAGAAACGAAATTGAGTTATTTGTAGTGAGGTGGATGGACCTAGAGTCTGTCACACAGAGTGAAGTAAGTCAGAAAGAGAAAAACAAATATCGTATATTAACACATATATGTGGAATCTAAAAAAAAAAAAAAAAGATCATGAAGAACCTAGGGGCAGGACAGGAATAAAGACGCAGACCTACTGGAGAATGGACTTGAGGACACAGGGAGGGGGAAGGGTAAGCTGGGACGAAGTGAGAGAGTGGCATGGACATATATACACTACCAAATGTAAAATAGATAGCTAGTGGGAAGCAGCCGCATAGCACAGGGAGATCAGCTCGGTGTTTGTGACCACCTAGAGGGGTGGGATAGGGAGGGTGGGAGGGAGAGGCAAAAGGGAGGAGATATGGGGATGTATGTATATGTATAGCTGATTCACTTTGTTATAAAGCAGAAACTAACACAACATTGTAAAGCAATTACACTCCAATAAAGATGTTAAAAAAAGAATGGTCCCTTCTATTCTCAGTTTCTCAGGTGTTATTAATCAAGAAAGGGTGTTGACGAGTGCAAGATGCTTTTTAATTGCATTTATTGAGATACTTATACGATTTTTCTCTTTTATTATGTGGTGAATGACTCTGATTGGATAAAAAGAATGAAATTCACTCTCATTAAACCTTTTCGCTGTCTGCTGTGGGTTTCATTTTTCATTTTTGTTTGAAAGGTCCAATCACAGACCAGTCTAAAAATGTATCCTGAGTTCCACCACACCATAAAAGCTTAGGAACACGCTTTCTCCACTGGCCTCCTTTTCTTCTAACCAATTTAAAATCTCAATTTAACACCTCTGCGCCCCTCTTCCACTTCCCAGTGGCGAACCACCCACCCCTCAGGCTAAGCAGAAGGCCTTAGGACGGAGCCAGGACCCCAGGGCTGGAGCCACAAGTCCTCCGCACCTTTGGTTGGCCTCGGGGGCCGCCCGGTGGCGTTGGGACGACTCCTCGGCCTCCGTCGTGTCCCCAGCCGGCCCCAGCCGGCCCCAGCCCCTTCTCCCAAGCGCAGATGCTGTCCCTCCGCCAGGCCGGGGCTGACAACTTCCTCACCTGGCTCTGGTCCCGGCGGCCCCGCCGCCCGGGGGGTGCGTAGGAGCCGCCCAGGAGCGCCCCCTCCTGGCCCCGCGGGTCGCCCGGCCACCGCCCACGGCCCGCCAGCTCCCGGGACCCAGGCGCGCCGCCCCCGGCCGCAGCCTCCTCGGCCCCCGGCAAGGTGCCGGATTTTCCAGCTGCGCGCCTTCGCCCCCGCGAGCGAGCCGCTCCCAGAACGCACGGGCGGCGCGCCCAGCCGGGGACGCCAGTACCCGGAGCGCCGCGAGGAGCGCGCACGCCGGCCGGAGCGCCCCCATTGAGGAACATCCCCCGCTTGGGAGGAGCCCGCCCCGGAGCGCCCGGGACCCGAAACGCCCAGGACCCGGAACGCCCCCGCGGAGGAGCATCCTTAGCCTGGGAGCGGCCCGGAGCCGCGGCACCCCCAGACCGGAAGCACTGCGGACCCGGAGCGCCCCCGCGGACCCGCCGGAGTGGGAGGACCCCGACCGAGAACAAACCCCGTCAAGGAGCGTCCCAGACCCAGGACACAGCCCAGGCCGCGGGGCCGGGAGCAGCGCCGCACCCGCGGCCTCGACCAGCCGAGTTTTGCCAGACGCTTTTTCTTTCTTCAGACTTTCTGTTCCTCTTTTTTCTTTTTCAGCTTTCTCTGGTTGCCTTATCTGTTGCATTACGCTTGCGGCTCCTCTCCTTTCTGGTTTCGCTCTTTCTCACCTGCCTCGCCATCGGGTGTCAAGGGGGACAGCCGCCCCCTCCCCAGCCTCGGGACGCCTCCTGAAGGTAAGGACAGACCTGCCTCTGCCACCTGCGGCCCCTTCCACCGCCCTCTGCTGCCGGCTGGGGGCAAGGGGCGACCCAGCCTCAGGGGCAGGGATTCTGAAAGATCGGTTAAATATGCATGCATATACGTATAGCTATTATACATAATATATATTATTTTAAGTAATTAGCATATATGCATACATATGTGTGTACCCACACGAATAATTGGTGATTCAGCATCGTCACCCTTCCCTAATAGTGTAGTTTTAGTGGTTAAACCAGTCCCAATTTTTTTCTAGAAAGGTGAGAACAGCTAAAAGAAGTGATAGTTTTCATTTATTAAGCAGTTGCTTGTGTCTGACACTTTTAGATGCATGATTTTCGCTTAAGCCTCCTACAGGCCAAATGCAGTATGCTTCTTAAGAGGAGGGGAATCGAGCCCAGAGAGGTTCAGTAGTTTACCCAAGGGCATCCAGCTACTAAGTAACAGATCCCAGATTCACGCCCAGATTTTCCTGATTTCAAAACCTTCGTCTCCATCCGAGGTGCCTCCAGGAGTGAGAAGCCCGGCAGCTGTACTGCGGTTAGCAGACCAACAGATGACTGGGCAGCCCCTTCAGGCACAGGCACCTGAGCTCGCTGTATTACCTAACACCCATTTGGTGCTGTGCAGTGCTGGGCTCTGGGGCCCACTTTCCAATCTGAGGGCCTTGGATGGGCCGGGAGGGGGTAAATTTGGAGGAAGCTGGGTTTGTGCAGGTTCTGGGCTAGTTGGAGAGCTTCCATGAGGCAGCCACTGGGCCAAACTGCTAGGACTGCACGGAGCGTGCAGCTGGAAGCGCGGAGGGTGACCCCAGCGGCAGGACCAGCACAGCCATGGGTGGAGGAGGCTGGGGAAGCGTAAGGGTGGCAACAGCAGACATTTGTGTGGCCAGGACTGCGGGACGGGAAGGATTCTCCTGGCCTCCCCAAGAGAAACCTATTTCGACATAAATTCTTCCTTAGAGCGGAAGTGTGTGCACGCATATACACGCTTGTACGTATGCGTGATGTCCAAGATCATTTTCTCCGCTTGGCGTTTGATTGTTTTGTCATCTCAAAAGATGAATGAGCAAACACTGTTTGATCATTTCACCTGGTCCAGTCTCAGGTTCCTTGAGAGAAAGAGCTCTGAAGTGGCCTAACAACTCTTGAGTTTCTGTGCATTATTTTTTCTAGAGAACCGTCGCTTTGCTCAGAATGGGGTCTATAAACAGGGCAGTTGGGCAGAACGAGGGGCTCAGGAGATGACCATTCAGATGTTCTGGAGGCGCCTTTGACTGTGTAGCCTTCGGGGCAGAGGGAGTGGTCAGCTTGTATCTGACCCTCACCCAGGGTCACACAATTTTTGGAAGAGAGCCTTTTTCACTTAGAGAAAACTTAAAGCCATCGGGTGATTTAGGGAACGTTTGTGAGTTTTCTTGGGGGGTGTGTGTGTGTGTGCACATACGTACCTACATGTGCACACACACACGTATTCATACATACACATGCACATACGTACCTACATGTGCACACACACGTATTCATACATACACATGCACATACGTACCTACATGTGCACACACACACGTATTCATACATACACATGCACATACGTACCTACATGTGCACACACACGTATTCATAATACACATGCACATACGTACCTACATGTGCACACACACACGTATTCATACATACACATGCACATACGTACCTACATGTGCACACACACACGTATTCATAATACACATGCACATACGTACCTACATGTGCACACACACACGTATTCATACATACACATGCACATACGTACCTACATGTGCACACACACGTATTCATACATACACATGCACATATGTACCTACATGTGCACACACACGTATTCATACATACACATGCACATACGTACCTACATGTGCACACACACACGTATTCATACATACACATGCACATACGTACCTACATGTGCACACACACACGTATTCATACATATACATGCACATATACTTATGTCGTAATTATTAGGTATTCTTATTAAATATATGTTTAGCATATTTTAAATTTACTTTTAAGTATAGAAGTAAGTCCCCTGGATCAGTGTCTCCTTACCTTGGCTACATATTAGAATCATCTGGAGGATTTTTACAAATCGGTATGCCCAGACTGTATTCCAGACATCTAGGTGAAACCCAGGCATCAATTTTTTTTTTTCAAGCACCAAGCAAGAATGATTGCCCTAGACTTAACATCAGTCGTTAAAACGTACTTTGCAAGATGTTATGATTTAAGAAGCATGTCACAGGTAGAAGATTATCTTAATCTTTTAATAATGGATCAGATAATCACGTAAGACTCCAAACTGTACATATTTTATGAATTTGACGCATTCATTAATTCAGCAAACAAACATAAGATGATAGTATGTCAGTTGGTGATAAGTGCTAGGAATAAAAGAACAAAACAAAGTGGGAGAGCAAAGACAGAGAGAGAGGTGTGTGTGTGCGCGCGCACGTTCTTGCGCATGTGCACTCGCTCACATGCTTGTGTGTATTCGCTCTCAAGCAGATGTTAGATTTTCTATGTTAGATTTTCCATAGATTGCTCAGGGAGGCCCTGTACAATATAACTACAGTATCAACCAACTCTAAAGGAAAGACAGGATTTTTAACTAATGATAGAGTAGTATTAGTAGCCATTTGGGAAAAATAAATTAAGTTAGACCCTATCTTCATACCAAACAACAAAGTTAATTGTTGAAGGGTAAAAAATTAAATGCATAAAAACCCCATTAATCCATAAAAATGAAGAAAATACAGGTAGGTATCTATCTGAGTACTGAGGGCAAAGGAATGTTCTAAATGTAAAAGTTATGGAAAAGTCACAAAACAAAAGAATGATAGGTTTGACTGCATAAATATAAAATTGTCCATATGTTAAGACATCAAAAGAGGAATTGGAAAGGAAAACTATGCAACAAGTTGAAAAAAAACACTGAAAATTTAAGAACTGGACAAAAAAGCATAAAAAAATGGAAATAAAATAGCTAAAAAATACATGATTAATATTTTGCCTCATTTATACCAGTAGAAATGCAGATTAATAAGCCATGAGATAACCATTTTAGCAATTTAAATACCTACTTAAATTTAAAGAATGAGAGTGCTCAAATGCTTCTGTGGGTATAGGGGAAGGATATTGTCTTTCACTGTTGAGGGGTATGAATGATTACATTTCTGGGTGCAGTTTGGTGGTATGCATTTATCATGTTTAAAATGTACTCTTTGACTCATAGACGATACTGCCATGAAGTAGCACCGAGAAAATAATAAGAAATGCAGATAAGTAGTAATAGCTTAGTGATATTTATTATTCACGAGTTACTATTTGCCGTAGTAACTCATGTAACCTTCACATCAGCTCTGGGAGATGGTATTGTTATTCCCTTTTACAGATAAAGTGATTGAGGAACAGAGATGGTAAGTGACCGGCCCAATGTTATTCAGCTGGTAAAGGGTAGAAGTCACCAGTCTGGTGCCAGAGGTCATGCTCCAAAAACTGATCTGTACTGCCTTACACGAGAAGATGGTCATGGGGTTATTTTATAGTAAAATACATCTTGTAAATTATAATATATCCTCAAGAAGGAATATTGTGTGGCAATTAAAATGATAACAGTATTTTTTGACACAGGAAAATGCTGTTTTATTAAGTAGGAACAGCAGGATATGAGATTATTTAAAATCTTAATTATTTGAAAATATATAGAAAAAGTATAAGACAATGCTAAAGTATTATGCATGTTGAGATTATTTTCTTCTTTTCTGTTTTCATGTTATAAGTAAGTGTCCTATAATGGGAATATGTTACTTTAGAAATCAGAAAAAATTTTTAAAAGAAAGGAAGAACAAAAGAAAGAGAAGAAGAAATTTAAAAATTATGACAAGGCCAAAAAATGGTACCATCATCAAATATAACACTAAAAAAAACCCCAAAAATTCCCATACGCAAGAAATGTAATATTTATATCCTCCTACATATATTTTATTAATACTTACTAGGGTATCTATGACAGATTTTTCTTTTGGAAATGAGTTTCATTATTTAATATCTTAATCTTTTAAATCCATGATAAGTACATTAAAAATTTTATATATACACATACAGAGAGCAGGGCAAGTATCAGCTAATTTGCATACTGGGATCTTAACATGTTTCATATTGAAACTCAGAGTTAACTCATCAGAATGCTGAATAATCTCCTAATAACTTTATCTCTTAGTAAACCTTGATAATTAAAAAAAATCAAACAAAAAAACCCAGCAGTGCCCTTTGCAAGGCTGTGTCGACCTAAACCAGAGGAAACAACACTTTTCATTCTACCTGAGATAAGAGGATGGAGAGAGTTAATAATAAAGTGTGCGTGTGTGTGGGGTGGAGGGCTGGTTTCAAACCATAGCCATATTCTAATCTGGTTATGAATAGTTGGCACTTTCCATACATACTATCCCTCTGTCTTTACATTATTGATTATTACCTCTCGGAAATTGCATCAAAGGCTTGGCGATGTTATTCATAAGGCTTGATGTGAATGGTTTGGCAGTTTAGCCATTAAACTTCACCAAGAATTTGGGCATTAACAGTACTCTTGTTTAGTATGGGGGGGCGGTGAGTGACAGTTGGTGAAAGAATTCTTTGGGGTTAAGTGGCTACCATGCACCCAGGAAGGCTTCACAAATACTTACTTCAGTACTTTGGGCAGATAGGCCTTCTTATCAACCCCATTTTGGTAATGAGCAAACAGGCTCTGTGACTTCTAAGTAACTTGCCCAACGTTGCACAGCTTGTCAAGACTCAAGCAGGAATGCCAGTCCAGTTGTGGGTGCCCCCAAATCCAAGCTCCTTCCATCGTGCTGTGCTTCCTCCACCCCGTGGGGCTAGGTGTGTGGTATACAAGGAGCATGTGATTGTTTAGGAAATAGTCAGACTTGGTGTATGAGCCCCAGTGCACCCTTCCTCTACTCTCTCAACTTGTAATTGGTAGAACCAAAGATAGGTTGCAGTAGGTTCAAAATTCAACACAGATCTGCGTTCATTGAGTGGATGTGGATTAGGTATCTGGATTGTAGGAAACTCCCAGATTTGTGTCTTCATTTCCTAAAATAAACACTAGGGGCATGTGAGTGTAGACACATGCACACACCTTTTCCTCTTATCAAGAATTAATCAGTGCTTACTTTGCGGGAGGCGTTGATTTTAGTGATACAGTGATGAACAAAACGGACTTAGTTCCTAACTTAGCTCTGAAGAAAGATCAATATTTAAAAATTCAGCCCATAAGTGAAGATTGTGATGAACATTTTGGTGGGGTGAGGGGAAAAAAAAGCGGCTGGAACACACACACACACACACACACACACACACACACACACACACACACCCCTACAGGGGCAAAAAAAAGCGGCTGGAAACACACACACACACACACACACACACACACACACACACACACACACACACACACACACACACACACACACACACACCCCTACATGGGCAGACTGTCCATTCATAGGATGGTAGATTTTCTGGAAATACTGTTGTCCTCAACTTTGACTTTGGAGGTAAGATTTAGTAGACCAGACCTGAAATACAGCAGGCTCTCTTGTCTTACAAATTTGCATTATTAGGGATTTCCCCTGGGTGCCCAAATTTATGCGTTGAAATTTTATTAATTCTACATGGCTGGAAGTTCTGAGGAAAACTAGTGACTCTACGAAGGGATATGAAAATTTGCTGGGCTGATTTTTTTTAAGTCTGTATGCCAGAAGACTTTTTAAAACCTCCTTCATGAGACAGGTATGCTTTTGTTTGAAAGTCTTGGCTGAACCTGTCTTATTCTGTTTTCCAGAGAAACCATTTGAAGCAGAATCATAAACATGCATCGTAGAGAAATACCCCTGACACTTTTGGTGCTTATGTTTATAAGCACTTCAGGTAAGTAATTATAATCAATCACAAACATACTTCATTGGTCGTCTAGAGGGAATATCAAAGTTTGGTTTATTTATGTAGAGGTGGTTACTGAAGATGTTGGATTTATTAAAATTTGTGGTTTAAAATTTTACTTTAGAAAATTGCCAACCGTTTGGTATGCCTGGAATAGAGAATAAAAGATTCATAGGACTGGGATCGAGTAAAGACTCATGTGGAGTTACCAATAAAGAAAGGATTCAGCCCTGTGAGTTTATGTAGAGAGAGCAGGAAGTGAAAACTTTTATCCTGAAATACATTTGTCTGAGATGAAAATTTGCTTAGCTTCACGTTATTTGAAACTGAAGCGATCACAGCCATCCTTGTTACTGATTTTTACAAAGTTTTAACACATTGCTTCCTCCCCGAAAGGAAGGCAAAAATTCATCTCATTATCTAGGTAGTGAGGAAAGTGAGTGGGAGATCTTACAGATCTTAAAGAAAATATTAGAGTTAGAAGGAATACATAGGAAAGAGTCTGCTCGGACCAGGAAGGCAGGTAGGCTTTGTGTCTGGTGTCAGGTACCGATTTTAATTTATTAGCAGTCACTGCTTGGAGACTCTCGCTGAGAAGGTTCTGAGACCTCAGCAGGATTCTCTGAAGAAGAGTTCCGTGATTGATTAACAAGGTTCTCCAAAGGCTTTGGGGAAGAAAGAAGGGGCACAATTGTTGATTTGCCTTGATCCCGTATCTGGGGGAGGGGAGACATGAGCGCATGTCCCCTACTTTGAGAATTACTAATGAAGAGATTACAGTTTGGTTATTGATACTTTCAAATAATTCAGGTCCAATATCTGGGTATATTTAGTTAAGAGGATCTATGTATCGTTGAGATCCACACAATGCAACACTACCTAGGTGTTAAAGGAAGGAGACAGACCTCTTCTTGTTGATATGGAAGGACCTGTCAGAACAGGTGAGAGAGACCAAGGTGTAGGAAAGTGTGCATCATATGAAAAGGCCCCTTGCTCTAAAGGCCCCTATAGACATAGGCTGATAAACTTGCTCCCAGGTTATAATGAAAACATGCTGCAGGCTCCAAACAGCCATGTAGCCTTTGCTGTTAAGGATGCTAAGGTCCCAGCTCTCTGTCCTTTGAGGTATTTGAAGAGCACCTTTTTATTTTTTTATTTTTTTTAATTTATTTTATTCATTTATTTTTTGGCTGTGTTGGGTCTTCGTTTCTGTGCAAGGGCTTTCCCCAGTTGCAGCAAGCAGGGGCCACTCTTCATCGCAGTGCGCGGGCCTCTCACTATCAGGGCCTCTCTTGTTGCGGAGCACAGGCTCCAGACGCGCAGGCTCAGTAGTTGTGGCTCACGGGCCTAGTTGCTCTGTGGCATGTGGGATCTTCCCAGACCAGGGCTCGAACCCGTGTCCCCTGCATTGGCAGGCAGATTCTCAACCACTGCGCCACCAGAGAAGCCCTGAAGAGCACCTTTTGTGAAGGGGTCTCTCTAGGCAGACATGACAGTATTTTACGTGTCAGATTCATTTAGCTGAAGTTAGATGACATCCTATTATTGCCCAAACTCAAGACAATTCCAAACCCAGACACCGTTGCAGAGGCTATAGGCTCTTGACCCTGCTGGATTCTGGTGCTCCGTTCATGTAAGATGGGGAGGGTGTTCTGGGCCATCCATACACCTCGAACTCCACTCATTTCTCCAATCAAAAGCCATTTCACATCAACAAAGCCTGCAATGTTAAATGTAAGATTAGATCGCTGAAGCCATTAGCTGCCTGGGGAATATGAACTTTCAACTGCCAACCATGCACCCTGGAGAGTATGAATTCCAGGCTAGGTTTCTTTAAGTGATAACTGTCCCCAAAGAGGAATAAGTGCCTATGTCTGTACAAACACAGGCACAGGGGTTCATAGACGTTTTTTTTTTTCATTAATTTTTATTGGAGTATAGTTGATTTACAATGTTGCATTAGTTTCTGCTGTACAGCAAAGTGAATCAGTTATACATATACATATATCCACTCATTTTTAGATTCTATTCCCATATAGGTCATTACAGAGTGTTGAGTAGAGTTCACTGTGCTATACAGTAGGTTCTTATTAGTTATCTATTTTATATATAGTAGTGTTTGTATGACAAACCCAGTCTCCCAATTTATCCCTCCCCCCACCTTTCCCCTTTGGTAATCATGTTTGTTTTCTACACCTGTGACTCTATTTCTATTTTTTTAAATAGGTTCATTTGTACCATTTTTTTTAGATTCCACATATAAGCTATATCATCTGATATTTTTCTTTCTGTGTCTGACTTACTTCACTCAGTATGACAATCTCTAGGCCCATCCATGTCGCTGCAAATGGCATTATTTTGTTCTTTTTTATGGCTGAGTAATATTCCACTATATATATGTACCACATCTTCTTTATCCATTCCTCCATCAATGGACATTTAGGTTGCTTCCATGTCCTGGCTATTGTAAATAGTGCTGCAGTGAACACTGGGGTGCATGTATCCTTTTGACTTATGGTTTTCTCCGGATATATGCCCAGGAGTGGGATTGCTGGATCATATTGTAGCTCTCATAGAAGCTTTTTCATGATTGACCAAAACCTCGAAATCACCCAAATGTTCAACACCAATAGAATGGATAAATAGTCAAATACTAATACAATTAGATACTACATAACTATGAAAAAAAGAACAAATCACCACTTCATGCAGCAATATGATTGACCATCATAGACATAATGGTGTACGAAAAGTCCAGACACAAAGTCCAGAGCACATAATGTATGATTTTTGCACTTTGTTATATGTAGATTATATCTCTAAAACTAGAAAATAAATCAAGCTGTTAATGACCTAACATCCTTTTAGGTGTCAGTTAAAACTAACACCCACATTTACACATGCATCACACCTTCTAAGCTGAAGTCCTGAACTGTAAGATAAAGATTTAATAACAACCACCAGATGCAACGTTGATGTTCATTAAATGTTGTGCTTCCAGGTAGGTTTGACAGCCAGGTTTTCAAAGAGTGTTTTTGCCATTAGAGCCACTTCCTCTCTACCTTGTGGTTAAAACCAGACAGTTGCTTGAGAAATAAACCCTGACTATAGAGAAAGCATGTTCTCTGTGGCCTCAGAGAATTGCTCTGTTCAGTTTAAGACTTCTTATTCTCAAAATACAGTCAAAGGTTGCTGCCGGAAGACAGGATACAGGGAAGGTCCATTCACACTGACTTTGAACTGTTGGAAGTGAAGAAGGAGGGGAATGACGACCCTGTACAACACAAAGGATCAGATAAATTTCTAAAGCCAGAGTATCTGGGTTAGTTGAGAAAGAGGGAAGAAGAGAGAGAGAGAGAGGAGATCTCAGAAAGAGGAAGTGACAGATACCCAGATTTGGAGTGAGTCAATATGAATTAATTATCAGTATGAATTGTATGCATGATGTATTGAGAATCCACATGGTAACCTAGAGAGGTAATGGATCTATACACACATAGGCGCACCTTTAACCATCCCCACGTCTGCCCGGGGAATGGTTAGGTAGAGTGGTTGAGAACAAGACCAGTGAGACTTCTGACGATACAGGTGGAAAACTCTGAGGTCTCTAGGTTTCTCTTTTTATTTTCCTTGGAGATTCCTCAGCTAGGGATGTTTTGGGGTAGGTGTGGCAACACTGTGACTTTGGTGGCTTTCCTTAAGAGGAAGTTGTAATGTGTAACATTTCTTTTAAAAGATTACAGTGCATTTATGTGTCTTCTAGCTTTGGTACGTTGAGTTCTGGTATCTTCCTGTTTGGGAGAAGCTGTTGAAAGGTTATTCTGTCTTCATTTATATTCTGAAAGTGCCTTAGTGTTCGAAAGATTGACCTCCTGTTTCTTAGTATTGGAAAGATTGACCCTAAAATAAAAGAATCCACAGAAATGAGACATTGAGATTTTTCAGCATGTTACTAACCCAGCTTCTTCACCTAATGCATTAGGGAAAAAAATTTACCTTTGTCATTCTGTTTTTATTTTTTTCTTTTACTTTGCTAATCTTTAGAAGAAACTTGTACCTCACGTCTTCACATTACTGCAGTTGAAGGGGAACCTTTCTATCTGAAGTATTGCTCATCCTCATCTGAGCGTGAGAATAAAACAGCCACCATAAAATGGTACAAAAATGAATCGCGTGGACCCCTTGAGCTGAGCTCGAGTAGTTCACCCAGAATTATTTTGCTCGATTATGTTTTGGAGTTTTGGCCAGTTCATTTGAACGACAGCGGATCTTACTCTATCCGAATGGGGTGAGTATACCTTCTCTTTGCGTTGGCGTATTTCATAGCACTCTTGGACTTTGTTCAGCAAATCAAATATACAGTAATCGGGAAGATCAGTTAATCCATGCATTTTCTTCTCCCTACTCTTCCTGCAACATGAAATAAATACTTCATTCTTGAAAAATTAAATTAAATACTGCCCTGTGTTTATTTTCTTAGTAATCATAATGAAAGGAGATGACCTTAGTATGATTTACTTTTAGGTGATCCTTGCCAAAGATAAGTGAGGATTGAATGAAATTCATTTTTAAATTCAGCTGCTTCTGTTGCGTAGAGCTGCCGGTCAAAGGAAATAAATGGCGAGGGCTTCGTAGCGTTAGGAGCAGGTAGGGAAGGAGGGCAGTGTCAGCTTCCTGGGTGGTAACCTCAAGCTGGGGAGATGGGTTGGAATTGGCGTAGACACATCCTAATCCAGTTTTCAGGGGGTTGTTGAGGGCCAGGTGGAGGTACTGGTGAAAGACGTGTGTGTCAGCCAATCACAAATTTATAGCCAGGGACAGTGAGAGAGGGGGCACCGAAAGGGCTTTGCACAGCCTTCTTGGGCTAACCCTAGAGTCTTCCAGGATATTCGTAGTCAAGAATCCTAAATTCTGTGAAATGACGGCAACCCACTGAATGTGTCCATGATTATTACTGAACTCGGTTCTCTTTATACTTTATTTGGTGAGATGGGGAAGGAGTAACTGGGACAAGAAATCTTCTATGTGATGAACCGTTAGTGAGAACATTGATGGCATACTGTTTATCCAGTACGTTTGTGATGTTGTGTCTGTACTTATGTATGTGTGTATGTATGTGTGTGTGTGTTTTTTAATTTTATTTATTTATTTATTTATTTATGGCTGTGTTGGGTCTTCGTTTCTGCGCGAGGGCTTTCTCTAGTTGCGGCGAGCGGGGGCCACTCTTCATCGCGGTGCGCGGGCCTCTCACTGTCGCGGCCTCTCTTGTTGCGGAGCACAGGCTCCAGACGCGCAGGCTCAGTAATTGTGGCTCACGGGCTTAGTTGCTCCGTGGCATGTGGGATCTTCCTGGACCAGGGCTCGAACCCGTGTCCCCTGCATTGGCAGGCAGATTCTCAACCACTGCACCACCAGGGAAACCTGTATGTGTGTATTTTTATCGAGATTTGAGACTGACCTGTAGAAACCAGCTCAGGGCCAGCTGAGGGGGGAGGGTGTGCTGCCAGATGTAGCAGATTTCTTTCACGAGTGCCTCTGGGTGAGTTCTGATCATTATCAACAGTGCCTGTGAGAGCAGAGTGAGGTATCACGGTGAAATCTTGATAGCGCTCCTGTGGTTTTGCACAAAAAGAGGTCATTTTGGTTTGTTTTTATATATAGGAACTCCCAGGAGTTAGAAAGAAGTTCAAAAACTCTTTTTAACCAATGAATTTTATGTGACCTTTTAAGAGGGACGATTCCAGAAGTGGGTCACAACTGAGTCTTTTCAAACTAAGGTAGAATGTATGCTCACAATAGGGGTAGAGGAAGAAGAACATCTCCCTAATCCTGTTGAAGAAAGGCGTGATTTAAATGCACAAACTATTCTGGACAAGGCAGAAAGGACAAACTGATGGGGAGAGTCAGTCCTCTACGAATGTCACTTGGAGACAGGGAGGGACGGGGGCATTAACTGTCTTTCTGGTGTGAAAGGTGGAGAACACAGCCTGGGGTGGGAAGAGGAAGTGGACTCATCAGGTGGAGGCAGGACGTCAGAGAAGCATGGAGGGGCCAGGAAGAGGACAGGGAGGGTGGGGGCTCAGAGTGCTGTGTGATAAGCTTTGAAGGTGTTAGAGGCTGATGAATAACACGAGACTAAAGCGATGGTGGGAGCAGCAGCCTTGACAGTGGTTTTGAAAATAAATGGGACCCTACACAGGAGAAGGTGGTTTTGAACACCTGGGAGCCTTGAAGATAGAAACTTTTTCAAATATAGTGCAACTGGTGAACAGTATTCAGTTTTTGCACAGAGGTGTGTGTGTGTGTGTGTATGCATGTGTGTGTGTGTGCATGTATGTGTGTGTACATCATTTGGGTGAGTGAGTCTTTGTAGTTTTGTGTGGGAGTCATCAATGACCAGACCCTACTCCTGGAATCCTCCTTTAATTTTTCAGGAGTCCTCTGCTAATAATCAAATGTCCCTGGAGACTGATACTTTAATCCTGCAGCGAAAATCCCATTGTCTGATCAAAGTTTTGTGAGAGTATAGTATTGTACAAAGCACTCCTGGCCTTGAGGGCCAAACTGATATGCATTTGCGTCTTGGCCTTATTGTGTACCAGGTGTGTGACCTTAGGCAAGTTATTTAACCTTGCCTGAAGTTATTTAACCTTGCCTTAGGTTTCACATCTAACTAAGGAAAAGAGTCATCTCAGTGCACACACGTGGTACAATACCTGGAACTCTGTGAGTGCCGGTTTTCTGTCCATCCGATTGTAGACTCAAAGGAGAGCTGGAAGAGCCTCTGGGGGGCGAGTACAAATGTGTCAGGCACACAGGACGACGTAACCTCGTGTAATATTTAGTATATGGATCTCTATATAACGTGCAGTTCAAGCAAACATGAGATTGCAAACATTTTCTGTTTTAAAAGATCATCTCCACTACTATATTTAAAATGGATAACCAACAATGATCTACTGTACAGCACAGGGAACTCTGCTCAATATTATGTAACAACCTAAATGGAAAAAGAATTTGAAAAAAATAGATACATGTATATGTATAACTGAATCACTTTGCTGTACACCTGAAACTAACACAACATTGTTAAGCAACTATACTCCAATATAAAATAAAAAGTTAAAAAAAAGATTGTTTCCAAAAACACTGTTAAAATTTTTTCCTCCTCTACATCCCTAACTTCTAACCAGAAGGAACAACAATGACATCTCTTCAAACTAATTTTTGCTTAGTAAGGTACTTCAAGTGCTAATATATCTACATGGAGAGCTGCCACTCCAGACATGGTTTACTCAACAGTAAGAGAAGAGGATAGGAACAAAGTGCCCTGAGAAATATAAAACGCAGTGCGTATATACAGACCTTCAGAAAACATTACAGTCCTCATGAAACCACCTCCACTCTCCCATCCTGGGTTAAGAATCTTTGAACCTGTCCGTCTCTAAAGATCATTGACGTTTTAGACATTTCTGTCCTGACATCCATAATACATATGGTCTGATGTAGGTTTGTGTGTGTATGTGTGTGTGAGTGTGTGTGTGTGTGTGTGTGTGTGTGTGTGTGTGTTTAGGACATCTCGGGTTTTTCTCATTTCCTACCCCCTCCCCCCCTCCCATGGCAGTTATTAAATTTCTTGCTTCACTGAACCAAAAAGAGACAGAGCAGGATTTGGGCATCAATGAATGAGTCTCTTTATACAAAAATAAGGGAAAATGTTCACTGGATTGGTTACTAAAAGGTGGTATTTGCAAAGTCTCCGTACTAATGATAAAATATGTCTAACCCTTTATTTCCTAGAAATGATACTCATGACTGGAAATTAAATGTCATCAGAAGACCTAAACACAGCTGTTTTACTGAGAAACAAATAATGAGTAAATCTGTGGAAGTTAAAAAATCTTTGCAGGTAGCCTGTGAACATGGTTACTATCAAAAACTGGTCAACAGAACGTTATTGTATAAGGTAACGCTTTTAAAATATTTTAACTTAAAACTTGACAGAAGAGACAAAACTCCAAAGTGAGGGTCTGACGGCTGTGAAGCATTTTGGTCTTGTAACATACAAACTGAGTCCACACAGCTCAGGTGGCCTGTCTGAGCTCCTACATGTAACGCAAGTGGTTCCTGCCCCATGTTAGGCATTCAAGAAACGATAACGGCTTCCTTTCCCTTCCTTAATTTTCCTTTTCTTTCAAAAAAATTAATTTTTAGGAATGCTAGCTCATTTTCTTCTGCTGCATATACTTAAAATGTTAAATTCTGTTGTATATGCTTATTCTGAATATATGCGTTTACAAAATTGGAAGTTGGAAAAAATGAATGATGAAGATAGCAGAGATCATTCATAATCCCACCAGCCAGAGAATGGGGTTTTTCTCCATGTAAACATCTGCTTTTAAAAAGTGGCATTTTCCTTGATCCACTAAAAATTATATTGTGATGATTCCCCCACATCTTTAAACATTTTCCCAAACATGGATTCCATTGTGTATACACTTGTATCTAAGCCCCTGTTATTGGACATTTGTTAATTTCCTACTTTTCACTATTATTTATAAGGCTAAAATAAATATCATTCCCATAACTCAGAAAGTGTATTATGATTTTATTCTTTAACTAAATCCCTAAAAGTAGAATAACTGGATCAAAGGCTATGAGCATGTTTATGGCTTTTGATTTAAATTATCAAGCTGCTCTCCAGGGAGCTACACCAGTTTAAAACCCTCTTTTTCTCATACCACTACCACATGGGAATGAATACTTTAAGAACATTTAAAAATCTGACGTGCAAAACTTCTGTAACTCTTAGTATCTTTCCCCCATTTCTTTCCTTAATAACAAGTTAAACATTTTTATGTATTAATTGCATCTTAATATTACTTCTCTTGTGAACTATTTTCTTCAGTTGATGTACCTTTTACCTGTTGAGTTGTAAGAGCTCCTTTAGACAATACTGTGGAAATTGTATATACACAAGTATATATGCAGTCACATGTACATACATAATATGCATACACATACATGCACACACACAGCACAAATTATATTATTTCTATAGAGGAACAAACCTGAAAAGTGTAACTCTGTCATGGAAACTTTGAAGAGCTGTGAGAGAGGGTGTTCTGAAGAGACGACCTTGAGAAAGTTCAAGCTACTGATGATGATTCCTTAGAAACGTTTGTTTGTACCTTTTGCTTGAACACTGTTTACTTGTGATTTTTCAAGGGAAGCTCTTATCCAAAATGTTTTCCAAATATCTGTATCAGCCCTGAGTTGACTTGACTCTATTTCCTGTCACATGTACAAATGTTTCTACAGTATATATAAATTTGGGGGGATCAGTGTACTGGGTTTTAAGAAATCCCTCTATGCAGGTATTTGAATTTAGAAAACAGACGTATTGAGAATGTTTTTAGCTAGAAAATTGAGAGGAGGGGAACAAGGAAGCTAAATCAGTAAACGATTGGAAAAAAAAAAGATATTTTTATATGCCTTGGAATTGATATTTTAATATGCCTTAGAAAAAATAAGTTTGGGTTTATAAAAATTTGGTGTATGCAGAAACAATTCACTGATGTGAGATACACATGTGGGCGCTTCACAAGCCCATTCTAAGCGCCCTCTGGGTCTAGCTCCTCTTGCTACCAGCTTTGGCAGCTTTGAGAGGAGTCTGTGGGTAGTAGCTGCTCCTTGGTTGGTATTTACAGGAACAGTGTCACATAGTGAAGGTTAGCAATTTAGTTTCCATTTTCCTCATCTCATTCTTAGATTGCTTCAGAACCTATTTATGGGTACCTGATGGCTGGATTGAAAAAGGTGGCTTTTTTTGTTATTATTAATGCCTACAACATATGGAAATTTGTGATAGAGAGACATGTTTGTGTGTGCCTATACATTGGAATATTTTTCATGCATTTCTAATCAGTCCACTGTCTTCTGGTGGAGGGCATCAACGAGTGTGGGTAGTCTGCTAGGTACCTGGTTCTCTGAGTAATTCTGCTCCGACCTCCACTACCCATCCCCAGGATGGGTAGTCCTGAATACATGGAATTCGGCTAAAAGCATTAAGAAATAGAATTGCGCAGAAAGTTTTGACCCAAGCAGGGATTTTTTTGTTGCGGTGAGTTTTTTTCCTTTCTCCTCTTCCTCCTCTTCCCTCTCTTTGTGTGTAAAGAGAGAGATTAAAGGAAAATGAGGAAAGCAGCTACAGTGCCCCCTATACTCTATTTCCCAGCATGTATTAATAATAACGATAATACCAGGAATGGGACTCTATTTCATTGTTCCAGTAGAGGCAGTGCCAAATCACTGAGACATTTGCTCAGAAATTGCTAGTTTTCATTCTATTTCCCTCTTTCTCTAAAGATCTTTAACTTTAAAATTTTGAATTCTTGTCATATGATACCACTCTTACTTAAAATATTTTAACTTGCTTTTTTTAATAACAGAACTGTGAAAAGATAGAGAACAATCAAAACCCATTTTTAAAGAAGAATGCAGAGTTTAAAGATCAGGGATATTATACCTGCATGTTTTTCCTTCTTCATAATGGCAAACTATTTAACGTCACCAAAACCTTCAATATAACAATAGTTGGAGGTAAGAGAAATCTTAGAATCGGGAAAAAACAAATGTATCTTAGTAAAATGGAATATTTTCTTTTTTTCTAAAGCCGTATGGGAAGCCAGAGGCAAACTTAGTTGGAGTTGTGACCATATCACTAGTTCAAATATAAGGGTGAAAATCATTTTGGCATCACCTACCATGCTGAAAAATTTTGGGGGGGATAGTAATGAAAGTTTATATAGGTGAACCTCTGATGTGTCAGTTCTCTTATTTGATATTTGACTAAATTGTGGAATCTTTTGTTATTAAGCATCTGCTTGCACTCAGTAAATATTTATTGATGGGTGTCTATATTCAATAAACTGTACTGAGTATTGGGAGGTAAGGGAAGCATGGAAATACAAAATGAAGTGAATAATGTACGATTCTCAGGAATTTGATTATAGTCAGGAAAGGTTGAAGCCAAACCCGGCCTCTGTACCCCTACACTGAATTAAATCTCTGAGACAGAGTTGTGGGTGAAGTAGAAAAGAATAGCTTTATTGCTTTGCCAGGCAAAGGGGGCCACAGCGGGCTCATGCCCTCAGAACTGTGTGTCCCACCCTGGAGGGGGTAGTGAGGAGTCATAGCGATGGTTCAGAGGGTGTGATCAGCTCGTAGACATTCTTCTGATTGGTTGGTGGTGAGGTAATCGGGAGTCGGCATCATCAACCTTCTGGTTCCAACCGGTCCGGGATCTATGTGCTTACTATTGTCGACTTAAAAAATATGCACAACCTAAAAGCTGAGAGTTATGTTTTATTTGGCGGGAATTTTTAGGACTTCAAACCTGGGAGGCAGCATCTCAAGTAACCCTGAGAGAACTGCTCTGAGGAGATGAGGGGGGAAGCCAGGTTATGTAGAAGTTTTGCAACAAAGGGCAGGTAGTCTGAATGTCAAAAGATTATTGTTAATTAAAGAAAGCCAGATATCCCAAGTTAAGGAATTTATTGCTTTTCTATGTATGGGAAGACACAAGAGTCTGGGCTCTCTGGCATCATTCCTTTGATGTGCACCCCAGCTATCTGGGGCCAGTATCCTGTGTTTTCACACCCTGAGTTTCTTCAGGGCACCCTAAGGAGTGGTGGCAGTCTGATGGCTGCTAGATGGTCGGTATTCTTTCCTTCCTGAGTTTCCTCAGGGCTCACCAGCTCACTTGGAGGGCTGCAATCACGGATGACTGTGACATCTTTGTTTACTGATATGGCAGGCAATATTCCATTTATCACCATTAACTTCTCCCACCTGGAGGGGGTTTGAGTATCTGCCGAACAGCTCAAAGATATTGTTGTGTGTATCCCTTGAGGCGGAACCAGGACCCTGGCCCAAGGCTGCACTATTGTTTCCTGACTTCTCCTCCCTTGTCTCTGCATCCCCTCCCTTCCCTGATTAACAACTGTTTGAACCTGCCCTTGGAACTCAAGGAAGGTCCTGGAGGCTGAATGAAGCCTATTTCCTGTAATCCAGAAATGGATGGGGGACACAGAAAGGCTTTTGCGCCCAGGAGCCCCACAGGGTCCTGCTCAGTATCGAGGTGATAAGCCACATAGAAGCACCGTAGAATATGAAATTGGAGTCATCTGTGAGGTGTTAAGGGTGCAGAGAGAGTCCAGAGGTAGAACAGATGCCGGAGGCTCTGTCTGAGCTGGTTCTTAGAGGCTGCGCGTGATGGAGGGGCAGAAGGACCTGCTGGGATGGGCTGGGATAAAAACATGTAAGGAGCACAGGCGTGGCTGTAGAAAAGGGCTGTACATCTTGGGATGATGGCTACTAGTCTGGTTTATCATGAACCCAGACCATATATAATGGAAAAACTGAAGCCTGGAATTTTAGGGTGACAGAGACCCTAGAATTAATTTAATTAAACCCTATCCGGTGAAGATATCCTTCATATGACTCAGCCAATAATAGATCATTCAGGAACTACTGTGGAAATTACCAAATCACACAGCAGCTGGGTCCAGATTTTTTGTTTAATTAATTAATTAATTCACTTTTGGCTGCATTGGGTCTTCGTTGCTGCGCGTGGGCTTTCTCTAGTTGCAGCGAGCGGGGGCTACTCTTCATTGCGGTGTGCGGGCTTCTCATTGCGATGGCTTCTCTTGTTGCAGAGCACGGGCTCTAGGCATGCGGACTTCAGTAGTTGCAGCACGCAGGCTCAGTAGTTGTGGCTCGCGGGCTCTAAAGCACAAGCTCAGTAGTTGTGGTGCACAGGCTTAATTGCTCCGCAGCATGTGGGATCTTCCCTGACCAGGGCTCGAACCTGTGTCCCCTGCATTGGCAGGCGGATTCTCAACCACTGCGCCACCAGGGAAGCCCTGGGTCCAGATTTCAATGCTTGATTGTAGAGAAGTCTTTTTTTCTCATTGAGTCCAATTACTCCTTCTTGTAGCTTCCACTCACTGTTTGTGTTTGCCTTGAGCTACCCCACAGATTGTCTGGTCCCTTCTGAAAATGACAGCTCCTTCGAGTGTCTGAAGACAGCTGGCTTATCCGCCCTCACGTTCTTTCCCATCATGCAGGAAGCTGTAAACTCCTGGGGTGACTCATTCAGCAGCGTTGTGGGGTCACGGTTACTAGAGCTCGTTGACTTCAGCAGCGTTTTCCCTCTTCTCTCCAGCCATCCACTTATCTAGCTGTACTCCACGCATTGCGAATGGACAAAGTACCACAAACCTCCTGTCTTCAAACCGCACAAACGCATTATCTTACAGTTCTAGAGGTCAGAAGTCTGAAACGGGTTCACTGGGCTAAAATCAAGGTTTTGGTAGGATTGCATTCCTTCTGGAGGTTCTGGAGGAGAGTCGATTCCTTGCCTTTTGCAGCTTCTAGAGGCGTCTTGCATCCTTGGTGCACGCCACCTCCTCCATCCTCAGAGCCCACAGTGATCTTCAGATCTTCAGATCTCTCTCACCCCTTCCTTCATCTCATCGTCTCCTTTTCTGACTCTGACCGTCTGCTTCCTGCTTATGAGGATGCTTGTGATTACACTGGGCCCACCTGGCTAATCCGGAACACCCTCTGTATCCGAAAATCCTAAATTAAATCATATTGCAAAGTCCCTTTTGCCGTGTAAGGTATAATATTCAGCACCTGGGGGTTAGGATGTGAACGCCTTTGGTGTGGGGCATTGTCACACCCCATAACCTGGGTATCCCATAACTAAATTCTTAAACTCATTAAGTTCTATTTATCTACCTTAAATTCTTCAGTTTGACTTTCTTTAATATCATATAAATCCTACATCTCTGGTCCCTTGACACTTCCACCACCAACTCCCTTCCCTCCATCCATCTCTGCTTTCTGCCCATCAGCTCCTCTTTCCTTCCTTCTTGGAAGGAGCAATAAGAATATCCGTTATCAAAAGAGCATGCATAAGACCAGGAATTGTGCCAAATACTTTCATTGAACCCTGTGAGCTTGTGACCTTGGCTGAGTTAAATGACTGAGTTTTTCTCCGCCTCTCATTCCTCACTAGTGACATGGGACAGTAATGGGTTGAGTCGTCCCTCATAGGGTTGCCTGGAGGACCGAATGAGTGAGGGTGTAGAGCCTTGATAGTGGTGCCAGGGACATGGAAAGCTCTGTTATTACCATCTTAGTATTACCGTCTCCTGTCTCCTCACCCCCATATCCCCACGTGCTATTCTTCTGTCTTAACCACCCATCTTGTTTTCCTCGTCTTCTTGGAGAACGCCACCTGTGTCTCTCAGGACTTGGCTAAATGTCGGTCCTCCTCCGTGCTCCCACGGCCTCTTGTTCTTATTTCTGGTTACTGTCAAAATCGGATGACATGTCTGTTTCTGTCACTAGAATGAGAAGCTCCTGGAAAGAAGGGACTGACCTGTGTTCTATTCCTCATGTTGGTCTCTCCTATACTTACGGCTGGCCCTTTGTACATGTGCTCATTACATGTCTGTTGAGTGAATTACAGGTATACCTCATTTTATTGCGTTTTGCAGATACTGCTTTTTTTTTTTTTTTTTTTTTTTACAAATTGAAGGTTTGTGGAAACCCAGCATTGAGCAAGTGTATCAGTGCCATTTTTCCAACAGCATTATTTTTAAATTAAAATATGTACATTGTTTTGTAGACATAATGCTATTGTACACTTAATAGACTATAGTATAGTGTAAACATAACTTTTATATGTGCTGGGAAACCAAAAGAGTTGTGTGACTCGCTTTACTGTCACATTCATTTTATTGTGGTGGTCTGGACAGAACCCGCAATACCTCCAAGGTCATTCTGTACTGAGATAGGAACAGTTTCTTCAGTCATGCCTCATTCAGCAGGAAGTCAGGACTCTTCACCATCCTGGCCATTTTCCTTTGGATCTGGTGAAGTTTGCCACCATTCTTTTACAACGTGGAGCTTAGAGTTGAAGTTGATGATCAGGAGGTATCATGGCCTCTGCTGAGGACGGCGGGACTGAGCGTCTACCTTGTCTGTGGTCACGGCTGTAGATCTCTGAGCTGTCACGTGGGGAGCCTCCCTGCTCCGGATCACACTCTACTCAACCCACCTGGCCTCTGCCATTTGTCTTCATCTCACACTCTGGCTGATCTGCTGACGTCTCTCCTCCTGCAGCTGACAACCTCTGTGCCATTTTGATCCAGGGATAGTAACTTCATAGGTAGACTAGACACGCCAGGGGCACACGCTGAAGTGTCTTCTTCCTTCTGTTACCTCCAGTAGGATTGTACCCTTCACTTTACACCAGTTTTACAAACCCAGTGCTGCTCTGGGTTCTCCATGATATACTTTGAGTTCTAGTAGATGGCATCCTTTCTCAAAGATGTCCTTCCGTAAAGATGTCCTTTACACCGCCTCTTCCCAGGACTCCCACCAAATTCCTGAGAAAAGAAGATCAATGAAGAGAAAAATAATCAGTAGCAATTTTCTCCGATACTCAAAACCACCTCCTGCCCCTCTGTGCTTGAAGCAACCTATGTTCCTCAGGGCTCTCAAACCCGAGGGTTAGTTCCTCGTCTGGCGGCAGCTCCTCCAGCTTCTCCTGCCGGCGTGAATTCTAGTCTTGCCCAGAGTCTGAATCCCAGAAGAGATTCTTACCCTGGGTTTTGTTTGTGTTTTTTAAATTATCTATGATCTACCTCTCAGCTTATTACGAAGGTAGTTGAAGATCTCCGTATTTTAACTATTTTATTTTAAATTTCTATTTATCTATTTATTTTTGGCTGCACTGCACAGCTTGCGGGATCTTAGTTCCCCGACCAGGGATCGAACCCGTGCCCCCTGCAGTGGAAGCGCTGAGTCTTAAACCACTGGACCTCCAGGGAAGTCCCTTACCCTGGGGTTTTGCTGCACTAGTTTCTTTCTGTATCCTTGCCCACATACTCCTCCTTTCCCTTCTTTGCTCTTCACTCTGCAGCACGTGCTTCCTGGGAGAGCCTAGGAGGGCGTGGGTGCTGCAGGAGAGCACCTGAGTCCCCTTTAGTCCCCATGAGCAAGCACAGCTGCTGGGAGCCTGGGAGCCCCCATGAGGGATGCACTGGACATTACTTGTAAATGCCCCAGAAGCACCGGAAGTACTTAGAAGGGGGAGTCCAGGTCATGAAGAAAGTTGCCAATGCTGATAATAGGAGCAGCAAGGACTGAACTGCATAGCCATGTGAATGCGGGACCACAGGGCTGGCCATGTTCTGCACTTATTAGCATCCTAGGTTGTGGGATAGTCCTCAGTGGGAGGTTGCTGGGGGATTGCTTCCTTCCTAAGTGTTACTCAACGAGGCTGAGATGGAGAATACCTATGTACCTCCAGTCTGGGTCAGAGGTCACTAAGCAACAGAAGTAGAACTGAGTTTACAGGGGTGGACACCCCAGCAGGGCCGGGACTAAGGTGAGGCAAGTGAGGCAACCAGGGGCACTCCTCTCACTGTCCTGCCAGGGGAGGGTCTCAGGAGGCTTCTGAGTGTAAGTGCCTTGCCTACCCTACCTGAGTCTTGACCTTGCACCCAATAAATCGATCTTGAGGAGTTGAGAGCAGATGGAAGGAAGAAAGGCAGAGCAGAAAGACGTGTCCCAGTGACTTTGCATCTTCTAAGTCCTAAAAGTTTCATTGTCTCCCTGGATGAGCATCTTCTTCTGGCTTTTAGCTGCAGTGGCAGAAAGCCAGAGGCTGGAATTGAGGGGAGACCAAATTCAGTGTGCTTTCTCCAGCGAGGTGAGCTTCGAGTTGATGGAAAGTGAAACAACGACCGGTATTCCCTGCAACCCTTATTTAATGAAAATACATTAAATAATAAATGTAAAGTGATGACTGTTAGAATCTTGGTTACCTGGAATAATAAGTGTATTACAACAAATGTCTTTCTTAGCAAAACTCCTTGTAACACTAATGCATGTTTCTTTTCTTTTTTCACTTTCAGACAACAGTAATATAATTCCAGCTCTTCTTGGACCAAAGCTTACGCATGTTAAAGTGGAATTAGGTATATTTTGACATACATATATTTTGGATTTGTGAACGGGGGTCATAATAGTCTTCCAAGGCTAAATCTGGTTCCTTATTGATCAACATTGTGTTCATAACACATACCATGTTTACTGAAGAATATTGCAAAAGCAGGAAAACCTTGTCATTGTTTGAATGTTGCCCTTTTTAGCAATAATTACAGTTAACAGTCTGTTCAAAAGATTATGGAAGTGCCTGTGGTTTGCAGGTCTGTGGTTTTAGTCACTTTGTATGTGGCTTTTCTCTAATAATATCTACGATCATTTTTAAATATGAAAACTCAATGAGAATACTCGAGAAATGATTCAAACTTATTGTGTGGTTTGAATATTTGATTAATGGGTTCACTTTGAATCAATGGACTTGACTCTACATTTAGGGTTTGTTTAGACCGGTCTTGATGAATCGATATGTCCAGTTGAGTAATTTCTTTCAAAAGAGAAAGGAAGGAAGGAAAAGAATAAATTCACATATGCTAAACTGAGTATTGTATTAGGTAACTGAAATATGTTATTGTATTAAATCCTCAAAGCAACTCTGAGGGGTATTGTTCCCATTTAAGCTTCGGATTAAATGACCGAAGTTCAGAAAGGTTAAGTAATTTGTCTGAAGTTAAACCCCAGGAAAGGGGCAGAGCTGGGATTCAAGTTTCTTACATTGTTTGTTTGTTGTTGATTGTCATTTGATCCTGTTGATTGTTTCCAAAGCACACACCTTTTGACTACAGCTGGCCACAGTCATGTAAATGACCACACATGCCCAATGTTGCTCAGATACTTTGCCATTTGTGTTTGTGGCTTGCCTGCTTTCTAGTTTTATTGATTTCTGAACTTTATTATTTTTTCTTCTCATTTTAGGCTTAATTTGCACCTCATTTTTCCTTTGTACACATGGAGAGTTATATAATTAATTTCAATTCTCCTCTCCTGTAGTATGTGTATTTTAAGCTGTAAATTTCCCTCTAATCACTGTTTAGCTGTTTCCAACAATTTTGATATGCCATATTTTCATAACTATTCAGTTCAAAGTTTTAACTATTTTTAAAATTTTTCCTTGTGATATTTCTTTCATCTATGGATTACTTATGTTTCTTAATTTCCAAATATTTGGAAGATTTTCTAGTTATTTTTCTGTTATTGATGTCCAGTTTAGTTCCATTATGGTCCAAGAGTATACATTGTATCATTTAAATCTTAAAATTTGTAGTAACTTACTTGGACCAGAATGTTCTAAGTGCGCTTGAAACAAATGTGTATTCTGCAGATTTTGATTTAGTCCTTCTATAAATATCAATTAGGTGAAGTTGGTTAATGGTACTCTTCAAATCATCAGTATCCTTACTAATTGTTTGTGTGCTTTCTCTATCTGTTGCCAAGAGAGATGTTAATATCTCCAGCTATGATGGTCAAGTTGTCTATATATCCTTTAGTTCTGTCTATTTTTGCTTTATGTATGTTGAGGTTATCTTATGGGCACATACAAATTGATGCCTCTTGAATTGACGCTTTAACATTATGAAATTTCTCTCTTTATCTATCATACTACATCTTTTCCCAGTCCCTACTCTCTCTCATGTTAGATAGACACACCAGTTTTCTTTTGTTTGGGACTGGCATATTTTATCTTTTTTCACATCCTTTTACTTTTAACATTTCATTGTCTTTATACACAAAATATGTCTCACGTAAACTGCATATATTTTGATCTTTGTTGAAATCCAGTCTGTATGGTGTTTAGTGCGTTTACATTTAATGACTTACTAATACAGTTGGTTTGAGACCTCTCATCTTGCTGTTTTCCAGCTGTCCTATGTGTTATTTCTTCCTTTTATTCTCCTTTCCTTTCAGATTAATATTTTTTTTTATTTAATCTGTTTTGTTTTCCTCTTAGTTATACCATTTTGTATTCTTCATTAGTAGTTCTCCTAGAGATTACAATATATATCCTCTTACTACAGTAAGACAAATGCACGTATTAGTACGTTGACAATTTTGCAAACACGTGAGAACCTTACAACAATTCATTCATCCTCTTATTTCACTTTAAGCTACTATTTTATGTATTTCTCTCCTGCATATGTTATAAAACTCACAAGAATTTGGAATTATTATTGCTTTAAACACCAAAATTATTTTGTATTTACCCAAATGTTTGTCCTTTATTGCACTGTTCATTTCTTAATGTATGTCCTTGCTTTCATCTGGGATAATTTTTCTTTGAGAGTGAAAAATTTCCTTTGGTATTTCTTATAGTGTGTTTATGCTGGCAATAAATTCTTTTGGCTATTATTTACTTGAAAATATCTCTATTTACCTCCAATTTTGAAGATTTTTTTTCAATAATTTCAATAATTCTAGGTTGGCAGTTTTTTCCTTTACTTTGAAGATGCCCTTCTGTTGTTTACTGGTTTCCATAGTTTCTGCTGAAAGACTGGCCTTTAGTCTTATTGTTGGTACTTTGATGTGTCTTCTTCTGGCTGCTTTCAAAATTTTCTCTTTCTTTTTGATTTTGATGCGTCCGGGTGTGGTGTTCTTTGCATTTATCCTGCTTTGGGTTCCTCTGAGCTTCTTGAGTCTGCAAAGGATGTATTATTAATTTGGGAGAAATCCTCTGCCATTATGTCTGAATATTTCTTCTGCCCCTTTCTTCTCTCCTCTCCTTCTGGATCTCCAATTACATGTCTTATGCTCTTGTTTCTTATGCTCTTGTTCTGTTATTTTTATTTTTTTCCCTTCTGTACTTTAGTTTTGATCTTGGCCTGTATTCAGCCTTAGCAATCCTGGCTTCTTTTATGCTCAGTCTCTGTTAAAACCATTGTGAGTTCTTAACTTCATGGTTTTTTCAGTTATCAATTGCTCATTTGATTCTTTTAAAATAGGTTACTCTTCTTTGTTGAAAACATCCATCTTTTCATCTACTTATCCATCTTTTCCTCTGTTTTCTTTAACTTATTTATATTAGTTATTTCATACTCTTTATCTGCCAAGTCAGGCGTTTGGATCATCTTTGGGTCAACTTCTATTACCTATTTTTTTTTTTTTTCCCAAGTGCTTACATTCACACTTGTTGTATCTTGTCTGGAAGTATTTGTACATAATGGATATCCTGTATTTTTTTTTTAACATCTTTATTGGAGTGTAATTGCTTTACAATGGTATGTTAGTTTCTGCTTTATAACAAAGTGAATCAGTTATACATATACATATGTTCCCATATCTCTTCCCTCTTGCGTCTCCCTCCCTCCCACCCTCCCTATCCCACCCCTCTAGGTGGTCACAAAGCACAGAGCTGATCTCCCTGTGCTATGTGGTTGCTTCCCACTAGCTATCTATTTTACGTTTTATTACCTATTTTTTCTATTGATTTTTGTCCCCTTTTTTTGCCCTTTTGTGTGTCTCTCTTTGTTGTTGTTGTTCGTTGTTGTTGATCTTTCTGTATCTAAAACAACCAAGGTGAATGAAGTTTGTATTACTTTTCCCTAAGAGTGTTTGCCTTTTCTTTGTTAGGCAGATAATGTGAGGGTTTGATCATCTCAATCCAGGCAGGAATGGAGCTGAGCAGTAGCTAGGATGCAGGTTTGTTGGATTTAACCTGCTTTTCATCTCTTATGGCTGAGGGGAGACTCCAGTCACGTGTGTGTTGTCCTCCAGTGGGACTTACTCTGCTAAGGACCATGAGACTGCAGGAGAAATCATTAAGCCTTTCCAGCCTCCTGTGCCGCCCAAGCCCTCAGCAATAATCCTGTGAGCCCATGTGGCTGTCAGCATCTCCACTGGGCTCTCTTTTCTCCATGAGATTCCCTCTATTTTGTACAAACCAAAGCAAATTCCTTCAAGGAATAAAATGGTGGCTATCTCAGCTCGCCCTGGAAGGACTTTGTTCCTGACTGTAACTTCAGTTCATCTGTTTCTCTTTGTTTTCCCTGCACTTTGATGTCTTTAATTTTTAGTTAATTTAATTTTTTGTTCTGTTTTGTATCCATTTTGTTTTTCCAGAAGTTGCAGTGGGTATGTAGGCCTGACACTACCTATTAGGCTATAGGTTGAAAAGAAAGTCCACCAGCCATCCTAAGTTTTAATAATTGATTTAGACATAAACATTTGAAGAGAAGCCAGTTCATAGTTTGGTGATGACTTGTAATTGCAACCTAATTTCTCTGATTTATAATTTTTTTTAATTGAAAAACAAGACATTTTTTTTTCTTAGATGCAGCTCTATATTATCATTGTATATTAGGTTAATATACATGGTTGTATTTATTTCAACCTTTGAGAAACCTGAGTTTCTAAAATCTGAACATCGGTTGTCAACTTTTACCTAGGAAAAGAGGTACAGCTCAACTGCTCTGCTTTGCTGAATGAAAAGGATGTGATTTACTGGAACATCTGGAAAAAAAATGGAAAGGATCCTAATGTACATGAAGAGGAAGGGACAAGAATTAGGTATGAATATGTGATATATATAATACATATCATGATATACAAAGATCATACAGTATCATATATATATGAGATAAAAGCACCAGACTCCTGAATGGCTGATAGGACGCTTGAGATGAGTTTAACTTATAATTATAGCTTACATATTTTATAATTTGCATACTCTAGACTGACGCATTATGCAGAAATTTATTGCTGAGACCTAAGTTAGAAAAAGAAGGTCAATGAGGCTTTTTAGCATTGCCTTACAGAAGTAGCTTTTGGTCAGTCAGGATCTGATGGGGTTGGGGACTTTACCTAAGCATCTTATAAAAGAGTGATTACCTAGGCCACTGTCATTTGAATTTTGAAAATTGTGTTACATGCTTTGTTTTTACTAGTGTACCAGAGAAAAGACCAGGTCAGGAGCCTGGGACACGTACAAGTTATTCTGGGCCCCTTGTGTGTGGTAGGCGTGCCTAGTCGCATTGCCCACGTGTCACCGTGAGGACCGCTGGGTATCCATAGGTGACAAAGCACATCATCAGTGCCTTTCCCTGAGGACCCTGGGGGCAGCCCTGGACACAGGCAGGCCACCCAGCTATGGCTACCTGTCCAGATCTACGCCCTGTACTTGGCTTACACACACACCTTTCTTTGTTCTGATTGTTGAAAATAATTCATTATAAGATACTTGAGAACGACCAGAAATCACAAAGAGAGAAATAGCCCTCTGAAGACAGCTTTGTGTGTGTGGCAGGGGGAGTGGGGTGGGTGGATTTCTTTGCTGGGCGTGAGATATGCTGACACAGACACTGCTTCCTGCTCTTTAGAGATAGTTCAGAGCTTCTTTTTAGAACATTCCTTACAGGGATTATCTTTCTTAAAGGTGAGAGGTGAGGAATTTTCTCAAGTCCGGAAGGGTCCCCAAAGATTGTCAGATGTAAGTTATGACCCAAGAAAATACTAATTTAAACAACCAGCCTCCTGCCCTGTGGCATCGTTGTTGGTCCGTTGACACTGATCATAATTATGGCAGCACTTTCCTGTCAGAGTTCATTAATGGAAATTAGAATCACACTAAGAACAGCTAGAAAAAGCAAACAGGGCAGTGGTTAGATATAAATATCTAGGAGGCAGAGTTGGTGCAAAAATTTCCAAATGCCATTTAGTTTAAATAGCCTATATTAAGGAATGGTTATACTTATTAAAACAAAACATGCTAAGCCTATGGCCATTACAATGTTTCTGAATGGCTTTGGGTCATTACTGTCATTATTAAGGTAACTATACACTCAGGTTCTAGTGAGTAGTGGTCCTAAGGTGTCTGTCACCTTAGCTGCACTTTTGAGGGTTTTTTTTATACCCTCGCCCAGAACCAGGTGCGTGGTTAGTGCTCATGGAGTGTTGGCTCAGCTGGATTGCGTGGCTATCCTGCCACTTTATCTTGTCCGGATTCCTGCATTTCCTCCTTCTCATGATCCATTGTTAATCTCTGGAGGCATAGAAGACCAATTCACCAAACTTATTAGAAACGGAGCTTAAGCTAAACTAAGGGCTTAAGCAAGGCTAAATCTTTCTGTATACTGGGTGCTTGAACTTATGTCATCTAGTTTGGCTTCTCGGTGGGGTTTTTTTTTTTGGTGCTTTCTTTGTGGATTTTACATTGATGTTAGATGGTTGATATTTCTGGGTTGGTGACTTCTGTACAGAATTATGACTTCTCTTCTAAAATGCATTTGAGACAGTTAGGGGCTACAGTGGGTACCACATCCCAGCTGCGAGGGGCCTGGCGGGTGAGTGACTACACCTGGGAGTGCTGGCTGACCGCACACCTTCAGAGCCTGCCACTAGCAGGAGGCAGATGTCAAGAGCATTTGCCTTGCATCAAGGACAGGATGTCTTGAGTCCTTTTAGTAGAGAAAGAGAGCTGGCTGCTCCTGGTGGTCTCCGGTCACTTTCTGACACTCCCTGAACAGCTTAATTGGCCTTTCTCATGTGCTTGGGGGTGTCTGAGAATAGTGGTTTTAATTTATTTTAAATGCTGAACAAAAGAAGAGTGATCGTTAGGACTGCAAGGACGAACTTGATATGAATCTGCGTCTGTATTAACAATCCGCAGCATTGTCACGGCTGGTGGAGACTTCACAGTGGGAGGAATGCTGAGTAGTCAGGACAGGAGGAACAGAGGAGAACGCAGACACACCTGGGAGATACTGAGGGTTCAGTTCCAGACCACCACGATAAAGCAAATATCACAATAAAGCAAGTCACGTGAATGTTTTGATTTCCCAATGCATATAAAAGTTATGTTTACACTATACTGTAGTCTATTAAGTGTGCAATGGCATTGCATCTTAAAAAATGATGTACATACCTTAATTAAAAATACTTTATTGCTAAAATAAATGCCCAAACCATTATGATAGTAACATCAAAGATTACTGATCGGGCTTCCCTGGTGGCGCAGTGGTTGAGAGTCTGCCTGCTAATGCGGGGGACACGGGTTCGAGCCCTGGTCTGGGAAGATCCCACATGCCGCGGAGCAGCTGGGCCCGTGAGCCACAACTACTGAGCATGCGCGTCTGGAGCCTGTGCCCCGCAATGGGAGGGGCCGCGATAGTGAAAGGCCCGCGCACCGCGATGAAGAGTGGCCCCCGCTTGCCGCAACTAGAGAAAGCCCTCGCACGAACCGAAGACCCAACACAGCCTAAATAAATAAATAAATAAATAAATAAATAAAATTAGGCACACATTTAAAAAAAAAAAAAAAAAAAAAAAAGATTACTGATCACAGATCCCCTTAACAAATATAATGATAATGAAAAAATGTGAAAGTTTGAGAATTACCAAAACGTGACACAGAAACATAAAGGGAGCAAATGCTCTTGGGAAAATGGCACCAAAAGACTTGCTTGGTACCCTGTTGCCACAAACGTTCAATCTGTAAAAAGTGCAGTATCTGCGAAGCATAATAAAGCAAAACTCAGTAAAATGAAGTGTGCCTGTAATTGAGAGAGAGAATATTTTCTTGTGTTTTCAACTGAGCATCGTTACCTCCCAGGCATTTTAATTCTAGGCAGTTTACAGCGCCGTCCCCAGGTGGTCTCAGGAGGACTGAGACCCCCGGGAAACAGGGGGCTCACACTTGAAGAGAACCCACCAGAAGGGGACGATTCCCTGGAGTCCACAGAGCCCTGTTTTTGTGCAGATGTATTTGCACATACAAATTCCTCTCTCGTGGGTGACGTTGTTGGCAATGACACAAAGCCTATTGCTAAACCATTTTCCTCTCTTACAGGACTTCAGAAGGCAAACGGCTTGCTTCAAAAATACTGAGAATTGAGAATGTTAATGAAAACAATCTAAACTTTTCATATAATTGCACTGCAGCCAGCGAGGGAGGCATAGACACCAAAAGCTTCATCTTACTGAAAAAAGGTGTGAGAAATTTTATCTTTGGCAGTTTGTGGAAACCTAGACTGTTGCAGCTGAGAGACCTGTCATAGCTCATCACTTCCTCATCTTACACACCAGGAACCAAGCTCCTGAGAGGTGAAGGGTTCGCCCTGTGTCACAGGCATTCGGTGGCAGAGCTGGTGCTCAGCCCTCGCTGCGATCCCCTGTGCCCTGATTCCAAGCAGAGAATGAAAACCTCAAGTGTATTCTTTTGCTCTCACTCATATGCCAATCCTGTGTAGCAACCAGGGGCCCAGAGCGGGGAGGTAGGTAGAGCTCAGGGTTGGAGATGCTGGTGGGTGAGTGTCACAGGGGAGGTGGTCCGGGCAGCTCTGGCACACTCTGAACAACAGGAGGAAAGTTTGCAGCTTGGTGTAGGATGAGGCCAGTGGTCCAGGAGTAATTGCCGCCTCCACCCTACCTTAGCTGGGCCCTGGGCACAGGAGCCCTTGGGTGTGGTCTTTCGTTCAACAAAGACTAACTTAGGCTTCCCTCTCTTGGGCTAGTCCCTGGACCTGGCAAGCGGACAGTTAGTTGATGGCTCTGGTCACTGGACTCAAGAGTTCTTCAGTGCCTGCCTGATGGAGGGCACCCTCCACCAAAACGGTCCAACTTCCATCCTCCACCAGAACAGTCCAGCCGAGGGCCACAGGCTCAGGAGCTGCTCAGAGTAGTTCTGTAAACTGTCCTAGATCAACGCATGGCTGTGCTATCTCTGCCATAGATGTTTCTACCCTGATCATTTTTTCCTTCTGCTGGGCTCACAGATGTTGTGTGGGGAATAGGGTCTTTGACTCCACCATTAGCCCTGGAGGAGTGTGTGGGCCAACGTGAGAGTGTGTGTATTTGTGCGGCACAGTCATAGATATGTAGGCCTTTCAGAGATGCAGGAACCCCAGGGGCTGGCTTTATTCAGAGTTCACTTACTAAGCAACGATGATTGCTTACTTACATCCTGATAATTAATTTTACTGGAAAGATAATCCCTAAAATTGTGTCAAGATGGCAAGAGTTTTATGTATGCTTACTCTTTTTGACCTAGAAATCCCACCTCCATTAGAATCTACTCTAGGAAAATAATCAGAAGCATAGATAAGGGTTTATGCCTATGTTCATTGCAGCATTATGTATATTTATGAAAAATTGCAGTCGATCTAAATACTGAGATAGTATGAATTATAATTTTAAAGACCTAGAGAAATGCTCATAATATAATGTTAAGAAATAAAGAGTGATCACCAGATGGTTCCAACTAAATAAATGTTTTCAGGGAAAAAACAAAACCTGGAAGGAAATGTACTAGCATGTTGGCAGTGGCCATTGCCACACTGTGGGATGGTTATTAAATAATTATTCTATCCTTTATACTCCTCTGTGTTATCTCATGTTGTCCATAATGAGCATAAACTGAATCAATCTAGGAAACGTAATTTTTTTCTCAAAGGACACTTTCATATAAAAATATACAAAAATTCTCAGAGCTGAGTGCCAGGCACTGTGTTAACTACTTATGCGTAATATTTAACCCTCCTCCAAAATAGCAACCCTATAAGTGAAGGAGAAAATATTACTAGCTGCATAGCTGTATTACGTGTACAGATGAAATACTAAGAGTTAGGGCGTCAGTGACTTTCCCTAGGATACAAAGTAGATGATAGAGCCAGGCTGGAGCCCACACAGACTCAGCTCAGTGCTTGCTCTCTCAAGGTTCTGCACCTCCATATATGTTCCCAAGCCGCTAGCTGACGTTTAGGTGTGGGTCCCTCTGAATTTCATCCTAGTGTCTTATCATCCTAGAGATCCAACTTCCAAAAGTGTGGACGGACTACATTGTAATGCTTTCAGTTCACGTCTCTGAATACCCTTGTACACATTTTTATGGAACAGAGAGGTCACCACTGGAGACTAAAGGCAGGACTGCAGAGTAACTCAATGGAATGTGTTGGATAGACAAGTAGATTTGTGTTAAAGGTAAAAGCTGTCCACCGCAGAGTGATGGAGGAAGATGCTGGTGAAATTTCTCTAATTTATCCCACTTTCTTTTTCTTTCTAGAAGACCCAGTTGACATCCCAGGCCACATCTTCACTAGAGGAATGATCGTAGCTGTTTTGATCTCAGTGGTCATTGTGTGCCTAGTGACCGTGGGTGCCATTTATAGAGTTGACTTGGTTCTATTTTATAGACATTTCTTGGGAAGAGATGAAACCTTAACAGGTAACGAATGTCGTCATGCTGGGATTTCTTATTTTACAGTTTTATTAAGAAGCTATATAAATAAACATTAATCTTCACCTCATTTTGATTATATTGTAGACATATTGGCGGTAGAAGTTTTCCATAAGAAAAATTGATCTGAACGAATCATCCGTTATGAATGTTGTCTGGGCCACTTTTTCTTGTGCTTACTTATCCGTTGCCAAAAATTGTTCTCTAATTGTTTTATGCATGTGTGTCATGTCCTTCTAAATGCACTGTGAGATGGTTAGGCCCAGGGACTGTGTGTCTGAATGTCATTGCTCACACGCCATCTGGTGCCTTTACAAAGTTCACACTCAATAAAGGTCATTTCAATTGAATTGAATTGGGAATTCCCTGGCGGTCCAGTGGTTAAGACTCTTGTGCTTCCAATGCAGGGGCACGGGTTCAATCCCTGGTCAGGGGACAAAGATCCCATGTGCCACGCGGCAAGGCCAAAAAACAAAGAATTGTATTATGGTTCATTATTTTAACCTGGCAAAGGAGGCTGCATGATGTACTTGCAAGAACCTTGAAGTGCACACCAAATGACCTGAGTTCCGGTCCCCTAGATCTGCCACTTTTCATCTACTCCAACCTCTATCTGGTGACTGTCTCAGTTTCTCTATTTTTGCAGGTGACTAGAAGTCCTCAAGATTCAAAATAGCTACCAAATTTTAAAAAATCAATCTAATCCATTGCACTTGCTTTTGTTTCCGTGTGTGTGTGTGTGTGTGTGTGTGTGTGTAGGACATACATAGTTCAAACACCAAAAGTCTTAGAAATTATACACGTATACTTGTCCCATGCCTGTTTCCCACCCCATCCCACATTGATAGTATATCCAAACGAATATGAATAGAGAATCTTATTTCACTCCTGTTTAAAAGACAAATCTTGGCATGCTATGTGCCCTATTCTGAACTTTGCTGTACTAGACCTTGGTTACCCTTCCATATTAGTTTATAAAATCTCTCATTTTTTAGGGTTGCACAGTGTTTTATTTCTGTGGATGTATTATTGTTTATTTAGTCACCGTGTGATGGACATTTGGGTTGCTGAAGACCTTTTGTTATTGCAGAAATGATGTGGTGGATAACTTTTGTACAGTTACTGTTTCATATGTGTGCAGTGTAACTGAAGGAAAAATTCCCTAAAGTAGAATTACTAGAAGTGCAGAGGTGGATACAGTTGTTATTTTGATTGATATTACCAATTTGCGCTCCATATTTCTCTACTGCCTACCACCTTCAAAGGACAGGAGTACATTTTTTTCTCATTGCCTTACCCACAACCTTTTGGATATTTGCCAATCTGATAGATAAAAATCTGAGGGGTATCGAAGCATAGTTTTCACTTGCATTTTGCTTACTGTGCAAAAGTATGAGCAACTTCTCATGTGTTTAAGACTCATTTGTATTTCCTTTCTCAAAGTACCCATTCATATTCTTTACCCATGCTTCTACTGGGTTGTTGACTTTTTTTTTTGCTTGCTCATTTTTAGCAGCTATTTACATTTTAGGGAGGTTAGCCTATTGTCTATAATATAAAATGCAAATATGATTCCCAGGTTGTTGATAGTGCTGTGCTTTCGACTTTCTTGATAGTGGTGTGCTACCTGGAAGACTTTTTCATGTGCAGGCATACCTTGTAGATACTGCGGGTTCAGTTCCAGACCACTGCAATAAAGCTAATATCGCAATAAAGTTAGTAACACGAAATTTTTGGTTTCCCAGTGCATATAAAAAATATGTTTACACCATAAGGTAGTGTATCAAGTGTAAAATAGAATTATGCCTAAAAAACAATGTATATACCATAACTTAAATATACTTTGTTGCTAGAAAATGCTAGACATTATTTGAACCTTCAGCAAGTCATAATCTTTTTGTTGGGTCTTTTTTCGAGGGTCTGGCCTCGATGTTGATGGCTGCTGACTGATCAGGGTGGTGGCCTCTGAAGGTTGGAGTGGCTGTGGGAATTTTTAAAAATAAGACAACAGTGAAATTTGCTGCATTGATTGACTCTTCCTTTCACAAATGATTTCCCTGTAGCGTGGGATGCTGTTTGATAGCATTTTTCCCACGGTAGACCTTCTTCCAAAACTGGAGTCAATCCTCTCAAACCTGCTGCTTTATCAACTAACTTTATGTAATATTCTAAGTCCTTTGTTGTCATGTCAACAATCTTCACAGTATCTTCACCAGGAGTAGATTCCGTCTCAGGAAAACATTTTCTTTGCTCATCCATTGAAAGTTTCATCGTGCAATTAAGTCACATCTTCAGGCTCCACTTCTAATTCTAGTTCTCTTGCTGTTTCCATCATAGCTACAGTTACTTCTCCCATGAAGTCTTGAACCCCTCAAAGTCATAAAATAATTTTCATATTTTTCCTTTGAGTTTTTATAGATTCATTATTCGCATTTACAACTTCTAATTTACTAATATAAAAATAAAGAAGTTAATTCACTTTGCTTTGAGCTAAATTTGTCATTAAGTTATAGAATTATTTGTTTTCTATGAAAAATATTTTATTATTTTATTTAAGAGCTTCATTGAGGTATGATCAATATACAAAGAACTGCACATATTTAATGTGCACTGTTTGATGCATTTGGAGGTGAGGATACTATATTTAACTTTTCTTTTTCAATGATTCTGTTCCCATTTTTCGGAACTTTCGCTCAAATTTGTACTTAAATAAACCCTTATTTTCACACGAATTAAAAGAGTCAACCTTATCTCCTAGATGGGAAAACGTACGATGCTTTTGTGTCTTACCTGAAAGAATGTCGACCCGAGAACGGAGAGGAGCACACCTTTGCTGTGGAGATTTTGCCCAGGGTGTTGGAGAAACATTTTGGGTATAAGTTATGCATATTTGAACGGGATGTGGTGCCTGGAAGAGGTAAGAAAGGAAATATCAGATAGAAAACTAGAGGAGTTTTCATCTTTAACTTCATCTTTACTTTTAGAAGATGAAGAGCTTAGTCTTACAGAAGGCTATTCTGCTTGCTTAAAAACAAACAAATGAAGTAGTCCTCTAAACCAGAAATAATCAGCTAAATCAATACAAGCAGTAGTGAGAAGATGAGAAAATTGCACTGTTTCCAAAAATGGCGTCTTGGGGACCTGGTCTCTTCACCTGGCTTCACAGTTCTCTGAGTCTTTGGAGAAAGGAAGTGGGCATTCCATTCTCAGAAGCAGGTCCAGAATCATTATCATGAGGCATTTATCTAGAAATACCCCACAGTAAGAATACCTCTTTTCATGATATTTTGTACAGCAAAACCAATTCTTAATTTAATATGTGATCCTTTGGACTATAAAACAGGTTAATTCTTACCAGAAAATGTTTCTTCTTTATCGCGTTAACATTGGTGAGAAAATTGAAGTAGAAATTAGGACTGATGGCAAAGGATAAAGAAAAGGAGATTGGTGGTTCCTAGCATAATTTAGTTGTGAAATTTTATTTTTTAATTAATCTGTGAATACAAATGGCTGTAACACATATATTGAAGTATATTACAGTTAAAATCAAAGAAATTTAGTAACATTTCCATGTTTTCTCTGAAAGTCTTCCAGAGCTTTGAAGTCTTCCAGAGATTTGGAATCTGGTGTCAAATTATTTTGGATGCTAGCGCATCACAAATGATGCAATACAAATGTCTTAATAGTTACCATCACTCATTCATTCATCCAACATTTACTGAGCACCATCCTTGTGCCAAATTCTAAGCTGGGCATTTAGGACAGAGTAGGAAATAAGAAAGAGTTGTGGGGTTTTTTTTCCCTCCTGGGTTACAAATTAAGAAGGGAAAATATTACAAATCAGAAATAGAAAATACTTTTTAGTAATAGATAACTTCTCAAAAGGAATAATATGCCAAATTGTCAGATGCATTCAACACTGTGATATTTTTGTGCGTCACTCTTTGTATCTAAGAAGACATTCTGTCACTTACAAAGTATTTCTGCTTGACTTTACATCAATTTTATTATATTGGGGTTGGCCCAAAAGTTCGTTTGGGTTTTTCCATAAGATGTTACAGAAAAAGCCAAACGAACTTTTGGGCCAACCCAATATTTCCGTTATTTTTCTAGGAGTCATTTTAAAAACAGATTTCTTCTTAGTTCTTAAATAAAAATAAAGAATGTTTGTATATTCGATTGTGATTAGTTTTGGCTAAGAACTCTTATCTGAGGAGGGCTAGAGGTCTAGAACAGAGGTTGGCAGTCTTCCACCCACAGGTCAGGTCCAGCCTGCCACTCTTATTGAAACAGCCACACACATATGTTCATGTGTGATCTGTGGCTGCTTTTGAGTTACAACAGCAGAGCTGAGTAGCTGTGACAAAGACTGTATGACCCGCAAAGGCTAAAATATTTACCATCTGGCCCCTTTACAGGAAAAAAAATTATCAACCTGCGGTCTAGAATAATGGCAGGATTTTTAAAAAAATCTTTTAATTCAAATTTTAGCATATTCCACCATCCATGTAAAGAGGAAAGATAGTGGAATGGTTAGGAACATACACTCCAGAACCAGACCACTCGGGTTCAGATTCTGGTTCTGCCATTTACTAGCCATGTGACTCTGGGCAAGTTACTTAACCACTCTGCTTTGGCTTCTTCATCTGTAAAATGGGGGTGATCACAATACTTTCTTCATAGGGTCATTATGATGATTAAATGAGTTAATATACATAAAATATTTAGAAGAAGGCATGGCACAGAGAAAGTGCCAAGTAGGTATTCATTATATCATTGTGTAGATGATTGCTTTTTTAATAGGCATAGAAAATTGAGAATTAATGGTTTATCTCAAAGAAAAACTTAAACTAGTGAATTTGAGTTAATACAAAATAGGACTGTGTGAAATGATTTTCATCTCATGCCCACCCTTTCAGTTTTCTTAAATTAATCTGCCACCTCCTGTATTTTCAGCTGTTGTTGATGAAATCCATTCATTGATAGAGAAAAGCCGAAGGCTGATCATTGTCTTGAGTAAAAGTTATATGTCTAATGAAGTCAGGTATGAACTTGAAAGTGGGCTCCATGAAGCACTAGTGGAAAGGAAAATTAAAATCATCTTAATTGAATTTACACCAGTCGGCGACTTCGCATTCTTGCCTCAATCACTGAAGCTTTTGAAATCCCACAGAGTTCTGAAGTGGCAGGCCGATAAATCTCTGTCTTATAACTCAAGGTTCTGGAAGAATCTTCTTTATCTGATGCCCGCAAAAGCAGCCAAACCATGTAGAGACGAAGCAGAAGTCTTGCCTGTTTTTTCGCAGCCCTGATCTTCAGAAAAGCTGAGCAGAAGAAAGAACTCTTGACACTCTGGGGACTGAGTGTATGAGCCTGTTGATAACGAAGGGCATTATTCAAATATTTAACTCTACTCTGTGAATGTCCTAGTCACATTCTGAAGATGAAACTTGTCATTAGGTTGCCGGGGATAAGACTAAACATTGAGCTATAGTCGTGGGCTCTCAGAAGACCCTGGAATTCAACAGAAATGGGTGTCCTGTTTCTCCCTCTTCCATAACTGGATGCAGGCACTCTGCTCAATCCCATATTCAGCAACTGGGAGACTGCACACGGTGTAGAATAACTTATGCCTTAAAATAAGGATATGTCTTTAAGAGATTTTTCATGCTAACAATTGAACTGAAGGATTTTAAGTTCACAAAGTGGCATTTCTCTATGAGCCCGTAGTTGACACAGGAACTGGAATGGTGCCTTCACGACCCCACCATAGCTTCCTACCTCTAAACACCTCTGACAGTGCCTGGGATGCGGGGTGCAGGGCGGGGGTCTGGGAGAACCGACAGGGCTGCGAGCAGAGCAGGGTGTGAGGTGTGAGCTGCTGTAACAGGGCCTCAGCCTCAGAGCATGTGCATTAATGTATCCTGGCTACAGCTGCAGGCCTACAGTTCTTGAAACCCCACCAAGATGCTGCAGAGGGCTTGCTTAATTGGACCTATCTGTGGGAACTTCTTAAAAGGAACTCAAAACAACTTTTTAATCTTTCATGCCAGACACAAATTTTAATTCAAATAATTTTCTGGGTCTTTCAAAAAAATGGTCTAAAACATTTGTTGATTTTGCATAAATGTTTAGACACAGGATGGGTGCCAGATCAGATGAGTTATTCAGCAGCCAAAAAAGGATGGTCACTTGCTTGATTTTTAAAAGATGACAGATTTTAAATGCCCTTTGGGTGGAGGCAGCATGGCAGCCAAGACACTTGAGCTCAAATCCCGGGTTTACCGCCTCCTCTGTGGTCTCCGGAAACTCTTCTAACTCATCTGTGATGCGGTCTCCTCATCTGTAACATTAGAATTTATAAGACCTGTACAGGGGGACTAAGTGAATAAATACAAATGAAGCTCTTGCAACAGTTCTTGACACAAACTTAACACTCAATAAGTGTTGGTATTGCTACTTTTGTTATTGTTATTAATTATCACCTAGGTCAGGTATTTAGCGGTGGAAAGAGAACAAGATCTGGAAAGGAAGGCAGTTTTGACTTGAGGCGATTCATTCTTACAGAGAAGCATAGAGGAGCAGCACATCAGCATATCTGCATTGGACGTCTGCAACTTTTCACATTGGAAGACATATATCTGTCTCCTTAGTACTGGGCCTTCTTGACGGCCTCAGAGGTCTGTTCATGAAAATCACTGAGTGAGTGATAAATAGCAGCCTTACAGAGAAAGGAAAGAGCTGGGTAAGTTTGGAAGGCTGGTTAGAAGATATGGGTGCGGCATGAATGTTCCAGAAAAATTTAAAGCAGAGACTGTAAAACAGCTGTGGTACTACTATCTATAAAGTAGATAATCAACAAGGACCTACCGTATAGCACAGGGAACTCTACTGAATGTTCTGTAATAACCTATGTGGGAAAAGCGTCTAAAAAAGAATGGATGAGGTGAATCAATCACTTTGCTGTACACCTGAAACTAACACAACATTGTAAATCAACTATACTCCAATATAAAATTAAGAATTAAATAAAAAAATTAAAGCAGGCAACTTAAATAATAAAACAGCTGTGGTAGATACTACTGAAAATCAAAGAAAAATGAGATTTTCATCAGATTTTCAGTATAAGAAAGTGGTCTAATTTTTGTAGCACTTACAATTTTGCGTGCTAGTTGGATGGCTAAAAAAAGTAAAGGATTTTAATCACTAAGAAGATTTATGTGTGAAAATATATGGTCGTGAGAAATTTATTGCTATCATCATAGTCTCTAATACATAGAATGATTTGCTTTTCTTTTTTATTATGTATGCTTTAAATACATTAAATGTATTTTGTATTAAATGTGTTAAATGTGTACAGTAAATATATGCTTTAAAATACATTAATGAACCATTGGTCTCGTGCCTTTATTTTTGAAAAATCTCGACATCTTTTTCACTTAGTTTAAAATTTCAATCCCTCAGTCTCAACATATATTCCCACCTTTGTAAATGAGATATGGGTCATTCAAAATGAATGCTTAGATCTATCTTTTTTTATGTCAAATTACTTTGTACCTACCTTCTTTAAAATCCATCCAGGAGCAAAAGAAGAATTCCATTCCCTCTCACAAGGCCACCCAATGTCCAGCACAAATATTAGGTCTTCACGTGCCAGTTAACTCATGTGCATATTTTAAAATTTAAGTGCCAAGCATTTCCAATCAGGACCAGTACCTAACTTTTATTGATAGAATAATGTCATTCTCTTCTATGACTTCAAATGTCCTTACACTGTAGAGTCCATTTCAGAGAATCAGTGAACAACCAGCTGTCTAAGATGTATAAAGAAACAACCCATGTATGTCTATTATATGCTGGGAACATTTATTAAATTCGAGTTATACTCTCGTAAAGCAGAGAGAGACCTTATTACCCACATATTCTAAACCCAGGAACCTGAGACACGGTCAGTCCAGGGACTTGACCTGGGTATGCATTTAGCTAGTGTGACCAGGCTGGGACAGAGAGGGGTACCGTCTCCTCTCTGGAATTGCCTGTTGCAGGGAGACGAGGTAAGTTTTGGGAGGCTGTAGGCGCTTTCCTGTGGCGGCGCCTTGTACTAGGAGGGTCTAGAACAGTCTTGCAGAGAGGAAGAAGGGCTGCTTAGGACTGGCTCGGAGGAGGTTAAAAGAGTACAAGGGCTCTTCTAGGCTACTAGGGTAAGGATGGAGGGGCAGTAGCACTCAAATCCTCTGCAGGATGGAAGTGTACACGTGACTGTGGCATCCGCTGAGGTAAGGGGCGTTAAGACCCCTGAGAGGTACTAGGCGCTCATCCTGAGTTGATGCTGAGTGGTTGACCAGCTGGCTGTGGAGGACTGTCAGCAAGGCACAGAGCGGGTGCACCTCCTTGCAGCCATCAACATGCTTGTCTGAACCGGGGATACTGGCAAAACCGAGTTGACTCATAGCTTTAAATACTCAGAGGAAATAGCTCATCAACCTGGCACGAGTGCACCTCCGAGGGAGGAGAGCCAGGGTTTGGGAGAAGCCATCTTTCTGAGCAGAAGCTACTCTGAGAAACGGGATCAGGAGCCAAGAAGTGGTGGCCAGGCCACAACTCTAACAGGAAACGGGCCGTGTGCGCTGCGGGCAGGACACTGAGTGCTTCAGCCCACCTGCGGGCCGCACTGGTAGCCATCGCATGCAGGCTGGGGGTGCTGAGACCAACACCTACTTTTCTGCGAGAGGCTTGTGAAAACCAGCTTTCATCTCTTTACAGCCTACCTTGTGGTTGCACATACCATCCGGGGAATGTGATACCCCATGTAAACAATTGCTACAACTTGATGTGCAAGTTTCATAATTCATGGTGGGCATGTTAAAATCGACTTTCAAATGGGGTTTCAGGAGTCCCAGGTCTCTTCAGAGGTGCCTTAGCGACCATCCTGGGCAGTGGGCGCGTGTGTGCCTGGCCCCTGCCCTCTGCCTACCTCCCACTCCTTCCAAATATCAGTACTTCAACAGGAGTAGTGCTGCTTTTACCCATTTTTATGTTGAGATGCCACCATAACAATTTTATTTGGCAAAATCAAACACCTCTGAATAGGCCATGGTTTAGATGTAATGAACGTAATCCTCCCTGGCTAGTTTAAACAGAAATGGTTATAGAATTGTTTAGAAAGGGGAAGAAATAGACTCTAGGCTATTCTTCCCAAGGTATAGTCCAAAGTCACCCACAAAAACACTGGGATGCCAAGAGCTGTTGATCCTGCCACAGACAGGAAGAAATCTCTGGAATCATGAAGATTCTGCTGCAGATGCCAGCTCAGAACCATTCTGCAGGCTGGCTGTGGAGCTGCTGAGAGCTAAAAAAAACAACTGCTTCTGTTCACCCAACTGAGTCCACCAGGAGCAACTTAGTTATTAATTTGCTTTATCCCACAATATACACAATAGCCTCAGAATGATGATAATACTAACAACGCCATCAATATTTTGTTGACTAAAAACAGTTCAAGATTTTGGGAGGACTGTTTTATCCCTTGAGAACCTCCCATTAGAATGTAAAGTCAAGTCGGTGTGTTCTAAAGTCATTTGAAATGACTCCTCTTGATGTAGCTTTGTTGACTCAGTATACAGTTAGATTTCTTTTACTGTGAATTTTTAGGAATTGCTGCTTAAATTTTATTTTGTTTTATAATAATGCAAAATATTTACACCCTTCTGAGAGCAAATCTGCAAAATAAGGTATATGCAGAGAAGTCCATCTTCTGCCCTTCTTGTTCGCCCCTTCCCCACAGGTAAACCATTCTAAAAGTGATGTTGATTTACCCTTCTGTTTTGTAATATAATTAAATAGGCATACATATTTAATCCCCCCACGTCTTACAGATAAATGGTAGTGTATTAACTACAATTTTTCCACCTTGCTTTTCCTACTCAATATATTCCAGAGATCACTCCCTAACGGTATATGGAGTTATTTCTCATTCTTACAGTTACATGGTACACCATTGTGTGGCTTGGTTATACTATAGTTTATTCAGCCAATCTCAGATGTTTCCAGTCTTTTGCTATTACAAATTATGTTGTAAAGAATTGTCTTATGCATGCATCTTTTTTTTTCTTTCTTTCTTTTTTTTTTTTTTTTTTGGCCACACCGCGGGCATGTGGGATCTTATTTCCCTGACCAGTGATCAAACCTGTGCTCCCTGCAATGGAATTGCAGAGTCTTAACCACTGGACCGCCAGGGAAGTCCCCTTATGCATGCATCTTTTCACATTTTTCAAGATTATTTTGGGGATAGATTCCAAATGTAGAATACATGGGTCAGAGGGCAATGTGTATGTAATTTTGCTGGATATTGCCATATTCCTTTTCATAGGGGTAATATCATTTTCCGTTCCCATCAGCAATGTAAGGAGCACTAACCCCTTAGCTTTTGTCAATTCTCCTGTAGCGATGTTAATCTTTTTCATCCCTGTTGTTGAAAGGTCTTTGCATATTACAAATGACAATGTGATGTAAGTTGCAAATATTTTTCTTTCCCACTTTGTCCCTTGCGTTTTTAACTTTGCTTTTGGTATTTACCCATTCCCTGATTATAGAGGAATTCACCCATACTTCCAATACTCATATAGATTAATTTTTAAAATTTAAATCTTCAGTCCATTTGGAATTTGTACTGGTGTGCAGTGCAAGGAATGAATCCATTGAATCACTTTTCAGATGACAGTCCAGTTACCACAATACTACTTTTTTACTTTTACCCACTGATTTGTGAATGCCCCTTCTAACTTATACTCAATTTCCATTTCCTATTAGATCTATTTCTGGACTATCTAGTCTATTCTATTGGTCAACTTGCTATTCATGTGGTAATACCACACTGTTTCAATTGCAGAGATTTTAAAACATATTTTAATATCTTGTAGGGGTTATGTCCCCAACCTCACCCCAAAGCTCCTATTTTTCAGTGATTTACTGACTTTTCGTGCATGTTTTTTTCTTCCAAATGAACTTTATAATTAGTATGCTTAACTCCAGGAAAAAAAAACTGATGGCATTTTATTGAGTTCACATTAAATTTTTAAATTAATATAGGGAGGAACAACTTATTTTTGAGATTGCGTCTTCCTAGCCAAGAACATAGGATGTCTCTTCACTTGTTCAAATATGCATTTGGTTCATTCAGGATTGTTTTATAGTTTTACTCATAGAGATTTTGGATATTTCATGTTAAGTTTGGGCTATTTTGCTATTAAAATGGTATCTTCTCTTTGGTGATCTTCTAATTTGTTTTTATTTATATACACTAAGGCAATTGATTTTTCTGTTGATTTTATCATCTGCTACTTTATTATATTCTTATTGCTTGTAGCAGTTATTTGATTCATATCATCTGCAAAATGAGATTGGGGATTTTTCCCTCTTCTCTTCCAATTCCAATGCTTCTAATTGCTTTTTCTTGCTTAATTGCATTAGTAATTAAGCCTCCAGTGTAATGTTAATAATAGTGGATGTAGATATTCTTGTCTCTCTCTGACTTCAGTGGGAAGCCCCTAGTGTTTCCCCACTGAGTATGACACTATTTTACATACCTACACCGTATATATACTATATAGGTAATTAAATTAAGCACAGCTCCGTTAGTTCCAATTTTATCCTGATTTTTTTTAAACATAAATGGGTATTGACTTTTGTCCAATGCCTTTTTATGCAACTATTATACAAAAGTCATTATATGATTTTTCTCCTTAGAGAGTATTAATGTTTTCATAATATCATACTATTCTTGCATTTTGGAGTAAATTTCACTTCATCCTAAGATTTTTTTAAAACAAGCTATGTATTTTGTTCACTAATACTTTATTTAGGAATTTGCATATTTGCTTCTAAGCAAGACTGAGCTGTAGTTGTGTGTGGGTGTGTGTGTGTTTAAGTATTCAATCTTAAAGAAGTATACAATCTTTAAGTATTCTTAATATTAGCAAACAGTGAAAAATCATTAAATATTTGAGAAAGATTTTTACTATGAAAGGTCAAGGTTAACAACAAAACAGAGCTTGGAGATAAGCCAAGGAAAAACATACTTACAAACAAACTTTAATATTCTCAGAGAAACAAAGAAAGATGTTACATCAGAGCACAACAAAATGGAGTTGGAAATTAAAAATGAGATAACTGAAGCGGAAAACACAATATCCAGGTTAGAGGGTAGTGAGGTGCCACCCAGAATGTAAAAAAAAAGCTAATTAAATTGAAAGTAGAGGAGAAAAAAGAATTAGAATATTGGCCTAAATTAATGTAATAGAATATCTATAAAATGGGAATAAGCAAACACCCTATACTATGAGAATAGAGAAATAAAAGGAATTTTTTTACAAATAAGTAAAGAAAATATCTCAAAATTGAAGGACATGAGTTTCTAGATTGAAAGGGCTACCAATTTTCCAGAAAAACGCATAGAGAATCACTTCCAAACTTGGAAGGAAAAGTGATGTGCTCCCTACAGTCTAATACTCAAACAATTATTCTCCAATATGAGGACAAAATAGAGGTTTTCAGACATATGAGCCCTCAAGATATTTACCTCCCATGTACCTTGTGTCTGAGGTCTACTGGAAGAGGTGCTTCTCCAAAAAAGAGAACATCCTCTAAGAAGGCTCAGAAATAAGGGATCCAACTTAGGAGAGTGGTAAAAAGTGTCTCCAGGCTGACGGTAAATGGAAATCCCAGGATGGCAATTGAGAGCATGTTCCAGATAGACCGTTTTCAGGAAGAAGACAGATTTCCCAGTGTGTTTAATGCATTGAGAGGTCATTTACATTTCTAGTGGAAAGTTGAGGAATGAGTTAATGATAAATATAGAGAAATTTAATCAAATGAAGAAAAATAATTATTAGCTTCTAGTGAAACAAAAGTTGGTATATGAAAAGAGATGTAGTCAAACAGCATTATATGGCTCAGCCATAAATAGTATTTACCTGTAACAATGGTGTAAATATTCAACATTTATTTAACTAAAATTATGGTATAACTATATTTGGAGGCAGGATAGGAGGGAAAACGTGTTTGTGGTAGTGGAGGTGTTGGGGCTAAGTCACACCTTTCATTGTTAGGAAGTCAACAGATTATATCTAAAACTTTGTTCAAAGTCAAGGTTCTTTGAAAAACAGGCTATGCTTTGCTTTCTCATTAATCTCTGGTCTATTTGCTGCAATATCTCCCATACTCTGCAGTCCAGGACATCTGCAGGCTCTGGATCCCCAGCTCTAATGGGAACTCTTCAACCCCACTTGACTTCTCTGTTGTAGTCAACACTAGTCACCCCAGTTTTCTTCTGAAACCTCCTTGGATTTGTGAAAAGATTCCCTCCTGGTTTTCATAGCCCCATTTTCATATTCCCTTTTCATACTGTTTGGTGGTTTCTCTTTCTCTGTTCCATGCCACCCCTCCCTTAAAATTTTCCAGGGTCGCTTTCTGGAATCTTCTTTCCTTCTCATGCTGCATATTATCCTTGCCCATTGCTTTAGCAAACCTAAAGAGAAAAAATCCCTCTTCCCATCTGTGGTCTGTTTTCTGAGCTCTAGAATCACACATTCAGCTCTACCTTGGGTAACTTTATCTAGAAACGTACATAACATCTAAAACTCAACTATTTATACTGAATTGATTCTAGTTTCCCAAAGCCTGTACCTCTGTTTTGGTTTTACGAACCCATTTTCTACCTGATGAAAATTGTAGAACCATTTTCTACCATTTTCTTCCAAGCAGGAAGCTGAGGGTCACCTATATTAATTCTCTTTCTCCCATGTTTCTATATTCAGTCAGGAAGTTCTACCCTGGACCTGTGTTCTCTATAATAGCTCCTTAGAAGCGGCCTTACATATGTCCCTTACTAACACCTGCAAAAATAGGTGAGTAGATGCTTTTGATGGAGCTTAAAGAGGTTCTTTTCTGTTTGCTGTTCTGTTTACTGCAAGTTTCTCAGTCATCAGCTGAGAATGAGGATGAGGGAGGAAACTTTAGAAGAAAGGAAGAAATATGAAGTTGTTTTCTAGGAAAATAATATAGTGAATGAAGTAGAGAAATATAGCACGGCTGCTAACAAGTATTAAAGTCTCCCTCAGGTTATGGAGACCAGTCAGCATGCCTGCGTGTTTCCTCCAGCCATGTTCAGTTGTGTATGTTCAACTAAGGAAGAGAGTTAGTAATTTTTAAGCTAATGCGATAAAATAAGAGAACGTCAAGTGAACTAAAGGTATAGGTAAGCGACTGATAATAATGCACGACAATAAAACTTAAGTTGGAAAATGCGTGTATAGAGGGTGTCATTGAAGATTTGGTAAGAGCAATATAAGATTCTTCTGTGACCACATGATTGTCACAAATGAATTGATATCGGAGTGTTTCAGGGAGTAAGATGATAGGATTCTGGAAACGGAGATTATTGAGGCATGGCAAATACTAGTAATGGCAGGTGTAGGAATAAATGCCTGAGGTAGGCGTGGAAGTCAAGACATTTGGAAGAGAGGAGTTAAAGAATGGAGAGACCAGGGTGTTCCATGGATCATCTATGTGAATACTAAAATTACCAAGAATCACAACAGGGAGGGTTATGGTGAGCATAAGAATAAGTGGGGGGTTAAACTCTTCAGAGAATGTGAAACTGAGAGGAGCCCTGCAGGGCTTTCCCAGGAACAGACTCCTGTGTCCTCCGCCTGTTGTTTGTAGAGCTTTAGCTTCCTAGGCTTTCCCTGAGTTCCAAAGAACAAATTTAATCAGAGAAGCAAAAAAATGCAAAAACAAAGGAAAGCAGTCAAGCAAGACAAAATAATAATAGTTTAGCCATAAAATTAAATGAAGGACTTTTAGTTCCTCCTCAAGGGCTAGTTATTTTGCAGATACTAAAGCCCCCACCAGGTGGAGAAAGTTAACTGCAAGCTGACCACCAGCAGGTGGACCTCAGACACTTTGGAACCAGAAGGTTGACGATTGAGATTTCCAAAACATGACCCTGTTACCTCACCGTCAGCCAATCAGAGAATTGTACATGGGCTGATCTCATACCCTGAGACTCTCTCCCTTCACTTTATCTTTAAAAACCCTTCCCTGATAGCCACCAGGGAATTCAGGTCTTTGGAGCACAAGCTGCCTGTTCTCCTTGCTTGGTACCCTGCAATGAATGCTGTTCTTTCCTTCACCACAACCTGGTATAAGTAGACTGGTTTTGCTGTATGTAGACCCAAGTTCTGTTCAGTAACAAATGCAGCAGTGTGACCAGGGGTTTGGGGACAACCTCAACAAGGTGAGTAATGGGTGGTATTACAGGGTGAAGACATGCTATTCAAAGCTGGGGATTTTTAGGGAGGAGGGAGTATAATGGCTGGAAATCAGTGGCTCAAGGGGTCTGGGAGAGAAAACAACCAGAATTTAAGTGGGCTGTTAGGGAAACAATGTCCTCGGGAGAGAGTCAAATAGCAACAGTGAGAAAGGGGTAAGAAAGTCCAGGGGAGAGTTTGAAGATATGACAAATGATCAATTTAACCATCTACAAATGAGGTTAGAAAAAAATTAATTAAATTTCAGAGAAATCCCTCTGGGAGACATCCCCAAGTCTGCGGTTTGGCTAAGAGCTCGTCTCCTATGGTCCACCGTGCATACCTCTATTTAGCATTTATCATCTAAGAAATGATCTTCAGAGGTCCAGTCCCTCTTTGACCAGCCTAACTGTTCACAGTTACCAGCAAGAGATCTTGCCTATAGTAGATGGTTAGCAAATGTTTGTTAGACTGGACTTATTACTGTGCACTGTAATTATTTACCTTTCCCCCCAAATATGAGCTCTTTGAGGGTAGGGCGTGTGAATTTTATTCATCCTTGTATCATATTTCTGATACAATAATAGACACATAAAATGCTTGGAACCATGAATGCACAGAATAGATTCATTTTTATTTCTCCCAGCAATTTACTCCAAGTGAAATAGAATTCATTTATCCAACGGTAATATTATATGTTTCAGTTATTTATTGCTATCTAACAAATCACCCCGAAACTTAGTTGCTTAAACATTGACGGTTTGTTATTTCTCACAATTCTGCAATCTAGGTTGGGGTCCATTGGACCATTTTTCTGCTCCATGTGGTGTCTGCTGGGGCTGGAACATCTACTATATTCTTCACTCACATGTGTAGACTAAGATGGTTGGAGCAACTGGAGTATGACCAGACAACTCACTCTCTCTCTCTCCTCATGTTTTTACAACTAGCTTTTACAGCTACTTGAGCTTCCTTACAGCAAGGTGATCTCAGAACATTTGGACAAGAAATATTGTATCTGGCCTCCAAGAGAAAGCTGAAGACCTTTAAAAAACTAGATCCAGATGGGCACTTCCACTGCACTTTGTTGGTCAAAGCAAGTCACAAATTCAACCTAGATTCAAGAACAGGAACAGTAGACTCCACCTCTGGACATGAAGAATGCACATGAAGGACCAGAGGAAATGATGGCAGCCATTTTTGGAGACTACCCCCACAATGCCTGTAGGAGGGTATTCTGTCTCCTGCAAACCCTATCCAAACTCGATTAAAGTGATCAAACTGGCTTTGGAAATCACCTCTCTAAACAACTTTAGACTCAACTTCAACATCTGCATCAGGATATCTGAAGCTTCAGAAGGATAGCTCCCACACCCCAAGTCACTTGAATCCAGTTCAATTCAATAGGTATTGAATACCAGTCATAGACAACCCCTTACGTTTAGCCTTTTCCTTCCATCTTAGCCACATCTCTTCCCAGGTCTCTTGCCTTTATTCTTTTTTTTTTACCATTCATCTTCCATGGATTTTATTTATTTATTTTTTAAACATCTTTATGGAGTATAGTTGCTTTACAGTGTTGTGTTAGTTTCTGCTGTATAACAAAGTGAATCAGCTATATGTATATGTATATCCCCATATGCCCCCCACTTGCATCTCCCTCCCACCCTCCATATCCCACCCCTCTAGGTGGTCACAAAGCACCTAACTGATTTCCCTGTGCTATGCAGCTGCTTCCCACTAGCTATCTATTTTACATTTGGTAGTGTATATATGTCAGTGCTACTCCCTCACTTCTTCCCAGCTTACCCTTCCCCCTCCCCATGTCCTCAAGTCCATTCTCTACATCTGCGTCTTTATTACTGTCCTGCCCCTAGGTTCATCAGGACCATTTTCTTTTTAGATTCCATATGTACACTTTAGCATACAATTTCATTTCATTTCATTTTATGGCTGAGTAATATTCCACTGTATATATGTGCCACATCTTCTTTATCCATTCATTTCTCAATGGACACTTAGGCTGCTTCCATGTCCTGGCTATTGTAAATAGTGATGCAGTGAACATTATGGTACATGACTCTTCTTGAATTATGGTTTTCTCAGGGTATATGCCCAGTAGTGGGATTGCTGAGTGATACAGTAGTTCTATTTTTAGTTTTTTAAGGAACCTCCATACTGTTCTCAATAGTGGCTGTATCAATTTACATCCCCACCAACAGTGCAAGAGGCTTCCCTTTTCTCCACACCCTCTCCAGCATTTATTGTTTGTAGATTTTTTTTTAAATTTTATTTATTTATTTATTTATTTATTTATTTATTTATTTATTTATGGCTGTGTTGGGTCTTCGTTTCTGTGTGAGGGCTTTCTCTAGTTGCGGCAAGTGGGGGCCACTCTTCATCGCGGTGCACGGGCCTCTCGCTACCATGGCCTCTCCCGCTGCGGAGCACAGGCTCCAGATGCACAGACTCAGCAATTGTGGCTCATGGGCTTAGTCGCTCCGCGGCATGTGGGATCCTCCCAGACCAGGGCTCGAACCCGTGTCCCCTGCATTGGCAGGCAGATTCCCAACCACTGCGCCACCAGGGAAGCCCTGTAGATTTTTTGATGATGGCCATTCTGACTGGTGTGAGGTGATACATCATTGTGGTTTTGATTTGCTTTTCTCTACTGATTATTGATGTTGAGCATCCTTTCATGTGTTTGTTGGCAATCTGTATATCTTCCTTGGAGAAATGTCTGTTTGGGTTTTCCACCCATTTTTGGATTGGGTTGTTTGTTTTTTGATATTGAGCTGCATGACCGCTTGGATATTTTGGAGATTAATCCTTTGTCAGTTGCTTCATTTGCAAATATTTTCTCCCATTCTGAGGGTTGTCTTTTCATCTTGTTTATGGTTCCCTTTGCTATGCAAAACCTTATAAGTTTCATTAGGTCCCATTTGTTTGTTTTTGTTTTTATTTCCATTACTCTAGGAGGTGGGTCAAAAAGGATTTTGCTGTGATTTGTCATCGAGTGTTCTGCATATGTCATAGAGTGTTCTGCCTATGTTTTCCTCTAAGAGCTTTTTTTTTTTTTAAGATCTTTATTGAGTATAATTGCTTTACAATGGTGTGTTGGTCTCTGCTTTATAACAAAGTGAATCAGCTATACATATACATATATCCTCATATCTCCTTGTCATGCATCTCCCTCCCACCCTCCGTAACCCACCACTCTAGGTGGTCACAAAGCACAGAGCTGATCTACCTGTGCTGTGCGGCTGCTTCCCACTAGCTATCTATTTTACATTTGGTAGTGTATATATGTCAGTGCTACTCCCTCACTTAGTCCCAGCTTACCCTTCCCCCTCCCCATGTCCTCAAATCCATTCTCTACATCTGCGTCTTTATTCCTGTTCTGCCCCTATGTTCTTCAGAACCTTTTTTTTTTTAGATTCCATATATATGTGTTAGCATACAGTATTTGTTTTTCTCTTTCTGACTTACTTCACTCTGTATGACTGACTCTATCTCCATCCACCTCACTACAAATAACTCCATTTTGTTTCTTTTTATGGCTGAGTAATATTCCATTGTATATATGTGCCACATCTTCTTTATCCATTCATCTGTTGATGGACACTTAGGGTGCTTCCATGTCCTGGCTATTGTAAATAGAGCTTCAGTGAACATTGCGGTACATGACTCTTTTTAAATTATGGTTTTCTCAGGGTATATGCCCAGTAGTGGGATTGTTGCGTCCTATGGTTGTTCTATTTTTAGTTTTTTAAGGAATCTCCATACTGTTCTCCATAGTGGCTGTATCACTTTACATTCCCACCAACAGTGCAAGAGGGTTCCCTTTTCTCCACACCCTCTCCAGCATTTATTGTTTGTAGATTTTTTGATGATGGCCATTCTAACCGGTGTGAGATGATATCTCATTGTAGTTTTGATTTTCATATCTCTAATGATTAGTGATGTTGAGCATCCTTTCATGTGTTTGTTGGCAATCTGTATACCTTCTTTGGAGAAATGTCTATTTAGGTCTTCTGCCCATTTTTGGATTGGGTTGTTTGTTTTTTTGATATTGAGCTGCATGTGCTGCTTGTAAATTTTGGAGATTAATCCTTTGTTAGTTGCTTCATTTGCAAATATTTTCTCCCATTCTGAGGGCTTTCTTTTTGTTTTGTTTATGTTTTCCTTTGCTGTGCAAAAGACTTTTAAGTTTCACTAGGTCCCATTTGTTTACTTTTGTTTTTTTTTCCATTTCTCTAGGAGGTGGGTCAAAAAGGACCTTGCTGTTATTTATGTCATGGAGTGTTCTGCTTATGTTTTCCTCTAAGAGTTTGATAGTGTCTGGTCTTACATTTAAGTCTTTAACCCATTTTGAGTTTATTTTTGTGTATGGTGTTAAGGAGTGTTCTAATTTCATTCTTTTCCATGTAGCTGTGCAGTTTTCCCAGCACCACTTATTGAAGAGGCTGTCTTTTCTCCATTGTATATTCTTGCCTCCTTTATCAAAGATAAGGTGACCATATGTGCATGGGTTTATCTCTGGGCTTTTGAACCTGTTCCATTGATCTATGTTTCTGTTTTTGTGCCAGTACCATACTGTCTTGATTACTGTAGTTTTGTAGTATAGTCTGAAGTCCAGGAGCCTGATTTCTCCAGCTCCGTTTTTCGTTCCCAAGATTGCTTTGGCTATTTGGGGTCTTTTGTGTTTCCATACAAATTGTGAAAATTTTTGTTCTAGTTCTGCGAAAAATGCCATTGGTAATTTGATAGGGATTGCACTGAATCTGTAGATTGCTTTGGGTAGTATAGTCATTTTCACAATGTTGATTCTTCCAATCCAAGAACATGGTATATCTCTCCATCTGTTTGTATCATCTTTTCTTTCATCAATGTCTTACAGTTTTCTGCATACAAATCTTTTGCCTCCTTAGGTAGGTTTATTCCTAGGTATTTTATTCTTTTTGTTGCAATGGTAAATGCGAGTGTTTCCTTAATTTCTCTTTCAGATTTTTCATCGTTCATGTATAGGAATGCAAGAGATTTCTGTGCATTAATTTTGTATCCTGCTACTTTGCCAAATTCATTGATTAGCTCTAGGAGTTTTCTGGTAGCATCTTTAGGATTCTCTATGTGTAGTATCATGTCATCTGCAAACAATGACAGTTTTACTTCTTCTTTTCTGATTTGGATTCCTTTTATTTCTTTTACTCCTCTGATTGCCTTTGCCAAAACTATGTTGAATAATAGTGAGAGTGGGCACCCTTGTCTTGTTCCTGATCATACAGGAAATGTTTTCAGTTTTTCACCATTGAGAATGATGTTGGCTGTGGGTTTCTCATATATGGCCTTTAATATGTTGAGGTAGGTTCCCTCTATGCCCACTTTCTGGAAAGTTTTTATCATAAATCGATGTTGAATTTTGTCAAAAGCTTTTTCTGCATCTATTGAGATTATCATATGGTTTTTATCCTTCAGTTTGTTAACATGGTGTATCACATTGATTGATTTATGTATATTGAAGAATCCTTGCATTCCTGGAATAAACCCCACTTGATCATGGTGTATGATCCTTTTAATGTGCTGTTGGATTCTGTTTGCTAGTATTTTGTTGAGGATTTTTGCATCTATGTTCATCAGTGATATTGGCCTGTAGTTTTCTTTTTTGTGACATCTTTGTCTGGTTTTGGTGTCATTGTGATGGTGGCCTCATAGAATGAGTTTGGGAGTGTTCCTCCCTCTGCTATATTTTGGAAGAGTTTGAGAAGGATAGGTGTTAACTCTTTTCTAAATATTTGATAGAATTCACCTGTGAAGCCATCTGGTCTTGGACTTTTGTTTGTTGGAAGATTTTTAATCACAGTTTCAATTTCAGTGCTTGTGATTGGTCTGTTTACATTTTCTGTTTCTTCCTCGTTCAGGCTTGGTACGTTGTGCTTTTCTAAGAGTGTGTCCATTTCTTCCAGGTTGTCCATTTTATTGGCATATAGTTGCTTGTAGTAATCTCTCATGATCCTTTGTATTTCTGCAGTGTCAGTTGTTACTTCTTTTTCATTTCTAATTCTGTTGAGTTGAATCTTCTCCCTTTTTTTCTTGATGAGTCTGGCTAATGGATTCTCAACTTTGTTTATCTTCTCAAAGAACCAGCTTTTAGTTTTATTGATCTTTGTTATTGTTCCTTCATTTCGTCTTTATTTATTTCTGACCTGGTCTTTATGATTTCTTTCCTTCTGCTAACTTTGGAGGTTTTTTTGTTGTTCTTCTTCTTTCTCTAATTGCTATAGGTGTAAGTTTTGGTTTTTTATTTGAGATTTTTCTTGTTTCTTGAGGTAGGATTGTATTGCTGTAAACTTCCCTCTTAGAACTGCTTTTGCTGTATCCCATAGGTTTTGAGTCATGTTTTCATTGTCATTTGTTTCTAGGTATTTTTTGATTTCCCTTTGATTTCTTCAGTGATCTCTTGGTTATTTAGTAGCATATTGTAAAGCCTCCATGTGTTTGTATTTTTTACAGTTTTTTCCTGTAATTGATATCTAGTCTCATAGCGTTGTGGTCAGAAAAGATACTTGATACGATTTCAATTTTCTTAAATTTACTACAGCTTGATTTGTGACCCAAGATATGAGCTATCCTGGAGAATATTCCACGAGCACTTTAGAAGAAAGTGTATTCTGGTTTTTTTGGATGAAATATCCTATAAATATCAATTAAGTCCATCTGGTCTAATGTGTCATTTAAAGCTTGTGTTTCCTTATTTATTTTCGTTTTGGATGATCTGTCCATTGGTGAAAGTGGGGTCTTAAAGACTCCGACTATTATTGTGTTACTGTCGATTTCCCCTTTTATGGCTGTTAGCATTTGCCTTATGTATTGAGGTGCTCCTACGTTAGGTGCATAAATATTTACAATTGTTATATCTTCTTCTTGGATTGATCCCTTGATCATTATGTAGTTTCCTTCTTTGTCTCTTGTAATAGTCTTTATTTTGAAGTCTATTTTGTCTGATATGAGTATTGCTACTTCATCTTTCTTTTGATTTCCATTTGCATGGAATATCTTTTTCCATTCCCTCACTTTCAGTCTGTATGTGCCCCTAGGTCTGAAGTGGGTCTCTTGTAGACAGCACATATACAGGTCTTGTTTTTGTATCCATTCAACCAGTCTGTGTCTTTTGGTTGGAGCATTTAATCCATTTACATTTAAGGTAAGTATTGATATGTATGTTCCTATTACCATTTTCTTAATTGTTTTGGGTTTGTTTTTCTAGGTCTTTTCCTTCTCTTGTGTTTCCTGCCTAGAGAAGTTCCTTTAGCATTTGTTGTAAAACTGGTTTGGTGGTGCTGAATTCTCTTAACTTTTGCTTGTCTGTAAAGCTTTTAATTTCTCTGTTGAATCTGAATGAGATCCTTGCTGGGTAGAGTAATCTTTGTTGTAGTTTTTTCCCTTTCATCACTTTAAATATATCCTGCCACTCCCTTCTCGCTTGCAGAGTTTCTGCTGAAAGATCAGCTGTTAACTTTATGGGGATTCCCTTGTATTTTATTTGTTGCTTTTCATATTTTTTTCTTTGTATTTAATTTTTGATAGTTTGATTAATACGTGTCTTGGTGTGTTTCTCCTTGGATTTATCCTGTATGGGACTCTCTGCACTTCCTGGACTTGATTGACTATTTCCTTTCCCATGTTAGGGAAATTTTTGACTATAATCTTTTCAAATATTTTCTCAGACCCTTTCTTTTTTTCTTCTTCTTCTGAGACCCGTATAATTCAAATGTTGGTGCGTTTAATGTTGTCCCAGAGGTCTCTGAGACTGTCCTCAATTCTTTTCATTCTTTTTTCTTTATTCTGGTCTGTGGCACTTATTTCCACTATTTTATTTTCCAGGTCACTTATCTGTTCTTCTGCCTCAATTATTCTGCTATTGATCCCATCTAGAGTATTTTTAATTTCATTTATTGTATTTTTCACCATTGTTTGCTCTTTAGTTTCTCTAGGTCCTTGTTAAATGTTTCTTGTATTTTCTCCATTCTATTTCTGTGATTTTGAATCATCTTTACTGTCATTACTCCGAATTCTTTTCCAGGTAGACTGCCTATTTCCTCTCCATTTGTTTGGTCTGGTGGGTTTTTACCTTGCTCCTTCATCTGCTGCATGTTTCTCTGTCTTCTCATTTTGTTTAATTTATTGTGTTTGGGGTCTCCTGTTCCCAGGCTGCAGGTTTAGAGTTCCCATTATTTTAAGTGTCTGCCCCTGTCACAGACACGCAGTGTGTGAAGTTGGTTGAGTAGCTTTTGTAGGCTTCCTGGTGGAGGGGACGGGTGCCTGTGTTCTGGGGGGTGGGGTTGGATCTTGTCCTTCTGGTGGGCAGGACGCAGCTGGTGGTGTGTTTTGGGGTGTCTGTGAACTTAGTATGACTTTATCCTGCCTTTATTCTTATCACTGTGTTGCTCTCACGTGACTCCATAAGCCTGGAGCTTCATGTGCCTGGAATATCGTTCAGCTGCTCCCTATGACCTGTGTTGAAATAGGCCTATAAAAAACCTCATATCCTCTTGGAATCCTAGATAGATTCATGACCCAGGGCAGATATATTTTTTTGGTTCATTCCTAGTTATAAATGCTCTCTTCCACCTCAGGGAAACACTCATTTTGCCTTCATCCCAAAGCAAATGTAGTCTTCTTTTGTATTTTATGTTATCCTCTAGTTATGTGTAGAAGCAGCCCTGGAGCATTCATATGTTCAGATGAGTCAGCTTTATCTTTGTTAGAATATCAGCCTCTTGAGGATGGGTGATATCTAGGCTTAACCAAGTTGCTTTCTAGATAAAGCTCTTTCTGACCCGTGTGGTCTCAGAGTGTCCTAAGGTTCTTATTAAGTGATTTGATTTGTTCTATCAAAGGAACAGTGGGGTTCTTAATTATATGTTATATTTTGAATCTTTGTTTTAATAAAGAGGTACCAAAAAATCTTGGTGATTTCAGAGTTTAAATTTATTTCCCTGTCTGTATCAATAAATTATTGTTTCAAATAAATGGTGTTAGAGAGATGTTTTTTTCTTTTTCAGAATTAAAAAAATGTTAATCCCACGAAAAGCTTTAGGTTATATCATAAAGGTTACATTTTGGGGAGTTAGTTTTACAAAACGAAAAAAAACCAAAAAAAACACCCAAAACCCACAGTTGAGAAACTGTTGAGTGCTAATAATCTTTACAGGAAATTCCTGTAAAGGAAGTAGGATTACTCACTCTTTCAACTAAACCTAACCACAAACCTTATCTAGTCAAGGAGGTTGGTCTGGGGAGAGTTTTAGATGCTTCATCTTCAGGTCATTTCCTTCTACTTAGAGAGGTCATTAATTTGATTTTCCTCTGTATGACCATGAATTTGACAATGTCAGTGGTCATTTACAAAATACTAAAGGTTTTCCTTTTTTTTTTTCTCCAGGTTTAGCTCATTATTTACAAACTTGTGTGAGTTACATGTACTTTCTCCATTTATCTCTCTGGCTAGGAAGAGATATTGTAGACCTCTTTGAAAATGGATATTCTCACATGCTCATCTTCAGATAGAAAAGCCGGCAGTCACTGAAAGAAAGACTTGAAGTTCCTTTCTCTTTTTCAATGTCTTAAGGACAGGAAATACAGGTAAGACAATGGTATATATTTTTTTCCACTAGATTTCCTAACCAGCAAATATAAGTTGAGAAAAGAACTTAAATCATTTTCAAAATGGATTGCTAACACTATTCTTTTTCATAAACTATTTGTACTAATAAATTTGCTACCTAATTAGCAAATTTTACATCTCCACATATATGGAGACTTTATAAAAAAACAAAACCTGGTGGTTATGAAATAAACCTATCTACAATGCTTTGAGCATTTTGTGGGAAAGGTGGAGAGCAGAGGGGTTCAAAATGTTTGCTGACTCAGCCATAAAAAGAAACAAAATTGGGTCATTTGTAGAGACGTGGATGGACATAGAGGCTGTAATACAGAGTGAAGTAAGTCAAAAAGAGAAAAATATCGTATATTAATGCATATATGTGGAATATGAAAAAAAATTGGTATAGATGATCTTATTTACAAAGCAGAAATAGAGACACAGACATAGAGAACAAATATATGGATACCAAGGGGAAAAGGTGGGGTGGTGGGGTGAATTGGGAGATTGGGATTGACATATATACACTATTGATACTATGTATAAAATAAATAACTAATGAGAACCTGCTGTATAGCACAGGGAACTCTACTCAGTGCTCTATGGAGACCTAAATGGGAAGGAAATCCAAAAAAAGAGGGGATACATGTATACATATAGTTGATTCACTTTGCTGTACAGTAGACACTAACACAATATTATAAAGAAACTATACTCCAATAAAAATTTAAAAAACAAAAAACAAAAAAGCAAACAAAAATAGAGGGCATAGATAGTACCTATAATATCTAGCATAGAGTTTGCCACATAACAAGAATTCAGCAAATAATTGTTGTACAAATGTGTATGACCAAGATTGGCAATTTAGTTTAGATTGGGTTTTGTTAAGCTATTCATATCTGTATTCCAGCGTCATCATTTTTTAAATGAATGACTTTGGACAATTTACTTCACCAAAAAAAAAAAAAGTTTTTGCTGAATTTAAATGCTTGTCTTGACTTGACTGTAAAATCTTTGAGAGCAGGAACTACACTCTTGATTTTCTGTAATTCCTAGACAATGGGATATAAAGCTACCATGGATCATGTGAGAACCATAATAATATTAGTTGAATTAAATAGTTGCTGTTACACCAGACCAAATGTTTACATGTACATGTGTTCCCTGGGTATAGTCATTGCTGATCTTAGGGGAAATTGTCTTTAACTGTGGGATTCTCCTACCTGAGCCTCAGATTCCCTGTTGACACCTGCCTTCTCTACCTGCCTTTCCTCTTTTTCTCCTCCCACCAAAAGCTTTGGTCAGAAAAAATTTTAGTTCATCATCAACCAAAGATAGTTGAAGGTGTAGTCTTGACCAACTGATTGGGGGAATCTTCAACCTGTAACAAAAAAAATATGGCTCTCAAAAAGCAGGTATGGATGCTGTTTTGGAGAAGAGACCCTTCAGATACTTGAAGTCACCCTTTTGAGCTCTTATCTCCTTTTGTGAGGTGACGGCATATGCTGATAGGAAAATCAGAGTCTCTGAGACCCTTTTCATATGGACATGAATTCCTCTTCTAATACTTATAAGATGTGCAATTATCATTAATAGTGGGGACCACTCTTCAAGCAATGTGAGCCTTGGTGGTCCATCAGTGAAACATGAAGGACAGCAACCATCTTCCCGAGTGTGACAGAAAGTACGTAGGAGAGCAGGACACCATTATATTCAGTGCCACCTGCCCATTGATTTACTGCCAAGAACAGACCTGCAGCCTGGTTTGGTTAAGTTGCCCAATGCTTGAAAACTGCTCGATAAATCACCTTGTGTGATTCCTTATGATTCTTGGAAGTGTTTTGGTGATGGTGGAATGAAAGGCATCACACAGACATCAAAAGATCTTAAAGAGGTAGATGTTGACAAACAATATCATTTGTGTTATCCCACATCGATGGGGTTTCCAGAATGGGCTTGCTCTTGTGTTGCTCAGTTGTCAACAGTGTTGGTAATAACTGCTATAACTTAGCACAGACCCATCTCCCCAAGGTTTATTCTTGTCCCTGAACAGGGCTTCCCAGGGATGATCCCTGAATCACAGTAATTTCCCTGACACTTGTTTATAATATAGAGTCCAATGTTCTTCTCCTTGAGAATCTGATTTAATATGACTTGGAGACCCCAGATATCTGAATTTATAAAAAGCATTCCAGGTGATTCTTGTAATGGAGATAATTTGAGAAACACAATCCCAGAGACAAAGCTGTAGCCTAGAAACAGCCCCAGGCAGCCTGAGGTCTTACGCCAGTAGGTGAGGGTATCATGGACAGAACATCTGACCACTCAAGGTTGGGACAGGAATTCCTGAGGTCTGGAGACTTCTGGGTGTCACAGTAAAAAATTTTCTATAGGCTTGGTAATTCAAACATGGAATCACAGAATGTTAAAGCTGAGATGATCTTAGAAATAATAAAGTCCCATGATTCTCAAGTCAGGGAACTTTAAAAAAAAAATGCAGATTTTCCAGTTTAATCCCCAGAAGTTAGGACCCCCTAGCCCTAAGGTGGAGGAACAACTGATAGCAGTCCAAATAATTTATTTTGCAAATAAAAAAACTGAAGTGCAGAGAGAGGCTAACTAGAGTCACACAGCAAGTTAATGGTTAAACTTAGGTTGATATGCATTTATTTTGACTTCTTCTGAGTTCTTTTGCATTTATTTGGACAACAGAATTGATACAATTTATGCATGAAGCTTTTCCTAGGATTTGGAGATAAGATTTCTGAAACAGGATCCCTTCTCTTAAGGAGCTCCCAACCTAGTGAGAGGACATGGTATGTGAAATAACAATTTCACTATGGTGTGGATAAATTCTGAACAAGGACTTACTGAACTCCTGTGTGAGTCACGCCCTATCCCTTGAGAGAGTGTGCAGGCTGCAAGACAGGCTCAGTTCTGCTGGCATGGAGCTTTGGTTCTAGTTAGGGGAGAAGTTTATAAAACAAGATATTTTCCAGACAGTTGTGTGTGCTAAGACAAAATAATATAACATGAGTAATAAGAGAGATGGTTGCTGGCTGATGCAGTGGTGAATAGAGAGGAGGAATGTCATTATGCACATGGTCAGTGGAGGTGTCTCTGGGGATGAGACACAAGATAAATCATGAGAGAGCCATATCAAGTCATACGGGGTTTTGCATCTGATGCTTTGGAATGGACTCTTTATCTAGTGGGCAGTGGGGCTGGTGAGGTTATCAGCACAGAAATGACATCCTCAGGCTTGATTTTTAGGAAGATGCTTCCGGTGGCCGGAGATGGGGAGATTGACCCTTCAGGGGCTTCGTGGGCAAAGGAAGGGGAAGCAGGGGGTAGGGGGAGGTAGACCACATCTGAAAGGCAGTTGCTTATCCTAGGTCCTTGTTCCTAGACCACAGTCTTGGAAAGAAGAGCTACCCATTGTCACCAATGGGGATAAGTGATACAGTGACTCTGGTCCCAGTCCGTGGCACTCTAGGTCCTCCACCATCTCATGAAGCCCTTTCTTGGCTGAGCACACCCTCCTCTCAGCAGGTCAGCAGCCAAGTGGAAACATCCTGTACTTCTGGTCCCACCTGGGTACACTGGTCTCGAGAGACCTCCCAGAGTGTATGACTCTGTCCGCCTCCGTCCAAGACAATGTCTCTGTGGTTTTCGGGGTTTGTCTTTTCCTGCCTCCTCAGAGAAGTTGGTCCACACACGCTCTTCTCACTCTCACTTGCATTTGGCCTGCTACCCTGCCAGCTCATTCCCCTCATGGTGGAATCAAGTCAGCACAGGAGGAAACACCTCCCCGTCTGTCTTCCGTGTGCAGTGTAGCCTGGGGAGGGCATGGCTCGTCCCCACTCCCCACCTTCCTTCCCGAATCCCTCGTCTCCATCACCTTAAACCCTCTGCACGTGCTGATCTGATCTATCGGTGGCCAGACCTGATGGAAACTAAGTCCTTCTTGTGCCCGACTTCTCTGCTTAGTGTCAGGGTGGTCTCTCTGTTCTGTTTCTTCTCTTCCCTTTGGGTTTATCCTTTTAAATTTTCCCTTGGCCCTGACTCACTTTTCCAGGCTGGTGTTCCTCCGGGAAGTCTATCTGCTCTCTCCTCGCAGCCTCCTGACTTCTCTCGCTGGATCTCTCCCCTGTGGATCCCCAAAGGCACCTCAAGCTCAATGTTTCTGTTAGAGAAACATAATTGTTGATCATTTATAGATATTAAAATTACTCCTTTCTGCATCTGAAGATGTTGGAGACATGGGGTGCTGTGTGTGTGTGTGTGTGTGTGTGTGTGTAAAAATGTTTGGAAATGAAGAATTTTATAAGTTGAGGAAAGTAAAGTATTTATTTGTGATAAAAGATGGAAGTTCCTGAAGAGAATGGTCCTGGGAAAGTCTGGGCGGAAGGAGTGGTTGCAGGAATGGCCAGTGAGCACATGGGGCAGTGAAGAGAGGAATGTGCATGATGGTTACATGTGTGTGTGTGGGCGTTGAGAGCGAGAGAGAGACAGGCAGACAGAGACAGAGACAGAGAGACAGAGACAGAGGTTGAGAGAGAGAGAGAGGGAGAGAGAGAGAGAGAGAGATTGATTTTTGTCAACTGCCCAAGAAACAGAGATGTTCTGGGAAGAAGACTTTTAAGGAGAATGTTCAGAGGGACCATATGATACTTAGTAAAATTTCTTTCTTAATTTCTTTCTTTCTTTCTTTCTTTCTTTCTTTCTTTCTTTCTTTCTTTCTTTCTTTCTCTTTCTTTCTTTCTTTCTTTCTTTCTTTCTTTCTTTCTTTCTTTCTTTCTTTCTTCTTTTCTTTCCTTCTTTCTTTCTTTCTTTCCTTCTTCCCATTCCTTTCCTTCTCCCTCCCTCCCTCCCTCTCTTTCTCTTTTTTCCTTACTTTCCCTCTTTAATTTTTTCTTTTCTGTTATCACTGCATTTGTTTCTTTGTCGTATTCTCCTGTCACTGTTTATTTGCATGTTTCTATTGGCGAAGACTTTTTACTTCACCAAATTTTACTCAGGCTCCTTGAGACCTCCTCTCAAATGGGCCTCAACCTTGGTCCCCATCCTGCCATCAGCCTGCCCAGCTCAGTCTTAGCAAAGAATTCTGCTAAGTCATCCTCTCATCCTTGATATCTGATTAAGTTCCTCATCTCCCAGGTTTGATATCTAAGCCCTTAATCCACCTTTAGCAAGAATCTTGTTGGTCATTTTGGTAAGAATTCCCCTCCCCTTGATGGCTTCTCTTATTAAATTTCCACCCCCTGATCCCTCACCCTCCTCCCTAGCTTTAAATCCTCACCTGTCCTTGTTGTATTCTGAGTTGAGCTTGATCTTTCTCCCCTGTTGCAATAGTCTTGAACAAAATATTTCTTACTGTTTTAACAGATGTTAGAATAGTTTTTTCTTTAACATTGTTCTCCACACTGTGTCAGACCCTTGAGGACAGAGACTATACCATTTATTTTGTCCCCTGCCCACCCATCCCACTTAAAGGGCTTAAGACAGTATGGGGGTGTTTTAGGAGAAATTTGTTTAAAGTTCAGGGGTTAAGTTACTTTATTTCTACAACCCCAAGAATAATACCCAGGCTATTTTTATGATAGTGATAATAGTTCAGAACTCTAAGAGGCACAGATAAAGCTGTTCTATAGTGAAATTATTTGTATTTTCTGCTCAAAACAAAATTACGTAATAATTAAATATCACCCACTGCTATGGCTTGAATGTTTGTGTTTTCCCCAGATTTTTTTTTTTTTTACCATCCAGAAATTTTATTTAATTCCATTTGAAATAGTTCAGATTGCTAAACTTTACCCCACAGCTGCTTCCCCTCCAGCTATTTACAATGACATTTGAGTGGAATAAAATATTTTGGACATTCATAGTTTGTGACAAAACTTACCTATGTTAACAACAAATCATGGTAATTACAGACCTCATATTATATTAAATTGCTGTAGTACTGTAACCAACAGCAATAAATTTGTATTTTAAAACATGTGTATAAGTTGTCTTTTCATTAACAAAAGAAAATATTCCAAGACACTGGTAAACTGCAGAAATAGCCTTCCTATCTTTGCAATTCAAGATTCTGAGTTTAGAAGTTATAGTTTAAAATTTTTAAACACAGTCAGAATAGTCTAGCTGTGTTTAAAGCTTCTGGTAAAAACCAATACAGTTTGTAGCGTCCACAGCCAGCTCTAGACCTTTTTTTTTTTCTTTAGCCCACTAATGATCACGTTTTTCCATACAGCATTGAGTAAAAAGTTAAACTGTCATGCACGTCAAATTGCACGACAAAGTGTAAGTCAGTCTGGTGATGTCATATTTTACCAAAGGACTCTCTCCCCAGATTTATATGCTGAGAATCTAACCCCAAAGAGAATGGCATTGAGAGGTGGGACATTTAGGGGCTGCTTAGGTCTTGAGGGAAGAGCCCTCACGAATGGGATTTAGGGCCTTATAAAACAGACCCCAGTGAGATGGGTAACCCATTCCCCCAGGTAAGGACACAGTGAGAAAGTGCCAATTATGAACCAGGAAAAGAGCCCTCACCAGAAGGCAACCATGCTGGTGCCTTTATCTTGGGCTTCCTAGACCCCAGAACTTTGAGAAATACATTTCTGTTGGATATAAACCATCCAGTCTTTGGTTTTCTGTTATGGCAACCTGAATGGACTAGGACACCCACCCAGCAACCTTATCTCTCCTCTCTTGTAAATAGTTTGAAAGTTCCAACAGCCACCCTGTCAACAAGAGGGACAGAACCACCATGAACACAGCCCAGGGTGACCTTTCTTCCCTTTTCTACTTCAGAGAATTGGTAGAAACGCCATCCAGTGACAACTTTTCCTGTCTTGTTTGGGGCACAAAGAGTCAAGCATCCTCTATTCTCTAACAGTTACTACAAATTAGCAACGTGCAGACATTCTCAAGTTTACACATGAGCTACCGCACTAGTTTCCCTAACTGGGGAGAACCTGACATTTTCATTCAACTTGGATGATCTTTTCAGGAAAACTTTCACTTAACTCTGCAAATTACCCATGAAAATATACGTACTAGGTCAGAACCTTGGGAAAAGAAAAAAAGGATTCTATGAAGAAATGGCATCAAAAGATCACACCGTACGGAGTGTAGGTGCAAGCAGTACCGTGAGTCTGAGATGTCCTTCCTCCTTTAGTTGTGTAAGAAGTGGCATATGCAGGACCTGCCACACGCTGTTGAAAATACGACTCAAGTGTGGGCATGTGAAGGTTTTTGGGCAGGACCTGCCCTTTCAAAGCTTCCTGTGTGACTTGCGTTTTGATCACTGGTTCCGATTTCTTCATTTCCCATTTCTTGATTTACAGAAATGAAGATGATTCTCAGGGTGGAGCCCAGAATTACAATGTCCTCCACTCTGGCAACAGAACAAATGTCCTGAAGCAATGACAAGACCCAGAGAGAACAATGCTTTATTTGAGCTGGATATTTCTTTGGCTTATCGCAGGAGGGAAAATTAAAGGATTTAATACTTCAGGTAGGGGTTTTTCACTTTTCATGCTAACCTTGTGAGTTTTATGGTCCAAGTTTAAAGTGACAGGTGTTCTGTGATACATCGGCAGCATGGCATAATAATATAGAACATTGTCTTTCTACTTTTAAGATGGGGGTAGGAGGAGAAATTATTGGGGTGAACAGCTTTCAGTTGATACCACGCAACAATGTGGAACTCAGTTACTATATCTGGGTGTTCAGTGGAAGCAGCTGAAGAGGAATTAAAGGTGGGTTGGCATGTTTAACAGGAAACCTCCGTTGCTACTTGTGATGCTGAAGACCAGTGGGAGGGAATTAGAACATGAACTTCTTTTCCCCACAGAATGGGAACCGTGAAGGAGAAAGACACCCAAGGGAGCTTAATCCCTTGTGAAACCAAGTACTCTTTGTAAATATGTTAGAATTCATCTAATGTGTTTCTGTGTTCCTTTGTTTATTGTGGTTTTCAGATTGCTCCACTGGAAAACTTCTTAAGACATACTCTGCAAGGTGTGGGGAGGAGTTTGTCTTATTTTGTGATTTTCCAGAGCCACAGAAATCCCATTTCTACCACAGAAGTCAACTCTCACCAACCGAAAGCTCTGAACACCTGCCCTGCAGTGGTAGTAGGAACCTATCTGATGTCCAATGGTACCTACAACCTCAAAACGGAGATCCGCTAGTAGAAATTACTCGAAACTATCCTCACGTCATCCAGGACAAGAGCGCCCTTCATTTCTTGACCACAGAGATGAATACTGCTGGGTCATATATTTGTAGACCTAGGATTAGGTAAGTCCCAAGTACATTTTTATCTGAAAACATTACCAAATCCTTTACTATCTGGATATAACATCTGTGTTCACAGGACCTTCTTAACTTTCCTAGGAGCCCCCAGGATGAGGCCTGTTGTGTCAAGATGATCTTAGAAGTTAAACCCAAGACAAATATGTCCTGTGGGAGCTCCATATCACATGAACAACTCCTTCTTCTTGGTAGCATGGGTTCCATTTATTGCCCCGGTCTCAGCCCCCAAAGTGATACACAAAGTCCAGAGGTGACCTGGTACCAGGTAAGAATGACTTCACTGAAACTGATGCCAGAGTTTAGTTTTTATGGTAGCATCTCCTTATGTAATTGATAGAAATGTGAGTCTGAATCTGAGCTCTAGAGTTTCCCAAAGACTGGCCTCACGCCTGCAGAGAAGACCTGACTTTCTAAAGCAGCTTTCCCCTAGGTAGCCACAGAGTCTGATGTTTCAATTATTAGAACCATCCTTTTGATCAGTGCCAGAAAAATTTCTAAAATTCAAGTACATTACATGTGAGGTTAAGACATAAACTTATGAACACCCACTCATGCAGAAGACCAGATTTGTTCAATTTTACTGCCTTTGGAAAGCAAAGGGCATTGCTAGGGGGAAAGGAACACCCAACAAGCATGTCTTGAAGGGTTTCTGAAAGAAGCAGGAGACTGGAGTACTTTCCAAAGAGGACACCTCTGGAAAGACAGTTAAGGCAAGCACCTGGTGGCCTGGGTGACACGTGTCTTGCACAGGTGAGTCAGTGGGGAGGGAGGGCAGTGCTAAGAGAAAAAGGGAACAGGAATCAGGAAAAGACAAGTTTCAGAATGATTCTGAGTTATGAACCACATGTGAGTAAACTTCATAACAAAAACATTTCACATTTCCATTGTATTTTATAGTTTTTCTAAGTCCTAACAGATATATAAATGCCGCGTAAGCATCTCTTCCAAAGTCTGGGAATGTCAGTTGACCCAGGGTGATGGAATCTGGGAATAGAATTTAAATCGCCTCCTACATTTGGAATAATTGGCTTTTAAAATATTTATTTATTTATTTGGTAGTGTCAGGTCTTAGTTGCGGCAGGCAGGCTCCTTAGTTGCGGCTCACGGGCTCCTCAGTTGTGGCTCATCCCCTCCTTAGTTGTGGTATGTGAACTCTTAGTTGCGACATGCATGTAGGATCTAGTTCCTGGACCAGGGATCGAACCCAGGCCCTCTGTATTAGGAGGATGGAATCAACCACTGCACCACCAGGGAAGTCCCTATGATAATTGTTTGAAGTTCAATACTTTGCTTTAAGAAATCATGCAAAACTTTAAATTTGACTTCCAAAGATATCTGTTAATATAAAAATATCATTTTAAATTGCCCCTGATCAAAGTGCAGAAAGTGGCCCATGTTTATCTGTTGGCTTTTTGTACCTCAAAACTTAGCAATCAGAGTCTCCTGGAGGTAAAATTACCAATGGGTGAGACAATATTTCCTCACTTGATTCTCTTGAGATTCAGTGACAACTGGTGTTATTATGTCCCTTGTAGAAAGAAGTGTACAGGGAGGGTGAGTGTGTGCTTAAGGTCTCAATTTTATATTTTAAAATGACACTGAAAATGTGCTGCCCTCAATAAAATCCTAATTTAAGAAGCACCTTACTAATTATTAGAGAAGTGCAATCAAAACTACAATGAGGTACCACCTCACACTGGTCAGAATGTCCATCATAAAAATGTCTACAAATAACAAATGCTGGAGAGGGTGTGGAGAAAAGGGAACCCTCCACACTGTGAATGGGAATGTAAATTGGTGCAGCCACTATGGAGAACAGTATGGAGGTTCCTTAAAAAACTAAAAATAGAGTTGCCATATGATCCAGCAATCCCACTCTTGGGAAAGTCGGAAAAACCTCTAATTTGAAAAGATACATGCACCCCAATGTTCATTGCAGCACTATTTACAATAGCCAAGATATGCGAGCAACCTAAATGTCCATCAACAGATGAATGGATAAAGAAGGTGTGGTATATATATACACAATGGAATATTACCAAGCCATAAAAAGAATGAAATAATGCCATTTGCAGCAACATGGATGGACCTAGAGGTTATCATACTAAGTGAAGTAAGTCAGACAAATACCATATGGTATCACTTATATGTGGAAGCTAAAATATGACAAAAATGAACTTATTTACAAAGAAGAAACAGACTCGCAGACATAGAAAACAAACTTATGACTACCAAAGGGGAAAAGAGGGGAGGGATAAATTAGGAGTTTGGGATTAGCAGATAAAAACTACTATATATAAAATAGATAGATGACAAGATCCTACTATATAGCATAGGGAACTATATTCAATATCCTGTAATAAACTATGATGGAAAAGAAAATGAAAAAGAACATATATATATGTAAAGTGAATCATTGTGCTGTATAGCAGAAACTAACACAACATAGTAAGTCAAGATACTTCAATTAAAAAAAAAGAAACACGTTAATTTCATAACCTCTAAAATGAGGTTGGTAAGAATAGCCGATGGTTCTGTTCATTATTTTCAGTTCACTCTTAAGAACAAAACTTCCCATGGTCCAAAAATATTTGTAATCTGGGATGACAGATGTCTTACTAAGTCAAGGTAGGCTGTTCCCAAACCAGGCTTGCCCCTTACTTAAAATGAAAATGCATTTGAATTTTCAATGATTGTATCCCTGAAATGAAAGCTATTTTCACTTTCTGGTAAGCACAAGCCACACGGTAGTTGCCAGATTTCTGCATATACTGCTCTTATGAACTAAACCCTAATGTTGTATGACATTCACAAAAGGAAGTTTTATTTCTCTTCTCTGGGGCCTTGACTGCAAATGTCAGGATGTGTTTAATGGTGACTAGGCATCTGTCTTAAAAGTAGGCAAACGATGGCTGTTGTTAAAATTGTATCTTCTGACGGAGATTTGGACAGGTCATTATTTAGGTTATGTTTCATGAATTGCATGAAATGCATGAATTGCATGTGTGTGTACACGTGCTTACACACACACATGCACACAGACACAGACAGTATCCTGGAAAGTCACGGACCCGATGGAAGTAGCATATCACTAAAAGTGATGACATTAGGCAGGAAATAATACCCAGTGTTCCTTTTCTTCATGCTAAACCACAGGTACTCAAGTGGAGGGTGGCTCATACTTAACATTATTTCAAAACCAACAACACTAACACTGGCTGAGAGGATGAAAACAACAGTGGTACTGAATGCACATGAAACTGCTGACCAGGGATGAACCTGCCGGTTGTATAGAACAACCAAGCGAAATAAATCCATGTGCTGTAGTCTCTGGGGGGTTCCAAAATATTTTTAATAGACACCTCAAAAAATTTAGACTTGGAGATTCTTTTTTTTTTTTTTTTCACACACACACACACACTGTATTTTATTTTTACAAGAGATAAATAGACTGACACCAAGCATTGTACATGGATGACCACAACAAAAGCAACAATGATTGCGATTACCAAACACGAAACACACTCATACTATGTCATAATATTGACATTCAGTCCAGTAATCCTCCACTGTAACAGCTCCTTTACTTTGCAGTGAAAATTGATTTGTATAGTCTTTGCCTCTGAGTCCTTGTGGGATTTTTTTTTTTTTTAATTCAAACAGAAATAGACTTGGAGATTCTTAATGAAATATTGAACAATGAAGAAGTCAGAATAAAGGGAATTATCTGTTCTTCATTCTAATAATATTTTCCTAATTCATAAAAATATAATGGGAATTCCCTGGTGGTCCAGTGGTTAAGATTCTGTGCTTCCACTGCAGGGGGCACGGGTTCCATCCCTGGTCGGGGAACTAAGATCCCGCAGCTCAGCCAAAAATTAATTAATTAATTAATTAATTAATTAAAATAAAAATATAATGAAAAATAGCTTTGGCATAAGCAGACTTCGTCTTAGATGATATTACATTAATGGGAGGGCGTTTTTGGTTTTTTAGCTAAACGAATCTTTGACACCAGGCAGAATTATAAAACAGGGCAGTGGGAGAGGCTCTTCTGCAAGGGCCTGGGGCACCGAGACATGGGTGCCTGTGACATGGCTGTGACGTCCTGGCAGTAAGACTGTGCCTGAATGACTTTTCCACTGGTGGTTTAAGTCAACCTCATTCACACGCCACAATGCTGACGTGGCTGCTGGGTCATCTCTGAACCCTGAGTTCCATGGAATTTTCGCACATAGACCTGCCACTTCTTCTCATTTCCTTTGGCCTTGTTTTCCCTGTCCCTGGCACCTGGTGGCATCCTGCGAGCCCAGGGACATGGAGAGCCGGTGAGTATGGTGAGACTTGCCAGACCAAAGGTTGATGTAGTTCCTGGTAGGGAAGAGGTAAAGGTCATTTAGATTCGATTTTTTGGAAGCTGTTTCCAAGGTCCATACATTGGCACATTCTATTGTTCTCACTGTGAAATTTCAGAATCCTGGGCAACTTCCTACGGTGTGTACAATGCTACAATCCGCAGGTTGTCACATGTGTCAGTTCTCTCTGGGACTTACTGATTGATGCTCCTCCTTCTGTATTTTGTTCTTGACTGTTTCACATCCGAGCAAAACAAAGAATTTCGTGTGTGGCCTCACTGGCACTTCTCTTTCCTACTAGGATCATTTGTGATTATGTTATTAGATCAGCTTCCCATCATTCTTTTTTTTTTTACTTTTTTTTTTTTTTTTTTTTTAAATTTATGGCTGTGTTGGGTCTTTGTTTCTGTGCGAGGGCTTTCTCCAGTTGCGGCAAGCGGGGGCCACTCTTCATCACGGTGCGCGGGCCTCTCACTATCGCGGCCTCTCTTGTTGTGGAGCACAGGCTCCAGACGCGCAGGCTCAGTAGTTGTGGCTCACAGGCCTAGTTGCTCCACGGCATGTGGGATCTTCCCAGACCAGGGCTCGAACCTGTGTCCCCTGCATTGGCAGGCAGGTTCTCAACCGCTGCACCACCAGGGAAGCCCCCCATCATTCTTGACACAAATTTCTTGCCCCTTATCTCTTTGATGTTTTGTTTGAGTTCCATCCCATAAAGTCTTGGTGATACACACTAAGCCATATTTATCTTTTTATTAAAAAAAGTCAGGCCCACTTTGCAATTACGCACCCTCCCTATGGCCCAGCTGCAGTCTGGTTCCAACTCTGCATCCCCTCCTCTGCGTTAATTTCTCATGTGATTTATGACACACCTCCACTCCAATTTCTGTTCTTTGTATGTTATTACCATGTCCTCTAGAAGTTTCATCTCTGAATTTTACCCCGTGCCCTGAAGCTTCCTTTTAAAATGTTCTTGATAGATGTTTAACCTTGTCAGTCCCACCTCTTGGCCTTGTTTTACTTCCTACCTGCAGCTGCCCAGCTCTGACCAGTTCTGACCCTCTTCTCAGCTCCCTGCCAACCTACTGGAAATTCTTTCTTGGGCCACAGGAACCACACCAGAGACTTGGGGGAGGGGAATTTCTGCTTCTACGAGTCATCAGGCAAAGGGGAAGGGAAATTCCTCAATCAGAACATGAAACTCAGAATCAGAAAAACGTAGATAGATTCTCAGGCCTCTCACGAGCTATATGGTATAGAACAAAACACAAACTTCAGAACCTTGGTTTTCCCATCTATAAAATGGAAGACATAGAATCTGTGCAAACCAAGTCAGAGAATCCTTTGAATGTTCATACGAGATACACATGAGAAATAACTTTGTAGTCTACATAGGTAATGAGTTCTTACTATTGATATTTTGTTACTTTTGTTGTTTATCTCTTTTCTTCTGACTGCAGTGGTGAAAGATATACCACTAGTACTCTTAGTAGGAAATTGGAAAGCCAGGTGCTACATGGAGGTTAGAGGATTAATGATTATAAGACTAATGATACACTGATACCCCATCATTCAATAAATACTACTGTGCCCCTACCACTTCCTAGACCCTAAAGATACAAGGGTGATTATGATAGTCTTTGCTTAAATTTACAAGAGTTTCCACAGTCAAAAAAGAGCTGCCAGTCATTTTTCTAAAAATGTCTGATCATGTGACTCTTATGCTTCCAAACCTTTCTTCCAACTGACTTGCATTTATTCACCCCTTATTTACAAAGACCTTTTTCTTGCTGGCCTGCTTGCTGTATCCCGGAGATACAAAGATCAAACACATCTACTTGCGTCAGCGCTTTCACCTTGGCCTTGTTTCCTACATACAGGCTTTGCTTCAAGTGTTCCTAAAATGTCAATTACTTTCTTCTTTTTTTTTTTCCTTTTTCAAATTCTTTTCCCATTTAGGTTGCCGCATAATATTCAGCAGAGGTCCCTGTGCTATGCAGTAGGTCCTTGTTGGTATTGACTGATTCCTGCATATCCTTCAAGTCTCGGATTAGACTGGGGGAAGAGTCCCTACTTTTCCTATGAGGCAGAGCCACCTGTGTGTGCCATACTCTGGCTTACTGCTCAGACGTGCATCCTTAGGCTGAGAGCTCGCTCAGAGACGGGATCTGTGTTCATTCCTCCCAGTGTGTCCAGGACCAGCTAAATGTCTTGGCACAAAGGCTGCCCTCGACAACTCACAGGAGGAGACACCCCAATGCATCATTACTATAAAAGGGCCATCGTGATGATGGGGCAGAAGTCACTGATCGTGCTCAGGGAGACTTGATAACTTCTCTCCATGAGAGTCACCCCCTGAGTTGGATTTGAAGACTGAGCAACAGCCTTCCCAGTGGGGAAAGGTGGTGGGAGACACGTTGATTGAGAAAGAACGTGGTTATGTAGGGAATGACAGGTGGGTAGAGGGGCAGAAGCAGGAAATGAGTTGGGGAAGGAATGGCAAGATTAGGCTGTGAAGAATTTTAGACTTTACCCTCAAGGCAAAGGAGTGTCAATGAGAGGTTCTAAGTAGGAGAGAGAAATGTTCATAATTGAATTTTAGTTCTCACTCAACTTTGAGTCCACTAGGAGTTAAATAATTGTTCCTGAATCCCAGTCCTTCTTTGTCAAATTTAGATACATCTGTTTAGTTATTTGCTTAATGTTTTCAATTTAACATTTTTTTCTTTTATTCGAGTGAAATTTATTTAAAGAAGAAACTTTATGTAAGCCCAATACACAGAAAATCTATATCAATTTCCAGATATATAAGTATACGTGTTTTTAAAAAATTCATTTAGGTATTGACCACTTAGACCACTATGAGTTTTCTAGAGTCTAGGGGCCTGAATCACGCTTTGGGCTTTACCAGGTTAAACAGCTCTTGCTGGGCTGTCTTGACCTCCACATGTAATTGTCTTTGAAAATGCTTCTCGTTTCAAGTAAGAATCTTACAAATATAGTTTTGAGCAGAATCTTTTATAGCTTGGGGGTATTATGTTCTGCAATGTCCTTATATCAGACTGACCTTCCCCTTCCTTGGTTCAAATTTGTGAAGTTTCGCTATAGGTGAGCTTAATATTAATAGTAATTCTCTGGTTAAATTATTTAATTTTCTTGTCTCTTGGATTAGAATGGAAAACTACTCTCTGAAAAAAGGAGCAACCCAATTGAAGTGGATGAAGTTTATGACTATCACCAAGGCACATACGTGTGTGATTACACTCAGTCAGATAACTCAAGCTTATGGACAGCCAGAGCTGTTGTGCAAGTGAAAACCATTGGTAAGTGAGGTTTTTGGTTTCAATATTTGAGATTTCAACCCCAATTACCCAGTTAAAGTTATCTTCTTTGGCGTAGTGATATTTTTCCTTTTTTTGTGGTGAGGAAGGAGACAGTCATAGCCTACAGTCATGTAAAGCCTGGAATGTTGGTGAACATCAATTTTCCATTAACCTAGATTCCATCCTCCAAGAAAGGCCTAGTTCTGGGTCATATTCAAGTTGTCACAAGTTGGGTTTTCTATGCATTGATTCTGGTTTGTTTTGTGATAAATTAAAAAACAATATTAAAGGTTCATGTAAAGAAATAAACAAGATTAAAGATTTCACACATAAGAGATAATAAATTAAAAAACAATGTTAAATATTTCACACCCAGAAATAAGTGACACTCATGCACCTATCACCAGCTTTAATAATGGTTTTTCCATCTCATGGTTTCTTTGTCGAAACAAAACAATACAGATACAACTTGAGGCCTTCCCACTTCCTCTCTTTGCAGATGTAGCCCACTCTTAGCTGATAATCCTTTCCATTTATGTTTTATGCTTTTTCTACATATGTATGTATCCATTAATAAAACAGAATATTGTTTTATGTTATAAAATGTGTTTTGTGTTATAAACACATGGTATTGTTCATAGACATTGTTTTGCTAATTTATACCCGCATCAGCAATGAACAGATTCCCATTATTCCCAAGTAATATTTGGTGGTTTCAGACTGTGGTGTCAAGTGGACTCTCTTTTTTTCATACTAATTTACATTTCCCTGACTACTAATGAAGTTGAATATCTTGCCATTTGTTTATTGGCCCATTGAGCTTATTCTTCTGTGACTTGTCTGTTTTTGGCCCAGGCTTTCCCCTGGGTCATTCTTATTAGATTTACAAGTGTAAAGCATGGATAAACTGTATGATGTAATCAATTTAAGCATGGCCTATATCAAAACATAACCATACAGAATGGTTGTCTTTGCTCTTAGTAAATATAGTAATCAATTTTACTTCCTCTTCTTTCATTGCAAGATACAAACCACACGGAGCATCCTGAGACCAAGTCAAACTCCCCTGCTTACTTCCTGGCCCTTGTACTCTGCAGTACTTTAGACCTCATCGATTTAAATTTATATTAGATTGTTGCTTGGATGAGGGGTTAGAAGGCAAATACCCAGCTTGGACCACTTGCCCCTCCAAGCGTGGTTGCTCTTTCCCTCGGGCATGATAACTCGCCCATCAAATTTTCAGTGGCAGAATCTGCTTTTCTCTCTCCCAGAGGATGCTTTGCAACCTCTGTCACATCTTTTTAAGTCTTCTCTGACATCATTCCTGTCTTCCTCATTTACTCATTCATTCTTTCATTTATTCATTCTTACACCAGTATTTGTGGAACATGTGATATGTGTCAGGCACTGGCCTTGGTGCTAAGGTTGTAAGAATGAGCGCCTGGACACTTTCTCTGGCCTCCCAGAACTTACCGTCTCATGGGGCAGACAGAGAGGAAACAGGCTACTACAGTTCAGTGTGATGAGTGGAGAGAAAGGGAAGCAGCAGGGCATGTGGGGGACACACAAACCCAGACCTGGGTACCCCGAGGCTGGGTGAGAACCGAGGAGTGAGGACAAACTAGCCCAGTGAAGGTGGAAAAGATGCCGTTCCAGGCAGAGGGAGCAGCATAGATAACAACCAGGAGATGAGAGACAGCATGGTGCTTTCCAGGGAGAAAGAGAAGGTCAGTTGAGGGTATCTGGAAGGAGAACAGACATCACACTGTTCTAGTAAGTTTGGACTTTATCCAAGGAAAAATGGGGAGCCATTGAGGGTTCTATGTGGGAAAGTGTCATGAATAGATCTGGATTTGAGATAGATCGCTCTGCTTATTATGTAGAACATGGGTTTGGGGGGGCAACAAGGGAGACAGAGAGAAGAATTAGGAGGCTGCTGTGGGTCAAGCAGGCAACTGCGATGGTGGCCTGAACTAGGAGGGGCAGTAGGGATGGAGAGAAGAGAGCAAACTCCAGAAATACTTAGGAAGTTACACGTGAAGGGGTTTGGGAATTGGGAGTGAAAAGAGGGAAAAGGAGGGGTCCAGTATGAGAGCCAGGTTTTATGCTGGGCAACGAGGTGGACTTTCTATAGCATATTGAGAGAAGATGGGATGGGATGGGATGGGATGGGATGGGATGGGGTTGTATGGGATGGGATGGGATGGAGTTGGATGGGATGGGATGGGATGTGATGGGAAGGGGTGGGATGGGATGTGATGAGATGGGGTTGGATGGGATGGGATGGGATGGGAAGGGGTGGGATGGGATGTGATGGGATGGGGTTGGATGGGATGGGATGGGATGGGATGGGAAGGGGTGGGATGGGATGGGATGGGATGGGAAGGGGTTGGATGGGAAGGGGTGGAATAGGATGGGATGGGATGGAAGTGGAAGGGGTAGAATGGGATACATAAGGGTGGGATGGGATTGGATGGGAAGGGGTGGAATAGGATGGGATGGGATGGGATGGTATAGGAAGGGGTGGGATGGGGTGGGATGGAGTTGGATGGGATGGGATGGGAAGGGGTGGGATGGGATGGGATTGGATGGGAAGGGGTGGGATGTGACGGGATGGAAGTGGAAGGGGTAGGATGGGATACATAAGGGTGGGATGGGATTGGATGGGAAGGGGTGTTATAAGCTGGGATGGGATGGAAGTGGAGGGGGTAGGATGGGATACATAAGGGCTGGTGTAAGGCACGGGTGCGGGGAGTAGCAGGTTTGAATCATGTTCTAAAAAGATGTCTCTGGTCACTCTTTGAGTAGACTTAGCCGAGGTGATTAGAAATGGCTTTATGTGTGTGTCAACAGAACATGTTGATGGAGTTTATGTGCAAGATGAAAGAGGGAAATCAATGACGGATTACTTTTCTGGCATGATGAGTTGGTAAACAGCGGCACCGTGTAATGAGACAGAAAAAATACTGAAAGAGAAGCAGGTCTGAGGAAGAAATTCAGTGTTAGGCTTGAAAGGACTTTGATTCATCAAGTCACCATGACAAGAGGGTATTCGGATAAACCAGTCTGGGATACAGGCTACTACATCGGGAGATGTGAATGTGAGGGTGGCCGCCGGCACGATATCTAAAGCCGAGGGAGAGTGGGGTCACGTGGGGATTGAGTATAGAGAGGAGAGAGCCTAGAACATCCAGCACTGGGAGGCACGGGGGAGGAGAAGCATCCCCACGGGAGATGGAGAAGTGGTGTGAGAACAGAGAATAACTATCCCAGGGCTCAGCGATAAAGTGTCCCAAGAACGAGGGAGTGATGCACGGCCTCATATGGTGAAGCCTGGAAACTGATCCTTGGATTTGGGAAGAGGGAGGTCATGATTTACATCAGCAAGAGGGTATCCGTGGAAAGGTGGGGAGGGAGCAGTAAAGGAAGTGAAATTGATGACGTAGGCGAGAGAGCATTTTGAGGGCCAAGAACTTTCAAAGGGAAGAGGCCTGGAGCGTGAGCTGCCCCACAAGGAGAGTAGGTGGAATGAAGACCACAAGGAGAGCCCGGGGAGAAGTGATACTCACAAGAGGCACAGAGGAGGAGGAGCCCGTAACACCCAGGGGAGTGAGCAGAGAGGGGGAAGGCAAACATCAGAGCACAGAAACGTGCACCCCGAAGAGGAGAGGAGAGCACGCCCAGCGGCATCCAATGCTACTGAGAGGGAAAGCAGATTAAAAACTCAGCCGTGCCCAGTGGATTTAGGTGCAAGGAGGTCACTGGTGACTTTGGCCAAAGCGGTTTCAGTGGAGTGATGGGGGCAGAAATCAGACTGCAGGGCAGGGGAAGGGAGGGAGGAAACGAGCACACAGTGCTCTTTCAACAACTTGGCTGCGAACGAAGGAGAATGAATGGGGCAGGGGTGTAAGGTGAAGGGTTTTTTCTCTTTTTTTAAGATGGAGAGACTGAGCATGGATTAATGCTGACGGGAAGGAGAGAGAGAGAGAGAGAGTCAAAGATACAGGAGGAAGATGATGTAATTGAGGGAAGGAGGTCCCTGAGAAATAAGAGAGGACAATTCCAGAACAGAGGTGATGAAGTTTCCTTTCTTAGGAGATGGGACATCTTCAGGAGGGAGTTTGACAGTGGAGGCATATGTGAAAGTTTGTGACGGGAAGTTGAGAGATAAAATGATTCATGAAGGGCTGAGCTCACCTTTATTTTGAAACAAACCATGAATTTGAGGATGGAGGGAGGGGTGGGCTTCGATCTGGCTGACCTGTGCATTCTCTCAGGTGCGTCCTCCTTCCTGTTGGGTTACTCAGCCGGATGCACCAAAAAACAATCTTGGAGGAGAAGATGGGGTGGGGTTTCACGTCTGCAATGGGCCCGCGGGGCTGGCCTGGAAGAAGGTTCCCCCCGGGCAGGTACAGATTTATCAAGGACTCACGTTTTGCTAGCACCTGCAACCTGATGTCACAGTCATTTCTGGAGGCGTGATTTTCACACGGAAACTTGAGTCTCTAGCCTTGTACATTATGGATGAAATTTGAAAAGGAAGTTCCAAAACATTTAGATCAAAGTGTGACCGTGCATTCAAATCTTCAGGAAGCAGGCCTTCAGATTTCCCAGTGCAAATAATAATTTTTATTTTCATCTTTTAGTGAAAAACACTAATCTCAAACCGGATATTCTGGATCCCATCAAGGACACCCTGGAAGTAGAACTTGGTAAGCTGGGTGGTGTCATCACCCTTGAATGATATTTTGCTTCTGGGGGCAGGTCTAAGCGTGTTACAAGGAAGAGCATCGGGATTTCAAATTAAACAGAATTGGGGGTGAATCTAGACTCGGCCACTGACTAGGTTTGTGATCTTATACAGTTATTTAATCTTTTGAAGCCTCAGGTTATAAATCTGGAACTAGACAAAATAAAACTGACCTCACAAGGTTGCAATGAGAAATATGGGATGATGTATTGATATATTAGGTGACTTGTATGTTAGGCATGATCAATAGATTTTTTTTTTTTTAAGATTCTTCCTTACTCCACCCAGGAACAGTGGGTTACACAGATTGGTTAGGTTCATTGATTAAATCTATAAATTTAACCAGTTTACCAACTTAGGTAGCATTAACCTCTACAAATACAGTGTTCGGTCTAGCCTTTAAGATAAATTGTAGGAGAATACTACAACCCTTGCTCAAATAAGTTGTATTCCAAAGTAGTGTCTTCTTTGGGGTAGAGGGGGAAAGCGACTTCCTGTGGTCCCCTTTGATTTTGTCAGCTTCAATTACATCTACATCATCCCACACAGCCAAATAAGAACTGTTCTCTTCAAAACCAAGTGCTGGTTGTTTCAATAAAATAAGTGTTCTTTTAAGTGCTAATAAGATGTTTATCGTTGTAGAAAGAAAGGTAAAAGTAGATATTATGGTAAAAGACCACTGGGTGGCGGTTTCTTTTAAATGCTAATAAGATATTTATCATTATAGAAAGAAATGTAAAAATAGATATTATGGCAAATCACCACTAGGTGGCGGTAGCGGTGTGTCCTGATTATGAAATAGAAATAACAGTACGGGCAAAATCACAAGACTGAAAGGGAGGAGGAAAGAAGCAGGGAAAACATTAATTAATTCAAAAATACCCAAGTTAGACAAGGTACCAATGAATTTTAAAGTATTACTGTGGGGAAAGCATTATTAACGAGCAAAGGTGAGTTTTCAAATGGAGTCCCTAAACATTTCACGGTTAAAATATTGAGTTTGAGGCAGAGCACATCTGGATACCCCTTACAGAGAAAATGGGCAGAAAGAGGGTAGCGTAGTAACATGCATGTCCGTCCACAGTGCATCGTTCAAAATACAGCTGAATATCTAAATACTTTCTTCTTTAAACTACATGCCACCAAAACCTCAGGATTTTCATTTAATATGCAAATTCTAGTTAGTATTTCTTTACTGGCACCCTTGTACTACTTCAGCAGCAGCGTCGGAAGACAGAGCTGGTTCCTGAAACTGCTCATTTTCCTGGTGTTTATCCTTAAACCACATCAGAACCCGTAGTGCTGTGACCATGCCAATCTTCATTTGCAGTAATGTAGTCACAGGTTTGAGATCTAAGAGTTGCCCAGTAGAGACAAACATCCCTGGTTTCACCTGTTTCCGAATGAGAGACAGGTAGACGTTTGGCATTGTCTGGCACACCTGTTTTACCTGCGAACCTGACTGCCTCAGGGAACAGTTTCCAGGTGGTGTCTTCCTCCTGCACAGGACAAAGTGTTCTCACGGGCTTCCTTCCTGTGTTCTGTGGCCCCTTTTTGCAGGAAAGCCTTTAACTCTTAACTGCACGGCCCGATTTGGCTTCGAAATAAACTTTAAGCCTGTGATAAGATGGTACGTCAAAGATTCTGACCAGGAGTGGGAAGTCGCAACACCTGAGGGGAGAAGGTAAGAAAGAAATTAGCGAACTTATTCTTTGCAACTCACATTAAAAATTTTCACCTTTAGAACCCCCTGAAATGTACACACAGAGCTGAAGAAACAGATGGAGTTGGTGTGGCCACTAGCGCCAACTAGTGGTGCAAATAAAAGTATAGAAATGCAAAGTGTGAGTTAATTTTAAACTTGGGGGCCAAATGCAGTTTCAGAGAGGGCCATAGAATGAAATATTTCTGGGTTTTTTTTATTGTTATTTTTTATTTTTGGCCGCATGGCTTGTGGGATCTTACTTCCCCGAACAAGGATTGAACCCAGGTCCTAGTCAGTGAAAGTGGCGAGTCTTAACCACTGGACCACCGGGGAATTCCCCCCACCTTTTTCTAAAGTAATCTTTTTATTTTATTTTTTATCAATTGTTTTAAAGTTCAATTTGTAGTAACAATTTGATGCGGCTGCTTTGCCCACCAAACTAACAAGCAGGCATAACAACCCATGCTGCTTGAATAGCCTTGGCACAGGGAACAAATGGGAAAGTATTCTGCACCCCAGTCAGCCACTCTCCATTCCCCTCTGTGCCGTCCAGCCAGAGTGGGGTGAGTCAGAGCCCCAGTACCGGGGTCCTTAACAGTCCAGAGCGTATGCAGAGAAAATGGCACGATAATAAGCGATCTGACCGAAAATATGAGAAATGAGGAATAGATGATGCAATCCAACCTGGAAAAGGAGACCCAGAGGTGAGATAGCTGTCTTTTTTTGTTTGTTTGTTTTTGTTTTTTTAAGGCATATCTACAGCAGCTTTATTTACAATAGTCAAAAATTAAAACACGGTTACATTCATTCATACAGTGGATTATTATTCAGCAGTAAAAAGAACAAACTAACTAGAGAAGGAAAACTTAATCTAAGGTGAAAAAAATCAGAACTGTTATTCCTTCTGGTAGGCTAGGCATTGGCTGGAAAGGGATACAAGGGAACTTTCTGGGAAGTTGGAAATGTTCTATACCCTAATAACCATTTGTCAAAAGTATACAGCTAGGGACTTCCCTGGTGGCCCTGTGGTTAAGACTCCGCTTTCCACTGCAGGGGCACAAGTTCTATCCCTGGTCGGGGAACTAAGATCCCTCATGCCATGCATGAGGGGAAAAAAAAAAGTATACACCTAGACATTGTGCATTTCAATGTAGGTAAATATTACCAAAAAGAACCATATAATGACAATGGAGTAGGTGTAGGGAATTAGTGAAGGCTTAAATGATACAAAAATAGCAGGATATTGATAACTGAGGTATCATTTTATTGTTGTCTGCATATGTTAAACTATAACTTTTAAAGCAATTAAAGAAAGAAAAAATAGTCTTATATTTACCCAGACATTTGCCAATTACAGTCACCCTCGTTCTTTCCCGTAGATCCGGTTACTGTTGTAATGTGGGATCTCTGTCTTGAAGTACTTCGAAGCCATTAAGTTTTATGAGAAACTAGACTTAGTCTGCAACCCAGATTAGTGGGAAGACTTTACTGGGAAGACAGTTCGGCTCAATGGAAAGTAAAACTCTAGACATTTGGAGCTAGTGTCCCTCGTTTTTCCAGCATCTGTTCCAAAGTAATAGCCTCTGTATTAAGCACTTCCTCCTGGTTTTTAAAACATTTCAACAGACTAATGTAATATCACTTTGAAGAGTATACATCATTTAAAAAATAAAGGATGGGTTCTGGTAACAGTAATCAAATTTAGAAAGAACTTCTAAGACAAGGGAACTCATTGGGTCCCATATTAAGCTGATACTCAAACTTGAAGGTAGTCAAGCATGGTAAAGGGAGTATGCACTAACTTTATACGTTCTTGGGTTTGAATCTCTGTTTTCCACCCATTTAGCAATGTGCATCTTAACCTCTGCAAGCCGCCACCATGCCATCTATCATCTATGGATAGCAAACTTCACTTTGCAAGGTCCCTGTAAGGAGTAAATACGGTAGAGGTGATATGCTTATCACAGTCTCTGGCAGGCAGGAAGCATCCAGTGAATAAGAGTGGGTATTGTAGGCTCCCAACAAAACAGCCTGAAACATCGTCCACAGAGACAATATTCTTTAATGTGAAGACAGACTGCAGACGGGCCACTTTAGAGAATCCAAACTGTGAATCAGTGCCGAGATTCACACTTCCTGGACAGGGCAGAATGACACAGGCCCAGGAATCACGCTGCCACTTCCCAGCGGTGTGACCTTGGATTGTCACCCACCTTCTTGCCTGTTCTGAGCTGCTCAAGTCAGGATGATCACACCATTACCTGGTGGGGCTCCTGTGAGGGGAGCCATGGAGGAGATTTGATCCTCTCCTCCACATTTAGCGCTCAGGGGACCAGAGGACCGTCTGATACACACAGCCCTCAGTAGAAGCTAGTCATTTCTAACATTATTCTTAAATTGTTGTATCTATGCTCAAGGGGAAATCTTAGAGTAAGGAAGATCAGATGAGCCTCGCAAGTAATTATCATCTAGTGTAAATGCTGAGAAAGATGCTTAGCTGATTCAATCATTTAATAAAAAATGAGCCACCTCTGACCATCCTCTGTCTTTCCGGCATCGCCTTGTACTATCTGATCCCACAGCTCTTCTGAAAGCCAAACGGTTATCTACTTATACGTGTTCCAAACACTGCAAATGGGTGTCAATCTGTGTCACTAAAGGGGTGTGGTATTTTCCCTCCTTTCCTAGTGTTAAATCCACCTTAAAGGATGAAGTCGTCGAGCGTGTTGTCTTCCTGAAGGAAGTTACTCGGAGTGATCTTCGCAGGAAGTTCATTTGTTTTGCCCAGAACTCCATTGGGAACACTACCCAGTCCATCCAACTGAAAGAAAGGAAAGGAGGTGAGCCTGAAGGTGACTGCAGAATGCATGCAACTGCTTTCACCTGGGAGGAGAGGAACTTTCCTAAGGAAGTGGCCACAGTGATGATCGCCGCTAACATGCTCTAGATGCCAGACAGCATTCTAAGTAAGCAACGTGCTTGTGCTGATTCATTCAGTACCTTGACCGAGGCCACACAACTAGTAAATTTCACATTGGTGATCCAGAGCTGGTCCTCTTACTAATATTCTGCATACGGGAGCTGTGTTGGAAAAGCCTATCATTCATTCATTCATTCATTCACTCCTTAGTTCATTCACTTACTCATTCATTCATTCTACAAAGACCTACAGAGCATGCCCTATGTGGCAGGTATCGTACTAGGACCTAGCTCCCTTTCCTATTTTCCTCCCCTGGCTTCCAGATCCAGAGAATGTGATGGTCTGGTATCGGAGAGTGAAGGAGAAAAAGAGGGAAGAAAGAGTATTCCTGTTCAGTTTAGGGGGCGATATGTGTATATCACAGATCATAGCCTTTTAAAGCCAGAGAGGAAATTCCTGGTAAGGAAGAGCTGTTAAATTTCTTCAAGAAGATGCTCAGAGATGGAGGTGATATCATTCATTCATTCAGTTAATAGAGGTGAGAGAACAAGCAGGTTTTGAATGCTTGTGAGGCTTAAATAAGACACATTTGGTGCTCCTGGTGAATGCTCCGTAGAGGTGGGTCAAAGGTGCCACGTGTTAGGTACGGTGGAGGTGAGAAAGTAAGTCAGGTGTGGCTCTGGGCTTCAGGGAGTTTAGACTTTAGTAGGGTCGATAACACGTGAAAATAATTTACAGTATGCAATAAGAGGGACACAGATGGGTTGTGTGGAAGCTTATAGGAGAAAAAAATTTTAGAAAGTAGTTTTTGTCAGTTTCCCAGCCACCCCAATCAGAAACTACCCATTACCCTGGGTTTTCTTGAGTTCATTTTATGGCAATTCCCTCAAGATGTGATTTAAGATGTGTCCAGATTCACGAGAAATGTTTCCAGTAGATTTTGATAAAAAATAATAGGGCTGGAAAAGGTGCTGGGCAGGCCTTATAGGGGAGGCGGGTGTTGGAGGGGACGCAGCCCCTGTACCTGCTCACGGCGGCCGCGTCTCCGCAGTGGTGTTCCTCTACATCCTCCTCGGCACCGTCATGGCCCTGGCAGGTGTGCTGACCGCAGGTGCGCTCTTCTACATGTACTGGATTGAAATAGTGCTGCTGTACCGAACCTACCAAAACAAGGATGAGACCCTCGGGGGTAAGATGACCCAACTCGCCTCAGAACTGACTTAGAGGGAGGGGCTTGAGAAATGGATGTCCCACGATGGAGGAAGTCATGACCCTCAGGCTCTGAGACCCTCCTGCAGGTCTGGTGGCTTCACACCTGGGAAGGGCTGGGAGCCCAGGGGAGAAACAAATTCTCTTCATCCAAGTTACTAGGAATCTCGCCAACGATGTTATTGTAGGGCACATTGGACTTAAAAATAACTCTCCACTCACCAACCTGAAGCAAGATGGCGATGACTTACCATCTCCATGCCTTAGTTTTCTCTTCTGCAAAGTAGGGTTGTAATCACAATCACAATGAATGCAATGTGGGTTCTTTGAGTTAAGACATATTGAGCATTTAGAACAGCATGTAGCACATAGTAAGCACTCAGTGATGCCAGCTCCAGCTCTCATTACCTCTTGAGGACTGAGTGCACGCCAGGCTTATGTATCAGCTGCTGTAATCGCCACTGAAATCCTACAAGCCAGGCAGAGGCGTGAAGTCTGTGCCCCCACTGGAACTGCTAGGGGATGTTAGAGGTTGGGATGGAATCCAGGCAGTTTGGTTTAGAGCCCCCATTAGCTATTGCCTCAGTTAACTCCTTCTGTAAAGTGAGGGGCTTGGAGATGTGGAAATGTCCCTGAAAGAGTGAAGTTCTGTAAAATACTAGCACTAGCACTCTCCATGAAGTCTCTGTCAGTTTTCCCATGAGACGGGTTAATAGCGTTTATTAACATTTGCTTCTTTAGACTAGAAGAGCTGCTGGCGTGTTTTTCTAGTCCCGGAAGGCTCAAAGGTTAGAACGTTGGCAGTTTTAGTGAATGATTCTATTGCTTGGAAAGAGCAGAATCCCTTCTGCTGGATTCCAGGGACAATTAAATACTTACCTGATTGGGATGCCTCTTTACACACACACCAGTGGTTTCCCCACACTAGGAACTCATTGAAGAGCTGGCAGATCACTGGGAAAAGGGGCAGCAAAGAAATGCATCAATCACACTTTTCTTTAGACCGGTGATTGAACATATGCACTAGAAGTCCTTACGCCAAGAGGATTTTGAGGTTATTTTTTAAATAGCTTTTTAGCTTTTTTGAATTGAACAAATTATCTAATCACTGTCTTAATTGTTCTCCTAGATAACTTCATACTTCTTTTTCTAAAATGCTATTTTTCTTAAGATTCTAGAGCTTGTACAGAAGACTCAATCTACTGTGAAACATCTTATTTTTATTTTTTGGAGGGATGTTTTTTACCTTAATTTATTTTTTTATTGAAGTATAGTTGACCTACAATGTTGTGTGAGTTTCAGGTGTACAGTAAAGTGATTCAGTTTTAAATATATATATATATGAATTCTTTTCCATTATAAGTTATTACAGAATATTGAGTACAGCTCCCTGTGCTCTACAGTAGGCCCTTGTTGGTTGTCTGTTTTATATACAGCAGTGTGTATATGTTAATCCCAAACTGTGAAGTATTTTAAATGTGTCCCCTCTCGTTTGCACAGGCAACGTTTTAGTAACCTGACAGGGAGGCAGAACCCAGTTTTCAAGCACTGTGATTCATTACATTCTGTGGCCAATCTAATGTTTTTCAGAAAAAAGACTGTTTCCTGTGAATATCCCAAAATTGAGAGAGACATAGGATGTCAGAATTGTGGGGATCATCTAATTCTCCCACTCTCTAATATTATTACAAAAGAAATTTAACATTTTCAGGTTATAGAAAAATCCTAGTTTGCTGGAGTGTCACAGGGATGTGGAAAAAATCAGGGTGACTATGGTGTGTCACACAGGAACTGCACCGCATGTACCTGCTGGCCACGCCCCCTGAGCCGCCGCCTCCCCACCTGGCCAATGAGAAGCATCTTAGATGCACCTCCAGGACCTCGTTCTTGGACATCCTCCTCTCTTGACGCCAGACCACCTGTGTTTCCCTCTTCCTTTTCTGTTGCTGACACTTCTGTCAGCTAAAGCCTCTTAGGTTCACGTTGAACAAACTGCCAAACTGCATCAGTAACAGCACTGCTGTTTACTACTTTGTAACAATACTATTTGTCAGGCATGGTGCAAAGTTCTGGAAGACGAGCCAGCTGTGTCCAACTCCAGAGCCCGTGGGTTAACTTTTGAGATTTTCTATGGCTTCCAGTTAGTTCTTTAGCACATCCCAGAGTCTATGTGCATTTATAATAGTTGAGTCAACAGAGGCATATGAGACCTTAAAAATACCCTAAAACAAGTTCCAAAATATAGTTTTCCATCTAAAAGGGAAAGGAATGAATATTATCTTGTGTCTGCTATAAGTCCGTCACCAAATCCTTCCTATACGTTATCCCAGGCGACCCTGACAGAAGCATGCCGGGGAGCTATTATTATCTCATTTTACATATGGGGATTCAAACACAGAAACATGTGCCGTCAGCCCGCTAATGCACTGGGTCTCTGCAGTGCTTTGCTCACTGGGTATTATCACGCTTTGATGGAGGAGACTCCACTTTGATGTGTGACTAATGAGACAGCATCGCTGCAGATGCAGAAGAAGCTCAGAGGAACTCCTGAGGACACGTGATTTAATCGGAGAAGGCCCCAGCCGTTTGATCTGACGTCAGTGAAGGTGCAGGAGAGCCTCATCGATTAGAATCTGATTCCGGGTGAACAATCAATACCCCTCAGCAGTGTGATTCTGAAATGAACACAGATGCTGCTTTTCATTTAATAAATCAGCGCAGTAAGGATCCCAAATCTTAATTCTTATCCATTTACCATATGGTTCGAGCGTATGTAGGTATGCCACGGGAGTAAAAAACCTGTCAGTGGCTTGCATTCTTTATTGTGCTTCTTCCTCAGATAAAAAGGAGTTCGATGCTTTCATATCCTATGGGAAATGGAGCTCTCTTGAGAGTGAGGCCACTTCATCTCTGAGTGAGGAAAATTTGGCTCTGAGTCTATTCCCTGAAGTTTTGGAAAACAAATATGGATACACCTTGTGTTTGCTTGAAAGAGACGTGGCCCCAGGAGGAGGTAAGTCCTGCACGCCAACAGAAAACGTAGCACAAGAAGGAGAGTTACGTGCAAGCACTCTCTACGTTGTCTTGTCATTCTTTCTGTTGGGCTATTTATCTTCTGGAAGGTTTCATGAGCTTAGAACTTCTGGGGCAACAACACAGAAAAATGTGTGTTTCAGAGACACGCTCCATCATCAAAAAAATCCATCTTCAATGGATACATGCATATGTCTAACTGAACCACTTTGCTATACACCTGAAACTAACACAACATTGTAAATCAACTATACCCCAATATAAAATTAAAATTTGAAAATTTAAAAAATAAAAAAAATTGCCACAAAGGGAAAATAATCCATCTTCAGGAAAAAAAAAAATATTGGAGCCCAGGGAGCCTTCCAGAATGAAGATCTCTTTTCTGGCTCCTCAGCAGGAAGTTATCTCTGTCCTCCCAAACGGGTGGTCCCCTGTTTTCTGGGACTGTGCCTGCCACAAACTCAGGACTGGGTCCAGCAGGCTCCCCAGGCCCGGGCCCAGTTCTGGGCACGATCAGATATGCAGACCTCATCCTGTCCCGCTGACCTCCTCTGCCTGAGATGCCCCACCCAGGAGCCTGGAACATTCCATGCCCCTCTCTTATCACAGCCAACCTTGTTCCAATGAGCTTTGCTCCTAGAGGAATTGGCAATTTGAGGAGACAGAACACAGGGAGGAATGTGAAACTGACAGTCACTAGACTCTGGAACATATCTTCAACTGTCCACAGAGTTGATTTAGTAGAAGTGATCAAGAAAACCAGGCTTCCTTTCCTCTTTGCCTAAGAGTGCCCATTGCAAGGAACCCGCTGGGTGGATCTGGGAGATTCAGGGTTATTGTGACTCAAGGTTTAACAACAACAATGTCATGTATACACTGATGTGTATAAAATTGATGACTAATAGGAACCTGCTGTATAAAAAAACAAACAAACAAACAAAAAAGAGAACTAATACTAAACTTTCTTTGGGTTATTTGTATGGAAATATGCTAATATAAATGTTTCAGGCATTACATGAAATTTCTAAAAATCATATATGTTCTGGTATAATGTAATAAGTCATAATTCTAGTTATTACTTTAAAATGTGTATCTCAGAAATAACTAAATTTCCTTGTCAATTGCATTATTATGAACTTTTATCAAATCTTTAACCGTGGTCATTAAAAAAAAAAAGCCAATAACAATGTCGAATAATTAAATCTTTTATTTCCAGTGTATGCGGAAGACATTGTGAGCATTATTAAGAAAAGTAGAAGAGGAATATTTATCTTGAGCCCCAGCTACGTCAACGGACCCAGTGTCTTTGAACTACAAGCAGCGGTGAACATTGCCTTGGAGGATCAAACACTGAAATTGATTTTAATTAAGTTCTCTTCCTTCCAAGAGCCGGAGTCTCTACCTCATCTAGTGAAAAAAGCTCTCAGGGTTTTGCCCACTGTCACTTGGAGAGGCTTCAAATCAGTTCCTCCCAATGCCAGATTCTGGACCCAAATACGCTACCACATGCCTGTGAAAAGCTCCAAAGGATTCACGTGGAATCATCTCAGAATTATCCCGAGGATTTTTTTCTCTAGAAAAGACTCAGTAAAACAGAAACCACTGGGAGGCGCTCCCAGCCTAAAGGACGGTGAAATGGGCCCTGAGCTGCCTCCTCCTACACCCCTCCCGTCCTGTCCCTGGTGCGTAGAGAGAGACCCCGATGGATAGAACACACGGCGTTGATGAGGCTGATATAAAATGGGAAGCGTTCTGCCAGCCCTGAGCAAGCGTGGCAGGCACTGGAATGACACGAAAACTATGGTGGGAGCCTCTGATTTCCTGGGCTGGACAGAGGGAGAGCGAATTCAGCCCACACGGCCCCTAAGATTTTCCTAGTGGTCTCAGCGGAATCAGCAGATACAACCACTTGGCTTTGTGGCTATGGACTGTCACGTCTTCTACGTATTGTTCACATCACTTTATATATCTTTGCAGTCAAATAAATGTTATTTTATTAGAAACAAGTGATTTAAACTTTGCCTAAACCGTCTCTGTGAAGGAGACAATTCTTATTCCGTGTTCACCCATTCACTGGAGCACAGAAAGCAAGTAGGAAAGGCAGAGACCAGGGGCCAAGGAGCAGACAGGGCCACGGTTCTTCTCTACTGTGTCCTCGTGAGAACTAGAAGGAAGAGCCCCTTCCTCGGGAACCGTGTAGCCCTGAGCCAGGACACAGGGCTTGGGGAGAAGAGTGGGGCTAATTTCAGCTCATCCTTGTCGCCTTGGCCTTTGCGCAGGGCATGAAGTACACAACCTTACTCTGGGCCACAGGAAGTAGGAACCAATTAGGCCAAAATGATTTGGAGGAGACAAGGAACAGACCAGCAGTTATGTGCAAAGTAGAAAGGCAGTGACAGGAGTCAGAAGCCAGGGCAAGAGTCTGGGAAATAAATGTCTACATTGGTTAAAGGACAGCAAGATTGGGGCTTGAACAGCGCTTAAGTCTGAGCCTTTGCCTCTCGAGGCTGGTGGTCCCCATGTGCTTCCTGACTCTCTGGTTTCGTTGAGTTCCTCCTAAGTGATGGGCCTTAGGCTAGAGGACCAAGTAGCTGTGCCACGTAGACGAGGCTCCTTTCATTCTCACCAGTGTGTTTTCCTGATGAGAGTTCAATGTGTGGTTAAGATGGTGTTCTAGTCTCATATGAAGGTACAACACTCATCTTCCCCGATAGAAGGGCGCGATTTATTTGAGCAATAAAGAAAAGCAATTTCTGGACTCATTCACATTTAATGTGTCCCATCCGCTTGTACGAATGTGATCCCGGTTTGGAGGGGCTCAGAGTCATTGCCATCTGGCCACTGCTGGGTGCCTATGTGAAAGGCTGTTGAGGTCTTTTTGCACGGAGACACCCACATCACAAAAACCACTGTGGTTTTGGCACCAAGCAACATCCTTGTTGGGAATTTCAGTGATAAAGTTAAAGATGAGTTAAAGGGTATAAATTATTCCTGGAGGAATTTTCTTGCGGGAAAGCTCATTGTAGGGTCTCAGAAGGGAAGGATCGACACTGTCATTGTGCCGTTGTGTCCTGGTGATGACTAGAATCCCTGGTTTTCCTGCCAATCACCCTCAGACATCTAAGACTCAGAAACCCCTTTTGGCCAGTTTGTCCAGACTTATTTTATTCTAAAATAAGGATGGCTGTAGCTGATATATCCAGAGGTCCAGAGTGTTGTTCTTAGCTTAACCAAAACTCAAAATGATCCCCAGATTTATGCATACACACAAAAAAGAAGCTATCTGGGTCTATCATTTACAGAATACACTCTTGCAGGTGAGTGGGTACGCTAAGGATGACAAATTAACATTTAGGATAAGGGTTTATTTACCATTTCTTACATGTAAATCAGTCAAAACAAAGTGGACAACCAAAACAAGTTTTCTATGTACAGAAGACTGATGGTAATTAAACAATTGATCTCAGTAGAATACAATGAGAAGGAATGATGGATTCCCCCACACCTTCTAAATAAGGTGTCCATCTATTCTGCTTCCGGTTTTACACTCGTTGTCCGGGTATAATTTTCATAGACCAAGTATAATTTCTTACTCTGAAAATGTGTCCTACTTTGGATGGTGGTCATCTTACCTCTAGTGCACATTGTAGAATAGTCCTTACTGACCTTGGATGATGTCTCAGGCGATCTCACAGCTTTCCTGGTCTCTTTTGGGTTTTAGTACCCACATTTACTGTGTATATCATTTCCGGATTGCAGCTCCAGGTAACATGGAGTAAGCACACAGCCCCCTACCTTTCCAACTCATTGTAGCTATGAAACCTGAATAAAGTGCATATAAAAATCGGTTTGAGGATTTTGAAAAGTACATCAAAGCAGGAAGATTGGAGAAGACAAGAATTCAAAGTTCCACGATTTTATTTTCCTCCAATATCTCTTGGTTTAGATTCAGCGCAGTCCAAAACCCGGAAGTGGACATTAGTGTTAACACTAGTTCCAGAAGAAGCCCTCTAGTTCTGCCTTGAAGACTGGGAAAGGTGTTTCCTAACACTCCCGTACAGTTTCCTTTCTATGTTCTCTTACTTCCGAGCCCCTGTGCAATCCTGTGTTGGCATCGGTGACATCAACAAAAGCAGAGACAAGAGGGGTCCTCAAGAGCCTACATCTCTGTGGGAGGGAGAACTGTCCATTTTGATACAAGGAGCTGTGGTCTCAAGGTGTGGCAAATCTCTATTGATTTTTTGTGTGTGTCTCTCTTACCACTTGGCTGGAGAGGTGGAAGCAGTGGGGGGAAGTGCACCGCAGGGTGGAGTACTTAAAGCACCGGCACTCTTGCCAGAGAACTACAGAGAGGAGGACAAGAGACCTACAGAACCTGAAAGTACTGTGCAGAGTGCTGACAGAGAGGAGCTCAGGAAAGCAAACCCATAAAGTTGCTTACAAACTCCAAGGCTCAGCCCCAAGCTGCATATGCTTGAGTCTGACCCTAAATAGAATACCATAAGCTCTGAGAATTGAACTATAGGATAGACTGCTTCCTGAGTTCCAGGGACAAGTCTAAATAGAACCGAAAGGCAGTGAAATAGAACTGACATTGAAACCACAAGGCTGGTTAGAATTTTGGGCTTGAATCCAACTAGGTCAGTTGCCTGCTTAAACAAAAATAGCATTCTACATAGGATTTCAACAAGATCCAGAGTTGCATGACATAATATTTTAAATATTCGGGATACAATCCATTGAAAGCAAAATGTTATAACCTTTTCTGATGGAATTTTCGATGTAGGTAGGTGTAATATATAAGTCAACTACAACATAAAAGGGACAGAGTAGGGGAACTTGTGTGGTGGTTAGGTAACTACATCCTACTTGAAATGGTAAAATATTGATTCTAAGAAGAAAGTGAAAGCATACTTTAATCCCTTGAGCAACCACTAAAACAAACAAATGAAAAACAAGTATTGTTAAAACATAATAGATGAATTTAAATGGACTAATAAAAGTGTTTAAATAACCCAAAAGAAGAAAGGAAAAGGAAAATAGAGGAACAAATAACTGAGGAAATAAACAGAAATCAAACAATAAAATGGTAGACATAAATCCAAATATATTAATAATTATATCAAATGTCAAATGTATAAACATAGTAAGTAAAAGATCAAGATTATTAGAACACACTTTTTTAAATGACTGTATTTAAACTATATCCCTCTGTAATAAACACATTTTAAATATAATGATATAAGCAGGTTGAAAGTAAAAGGTTAGATATAAACATATTATAAACAATAATTAAAGGAATGTTGGAGTGCTTATATTAACATCAGCTTAAGGAGACTTCAGAGAAAAGGAAATTACCAGGGATAAAGATGATAAAAAGATGAATTTGTCAAGAAGACATAACAGTCTTCAATGTGTATGCACTTAACATCAGAGCTTCAAAATACATGCAACAAAAACTGACAGAACTAAATGAAGAAATAGACAAATCCACAACATATTCTCAAATAAATTCTCTCCAAATTGATTTAGAAGTTTAACATAATTTCCTTCAGAATCCAAGAAGAATTTTTTGTAGATCCAGGCAAACTGATTCTAAAATTTTAATGGAAAAGTAAATAACCTAAAATAATCAAAGCAGGGACTTCCCTGGTGGCGCAGTGGTTAAGAATCTGCCTGCCAATGCAGGGGACAGGGGTTCGAGCCCTGGTCCAGGAAGATCCCACATGCCGTGGAGCAACTAAGCCTGTGTGCCACAACTACTGAGCCCGTGTGCCACAACAACTGAAGCCCGCATGCCACAGCTACTGAAGCTCACGCGCCTAGAGCCCATGCTCCGCAACGAGAGAAGCCACCTCAGTGAGAAGCCCATGCACTGCAACAAAGAGTAGCCCCCGCTCGCCGCAACTACAGAAAGCCCACATGCAGCAACAAAGACCCAACGCAACCAAAAATAAAAACAAATAAATAAATTTAAAAAACAATTATCAAAGCAATTTGCAAAAGAAAATAAAGTTGAAGGAATTACACTACTCAACTTTATAAATCAATATAAAGTTACAGCAATCAAGACAATGCTATATTGGCTAAAAGTAATAGATCAATAAAACAAAATCAAGAATGCAAAAATACACCCATACAGATATGGCCTGTTGAGTCTTGATAAAGTGTGAAAGGTAATTCAATGAAGAAAGGACAGAGTTTTAAACAAAGCGTGTTAAATAATTGGCCATCATATGCAATAAGATGAACTTGAAACCTTACACAAACATTAACTCAAAATGGACCATAGATCTAGATGTAAAACTAAACCTATAAAAATTTTAGAAGAAAATATGACCTGAGATTAGGCAGAGTTCTTAGATATGACACCAAAAGCATGACCTATAAGAGAAAAGATTAGTAAATTGGATTTCAAAAAATTAAAAATATTTGTTACGAGAAAAATATTGTCAAAATAATGAAAAAAACAAGCCTTAAACATGTAGAAAATATTTGAAAATCACATATCCAATGAAGGATTTGTATCTAGAATATGTAAAGATATAAGTTCAATAATAAAAAGTAAACTACCCAATTTTTAAAAAGGAGCAAAAAATTTGAATAGACAATTCACTAAAAAGGATACATAGATGGCAAATAAGCCCATAAAAAGATGTGCAACATCAATATCTATTAGGAAAACGTAAATTAAAATAGCCCCCCAAAAAAGAAAAGAAAAAAACTGACAATACCAGATGCAGATGATGACATGGGCACGTGGAGCTCTCATATACTTCTCCTGGAGAGCAAATGGTCCAGCCATTCTACAAAACAGCTTAACAACTCCTTACAAAGTGAAGCATCCACTTACTATATATTCCTAGATATCAGTCCCAGAGAAATGAAAATTCTGTTCACATACATACACATACTCTGTACATGAATGTTTATAGCAGCTCTGGTCAAAATCAACACTATCTGGAAACAACTCAACGACCTTCGACTAGTGTGTATCAGTTTGGGTCCAATCAGGAGACAGAAACCGCACAGTAATTTTTAAAGGGAATCTTTAATATAAACAATTATTTGGCTATAAGAGAGTGAGTATAGAGATGTCAGTAGAACTCCGGAGTGTCTTGGGGCTGAAGGAGAGTAGGGAGACAAAGTTGGAAGGAATCCCCTCCCCAAGTCTGGGGTTCGGACATTGTTAGAGAAGGTGAGATATTGCCCACTGAATGGCAAAGTTCTCTTAGTTGCCTGGGCCAGAGCTAGTCCACAGTTGCTGGAAAGCAGCCAGCAGACTCCCAGGACAGAGCAAACCATGGCTGGTGGACAGACTCACGGCATGAATGGGGGCACGGCTGTGGGCATGAGGTCTGGAGCACCCGGGTCCACATTGTGGGAGCTTCAGGGACCAAAGTTTTGGTTTGCAGGTGAGCCAAAGCCGCGGCAGGGGTGCAGGGGGGGATGCGGAGGGCCACGTGGGCCGGAGGCTTGGACCGCACAGTGTCCCTGAGAGGCCAGGACTGCAAGGTGCCTGAGAGGTAATCTCCTCTGTGTGCACAGCTTGGGCAGGGCACAAACAGATGTCACACACCCATGCTGCTGACTGATGGTGCAGCAACAGGAAGAATGACACAAAACACTGCAGCTGGAACCAGGAAGGCCCTCCTGCAAGGCCCCTCCAACTCCCTCCGCTGATGGAGCTCAACTTTGTACTCACCGGAAGGGATAAATGCTTCAAAACTCCAGTCTATTCTATGGAGCAGATACTGAATGGTGAATATGGGGCTCAGAGGTAATCAAGTGATACCTGGCACAGGGTACATCAATCAATCAATAGTTGTACGTGCAAAAATTAAACACTTCATAGAAATAAAAAAGAATGTACTACTGAGACACACAACAGCTTGGCTGAATCTCAAAGCATAAGGCTGAGTGAAAAAAATCTAATTTCAAAAGGTTACATTTTTCCATTTATATGACATTTGCAGGAAGCCAAAACTGTGGCAGAGAAGAGATCTGTGGTTTCCAGGGGTTAGGGGTGGAGGAAGGTGTGAAAAGGGGACACACAAAAGGGGAGTGCAAGAAAGTAACCTGCCTCTCTTGGTGATGATGTGAATCTATATGTGTTAAAATTCATACAGTTGTACACCAAAAAGGCCGATTTTTTCTATGTTAATTTTAAAACAAAAATTTTAAAAGACTAATTTAATCTAATATCAAAACTTTAATCTCCAGTCCAGTTCAAACTTCTCCTTTTACCCCAGCTTAGGTCCAACTGGCAATGGGACAGAGAGTGTGGTCTATTTTTCTCTCCTGTTCTGTTTCCTCTTGTCTGCTTCTTTTCTTCACTGTGTTTAGAGGGAGGAGAAAGTAAAGGAGAAGGAGGGAAGATTTTTCTTTAACTCAGATGGTGCTCTTTGAAATTCTCTCTTACTGGTGGAATGCCCTTTCTTCTACGTGATGCCAAACGTCTAGCTCCTTCTGTCTGAGGCATTCTTGTGGGTTCTTTGGACACCCTCCCCCAACCCCCAAATCCCACCAGCACCTCCACTGCTCCTGGTGCACCTGGCACAGGTCATGCCTTCTCTGGACACCCCTCGTCTCCTGCTCCGTGCAGTGAAGCCCCTCATGGTCAGTTTTCCCACTGTGACTCACCCACCTCATGGGGAATCAGATGCCCACTTTCCCACCACGGCACCTACTGTTTCTCCTCTGCTCCAGCTGGTCTCCTACTTTCAGTGATATCCTGCTGAGGGTCAGCACCAGTCTGATCTTTGAATTCCAAAGGAAAAATGAATTCCCAAGAATTTTTTTGGGGAGGTGGGATGAATTGGGAGATTAGGATTGATATACATACACTACTATGTATAAAATAGATAACTAATGAGAACCTACTGTATAGCACAGGGAACTCTACTCAGTGTTCTGTGGTGACCTGAAAGGAAGGAAATCCAAAAAAGAGGGGTTATATGTACACGTATAGCTGATTCACTTTGCTGTACTAACACAACATTGTAAAGCAACTATACTCCAATAAAATATTTTTTTAATTTTTTAAATTAAATTAAATTTTTTAAATTTTTGGCTGCATTGGGTCTTTGTTGCTGCGCACGGGCTTTCTCTAGTTGCGGTGAGCATGTCTACTCTTCATTGAGGTGCGTGGGCTTCTCACCATGGTGGCTTCTCTTGTTGCGGAGCACGGGCTCTAGGCACGCAGGCTTCAGTAGCTGTGGCTTGTGGGCTCCGTAGTTGTGGCTCAAGGGTTTAATTGCTCCACAGCATGTGGGATCTTCCCAGACCAGGGCTCGAACCAGTGTCCCCTGCATTGGCAGGTGGATTCTTAACCACTGCGCCACCAGGGAAGCCCCTAAACTCCAATAAAAATTAATTTAAAAAAAAGAATCTTTTTTTACTCCTCTACATCCCAGTCCTACAGATGCTGTTGGGATGACACATCTTCAGCTCTGGGAACCTTCAGTCTTCCCAGCCAGCAGACAAGCCCCATCTCTATGAGTTCTTCTCTTGGAGCTCTCTCACTTGGATTGAGTCACAGAAAATGGGATTCGTCAGTGGTTTACTGGCATGCAAGTGGGTTCCTTGAGGATGAATTGTGAAAAAAGTTCACAGCTATGCTTTTTCCACATCCATCTGTGTCCTTGAAGCCCAATTAGAGGAGAAAGTTGGAAACCTCCTCTGGCCCGTGATATTGCCACATCTCACTAGCCTGTATCTGTCCCTTCCACTTAACCAAAACGCCTGAATATCCACCAGCAATTCTCCTGGGCTAACAAAGGCAGCCTCTGCCCAGTGGCAACACATGGTACCACTCACCATCGAGAGAATCAGTGCTCCTTGACATCCAATGTCAAAGTCACCCTAAGGGAATTGAGGAAAGAAAGAAAAGGAGGTGTAATTTCAGAAAGAAGAGAGGGAGAACCGACCTACTAGGCATTCTTAGTACCAGTGATGGTGGCAGTGGATTGGGGAGGGAGGTGACGCTCCTGAAACAGAGAAGAAAGAGGGGGGAAAGTACAGATGCTAGCTCACCACATTAGTCTGGGTTCAACTAACGTTATGACTCGTCTTCTGAACAGCTGTGACTAGCGATAATGTGCGTAAGTAGAGTAAGATGAAACATTTCATTTTTAATCACCTGCTGTCTTATTTCAGTCATCCGGTTCATTCATTTAGGGGATGTTGTAGAAAAGAAATTGCTTAGGAACTATGGTGAATACAAAGGGATAGAAGGCTTCTGCCTATATAGAGTTCATAATCTCCTTGAAATAAAATGAATCTAAAATTCATCTGGTGTCTAATATGTACTAAGCATTTCCCTCTGTCATATGTTATGTCACTGGATCGTCACACCATCTTTAAGATAGTCATCATCATCACCATGACCACGACCAGCATCATCACGATCACCACCACCATCACCACCATCACCATCACCACCATCACCATCACCACCATCACCATCACCATCACCACCATCACCATCACCACCACCACCACCATCATCACCATCATCACCATCACCACCATCATCATCACCACCATCATCACCATCACCACCATCACCACCATCACCATCACCACCGCCACCACCATCATCACCATCATCACCATCACCACCATCATCATCACCACCATCATCACCACCACCACCATCACCACCATCACCATCACCACCATCACCATCACCACCATCACCATCACCACCATCATCACCATCACCATCATCATCATCATCACCACCACCATCACCATCACCACCACCACCACCACCATCACCATCACCACCACCACCACCATCATCACTATCATCACCACCACCATCACCATCACCACCACCACCATCAACATTATCATCAATAAGGCAGCTGAAGCTTGGAGGTGTTTAGGACACAACCAGGATCACACAACTTCAAGCTTCTCTCCACTACAAAATCCCTATTCCCTTAGGGCAGCAATCACATTAGAATTGTAAGACCATGACACTAACCCTACTCTGGAGTGAAGACCTGTTCCATTTCGAAGCCCACCTTCATGCCCAGTCCCTTCCACCTGCACCACCATGGTGCCTCTCCTCTCCACCTCACAATGCAGAGTCTCCCAGAGTTGATTACCCCCTTCTGCAGCACCCTCTGAGTAGTAGAAGTTTGACTTTGGGAAGCAGAGACAGAGCTCGGCTTTTCTGTCCTGAAAACAGGGTCAAAGCTCTTGACTTCACTCCAGCTCAGGATGCAGGCTTTCAATTTAGGGGTATGATGTGCCAGACCTTGATCTGAGGTCATCCAGCTTAATTGCTAGCTGTGGGCTTGGAAAGCAAGTCATGTTTCTGGACAGCGTTGACCAATTCTCTATCACTGCTTTCTTCCTCTTCTTCCTTCTTCCTAAAAAAAGAATAAAATTCGAGCCCCCAAAAAGTAACAAGAGCTCAGAGGCAAGCAACAAATACTTCAGTTCCAGAAGTGCTGTGCAGATACTTCCAGTAAGGTCAATTATAGCGCATACTATGGGAAGGAAGAAAAGATGAGCTGATCATTTTGTTTAGAACTATTCTTGGAGGGAGATGATTTTCTACTTCACCATGGGAAGGCACAGAATAGTCAGTTTTGCTCTTGTTTGTTTTGGAACTTTTCTAAGACAAAAGTTGCTTTGGGAAACTGAGGGTAAAAAGGAAAGAAAATCAACCCCCCAAAACTCTGCTTCTAGCTGCACAGCTGAAGCCCTGGGTGATAGGTGATTCCCTGCTGGGTGCATCACCCCTTAATTAGTCTCATGAGAGTGGACCGGATTTGGTCGCTTAAATTATAAGGGATCCACTGGGGGGAGGGTGTCATTTCCTCCCCACCACTGGACTCTCAGTAGACAGGTTTAGAAGAGCAGATGACAAGGATCCCAAGGGTTCTTGGGACCTGGCACCACAGACGGTCAGAGCAAGCAAGGTTTCTACTGCTAATACAGTTATCTGGATAATCAGACCAAAAGCTTCAGATAATTCAGTAGCTTGCTGCTGACCTGAAATTCCAGAATAATTCCTTTAATGTTCTGCTTTGCAAGTAAAAGCTGAGTGTTTTCCTCCTTCATATTTCAAATCTCTTTTTCTATGTGCAATTATAGTCAGGGAAGTGTCAGCAGTTCTGTGGTGCTCTGACGGCTCATGAATTGATCTTTCCCGAGGAATTAAGTTAACCAATAATTATCATTTGGATCTTATTACCATGTAGACACATCAGGAAGTACTTGTGTCAATTAAACTATGAGGATTGAATTTAAAAGGCACCTTCTTATCAATTGCCCTGACCACTCCCCCCAAATGTCTGCATCCTCTTGGTTCTAATCAGGGAAACCTGCACCACGTAAAACGTGTTCCTGAAACATCACGTTCTCTTCCTGTGAGAACACCTTTTCTTTCCTCTTATCCTCAGAACATACGACAACAATTCTTCATGTCTGTTCAGTGAAGAAAGCCCTCCTCACCTTCATTCCATCCTCTCCCCCTTTATTTTACATTCATACTTAGTGCGTTTTATGTGCCAGGCACTGTTCTAGGCACTTTATGAATATTAAGTCATTGAATACACAGAACACTTGTATGTTTATTCTTTTCCTTACATTACAAATGACGGAACCAAGGCACAGAAAGGCTGGGTAACTTTTCCAAGGTCACACAGCCAAGTAAATAGAAGAGTTGGGATTTGAGCCCAGATCATTAGGCTCTAGCACCTGTGTCCTTAACCACCCCATGGCATTGCTTCACGAAGAAGCTTTCTCAAGATACAGATTTTCCGGCAAGACTTGCTAGCAGTCTACCTTAATTTTGACCCTTGGATGGAAATGAGTTTGCTCTGAAACTTTGAAGGAAGAGTTTAATTTTTCCAGATCGTGGAACAACTGAGGCTGGTGTGAAAAACTTTTCCTTTCAACATGGATTTCAGCATCTATCAATCAAGTGCAGCCCTTTGTGCCAGGCACTGCAAACTCGAAGGTAAGCGTGGCAACCCTGCTTTGATGAGTTCACCGTCTTCTGGAAGGACTTCCAAGAGAAACCCCCTCCCAGAGTGGAAGGAAGTGAGATGCTTCTGCCCTGGGTCCTAAAGAGCAGAAACATTCAGATTAAGGGCAGTGATGGGGGATAGAATTGGGTTATTCCTGTCTAAGGGAGTTACATTTACAATTATGTAGGTTTGAAAAGAGAGGTAAGGCTTCTCCCAGGAAATTTAAGTAGTTTTGGGTAAGTGGGGCATGAGATGTAATCAAGGATTAGAAACACTTAGATCATGCTAAGGGATGAATTGATCAGAGAGGCGCTTTGTTTTTTTTTTTTTACCAGACCCGGTTTATGTGCTATCACCTCCTCCTGCCCCTGGGATTTGCTGGGCTCCACCTGCGTGGGCCTTGACCACCTGCTCTGGCTGTTATCAGCTTGCTTGCTCACCTGGTCTCACAACAGAATGTTCTTCTGGGGCAGATGCCTTTGAGCCAGTGCACCAGTAGCTATTGTTGGAACACTGGCTTCTCATCCAATAGATGGACGGTAGTCTTAGGGAGCTAGAATGCCCAGGATTTCTCCACGTGCTTTGAGGTCACCTTTCATGACCAGTGACGAGTAGCATCATGTTGCTTCATGCAAGACCTGCAGCTCATCCTCCGGTTCTGACCCCTTGGGCTGCAGTATCGTATGTATATGTGGGGTGGGCCGTATCAATGGCTCCTGCAGGATCAAGCCCTCCATGGTCTTAGCCCGGCTGGACCCGAGGAGGCTATGGCTCCTCCTGCTTCCAGGCCGATGTGAAGCCCCCCCATTGCAAGGTGTACGATCAGGCTTCCACAGGTACTCCGTAAACACATCCGGAATATACGGAGTTAATGCCCTGTGGGACAAAGGGGAACCATTAAGAGATGGGAGATCGAAAGGACCCTCCAGATAAATCCTTTCTCTTCTTCTGCATCTCCTGTAGAACTTTCTGAAGCATGGTGATTCCACAGGGCTTTCTGGAAGATGCCCCATGTGACCAAAGCACCAATTGCATTTTCTTGTGAAGTTATGGCTGCTGAGTAATAACAAATGAACCCCCTTCCCTGTCCCGCTTCCTAGTTTTTTACGGGAAATTTATTGAGATATAGTTCACAGTCTATACCATGCACCCATTTCAGGTGTACAATTCAAATAGTTTTCAGTATACTTGCAGAGCTGTGGAAGCATCACCACAAGTTTAGAATATTTTATCAGCCCAAAGAAAACTTCACAGCCATGAACAGTCGCTCTCCATCCCCCTCCTCCACTTCCCTCACCTCAGCCCTAGGCAACAGCTAATCTACTTTCTGTCTCTGCAGATTTGCCTGTCTTGGACATGTCATATTAAGAGAGTCTTATGGTCTTTTGTGACTGGCTTCTTTCATTTATCATAATTTTTTCAAAATCATCCACATGGTAGCGTATATCAGCACTTCATTCCATTGCAGAGATATTCCACATTTTACTTATCCATTCCACATTTGATAGGCATTTGGGTTGTTTCCACTATTTGGCTGTTGTGAATGATGCTGCTAAAAATATTCATGTACAAGTTTTTGATTGGATATATGTTTTCATTTTTCTTGGGTATATATTTATGAGTGGAATTGTTGGGTCATACGGTAACTCCGTGTTTAATATTTGAGAAACAGCCAAACGGCACCATTTTAGATTTCCAATAGCACTTATTTCCACCACATCCTTGATCCTTGCCAGCACTGACAACGTTGGTTATTACCTGTTTTCTGTTTGTTTGATTGGTTGGTTGGCTTATTTTGCCCAGTATTCTAGTGAATGTGAACGATATCTCATTGTGGTTTTGATTTCTGTGTATTTCTGTATGTATCTCCCTTATGACTAATGATGTTGAGCTTTTTTTCATGTGTTTATTGGTCATTTGTATGTCTTTTTTTGAGAGATGTCTTTTCAGATCCTTTGTCCATTTTTAAATTGGATTATTTATCTTTTTATTATTGAATTGTAAGAGTTATTAATAGATTCAGAATACAAGTCTCTTACCAAATACGTGATTTGAAAGTATTTTTTTCCCATTCTGTCAGTTGTCTTTTTTCACTCCCTTGGTAGTATAGTGTTTTTTGTTTTTTAGGTTTTTTTAATTTTGATGAAGTCCAATTTATCTACTTTTTTCTTTTGTTGGTTATGGGTTTTGGTGTGTATATAAGAAACTGTTGTCTAATCCAAGATCATCAAAATTTACTCCTGGTTTTTTCCTATGAATTTTAGGGTATAGCTCTTACATTTAGCCCATGATCCATTTTAAATTATTTTTTGTGTATGGTAGTAAAAAGGAGTACATCTTTATTCTTTTATATGTGCATGTTCAAGTTTTCCAGTGCCATTTGTTGAAAAAGTCATTTTTTTAACCTATCAAATTAATTGCCTTAGAACACTTGTCAGAAATCAATTGACCATAAATATGAGGGTTTATTTCTGCTTTCTCAATTCTGTTCTATTTATCTATATGTACTTTCTGATGAAAGTACCACATTATTCTAATTACTGTAGCTTTGTTTGTAGCAAGTTTTTGAAATTGGGAAGTATGAATCTTCCAACTTTGTTTTCTTGTTTCAATATTTTTTTGGCTCTTATAGTCGCATTCCATACGAATCTCAGGACCAGTTTGTCAATTTCTAAAATAGAAAAAAAGACACCTAGGATTTTGATAGAGATTGTGTTGAATCTGTAGATCATTTTGGGGAGTATTGCCATCTTAACAATATTGTCTTTTGATCCATGAACAAGGATGTCTTTCCCTCCTTATCTGTGGTTTTCCTTTCTGTGGCTTTTGTTACCCTTGGTCAACCTTGGTCCAAAAATATTAAATGGAAAATTCCAGAAATAAACAATTCATAATTTTAAATTGAGCACTGTTGTAAGTAGCGTGAGGAAATCTTGAGTTGTCCTGCTCCATCCAGCTCAGGAAGTGAATCATCCTTTTTTTCCAGTATATATATCCTCCCGTTGGTCACTAAGTAGCCTTGTCTAGGTTATCGGCTTGATCGTCCTGGTATTGCATACAGTGATTGTGCTCAGGTAACCCTTATCTTACTTAACAATGACTCCAAAGCACAAGAATAGTGATGCTGGCAATTCAGATATGCTAAAGAGAAGCCGTAAAGTTCTTCCTTTAGGTGAAAAGGTGAAAGTTCTCAACTTAATAAGAAAGGGGGAAAAAAATCATATACTGAGCTGGCTAAGACCTACAGTAAAAATGAACCTTCTATCTGTGAAATTGTGAAGAAGGAAAAAGAAATATGTCCTAGTTTTGCTGTCACACCTCAAACTGTAAAAGTGCTTAGTTAAGATGGAAAAAGGCATTAAATTTGTACAATAAGATATTTTGAGAAATACCACATTCACATAACATTTATTACATTATATTGTTATAATTGTTCTATTTTATTATTAGTTATTGTTGTTAATCTCTTACTGTGCCTAATTTATAATTTAACTTTATCATAAGTAGGAATGTAAGGATAAAAACGCAGTATATATAGGGTTAGGTACCATCGGCTGTTTCAGGCATCCAGTGGGGGTCTTGGACTATATCTTCCACAGATAAGGAAGACTTCTACATTTAAATCTTCTTTGACTGCTTCCAACACTTTGTTTTTCAGAATACAAGTTTTACATCTCTTTTATTGAGAGTATTCTTAATAATTTTAGTTTTTGATGTTATTGTAAATGGCATTGCCTTTTCAATTTTTTTCATTTTGTTCATTTTACTGTAAAATACAATTTACTTTTGTATGTGTCATATCTTGCAAATTTGCTTAACTTATTTATTAGATTTAACAGTATTTTAGTCAATTATTTAGGATTTTCTATATAAGAGGTCATGTCATATGTAAATGAAGATAGTTTTACTTTTCCCCTTCCCATTTTGACATCCTTCATTTGTCCATTGCCCTGGCTAGAACCTCTACTAGAATGTTGAACAGAAGTGACAAGATTGGACATTCTTATCTGGTTTCTGATCTTATGAGGAATTCATTTAGTCTTCATTATTAAGAATGATGTTGGCTGCAGATTTTTTATAGATGCCCTTTATCATATTGAGGAAGTTCCCTTTTATTCATAGTTTGTTGAGTATTCTTAAAATCAGTGTTAGATTTTGTCAAATGCCTTTGCCTAGTCTACTGAGATGGTCATGTGGTTTTGTCCTTTATTGATATGATGTATTATATTAAATGACATTTGTATGTTAAAACAACTTGCATTCCTGGGATTAATCCCACTTGATATAGGTTAAGTTTATAATTGCTATATCCTCTTGATGAATTGAACTTTTTATTTTTATAAAATGTCCCTCTTTATCTCTAGTAACATTTTTTTCAATCTTCATGTTTATTTTGTCTGTTATTTGTATAACCACTCTGTCTCTCTTACCATATTGCTTGTATGGTGTACCAGTTTTAATCCTTTTACATTCAATCTACTTGTATCTTTGAATCTAAAACTGTATCTTCTGTAGACTGCATAGAGTCTCATTTTTATTATTGTTGTTAAAAACTGGACATTTTAAATAACTTTGTAGTAATTCTTGATACTGATTCTCCCCCTCCCCTACGTCCAGGTTTTGTTGTTGTTTGATTATCTGCTTATTTATTTGTTTAGCATCTTGGATGAACTATTTCAGTAAAGTCTATTTCCCTATGCAGACATTAATGTTGCCCTCAGCCAGTAGAGCCTTGGGCATTCTCATAATCCCCTTGACCTCTTCCTCTATCACCCAGGATGACAGTGAAACCAGGGTTCTCTTTTACTCTCACTGATCTCCCAGTTAAGCTTCTATCTGGTCTGCTGTCTCTGTTGATACCACTCCACACCCAGTAATTGCTAGCTGAATGGTCTACTGTTTTCTACATGCCTTGGGTCAGAAATTGCTCCACAGTCTGATTCAGTTAAAGTGCAGGGTAATTTTCACAAGAGTAAACTTTGAGGCCAGTCTTTGACACTTCTCTGACCCCACAATGGCTCTTCACGGCCATTTCTTTCCATAGTTCTTCTTTTAAACTGCTAACTGGTCTACCCTTTTGTGTATAGATATCATGGAGCAACCAGCTCTTCCTACTTGCTCACTATCTAAATGTCCATTGTTTTTGACAGTGCCCTTAGGCTTGAACTTCCCTACACTCTGTTCCAAATGAAGCAAGTTCCCTTAGTGATACTTATGGAGTTCTCTGTTCTATGGGCTGCCTCCCACTTTAACAGAACCTCTATTCCACTGCTCTGAAAAGGGATACAGGAACAACAACCTGCTTCTTTTAGAGAGACACCCCTGCTTTATGAATGGGGTGCTGAACAGGGGCAGTAGCTCCTACTCTTCTTGGCTTGTCTCCCTTTGCACAGAAACTCAGCCCTATGAGGAAGCCAGGGTGAGAGGGTTTGGGGCCCATTATTCTTGGCCTGCCATGCCTGGGGTAGAATTGCAAGCCTGTGAGTAGGGGCTTCTAGAAGAGGAGATCTCTCAGTCATATTTGCCTGCAATAGAGCTTGTGCAACACATTGCTTGGGGCGGGGAAGGGGGGTTGATGACAAATACTGACAGCCTGATTTTCTGGGTAGAAACTGTAGCCCTGGACAGGGAGCTGGGGTTACAAGGGAGCCCCATCCTCTTGGCTGTGCCCACCCAGAGTAGAGTTTTCCTCACACTGAGCTGGGAAGTAGGAGAAGGAAACAGTCCAGGACACAGACTCCTGCAGGTTTTACCAATATTTAGAAGATTGTCTTCAATTGCTGTATGCTCTCAGTACCATTTCCAGAGACTGAATGGTTGTTTTTGATTTTTGGTTTTTTTAATTTTTAACAATTCTCACCAGTGATGGTTTTTCCACTAGGGAGAGCATCTAGGGCTCTCATGCTGTCATTCTGAAAGTGCTTTTCCCTTGCTTCCCTTTTTTTCTTACTCTTGCTGCCTTTGGTTTACAGAATTCATGTAATCTTTGTCTTACACTGTTTTGTAGGGAACCTGGATTAAGAAGGCACTTTAGAAAGAATATTCAGGCAGCTGTGTGAAAGTACTACTGCATGGGTGGAAGTGATACCAAGAGTTGACCAGGTTGACGAGAAAACCTCATCCTGGAAGAAGATAGCAGGATGCCACAGAATTCTAGTTTTTCTTCTATTACCCTCCCTATATTGGCATCACTTCTCTGACACCATCAGCTATCAATTGATTAAAACATGTTGTCATGTATTCACAAAGATTCAGAAATTTAGAGCAGGAAAAGGATACCTGGTATAGCATCTTCATTGTAGAGATGAAAATATTGAGGCTTAAACAGGTAAAGTGACTTTCTCAAATTCAGTCAGATAATTAATGTCTGAGGACAGAGGCTTCCTGATGCTTAGTTTTTGTCTTTCCACAGAGCACCATGGGAAACTCTCTCTCTCTCATTTCTTTTTAGAAGAAACATAAAATAAAATTCAAATAAAAAGATAAAATATCTATTATAAAGAAGTTGTCCATTACAAGGCTATTCATGTAACCTTTTCTGAAAAAAAAAATTGACCCAATATAGCCATCATCTTGTGGTTCACCTGATAGTCTCATTTTAGTGACTGGATCTGGTCAATTTTAGAGGCAAACTGTGAAGGAAAGAGAAGAAAAAAAATCCAAATGTGAGCTTTTAATTCTATTGCCTTACTAAGAAGTTACATCTAGAAGCTAGCTTTCCTCAACATTTTCCACCTCAATTTTCCAGTGATCTTCGCCGAGTGTGGGGCTGAAGTGGGAACCATCTACATGCACTAATATGAATGACGAAAAAAGATGCAAATCACCCTGCAGTTTGATATGGAATAGGTGTTGAGATAGTCTATGGATTATGAATAATAATTCTCATTCTCTGTTGAGCATTGTTCATCACTGCAACAGAATTCTTATCCTCAGATAGAATAATAGATGTGATTAATAATAAAAACTAACATTTATTAAGCATCAGTTATATGCCAGATACTTTACTTGCTTTATCTCATTTAATGATCCTAGCCACTCGATGAGATACATATTATTCCGTTCCCTCTTTTTAGACAAGGATGCTTTGAAAGATAAGTGACTTGGCTACAGTCATCTGGCCAGATGTAGAGGAAATAGGAATAGATTCATGGCGTACACCTCAAAATTCTTCCATAAACAGTCTGTTATACTGCTTCTTTTGAACAAATAGGCCGTAATAACACGATTCTCTAAAATGAAAAGTTTGGATGTGCCACAGAATTTTTCAAAACTGGTTTTTAGAGGTATTTCATGGAGCTTGTTCCTCTGCTTGTTCTTTTTTTTTAATACTGTGTAAAGTTTATGGAGTGCTAGAGTTTCGTGTTTTGAATTACTGTCCGGACATATTCTATGCTGCCTCCTCCTCCTCCTTCCTCTTTTACAGTGACCACATGGCACAGTTTTCCAGCACTGTTCTGGTTTCCAGCTGTGGTCTGGCATGATTATTAATAGGTCTCCTGTACTTTCAGAAGTGCCCTGGTTTGGATGAGAATTACACGGTCATTCATCCTTGAACCGGCTAAGGTGTAGTATTGTGGTCGCCCACTAGGTGTCAGCAGTGTAACCCCCAGAGAACTCAGGGAAAGCATTTCATTACAAAAGTCAAATCTGAGCAAATAATTAAGTGTCGTTCAAGAGCTACCTGCAGCCTCGGCCATTCAAAACAAGTGAGCTAGCAGGGGGAGGAGAGAAGGAGTGGGTGCAGAACAGGTAGCTCCTTTCCTAGGATCTGGAAAAGAGGGAAGGATTCTCTTCCTGGTTAGAAGGGCTCTAGTGACATCTGGAATGAGCACCGAGGTGCCCTTTTTAATTTCCACTCACAAAGTGAAACCAGTGTGCAGTGAGGTGAGGAAACAGCTTTGAATGAAGAAGTATTTTTGCTTCACAAATTGCTCTTCAAATCACGATCGGATGAAGGTCGCACAGGTAGTTCCCTGGGCTTTCTCAACTCTATTGAATGACTAGATGCATTGGGGCCAGAGGCTGAGTTGCCTGAACACAAATACTTTAAAGGTGATTTGAAAATATCTATACCCAGAACTCGATGACGTGCTCGGACTCTTCCCGGAATGACCCACGGACTGTGCGTATTTCACCTGTGACCCAGGTGGATGTTGCCGCTCTCTGGAAACCCTCCTCACTTCAGAAGTGCAGCACCCAAGGGCACACACAGTAAGAGAAGCCCGCAGCATGGGTTTTCAGATGCTTGTGCCTTTCGGTCCTTGGAATTGGTTGTTCTTGCTAGTGGCCCTCAGGTGTGGTGGAGCATCTTCTGATTTGAGTGAATCCACAAATTCCTCTGCCCAGCATGAGCTTAATGTTCGGTTTGCTGCTGCCGGCTCTGAGCCAGCTGGGACGGTATCTGTTTTCGCACTGGATTACGATTATGTGCAAATTCCTTACGAGGTCACCCTCTGGATACTCCTAGCATCCCTTGCAAAAATAGGTAAGGTCCCAAACATCTACCTGGTTTGGGGAGTTGTTTTCCACATGAGATAAGGTGTGTGAAAATGCCTTGTAGATGGTGAATTAACTGGATTTTAACTCTTGCTTCTATTACATAAAAAATTCTATTCCTGAGTCAAGGGAAAGTCATAACTGATTTTTGTCAAGCCATTTAATACTTCAGGTTGTGTTTTGAAATTTAAGAGCCTACTTTTGGGCTCTCGGTTGTTTTGATTTCCTCTCCTTTCAGGGTGACAGCCATGTGACATTATTTGGCATATAAAAATCTCGAGTTCTATGCTTTAAGAAATACAGAGTAAAGTATGTCGAGCTTGGAATGACACCCATTGGAAATTTCAGGAACATATAATGATTCTTCTGTAAAATGTGCTTCTTTCATTCTTGGCCATGGAACCATGGGCTTCATCAACGACGCCCATTGTTTATTCTTTAAAAGTGGCATGTGCTCCTTGCAAGTTGACAGAAAGCAAGAAACAAGGCAACCCGAAGCAACTCCTATCACTCAGTGATGGGATATGGTGGAACAGAGATGGTACCTGTCAGTAAAATCTTTGTTTACACCTGAGTCGAATGGAGACAGTAGAGCACCCCTGGTTTCCTCTGTGACATAAAGAGGATTCAAGTTAATAGATGAAATTCTAACCAGGATTCTTTGTGCCCAATCCAAAGTGATGGTTTCCACTCTGTGACCATTTACTCTCCAAGTTCACCCCCTTGTCTCCTTAGAAACAGCTTATTCCAGAGTGGAAAACTGATACGAATATCTCAATTGTCAAGCATAATGTCTCCTTTGCTTTAGTTATGAACTTTGTTATTTGAGTAGATAAGATTGCCTCATTGAAATAGACCCTATGAATCATGTTAGTGCTTGTTTATATGTTTCCTCTGGAACAGCTGTGAAATATGGGGTGAGCCATGAAATCGGGCAGTTAACTCCTTGGCATCAGGATGCTGGGCTCTGTCTTTTCATCTAACTCCCTGCCCATGGATGTTGGGGGCTGCTGGCATATTCATTAGGTGCCCATCATAACTGCCGCTCATTTTGAGCTCATAAGATGTGAAGATAGAATGAAATTCTTAGTTTGAAGAGCTCTTGTGCAGTTTATCAAATGACTAAATGACACAGAGGGTTGCACATTATTTCTGAGAAGGGCTCAAGTAAAAATAGGTTTCCAAAGGGATGATATTCTCAGTTCAAAGCTAGGGGTCTAACACCTTTCATGCAACCACGTGGATACTGAGAATGTTCAAGTTGGTCTTATGTGATCTTGAGTTTTCCTTTGTCAAAATGCCAGAGATTCTGACCCCGCCCACTCCCTTCCTTTTCACAGTAATGGGTGAAGTTGGCCTGGAATCAGGAAACTAGCTGATTCCACTGACTAGCTCTGTCTTTCTTCATCTCAGTTCATTCATCTGTGAAATTATTTCTGAGATCTCTTTTTGGTACAAATAAGAATTTTCTAATGGAAAGAGGCTTCTATTCTATATCAGTGAACCTCTCAAGGAACAAAGTATATGTTTTATATTAGCATAATATACAGATTATCCTTAAGAGGTGTTGTGTGTGCCCAGACTACATCTACAAGTTCAGAGTCCTGTAAGGACGCTATTGTTCATAGAATTGCTGTTTAAATCTTCTTGATTTTCATGTGGATGCAACTCAACATACTTTAGAAAAAGAAAATAACTGAAGTAGGTTATCAGTTGGATCATGCTTATTCAAGCACAATTTCATATTTGCTGGTCTTTAAGAATTCAGATTATTTTTATATTGTACATGAAAAGAAGGTCAAATTTACTGAATATATATTGTGATCCAAGTACTGGTCTTGTAGCTTTATATATGGTAGCTTGTTCACCTGGGGCAGAAAAATAATAATAATGACATAAAACTTTAACACTTAAGGAAACCATACCGCTTTTTTAGATTCTATACTATAAATCTTGAATCAAAATATAGTTAATAATCACTAGCATTCATTTATTCCGTCATTCCATCAAGACACATTTATTGAGCACCCAGGCAAGGTGTAGGAAAGATTGTGGTCCCCAGCCTCAAGGGGGAAGATGGGTGAATCTAGCACTGCCTTATAGGTGCTCCGACAGGGCCATCTTTGACTTTCAGGCTGGACTTTGTTATTCGTAGCCTTTTAAGTTTCAGGCCAGGAAACTAGAACCTCAAAGTGACTGACTCTATTGTCCATTATGGAAGGGGAGAAGAATTTTGAAATGTGAAATTCACGTAGCATTTCCCTTAAAGGGCCCTGCTTACAGGTTAAACCCTCTTCCTGCTATCACTGTGTAGATGCAACTCGGCTTCAGGCAGGTGACATTGGATCCATTTCAGGAAACTAGATCCCTGGAAGCAGGACCAGACTGGGGAGACACAGGGCCTGAGAAAATCACACTATGGGCTCTTCCGCCTACTTTACATATTTAAAAAGTTAAGTGTGGTTAAAATAAGCACTAACCGAAGAAGGAGGAGGAGAGAGGAGAAGAAGGAAGCTGTTATTAGGAAATGGAGAGAGTAGGACTTTAGAAGGAGGCCTTAAGCTGGTCTTGAAGCCAGTGGGCTGAGTGGTTTGGAATAATGTCTCTTGATACTCCATTGTATTAACCTGCCTGCTGATGGTGGATGGAGAAGTTCAAAGCTGTGGTCAGGGAAACCCACGTGTTCTTTGGATGGCTGAACCTAAAACTTCCTAAGGAGACATTCCATGGCCCCAAGGCCTATGGGAGGGAGCCTACCTCCTTAGCCTTGAATTTCTGACCCTCCATTGCTTGGCTTAAAATCAGTACACTTCCAATAGCCAGGACATGGAAACAACCTAAATATCCATCAACAGAGGAATGCATAAAGAAGATGTGGTACATATATGCAATGGAATATTACTCAGCCATAAAAAGGAATGAAATCGGGTCATTTGTAGAGATATGGATGGACCTAGAGTCTCTCATACAGAGCGAAGTAAGTCAGCAAGAGAAAAACAAATATCATATATTAATGCATATATGTGGAATCTGAAAAAATTGGTATAGATGATCTTACTTACAAAACAGAAATAAAGACACAGACATAGAGTAAAAACGTACGGATACCAAGGGGGAAGGGGGGGTGGTAGGAATTGGGAGATTGGGATTGACATATATACCCTATTGTTATTATGTATAAAATAGATAACTAATGAGAACCTACTGTATAGCACAGGGAACTCTACTTAATGCTCTGTGGTGACCTAAATGGGAAGGAAATCGAAAAAAGAGGCGATATATGTATACATATAGCTGATTCACTTTGCTGTACAGCAGAAACTAACACAACATTGTAAAGCAACTATACTCCAATAAAATTGTTTTTAAAAAATCAGTACTCTTCCCAATTAAAATTTGCTCTGGCCAGATGAATCTCCTCAGTGAATGTCAAAAATATCTGGCTGGGCCATCCCTGTCTCTCCCCCTCTTTCTCCTGGAGTTCTCCCCTCCTAAAATGCCTTCCCTCTGTTGTCCAACTATGTAAGTCCCACTCATTCTCCAAAACCTGTTCAACTTCTCCTTCCCATGCAAGAGCTTCTCTGATGAACAGCTGACCTGTTCATTCATTCATTTATACACTTAAGATTCTTTTAGCAATTAGACATGCTGTTATGGACAAGGCATCTTGCTAAGTGTTTTGGGGAGATATAAAGATGTGTGCCATTCTGCCTGAGTTTGAGGAGCTTAGAGCTTAGTAGGGGAGAAAAGTCATGGACCAAAAATGGTAGAAAGGGATCGTTGTTAAACAGGTACAGATAAAATGTTACAGTAATGCAAAGGAGGACATATTATTTCCTTGGGAAGAGATTGGGAAAAGCTTAACCTCAAGGATTGAGCAGGACCAAAATAGGGTGGAGAGAAGAACAATGCCTGCAACAATAATAATAATACATAAAGACAAGAAAGGAGGCCTCCTGGATGAAAAGGCGTGAGCTTGGCTATAATGTAAGATGCATGAAGACAGTGCAGGGTGTGTGGGATACGGACTCGGGGAGAGCCCCAGGTGGCCTGCTGTGCCTGGATCTCTTGTCATATTTGTTGATATATTCAATATACACTTCTCTGTATACTTATACATTATATTGTCTTTATCTTCTTATTTGTTAAGAACGTTTCTAAAATTTCATCAATAGTTGGAATTATAGAAAACATGTTTGGTCCTCCACCTCACAGGACTTACAGTGGGTTGTTCTTTCACAGGGATGCTTAACAAATATTCTCAGTTTAAATTCCGTGAGACGCTTTGTGTGCCTTCAGAGTCTTAGGTGGGGAATTGAACAATCAGATTAACATGGTGTAGAATAGTCATCTGACAGCAGGATGTGGAATAGACCGGGACGGGGAGGGAGAGGGAGGAGATCAGGAAGACACCGCAGTAAGTAGGACGAGAAGCGGGGAGGTCCTCAGTGAAGGCAGCGGCTGCAGGAGTGAACAGGAGGAGACGGACTTCCGGGGCAGCCAGTGGGAGACGTAACTGATGAAATAGGTTGCCAATTGCACGAAGGGGCAGAGGTGATGGGGTCCCCATAAGAATGCAATTTGATTTCCTCTCAAGTGGCTGACTGGGTGGCAATGCCATTGGTTAAATAAAGGAAACAAAATACAGACTTTTCATTTTTATTCATTTGTTTGTGGTGGAGAAGGAAGTGAGGTAAGGTAAGTTTGGAAGCAGCTGGGGTTTAGGTCACTGTGATAGACTCAGGAGCTTCAAAGGTGGGTTTTGCATGAGAGCAGAAGAGTTCCACCGCTCAAATCCCTCGGGATGGGGAAAACAGGAAGGAGGAAGCAGGAGGGCACGGCTGGCTGAGAAGATGCGGGAACCTGCACTGAGCATGGGAAGCACTTCATCACGTCAAGCCGCAGCCGCACTTGCAGCTGCTGCTACAGATGGGCGCTGAGGCTGGGCCCGGAGATGCCGCCATCTGCGTGGCTTTGCAAGGCCTCTTGCACACCCCTCCCCTGGTGTCCTGGGGGCCAGAGCTGGGTTCTCTGCCAACATCTAAACGTGGTTCTCTACTCTCCGCAGGCTTCCACGTCTACCACCGGCTGCCGGGCCTCATGCCTGAGAGCTGCCTGCTCGTCCTCGTCGGGGCCCTGGTGGGCGCCATCATCTTCGGCACTGACCACAAGTCGCCTCCGGTCATGGATTCGAGCATCTACTTCCTGTACCTCCTTCCGCCCATCGTCCTGGAGGGCGGGTACTTCATGCCCACCCGGCCCTTCTTCGAGAACATCGGCTCCATCCTGTGGTGGGCAGGGCTGGGGGCCCTGATCAATGCCTTCGGCATTGGCCTCTCGCTCTACCTCATCTGCCAGGTCCAGGCCTTTGGCCTGAGCGACGTCAACCTGCTTCAGAACCTGCTGTTCGGGAGCCTGATCTCGGCCGTGGACCCCGTGGCCGTGCTGGCCGTGTTCGAAGAGGCGCGGGTGAATGAGCAGCTGTACATGATGATCTTCGGGGAGGCCCTCCTCAATGACGGCATCAGCGTGGTGAGATGCGGCCCCCCACCGTCCCCAGGGAGACAAGGGGCCTGGGGGTGGAGAAGGCCGGGCAGGCCTGGGACTCAGCAGGACAGGGATGGGCCAGGGCAGTGTGGCCCCAGGTCTGGCCACTGTCCTTGGGATCTGCACGGCGCCCACGCTTGCTCACTACGCTGTTTGCCATCCACTGGCTTCTTTAAAGGAGAAGCAGGAGAGAGGAAGTGTGATTCTTTAGTGAATTCGGTGTTTCACTGAGCAAGCAGAAACCGTGGCTAAAGGCTCTTCTGGGTTTTCACACTAGGACAAGCAGTACTTGTACTTTTATTTACTCTTAGTCATGGGACCTCACCCTCCTTCCCTTTATATGCTTTTTTTTAAGCTCTGTTTTAGATGATGAAGTTAAATAAAAGATAGGGGTAGGGAGAGAGATGACGGAGGATTTGCACACATGCATTGGCTTGTATATCAGTCTCAATTGCGTGACTCCCAAGGAGAATGTGATAGAGCAGCTTTGCTTAGGAGTCCTTCCAGAGAGAGGCCGAGAAGCGTTTACAGGCCAGATCAGCGCAGAGCATTAAGGCCCAGAGATGTCTTTGGCTAGAGGTGCTGAAATATTCCAGATTGGCTGCTGCATTGCCCAGTTTCCTTATATTATTGCAAACCTCCACCAGGAGTTAGTCTATGTGATTTTATATAAACTTTGATGTACTTTTCTTATTCTTACATTTATATCACGTCACATAAGTAATACTAGAATGCATTTTCAGTGTAAAAGACTTAAATAGTACAAAATCATACAGCATAAAACACAAAAGCCTCCGCCTGACCCTCTTCCCTCCCCCTTGCGTCCAGTTTGCATTTCCCTCCCCATTTTTATCATGGACACATGCATATACGTACACAGATATAGATGTATTGATACATCATTCTACATAAAGTGGGTGGCATTAAATCATATGTACTGCTTAGATGTAACAAGTCTTGGACTTCTTTCTAGGTCTTTTCCACTGTTGCAGAGTATTTCATAGATTTCGTTTATAAAGATTTATTTAACCAGTTCTTGATGGATGAATATTCAGGGGGTTGTCAATTTTTCACTTTAAAAAACAGTGTTGCGATAAGTATTCTTGTTTCTGCGTGCATCTCTTTTCGCACTTGTGAGTCTTTGTATAGGATATATTCTTGGAAGTGAAATTTCTGGGTTAAAAAGTAGGTATACTTAAAAATTTGAGAGATGCTGCTAGAATCACCTCCTCTTCATTCAAATGATGAAGGAGGGATTCCCACCAGAAGGTTATGGAGTGACACCAACGCTAAACAGATGAGACTAATGACAAGTGTGTTTGTCACCTATACTCACAGCCCGGGGTAGGGGGCCACCGCACACCATGCAGGGCCACATGGGTGCTGCACTGGGGAACAGAGTGAGCTCTCAGGGACTGCGGGAGGAACTAGTAGAAGGATGGGGTACCTCCTGGTTCCTAGGGGATGATGTGATTGGCTTATTATTTTTTTTATTTAACAAACTTTCATTTGGTACCTATTGTGTTTTGGGCACAGTGCTAACTGCTTGGGTGGCAATGATGATGAATGAGACGAGGTCCCCTGCTCTCCTTTTTTTTAATGTTTATTTTATATTGGAGCCTAGTTGATTAACAATGTTGTATTAGTTTCAGATGTACAGCAAAGTGATTCAGTTATGTATATATATGTATCTATTCTTTTTCAAAGTCTTTTTTTTAATCCCTTTTTAAAATTTTTATTTATTTTATTTATTTATTTTTGGCTGCATTGAGTCTTCGTTGCTGCGCGCGGGCTTTCTCTAGTTGCGGTGAGCGGGGGCTACTCTTCGTTGCAGTGCACGTGCTTCTCATTGCAGTGGCTTCTCTTGTTGCGGAGCACGGCTCTAGGCACGCGGGCTCAGTAGTTGTAACCTGCGGGTTCTAGAGCGCAGGCTCAGTAGTTGTGGCGCACGCGCTTTGTTGCTCCGCGGCATATGGAATCTTCCCAGACCAGGGCTCGAACCCGTGTCCCCTGCATTGGCAGGTGGATTCTTAACCACTGCACCACCAGGGAAGCCCATCAAAGTCTTCTGAGTAATTCCACAGGCTGTCAGGGAACTGATCCCCAGTACACAGGGATTTACAAGTACTGTGCCTGGTCCCTTGGTAAGGAGGGTTATTGGGCTGGGGGACCTTACCATGGGGTCAGATTGCAGGGGTAACTTGCAGTAGAGCCATTCAGGACCCTTCTCATTTTACCAAATATATTAAACCTTAATTTTAGTTTTTATGTATACAGCTGCCAAGATTTTCCAGAAATCTTTATGGGCTTGCATTTCCATACACAGTGTATGAACTGCATATTTCCTTGTATCACTGTCAACAAGGGGCATTGCTTTCTTAATGTTTTCCCATCTAATGAGCAAAAAAGGATGACACGTGTTTGCTATAATCCGCATGATGATATTAAAGCATCTTTTCAAAGATTGTGGATCGTTAGCGTTTCTTCCGCTAGGAATTGGAAATTCGTGTCCTTTCAGGGTTGCCAGACTTAAAAAAAATACAGGATACCAGTTAAATTTGAATTTCCTATAAACAGTGAGTAATTTTTTATCAGTACGTCCCAATTATTGTATGCTAATATTGCTTCTTGTCAATTTTTCTCTGAGACCAGTTGCTGTTTTATTTCTTTTTTAATTGATTTGTAGAAACTCATTAGATTATCTAAACTTTAAGCTTTAGATAAACTTTAAATTATCTAAACTTGAATGTTACATAAAAAGCAAATATTTTCTCCCATTCTGTCACTTAAATTTTTTTAAGTCATGTGTCTTCTATATGTAAAAGTTTTAAATGTGTATGTAGTCAAACCTACTAACGTATTCTTTTATTGCCCTGGGTTTCACATTTTGCTTTCCGAGATTGTGCCTAACCAAAGAACACGCGCACACGTTTTGTTTTGTTCTTTAATTTTTCTCCCTTTTACAGTTAATTATTTAATTCACCTGGCACACAATTTTTTTAGTGTTGTTATTCATAATTTTCTTTATTTTTTCTTTTCTAAATTTTAATTTATTTATTTTACTGGAGTACAGTTGATTTACGTTGTGTTAGTTTCTGCTGTACAGCAAAGTGACCTAGTAATACACATATATACATTGTTTTTTAAATTCTTTTCCATTATGGTTTATCCCAAGATATTGACTATCGTTCCCTGTGCTATATATCAATAGTAGGACCTTGTTGTTCATCGTGGCACACAATATTTTATCATGAGGACTTTATGCCGAGATGGATAGTACTGGGGGAGAAAGCATTTGAAAATAATCCAAGATATCCGGGGTGGATTCACCAAGTGGAGGAGACCCACACTTGAAGTCAGAAGCCAGGTTACTTATTCATAATGAGAATCTCTAACTATTGAGTGAGATACTAGACTCATCAGACCTGCCTGTCCTTCTCTGCTGGGCGAGCATCTCAGAAAGCCAAGTTGTCTGCCGCTTGCCAGGGGAGCCTGAACGCCAGCCTGCCATCCCATTTAGTATCTCATTTCTCAGTGTGTGGCCCTCAAGCCACGTGCCTCAGAATCCCCCGGGTGGGCTTGGTGAGCATTCAGATGGCCAAACCTCAACCCAGGACCACTGACCCCCACTCTCTGGGACCAGAGCCTGGGAATCTGTATTTTTAACCAGCACCTCAGAGGATGGCTGATGTTTGGGAACTACTTGTTCATGGCCTTTAGGTGGCGAGAGCTGATATATCTTGATCTAAAACGATGCTACGTCTGGGAAAGGACTGGGCTAGATTTGTCTCCACCCATTCTTTCTTCAGGTGCTTTCTTACTTTGGGTTTTGTTACAGTGGAGTAAGTCCCCTTGGCTGGGAACCGATTCCACCTCCTAAGGCACCCCTCTGAGCCACGATGCCTCCGTTTCACAGTTTATCCAGAGAGCAGCTCATTCTACTCATATCCAAGTTCTCTGGGGTCCCTTGCTGACTGTAACCGCACGAAAGCAATGCCATTGAGGGTGTTCATCTGTGCCAACATCAAGGCCACCTTCTGGCAGCCCGTTCCGAGATAATTATGCAACTTTCCCTTCCTAAATCATTAGAGAAATTTAGCAATGACAATATCACCTCACTTAATTTTCACAGACCAAGCTCTTTCTTGATACAACCTACAGACGTTGCTGCCGAGACACAGTCTTTGTTAACGACCCACGAGAACATGTGGCTCTGTTCCCTCTGTGGTGCTGCCTCTGAACTTGAGACTCATTCAGCCTGAATTTTCTCTAGACTTTACATCTAGAGCCAATCACGGCCTGGGGTTTCTTTGCTAACTGCATTTGTTTGACTTTCCCAAAGTTTAATTGTTTCCACTTGGACTTTTTTTTGAAATGATCATTTCCAAATAAAATTGTAATTTTCAGCTGACCAGAGTATCTGCCTGAGGGCACTGCTGTGACCTCCACGTGGTGAAGCTGCTGCAGTGCTGGCTCCGGGGTGGGGATGGAGGTGCCCACACGTCACTCGGGGTCACCCTGGGGTCACCCTGGGGTCACCCACAGCACAGTGATATTAAGTGTGTGCTGGGGCACTTCTGCTTCCCTGCGTGAAACTGGAGAAGCTCGGGGCCGGATTTAGAAAGCAGTTTGAGAGCAACTGGTATTTAATGCAGTGCAGTTGTCTTTTGAGCCAAGGGCCTTGGACTCACCCTTTCATTGAGGAGGGAGCCTTCCCGAGGGCAGCCGTCACAAGCGGGCTCTTTCAGCAGAAAGTCTGAGTCATCCAGACAGAGACCTGTGATTAGTGGGTTACGTGTGACAACTTTGCAGATCTTTATCCCACGAAAAGAGCTGCCTCTCACTAAAGAGGAGACGCTCCAGAGATGCAACCATCGAAAGAGCAATGAACCTGACCCCCCAGGTCTCTTGTCCACTTATTTCTCCCTCTCGCTGAATATTTTAGGTTATGACTCCAGTCATGAGAACTTCCTTAATGGTGGGCAAAGGGAGAAGAGACAAAACCCCAGTAGCTTTCAAATAATAACTAGTATCCCCAGTTGAAGTCTCGTGGCCAGCATCACAGCAGTAAGAGAGACGCAGCCACTATATCCAGGCCCTCTATGGGGTCACTTGTGCATTTATTATTTTATTAAATCCTTAGATTTTACTGTGAGGCTGAATTAATAGTCACATTTCACAGATGAAGAAAATAAGGCAAAGGGAGTACAAGAAATTGCACAAGGGCATCGTGCCTGGCCATGACAGACCGGACATGGGTGCCCAGGTCTGTCTCTTCCCAATCTCTTTTCTTTTATTCTTACCTTTTGAATTTTCAACTCATGGAGCTGAGAGGAACAGGAGAGAACCAATATGTTACCTATGAGGAGACTGGGCTCATGTCCAGTTGGTAGGAAACCCAGGGCTCTTTCTCCGAAACAGAACTGGCTTGTTTGGCCAAGTCCAGTATGTGGCTCCGGGAAAGATTCTGGTCATCTCTGTGCCTAATTTCTGTAAAATTGGGATGACGGTATTACTTAGCTCATAGGGTCACTGGAAAATTCCCATTAAGCTTTTAGTATAGTGAGTGTTCAGCGTGCAGTGAGAACTCCAGGCATGCTGGCTATTATTTTTTATCACACCAACTCAGGGACATGCATGGCGGTTGGCTCCCTCTTAACAAGCATTTGGTTTTAAACAAGGCACTGCTTCATGTATTGTAGGCAGATTGTTCTTATACGTGTATTCCTCCCTGGTTTTCCTGCATCAATTTGCTGAGTAAGCAACAAGGTGATGCCACCAAGGTTTCCATCATCTTGCCCCATCACCCCCTCCTCCACCTCACCTGAGAGGTGCCAACATCTCCCCTCCTCCACCTCACCTGGGAGGTCCCGGCATCCCCCCCCTGAGATTGGAACCCAGGCATCCTGGCTCCAGAGTGTCTCTGCTCCTAACTCCTACTCCATGCTTTCTCTTCACCCCTCCCTCTCTCCCCACCACTTTCTTTTCCTCTGGTTTTCCCTCCTTCCTCTGGTGATGTCTGCATTTCACATCTTGCTGCCACTCTAGTCCATTCTCTAGGCGTAAGGTGGATGCGAGAGTGGTAGAGGGAACAGCAGTAACGTTTCTGTGCAGGACCCTTGGGCTAGTCACACTGGCAGGTATTTTATCTGCTTTTTCTTCTTAGAGCTTTATAACAACCTACTGTGGCGGGATTGCTGTCCCCATTCTGTGAAGGAGCAGTATACAGTGCTTAAGAGCAGAGGACCCCCGGACCCCAGATGTCTGTCAACTGAAAAAAATTGCACAACGTGAAAGTCGTGAGTTAAGTTGTTTGGGGCAAACTGTGGACCATAGCCTGGGAGATAGCCTCTCAGAGAGCTTGGACAAACTGCTCCAAAGAGGTCAGAGGGGAGGTCATATATATGTGATATTGGTGAAGGGGGTTCGTGGAGTCAAGCACACACTTTGGCAGAAGGTTGCCACTAGTCACGAAGAGCAGATGTCACCGTTAGTGATTTTAGTGCTTTTCTAGATATGAGAAGATGCAAGAAATTGGGCTCATAAAATCTTCTCCTGAAACTACCTACCTGGAGCACAGAGAGCCTCATTCCTGATCTCTGCCCTGAACTCCTTTCAGGGGGTGTTTGAGGTCAGCCACTGCAGAGGCCGTTGGTTTCATCCTTGTAGAACCTGCCGGCGAGCAACAATTTTCACTTGGCACGTCTGTGCTCACATGTCTGTGCTGACCCTTCTTGGTCCTTTGAGCCTCTCAGGTGAATTACTAGATCTCCAGGTGTTTAAGTTTCTTCGTTGTTATTTTTATTATAAACACACAGACTGTCAAAGAAGTCATTTATTGAATATAATTTATTCTATGCAGCTCAATAAACAAAAGATATAGTGAAAAGCTGTCCTCCACTGCTTTTCCCAGCCCACAATCAGTAACAACAGTTTCTTAGCATTGACCTTATACCTTTCATTCAAGTTGCCCCTCTATTTATTATGCATTCTTATTGCTGGCATTAGAGCCTGGATTTCCTGATCCCTTATTCTAGAATTCCTTTGACCTCTTCTCATCTCCTCTTTGCATCCCTTTATCAGCCCAGCTTTGCTGACTAGTTCCCTGTCGACCCTCATGATTTTTCTCCGAAGGCCTCCCGCCATCATCGTAGGACCCAGCAGGTAGCTCTAAGCATCACAGATGCTGATGCCGCCTACAGAGGGGATAATTGAATGATGGAAGGAGTGATGGGGACTAGGAAAGGCTGTGCCCAGGCTGTGCTGTGACCACAGCCCTCCTCCTCTGATTCCCAAGAGGGTCACTCCGTTTGAATTGGGATTTGTCAGGGAAGCTGCGAGCAAACCAGGGGGCTCTCCCTCTGACCAGCTCCCATCACGGAACTTTGGAATTGCTCCCTGAGACTAAAGGCTAGAGGTGGGATGCAACCAGGGGTAGGTACGCAGGGAGAGAAGGGTCTCAGTGTCCTTCCTTGCCGCACCTTCGTGGAGCCATGTCTGTGGACGCTGTCCTGGGCACTGTGCGTGCAAAGATGAGCTGAGCGCCTCTGCCCATCACTCAGTGGTGGGGGACAGTCATGGACCCTGCCAGTGTGAGGATGCCATGGCGAGTTCAAACCAAGCTAGCTGGCAGGGAACAGCTTGCCAGAGGAAGCTGCGTCTAATCCGGGAAAGATTTTTAAAAACATTCATTTAAGGGTGAATTTTCCTCCAGGATTCTCCCTGGTTTATATTTTCCTACCTCAAAGAAGTCCTAGCTCCAGGAACATCCCGTTCAAGAGGCAGTAAATTGTGCCCAAGAACATGGAGAGTGGGGCCAAATGCCTTAGTTCTAGTCCTGGCTCCTGTACTAGGAAACTGTGTGACTTCAGATGAGTGACTTAACCTCTCTGGGCCTCAGTTTCCTTTCTGTAAACTGGAGATCAGGTTGTTTGAAGGTTAAAGTGAGTTGATACAGGTAAGCATTTAAAACAGTGCCTGGCACAGGGTTCAGGACAAAGTGTTTCTAATATTATGATTTATAAGAAGAAATATATATATTTGGTCTTTGTCCCCATTCAGGGCACAGAGCTCATTAAAACCCTTGAAATTTCCTAAGTGAAGAGAGCTGCCTTTTGGTATGCTAATGAGGTGAATTTTGGAAAGCCCCTAAGTAACCTAAGGAAGGGGGCTGGTTGCCAGTGGAATGGACTTTGTGATTAAGGAGTTGGAGCTTTCAGTCTCCCTCCCTAAACCACCCCCAATCTCCACCTCCAGGAAAGGAGCTGGAGATTGAATTCAGTCACCCATGGCCAGTGATTTAATCAACCAAGTGCAAGTAATGAGGCCTCCATAAAAACTCTAGAGGATTGGGTTTGGAGAATTTCCAGGTTGGTGGAGATTCGGGGAGGCTGGAGCTCCTGGAGAGCGATGGAAGTGCCTCACCCCTGCCCCATAACTTGTCCTAAGCATCTCTCCCACCTGGCAGTTCCTTTTTTTTTTCTTAATTTAAAAGAAAAAATGTTTAAAAAAAAAATTTTATTGGAGTATAGTTGATTTACAGTGTTGTGTTAGTTTCAGGTGTACAGCAAAGTGAATCAGTTATACACGTACAGATATGTCATTACAGAGTATTGAGTAGAGTTCCCTGTGCTGTACAGGATGTCCTTATTAGTTGTCTATTTTATATACAGGAGTGTATATATCAATCCCAATCTCCCAATTTATCCCTCCGCCCCTTAACTCCTGGTAACCATAAATTTGTTTTCTACATCTCTGTAACTCTATTTCTGTTTTGTAGATAAGTTCATTGGTACCCTTTTTTTCTAGATTCCACATATAAGCGATATCATTTGATCCTTTTGTAGTAAACCGGTCATCTAGTGAGTAAAATGTTTCTCTGAGTTCTCTGAGCCATTCTAGCAAATTAATCGAACCCAAGGTGGGGTTGTTGGAACCTCTCAACTATGGCTGGTGGGTTAGAAGCCCAGGTGACAACTTGGACCTGCGATGGGCATCTGAAGCGGGGGGAGAGGCTGTCCTGTGGAGCTGAGCCCTCAACCTGTGGGATCCGACCCTGTCTCCAAGTAAATGGTGTCAAATTGAGTTAATTGCTTGATAGTGTGAGAAAGAAGCACACACGTCGGAACCCGTGTCAGGGTCGGCGTGTTATTTATAGAAGTCCACCTCCGTGAGTGCCTGAGAGCCACAGAGCCTTCCTCACAGCCTGAGCGACGCCCCATCTGTCTGGACTTGGCGGTCTCAGCTTTTCCGCGAGAAGCGCAGCACACAGACCTGAGCAGACTCTCTCTGGGGGAGTGTCGGGCAATGTTTTTCTTGTTCTCTTTTTATCTCCTTATTTACCTTCATTTTTTCCACGTTCCTAGGAAAGGAGGAGAGAGGCTGCAGATACCTTTACAAGTAGACAGTTTCCTCCGGCCAAGAATGTGGGTATATACAAGGGAGGCGTGAACCCAACAAGAGTGATCTTGAGCAAGTGACTCCATCCTTTTGTGCCTCCGCTTCCTCATGTGTAAAATGGGAATGTTCAGTCTGACCCCAGAGGGTGTTTTTGAGGAGGCTGTGAAATCAGACACACAGACGCCGGCACCTAGTAGGTGAGGAATCAGCGTCCCGTTGCCCTTCCCGGGTTCGAGGGGAGGTTCCACGCAAGATGGACCACCTGCTTGGTGCCTGTCGGCCTGGAGACGGGGATCAGGCCTAACCCCAGATGGACACTAGGTGCACCACCCTCCTAGCGCCAATAGGGAAGCGCCCACCCAGCCCAGGGCCCAGGCATCTTCCTTCTGGCCCGACTCTCATCAAAGCCTCTGGAGGTCTGCCTGGTGAGCTTCTCCTCCGCTCACAGCTGCCACTGGTCATCAGTTACGGTACTGGCCGTGGGGCCCGCGGGGGTGCATGTGATGCAACGCACACAATAGCTTGGGTTGGCGCTTGGACCAGGTCAGGGGAGTGGGAGGAGCTGGGAGAAATGAAGGGCAGAGGGCAGCCCAGGGTTGGCCCCAGCAAACAAGGATGTTCGGGGGCTCAGATGTTCACCAACAGAGAAGCCAGATTTCACTCCTAAGCTTCCCCACCTGGGAGACACCTTTACCTCCCCGTGCCTGGGGTTTCAGCTGTGGGCTCCTGTTAACCAGAAGCCTGAAAGATCTGCTCCTTGGGCCCGTATAAATAATTCAGAGATGCGCTCAGGCAGTGCAGGGTCGCAGAGGGACACTTCAACCGTAGGTCATTGGAATTCCTCAAATCTGTTTCAGAAACACTGGTTTGGTTCATTGTCTTCTGGTTGAAGAAACAGACTAATTGAAGTCTGAGGGGTACAAGTAGGTTTTCCAGCAGCCTGCACTGTGAGCCCCTGGTGGGTGGTTAGAACTAACCCCAGTTCACAAGGGCAAGAAGAAGAACGGATCCTTGCCTGGTTACCAAGTTGTCCTTCCTTTGTCAGGAGGTAGGGTTGAGCAGCTATGGAAATGGATTTGGAAAGGAAACTCTTCTCGGGAGAAAAGCAAACTCTAAGCCTGGGACTCCAGACAGCCAAGAGAGTTTCCTAGTTCAGTGGTTTTCAAGAGACTCTCCTGCCCCAAAGATCACGCCTGCATGTGTTCTCAAGGGTGTGTCAGGTGTGTCAGGCTTTGGTGTGGAAAAAAATCTGCTCAGGGTCATGTGAGCAGTCCCAATACCTGGCCGTTTGGAAGAGATGTGAGCAGCTAGTCTGTTCCCCCGTGGCTTCCTCAATGATTATGTAAAACGAACAGTCTCTGGCAGAACCTGTCCTGCGGGCCGGCTCTGTCATATCACATCCAGGTGATGGGTCAGAGACAGAGCCATTGGCTCTGTCCCCAGGCTGTGGTTTGCCCCAGTTCCCTCCTGCTCACCTGGGATCACGTAAGTGAGCATTATCCTAGCAGCATGGGAGAAAACGGAGAGCTCAGTGAAATCCAACTACTTTATTTCAAAGTTTAGTCCTGTTTGATTGAGCCAGAGTTCCCTTGAGTTTGAATCTTTCATTTATTCATTCGTCATTCATTCATTCATGAAAAAAAATTACTGAGCAGTACTTTTTCTCAGAAACTGCTCTTTCTGTAACAGGGAAGAGCCAAATCTGACTACATGTTGGCTCTGTATCTTTTACTTTAACCTTTGCTTTCTGCTGCTTTTGTTCACTGAAAGGATACTGTGTATACATAATGGCCTGCCTCGGGGAACCCTGCCCCTTTGCCTGAAGGTTAAACCAAAGTGCCTTTGTTCAGGGAAGCATCCGGACCATGTCCACCTGGGAATGGCTGCAAGGAACAAGAAATTAACACATACCCTCCCCGAGGCTGGCCATTCCAGGGGATATTTGCAAATCTCATGGCCTTTTTACTTTACTTCCCCATCTCCTCCCCCTCTCTGTGCTATAAAAGAAACTGGCATCCAAACCCCGAAAAGATGGTTGTTTTGAGACGTTAGTTTGCCATCTTCTCGGTCTGCCCAGCACCTCGTCTCCAGTTTATTAGCCTGTCGTGCGGCCAGCAGAGCAAACTTGGACTCGGTAACATTTCCACTGTGCCAGACTGACCCTCTCAGAAGAAGCAAATCACAGAGCTAGTCTTCAGTGAATTGACGTCTGCTGGTCACAACTGATGTTTGCTTTTATAGTTTAAAAAGTTTGGAGGTTAAACAGTCTTAAAATGACTTTTCCTGTTTTGCAGGTGTACTAGCACCAGATGGTGAAAGTCAGTCCTCTGGGTGTTTGCTTCAAGTTGGCATGGAGGTCATGGGAGGGGAAGATTGCCCAGACTCAGGGGGGCCAGGCTGGGCGGTTCCTTGAAGAGATCATGGCTGAGGAACAGGGGTGGGTGTGGGTGTGTGATTGCTATTAGCTCTGAACTGCTAAGTTTCATTTACCTACAGGCCACTGAAAAGAAATTTTCGTAGTTTTAGAGACAGAAGTCTGGAGCCTGGGGGAAAGATTGGTGGAAGATATGTATGCAGGAGCTATTGGCAGGTAGGTGGGAAGAGCAGCTATGAAATATGGCCCTCCTCTACCCTTCTGTTCTTCAGGCTGAGAAGAATATGTTCAGACTTTTTAAATTGAAAAGAATTTCCTTAAAGAAACATCTTTGCTGCGCCTTAAATCAATAAAATCCTGCCGCTTACTTCTCTTTGTTAAATTTTCTGACCTCTGCTTAGGTCATATTCCTGGCCTCTCTGAGATTATAAGCAGCTAATGATCAAGGATGTCAGTCCTAAGAGAGTCGGGAGATCCCATGTTTAATCTCCTGTCCTGAGTTTCAGATCTTTTTTCCCTTCCTTTAAGGAGTGAAGTATAAAAGCTTCTTCCCTTCTGTCCCTTATTTTTAGCTTTTTGTTTTAAAATTGCAGTACAAGTTGATTAACAATGTTGTGTTAGTTTCAGGTGTACAGCAGTGATTCAGTTATAATATTTTTTTCCAGATTCTTTTCCCATATACAAAATGCTGAGTATAGTTTCCTGCTATAAAGTAAGTCCCTGTCGGTTATCTATTTTATACATAGTAGTGTGTATATGTTAATCCCAAACTTCTAATTTTTCTCTCCACCCCCCTTCCCCTTTGGTAACCATAACTTTGTTTTCTATGTCTGTGGGTCTGTTTCTGTTTGGTAAATAAGTTCATTTGTATCATTTTTTTTTAGATTCCAAATATAAGCGATATATGCTATTTGTCTTTTTCTGGCTCTATCATTCTGGCGACTGCTAGGTAGCTGCTGGGTTTCTTATTTCTTAGTTAATTTCCTTTACTAGTCAAAGAAAGTGGTTGCCAAGGAACTGCTCTATGACAACTTAACGTGCCAGTGCCCTTTCATACAAAATGGAAAATTAACGGGATTCATTATTTAATTTCCTGTGTCAGGTTGATGAATACAGTTTGTGTGTGTGTGTTATTCTCTGTACCTTTCCAGCATCTGATGTACAGTGAAGATCATTTCTGCTGTACTGTGCTGTGACTCTGAACTTACAATGTTGTTTTTTTTTTTAATAGATCTTTATTGGAGCGTAATAGCTTCACAATACCGCGTTAGTTTCTGTGGCAGAGCAAAGCGAATCGGCCATGTGCACACACCAATGCTTTTTTACATGTGTAGAGTCAGTACTTAGGCTTTTTTTTTAAGGAACTGGGTTTATGGCAAGCTCAAGCAATAAGGATTAATTAAAAAGATGCACAAGACAATCAGGAAGACATAGATCTTCAGTTAGTCCACTAAGGCTGCCATAACAAAATCCCACAAGCTGGGTGTCTTCAACAACGGAAACGTATCTTCTCACAGTGCTGGAGGCTGGAGCCTTTCTTCCTGGCGTGCGGCCACTCGCTGTGTCCTCACAACGGCCTTTGCCCTGTGTGCACTCCTGGTGTCTCTGCCTTTTCCTTATAAAGACACCAGTCCTATTGGATTACCGGCCCCACCCTTAAGACCTCATTTTAACTTAATCACCTCTTTACAGACCCTATTTCCAAATCCAGTAACATTCTGCAATTAAGACTTTATGAATTTTCTTTTATAATTTTTTAAAATTTATTTATTTTATTTATTTATTTTTGACTGCGTTGGGTCTTCGTTGCTGCGCGCGGGCTTTCTCTAGTTGTGGCGATCAGGGGCTACTCTTCGTTGCGGTGCGCTGGCTTCTCACTGCAGTGGCTTCTCTTGTTGTGAAGCACGGGCTCTAGGGGCATAGGCTTCAGTAGCTGTGGTGCGTGGGCTCAGTAGTTGTGGCTCACGGGCTCTAGAGCGCAGGCTCAGTAGTTGTGGTGCGTGGGCTTAGTTGTTCTGTGTCATGACCAGGGCTCGAACCCGTGTCCCCTGCTTTGGCAGGCGGATTCTTAACCACTGAGCCACCAGGGAAGCCCAAGACTTCAACATATGAATTTTGAGGGACATAATTTAGCCCATAGAAGACCCCTCAGTAACCCAGGAATAGGAAGTGCTTTATGAGGGGTCTCACAAAGGCTGTAACTAGAACCTAGCTGGTTTTAGTGATTTCAGATCTTATCTTACAGTCAGGATGGACCAGGTTATGTTCTGGTAATAAACATCCCTCCAAACCTCAGTGGCCTACAGCAACAAAGGTATATTTCTTACTTACACTTCTTGTCTTCTATTGGCCAACAGAGCCCTCTATCCTATTCTATTCTATTCTATTCTATTCTATTCTATTCTATTCTATTCTATTCTATTACATTGCATTCCATTCCATTCCATTCTATTCTTCAGGATCTGGGCTTATAGAGCAGCCATCTTGAGCACTGCCGGTCTCTGTGCCAGAGGGAAGGAGAGAAGATTCATGGAAAGCCTCACCTTGGCAAACAAATGCCCAATCCCCTAAAGGACATATCGCTTCTGCTCAAAACTCATTTAAACACAAAATTTGGCCAGGCAGAGTCACATGGTAGAGGCTGGGCATGCAGTCCTATCAGATGCCTTGAAGGAAAAGAAATACTGGGTGAACAGTGCTAATAACTATCATATTCTTACTCCAGAGCCCCACCATAGATGCAACTTGGCCACTTGCTCAGACTCTGCTGCATTTTTGTAGATCTTTGCATTTCTCTTCCCTCTCCAAGCAGCTTCCACATAATCTCCTCCATCATCTGTCCCCTACTCCTTAGTTTTTATTATTCACAGTTTTTTGGTGCTCATCACCCATCCCTCCTTATGGCCTCTCATAATCTCTTAATCTGCCTCATTGGACTTCTCTGTTCATCCACTCCTGGTCCATTATCTCCGTACTTCTCAGAAGACATGGCTGCTACAGCTCCTAACTGGACAGAGGGTTTCACCTCAAGCTACTTCATGGTCCCTAGTCTATGAGCACATTTCTCAAGGGTCCGTCAACTCCTGTTCTTGAATGAGAGGTCTCTGGTTGAAAGTACTGTAGCCACACAAGGCTCCTCCTCTTCCTCAGATGCTTTGTCAGAGATGTTACCCTTACAAGGAGCCAAGAGCACGGTGGGGACTGTGGTTATCAAGTCTAGGAGGATTGGTAGTCAAAAGTATGCAATCAGTTATCATTAAGCTATCAGCTCTCAGTGTCAAAGAAATCCAGGAGATTTAATATTGTGAAGAGCTTCTTCACTCCAGTTCTTAAGGATAGTTAAAAGTCAGTACGTTTAATGAACCTACATGGTTATAAGTTTTCTTTATTTATGTGAAGTAGTATAATGTTAACCCAGAGTGTCCTGTAAAAAGTTAAGAATGTTATATTGTAGAGTGCCAGTGAACATAATGCAAAGAGGTATGGCCAATAATAAAATTATAAAAGAATTCTAAAAAGTATTCAAATAATCAAAATGAATGCAGGAAAAGAACAAAACCAGAGGAGGAAAAGAGAAAACAGGTAGTAAAATGGTAGATCTAAATCCAAGCATGACAATAATTATACTAAATCTTAGTAGACTAAACACTCCAATTAAAGGTCAGAGATTATCAGAATTGATTATAAAGCAAGACCCAAGTACATCCTATTTGCAGGAAACACAACTATAAAGATGCAGATAAGCTGAAAATAAATGGATGCAAAACTATACCAGACATATGGTAGACCAGGCATTAGAATGCTGGTGTGGTTATATTAATGTCAATTAAAATAGACGCAAAGTTAGAAAATTTTACAAAGATAAAGAGGGATGTTTCATAGCGACAAAAAAATGTCAATTCATCAGGAACACCTAACAATTATGCATGTGCAATTATGCATGCATCCAGTAGTAGGGCCATGAAGTAAAAATGGACAAATTTAAAGGAAGGAAATGACAATTCCACAATCACAGCAAGAGTTTTAATACTTTTCATTTAGAAAATGATAGAACAAATAGGCAAAATATCAGCAAGACACTGAGGAGCTGAACACCATCAAGCACCTTATTCTAACTGATATTTATAGAGCGCTGTGCCCAGCAACTACAACCTGTACATTTTTTTCAAGTTCAAATACGATGTTCATCAAAAATGACCACATATTTGACTGTAAAAAAAAGCCTCAATAGACTTAGAAGCCATGCAATCAGAGTGTGCTCTCTGTCCCCAGCAGAATTAAATTAAAAATAAATTACATTAAGGAATATCCCAGTATTTGGAAATTAAACAATACACTTCTAAATAATCCGTGATTCAGACAAGAAATTACAAAGGAAATTAAAAAGTACATTTAGCAAATGGTAATGATGTACCAGAGGAAAATTTATGGCTTTAAATGCTTATAGTAAAGATTTTAAAGTTCTAAAATCAATGACATATGTTCTCCTTCTTCAGGTAATTTCTTCAAACTAAAGAAAGGAGAGCAAGGTAAATCTAAAGTAAGTAAAATAAAGGCAATAGTAAAAATAATAATAAATGATAATAATAGAATAAATAATAAATTAAAAGATATAAGACATCTTGCCTGTATCTTAAGGAAAAACTAATACTTACTCTTCATAAACGCTTTCAAAAATAGGAGTGATCACTTTTCAACTCACATTTGAAGCCACCTTTACCCTGATACCCAAAGATAATGCGAAGAAAGAAAATTGCAGAATGAATATAGACTAAAATATGCTTAAAACATTAGCAAATCAAATTCAGCAATATATAAAAAGGATAACAAGTCATGGCCACATAAGGTAAATACATCCCAGAAATAGAAGTTTCTTTAACATGGAGAAAAGTCTATTTATGCAATTCAGTGGAATAAGTGATTGTATGCTGTGTGTTGAAAGGGCTTTGCAAACTTTTACAGTGGTATCCATAAAGGGTTACCAGTACTATGATCTTGGGAGGTTGGTGAGCTTGTTAAAGGTAACAGGAAAGGACCATTTTCTGAGACTTCTCTGAACTGGTTTTTTTTTTTTTTTTTTACAGCATCACGTCTGACACCAAATGTGTGCGTGTTTTTTCCCATACTGACTAGTTCTCCAACTCTCCAGACGCCAGCTTGGTGTCTTACAATTTCATTCAGTTCTGACACTAACCACCCAGAATTAGCACAAACCCCAAAACCCCACAGGCTAAGGGCTCAGTCCCATAAGACTCCCCGACTTCAGGCACCAGTTCCAAGACTGGACCTCTCATATGTCTGACTGACTGGTTGTAAAACTGGGGTTCCCACAACCCCTCCTCAGGTTTGCAAGTTTGCTAGAGCAGCTCACAGAACTCAGAAAACCAGTTTAATTTCTATGACCCGTTTCTTAAGAAAGATGCAACTCAGGAAGAGCCGAATGAAAGGGATGCACAGGGCGAGGTACGTGGGAAGGGGTGCAGAGCTTCCATGTCCTCGTCAGGGGCACCGCCCTCCTAGCACCAACCTGGAAGCGTTCTGAACCCCGTTGTTTGGGTTTTTCTGGAGGTTCTATTACGTAGACATGACTGATTAATTTATTAGCCACTGATTTTTTTTTTTAACTTTTTATTTTATGTTGGAGTATAGCCGATTAACAATGTTGTGATAGTTTCAGGTGCACAGCAAAGGGACTCAGCCGTACCTATGCATGTATCCATTCTCCCCCATGGCCACTGTTTATTGAAATCAAGCTCCAGCCCTTCTCCCCTTCCTGGAGGTTAGGGGGTGGGGATGAAAGTTACAACCTTTTACGCACTTGGCTGGTTCCTATGGCAACCAGTCCCCCTCCTTGGGGCGGGGTGTGGGTGGGGGTAACCCCAGGCAAGAGTCACCTCATTAGCATAAACTCAGGAGTGGTTGAAAGGGGCTCATTACAAATAACAAAGATGTTCCTCTCATCCCTACCACTTAGGGAATTACAAGATTTTTAGGAACTCTGTGTCAGCTACTGGGGACAAAGACAAAATATATATTTCTTATTATGTCCCAATATTGCACCTCCCCACTGAGTGAAGAGGGTAAATCTAATCTTGTTTTCCCTTAGTGCCAAGGACGTGTCTGAGCTTTAGCATTGGCTGAGTTTTCCCTTTCAATATGTAAAAATTACACATGATTGTGATTTGAAGGACGTCCAAAGAAAATCTTTCACAGCCGTAATGACATCCAGAGCCGTATAATTTGAAAGATAAGAATTGTTTTTCATGCAGTCATATGGATTGTGTCTGTAAATGTAGTCTTCTTAATTATATGTACTACTTCAGCTTCAGAAACTGCCATGGCCTCTTCCTGGCAGGGTGCACTGGCGTCCGGGGACAGGGCTGGCCCCGTTGACTTTCCCAGGCCCTAGGAACAGACGGGGTAGCTACTTATAATCTGGAGAGCTATGCAAAAGAGTTTTCGTTTGTGGCCTCAACATGCAAATCTTTGAGTCTCAATCATATTCCCTGAGTTTCCTCTGGGTTTGAGAGTCACATAAACTCCCAGGTCCCAATTAAACTCATTCAAACTCACCTTTTCTGAGTCTTGTGCAAGCATCTGGCTCTTTGGAACATGAGCACAGCTCCAAAGGTGCAACATCCAGGGCTTCTAAGACCCATGTGTGGGTTGGTCCGAGGTCAGGCAGAAGGTGAAACTGAACTAAACCAGCTCACTGAGTTGGGCTACAACCACTAAAGTTCTTTTGGATTTCTTTTGAAACCATAAATCACAATTTTCTTACAAACACTCAGCCAAGATTTTTCTTAGAACATGGCTTCACTTTGCTTAAATAAAATAGACCCATATTACAGCAGTTTTGTAAAATATGGTTGATACACAATGAGACAGCTAGATATTGTTCAGGCCGTCCATGCGTCAGACACACAGAGGGCGTTAGATGCACAAGAGATTTATAGGGGAAACTCTTGCCAGAGAAAATGGGGATGGAGTTCAGGGAGAAGGAAGAGCAGAGTGACCCCAGGGGAAAGAGAGGGATGGAGGGGAACTGGATGCATTTCTACAAGAGTTTATCAAACCCATCAGGAGTCCTCAGGCTAAGGACACCCATCAGAGGAGTCCCGCACCTTCCAGAAATGGACCTGCCTTAGTAACCCTGCCACACTAGGTCTTTGGCTGAGATATTATATTATATATAATATTGTATATATATATATGTATATATACATATATGTGTGTGTGTATATATATACACACACACACAATGTTTGTAGTGGTTTTCTCGGGAAATAGTAAGTAACATTTTTGTATGGGGGGAGGTTCCTTTGTACTTTTATATTTTCCAAAATTTCTGCACTTCGGTATGTGTATTCTTAAATCTGGTTTGAGATTTCGACAAGTCTCTCTCTCTCTTTTTTTAAAGTAATCCCTTTCCTAATTTCAGAAATTGGCAATGCTCATGGTGCGGGGGCGCACGTGCACGCTCGTGCATGTGTGTGTGTGTGTGTGTGTGTGTGTGTGTGTGTGTGTGTGTGTGTCCTTGCTTGGGCCAGTTTGCACCAAGCTTCCTGATTCTTCTTTTTCACCTTCCCCAGATTCTCCTTCTTCCAGAAAATTCACTGGAAACATCTCTTTGGGATAAGAAACAAGCCTGTTTATAACCTTCTGTCCACTTTCCCTTACCTAAGCGAGTTTGTAGGTTACTGGCTGATAATTATTGTACACTAAAAATTGGGAACTAATCCAGACACAGAAAAACATGTGTCCTGGGCTCTCCAACGAAGCATAATGGATCCATTTGGAGGACAAGCCCCAGATTAGAGTCTTATGAAATTCAAAATGAAGTTGTGCCCTGAAGGGATATATAACTAAGATCTTCTAGCCTATTTTACAAGTTAATTGCGTTGTAAGGTCATTTTGGCTACAAAAGCTGCATTGGGTTCAACAGAGTCCCTTCCAAAATTCATGTCCACCCAGAACCTCAGGATATGATCTTATTTGGAAACAGTTCTTTGCAGATATAATTAGTTAAGATGAGCTCATTTTGGATTAAGGTGGGCTCTAAGTCCAATCACGGGTGTCCTTATAAGAAGGCAATGTGAAGATGCAGGGGAGACACACCCAAGGAAGACTATATGAAGACAATGGCGGAGACGGGATTGATGTGTCCACAAGCCAAGGCATGCTTTGCAGATTGCGTCCCCCCCAGCACCTTCAGAGGAGGCATGATCCCGTCCACCCCTTGATTCTACACTTCTATCCTCCAGAGCAGTGAGAAAACAAATGTTTGCTGAATTAAGCCACCCAGTTTGTGGTACTTTGTCGCAGCAGCCCTAGGGAACTAACATAGAAGGCGATGTGACAAAGCTGCTCTGGAGAGGGGCACGAGGACCAAGAACTCATGAGCAGAGGGGTCAGTGCGTGCCCTCCTCGTGTTCCCTCCCCTCCATCAACAAGGTTCACTAGATGAAGCACCCTAGATGGAGGTTGGTAACACCTGAGCTACGCTGAGGACTGGTCCTCTCTGCCAACTCACATTCCAAAGCCAAATGCTGGGCTGGATAAAATTCTTCATCTTCACGTGCAAACAGATAGCAAAAAGTGTATAAAGAGTTTCCTTCATGGCTCCGAGTCACCCAAGAGCAGAGATGCTCATCCTCACAGACTAGCTGGTTCTTCTGCTTCTCTCTGTTGACCAGAGAGTGCAAATGAGATGAAGGGGGGCTTTGTTTTAAATGCACCCTGACAGTTTATGATCATGAACATGAACAAGATAGCAGCCTAGGGACCATTTGCAGGTGATGGTTCATTGCCAGCCTCTCCATGGGAAAACGTCGATCTTCAATCACAAAGGTGATGTCATTGGAAGTCAGCAGAGGCCATGCACCAAGTGGACCTGGAGGGGCCAGGACTGGGAAGGGGACCTGGGAAGAAATGGCTGCAGCTGTCTGCAGGTAGCAGACCGTGGCTGAGGGGTCAGCATGAGCACAGGGCAGCTAGCAGTCTGGTAAGCCCTGGGGGTGAAGCCAAAGCAGAATCCAAATGCTGTCAGGGCACCCTGAAGAACAGAGGGGCCGCTGAGTGTCTCTGTCAGGAAAGACGAATTGGGGATGGAGAGGGAGCGAGCAGGAGGCAGAGAGCGGGTGATACCCAGAGGTGAGGGGAGAGCGGAGTGTGAGGGAGGAGAGGGAATGAATGGGGCGCAGACCTACCCGCGCTGGAGGGCCCACGGCACTGCTGCAGTTCTTTAGCACACAGGATACCATCCCGGACGTGGTTTCCTTGAGTTTATCTTCTGCCCCTGCTCTGATTTTGTCTCGGTCTAAGCGAAGTTGATAGTAGGTGTGTGCTGTGGTTTAGCAGGACCCTTCAGGGTCTGGGGGTCTCAAAGGTCTTCATTTCCTGCACTGATCTGACTTTACCTGTTTATGTGTCTCACTGTGTGGCAGGCTGTCACTTTGCGGAAGTTCAGTCCAAGTTCTGGGTTGCCAAGTGGCATGCAATAGCGATAAATCGATCCCTGCAGCTTCATATGAATGTGGAAATAAGCGAAATAGTAGGAAAATTGAGAGTGTGTATCACACGGACTGGAGTCGTTTGGGGGATTCTAATGAGATGCTGTATGTGGAAAGCAGGTGGGGTCCAACCAAGAAAGAGAAAGCACACCGTAGGTTAAACAGAGAAATTTTAATATCAAAATTATTAACTGTAATAAAGGAATAGCTACGAGACATAATAGAACTTTTTAGGGTACCCTCGGGCTGAGGGATGACCCCCAAAGGAGGACGAACTTGGAAGGGGTTCTGATCTCCCTGGAGAAGGTGTGGATGGGCCACTGGACAACAGAGAAGCTGGCTGATTTAGCCAAGCTAGAGCTGGTCTGGACTTGATGGGCGAGCAAGGAGGGCAGACAGGGAGCAGTCTTCTGCAGTCAGTGGCACTGGGCAGTGGGAGCCTGGGCTCAAGAGGAGCCAGCAGGCTGCATGGCTGGGTTCACAGAGGCAAGGCTGCTGAGGTGGACCCCTGGCCACAGGCATGCTGCACCAGGGCCATGCTGGGGCTTTTTTGTCCTGTGTCAAGAGGTGTGTGGATAGTTCATCAGTCAGGTGGAGAATGCAGGGTGGCAGAGGGACCACTTTCAGACCCTGTGGCCCTGACAGGACCCCCTGGAAGTTCTCACGCCCACATGGCTGACTCTCAGCCCTCCCACGGAAGTTGCAGGAAGCCCCTACCTCCTGAAATGCCCCTCAGTTGAGCAAGCTTAACATGGTGCTCATTTTAAAGGAGAAATAAAGGAATGTCATTGTATATTGCCAAGCCTATGTTGAAGGGTGCATCCGGAGCCAGAGGAAATCAATTGATAATGACACAGAGCTTAGCGAAGAGACCGGCACATAGTAGGTGCTCAGTGATTGAAAGCTGTGAGTGTTATACTTCTTACTCGGAGAAACTGAATAAATGTAAATTATTTGGAAAGCATTGAAATGTTAGGCAGCCGTGTTAATATTTATTGTTATGTAATTTTTGTGGTGTATTATTTAACTAGACACAAAGTTAAGAATCTGTGTGTAAGCTGTTTCTCATTTCTAATCCATGTTTACTTTTTTTTTTTCATTTTCTTTTTGTCTAGGTCTTATATAACATATTAATCGCCTTCACAAAGATGCATAAATTTGAAGACATAGAACCTGTGGACATTTTGGCTGGATGTGCCCGATTCATTATTGTGGGGTGCGGGGGAGTGTTTTTCGGCGTCATTTTTGGATTCATTTCTGCGTTTATCACACGTTTCACTCAGAACATCTCCGCGATTGAACCCCTCATCGTCTTCATGTTCAGCTACTTGTCCTACTTAGCGGCTGAGACGCTCTATCTCTCTGGCATCCTGGCGTGAGTACAAACCAAGGACCAACTCTCATCCAATGAAAGAGAGTTTAGGACCACATTTTGTGGACCAGCCTTTGAGAAAGACCTGACTCCTAATGCTAATCTTCAAAAGCGTTTCAGGATTCAGATTTTTTGAACTTTTGCAAAATCCAATTCAGGTCCTTTGCCAAACAAATGTTCTCTCCAGCATTTGCTTTTGCTCTGTTCTGGTGATTTTCCTGCATAGCAATTATAAGGTCAATTTATAACGCTCAGAAAAGCTGGTGCAAAGAGCTGGGGGAGGTTCAAGGTTAAAGTCTCACTTCAGTCGTTATGTTTTTCCTTGAAAAATGCATTATTTTAAAGTTAAAGGGAAGCATGCCATGAGCTACTATCATTCCTGGGCTCTGCCTTCTGCTATTTCCTTCAAATCACATCACAGCTCCAGGAGCAGTCAGTGTGGAGTGAAACTAGGTAGATGGGAGAAGACTAGAAATTCAGATTTTTTTTCCTAATGAAAATATTTTTGAAATGTTTATCCTTGTGTAGATCTTGGAATGAGGCTTCTCAACTTGGCTTATTCTATCTGATCATGTTGCCTTCTTTATGACGTCATCCTCATACCCAGCCACTTGGGCACAATGTTATTGTATAGAAATATTTATCTTCATTAAATACAACAGTGTAAAGTCTAGGCACTCATCGTTTTCCCACCTTAAAAGTTAGCAAACTACTAAGACAAGACAAAGTCCTTTCTTTCCCATCCAGACTTGCTAAGTGGCTCTAGAACAAAACATTTTAAAGGAAAAATTTCTCATTAAAATTTTGTAGGAAACATTACAACATGAGGGGGGTCTCGCTGAAGTATTCTTTCTAGGTAACTGCACTGGGTTATTTTGGTTTAAGGCAGGTGAAGTAGAGAGTACGAGGTGGGGCTGACAAAGCTCATGATGGGGGTGGAGGGAGCAAACTAAAACAGTCCTGCTTATGGCTCGTGCATGAATTGTGTGTCATTCTGTTGCGGGAAAACCATGTCATGCCCACCTTCCCTACCACACTCAACTTGTGCAGACCCCTTATGGAAGAAGAAGAAGAAGAAAGAAAATCTCAGGAAAAACCTGCAGCCAGAAAGAGGACTGGAGAAGATGTTCTTTCTGGATTAAAAACAGGATTTGTGTCTCTGTGCCATCACCAATAGGGAGGAATTTCCAATGAGGGGCAAGGTCTTGTGGCTTCTCCCTGAGACTCTTTTCCTTTTGCAGAATCACAGCCTGTGCAGTGACAATGAAAAAGTATGTTGAAGAAAATGTGTCCCAGACATCCTACACGACCATCAAGTATTTCATGAAGATGTTGAGCAGCGTCAGTGAGACCCTGATCTTCATTTTCATGGGCGTGTCCACCATTGGGAAGAACCACGAGTGGAACTGGGCCTTCGTCTGCTTCACCCTGGCCTTCTGCCAGATCTGGAGAGCCATCAGTAAGACACAGCAGGGCCCGGAGAGTCCCACCTGCTTCTTTTTTTATTTTTCTTATTCCTTCCTGCAAGGTTAAAGCATAAGCAATGAGGTGATGCCAACTGGTTTTACTGGTTAGGGGGGTTTGGGTACCTTGTAGTGACCAGGAATGTTCTCAGTTTGCTTCCTCAATCCGTTCAGAATAATTACTGGCCGATAAGGTTCTGCACTGAAGCAAGGCTGGAGGAGGAGCACCTCTTTTTTAATTGAGAGAAAACTTTCGCATCTACACATTTAAATATAACTCAGTACATTTATCCCTTGCTCTTCACTTCTTTGCCAGTTTATGAGTTCTTGCACCTTAAATCAGATATAGATTATAAACTGCGGGCTTTCTTTTATACTTTTGTGACAGGAAAAGTGAGATCTCACAAACTGTAGTCTTTGTAAGGCAAGTACTGTTAAAAAACAGTCTCCTAAATATTACAGGTGGTTTTAGTCAAGGGTTGAGTGTGATATATAGAAAACAAAGGAAGTGAATCTCTATTTTTGAAAAGTGCTTAGTAAAGGCAACTCTACAATGTAACTGGTATCGACCCTATAAAATATGCCTAATTTAAAAACACGAGGTGTCTTGACTAATGGCTTTTAATTTAGCTTGTATATTTATGTTTCTGGAGCTAGAAAGAACACTCAGTACTGAACTACAAGATATGCTTTACCTTTTGATTAGAAGCGATTATATTTTTAAATGACTTTAACCAATATTTGAAGCATTTTTTTACATGACTTGGATCAGTATTTTCAAGCCAATTGCTCAAAGAGAAATTAGGAGAAATGGCTCAGAACTCATCTTGAACATATCCATTCTAAATTTAGAATGGTTTTTAGGATTTAGGCAAGAATAACAAGAATGTCAAAATATTTAAAATATTCATAAAAATAACTGAATATATGTGCCTATTGTGTCTCCAGGAGAGAAAAGAATTAAGGATTCTGTGATATAAATTTATAATCTCACAAGTCCTACCAGTATTACTAACTAGCTGTTTGACCTTGGACAGATAGTTAACTACTCAAAATCTTCTTCCCCAACCACAAAATGGTGGGTATGGACAGGTTTCGTAGGTCCCTTTCAGTTCTAATACTGGAGGGATCTACAGGAGAGGAGGGTTAATGTCAAGAGGAGCACCACCTCAGAGCTTCCGCCCAGCCAACAAGCATAGAAACCAGCTGGGGGATTAATGTTGGGGAGACCTCATGATGCTTCACCCTTGGTGACCAGCCACCCAGCTCCTTCATTTTCCATCCAAGGGAAATGATGTAACAGTTCCCAGGAGAATGACTTGGCCACGTCACAGCGAGGGACAGAGCCAGGTGTCGGCGTCCAGCTCTCCCACTCCTGCCTGACTCATCGTAGCTAAGAATAGTTCACACTCATGAAGGCTTATAACATAAAAGGTCGGGCTTTATGTTATTCATAGATATTAAATTATTAAACCTTACGTCCACCTTCTGGTGTAAGTACTCAGTACCTCCAGAAAGCAGGTGAGAAGACTGCGTACATGAAAAGATTGACTTTTGCCCAAGGTCATAGGACTAGCCGGGACAAACAAAACAAAATGAGAAAAATTAAATTTTACTGTTTCCTGCACTGTCAGTGTCCCTGCTTTCAGAGGATGCTAGGAAAGAATAACAAGAATGTAGAAATATTTAAAATATTCATAAAAGTAACTCTGACTATATGTGCCTGTTGGGTCTTCAGGAGAGAAAAGAATTAAGGGTACTCTGAGATAAATTTATAATGTCACATCAAGTCCTATCGCCGTTACTAACTAGCTATTTGATCTTGGACAGACAGTTAACTACTCAAAAGCTTCTTCCCCAACCACAAAACAGTGGGTGTGGACAAATTTGTTAGGTCCCTTTCAGTTCTAACACTGTGGGGATCTACAGGGCAGTAGAGTTAATGTCAGTGATGCTTGCTGTGATGTCTGTGCGATTAGAAACCACATGAGGATACCGAGAGGTTTATTGATCTCCAGGGAAACCTCTGCTTTGATGAGTCAGAGCATCAGCGAAGGGACCTTTCTCACTAGGAACCACTGCCCGGGTGGCAGCTCAGCCACATGGGGATGAAAAACCAATGTGGTAGAAAACACCTCTGTGTTTTCAGCAAGCTCTCCTACCCTCCATCTTCCACTTACGGACAGTAAGAAGCCCCGCCTTGGACCCCTTGCCAACTTCCTTTCTTTTTTGCATTGAGCCTCAAGAAGAACCAAACCAACCACAAAAGATCTGCTCACCTGCAGAGAACCCAGGCACTGCGAAGGCTCATCTCACCTTCAAAATCACACACCTCCTCTGCTGACCCAGTGAGAGTATGAGCTGATAAAAATGCTTCTACCCTCCAAGGGATACCCTTGCTTTTCTTGGTTTTGAAAGGCTGAGCAAAATTTATAAAATAGATTAGAAAATATATACCATTTCTTATATCAAAAGTATCAAGATTTATTACTTTAAATACACACACACACACACACACACACACACACACACACACACACACACAGAGGCAGTCATGCTGGGAAACTACCAGAGAACACTTCTGACTTGAAGCACTGCTGTCTCACAACTACCCAAGAAGTAAAAAGTTTTGTAAGCTGTTCTGTTTGGGATGGACTGCCATGGGTGTGATGGAATTAGGTTCCCTTGTTTTGTGGGCACATGCACACGACTTGGGTTCACTAACGCTGCTGTGTCTCCTCACTTGTGACCCTCTGCTCTAATACATATTTCCCCCCTTCTAGGCGTGTTTGCTCTCTTCTATATCAGTAACCAGTTTCGGACTTTCCCCTTCTCCATCAAGGACCAGTGCATAATTTTCTACAGTGGTGTCCGAGGAGCTGGAAGTTTTTCACTTGCATTTTTGCTTCCTCTGTCTCTTTTTCCTAGGAAGAAAATGTTTGTCACTGCTACTCTAGTAGTTATATACTTTACTGTATTTATTCAGGTTGGTAGATTTCTTTCATATTTGAAATAAGTCGATTCTTCTCAGGATTGTGTATTAACTTAGTAAAATACCAAGAAAGGGACACTTTATCTGATTTTCAGACAAGTGCCCAATACCCAAACTAAATTCCCAAATATTTCTAGATCATGTTTTTGGTCATCCTGTAACCTCTACATTTTGTGACCTTTTAATTGATAAAACATATTAATCAAAATATCCCCTTGTACAGGTGAATGTCTATTGCTGAAAATGAGATAACAATTAGTACTAAATAGTTTTTTATAGCTTTTATTATAATAGTTTTTATTATAGTTTTTATTATAGTATTAGCTCTCAGCAAACTAATGGGAGGTTATTTTAAGGAATGAAACTAAATCCCTGCTTTAAATTATAGACATCAGGCCTATTTTTATTGCAGAGTGTAAAGGTATTAAGTAAGAACTAAAGTAAACACTGGAGCATTTATCCAGGAGAAACTAGTACAAAACAAAGACATTAAAATTGGAAGTTCTAAATTTGCAATAGATTTGCTCTCTATCCTGACAGTCTTCACTACAACAAAATGCTTTATTTTGTGGTTTATGATCTAGGGAATCACAATTGGCCCTCTGGTCAGGTACCTGGATGTTAGAAAGACCAATAAAAAAGAATCCATCAATGAAGAGCTTCATACCCGTGTAAGTTATCTCTTGGTCATAATTAATAAGTTGATAAGATGTTCCCTCTTTGTCACCTATGGGAGTGATTTAGAACTTTGATGAGGTGTGTATATGTCACTAGACATGGCCTCTTTCCTCTCCAGCTCCACCAACAGTGACTGTACTAGTTTCCTGGTGCTGCTGTAGGAAATTATCGTAGACTTAGTAGCTTACATCTTACAGTTTTTATCTTACAGTTCTGGAAGTCAGAAGTTCACAATGGGTTTCATTGGGATAAAATCAAGATGTAGCAGGGCTGTACATCTTTCTGGGGGTTCTAGGAAAGGGTCTCTTTTCTTGCCTCTTCCAGCTTCTAGAGGGTCTTGGCATTCCTCGGCTTGTGGACCCATCCTGTCTTCAAAGCCAACAATGACCAGTCAGGGCTTTCTCATGCTGCATCACTCTAATACTGACTCTTCTGCCTTCCTCTTCCACATTAAAGATCTTTATGGTTATACTGGGCCCATGTGGGTAATTTAGGGTATTCTCTCTATCATAAGGTCAGCTGAATAGCAAGCCTAAATCCATCTGCTATCCTAATTCCTCTTTGAATAAAAAGTAACATATTTGCAGGCCCTGGAGATTAGGACCCTGTACCTCTTTGGGGACCATACATTCTGCCTATTGCATCTGTCCTTTGCCCTTCAAAGACTCATGTCTGTTCCACATGCAAAATACATTAACCGATCCCAACATCTCAGAAGCCTCAATCCACTATAGAATGAACTCAGAGACCAAAAATCTCACCTACATCTTGTGAGTTCAAAAGACCCAACTCTCAGCATCTCAACCATCTAAATCAAGGATGGGTGAGGCTCTGGGTATAATCAATCCTGAGACACAGTTCCTCTTCACTCTGAACCTGTGAAACTCAGGAAACAAGTCATCTTTTCCCAAAACGCACTGGTAGGACAGTCATCAGATAACGGCTATAGATATTCCCTTTCCAAAAGGGGGAAATATGGACGGAAAAAAGGAGTCATCTACCCCAAGCAAATTTCCAAGTCTGCCTGGGTTTCCAGTCCTGGTTTCCAGTCCTGGGAACAATCTTCTGTGATTCTTTGCTCCACCTTCTGTGTTCTCCCCTCCACCCTCTGAGTCATAGTTCTTTTTTCATGAACAGTAGCAGGTGTTTGTGACTTAATTAGTTTTGTTTTGTTTTGTTTTGTTTTGTAATTTTTATTGGAGTATACTTGATTTACAAGGTTGTGTTAGTTTCAGGTGTACAGCAAAGTGAATCAGTTATATGTATACATATATCCACTCCTTTTTCGATTCTTTTCTCATATAGGCCATTACAGAGTACTGAGTAGAGTTCCCTGTGCTCTACAGTAGGTCCTTATTAGTCATTTATTTTATGTATAGTAGTGTGTATATGTCAATCTCAATCTCCCAACTTATCCCTCCCCCCCTCCTTGCCCCCTGCTAACCATAAGTATGTTTTCTACATCTGTAACTCTAGCGGCTTATTAGTTTGATCAGCCTGCTTCTTGCCTGTAAAATTTGGGGCCCAGTAGCTTTCTTTCATTTCATCTTCTCTCTCTCCCTTTTGGGTCCAAGCTAGCAGTGTTTCTGTCAGGGTTCAACAAGGGGAGCAGAACTAGTAGGAGATATATATTAAGAGCTTTGTTGTAAGGAATTGGCTCACCTACTATGGGTGCTGGGGAGGCAGGTCCAAAATCTGTAGGACAGGCCATCAGGAAGGGTGGATTGGAACTCTCAGGCAAAAGCAAGTGGCATTTTCTTCTGCTTTATTCTTCAGGCCTTTCAAGTGATCAAATCAGACCCACCCAGATTATCTAGGATAAGATCCCTTACTTAAAGGCAACTGATCAGTGACCTTTAATCCTATCTACCAAATACTTCCACAGCAACATCTAGACGGGTATTAATAATAACAGGGGAGTAGCCTAGCCAAGTTGACACCTCAGAAAACTATCACGATGAATAATGTTCAGAGTTGCCTGACTTGCTTCTAAAATCATTGTTCTAAAAAAGGAAGGAAGGAAGGAAGGAAGGATGGAAGGAAGGAAGGAAGGAAGGAAGGAAGGAAGGAAGGAAGGAAGGAAAGAAAGAAAAAGAAAGGAAGGAAGGAAGGAAGGAAGGAAGGAAGGAAGAAAGAAAGAAAGAAAGAAAGAAAGAAAGAAAGAAAGAAAGAAAGAAAGAAAAAGAAAGAAAGGAAAGGAAGAAAGAAAGACAGAAAGAAAGAAAGAAAAAGAAAGAAAGGAAGGAAGGAAGGAAGGAAGAAAGAAAGAAAAATCATTATTCTAATGGAACATGGGATTTTCTGCTCTTCCTGAACTTATAATAAAGAAGGGGTAACAGCTTCCACTTCAGCAGACATGGCCTAGTGGCAGTTTTGGTGAAAACATCCAACTCTGATAAAAGTGAAAATGAAGTCGATCATGATTTCTGCCAGTTTGTTTTAAGTCCAACACAGTATTGAAGGGATGGCGTTTCATGTGGCTACAGGAAACAGAAATGAGAACTAATGTATGGAAAACATAGGGTGAGAGGCTTCAGCTCTGTTAATGAAGAGTGTTTGGACAGTTGCTTGTATGGCTCACCCAAAGGTGAAATGGATGTGTGCAAGCAATAACCGGAAACACTCGGCATAGTTGCTGTACAAGAGATTCAGGCTTGCAGGGGATGATTGGCCCACATAATTTGGAGGTTTCTTTCATGCCTGAAAGTCCATAACTTTAATGCTGGAGAAACTGATGAAGTCTTTCACAAGTCAGACCTGAATTTCATGGCCAAAGTCACCTTAGGAAATAAAGTAATTTTAATTCCAGGAAACGCAAATGAAAAATTTTCGAGGCCATTTGAAACTATTCAACAGATGGGGATAGGGAGTGAGCGTTTTAAAATAAGTAGTGCTTTAACCCAATTGAAGATTTTTGTCTCTATCTTCATCCCCTCTGTTCATTATTTTAAGAAATTAGACATATACCTAAGACAATAGACCTTGGATATTTCACCCCTTTCTTATTTTTCTTTTTCTCAAAAAAAGGTATAATTATTGGTAGAGAGTACATAATTATTTCAGAATTAATTTAGTATTTTAATCTATTTTGCAAAAAAAAATTTAGAAGCCATGTTAAACTTCAATGATTACAAATTTAAATTATTTGTAAAGTAATAAATTATGAAGAGACTGTGTTTTTTCCTAAATGCCTATAAACAATTTGGATAAAGCAAATGTAGTATAATTGGCTTGGATGGTGAAATGTAGATACTGAGACAAAATGATCAGATAAAAACTGAGGCGTGGGAATTCCCTGGTGGTCCAGTGGTTAGGACTCTGTGCTTTCACTGCTGAGGGCGCGGGTTCAATCCCTGGTCGGGGAACTAAGATCCCACAAGCCACGTGGCACGGCCCCCCTAAAAAAGAAAAAACAAACAAAACAAAACAAAAACTGAGGCATATAGATAAATTTTGTTGTTATATGTTGCTATTATAATAGAATACCTGTAGAATTATATTTTCAGGAGCTGTATAAATTGGATACTGGCATATTCTTTTCTTTCTCAATGAAATTAAAAGAATAGTTAATTATTAGGCTTTATATCCATGTGATTTCAGTAATGAGAAATTTCCTAGATCATTCTAGAAAAATAGTATTCAAAGCAAAGCAGGTACCTTGTTTTCATTGCAAGTTATGTGCTTTATTAAAGAAATTATCTACAGAGCCTTTGCATCATGAAACTAAGTGGTGTTACTGGGAAAGGCATTATAAGCATCAGTTACATGAACAGAGTGATAGAAAAGAGGGTATGCTCCTGGAAAGTAAAGCCCCCTTTGTTTTCCAAGGTGTATTAACCTTCCTTGTGTGTCTTGTAGGGTTAACGTTTCATCAGCAATCATTTTTCTGTGTTTGGTTTGGCAGCTGATGGATCACTTGAAGGCTGGAATTGAAGATGTGTGTGGGCAGTGGAGCCACTACCAAGTGAGAGACAAGTAAGGAGGCAGAGGTTTCACCACCGAGGAGGGATATATGTGACATGCGGAACCTCAGAAGTTTCCACTGGAAGCTAGGTAGATGGGATAAGATAAAACTAGAAGGAATCCTGAGGAAGGTGGCCAGGAAGATAAAGGGCCTGGGAGCCATGCCATACAGGAAGCAGGCAGAAGTCCTGGGAAATGGAGAGCTACCAGGTGGAGGAAGCAGTGAACTTGGGCTTGGTTGCTTTAGAGGAAACTAGTACAACGGACAGGTGGAAATTAGAGACGCCAGATTTAAGTTTAAAACAAGGACAAGTTTCCCAGTGATACGAGAAGCACAACCAGGGAATGACAGGCTTCAGGAGGCTGCGAAGGAGGGTTGGCGAGTCATCAGAGATCCTGGGGAAGAGACTCCTCCATCGTGGGGGAGGTCCTTCCCGCATAACGATTCTGTAAGGATACCGGGGGCCCTCTTCTCCACCACATCTCACATTTCAGAACTCATCCTCTTCTGGATTTAGTCTACAGCCATATTTCTTAATGACGTGGCTCTGAGGAGAGTTTATTGAGGATGAGGAAGACGAGATTTTTGAAGTTTTACACTGCTGTTTGGAGGATGTAGGCGTTAGCAGTAGTTCAATTAACCAAGTGGTAGACATTTCCAACATATTGATGTTGGTGATGCCAAGAGAGACTAGATCTTAAAAATTCTGGCTCTTGCACGGTGGTGGCAAAGAAACTGAGAGCTTTTGAGTGGGATTTTATTTTTTAAGATTTTTTGATGTGGACCATTTTGTAAAGTCTTCATTGAATTTGTTACAATATTGCTTCTGCTTTATGTTTTGGTTTTTTGGCTAAGATCATGTGGGATCTTAGCTCCCCGACCAGGGATCAAACCTACACCCCCTGCATTGGAAGGCAAAGTCTTAACCACTGGACCGCCAGGGAAGTCTCCTGAGTGGGATTTTTTTTTATGAGGTAGAAAGAAGCATCGTTTTAGCAGTCCTTACAGTGTTAAAATAGAATTTAAATTCTGTGACTATCCACCGATCTAGAATTTAGGCCATGGATTTTTTTTTAAGTTCAAATGCCATAGTTATTCCAATGAAGCATTATTAAATATTCTTCCATTTAGCCGAATCTATACCTAACTTTCTAAACTATGTCAAGAGCAGTAAGACACCCTCACTGTGTTCTAGGTCTTCACAATGTAGTGCATGTGGTCCTGGGGGTGGGGTGGGGGAGAAGAGAAAGAGCCTGAACAAATAATTATGGTCAATATGGCGCATGTTATAACAGAGGCAAATGCATAGAACTATAGTAATACAGAAATGGGTGTGAGTTTGGAAAATAAATGAGTTCTCCAGGCAAAGAAGAATGGAAAGCCTGCCAAGCAACCGCAGTAGCAGCAGTGTATTTCCATCTGCAAAGGCAAGGGAGAGCGTGTCATGGTTTGGATATGGGAGAGTGACAAGGTGAGAAAAAGGTGAGAAAAAAGGAGGACATGGCTGGAAAGACAGGGGCATGCTTTTATGGTACAGAGCTAAGGAGCTCTCTACAGCCATTAACACTATAAAGTTCTATTTGACCTTTAAAACTCATATCAAAAGGCTATTAAATAGGAGAGTGGCATGACCATACTTGACTTTTGGAAGGCAAACTACAACAGCCATATGGAAGCTGGATTAGAAAGAGAGGAATTATCTGTCACATGATCTCCTTAACTGTCCTGTTATCACTATTAGTCTCATTTTATTTTATTTATTTATTTTAAACTTATTTATTTATTTACTTTTGGCTGCATCGGGTCTTAGTTGCAGCACACGGGATCTTTCACTGCAGCACACGGGCTTCTCTCTAGTTGTGGTGTGCAGGTTTTCTCTCTCTAGTTGTGGCGTGTGGGTTCCAGAGCGCCTTGACTCTGTAGTTTGTGGCACACAGGCTCAGTAGTTGCGGCACACAGGCTCAGTAGTTGTGGCCCACAGGCTTAGTTGACCCGCAGCATGTGGGAAGTTAGTTCCCTGACCAGGGATCAAACCCATGTCTCCTGCATTGGAAGGCAGATTCTTTACCACTGGACCGCCAGGGAAGTCCCTAGTCTCATTTTAAAGATGAGCAAACCAACTCCAAGAGGTCGATTAACCTGTTGTACAGCGCAACCTTGATGTGGGTCCAGGTCTTTTGTTTTCAATGAGCTGCAAAGCTTTCCGACTAGTGAGGGTAAGGGACCAGCAGAAGGGGTACTGAAATACTTCTGGGGTAGACAGGCTGGCTATGGCGTAAGGAGGGGAAGATGAGGAAAGGGAAAATGAGAATGACCATCAGATCTTCAGACACGGAACCTCAGGAGGTAACAGTGCCGTGGTTAAGCTTACAGTCTGTAGAAGAATGTTTGGAGTTAAATAACAGATTCTGTTTAAGATGCTTCAGATACTCACTCAGCCCCCGTTTGGAATTTAGGCTCAAGCTCAGGAGGAAATCGTGGCTGTGATAGAGGTTGTGAGTTGTCAGTGAGTATTTGGTAACCAAAGCCGTGGGTGTGGGTGAGATGACTACCAGCCGGTAAAGAGGGGAAGCTTCCTGGGGACGGTACTCTGAGAAGCTTCCATGCCTCTGGGGCGGGTAAGGAAGAGCAAGGGCAGAGGAGACTTGGAAGAAGTCGTGAGCAAGGCTGGAAGGGAAGCAGGATGTGCAGGGCTCAGAGTAAGTGACCCAGTGGCCCATCAGAAGAAGCCAGTGGCTGATAGGGCAAGGGCAATGGCAACCACCGGCCTTGACCAGCACAAGGTCAAGGTGAACCCGAACCCACGGTGAGGAGCATCACAGAAGTCCTGATGGGTGGGGTGCCGATGGCCGTAGATTGAGGAATAAACAGCAACAATAGCTTCTCATGAAGAAAGGCACAAAGCGAGAAGGCTGAGGGCTGACCCAGTTGGAGCCAGAGTGAGCCTGGTATGAACCAAACCCAGATCACAGAGCCCAAGGAATCACAGACTGCTTAACCCAGGGGAGCCTCGGCTGATAAAGAGTCCATCCGCCTCACAGGCCAGGAGACTAAGCGACCACCAGATGAGCCAGCATCCCAGTGTAAATCAGGCGGCAAATTACTCTTTGCATGGAAAATGATTGAAGGTGTGGAAAATTCCTCCTCCAAACAGATGGTGGACTCTGAAGGCACCGTATGCGCCACGTGGCTCGGTCTCATGGGTCGGCCGGAGCTTTGGCGCAATAGTCAGCGTCCGTCAGCGTCTCGCCTATTCAGATGCTCCGTCACTCAGACTGTCAGGGTATATGTGGGCTCTCCCCACACCCCGCCTAAGTGGCAGGATTCAAAACGATCTGCAGCGTAATGGGCAAATCTACTGTAACTACCAGGCTGTTTAAACTTGTGGGCTCTGGTTGAACAGGCCAGCACCACTGTCAGTGCAGCTGCCACGGTTGGGAGCTACTGGGAGGGTACAGCAGACTCCCCGAGCCCGTTTCTTCTCCCACAGTTAGAACTCAGCTGGCCTCCCCAGCTCCCCACTAATGCCCACTTTTTGCCCTGATTACAGCTTGTCCCTTCCTTTTGTTTGGTTGATTTTCAATGTATTCAGGTCACTAGGCCATTCTTTCTTTATTTAAAAGAATGTATAGATGCTATGATTATTTTTTTCAAAACTGTGTTCAAAGTCACATGTGTTCCAGGCACTGTCATAGTGTTTTTCAGAATAAAGTTAAGTATAGCTTGTTTCTAGGAAAAGTATATACTTACATAACACATACAGAGATTGAAGATTTCCAAACTGTTGGTTTCCGTTTTTAGGTTTAAGAAGTTTGATCATAAGTATTTACGGAAAATCCTAATCCGAGAGAACCTGCCAAAATCGAGCATCGTTTCTTTGTACAAGAAGCTGGAAATGAAACAAGCTATTGAGATGGCAGAGACCGGGATACTAAGTTCTACAGCCTCTTCCATCCCCCATCAGTAAGTGACATCTGCCCTCGATCTAGACTTTCAATGTCAGAATTACAGGGGGCACTAACTCATTGTTCCATTTAAAGGTACTATTAGGAGTGACGAGGCAGAGATATGACAAAGGAAAAATGGAAGAAATAAGATCTAAGTCTTGGCATCTTATAGCTTGGTCCTTGCTCGATCTGTTTCACCTAGTTTCTGAAAATTACTTTCTAGCAAAAAGATGAGAGTTTTTTGACATCTTTCTTTGGGAGGGCAGGGCAAATGAATTTATAGAAGATTTTTAGCATATGTCACAAGTCTTCCTGTTTAGACATGTCTACCCTTTAACCCGTGCTCGTTTGCTTCTGCTAATATTGCCGTTGTCTTTCTCCCATAAGTCATCTCTCTTCCTGTCTTCTATGAGGAGAGACCAGGTCAGCATCCTAGGATACTAAGTTGGATTTGGGCATGAGTGGTAGAGGAGCAAGAGGTGTGGTGATTGGTGGGATATTTAAAGAGAAGGCCGTGTTTGTAATTGTGTCTCAGGCAAAGATCTGTGTGCAGTTGGGAGAATGCCACGTCTGTGTGAGACCAGCTGTGAACAGGAGCAAGGAGGGAACTGGCTACCAGTGGAACAGAGGGTGGGGTAAGACTGGTACATACCCCATCATTACAAGATGATGCCCTTTGAAGCCTGGTGCTTCAGTTGGAGCATCTGGAAACCAATTGTCCCAAGAGCTGGTTAGACATTTTTTAAAGCTGCTTTAAGTCTCTGACATTTAACGAGAACTCCTTGAATGCCATAGAATTAATTCACTCCCTCCCCAGAGATGGCCAGTTTTCTCCCAAGAAATGGTTTACGAATTGGGGAAATTCATCACAACGTATATTTAGCATAAGGAACACCAGCCCCTCCATCCTGATGTCTTCAGAAGATAATGAGTTTCAATGATCTCCCCACCTACTCACCTTTGAAAAGCAAGTTGAGAGAAGAGCTAAGAATAGATGGCAATGAAATTGTCATTAACACCTGAGTGTTATTTCTCATCCCTTACTTGCTAATGAATCAGAAACACCATCACCTTTTTTACATGAGGAAAATTTCCAGCCAGGGAAAAATCTAAAGGAGCATCCCTGAGGGCATCTTTGTATAAACAGAAAGCTTTCTGCCTTATTTCTCAGTGAGTTGGTTGGTTTGTTTTGGTGCTGCCCATTACATGGCTTTGAGGAAATTTCTGGTCCTAAAATGGAAATGTGCTAACAAATATTTATTGGCAACACCGTGCTGAGCCATATGAGAGTCTGAGGCAGAAAAAAATAATCGGGGATACTGATCTCGTATTTATTTAAAATGTTGATATATCACTCATCATGAATAATTTTGCATTCTTTTATTTTCTACAATATTGCCTTCAAATCCTACTTCACTTGATTCCTGAACTTTTGGGCATCCCCTTAGCCAAGGGGAGTACTAGGGCATCTGTTATGTGCCATGGCCTGTGGAAGCAGATGGTCCCTGCCCTCAGGGAGCTCACCCCTGGAGCAGGGTCCTGATGGTAATAAAATAGGGCACACAAACATACGATCATAAAGCCCAGGGAGCTGTGAGAGGGTGAGAGGGAACCTCATCTGGTCCCCAAGCATTTGACCTGCTCACTGAAGGATGGATGAGAATTAACTCAACGCTCAGCAGGAGGCCTGGACCTGGTCGGGTGCAGGCAGTTTAGACCATGAGGAACTTCCTCGACCTTCTACTCACTAGTGATGTAAGCGCTTGGTCTAGGAATGTAGGGGCGCTTATCTCAAATGAGAATCAGCCTCTCATGTGCTAAAATATATTTTGAATCTCTGTACATTACGTTGCACTGGTCATAAGCAGGTTTCCCAGTTCCTAACCTCAAGGCAATTTTTAAGGCAGTTTCATTTAGAGGATGCCCTGTGTTGAGTGAATTATTTTTCAGACAAGATTAGTAAGAGAGCCTTCTAGGTTGGAGACATGTTTTCCCCCTATAGCCCAAACCGGTTAGTTAACCGAGGTGGGAGAGGAGATTTTTTTAAACCGATATTTACTACAAGTTTAGTATTTAAATTGCATTCATTTGATCTCATCAGAAACCTGTAGGACGTCAAGCAAAAAGGAATTCCTCTCCTAAGATCAAAGCAGTGATTTCTTAAAAAACAAACCTTCATACAATAATAGGAAAAAGAAGTGTGTACTCAGCTCGCTTTTTGTGACTCCGTATGAGAGGATAACAATAAAACGCACATATATTTTTTTTCTTTAGAAGTTTAAGCAATTGTTCTACAAGAGGTTTAGATTTCCAAACTCTGTGACCTTCAGGAGAACGCTACCCCTAGAAGCTGTCTATGGCACACTGCAGACAATGCTGATTCTAGGGAATTCCTTTACTTTTACATACATTATTTTATTTGACTCTCAAAACAACCCTATGGAATAAATAGACTATGTACTTGGATTATTATTCTAACTATGAGGCACCTTGCTTTACCCATGAGTAGGAAGTTCTTAGAAACATCAGTCGGTAGAAGCTCAAGCCGATTAAAAAATATTTGGTTACTATTAAAGAGATATTAAAATATTTATAATAAAGATGTTAAAAAAGAAGAAAATGAAAGATAAAAAATATATATTTATAATAAATGTATAGGCATAACACACTACAGCTGTACGACTTCAGGATATTGTCTTTAGAAACTCCCAAATAATTATAATGTCATTTATTAAAAAGCACAAATTAATTTATTGCAATTGAAGAATTTTTAAATTGATCACATATTGACAGGTGTAAGTTCACAGTCATGCATTCTGACACCAAAGACACTAGTATGAAGATTCTGATGCCATGTTCACTTCCATGATGGGACGTTGCCTTGTAGGGAGCCGGGCCCACAGCTCTGCATTCTTCACTTGTTCTCAGTGTTGGTCACCTTGGTGACCTTTCTAAGAAGACACAAGGCAACCACATACACAGAAGAGCTGTTGGTACCATTGTTTACTTAGTGGGCACATCCTTCAGTCAACATACATTTCCCTGGATTTCATGTATGAAGCTACTAAAAGAGGATGGATTCTTCCAAATAAATCAGGATATATTTGATCTTTTGGGACTTCATCTTATGGCATGAAGATAACATCTACTAGATTTCATATCTCTATTGCTGTGTTTAGAATTGAAACCTCTTTTTACAGCATTATAGCATCTGATTTTTTTTAAAAAGTTAAGGGAAATGTGAGCCTTTTATTCAAACACATTAAGATTCAGATTTCCCCAGTTTGATTTCAATGGCCATGAAATTACCAGTGGTCTTTTATTTAAGGTAATAGAGGCTTCTTTTACATCTTGCTCCAGTGATGAGACTTTCACTTTATAATTTTACTTTTTTGCCCTAGAGATTACTAAGATTCAGTTTTTCTGAGGATTGTATCTTTCCTGTGCTCATGATATGATCATTTCAGGAGTGATTTTGCTAACGAAGTAGCAGGTAGGAAAGTCCATGCATCAGTAATTGCCCGAATCAATAATTCATCCTTCTGATTCTATAGCTGCAGCTTCTCAGTGAGAATAAATACGAGGCAATGCTACCGGGAACCCTGTACTGCACATCCAGCCAGCAGCCTAAAAGGGCTTGAACTAAGTCTGGTCCTTCCCAGAGTGGTTAATTATAAACTGGGGAGAATGCCAAGTTAGATTTCCTACCTCAGGTTTAACTTTACCATTTCCTTTACCCATAGTTTTTTCCTATTTGGTCATTTTATTATGAACACACAAAGTGGAACTATTTGTTTAGCTGTTGATTCTGTTTAGCAATAGATTCCTTCCACCATAATAAAGGAATGTGTTCAGATTGTGGGAATGCGTGGGTGTATCTAAATCAGAATAAATTTTATTTGAGGGACATTTAAACAGTTAGGTTGAAATGCCCTGATAATAATGTTTAAATCACCGAGGGCGGTAACTGAATATCAATAGTGTTGACGTTTGCAGCTCTGCGATATGGAAACTGATTTCAGTGATTTTGTAGGAAGGGCATTAGTCAGTCGACAGATCGTATTGCTAAGTAAATGCTGGCGTCCTGGTCCTGTGATATCCAGCATCCAAGCCCTTAAAAATCTTTTACTCATTGTGCATTACTTACAAAAATATCCTTGCTATTTATGGTGATATTGCTACTAATGTTTGGGGAAAGGGACTTAAAAAGTGGCCTGTCTTGAAACCAATAACTTCTTGTCTCTATGGTCAATTATCCTAAGACCTGTGCAAGCAGGTAACAGCACATCAGCACACGTGTGCATTTGAAAACACTGCAGCCAGAAAAGAAAAAAAAATCACAGCTCTGTAAGGGTTTATACCAATATGTCAAGGGAGGTAATAGTACTAAAAGATGGGTTTAATTTTCTTTAGTTCTCCTTTTTTTGTTGTTCCTATGTTCTACAGTGAGCATATATTATTCATACAATAAGTTTTTAGAAATTACCACCACTAGACCAAAGTGATTGAAATCAAATATGTGTGTCACATGAGAATTCTGCACATAGCGATGTCATGACTGAAATCCTCAGAGGACAATTGTTCATTGACTGCTAACCTGGCCATGACTTGGCTTTTGAGCTCTTTTTTTGGGGGTGGGGAGGGGTGCTTATGGTGAAGAAGGCAGAAAGAAGTCAACTGCTTCTAGAATCTCAGAGGGTCCAGTGTCTCTGAGCTGGCCTGGTTTTCATGGTGGCAATGGTCTAATTCTCCTCGTAAAATATGATTTTAGTTTCTTACCATTATTCTTTAACCAGAGATAAAGTCCCTAAAGGAACAATTCCAAGATAAATGTACTTATAAAGGTACTCGTAAAAATTTAGTACTGCATAGATTAGTGCTATTCAAAATGTGGGGCTAACATGGTGTTGTCCGTGAGCCTTGAAGGAATAATCTTATTTCTGTTGAATCTAACAGTGAAACATTTGGTTTGCCCTTTGTGGTATCCTTTCCAAAAATGTATTTCCTAATCATTGATTTTTATTGTTTTTTACAAACGTGTCTGTTCATAATAGATACGGAGGAAAAAAGTAACTGGTTTGCCGTGACTTTAAACTCCTTTTTAAAAATGGGTTAGAGAAATTCCCATATACAAGCTATAGGCAAAGAAGCCACATGTTCAAAATGTAAGTCAAGACACACGTGCTGACATTTCATATGAATTTACTAAAACAACAGGAAAAGTTATGTTAAAAATATAACCTTTATGTTTATCAATTAGAAGTCCTGAAAGTAAATTGATGCTTTTGTGGTCCCCTTGCCAAGATGGAAGAATAATGTTTGGCTTCCCTCCAATGATGTTTCCAGGGCCCAGAGGATACAAGAAACCAAAAGACTCTGCCCTGAAGATGTGGAGTCCATGAGGGACATTCTGACACACAACATGTACCAAGTTCGACAAAGGGTGTGTATAAGACGTGTGTCCCTGTTCCCTGTCCTCGGATCCAGTCCTCCAGGAATCAGTTCTTGTTCATGTTATTCTCTCCAAAGCAGTCTTCTTGATGAACAATTTCTCTCTGCTTAGTTTGGAGAACAGAAAGTTAATTGTTATGTTTCTGCAGCAAAATTGGTACCCGTGGTATAAAGAGAAATGCAAATCCAGTTGCTGGCCCTAGGGGTCAGGCTGCCCTAGCCCTGCAGCCCCAGAGTTTTCCAGAACCAGCAGGGCTCCCTCCCCCTCCAGAGACAGAAAAGCAGTGACACTTATCCACCACGGAAGAAAGATGGCCCCAGGATGCCTGTGATGGTGGAGTTGTCTCAGCGTGGTTGACTGTAATAGAGCTTAGAAAACCGAGATGGTTTAGATTAGAATATCGAAACCACAGTGCTGAAAGCCTAAGGTAAAAAAGGAGACATTTCAGGGACTTCCCTGGCGGTCCAGTGGTTAAGATTCCAAGCTTCCACTGCAGGGCGCATGGGTTCGATCCCTGGTCCGGGAACTAAGATCCCACATGCCACTCGGCCAAAAAAATATATATATATATATACATACACACACACACACATATATATATATATATCCACAAAAAGGAGACGTGTCAGGCATAGTGTTTTTCACTTTTGGAAAAGGGTATGGAGGCTATACTAGCACTTGGGACCTGGCCCAAAGTTCACAGCAAGAACATTTCAGGGGCAGTAAGTGAATCCTCCTGAAACTTTGATTTAATCAAATGGTGTTTTCACTTGTGTCCTCTAATTAGGAGTTATTTAAGTTTGAGGATTCAATGGAACATCCCAATTGTTGAGTAGGGTTATAAGTGAGTTCACCGTGAGGGCCTTGGTTTTTGTGACCATGTCATGGGACTCGAAAAACTCATCTAGTCAAAGTTCCTCCTTCTCAAGTAGAAGATGCTGAGGTTAGAGGAGTTGTTTTTCTGACTTGTTTAAGATCTCAAAACGAATTTGAGTTAAGAACCCAGGTCTGCCAGCTACCCACCCACAGCTCTTTCCATGACTTCAGAATTACATGATCCAGGGCAAGGGAACGTTTTCTGGCTGCTGTTTCGAGAAGGTCAGTGATGAAGGGGAATGTGTCAGCAAAGAGGCCCTGCACCTGCTGGAGGAACACAGGTCAGCAGCACTCATAGCCACTTCGAGTACGTTCAGCAGCTTTCAAATCGTTCCAAGTGAAACTGTTTCAGCAAGACTATCGCATTCCGCCTTAGATAAGTAGTTAAGAGCTTCCTGGTTTGAAGAATGCCGGCCAGCTTAGCGAGGGCCGGAGTCCAGAGGGTGCCTGGTACTCAGACTTGCCCCATGGTGGTGGAGGTTGAGTTTAGGGAAAGTCCAGAAATAGTGAGAGAGATTCTGGAACTCCAAGCCACCCAAAAATGAGGCTAACTGTCCATTCTCTCTTTTTTATCAGGTTCCTAAATAACCGCCTTTCTTCTTCTTTTATCGATGCCTACTCAGTCTGACCTCCAGGTTTCTCCCTTCTAAGCTGTGCAGGATCCCCCTTCCTTGTTGATCAAGAAGAGCCAATAGGTGATGGAAAGTCCCACGGGGAGAACACACATAGTAAACAGAGGGGCCTCCACCCCTGAGATGGCCTTTGCTTCCATTTTTATTACTTGGGAGAATGAGACTCACCAGTCCTACCCTTTCTGTCTTTCCTTTCTCATCCTAACCTTTAAAAAAATTTTTTATAATATATTTTATTTAAACCACTATATCAAAAATATTATTTCAACACATCATAAATTTAAAAAATTGCCAATGAGATATTTTGTACTCTTTTCTTTTAAATTAATGTCTTCAAAATCAGCGTATAGCTTATTCTTACAGCACATTACGATTCGGATTAGCCACGTTATTTTTTCCTTAAAGCCTCCTTTATTTTTCTTATTTTTTTTAAATTTTTATTTTATATTGGAGTATAGTTGATTAACAATGTTGTTGATTGACAAAGGTGTACAGCAAAGTGATTCAGTTATACATATACGATGTATCTATTCTTTCTCGAATTCTCTTCCCACTTAGGTTATTACAGAGTACTGAGCGGAGTTCCCTGTGCTACACAGTAGGTCCCTGTTGGTTGTCATCCTGTCTTTACGTCGTTCATGTGACTCCTCTCCTCCGCCACGGTTCTCTTGCTCTCTTGAAGGAAAAACCAGAGATGCAATCCAGGACAACTGTCTGTCTGCTTTGTGGCTAGTGGGAAGTCTACAGTTTTGAGGCTTGTCACAAAAGGTGACATCTGTAGTCCTCTAGCTTGGGTGAAAGAGATTCCCGTTAAGCACTTTGTAAACATCTGAGGACCATGCTGGTCTGTGGTTCAAGACAAATTTTCACTGGCCTCCGTGAGGATAAGGAAGACATTTTTCATAAAACTAAACTGATTCAATCTGAAAAACTGTTCTGTATCTAAGATTATGCCCGTCCTACTACTTTGGTTAAAAGACTTTTTCCTTTTTGAACCCATGGTGGTGATACTAATGGGCTGATTTTTTGCACGTATCTTTGATTGGCAACATTTTAAAATAGCAACCTTCTAGAAATTGCCAAAGTCGTTTTTAAATTCCCCTGATCCCTAAACACTCAGTAACCGCTGGCCTAGCATAACAAACATGACCTGGGAAAGAGAGTGTGTGTTGGCTGGAGGGGCACTGACGTCTGTGGGTACCTCGGGGGTGATCACTGTGGGAGGGTCACAGGGGGACAGCACAGATGGGGGGCACCACCCTGTGAGCCAGAGGCAAGGCTCCCACCACAGCTTGGTCCTGATGGGCTAGCCCCGAGCACAGACCTTTCCTCTAGGGCCACAGCTTGTGCCTGTGTAATTGAAGCAAAAGCTCAGAGGACCTGAGCTCTACTAGTCTTTGTCCTTGATTTTTCCATGGTCTCCTGAGGCTGGAAGTTGTACTGAGATGTCTGTACATGTTTGACATCCCCTTCTTCCTACAGACCCTGTCCTACAACAAATACAACCTCAAACCCCAAACGAGTGAGAAGCAGGCGAAAGAAATTCTGATCCGCCGCCAGAACACCTTCAGGGAGAGCACGAGAAAAGGTCACAGCCTGCCCTGGGGAAGGACGGTAAGGCGGGGACCTTGACTCACCTGAGCTGGGCCGTCCCCGAGCAGGGCTTAGTCAGGTGACTACCTCAATGTTTAAACAAACAAACAAAACCACTACCTCGTTGCCAGAAAAAGACAAAACTAAGGGGGTACAGGACACCAGACACCCCCTTCTCTGGGCCTGGGCCCTTTGGAGCCCAAGGCATTGGTCCCTGGGGTATGTGGCAGCAAGCTGCCCCCCAGGATGGTTCAGTGACTCGACCATACTCCCTGGGCTGCGAGGCTAGACTAGCTCCCATGGCGGCCAGGGACTGGACATTCCAGGCGACCCTCCGTGGACGGGGACCCTGGCTCTGGGAAGCTTACTTCTCCCCCAGGGAGATACAGGGAGGAATTTGTTCTCCCCACGTCTCTTGGACCCTATCTTCATGGTACCCACTGTGCATCTGAACTACTCCATCTGAGGCCATATCCAAGCAATCTTACTGGGACTCTGAATGGAGGTTGGGTCTGGAGTAGCCCCTAATCTCTACCCTAATGTCAGGGGGGCTGCAGGAGAAACTTTGAGAGGTTTATCATGGTCTATTTTATCATGAGAGGGAAAGGACATATGTTGAAGGCGGAGACATTTTGTTTTCCTTAAACTGAAGTAACTGAAAGGCAGTGACCCAGAAACGATGCTCCAGAGTGGGTCTGTATCTCTCACTTTGTTTGTCGTGTGAAGCTGTCAGTTGCGTGCCTAACTCTGCTTTTTATTTCTCCTTGTTACCCACAGGCTGGTACCAAAAACATCCGCTACCTCTCCTTTCCTTACAGCCATCCTCAGCCAGCAGGCAGAGATGTGAGGGCGGCTGAATTCACAGGTAACCTGCATCCCTGGCTGCTTCTCTTTTCTGGAAAGGTTCAGATGGTAAATAGTTTCAGGCTTGTGGGCCAAAAGGCAAAATCAAGAATATCATGTAAGTACATATATGACAAGAAAAAGAGAACACAAGTATTTTATTAGTTGAATTCAGAACTATAGTGATGAACACTGAAATTTGAAATTCATATAATTTTTACTTAACAGGAAATATTCTTTAAAAAATTTTTTTTCAGCCATTTAAAAGTGTAACAACCGTTCTTAGCTCAGGGGCCATACCAAAAGATGCATCAGAGAGATACACCTGGGGGTCATCAACTGCTGACCCCTGTCTTAGGGAAACATAAAATGGGCACTTCTTTGAAGTGGTGGGATTCTCCTGTGGTTTATAAATTAGCAGAATTCTCCAAAGTTGGCTAAATTTTACTAAAATAACTTCACCAAATTTACTGATTGGATGTTTCCCATTTAATACCTATTACTTAAATAAAATTCTTAAAGTTATTGAAACTGGCTGTTGTGCTCATAAAAGCTAAGTTATTATTTTTTAAACATGTATATAAAATGATTTTCTATTAGCATAAAGTGGCATATAATATATATGATATGCCATGTTCTCTAGTTTAATATTCCTACATTTTTAAGACTTGGAATCTCATTGGAAATTTGAATAAACTAAACACATAGGATTTGAGAATTAAATCTTTGAAGAAGGAATATAATTATTCCTTACAATGAAACTTTATTTTTTTCTGATATAAAAACATGCTTGACATAAAATCAAAATCAGCCAGTGGAGAAAAGCATAAAAAAAAATTTTTAAAGCACTCGAAACTCCAACACCCAAGATAATCACTATAGAACATTTTGGTAAACATCCTTCTATAATTCTATCTATATCATCCTGATCTCTACCCTACCTGGACCTGATACAAACAAACAAAAAAAAAATCACAAACACACAGCAAGGTATTATACATAAACTCATAATACAGTCATTGTTTTTCAATATTTATAAATTGTCTAGTTCACTCAACCATATGTTGTGGACATATTTTAGTATCAATAGATATGAACCTAGTAATCATTTCATGACTTAATAATAGTCAATTATATGAAAGCCCCATAGCTTATTTAGCAAAATCCTTATTAACAAATATTTAAGATGCTTCCAATATTTAATGAATATAAGCAATTATATCTAATAATTTCTTTGGATTACTTGTGATTGATTTTTGCTCAAATAACCAATTACTCCCTTAGTATATTTTCCTGGAAGCAAAATTTTTAGATCAAAAATTATGTATATTTAAATTTACCTTCAGATCAACAATTGTGAGAAAGGTAATTTCTGAACGTTATCAGCATTACTGGACTATTTTGAGTGAACGTTTGAGTAGTCTACTATATGATAGGATAAAATCTATATACCACAGTTAATTTTCATCTGACTCTTTTTGATCTTCAGTGAGGTTGAACATCTTTTCACATTTTTAGAGGCAACCATATTTCTTTTGAGGAAGTTTTTGTTTCTGCCGTTGCCCAGGTTTTCTGCTTTTTTTTTCTTAAAACGAATTTGAAGAACACCGTACAATACGAATATCACCCATTGTTTCATATTTGCTGCCAATAATTTTTCCTAAAGTTTTGCATTTATCATTTCGTTTTTAGATATACTTGTCTTCAAATTTTTGTATTCTGATTCATCAAATCTGCTCAATCTTCCACAGAAAAATTAGAAAAATGATTCACCTAGTAGTTTAAAATCTAGAACTTCCATGGTTTAATTTTTTCAATTTCAAGCCAAATGGCTAATAGTTATTTTGATAATAAATATAAGGATATTTATCTTTGTGTAGGTTTAGACAGAGACACATTTCAAATTGTTTTCAAATGGCCATGCTCCTGCCCCAGCACCTTCTTTTCCACTTTTGTTGTACTAGTCATTTACTCCTAAACTAGAAAGTTTTAGGCACTTAATTCTGTTTCATCGATCTAGTCATCTATTCCCAGGTCACACTCTTCTAAGTAGTATTATTTTATGTTAAAAAGAGCTATAACACAAACAAAAGCAAACAAACAATACAAAAGAACACCAGGTATAGGGTGTATAATAGATTAATTTTTAAAACTCTTCCTGGTACAAGCAGCTGGAGCTATTTATGTTGCTTGAGTGACAGAAAACACGAAAGCCTCACAGTCATTTCTTGAGATGAACGTCAATATCACAAGCTACAGTAGCAAAAAATAACCACACAGCAGCCTCAGATGAGCACTAATGTATGAACACGTTATAAATAGAACACAGCAGGATAGTAAAAGAATACTACACCTTACAAAGTAGGACTTATCCCAGAGGTGGGGTCGTTTAACATTTGGAAATGCATTTACATTATTCACCAGATTAATAGGTCAAAGCGTCCTTTCAACAGATGCCCTAAAACACATCTCACTCACACTTTCAATAAAAATCATAAAATCCTAGGAAAACATATATAGGACTTATATGAAGACAACATAAAACTCTCCTTTTCCATGCTTCATTTCCTCTCTGTAAAGGGGAGAATGTTGGTACCTCCCACATACAAAAGTGTTGCCCTGAGTGAAGCCATTTGGTGCAGATAGGACCCTTAGAACAGTGCCAGCAACCAAGTAAGTGGGCAAGAAATATTAGCCATTATTAATTTTATTACTAGTGAGGGGTATCGAAGAAGACTTGACTTGGGTAGATAGGGGGGTTCTTGAAAAGAAGACGGTACTTTAGAAATGTCAGTTCTACATGAATTAATAGAGACGTGGAATGAAATCTTAGTCCCAATGAATTTTTTTTTTCTTTCAAATGTGCTCAACTCGTTCTAAATTTCATTAGGTGAGCAAAAAGAGTGGGTAAGCTAGAAATCTGTGAAGGAAAAGTAATGAAGTGGGACTTATTTTATCAGTTATTCTTAAGTTTTAAAGAATTATAATAATAATCAGGATTAGACTGAGATAGTCCTCCATGGGCATCTGGGCACAATTATTTGCATCCACCTTCTCTCCAAATCTGAAGCCTTTGCGCCCCAGGACGAGGTCAGGGAATGGCTGGAGGGGCTCTTGGGGAGGACGTAGAGGGAGCTGTAGCGTCCATCAGGCAGTCCCCTGATGTCCCCCGCAGCTAACCGGGCTGTGACACACAGAGCACTGTCCCTCCTCGCTCCCCCCTTGTCCTCCCGTGTTAGGACACCCCTTCTCTAGATGTTTGTGTGCTCCCTGCTGGATTGCAGGCTCCACACACTCTTCCAAGCTCCTTTGCCTTTGGGGCTCCCCTGGTGTTGTAAGTAGAGAGGTCCTGCCTGGACAACCCTCCTAGAACCCAGGAGCACGGGGGAAGATGAGCAACTTCTGCGGGTGGAGTGTGGTGATGGGTGCCCTACTATGCGAGTGTATCTAATGCCACAGAACTGTACACTTCAAAATCGTTAAATGGTAAATGTTATGTTTTGTGTATTTTACCACAATTAAAACGAAACAAAACAAGACCATGCGGAGGGCAAGGTCTGGGTCTCTAAACAGCCTTTGTTGTATCAGGTGTGGGTTGGGCTCAGCCCTGCCTAAGCCCTTTCCCTGTTTCTCCTTCACCCACCCACCCCCCGGTGCCCGTGTTCAGAAGTTAAAGCTCTCAGCCAGGTGGAAGGTAGAGGAACGGACACTCAGATTTTGCTGCAAAGGTTTCCACTGATCTCTCCCTGGAACTGCGCTGCCTGGCGCCAACCTGGAGGAGGACCGTGCGAATAGGAGAGTCCCCACCCTCCCTCCTTCCGCCTTCCACTTTCCAAGCAACTCCTTCCTCCTATTATGGACGGATCTAGTGACTTAAGTTGAGTGGAAGCTTGCAAGTCACCTGCCCAAGCCTCTCCCTCATTCTAGGACCCCACTTTTCAGTAACCAGAAGGTGGTCAGGAGACGCAGCTAGAATCTGTCCTCTGAGGGGGGCCATAGCTCAGAAGGATGGTTGGAAACCAGGAGGGGGGCTGAGGGGAGAGAGAGGAAGCAACGGCTCTTGGGGGCAGAAGGGCCAGCCATTGTTTTCTTAGTCAATGTTCCAAACGCCAAAGGATCAAGAGGAACTCTGGTTCCAGACCAGATCGTAAAGCAGAAATTAAAGGGAAGTCCTGAAAAAATGGACAAATATTTTAACTAACTTTTTTTTTTTATTCAAAGCAGCTGATTCCCCTCGTCCCACCTCCCACCCCCTCCTCAACTTCCAGACAACCTTCTCAGGATAATTTGGTCACATTTTGGAAAAATAGTATTGAACAGGATATTTTAAGTTTTTCTGATATCTCACATTCCAAACACATTTGGTCAAGTATAAACCTGTGTACATATTAGTTCTAGCTGTGAAGTTTTTGTTTTGTTTTCTTGTTTTGTTTTTTAGAAGGAAGTAGAGAGTGGGAGAAAGAACCCTATTTCAGATTTAAATATAGATGTCTTAAAATACCTAAGTTTTCAGGAGAATATTTAAAGGGAAAATAAATGTATAAGGTTAGAACTTGAAGAAATGAGATTTGTGAAAACTAGTCCCCTGAAGGCATGTGCACAGTGAAGGAGGGAAAGGCAATGTCCCAGACATGGTTTAGGTATTTGGAGGGGACATTACATAGGTACCCAATGGCTGCCCTGCATTCCTGACGGAGCTGTCCTGACCCACACACAGCTTTTGTAAAGGAGACAGGGACAGCCTGGAGAGAAGCAGATGCCAGCTGCTCAGACAACTGCAGCCCCACCCTCACTGTGGGACACTGACAGTCACTTAACCTCTTAGAGACCTCAGCCTCCTCACCTGTGAAATGAGGCTCACACGTTTCCTCCTCTCAAAGCGCTGTTGTGAGGATTAAATGGCATAACGTATAAAGAGATCAGCACAGAGTAAGTTCTCAGTAAGTGGACGTTCCCAGCATTCTCAATGCCGTCGTGGGCCAGACGCACCCTGTTCACTCCTCACCTCCTCTGAAAGGAAGGCATCATGGCTATTTTGCTACTCGTGACTCTCCCATCCCTGTTTCTCTAAGATTAGCTATTTCAAGGTCAAAAGGATGAAACTCAGATTTAATGATTTCTGGTAGCCACTGATTAAAAAACAAACCTAGAGTTAAAAAATGAAAAAACAAAACCAAAACAAAACAAAAACCCACAAACAAACCTAGATAAAATCCACCCTTTTCATATCATAGTACCTTGTAACCTTCAGTTTAGCGTTGGTCTTTGACAACACAAAGCATCTTTTTGTGCTTTATGGCTAATGGATCTGATTTTGTGAGAAACACTCCCTCACTTCCCTGGGGGAGCCTAGCCGGACGCGCGGGTTTCCATGCATTTCTGTTTATTTCTCACACCGCGTCTATAGCTTCTACTACACCCCACCTTGGGGTAGCAACCTCGGAAAGGGAAAACCATGCTGATGAGAAAGGTGAGTGTAGGAGCTGGAACAGCAGGAGGGCTCTGCTTCCCTCTGAGTTCTCTCGCCTGGATGTGAAGTCTCCACTCTCTGATCTTAAGTCCTCTTCTTTCCTCCTTCCATCATCCTTTCCCAGATCACGACGGCAGTGACGCAGAAGTCCCCTCCATCATGTTCAACACACACTCTCCAACGGGGTCACTTCAGGAAGGACGACGGACACAAGAAATAATCCCGATGAAGAGCTTGCACAGAGGAGGGAAGCCACCCCACTTGGGTTATCAAAGAAATAGGAGCCAAGAAGAACAACTGGGCAGGGGCAGAAGGGCGGTTTTGAGGCCCAAACCGCTCTTTCACGCAGTAGATGAGGAGTTCGAATCTGGGGAAGAGAGTGAGGAAGAGGCCTCAGCCATTGGGTCCCGATGGTCAACGGAGCACAGACCCGGCAGGGACCTCCACAGATCCCATAGGCCTTTGCTCCAAAGAAAGTAATGTCATGGTCCACAGGACTGCGTTGGGTTTTTCCAGAGTCCATGTTCCGATTATTGCGAAAGAAGGATGTTCAGAGTTCTGAAGAGAGCAATTGAGTTTTGTTCTTGTTTATTTTTATTTTTTTGATGTGGACCATTTTTAAAGTCTTTATTGAATTCGTTACAATATTGCTTCTGTTTTTTTTTTTTTTTATAGTTTGGTTTTTTTGCCACACGTGGGATCTTAGCTCCCCGACCAGGGATCAAACCTGCACCCCCTGCATTGGAAGGCGAAGTCTTAACCACTGGACCGCCAGGGAAGTCCCTTGAGTTTTGTGTTTGTTTCTGGTTTTTGGAAGCTATTATGACTCTCTAAGAGGCAAGGAGATTTTTCAGATGACTGGGAGCAGACTGGGAGAACTTGCAGGCATCTCCACGTTCTTAGCTGTGCTTAGGTGTGCTTTGTAGATGAATTCCCTGTGAGAGACAGACGTCAGTCACCCCAGGAATTATTCACTAAATGTGTCATTCATGTAATTTATTGAGATACAAACATCATTGGTCAATAATTCCCCTTGACTCTATGCATGGGCAACTTCTAGTCAGGTCAGAACCAGGAGGGGCTTTGGAAACGGCCTGGCTCAGCCCCCTGTGTTCACAAATAAGGACACCTTGCCCAGATCACGTGGTGAGGTGCTGCCTTCACAAGCTGATTGTCCTCCCTCCCAAGAGAATGCATTCAATTTTGATTTTGATATGCACTATGCAATAAGTTATATGTCTGGGGAGAGGTAAAATTGGTCATAACATTGCTATATGTAATCAGTAGCAATAATAGATGTGCTACAGAATATAGAATTAATCTGTCAGCTGTGGGCTTATAGTCTTTTTTGTACTTGGAATGCTTATTTGAAAAATAAGGATATTAGAAACAAAACGGCCATAAACACACTTTAATAGCAATGACACAAACAATGGGTATTTATTAGATGTGCGTTTGTAGGGTGTGACATTTTCCCCTAGGGTTTGCAGCTAATTTCCAATTTAATTTTCCATCCTCATCATCCCCAAACTTGACCTTGAACGTGAACTTCACACTCCAGCTCACCAACTTTGCTGCCTAACTTTATCTTTCCACCCTCCTTCCACTCTCTTCCTCTTCTCTCTCTTCTGGCCACCCACCCATAGGTTAACAAGAGTTTACAAGAGCTATCTATCGATCGTGCCAACTAACTAATCTGCACTAATCAGTTAGCCAAAGTATCTTTTATCATTGCCACTTTTGATATCTATAACCATCCCCAACTGATTTAATCTTATGCATATTTAAAGGCAACCATCCAGTGCATCCCAGGAGTCCCCAGACCTGACTTGATCCCCTTAATCAGAAGCGATCAAGTGATCCCCTTCCTCCTAGGAGAGCCCATGCCACTTTGCATAGGTCACAGGACTTATCTGGGAATTACATTTATACATGTGCATGTGAGTCAACCGTGGTCTGAAGGACACAGAGGATCCCCAGCCCACTCTGGGGATTGGTAGAGGGTGTAGTAGGTACCCTGGGAGTGCTCTGGGGTATCAGTTTCTCATGATGAGTTTTTCCAACAGGCACCAAGCAATGCAGCAGAGAAGATTTCCTCTTGAGTGTTGAGAAAGCTCTGGTTCTTGCTCCCTACTCAGCTCAGGAAGGGGAAGAAACCCCTGGGGGTCTCCTGGGCCTGGCCACTGGCTTGCTGAGCAGCACACCTCATCCACCAAGGGCAGAATTTGTTGTTTTATCTTTAACCTCAAAAAATCGGACACACATAACAAACGGATGGTTACCAAAGGGGAACGTGGGGGGAGGGATAAATTAGGAGTTTGGGATTAACATATACACACGACTATATACAAAATAGATAACCAGCAAGGACCTACAGTATAGCACAGGGAACTCTGCTCAGTACTCTGTAGTAACCTATATGGAAAAGAATCTGAAAAAGAATAGATAACATGTATATGTATAACTGAATCACTTAGCTGTACACCTGAAACTAACACAACACTGTAAATCAAATATACTCTAACGTAAAATTCAATTAAATTTCAAAAAAAAGGAAAACGTTAAAAAAAAATCTTACAGCTCAAAAAAAAAAAAAAAAAATCAGACACACAACCCACAGGATCCTGTTTCTCTCCATAAGTTTTTTGTTTGGTTTTTTACTTTCTCAAACCTATTCCTATTGAATGGTCTTGGATTTCAGTGAATTCTGAAGTTGGGTAAAGAGGCATTTCCTTGTATTCGTCCTATGCAGAGGCCTTCCACCTTAAAAGGGATTCCACATATTTTCTGGTGTTTGGGATGTGGTAAATGTCCTTATTTATCCTCCCCAAACCTGATGTGATGCCACGGGAGCTCTTCTGTCTTTAAACAACCTGGTAAAAGAGAAACATAGGCTGTAGAAGGGAGTCCGCCATGACAAAGTGCAGATGAGATTCTGGATACTTTATTGTTCTTCCTTCATGCTTTTCTCTCTCTCATAACGGCCATGTACTTCTGTGCTTCTCTTCTTGGAAAAAGCTACAGGGTCACAGGCGGTAGAGCTGTAATTACCACCTGAGTTCAGTGATTAGAATGACCCCTCCTACATAGGAGGTGAGTGCTGTGCCAGGTGTGCGGCAAAGCTCAGGTCTTCAGCCTGCAGGGAGGCTTGCAGAATACTCTTCACCTACTAGGGTGCCTGCCACTCAAATGATTTGGCTTTTTAAATCAATATAGTTAGTTCAGAGCTCAGACTCTGAAGTCAGACCACTTTTAGCTGTGGGACCCTGGGCAACTTAATTATCTTCCCTAAGCTGAAATTTGCCAATTGATAAAATAAGGTAATAATTTTATCTACCTCCCAGAATGATCGTGAGGATTAAATAAGATAATATATGTAAAATGCTTAGCTTAGTGCTTGATCATTAACGGCTATAATTATTTAAGCTAAAATATATGCGTTCATGAGAGAGGACATACATTGGTTTAATCACATGAAGAGTGATAACAGACATCTGAGACCTTTCTGAGAGGCAGTTTGATTGACATAACAAAGGATACTTCGGGGCCCTGGGAAGAAGATGTGACAAAATTAGAGAGCATTGAAAACCATCATCACGACTCTACCCGGTCGAGTCTCCAGCCATCCATCAACCAACAGCAAAACCAGAAATAAGGTCTGGATATGGATTCATGGTTTTCAAGCAAAGCTCATTTATGTTTGTGTCATTACCTCAAAATTACTGCATTTTCTTGCTTTGGAGACAGTTACCCTTGTGTCCAATTCTAATCATCGTTGATTCTCAGAAGTCAGTGAGTTGAGAAGCCCTGTCTCTGCATATTACGATAGGCACCCAGTGAGAAAGGGAAAACTCCTCTTTTTTGGGGAAACATCAATGGGCTTTCATTCTTCAACTTGGAATCTTTCCTATACGAAGATCTATCCTCCAGAAAAGTGATTCCCTTAACTTATAAATATTAACTAGAGAGATAGGTGTTTAAGAATTTTAAGCACGGGAAAAAAATAGCTTCTAGTCATAACTTTCTAAAATTAGGAAAAGTTAATTTTTAATAAATAAAATCAGCTAACGTATTGATGTTGTCTAAAGTTTTTGCAAGTATATTTTATCCATGAATAATACGGGTGGTTTCTTGTAGTTTTTAATTGTTCTTTCCTGACTAAACTCTGTCAAGTATCTTATTTCTAACTCCTCCTGAGAAAACCCAGCCATGCAGACAGAAAGCTCCCTGTTAGAACATCAGTCGCTGTTAATTGTTAATTGGGCCATAAGCCAAGGGGAATAAAAGAGATGCCTGCCTCAGTGCTAGCCATTCCTCTAATTAGCAAAGGATACGTTGTTTCATCTGGCCACAGTATTTGATTTAATAAATTCTTTTTCTTTCTGAGACTCTAACCAGCTTCCAAGCCAGGGATGCTCAAGAAGTATGACAGGTGAGAAGTCACAATTTCCACCCCCCAGGCTTCTTACTCAACAAAGTAACTGGAACCATGTTGTAAAATGAACCAAGAGGGTCACTACTCTGTTTCCAGGCAGAGTAATACAGATCGCGAATCAAAATGGGTGGTCCTAAAATCAAGGTACATACTCCGTGTGCTAAGAAATCAGGCTTGACTAGAACAGTCATAATAGGCAGCATTTACAGAGCGCTTACTACATGTCGGGCACTATTCAAAATGCTTTTTATACGTAGATGCAGCATCACCTGTCTTTGTTGTGTTGTTGTTTGTTTGTTTTTTGGGCGCACCGCGCGGCTGGCGGGATCTTAGTTCCCTGACCAGGGATCGAACCCGTGTCCCCTGCAGTGGAAGCTTGGAATCCTAACCACTGGACCCCCAGGGAATTCCCAGCATCAGCCCATCTTAAATGAAAGGATACAGGCTTAGAGAGATGCAGTAATTGGCCCAAGGTTGCCCTGCTTCCAAGGAAGACCTTGGAAACCAGGTCTGTCTGGTTTATAGTCATTGACGTAAACTTTTTCCCTGAGAAGAATTGATAAGTGTCTCAAATCCGCACATCGTTATATTTCTCACTTGGGAAGGATCCAATGGGAAGAAACAGAAACTTCACCCTGCCAGAAAAGAACTTTGCTTTAAAATGGAAATAAATACAGTGGAAGATGATGTGATTTTGAAAATCTGTTTTTACAAACTTAATAGATGATCTAAAAATCAGATGACAAGCAAGATTGATCATTTGTGTCATTAAGATTATTTTCTGAAGACAAATAAAATGTTTTGTGAGTGATTTTAAACTGAGTCTCTTTTGAATATCAATTGTCTGTTGTTTCCAAAGACCTTTGTTCTTGGTTCCCAAATGAGGGCCCCACCCAGACAATCTCCACAGCCCTGGGCGACTCTGAACCACTGCACTATGCTATTTACTTAACGATGGAAATATATTCCGACAACCCACTGAAAGGATGGAAGAGGGCAGGGAGAATGACTTTGTATAATATTTAAAGAGGAACATATTCTCGGTAACTGTACCATTTATTGAAAGCGTACTTTGTGCCCTGCTTTTCACTAAGAACAAGTACATACACATTTTTAAACATTTAATTCTTAAAACAATCTTTGGAAGTAGTTATTATGACTGTTATCCCCACTTTGCAGAGAAGACACTGAGTCTCAGAATAGCTTTCACCAAGACACAGAGCTGGTCCAAGTTTTCATCAAAGACACACAAATGGCGGTATATCTACGTTGAGAGCTGTCTGACTCCAGAGCCCCTCCCTCCATCCACTAAGCTGTAGTAACAGCCTCCTAGCTGTTGCAAAGAAGACACTGAGTAACCTGAAAAGATGAATATGCCTTCTGCCACCACCGTATGAATTCTTAAGATGACTTCACGAAATCAAGTAATAGTTTTGGTCTTGTTTATGGGCTACTGCCACCTCCCCAAGGTTCCTTTCTGTCTTACATAATGCTGAAGTGCTAACCGAAGCTGACAGTGGCTACAGCCAAATTATTGATCCGGGAGTCTGCATCTTGGATTCAGGGCAGTGACGTGGAAACGTGAATTATCCTTTAAGCAATTTTTTATTCCAATATTTTTATTCCTATTGGCATATTATCTTTGAACTAATGGAAACACTAGAAATAGAGCCAGTTAGAAACTTTAAAAATAAGGGGTCACCTAGCACCATGGCCCTGGACCAGTTTAAAAGGAAGGAAGGCCTCACAGGGTTTCATTTATTTTGTTTCCTCACAGGAATTTTTCTGGGTAACTAAGAGCAAGTGAAACTCGGATTCTGGGTTTCGCTGGTGTACTGTTTCACGGGTGAAGGCTGCCCTTGTTCTGAGTTTGTGCTTGTCCTGGACCTGGTTCAGGAAGCAGCCCTGTTATCTGACTATGCTATCTTCAGAAGGGCTTGTGTGTATGGGGAGGGGGTGTCCCCAGAGTTATAAATGCAGAAGTTAAAAAAACCCACAACGAATCAGAAAGAGGAAAGGAGGGAAAAATTCTGTCCTCCAAAAAGGGGATATTCTTAAAACAAGGGTACAAAAGGACAGGTCCTCAGCCAGGGACCCACCCACGGGAAAGTCACACAGAGCAGGGCAGTACAAGCCAGCAGTCTTAAGAGCCTGGAGTTTAGCAAACAATGCTCGCCGTCCTCCACCCACACCCCCGGAACTGAATTTCAAGTTCTGAATGTAGACAATACCGCTGGAATTCCTGCAGTTTCACTGCACCACACACACGGGGCTTCAGGCAGCTCTCTGTTAAAAATACCTGGAAAGATTAGGGAGTTTGGGATTGACATGTACACACTGCTATATTTAAAATGGATAACCAACAAGGACCTACCATATAGCACAGGAAACTCTGCTCAATGTTATGTAACAACCTAAAGGGAAAAGAATTTGAAAAAGAAGAAGAAAAAAAAAAAAAAGACTGATTAGGTTGGTGAATAACAACATGTCAAACTTGAAAACACTGGGAAAAAAGTCTGGAAAGAATATTCATTACACCTCATTCATTACAGGAATGAAAATGAATATTTGCAAGGTAAAATACATCTATGGTGAATTAAGGTAATTCTTCCAGGCAGAATGAGAGAAAATAAGCTCTTTGAAGAGGACCTCACAGAGGGGGGTTAGGAATCTCATAATGACTTGAGGAGGGAGGGTGAATTTGTTGGAGGAGAAAATGTGTGATTGGGATTACATCTCATTAGAGACTTCCTAGTGCTTAGGGTAGACTCAGGAAAACTTCATACCCAGAAAGAGAGTTTTACATTTGATAAATTATTTTCAAGGCCAGGGAAGCTGCCCCCTGTCTGCTTTTAGGTTATAAACTCTTTGAATGCCAGATATAAAGAAAGCCCTGGGGACATGTTGTTGCATTCATGTCCTAATAAGTCCTAAGATCTTTATCCATTCCTCTGTCGATGGACGTTTAGGTTGCCTCCATGTCCTGACTATTGTAAATAGTGCTGCAATGAACATTGTGGTACATGACTCTTTTTGAATTATGGTTTTCTCAGGGTCTATATATGCCCAGGAGTGGGATTGTAGGATGATATGGTAGTTCTAGTTTTATTTTTGTAAGGAACCTCCATACCGTTCTCCATAGTGGCTGCACCAATTTACATTCCCGCCAACAGTGTACGAAGGTTCCTTTTTCTCCACACCCTCTCCAGCATTTATTATTTGTAGACTTTTTGTTGATGGCCATTCTGACCCATGTGAGGTGGTACCTCATTGTAGTCTTGATTTGCATTTCTCTGATAATTAGTGATATTGAGCATCTTTTCATGGCCAAGACGTGGAAGCAATCTAAATGTCCATCAACAGAGGAATGGATAAAGATGTGGTATATACATACAACGGACTATTACTCTGTTGTAAAAAAGACTGAAATAATGCAATTTGCAGTAACATGGATGGACCTAGAGATTATCATATTAAGTGAAGTAAGTCAGACAGAGAAAGACAAATACCATATGATATCACTTATATGTGGAATCTAAAAATGATACAAATGAACTTATTTACAAAACAGGAATAGACTCACAGACATTGAAAACAAACTTCTGGTTACCAAAGGAGATTAAGGGGGAGATAAATTAGGAGTTTGGGATTAACATATACACACTACTATATATAAAACAGATAACCAACAAGGACCTACTGTATAGCACAGGGAACTATACTCAATATCTTGTAATAACCTATAATGGAAAAGAATCTGAAAATATATATATATATGTGTGTATATATACATATCTGAATCACTTTGCTGTACACTTGAAACTAATACAACATTGTAAATTAATTATACTTTAAAATTATACTTTAATTTAAAAAAAGGAAAAAAAAAATAATCCTAAGATCTAAGTGTCTTAGAGCAGTGGTCCAAGCTTGGTTTAGCGCTCCATGGTCAGTTCTTGCAGAGCTTCGGAACTCTCTCCAGGATGTCATTGAGTGTGGGCACCCGGCGGTAAACTCCTCCCCCCTGGCCTGTCTCGGGGCGACCCTGCAGCCTCCTCTTCCAATAGAGCAGCATGGAAGAATTCGGAATCAGAAGGTCCGGGGTGGAGAAGTAGCTCCATCACTTGGAGTTTGTGCGATGTTGACCAAGTCCTTGAACCTCACGAGTTACCCCATGTAAGTAAATTGAGGGTAATGACATCTACTCTCCCTACGCTCTGAAGGGCTTGTGACTTGGGAATGAGGCCAAGAGATTACCAAACTCTGAAGTATAGAGCCTGCATCAGTCTCGAGCAAGCAGAAAATTTCTGTGGTTATGAAAGTACTTCAGGAATAAATATAACACGGCGGTTAACAGCTGGAGCCCAGGAGTAAAGCAGACCTGAATTTGAATCCTTTTTTGTGGCTTTGTAAAACTTTACTTAGGCAACTTGTTTTAACCTCTTCAAGCTGTTAGCAGAGCTCTTGTGATCTACTTAGTGCACAGTAAACTTTGCCTATTTACCACAGGGAAGGTGTTAGTATATTTTTGCAATTAGGGATGGGCAAATGGAGTCAAATTGCTAGACCCTGTGAAAGGGTAAGGTGTTTTTTGGGGTTTTTTTAAGGTAAAATCATGACTCTCAGAAAAAAAAAAAGAATAATTTGTTAAAGATTATATTTAACTCGTTAATTAATGAGGGAACCAATACGGTGTATCAAAGGAAAATTCAAAACGCTCCTCATTTATAGGCAATCAGGAATGCTAAAAAGAAATTACTGATAGATGCAAAATAAGCTTTTAGCACAGAGGAAGAGAAATCAATTGTCTCTCCCCCCTGACGGAATCCACTTGCCTGTCTATGGACAAAGAACACTTGCAATGCTATTAGTTTTCTACAATTTATAGAGTTGTAATCAGCTGAAAGACTAAAACAACAGCGCTTATTAGCTGATTAAAGTTAATCTAGAAATAAGAGAAAGTGACCTTTGTTGTACTCTAATGTTGTGAATTTCAATTCCCGTTTGCTAAAAACCGACGGGAAATACTAAAACCCAGAAAGTTCCTGTTTCTCTGGCAAAGGGGATAAACATCATTCAGATTACAGCTAATCCCTTGCTTTTAGAAAATTTACGCCATTTTGCTTTTATGAAAGACCTGTTTTATTAGGTCCTGTTTTAAACAGGTCCTGTTTTATTAGGACCTGTTTTCGCTAACCGGAAGAAATCTGAAGAGGATTTTTGCTTTTATGAAAAAAGCCATTAAGTGAAAACAGCTTTCAGCGTTGGTTTTGCAGCGATCCCATTACAGAGGCAGCGTGCACCCGGAGCACCTCGGAACCACCAAGTTCCTTCCCTGGGAACCACGCTCGGCATCTCAGCACCAAGCCCCCATGGCTTTGAACTGTATCTGATTATCTGTGCTTTATCTCCCTTCATTTTAAGCATCCATTAGCAAGAAGTGTCCTAAGGTAATTGCTTCTTTGCTTTACACCATTTCGGCTTAGGAAAATTTCATACTGAAGGCTCTACTTTCAGATACCGGGGGAAACCGGTATTGCCTACTCCTCAAATTTGCAGCTAATTCAAATTTGACTCCTTTGTCTTTTCAGCAGACTTGACACTGTGATTTCAATAGATTTGATACTTAAAGAATTCATGTAGGACTTCCCTGCTGGTGCAGTGGTTAAGAATCGCCTGCCAATGCAGGGGACACGGATTCAATCCCTGGTCGGGGAAGAAGTTGCCAAATTGCATACCTATTTCCACCACCATCAGAAGTGTTCTAAATGTTCTTGTTATTTCGTATGTATACCATTCTTTGGTATTATTGAACATCTTTTTCCCTCTAAAAATATAGTGTACAGACTGTTTTGGAGAAAATTATAAAATTTTTTGAGATTATATTAATGAGGACCCAGTTCAAGTGAGAGGATGGATTGGAAGACTCAACGTAATAAATATATTAATTCTCCCTGAATGTGTCTGTATATTTAATGAAATCTAAATAGAAATATGAACATGTTTAATACAGGATTTGTCAATATTTAAAAATTTTAAGAGTAAAAGGAGACTTTAAAATTAAAATGTATATGAAAGTGCAAAGTCTCAAGAATAGGCAAGGCACAGAAGAAGGAGGAGGAGGAAGAGGAGGAGGAGGGGGAGGGGGAGGGAGAAGAGGGGGAAAGGGGGAGGGAGAAGGGGGAAAGGGGGAGGGAGAAGGGGGGAAAGGGAGAGGGAAAGGAGGGGAAAAGGAAGAGGAAGAAGATTTGGAGGACTAGTTAAATTAGATCTCAAGTCTTTTTATAAATCTGCAGTAATTAAGACAGCACAGTCTTGGTGAAGGGGTAAATGCATTGACAAAGAGAACAACGTTGAAGACTCTAGAAATGGACTCACCCATCTATGTAAACATATTATCAATTAACGTTCGTGAGAAAACCGGCTTCCATCAGAAAAAAAAGTTGAATCGCCATCTTTCATCCTACATAAAAATCAATTCCTAATTATTTAATACTTAAATATGGTAATATGGCAGACTTTTCATTATAAATAAGACCTTTAGGTCTTGTAAAGCTCAATATTAACGTGATAGGTAGCATTCTAAGGTGGCTCCTGTACTAGGCTGGCTGGATTATGACCCCTAAAAGATGTCTATATGCTAATTCTAGGAACCTGTAAATGTGTTACCTTATAAAACAAAAGGGATTTTGCAGGTATATTAGCTTAAGGATCTGGAGATGTAGAGGTGATCCTGGGTTACCTGGGTGGGTCCAGTGTAATCACAAGAGTCATTATAAAAGGAGGCAGCAGGGTCAGAAGGCAGAGGAGAAGATTCTGTGATGAAGGATGTAGAGATTAGAGTGATATGGTCATGAGCTAAGGAATGCCAGAGGCCTCTAGAAGGCAGAAAAGACAAGGAACAGATTCTCCCCTGGAACCTCCAGAAAGAACCAGCCCTGCTGACACCTTGACTTTAGCCTCATAAGACATATTTCAGATTTATCACCTCACGTATTGATACTATAAGAGAATAAATTCGTGTTGTTTTAAGTCACTCCATGTGAGATACTTTGTTACAGCAGCAATAGTAAAGTAATTCAATCCCTAAGATTTCCTATTAGTGTAATACCCTGCATAACCCATGGAACTGTGAATAGGGTAGATTGTACTTCTGGGATTCGGTTATGTTATATGACACAACTGACTTTAGGAGATTATCTGGGTGGGGCTTATCTAATCATCTTTGAAAGCAGAGAGTTTTCTCAGGCTGTTCACTGAAAGGATGCAAGAGAGAGGCATTCAACTAGGGTGAAATTCTCCATTGCTGCCTTGATGATGAAGGGGCCGTGGGATGAAGAAAATGTCGAGGTCTAGAAGCTGAGAGTGGCCCCTGGCTGACAGCTAGCAGGGAAACACGAACCTCCATCCTACAATGGCAAGGAGCTGGATTCTGAAAAATAATAATAATAATAATAAATGATAATAGTGGGCTTGAATGCAAATTTTTCGCCAGAGTCTCTAGATGAGAACTCAACTTAGCATGTATATATATATATATATATATATTTGCCATCCGCAAAATGGACACCCAGGAAAGCCAATGGGACAGTTCCAGTCTGAGTCCAAAGGCCTAAGAACCAGGAATGCCGATGATGTAAGTCTCAGTCCAAGGGCAAAAGAAAATCAATATCTCAGCTCAAGCTGTCAGACAAAGAGAGAGAGAATTCAATTTCCTCTGCCTTTCAGTTCTGCTCAAGCCATCAATGGATTGGATGATGCCCAACCACAGTGGGGAGGGCCATCTGTTTCACTCAGTCCACCAATTCAAATGCGGATGTCTTCCAGAAACAACACCACAAACACACCCAGAAATAATGTTTAACCAGATATCTGGGCATCCTATGGTCCAGTCAAGATGATACATAAAATTAACCATCATACTTCTGACCTCAGAAATTGTGAGATAATAAACTTGTGTTGTTTTAAGTTGCTATAATAGTGGCAATTTGTTACGCAGCAGTTGAAAACCGATACACTGTATGTTCCAGTTCTATTTGATGGTTGAGTGCTGTTTGGCTTGGTGGTTCAGGTAAAACCCTATTTATGATGGGCAACTCAGACAGCATGGCCACCTGGTGTCTCAAAATCAGGCACTCTCAAAAGAAATGCAGTTACTTGCTTAAAAGTTATTTGCATGGCTTAACTCCAAACTCTTAGGGGGTTCTGCTATGATTTTTCTACTAGGACTTGCCACAGGCTTTAAAGGGCTCCGATCTTTCATAATATTTTAAGCATCATTGAATCTGTGATCGCATAAGGGTCAAGAAGAAGAGCTGCTTGTTTTATAACCTTAATTATCTGGAGAGCCTTCTGTTTCTCTGTGCCTCACTCAAATTTGGCAGTTTTGTGAATCACCAGGTAAATATATCAGAGAAGCACTTACAAACGCATCATATGTTACCTCCACCTCCCAGGGTAAATATTATAATGAAGCCCTGGGCCAGCCTGATTGTAGTGTTGCAGAGTTGAATCTCCAATTAAATGCTCAACCCTACCAGGTCACTTATGCTAAGAACAGGACAAGTGTAGAAACCTGAGACCTGAGATGGCAAAATCTGGGTAGACAACAATGAGTCTGAGAACTTGAAGCTGCAGACCATCTTCTGCATCCATTAATAACAGAAGCAGTCTCTGTCTTCTCACTACAAAGAGCCAGCTTTCCCCTGTATGAAAATATGTCAATAACTTTACCAATGTTTATGGTAAACAGAAAAGTGAGGCAGCCACAGCCTTAGGAGGGCATGGTGAGTAGTAACTCAAAGCCATCAGGGATGTGGTATGAGCCATCCCACCAGAAAAGCCACCTAGATGAGCAGAAATGATAGATGACAGTGAGGGGAATCGAGAATTAATAAGGCAGGAGGAAGATGAGGGTATTAGTTACAGCCCCAAGACCAGCTAGAGGGTTGGGGGCCACAGTTCATCCTACTAACCTTCCTCTTTTAAGATTCCCTTGGAATCCTGAATTTGCTGTCCCCAGATAGGGGCAACTTATTTTACAAGGCAAGTGGATTCAAGTGGTGCTAAGGGTGGACTATATTGGATCCTGTAGTAAACTGCCCAGATCCCCCTTCAAAATTTTGTACTCATCCTGCCAGCTTTCAGGGGTGTTGCTCACTGATGGCTGAGTCCTTCCCCAGAAACTATCCTCAGGTGAAGAGAGCTGCCTTGTGAAAGTTTTCTCCCCCTCCATAGGGGCTGACTGCATCCAGTGACTCATCTGTATGGAGACAAAAAGGCCATCCCTCTTACATAATTCAGGACATTTCTGAATTTTTCAGCATCTGAACACCCTGTGAACTCAGCTGAAACTTTGTTGCAACTACATTGAATTTAGCTTCTCTCTGTGCCCAAAATGGCCTCCACCACTCTCCAAAAAATTTTCTGCACACAAAGCTCCGTCTCAGAGATTGTTTCCTGAGGAAGCTGACATAAGAAAATGGATCTGGGAAAGTAACAGTGGATTATTACAGGCTTAATCGTGCTGTGTCTTAAATTGCAGCTGCTGTTCCGGATCTGGTAGATTTACCGAAAGAAATTAACAGAAGCCCTGATATTTAGTATGCAGTTATTTAATTCAAAAATGCCTTTCTTCTCTATTCCAATAAATAGGGAACACCAGCAGCAGCTTTCTTTTACTTGGAAGGGGTAGTTGTATACTTTCACCATTTTGTTTTAGGTTATAACAACTTCAGTTCTATTCCATAAATTAGACTGTAAGGACTTTGATTATTTTACCATCCCAGAGGACATGCTTGTCCACCACATTGATGACATTCTGATAAGGCTAGGTGACCAGGAAATAGCAAAGAGTGTTAATGTCTTGCTAAGACATATATGTGTAAGAAAGTGGGTACTTCATTCAGTAAAAATCCAAAGGTCATCCAAGTAAGTCACAAGATGGTGATAGATATTAAAAAAAGCAGGGTAGGTACATCAAAATAAATAGGCTTAATTTATTTGCTTATTTATGTAATTATTGTTTGTTTCTTCTGTCTGTAGTGTAAGTTTCATGAGTCCTAGGAGTATCATGTTCATGAATGTATCTTCTAGCCCTGGCTGTGACAGAGTCTAAACCATAATAAATACTCAGGAAATAGTTATTAAATGATTTAAGAAATAAATGAATAAATACCATCTAGCTAGGCTTCTTGATATATGGCCTGCTATGATGCACACCAATGAGTTCAAAGTTTACTATTGTTTTTTTCTAGAGTCTAAAATTAGTGTTTGAAATATAGCAGCTACTCCATTAATGGTAATTATTCTTTTGAAGTAGAACAAATACTATCATTTTACTTTTAGGAAAATAACTTGTCTGAGACTACCCAGTTAGTGAAAACATGTGATATTGGTGATAAAAATACAGATTTTGTAGTCAGAATATTTTTCATTGAAAATATGGTTTCATCTCCTCCAGCAGGGTGACCCTGAGCAAGTTACTCTACTTTTCTGTGGCTCATTTTCCTTACCTATAAAACGGGGATAATAATAGTTAATACCTACTTTCTAAGATTGTGGAGAGTTTTTCAAATGCCACTTAAAGATCCTAAAACAATGTCTGCCACATGGTAGGCATTCAACTACTTTTTTTTTTTTTTTTTTACAAATGATCAATTCATTTGATCATATATGGAGATGTGGTTTCTGCAGTCATAGGGGCTCAGTCTGGAAGTCAGACTGGGTTTTCTTCTCTAGCCTTTCTCTAACCCCACACAGGGGTCTATTAACCAGTCTGCCACTGAATCACTCATTAGCTGCTTGAGGGCAATTATCAGGTTTTCTTTATCTTTATTTCTTCAAAGCCTAGTATGCTACCTAACACATTTAGCAAAACGATTTTCACCTCTACGTTAAACAAACTCAGATAAAGGAGTCACGCATACCAAGTTCTTACTTCAGCAGTGTTGCTTAAATACAAGACGTTTGTAAGTCTTCTGAAAGAGTGTTTGGTTTGGTATAAGATAAGGAAATGAGCATGAGTTTCCCTGAAACTTAGACATCTCATACGAAGGACAATATGGAAACCAAGAAATAACAATGGTAAATATGACTCAGAAAGAGAGGTAAGGAATCATACTCAGAAAATGTAGCAATTCACCCCTGCACAGACTGGTAACAAGGAAAATAGGTTGAGCACAGGGTGGGGAAATGTTTGTCAAAGGAGGTTGGAAAAAAACAAGACTGGTGTTTTTGATATGAATGTGATGTTTAGAGCACTTGTGCCTCAGTATTTTGCCAATAATCCAATTACACACAACCTTTGTAGAATACAAATGGAGAGGACATTTGGTAGAATTTTATGAAAGCTTCATCAAATACATATACCTCATGGCTGCTAGGGCTTATTTTAAAGTAGTATGCCGAGTGGGGAATGAAACAAGAATTGCAAAGATCAAATGTGGGGGAAAATGCCAAGAAAAGGAGGCGTCAAAGTGTTTATTTTGGGGGAGTTGATACCAGTGGTTAATTAAGAGTGTAGCTCTGGAGCCTGAATACCTGGTTTTTTATATAAGCTTTTATATTGATTGGTTTTATGATGTTGGGCAAGTAATCTTTGTTTTTCTCATCTCAAAAATGATGATAGTGGTCATGTGAGTTGGGAAATTAATACACTTCTTGGAAAGCATTCAAGATATTCATCAACAGTAACTGCTCAATCCATGTGAATTGCTATGATTATTTCCAAACAAAATATGAACCTCTTTCAAACTTCCTTTGGCCTGTCAATAACACTGATAAACTAGCACGCTGTCATTATTTAAAGTACACTTTAATCTAAACTAGAATGCAATTGACCCCTTTTATCCAGGAGAATTATAGAACCACTTCCAGTGAAAGTTGTGGTATACTGAGGTAGGGAAGGAGTCCTCTGTTGAACAAACTCAGAAAACCTTGGCTTTTCTTGGCTCGCTATCTTCCATCCATCACATGTTAAAGACGCAGTTGCTTGTCACTAAAACATTTTCACACCTACAAATCTCCAGTGCTTGCAGTTTGCGTGCAGCTACCGAAACTCTGTAGCTTTAAATGTGTAAGTCCAGCCATACAGATTCCGCATTGACCTACCTGAACTTGAATAGATAAATCAAAAATCACTATGTATGTATGTGTGGGTCTGTACCTGGACCCTATAGTGGAAAAGAATCTGAAAAAGAATACACACACACACACACACACACACACACATAGAGTAAGTTCCTTACATACAAACATGTTCCATTCCAAGAGCACGTCCGTAAGTCCAGTTTGTTCATAAGTCCAACAAAGTTAGCCTAGGTACCCAGCTAACACAATTGGCTATATAGTACTGTACTATAATAAGTTTATAATACTTTTCACACAAATAATACATAAAAAACAAACACAAAAAATAAAGAAAACATTTTTAATCTCACAGTACAGTGCCTTGAAAAGTACAGTAGTCCAGTACAACAGCTGACATCCAGGGCTGGCATCGAGTGAACAGGCAAGAAGAGTTACTGACTGGAGGAGGGAGAGGAGGTGGGAGATGGTAGAGCTGAAGGATCGTCAGCAATAGGAGACGGAGGAAGCTGCAATTTCACTCACGCCTGACACTGATGGCACAGGTTCTGGTTCCTTGCTGGATTCAAGTCTATCTACCCTCTTGAAAAAACAATCCAATGATGTCTGTGTAGTAGGTTATTCACATCTTTGAAAGTTCACAATTTGAAGTTTCGTATGTGGGAGACTTACTGTTTATGTATACCTGAAGCACTTTGCCGTACACCTGAAACTAACACAACATTGTAAATCAGCTATACTTCAAAAAAAAAATAAGATGGCATGGAAAATTTGTTCATCTCTTAGCAAAGGAGCCCTCTAGTTTGTCGTCCACATGTGTTCCAGTGAATGAGCCTGAAATAGCTCTGCAGCCAGGCTCTCAACGCTGCTCTCAACTTGATCTCAATGTTAACAGAACGACTGTGAAAACTGTGATCAAGTATTCAAACGAGTCATGAGAGGAGAGTCAAAATTCAAGCAGGTATTATTTGATATCAGTAAGAGAGAGGAAGTATTTGAAAAAAAATGGAGATTCCACCAGGTCTAAAGAGCTTCAGGGTTAAATGAAAAAATATTACGTATCTTAAGATCCAATTAAAACTTTGCATTATGGTGCAACTTCTGAGGGTCTTTCCCAAATAGTTAGTCCTTATACAATTAATTGTAAGTCTGGGACTATCTGATTACTTCCTCTGAATATTGGGTTCATGGACCCAGCTACCACATGTAGGGTCAGGTAAAATCCATCAGCATCAAGGACAAGGATCGGTCATGTCCTGAATGAAATCTCTGGTCATTAAGAAACTCGCCTGGGGCTTCCCTGGTGGCGCAGCGGTTGAGAATCCGCCTGCCAATGCAGGGGTCACGGGTTCGAGCCGTGGTCTGGGAACATCCCTCATGCCGCGGAGCAACTAAGCCCGTGCACCACAACTACTGAGCCTGCGCGTCTGGAGCCTGTGCTCCGCAACAAGAGAGGCCGCGATAGTGAGAGGCCCGCGCACCGCGATGAAGAGTGGCCCCCACTTGCCGCAACTAGAGAAAGCCCTCGCACAGAAATGAAGACCCAACACAGCCATAAATAAAATAAATAAATAAATTTTAAAAATTAAATTAATAAAAAGCAAATAATTAAAAAAAAAAGAAACTCGCCAAGTTGAGAAGTCACCCCCTAAAATTGTATAAGAAAGTGACCCCCAAATTGTGTGAAATGCCATAATTTTTTCCTTAATGGATAAATATCTTCCAATGGTGGGAAAGCTTAACACTAAATATAGAAAATATTTGTGAGATCTAATCTGTGATATTGATATCTTGAATTAAGGAAACGGTGCACGTTTGCGACTATATATTTGTATGGTTTGGGATTTTGAATTGATAGAGGCAACAGACTGGCCTTAAATTCCAATATGAAATGAATACTTAAGCACTTGAAACAGTCCCATGATTTTTAAATAGGCATCTTAGCAAGACTACAAATAGCAATGTAAAGTTTAAAAGGATTGAAGTTTCTTGGACTTCCCTGGTGGCTCAGTGGTTAAGAATCCGCCTGCCAATGCTAGGGGGCACGGGTTCGAGCCCTGGTCCGGAAAGATCTCACGTGCCGCGGAGCAACTAAGCCCGTGCGCCACAACTACTGAAGCCCACGCGCCTAGAGCCCGTGCTCTGCAACAACAGAAGCTACCGCAATGAGAAGCTCGCGCACCACGACGAAGAGTAGCCCCCGCTCACCACAACTAGGGAAAGCCCGCACGCAGCAACAAAGACCCAACGCAGCCAAAAATAAATAAAATTAAAAAAAAAAAAAATCTAATGGGTTTAAAAAAAAAAAAAAAAAGAGGATTGAAATTTCTCAACAATTATAAGTTTGATTCGTCAGATGAGGGCCAACCTTAAATGTTTAGAGAAATAACTGTTTGAATTTGAAATGTGTAACTTTAGTAAATTTATTATCAACTTTTTAAAAGCAAAGTAAACCTCCAAATAGCTTTTGCATGTACAATACTGCCCTGCAGGGCACCAAAACGCACATATTTAATATGAACTAATCTCTTGCTATGCTTTCTGCCTGTTTGCCTTTCCATTTGGCTGTTCTTCAAATCCTACTAGGAAATGCCTTCAGGCTTAAGGATGGCAGTGTGGCGCTGAGGACAGAATCACCCGGTGACACCCCAAGACCACGAAGAGTTACCAGGGGTCAGCACTGCCAGGCTCTAAGCTGAAGAGAACCAGAGGAGGCTTTGGGAAACACTGGAAAGTTTTCAAGAGGCTTCAGAGGACCTCTGATTTTAATTTGGAGAACACCAACTCGTATGCCTAAGTATGTGCTGTACCCTTCCACCAGAGGGACCCAATGTTTGGTCTTGTTATCTTCAACGATAAGGGATTAAGGTTTCGCGTGTGTTTCTGAGATTACCTTTTGTTATTCCGTGCTTGCTGGGGTTTTGTCTTTCCCTAAGGGTGAATTCCCTGCATAATGGCCCACTCCCTTCTCTATGTGGATGCTTTAGCTGGCAAAAGAACTGAGGTTGAAATTTGAGATTGGCTTTATGGGTGGGGTTCCTGTTTGTTCAAAGCCGCCTCCTATCTTTCGCCTCTGAAGCCACCAAAGAAAACTCAGAAGATCCTGAAGTGACCCTTAATTAGCTCAGCCTGGGGAGGAGGCCCAGAGGAGCTAAAAGAGAATGCCTTTCTTTTTCTGGATGGCAAATACAGTCTGGCTGAAAGGCTTTCATGGATTAATCAGTTCTCCCCAGTTTGATCTATTATCTGGGTAAAGGGAAACAATCTTTCCTCTGTTCCTTTCAGACCAGGGGCCAGAGTTGGAGTTAGTGGTTCCTTTAGCTCCAGTGGCTGTGCTTCTGGTGGTCCCAGACATCACCTTCAGATGGCTGGTCCCTTCCCTTTGGGGGAAAGGAGTGGAAACCAGCAGGGCTGGCCCCCGGGAAAATAAAGGGGGCAATTTTGTCTAAAGCGGTCCAGCCCGTTGTTGCTGTGCAAGTTCCCCCCCTCCTCTGGGCTTCACCCTGCCCCCTTCACTCTATCTAAAGATTACCTTCTCAGGAAGGCTCTGAATGTGCACCTTCCATTTTGGTGTGTTAGATGTCTCAGAGCCCTAGCATTTGAGCCTCGCTTGAGAAAAAATGAATTTCAGGCATCAAAGTGGTTGAAAACAGGGACATCCCTGTCAGTCCAGTGGTTAAGACTCCACGTTCCCAATTCAGGGGGCACAGGTTCGAACCCTGGTCAGGGAACTAAGATCGTGCGTGCCGCGTGGTGTGGCTAAAAAAAAAAAAAAATGGTTGAAAGGGGTTTTTGAGGGAAAGAGGGACTTCCTTCTCCCTCTAAAAACAGCTTCTTAAAAAGAAATGTGATATGCTCAGATCTGGGTACAAATCCAAACCAAAGCAGTGATCTGAATCAGATCATTTGAACTGAACTGACTTGAAGTAACCACTTTAAGCCCAATTTATTGCAATAAAAACTAGAAAGCACTTCTGAGTGTCTCTTTAAGCTTAGTTGAAAAGAATATGAAAATATGAAAAGAAAAGAAAAGAAAATTGTTTTTGCCACACAATTTTAAACTGCCTTTTTTGGGGGGAGGTCTTTCAATAGAGGCAACTGGACAAGTTGAAAGTTTGAAGGTTATTTTCTGGACTTTGGACACAGGAAATATTTTCTTAAGAACAAGGGTAATTACATGTAAAAATAAGGCTTGTCATACCAACATTTTATCTTAATGATTCTCAAACTTTATTGTGCATGAGAGTCACCTGGGGAATGTGCTCAAAGCACAGGTATCTGCACACTCTCCCTCCCATCTCCCCTGAAATGACCCATTAGGTCTGTGCTGGGGCCCAGGCATCTGCATTTTTTTTTTTTTTTTTTTTTTTTTTTTTTTATCTTCTCAAAGAACCAACTTTTAGTTTTATTGATCTTTGCTATTGTTTTCTTTGTTTCTATCTCATTTATTTCTGCTCTGATCTTTATGATTTCTTTCCTTCTGCTAACTTTGGGTTTTGTTTGTTCTTCTTTCTCTAGTTTCTTTAGGTGTAAGGTTAGATTGTTTACTTGAGATTTTTCTTGTTTCTTTAGGTAGGCTTGTATAGCTATAAACTTCCCTCTTAGAACCGCTTTTGCTGCATCCCATAGGTTTTGGGTCGTCGTGTTTTCATTGTCATTTGTCTCTAGGTATTTTTTTATTTCCTCTTTGATTTCTTCAGTGATCTTTTGGTTATTTAGTAACGTATTGTTTAGCCTCCATGTGTTTGTCTTTTTTACGTTTTTTTCCCTGTAATTCATTTCTAATCTCATAGCGTTGTGGTCAGAAAAGATGCTTGGTATGATTTCAATTTTCTTAAATTTACTGAGGCTTGATTTGTGACCCAAGATGTGATCTATCCTGGAGAATGTTCCGTGCGCACTTGAGAAGAATGTGTAATCTGCTGTTTTTGGATGGAATGTCCTATATATATCAATTAAATCTATCTGGTCTATTGTGTCATTTAAAGCTTCTGTTTCCTTATTTATTTTCATTTTGGATGATCTGTCCATTGGTGTAAGTGAGGTGTTAAAGTCCCCCACTATTATTGTGTTACTGTCGATTTCCTCTTTTATAGCTGTTAGCAGTTGCCTTATGTATTGAGGTGCTCCTATGTTGGGTGCATATATATTTATAATTGTTATATCTTCTTCTTGGATTGATCCCTGGATCATTATGTAGTGTCCTTCCTTGTCTCTTGTAACATTCTTTATTTTAAAGTCTATTTTATCTGATATGAGTATAGCTACTCCAGCTTTCTTTTGATTTCCATTTGCATGGAATATCTTTTTCCATCCCCTAACTTTCAGTCTGTATGTGTCCCTAGGTCTAAAGTGGGTCTCTTGTAGACAGCATATATATGGGTCCTGTTTTTGTATCCATTCAGCCAGTCTATGTCTTTTGGTTGGGGCGTTTAATCCATTCACGTTTAAGGTAATTATCGATATGTATGTTCCTATGACCATTTTCTTAATTGTTTTGGGTTTGTTTTTGTAGGTCCTTTTCTTCTCTTGTGTTTCCCACTTAGAGAAGTTCCTTTAGCATTTGTTGTAGAGCTGGTTTGGTGGTGCTGAATTCTCTTAGCTTTTGCTTGTCTGTAAAGCTTTTGATTTCTCCATCAAATCTAAATGAGATCCTTGCCGGGTAGAGTAATCTTGGTTGTAGGTTCTTCCCTTTCATCACTTTAAGTATATCATGCCACTCCCTTCTGGCTTGCAGAGTTTCTGCTGAGAAATCAGCTGTTAACCTTATGGGAGTTCCCTTGTATGTTATTTGTCGTTTTTCCCTTGCTGCTTTCAATAATTTTTCTTTGTCTTTAATTTTTGCCACTTTGATTACTATGTGTCTCGGCGTGTTTCTCCTTGGGTTTATTCTGTATGGGACTCTCTGCGCTTCCTGGACTTGGGTGGCTATCTCCTTTCCCATGTTAGGGAAGTTTTCGACTATAACCTCTTCAAATATTTTCTCTGGTCCTTTCTCTCTCTCTTCTCCTTCTGGGACCCCTATAATGCGAATGTTGTTGCGTTTAATGTTGTCCCAGAGGTCTCTTAGGCTGTCTTCATTTCTTTTCATTCTTTTTTCTTTAGTCTGTTCCGCAGCAGTGAATTCCACCATTCTGTCTTCCAGGTCACTTATCCGTTCTTCTGCCTCAGTTATTCTGCTATTGATTCCTTCTAGTGTAGTTTTCATTTCAGTTATTGTATTGGTCATCTCTGTTTGTTTGTTCTTTAATTCTTCTAGGTCTTTGTTAATCATTTCTTGCATCTTCTCAATCTTTGCCTCCATTCTTATTCCGAGGTCCTGGATCATCTTCACTATCATTATTCTGAATTCTTTCTCTGGGAGGTTGCCTATCTCCACTTCATTTAGTTGTTTTTCTGGGGTTTTTTCTTGTTCCTTCATCTGGTATATAGCCCTCTGCCTTTTCATCTTGTCTATCTTTCTGTAACTGTGGTTTTTGGTCCGCAGGCTGCAGGATTGTAGTTTTTCTTGCTTCTGCTCTCTGCCCTCTGGTGGTTGAGGCTATCTAAGAGGCTTGATGGTAGGCTCTCCAGGCATCTGCATTTTGAGAAATACGCACAGTGTCCTCTCTTGGGTAAATCAGAGGGTGGCATTAACCTGCAGGGCCATGGAGCCCACCCTTTTTCCTGGCCTTCGCTGTGTGTGGGACTCCCACAGCCCTTCCTTCTCCCCTTGCCTGCTCTGCCCATTCCCCTCGGCGACCAAGCTCCGTGCACCACGCATCAAATCCCTGGACCTGGACCTTATAAGATTAAAATGGTACAGAAGTTTTCATAGGAAGCAGAATAAATAGGTTAGCACCTGTTCATCTGGAAAGTCAAAAATTCCCCAGTAAGACCCCAGACTCAGAAGGGGAGAACCGGTTGGTACCATGGGGACCGTGGAGTGCTAGCCTCTTACTTCAGAATCACGGAAAAAACATATGGGTAAGAGCAACGCCACCTGGCCTTGATGCCTAAAGAAAACGTCCTATCACAGTTTGAGGAAGATAGTTTCAGGAAGATAAATGTATTACCCGACAAATGATGGATTAAATATAGACAACTTACTATCAGCAAATAAATCATGTACAAGGTTTTAAGAACATTCTGGAGACATTTATGCATGTTGCAAACATGAAGAAATACTTAAGGAAAATTAAGTATGTTCACACTCTTCTCTAACATTCGAGAGAGACCTGTATCATCTCTCCCAAGAGGATTTCTTTTTTCTTTACGTTAAAAAAAAAAATCACTGGTTTGCTGAAAACAGACATTTCTTCTTCAACGAACAGGTGGAATGAAGCCTCAGCTCTCCTGTAAAGTAAATGTCAATGTTATAACAAGAAGCGCGGTGTGCAGCTCTCTGGAACATCCAGCATAGATGGGAGATCAAACACATTCATGAACAGAAAATAACCAGGCGTGGCACAGCCAATAGCATGCGCTGTAGTTGGGGAGAAGGACCCAACACTGTGAGAGGTAGAATCATCTACTTAGTCTCTAGTGATAAAAATCAGGATCTAGAGGCACACTTCTTCATAGCTTTGTGCCTCAGTATCTTTGTCTATAACATAGAAATGATGTTGACAGTAGTAATACCTACTTCATAAGGTTATTCTAAAATTTGATGAATCCACATAAAATGTATGACATCCAGTATAAGAGCTTAATAAATAATAAGATCTTTATTGTCACTGTATCCTTCCTTATTTAATATTTTCTACCATTCCGCACTTTCTCTTAACTTGACTAACTCTTACTAACCCTTCAAAACCCTGCTTAAATCACACCTCCCTCAGGAAGCTGGCCCTGATTCCCCCATCTGATTTTGGAGTGCGCTCCTGTCTGCACTGATCACCCCATCCTTGGTCTCCTCCACGAGACCCCATGCTTTTTGAGGACAGAGAGCAAGACTTTCTTGACTGTGTCCCCAGGGCCTAAGAGGATGTCCAACATAGAATAAGTACCAAGCAACTATTTCTTCACTAAACGAAATGGCTTTTCTTAAATAAGGAAGGTGGGATTTTATACTAAATCTCAAAACCCAGGTAGAATCCTAAAGGACAGAAATGGGAGAGGGAGAAAGTCTCACGAGTGAAAGACTATTGGCTTACACGCACATTCAAAAAATGTTGTAATCCCCTCTTCCTGCTGGTCCTTACCCTCTGGTTGGAAATTTACTTACAAGAGTGCAATTTTAGTTTGGGTGTTGATGTGTACATTGTTACCCCTTTGCCAAACTACAAGGGCCTGACACAGAATTTCCACTTCATAAGGTTATTATTGTCAGTAAATCTAATAATAACTATTCGGAAGCATAGCCACCCCATACCAGTGCGTTGCACTTATATTAATCTAACACTTCTTTTCTGTCTTATGCTTTGGAATATGTGCCCCCGAAATGCAGGAATGGTGTGTTACTCACCACTATAACGTACACCAGGAAGTGTCTAGTCTAAGTAGCTTCTCAATAGATGTTGGCTGATTAAATGAATGAATGAATGACTGGGTAAGAAGGTATGAATTTTTTTCTCCACAAAATGATTTATTTTCACTTCCCCACCATGCCTTCTGCATTCGTGTATTTCTCCCTCTGCTTGATCAGCATTCTATAGGTGGTTAACCTACTTTACACAAATATCTGCTTGCTGGTACTGTCCTTTTCAGTTTTATTTCAGATGTTCCCTTCTTCATTCTAAAGCCTTACTAAATCCCGCAATATAAATGATTGTCTCTCCATCTCAAGTCCTGTAATAATGATCACCTCTGTTATAGCAAAGAGTGCATGCCACTTGATTTTTCTCATCCTTATCCAGATCTTAAGCAACTCATCTTTGTACCTTGAGCTTGGAGTGGACTCATTGGTGATCATATATATGAATGGCATGACCATTTTTTATGTTGCTTCACAGGTAATTTTTAAATTCTGAAACTAATGGCTTTAACATATTCAGCATAGCAATAATACCTTGTATGTAGATTTATAATTACTTACATACTGTATTGTTAGATATTTATATTGATTTATTTTCCAAATATTTTTATTTGTGAATATTTTAAAAAATGTATACTCTTGTTCTATTTTCTGATTTTAATTTTAAGAAAAGGTACTGTTTTTGTGGGTCTCCTCTGCATTTACATATGGTTTTGTAATTTTTAAACATTTAGTTTCTTTCATAGTGTTTAAACATAATATTACATATATCATGTATTATATTAATATTACTTGGTTGCTATTACTTAGGATATGAATGTTGAAAGCTCTTAAAAAAGTGTTTTCAAATTAGTTTTCAAATGTTTTCTGCCACTTTATGTGGTCTCCAGCAATGGACAGATATACCAGTTCCATTTACATCTTTACCAGTACTACACACTATAATTTTTTAAATAATTTCATACTGTAACTTCATTATTGCTTTCATTTGTGGTCTTCTACTATAAACGAAGTTGAACAATTTTCAATCGACTTACACTCTTTTCTTTACTTTCCCATACTTTGTCCATAATGTAGTGGAAAATATTTTAGCAATTTTTATGCATTAAAAATAATCTCCACAGATATCACTAAACTACATTTTCACACAATCTTTTTAACTAAAACCGATTCTTTTCATGCACTTCATGTTCACATAGCTTAGAGCTCACGTTAATGAAAAGAGTAGTCATTTCACTTGAGGAAGAAGTAAAAATAAAGTTGTGTACCTTTCCCTGTTGGGATGAGAACCAGTGAATATGCTGGGTAGAAAGGTCTCTTTGTAATCAATTACAGAGCAAGGGCAGAGGCAGGAGGCCCAGTTTCTGTCTGAGACCAAACGAAGGGAAAGGGAACCCTCTTGTCTAGTGACACAAAGCCAATCAAAATCGGCACCTTTCCCTCTTTTCCCTACCCCACATTTGTTTGCTTATTTAACCAGGCAAAAGTACTTAACCACCCAGAAAAAACAGCTTCTCCTCTACTGACATGAATCTCATTTCACGTGACCCACAGAGAGCGGTTGGCAGCCTTCGAAAGGGTACCAGCTCACAACCCCACCATTTCCTCCATTTCTGTGAAGTGGGCTTTTTCTTAAACCATTTATAAAATCTCATTTTCAGTGTTGGATGACAACACAATTTGATGACCACAGCTGAAGGCATCCTTGGGCAGAAGCTGTCCACGCTGGCTGTGCACTGGACTTTCCCGGGGGCTGTAAAAGATACTAATGCCCCCACCAACCCCACCCCCATGGTTCTGATGTAACTGGCCTGGGGATTTCTAAAAGACCCTCAACCAAGGTTGAGAACCCCTCAGCACTCTGGGGGGGGCGGGGCATGGATAACGGATATGGGTTGACTGTTCCCTGATGTAGGGACCTCCATTCATAAAAGATGGATAGGGCTTCCCTGGTGATGCAGTGGTTGAGAATCTGCCTGCCAATGCAGGGGACACGGGTTCGAGCCCTGGTCTGGGAAGATCCCACATGCCGCGGAGCAACTAGGCCTGTGAGCCACAATTACTGAGCCTGCGCGTCTGGAGCCTGTGCTCCGCAACGGGAGAGGCCGCGATAGTGAGAGGCCTGCGCACCGCGATGAAGAGTGGCCCCCGCTTGCCGCAACTAGAGAAAGCCCTCGCACAGTAAACGAAAACCCAACACAGCCATAAATAAATAAATAAATAATTCCCATTTAAAAAAAAAAAAAAAAGTTAAAAAAAAAAAAAGATGGATAATAGCATATGAGTTTATTTCTCAAAGGAAGAGATTCATGAGGATTATTTGGTCTGTTTACTTGCTTGTTTTGAAGAAATGCCTCCAAGGTATTTTGAAATATAGACAGGATTAAAATGATGTGACTTAATCAAATCTTTTAAAAAGTAGTGCTTCCTGTTTGAGATGTTACATAAAGCTGTTAAACACAGTGCCTACCAACGGCAAAGAGGATATTTGCGCTTTTGCCAGTGATCTGGTCCAAATTCACTGGTTTAGCCTGTTTAACTGTATCCTCTTTTCCTCCTTCCCGACATTCCCATGTGATCCAGACCACATCCTTTACCCACCTCTTTACCCCTACTGCCTGGCCATAGTGCCTCATTCCATCCAATACATGGTTGTTGACTGACTGATTGACTGCACTTTTCTATTGTTTTGGGAGCTGAAGAGACGGTTATTAGTAGTTAGTGCCACAGTGACCTCTCTTGATGAAACCAGAAAGTGCAGTGAGAGAAACTCCAGAAAGGAGTCAAACTGAGGTTGAAATGTGAGCTATTTCCAGTCTCAGACGGAAATGCTATCAGAGGTGAACGAGCTTAAGGCAAAAGGGGAGACGGCAGTGTGCTCTGCAGCCCAGCCCAGCATTTTTCTTAACAGCTTGTCTGATTCTGTCTCTCCGTGGCCACGTTCCAGAGGCACGAGCTTAACTTCACTCTTTTAAATGGTTTTGCTAGTTTTTCATCATTTAAAGAATTAAACATTTCGTACTGTGCGTTGGTTTTTTATGAGCTACCCAAGGTATTCTAGTTAAGGAAGTTTAAAAACTCCATGCCACATTTTTAAAAAGTCACGGTGCTTTAGAGTAGTTTTAAAAAACTATTCTTTTAATTTTTATTTGTTCTCATTGTTTGTGTACTGATGCGCGGAGCCATGCATCCAATTCCACATCTCCAACTCCCCCTAACTTCCCACATATTCCTATTACTTGATGTCAAGCAAGAGAAAACGGAAATGGAAGAGACAGCCTCCCATGACATGGTCAAGGTGATAGCTTTTATAAGCCATTTAAGAAATTCAATACAAGTCAAGACATGGAAACAACCTAAATGTCCATCGACAGATGAATGGATAAAGACGATGTGGTACATATGTACAATGGAAAATTACTCAGCCATAAAAAGAAACGAAATAATGCCATTTGCAGCAACATAGATGGACCTAGAGATTATCATACTAAGTGAAGTAAGTCAGAAAGAGAAGGACAAACATGATATCACTTACATGTGGAATCTGAAATACGACACAAATGAACTTATCTACGAAACAGAAACAGACTCACAGACACAGAAAACAGACTTGTGGTTACCAAAGGGGAGGAGGGGTAAGGGAGGAATGGATTGGGAGTTTGGAATTAGCAGATACAAACTATTATATATAAAATGGATAAACTACAAGGTCCTACTGCATAGCACAGGGATCTATATTCACTATCCTGTGATAAACCATAGTGGAAAAGAATATGAAAAAGAATGTATATACATGTATATCTGAATCACTTTGCTGTACAGCAGAAATTAGCACATTATAAATCAACTATACTTCAATAAAATAAATAAATAAATATTTATTTATTTATTTTAAATACATTTTTATTGGAGTATAGTTGCTTCACAATACTGTGTTAGTTTCTGCTGTATAACAAAGTGAATCAGCTATACATATACATATCCCCATATCCCCTCCCTCTTGCATCTCCCTCCCACCCTCCCTATCCCAGCCCTCTAGGTGGTCACAAAGCACCGAGCTGATCTCCCTGTGCTATGCAGCTGCTTCCCACTAGCTATTTTACATTCGGTAGTGATTATATGTCCATGCTACTCTCACTTCGCCCCAGCTTCCCCTCCCCCTGCCTCCCTGTCCTCAAGTCCATTCTCTGTGTCTACGTCTTTATTCCTGCCCCGCCACTAGGTCCATCAGCACCATTTTTTTTTTTTAGATTCCATATATATAAATATTTTAAAAGAAATTAAATGTAAGACACTTTAATCCAGTGAAAGAAGTAAAAATGGGAATGCAAATCATAAACACTTCGCTGTGGGAGATCAGTCAGCCAAGAGTTAACTTGAACTCTGGCTCTAAACTGAGTGCTCGAATTTTAACCTTTGCACTGACTGAATCCCTTAATTTTCTGCCCAATTAACTCGACTTTCGGATGGGACTACACACAAAGCATCCCATATGGACAGCCGTCCTGTTGCCCCATCAACAAGGAGGTATAAAATAGCTTATCTGCGTACTGATAACTTAGAGGTTAAAGAAAGAAACAGGAGGTAGGGTATTTTATTTGGCTGGAAACGCGATATTAATACAAATGTTATTTGAACAAAATGATGATTTTAGAGGTGGTAATGAAGGAAAGAGCCTACAAAACACCAGGTGAAAAATTCAAACATTTTATTTCCTGAATGGAGAATGGAAACACACTGGATCTTTACTCCATGGCCAACTTTGGGGCTTCAGCTGTGGGATCACCTTCAAAATGGGGCAAGGTTGTCAACCTCCTCATAGCAATTAAGTAAATCTTCAGTCACAAAACCATTTTAGATGCAATTCAAAATAAAGAATTCCATGTCAAATTATCAAACTATTTTTGTAATAAGACTGCAGGTTTAGTCTATTTATTTTCCTTCACACACCCTGTCCCCAAGACTTTCGAAGAGTGCTAAAAATGATACAAAAACTGAGTAAATAACAATAACAAAGTAGAAGCAACAGAAGAAAGGAAACTCAAGATAGGGCCAGAAAATGGAGCCAGAAAAGAAGCTAAAAATATGCATAAACATGGTACCCCACGTGCTCTCTTACACTTGTATGGGCCACAAATGTGGCTCTAAGACTTCCAGCAGCCAGGGTGAAAACAGTAGACTGATCAAGGGCTCCTGTGCAGACCTTCTAAAATAAAAACAAATAGTTTCACAGAAGACAACCAAGGCTTCCTGGCATTAAGACCAGGAGAAAACAAACAAACAAAAACCTTATGTTTGGTCTCTGTGAAAAAGAAGCTACACAACAGAATAAACAATGTCCTCAACAATATATTAATACAAAGTTTCATAGGACTTTTCCTCAAATTACTCCTCAGGGCCCAGTTTAACTTGAATTCCAGATAAACAATCGAGACACTCCCACAAAACAATTATTCATTGTTTAACTGTGATACAAATTTAGCCGGCACCCAGTATATTATTTGTGAAATCTGGCAACCCTGGATAAAGGCCTCATATAGAAATGCAAATCCCTAGGTCTGGGCGTGTTTACAGTATTGATCAAAGTATAAAACAGCTTGCAGAGACCGGCAGCAGGAAGGTCAGGGCTACAGCTTAGTGATCTTGAGTATCCACGGGAAAAATATTCGCACAAATTCAGAAATTAAAACACTTGATAGGAAAGCACTTTTTGGGGTAGTTGAGAATTAGAAGAGGTTTTATTTTAAAATGCACATAGATCTACTATATGGGCAGATCATTACTGCTCACCTACAGTTTGTGGAATACCAGTGTTTTTGCTTGTTTATTTTTTCTGTTTCTGGTGCCATATAAAATGATTGGACACCAATGTAGATTAATTTCTTAAAATAGAGCTTCCGATCAATCTAGTGGAGCGTGGGAGCCTATATAATAGAGCGCGAGAACCTAGTAAGATGTTCCAGATGTATTTTAAAGCATGAATTGCTAATAAAAAGGAATTTGAGGGCTTCCCTGGTGGCGCAGTGGTTGAGAATCTGCCTGCCAATGCAGGGGACACGGGTTCGAGCCCTGGTCTGGGAAGATCCCACATGCCACAGAGCAACTAGGCCCGTGAGCCACAACTACTGAGCCTGTGCGTCTGGAGCCTGTGCTCCGCAACAAGAGAGGCCGCGATAAGGAGAGGTCCGCGCACCGCGATGAAGAGTGGCCCCCACTTGCCACAACTAGAGAAAGCCCTCGCACAGAAACGAAGACCCAACACAGCCATAAATTTAAAAATAAATAAATAAATAAATAAAAATTTAAAAAATAAATAAAAAATAAAAAAAAAAATGTCATAATTTTTTAAAAAAGGCATTTGACAAAAATGACATTGCACAAGTTTTTAAAGTATTTTTAACTTTGAATGCGTTAGAACTGGCTACATGTAAAATAAAGCTCAAAAATATTTCTAAACACTTTTAAACTATTTAGTACCACATTTTAAAACTAAATGTAGATGCTTAGGAAGAATATGCTGTCACCAAAGCCATTTGAGTCCCCCCCCCCCTTTTTTTTCTAGATAGATTGCCCCTATCATGGTTAGTTGTTATCAAGAAGGATAAATGTAGCTACTTTATTCATTCGATAACTTATTCTATTAATTTTAGTCTGAAAAAATTCAAGCATTGCTTGTTCTCAACGTAACTACTTAAACACATAATCAAGATGGGGGATTGAATTTTCTCTTTCTTCACATTCAACTCACTAAATATGCTTAAATGTAGTTTTCAAAATCTGCCTTCTAAAACTTTGTACATGTAATAATAAAATGTACTCCCAGTACTTTAGAATTCAAAATTAATCCCTGATTTGACAATCAAGAATTTTATTGAATTCACAAAACAACATTTTGAGTATAAAATTTCTTGATGTTTATTAATCTGTTGAGACACTGGTCCATGAAGGGGTCAATTCTTTCATGTGGATTAGTGGCAAGTTTCTTTACGAAGCTATGTGAACATCAGTTCATCAATATTGAGGGAAACAACACAATTTATCCTAGTTAAGTTTGTATTGAATCTTTGGGAGTAAATAAAGTTGTTCTCTCAGATCAGTCCTGTCTTGGGACAAAAAGGGAATTAGCAGTTTGATTAGGAATCTGCAAAGCCCATGAAAATTCTTGACCCACTTTCGCTGGTTCTGATGTTCCAATCACTTAACTTCTCTGATTCCCAGTTTTGGACAGGAAACTCCAATGTGGAGTTTCCTGTCAGTAAACATTATATATGTTATAAAATTTAATTTATATACGTAATATGAAGTGCTTATGGTTATTATGGATTTTGCAATAATCTAACTTTGCTTAAAGAATTTGACTATTCTTCTTTTACCAATTATTGCAGGTATTTCCTTCAGTAAAAGATAAATGTTGGGTATTCAGCTTCCAAACATATGCAACGTAAAATCCCTTTTATTTTTTAAATGTAATTGAACGAGTATTACAATATGTGTTTTAAAAACACTAAATAGGATTTACAATGAAAGGTTTCTTTCCTACTCCAAACCTACTGTTCACTATCCAGAAGCAAAACCGACTGAGAGTTTCTCTTGGATCCTTTAAGAAAATGTCCACGTATGTATATAAGCATAGATGTTATATATGCCTTTCTTTTATCCACTCTTTTGTCTTTAACATATTTACTTTAACACATGTGTCCATAGTATACATGATGTTTTACAACTTGCTTTTTTAACACAAGAGATTCTTCGGAGATCTTTCCATATCTACAAAGGTTTTAAAAGCTGTATATTGTTTCATTGTTTGGAGGTCCCATCTTTTGCCTGACAATGTTTCTCTTGATGAACACAATTTAAATCGCTTCCTCTGTCTTCTGCTGTATAAACAATGTTGCCAAGATCACCTTTGTAAATCCATTTTGCAGGTGTGTTAGGAGAGCTGTAGGTGAAGCCTTAGAAAGTCAACTGTGATTCAAAGAGATAACACAGTTTTAAATGTGTTAGACATTGCCAAGCGTCCTCTAAATAGATTAAATCCATTTACATGCCAACTCACAGAATAAGAGACTACTTTCCAGAGCTCTTAGTAACTCACTATGGGTATTTTAATCTTACGTGTCTTTTAGTCTTATAGGTAAAAGAAATTATACCTCCATATTGAATGGACTTGAAGTTCATCAGTTATGGATGAAGTTGTGGTTGACATTTGTCCATTTTGGGCTGCTCCGCACCCTTCCCTCTTTGCCAGTCCTTTTTCACACTTCGCAGTCACTAAAGGATCACTCTTTGGAGGACTGTGGCTTCCTGTGCCTTTGGATTAGGGGGTAGAGTCCAAATCTCTGGAACGTGTGCGGTCCAAATCATCCCTACTCCCCATTCAACAAAGCAGGGGGTCCCAGGTAGGGGACAGTCCCTTGGACAGTCGGACCTTCTGGTGGCCTCTGACGCTGGAGAGAATGACCCAAGGGCGAGGGCGCTGGATGAAGCCACAGTCACTCTAGTGGCCGCTGCTGTGTGCGTGTCCTGCGCCTGCATGTGACTTTGGCTGTGGTTCTTGCCACACAGTGCCCTGTGGCCGTTATCTGGTTTGGAACATACGCTGTTACTGCTCTGAGCCCCAGATACCTTCCCAATGCATTCACTTCCTCTTTGAGAAAACGAACATATTCCTTCTTTTGTAACCAGGGACACTGCCACAATTATATAGAGGTTCTGTATAATATTTCTCTAAATAACAAGTCCTTTAAATAGAGTCTTCCCAGTGCATGAAAATGATTTGACAACTGATTTATACACAATTTCCTCAGAAATTCATCTATGGTATTAAGCAAAGAAAGTGTAAATCATAAAGGAAGAATGATTAGGGCGAACCCAACTAGAGGGCAGTGATATCAACTCTCATTAAGGATTGGGGCATTTTAAGCAAAACTATTAGACCATAGTATAAACTGGGGCAGATGTGCATGCACACACACGCGCGCGTGCACACACACACAAGTGTTCAGGATTTAGAACATGGAACAGAGTGATGAGAACTAAAGTTTGTTGATCTCTGGGTTCCAAGATTAGTAAAAATAAGGACTCGGCCCTAAATAGAAATAGTTTCATTTCATTTCATTAGCTAGTGTAGAGGATCACAAGGGACCATCCCCACATATGCCACTTTGGCACATGGATTATTTTGAGCTGGAGGCAAATGAGAATCAACAGATACAGAAAGAAGCTGTCTCAGAGCTTCTGTTATCTGAATAAAAGCAGCAACTTCTGGGAATGAGGACTGCCATCAGTCCCCTCTCCTGGGGAAGCTTTGTGGCCGTGAAGGAGAGAGCAAGCAGGCACCGAAACGGACCTTACCAACCAACCTCGCTCAGATGCCTTATCGCCCATTAGTTCCTCCTACATATTTACCCTCCTACAGTTTGCAGCCCCTAGAAGCCTGAAAACCATTTTCTTTTGTCTTATCCCTTCCCTACACCTTTATTTCTCTTTGTTAAGATGCTGTGTCGGTCCAAGTTCTAACCACCTCTGAGTTACTCATCACTGAGTTTCTTCCACAGGTGTGTGTGCTGCGCATGTTAATAAGCTCTGTTGTTCTCTGGTTAATCTGTCTTTTGTCAGTCTAATTTTCAGGCCCCAGCTGGAGAACGTATGTAGAAGGGCAGGGGGAAAGCCTTTTTTTCCTTCCTTACACTAACGAGCAAACAAGCAGAGCCAAGGCTGCACCAGATAAAAATGCCCAGTAAGAAGATGCAGCTGCTCAGGGTCTGCTGTCTGGTCAGGTGCAGAGCCCGGGGGAAGTCGTTCAGTTGGAGGAAACCTGAAGTCTTGAGAGTTCTACCTGTGTTCTGCCAGGCAGAGAAGTGTCTGCCGACCTCAAGCATCTCCCTGCCTCGTGCTACCTTGTACAGTTACGTCCTGTTGAGACAAAATTGTGTTCTACGTGTTGTTGTTTTTCTTCTTGAGGCAATAGGTCTTTGGAAGATCACGCTGTGGCTCCCTCAGGACCATTTGAAGCATTCACTCATTTCACAAATACCACGTGTACTCTGTAAAAAGTACTATTTCTTTTCGTTATTAAATTTTGTGTAGGGAGAGCACCTTCTCTTATGGTTCAGCTTATGGTAACTATCACCTTGGAGTGTAGTTTTGAATTTCGATGATTTCTTTCTTTCTCCCTGTGTGACTGCGCATTTCTCTGTCTCTGTCTCTCTCTCTTTCTCATCTATCTGTATATTTTCCCTACCCTCTTTGGCCAGGACAAGCTTTATTGATGTTGATATATAATTTAAATACAATAAATCACAGAACTTAAATATTGAGTCTAAAGAGTTTTGTCAATTGTATACACCACCCACCAAAGATAGAAAACATTTCCAAAACCCCAGAAAATCCTCTCAAGCCCTTTTCTAGTCAGTTCTGTGCCCCTCCCCACCAAGAGAAAAACCACTACTTTAATTTCTATCACATAAATTCATTTTGCCTATATTGAACTTTACATAAATTGAATCGTACTATTTATGGGTTTTTTTTTTTTTTTTTTGCTTCATATAGTGTTTTTGAAATTGATCCAAATTGTTGTGTGTGTCAGGGGTTCCTTTCTTTTTACTGAGAAGCATTCCACTAGGAGTATACAATTTGCTTATCCATTCATCTGTTAATGGACATGTGGGCTGTTTCCAGATTAAGGTAATTATGAATAAGGCTGCAATAAGCATTCTTCTCTAAGTCTTTTTGTGGACAGATAGTCTTTACTTCTGTTGAGTAATACCTAGGAGAGAAATTTTTGGGTCACGGGGTAAGTTTATCTTTATGAGAAATGGCAAAGGAGCTCTCCGGTGTGGTCGGCCATTTCTGTACTCCTACCAGCAATAAATGAGTGTTCCAGTTTTTCACAGACTCCCCAACATTTGTTTTGTCAGGTTGTTAGGTTTTGGGGTAATAGCTGCACTAGTGTGTGTGAAGTAGTATCTCATTGTGGTTTTAATTTGCATTTCCCTGATGGCTAATGGTGTGAGCACCTTTTCATGTGCCTATTGGCCATTTGTATTCCTTCTTTTGTGAAATGTTCCTCCCAGGGTGAAGTGGGTTTTTTTTGTGTGTGTGTTTTTTGTTTTTGCCATTTTAAATTGTTTGTCTTTTTATTTTTGCTTGCTATGAGTTCTTTTTTTCTTTTCTTTTTTTTTTTAATTTTTGGCCATGCCTCACGGCTTGTGGGATCTTAGTTCCTCGACCAGGGATCGAACCTGTGCCCCCTGCAGTGGAAGCGTGGAGTCCTAACCAGGAAATTCTTGATATATTCTGGATTTAACTCTTTAGCAGACATATGTATTGTAAATATTTTTTCTACAACTTCACTATTTTTTAATGAACAATGGCAAGTATATATCACAACCATTCTCTGGAATAGCTGTACCCAAACATTCAAGTGACAGACATATCAGGAAGTTACTGCTGCAAGAATTGGGTGTTAACAAAACTACCCCAAAACTCAGTGGCTTAAATCCATAAGGCTTTATAGAGCAACAATGGGTCCAAGTCAGCTGAGGTCAGCTGAGCTAGGCTGGGTTAGCTGAAGCATCCTGGCTGGGGGATCTCTGCTCCATGGGTCTCTTATTCTCCTCTGGAATCAGTGGGTCTGCACAGCCATATTCCCCTGGCTGAGGCTGAGGCACAAAAGGACCAGCAGAAACACTCAAGGCCTCTTGAGTCTTAGACTCAGAAGGACACAGCATCATCTTCACATCAATCTATTGACCAAAGCGCATGTTATGGTTGAAACCAGAGTCAAGAGGTAGGGAAATGTGCCCTGCCCACAGTTAGAGACCTGTGCAAAATTATGTGACAAATGACACCGATACTGGGAGGAACGGAGAATGAGAATAAATGGAATCTGTCATAAACAAGTAAGAGTCATATGTGTATAAATGCATTTTAAGAATTTATGATAGGACATAGACATTATAAATAATTTATAGACTATTTTGTCCTCATGCATCACTTTACGGAGTGAATCATTTTCTTCCCTCAACCCGACTTATTTCCATTTAGTCTTCAGCTAGTCCTAAAGCGATTTGCTTATCTATGAATTCATGAATTTATTTAAGAATTATTTGGAACATTCCCTCCATGCCAGGCGCTGTATGCCAGGTTCTAGAACCACAACAGTGAACAAGATAGGCAAGGTTTCTGAAATTCAGAAGTGGATACAGACAACTAAGTAGGAAGTTTCAATTCAGTAGGATGCTACAGAAGCCCACTGGAAGGGCGGTTTACCCAGACTCATAGTGTGAAGGAATTTTTTACAAAGAAAATGACATCTAAGCTAAAGCCTAACCAATAAGTGTGAGTTAGAAAGGCAAAGGTAGAGAGGAATGGGTTAGCATGTGCCAAGGTGATGGAGGGCAGGATGACTTACAAATTAAATTAGTTGGATGTAGCATAGTGGTTGAGTGGAGAGATCTCCATGGCCACAGAAGGGAGAGTAGATCTCAGATGTGGAAAAACAGGAGGCAGGGAGGCTATTGTAATATGTAGGCTAGAGGTGATGGTGGAACAAGTGGGTGGATGCAACAGGGATGCACGGATATGAATGGATTCCAGTGATATTTGGAGTCACAGTGAGAAGTGGTGGAGTTTGATTCTATGTAGGATTAAGGGGGAGTGAGAAATCAAGTAGAATGCCAAAATTTCTTGAGCCATCAACACATGGTTTTGCATTTAATGAAACAAAGATTCGGGTCACATTGGATGGATGGGAAGAAAAGATAGTAAATTTTATTCTAAAAATATTGTTACCTGTGTTAAAAGATAAACTGAGGCATATTAAATATTTTAAGGGTTCATTTGAGCAAAAATTGATTCGAATCAGGCAGCATCCAATCTAACAGAGAGAAAGGAGCTCTGAAGAGCTGTACAAAATGAAAGACTTGCATCGGAGGAAGGGAGCAGAAACAAGGAAGTTACACTTGTTGAAGGCAAAACAAAAACAAAAACGGATTGGTTATAGCAAGATTACTTTCCTTTAAGGGCTAGCAAGGGTCTATCAGGCAGATGACCTCCCTAGTACTGGTGTGGTGATTCCTGATTGACTGGTTTAAGATTCCATTACTGGGAGAGCCGAAACTGTAATTAAGTTAAGTCTGGTTTTGGTGACTTGGGGCTTAGATAAGTGACTCCATTTGGGGCTCTTGTCTTATCTTTAACAACTGTGAGATACCCTGGAGGCATTGTCCCACAGTAAATGTGAATTTGAGTTCTGTAGAGAATTTAGGGCTGGTTGTCGATTTACATATCACAAATACTGGCAGATTTGAACACCAGGGGAGAAGGGGAAAATGTTCATGGAAAATACAAGAATAAGCAGAGAGAAGGATGAAGGATGTTGATCAACAGCTCAAAAATTAAGGGGCAGGTAGATGAGGGGATCTTGCCGGTGGGGGTCTAGGAATGTGCCTCCAAAGCCACAGAAGGAAAGCTGTGGAGGAAGAGGGGACCCCTGCTTGTACAGAGGGAGAGACTAACTAGCCAAGAGCCAGGGAAACATCAGGATAATAACTTCTTGACAAGACCCAAGAGAATGAGATTTGAAGAATAAAATTTAGGTAGGCATTGAGGCCCCCATCAGTAGGGAAAGAGAAGAATATGGGTATGAAAGCAAATAGATGGTTAATCTGGTGTAGGTGAGAGAGCTCTTGCTGATGCTTTCTCTTTCTTTTTTTTTAAAGGAGGGCAGAGTGGTGAGGGAAGGAGGTGAATTACTATTCTTGAGAAAAGTAGAGAAGGTTTGAAAAAAATAAACACTGCAAATTGGGAGAGAAAACTAAGAAAACCTAGCTGTTGTCCTGGCAGCATGAAGGGTCCAGGAGTGGTGGGAGATTGTGAATTGATCATGTCCCAGACCTTAATACCTGCGATGTTTCCCACTGGTGCTTGTGTGCACGTACACAGAAGCCAGACGTTTGGCTTAATCCCGGTAAGAGTTTGCCAAGTGCAGTGCCTGCCAGAAGCACAGTGCAGCACAGGATTTGAGGATGTTGGATTTGCTCAAAACTAACTTCTTATTTTTGTAAAGATTTTCTTAGAATTGATTGAAAAATTCAGAAGTTTAGTTATTTTTGATGCTTCTCAAAAATAATCAACTGTTTAGTCAATGGTAAAGAAATAAAAATGGGTTTCCCCATAATAATGCATGCTTACTTGTTCAGTCTCTTGTTGATATTCTTATGTTTCTTTTCAGGTGACTTCAATGGACACGAAGAATTTGTTAGTTTTTCTTATTCTCTATGTCCAAATACCTCGGGACAAAGCCCATATCGTAATATGCTAATTTACCACGATACTTTCAAAATTTTTGAAAAAATTTACATGGATCAACATTTTACATGTTAATACATCTAACTAGGAAATATACCTTTAAATAGGCATCATTTCAACCACAGACTTTCAGACCAAAGTACAACCATGCCTGATGAAGTATTTTCCCATTTCCAGGAGTGTAAACACATCTCAGGATAGAAACACACTGAGATGTTTGTGGAAAACATGAGGATGCCATTACATTCAAAAATTGCGGTGAAGCGTCTTGTGATTAAGTCATGGGTTGCTTAAATGGGAACAATATATACAACAATTACAAAAGGTAGACTGCAGGTACTAGTAGAAGAATACAGGTCCATTTACAGAGACAAATACATAATCTAATAAAAAGATTTATAGAAATAGGTTCTTGTCTTCTTGTTACAGCCTAATAGAGGAACTGGTTTTACAGCTTTGTTTGATGTCTGTGAATTAAACAACTGGTCTTAAGAACAGGTTTATAACTGGTTCTTAAATACTAAGAACTGGATTGCACTGTAGGCATATTTTTCAGAAGTAAACTAACTCTTACCTTGAGTTGAATATACACAAGGTGGGTGAGCCAAATATCCCATATATTTTAGTTGTGTTCATAACCTATGACTCAGGCCGTGAGCCACACCGTTTGTTAAAAATGACTCAAACATAAGCCAAATAATTTGTTCTTGTGAATATTGCCTAACCACTATTTTTAGGTTAATGGACATATTCTTTTTTTTTTTTCCTTGGAGTTTAATTTCCAGGTTTTCCTGGTCATTTTACAAGCCTGAATCCTAGAGACCTTCTCTCTGAGACCATAGCAAATGATATTAATGAAATGAAGAAGCTGAGAGTAATCAGAGATCACTCTCTGACCAGCTGAAATATAGTAAAACCGTGGAACAGGTTAGATTTGACTGGATTATGAAGAAAAGGAAGCATGCTTCCTTGTTTAGATGTGGAAAAGTTATGGAGGTGGAGATAGATAGATAGATAGATACATAGATACATAGATGGATAGATAGATAGATAGATGATAGATAGATGGATACATACGTAGATAGATAAATAGATAGATAGAGCAAGCTGGATATTGACATATTATCATCAGAGGAAATCATTTAATTCTCTATACATGGCTTCAAGCTGAAGTATGTAAGTATGTATATATAGCACATGTGTATGTGTGAAAGGAAAGAGAGAGAGGTAGAAGGAAGAGGAAAAGGAGGAGAAGGGGGAGGATAGGGGGAGCAATGTACAGACACACCATGAGAAAAATGTGTGAAAAGCACAGGGCACTGTCCCTGCCCACCCTAAGGGATAATTTTAGTTTCCCTACCCTCTTCTGTGAAAATACAAAGGGAAAGACAAAACACATAAACATACAGAAGTGATTTAAAAAATAAATAAATTTAAGAGTTTGTGATATGCATTTAAATGCAATTCATAATATGGACCATACACAGAATGAGAGAGTCATATGGGAATGGGGAGTGATTGCCTTTGCTGGGGTTATATTGGAGATCAGTTCTTCATCAGAAAAACTACATGGAAAAGAGAACTAATTATACAGGTAATTTAAGGGGCGGGGGGAAGTGTGTTCATTGACATAACCATTTCTTTTCTTTTACTTCATTCATTCAGATTATTAAAAATTTTTCCACTTGTCAGTAGACTGGAAGTTTGAAAAATAGTGAGGCCATCATTAAGTGGGTAAGTACAGAGCGCGGGAGAAACTGGGTTGAGATTTCTTTTCTAATTTTGTTTCCTCCTCATCCACAACTATGGAGATTCTTATCACAGCTGACCTTTGTTCCCAAGCTTTACCACATGGGAACTGTTCTGCTTTGTCACCAAATGCTCCTCTCTGCAGCTGTTTCCCTAAGAGAGGCAGGCAAAGTTGTGGGCGTCTAGAAAATAGGGCATGAAAGGCAGCAGGTGCTGGTGTCAGTAAAGGCCCTGCTTGACTTTCTTGCTGAGAATCCAGGCCACCACCGAGCTAGGGGTGTGTGTGTGTGTGTTGCAGTATAAAGTTTCTTGAGTTTAGCTTGATTTGGTTTCAGCTCCTGAGTGAGCTGTATTTTCATGGAAAATTAACAAGAACTTTCTACAATTCTTTCTTTTCTATAGGTCAGGAGGATGGACGAGGATATTCTGCATACTTGGGGATCAGAAAATCATTTGCGTTTCTCTTCTCCTAAATCTCATTTACTTTGATACACTCTTAGCTAACTCTTTCTTCCTAAATCTCATTTTCCTTGATAAACATATAATATTTCAAAATGATAATCTAGTAGCGTGGAATCTCATTGTTTGTACAACTTCCGTGATTATGCTTTATTCATAGTCAAGCGGAAAATTTTCCAGCCAATTCCAGATAGATTCCTGGAAATGTTTAAGGTTCATTAACCTTTTTGGACCATCAACTACAAGGATTATTAAGCTGAATGGCAAGAGACCAAGCTACCGAGTCAGGAGGTCAGAATTTCCTACTGGGATGTGGCGCTGATCTTTGATTAAGTCAGTGCATCTTTTAGGACCTTATTCATTCTCTTCGCCTGTAAATGCAAGTATTGGAATGGAAAAGATTGTTCGTGTGTGTGTGAGCACATGTGTAAGTTCTCCCCTGTAAGAGGAAGACCCAGCTCTTTTTTGTTCAGCTTCTTCCTTTTCAGTTGGATGCTCGGAGATTGATTTATGAGAGGAGAGGCGTTGAACACGCTATTCCTTAGAACTGGTTTATGGACATTTCGTTTCCTTGTTTCTGCTACTGTTTCATATTGTGGAGACCGTCAAACCCCTCTGTAAGTGCTGATGAAAAGGATTCTGAGCCCTTTCGGCTTCAGTGATTCATTTGATGCTAGTTTATAAGTCTGGATTATCTGGTCCCTGCCCGTGATGTAATCACAAAGCATCAACATCTGGGAAAACAGGGTCCCAGGCCCAGTGTAACTCTTCACTGGCGGCCCCCCTGATGGCTATAGTTCATATATTCTTAACAAATCGTTGTTGGAAATCCTTTCTGCTAGCCTTTAACATCAGGGACTACACAGGGTTCCCGGATAATTGAACCATTAACTCCTTAGATTAGTAACTAGGTCAGAGTTTTCAAGTAGTTGGACATGAATCCAAATAAACATGAATTTAATCTAGAACTCAAAGCCCGAATTTAAACCTAAATAGACCTGAAATTAAGTCTAGTAGAACTAAAGTTAATTTTTTATTTGTATAGCCCAATAGGGTTTAGCCATTCTTGATGTACAGTGTACCTACAGATTCAAAGGCAAATGGTGGACTGAGTACATGATAAAGACTGGTGCTTTGGCCAATTATACCCTCCACCTTCATTATTTTTATTTCCATCGGATTGTTTCCATAGTGCCTGCATAATTTAAAAAAATCGAAATAAATTACAAGTTAATTTTGAACCATTGACAATCTAAGTCCCTTGGATCCATAAAGATAAAGAATTGCATTTCCTATCCACACTTGTGAAGGAGGTATATTTCTGCCAGTGCAGACTGACATCCCCTGAGTAAGTGGAATGAGGCCTAGTCTGAAAATATATTCTTATGATTTTCTGGGATTCATAGAGGACCCAAGTGTTATTGACCAGTATGGATGGCCATTAGGCATTGCATCATGTGACACAGAGAATCTTGGGGCTGGCAGGGACCTCCAGGGGCCATGTAGGAAAGACAGCCATATTCATTTAGTGTGTACTCTTTGCAGATCTGGGCCAGGTGCTTGTACATACATTTTCACAGTCAATCCTGACAGCAGCTCTCTACAGTAGACATTATTACTTCAATTTCATAAATGAAGAAATACAGAAATTGAGACCTGGGAAGCTGCAGAAATGTGCCCACCTAAGCATGCACATAAGTATCATGCACCTTCATGATAACTACCATGTCTTCCTTACCATTCATTCATTTGTACCTGTGTATCATTTTTTTCTCAACTAATTCTAGGATAAGAAAGATATTCACACTTATAAAGAACAATTCAAGACAAAAATATAATAAGTATAAGTATAAAATTTAAGTTGAATCATCAAAGGGATGGTGACAATAATATGCACTAATAAGTCTACTATTTGCTCAATTATTCCAGAAAAGGGAATATTTACAGAAGGGTCACTTTACTTCCTCAGTAGAATTCTCAGGGAGCCTCACTGTATAATGTGAAATTTCATTCCTAGGGCCAGTGGTTGTGCATATTTGAGTTATTTATGTTGATGATGCCATATTGCCTCTTATAAAGGAATCCTCTTTGGATGTTTATAGCCTCTTTATTTTATTGGACATATAATTTTAAAATACAATAAGAGGGTAATATTATCATCATTTATATCATCATATTATCATCATTATTTCTAATATAGCAAACTAAATTATACTTATCTCATCAAAGCTACTGTAGTATTTTTCATAAAATTAAATCTGTATTCTAACCTAGAAGAACTTGAATATATTAAATGCATATCATAAAACATGCATTTAAAAGTAGTTTTAGGGAGTAAAACTTTCTTGATATTTGAAACACAATTTGTGTAGAAGCTGTATCAGGTATCTTTGCAAACAATGTATCTGAATAATCTCAATTCTCTAAACCCAGAATGAGTAAATGGTTCTCTCCCTGAGATTGGGGCATAAGCAGGAAATTCACACTGTTTTCTAAAAACGTAAAAAATTAAACATGTAAATCGCGTATTAATCAAATTAGACGCCATGGATAGTGTGATTCTGCATTAATTTCCAATTTTCTTTCCAAAAGGGAACATGTGGAGCCCTCAGGTGAGGTGGGAGGAAACCTATGGCCCTGATTTTGTATTTATCAGGTTCATCCATTTTGTATCTCCCATCGGCATAATAAATTGGAGATCTAATTTTTATACTTTTAAGATTTAAAATACAAGGGTTTGACTCACCTGGTCCATTTGTGAGGATCTACCACACTGCGGGCACAGTCTGACCTGGGAGACCAAGAATGCACTCATGGGACTCAGGCACACATGGAGAGGTGACTGCAGTAACGCTTTCATTTTAGCAGGATTGGAGAGGTTACATTTTTGAAAATGTTTCATTTTACGAAGGAAGCTCTGCAACAACTCAGTTGGGAAGGGTAATGTGTACAGCACGGCAACGCCATTGGTACTCACCTGAATGACAGTGTGGAATTGCTTTTATATTATACTTTCCATTGAGGTTTTCTTGTACATCAACCCTTTCATTTCCTTTCAATCAACTGGCACCTTAAATCGGAGTTTTAATGTCACCCCTCTTGGGACAAGAAGAGAGAAGAGAGACTGTCCCCCATGGGGTACAAGTGGGGAATGCTCTGCTGTGTCCAAAAATCGGGACTAAGGTGACTCTGCCCCAAACCGTGCTCAGCCTCAGCCTTTCTTGAGATGATCCTTTTGCTTTGCCCAACAACAGACTTGGACCGTGGACAAACCTAGAGACACACCAAGCAGTGCTGCTTTGAAAAACCCACTCTACCTGATGTTGTAAGCTATTATTTTGCTCATTATCTGAAAAAAAAAAGGATATTCCGGAGAAGCCATCAATTGCTTGAAGAAGACTGGTTCCACAACTCCAGAAGTAGCCCCGGATGAGCTGTCTTTGGTGTTCCACAGTCATTTTCACCTCAGGAGGGAAGCCATGCATGGGACAGTTATGATTTGTGAAGATGTTCCCAGGACTCCAGAGCAGGAAAAGCCAGTTCCAAGCTAGGACTTGTGTATTACAGGGCTCAATTTCCTTTTCTTTATCTGTATACTTTCCAAGAATGAGAAAAGCATGTGAGAACGAGTAATGCAGAGAGTTTAGACAAAACTGCAAGGAGCAAGCAAACATTTGACAGGGAAGAGAGTCATCGGGTACCTTGTAAGCAACTAATAAGTGCTGTGTAAAGTCATCTGCACAGATTTTCTTCCTTATAACATTCCTCAGAATTCCAAAATTGACAAAACTACCTCTAAGCAACGTCTAGACCCAGAAGGAAGTAGGGTCCTAGAGGTCAGGGTGATTTTTTTTTAAACAAGAAATTTTAAAGTTAAATTTAAATCTAATTTTTCCAAACCAGAAATTATTTGGAAATATTTTATCGATTCGGCACTACAGGGTATTTAAATCTTGCTCTAAATCTGTATAATTCTTTTTTTTTTTAATTATTTTTATTTATTTATGGCTGTGTTGGGTCTTCGTTTCTGTGCGAGGGCTTTCTCTAGTTGTGGCAAGTGGGGGCCACTCTTCATCGTGGTGCGCGGGCCTCTCACTATCGCGGCCTCTCTTGTTGCCGAGCACAGGCTCCAGATGCGCAGGCTCAGTAATTGTGGCTCACGGGCCCAGCTGCTCCGCGGCACGTGGGATCTTCCCAGACCAGGGCTCGAACCCGTGCCCCCTGCATTAGCAGGTAGACTCTCAACCACTGCGCCACCGGGGAAGCCCGGAATCTGTATAATTCTTGAAATGTGTATGCTCATGTTAGGGATGAATTACTATTTAATACAAGTAGCACATTTGTTCAAGCACAGAATTCTGAAGAAATCCCAGGCTCTGTGCCATGCAAAAACCTCTTGTGATTCACATTTTTGGTTTATAAATTTGAGCTTACAAGGTCAGTATCTTATAGGCAGTTCAATTGCTTCTACAGCCAGAACTTTCTTTGAGCTTGAGTTACTATGTAAGATTTATACCAACCCATAAGAAAATGAGTTCCATTAATGAAAACACTTTCTGCTGTGCAATTATAAGCAGCTATTACAAAGTCTTCAAAAATACAGTTGAATAATCATGTGTTGAATGAATATGAATATTGAGTGGACACATTTCAAAAATTATTTACATTAGCCTTTTGTAGCCCTTCTCTCATAAACCAAAGTATATATTAAAATAAACAAATTCAGAAATATATAAATTCAAACTGTAAACTGTCCACTCTCTACTCCTCCTTCTTATCTTTTGAGCTCACTCCCCCTAATCCCCCAATGGCATCTACCTTTGCTTCCACTGGCACTTGAGTCCGGTGATCCTACCTCATGTAACTGCTCCGGTCCACATTATATTACTTCCCTGCACAAGCACTCAACCACCTTGCACCTTCCTGCACGCCTGGTGAAACCACAATGCAAGTTAAACCTGATCTCTGCCCACTGCATGCACAAGAGACAGTAGATACAGAAAACACACCATTGAGCTGACTGGTCCCATTTTATATTCACAGTTATTAACCTCAAGTGTGCTCTATTTCTGTTTGGAATTCATAATTTATATCCCTAGTCATTCTCTCTTCCATTCCCCTTAACAAATATTTCATATTTTCATTTTCTCCTCAAATCTCCAGTGCCGCTTTCCTCATCCTCAGTCTCGCTGGAAAATGAAAGTGATGAGACCAGAACTTAATAAAGCTGCTCTCATTGCAAAGGCTCACTGACCTGCCCCTCTGCCTTCCTTTCCCGTTGCTGTGGATAAACTCCCCTCGCTTCTAGCCAAGCCCAATCCCTCCACCAGCACACTAAATACCATCTCTCTCAGCTAACTGGAATAGTGAAGCAATTCCCCTTTTCCTCCTCCAAGTCATTCATTTTTTCCCTTTTCATTGGATCATTCTCATCACTATGCAAATATGCTGTTACTTCTTCAATCTCTACAATTTTTTCTTTCTTTGACCTCATGTTTCCCTCTGGCTACTGTTCTATTTATTTCCTTCCCCATTCAGTAAAATCCCTGAAATAGATGTTGATACTGTCTCTAACTTCTCTCCTCTATTTCTTTCTTGAATCCATTCCCATCAAGATTTTACATCTACTGCTCTACAAAAATTGCTCTTCTCAAGGTCCCCAAACCACCATGTTTCTGGATCAAAGGCCCTGCCTGCATTCTCATTTTGCTGGACCCGTCAGTGGCATTTGGTGCTGTTATTCATTCTTCTGTCCATGAGCCTGCTCTCTTCACTCCAGGACGTAGCACTCACATGGATTTTTTTTCTTTTCTCAATGTTCACTCTCAATCTTTTTCTACTGGTTCTTTATTGGCTCCACAACCTGCAGCGTTAGCAGACCCTACAGCCCAGTGCTTGAACCTCTTTTTCCCTCCTGCTCTCACGCCATAGCTGACCTCAAGGCTCCCTGTGGAAGAGGAACCCGGCTAAGTGCTGAAGACTAGGGCTCCCCTTCTTTAGCACAGACCTTTGCTTGGGAAAAAGATTGCCCAGCCAGAGATAATGTCCAAGTTCTTACATCTAGTTGTGACCACTAGCCCATTTCTTGCCAATGGAATATGAACATATTGTTTAACTTTTGAGAACCTATGTGCTAGGCGTTCATTCCTGCAAGAGATACAGAGATGGACCATATGAATCTTGCCCTTGAGAACTACAGAGCATGGTAGAAAAGATAGAATAGTATGCCCATAAAATTATGCCCATAGAATAATATGCCATTATTATTGGCCATTATGGCCAATATGCCATGAGCCTAGGTCCCTGAATAACCATGTGGGCCCCTCCCCCTTCTCCCCATTCCCACTGTGGATTGGACTTTAAAAGGAATGAAAAATCTCTATTAATTTAACCCAGTAAGGTTTTGGGTTTGAGTTTCAGTTCTGTCAATTAGAGGCTGTGTTTTCTCTGTAGTGGAAACTGGTATGTCCTAAATTAATACACTAATCTATTGGCTAATGCCTAGATTAATACACCAACCTATTGGCTAATGCCTCACAGATTTATTTATTCATTCTGAGTCTCTTCCCTAAACCCCAAACCTGAAGCCTCAACCGCCTTTGGCATTTCCACTTGGAGGTCTAATATGCACCTTAAGCTTACTGTCTCCAAAGTTCCTGATAAACATCTCTGTGAACCAGTTCCTCCACAGCCTTCCCTGTCTGTCCTAAAGAAACAGAACTTTCTTCAGGCAACGTCATTCTTCCAATGGCTCAGAGGAAAAAAATGTTTATAGTTTACCTAGGTTTTTCTCTTTCTCTCACATTCCAAATCTAAACTTTCAGGTTACAATTTAGCTCTACCTTCAAAATATATCCAGGAGTCAAATATTGTCAGAATTCAACCGTTTCTTACCACCACTCCAGCCACCACATTGAATCCAACTTGCTTCATCTCTTGTTTGGATTATTATATGAGCCTCCTGACTTACATTCTCAAGGCGAGAACTGGAAGAATCCTGCTAAAATAAAAGTCAGGTCATCTCTCTTGTTTCTGCTCAAACCTCTTAAAGATTTCCCATGTTAGTGTAAAATGCCAATGTCCTTGTCAAGACCTCCAGAGCCTTCCATGATAAAGCCCATTTCCTCTGTGTTTCCCACTTCTGAATTTCTACAACCTTTGATATCTATTTCTCTGTGGTTTCTATCACATTTGAGGCACTTTCTTGGCTACGTAGGCACAGCCTAGAAAAGTAGAAAGAGACTTCTGTTCTAGTTTCAACTCTGTTACTTAGCAGCTGAATAGCTTTTGATCAACTTTCTTAGTTTTTCTGAGTCTTACATTTCTTATATCAAAACTGGGGGAAATAACACTCATCACATAGGATTATTGGTTTCTAGTGAGTAAAAAAAAAAAACATATGAAAGCTCCAAATTCATGTTGATATCATAATTATCATCACCATCATCCATTGTTAGAATCACCAGCTTCATTAATATCACCACCACCATCATCACCACTATCACCATCATCACCATCATCACCACTATCACCATCACCACCACCACCACCACCATCACCACCACAACCATCATCACCATCATCACCACCATCACCAACACCATCACCATCACCACCATCACCATCACCATCACCACCATCACCAACACCATCACCATCACCACCATCACCAACACCACCACCATCACCACCACCATCACCACCATCCATCAGCACTATCATCACCATTACCAGCATCATCACCATCATCACTGCCATTTTCACCACCACTGTCATCATTATGACCATTGTTCTAGTATAGTGTTTAATGGTGTAGCTTCGGGGTTAAATTACCTGTATTAAGATCTTGACTAACTCTGTGACCTCGGGCACATTACATAACTTTTCTGTCTTTAATTTACACATTTGTGAAATGGGCTGTACTAATAATATCTATACTGTAAGGTATTATGAATACTTAAGTATTATGAATACTTAATGAGATGAATGATACAGTGTTTGAAAAAGAGTCAGTCTCGTTGTGTGTGCTCAGTAAATGTAGCCATTGCTATCATTCTACCTTTTCTACCATGCTGTGTAGTTCTCAAGGGTAAGATTCATATGGTCCGTCTCTGTATCTCCTGCAGGAATGAATACCTAGCACATAGTAGGTTCTCAAAAAGTTAAATAAATACTTGATGTTTGGTTGTTTGAAGAGATAAATGAATGGATGGATGGACTGAAAACACAGGTCAAAGATAGGCATGGAATAATGAAGCACACAGTAAGCTTTAAACTGATGTTGTCCCTTTAAGCTGTTTTCAGGTTTTAAGGCTGATCATAAAACAGTAGGTGCTGAAGGACTGTACAAAGCCCAGAGATTCAGAAGTATATCCATTAGATTTTGCTCCTCCCCATTGGGAAAGTACTAGGAAACCCCAGAAACAGTCTGCTGTGAACAGTCTGGACCACAGTTTACACTGGAGGCAGCTGATGAGATTTTCTCAGAGGGACCTCATTAAATAAAATCTGCACAAGCATGCTTTTTGACAGTGACCTTTGGACAGATAAATGGAAACTCAGAAAGCTTTAAGGAATTACTCATGTTTCAAGGGAGTGGGAAATGGACGGAGATGCTTAGATGAAGACCAGTGTCTTAAAACTCTGCTCCTTTTTTTCCAGGTTTGGGTTTGGTCATATCTCTGTCTGTTTCCACTATGGTAGACATTGTTTAAATTCTAGAACACTAAACAAAATATACATTTGCAAAGATATTCCTCATCTCCAACTCCTGTTTCTAGAAACATCTTTGCCATGATCCTGAAGGGTAGCAGAATATGCTGTCCCCAAATCTGCCACTTTGGTATATTGATTATTTTGAGCTGTAATCACTTGAAGAACAGCCAGTGCAGGGAGAAGCTTTCTCTGAATGTCCCTTCCCTGCCCAAGGACAGATCCTCTAAAAGGAACTCAGCTGTCATAAATCTTCTCCCTGGACGTTTCCTCAACCAGGAAAGATTGGTCACAGGAGAGGAGACTAGAAGTTGACATCAGACAAACTGTGCCACCAACTGTCATATCTCCCATCTCTTCTTCTAAGGGCCCATTCATTTTTCCTAAAAATAATTTATTCTCCTCTAAAAGGCTGCATCCCCACTTCCCTTTCCCTACAAAGATGGTGTTTCATCCTGAATCTCACCCTGGAGAGAGATCATTTCTCCCTGGATATCTCTCACGTATACATGAGATACACATGTTAATAAACTTCTGTTTGTTTTTCCCTTGTTAACCTTTAGGGGTCTCAGCTAAACACTCAGCAGGGTAGAGGGAAAATTACGTTTCCTCCCGCATAATCCCCTGAAGCACTCTTACTTATTGGGCTTTCAAAGGTACCAAGAGACTTCTAGTTGCAGGTGTCCAGCAACTCTAGGGACTCTACAAATATCTGCTGAATTGATGAATGAGTGTGCCTCAGGTGGAGGAGTGGGATACTACTCAGACGGTCCTATGGGGTGTCTTTTTGCTTTCTGACTGCATTGCACATCAGAGTTCAGACACAACGTGGCAAAGCTTAAAGGACAGGGCGTCTCTCCTCCCACAGGTGACATCAAGGTGCCTGAGGAGGGTGAGGAAGGATGTAGGTGTGTGTCCTCTTCACACAGATGTGTTGCATTCAAATTTTAGATCTGTAAAGTCTTTTATAAGGAAAGAAAGTTTCCTATTCCAAGTCTCTCATTTTGTGGAGGAAAACTGAGGCTCTGAAAAACTTCCTGGCTGAATATCTGAAAACAGAATCTCATCTTAAATAGACTAGGAGATTTTGATATTAAAAGTATCACTCATTTATAACCTTGAATTTGCAGAAAGTAGCTTTTCAGATAGTAAAACATTTCTCTGCTGAAATGAAACAAATACCTCTGGCTAAAACGAAAGAGAGAAAAGCATTTAATTCCACGAACAGCAATAAAAACCACCAATAAAAACCAATAAAATACCACTGCATGATCCTTGATAGGGCTGCTTTCTAAGAAGAGGGCTCCAGCTTTTTGCTGAGAACTAAGTCTTAAAAAAAAAAAAAAAAAGGAAGCTAGTTCAGACGTTAAGACCTCAAATATAACCAAAAAAAATCATCAACAGTACTACAGGCGGCAACTTTTTACAGGCAAAGATTTTTGAATTGAAATATTATTATGAAACTAAGGGTTCATAGTTGTACAATGCAGATTTCAAAGAAGGGGGAGTTAAGGTATGAATATTATAAAAATCTGTAAGGAATAAATAGTGTGAAATATCAGTTCTAACTATCGCTAGGTACTCTCCTGACTATTATACTAGTACCTGACAAGGGAGGCTTTCCCTGTCTCTGGTCTCCTGATCAAGCTCACACACAGGGCTGGAGGCTCTGGGAGCTGCTGACCCGTGGAGAGGGTGCTGGCGCCACGCAGTGGTGCAGGGGGGCCACTGCCACTTAGGAAGCCACTAAAGATTTTAACTTAGTAGAGACAGGATCTTGCCTTCATTCATTCCATGGGTACAGTAATGGGTGGTGGTATCACTTTCAGGGGCTGAGCTCCAGTCATGGGGCCCTTTGAAGAAATGGCTCAGCCAAGTCCTTGTCAGCAAGCGGGTGCAATTTAACTCTTTCTTATTTGCTTTAGGGGAGAAATGAAAGAAGTGTTTTTTAAACCAAGTTGTTCATCTTCCATGGATAAGAATAAATAAAAGAGCATTTTTCCAAGTGTAAGAAAAGGTTGATAACCTTTAACTACACTAGCCTAGATTCATAAAGTTAAAGTGATACTGGAGTCTGTAGTCACTACAGCTACCATGGGCAGGAAGGTCCCAGAAACGTAGATTTGTCATTCATTTTCCTGGTTCTGAGGCACAATTATTCTTAAAAGTATTATGTGACTCAAACTTCTAAAAATTATTGTCTGAATGTGCCCTTGCCCTACCATTATTTCACTCAATGTGTAGAACTGGCCTGAGTCACTTACTGGAAATAAGACTTTATTCTGCTATGGCTTTTGTGGATAATTCCTAAAATAGTCTCCACTATTCTATTTGAAGGCACCTGAGAAACTGACCTGCTGTTTTGGGGCTAATAGTCACAGGGTGGAGGGTGGGATGGAATGAGTGTTATATGGACAGGCCTGGGCTTGAATTCCTTTTGGACCCTTATTTGATTTGTAAACTTGGGTAAGTCTGTTTGCTTGTTTGATGGTTTTCAAACCTTTCTGCATCTATAATTCTTCACTTATAAAATGGGTATAAGAATGTCTATCTCTTTGGCTTTTATGATTAACAACAACAACAACAACAACAAGAAAAATACAAGCAAACCTTGCATAGAGCTTCCCATGTAGAGATACACATTTTTTTTTTTATAAAGCAGTTGCCATTTGCTGCTCCTTCCTTATGAAGAATGTGACACTCACCCTTTAATACAAATTTCCAGCAGATTTCCAGAAAATTTCCAATAGAGAAGAGGAGGCAGATTTTTGCAGGGCTCCATGATTTTTTTTTTTTTTTTAAGAGGACAGACCATCCTTACATTCTGTTCTGTTGCACTTTTGAAACAGTTATGCTTTTATAAAGTGTTAAGTGAAGTTGTTCTGTGCCAGCTCCTAGAACCCTCCCATTTTTATCCTGGCCTTGTCTCTGCATTACTTTCAAGGTCCGAAGGTGGCTGTTCCTTATATGGTTCTGTTTAGGTGGAGGATTATTATTATTATTATTATTATTTTTCTTGTACCTTCTGCTGACATTTCACGGATTCCCCGTGTTAGAACTTTGAAAAGAAAATCTGCTTTGAATGTTGAACTGCAGGGTGTTTAATAGCAGGAGCCATGTTTGGACACATTTCAAAAAATGAGAAAAGAGAAGGATTTTATTTCTTAAATATCGAAGGGAAAATGGTTTCAGTTAATTGAGGGACAACTGGTCAGCCTTTATGGTCCCTTCAGTTCCTGGTGATAAAGATGCTGGGACAGCAGATTGCAGGCAGGTCTAAGACGCCTTGCGCGAACCAGGAGGACGGGCTGCGCTGGCGGATGAGGCTCTTTCGGGTGCAGAAGAAGAACCACGTTTCCTCCCCTCCCCTGCCCTGACCACAGCCCGTCCTGTAATTAGCGGAGCCGGTCAATCCGAGCTCGAGCTCGGCAAATCACGGGCTTTCCACGAAATAATGGTGGTTCTGCTGCTCGCGGACATGGACACCTCGAAGCCTGAAAACAGAGAGGATGTTTTTCTTTTTCGTGACGGGGGCAGGGAGGAGAAAAGTGGAAGCGACAGGGGTCCGATGAGTGACACCCGTACACGGTGGAAAAGAAAAGAAAGGGCTTCGATGGGAGCGTGGGAACCGGAGTTCTGCACGGGGAGCGTCAGCGCCCCGAGAACGTGCCCTATGCGCGACCTGATGAAGTCCAGGAAGGGGAACGATAGGAGGCTTTTCTGAACCTTCCCTACGGGGCACGGAGCTCTGCGGGGCGCGGGCTGGGCCGGCGTCTCCTCCCGGCCCCGCGCCCCGGGTCCCCTGCGCGCGCCGCCTGGGTCGCGACGGCCCCTTCCCTGGATGGACTCCCGCCGCGGCCTCCGGGGCGGGGACAGCTCCGGCCACCGCGCGGCCCCTCCGCCCAGAGCTCGCCGGCTCCGAGGCTGGCGGGTCTCGGCGCGCGGCCTGGGCCCCAGGCGAGCGCGGCCGCCGCCCCCGCGGCTCCGCGCCCCGCGTAGCCCGCGGGCTCGGCCGGTGCGTCGCGCGCCCGCCCCGGGCCCGTCCTCCCGCCCCGCGGCCCCGGCGCCGCGCCCGCCCCGCCCCGCCCCCGCCCGCGGGCCGCGGCGGGCGGCGGACGGGACATGGGCCGGCGGCTGGCGGCGGAGGGCGGCTGAGGGCGCCGAGGCTCCGCGCCGTGGCCTCGCGTCCCGTGCGCGCCCGCTCGCGGCAGGGACCCGGCCGGTGCGCGGCAGACCTCCGGCCCCGCGGCGGCGGCTCTCGCTGTCCGCTCCGTGCCGGGCCCGGCGGGCGGCGCTGCCCGCTCCGGGGCGATGCGCTGAGCGCCCCGAGGGCCGAGCTCGGGGACGACAGCGGCGGGGGGAGCCGAGCCCATGGAGCCGGCGGGTACCCGGCGGAGCCGGCGGACGCCGCCGCCGCCGCTGCTGCTACCGCTGCTCCTGCAGGTGGCGGGGCCGGCGGGCGCCCTGGCCGAGACCCTGCTGGACGCGCCGCGGGCCATGGGCACCAGCTCCAGCTCGCCCAGCCCCGCGAGCGTGGTGGCCCCGGGCACTACGCCGTTCGAGGAGAGCCGACTGCCGGTGTTCACCCTGGATTACCCCCACGTGCAGATCCCCTTCGAGATCACCCTGTGGATCCTGCTGGCCTCCCTGGCCAAGATCGGTGAGCGAGCTGGACCCGCGGGGTGCGGCGGGGACCAAGGCCGGGAGGGTGCCCGGATCGGCGAGTTGACCTCTGGGTCGTGGCCGCCTCCCAGTGCACCAGGGCAGGGACGACAGAGCAGCTTCATCTGGCCGAAAGGGACCCCGGGAGGTGCAGTTTCATGCTTTGGCTCTTGAGTGGACCTTGGCCTGGAAATAGCCCCGGAGTTTTAACCCGTACAAACTTAGCGATTTGCGGCTTGCTCTGCCTGGAACGCCGAGTGTGAGAGGCTTCTGCTAAAGCTGAAACCTCTTTACTGAGGAAGGAGGGCAGTGGGCTGAAGTTCATGGGTCTCACCTACTGGGAGAGGGGCGCCAGCAGCACCCAGGCTAGAACGGTGGAAGCCCTGGATGCTTGGGAGAGAGACGTGCCTTGGCAGGGACGCAGACCCTGCCATGCACCTGACTAGTGAGGTGCCTGGAAGGGGACCAGGGACACCTGAGTGCCTGCAGCACGACGGCGACGCCCTGTCTCCTCCCTTTCTCTGGGCTGAGGCTGTCACTCTCCAGGAAGCATTTTCGTGGTGACTGAGGCCAGTGAAGCCAGATGCATGTTTAAAAATAATTAACCCACGTTTCCAAACTACATTTTAGTCTCCTTTGCAAAGCAGGAGCCTCCGAATGGATCTTCTCATCTTCATTTATTTTCACCCCACATAAACTTTCGTTAGGATCGTGGAGCTTTACGTTATTTGTACTTTACATTTTAAATACTTTTAAATTTAAATTACGGCCACTACTGTTGTTGTAATGATTCCAAAAAGTTATCAGGTCGACAGAATTTATGCATTATTGCGTCTGTTTTATACATCTGCTCCTTGAGAGGTCCCATGCTCTAAGGTCTCCATAAAGGATGAAAAGAAACATGGCTGCATCCCCAAGCCTAGAGATTGGTGGGAGAGATGGCATATACACCACAGCACTCATCATGCAGGAAAGTGCTAGGTGGGATAAGACATTCAGAAAAGATGATATGCAGTGTAGGGAGAAGGGAAGCACTTCCTCATGCCGAGGGTGCGTTTAAACTAGGTTTTCAAGGATGAGCAGAAGATGGTCAATTGGAGATGAAATGGAACAACATTCCAGAGAGGAATAAGCAAAGGCCTAAATTGAGAGGGAAGCGCAAAGCAGGGATGGTTTATAGAAAAGTGCAGGGTGCAGGAAGTAAGCCCAAAACAAACCTTCGATGTCAGATTAAGTTAACTAGATTCTGGTAATGGTGACCAAAGGAGGCATGGGCTATTTAAAGGCTTTGCAACCTGTAATTGCCTGGTTTTGACATGGCTCTACTGGTTGAGTGTTTTAATTTCGCCTGGGAAATGGAATAAGGGGGAAAGGATGTCCTTGTCTTATGCACATTTGCATAAACTCGTTGCCTGTCATAGTAAACGCAGGTGCCATCTCATGCGGTCCTCACAGCAGCCCTGCCAAGTAGGAAGGGCAGATATTAATACCCACTCGGGGGAGGTGGAAACTGAAACTCAGAGAGTTTGCCCGAGTTGCCCACGGACGCACAAAGTGCGGAGCCAAGCGCAGGCTCTGTCTACTCTTTCTCTCTCTCAGCCTCTGTCGCTGAAGGGGTGCTTTCATGCCCTGTTTCCATGACTGCTTCTCTGTTGCCATTTCTATTCAGTTATAGCGCTTTCTTCTGTTCCTCACTCTTGATTATTTTAATCTGATCAATCACACTAATAACAGCCACTAGTAGTCACTTAAGTTCATTATCTCTAATTTTCACATCCACCCCGGGACAGGTATGATGGCCGCGTTTCAGATACGAGGAAACTGAGAGCTGGGGAGGTTACCTCGCTGCCGGATGGTGAGCCAGAATTCCAGCCAGCTCTGCTCGATGTCTCATCTTCTTGTCTACCCTGGAGGCTTGTTTGGTGTCAGGGTTAAATGAGAAGAGATATGTATACCCTTCTTAGGACAGTGCTGGGCCTGCAGTGAGCACTGAATATTGTCACCATCAGGAGTGGTGGAAGAGTAGCAGGGCTTACTCCGGCAGTTTTCTGGCACTACGGTACCTTTTCCCCTGGACGGGGCTGCCTCTTGCATTTTCCTGCTTCTGTTTTAGGCTCTGCCTTTTCCAAGCGTTCTTATTCTGAGCACTGCCTTTTTACATTTGCTTGTTTCTATCACAATCTATTCATCTTATGTGACGTTATCATGTTAATTGTACGGTATTTTATCAGAAGGCGTTCTTGCTTGTGTGAGCTCATAGGTGTATTTACCTGCCTGTGGGCAGTTTTCTCATCCAGATGTGTTTCTGTTCCCTGGCACTTGCTGTCCTGCCTGTCTCTTTGCCTGTACCAAAAGTGGTGCTTCTCTGACTACTGTTTCCTCTTTCCTCCCTGCACCTGAGGTGGCGCCGAGACGGAAACAGACAGATGTTCGTATCTCCCAGCCAGAACGGTCTGAGTGGAGTGGAGACCGCCGTGGTGGGGTGAAGGCTACGGTTCTCAGAGAAATAAGTGTAGGCTTCCAGTACCAAGAGCTAGTGCTTGAGGGTCTTTTCTAGGTGCTGCCTTGATATAATCCAGCCCTGTCCTCCTGTTGCTGCTCTGTTCCTAGAGGAGCTGGGAAATGCCCAGGGATCCCCCCTCTACCTCCCCTAGGCCCTAAACTTTCTCTTTGGCTTTGGAGAAGACTGTGCTGGTACCAAGGGCACTTTTACAGCCCTTTAACTGTGGTCTGGCCATTCAAATTCTATTTTAACTCTTGCACTGGAAAAACTATTGCTTTGGCAGGACTCATATGACTCAATTGGCTCACATTTGGGTAGGGTGATGAATTGAGCAGCGCAGGGGGACGTGAGGCTATGGGGTAACAGGAGTGTTAACATATGCAAAATGCCATGGTTTCTATTTGGGGCACTTTTATGCTGTGTACCTAATGTACCTGAGCTTACCTGCCCCAGAGAACGTAGAGAAACATTGCTAGTGATTAAGCTTAACAGGGATCACAGATTGCCCCCAATGGAGGCTCCTAATAGCATTTGTAGGAGGTTGAAATCATGCCCGAGGGTGAATTCAGAATCGTTTTCGAGATTGCTGCACAATATAAACTTAGAAATAACTACAGTCAGAAGTGAGAATATGCATTTTTGGCAGAGTATTGAATGATTCAGCTTTTCATTGTTTTACTTGATTATCAGGGATAATCGACTTTCTAATTGGTCAAAAAGAAAGTTCTGTAGAAAAGAAAGTTTCCTAAAATGATGACGATGGTGATGTTGTGTATGTGTGTGTGAAGTAGGTTAAATAAATAAAAGAACACAGCAAATTCAGTCCACCTTTGAAAAGTGTTTTTAAAAAATTTTGGCAAGAAACATCTCCCAATTTGTTTTTCACTTAGATCCTCATGCATGTGAACTCTTATTGTTCTTTCATTTTGAGTGTTTATATTTTGAATGAACCGTTGATTTTTTAAACAGTTATAAATGCTTACTTTGCTTGGTAAATCCTGTATACAGGGATGGAGTTCTACAGCTTGGAATAATAGGTAGCCAAAGAATGAAGAAGAGAAAAGTTTCCTAGAGTGTTCTAAGATTGTGTCCTCTGATCTCCTTGCCCATGACCTGGGTCAGTGGGATTTGTCCTAAACTGGGTAAACTTGGGCATGCATTCTACCTCTGTTCAGGGTGCTGGGACAAAGCAGTGGGTCCCCTGCTGTTTAAAGTAACAAAGCCCCCTTCTGTGTCCTCAGTGGTTCCCCAGACACCCCCTCATTTATCTTGCAGTCTTGGGAAGCTGGCCTGTTTGCCTCTTCCAGGTGTCAGCTCTCACCTGCCCTTTTCACTTCCTTTGCCCTTGAACTTGGGCTTAGGATGCAGCATTTTCCACTTCTCTTCATCCTGTTGTCTTGAAAGTAAATAACTTGTATTATTATTTTAAGGGAAAGACAAAGCAGTTTGGTCCATGAAGGTTTCTCCTCTGGGCTCCAGACTATCCTGAATTTAAAATAGAAACCAGACTTTCTTTGGTTAATATCTGCCTGATTACTGAGATCCTGATCTCTGGAAAAACCTATCCTTGCCTTTGATCTGTTTCTTTGTGTCATACTTTGTTTTCCTGAAGCATATTTACTGGCTGGTTGGTCAGTGGATGAAGCTCATGGTCTTCATTTATCATTTGAACCACATCTCGCTTTGAACATACGTCTAAAGCCAGGTCCTCCTGATGGCCTGTGTTTGTTCCTAATAAAGCTCAAAGAAGACTTCTAATTTCTTACCGTCTCAAAACCTCCAACCCTTCCTATTGGGCCAACCATACGTTTCCTGTTTTCTGTCCAAAGGATGACTTCAGTGGGTCTCTTTCTAAAGAGACTGTTTCAGGTGCCTTCTAGAATTATCACTGCACTCTACCACAGACATATTTTTGTACCTTTTAAAATAAGAGCAGGTGATTTTCTACCAAAAATATTACTCTTTGTATCAACTTTAAGAATGAGAATAATATTATCATTAATAAGATGCTTTATTTTTTACAGAATTCTTTCATATAGCTTGAAGCCCTAAAGAGGTATACAAAGAACCTTTTGTGTAAACTTATTTGTTCCTTGTAGGGTTTTAAAAACTCACTGTAAAACCAAGTGAATTGGATGGTTTGTATATGGGTAGATTTTCACCAATGCTTTAATTGCTTTAAAGTTTATAGTTCTGTTTGGCTTATCTATGTCCTCTTAGTTCAGTTTTGGTATCTGTATTTTTATTTTTCTAGAAAGTCATTATTTCATTTGTGTTTTTAAATTTATGGGAAGAAATTTACTTTTTATGATTTAAAAAATCTCCACTTTATTTGTATTTAAGTTCTACTTTATTATTCCTATTATTGTTAATTTCATCTTTCTTTACTTTGATCAAAATTCATAGAAGATTATCTATGAATTTTTCTGGTTGGCTTCTTTTTCAAAGAATTAGATTCTGGTTGGCTTCTAATTTATCAATTTCTGCACTTTATTATTTAGTTACTCCTACTTTACTTGGGTGTGTTTTTTAAAAAATTGTTGAATTGAAAGCTTAGCTCATTAATTATTGAATTTACTTGTTTTCCAATATGTTGACTCCCACCTTACAAGGGTAATTAATCCCTGAAAAAACACTTACAGTTGAAAACATATTTAACATTGCTTTCAATATTTTCAATGATAAATATTTTTATGAACTCGTAAGCTCCACAGTTGGCATGGCTAAATGACATTAGTCTTATTAAATTGGACAAAGGTATTTCAGTAGTTTACTTTAGTTGTTATAACTTCTAATAAGTCATTTTCCCTTAATAAATTTATTCAAAATATGACTATTTACTTGTTCTCATTAAATTCAAAGCAATGAAAAACTGACACTTGACTATGTTACAAACAAAACATGTTCATGATACTCTAAGTTATGTAAATTTATCTTTATTGCAAATTATAATAATAACAGTAAACAACATGGCAAAGACTAAAGAATTCAGGGAGATGATGCAACCATCTGTATTCTGAGGAGAACTTAACACAACATATTAGTGATAAAACTGAAAAGATGACTACGTGATGTATCAGCCACCAATTTAAAATCTATAAAATCCAATTTGGTCTTTATGAAGTCAAATAAATGCCTTATGAGATGAAATAGGAATATTACATGAAACTCTTCTTAAATATGAATTCTCATGACCCAAAAGGGTATAACATAAAGGAATGGCAATATATGTATTTAAGGCTAGAAGTATATCCTTCTGATCCTATTTTAGTTGCATTGCATAGATTTGATGTATAGAGTTCTCGCTGTTCAGTTTTCAGTATTTTTAAATTTCCTTGAGATTTTTTTTATTGTGGCCCGATAATTATTTCGAATTGTAGTAGTTAGTTAATAAACACATAGAGATGTGTGGTTATTTTTTATTTTATTCATATTTTAGTCCGTTTTGGTTATATAGACCTGATTGATTTTTGATATTGATTGAGATGTCCTCTCTGACTTAATAGGTGGTCATTTAAAAATACATTTCAAGGCTTGCTTGAAAAAGATTGTGTATTCTCTGTTTATCATGTGCAGGGTTTTATACAGGCACATGTGCACATATACAGACACACATATATACATACCCACAGAGGACTAGGTGAAATTTCAAATTATGGTGTTCAAATCTTTAATAGCATTACTAATTTTTTGGGCTACTTTATCTTTTAGGTTCTGGGGTACATTAAAATCAACCTCTAAGATTGTGATGTCAGTTGCTGTTTGTAATTTTGTCATTTTTTGCTTTATATAGCAATATTTTGATGCTATGTTATTAGGTACATACTAGTTCAATATTGTTACATCTTCTGAGTGAATTCTTCCTTTACTTTTTAAGTTACGTATTAACTTCTCTATTTTAAATAATTTTCTTGTGGCTCAGAGTCTATTTTTTATTATATTCCTACTGCTATTCAAAATAAACTTCATTTTGCATATGTATTTTTTTCTGTATCTATGTTTTTCACATCTATATTTTCCAGACATTTCTTTTCCCTTACCATAACTATCAAATCAGCTGGATAATTTTCCTTTAGCTATATCTCATTAAACCACTTGTAGCTGATTTTGTATCTTTAATTTAAATTTTCAAATATCTGTAGTTTAACGAGACATAATTACATGTATTGTGCATAATGATATATTTGGACTTTGCTCTCTGTTTACTGTGGTTTTACTTTGTGTCTTCAGTTTTCTTTTCTTGCCATATTTTGGCTTAGTCAAATTTTTCCTTCATTTTTTTATACATTTTCACACATTCTGTTTCTATTCCTTTTGTGGTTACACTTCAGTTTTAATATGATTACCTGCTTTAGCAGGAGCCAGGCCAGACTGCCTTGGCTCACATCCCAGGTACGTTTTCCTACATATTTTATAGTTGTATGATTTTTGGCGCATAACTTAAATTCTGAGCTCAGTTGCCCTGTTGGTAAAATGGGGATAATAAAAGTACCAATGTCCTAGGCTGTTGTGAAAATTAAATTCGTTAATATATGTAAAAGATTAAAATTACTTTCTGGAACATAGTAAACATAGTATTTGCTATTTTTACTATTGTTTTATCCTCTTCATGAATAATACTTAAACTTAAAAAAAATTTTACCTGCTATCTGCCAATTTCAGAATTCTGATTTTTTGTCTTGTAATTTACACCTGGTTTGTATTTAATTTCCTCCAAGTTAGTTTTTAATTTTTATAAGCAATGTTTACATAGATTTGTAAACGTGCTTGCTGATTTTTCTTCATTGTTACTTCTTCTCTCTACCCTTTTCGTCCAGATTGTTTTCTTTTTACTGAAATGTGTTATTTAGTGGATACTTTGGGAGGGGAGGCTTTGAATGATAAATTCTCTTGGTCTTTGTATGAAAATGTCTTTATTTTGAGTATTCTCTTGAATATTATATAACAGAGTATAGGTGCTGGAATTATTATCACTTATCATTTGGAAGGTATTATTTCGTTACTTTCTGTTCTCTTTGGTTGCTAAGGAGAATTATGTTGTTACTCTCATTGCCCTTTGGAGTTAACCTGACTTTTCTCTCTGCTTGTAGTGAAGATTTTTCACTTGGTTATTTCAGATATTCTGCTGGTTCCTCAATGTGTCTAAGTATAGATTTATTTTATTTTTCCTGTTTGGAAATTGTTGCGCTTCCATGTTTCTTAACTATGGTTTTCTGTTTTTCATCTGTTTTCCTTTCTTTTCTATTTTTTGGTGATTTTTATCAGATCTTTTTTTCCAGCCTACCACATTACTCTCAGTGTGTTTCTAATCTGTAGTTAACCTATTCCTTAGATTTTTCCTTTTAATTATATATTCATTTGTGCTCTTTTGGTTCTTTTTCAAGTTCATCTGCATTTTGTTCATACTATTCTATTACTTAATGATAGTTTTTACTCCTTCTTTAATTGTTTTATTTATTTAAACTATTCATTTTATAGGTTTTTTTTTCAGATTGTTCTTTTTAGCTGTTGGGTTGCTAATTCTTATGTTTATCACATTTACTGACTTTCCCCTTTTGGATATTTACTTCCTTATATAGATTATAGCTTTTATTGTGAATTTAGCTTCAGTAGGGGATATTTACTTGGTAGTGGTCTGTTTTCCTCATGTTGCGAAAGGTTCTTACAAAATGGTTTTGAGTGTTCTTGCTGGGACCCAGGGTTTCAGTGATTGGTTTTTAGTGTTAGCTTGATTTTAGCTTGGTTCTCAGTTTGGCTTTCCTATATGACTCAAGAATTTGGTTTTCCTAAATGACTCAAGGTAAATAGATCTTATATATGTCTTATAAAGTGGTGTAGACCTTGAATTTTATACTTCACAGCTGAATTTTCCCTCTGCCCAAGGCCGTAAAAAGTTGACATGTTTCCTTCCATTTTTCCTGGCTATAGGCAACTTTTACTATTTATTTTTTTATTTAGGACAGAGTAGCTCTTGGAACTCAGGAATTTATGCGTGAGTCCTTCCCTTACTGGTGTGAAGTCACATTTCTTGTCCTCATGTAGGTATTCAAATGCCAGGTCCTAGCACACAGGGCAGGTATTTTGTCTGGAATCCCCCTGGTTCACTGTGGCTTGAAATCCTACTGACATCTCTTGTTTTGATTTCTCTCCTTATTCCTGGCTTCCTACACATTTCCTTTATTTTGAGTGTGGCTAGATATCAATATTATATGTTTGTAGTGAGAGGAGGCTCTGTCCACATTGCTGGATTGCTCAGTGACATTTTACATGGTGCTTTTTAAAAAAGTGCTTTCTATGTAGTATTTAAAGCCCATGGATATGTCCTGCTTATAGACTATCATAATGGGTTCTCTTTAATGTAAGGTGAAAATAGTATGCACTTTCCTAGTTTTTCAATATGAAGGATTTGATTATTCTGCCTTTGTTTTATCTGCTATATTTCCATACTTGGATAGAAGAGCAATAGCTCAGCAGTTGAAGAAGTGTTGGACCTACATTTTGGAAAAGATATCTCCAGATTAGAAGTAGGAAGACCCTGTTCAGTTCTACTTCTGCCATCAACTTTGCCTTGTGATCCTGGCACGTCTTCCCTACTTGGTTCTTGCATTTAATTAGTAGAAGTAGGGATCTGTGTCTGTGTCATCTGTTTAATATTTCCATGGGGATAATATGAGATATTCTGTAGGGAAGGAAAACATTTACAACTAAGATTTTACTTCTATAGCAAAAGAAACTTAGGCCAAGAGAAACATGTGTTCGTTACATTAAAGTGTTGTGTGAACATGGGCGTCTTGTCATGCTAAATGAGACACGCACCGTTATAGTTTACTCTCTTGCGGTTACATCTCTTCAATGTAATGAATCATAATTGATGCACTTCCTGCAACAATCCTGCACATTGTTCATCACTGTCCAAGGGCTTTCTTCATCTTGACTTGTATAGTTTATTCTTGTTTGAAGATGTGTGTATTCCTCTCCCTCTTCAGTAGTTCCAGGGGAGGGCACAGGAAGCTTTCTGAAGGCCTTCTTTGTGGTTGTGACAAAATCATATGTTTTAATTTCTTTTAATTTTTTAACTGGAGTCAAGTTGATTTCCAATGTTGTGTTAGTTTCAGGTGTACGGCAAAGTGATTCAGTTATTCACATATATATGTGTGTGTGTGTATATATATATATATATATATATATATTCTTCTTCAGATTCTTTTCCCTTATAGCTTGTTATAAAATATTGAGTATAATTCTCTGTGCTATACAGTTGGTGTAGCCACTATGGAGAACACTATGGAGGTTCCTTAAAAAACTAAATATAGAGCTACCATATGATCCTGCAATCCCACTCCTGGGCATACATCCAGAGAAAACTGTTAATTCAAAAATATACATGTACCCCAGTGTTCATTGCAGCACTATTTACGATAGCCAAGACATGGAAGCAACCTAAATGTCCATCAACAGAGGGGTGGATAAAGAAGATGTGATATATATATACTCCTCCTCCTCCTCCTCCCCCTCCCCCTCTTCCTTCATATATACACATATATATGTGTGTATACATGTATATACGCATATATATGTGTATATATGTGTGTGTGTACACACACACACACACACACACACACACACACACACACAGTGGAATATTACTCAGCCATGAAAAAGAATGAAATAATGCCATTTGGAGCAACATGGATGGACCTAGAGATGATCATACTAAGTGAAGTAAACCGGACAAAGGCAAATACCATATGATATCGCTTATATGTGGAATCTAAAAAAAAATGATACAAATGAACTTATATACGAAACATAAGTAGACCCACAGACATAGAAAACAAACTTACGGTTACCAAAGGGGAAATCGGGGGAGGGATAAATTAGGAGTTTGGGGTTAACAGATACACACTACTATATATGAAACAGATAACCAGCAAGGACAAAGTCGTATTTTAAAGGTGAATTTCATGTCATTCCTTAGTGTTGGCATACAAAGGCTCACGTGTCGAAAGACAGAAAAATCAAATTCACCATTACGTTTAGCAGTCTCGACTGAAAATGAAACAGAGTACACGTGCCCACCCTGCATTGGAGGAACTCCTCTCAGGCAGCCTAAAGGTTTTGTTAACCACTGGACGCCCCTTATGGAGGCACAGGGCCGTGAAACACCCCGTTGCCGTATTTCTGTGACTCTGCCACTGCCGTTTGTGCTGCTCCCGATTCCTGAGCTTGTTTCCTGTGACCCACGGGCTGGGAAACCTGAGCGGTGCAATGCGCCCCAGCACAGTCTCCTACTGCGGCATGGAGGGTAGAGATGGGTGAGGCTGGGTAATCCCTCCATGGTGGCTTCTTTCATAGAATAACAATAGCTAACAAGGATGGAGCCTTTATTCCATGCCAGGTATTTGGGTCAGGTGCGTTACACCCATTATCTTATTTAATCCTCACAGCAACTCCGGGAGGCGGGCACCATTAGGACCCCCAGTTTTAAAAATTAGATGAGGAAACAGGTTCAGAGAGCCTAGGTGTCACAGCTGTTAAGTGGAAGGGGTGGGTCCGTGGCAGGTGTACTTGGTCACTCCGCTGTGCCTCGCCCTGTCACCCTGCCTTCCATGGAGACGAATATGAAGTTCTAGACCTCCGTCCATGGTCTCCGGAGCGCCTTAATGTGCCTTGTCTCTCTCGCCCTTAACCTGGACCCAGGGGCCTGCGCTTGAGTTTCCTGCTGGAGCCTTGTTACGTCGTTTGGACCGTCTCAGATTTTCACTGTAAAGTCGGACAAAAATAACACCCTGCCTGCTTCGTAGGGTCATTGTGTGGACCAACTGAAATAATACGTGAAAGCAAGTTGTAACTGCAAAGTTAAGGTGAGTGTGATCTCACGGTAACTCTGCACTGCGTAGGACAGAAAACGCTACGAGAAGGCAAAGTAACCTCACTCCTAAGTAATATCAGAGCTAGAACGTGCATCTAAAATTCCTGAATCTTGGTCTAGCCTTCTCTACCTCCCTAACTTAGGGAATGTAGAATTCTAATGCTTTTGAAATATATTTTTAACCTATTAAGGATTCATAGGTTAGAGGTTCAACCCATTATAACTTGAGCTACCATGTAAATTTTAATAGGACAAAGTTCTATTTCAACAGATTTACAGGAGAAAAGATGTTAAATCTGTTTCACTGTTGCACACGCATACACACTTACTGAACTGCGCACACACACACACGTGCACATAGACACATATGCACACTTTAGGATGTAAGCTCCATGAAGGAAGGGAATTTATTGACTTGACTCACTGTCTAGAACAGTGCCCGTAGTAGCACGTAGTAGGTACTCAATAAATAATCATTGTATAAATAAATAACTAAATAATGTTTAAAGATACTTTTTGTTTCATCTCACTTAAATCAGGTGGTAGCGAAGGTTACCATCCATCCTGGTTTGTCCATGGTGTTCATGGTTTACATTTCTTGTCCTAGCACATATCTTAATACTGTGCCCTTTCCCTCTGAAATATACTAGCTTGTATGGTAATTCACTCGGTCACTTATCATGCATTTGCATTTATTGCACATGCTTGGAATGGTGACTTAGGCTCTGTTGCCCAAAAATCTGAGGTCACCCACTTGCTAGCTGTGGATCCGGGGGTGAGTTAATAAACCTCTATAACCTCAGTTATTTAATCTGTAGGATAATGACAGTCGCTTCCTGATAGGGTTGTTGGGAGGATACAGTTAATCCACTTAGAAAACTTGCTGCCTTACAGGCCTTGGAGATTTGGTTAGCCCTTGGATGAGAACAGATGTCCTGCTTCCTTCTCCAAAGCCTCAGAGCATTATGCCCCCCAGAGTCTCTCCTGTCCAGTGGTTCTGTAGCAAGTCATCAGATTGTCTAGATGCTCCTGTCTCCTGCTGTTGGTGTTATGCAAAGGTTTCTCTCTGAATCATGCATATTTCGGTTTCTGATGTTGCATACATTTAAAAATCATCATTCTGCTTTTGTAAGCTAATTTGCAATGGAAAAGAAAATGCTTCATTTTATCCCAGGTTCCTGTCTTGAAACTGAAGACTCAGAGTCAGGTGAGCCCTCCTCTGCAGGGTCAGCCTCTCTTCCAGACCCTCATCCTGACACCCCCGAGCTGCTGAGTCCACTCAGTGTCGTTGGGGTCCCCAGACATGTCCACTCACACACAGGCAGGGGAAATGCCCTTTTCAGTAGATTTCCAAGTCCCTTTGTGTACAAACGGGGCTCCTTTAGGAATCTGGATGGGAAAGAGTTTTAAAACATGCTACCCGAAGTCATTATTGCTATTTTAAAACTGTCCACCGACCCTCCCTATCACCAGTATCCTAAAGCAGAATTACATGTTGGCTGACTGTTCATTTTCTCTAACAAAACACTGGAATGGTGAGGAGGAGGGATGATGAGAAATCGCAGCCCCCCCTTTCCTATCTGATTGAAGTCTCCCTTCTGCAGGGTTGGGAATGATACACTGTTGGTGTCAGCTGGTCTCCTTAGGAGAATGGACATCATTCTTTGTGCCTTCTCTTTCTTTGTGCCTTCTCTGGTGAACTGTCTGGAAGGCCAGGAAGATGCCGCCTCTAGCTTGAGCTCACGTTTTTAAGGGAATTAGAGAAGATATATGCCAGCCTGCAACAGCTCCAGCCCCAGTCTCTCGGTGCCCCTTAGTCCCGGCTGAGTTTCTGCAGAGCTTTTATCACTATCTGACATGTGGTTGTTTGTTTATCAGCTGCTGTGTACTCACTGCCCCTCCTTCCTCCTGTACTGGTTTCTGGGATTGATACGTTGTATCTTTTGTGTTTGTCTACCTCTGTGGAGCTTGGGACGCTGGGTGGTAAAACTTACCATGTCTACATTGTCAATACTGTTTTATATTTTCATTTGTTTCACATCTAGCATCAATGTTGCTTCTCACAGGAGTCTTTATTTTATTTTGCCTCATCCTTAACCCGGCTTTTAAGTGCTAATGGTTTTGCCAAAGGGATTGGTTGATTTGATAGCTAATGTATGTATTTAACGACTTTACACTCTGCAGTGATTTTCTTTTGTTTGTATGTTTTTTTCTTTTCATTTGGTCTTGCTGTTTTCAATTTTGTGTTTTGAAGTCACATGACATCAGGGGAGTTGTTACTTACTGATCCTAAATCTTTGGACAAATGTGCATCACTGGCAGGAGTCCGGTCCTCCGTTTTCCCACTAAGTGCGTTAGTAGGTTTGACTATTATCTTGATGAAGCATACTAAGTATGATGAAGGTGGAGCCGTAAGAATCTACATAACGATCATACATCCTGATGTTCCTTGAAACCCTGGTGGTCTTTGCAGTGAAAGGCAAATGGTATGACACGTGGGTGTATGAAGACCACTGAGCTGGTAATCAGAAGCCAGGGAGGAAGCAAAGTGGACAAAAATGTTATGATTCTAGGACGTTTGGAAAAGAGTGTAAATTTGCCAAATAGGGCACTTTCTTAGTTTAGCCCGAGGCCCCAGTGTACCCATAGGTCCCCACCATGTAAATCACTGCTGACTAGAGTTGAGTGCAAGCAACCACTTGATTGAAAAATGGAATCAGGTAGCAATTACCGGCAATTGTGGGTTCCTTTCCTATACTTCGATCTGCTTATTTTAAGCAAGTGGTCAATTTGTTTGGAAGGCAGGCTCTTCAAGGACTGAAAACCAAACAGAAAATAAAACTCTGGCACAAGGTGCTTGGGTGGATGGGGTAGGCTCCCTGGATAGCCTTGTACAACTTCACGATGACAGTGGGCAAACAGTAAAACCCAAATTGCCATAACTCATTTACCAACGCATGGGCTGAAAGACAAATCCCAGGAGTTAACGTCTAACCCGGGGCAATAAAAGAAAAATTGCTTTCAACTGTTGCCCCGCACGGAGAATTTTGAATCTAGGTTACCGTTTTATCACCACTCCTCAGCTCAGAGCTTCCTGCCTCCCTGCCCGCCCCCGGCTGCCAGCAGGCTCTGCAAAGGGTCTGTTCTGAAATAGTCACCAGAACTTGACTACTCCCTGGATTCTGTAATTCCCCCTGAACAATGCCTATACACTGGAAAGTCTTTACCCTCCGAACGATCTCTTCCAAACCTAATCCTTTCTTGGTCAAACCCCTTCTGTCACTAAAATGGAAAATGAAGAAAAAAAAAAAAAGAAAAATAATGGGGGTCTAGAGCCACAGGGAGATGAAACCCAGTAAAATTAAGCATGCTGAGTACCGAATGAGGGCTGCAGGATTCGCTTCGTAGTCGTACAATGTAAACCTGCAGTCCGGACGGATGCAGAACAAGTTCTGCGACCGTTCTGAGCTGCAGTTCACATGAAACACAAGCTGGAGACTTTTCTAAATAAGAATACTCATCGTGGCCAGGGCTGGCGCTCAGCATTTTTCCAGCAAGGATCTTGTTTCCCACCTGGCTGTGTGAGAAACTCCCCCAGATCACTTTATTCCTCCGGATGAGATACGTGTCAGGAGGCACGTGTTTCACGCCCAGGCGTCATATACGCAGAAATACTTTGACAACTGTCCGGTGTTATTGTTATTTCCTGAGGCAGAGTTGCTGCCTTGGTGAGCTTTGGGGGTGATCTTTGCCGGGCTGTCTGTCTGTCTGGATGGCGCGGGATGTGTACCCCACCTCGGCTGCACTGTGCTCACGGAACATTTTGCAAAATTGATATGATACAAACCTCACGTCGTTCCTCTGTTGGCTGCCCTAGAATCTGAGTGTGCTGATAGCAAGAACTGAACATCCTTGGAACCCATCCCCCTGTCCCCTTGCTCCTGTGGCTTCAGGAAGGAGAGTATGACCCATTACCAGAGTAATCCAAGATGGTCTCTTTGGCAGGAAGTAGCCAAGGCAGTAAAGTACGTAACTGGTTTTGGTTTTTTGAAAGCCAGCTAGTGGTAAACAACTGAATAGAAAATTCAAAACCATGAATAACTCTAAGGAAGACGTGAGAAATATGATTACAGAAGAGTACAGTGTGTTTATTTATTTACTGTTTCTTCACTGGTGTCCCTCAGACTTCAAGCACAGTTTCTTATCTTGGAAAGGAAGAGATTGATTTGCTTTTTACAAGATCGTTATGCAAAATAATTATCATACGTATACTTTACATTGATGCCGGTTAGCCAGCCGGTCTCTTGCATGTCAATCTCCTGGAAAATCCCTGGACAAATAGTGACCTTGTGGACCACGGACATAGCCCTCTACTGAATGGGGCCTGTGCTTGTCCTTTCATTGGAATAGATTTTAAAGAGATATTGGAGGGTTCTAGAAATTCTGTGAGGCACAAGATGGGGGGCTGTATCAATGGGTTGTTTATTTTGCCATGTGTTCACTGGGCTCGCCGCCCTGGTTCAGCCTCTTTAACAGCCAGGAGAACTTTGCTCGTGACTGGCCTGCCCCGGATTGATTGGGGCAGCAGAAGCCTGGGAGGCCCCTAGGCCTGTCTGCTGGCCCCCAGGACCCCGTGGACCGAGGGATCCAGTGCCAGGAGCATCTTCCCAGCCACCCTAGTCCTGCTCAGAGCCTGGTTCCTCCCAGACACCTCCGTGGGTGGGACCAAAGAATTCTGTCATTTGAAGAGATAGCTTGTTATTTTTTCGATTTGTGACTTTTCTTGAAATCCAGAGAGATATAGTCTCCCCCCCATATGTATGTGTGTGTATATATATATATGTGTGTGTGTGTGTGTGTGTATGTATATATATATATATATAAAGCAGCATCTCCAGCTGCCTCTGCCTTTGGCCCCAGCAGATGTGTCCTTTTGTGACAGGAAACTCCGCCAGCTTTGGATACAGTATCTTACATGAAGCACCATGAACCCGAAGGGCTTCATGGATGACTCTGTGTGTGTGTGTGTGTGTGTGTCCTTGTCTGCGTGTGTTATGCACACTGCCACACAGGCACACACACACACACACACACACAACTCTTCAGTCTGTCATGAGGCTGCCAGTTAAAAACTAAATATGAAATTTCTAGCTATGGACGTTTGCAGAGTCTACTCAGCAAAAATACTTTTCCTGCTCATTAGATACAGGCTAATTCTTGGCGCCCAACTTCTTATACAGAGGAATATATAATACTGGCAATTGATCTCATCTGACTGATGGCCCGGGAATAGAAATGATGAGTCTGAGATTGAAGGATGGGTTTAGTGCAGGTGGTGATGAGACCAGGGCGTGAGTCGAATCCGTGCCCAGCCCTGGCTCCGGGATTGGATCAGGATCTGACCTGCCTCCAGTGGACAGGAAACTCCCAGGCCAGTGGCAGTGTACCCTCAGATGTTACGTCCGCCTGCAGAAGTGAACGTCACCGCCTCCATGTGCTGGCCGGCACGTGTCGGAGAACTCAGCCCATTGGCAGATACCAGCCCAGCAGGGACAGGGAGGCCCCTGGCCCCTCACTCACTTGCTTAAGAGATGGGAAGCCAGATGTTTAATTCAGGGAATCTCAGTGCCTGAGCTGGGATCTCATTGCCACGGCTGAGACTTGAAGTCGGAAGTCTAAAAAGACTAGTGGGGAGAAATAGAATGGAAGGTTCCGCCCCTCCCCCAGTCTCCATTACAGTCCTAGTAGCATCTGAAGATTGGCTTTTGGACTTGAGGTCTAGACAGGTAGCAGACGGAGTGGGCCTAGCGGTGCGTGAGCAGGTCCCGTGAGATGCTTGTAGCGGGCCCAGGGTCGGGGAAGCAGGCAGGAGAGCTGGAGGACCAACCCTTGTCTTGGCTAAAGCTGGTTGCCCCCCTGCACACATTGGTATGGAGGGGGGGACAGAGGGCCCAATCTGCTGATTTTTTCAAGATAAACCAGACAAGAGAATTTGTACGTGCAAACTCTGTTTCCACATATTAGCTCAATATTTAAAAACACCAGATGAACACAACAAAATAGGCCTGCCGGCCGTGACGGCCCGTGGCCTGCCAGTTTGCAACCTCTGGTCCAGACTTTTTCATGTTATTTGAAATTTTGCTTCTAGGATTTATACCTGGTTATACTGAAGGGAGCACAGTCTGTTGTTTGGGACACTTATGCACTCAGGATCACTTGGAATTTGTTATATAGTCCACTTAATAATAATCAAAATAAGTGCCATTCTCAGAGTGGGATCATGTCACAAAAAGAGAAATAGGTAAATACAAATGGTGACATACTCTTACCATTGATAAAAATGGGAAGGCTGTTATGGAATATCTAAGTGAGAGGCTTTCATGTTTTTCACCTCGAATAAGCATCCCAGGCGTGGAAACAGTGCTGGGATGACTGTTAGGAGGCCGGCGGGTCTGTCTCACGTTGCCTCTGATGTTCAGTTGAATCACACAGCAGCTTCATCATCTGTGAAAGGTAAATGCTGTGGGTAAATCAAATGTCATCCTGACAGTTATTCGAACCCTAAGTGAAAGTGTTACTTACCCTTGAGAAAACTTCTCTGTTTTGTCAATTTAAGTAAGAATATCTGTCACTTACATGTGGAATCTAAAATACGACACAAACGAACATACCTGCGAAAACAGAAACAGACTCACAGACATAGAGGACAGACTTGTGGTTGCTGAGGGGGAGGGGTGGGGGAGGGATGGATTGGGAGTTTGGGGTTAGCAGATGCAAACTAGTATATAAAGGATGGATAAACAACAAGATCCCTATAGCAACAGGGAACTATATTCAATATCCTGTGATAAACCATAATGGAAAAGAATATGAAAAAGAATGTGTATATGTATAACTGAATCACTTTGCTATACAGCAGTAATCAACACAACTTTGTAAATCAACTATACAGCAATAAAATTAAAAAAAAAAAAGAATATCTGGTCTTAGAGTCTCAGTAGATTCTCAGGTCCCATGTAAGCACTTTCCTTTAAAATATTTCGATGAATAAAATCGGTGAATTTAACAGTTTTAAATATAATTAAAACAGTATTGTAACTCTTCTTGTGCCCTTGTTCACTGACCATTATTTTGAATAAACCCATGGAAATATTGATATAATAAACATATGTGCAGCAGTAGATTGTTATATCATGTTAATATGTTATAATTTCCTCACCCATTTCCCTCTTTTTGATGTCTTACTATGATCATTTTTGTAAAAATTACATTTTTTACCCCTTGAATTGCAGAAAAATTCTTTTTTGCTTCTTATTTCTGAACAGCTCAGACTCTGCACATTTTATATCACTGCTCCTAGAGTTGCCTTTCAAAGGCCCAGTTCAGAGGCTGGGGATCAGCCGACCGACCAGTTAATATTTGGGGTGATATGCATGGTGACAGTGCCTATCAGCAGACATCATCTTTTCATGCTTATTTGTTTAGCAGTGTTTATGCGGTTCTGTCAATATTTCATTTTACTTTGCCATAATTATTTGATAAAAATGAGTAGGAAAGTGAAAAATGAAAGTGAAGATTTTTTCCATGGTAGTAAAATATATATAACATAAAATTGACCATTTTGACCATTTTAAGTGTACAATTCAGCAATATAGAGTACATTCACGGTGTTGTGCAACCATCACCACTATCAATTTCTAGAACTTTTGCATCATCTCAAGCAGAAACTCTGCCCATTAAACAGTAAGTCCCCACCCTCCTCCTCCCAGTGCCAGGTAACCTCTATTCTACTTTCTATCTCCATGAATTTGACTGCTTTAGGTATTTGATATAAGTAGAATCATGCAATATTTGTTCTTTTGTGTTTGGTTAAAGTGAAGATTTAACTTTTATAGTGTAGTTCTTACAACCTTAACAAGATGGAGACAAAGGTGCAAATTGCCAGCAGTGATAAAAGCATAAACCTTTAGTGTAATCAGATAGAAACCAGTTGGCCATGCATTCCATTGGGAAACAGAAGAACAAACTTAAAGATTAAAGAAGACAGCTAGAAAAGTTGGAAGTAGGAAAGTGAGAGACTGTGATAAAAGGTGAGGCACACAATTTTTAGCGTTCAGGTATCGGAGCCTCCACAGAGAATGCGTGCAGCTCATACCTTTTCCCTGTGTGTCTCTCCGTAGATGTGGAGTAAAATCCCCGGAAAGGAGCCAGATCAAAGGCAGGGTCAAGTGCTCTAGTGCAAGAAACCTCTTCTCAAGACTTCGGCACAGTGTTGCTGAGGGCAGAGAGCCCCGTGCGTCAACACTGTCCTCTCAAAACACTTCGTCAATGTCTTGATTGAAAAGTGTACCTGTTTCTTCATATCCTTGACCGTGTCGGGTGTTACTACTTCCCACTAATTCGGGGTAAATCCAGGCTGTGGACGACAAGGCCAGGACTGGTCGTTCTCACCCTCTCTCTTGGATTTCTGGCAGCACCACCTGTGGACCACAGTCATGTCCACTCCAGAGAGTTTTGCATGTGCTGTTTGTTCACTCTGCCGTGGAAGACCCTTCCACCCCTCTTGGCTTTGACAATTCCTATTCCTCTTCATTTCTCAGGTGAAACTTTGTTTCCTTAAGGAGCCCCTCGCCCATGGGGCAGACAAGATAAGGGGCCCCAGGGACTTTCTGAAAGTGACCTCATTAACATAACAAAAGACACTTAGGAAATACCAAGGGTTTTAGGAGCTCTGTGCCAGGAACTGAGGGTCAAAGACCAAAAACATATTTATTTTAAAACACAGTGTTTGCAATACTCATAAAGGATATTGGTCTCTGGCTTTCCTTTTTGTCCTGTCTTTGGTTTTGATATCAGGGTAATACTAGCTTCATAAGATGAATTGGGACATCTTTCCTCCTCTGTTTTTTTGGAAGGGATTGTGTAGAATTGGTGTTGTTTTGTAGAATTCACTGGTGAAACCATCTGAGCCAGGAGATTTTTTTCTTTTGATAAGTTTTAAGTTACAAATTCAATTTATTTTACGGGGCTGTTCAACTGATCTCCTTCATTTTGGGTGAGTTGTGGTTGTTTGTGTTTTTTAGGGAATTGGTCCATTTCGTCTAAGGTGTCATACGTGTGTGTAGATAGAGTTCTCCATAGTATTCCTTTGCCATCCTTCTGATGTCCGCCCGCTCTGTAGTGGTACCCTTTTAAATTCCCAATGTTGACAATTTTTGTCTTCTCTTTTCTTGGTAGTGTTGCTGGAGGTTTGTCGATTTTAATCACTCTTTGAGAAGATCCAGCTTTTTATGTCACTGATTTTTTTCTATTTTTCTGTTTTCAATTTCACTGAGATCTGCTCTTATCTTTAGTTTCCTTCTTTCTGATTCTTTTGGGTTTATTTTGCTCTTCTTTTTCTAGGTTCCTGAAGTGGAAGATTAGATTATTGATTTGAGACTTTTCCTCTTGTCTGATGAATGCATTAGTGCTATGCATTTCTCTCTCAGTGCTATTTTAGCTGTGTCCCACTTTTTGATATGTTGCATTTTCATTTTCATTTGGTTCAATTTTTTGATTTCCTTTGAGACTTCCTCTTTGACCCATGGATTTTTTTGAATAGTATTATTGAGATGTAATTTACATAGCATATATTTCACCCATTTAAAATGTACAATCTGATGGTCTTCAGTATATTCACAGACGTGCAACCATCACTACAATCAAATTTAGAATATTTTCACCACTCCCAAAAGAAATTCCATATATTTTAGCTATGCCTGGGCAATTTCCCCATCCTGCCCCAGCCCTAGGAAGTCCCTAATCTACCTTGTCTTTGTAGATTTGCCTATTCTGGACATTTCCTATAAATGGAATCATACAGTATGTGGTTTTTTGTGACTCTGTCTTTCACTTAGCACATTTTCAGGGTTCATCCTTGTAGTAGCATGTGACAGTATGCCATCCTTTTTATGGCGAAATCAGATTCCATTGTATGGTTTTACCACATTTTGTTTATCCATTTGTCAGTTGATGGGCATTTGGGTTGTTTTCGCCTTTTGCCTATTATAAATAATGCTGCTATGGATGTTTGTGTACAGGTTTTTATGTGGCCAGGTTTTCATTTCTTTGGGATATATATCTAATAGTGAATTTCCTAGGTCAAATGATAAGTCTTTAACTTTTTGAGGAACTGCCAGACTGTTTTCCAAAATGACTGCACAATTCATATTCTCCCCAGCACATGAGGGTTCTGATTTCTCCACATCCACAAAAACGTTTGTTATTATCTGTCTTTTTGATTACAGCCATCCTAGTGGGTGTGAAGACCCATAGATTAGCTAGAAGTGTGTGGTTAAGTCTCCAAGTTGAGAGATTTTCCTGTTTTCTGTATGTTACTGATTTCCAGTTTCACTCCGTTGAGATCAGAGAATGTATTCTGTATGATTTCAGTTCTTTTAAATTTGTTGAGATTTGTTTTTATGGCCAAGGAAATGTTCTATCTTGGTATATAATCTGTGGATTCTTGGAAAGAATGTGTGTTCTGCTGTTGTTGGTTGAAGTCTTCTATAGAATTAGATCCTGTTCGTTGATGATCTACTTATTTATTTTACCAGTTATTGAGAGAGGAGGTGTTGAAGTTTTTAAACTATAATTATGTATTTACCTATTTCTCCTTTCAATTCTATCAGGTTTTTTTTCATATATTTTATAGTTCTGTTATTTGGTGCATACACATTTGGGCTTGCCATATTTTCTTGGTGGATTGGCCCTTTTATAATTATTTAACGTCCCTCCCTGTCTCTGGTAATTTTCTTTGCTCTGAAGCTTACTTTATTGGATATTAATATAGCCAATCACACTTTCTTTTGATTAATATTTTAATGATGTAACTTTTTCCATTCTTTAATTTTCAACCTGCCTATATCATTGTATATGAAGTGAAATTTTTTTAGACAACATATAGTTGGGTCATGCTTTTTAATCCATTCTACTAACAGCTGTCATTTAATTGATGCATTTAGACACTTTACATTTTTTGTAACTATTGGTGTGTTTGCGGTGTTCGGGTTTAAATCTGCCACTTTTTCTTTTGTTTTCTGTTTTCTCTCTGTTTTTCATTTCTCTGTTTTCTTTTCCTGTGGGTTACTTGAACACTTTTTAGAACTCCATTTTCATTTATCAATAGTGTTTTTGAGGGTATCTCTTTGTATAGCATTTTTTAGTGTTTCCTCTAAGTATTACATCATCAGTATGTGTATATGTATGTGTGTGTGTGTGTGTATATATATATATATATATATATATATAAAAATATGTAACTAATGGCAGTTTACTCATGTGGTCGTTTACCAGTGTGAGTGAAGTAAAGAAACCTTTCCTTCCTTTATGTTTTTTTACCTTCTCCCACTTATAATATAGTCGTCTTAAAAACATTTTCTCTATGTACATTGAGAACCACATCAAACAGCGTTGTAATTTTGGCTTCAGTGGCCAGGCTTAATTTAGAAAATTCAAGGGAAGAAAGAAAATGTATTGAATTTCTTGTATTTTTACTTTTTTCTTAATTCCTCATGTTCCAAGATTCCATTGCTTTCCATACTGAGAATTCCCTTTAGCCATTATTTTGGGGCAGGTCTGCTGGCAACGAATTTTCTTAGTTTTCCTTCAAATGAGAATGTTTTGATTTCTTCTTCATTACTGAAGACTGTTTTCGCTGGGTATAGAATTCTGGGTTGGCAGTTCTTTTTTTTTTTTTTTTTCCTGCATGTGAACAATGTTGTGCCACTTCCTTATAGCCCCCATGATTTTCAAAGAGAAATCTGCTAAAATTCTATTTTCTCGTCTATAGATAAGGTGTCCTTTCTCTATCTGCTATCAAGATTTTTTTCTTTTTCTGTATTTTCAAAAGTTTGAATATAGCTTGTCTTGATGTGGATTTCTTTGGGTTTATCCTTTTTGGGGCTCATTCATATTCTTCATTCTGTAGGTTTATATTTTTTGCAAAATTTTGGAAGTTTTTAGCCATTATTTCTTGAGTACTTTTCCAGCCCCACCCTCTTTCTTTTCTCTTTCTGGGACTCTGATGACATGAATGTTAGATCTTTCATTATAATTTTACAGGTCCCTCACGTTCTAAGCCTGTTTTTTCTCTGTCATTCAGATTGGTTAATTTCTACCATTCTGTCTTCTAATTTAGTAATTCTTTCCTGTTTACTAATTCATACTTCCAGTTTACTAATATTCTGCTGTTGAGCCAATACAATTGAATTTTTAAAAAAATAAATTTATTTATTTATTTTTGGCTGTGTTGGATCTTCGTTGCTGCGCACAGGTTTTCTCTAGTTGTGGCGAGCGGGGGCTACTCTTCATTGTGGTGCATGGGCTTCTCATTGTGGTGGCTTCTCTTGTTGTGGAGCACGGGCTCTAGGTGCACGGGCTTCAGTAGTTGTGGCACACGGGCTCAGTAGTTGTGACTTGCACGCTCTAGAGAACCAGCTCAGTAGTTGTGGTGCACGGGCTTAGTTGCTCCGCGGCATGTGGATTCTTCCCAGACCGGGGCTCGAACCTGTGTCCCCTGCATTGGCCAGCGGATTCTTAACCACTCCGCCACCAGGGAAGTCCTACAATTGAATTTTTAATTTCAGTTGTTGTATTCTTCAGTCCTAAAATTTCCATAGGGTTCTTCTTTGTAACTTCTGTTTCTTTACTCAGGTTTTAAATTTCTTTGCTCAGGCTTCCTATTTTTTTTATTTGTTTCAAGTATGCTGGTAATTGCTCATGAAACATTTTTATCATGGCAGTGTTAAAATTTCTGTTAGATAAATCTAACATCTCTGTCATCATGATGGTGATATCTATTGTGTTTTTATCATTTAGTTTGACATCTTCTTGGTTCCTGGTATGATGAGTGGTTTTCTATTGGAACATGGACATTTGGGGTATTACGTTATGAGACCATGGGTCTTATTTATACCTTCTGTTTTAGGTGACTTCTTATGACACCACTCTGGGGGGGGGTGGGGAGGAGCTGCCATCTCATTACTTACAGTGGGGTAGATTTTCAAGTTCTCCACTTTGTCTCCGTTGCCCACCGAGGGTCAGCTCGTTACTGCTGTATGGCGATGGCCGTCCCTGGTCCTTACTAGGTCTGCACTGACACCTTCTTGGCTGAGATGGGGTAGGAGTGCCTCCTTGCTGCTCTCCTGGTGGCCTCCACTGACACCCAGGGGAGTGGTGTCCTCATTACCATCTGGTGGAAGTGGATGTCCTGACTCTCCACCAGGCCTCCTCTGGTCCACCTCAGTGAGGAGGACGTGGGGTACCTCGTCATTGCAAATTCCAGGTCCCCCACATAGTGTTCACAGGCACTGTGGGGGAGGGGGTGCTCATTTCTACCCAGTGGTGGAGAAAGTCCCACTGCCCTACTTTCTCCTTTCTGACACACCCTAGTAGGGAGGCTGGGGTGTTCCTTATAGCCTAGTAAGGGCGGGATCTAGAATCTCCGCTCGGTCTTTGCTCTGTGGGTTTGGCTGGAATAGAGCAGTTATTATCTAGAAGTATTACGTGTTGTGAGGCTGCCTCTTTCCTGGTCTGTTGTCTGGATGGAGTGGCCTTTGTTGGGGCTCTTGTTCTCAGCACCCATTGGCATTTCCAGGTCGCTGGCTTCTTCAGCTCCAAGTCTGGGATATTGGAGGCAAAAAGGAAACACAGGGAACCCCCTGCCGTACCGTTCTTCAGATCTTGAGGTCCCTAGCCATCCTCCTTCTTCTCTCCATCTTTCAGAGTCTCCTTGTGCTTGTTTTGTATATGATACCTAGGCTTTTTAAGTGTACTAAGTGGGAGGAATAGAGAAAAATACATACTCCATCTTCTCAGAAGCAACAGTTGGTTTTTTGTTTTTTTAATCTTCATTTTCTTACTTTTTTTTTAGCAGACTTTACAAAGGTGAATTCAGGCATACCTGGCTTTTATCTTAGAATTCTTTACTTTTTGGCCACTGATTATAATATATCACTTCTTTGTAAGTGAGATGATTGCAGCATAGGATTTTTCTTGTTTTCATAGATTTTTTAAATTTTAAACTCTTTGATCTATATGGAATTTTCTACAGTTGTAGAAGCAAAAAAGAAACGTGTATGTACGGGTGTGTGTATTTATGTGTGTGTGTGTGATTTCTCTTTATTTATGACCTCTAATACCTCTGATTAAGTTATGCTTTCTTTCTCCATTGTTGTACCACTGTTGGACATTATTTGGACTTGCTGTTTCACCCTGTTGTCCATTATGGGCTTAATAAGAACACAGGGCAGTATTTTTGACAGTGGTGTGTTATTCAATTAAAATAACATTGAGTATTGTTTTTTATTGTTTTTTAATGAAAGTAGTATATGTATGGTATTAAAAAAATTTTTAAGTTATCCTAAAGAGCTTATAACAAATAACAGTTCCCTCAGTTCCTTAAGCCTAGACCTGCTTTTCAGAGGTAAGTGCTTTTAACCTCCTGACGAGTTTTTTGTTGCTGTATCAGTTTTAGCCAATATCTCTCAGTTCCCATTTTTAAAAATGAGTATATTAAGAACTTTCTCTCTTCCATCCAGTTTTGACCAGATATACCTTTATTTTTATATTTTCAAGGTTGGTAAGATTTACATTCTGGTCTCTAACCATAGTTAACGTCTTTCCTCTCTAAGTTGATTCTGAAAGTTGAAAACTAATAAAGAGCATTTACAACGTTTTTTTAAAAAAAGAAGTAATAGGGCTTCCCTGGTGGCTCAGTGGTTAAGAATCCGCCTGCCAATGCAGGGGACATGGGTTCGAGCCCTGGTCCGGGAAGATCCCACATGCCGCGGAGCAACTGGGCCCGTGAGCCACAACTACTGAGCCTGCGCGTCTGGAGCCCGTGCTCCGCAACAAGAGAAGCCACTGCAATGAGAAGCCAGCATGAAGAGTAGCCCCCACTCCCTGAAACTAGGGAAAGCCCGCGTGCAGCAACGAAGACCCAACGCAGCCAAAAATAAATATAAATAAATAAATAAATAAATAAATTTATTTTTAAAAAAAGTAGTAACTCATCACTCATCTATGATGTTCTATAGAAGTTGTCTGCCATTTCTTCTAGCTAGATCTTACTGTCAATTTGTTAAGCTCCCTTGGGTATTTTCCAAGGAAATTATGATTGGTATTTACAATCTCGATTTTTCTCCCCTGAAATCTCCTCTCTCCCTGTTCTCATCTCAGTAAATAACCCCACTCTGTAACCAGAGGTTTGAGCCAAAAGCCTTGGATTCACCTTTGATTCATCTGTCTCACTGAAAGGAAAAACACTCCCTGCTTTTCTCTCTTCACTCTCAGAAGACTTCTGGCCACCAAAACGTGTGCGTGTTTTCCACACCACGTAGTTCTCCATCCTCTTTAGACTGTAGCTGGGTGTCCTACAATTCAGTTCAGTTCTGATATTATCACCCTGGACTTGGCATCAGGTCCCACTCGTCCAGGGCTCAGTCTCACAACACCGCCCCCATTGCTGCTGCCAGCTGTGAGTCCCAGGTGGTCACCTGTGCTTCTTACTGGCTGACTATAGACTGGGGTTCTCACGACGCCTTCCATGGGTTCAATAATTTGCTAGCGCAGCTCACAGAACTCAGGGAAACAGTTATGTTGACTGGGTTATTATATAATAAAGGATACGGATGAACAGCTAGATAGAGAGATGCATGGAGTAAGGTCTGGAAGGGTCTTGAGTTCAGGAGCTTCTGTCCCTGTGCAGTTGGCATGTACCACCTTCCCAGTGGGTAGCTTTGTTCATCAACCCAGGAGCTCTCTGAACCCCATAGTTGAGGGGCTTTTATTGAGGCTCCATCACATGGGCTAGATCAATTAGTAAGGCCATCGCCATGGTGGGGGAGGGGCGGAGCTGAACATTCCAAGCTTCTACTCATAGTTGGTCTTTCTGGTGACGTATCCAGGAGCCTACCAAGATTAGAGCAAAAGATGCTCCTATCACCCAGAAAATTCCAACGAAGTTAAGAACTCTGTGTTGAGACTTGAAGGCAAAGACCAAATAGTAGAACTTTTAAAGAGGCTCTTAGCACCTTTATCACTTAGGGAGTTAACAGGGTTTTAGGAGCTCTGTCCAGGAGCTGGGGATGAAGAACAAAATAGCTATTTTTTTTTTTTTTATTATATCACAGTATCACACTCACATCCCTCATCCAGGCCAGCAACACATTCTGTTGGAGCAACTCTCAAAATATATCCAGCATCCAACCTCTCCTCATTCTCCCCACCACGTTCGTGAAAGCCACCATCATCTCTTTCCCATGTTACCGGAAGATTCTTGACTCGTCTTCCTGCTTCTCTTCTTCCACAGCAGCCAGAATGACCCTGTAAAACTGTGAATCTGATCATGACACTCCTCGGTTCAAAAACCTTCAGTGGCTGGCTGCCTGTTGGTCTCAGAGAATGTCCAGAGTCTTTCCCGTGGTGACAGGCTTGGCGTGCTCTAGCTTTTTGCTGCCCCTCTTTCATCATTTCCTACCATGTCCTTACTTCCCATGCTCCAGCCGCAGTAGCCCCCTTGCTCGGGCTGCTCCTGACTCAGGGCCCTTGTTCCTCTCTGTCTTAGAAAGTTCTTCCGCCATGTCCCACACCCTCACTTCATGCAGGGTTTTGTTCAGATGTCACCCATCAAAGAGGCTTCTCCTGCCCACACTGATGTCAGATTCTATCCTGTCCTGCCCTTCTGGATACCCTCAGCCTTCTCTGCCTTTCTTTGTAGTGTTCATCAGCACCTGTCAACTGTGTACTTATTGGTTGATTTATATATTTTATTGCCCATCACTGAAGCCTCCCAGTGAAAAAAACTTTCTTTTATTCACCACTACATCCCTAGTGCTTTGATATGGTACCCAGCACATAGTGGGGTCTCCATAAATGTCTATTGTGTGAAAAAAAAGATGGAATGAGATGGATACTTTTTATTGCTTGCTTTTTCCCTGTCCTATATAATGCTGCAATGTAGTTTTTTTCTTTTGTTATATGTAGCTGGTTTTTTCTTTTTTTCATTGCTAAATAGTAGGATTCTGTCATTAACCCCTCCTTGTGCTGAGTGGCTCTCCTTACAGACTGGACTTTATGAGATTAGGTATAGATCCCTTTGGAGTCTGGGCTGTTCTTACACTTTTTAGTCACATGTTTGCGTCAACTTTTTATTTATTTCTACCCATGGTTAATCACATACATCTGGTTTAAAACTCTAACTGGACAGCCTTGATCCTCTCATTTCCGAAGCCTGGTCTCTGGTTTCTTGGGAGGAGCTTGTCCGCTCCATGTGTGGAAGACAAGGATGGTTTGACACACCCTCACTGGCTCCCCCTCCCCTTACCCACAGAACAAAGGCGGGTTTTGAAGGATCAGCTTTCCAGGCTTTCTACACTGTGGCTGCTCCCTGCTGGATGGCCCCTCTCCGTCGACTTGCCCTGTACACTTCATATTCAGCCCAGCCCTGCCACCCTGTCCTCAGGATGCCCAGCCTTTCCTCCTGTCTTCCTGGTGCTTCATCCCCTCCGAACGGAAATACCCACACCCAGCTATCTCAGTGCCACCTCCTCCAGTTCCTTCTTGAATTTCCTCATCTGAATTAATTTCCCTCCTCTCCGTACTTCCCTGGTACTTATTAAACCTCTCCTTTTATAGCATGTATCACTTTCTATCTTGTACTATAATTACAGTCTTATCTTATGTGCCAAATATAAGCTCACTGAAGACACGGGCCATTTGTGATCCATCTCTGGGCCCCTCAGAGTCTTTTTTTTTTATTATTTTTATTTTTGGCTGTGTTGGGTCTTCGTTTCCGTGTGAAGGCTTTTTCCAGTTGTGGCAAGTGTGGGCCACTCTTCATCGCGGTGCATGGGCCTCTCACTGTCGCGGCCTCTCTCATTGCAGAGCACAAGCTCCAGACGCGCAGGCTCAGTAGTTGTGGCTCACGGGCCCAGTTGCTCCGCAGCATGTGGGATCCTCCCAGACCAGGGTTCGAACCCGTGTCCCCTGCATCGGCAGGCAGATTCTCAACCACTGCGCCACCAGGGAAGCCCCCCTTAGAATCTTATACAGGGAAGGTACTCAACAAATACCCTCTTAAGGGTTTAACTCTGCTTGTTCCTTCTCAGGTTCTTCATGGACAGACTAAACACATATTGGTTTTCTCTTTTTTGTTAAGTGGTCAAGTCATTTGGAAAAATTAAATACCATCTAAGTTCTGCTTTGGGATAATCCCAACAAAATTTTAATATTTCCTTTATAATTTCATATTTTTCAATTATCTATTATTATAAGTCCTTTGCAGATCTCATAAGTGGAGCATTTTTAAGACCTCTGTCTTCACAGTTGTGCTACTTTTTGATGGAGAGAAATTAGATGTATGTTTCAATCCCAGCATGTGACTAAGTGTTGTGAGAAGTCCATATTCACAGGTTAATGTTACTGACATAGAGCAGTTAATTCTGCTCTATTTACTGACTTCTATTCTTTTTATGTATTTATTTGCTTATCTTTTTATTATTTGCTTGTATTATTTATTTACTCAATTTGATTCTACTTATTTTTAGAGTTAAATTTTCTTACTTGGTCTTTGTCGACTAGAGTTATCATGCAGTGATAGCAGTTTGTTTTCATGTATCTGATCAGAGTGGTATTTCTTACTATTTTCTCTCTGCTTCTGTCTACCGCATGTTGCAATTCTGTTTTTCTAAATGTATGTTTGATGGCTGTGTGAATTGGGATATATCAAGTCAGCATTTTTAGACTTGAATGAACTTGTTTATTTCTCTTAAAAACAAGTTTAATGTATTCCATAAAGATTTACCTTTTCTTCTCCAACCAAATAGGCTTAACTTTCTGAATATTCTTTATTTTAAATCCGCAGTTTCCCAGAGTTGCTTCAAGAAGCACCAGCCGGGGAAGCTAGTTCTGGGTCTGGCAGCCACAATGGCTGCCCTCACTGACCTTGTTCCCAAAGGTACTTGTCCCCTACTTAACACAGGGCTTGGCAAATATTTGTGGATCTAACAAATACATTATTTTTTTAGGCTCTCTTAAAACATGGAGCATGAGTTAGAACGTGTGTTTCTGTATTCACCTCCAGTGAGAAGTTTCTCAGCTGAAGGTGTTTCTCTCTTCTTACCTCTGCAGGTTTCCACTTTCCCTTGCTGTTGTGCTGCTGGTTAATTAGAACTGTATTTTGTTGTTGTTGGTGTTGGTGGTGGTTTTCTCTGATTCAGATTTTTACATTGTTGCTCTTTTATGGATCCTGTTCTCTGGAAGCTTCCTGTGTTATTGTTCACTTTGCTTTCTTTCCAGAATTTAACAAATGGATTATTTTATGTGTAATGAGAAAATATAGTGAATTAATTGCATTGCACTCAGTTATACCCAGATCTTTAGTTTTTAAGCTCAGTTCATTCCAGCACTTATATGCAAAGAGAAATGAAGGTAGAGTCCCTCGACTCTGTATTTGGTGTGAGATCCTAATTCTGTTCCCTTTGCCACTAAGTGAATTTCTGTTGCAATTAAAATAAAATAAATTTTAAAGCATCCATCCTCACAGACTTTTATGTTCCAGAAATAGAAAGTGAATGACACAAGTACAATGCCCCAGACCCTCTAAATAGAAGTTAGCAGGAAATAGAAGGTACAAACTGAACCAGGGAAAGTAAACCATAGCCCAGGGACCACAGAGGGCCCCCAGGATGGTTCTATATGGTCTGTGGGTCAAGAATGGCTTTGACATTTTTAAATGGTTAAACAAAATCAAAACAAGAATGATATTGGGTGACATATAAAATTGTATTCTAATTTCAATGCCCATAAATAAACTTTGATTGGAATACACCCACGCCACATATCTCTATGCATTTAGATATTATCTCTGGCTACTTTTGTACTATAATAGCAAAGTATGGCCTGCAAGCTGAAAGCATTTACTATCAGGCCCTTTACAGAAAAAAGTTAACTGACCCCTGGACTAAATAGTAGATTGTACCTGCAGTAGCTCATGTTCAGCCTTGTAAAAATCATCAAAACGTTTTCTCCTGATAACTGATGTATTTGTCAATACTATTAGGTGGGGTAATGACCCTGGTCTATTCAAGTTCATTTTCTCTTCAAGAAATACTTGGTTGTGGCCAGGGGAGCCATAAATATATGCACATGTGTAAATGCTGATATATTTGTTTTATTCTGTGAACGGTGAAATTTAAGAAGCCTTTATTTTGTTTTGTTTTGACTAACTACTTTGCTAGGAGGTTTGACTCCTGTGGTTGGTGAAAGAATAGACACTTCCGCACAGAATCTTTTTTGCCAGGAGGGAGTGTTATAAAAGTCAGCGTCTCTGCTTATGTTTCCCCGAAAAGCACCGGACTCAGATCTCTTGTGACTGCGCTTCATCTAATCCCTTCTTGCCTGTGGAACAACTGGGCAGATTCAGTAACTGCTGTCCTATTTCAAGCAAGGTTCACTCAGATCAGTTCTGAATGGCCTAAGCATTCAGAAGAGAAAGGCGAACAGCCTTTTCTAAATATAAACACCTGTTTTCTTAAGCAAGTGCGCTTGGCCTGTTGCCGTTCTTTTCTGATTTTGGCGACCACGGGATTTTCCCCTGCTCCCTTCCCTTCCTCCAGGCCTCCTTTAGCCCTCCATCCTGGTTTCCTGCTCACCTGGGGCCCTGGTCAGGATCAGTCACGTGGCGAGCACGGCGGCCGTTGGTCCCTCCCTGTGATGTATTTAAGCAGGCAGGGTTTCTTCCTTTCTCCCACCTACCTGGTCTCCCACGCTCCGTTCTTAGGAGTAAGGATCTCCTTTCAACACGGTGAAGGACGGCACCCCCATGTGAGAGCACAGGGTACCAAGGCTGGGTGGCAGAACAGGAAAGAAAAAGGCAGAAGAGGAAGCAGGAGCCCACCAAAGCAGGCTTTGTCCAGTTTCCAGTTGGTCTGCAGAGATCCTGTTCCTTGCTTCTGGGCATTTCTTTTTTTTTTTTTTTTTAATTTATTTTTATTTATTTATTTTTATTTTATGGCTGTGTTGGGTCTTCGTTTCTGTGCGAGGGCTTTCTCTAGTTGTGGCAAGTGGGGGCCGCTCTTCATCGCGGTGCGCGGGCCTCTCACTATCGTGGCCTCTCTTGTTGCGGAGCACAGGTTCCAGACGTGCAGGCTCAGTAATTGTGGCTCATGGGCCTAGTTGCTCCATGGCATGTGGGATCTTCCCAGACCCGGGCTCGAACCCGTGTCCCCTGCATTGGCAGGCAGATTCTCAACCACTGTGCCACCAGGGAAGCCCTGGGCATTTCTTGAGAACCGTTTTCTCTTGCTTTTTCGTGTAGAAGAGAGACAGAAAACAAAATGTCGGGGCATGCGTGACATTGCAGGCCGGTGGTTACTTACTGTTACCGCTCTTTATGGGAAAGGTGTGTGTGTCCCCATTTCACAGATGAGCACACTTGGCCTGGGCCTGGTGGGAACCCCTTCGAGGCCACACGCAGGGAGTCGGGGAGCTGGATTCCAAGCCAGGGGGCAGCTGTTATGGCCCGGGGCACACAGGGCGCCCTCAGCTTGGGCCTTTGTGCTCTGCATTCCACCAAGGAGCAGATCGCACTGGACCCCAGGGGGCCAGGGAGGCTGTACCAGGACATCCTTATCTTACAGGGAAAGTTGCTATAGAAGCAGGAGTCAGCGTGCGGAGGGGTTGCAAAGATGTGGTTTTCAGTGGACCTATTTTTTTTAACTTCTCTGTTTAACACGGAGAGGTCAACAGGCCAGAGGGTCAGGGGTCCGGCGTGGCTGCATCAGCTGAATGCATTTATTCCCCGATGATGATTGGAGTCTGCTGTAAACATGAGTAAGAAAATAATCCAAGCTGGAGGGATGAGTTGAATACCCAATATAAAGATGTTCATTTTATTATTTAGAAATTAATTCTTAAAGAAATTTAAAATTTCTTCAAATTATGGTTATATTTTGGGGGGGGGCCACACATATTTCATGCTATGACTTCAGTATGGTTTGTAGGCTTCTAAGGGTTTACTTGTTAAACCTGCGGTGATTGTAAGTTTCTAAGGACTTACTCTGTCATTTTAATACAGTCTTCCTATAATTCAGATAATTTCCATTTGCTGCTTTAATTCTAAAAGGTATGAAATGCCTTCAGGATGGCCCGCTATTGCCTTGCCAATAAGGGCTGGCCTCACGTAAGCCCTGCCAGGTGACTTCCGTGTGTGAGGTTGCTTCCTGTGTTGCCCACACGCTGGTACCACCCGCATTTCCCTCCCGTTTCCCTGCTACGGGCCGCTGCTTAACATGGTGTCTGCATTAAAGCCACACTGGGCTCCACCACGAATTAGGAAAAGGTGTTTTCTTCCGTTCCTTCACTTCTTAGGAGACTCTTCCTGCCTTCTCTACGTGATTAATGCAAGATGCTGCCTCGTCCATGCCATCCTCAGCAGATTTCCTCTTCTCTGTTCCCTTAGTGCTTGACTGGGGCTTTACCATATGATGCCTTATACTAGAGTAAGTCATAAACACATCTGTTCCTGCCTTGATTAGAAACTCTATGACATTGGAGATCATGGCGTGTTTATATGCCTCACTTTTCGGTAGTTATCTGATGGACCTTTGATGTTGATTTGGTTGTCTCTGAAGGAGCAGACATCTGAAAATTAAACGTATTCAGCATTCCAAATGAAGGAATCTGAAATTAGAAATATTGATATTCAGGAAGTTACAAACTCTTCTCAATACCAGAGGGGACCGCGGTGATCCAAAACCTGGCCTGTGAGCTGGCCACCTTGGCAAGACCCCGTATCTTTTTGAGCCTCAGTTTCCACTTAAATAAAAAAAGGGGTGAAAATGCCTCCTTGCCTACTCCTCAGGGTTTTTATGAGGATGAAATTGTTTGTGACATCTGAAAATGTGTTGGGAATCACAATATTGCTTCAAATGTAAAATTGCATTGTCTTACTTAAGAAAACTTAATAGGCATTTAGCTGAAAGCTGTGCTGTTTAGATATCATGTTCCTATAGTATTCTACTGCTGACTTAATTGAAATGTGTACCTGAATGTGCTTTGTGAATAGTTTTAAGGGGATCATCTGACTTTTGCATCGTAATATCTAAAGCCAGTGTGTAGCCAATTACGTTGACCTGGGAGATTTTGAAATAGGACCTATTGGTTCTGTCAGAGAGAACCAGTTTGCCTTTTCCAGAATTCTCACATAACCCAAATTTCGTCTTTCTTTATTTCTTCTTGAACAGGCTTCCATCTGTATCACAAGTTACCCACCATAGTGCCTGAGAGCTGCCTCCTCATCATGGTTGGACTTCTGCTGGGTGGGATTATTTTTGGAGTGGATGAGAAATCCCCCCCGGCCATGAAGACGGATGTGTTTTTCCTGTACCTCCTCCCCCCCATCGTGCTGGATGCGGGCTATTTCATGCCCACCCGCCCGTTCTTCGAGAACATCGGCACCATCTTCTGGTATGCCGTGGTTGGGACGCTTTGGAATTCCATTGGCATCGGGGTGTCCCTGTTTGGCATCTGCCAGATCGAAGCCTTCGGCCTGAGTGACATCACTTTGCTGCAGAATCTGCTCTTTGGCAGCTTAATCTCGGCCGTGGACCCTGTGGCCGTGCTCGCTGTCTTCGAGAATATCCAAGTCAACGAGCAGCTCTACATCCTGGTCTTCGGGGAGTCCCTGCTGAATGATGCCGTGACAGTGGTGAGTGATGGTTCACACGACATCACTCCACCAGGCTGGGGCCGCCACCCACCAGCCGCCGAGGGGAGACCCTGTCTGCAGGGCAGGCAGCTGAGCGGTCCCCAGCCCTGCACTGGGAAGGGCCCCTCCCTTGGTTCAAGGCTCTGTTCTCGCTGTCTTAAAATTCTCAGCAAATTTATTATTCGTTATTTATCTGTGATTCTACAAAGGGCCCCTCACTTCATTTTGCCTGGATCCTGCCAGCTGTGTGGCTGGTGTCTGCTTGTACGGCTGGTGTCTGCTTGTACGGCTTTGCTGCTGCCAGAGAAGCATCACAGTGACTGTGACCTGTGTACCCCTGGAGGTTTCTCACTGTGACAGCTTCCACAGTGATGGCTTTTGATCAGAATTCAAAGGACTCAAGGCCCCAGCATTCTTTGTGGGAAGTGCCGCTCTCAGTGTGTGACGTGTATAGTGCAGGTGAAAGGACCACGCCCACTGGGTGCCGTTCTCCATCTGGGGAGGGTGTATTTTTTATTCCCAGATCGGAGGCAAATTTTTCGTCACACAACTCACTTCCTCTTCTTACTCAGCCGGCAGACTTCGGGTCCTCACCATTTTCCCATAAATGGGTATTTATTCAGAAAATGCAAACTATTTTTAATTCTCACTAATTGCCGCATAATTAGAGCCAGAGGCTGTCATGAGCTTCACGTTAGGAGGGTTGACCTGCTTCCTGAGCTCAGGCGAGAAGCCTCTCCCCTCCCCCACATGGCTGTCCAGACCTTCTCCACCAGTCAAGGACACTCAGGTGACCTTGGGCTGGTTAACCAGTCAGCGGGCACTGGTGATGCTGTTTTATGTTAGCCAGGATTCTGTAGTAGTGATGGTGATAGGAATGGTAGCGAATGCATACCTTGTGCTCGGAGTTTTATAACAGCCTACGAAATTCTTCCCATTTCGCAAATAAGAAAATTGAAGGAAATGTTAAGTAAAGTGTATTTAAGTAACTTAAGTAATTTATATTATCCCCTCTGTTAGTTCCTATTATTAAAATGGTATTCCTGATTCATTTAAAAGTTAACATAGATTTCAAGAGAAAAAAGAGTCAATTCGCTTCAGTTTTAGTGTGTATGTGTTACTTAAAGAGTGCCTGATGAGGGTCCCTCCATCTAAGTTGGAGAGACGATTCTTTTTGTAATTTGTCACTTTTTTAATTTTTATTTTTGAAAAATTTATTTATTTACTTTATTTATTTGGCTGCATCGGGTCTTAGTTGCGGCACGCAGGATCTTTGTTGCAGCGTGCAGGCTTCTCTCTGTTGTGGCTCGCGGGCTCCAGAGCCTGCGGGCTCAGTAGTTGCGGCGCGCGGGCTTAGTTGCCCCATGGCATGTGGGATCTTAGCTCCCCCAGCAGGGATCGAACGCACGTCCCCTGCATTGGAAGGTGGATTCTTAACCACTGGACCACCAGGGCAAGTCCCCTAGAGGGTTCTTTAAATGATGTCTTTTCCAGTATGTTTAATGTCTTGTGTGCAGGTCATGGGGCATCTTATCCTCGTCCAAAGATAGATTACTGTGATCAGCTTCAGAAACAAGCTTAGAATATCCTTTTAATAATTCAGTTAAACTTTACAATAATGTGACACACAAAAAACAGGTTAACATAGAAACCAACATTATTCTCTGTTAGCCTGTATTCAGACCCCTGACCTGAATAAAATATCACCTTTAAGGATGTTCGTCAACTCCATGTGGATATTATTACATAAAAATAATTTACTGCTAAGGAAACCCCATTTTTTAGTATAGCTAAGAGCTATTTCGAGACAGTGCAATTACCTCACTCAAGTAACAAAATCCACTTCATTTATTCCATTATTCATTAACGGTGCTTAGTCATTAACTCACCAGTATTAAATTTTAACTGGGAAACTGCCATAACAATGAAGATGTTTTATAACTCATTCTCATTTCCGGAGGCATGAAGTTTTCCATCGTGACTCATGTTTGATATATACATTTTTACCTTGGTTCTAGGGAGACTGTGGGAATTTCAGTGTGGGAATCTTGGGTCTATTTAGGGTATAGGAAACTTTACAAAGAAATAATAGCACCCTGCTGCATTCCTCCTAGGGCAAGGTAGCAACATCAGGTCAGTTTCAGAATGACCTGCCGTTATCTTTGCACTGCTTTCCCTTCTCTTCTGAGATTTCTCATTCAGTCGCCTCGGTGGTCCATTCTTTGAGTGTGTCAAGAATCAGATCTCAGCAAACGATCTGGCTAAACTACCCTTTAAAGCGTGCCTTCCAGAAGCACATCCTGTGCTTTCTGTCCAGAGGCTGGAAGCCATCAGATGTGGTTTTACGGACGAGACGGAGGGCTGCCCGGGAGAGGGCAGTGAGCCAGGTTGGGGGCCAGCCATTCTACTGCAGGAAGCAGGCCAAGGACGGAGAAAGGGCATATGGCTGTTCTTCAGACATGGAGCCCTTGTTTCCAGGCCAAAGCCTGTAAGTCAGAAGGACTCTAGTGGTTTCAGATGAAAGAGGCTTCGTTGGTAGGTTATTTACCCTGGGCCGAAAAGCCATGTGGACCCTTAAAGCCACCTCCCACAGATACCAGGGCATGCTTGGGGGCGGTTTGCCCACCTAACACTGAAGAATAACCCACCAGGTATTTCCTTCACCAGACTGGCTGAATAGCGGGCTGAATTGACTAGGTGTTAGGAACAATTAGAAGATGGTATAAAAACTTATAATTTTGTCTCCTAGTCAGGTGTTCTCAAAGAATAGAGGTAGAGATGTTTTGTAGAAGATTCTTTGATTCATTCATCTAGTCTTATCTCTAGGAGAGGTTTAAGGAACTCATGGGTTAGGGAAAGGTATGAAAAACATAGACCCTGCTGCATACATGGAGAAGGATGAGTCACTAAATGCTGCAACTAGAAGGGTAGAGAGTAAACAGAGAGAAGTCAGGTTAAAAACGTAGGCTGGTGGTTGAGCAGAATTGTAGGTCAGGCAATTAACTGGAAAGTTCAATAGTGAGCTTAGAAGATTTGAAAGGGAGAAAACCTGCCATAAAAGTGTCTCAAAGCAAAGGGAAGTTGATAATATATAATATAAATTGAAGTCAAACTCTTTGTTCTATGGTCTGGGTCTATCATAGATTGGAATTAACTGGAGAAATGACAGTCAACAAAGAAAAAGCTGAGATTTTTAAATAGGATTTTTGTGCTTTCCCTTATAGGAAATATTTTAAGAAAACCTTTCAAACTTTCCCTTATTGGGTAAAGATTGTTCGGGTTCTCAGCTGTCTGAGAAGTACTGCTGTTTCCATTGTAGTCCATGATCGAATGAGTTAGGCTTACACGGTAATTTCTAGAAGGTGTGAAGGCAACCACTGAATATTCTGACACATTTTCCAAGAACACTTCAAGAGTTTCCTCAGTCTACCCTAACTAGAGTTGGTTAAGGAGAGCTGGCTCTTAAGTCAGAAGCTAGGGATACACACTAACGGCCCAGACATTATGTGCCGTGCAGTGGAATTTAACTCAGGAAGCTGGAGAGTAAAGAGTGACCACTTGGTACTTAATTTTGCTTTTGCAAATAGCAGAGCAGATTTAAAATTACTTATGCAAAGATGATTATCCTTTGTGTTTCATATCAGGAAAAGTGACCTGAAAACGATTTTTCTGGAACAGAGCTATGCTGAACAAAAACCCTGTATTGTTTGTATCCTTGCAGTACATGATTTCACTGCATTGTTGCACATTTTAAATCAAAGTTCAGAACGGATCATATCTAATTTTAATATACACAAGTATTTTTAAAAACATAATAATGAATAGAAACATTTGAAAATACTCAGCTGTCACATTAGCCTGTTATATTGATAGCATCCAGCAAACAGACACCCCTGGCTTTTCGGTTTTCTAAAGATACAGTTGTCAAGTTGAGGTCAACTTTGCACAGACCAACTAGAGACATAATTGTAGCCACATACATAATACATATACATATACTACATATAAATTATAACTTCAAAAGCACCTTTCTATATAGATTCCCTTGTGGTAAAATTGAAGGACGTAACTGGCATGAACTAACTGTGGGGTTACGGCTGGTTGTAACTAAAAGAATTTTATCTTGTGCCCATCCCTAGGTATCAGGTTCAGTGTACAACGGGTGGGAGGTCATGGAAAGCTTTCTGCTTGTCAAGGTAACGTCTGTACCTAAGCTAGTTTCTCGTAAGGTGGCCCCGGCATCCGAGGAAGTGGAATGATGAAACTGCAGCTTCTGACAGCGCACTGAAGGTGAAGGGCCTGTGACTCAGCTTTACTCTTTGCAAAAACCTAAAGGGATATTAAACACAGAATGTACCTTCGAGAGATGCCAAGGCTGGGGCTGCCAGGAAAACAGCTTGGGAAAGATTACGGTGTATTCCCGTTGTTCCTTTGGCACGAGTACCTGGGCTTCCTCTGGAGGCCTCATCAGTGTCTAGATGGGGTAGGGAGGGGAGCTGAGACAGAAAGAGGAGAAGACATGGCTTCTGTGCACAGGGAGTTTCTAATTTCTCGGAGGAAATGAGGTTGGCATTCAAGAGGCAGCGCCAGCAACGCAGGATGGATGGCGCGTCCCCAAATGCTGGGTGGCTTGGGGCATCATCTGTGTTGCAGGAGGGGCAGAGGGAAGGACGACTCACAGGCGCTGTACGAATCCAGGAAGGCCGGAGAGGAACAGCGACTTGAGCGGCGCCATGGAAGACAGATAGAGTTTCCCTCGGTTTAGGGGCTGGGTTTCTGTCAAGAGAAGCCAGGGGCAGGGCTGAATACGTACGGTGTGTTTTGTAGAGCCGTGGTGAGACCCTGTCCTAGACCGCAGGTTGTCACAAAGCATTAAGAAAATGCATCAGGTGTATTGAGCCTTCTTCCCTAAGTCAGGCAGCCAGCGATTTTCCATTTGAGAGTGAGGAATGGAATTAAGGAAGGGAGTCTTGTAGTAGCTGCAGGGGGCACTCAACTGGTGCGGGCGGGAGGCAGGCAAGTGGAAACGGGGGGTCGGAACCCAGAGCCCGAGTGGCCCGGGAAGGCTATCTGTGCAGGGCTGGAGGCTGGAAAATCTGTCCCTCTCCCTGGGCAGCAGGTGACCGGTGAGTGGGCTCTTTAGAGGCAAGGGGTAAATATAGCACGTCTCTGATCCGCTCTCAGGAAGTGATCGTGGCGTGTTGATGTAGATGAAATCTGACGTATGCAGCAGTCTCTGGTTGCAAGGAAGCAGCACGACTTGAAGCCAGTTCTTTTCTGGCAAATGATGATCCTTCAGGATATTTAAGTCCTCGGGCTTGTGAGTTGCTTTTTTTCTTCTCTTAAACTCAAGTCATTTCTTGATGGTCCAATACCAAATGCTCTCAACTGTTACACCAACAATCAAGAGAAGGGAAAAGCCCAGTGCTTTCTAAGTAATAATCCACTGTTTTTTGTTTTGTTTTTTTTGTCAAAACCAACAGACATTTATTGTCATCTACTAGGCAACATGGAAGAAGTAAATCATAATAAGGCGAGATCCTTAATTACAAGGAGTTTATGATCCAGTAGAAAAGAGGAAAAAGTTCCCCGAAACCTGTAATGTGTAGGCTATAAAGGACCGTAAGTGAAGTAGAAAAGGGTGAAATGGCTTTTTGCCAGGACACACTCTGGTTAGCAGAGTGTCTGACTCATTCTCATGTTTAAAATTGAAGAACTGCCCCAGAGGTAGGAGACCTGGATCCTGGTATCGCCTCTGACGTTTTGTGTGCCTGTGGACGGATGGGTTTAATTTTGAGTTTCTCAGAATCCCAAGGAGGGTGTAGCATGGCCTGTACTCCAAAGGTGTTCATCCCAGTGTCCCATTAGCCGGCTTTCCTAGAGATTCCCTCTGCAAATATCACAAGAAGCAGGGCATGTGCATGACTGTATTTCACTTGCTGGCTTCATGAAAAAATTACTCCAGAGGAAGGCATCACTTCCCATGCCATTTGCTCAGTGGTCCTTGGAAATATGTTTGAAATCATCCTGCCCGGCAGGTGTGAATGCCTGACTTAATTAAACTGTGTAAAAGACTGTGTAAATTTTTCAGAAACCAAGCAAAAGTGTAGTCTCATCACTTTAGAAGGACAAATGTGCATGAAGTTACAGTAGATACACACACACACACAAACACACACACACTGGTTGCTGCCTCTTGGCTTGAAGAAAACCCCATCGGGTCTTGTGTTTCACCAGAGGTGCATGTGTGGGCGGGGCAAGGACCTCAGTGACGTGGGAGGAGGATGGTCTTCAGGGAGGGGACCTGTATGGATGGGTGGGTCCCTTCCATGGTGCAACCCCACAACAGGGGCCTTGAGTGTCCCTAAATTCACAGCCAGCACTGGCAAGCTTTCTCCGTGACATACTCCTTCCCAAGCACTGGCAACGCAAGCAGGGTATGTTGAAGGGCAACCAAGCCATTTAAAATAATCCTTTAGGATCCGAAAAGTGATGTTTTAGCAGTAAGTCATGTAAATAACTTTGAAGTCTCCTCTCTCTCACGTCTAGAAATAGTTTTCTTGATGACACGCTTTCATCAGTGCTTTTTGTTTGCAGCTATTAAATGCACTGTTAAAATATGAGATAAAGAGATGCCCAGCCACTCCCACTGATCGTCCACTTTGGGGCGCAGAAGACATGCCCTTGTTAGGAGGCAGGAAGATTTCTGGGGCCGTGAGGATGTCGGGGAAGTTGGGGGGTCCTGACGTGCCCTCTGCCTCTCCCATAGGTCTTGTACAACCTGTTCAAGTCTTTCTGTCAGATGAAGACCATCGAGACCATCGACGTGTTTGCTGGAATCGCCAACTTCTTCGTCGTGGGGATTGGCGGGGTGCTGATTGGCATCTTCCTGGGCTTCATCGCGGCGTTTACCACTCGCTTCACACACAACATCCGCGTGATCGAACCACTCTTCGTCTTCCTGTACAGCTATTTGTCCTACATCACAGCCGAGATGTTCCACCTGTCGGGCATTGTGGCGTAAGTATTGAACTCCTTGTTAAAAGCACTTGGTGGCATTTCATGGAATTCACGTATTCTAAGCTGCTATGTGAAAGTTGAATATGTTATGTAAAAGAGTAGGTGTTCTTGAATTCTTTTAAGAACAATTAAAAGTAGATTTTCTCTTTGTTTCAAAGAAATGAAAGTATGGATCAGCCAAGTGTATCCTAAAGAGGAACTTCCCTGGCGGTCCAGTGGTTGAGACTCCACGCTTCCACTGCAGGGGGCCTGGGTTCGATCCCTGGTCGGGGAACTAAGATCCCGCGTGCGGCCAAAAAAAAAAAAAAAAGTTTAGGCAAGTGATCCAGTGCTAAAATGGAAGCCTTACAAGTGACCCCTGGGATCTCATGAAATAAGACAATAAAGTGTTGGGGCAGATGGTCAGGCACCAAGAATTTTCTGAGTTTGATGCCCATTCAGTGTTGCTCAGGTCCACTAACTCCACCCAGGCTGTATCCCCCAAACTTCGTCTGGAATTCTGGAATTGCTTATGTCAGTTCCTTTGAACAATGTTAGTAGTAGAGAACCTTCACTCTGTATGATAGATTTGATTTGAGATCATAGCTTTACATCATTCAAAGCAAAATTCAGTGAATAAGGCACGCCATCGTGTACTTTGAGTTCAGCTTCTTAAAGAAAGAGGTATGGTTATAAAGCAAGAAGTGGATAAAGCAAGAAATTATTTATTAAATACGCAGCTGTGTATCATTCACTAACTGATTTGGAAGGACGTTCTCAAAAAGTTCTACAAGTGGCCGAAGAATGGTAGCGTTTGGATCCAGTTTTAGCCTTTGGAGGGTCACTTTGAAGGAGGGTACTTGTTGGGTGTGGATGTTTCTGCAGCTTCCAAGAATAAGCCTGTCATATTATGGTCACACCTTGTCTAGGGCCAGTGAGAAATGCTTACTAATGGAATGCCTGTCAAAGTTTTAATTTTGGGGAATTCCCTGGCAGTCCGATGGCTAGGACTTCGCACTTCCACTCCTGGGGCCCTGGGTTTGATCCCTGGTCAGGGAACTAAGATCCCTCAAGCCTTGTGGCCAAAAAAAAAAAAAGTTTTAATTTTGACAAATATTTATTTACAGCTTAATACATGTTAGGCTCTCCCGCTGGGGCCTGTTATGCTATTTAGAGTTTTATGTTGTAAACGTAGGTCTAGTTCTTCCTGAAGTTTTCTCTTGCACCCTGATTTAGGTGATGCTTTGATTAAAGATTGTTTTGTTTTTGCCCTGCATCACCACTTTCATAGCAGAAGCAGATGAGGTTTTGTCTCCCTCCACGAGCAGAGTGGAACCCACTGTAGTGAAAGCCATGCGTTAGATGGTTGTGTGGTTTTCTGTATCCCAGGGAACCTAAATAAAGCACCGTATTAATCCAGTCTGACCCAGTAATGAAATGTGCAGTGTCTTCCTGGTGGCTATTCATATCATTTTTGTATGACTTCCAGTTTCCTCACTGTTCTTTGACTGGTGTCATTGAAAGTGTCCGATCAGCTGGTGACAAGGTCTCTGCAAAGATTACAGGGCAGGGACTTTGTGTCTAGTTTCCCAGCAGTATTGTAGCAATGGTTGGCGTAAGAACCTTGAATATATTTCAACCAAGTGCCTATGTAAAAGTTCTAGAACCCTCACAGAGTTACCTAAATATGCTTGTCCCGAGTGTGGGGAGGACAGGTGAAGTGTCGGATGGGCTTGGAGTGCTGGGACGTCTCTGCTTAGAAATGTCTGGGGGGCCCAGAGTCCACAGCGCTTGTGATGCCTCACGCCCCTGACCTCCTGCAAAGATGAGATCAGGGCTTTCCTTGCTCTGGGAATTAGGACGTCAGGGACAAATGGGGCCACGTGTTCCTGGGAAACTGCACGGGTAGTTCTCTACTGTGGTTTGTCGGCAGATGAAAAACCTCACCTTTGTCCACAACTTCAAAGTGAACATTCACCGTACAACTTAGTGCACAGAAAAGTCCTTTATTACGTTGACATGAACATTGTCATAGCACACAGTGAGTGCACTGAAATTATGTTAACAATTACATGAAATATTCCAGGAGATTTAAACACTTTTGCATTTTACCATGTACCCCTGTTAATGCTGTGAGAGCGAACGAAGGGACAGATTTCCGTCGTAGTGTGTTTGTTCTCAGAAGTCACACCCTGTTTCCTAAGGTGGGGTGATTAGCGTGGTCTTCAAAACCTGACCGTGTGTGTTGTCTCTGTATGGGGTACATCGCAGACGTGCATGTCCACCCTTTGGAAAGTGCATCGTGTGCACTTCTACGCTGTAATCACCGTCCTTACTGGAGGATGTCGGTCCAGGGCGTTGGTGTCATGACGTAATTAACATTGCACATCCACAGACACCTCTATTATAGAACTCGTCATTTGTTCCGCATTTAACTTGTACCGAGTGTAGAAATTCCTATCGTACTTCATGCTGATGGCACCTTCTTTTACCGTTTAAAAGCAGATGTTAAGGTTAATGGGAGTGAAGGCACATGACTTCTGAGCATGCTCAGTAGAGTCTCTTTTTGTTTAAGAGAAATGGGAGCCACACAGAAAGGAAAATCAGCAGAGGGGTCAGACAGCTGGGGAGCTGAGAGAAGGGTTGAAGCACCTCTCTCTGAATTTGTAAAAGTGTGGAGCATGAAACCTGGTCCTCCCAGGGTTTGTCCTCCCCTCTCTCCCACTTCTCCATCCCTCTCGCCTTCTTCCTTCCTCTTCTTAATGCCTTTCCGATGCCCCTGTGCTTCAGCTTTGTCTTGGGTGGACTCTTGGGCAGCCTGTCTTAGAATGAGATCATGTAATAAGCAGGTAGTTGATACAAAAGTGTGATGAAAAAGAAACGTCTTTCTGTAGAGCAGAAGATGGGTCTGGGTTCAAAATGCAGTGTCTTTTTTGCGTGTGTGTGTGAATGTTTACAGCAGCTTTATTCATAATCACCAAAACCTAGAAACAACTCAGATGTCTTTCATCTGGTGAATGAATAAATGAATTATGGTACATGTGTACAATGGAATCCCACTCAGCAATAAAAAGTAATGAACTATTAATTAACATATGCAACAACATGGATAAATCTCAGATATATATTGCTAAGTGAGAGAACTCAGATTCTAAAGGATAAATACAGTGTGATTCCAGTTATAAGATATTTTGTGAATGGCAAACCTATAGAGACAAAACAGATAAGTGATTTCCAGAGGATAGACATGAAGAGAAGGGTTGACTGGAAGGGGGCAGAATGCAAGAATTTGTGGGAGTGATGAAACTGTTCTATATCTTGATTGTAGTGAAGGTTCTACAGCTGTTTGCATTTATCTCACTTCACAGAACTCTATACCAAAGAAAAGTGAATTTTACTCTATGTAAATTAAAAAAAATTTTTATTGGAGTATAGTTGCTTTACAGTGTTGTGTTAGTTGTAGGTAGGAAAGCACTGGGCAGGATTCTAGCATTTTGATTTCTTTGGAAAGATGTTGGAAGCAGTGTATCTTGGTATCCACAAAGCCTACTATCACTGCTATTGGTTTTTTGTCATGAACTTGTGATCTGATGTGATTTTTCACTGACAACAAGTAAATTAATAGGAGGTGGAGTTCCATCTGTCTTCTCGTTCTTTGTCTTAGAAGCTGTTTGGAGAGCTGACTTCTGGACAGTCTTAGGTTTTCTTTCCACTTTGTGGCCTCTCCTAATACTTCAATTCTTAATTTAACGTTAAGGAATTATTTGTGTCCACATGTTCCTGTGTGTTCAGGAGAGTTTTAGCTTCAAACACCAGGGGGTAGATGAAAGTTCCTGTTTTCTAATTTTCTAATATCTTTCTGCTCATTTCTATACTGGGATAAGTTGTTGTAGTAGGGAAAGTGTGTACATGTGCATGTGTGTGTGTGCGTACATCAGAGTGTGTTTCCACAGCCCTAGAGCTAAAGTTAAGGGAAAGTTTCTAGTCTCTTAAACAAGACCCCTCACGTCTCAATAGCATTGGACACTTCGAGTATCACAGCTCAATAGTTGGGGTTGGAGAGGGGACTCATAGCATTGATTTTAGAAATTTGTGTCTTGGCTCACGTGTTTTGAACTTTATGTTCAGAAAATTGCGCAGAGATAGAACAAAAATGATTCCCATCATCCCCCTCACCCAAGGACACTAACAGATGCCTAAGGGATTCCTAAGTTCAGATCCACACCGACATGAACTGAGCTGGAACTCTGTTCCCCCTTGTGGACATCAGGCACCTTTCTGGTCCTCACCTTGTACATTGCCCTGGGATCCAGTCATGGGATGCTGAAAATCCACCGTCCTGAAGAGGGAGATGCTTGGTCCCCACAGCAGCCAGCAGCCTGCCGGGAGATACTGATATCTCTTTGCTGTGCTCTACGAATTTACAAGAACATGGCCAAGTCCTCCTTCTGATAGGACAGCAGGCACCCAATATTCTTTAGTTTTGTTTCCATGGGTTGATAATTCCTTAGTCTTTCTTCTCTAGAGGGCACTTAAAATATTTTCGATTTGCTGTTTCAATTATTCTAGCAGCATTATTGCAAAGAAAGCAGGAAACGGTAATTACCAGTTCCATCTTATGAATGAGCAAAGTGAGGCCCTTGTGGGCAAAAACCGTGGCTGTAGGGTGAGGCCTGGGCCCTGGGTCTCCAGTTAACAGGCCCGTCCAGGATATGTCCCAGTATCCACTCTAACAATAAAAACAAGCACCTTTCAATGACATTTTTAAAATGAGACTTTAACAGGAATTTCCAGAATGATAGGCTCAGGGATAAAGTCAAGGAGCAGGGCTGATCTCGCTGGACAGAAGCGGTCACTGCGGAAGCTGTGAAGATCATGTTCCCTTTCTTTCCTGTTTTCCTTTGTATGAATTGGTGATTGTCATCTATTGAAAACTTTGAGAGCAATAAGAAAGCATGCTTTTGCTGGCCATTTTGTAGCTGCTTCTTCTGGTTGCTCCTGGTTTGCCCACCAGTTGTAGCAGTTAGAAGACGATCTCTTCAAGATACAGTCATACGAAACCAGAGCCCTACAGGCCAGAATGACTAGTTCACGTTTACTGGTCTTCTCAAAATATGGGGGAAAAGAAAAGAGCATGTGACGTTTCAAGACATTCATAAAACATGGTCCAAAGCATCATGTTTGATGGTTTGTTTATTTTGAGTGTAAGACAGGTATCTTTTATTAATTTTCCCTAGCCTTTTCTCATGTTTACTGGATGTTTTTCTCCGTGTAAGAAGGTGACCTGGAGCTTTAACAAAACAATCTGGATAACACAACCTGGATAAATGCTAGTCTGCACACAAGTCATCATTTATCACCTAGTCTCTGGCCTGGCCTCCATGTAAATTGAATTAGTCTTAAAGCCTGAAAAAACAGAGAGCGAGCAGGCCACATCATCTTATTTCTAGTTGGAGCTTTAAACTTCAAATTCACCCCTAACCTAACACCCACATCTTCCCCTGAAACAAAAAAAAAATTTTCTTTTAGAAGAAATGGCTATTTAAAGACTGAGTCAGTTGCGTAAGAATTGGCTTAATCCTGCAGCCAGCTTCACTGCAGGCCAGCTGGGGCTCTTGGAGCAGGACAGGTAGAGAGGATGCTTTAGACCAGGGCTATGTCCAGGTGCTGGGGGGTGTCTGTGCATGCCCGCACATCACGTAGAACAGCAGGGAGGTAGAGTTTGGAGGGAAAGGAGAGAGGGGACCATAACGCAGGCTTTCATCTATGGCTCTGGGTCTCGTGCTCTGTTGTTCACTGTCTCTTTGTACCTTATATCGTCTTGGCAAATAAAAGTTTTCTTTTTGATGCTGCTGTATGCCTTCACCGATAGCTCTGACTGGTCAGAACTGACCTCTTTAAAATCTTATATGGGGACTTCCCTGGTGGTCCGGTGGTTAAGACTCTACACTTCCACTGCAGGGGGCCCAGGTTCGATCCCTGGTCGGGGAACTAAGATCCTGCACCCCACATGCTGCGTGGTGCAGCAAAACAAAACAAAACAAAACAGAAAGAATGAGTTTGTTACAGTGACCAATTCAGTCCTATTTAAGTTAAATCAAATTGTAAAATAACAAACCTATGAAAGTGGAAGAACAGTATGTATTTCAAAACTGCCAAAATAAAATATTAAAAAAAAACCCTTATATGGCCACCTCAAACACTACATGGCATGGGGGCAGTGGGTAAGGGAGGAAGATAGTAAACTGAGGCAGGAAATTAGTTAAATAATAGAAAAAAGACCAATCGTATCTCCCTTAATTTTCTGGACACATTCAGGAAAAAAGTGAAAAAGAAACAAACAAAACTGTACTGTATTTTTAATGGTGACTCACCTATCTTTTGTTTTCTTGTGTATAATTTTGCCTCACCTGCAGGGCAAGACTAGAAAAGGCAGGAAGGGATTTGAAATGATAACCCTTTTTTTCCCCCTAGCTTTATTGAGATGTGATTGACACACATCATTGTGTAAGTTTAAGGTGTAAAAACGTGATGATTAGATAATATATGTATATTGCAAAAGGATCACCGCCATAAAGTTAGCTGACACGTTCATCACCTCACATAGCTACCCTTCTTTGTGTGTGTGTGGTGAGAACTTTCAAGTACACAATACAGTATTGTTAACTGCCTGTACTATCGAATGTACCATCACATCCAGGATTTTCCAGTCACCATACTGCCTCTTAGGTCCCAGAACTTATTCATCTTATAATTGGAAGTTTGTAGCCTGTGACCACTGTTACCTGTTTCCCATACAACCCCTGCAAGCCCCTGGCAACCACCAATTGACTCTCTGTTTCTGTGACTTTGCTTTTTTTAGATTCCAGATACGTGAGATCACACAGTACTTGCCCAGATTAGTGTAAATGATTCGGGAACTTATTTTCATTTATTTTGATGGTTTAAACTTTTAATGAAATAGATTCAACTGGTAAACTCCAGTATTTGCTTGGTTTTTTGAAGGAGGAACAAAACCGGTAGACTGCCACTTTTTTTGTTTTCCTGAGTGTAATCCACTATTGTGGTCATGTGCTACATGTGGCTTTTGAGCACTTAAAATGTGGCCAGTCTAACTTGAGGTGTGTTCTAAGTGTAAAATGGACATCAGATTTTTAAGATTTAGTAGGAAGAGATTGTAGAATATCTCATTAATGTTTTTTATATTGCTTGCATGTTGAAATGACAGTGTATTAGATCTGTTGCATTAAGTAAACATATTATGAAAGTTGCCTTCACCAGCATCTTTTTACATTTTTAACCATGACTATTAGGAAATCGAAGATTACATATATGGCTTGTATCATATCTCCGTTAGCTTTGCTCTATAGAGCTCACCATTGGTTTTTGCTGTTTGGTTCTGCCATCACTTTGCTTTTCTGACTGTTTCTTGACTGGTCTTTGTCTTTATCTGAAAATGATTATATTACTGCTGGCCTGTGTTTCAAGTATATTGTAGAAAATGATTTGATGATCAAGTCATCACTACATTGCTCTTGGTCTAGAGCTTACAATTTAAAGTGGCATTTTTGGGCTTCCCTGGTGGAGCAGTGGTTGAGAATCTGCCTGCCAATGCAGGGGACACGGTTCGAACCCTGGTCTGGGAGGATCCCACATGCCGCGGAGCAACTGGGCCCGTGAGCCACAACTACTGAGCCTGTGCGTCTGGAGCCCGTGCTCCGCAACAAGAGAGGCCGCGATGGTGAGAGGCCTGCGCACCGCGATGAAGAGTGGCCCCCGCTTGCCGCAACTAGAGAAAGCCCTCGCACAGAAACGGAGACCCAACACAGCCATAAATAAATTAAAAAATAATAATAATAATAATTTGAAAAAAAAAAAAAGAGATAAAGTGGCATTTTCGTCTTTCAGACTCTGAAGGCTAAGCAATAATAAGGCTAAAGTTATTTTCTAGTAATATGTAGGCCAAGGTGCAAAATAGGATTATAAACAGAAATGTAAATATGGTATAATTTCCTAGAATAATTCCCTTTTCTGTTTTAATGAAAACATTTTCAGAAAACTGATAGTGAGATACAGTTTACAGTGACCACCCAGCTTGCACTTCTGAGCATGACGGTTTTGGACACACGACTAAGATCACATTTCCATTCCTTTCGTGAGGGCATTAGACCAGGGAATTCAGCTATGGGCGGGGGTCAAGCTTTGCTCTTCCAAGAACAGATAGTTGCCCAAAGGAAAACCGGTTGCCCCTTGACCTTGATGGAACCCCCCTTGGTGTGGTTGTTCCCTGCTCAGGGGAGGAAGCCAGCCTGGTGTGAACCCCAAGCCTTCCTCGCTTGGTTTCCTGGCCAGGAGACTCTGGGCGTTCTGATGCTCTAGCGTTTCTCTTCGTGTGCCCTCCCTCTCTGCTGCCTCTTTCCCCTCCCCGCAACCGCACATGGTCTGACATCTTCAGTGTTCCCAGGCCCGAGGGGCCATGAGTCTGTCTTCCCACTGCACTCTCACAGCTAACCCGCAACTGTATAACTTGAGTCACCGGGGTCTTTGTAACCAGGAGCCCAGCTCAGGCAATAGAGGGAGCCTCTGGGTTAGTAAGGGAAACCCAAATCAAACCAGATTACACCATAAAGGGGGAATGTGTCGGCTCATATAAATAAATTCTTGTAGATTTGGCCTTGGGTTGATGGGACCAGGGACTCCCATGTCACCTGGACCGTCTTTCTCTCTCAACTTTGTCTTCCTCTATGTGATGACTTCCTTCTCATCAAAACAAAGGTCACAGACAAATTGAGTTCTGTATCTCTACAACCCTGTCCCTATAAAGAGAGATCTACCCTGCCAGCCCCGGTTAGAAGAAATTTCAAAGGAAGGAGTGTGATTGGCCCAGGGATTTGGAGAACCGTGATTGGATCAGACTGTGTCACATGACCAGCCCTACGGTTTAAGAGATAGTCTGTTAGAAGAAAGCAGTGAGCATAAACTTACTTGTGGGGAGATGGCCATCCCCATCTGTGTTGACTACAAGTCAAGGAAAACTCGGTCCTTGATAATAAAGCATATAAACGATACAGTGGAGGTGGGGCTGGTGACCACCCCCCCCCCCCCCCCCCCCGGGTTGAAGCCCTGGTGATGGAGAGAAGGGCATTCTGGATAGAGGCAGAAGCCTCGCAGGTGAATTGCTGGGCTACATCCAAGAACTGAGTCGAGGGTGATGAGAGAGGCAGATACCTAGTCTTTTTTTTTTTTTTAAATTTTATTGAAGTAGAGTTGATTTACAATGTCGTGTTAATTTCCGCTGTACAGCAAAGTGACTTAGTTATACATATACATATTCTTTTTCATATTCTTTTCCATTATGGTTTATCACAGGATATTGAATAGAGTTCCCTGTGCTATACAGTAGGACCTTGTGGTTTATCCATCCTATATATAATAGTTTGCATCTGCTAATCCCAAACTCCCAATCCCTCCCTCCCCTCAACCCCTAGCAGATGCCTAGTCTTGACCTGTCTTGTTCTGTAGACAATCAGGAGCCTTTGGAAACTGTAATAAGCAGGGAGGTGACACACTTTATTTCTGCTTTCTAGTGAATACGTGATTGGAGAGCTTCTGAACCCTTCTACACCATCCCATATGACACTGATAATATTTGAATAGTACTCTGGGGTGGAAGCTGGAGGGCATGGCGTCAGGCTCACTGGACGCCCCAGGGCTGAGGAATCTGTCTGGGCAGGAGGGTGGGGACGTGTGGCCGGCAGCAGGGTGAAGGCACCTGTGCATTAGTCCAGGCAAGAGAAGGTGGGAACATACAAGTAATGGAATTTGAAAGAAGGGAAGGGAAGGGAAAATAGGTGGGAAAGTGTAATTAAATCCACACTAGTCCTCAAATCTCATGTTAGCCCTTATTTTCACTCCCCAATAAATCTTTAAATAACAGGATTCAAATGTCAGCTCTTTTTCTCATTCATTCATCCCCCTCTGAACTGTCTGCCTGTGCTCCCTTGGTTTCCACAAACTTTGATGTATTTAGGAATCACCTGGAAAGGTTGTTACAGATACAGAATCCTAGGCCCCCGCCAGAGATTCTGAGTCCATAGGTCTGAGAGGGAGCCTTGGCATTTGCGTCTTTCCACGGACTTCTCATGATCACGTGGTCCACAAACCGTACTTTTAGAAATACTGCTGTGCCACTCATGTGCGAGGAGCAGCGAGAGCTTCCAGAATAGAACAACTTCCGCTGACGGTCCTGGTGTTCCTGTTGAATCCTGAGAACACCCTGCATGCTCATTGGTGCAGGGTTGTCGCGTGGCTGTTTCTCATACCCAGGTCCCACCTGCAGCCCACCCCCAATGCCCACCAGGCATTCTCCAGCTGGAAAACTTCAATTCCATCAGCAAGCTCTTGGTCCAGTCTTCCTGCCTCTCATGCCTTTGTCAACAGTCCCCAACTAGAGTCAGTGGATGCCGTGGGTCCCTTGATGCCTTGTGTTTCATCACACTTTTGACCCTGAGCTGTGATCTCTTATGTGTTCTTTCCACAAGACCATGCTTGCTTTAGGAGGCAGGAAATGAGCTATAAACAGTAGCTGAATTGAAAGCATCTAAAGTAGAAAAAAAACACAAGATGTGGAAAATCCATGAAATGGGCAAGACTGCATGAATAATCAAGCATCTATAATTGTTTGGATTTATTTCATTTTGCTATTTTAAGAAAGGTTCAGTTTTGGTGGTTGGATATTTCTTTGAAAAAGAATTTTTTTAAAAATTTTCTCATATGTCAAACTCACTTTCTCTTGGTTGTCAGGTTTTCTGGAAGAGGCAATCCATTGTATAGTAAATTCGTGCCCTGGAATAATTAATTTACCTCACATGAGTGAGTACTTTATTCTGAGAACATACAGTGTACCCTGAGTCACCACAGACCTGGCTTTAATCAATACAGAGAAAGCTTTTTAATTGTTCTTCATCTTTGCTAATGCTTGGCACTGATTAGTAGCGTATGCTTTTATGTTTGGCAAAGTCTTTATGGAGAATATGCAACAGTTATTTGGGCTGTATTTTCCTGCAACTGAATCCATACTTTTTAAGATCACGCACAGGCATGGAGTAGGCATGAAAGAATTTTGCAACATTCTTTCTGTCAGCTCAGTTCTAATTCTTAACAGTTCAGATTACAGAACAGGTCTAACGTGGGAATCGAAATTATAGAATTGACCACTCTTCAAAAAAATAAAAGCACTAGTATTTATAAACTGAACTAACCAAGTCATGGCTACACCATATGTAAGTGAACACAGACAAGGTATGTGTATGTTTTATCTTCACAGCCAGAAATCTGCCTTCACCGCCCGCCATCCTTAGGGATGCCGCTCCCTTTGGTTCTACAGATGCCGCCGACTGCCTAGTGAAGGGCTGTGGATCTCCATTAAGCTAGACTCAGCCAGCATCAGGCGAACGTACGCTTGGTACCGCTGCGTGCAGGGAGCCATGCTACCTGTGGATGAAGGGTCGCCCCATGTCTCTCAGAGTGTGGGTTCTGGTGGCAAGGAAGTGAACATCCACAGACATGAACATCGATTCATTGGCTGCCGGGGTGGAGTCGTGGAGTACTATAGATAAAAGTGTTTGTTGGAATTTTCTATTCAGAAAATAGTCCAGCGACAGATTATCTGAATAGAAAGTCTGTTTTCCCCCGGAAGCCCGTTGAGACAGTATTAGCTGGCCTGAATTTTTTTGTATGCTGCATTGACAGTGATACAGTGATGAAGAAAACCTCAATTGCTGGTGAATGCAAAAACCGCTAATTATAGTGCTTTAGCTTCTCTGTCTCTAAATTGGTGATAATCACCCTACATTTATGTTAAACCACCGTGTGAGGCAAGATAATAACAAAGCAGAGGGCCCCAGTGAATTCTATATGAACCTTACCTCCACGTGGTCCCACGGTATGGAACCTAACACCTGTCCAAACATAGACCTTTTTTGGGAGGCTATACGGGCCAGGTGCTGCAATGGATTTTGAAAACCAAACGAAAAACCACTGTGGGAAACAAAATGACTCCAAGCTCTAGGTCTTTCCCCTCCAGATCTGTCCTCCACATGTCCTTCGGAGTTCTCTTTCTAAAATGCAAATCTGTCCATGACACACCACCGTTCCGATGAATAATCCATCCTTGGATCCGCGTCATCATCGATTCAGAACACATTAATGAGGTGCCAGGCACTGTGACAAGCGTTGATGACACTTCTTCCCCCATGAAGCTTCCAGTTGGTTTGGGGAGATTAAACATGAATTACATGGTGGAAGATATAATCTCTCATTTTCCCCACCAGCCTATACAATGGGCTCCTAAGCATGACATGTAAGAGTTATGTCACATGTCATTACCTGGCCCCTAACTTCCGTGTCCCCACCTGTGAACCTTCTCTTCCTCTCTCTCCCCTGCAGCAGAGTCAATTCTGCAGGTCCCTGAATATACCAACCTGTTCGTTTCTTTCATGGCTCTGAATGTGTCCTCTTCTTTTCCTGGATCACTTCCCTCTTCTTCCTGCTCGGGGAGCTCTCACTTACCCATGAAGATTCTGCTCAAATGTCCCCTCTTTTGTGGCAGAAGCAACGATTTCCTTTCCTGTGCTCCCGAAGCATCCTTCCCCTTCTCCGTTTCTGGCACTTGCCATGCTGTGTTACAGTTACCTTTCCATGACTCTTTCTCCTCTTAGACCACGAACTCTTGAAAGTAGAAGCTGCCTCTTACTTGCTTTCATCTTCCTAGATCCCAGCCCAGAACTTGACCCAGAGTAGATGCTAAGAAAATATTGGTTAATGTTCAGTTGTTATTCCTGATCATATGAACTAAATTGGAAGATTAGGACAGAGAGACCTACATGGAAAGCAGGGAGAAAGATGATTCAATGACGTGAGCTGATAAAAGTAAGGTCAGACTGGGAATACTGAAGGCCAATAGTTTTATGTTTGAAGGAGCTTTAGAGTTAAGAAATTCAACTAGAGTTTTCTAAAATGTCACGAGTTATTTTGGTTATTATTTTGGTGTGGATATTATCACGCTGATGTTCAGAATGAGGGCGAGAGGCTGTGGACTTCAGGTGTGAAAGTTTCATGAGTTCTCTTTGGTGGAGAAAGAAATCGTCCCTCTCTTATGTGCTTCAGTGCTACTGTGATTTGCTATGACGTGACCTCCTACCCAAGGCACTGCTGGCCACGAGCTCCAAACCCAGTAAGGCTCCAGTCCGCACCAGTTCCCAGCTCTAGAAGCGTCTCATAATTCTTAGAAAAATGAAGGAGGGTCAAACTTATGATGATGGTTAATACTATCAGCTATAGGTGATGATCCAGGAAAGGGGCAGGAAGCTTTTATTCTTCTCTCTTCCAGGGAGACTGTATTATTGTGTGTACCTCCCTAATTGAAGGGAGACTAACTCATTTGTAGTTTTGTGTACGTAGGATGTTACTGAAGGTGAGGTGGTTTGATGTAGGTTAGCGCATCCTACAGCAAACAAGACCCCTCTTTGTAATGAAACACCTCCTGGCCTTTGCTTGAGAGGGTGTGTATATGGAGCTGTACATGACAGGCCGGAACGCGACCTTGAAACATTTGTCCCCAGCCTGTACGGTGCATCCGCGTCATAGACACACCCGCATTTCCTGAACAGGGCATTGCCGGGCTCTGGGGCCTCTGGTACCTGCTGAGGGTGTTTTTCCCCCGGAGGATCGCACCTGTGCTGTTCGGAGGCGGTGTTGAATTACAGGGAGGTGTCTGGCACACAGGAGCTTCACTCTGGTGTCATGTTAAGGATACAAAGCAATGGAAAATGATCCCGTGAACATTCATGTATAATTCATGTATTTTTTATTTTATTTTATTTTATTTTTTTATTTATGGCTGTGTTGGGTCTTTGTTTCTGTGCGAGGGCTTTCTCTAGTTGCGGCGAGCGGGGGCCACTCTTCATCGCAGTGCGCGGGCCTCTCACTGTCACGGCCTCTCTTGTTGCGGAGCACAGGCTCCAGACGCACAGGCTCAGTAGTTGTGGCTCACGGGCCCAGTTGCTCCGCGGCATGTGGGATCTTCCCAGACCAGGGCTCGAACCCGTGTCCCCTGCATTGGCAGGCAGATTCTCAACCACTGCGCCACCAGGGAAGCCCTCATGTATTTTTTTATTCCTACATCAAAGCTATAGTTTTCAATAATTTCTGAATAGAAATTTTTGTTTAATTGCTCATTTAATGAGCTGAAGATTACGTTTTGCCTGTATGGTTTACATTTTTCCCGGTGAATGATGTGAACGTGATCTCAGAGGGAAATAATTAGCACATACACAAAAGCAACTTTCTTTAGCCTTTTAACAATCACTTTTTGAATGATAAACAAAAAATCCAAATCCAAGAGGGACAGAGGGAAATAGGGTTGGTATGAGAAATGTAGGGGTTTCAACTCTATAGCTGATGCTTTATTGTTAAAAGTGATTGGAAAAAGCTGGGTGGTAGGTACTTCGGTGTTTATCATTCTCCATATTTGTCTTTAAGTTTAAATGCTTAATAGTCAAACCATTTTAAAGCATCTTCTGCACGGGATAAGAGAATTCAAGAAGGAATGATGGCCCTTATTGGTTTTGTTACAGACTTTCAACTTGGCAACATTTAAGAAGGTTCATTGGTGTGTGCTGCTGTGTATGTGTCTTTTCTTCATAAAACATAGTATGATTCAGATTCTTCTGGCTTTTGCCCTCATTACTTAGTATTGGGCAACTTTTACTTTTTAAAGTCTGATTAAAAAAAATTGAGCCAAAATATGAAAGATGAAAATGTTCAGAAATGCCGTTAACGAGTGGTTTATATTCAGGTGGTGCTGGCAGTGATGCCACCTGCCACTGTGGTCCGCAGTGTCTACTGCCCGCTGTGCTGGGGGAGGGTCCAGGCTTTCATGTCAGGCCAGTGTGACAGAGCTCCCGCTAGCTTCGGTCACCAGGCACATGTAAGCAGCCCTGGCCGCGCCCACGAGGGACGTGCCCTTGGTTGTGGCCACCACACAAGGGAGGTGAGTGCCAATAACACTGTGGCCAGCTGAGCGATGGCCCCCAAAGGTCTAAGTCCCCAGAACCTGGGGATATGTTACCCTGCATGGCAGAGGGGACTTCGCCAATGTGATCAAGTTAGGGTCTTGAGATGGGGAGAGAACAGTGGATTATCCGGGTGGGCTGGATGAAATCACAGGGGTCCCTTATGAAAGGAAGGCAGGAGGGTCAGAGTCAGAGGAGATGGGACCAGGCAGGCAGAGGTCGGCATGACGTGGCCACGAGCCACGGAATGTAAGCAGCCTCCAGAAAGTAGAAAAGGCAAGGAACTGATTCTCCCCTAGAGCCTCCTGAAGTAACACAGTCCTGTCAGCACCTTTACGTTAGCCCCAGATCAAGAAGAGAATGAAAATGATTTTGGACTTATGACCTCTGGAAGTGTAAGGTGATAAACTTGTGTTATTGTTAAGCCATTAAGTATTTGCTAATATCACAGCCATAGGAAACCAATGAAAGAGGCTTGTGCTTGGGAAAGGATGCACAGGGGCCTGGCTGGGGAGGAGGACCTCACTTTCATCAGGGATAATCGAGCTCACTGAGAGCTCAGGAAGAGCGAGAGGTAGGTCCCTAACAGCGCTGGCTTTGAGTCGGACTGCCTGGGTTAAAATCCTGGCACCACCATCAATTAGTTGTGTGACCTTGAGCCACTGGACCTCTGTCTGCCTTTGTTCTCTCATCCGTAAAACGGAAACCATGACAGCACTTGCCTCAGAGGCTTGTGAGGAGGTTGACTGACATAACTCACACAAAGCGTTTGCGCCATCCCTGGCAGAGTGGAGGCTCTGCAGACATGGACTCTTATTAGATAAGCCCTCAGCTCTTCACAGGTTCTGCTGTGTGTTTGTGCTGCTGAATTTTACTGGCCCATTTAATAAGGTTCTCTTTGTTTGGGGAGCCACAGGAATTATGCATTCCTCACTCATATAAATCGGAAAGAAATACCTGCTCAATCTGCGGGCAGGGACGTTGAGGCTGAATGCATGGTCCTTGGCTTGGTGGGGTCTTTGTTTTGTTTTCGTAGGGGGCACACAATAGATACACATGTTTTCTATGGAAGGAACAGGTCTGTTCCTTGCAGTGAGATATATTCATGGTTACCTGTTTAGGTCTCAACTCAGAAGGCCCTTAGATTTTCATTCTTCTACTTATCCTTATGCTCACAGTAGGAAGATTTTGGTAAAACATCAGACATCTCAGGGTAAGGGAGACTAAGTGCAGTGGTTGAAAGGGGTTGGGGGAAAGCTCGTAGGGTCATTGCAGCTCTAGAGCTCTGAGAAGGTGGGAAACTTCACAGATCATGACCAGCGGTTAGCTCATGGCACAGTTATCGCTCAGTGGAAGGCGGGCGGCTCACTCAGATTCTGTCCTGTTTCATTCTACAGCACCCTTGGATAATGATGCCTTTTTGGTAATTTCTAGTAACTGTGTCTCCTTAGATGGAGGCTGGTATGAGCTATCACCCAGCTCATACTAAATTTCCCCCTGTGGGTGGCCTTTGAGTTGGCCGGGGGTACATTCCAGCCAAGAAGACAGCACAGAGCAGGGCCCCTTTGGGAAATTACAGACCATTGAGTATGTGCTGGGTGGTCAATGGAGAGAGGGTCGGGGGTTGGGGGACCTGGAATTGTCACTGAGGGGAGAGTGTGCAGAGCTTCGGGCGTCCAACCTAGGAGTCTGGGCTGCATCCTGAGCCCTTCCTTCCCCAGACTGTGCAGAGGTGTGGTATTATAATAGATGTGGTACATATAGACAATGGAATATTACTCAGCCATCAAAAAGAATGAAATAATGCCATTTTCAGCAATGTGAATGGACGTAGAGATTATCATACTGAGTGAAGTCAGACAGAAAAGGACAACTATCGTACGATATTGCTTATATGCAGAATCTGAAAAAAAATGATAAGTGAATTTATTTACAAAACAGAAACAGACTCAGACTTAGAGAAGGAACTTACGGTTACCGGGGGGAAGGGTGGGGGAAGGGATAGTTAGGGAGTTTGGGATTGACATGTACATTCTACTATATTTACTTATTTTTTATAAATTTATTTATTTATTTTTGGCTGCCTTGGGTCTTCGTTGCTGCTCATGGGCTTTTCTCTAGTTGTGGCGAGCGGGGGCTACTCTTCATTGCAGTGCGCGGGCTTCTCATTGCGGTGGCTTCTCCTGTTGCGGAGCATGGGCTCTAGGTGCACAGGCTTCAGTAGTTGTGGCACGCGGGCTCAGTAGTTGGCGGCTTGCGGGCTCTAGAGCGCAGGCTCAGTAGTTGTGGTGCACGGGCTTAGCTGCTCCGTGGTATGTGGGATCTTCCTGGACCAAGGCTCGAACCCGTGTCCCCTGCATTGGCAGGCGGATTCTTAACCACTGCACCACCAGGGAAGCTCACACACTACTATATTTAAAATCGATAACCAACAAGGACCTACTGTATAGCACAGGGAACTCTGCTCGATATTCTATAACAACCTATATGGGAAGAGAATTTGAAAAAGAATAGATACATATATATATGTATAACTGAATCACTTCTCTGTACACCTGAAACTAACACAACGTTGTTAATCAACTATGTTCCAATATAAAATAAAAAGTTAAAAAAAAAATAGATGTCAAGGGAAAGGGACATGAAGACCTCTGTGGTCCCAGAGTTTTGGAAGTGCTGGGAAAACAAGCAAAACCGTTTCTTTCCACTAGGAATTTTCAGAGCCTATGAATACGTTTTGAATTTCCCAGAAGTGGATATCGTAGATAAGTAGAAATGAGACCCGGAACTAAGGCGTCGGGGTATAAAAGCGTGGGTGGGTCCAAGAGATTCAGGATGAGGGTTAGAAAACAATTGGTGACCAGTAAGATGGTGAGGGGGACAGCAAGGAGATGCAGAGAGAATGCCAATGTGACCCTAGTTTCAAGCTTAGGATTTTAAGCGATAGCTTAGCATCTGGGGCCCTAGAGGAATAGAGAAGATGGAACTGGCTTTATAGGAAGATGATGGGTTTTGAGTTTATTATGGACTTGTTTGTCTATATTTGTGATACTGGCAGTATAGGTGATGGTGCCTAAGTCCACATCCCCAGGCTGGAAAGCTGTGTAGAGCCGGGCAGTTGGAGCCATGGCTAGCGACGAAGACCTCCAGAGACAGTAGGGTTTCCAAGGATGCAAATCACGTTCACTTACAAAAATCAGTCAATGGTGCTGTAGGCGTGGGTGGAAGGGTCGAGCCACCATTTAGCTAAGTGCTGACTCATGTTCTGATTGGGACCCTCGTCCTGTTTCAATTGAGGCTGCCTCTCTTCTTGTAGAATCACAGCTTGCGCAATGACCATGAATAAGTACGTGGAAGAAAACGTGTCTCAGAAATCCTACACGACCATCAAGTATTTCATGAAGATGTTGAGCAGCGTCAGCGAGACCCTGATCTTCATCTTCATGGGCGTGTCCACCGTCGGGAAGAACCACGAGTGGAACTGGGCCTTCGTCTGCTTCACCCTGGCCTTCTGCCTGATCTGGAGGGCGCTGGGTAATGAGCACGTGTCTCCTGCGTGAGCGTTGGGTGTCGCGCGTGGAGAGATGGGCCCTTCCTCCTGCCCCTTCCCTTTGTCGCTGCTGCCGCTGCTTCTCTTCTTCGTCTTGGGCTCTTGTCTTTCTTATCTCCTTCCCCCACCTCCTCACTCTCCACAGCCTCTCCCTTTTCCTCCTTCTCCTCCTCTCCCCTCATCCTGACATACTCTTTCCTCCCCGGAGTATCTTCACGCGTTTGCTTTAAGTGGAATTAACCTCTCTTGGCGTCTCTGATTCCAAGAGCCCAGTGATGTGAGCCAGGAGGAGGAATGCGGGCAGGATGGTAGGAAAGGGACCTGTTCTGAAGTACTTTGTCCTGAAACAGAAGCCCAGAAAATGCGTCTTCACGTTCCTGTGTCCTGGCCTCACACAGTCTGTTTCCTTTGGTTTTGTTTTTCTTCTCAGGTGTCTTTGTCCTGACTCAGGTCATTAACTGGTTCCGGACGATTCCCCTGACCTTCAAGGACCAGTTCATCATTGCCTACGGTGGGCTCCGCGGGGCCATCTGCTTCGCGCTGGTGTTTCTCCTTCCTGCTGCCGTGTTTCCCCGGAAAAAGCTGTTCATCACGGCGGCGATAGTGGTCATATTCTTCACTGTCTTCATCCTGGTGAGTAGAGCTCAGTCTCCCAGCAAAGTCTCTCCCTTTATCAGGAGGAACCAAGGTCACTCAGGTGATCATCGTGAACTCCTTTTACATGATGCCAAGGTATCTTGAGGCTTAGGTAGTTAGGACACGAGGGAAAATGGTGTTTCCTCACGTCACTGGATTGTGCAGGGGCCTGAGCGAGTCCAATTTGGTCACTTGGCTGACACAGAAGAATTACTATTTAAGGAAACTCAGCTGTGTGAGCTGAGCTCCCTCCTGGAAATTTATGAGCTGCACTTGCTAATCCTCGGCATTTGTCTTCCTCTCTGACCTAGTAAATGTGCTCGTTAAATGCTGGTTGTGCGATGACCTCCCAGCAGCTCTTTGACATGGGTTCACTGCTGAGCTGTGCGTCCCTTGAAACGATGGGAGGGGTGACTACACATTTAATATGGGGAGGTGGAGAGCTGTGGTAGGAGGGCGTGGGTCTGGGTCAAGATCCTGACTTTGCAAGTTAATCAGCCCCTTGAAGTTAATTATCCAGCCCTTAGGGGATTCTGTTCTGCGGATCGTCATTTAGAAATTACGTCTGGGGCTCCTCTGTGTGCCCGACCGTGGCTCTGGCTGCTTAGGATCCAAGAGTGAACAAAACCGAGAAATATCCCCGACCCTGCAAAGCCTCCGTTCCAGTGAAAGTAAACAGAGGAAGTGAGGGAATGAGAGTCTGTTAGAGGGTGAGAGACGCTGGACAGTAGGAAGTTGTAGGGCTCAGGCCTGGTGAGGGTGGAGTACGGTTACACTTCTGGATGGAAGAGTCGCGGAAGGCCACGGTGAAAAACATGCTTGAGTAAAGGTTTGCAGGGGGGTAAAAGGATTAGCTGAGCCGAAGAACATTCCAGGCAAATGGGACTAAAGACAAAGGTCTGGAGGCGGTGTGTACGTGGCCCATGTGGCAGCTGGAGGGCAGTGTGGTTTGGGACAGAGGAGGTGAGGGAGAGTCCGGAGGAGTCCTAGGTCACGTGGGACTGGCAGGGACCAGCGGGGGCCGTCGGGCCAGTGTCAGGACGTTGGCTCCTCTCCAGGTGAAACGGAAGCATCCAAGTTTGGGGCAGAAGCGTGATGCGTCTTACTTGGTAGAAGGAGCCCCTGGCCGCTGTGAGAAGAGGCTGTTAAGAGGAAAGGGTACGAGTGGGAAAGGCAGTGTGGGACCCAGAGCAGTGATCAGGCAAGATGGCGAGAAGGGGCAGAGGCTGGTGAATGACGGAGGCTGGGGGTGAGCCCGGGACCCCGACTCCAGAGGCAAGCTCAGAACTGCGGGGCGCTCTGCTGAACCCCCCGAGAGAGAAGACAGTATTACCCGGTTACGGTTAGGGATAGTTCCAGTTAGAGGGACACCTACTAGTTTGGTTCAAGCATCCCAGGTTGGTTTGAGTTTCTCAACGCAGGGAGACGGCGCCCCAGGGGTGGAGAGATTAAGCAGATTCCCTGCCTTCCATCTTTTCACTGTGTGTTTGCAGGAACCTTGGAACAAGCATCCGATTAGCTAGTCTCACACGTCTGAGGCAGCGTTGTGAAAGGAATCCATTATTTTTAACTTTTCATTTTATATTGGAGTAGAGTTGATGAACAATGTTGTGTTAGTTTCAGGTGTGCAGCAAAGTGATTCAGTTCTGCATATACATGTCTCTATTCTTTATTTTTTTCAACCCAGTTTTTTTTAATTGTGGTAAAATACACATAACATAAAACTTACCATTGTAACAGTTTTAAAGGGTACAATTCATTGACATTAAATACATTTACAATGTTGAGCAACCATCATGACCATCTAGCTCCAGAACTTTTTCGTAACCCCAAATGGAAATCCCATACCCATTAGGCAGTCACTCTCCTCCCTTCCCTTCGCCCAACCCCTGGCAACCACTAATGTGCTTGCTCATTTGCCTGTTCTTCTTCTTTTTTATTTTTTTGACATTTTAGAAACTTCATTAAGGAAAATTTTCAAACATACATTAAGTGTAAAGAGGATAGTATAACAAGTGCCCCGCATTAATGACACAAATTGTTTTTCAAACTCTGCTCAATATTATGTAAAAACCCAAATGGGAAAGAATTTGAAAAAGAAAGTGAATCCATTTTGCCTTGAGTGCTTTAATGTCTCAGGAGCAGCCTAGGGCAGAGTGCTTGAAGGGGACAAGTCAGGCCTGGGAGTCACTCTCTGCCTCTTCCCAAGCCAGCTGCCCTGTCCTTACGCCCCACAGAAAGCCCTGCCCAGCCTGAGTCAATGCTCTGGACTCTTCTCCAGGCTCTCAGAAATCAAGGTGTCACATCTGAGTATCAAATACAAAAATAGAAGCATGTCAGTCTAGAGCAACTAAGAACCAGGTCGTTTGGAGATGAATCCATCGGCCGTATGTCTACACAAATATCCGTAGTGTAAAACCAGCCCCGTGCCCCCAACCCCATGGGTCTATGCCTTGTAAAGTGAGATTAAAAAAAGACTGAATAAAAAGATGTAATTCCAGAGAGGACACGCAAAATGCAAGCTCAGGTTGTTTAGTTATTAGATTCGACAGACATAACATTGCACTTCTGCATTCAGAACAAACATCACATAGGAAAAAGAAAAATATTACAATAAATGTATACTGTTGTTCATTGAATGTATGCGTACAGGTGGTTAATATAAGGTGTCATTTTTACACTCTTCGTATTTTGGCGTTTTGGAATCGTAACTCAGGCGTAAGGTCTAAGCGAAGTTTTGATTCCCCATATTAGAAGACTGCACACCCACTTTGAATGAACACTGTGTACATCAATAGTTAACATTGATTAAGAAAGTTTTTTTTTTTAATAAATTGCTCTTTTCACTCTTTTTTTTTTTTAACACCTAGTTTATTTATTTATTTATTTATTTTTGGCTATGTTGGGTCTTCGTTTCTGTACGAGGGCTTTCTCTAGTTGCGGCGAGCGGGGGCCACTCTTCATCGCGGTGCGCGGGCCTCTCACTGTCATGGCCTCTCTTGTTGCGGAGCACAGGCTCCAGACGCGCAGGCTCAGTAATTGTGGCTCACAGGCCCAGCTGCTCCGTGGCATGTGGGATCTTCCCGGACCAGGGCTCGAACCCGTGTCCCCTGCATTAGCAGGCAGATTCTCAACCACTGCGCCACCAGGGAAGCCCCAAGAAAGTTTTTAATGCGACAAATTAAAAAGAGTAGTGGCAACAAACAAAATAGTTGTGTTGGCTCTGTTTGGTATGGTAACGTATCAAGTTAACCCTTCAGTGATGGAGATTTTTTGGGGGTCAATATTCGGCATCTGCAAGCATGCCCCGTGGACAGTCTTCTGTCCTGATTAGGTTTAAGGATGACCCTGCGACACGCACTGTGACGCCCATGGGAAGAGGAATTGTGTGGTCCCACGCCTCCTGTTCCCTTCCCTTCGCTGTTGTCTGCCCTATCCCCCCTTTGTGTGCAAAGACTGGAGACTAATGGCTATCACTTGTGTCCTTGACCTGACCTCTTTCCCTCCCATTTCCTATCCCCCACTGGTCTTTAGGAGACGATGAACACACACATGCACAAACACACAAATACACACACGCTGCCTTCAGAAAGGTTCTTTTTTCCAGAATACATCCATTATTAGGGGACTCAGGGAAAGGAGCCTGGGAGGAGAGACTTAGTGGGTTCCAAACATAGTAGAAATAACTAATTATCATCCATACATACAATTTTGCCTTCTGATCAATAGCAATGCATTCTTCTCCAAATGACAACTTTTATGTTGATGGACCTATCATTAAACATTAAAATGCCTTTCCCTCTTATTTTAATATTTCTTGTAGGAAATATTTTAATACTTCCATCCTGATACTCTTGAGTTAGCACCATCTTCTAAAGCAGAATTTCCTGTGACGCGTGGCTTATTATTTGATACTAAGATTTATAATGAGAATTTTAACGTTCCTTGAATCACGTTGATAATTAGAGAAAGTAGCCTCTTGATGAAGCCATTAACATCTTCCCGGAAAACAGTCTTGCTTGGAGAATAGTGAATGAGTAAACGATTCTGATTCCTTGGATGTGTATGTTCATTGTCATATAAATAAGATTGGTAATGATATAGAAAATATAAGCGATCTCTCTTGTTTTAAAATGATATTCAAGATTGAGGCAGGGTAGAATCCAGCAGTAGAAAGCACAGACATTGGAGTAGGCTGTTCTGGGTTAGTGTTCTGGCCCAGCTCTTAATAGGATCTATGAGCCTCAGTTTGCTTTGCTGTAAGATCTGAACCATGGTACCTCCCTCCCAGGCAGTAGAGAGGAAATATGTATGTAAACACAATACCTGATGCAAGGTTTTAACCTGATGATTTGCTCTGTTTGCATTATAACATTAAGTAAAATGATAATAGCAGAAAGAAAAACTTAATTCCTTTCAATGTATTTCAGAGCCCAATTATTATTATTCAGTTAGTCCCTATAATTATAGGGCAGATCCTCACAATTCTGGAAATTCATTGAGTAGTTAAGGAGAAGTCCATCAGGGAGCCAGGTTGACTGGAATTCCAAGGGCGGAGACTCTTTTTGCCTCCATCATAGATTAGTGCTGTAATCTGCTGTTAAGTCATTGTCCGAAACTGATGTGTCTGCATGTCACCCTACTTGCAAGGTGACAAGCTCTTCCTTGAATACTTTCATGGTTCTCATCCCATTTACCCCATTCTAAAATAAACACTGTGTGCACAACCAGATTTATGATCTCTGTGGTCAAGTTTGGAATGTGAAAAAGCCTTATATAGGATAGCATAGCAATGAGAGTAATATTTTTTAATGAATGAAAACAGTTTCTTCAAACAGTTTCTTCTTTCTGGAAATTGCCTGTTAAATCAGCAAAGAAATATAAAGCCGTTCCCCCCCCCGCCCTCACCCCCCCTTTGTTTTTTGCAAAATTTAATTGCAAAAAAACAAAAATGAAAGAAATCATTTTCTTCCAAAAGAACAGACCCAAAGATGCTCCTTCTTTAATCAGGCAGCAGTGCCTTTTTCTTTCTCACTTTACTGGGAGCAGAAGGGTGGGGGTGGGCAGAAAGCAGAGATGGTGGAGGGAGAAAAGAAAGCTTACCTCGCTGTCATTCTTCCGGGGCTGCTGTGTAACAGTTCTCCCCTCTGCCAGGCCTGACTCTGGGGTGTTGGGTTTATTGCGCTAAAGCCAAATGAATGGGTGAAAATTTAACTTGTGCTTTGCAAATATGTTTTTCAGTGGTTTGATGGAAAACGAAGGGGTTTCTTTATTTTTTAACCCACATGGATGGTAACAAGCTGTTTTTCTAAGCCTTGTCAGGCTGCTCCCCGGGTGACCAAAATGAGGAATTTTGCAATGTGGTAAAATAAGGTGCATTTTCAAAGGTATTCCTTTTTTTTTTTTTCTGTGTCCCCCAACCAGAGACCCAGGCTCTCAGAATATAACATCCAGCTTGGGGAACTTAATATGACATTCGGATGCCATGTATTCTCCCTCCAAAATAGATGGATTGAGGAAGGAACGAACAAAGGGAGGGAGAGAAAGTAAGGCAGAACCTATCAAATAATTCCATTTGAGCACAGCATGACAACTGCAAATAATTCTAAGAGAGAATGGGGACTATTAAAAAGGAACTGTTTAAACAAATACTTCTTTTTGGGGTTTAATTTAATGTAATTAATTTATTTTTTTATCAGGGTATAGTGGCTTTACAGTGTTGTGTTAGTTTCTGCTGTACGATGAAGTGAAACAGCTATGTGTATACATATATCCCCTCCCTCTTGGACCTCCCCCCTCATCCCACCCATCTAGGTCATCACAGAGCACCGAGCTGATCTCCCTGTGCTGTACAGCAGGTTCCCAGTAGCTGGCTATTTTACACATGGTAGTGTATATATGTCAATCCTAATCTCCCACTTCATCCAGCCCCTCCTTCCCCCCCACCGTGTCCACACGTCCCTTCTCTATGTCTGTGTCTCTATCCCTGCCCCGCAAATAGGTTCATCTGTACAAATATGTATCTTTAAATGAGATGTGCCATTGCATCTCATCAATACTTTTATTAATTATAAACTTAATTATGTTGTAGTTTTAGAAACTCGACTTGACCTGGGTGCTGGGCCACACTTGCTTCCCGTAGTAGATCAGTTTTGTTTTATTTATTCTAGGTTATCCGTCTAGTGGAAGAAATCAGCCTAGTGACTGGGGCAGGCCCCGTGTCCCATCTTTACCTTTATGTCCTATATTTACAAATATAAGGCGCTCACTTATTATTAACTGAATGAATACCTGGTAGAGAAGAGCATGTGAAACAGCACTTAGTATCCTCAGAACACATTGTGTCATTTTATAAATAGCACTGACTTTGTTGATTTTTTTTTTTTTTCCTGGAGCTATTATTAACCTAGAGGCTTCATGGAATCTGAAACTCAATGAAATCACCCATCACTGTAAACCACATGTTGACACCTATTTTCATTTACATAAGTTAAAAATTACAGAATATGTGTTGATTGGAAAACGGCTGTTACCTCCTATGTTATTTCAGAGTGGCAGACTGACCTACAAGTTAGAACACAAGGTGCCTCATGCCAAACTTGCTCAAAATCATTCATGTTTTAGAAAGTGAAAGTGAAGCTGAAAAATGCCCAAAGCTGGACTGATGGAACAAAATTAATGACCTCCTTTACAAAATGTGTGTGTGTCACAGTTTATATTATCAGAAACATTCTTAAAGAAGACATGCAGAGAGGTGAGCGAGGAATCAGTCGTGTCAGGGAGCGTCTCTCAGCATATCCACCCCTCCCCGTACATCCAGTAATCCCTCCTGGTCGTGAATTCTTCATGCCGAGTGGTGGCAGCCGTCAACCAACCAGGCGAGAAACTTGGGGATCTTTCTGGACCCCGCATTGTCACCCCCTCCTCCCTTGGCCTATTTTAGTGCCCGTATCACATAATTTTAAACATAATAGCGGATAGTTTGTTTTGGGAGCTGTTAGTTCCCCATCGTTCTCCTTTCTCTAAATTTTTCTGGTTCCATTTACTCTTCCAGATTAATTTTGAACATTTTCTCAACTTCTAAATATTCACGTTTCTTAAAAATCCTTTGGAATATGTTATCGAAATTGTATTTCACATACATTGAGATAAAACTGCCATCATAATATTGTTAACTAATCCCATCTAGGAACTGTGTGTGTCTTTTTCAAACTCAAATCTTTTTAATATCCTTTAATTACATTTTACAGTTCTTTGTGAAGGCTTTTTTTGCATTTCATGATAGGATTATATACTGTATTATATACTTCTGTAGAGAGTATAAAAGTATGTGTGTATATATATATATATTTAGTATCCATATAGTATAGTATATAATATAGTAGTATATACTAGTATTAAATATATTCTCTCCCGTTCTCTCTCTCACTATATATGTATGTTTCATTGCTATTTTGTAGGTGTTTATTCTAGTTTTTTTTTTAATTAGTATATGGGATGGATTTGTGTATGTTCTTTTTATGTTTAGTCACTTTACTAAATTTTCTTGTTATTTTTAAAATTTATTTATTTATTTATTTTTGGCTGTGTTAGGTCTTCGTTTCTGTGCAAGGGCTTTCTCTAGTTGCGGCGAGCGGGGGCCACTCTTCATCGCGGTTCGCGGGCCTCTCACTGTCGCGGCCTCTCTTGTTGCGGAGCACAGGCTCCAGACGCGCAGGCTCAGTAGTTGTGGCTCACGGGCCTAGTTGCTCCGCGGCATGTGGGATCTTCCCAGACCAGGGCTCGAACCCGTGTCTCCTGCATTGGCAGGCGGATTCTTAACCACTGAGCCACCAGGGAAGCCCTCTTGTTATTTTTAAATGAAAAAAGATTGTTGTAGATTTTTTAGGACAAAAACTAGGTCATCCTTGAGCAACAAAAACCTTGTCACTCTATTTTCAGTATCTCTGCTTTCCCCTCTGTCTCTTCCTATTTCACTGACCAGGACAAGCATTGTGGCACAGCAGGTTGGGAGTGTCCTTGTTGTTCCTACTTCTAATGGAAATGCTTTTAATGTTTCATTATTAAGTCAGATGTTCACTAGAGATTTCTGGCAGATATTTTTTATTATATTAAGGAGTTTTTTCTCTTCCTGGTTTACTAAATAGCTTATGTTTCTCTCCATTTCCCAGGTGCCCTGTGAACATGCCCAAACCCACACTGGGTCCTTTCTCACGGTTGGTCCTGTGCTCCTGTTAGGTCTCTGCTAGGTTCTGCTTCCAACATCTTGTAAGACTCTGATCCAGGTTTCCCTTTCTGCAGAGCCTTCCTTGACCCGTTCCCTGTGTATCTCTCTCCTTCCTCCTGTGCCTACTTTGTAACTGGTTTTGTGCATATCCTTCTCCTCATGAGACTACGAAGTCCTTGAGCTGAGGTCCTTAACTAGCCATCCCTGTGTCCCAAATGCCCGAGCTGCCGACATGTACGCCATAAAAGCTCAATTAAAATTGTTTAATAGATTAATTAATGAATCATTGAGATGTTTTCTATGAATAATACAAGTAGGTGATTCCTCTGAACTGGATAATACTTTATTATTTTTTAGAATTACTTTCTTTTTCTATTTCTTAGAATTACATAGAATTATGTTTTAAATTCCTTGCATTCTGTCCACTGTTTTGCTTCTAGTAGCAGGTTTGGGGACATGGCCCTCTGAAAATAGGCCAGCTGTTAGAGAGGAAGAAGAAAAGTAACAAAATGTTACATATGCTGTGTTAAATCTTGGGGGCAGGGTATCTTCTGTCAGTTATCAAAGTTTAGGAGAATAAAAGTTATTCTTGAATTTGACAAGAAGTTTCCCCTCCCCCCCCTTGTTCTTCTGTGCAGGGAATAACTATCCGACCGCTGGTGGAGTTCCTTGATGTTAAGAGGTCCAATAAGAAACAGCAAGCTGTCAGTGAGGAAATCCATTGCCGGGTAGGTGTGAATGTATCCATAGTGTAACAATTTAAATGGTTAGAGGGAAAATTATTGGATTAAGTCAGACTGCTTGACACCATGGCGCTCATTTCCTGAAGAGGTAGCTGGCAGAGGTTGAGGGGGGTAGGGTAGGGGGTGGACCCAGAAGGGCGTGAATTGGGGGTAGAATGAACACAGCCCCACGGAGGCTACACTCCTCCAGGAGTACAGGACTATCACTTCCTTCAACCTGAAATGTTTCTACTGGAAAATTATTACCATATTTCATATTTTCCAAAATTATGAACAGGCTGTTGTATTGTTTTTTAACTTTTTATTTTATATTGTAGTATATCCGATTAACAACGTTGTGATAGTTTCAGGCGCACAGCAAGGCGACTCAGCCGTACATATACATGATGAGAAAAATAATCTACGAATTGCCTAAGATGGATACGACAAGCATCAATTTGTTCGAAGATGAATTGTTGTTTTATTGTTTATTCAAATAAACAAAAAGCAAAAACTGTCAGGGTCTTTGAAGTTTAAGCTTGATATTAAGAGAAATTTCTATAATTAGAATTTCTACAGATGAAATGTTTACAAATATAAGTAGAAATAAGAATTAGAGTTTCTGTAAATAGAAATTCCTAATTTTTATAAATAGAAATGGAAATGACTGATTTGAGGTAAAATTAATCAGCCTGCTTTTTCTGTTTTAGTTTTTCGATCACGTGAAGACCGGGATTGAAGATGTTTGTGGACACTGGGGTCACAACTTTTGGAGAGACAAGTAAGAAGGCCTTTTGCCATTAATTTATGATGTGGCTCTGAATCAGTCTGGAAGCAGGACTTCTTTTTTTTTTGAACAGGAAAATCAATTCAACAAATATTTATTGAACACTTACTCTGTGCAAGGCATGGTCTGTATATTAAAAAGAAAAATGGTATGGCTTTGAGGTGGTGGAAATAATAAAAACATGGTTCAACCAATTTGTAAATGCCTGGGACAGTACAGGGAGCAAGGAAGGCTCCATAGGAAGCAGGGCATATTGACTTGTGTTATTTTTCAGAGTTTCAAATCTTTCCTGTTGTGCCATAGTATGTCCTTTAAGGTAAAGTTCAGCTGTAATAGAGACCTGGAACAATAGTAGGTTTAACAAGATAGAAGCGTATTTCTCTCTTATGTAAATATCAGGTAGGCAATGTACCTTTAATAGATGAGCTACACTCCAC